>NC_041008.1:14443730-16943730 GCF_004193775.1 Glycine soja | reverse complement strand
TGCTAGCTAAGCAACTTGAGACATTGACTGAGACACTTAGTAAGTTGTCAACTCAATTACAAGTGACTCAACCTTCACATTCAACAGTTTTGCAGGTTGGAGGTTGTAGCATATGTGGAGGAGCTCATGAATTTGGTTGTTGTATACCTCTTGCAGAAGTTGCACAATAAGTGAATTATATGGGGAATCAGCACAAACCAGGGTTTAATGCAGGTGGATTTGCAGGTTTTTAGCAAGGTTCTAACTTTAATCAGAATCAAGGGCAATGAAGATCTCATCCTGGAAACAAGTTCAACAAAGACCAAGATGGACCATCCAACAAGCCTCAAAATCAAAGGCCTAGCCTTTATGAGAGAACAACCAAGCTGGAGGATACTTTGGCTCAGTTCATGCAGGTTACTATGTCTAATCACAAGAGCACAAAATCTGCCATAAAGAACCTAGAGATTCAAGTGGGACAGCTAGCCAAGCAAATAGCTAAGAATTCTTCGGGAAATTTTGAAGCTAATACCAAGAAAAATCCCAAGGAATAATGCAAAACTGTCATGACTAGAGCAAGAAGGAAACCATGGTGGAAGATGAAGGGAGGAATGTGGATGAGCAAGAGTTAGTAGCTGAGGAAGAAAAAGAGAAAGAAGAAGATCAATTGAGAGAGAACAAAATAAATGGTGAAGAGAAAGAAGAAAAAAATGAAAAAAAGAGAGAAAAATAGGAGGAAAAGAAGACCAAGAGTGAGTTGGCTAGAGAAAAGAAGAATGAGGTTGTCCCATGCTCAGGGAAGGAAGTACCATATCCTTTGGTGCCATCCAAGAAAGCCAAGGAACAACACTTTGCTCATTTTCTTGATATCTTGAAAAAATTAGAGATAACTATCCCTTTTGGAGAAGCCTTACAACAAATGCCACTCTACTATAAGTTTCTGAAGGATATGCTGATCAAGAAGAGCAAATATATCAATAGTGATACTATTGTAGTGGAAGGAAACTACAGTGTTGTTAACCAAAGAATCCTTCCACCTAAATACAAAAATCCAGGGAGTGTCACAATCCCTTGCTCTATTGGTGCAGTGCCAGTTGGAAAAGCTCTAATTGATTTGGGAGCTAGCATAAATTTGATGCCTCTCTCCATGTGCAGAAGAATTGGAAAATTGGAAATTATGCCAACAAGAATGACATTGCAGCTGGCAGATCATTCTATTACAAGGCCTTATGGCGTGATTGAAGATGTTTTGGTCAAGGTGCGGCAATTTACATTCCCTATGGACTTTGTTGTCATGGATATTGAAGAGGATGCTAACATCCCATTGATTTTGGGTCATCCATTCATGTTAACCGCCAATTGTGTAGTGGATATGGGGAAAGGTAAAATGGAAATTGGTGTAGATGATCAGAAGATCAAATTTGATTTGTTTGATGCAGAAAAGAACTTACTTGATAGGAACATCTTTTCTAAGATGGATGAACTTAAGAATGAGATGGTTCTCATGGCCAGAGCCAAGCTTGCTCTAGATCCATGAGGTAATATGCATCATGCTAGTGACGTTAAAGAAGTGCCTACTGGGAGGCAACCCAGGTCTTTTTCTTTATTTTTCTTAATCATTGCATATAGTTAGGTTTCAACTCATTTGTGATTGCTAGAGTAAGTCATCAACATGTTTTGTATGATAAATGGGGTTGCTTAAGTTTCTCTAAAGTTGTGGATGAGGAATAACTTAGAAATTTTTTTCAGTCATCCATTCGCTCAACGAGCCCTGTGCGCTAAGCGAATCATTCTTCATGCACAGAATGAGCCACAACTCGCGCTAAGTGCACCAACCCCTACCCATTGGCTGAATGGGGCCTCGCTAAGTGAGACCATTGCGCTAAGCCCAAAAACCTCTCTAGAATTGCATTTATTGGAATTGGGCTAAGCAAGTCATCTCGCTAAGCACGTAACACAGTCTCGCTAAGCACATTTGTGTGCTAAGTGCAATTATCTCTCTGCCTGGACCTTCATGTTAATTGGGCCCAGTGGGTCATACCCGCTAAGCCCAATTCCCTCTCGGGTATGGAATTGCGCTAAGCGAGCCCATCTCGCTAAGCGTGATCCCACTACTGCATCTTGAGGCATTTAATTCGCTAAGCCGGCCCCGTTCTGCTAAGCGAAAGTTGCAAACCAATCAGAGTTGCAGAGCTCGCTAAGTGCGTATCTTCGCGCTAAGCCCAAATCCTTCTCAGGTTTTCTAATTTTCGAATTGGGCTAAGCAAGCCTGTCCCGCTA
Organism: Glycine soja; assembly: GCF_004193775.1. Classification (NCBI taxonomy): domain Eukaryota; kingdom Viridiplantae; phylum Streptophyta; class Magnoliopsida; order Fabales; family Fabaceae; genus Glycine; species Glycine soja. Next base: position 16,941,471 of record NC_041008.1, on the reverse strand, counting down.
AGTGCGTGAATTTAAAATTTGAAAATTCAAGTCACTGAGTGCTCACTTAGCGAGTCACTCGCGCTAAGCAAGGCAGTCAAAACTGCCAAAAATAAAGCATTACTGCCTTAGGCAATTTCTTTTGTGCACAAAATTATAACTTCTCATCTCATCATTGGCATTCACACTTTTGCACTGTGCTCACCTTGCTTCCTTGCTTCTTTTGCCTTCCTCTTGTTTACTTATCTCAGCAATCCACGTAAGTACATTTCACTTTATCTTTTTAATTTAAGTTTGAACCTTATGATAGAAGCCAATTTATGTTCTCTGAAAGTGTTGATTTTGTTGTTATTTGGTTAGTTGTTTGAATGTATGTTGTTAGGGGTTTAATTTCCCATGTAATGTAGGTTTCTTTGATGTATTTTGCTTAGATTTCTGAGGCCTAATAGTGGCCTGAAGTTAGGGGCTTTGAAGCCCTAATTTTCTGGAAATTTTGATGTACTCGCTAAGCGAGTTCATCAATTTTGGATGAATTTCTGGGTTTTCTAATGAACTCGTTAACTTGGCCTTGTCCCGCTAAGCGTGTTCATCATTTATGTTGAATTTATGCTTTTCTGTATGAACTCGCTAAGCCACTGCACTTAGGCTTAGCGAGTGTTTAAATTTTCAGTTTTAATTTCTGGGTTTGTATAAACTCGCTCAGCCGGCATGTCGTGCTTAGCGAGTTAGTTTAGTTAGGTTAGAGTGTTTGAGTCTTCTTGTATTTTGTTGGCGGCTAAGCGAGCCAGTCTCGCTAAGCCACCATACCTCTTTAGCTTGAATAAGCCTGGGCTAAGCGAGTCAGTCTTGCTAAGCCCAAGGCAATTTTGTTTTTTGAAATTTTTTTCATGCGCTAAGCAAGTCCCACTCACTAAGCACAATTCCTTCTTTGCTTTTGAATTACACTTAGCGAGCCTGCTCGCTAAGCCAATTTTGTTCCAGTAGTTAAGTTGGGCTAAGCGCCTACTGACGCTAAGCCTATGTAGTGTGTCGCATTAAGCGAGTCAGTCTCGCTAAGCGCAATTAGCTCTCTGTTAGAGAATAAGGCTTAGCGAGCTATGCTCGCTTAGCCATTGTGTTGTGTCAACTAAGCGAGTGTGTCTCGCTTAGCTAGAGTCCTTATTTTTATGTGTTGCGCTAAGCGCGCCCTGCGTGCTAAGCGTATCTTATTATTTTCTGAAGGTGCACTAAGCGAGTCTGCCTCACTAAGCGCCCAATCTATTTTTCTGTTTTATTTTTCTGCTTTCAGTTTTGAATAAAACCTGTCTAATTTCAATTCCTGTTATTCTTTTAATGCAGATGACCTCTAGGAAGAGGAAAGCTACTGCCTCCGGACCCCGGGAGCCCTATGACACCACTAGATTTATATCTGAGGGTGCCTAGGAGAGATATGCACAGAACGTTCACTCCCAGAACATCCTTCCTGAGAGGAATGTCATCTTATACATTTCTGAGTATGACGAGTTCCACTAGGAGCTCGAGAGGTGGAACTGGCATAAAGCCTTGACCAGGCATCCTGATGGTCACATTGATGTGGCCCTGGTCAAGGAATTTTATGCTAATCTTTATGATCCGGAGGATAAATCTCCGAGGCAGGTCAGAGTGCAGGGGAAGCTTATAAAGTTCAATGTTGAGTCCCTCAACGCCTTCCTAGAGACCCCGGTGGTCTTGGAGCCTGGGGAACACTACAGCACGTACTTTAGATTCATGTCCAGACCCTCAGGAGTTCGTCGCCAGATTATGTATTCTAAGGCGCGGTTTTGTACTTAATGCTGAGGGAGCACCCTGGAAGCTCCTGAGGAAGGACCTCACCACCCTCGCCCATACATGAAGTGTGTTATCATACTCCAACCTCGCCCCCACCTCTTATACGTTCGATCTTAACATGGACAAGGCGAGGTTAGTCTACGGGCTTGTGATGAAGATGGATATGGACTTGGGCTCGCTCATTTCAGGACAAATATCACAGACGGGGACCTGACACTTCTGCTCCTTCTTCTTCCGCTCTTCCAGCTCCAGCTCCTCCACCAACACCACCAGCTCCCACTCCTACCACTCCAATACCCTCCAGAACCTCCGCTCAGAGCATAGAGATTCTAGTGTCGATGCTGCAGAGCCTCCACCATGGCTTATGCCTGGTGATGCAGAGTATCAATCATCTGGCTCAACATCGGCCCATTATGAGCATGGAGGCATTTATGGCCCAAGTGGTCTGGCCAGGAGTCCAGCATTCTCCTTTGGGGGGAGGTAAGGCTCCTACAGCCCAGGAGTCACAGTCAGAAGCTGAGCCGGAGGCATCACCAGAGGCCGAGGGCACTCTGGAGGACACACCAGAGGTCACACCTGCTGCCACACCACTTGTGGAGATTGAAAAGGATGAGGATGGCACCGAGGACACAGATTACACAGTAGATATGGCAGCGACAAAGAGCACTAGGGATCCCTGGCCCACTCCAGCACCAGAGACATCTCAGCCAGCCCCGGATGCTCCTTCCTCACATCATGATGAGCATACACCGGCACAGGATTGATGACAAAAATTCATTTTATATTTCAGTTTTTTGATACAACTTTTACATTTCAGTTTTAGTCTTAGATTATTTACATTTTTAGAAAATTTTATAGCTCTTTGAACAATTTACATTTATATATATGCAGTGGTTTGGTTTGGTTTTAAATTTGTGGTGTTTGTGATTGATTTTGAAATTGATCGATTGCATGATTTGAGTGAATTGCGATGTTAGATCACGTGCTTTGAACAAGTATGCGGTAATTAGAAGAGAAAGAGCATGAATTAGGGACATGAGTGAAATTGTTAGTTTGTGTGACAGATAAATTGTGAAGGCAATCATTAGCCATAACCCGGTGAGTTGTGTGAATAGAGAAAAATATTTAGCAACATCAAAGTAAGTTCAGTAGAATAACCCAACGCTTGTTACTTGATTGTTTTACTTCTCAACTTTTGGATATTTTAATCTGTAGCTAATTAGACTTTTAGACAAAAACCTTATTCAACATTTACTAGCTTTATACAAATGTTTGCTCATTGAATATATATTTTCTGAATGAAACAAGTTCCCTGTGATTCGATACTCGGTTCTTACTGTTTTATATTACTTGTGCGACTCAGTATACTTGCTGGTTAGCATCGCAGAATATTATTGAACCAATTTTGCTGCAAAACAGCAGCCTACTTGCTAAATAAAGTTCCTACAAAAGCAATCTCTACAACTCTATATGAGATATGGAAAGGAAAGAAACCAAGTCTTAAACACATCAAGGTCTGGGGTTGCCCTACTTATGTTAAAAGATTGCAAACAGATAAACTTGAGGCAAGGTCTAATAAGTGTAGATTCATTGGTTATCCTAAAGAAACAATGGGATATTATTTCTACCAACCTTCTAACCATAAAGTGTTTGTGGCAAGATGAGCAACCTTTTTGGAAAGAGAGATTCTTGTAGAAGGAAACCATGGTAAAGAAATTGAGCTTGATGAGACTCAAGTCACCAATGATAACATAACTCAAGAACATGAGATGGAAACTGAAAGGCCTTTCTTTGATGTTTTGAAATTAGGACAAAGCTCTTCAACTCAAACGATTATGGCTCAAGAACCAGCTATTGTTCAAGAACAAGTCATTATTCATGAAGAAGTTAATGAACCAATCTTAGAACAATTGTAGCAACCTTTGAACCCAACACAAGAACCTCTTAGAAGATCTACTCAAATGCATCGTGCACCTGATAAATTAAACTTAATGATGCAAGATGACATGTCAAATGAGGTTTATCATAATGATGATGACCCTAAGAGCTATGAAGAGGCCATGAGAAGCTCGGATTGCAACAAATGGAAAAAAGCCATGGAATTTGAAATAGAATCAATGAAGATCAACAAAGTATGGACTTTAGTTGAAGCTTCAAAGGATATAAAACCAATTGGTTGTAAATGGGTTTACAAGAAAAAGATTGGAGCAGATGGAAAGGTCGAGACGTATAAAGCTCGCCTTGTTGCTAAAGGATATTGTCAACAGCAAAAAATAGATTATGACGAAACATTTTCTCCTGTGGCAATGCTCAAATAAATTCGGATTCTACTTGCCATAGTAGCATACTATGATTATGAGATATGGCAAATGGATGTGAAAACAACTTTCCTTAATGGTGAGTTGAAAGAGGAAGTGTACATGACACAAACTGAAGAATTCACATCATTGGCTGGTTGTAATGAAGTTTGCAAGTTGCAATGATCTATATATGGATTGAAACAAGCTTCTAGAAGTTGGAACATTCATTTTAATAAGACAATCGAAAAGTTTGAGTTTTTTAAATATGCAAAAGAGCCATGTGTTTACAAAAAGGTTAGTAGGAGTGCAATTATTTTCTTAGTGTTATATGTAGATGACATATTGCTAATTGGAAATGGCATACCAACATTGCAAGGCACAAAGATTTGGCTATCAGAACAATTCTCCATTAAGGATTTGGGAGAAGCAGTCTATATTCTAGGTATAAAGATTTTTAGAGATAGATCTAAAAGGTTGCTTGGACTCTCCCAATCTATATACATTGATACTATCTTAAAGAGATATAACATGGATAATTCTGAACGAGGCTATTTGCCTATAGGTGTTGGAATTGCTCTTAGTAGGGAGAATTGTCCAACAACTTCTGAAGAAAGAGAACACATGAGTAGAGTACCATATGCTAGTGTAGTGGGAGCTATCATGTACACCATGACTTGTACACGTCCTGATGTCGCTTATGCACTAGGTGTAACTTGTCGATATCAAGAAAACCCTGGTGAGGAACATTAGAAAGTGGTTAAGACCATACTTAAGTACTTAAGAAGAACTTAAGACCAATTCCTCATTTATGGAGACTCTGAATTGAAACTGAAGGGTTATACTAATGCAAGCTTTACATCAGACAAACATGATAGCAAATCCATTTCAGGATATGTTTTCACTTTAAATGGTGGTGCAGTAAGTTGGAAAAGTTCCAAGCAAGCTACGGCAGCAGATTCAACTACTGAAGCAGAATATATAACAAGAAGTGAAGCCGCTAAAGAAGTCGTTTGGATGAAAAAGTTCATATTTGAACTTGGTGTGTTTCCTTCAATAGAAGAGTCGATCCCATTATTGTGCGACAATAATGGGGCTATTGCTCAAGCAAAGGAACCAAGATCACACCAGAAGTCCAAACATATTTTGCCAAGGTATCACTTGATTAGAGAGATAATAGAACGTGGTGATGTTAAGATTGAAAAGGTAGATGGAAAGGAGAATACAGCGAATCCCTTCACCAAGGCGCTTGGCATAAAAGAGTTTGACAAGCACAAATGTGAATTAGGAATGAAGTTCATGAATGATTAGCTCTAGGCAAGTGGGAGATTGTTGGGAATAAATTTGTATGTCCACGATCCAAGTTATCATGTAATCAATTCTAATTTTAATAATAAAGTATTAATTTATTTTCATTGTCATATTTCACTATTTGATTAAATGGTCCATTTGATAATGTCCTTGATTAAAATTAAAGACTTGTTATTATTATAGAGATTATGATAATGAGAAACAAGTTTGTTCTAATTTTAATCTAAACCGTTCTTGATCAAAGGATTATTATAAATAGGATATCAATAATCTGGATAAATTAATATATATGTGATAGTATTTATTGGATAAATATTAATAGATCTCATTTATTAATTTGTATATATAGATGAGTCCCATGTTGATGTGATCATTGAACTGACTCAATTGAAATTTTCTAATGGTTAAAATTTACCATAAACTGTCAATAGAAAATTCTCAAGAAGAGGTATAATAGCTTTCTTTGACCAGAGATTGTCGTAGTAATTAACAGGTTATTTGTTGTATTTTGATTCCAGACACCTAATGCTTTAAAGAACTTATTGAATGGATATTGAATATGATTAAATACCTATAGATTTAATGATTAATCAAGAAGGAATTCATCAACTCTTGGTAATGAGTTTGAGCTCTATGAATAAAATTATATCATGGCCAGGAAAATTAAATGAAAGAAGAAATGAGTTTCTTAAGTCACTATGAGTTAACTCAAAAGGGTTTGATAGTAATACCATACTCTAGAGTTAACCCAAAGCTGTAAAGATGGAAGAAATTATTACACTACTATTCTAATGGTTCTTGAAAGTAAAATGTTACTTCATGCTATCCGGACATTAAGGAGCGTTGCTAGACGCCTACCTTGATTAATATATTATCGGCTTAGTATTGAACCTACGGGATCACACACAAACGAGTGTTCTAATTTTTGTTAAAGAAATTATTTTAATATTTGATGGTTAATTAAATTAGAGAATTTAATATGATCAAATGATTAATTGATTTAAAAAAAAAGTGAAATATTATTATATTTTTGCTAGCACTAAAAATATAAATAATATGAAAGATTTGGTGAAAGAAGATAAACAAACATGTATGATTTTGTATTTGGAATTTGAATTGAAAAGGTGGCTAGATATAAGTTTGACTTGGTCAATTATTATTTCAATTTTAATTGCTAAATGGTTAGCAATAAAAGATAAGAAGAAATAATATAGCTTAAAAAATAATACTATCAATAATGATTTTAATTTGATCAGAAATTTGGTATCCTTAGCATGTTATAAATAAAGCCTTGGACTGCACGTTAAAATAATCCTAATATCATTTCTCTATTTTTATTTTTTCACTTGTCAAAGTTGTTGACGAATAAAGGTGAGTCTCGGTTTGGATACATGTTAGCATGTTTATAATATAATTTAAATACAAAATAAATCCTTTTATTATGTAATGTGTATTTTTGAACACTTTTTTTCTAATGCCAAATCCAAGAGTGGAAGTTTATGGAATCTATCAGTTGTAGAAAATGAAATAATTAAGCCCTGCTGAAAAATGATGTTATTCTCTACTGCCATATTGACCAAACAATCACGTGCCATAACAGCATCCATGACCTCTTGATTTTCGTACCTCCCATTTCGAGGGAGGAACAACATCAAACTCAATCTATGCATAAAAAGTTTGTCCATATCTTTGACGAATAATATGTATGGTAAATTTCCCCAGATGGGGTACTTTTATAAACTAATTTCCCATCTGGGGTAGTTTTCAAACTATTTCGGGAGGGGGTTGTTTTCTACGTAAAATGCATGCAGGTGACACGCAAACCGCCAGTGGAACTGGCGAGTTTGGTGTTTTCGAAGGAACCGCCAGTGCCACTGGCGATATCGGCATGCAAGGGGAACCGCCAGTCAAACTGGCGAGTTCCAAGTTGCAGAAGCCAAGCGCTTTTCAGTGATAGGGTTGTTGTTTTTTCAGGCGTTTTTCAGTGATAGGGTTGCTTTATCATAGAAAGGGAAGTTGCAACTGCCATTGGTGAGTTAAGGGCAAGTTGCAACTCCCATTGGCGAGTTAGGGCAGAAGGAATAGCCATTACAAATGGCGATTTAGGGCCTTTATATACGCGAAAATTGTTTCAGTGTTGCTGTGTGTTCACAAGTAGAATTGAGTTTTCAAAACTGTGAGTGTTTAGGGTTTACATTTATCCGCATAAGGTTTCAAATTTGCTTCTTGAGGCTTCAAAATCTGAATCAGGTTCGTAGGAATAATTTGTATTATAATTTTTTTTAAGTAATTTTTATAGCAGTTTGAATGTATAGTTTTTATTAATTTTTTAATTAAATTAGTTTTATATTTTATTTCGTAGTTTCCAGTAAAATAATTTGTATTATAATTTTTTTAAGTAATTTTTTGTAGCAGTTTGAATGTATAGTTTTTATGAAATTTTTAATTAAATTAGTTTTATATTATAATTTGTCATCAAATTTTTAATTAAATTACTTTAGTGTTGGTGTGTGTTCAAAACTATATTTCAGTCTTCAGTGTTGGTGTGTGTTCAAAACTAGATTTAAGCTTTAAAAAACTGTGAGTGTTCTTGAGATTTAAATTTGTCCGCATAAGGTTTGAAATTTGCTTCTTGAGGCTTAAATTTCTGAATGAGGTTCGTAATTTTCAGTCAAAAAATTTAATTTTAAATACCGTTCAAGTTGAATGCTCATAAAGTTATAGTAATTTATTTTAAAAATTTATGAGCATTCAACTTGAACGGTATTTAAAATTAAATTTTTTTCCCATTATATTTATTTGAAGTACGTATGTTGAAGTCATTATTGTGAAAATGAATTATTTATAAATAATACTAACTTTGTTTATGGTTTATTTGGGCTTTAAAATTACTACCTTGGAATCGTTTATTTTTTTAAGTGTTTACCATAAAAAATATTTAAAGTTAATAATTTTTTTATAGAATAAAGTTTTAATGTCAAATTGTGTTAAAGAGACTTTTTGTGATTACATTTTACTATTTTGAATTTATTATGATTAATTAATTAAAATATTGTTTTTGTAGGTACACGATGAATTTGGTTATAACGATGTTGTATTTCAATGGAATGGTATATGAAGATATTGATGGTGTAATATTTGAAGGCAGTAAAAAAGCGATTCAGATTAAACGTGGAATTAGTTTCAATGCTTTGAAGAAAAAAATTGGAGACAAGGTAAAGTTACAAAATAATGAAATTATTTCTGCTATTAGTTGTAGATTTTTAGTGTCAGGAAAATATATTGCCTTGCAAATTTGTGATGACGAAGACGTTGAAACGATGCTGGAAAGTTTTAAACAACAACAACAAATGACAGTTCTAGAATTGTACATAGAAAAGGATGTGGCTGGTAGTTCAATGTTTCATTCTGCAAATTCGCTTACATCATGTGGAAATTATTTATCTAATGATGAGACACAACTGCCAACAAATATGAGCAATTTACATGTTGACGAAGATGATGATGATGATGATGATTATCTTGTGTCTCACTCATACGTTGAAGAGTTTTTAGACGAAGATGACAATGTTGACGGTATATCTGATACAGACAATGAAGTTACCGACATGATTCCACCAGTAAGAATTGTTCACCTAGCATAAGGTATAATTTCCTCTTAAAAAATACGTCAATACATTTATTATTTGACGGAAATTGTATTTAATGCTAAATAAGTATGATTTGATTTTTTTTTTTAGACTATAAGGTGTACAAGGAATTCAAAATCCATTTTGGAATGATGCTTTGCATTATAATAATATCAACTGGAGTCATCCTGATGAGGAGGACATTTGTGGTTTGGAGATGTCATCCAGTTTTAATGTTGGCCAAGAATTATATGTTGGCATGGGTTTTGATAGTAAAGATGCGATCAAGAATGCAGTCAAACAATATGTTATGAAGATGCATCAAAGTTTCAAAGTGGTTGAAAGCAAATGGGACAAGTATGTCGTTTGTTGCTTGAATAAAAATGCAGATTGTCCTTGCCCTTTCTATATGAGGGCAATTCTATCTAAAAAAACTGATTCATGGAAAGTCACTGAATGGGGTGGACCACACACATGTCTCAATATGACCATGACCCAAGATCACGAGAAGCTTGATTCAGATTTAATTGCCACTTGTGTAGTAGGTACGTATTTTATGTTCATATTATGTTATTGTTTAGCCTTAATTGTCATTTAAATTTTGTTATTCTATTGACAGGCATGATCAGAGAAGATCCATCAATAAAAGTTTCGTTGATTCAAGAGAGGATTAACAGTGAATTTGCGTACAAGGTGTCGTACAAAAAAGCTTGGTTGGCGAAAAAGAAAGCCATTGCAATTGAATATGGCGATTGGGATGAGTCATACGCGAAACTTTTGTCGTGGCTAACACACATGCAAAATCATTCTCCTGAATCATATTTTCAAATACTACATGACGATTTTATCGTTGAGAATACGGTTAGTCACGAACACCGTCAGTTTCATAGAGTTTTTTGGACTTTTGGCCAATGTAAAGAGACTTTCAAGTACTGTAAGCCAATCATACAACTTGACGACAAACATTTGTATGGAAAATACCGTGGGACCCTCTTAATGGCCACATCACAAGATGGAAATGGTGGTGTCCTTCCTCTAGCATTCGCGGTGGTCGAAGGTGAGACGTTGACAGCGTGGTCATGGTTTTTGGCACACTTGCGTGAACACGTCACAAATAAAAATGATATTTGTCTGATATCTGATCCACACGCGAGTATAAAGTCCGTTGTCGCTAACGAAGCACTTGGTTGGCAACCTCCCCACGGTTATCATGTCTACTGCGTGCGACACATAGCAAGCAACTTCAATCGGAAATTCAATAATGCCAAACAAAAAGAAATGTTGAAGAAATTGGGTAAGATTTCATATTTGATGGTCACGTTTATTTTATGCAGCCTACACTCCTTGCAAGCACATTTTTGATCAAAATTTAGACAAATTTCGTCAACTGAGTCCAGCCATAGCAACATGGATTGATCGCATTTCAAAAGAAAAATGGACGATGGCTTATGATAGAGAAGGACGTCGATATGGCCACATGACAACCAACCTCTCAGAATGTATCAATAAGGTTTTAAAGGATTGTCGCAACATTCCCATAACAACATTGGTCAAATCAATATACTGTAGGTGTCGAAAGTATTTTGTTGAGCGTGGCCACCAAGCCCAAAGACTTTTAAATGAAGGACAAGTATATTGTTCGAAGCTTGTTAAAGAACTTAGGAAAAATCAAGAACAAGCTTGTACGCACATCATTTGCGTGTATGATATCCACTCCACAAGGTTTGAAGTAGAGGAGACCTTCAACCCTATAACGCAACGCGGCGGACAAAAGTGGGCAGTTAACTTAAATGGTCATCATTGTCAATGCAGAAGGTATTCTGCGCTTCACTATCCATGTTCACACATTATTGCAGCTTGTGGTTACGTGAGCATGAACTACTACCAATATATAGATGTTGTTTACACAAATGAGCACATCTTAAAAGCTTACTCCGCACAATGGTGGCCTCTTGGGAATGAAGCGGCTATTCCTCCTTCTGATGACACATGGACACTTATCCCTGACCCAACTACAATTCGTGCGAAAGGTCGGCCAAAATCAACAAGGATAAGGAATGAGATGGATTGGGTTGAACCATCTGAGCACCGACAAAAATGTAGTACATGTGGAGTCGAAGGGCATAACAAGCGTCGTTGTCCAATGCAATCTGAGCGTGAGAGTTGTTCAAATCATTTATTTATGTATGTTAGTTGAGTGACTTGTATTTGTTTAAGTTCTCTTCAATGTATTGAATTTGTGGGGTGCAATAAATTCGTTACTTAATAACATTTTGGTTTGTGTACATTACTTATTTGTGGCGAGAGATTACTTCGTTAGTTAAAAACATAAACATCAACCCTAACCGTAAACCCTAAACCAAAACCCTAAACCCTAACCTTTAAACCCTAAGCACTAAACCTAACCCCTAACCCTCAACTGTAAACCCTAAACCATAAACCCCAAACCCCAAACCATAAACCCTCAACCCTAAACCATAATCCATAAACCCTAACCCTACACACTAAACCTCAAACCATAAACCTAACCCTAAACCTAAATCCTAAACCCTACCCCCTAACCCATAACCCCTCAACCCTAAACATAGGTTGAGTGAAAGTGGGGAGTCCAATGCAGTAGTTAAGGGTATTCAAATTGATACTAAAGGGGAACTATCTACAATGATGAACTATGGACTTACTTAAAAACATAAACATAAACCCTAACCTTAAACCCTAACCCTAAACCCTAAACCCTAACACTTAGACTTAAACCCTAAACCCTAAAACACTAAACCTAAGCCCTAAGCCCTAACCCTAAACCCTAAACTCTAAACCCTAACCCATAAACCTAAACCCTAAACCCTAAATCTTAACCATTAAACACTAAAACCTAACCCTTAGTCTTAAACCCTAAGCCCTAACCCTAAACCCTAACTCCTAACCCATAAACCCTAAACCATAAACCATAACCCTTAAACCCTAAAACCTAACCCTTAGTCTTAAACCCTAAACCCTAAGCCCTAACCCTAAACACTAAACACTAAACCCTAAGCCCTAAACCTAACCCCTAATCCCTAAGCCATAAGCTATAAACTAAACTATAACCCTAAACCGTCAACCTCAAATCCTAAAAACAAAACATTAAACCCTAAGCCTTCCGTTTAAATCTATGCAATGTCTGATGATAAACCTTATAATTTGAGCAAATAGGTTGGTGGAAAAACTCCAGACTGATGCATGTAATGAAATAAAATTACATTTAGAAGTTGAAATTGGTGTTTGTCGTTAGTTAGTACCATTACTTATTTTCATTTGTCTACTTTAATTTTTCTTTATAACTTTATTTATTATTCTAGTTTGATACGCGACATAAAAATAGTCATTATGGTGTCCGTGATGGTGATTCCATAACACATAACAAATAGTCATTGAAAACGGAGTTCCATAACAAATTCCATAACAAGTAGTATGAGATACCATAAATTAAGTGTGAAATTCAAATTACAAAGATACAACAAAAATTTTAAATAGAGACATCAAAATCAGTCATTATGGTGTCCGTGATGGCGTGAGGATGTGTCACATGGTCGATCCCACCTTCGGGCTTGACGATCAGAATTTCTTCTTGCGCGCTGTCGCCGCCCTTGTTGCTCAGCCTCAGCAGAAAACTCGTGACGCAAATCAACACCTAATAAGTCACCCATATCAGGTATTGCTCCGGGTACATTCCATTGCGGAGCTAATGGGGCATTAGGTGTTGCCATTGGGGCATCATGTTGTTGCGAAGGGGTCATGGTCAGCCATGAAAAATGAGGATGTGTTTCCGCAACACCACCAAACGAATGTTCGCTTGCAGACATATCAGTGTCATGACCTTCGAAAGGATACTGATACATCTGCGAAGGATACTGAGAAAACGTTGGTGGCATGTAATACATTCCATGGCCACGCTGCTCCATTTGTTGGGAAAAATCTTCCGCTTGAACAATCTCTCTTCGTCTGTCAAAACCTCGAGTTTCAACACTTGACTGAAGCATGTGAAACTGTTGTGGGGGAAATCGACGCTCTGATGCTGGACCATGTGCCACAGGCTCAGTGATCCTCTCTTGCTCTTCGGATAAAATCGTTATCTTCTCCACATAAGGCACGAGATCATCTACTGTCCATGTGTTCCGCCCTTGTGGTGACACCATATACTGCAATGTCTCCGCAACTTCACCCTGCAATTATTAGGGTCAGGAAATTAATGTCGATGCTTTAAAAAATAAATTGAAGTTAAATATTTAAAAAGAAATAAATACCAATGTAGCTGTGTTTGCATTGTTTGGGTCGACAAACATCTTTGTTTTTCGCCTATACCAGACCATGTAATCGGAGTTAAAACTCAATAGGCCCTCATGTCGAGGATAAATGTCGACCCTAAACTCAGCTCGATTATTCCACTGACTGATCATTGGGGTCAACGGCTGGAACCAATTTTCATCTTGTTTGCCTTTCAGCATTAGCCCATGGATATTCTGTGGTTGCGAAGGAGACTCCGGAATAGGTTGTTGCATTCCAAATAGTTGCAACACTCTATCGGGTTGGTGCCACTCTACAACATGGAAACAAATGAGTGACACCACTGCGCACCACGCCACACTACCAACCAAACAAATGGGAGGCAATATTGACATAACAGTTACTGTGTAAGGCTCCCACAGAAAATGCACAATTGTTAATTTTGACTTAAACATGACATTTTATTTATTATTTAACGAATACATAATGATCTTCTTACCTCATGTCGTTTCATAATATCCAATTTGCGACGAAAAACTATAAGATCATCATTGCTAATATGTTGATTTCCACGTCGCAGCCACCTACAAAAAAAATATGAAATAATTAGTGGCGACACGTTATATTATTGATTATTTTCAAATGAATTTTTTTTAAACAACTAACCTGTGTCCGAGTGGTTTATTTTCTATTACAGGAGGAGTCCTCTTTGGAGCCAAAGTCGTGCAACGTTCCCATGCCCACATTTGGATTAAGATGCACATACCTCCGATTGATTTAATTTTGTAATCGGTGGCACTGCACATCTCTCTATATAAATAAGCAAGCACGGCAGGTCCCCATGTATACGTGCTGCACTGTTCAAAGTCCCGTAAAAATTGAAGGTACCTTAGGAAAACTTTACTGCTGCTTTTGTCAACAAATAAAACACCTCCTATGAATCTGAAGATCCATGCACGGGTAAACCTTTGTAATTGTTCTACGTTACCGCCAGGGATATTTATTTGTGAAAAATGGTGAGCCAGCCAACTTAATTTGACCACATTGCCTTGAAGTTCACCTTCATGTGGTCTGACTCCCAACAATTCTTCACATAATTCAGCCCAATCAAGATTAGTCTGACCAATTAATGGTGCCCCATCAACACGTAGACCTAATAATACTGAGACCTATTGAAGAGTAATCGTACACTCTCCGCATCTCATGTGAAATGTATGGGTTTCGGGCCTCCATCTTTCAATCAAGCCAGTAATTAATGACGAATTTATTTTGAGGTAGCTCATCTTCATTATCCAATAAAACCCAGATTGTCGAAGCAGAGGAATAATTTCCTCTGGTATTTCTTCTTGACCTTGATAAATTGGGACAGCTCATCGGATATGCAATTTTTTTGTCTGGTTCCCGATTCCACACACACACACACACACACACACACACACACACACACACACACACACATACACACACAACCCAGATTGTTGAAGCAGAGGAATAATTTCCTCTGGTATTTCTTCTTGACCTTGATAAATTGGGACAGCTCATCGGATATGCAATTTTCTTGTCTGGTTCCCGATTCCACACACACACACACACACATTAAAATTATTAGTTAACAAAATACTTACCAAGAAAACACACACACACACACATTAAAATTATTAGTTAACAAAATACTTACCAAGAACACAAACCCGTTGTAAGAAGAGCAAAAACGAATGCACTGCAAGGAGGGATCAGCAGAGAAGAAAGGAAGGCAAAGAATGCACTGATGAAAAGAGAACAAAGGAATGCATAAGGGAGCCAGCTGCCTCGCGTTTTGCTTTATAGCGGAAAATTTTTTGGAGCATGCTCACCAGTAGTGTTGGCGAGTTCCTCCTGCAACCCGCCAGTGCCAATGACGGTTCCCAACAAGCCTGCACCAGTCTGCAACGTAGCCTACGCCCTCCTGCCTGGAACTCGCCAGTTTGACTGGCGGTTCCCTATGCATGGCAATATCGCCATTGCCTGTGGCGATTTCTTCACGGACAGCGAACTCGCCAGTTCCACCGGCGGTTTGCTTAAGGCCTACATGCATTTTACGTAGAAAACAACCCCCTCTTGAAAAATGTTTAAAAAGGATCCCATCTGGGAAAATAGTTTTTAAAAGTACCCCAAATGGAAAATTTTGCCTAATATGTATCCTCACAAGCAAAGTTACATAAAACACAATATTTTTTTCTGTCCATCTGTTACCATTCCAACCAAAAATTAACTTGTACAATTTAATTTGATTTTAATTTAAATGTGGAGTTTGAATTATTTTACATTTTTATTAAGTTATTTCATACTTTTAAGTTCTAGTTAAAAAAATATCTAAATTAACTTTTATATAATAAATCTGCTATTTCATTCATACACATAAAAACAATAAACTCCAATTTATATTATTGACTTCCAAGGTCGATCGGTTACAACATTTCACTTTGAAATTCCTAAACATTTCTACTAGAAATTATTTTTTGCTGGCAATATGATGTCATTTTTTGGTAACATTAGATACCACTAGATATACTTATGACACATGTAGAAGAAAATGCACGCGACAAATGGTGTTGATTTCTGATCATAAGTAGTACTGCACTCTGCAACCTGGTTAACATTTAGGAAGATCAGCTGGTGGTGGAGGGACTGAAGTTGAAGGAGTTGGTCCGTTCTCAACCTCAAAAATCATGGCTAGTCCCCACGGAACATGGTCTTCCATATGGCAATGCACAAGCCAAACCCCTATAAGTAATGAAGACATTAGAGTCTGTTACCATAGCTAGTCTAGCTAGTTGATATGGCAACATCCGAATTTAGCATTATAAATATATAGTAGTAAGTTACTTGCAACATATATACTCTACTTGACTTTTGTTTTATGTAGATCAAATGTAATGTAACTAATGCAAAGTTTGGAAAATTATTTTTTTTGAATAAGCACTAAGAGAAAAAAAAAGGATGATAATTAAAATAAATTAAACTTCTCTCATAAATTAAAATTAAATTATACATGTATAAATTAAAATTTAAAAAGGTTAAATGAGAAAACTTTTTACAAAATAACTTATGCATAATTAAATTGATTTTAACAAGAGAATATTATTTCATTAGTATTTGTTAAAAATGTTAATCCAAAAACAACCGATATGTACAATTATAAAACAATGTGACATGACAAACTACGAAAAAACATTAGTTGATGCTGTAAATTAAAGAAATGAAGAGAATCAACACCTGGATTGTTTGCTTGGAACCTGATGACAGTCCATCCTCCCATAGGCACACCAACAGTGTTGCGTAATTGCGGATTCACCAAATTAAACTTAGCCCTATCCTTCCTGTTGAAATTCCCGAACCCTTGAGCCAAAACATGGAAGCTATACCCATGAATGTGCATGGGGTGGTTTTGGCCCCCAAGAAGTGCTGTATTCTGAAACACAACCTCCACCGTTGAATTGAACCTGAGCTTCTTCGCCCTGGTTGATTTTGGCGCAAATAGAAGGTTCGTATTGTTAGCGTCGTTCAGATTCGTGAAGTCAAACATAACCGGAGGCTTGTCAGGGAAATCCCTAGTGTAAACACTGCTCTTGTTTTTATAGAATGCTTCCAACAAAGAAAGCTTCACACCCGCGGGAACAGAAAATGACTCATTGTTCATGCTGGCAGAAAATCTGTGACCATTTGGACCCTTACACGTGGCGTTGTTGGGATTCTTGGAATCACACAATTCTAGGTTGAACCCAATGGTAATGAACATGTGCTCATCCACCTTACGTGGCACAGGAACCCAGTGTGGGGCCCTCACTTTGCTAGTTATGACATTGTAGAATTTAGTATAAGCCGTGTCCGTGTCGTTGAAGGGGGGTAGAACTGGCATTATGGGCTTTGACGATGGCGGGGCATTTTCGTAAATGACCGTGCCGCGAGCTACGTTGGCGTCGAAGTCTTCGAGACCAACAACGTAAGGAGATGCAACCATGTAGTACGAGCCAGTGGGTTGATTCGCTGTGAATAACACGTCAACACTCTGGCCAGGGGCAATGACGATGAGGTCGGAGACGTAGTGGTCGGTGTAGGAGGCATCGACGGCAACAACTGTGAAATTGTGGTTCGCTATCTTGAAGAATAGGTCGTAATTGAGTGCAGCGTTGATCATTCGGAGCATGTAGATCTTCCCTTGCTTAACTTTCATCTTAAATGTCTCTGAATTATAATCAGAAGGTCATACATACATAGACCTTAAATTCATGAATTTAGAAGAGTTCTAATGTTGAATATCAGAGCATGATATTCACATGCATGTTTAAATTGAATTCAAGTGACCTACTAGAAATTGTTCATGGCACTTGGAAAATCTAAGGACTACTTGAAAATTTAATAATGTTACATTAATTTTTTAATTAAGAAATTAAGTTAGAAAACTAGGATACACTCCTAATATTATCGGAGAGTAAGTCAATGACATGTATATAAGTTGTGATTACCAATAAAGGTTCATCTAGATGATTAACTACTATATAATATAAGCTTGAACCACAAATTTATCTATTTGATTGCAGCTACTGATTAACTAGTTCTTAATGAAGTGTCATACAATTTTCCTACCAAGAAAGAAAAAACAATGGTAGGGGATCGAGCCCACACCCATGGAGAAGATAGGAATTTGTAATAATCTTTAAATATTCGTGTCAACCCACCCACATTGGTAATGTATTACATTAATAATAGGATGAGTATTTGTATATATATCTTTTTATACAAGTAAATTTAATTTTATGTTAGCACATATGTTACTATTAGTTTAGATATATATTGTTTACACTAATAATATTTTAATTTTATAAAACACAATCTATATTAATGAGATCTAACCTAACAACTAATAATTTTTTGTATTGGTGTAAAAAATGGTATACTTATTAATTAATGGAGGTAATTAAACATACCATTTTCAGTACAATTCATGAGATGGCCGCTAGTCAAACCATTGATTGTAAAGGCGTAAGATATGTTTGGTCCTCCGCCACTGGCCTGTGCTTCAGTAGTAATATCCTCAACTCTAGAATTATACAAATCTCCTGCATTTTTAAATTAGAAAATATTATCATGAAAATATTACGACATTTTGAAGTAACTGTAGATTTTACAATTATACAAGATGATAGTATCAGCTAGATTTCCTTCGCAGATACTGAAGAAACCTCTTATGGTAGAACAATGGAATGACCCTTCATTGATAATATTAAAAGTATACGTGTAAAAGAAATAGAAGTACCCATTTTTTTTAAAAAAAAAAAACAGCTAATACCTAATATAAGAGGAATTTGCTTGTACGGTTTAGGAAATGGAAATCGGCCTGAACGAGGCTTAATGATGAAAGCACCATGAACTGTTGCTCGTAAATATGATGCATGAGCATGCCACCATACTGTTCCTTCTTGTTGTGTCACGTTGAATTTATATGTGTATTTACTTCTGGGTCTAATTGTACATTGAGTTATATATTCAGGACCGTCTGCCCAAGGACTAAAGAGCTGTAACACTCCATGCCTACACATACATAGTTCAAAATTTCATTTACAATGATGCATTAACTTAAATGAAACATAATTTTGTGGGCGTTGCAAATAAAAAAGCGTATAAATATTCACATGATTTACTTTGGTAGTAGTTTAATTAAGTCTAGCAATTGATGATTTATCAAATGAATGGTCATATCTTAATTTTATTTGAAACCAAATTAAGAACAAGAAGTTGGTTTCTTAAATGCGATAGAAAATAGCATATACTGATTTCTTGTCTCTTTCTTCTTGTTTTTCTGAATTTCTTGTCTCTTTCTTATCTCCTCAGTTAAAAAATAACGCGTGGTTAAAAGGTAATGTAATTAATATACTCTTTGTTAATTTTTTTCCCAGTTTTGCTAAAATACCAATTGTTTTAATTGAGGACATAGGGAAAGCGACTAAATAGGTCAGATAGCTAGGTTACTTGGTTTATGATATACTGGATATAAATAGTAATTATATATTCCATGGACAAAAAAGTACTACTACTAGATATGGCATCTTATTTAAATAAGGGAGGGCACAATTAATATCATGGTGGTGTGTGGGTCTAGCTAATTTATAATGGCTCCACATATTAATTACGAGGAATCTTCGCCATTCATGTGGGTATTTGAGTCTATAGACCTTGGTAGGGCTAGTAAGTACTAGTGCTAAACATTTTTTAGGCTCCATTAATTAATTAAGAAGATAATTTCTTATATTTCATGCTATTTTGTTGAATTCTCTAAGGATACACATATGGAAGAGGGTTTACCAATGAAGAGTGATATCATACGGTCCCTCGTTCAATACATGGACAATTACAGTGCCACCTTCGTGGACATTTATCGTTGGCCCTGGGAAAAGTCCATTAACTGTCACAATCACTTGCTCCTTGCAAAAACGTTTGATAGTCGTGTTTTGAACCTGAAATTGGTGAAATACATGAAATTGCAATAGTATGAACATCCCTTCATACGAAATTTCGTTCGACAAAGAATCTACAGACGTAAATGTGTTTTTAATAATGTATATATATTAGATTAAAATTTTATGGCTCAATATCTAATATGAGAAAGGTTAGACACTAACGTACGTAGAGCCAAGTTTACTGCATACTGTTGTTAGGTGAGGAGTTGAGATAGTTGTGTTAGACTAATGTTGTGATCTTAAGTGGTTGATTAACACACCAAAAGAAAAAAGAGAAAGAAAGAAAAAACTATGTAGACAGCACTAAGTTGCTTACATAATTAAACAACCATGAAGAGAGAAAAGAAATCAAATGGGGTAGTAATTTACTTTGAAAATGTGTTCCACGATAGCTGCTGAAGCCAGGGAAGAAGCTAGAAGGGCAAAAACAAAAACACATGCTAGAGAAAACGAGAATAGCTTCATGTTTAGGCGGGGAAACTAAATGATAGGATAAGACTATTGCTATGAATAAGTTTACTTGGATGTTTTAGTTTATCACATAGGCTACATATATATATAGTCCATGAGATTTGTCATTTTCTGTATTTGCGTGTCCATTTAGAATTATTTAAACAAGCAGCTCCAATGTGATTTGTAATTGAGTTGACGAGGAAGCAAGATAAAAAAATTTACACTATGACATCAATAATGTGGGCCTGGAAATATTAAATTAATGACAAGAAATGATGGCGCTTCGGCCTTCGACGAAAAAAATTGTCATGCATGAATATTTGATGATACACATATAGGAGTGCTACCTGACCAAGCATATTTTGATTAATATTTTTAGAGGGAAAAAATTATTATGGATATCAAAAGCTTAAGATAATTTTACACTCAACAAGTATCAAATTGAATTATTTATTCACCATGACTGTATAATCATTAATCGCATATTTGATATATTTTGCAAAATGTAAGAAAATAAAGTAAAATAATTTTAGCTGTATGCATTTTGCAAATGTGTTCGGCCATAACGAGTAACTAAATTCGTACATTTAGCTTATTTTTAATCTCACTTTTCTATTCTTTTAAAATGTTATCTTTCTTTGTTTTTTTCTTTCTTTCACTTCAGCTTTCTACTAATACAATCCAAAATTGGGATGTATGTTTAACTTTATCTCTATTTACGATTTTTCTTGTAAAACATTCTTTATAAATATTAGGAAACTTTTTTATAAAAAAAAGTATTAGGTAATACTATATATATATATATATATATATATATATATATATAGAGAGAGAGAGAGAGAGAGAGAGAGAGAGAGAGAGAGAGAGAGAGTAAATAGAGAAAAGTTACAGGAAGCCGTGTAGGAAAAGAGACGAGGAAAGTTGACCAAAGTATTAAATAGTACATAAGAGTTTCAATGCAAATGTTACCACCGACTATATTATCTTAGGGAGCGGTATTAAATCTTTGTAAAATAAAGTTATTAATCAATCTAAACATTTTTTTAAAGGAAATCAAACCTAAACATTCAATTAATGCTATTTAGGTTCATTCGAATTAGTTATCCAAAAAACGGTTCATGCAAATGAGTTTGATTTTGATGTACTTGTGCATTCCTTTCATAAGTCTAAGATGGTATGACTCAATTAATTAGTTAACCAGGATGCATAGATTATTGTAAATTTTATGGCAATATCTTCAATTTTTATGAATAAAGAAAAATACACTTGTTTCATAATAATAAATAATTACATAGTAGGAATATTATTTGTTTTTACGAAGTCAGATTGATAATTCAACTTAATTATGTACGTAGCTCTAAAGCGAGGCTATAAAGAGCAAGTAATGGCGCATGATATCTCTTCATATGTTTTAAAAACATAAGAAGAGTACCACTTTATTCGTATGATTAGTGAAGAGATAGCATGTCCATCATTTTCTTCATTAGAAGTAATTAACATGTTACTTATCAGATATAGACTTGAGATCATATTTATTTGATTGCTCCTTTAAAATTAATATGGCATATAATTTTTTACTTCATATTGGAACGAAAAAAATATGAAAACTGTGTTACTTATTGTCAAATAATATATGACTTTGTAAATCATCAAAATTTAAAAATAGGATATAATACATATATATCCCATCTGTTTTCTTGGTAACTGGATAATATCACGTTTTAAAAAGATTATCCATTCCCCTTTGATCATTATATATAATATTTCAGTGTGAGGTATACATATATGAAATAATGTTTTTCTCACGCTCCTTAGTTTATTTTATGCTCTATCTACACACTCTCCTCTTATAATAATAATAATAATAATAATAATAATAATTTTATTTAATTAATTATATTCCCCTTTTTTAACTGTTAAGAGATAGGTGCGAGCATATATAATATTACAATCTTAATTAGGTATATAAACATATCATTATTAATATCTATGAGTATGAGTACGACAAAATGCTAAATTGATTGACTCACAAGAACAAAAGAAAAGGTTAGCTGTTGTTTCTGTGATCCAAATCATGGACTTCTCCAGAACGGAAGGGGAATGGTTACTGGTTAACCTCTTCAGCTTTTGGCAGTTTGCTATGTCCTGCATGAAGGATGTCTTCGTCGTGATCTACGACAGATGATGATAGGGTTTATTTGCCATACCTGGAGACAAATTATTTTTATAAGAACTCACCGTCCGCGTGTGCCTTGGCTCGTTGCACACTAATAATTAAACATTTAAAAGGCATCTAATTCATCCCACTGCTGTGTTTTCTTTATGTATATTTTCTATTTCTTCGTTTTCGCATGTGTGAAATTCCTTGAGTAACCGTGGGATGTTATTTTTTTTTTTTTTTTAAAGTCAAAATATATATTCATTCAATAAAAAATTCCAAACTGATCTGTACGTACAAGATGTACAAAGGATCAGTGTATACAAAAAATATAAGCCCTTAAACAGAGAATTCCCACTCTACATGCATGCATCCTTCATCCTTCAGTAACTGTAGTCCAAGGATGCAAGCCCATGGTCAATACACCACCAACAACAACAATAACAACAACAACGCCTTATCCCACTAGGTGAGGTGAGGTCGGCTACATGGATCAACTTCCGCCATAATGTTCTATCAAGTACCATACTTCTATCCAAACCATTAATTTCGAGATCCTTTTTGATAACCTCTCTTATAGTCTTTTTAGGTCTTCCTCTGTCTCGAATTGTTTGTCTTCTCTCCATCTGGTCTACTCTCCTCACTACAGAGTCTACCGGTCTTCTCTCTACATGCCCAAACCACCTAAGTCTATTTTCCACCATCTTCTCTACAATAGGCGCTACTCCAACCCTCTCTCTAATAGCTTCGTTTCTAATTTTATCCTGTCGAGTCTTACCACACATCCACCGCAACATCCTCATCTCCGCTACACTTACTTTATTCTCATGTTGGCTCTTGCCGCCCAACATTCTGTTCCGTACAAAATCGCCGATCTTACCGCAGTCCGATAAAACTTTCCCTTTAGCCAATACACCATCAAGAGAAAAAAGTGCCCGGTTGAACACCAAATCTATACGGAATCCAATGCCACGAGACTATCTTAATCGGTGAAAAAATATCTAAGGACTCTCTAATGTTTTGTTTCTGAAAACAATCGAGTAACCGTGGGATATTATATTGTGTGGCCTAGCTAAGGTCTATCACAACAAGCATCTACGCTTATTAAGGGATGATGTTGAGGGGTTATGGTCTTTTTTGACCATTTAACTTAGAGGCAGATCGAGAGGCCAAAGCAGTATAACAAGTTTGGCCTACGCAGACTACCCAAAATTAGGGACCAATTAACCCTTTATGGATGCATCTATAGCTTAGAAGTTCCTTAGTTGATAATAGAATTTGTTTTGACGGTTTTTTGTGGTTTTGATTTGAATTAGACTCATGTTTAAGGTCATGTTTGTTACCCCTCAAAATTTTATCCTGTTGGTAGAGTAATTCATCGGCTATTTCATTCTTGCAGCAATTTGAACAACTCTTATTTATTTCATTGATTTGTATTATCAGTTACATTATCTCACTTTGTCTTTCCTAAATAGTTGTATATGATAATTTATTTTATCCGACGTAGCGTAGATAACCACTTTGGCTTTCTACAAAACATGAAATTTAAGTACTAGATATATTGATAAAACAACTAGAAGAAAAATCGGAATTGGTGGTGTTGCACTCTCAAATCTCCTTCGTAACATTTAGGCAGATCAACAGGTGGTGGAGGGAGTGAAGTTGAAGAAGTTGGTCCATTCTCAACCTCAAAAGCCATGTCTAGTCCCCATGGCACATGATCTTCCACATGGCAATGCACAAACCATACCCCTACAAAAGTAATGAAGATAATATATTAGGGATAACATTTTGGGCTCTATGAAAGACAGAGATAAAAAGAAAAGAAAAAAGAAAAAGAAAGTGATATTTATAATAGATGATGTAGAAGAAAAGGAAGATAGAAGAGGGAAAATAAATAAGGTGGAAAAAGGATAAAAAAGAAAATAAGTGTATATATCCTAGTTAGTGCTGTAGGGTTACATCGGAATAATATTATAATAATTACTTGCATGATGTTTCACATTTTATTTTTGAAGTTGAAATGTAAATTATGTAAAGTAATACACGAAAAATTATAAAAAAGTTGTGAAATGACAAAGTGTGAAGTAGAATATATATTAATTATTCTTTAGTTGATGATGCAGTAATGAAATAATCAAAGAGAATGATCAATACCTGGATTGTTTGCTTGGAATCTAATGACAGCCCATCCTCCAACAGGAACAGCAATTGTGTTGCGTAGCTGAGGATTCACCAAATTAAACTTGGTTGAATCTACGGTGGAGTTGAAATTTCCAAACCCTTGAGCCAAAACATGGAAACTAAAACCATGAATGTGAATTGGATGGTTCTGCACACCGACAATCGCTGTATTCTGAAACACAATCTCCACGGTTGAATTGAACTTGAGTTTCTTCGATTTGGTTGATTTTGGTGCAAACAAAAGGTTAGGGTTAAAACTAATATTAGGGTTTGTGAAGTCAAACATAACCGGAGGGTTGTTAGGGAAATCAGCAGTGTAGACTCCACTCACATTCTTAAAGAACGCTTCCAACATAGAGAACCCTCTCCCCTTAGGAATCACAAAGGACTCGTTGTTCATGCTAGAAGAAAATCTCTGGCCAGATGGACCCTGACACGTGGCATTGGTGGCATTCTTAGGATCACACGTGTCTAGGTTTAATCCAATAGTAATGAACATGTGCTCATCCACTTTGGCTGGCACAGGAACCCAGTGTGGGGCCCCCACCTTGCCAGTTATGTTGCTGTAGAATTTGTGAGCCGTTGCTGTGTCGTTTATAGGTGGTAGGGTTGGCATCAAAGGTTTTGATGATGATGGTGGTGGTGCATAGTCGTAAACGACAATGCCACGTGTCGTCGTGTTGTCAATGACGGGAACACCAATAGAATAAGGAGATGCAGCCATATAGTATGAACCTAAGGGTTGGTTTGCTGTGAATAGTGCATCAATGGTTTGGCCAGGGGCAATGACAATGATTTCGGTGATGTAGTGGTCGGTATATGCAGCATCCAAGGCAACAACTGTGAAAGTGTGATTTGCTATCTTGAAGAAAAGATGGTTATTGAGTGCAGCATTGATCATTCGTAGCATGTAGGTCTTTCCTTGCTTCACCTTCATCTTGAATGTCTCTAAATTATGTTCAAAAAGGCATTCATATATGTCATGAATCAATTATCTCAAAAGTTTAAGCGGTTAAATGAAGACTCATGAATGGTTTTGTAGTACATTCCTAACATGATTTTAGCAATAATATCAAGATTTTTAAACTCGCTACAACCACATTTAGTACATTTACTCACAATTTCTCACAATATTAAGAATCGTGACAAAATAACAACCGCAACTTAATTAAAACCTTAATCTCTAACAATATACACCTTGGACTTTTAAGAGTTCAAATGTTGACAAGTTGAACATGCATGAAAGATGATTTCAATTGTTTGCATCAGAACTTATGTGGCCTGAGGAAAGTTGTTCATGTAAATTTCAAAAAATGAATGCTATATGCATCTACAGTAACCAATTAAAACACAAGGAGGAAACATTACGAGTTCGAGAACAATTGAAGAGATCGCCAGGCAAGCCGTTGATTGTGAAAGCATTAGATACATTTGGAGGACCACCGGAGGCCAGTGCTTGGGTTTCAACATCCACAACATTAGCATCATACCAATCACCTATATTTAAATTTAAAAAAACAAATTGATATATCTTGTCTCAGAAGACTAATTTTGTAGTAATATCTGATTTTATAATTATATATTCAGGGGATTGTATAAGGAAGGCTTCCTTCATAGATGTAGAGGACTTGTTATATATATGAAAAAAGGCAAGAGAAAATACGTCAAAAAGAGCCAGAACAAACTTAATTAACAAAAGACATGCAGTACCTAATATAATGGGAACTTGCTTGAAAGGTTTAGGAAAGGGAAATTGCCCTGAACGAGGGTGAATGATGAAAGCACCATGAACAGTGGCACGTAAAACAGATGCATGAGCATGCCACCATAAGGTTCCTTCTTGTTGTGTCACATTGAATTTATAAGTATACTTAGTTCCCGGACTAATTGTGCATTGAGTTACATATTCAGGACCATCTGCCCATGCACTAAACAGCTGAAACACCCCATGCCTACACGTGTGGTTAAAAATTTCATACACAATGAGTCATTAATACTAAAACAGAATTTTAGACACAATGCACAGTAAAAACGAATATAATTCACATAAAATCTTAAGCTGAAGTTTGAGTGTCTAACAATGTTGATTGATCAAATAAACCGTCATATTCATCTTATATCTTACTCAAAACTCAACAAACCGGTGTGTCGTATTAGGTGACCAATAGTAACATAATACATATTCAAAAAGTTTAAATATATTTTTAGTATCCTTTTAAATGTTTTTAATTTTTAATTTAATCCCTTAAAATATTACAAAAATATTATTTAATTCCTTTAAATATCAGAAGTTTCCTATTTAGTATTATCATTTTTCAAGAGATGTGCTAAAAACTTAACAGATAAAAAAAATGAAAAACTAATAAAAAAATGATATGGAAAAGAAATTTTTTTACATAGGCTAAATTATAACCTTTTAAAAATAAAGGACAACCTGATAAAAAGAAATCCATAATATTTTAAAGGACTAAAATGATATTTAAAACATATTTATTCAAAGTTAAGGCTCTAAGATCAGTAGTGCAATTAGGTAAAAATTCTCATTTGATGTGAGAGTCTAATTAATTTTAGATGGCTCCACATATTAGGTGGGATTCACCTCGTCCAAGAGAGTATTTGAGTTCATAGAGCTTGGTAGGGATATTATACATTTTGACCCTCCATAGAGAAGAGATGCTCATTTATAGTATTGACATGCAAACTTTGATCAAGAATAAGTAGACGAAAGATTTCATGCTATTTTAAAATCATGCGTATGGAGGGCTTACCAATGAATAGTGATATTATAGGGTCCCTCGTTCAATAGATGAACAATCACAGTGTCACCTTCACGGACATTAATCTTTGGCCCAGGGAATGTTCCATTAACCGTGACAATCACTCGCTCATTGCACAAGCGTTTGATAGTCTTGTTTTGAACCTGCAACACATGAAATTGCAATAATATGAACACCCCTCCATACGAGAAATTACAAGAGAAATCTATAGTTTTATAAAAACATATATTAATTAGATGGCAAATTTGTGTCTCAACACTTAATATGAGAAAGAGTAAACGCCAACAGACAAGTGTATAACTGTTTATTGTAAATTGCTAGGTGACAAGAGAAATTCTCTAGTTATAATACAATCCTTCTGTACAACTAAGAAAATGTTAGAAAAATAACAGAAGAAAATGAGAAATTAGATGAATGATGTGATAAAGAGAGATAAAAAAAAATGTTGTAAAAGGTATATTATAAAAAAGTATACCTAACAATAATATTATAACTCATAATACATGCAAGATATTAATACACTACTATATAGTGGAACAAAAGAGTATATCAATTACTTTGAAAGTGCGTTCCACTACAGCAGCTGAAGCAAAGGAAGAAGCAAGAAGAGCCATAGCCCATGCAAGAAAAAACACGAAAAGCTTCATGTTTAAGAGGAGAAACCAGAGATCGAGAAGTAGGAATATAGAAGTGAAAGTGTATTGGGATGTTTTAGTACGTTACTGAAATGTAGACCATAGCTTGCTTTCCTGGAAAAACAACATGGACTTCATATATATAGTCAGTGAGATTTGATATTTTCTGTTTGCGTGTTCATTTAGAAACTATTTACACAAGCAATTCCAATGAGATTTGAGTTGGCAATGAAGCAAGCTTAGCATTTTATGACTTTAAGTCAACGATAATTGAGGGCAATATCAAGTTATTGGTATGATAAGAAATGAAACTGCTCCCTTCGACAATAAAATTTGGGATGATCTTTTAAATTGACGATACAAAGGAATATTAATGGTACTTGGCCAAGAATACGTAGGGAAACTATGCAACGTTCTCATTCCTATCTACAGCAAAATGTAGGTATAATTAAAGTTCATTTTCAATGCCCTTTTTTTCATATGTGATTTATCTTATACCCACGTTATATCTTTTTTGTTCGCATTACATCTTTCAATTTTTTATTTTTCTCTTCTTATCTCATATTTCTTCTTCTTTGGATTGTATACACATCCACTTAGAATGTGTTTGTGACAGCTAAAATTATTACGTTTCAGTTTTTTTTTTTTGTTTAGAAATAAAACTGCTTGAAAAATAGCTAAGTAGTGTGGAATTTTTATTCTAGTTCCTTTTAGCCCCACTCACCCAATTAAGCAACCACTGTGTTTTCTATAAAAATAAAAAATAAAAAAAAAAAAACGGGTAGCATCACATTCATAGACATACTATCCACTAATTCAATATTTATTATTAGTTGAAATTCATGTAAAATTTATTAAATATAGAGCCATAGTTTTTCTATTTAAAAATTGATTTTATTCTTATTTATAAGATTCAATTTTTTAAATTTATTTGTTTCTTTATATAAGACTCAATCCATATTATCTTATGTATTAATTATTTTAGACTAAAAATATCATTAGTTATTTTTTAAGAGTACCCATAATTCAATAAGAGAAATATTATATTAACATGTGTTTAAAAAAGAGATAAACATTAATGACACAAATATTTTTAATATATATATATATATATATATATATATATATATATTAAAATCATCTGTATATTTTTCGGTATCGACTTAAAGGCAGGTAAAATAAGAAATCTCAATGCAACTATGAATCTAGTTTCCATAGTCTATTTCAAAATCCCGAAATCCTTAACTATTATCAACAAAGTTATCAACGTTGAAATGAAATTGCTACATGTAGTAAACGGAATCGTGATTTTAAAAAGAAGGAATGGAATGAGAATTGACCGATCATTTTGAATACATCGTCAAGTCGTAGGATACAAATAATTTGGTAACGTGGCTTAAAATATTTGATTTCGGGTAAAGAAAAAAAAAAACAACAGAAGCATACGAATTGCTGAATAAAATAATTATTTCAGAATAACGTGCAATATTTGTTTAGAGTCAACTTCTGAAACAAGTTTGTCACCATCACATCAATATTATACAAAAAAATTTCTTAAAGTTCAGAAGAAGAAAAAATAGACAATTAGATGTCTAAAAAATATTTAAAACATGTTTAAAATAATTTATATAAAAACTATTTAAACTTATAAAAATAATAATTTATGATTTATATAAGTTGTTTTAAATTTAATTTTAATTTTATTAGAATGTTTTTAATTTATTTAAAAAAAAAAAGCTTGTCATGAAATTTATGACATGAAATCCTAAAGGATAGGACACTACTAAACAAAACCGTTTAACTTTGGTTTTAAACCAAAAGCTTTTAGCATCGATTTTCAAACGGTTATGGTTGAAGTTAAACACTTTCAACATTTATTTTTAAATTGATGTGAAAAGTTAATTTTTACATTAATTGTTTCTTAAATTGATATTGAAAGTATGTCAACAATGTTTACCAAATATTTTACATCAATTTTGACTTTAATTGATATGTTGGGAAGTTTCATTCTTACATTGATTTTGTTTATAATTAATATATGAAATATCTTTTCTATATCGGAGTTTTTCACAACCCATATGATTTTTACAGTTTTTTTAATGTTGATTTTGTTTTTAAAAAAACATAACCAAATTCAGGTAATACGTAATAGATAAATATATATATATATATATATATATATATATATATATATATATATATATATACACTTTCAAATTATTATCAATAAAAAGTAATAAATTTAGAAGTACTAATAAATGATTTCACAGTATCAAACTACATCCAACAAGCAAATTAAATATATAAATGTCATGTTTATAATATAAGTCTAATCATAAGTCATGCTAAATATAAGTTAAATATTCTAAACATTCTCAAATATCCAACTGACGATAACAAAGAATGCTATGATGGCTGTCAAACCGGAAAAGTAAAAGAGCCTAATTTGATATGATTTAATCTGCAGATTAAATATCAAATTTTTTAACGCTACAGAATTTTAAAAGGTTATAGTTTAAATCTGATATAGCTGAAACCAGAATTAAGAAACAAATAGCAGAATTAGCAGAAACAGAACCAAAGAAAGCAGAATCACCAGACGAAGGGGCAAAAACGGAAGAATCAAGACCAAAAAGGACCATTACCAAACCTTCTTACCTACGGGACTTCGTGGAATGAATGAGCAGATGGAGGCACCCAGCAGGGGAATCACCCTCAAATTCACAAATTCACCTTGTCGGCTGAGGTGTCAGAATTCTGTTAGGATTAGGACCCAATCACTTTGTCTTTTTCCTCCAAGGCTACACGCCAGCAAAAATGAATCGTTAGACTTGTATGAGCAGAAATGCTATATAAACAGAACATGATGTATCTAATGATTGAATGAAAATAATACTCACTTTTCTCATCCTTCTTCGCCCTGGAGACACCTAGGTCTCGAAAGCTAGGCTCCCTCTTCTCGGTTCTTAACAAAATTGGTGCTTTCATTTCGTCCTCCCATGTCTGACCGCTCCCCTTCCGCCCTCGACCGCATTGAAGATGCCATTTCCAAACTGGCTTCGAGCCAACTCCAAGTCACCGAAAAACTCGAGGATTTACTCCTCCGTGTGGCAAACCTCGAACAGACACCACCCTCACACTCATCTCCCTCACTCCATTCCCCCACACCTACTTCCAACAACCCCACCATTAATCACCCAAAACTGAAACTGGACGTCCCCAGATTTGACGGCTCCGACCCTACGGGTTGGGTCTTCAAAATAACCCAATTCTTCGCCTACCACTCCACCCCCGACCGCGAGCGCCTCACGATCGCCTCCTTTTACATGGAGGGCCCGGCGTTAGCGTGGTTCCAGTGGATGACCCGGAACCACCAACTGACCACTTGGGATACCTTTTTAGAAGCCCTCGAGGCACGCTTTTCACCTTCCCCTTACGAGGACCCCATCGGGATCCTCTTCAAACTCACACAACAGGGATCAGTCACTACCTACCTCACACAGTTCGAATCCCTAGCTAATCGAATCGTTGGCTTGCAACCCTCCATGCTTCTCAGTTGTTTTATCTCAGGCTTGGACCCTGACATCCGCCGTGAGGTACAGGCCTTACAACCCCTCACCTTAGCTCACGCCGCCGGCCTGGCTCGCCTCCAGGAGGACAAACTTGCCGCCCAACGCCGCTCGCCCGCTCACTCTTTCCCTTATCGACCCTCCTCCCTCCCAAATTCCTTTCCTTTACTGCCCCCACCCAACCCTAATAATTTTTCCCCACCCCCTTCTCCTACCCCTTTACTTCCTACTCCACCGAAACCACCCCCACTCCCTTTCCGCCGCCTCACTCCGGCCGAACTAGCTAGTCGCAGGGAACGTGGTTTATGCTTCCACTGCGACGAGAAGTTCACGAGAGGGCACCGCTGTGCCTCTCGGTTCTTTCTTTTGGTAGCAGATGAGGACGACCCAAATGCTTTACCTGACCCTTTAATACCCATACCTAACCCAAGCCCCAACCCGGACCCACACGACCCACCCCCACAAGACCCACCCCAACCGGACCAACCCAAGGCCCAAATTAGCTTCTACGCGTTGTCGGGTCATTCGGCCCCGGAGACTCTCCGTTTAGTGGGCCGCCTTGCCAATCGCCCCGTAGTCATTCTGGTGGACGGCGGCAGCACGCACAACTTCGTGCAAGCCCGCCTTGTCCGCCACCTCGACCTCCCTACCCAGCCCACCCCTCCCCTGCGAGTTCGCGTCGGAAATGGCAACCTCATTGAATCCCACCACCTATGTCCTTCTGCCACCCTTCAGATACAAGGCCATACCTTCACCCCAGACCTCTACGTTCTTCCCATTTGTGGCGCCGATGTGGTCCTCGGGGTTCACTGGTTACAGTCCTTAGGCCCCATCCTAACGGACTACTCAACCTTGACTATGAAGTTCGTCCATCAGGGCAACATCATCGAGCTCAGAGGTGATGCCACTCATGACATTGAGGCTATCTCCCCCACTCAACTGCGTCGTATGGTTCAGACCAACGCCGTTAATGAATTCTTTCATCTTCGAGTTTGCCCTTCACCACCATCATCCCCCACCATTCCCCCGACAATCCTACCCCTCATACAACAATTTTCTTCCCTATTTCAGAACCCCACCTCCCTACCCCCTTCACGTCCCACAAACCATCAGATACACCTTCTCCCTGCGTCTTCTCCGGTCAACGTCCGACCCTACCGGTACCCATACTCTCAGAAACACGAAATTGAAAATCAAGTAGCCGCAATGCTTCAATCAGGGATAATCCGCCCTAGTACGAGCCCCTTTTCATCACCCGTATTACTCGTGAAGAAGAAAGACGGGTCGTGGCGTTTTTGCGTCGACTATAGGGCCTTGAATGCCTTAACCGTGAAGGATCGTTTTCCGATTCCTACAATCGACGAACTCCTCGACGAACTGGGTGGCGCTAACTGGTTCTCTAAATTGGACCTCATGCAAGGTTATTACCAAATTTTAATGGCGGACTCCGACGTCAGCAAAACGGCCTTCCGCACACACCATGGCCACTACGAGTTCCTCGTCATGCCTTTTGGGCTCTGCAACGCCCCGTCCACGTTCCAGGCTACGATGAACACCACCTTCGGCCCTTACCTGAGAAAATTCATCATCATATTTTTTGATGATATCCTCATCTATAGCCGAACCCTGTCGGAACACCTCACCCATCTTCACACCACCTTCCAAATCCTTCACGACAATCATTTTTTCCTCAAAATTTCTAAATGCACCTTTGCCACCTCAGAAGTGGAGTACTTGGGCCATATCGTCTCCCCGGGGGGAGTACACCCAGTACCAGCCAAAATTGCAGCAGTCCAACACTGGCCCACCCCAAATTCAGCTAAGGCCCTACGTGCCTTTTTGGGCCTCTCCGGGTTCTACCGGAGATTCATTCGAGGCTACTCCACCATAGCAGCCCCCCTCACCCGCCTCCTCGCAAAGGATGCCTTCTGCTGGACTACCACGGCTGACACCGCATTCCAGCAACTGAAGGACGCTCTGTGTACCGCCCCCGTGCTCCGCCTACCGGATTTCTCACTACCTTTTGTGGTTGAAACAGACGCATCCGGCATCGGAATGGGAGCCGTTCTCTCTCAACAGAACCACCCCATCGCTTTTTTCAGCAAGACCTTCTCCACCAAGCTCTTGCGCGCC
Organism: Glycine soja; assembly: GCF_004193775.1. Classification (NCBI taxonomy): domain Eukaryota; kingdom Viridiplantae; phylum Streptophyta; class Magnoliopsida; order Fabales; family Fabaceae; genus Glycine; species Glycine soja. Next base: position 16,907,780 of record NC_041008.1, on the reverse strand, counting down.
TCTACCTATGTTCGTGAACTCGCCGCTGTCACTACTGCCATTAAAAAATGGCGCCAATATCTCTTGGGGCATCCTTTCACCATTCTCACCGACCACCGCAGCCTGAAAGAACTCATGGCACAACCCATTCAGACACCGGAGCAACACCGTTATCTGGCACGACTCCTGGGATATGATTATTCCATACAGTACCGCGCCGGCAAGGCTAACACGGTGGCCGACGCCCTCTCACGCCAGATGGACCCTCTTCCCGCCGGCCAACTCTTCCTGCTAACCATTCCCAATTGTCTATTTTTGCAGGAACTCAAGAGGGAATTACTCAACAATTCCAATTTCCGCGACTATCGCCAGCGTATTCAGGACAATCCCCAAGATTACCACGATTGTTCCATCAACCAGGACTTCATCCTCCAGAAGGGGCGGATATGGCTTCCAAAGGACTCACGATTCATCCCTACCATCATCACGGAGTTTCACGCCACACCGACGGGCGGTCACCTCGGAATCTCGAAAACTATGGCACGCATTGGTGAGAATTTCACTTGGAACTCCATGAAAAAGGATGTACACATCTTCATCTCCTCCTGTCTCACATGTCAGCAGACCAAGAATGATCATCAGAAGCGCGCGGGCTTACTCTGCCCCCTTCCGATTCCGGCAAGCCCCTGGGAAGACCTATCCTTAGACTTCATCGTGGGTCTTCCCCCAAGTCAAGGCCATTCCACAGTGCTGGTCATTGTCGACCGTTTTTCAAAGGGGGTCCACCTCGGATCTCTTCCGGCACAACACACAGCATTTGCAGTGGCACAATTATTCATGGAAATCTGCGGCAAACTCCACGGTCAACCGCGCAGCCTTGTCTCCGACCGCGATCCCCTGTTCCTTAGTCGTTTCTGGCGCGAATTATTCAAGCTCAGCGGCACGACCCTCAAGATGAGCACGGCGTACCACCCTCAGACAGACGGTCAAACCGAGGTTATGAACCGTGTCATCGAGCAGTACCTCCGCGCATTTGTCCACCGGAAACCAACGACCTGGCGGCGCTTCTTAGTGTGGGCCGAATGGTCCTATAACACCTCTACCCACTCTGCCACAGGGATGTCCCCTTACGAGATCACTTTCGGGAAGAAGCCACCCCATTTTCCTCGATATTTAGCAGGTATCTCAAAGGTGGAGGCCGTAGACACGTGGATTTCCAACCGCGACACCATGATCAAATTCCTGACCAAGAAACTGGCAAAAGCTCAACTTCGAATGAAAGAGGTTGCTGACAAGCGCCGCAGGGACGTGCACTTCAATGAAGGAGACTTAGCATTGGTCAGGCTTCGTCCACGTCGTCAGTCAACAGTCTCAGGAGTCCAATATTCCAAATTAGCAAAGAAATTCTATGGCCCCTTTCGGGTACTTCAACGAATTGGCCCCGTAGCGTATAAACTTGACCTTCCTCCAGATTCACGAATCCATCCTGTCTTCCATTGCTCATTGCTCAGGCCATATCACCCATCACAGGACACCCAGACCAGACCCAACCCATTACCCAAGGACGCTGAAGACCATCAACCCCTCATCTCCCCCCTTGTGATACTCGACACCAAGTGGCAGGGTTCCGGAGATGACAAACAACTCCTCGTTCTGGTTCAGTGGGCCGGTCTTTTACCCGAAGACACCACCTGGGAACCATGGACACAGTTGCAAGCTGCCTACAACCTTGAGGACAAGGTTGTTTTCCATGCGCAGGGGAATGATATAGCTGAAACCAGAATTAAGAAACAAATAGCAGAATTAGCAGAAACAGAACCAAAGAAAGCAGAATCACCAGACGAAGGGGCAAAAACGGAAGAATCAAGACCAAAAAGGACCATTACCAAACCTTCTTACCTACGGGACTTCGTGGAATGAATGAGCAGATGGAGGCACCCAGCAGGGGAATCACCCTCAAATTCACAAATTCACCTTGTCGGCTGAGGTGTCAGAATTCTGTTAGGATTAGGACCCAATCACTTTGTCTTTTTCCTCCAAGGCTACACGCCAGCAAAAATGAATCGTTAGACTTGTATGAGCAGAAATGCTATATAAACAGAACATGATGTATCTAATGATTGAATGAAAATAATACTCACTTTTCTCATCCTTCTTCGCCCTGGAGACACCTAGGTCTCGAAAGCTAGGCTCCCTCTTCTCGGTTCTTAACAAAATCATATTCGATTTAAGATGATTTGACTGGTTGAGTCAAGCTAAGAACAAATAAAAGAACTTGTAACTAATTTGAGCTAATTTGAGATACCTCAGTATGCTGCATAATTGGAATCCAAAGAATTTTGTCTGAAAGTTGAGAATAACATGCTATGTTTTTAAGTTCCTTGAGTTATTATTAATTTATTATCCTCAACAATCCAGTTCAAGTTTAGTCATAGTGCAACCAAATTCTTTGTCACATTCTTGAGTTCTACAAAAATACAAAGAAGGGAATCAAGAGGCTAGCCTAGGCATCAACTACGAAGATCAATGCTTCTGAGCACATTGGCCTGTACTATCCACTTATTAGTCAGTAACAAATTAACAACAGTAAACAGTTATATAACAACAACTTGATAGTATCATCTAATTCAGCTTATATGGGATGAGGCATGTGTTGCTTTGAGAGAAAGGGGCCACAAATTTTGTCTAGGACTACCACAATTCTTTCTAAATCATACAATTATACTTTCTCTGGAGAAGGATACCAAATGGCCTAGTGTGCACACAGAGGCAGCAAGCAGTGTCAATTTTAACAAAGAATTTTTGGAGCGATGTAGAAAGGATTTTTTCTGGTAGTCAGAATATAGAATTAATTTTCCGAAAATACTATTATCTTCATTTAATTTTTTTTAAAAGAAAATATTGGATCAATGTATTCCAACATCAAGATTATGTACATCAATCTGCAATAATGAGGTGGTCCACCTGGTATGGTGCCTCCTCCATATCTATTATTTCTCATTACAATCAAAAGTTAACTTTGCTAAAGCATTTGCTACCCGCCGGTTACCAGAACGTTTAACAAAAAACAGATTAAAACCAGTATGATTTGCCAAAATCCTTCTACAATCGTCCAAAATCCCAGAAAGATAATTTTGAGCTTTGCATTTCTTGTTGGTAACATTGCTGGGTGATACTTGTTGCTGTAGCCAAAAGTGTTCGTTCGTGATTTAATATTTCTTAGAGTTAACGTGAAGCATACAAATATTTCTGTCCTAGGAGTATAATGATGGATTGATATACAAGAACATAGGAATAGGGTAATTAATTACTTTATATCTTACAAACTAAGATTTCTTGCAGACTCACTCTTCTGTAGTTTCAGCTATCTGTGCTGTGTTCTACGTGTGCCTGATGCATGGAAACGCGGTTAACTCGCCGTCGGCAGTATTTCAAAGCACTCAACTACGTAGTTAAGTATTTTTCTTCTTATATTTTTATATATTTTATTTTATATTAACAAAAGCATATGATTTATTCAAAAGTAATCTGCCTGTGTAAGTGATATACACCAAAGTTTCTATCTTGGGCTTATACTATATACCCATTTCGGCCCATATGGCTGCCAATCAAGATATTTTGTCATAAACCTATTTCACTTTTGGGGCTTTTGGTACCAATAAATATGCTTGAAGTTTTCCCGAAAATTATCAAGAATAAACTACCAGTATGTATGACAAATAAATATGTAATGGGAAATTGTATTAGTATAATATTTTTATATTATTTTTTTCAACAAAAAAGGATACTGAGATAAGATATTTAATATAGTGAAGAAAAATAACAACTGTACTATATAATAATATATTGATAGTATATAATCGATTTTTTCACTTTTATGTGTTACCATTCCCCTTTCATTTGTTTGCTTCTTTTTTTTCACTTAGCCTGTAGTCTAGATTCTACAAATTAACGACATTGATGATGAGAGCAAAAATATTGGTGCTCAGGGACTTTAAAAAAACTGCTTTCAATTGAATTAGATTGTAATTAAGTTAAACTGGATTGGGTTTTCTCCAAACTAGTTCAAAAAAAATGAGTGCATTATTTTATAAAATTAATTTAGTTAATCGAACTATTTTTTACAAAATCAATTTGGTCAATCAAATTGGTTTTTATTTAAATTTTTTTATTTGAAAAAAATAGTTTTAAAACTAGTTCAAAATTGGTTTGCCCTTTTTAGAATTAGTTTAAAACTGGTTAAAAATTAATTCAATTCAGAATCAATTTTTTAAAACTGGTTCAATTTTAAACCAATTTCTAAATTAATTTGACTATTTTGATATAAAATTGAATCAGTTAAAAAAGTTTGAAATCAATTTAATTTGATTTTTTTATCGAACTAGTTTTTGTACAACCCTACTCAAGGTATATATAATAATTCAAAAAATAAATTTAGTTGTCTCCGGTTACCCTCTAAATCTATATAATTAAAATTAAGATAATTACATTTAATTGTTATATATAATTTACTTTTATTGTGTATTGCTAAAAATACTAATTTTTTATTGATAATGTGCATTTAAATTAATTTTATATTATTTTTTATTTATTGTCGCACTATTTTTATAATTATTTGCGCATATTGTCAATTGGAAAATAATTTAACATTTTAATGAACCAAAATTTAAAATTTGTTATTATATTAAATTAAAATAGACCATTAATTTTGACCAGAATATGAAATGTCAATTTAAATTATTTTATATTAAGTTTTTTATTTATTATTGCACTATTTATTTAATTATGGCGCATGTTATCAATTCGAAATAATTTAATAGTGTTTTTGATGGGTCAATGTTTAAAATGGACAGTTAATTTAAAATCGATGATGAATTTGATCTAAAATACGATGTTTATTTGTTTAAATGAAAATAGAGCAAAATTTTCCCTTCACTTTTTCTTATAAATAGCATTTTAAATTGAAATAAATTGATTACTTATTCAAATTAACTTTATTTTAGAGATCTAGGATGATGAATACGAAAATAGAACACAGGAGAAGAGGGTCAATTTAATCTTGAAGTTCAGGAACCACCAACACTTTATCTTAGGTCCTGCCTTGGAACCAGATATTGATATCTCTGTAACATGGTAGAAGGCATTTGTAGTGACACTATCATGATCATGGTGAACCTGTTTCATTGCGCATGTGTACTTACGCAACTAAAGTTGGAGGCTATGGCCGTAGCTAGTTACTCCAATGATTGCAATGTAAGTGCTTTTTCTTGGTGAAAGACAGTAGGATATAGGTTCATGAGTTCAAGGATACACTCATTTTGTTTTTGGGTATGATTTGGACTCAATGACTTGCTTGAAATCTGTAATAAATAGCGCGTTATCTGTTATATGTAGGATAGAGAAAAGTTATTAACATTCCAACTAGTTTGAACAATTGAATTGCTTCTATTGCATTTCTTATATTACAGATTATAGATTTATAGTGAGTAAATCTCCTTAGTTTTAGTGATGCATCTTATTGTTAATGGAACCAAATTGATCAATATGGCTTCAATCAACTGCCCCTAATATAATAACTACCTTCAATTTCCATAACTGCGAAAATTCACGTTAATTACGAAACTTTGTTTTACATTCCAAAAGATGTTATATCTCATGCTCTGCCTCCTGCAAAGTTGAAATACATGAAGGCTATTTGTACCATCCACTGTTCCTAGAAGCAGCTGAAATCATGAAATTGTTGAAAACTACACTGATCAGCATGTTTCCTGCTATAATAGGAGTAAGAAACAGGAACCTAGTACTGTGTTTATTTGGTCAATATTTTTCTGATTATGTTAATGATCTAATTAAAAGGCTAAACAAGAGAAAAGGGTGTGAATTAGGGGTAGGAAATTAATTAGTGTATAAACCATGTGTGGCTGGTTATTAACCAAAAAAAGGAATTGCACAATCCTGGTACTAAAAATATCAGACTTGTAGTAACTTGCGCTAAAATGGAACAAACAACGCAATCATGAATGTGATTGGTTTGTCAGGTTGTAGTGGGCAAAGATAAGTGTTGATTGACCTGACACCTACCAATTACATGTTTGGATGAAGGTGCTACTTGCTTTTAAAAATTAGCATCGATTCTGTCATTGTCCTCTTAAATTCCTTCTATGATTCTATCACTTCCTATATTATGGTGGGTAGATTTTTTGGGGAAGGAATTATTAGAGGATATTTATTTTTTTCCTTTAGTCTTTATAATATTTTATTTATTTTAGTCTTTATAATATTTTATTTATTTTTTATTAGTTGTTTTGAAAAACATTTGATAGGGATTAATAATAAATTATCTATATATTTTAGGGATAAAAATGAAAAGATAAATATATTTGAAGGATTAAAACAAAATAATAAGGACTAAAATATATTTTTTATTTTATTAGATATTTAATGCAAAAATAAATATTAGAGACTTAAAATTAAAAAAATTAATTTATTACTGACAAAAATATATTTAAGTTTAATTTTTATATAAGTGTGACACACACATATGATTTAAAAAAGAATTGTACTATTAAATGTACATCAAATCAAATGACAAAAAATAAATAAATAATAATAATAAATAGCATTTAGAATAACATATTTCTTGATTAGTCTCACTTGCTTATGCTTTTAAAAAGATGATAGAAAAATGGCATTTCTTAAAATAGAACAAACATGGTCAACTATCAAGTAGTATCTTTGATATTTACCATATGTTTATTTGATGGAAATAGAAGGAGGAAAAATGAGAGGAAGGAAAAATGGAGACAATATTGGGAATCTCTTATTTAATGTTTCTTGTTAAAAATAATCGATTATTTTTTCACATATATGTAAGGTAGTTGTTGTTCAATTCTGTAAATTCAAGTGATTCTGTGTTTCAGATTAACGCAGCTTTCCACAGACATGCATAGATTTGAGGAAATCTTCTTGCACAATTATGTGCTGCAAATGCAAAGTGCAATCTGCAATGTACTAGTAACATTTTTTATTAGAAGGCTTGGTGTTTACTGGGATACACGTAACTTCGGAAAATTGACTTATTCTTCTGTAGATAAAACCATAATATATATAGCCCATAACCTATATATTTTGGAAGTTTCTTTGTTACTAGCTCCATCATTGATGGTACCCCACCATAATTGTACTATATAGATAAAATGGCTACTAGCTCCTGTTGGTGTCATTAACCTTAATGATGACACATGGTTCTTTAAGTTGACCATATAATTGTGTTGGTTCCACCTTCGACATGCGAAAATGATACAAAACCTATTTCCATTATCTGTTGGAAATTTTGTGTTGTTGGTGAACTTTTCCCTCCTCTTTGTTAGTGGAGGTTTACGATTTGATAAAGAGAAAAGACAAGGATCCCAAATCCACCTCCTAAAGCTATGCACACAAGAATCAAACACAAACCAAATGAGATTCTAAGTTATTTACAAATTACAGCAATATCTTATCTTTATCACTTTTACACTCTTTTATCTTTATCTTTAGAACGGTATAACAAGACCAGCAGAATCACAAAATTATTAGGCAAACAAATGTACGTACATGACTTAAATTTCAAACTGCATTTCAATTTTCTTTAATTATTTTATATTCAAGGTATTCTTAACTTCAAATTTCTCAATCATGAAATTCAAAATTGTCAATACCTTTCTTATAGTTTAAGAAAAAGTTCTTGTATAATTTTGTTAATCTGTATATCTAGTGTACTTAATATAGAATATAAGTGTTTTGGAGTTGTACAGTTGAATGAAGTTAATTGAACTATTTAGAATATAAAACTAGCATAAAATGTTGATATTTTTTTACATTAAATATTGATATTGTACTTAAGAAGCTAGCGAATTGTACTTTTATAATTATAAAAATGTGAACGTTGCATTTAGTGTAATATTGTGATAACCACTTGAACTTGACTTGGGTGGTTACAAAGAAAATTAATGAAAGAAGACTGAGTTTCCAAAGTCGTGGATTTGGTGAATGGATTGGATGGGCTAGTACTCGAACATGACAAGGGTAGTTAGACTATCTAAAGTTTTAGACTTAAGTATGATAGTTACAATAGTAGTGTTGTTGTCAATAGTAGAAAAAAAAATCTATTTTATAACCAAAATATATTATAATAATAATAAATAGAGAAAAAATAAAATTGTATACAAAGACGTGTGTTCTTGCATTAATAATTAGATTTTTTTTTAATAGTATGAAGATTTCACATGTATTTATATCGAAATTAATCTTTATTATCAACTTTTAGATGAGTAAAACTATATAAAATTAAAAAAAAAATCTTTCTATTTATAAGCTCTAGAATTTAGGCTTAAACTTTTTTGTATTTTGTGTATGGTATATTTGTAAATGTTTTTATTTATAATGTTAAAGAGATATGAATTTGGACTTTTTTTTTTATAAAAATGAGAGATTTTATTTAAAATATTATATTTGAAAATAAAAAACTATCTCATATAAGATTTTATTATTATTTTGTGGATAATTTTTGCATTTATAAAATAATACTCTTTATTTATATTAATTATATTTCTTATGCTAGCAAAAAATATAATAGTATTTGACTAAAATATTTATTTGATTAAATTAAATTCTTTAATTTAATTATCAAATAAATTATTTTCTTTTGTAAATATTAGAACACTTGTTTGTGTGTGACCTTGTAGGTTTAATATTTAACTGATACTAAATTCATCATAATTAGCTTACTCATCAAGGTAGATAGGTGTTTAACAACACTTCTTAATATTTTGATAACATGAATTAACATCTTTTATCTTCAAAGACTAATAGAAGAATAATAATGTATTATTTGTGTCCATCATTTGCAACTTAAGGTTAAGAGTAAAGAATAATAATATTCTCAACTCTAATATGTCAACACATTATATTTAATCAATGAATGACTTAAGAAATATTTTTTTTATGTCATTCAATTGTTCTGGCTAAGGTTTTAATTATATCATAGAACTAAATTCATTATCAAGAGTTGATAAATTTCTTCTTGATTAATCCTTAATTAAACAAGTATTTAATCATATATAATATTCACTCAATTAGTATCCTAAGACATTAGATGTCCAAAATTAAAATATAATAAATAATTTATTAATTACTATGATAATCTCAAATCAAATTTTAAAAAAAACTATTATATTTATTCTTAAGAATTTCCTATTGATAGATTAAGCTACTATTAATCATTATGAATTCTCAATTGAATTAGTTCAATAATAACATCTATATGTACATCATTTATATGTGCAATTTAATAAATAAAAATTATTAATATTTATTTAATAAAGATCGTTACATATATATTGATTTATCTGGATTATTAGTGTTTTATTTACAATAATCCTAAAAGACTTATTTCTCATTATCACGATTTATATCATGATAACATGTGTTTAATTTTAATCAAAGACTTATCAAATTAACAATTTAATAAAATTTCAAAAACTTATTAAATTGATAATTTAATAAAATAATAAATATGATAATAAAATAAAAAAAAATCTTTAATAAAATTAATAATATGATGAATTTAATCTGATATTTTTATTTATCCCCAACAAAATCAACCGACTTTGTCGTATAGTATATTATAGTAGACTATTAATATATATTTTACCGAAGTTATCGCATTGCCAAAAAAGTATATTAATAAAATAAACGGACCAGTAACTAGATATTTTATTTAAAAAAAAAATCTTCATTTAAGAAACCAGGAGAATTTACATTCAAATTTTATGATCCGGTTTCCATATTGATTACCAATGTTAATCTGACTAATATTTCTTAAATACGAGGAGAGCACCCCAAATAGATTCCCATACTTTTTAGGTATTTGTTGTTGATAGTCTCCAATTATGTTCTAGTATGATGCACCTATGTTAGTATTTGTAAACTATTGTTATTATTTAATATCATAAAATTAATATATAACTTAATATATGTTACAACTTGTGTTAGTTTTGCTATTGAAAATACATCTATACATATAATTCTTTGAAAATATTAACTTACTAATAAGTTTATCTCATACTGTAACTAATTTATAAATAACTTTATTCTTTGAAAATTAGTAATTTGTACACTTAATTGTATTTGTAATTCTCTAATAGGGTGTTTTTTTCATCGATTATTTCTTAATCCTATGAATATTTTTGAGAAATATAATATGAAAATATTATTATTATTGAGTATTTAAAAAAATGTATGATATATATGACAATAATTATTTTAGAGACTTGTTAATTAATTTTCTTAGAACATTGATTAAAAAATTAAAAGAAAAAATATTTATTGTTAAAATTATAAAAAAAATATAAAAAGAATCATGAATAATATAATTTTATGTATTTTAATAAATTCTTTCTTTACTTTTTAATTAATATATTAAGGACACTAATTAATATTTATTATGATTTTATCATATCATAAAAAATATGAGAATAAAAATTTTCAACCTCATATTTTCAAAAATAAATGTCTCCTAAATATTGTTATTATAGGATTTTAGTGCTTGCGTTTGTAAATAGAGATTAACTCAAGGCATGTTAACCCTTACTTTTCGGTTGCATTTATGGTGGCCCGTCATATTTGCCTAGGAATTCGTGTAAACATATGTTTGAAGCTGATCACAAAAAAAATCAAACATGCTCTAAGTCCCACTCAGTTTTCTAGCTTTTATGATAGTTTACTAACACATTTTACCTTTACTGCTTCCTTGAGCTGACGTGGCAAAGGGCATGTATACTTTATCTGACTTATATTTTTTTTTCCAATTGCATCAATTTAATTTTCCAATCAAAGCATCAATATATGCTCCATAATTTCTCTTAATATTGTGCCTATTCGGTGTATTTATCAGATTTGATAAAACTAAATGTTATAAACCGAATTCATTAATTCATTCATGTGTACGAGGTAATTAAGTTTACTTATATTTAAATTCGGATGAGGTATAATTTGTGTTTAAAGGTTTTATTATAAAATCAAATTAAAAGTAAAATTTACAAAAATATTTTTAAATCTTATGTAAAAATTATTTAATTCGTACTCAGTTTTAAAATTCTTTTTCAACGTGAAATTAAACATATAAAAATGTATCCAAAATTAATTTTAGATCAATTCTCATATGTCAAAGCACACAGTCAAGTTTTTAAATCTTTTAATAGACAAATATAAAATTTAAAATAATTTATGCACAAAAAAATACAATATGTCAAGGTTATCAAAATCAATACCTAAGTGAAAATTTCGTAGACTCAACTCATAGAATCCTAGGAGTTTATTTCATAAAAAAAATACCTATGAATATCATGAGTTTCACTATATCTCATCCAAGTCATGAACAAAAATATTGACACATTTGTCTTAAGCTATAATAAAGTGTACATAATCTGAAATACTAAAATCTAAATTTGATCAAAGTTCTTGCTTTCCTATAATGCCAATCTTTCCCATCCCACAAATTAAAAATATTCATTTTTCGGTTCATTCCACAAAAGAAAAAATCGATGTACATGTACTTTCTAAATATATATGGTAAAACTATGTTGATCATTGTCAGAATAGAACAAATCATTGTCATAATAGAACAAATTAACTTGCTACACAAATCATGCAACAAAGGTACTATATATATCTCAAATTATCTAGGGATAAATCTTAATTAGGAAAAATAAGTTGTGTCATAAGTTATAGTAAGAATAGCAAAATGTATGTCAATCATGTTGATCATGCTTCTTAATGTTATAGTACTACTAAACACTGATCCAAAACTTGTGATTTAAAAGATTCCCTACAAATTTGGCCATGAGGCAAGATTGTAAATATAATCCCTACCTATAATGTTACAATAAGGATAAGAAAAATGACAATAAGACTGGAAATAAGCCAATGATAATCATGATAATATCACAACCTCTTATAAATGATTTTGGGAAACACTCGCATGTTCCGGCTCCACACAAAGCCCCCATCAGGATACAAGACCCTTCATTTACATTAACATGTTTCTCTCAATTCTTTGACTTATGTAACTATGTAAGTAAACAAAATTACATAACCAACAAAAAGTTCAAAATAGAGGATTGGGACTCATTGTGCTAAAACGGTTACAAGTTACAATTGAACTAGAGGTTAACCAAAGGTGATTGGAGAAGTTGCGTCTCGGGTTCAAGCCTTCAAATCTGAGGTGAACCACCGAACTCGCATCTTGGGTCTCGAACTCGTCACGAATCATGTTGTTTTTGGGTCGTTTTATGTTTTGAAGCACATGGAGAGATTGGGAGACAGAGAGGGAACAAATGGATCGAGAAATGGCTACCCTAATTCCCTAAACGAGTTTTAACTTTTTTTTTTGTTTTTTTAGGCTACACCAAACAAGTTGTAAAGACCTTTTTTTTTCAAGTAAACTCTGTCACTCGGCCTAGACTCTCGAGTTTGTACAAGTTTAGTCCGAGTCCACCAAATTCCCTAGGAGTTTGCCAAAAAAAAAACAAATTTGTTTGTAATTTAACCCATGTGAATTAAGTATATTCTTAAACTCATAAGAATTTAAGAAGTTTAAGAGTTAACTTTAAAGTTTGATAACCAAATTTTCTGCATTAATGATAATTGGTCTTTAGAAATCTTTCATCCAAAATCAAGAAAAAACAATTGATACATAAGAGTATTTTGCTAATTATAATAATTTAAATCCTAACTATATCCGAGTAATAATTTAAATTCCCATCATATCATTACCAAAAAAAATTATAACCATATCCAAATAATTAAATGCATATACTAATTTACTGGGTTATTCTTTAATTGCTTCAATTTTCAATTTTCCTTACATTGAATCAATTGTTGCATTGATTATACCAATATATATATATATATATATAAAGATATTAAGATAAGATTATTTTTTCTCAAAAAAAGTTATTATTATTATGTAACACCCCTTTATCAATGCAATCTCGTGGGAGTATTTCTGTGCTCACACAGCACCTTTGTTTGTGTTGTTGTTGGCAGGGGTCACTGTCTCTGCCTTCTTCTCCCGCACCTGTACTCTTCGTCTCATTTCATCATTCACACTCTCTCTCCATTCCCAGTAATAAAAGGATGCAACTTTCCTCGCCCCGTTCCAAAACTTTTGGAACTTTGCATTAATGGGGTTGAAGGGAATGCTCACCTAATCCAGTTTCTCAATTCTTTAACCCAACCAAGTGCTCCCCCTCCCTTTTTTAAATAAATTTATTTTCTTTTTTTATATATATGTATGTACTTTTCTTCCGGTACACAATCCCCAACGCTCCAAATTTTGAGGCATTTCATGTTTTCTGTCTCAACCTCTGAGAAAACGTTATTTTTGTTGTTGTTGTCTTTGTTTTGCTCTTGTGGGTTGAAAAATGTCCACTTTGCAGATGTCCCGTGTTGATTTGGAGCAAGGGAATGTGAATCATCGCCATTCGGTTGTTGGAAGTGATGTGAGTGGTGAAGGGAGCGTATGCTTCTCTGATGCTGATGATGGTTCTTGCTATTCCCGTTTCTACTCAACAAATGGTGGTTCATATGATGATTACAGCTTTGCTTGTGTTTCTGATCCTGAGGTTGGGGGTGTTCCTCATTCTGGGAGAGCTTCTTCTTCGGCTTCTGAGTGTTCTGTGGAGGCGGAAACTAGAAGTGGGGTTCCTGAGATCAAGGTGCATTTGGCTAAAGTGGAGAAGGATTGTAGGATTTGTCACATGGGTTTGGAGAGTGATAGTCATGAGTCTGGTGCCCCCATTCAATTGGGATGTTCCTGTAAGGATGATTTGGCTGCTGCTCACAAGCACTGTGCTGAGGCCTGGTTCAAGATTAAGGGAAATAGGTGAATGTGAAACTGAAAACCCTTCTCTTTCCCTACTACTTTTTTGTTATTGAGATTTGCTTTTTTTATGCTAAATTTTGGAACTTTATGTGAAATTTTAGATACCCTTTTGTTGATTCATGGCATTGATAATTGGAACTTGTCAACTTCTTGTTGTGTCTTAGTGCAGCTTCAAAGATTTGCAATTACACACAATTCACAAATTTTTATTTGCTTGAAGGGTTTGATGTTAATGATTATAGAGTAGGAAAGTAATTGAAGTATGTTATTTGGAATTTGAGTTGTGGATTGTTTAACGGAGTGATGAATGTAAGGCTGAAGAAGATGGTGGGGGATGTATTTGGAAGCCTATTTTAGAAGGTGTAAGGAACAAAATTGCAGGGGGGTGGGGGAGGCTCAATTATTTTTCCATGAAAGGGGAAAGTTATAGAAGATTAAATTATTTAAAGAAGATGATGGAGAAAAAAAAAAAAAGGCGTAAAGCATTAGCTAGTCCCACTGATTCGCTTGGTTGTCTACCTAAGCACAGTGCGATTCTTTGTTGCTTTGTCACTTTTCTAAAATTTAGGAATCTATATATTACTCTCTTCTTTCTTATTCTTTTTATCTCTTTCAAAGTGGAGATTTGACCCCTTCTGACTCCTATTCATGTATTCAAATATCTTGGTAGATGCTAGTAGCTCACTGATGTGCCACCTAGAATATTTTAATCTACAGATTACTGGTCCCAGATAATCTGTTCATGTATGATGTATGACGACAACTTTTAGATTGCATAATAGTCGTGACTTGTGAGTACCACAAGCTACTGAATGTTGGTACTTGGTACTGATGTTCAGATCCCTTGTTGCAATTGTTGAGGTAAAATAATTCCATACTTCATGTACTGGTTCAGCAGTGTCACTTGCAGATAATGGAACAGTTAAAACCTTTATTCAGTGGCAAGTGCTAGTTCTTTATTTTAATTACAATCCCTAAATTCTTAATCAAAGTAAGGAGATAAGTTATTTGTGTTTTGTGATAACATGGTAGGGCATGCTTTAGTGAAGGACTGGTGACCGTCCATGCTTCATTGTCAATTTAAAAGCAATTTATAGGGGCCATTTATTGAGGAAGGATCTATTGTTATGTCTGATTCTGACGCAAATCCATCCAAGTGCATTACTTCATGGCTAAATTCAAATCCAATAATGCAACAGAATTTTAATCTTTTCAATTTTGGAATCTTCTTTAGTTGATGTGTTGATGCCTTCATTGGTGGCAAATATTTCATGATACCTTTTTTTTCCTTAATTTTGAGGCTTTAAAAATGTAACATGGTTGGGAAAGACAGTTGTGGACTTATAAAAAGGCAATTGGGCACTTTATATAGAGATTTGAGTTGGGCTAACTAGAGCTGAAAAACTTTAAAATCATGAATTATTCTGATTGGTTAACCTTTCTGCCATGACAGCCTAGTACAAATAGTTATGTTGGTTGATGAGTATCTTTGTTATATTTAGACTTAAATATGTTTTTGGTCCTTGATATATACCCAACTTTTGCATCTAGTCCCTGATAAATTTTTCCTTCGAATCGGATCCCTAATATTTGAAAACTTTTGTTCGAGGTCTCTGTCATTAGTTGGAATCCGTTATCTGCTTACATGACCGTTAGTCGAACACATAGACATACAACATGTGGTATCACATGTAATCTTTGTCTAAGTGGGATTATACGTAAGATTTTTTTTTTAAAAAAAAAAGTAAAAACGACATCATATTATTTAGGTGGTCATATTTCCCATCGCCCACTTCACCTTCTTGTACCTAATTTCCCAATCAACGGCGCATACACCTCCTCAAGGTCCACCCTTTTGTTGAAAAAATGGTCCACCCAAAGGTACCCTCCGCTTCTTAGCACCATGTCCACATCCAACAGCAGAAACTCCATCACCGTCAACAGAATCCACTAGTTCATGGCGCGCTTGCATCGCACTAGATCCATGACGTCGTCGAACAGCAACAGTTGCTGCTACAACAGCACGAGCCCTACAGTGGGATGGTCTCGCTGTTCGACACCGCCACGTTCATGGTTGTGGTCACCACGGTCACGTTGCGGAGCCTCATCACGGCGGCAAAGGAGTCGGTGCTACCACCAACGTCGAGGCCAAGGACACGTGGAACAACCAAGTAGGCTCATGTAACATGTTTTGGTCCAAGCCTGAACCCGTTTGTTAGGTTCGGACTCTGCGGGAGGTTCGGAGTTTGCATTGGAGAAATTTCAAAGTTGTGTGAGTGTGTTAGTGAGTTTGAGCCTTTGGATGGTGATGGTGGGGTTCTGGTGATTATTTGAAAGGGGAAATGTAGAAGCTTTAGTGAGAGGGAGTGTTTAAGGGATTGTAGGTGTGTTGGGTTGAGTTTTGACGAAGGGAGTGGGGTGTGTAGGAATTTTTATGGGTTGCTTTCGGATTTTCAGAATTTGACTTTGATTGGTGGTAGTGAAAGTGGGGGTTTTTATGTTAGGGTTCCAAAGGGGGGATCTAGTGGGAGGAAGAAGGGGTTTGATAGGAAGGTTTTGAGTGGAATTGTTGTGGTTTTGGGGGTGGTGGTGAGGAAGAAGAGGAGTTTGATAGGAAGGTTTTGAGTTGGATTGTTGTGGTTTTGGGGGTGGTGGTGAGGAAGAAGAGGGGTGTAAGAAATTTTTAAATTTTTTCAAAAAAAATCTTTTTCCTACGTGTAATCTCACTCAGACAAAGATTACACGTGGCATCACACGTTGCATGCCTACGTCTCCGGTTAATGGTCACGTAAGCAGTTAACGGATTCCGATTAACGACAGGAACCTTGGACAAAAGTTTTCAAATATTAGGGATCCGATTCGTAGGAAAAATTTATCAGGAATCAAAAAGCAAAAGTTGGATATATATCAGGGATCAAAAATATATTTAAGCCTTGAATTTAAATTAAACACGATTATTATAAGAGTGAGAGAATAGTATCTACACCCTTCAAGCATCGCTTATGTTGGACAAGCAGAAAAATGTCCAGGTTTTGTTATATTATGTTTTCAGTCCATGCATGTTAACAGCATTACCTTTTGGATTATTGAGGCTTAGCTTGTTTGAAGTGGATCTTAATACAATTTTGCACTTGATGTATGCTTATGTGTATATGATTGCAATTGTACATTGGTTGGAGCATTAGTAGTAAGTGCAATCATGCATTCTTGGAGTTGTCTTAACTATACCACTATGATAGTAGCAATTTAGCAGAACAGATTTCCTTTGAATTTTAAAATGTTTTTCTAATTATTTCTGTATGGTTAAATTTTAACAGGACATGTGAAATTTGCCATTCTGTTGCTCGGAATGTTTACGGAGGAAATGAGGAGTCGACGGAGCATTTGAGCGACGTTAACAATGCTACTACAGCAGCCACACTCTCCACACCTGCTCCTTCAGCAGAACCTCGAAGATTTTGGCACGGCCATCGCTTCCTGAATTTCTTGCTTGCTTGTATGGTTTTTGCGTTTGTCATATCATGGCTATTCCACTTTAATGTGCCATCATCCTAGATTTTCCTGAGGCAGTTTCATTTATAATTTAATTCTGAGTAAGGAGAAAAAGATGAAAAGAGAAAAGAGAGGGGGAAAAATCCCACTCTAGAATCCATGGAGATACTTCCTTAGAGAATGAATCCTTCTACAATTTGAGGCCTTATTGAGTTTATATAGGTAGTTGTATAACTTCTTTTCGTCCATGCAGATAGACATTTCTCCTTTTTCTGCTGTGCATTCGTCCTAAATTATTGTGCTTTACAAAGCTCTCTTATTCTGTCTTTCAGAGTCAATGTTATTTCTGGGACAAGTTCTAGAATGTTTATTCAAATGTAAATTATATATCATATATTATATTGTATTGTTACTTCATTGTCTTTTTGTGGGGTGATTTTTCTTGTTTATTTATAAATGATATTACTGAAAGCTGTTTTATGGATGTTTCTATTAGATTTGGTGGCTTTGCTTCTCTAATCAAGGCTAGGATACTACATCCGTGCTTATTAGATCAAATAGTTGTTCATTAATTCACATGTAAAATACAAAGTCCTTAATAGACCCCAAAAAGAAAATGATACTGTCCCAATTCATTGAATGAATATCTTTTGTTTCCACAAGTGCAGTGCTTTTGCCGTGTATAAGACATTGTAACTCATTCTTATAAAGTGACATTTATCCGAACGTGTAAGTTCTATGGAAGTTGATGATCTAAAGCTAAATAAATTTTGATCGTAGTGTTTTTCTGGAGCACATATTTATTATAAAGAATTGTTTTGGCAGGTAGCATGTATTCTTTGTTTAAAAAAAGAAAGCAATCCATTTTTTTCTTTAATTCTCTCATATAAATTCTTGTAAGAATTTTGAAATTTTTTTGTAAGACTTTGTTTTTACTTTTTCAAACGAATGGTGTATCACACTAAATATCCATTGGTATTATCATTGCTTTGCGTCTATTCTAACTCTAATGAAAAAGTTTGGTAGATATGCTTGCCACGTACATCCCATTCAACATTAAACAAACCAGGTTAACAATGCACTTGTTAAAAAAAATAAATACTTAAATATGTTTTTAATATTTTAGAAATAAATTTTTTTAAATTATTATTTTAAATTTACTTTTGATCAATTACATACCTAAAAATTTGTTATGTTTCAATATAGTACTTTGTCGTTAGTCTCATTCTGTTAAGTAATAATATGATAGACCTTACGTCATTAAGCCTAATCACGTAACACAGTCAAATTAAAGTCACATAATTATTTATTATTTTTTTAAAAAATCAAATTAAAAAAAAGCCATACTTATGTTTTTGAACCCTCCATGTCTTTGGTTGTTGTAGATTTCGAACCCTAAGGGAGACTCTTGGGAGACATTTGGAAATTTCAAACCCTGAAGGTGTTTTTGTTGATGGGTGAGAGGATGAATGGAGAGGGTGGGTTGTCATTGTTGTTCTCATTTCATGGTATGGTGAAATGCAAATTTGAGGTACCCGTTGTTATGTTCACATCACGTAGTGTGAACCATCCAGAGAAAAGGTTTTGGAGATGCCCACATTGGAACGTATGCAAATATCGATTTTGTGTTTTGTTTTGGGTTTTATTCTGATGTGCTGCTTGTTTAATTGGTATTATGACATAGGAATCAAGTTCTTGTAGATTTTTTCAATGGATTGGTGATACTGAGGCTGACAATAATGTGTCTGTAGAGGAGAGTGAGTTGGTCCGATATGTTCGAGAAAATGAAGAGCTGAAGCTGAAAGTTGCTTCATTAATGGAGGAAGCTAAAACAAATGTACAAGAAATAACAAATTTGAGGAAAAAAATTGTTGCATAAGAGGAAGAATGTTGTGCATCCTCAGTTCATGTTGTGCAACTAAAGAGTAAACTTGGAAGGAAAAAGAATAATCTTGTTGTTAAAAGGAATAAAGTGAAGTTGTTAGGTTTTGTAGTTGTAGTTCTTTGGGTGTTCATTTCTTTACTAAGCATTGTAATTGCAATGAATGTTGGTGGTCATAGAAGGAATTGATTTTCCTTGTGTGTATTAACTGATGGTAGGTTTTTGGTAGTTGTCTTCTTAAATTTTGTAGGTTGGTAGGTTGAGATGTAAATTTTGGAAAGTAACAATGTTGTATTTGAAGTAGTTGGATGCTTCCAACGATATGAGTTTATGATGTTTTAAAGCTATATTGTATTGATGCTTAATTTTAACTCCGGACCTGTTATTGATTTGTGATGTTTGGTATTAGCTTACTACTAATTCCTAAGCCCAACAATGTTAGATACTTTGTTGGAACAAAAATGAATTTGAGGTAGTAAAATGAAAATGGTTTATTTTCTAAGTACTTCGATATCAAAAAATTAACTTTTATGTAGTAAAATGAAAATTGTTTATATTGCAGGTATGGAAAACTTATTAAAGTCAAATTGCCCGAATCTTTCTTTTTTTTGCCCTACTATTCTGATTCATTGAACACTTCAGTGTTTTATTGTTTACTTCAACATTTATGGCAATTTCTATTTAGTAAAAGAGATTTGAATTTATTATTGATAAGTCACAATTTTTTAATATAAGTGACATGATCCCAAAAGGCCTAAATTAGTACTTAAGACTCTTATTGTCTAGAACAAAAACACAAAAGGTGCAACAAATTACGCACATGATTCCAATAAAGTAAACAATAAAGCAAGATTGCCACACCCAAAAATAAAATTCCCACACCCCACTACAAAATTATTTCACACAGTCCTATTTTTATCTATTAGTATCTTCAATTGGCCATTTAGATTTGTTAATTGATGCGCATGTCTTGGCCTGAGTGGTAGCAAGACCAATTCTCAACTCAACTTCTTCTCAACAGTTGGTAGTTGACAATCTTTAATTTTTTTTTCTTGAATTTGAAATTTTTTTGTTGGTGCCTTCTTGTTGTTGGTGGCTTACGTTTAGGAGCAAGTCTCTTAAGTGTTTCATTGACAAATTTGTTGTGCCCACAGTGCCCCTACAAAATTGAAATTTCTGAAAATTAGTGCTTGAGGTTGATGTCAGTAAGTACAAAATTAATGCAATGACATTGATGCAATTAATATTGTTATGTGTTTATTTGTAGGTTTAGCCTACTGCTATTGTTAAGGACCATAAGCTTTTCTTACAGACTATTGCACACCTTTTCCCATAAGCTTTTCATATAGACTGCTAAGTGTAAAAATTAATCTATATGAACTATCATATAGTATGTTAAGCATGTATAAAAAAATTTACCTTATTGTTTTTATTTGTACATTTGATTTGTGTAATGTCATTCTTTTGGTGTTGAATAGGACCAGTTTGAACTCCACCACCTCCACCCTTAGTTTCACCTTCAACTGCTCCCTCAGTGCCACCTTCAACAACATTGAGTTGCCCAATTTGAACTCCACCACCTCCACCCTCAATTCCACCTTCACTTGCTCCCTTAGTGTAACCCTCAACATTATTGACTTGCCTAGTATGAACTCCAATAGGTGCACCCTCATTTCCACCCTCAGCTACTCCTTCAGTGCCTCCCTCAACTACATTGAGTAGCTCAGTCTAAACTCCAGCATCTCCACCTTGTGCTGCACCCTCAGCTACACTTTCATTACAACTCTACTAGCTTCCTCATTTACTTCTTCAGGTACTACTTGAGGTGGCAATGTACACCTCCTGGTATTATGACATGCTACCCCACATTGGTTGCATTTATAAGGAGTTGGATCCCTTCTTAGCCTTGTCATGTTAAGGTCTTCATCGAGCTCTCTCTTTCCCAATTTCTTTGGTTTACCAGGACCTTTTCTGTATTTTGGTGGTTAAATCTTATCAAGCTCTATAGTTGGCCACATATCCATACCATTAATTGATACCACCTTATGTCCATAACAAACATCATATGTATCCCTTGAATAATAATTATCCACATAATCCATAACTTTTAATTTTTTGAGTTGTATGGTAGCCACTGCATGTTTGCAAGGTATGCCAACTAATCCCCAAAAGTTACATGAACATCTCTACTTATTTATATCTATAATAAATTTTTCACCAGAATAAATATTTGTGACTTCAAAATGTCCATCTTCTCCCCAAGCAGCTACCCAATTCCTAGACTTTTCAACCTCTTAGTCCAACCTTTTCAGGGGCTTAGGCATAACCTCACCTTTATAGTTTTGCAGTTTGTCTTTAAGGGGTGCAAACCTTTTCGTAAGATACATTCTAATTCACTCACACATGGTTATGATAGGCTTATCCCTAGCTACTAGTATTGCACTGTTAAAGGACTCACTTAAGTTGTTAACCAAAATATTACACTTTGAGTAATCTGAGAAAGCATGCTTACACCATGTTTTTCTCTCAAGGTTATACAACCAATGATATGCAACTTCATTGATGTCCTTAGTATGCTACATTTTGTGTTTCCACAACTGTCTATAAGTAGCTTTAGTAGCCCCCATCATTAGATCTTTGAGCATTACCCATCACCAATTTTTTTTCTTAAGATTGTTGTAAGGATGTCGCAGGTAGAATTTGTGATCTATCTATTTTGGAAATTCTAGAAAAACTTGTTGCAATCCCTACACATAAAGTATGTCATCAAAATAATCCAAAAAAATATCAGCAACATATTAATCTACAATCCAAAAATTAGTTTTTACCTTTTGTTGATCACTAATGAACACCCATTTGTTGGTTTCAACATCACCAATATCCTCCAACAACAAGTTCATAAACTATCTCCATGTTTCCTTGGTCTTTGTTTCTACAACAGCAAAAGTAATAGGCATGTACTGGTCATTTGGATCTCTACCAACAACAATCAAGAGTTTTCCTCAAAACTTTGATTTGAGATGACATCTATCCACACCAATCAGGGGTCTACATGCCTTTTTAAAAGCAGATTTTGGACCTTCTAAGTATATGTAGAAACTACCAAATATTGGTAGTACTTCAATGGATGATCTCTCTACTTGAATCAAGCATGAATTGTTTGAGCATCTATCCTTTAGTTCAACTGCATATGACCAAAGCTGAGAATATTGTTTGATACAATCACTATCAACTACTTTTTCACTAGTTGTTTGGCCCTCCATGCCCTAGACATTGAAATTCCAATTGAATAGTTAGCCTTTATCTCACTAATTATGTCTTTTAAAGACACATCAACATTTGTTGCCTTCGTCTTGTTGACTAAGACTTTGGCCACCTAAGTGGACTTAAACACTTGTATTATTGAACCCCTCCCCCCCCTCTCCTCCCCCACACACATGTGTGTTTAGGATGTAAGGTATTAAGCCTATATGTCTTACTTTGACCTACCTTACTAACATATACCAGATAGTTGGTACAATGCTTACACCTTGCTCTTGCTCGTCTCTTATCATTGAAATCAAACCTGATTTCTCTCCCATTAACACATTGTATTTCAGTATGACTTCTTTGAGCTCTTTTAGCAAAGCAAACTCCAATCCGAACTTCCATTTAAATTCCTTATAAAGCAACTCGTTGTTGAATCTTTCATATACCTCTTCATCTGAATCATCAATTCTCAACTATTCACTAACATACCCATTTTTAATATGATTTTCAGGCAAAGTGTGTGCCACAAATAAACTACCACTGAGATTCACATAATTGTGTTCAACCTTCTTACCCCTACCAGCAGGCTTTTTACCTCCAATACTAGCCTTTTTACCCCTACTAGCAACCTTCTTACCTCCACAAGTAGCCTTCTTACAACCAGCAGCCTTGTCCACCACCCTAAAATGTGCATCGCTCTGCACTTCACTTGGTAGGTTTAAGTTTTCCTCTTGCCTGAAGTAATCATAAATACTTCAATTAATTCAACACGTACACGTTGGTTGTTAGCTATGTCATCATTTTATGAACAAAAACATTAGCATAAGCATCATCACTTGAATCACCTTCCTCCCTCGCACCTTCCTCACTTAGATTATACACCTTTTTCAAAGTCTACCTCTTTATTCATTTATTTTTCAGTCTACCAATTTCTGAAATAGGTAAATCAAAACCATTATCCAATCCAATTGCCCTTTCCTCCTCAGACTCATCTAATTGGACATCTTTCACTGATTCATCACTACTGTCTTCAGAATCACCATAAAAATTGTCATCCACAACCCCTTTATTACCACCAGCACATTCCACAAACAACTCCAGCTCATAATTGTTAGCAATGGCATAATCAGACAACTCTAATGCACGATTGTCCATAGTAATCTCCTTATACTCACCATCACCACCTTTCCACCATAGCCTCATTGGTTGATCGTCATATCCAAAGTCTTCTTCTAAAATCCTAATTGCTTCAAAGAATGATAACTTGTCAACATCTATATCAATGATACTTCCAGAATTGCTAGTCCAAACATATTGCATCGTAGGGTCTCTTAGAAAGAAACCACTGTGATGCAATTTTAATTTGAAACTCATGTTTGTAATAGAAATAGAAACAATGTTTATCAATTTATTGTCCACCATTAATTAGACCCTAATTGAATCCTAATCAACCTCGATTAAACCCTAAATGAACCCTCCTCGAACCCTTCATCATTTCGTACTCGGACCTTAATAAAACTCGAAAAACCCAAATATTTTTTTTTCAACTTCACAAAATAGAGACCACTGCAATGTCGTAATAGAAGACAAAGGGACCACTAAGAAAGGGAAAACAAATAAACAAAAAAAATCACATTACCTACTATAGTTCGAAGATGACTCATCTCTTGAATGCGACAACATGTACACGTGAAGGAGACTCTCTCATTTTGTTTCCACTTAGTAGATATTACTGCTAACCTCCATAACACTCACAATCAGTCATTACAGAAAGTCACTACCATTACCATGAAGGTGAACTCATTTTTTCAAAAAGGGAACATTTTCCAAATCCGAGTCAACTTTTTTTATATAAATTTTATTAGTTAATAAAATATAATAATTTGATTTAAAAAATAATAAATAATGACATATTTTAATTTGAATATGTGTTAAGTGATTAGACTTGATGACGTGACACTTCATCTCAGACGTCATCACTAACATAATGAGACTAATGGCAAATACTATGTTAAAACATTAAAAAATTTCAAGTACGTAATTGACAACAAATGAATTTAAAGTAATAATCTAAAAATGATCTATTTTTATGAAAAACATATTTAAATCAAGAATAAAATATCTTAAATTTATCAACTATTGAATGAAGTGCTTACGTAATAAATGCCAAAACAAAAGCTTTCCTGATACTAACACAATAGTTGGAGGGGTTCACCACCCTTAAGGCCTTGACAAAACAATACCTTTCTATGCCCGGGCTTGTTAACGAGGTGTCCCATCCCTGCGCTATAGTGTTTTTTTGGGTCCCAATGTGGCCTAGTAATAATTTCAATTAAAAAGAGTAACAAAATTGGACCACTTTTTATATATTTATTTGTGATATCTATGAGGCAGGTTGAAATGAAACTGTGAGGTGAGGAGAATTCCCATGAATTAAGGTAAGATGAGTGTAAGATGAAGAACATTCTCAAAACCAGCAACCTAGTTGGGAATTCAAGAAGCCCTTGTGAGCTGCACTCAATTTGATTCATAGTCAGCCATAGCCATAGGACGGGTTAAACGGAAGGCTAACATTGAGCCTTCAAATCACGGTCGTGCCACGAACGGCAAGTAAAGCACTAACTTTCAAGTTTGAAAAAATAATAGTATCATTTATTAATAGTTAATAATATTTTAAAAATAAAAATAGTGATGATTTGATAAATAATACACATTCCGATGACAATTATAAGAAAAAAAAGACACACTTTATATTTATTAAAAAAAATTAGTTAATTTCATTAAATTTATCATTTCCAATTATAAAGTAAATATATTTTCTAAACTATTATTCCTTAGGAGTTGCATATCAAATATATAAAAAAATATTTGACATTCTTAAATGAATAGTATTTCGAAGAGTCTCACTAAATAAATAATAAATAATAAATATTTATTTATATTTGAAATAAATTTTTTTATTTATATTCTTTTCGTTCCTAATTACAAGATGTTTTTAAGTAATTCATATCCCTTAAGAAAAAATAATTATCGTATTTAATTTTTAATTATTTGTATTCTCATTCCAAAATTATTCTTTTATTCTCTTTATTTATTTACTTGTTTCTCATTAATATTTAGAGAAAAAATAATTAAGTAATGATATATAGATAAGAAAATTAATACATTTGAAAATTAGAAAAAATTGTTATAAAAAAGGGTAAACAAATTTTTGAAGAGTATTTTATAATTAGAAACATGATTATTCGAGACAGGAGGGAATAATAGTTTTATTTATAAGTAACTAAATATTTCTCTTTACTCGAAAAGATTTATTCTACTCTTCAAAATAAAAAATTATAATTATTGATTGAAAAACTAATGGTTAAAATAAAATATCCAAGTATAATAAAGTATATCATTATTTAAATATCTTTTGTTAAAAAGTTTATATTTAAATATCTTACCATTATTTTTTAATCAATAATTAAATGTCCCACGTTAATTCGTATACTAAACTCATCACTTAAGAGAACAGTGTTCTGATCTCTAATCTCTCTTTAACATTTCCCAAGGAAGAAAATCTATCAAGTAGCAATTCTTCCCTTGGTTAAAATTGAAAATTATTAAGTTAATGCCATTTTTTGTTTGTTTGGTTGGATGGTTATGTGAATGTATTCAGTCGATTTCTTAGATGTTTGTATTATTTTTTCATTTTTTATGTGAAACTATTTTTTTTATTCATGGGAAACAAAAAGAAGAGGATGACTATTTTTTCAGTTATTGCCATTTTTTATTCATACTGATTTTTTTTTATTCAGAATCAGATGTTTCATAGGGGTAAGACCCATTACATTAGCCTAAGACATGTTAAAAAGAAAGGATGCACAAGATTTCATAACCTGTACTTCCTTATGAGATGAGGATGGCTATTTTTTTATGGAAAATTTTTAGTGTTAATAGTTAGTTTTTATTAACAGGGTCAATCAAACTTATAATTTTTTTTTTATCATTTAATCAATCTTATAATTCCTTAGATGAAGATGACTTCTCTTTCTTGTGAGATGACAATGGCTATTGCTTCATGTGCTTCCATGTTGCTTCGTGTTCTAGAATATTTATTCCAAAATGTAAAATTATATTCCATATGTACTTTTTTATTTGGTTATATATTTTAAATAAATCATATATTAAATTATTAAGTATATTTTAATTCAATCAATATATATATATATATATATATATATATATATATATATATATATATAATTTAATAAAATAATAATATAAATATATTTAAGAATTAAATTATATTTTTAGTTAACTAAAAAATATAATTTAATTTTTAAATTTATTGAACTCCAAACATTAATCTTAAATGATAAGTCTAGTAATATATTATTGCTATTGGATAATAATTTAAGGATGTGATGATAGTAATAGAATATTCTCATCATTGGTTTGATATTGTTGAAGAATAAAGATTTAATGTTGGAAAAAAAGATTAGATGTTGTTAGAGGTGAAACTTTCTTGATTTAGACACAATACATTAAATGGATGTATGTTAAACTCTAAATGTACGAAAAATAATCTAAAATAACCTAGATTTTAGTATAATTTTTTTAATTAGATGACTTGTTGATTTGATAGTAAATTCAAGAATCTAACAAGTCTATTAATTAAGTTATAAAAAGTAAATAAACTCAGAAACTTGTAAGAATTAACATGTTTGATAACATGAAAAGAATTAAAAAATATGTATTAGATTAATGAATTTAGAATATATAAACTTATTTGGATACCATTTACAAGTCACAGTTTGAAACATTGAAATACAAAACCAACATACAAAAACACATTAACCAAGAAAAAGAAAATTAAAGCACCGAAAAAAACAAATACCGAATCACAATAACGAGCACAACGATAGCCACCACGACTGCAATGGAGACAATTATCATCGTAGCAGTTATGTGAAATGTATCGTTGTCATCTCCATTTGACTCTGCATTGGAAAGTCGACGAGGGTTGGAGTGTGTGTCTGTTTCTTCCATCAGACATGAGACCAAGGTGGTGAAGGTGGTGGTAGTAGTAGCTGACAGTGCTGCTGCTACTAAGAACGTACAAAATCAGAATGAAGAATATATGCATTTGTCGACATTGTTTTGAGTTGAGTGGAGACTGGAAAATGCTTGCTCAATTTATATATTTGAACGACCAATTAAGGGAGAAGCAACGCATGCTAATTGCATATAAGATCATTTTAAATGAGGAAATTAAGATTTTGTAAATGAGGAAAGATTAAGAAATGGGTGTGTGATTACTGCTTCCACAATCCTCTCCGTACGTTTGTGAGGAAAACGGACGACATTTCATTTTCAATCTTTACACATGTATTCTTCAATTGCACAAAATCTACACTCGTGGCTGGGAGTTCAAACAGCCTTACCATCAAATTTTGAGCATCACTTTTGGCAATTTACAAATTCGGTGGCATCTAAAAGTGGTGATCTCATTTGGAAACTGATATGGTGTGTGCTACAGTGGCTAGTATTTGGAATTGGAGGAACTCATGCATCTTCAGAGGCTCATCATTTGATAAAGGAAAGATTCTGGATCAAGCTAGGCTACAAGTATGGTCGTGGATGAAAGGGTGGGATAGAAATTTCAATATTTCTACAACTGCATGGATGGCAATAATAGTATATTAATATTAGAAATAATGTTAATCACCAATTTTTTTTATTTAGAAATCATCATAATAGTATATTAATAACATTAATTATTTTATTTTTATAAAGAAAATGAAAAAAATATTTTTAATTATCTATATATATAAATTATCCGGCCACCATTTACAATGAGATGACTTAGATATTAGGTAATGGGTCAATGATAGTGATTTGATTCATATTAATTGCCAATAACTCACATGGTAGCTAAAACTCAGCGGAAGAAATTTAAGATTATATATGGATCTAAATCTGTAGCAATAATATTTTTTTTGTCTGAAACAGGCCATGAGAATTTGTACTATAAATAATGTACTTTTATTGCTGATCATTAAGTGAATTTAATTTCATACTTGTTTTGTTTAGTTGTTTAACACGGGTGTTAGATTTGATCATGAGATTAATTATGGCGCCTCTTTGGTTTCTTAGTACTTTTCCAGATTCTAGGAAAAATTTACCTATGGGTTTCTAATTCTACTCCAGGTTGTGTTATAAGTTATAACCTTAGCTAGATCATGTTAAAACTTATATTTTGAATGAAGGAGTTCGAAAGGAAACAACACAAGCATCCTTTTCGGAATTCTCTTCGCAGGTAGAGGTTTTGATTAGTAAAAATAGGGGAGAAGTAGTAAAAACAAAAGATCAAATGCAAGTAGTAAAAGAAGAGGTTGAAATGTGGAAGCAAAGAAATATCGAATGCAATAACCATTATGGTAAATATATGAAGTATTGCTAAGAAATTCATTTTGAAAAAGGAGAACAAGACCAATTAAGTAAAAAGAAATGTGATGATCAAGTTATCACTGCTGCTATAGAAGATCCTGCCCTTGTTTGTGATGAGAAAGTTTGTCATGTTGTGTCTAACGATTTAGCTGGATTGTTGACAATCTAAAAGCAAAATCTTCTTAATAGATGTTAACTATTGTATTATAAACATAATTTTGTGAATAACGTTATTTATTTTGATTTAGAACATAGTTAGTAAGACTTTTCATAAATAAATAAATAAAAATACCGATATTGTGAAATTTATGTATATTTTTAGTGACACGAGAAATTAATGACTTTACAATAGTAGTTTTGGATTTTTAAAAAATATATTTAGTTTTTTGTCTATATAAATATATATTTTATATATATGTTCTCGGATCATTTTAAAAACATATGAATATTTTATATAAAATGTAATATTCATATATTTGTTGAACAAAATTTGATTTATATTCTTAGTCCCTCCTAATTTGAAAGTCTAACTCTATCTTACTATATAACAAAAATATATTTTTATTGTAAAGTTAGATTTTTTAGCACAACAAACAACAAAAAAGTACTTTTGTTAAGAGGTATGGAACCCACATTAAATATTGAAAAATTCTTCTCAATTCTTTTCCTCTTCTTAGCAACCAAACCTATTTTTAAGAGACACTTCATTGCAACAAGCCAAAGTTTTGGAGGATGAAAAATCCTAATGCTAGAGCAAGAAACTAGGCAATAAAGGGGGAACAAAAGGATCACAAGATATCTAAGGGGATGTAGGGAGTGAAAGAGGAGTGTGATGAAATTTTTTTTGTTGTTACAGTGAACAAAAAAGAGGGAGTATGCGAGGGAGAGAAGAAGGTTAAGAAAAATTTATTTAAGTAATTTAATTTTAGAAGAAGAAAAGAAGAGTGTACTTAGAAAGAAAGAACAACTGAGGCTAAAACACTGTCCCAATAAGAATTTTTCTATAGGTTTTATTTTTTGTGGGTTCAAATAAATAATTTGGTTTCGTTGTCTTTAGACTTTCTTGTTATTATTGTTGTTGCTACTTAATGCATACATGGTAATATTTTTCAATTTTTTTTATTTAGGGTCAATTTCAAATTATATCTGAAAATGGGATAAGTCTTAATAAATGTTATGATTTCTGAATTGTAACATCTGTTTCGAATTATTATTATTTTTTAATTGAATTGTAAAATTTTTTATGACTTTAGTTTAATTTTTTTATTAATCTTATGACTTTTAAGTCATATTTTTTTTACCTTTAAAGTTTTTTCTTTTAGAATTTTTTATTTACTTTTTTCTTTTGTTTTACTTTCAATTTTTTTTAAAATTTTCAATAATTTTATTTATTTAATTATTTGAATATTATTTTTTAATATTATTTTATTTAATATATTTTATATATTTAAAATTTAGATAATTTTTTAATAATGTTATTGAATTTCATTTTTTTAAATGAAATAAAAAAAACTAACATAATGTTATTTAATATATGTTTTTGAATATTTATTTTATTTTAAATATTTAAATTTTAAAAAACTAAAATTTTAAAATAAATATTAAAATATTTTCTTACTAATATTAACTTATACTTTATGAAATAATATTATTTATTTTGTATAATTGTTTTTTACTATTAACAACATCTAATAATTTAGTAATAAAAATAGTTATTAAATTAAAAACAACATAATATATTAATAGGTTTAATTTTTTATTTGGTTCATATAGTTTCACGATTTATACCTTTTTAATTCCTATAGTTTAAAGTGGTTTTTTTAGTTCCTATAATTTACATTTTAATTTTCTTTTAGTCCTTATGGTTTACAATTTAATTCTTTTTTAGTTCATGTCGTTTGAAAGTGATTTTTATAGTCATTATAATTTGTATTTTAATTCACTTTTAATTCCTATATATTGAAAGTGATATTTGTAGTCCTGTACTTTATATTTTAATTCCCTTTTAGTAGTTACCATCAAAATATGAATAATATTATCAATTACAATTAACTATGTAAAAATATTAGCAAGTAATTAATAATTAATCTATCGCAAGATAATTTATAATAAAAAATAGTTAATAATTTATAACTAATTTGTAACTAATTATTTTTATATTTTTTTGTAATAAGGATTAAAAGGTAATTAAAATACAAATTATAGGAACTAAAAAGATTACTTTCAAACTATAGGAACTAAAAGATAATTAAAATATAAATCATAAGGACAAAAAAGATCACTTTTAAACTATAAGGACTAGAAGAGAATTAAAATGTAACTTTAGGGACTAAAAAATCATTTTCAAATTATAAGAACTAAAGATATATGAATCATGAAATTATAAAGATCAAATAAGTAATTTAACCTATTAATATAAAATGAACAACACATTAAAGAGAAACATAAAAAATAGAAACTATATTATATTTATTTAATAATTAAATAAATAAAATTATTTAATTTTTAAAAAAAGGTTGAAAGCAAAACAAAAAAAAAAAAAATTAAAGATTGTAGAAAATTTGATGACTTTAGTTATAAAAAAAATAAGTTATAAGAAAACTACCACTTATAAACTAAAAGTCATAAATATTACAACTTATCTCATTTTCGATAATAAATTGAAATCGACTTCAAATGAAAAATGGGGGAAAAAAATTGCACCCTTTGCCTAAAAGTCCCTAGAAATGGGGATGAATAAAAGAAAGAGAACACTACAAAAATGGGGATTTTTGTGGCGGTTAACGAGAGCCGCTAGAAAATATTGTAATTCTGACAGAAAACTTGACCGCCACGATCGTATACTTTGTTGATGCTAACCATGCCGCATGTCAACTAACACATGTCTCGACTCACGACTCAAAAAAACCAAGGCATCAAATCAAACCCTCAAAAGTTCTCTCTCTCTCTCTCTCTCTCCTTTTATATCATCATGTTCTTGTATTGCTCTAGTCTCCTCTGAGAGACCTTGGAGATTTTTCCACCAACGCAAGGCTTCAACCTCCGCTACGAAAGCATGAGGCTCGCCGGTTGAAGTACTCTGAAGGATAAGTTCCAAGTGATCGACGCTGATTCCAGAGTGAAGCGCTTTCTTTCTTTCCACCATGGTTTCGCTAGGGTTTTGTCCTCGCTTCGTTTGAACTCTGGACGTTGTTTAGGGGTTAGGTTTTTTCTCTTATGTTCTTGTCTCTGGAACCGAGCACTGAAGGATGTTGTACCACGTTGTGCCAAAGTCGAAGTTGTGCGCGGTGCATTGCGCGAACATCAAGTTCTTCTCAGAGTTTGATTTGGCTGCTCTTGCCTTCGATGTCGATTATAGGAGCATTTCATTCTCCCCGCACTCTCCTCTGTCGATTTTGAATCGCACAATGTCTCCTTCGGCAGAAATTTTAGCATCCAAGATTGATTAGGGTTTCACTTCCCCCAGTTTCGCTTGTAGTCAATTGCATCGTCGATTGTGCTGATCTTCTCCTCGTTTTTCTTTTGGAGTTCTCTGGTTGATTAAACAAGAATCTGATGAATTTTAACTCAAACACCTTGCTATGAAATTCAAATTCGTGGGAGTGTATCAATAAAATTGAAATTTGTGTGCTACTCTGTGGACCATAACAGAGTTAATTCCTAATTTGTTGATTGCATGTTCAGCTGCTGGAAATCATGCTGAGCTAGTTTAATTTTCTTGATGATTTTGGATTTTAATTAATCGATCTATTGATTATGGCATCGTAGTGGATAGAATAATTTTATAACAACAAAAACAACGAAGCCTCTTATTCTACTAGGGAATAGAATAATTATGTTTTAATCCTCATACTTGTTGTATATGCTTGAGGTGACAATTAAGCTAGTCATCTGCTCATTGTGTGACTTTATGCTGATCTTAATGGAAAGAATTTGAAGTTTCATGATATTTGTACTTTTTTAATCCAGGTAACATCCAAGGTAGTGATTATTTAGCTTGGTTTTTATTCCTCGAATCATCACATCTCAGTATTTAGCTTCATTCTCACATTCAATCAGGTTTTTTCTCTCTCTAGTTAATTCCTTGAATCCTATTATCTTTGTATCATTTTCGTGAGTTTCCCCTAAATCAACTCTTCACTTGATTTGCACAACGTTGCTTCTTCTCTCAAGTTAGTTCGCTGAATCCTTACACTTCTGATCGATATCCTTCAATCTCAAGTATTTTTTGTTGGTTTGTGTTTGTAGTTCCATTGTCGAGGTGCACAAATTCGTGGTGGAAAAATTGTTCTCTTCTATCAGGTATTAGCTTTGAATCACAATTATTGAATTCACTACTTCAATTTTTAATCCTCAGTTCAGTTTAGTTTAATTTTTAGTTTGGTTTATTGTTGTAGTTTTACCTTTAATTAGGGGAAGAAAAAGAAAAGGCTATAAACTCAAATTGAATGATAATTTGAGTTAAAGAAACATGCTGCTGTGTGCCAGCTAGCATATCAAGTTAGTAACAAATGCTAGAAAATTAAATAAAGAAGGTTATATGATATGGAAGTTATTTTTTATATTGTTGTAATATTTTTTTATATCTTAAAAAAAGATTTTTATTATTATGTTGATGTTGATGTGAATTGTTTAACAGAGCAGGAAGAAAACAATGACTATTGGTGGTTACTGATTTGATTTCCTATTTTAAAAAAATAAAAATAAAAAGGGGTTTTGTGTCTTTTTATGGCAGGCTTGTGAGCTTGGTTAAACTCAAGAAGTTCACAAAGTTTTGAACACGTGATTTTTTTTCTTAAGATAAATATGCGGCCTTCAAAATTAGTATGATATTATTATTTTTGGTTGCTGAAAGAATTGGCTTAAGTGGTGAAGTGTGACACTTGACTACCAGACTTGATTATATATTATTTATGAACTATATATATGTAAAGGCTGATTAGATCTGGAAGTTTTTGTTACTGTTGAGTCTTCAACTATTTTCTTGAAAAGAATTACAAAGTGAATTTGTATCGAACTTATTGGTACTCTTGACTTTCTTCATTTGTTTTGGTTAAGATGTTTAAGCCTCTTCATTGCCCTCTTGTTGTGTAGTAACTTAAGTTGCTTTGACAGGATTGACACGTCAGGCACATATTTGATTTAACTAGAAATGGGTTCACACTTTGTAATGTACCTAGCTAAGGTGAAAGGTTTGATCATGACTTATTTCAAATCTATTATGCTTACTAAGTTGCCTGAGTATATTCTCATGGGATGAGATATAGTTCCTTCAGCTGTTCAGCTTACTAGCAAAAGTTATTCAAGTTTTCAAGACTACATATATTTGCCAACATACTATATATCTTTCTTTCATAATTCAGTTCCATTATGTCTGGTGCCCTGCTTGATTCACTGTCCTGGAACCAACCTCCATACTAAATACCATTTGTCTTTTGTTTCAGCCTAATTTTTAATGTATGGTGCAATTCAAAGTTTTCCATGAAACTGAATTTTTTCGTACACTTATGAGATATACTTTGTCTCTTTTCCAGAAAATTCAAAATCAGGACTACCCCGCTCTGTGTGGAGAGGTTGTAAACTTTGTTATTTGATTTATTTCAGTTTTTCCAGCTTCTACATTCTACCCATCCCCAATTTTCCATGACACTCAAACATTTGACAGAGTTTTTGGCTTTAAATGCATTTTTGATAAGTTTACAAGATTGTTATGTGTAGATTTATCTTTGTGCTCCAAGGTGCTGTCACCCTCACTAATGTTGCTGGTGTTAGCCAACTACTTAAGGTAATAACTAATAAGTTTACAATTATTAAGTAAATGAAGTTGTTCTGTCAGTATGATCACCAATTTTAGTACATGATGTATCTTTTTTGATAAATGATTATATGATCATGCAAAACTTAATGTGACAGTGATATTGTTAATTAATTACTTTTATTGGTAGATTTTTAAATTCTAACAGCTTTAGTGGACTAATTCCGGCTTCTATTGGTAATCTATCAAAACTTAATTGGTTAGATATAGGTGACAATCAGCTTCAAGGACCCATTCACATATTAAGTGGCAGTACACCATTGATGTTGCCAACAGGTAGAAGTGATCCAGAATGGAAGAAGGCATGGAATGCTCTGTTATCTAGTCACCTTTGTTTTTTTCCTGCTAAGTGACAATGTTAATTCTTTTGATGTTGTAGAACAATCTGAGTTTGTGCAAGTGATTTTTAGTCATGGTTTTTTTACCTCTTTATCTCTTTATGTATATCTTTGTTGGATACATGGCTTTACCTTTTTTTTATCTCTCTTATTGAGTTATTGTTCTTTTATTCTTATGAAAGAATATCTTGGGTGCAAAGGATCGATGGAGCCATGAATCATCCTTGATACAACCAGCGCATAAATAAATATTAGAGATTAAAAATTTGATAAAATGATTAAAATTAAAAAATATTTTTTGGTTATTTGTTGGTTTCTAAAACTGCTATAAATAAAAAAGGCAAAAATATATTTTGTGGCGATTTTTAAAACATGAAAAATGCAAAAAAAAAAATGTGAAAATAAAAATAAAAATGCACATTTATGGTGGTTTTAACCATCACAATTTTTCTGAGGAATTTACTAGCATTCAACTAAAAATTGTGACCGCGACAAATCGATGTCTTTATTTCTAATGGTTAATCTTGATTGTCAGAAATATATTTTGTGGCTATTGTTAATCGTCAGAAATGATTTTTTTAACCTCCACAAATAGATATTTTTTTTAGTGAAAACTTTTTAATTGTTGTTTTATTTTTAATTATGTGTAAACTTTTGATTGAATGTGTTAAAATTGTTTCTATAGAAGACATTTTCAGTATTTAATGGTGAATGTACTTTCATGTTTCCAATATTTTACTTACACTAAAGAATCCTGTAGAAGCAACAGATTTACATAAACAACATTTTCTGTTCCCATAATTACTTGAAGTATGTCTGCAGATTTTTGTCCGCAATCCTTGGCGGCATTAGCATACTTTTCTGGAGCCCGAAACCTTAATAAGATGAAAAGATATTTGGGTTGAAGCAAGTGAGTTTTAAACAACATGACCCCTCCTTTCAATCAAAAGATGGTTTTCAAGTGTACAAACAAATGGGGCCTTGATGGGGGCCAAGTGCACCATTTTCCTTGGAAAGGAATCAAACAAAATTCCATTTGAGTGATATATGAGGTACGTGAATTGCTTTGTTATTTGGACAGGGGTACAATATTAACCTATGTTGAGCATTTTTAATTGATAATGCTGTTCAATCTAGTAAGGCAAAATTTAATGAAATAAACATAGGTTAACAGAGTTAATGAAATAAACATAGTTTACAACTATTGTCCGGGCTATTTGGGGAAAAATGGTATTCATTCAAGATCATAGTAAGGCAAAAGCTAAACCAGTGTGCGAAAGTGGAAATGATATATTTCTTGTACATTAAAACTCAGAAGGTATTTAGAGAATTATGCTAATTGGAACGAATTGAAACTCTAAATTACAAAAAAATAAATGATTTATTAGACAAGGGAATAAGAAAACTTTTATCCCCACAAAGAGATGAAACAAAAGAAAGTGTTAACAGAGTTAGTGTTTACTTATGCACGCCTTGATTTTATATAATTAAAATTTAATGAAGAAAAAACATTTTTTACTACCGCATCTCTAACTTAACTTTTCTCCACTGAAAATGATTTTATTTTTAGTGTGATTAAATATCATACAAAAATCAATTCCATCCTACAAAATCATGGTGGTTAGATCATGAAAAAGTATAACTGATTATTTGTTGTTTTACCTTAGTCATAAATAAATTATTAATTATTTTTCATCATAAAATTAATCCAAACACACATTTTATCAACCAAACATCTGAAATGTGAGCCAAACC
Organism: Glycine soja; assembly: GCF_004193775.1. NCBI lineage: Eukaryota > Viridiplantae > Streptophyta > Magnoliopsida > Fabales > Fabaceae > Glycine > Glycine soja. The sequence continues at coordinate 16,870,911 of NC_041008.1, read as the reverse complement.
AAATTTAACTTTTTTTTTCTTCTGAATTACCAAATTTAGCTACACTCACCATTTATCATTCAAACCAAATATGCACTTAATGTCCCTTTGTTCATCAACATGCATTGATGAAGTTTTCTCTCTCTCTTTTAATTTTTATTCAACAAAAGGGGTAAGAAAATGGTCTCTCAAAAGTCACAAAAACGCTAATAGAATTGAGAGTCGTAAATAATTGGTCCTATTTAATCTACTAGAAACAAAAACACAGTTAAATTGATTGATCCCTCAAATGAGTATTGTTATTATTCATATTTCACACCCCCCATGAGAGAATCAAAAGGACCATCATATTGGGAAAGGAGCAGTACATCTATACATAAAGTGGTCGTTACTTGGATCGTAGACATGCCACAATGATGGTCTTGCATCACTCATATACATATTACATATATCTGCCCTATCATTGCACTCTGTCTCTGCAAGAGTGTGTTTGTGGGTGCTTGTTTGTGTCACAATAAGGGTAGGTTCTCTTTTCTCCATTGCATAACTTTCGCAAGCACAGCTTTTTGTTGAATGGCATCGCTGCTGTGTGGGGCATCTGGCTCATTATATATGATTCTAGGCACTTAGTGCACTCTAGTAAACAGAAAGGTCACACTCACATGCACGACCAGGGTAGCAGGTAGCTTGCCTGTAATTAGGATTCGTATCTTCAAAAGAAGATAGTGGCAAAAACTAGGTTGTATGTGAGCACAATATGGACTATCTATTTAGATGGACTAAGAAGTTATAATTCAATTGCTTACATGGAAATAAATAAATGTGAGTTTTGTGCATACTCATTCAATAAATAATACAGGCAAGGAAATCAATTTAGGTAGATTTTGTATGAACTTAGTAGTCTCGAAGTTTAAATTTTAGATATATAATTATATTAAATACTTAAAAAAATAATTTTATTGTTCAATAGTTATTTTCAACTCAAATAAAATTTTTTTAAGGTGATAAAGTCTTGTTCTCTAACTATTACTTTTTTCCGACCAAAACCTTAAGAGTGTGTTTGGATGGAAAAATTTAAAATTTTGAGAAATTTTAAATACTTCAATTGAAATTCTTTTATTTTCAAAATTTTGTATTTGGATAAAAAAAATTAAAATTATGAGGATGAAAAAAATGAATAAAAAAAAGAAAAAAATATGGTTGATGTGCTAGTTATACATATTTCTCTATGCTCACATCCGATCGATATTTTAGGAGCTTAGACGGTGTTTCTTGAAGAAGAATGTGAGAAGAAAATTTCAATTTCTCATCTTTGAGAAGGAAATTGAAATTCAAAATTTTTAGTTGTTTAAAATTCTGTTTTAAAATTTCAAAATTTTAAATTCTTCATAAAAAGTATCCAAACAATGAATTTTAAATTATAGAAATTCAAATTCTCCGATAAATTACTTTCCTCAGTTAAAATTCTAGGTACTCTTAATGTTTAAGGTTAATGTACACACCTTAAGAAATTTTTAATACTATTCACAAACTACATATTTAGTCTAAAATACCTTCATTTGATGTCTATGATGAAAGTAGCTGTGGAATCTAGGTCATGTTAAATGGGGTATATGCGGAAGAAAATAACTAATGAGTTGAAATATGTACAAGATCAATAATTTTAGAAAAAAAAAAAGAAAGAAATTAAAACATCAAGAGTTTTGTTCTAAAGGGAGTAACGTTTTAAGTAAGTGTAATCTAGCAATTATAGTTGAATCTGATGGTACAAAATTTAAAAATTATTAAATAATATTGTAATAATTCATTAACTAATAAAAAAAGTTAACTATGAGTAATTTAAGTACATGTTTGATTTCTCATCCAGAATGTTAAGCACAAAGTCAAGTAAAAAACAATTAAAAAATACAACTATTACTTACGTTTCCAAACACGCTGTGAAACTTAAGTAGAGCACAGTATAACAACCAATGTGATGTAAGCACGGAGTAAAAGTAAGAATAATAAAAGGTACCATCACAGCTAATGAAGTTGTCCAGGCATCACCCGGGTCACATATTCCTGGCTGTTTATTATTTACCACGTTTTCCCAAGCTAGAGTATCTCTAGAAAGTTTGGACATATCTCCCATGGTGACCCTTCTCAGATTCGCTTGACATTTTAGTGAAACACTTGATGATTTCATTACTTAGTGCTACTGCATTTTCCAAAAATAGATAAAGTAAAATATTTTCATGCCCAAATTTTGTACCCTATCTAGCCATTTAGATGGCCATCGATCTTTTTATGTCACTTACTAACATGATAATATATATAATAAAAAAAATACAAAAGCAACTATTAACTTCACAATCTTTATATACTGTAGTCTATAGAGTCTATATTATAGTAGTCTACATGGATCTTAGGTTCAAACCCCAATCTATTTTGTATCTTTCTTTCTTTTAACGTAACATTGTTGTGATACTTGATATAAACGATGCAAGTCTGATTTTGATGAGTGGCCTTCAATGTTGGGATCTCTTAATTTTTTTTTTATTTTTTATTATGGTAAATGCTACCAAGTGTTCTAAAGATATTGATTAAGGAAAGAAAAAGATGAAAAATTTTATATGAATGCATAAAATTGTGTTGTTTATAATTTTTTTACATTCTCTTATGATTTTCACAATAAATGTATATTTTTTTAATTTTTTAACCAATATTTTAAAGACAAGGATTAGTCATACTCATTTTCTAAAAAAGTGCACGTAATGGTGACTCAATTGGAGGCTCCTTAAAGTTGGTTTTAATTAAGAAACAAATACTGCGATCTTAGGAAATATATATAGGCTTTAATTATGAGGCCCTACTTGCATTGGCTACAAGTTTTTACCCTTAAAACAATCCATGGTAGTACTGATAACAATAACATTGTTGAGAAACATGATACCCCATGAAACAAGGTCTTTGAGCAATGCATAGGCCAGGAAAGGCTTGTGGCCCAGCGTAAAGGAGAAATGCATGTGATTGATCAGTCTCAGAAACGGAAACTTGGAGGGAATTTGTACTTCAAAAATGGAATTACATACGTGGCACAATATTGGGGACAATTCATGCAGATTACAGAGCATTATTATGTGCCACAAGCACATGCTAAAAGCACCATGTGCTCAACTCCTCATTAACGTAACTTGTTAATTACCACCATTTCATATTTAGGAATTATTCGAGCTCCATTACCTTTCCATAACCATCAAACTCGGCATTTATGACAATGTACCCTTTAATAATCAGTATAGCATTTGCAAAACAATTATTTTGGGAACTAATCTTTGTTTTTTAGCTGCCTGCAAAAAGTTTCAAACTTATTTTAGCAATCAGTACAGCATGCTTGTTTCAACTTTATTTTAAAAAAATAAATTAGAAGGTCTTTTAATTATGTACATGTTTGGTTCAATTTATTTTGTAATTTTATATTTAGGAATTAGTTTAATTTCATTATTTATTACTTCTGAAAACCACCAAACTCTTCATTTAAGGCAATGTACCCTTTAATAATCAGTATACAGCATGTGGTGAACAATTATTTTGGAGAATAATCTTTGTTTCTGAGCTGTCTAAAAAGTTTCTGGTTCATTTTATCAATCAGTACAGCATTTATAAAATAAAATTTTGAAAAGTCTTCCGATTAATATACACTTTTGCTTCAAATTATTTTAAGAAAAATATTCTGCAACTAATCATAGGTGAAACAAAATAAAAATAATTCAGACAATTATTCCTGAGATAGTTTGTGAATAAGTTATAGTAAAACCCTCATATTTTTAGGTGAAAATAAGAGTGTTTCATAGTAATTAATTATAAATTTACTATTTCTCATCACATTGTTAGGTAAAAATAATAGCCAAAATAATTCAAAAAATTTCTCAATAATTTTATTTTAATAATTTCATTTTCTCAATGCCAAATGCGACCTTAACAATCACCCCAATTCTCTGGCCGTTTTCACACTCAAATGTTTTTTTTTTTCTTAATCTCATTTCATGCCCTTCAATTAAATACTAACACCTAAACAACAAAAAGTGACAAAAGATATAATGTTCCTTAGAGGAAAAAAAATAACCATGTCCTTTTTCAATTGGGGAGATAAAAATAGAAACAAAAGTACACAAATTCAATCCATCATCCTCATATTTAGGCAAGAGTAATAATTGTCTCAACAGCAGAAATTTAATATAAACTTAACATTTTCTAGATTCAATAATGAATGGACGCCATGTGCCATGTGCCATGTTTAACATTTTCAGTGGATTGACATCGTACTGAGAGAACACAAGATTTCCTCCACCAAACCTTTTGTCGGCAAGCGACAAAAATGTTTAAGTGTCTGGTTTTTACTTCATTTATTTGTCCAACAACTTGAATTAACTCTTATATATTTAGAAATTTAGAAACTTGTTACATTTCAGTGGTGATTTCCTCCATGTAAAGAGCATGGTCATGGTGCACAAAAAATATACACTTAGTAAGGACTATGCACATGGTACTGAAAAACAAGGCAAAGTGAATTGGAAAATTTTCTATAGCACTACTGATGCTAGATCATTTCACAATGACAAATGGATCAAGGGCTGCAATATGTTAAAAAGCACACAACCCAGTTACAATAATCACAAATCAGGCTAACAAAAATCTAATTGTATGTAGCAGGTTGTTGTAACTTTCCAAAGGCCATGTTGCAGCAGATCTCTAACATTGTGCAGCATAATAATAAGCTCATGTATCTATGCACCATTCATTGCAGTGTCAACATGGTGTGCATGGCCATCTTCCAGAATCTTGCCATTTGCTTGAGTTCTCTGCCTCTGAGTAAAGTCACAAAAACCATGTTATGTCCAGATCACAGAAAATGACACCACATAAAAATAAGAGAGGAGGGAAAGGTAGGGAGAGAAAAAAAAAGGACAAGTTAGAAGACATTCAACACACCCAATCCGCAGGGTCAACACCAGAATTCCCATTCAACAACTTGTGGTTCTCTTCTTTGGTCCTGCCATCTTTGTTGTCCTTGGTGCTTAATGGTAGCAGCAGTGCTGCAGCAGCATTTGTCCGGTCTGGCAATTCTGTAGTAGAATAACCAAGTTAGCTTATAACAGCAAATTGCTGTTGAATTCACAATATCAACATGTAATTATGTCCAAAATGTGCAAACCTTTTAATTTCTTCTCAACGAAAAATACCACCAAATTCACCGTATACCTGCAAGGGATAAAAAAAACATTAATAAACCAAAGTGGACATGGACCACAACAAAATTTGAACATTTTGCAATTCAGAATATGCTCCTTACCAGGCAACAACTATATCAACCGTGTAATGTTTGCGTGATGCTATTATCAAAAGAGACTGACACACTGCAAGTGTCCACCCTAGCTGCTTTATACATCTGTTGTGATTCATGAATAAGCGCAATAAGTTATAACAGAAATTTAAGTTATAGTACAATATGACAGTCAGGAGTAATGGCAAGTCCTAAAATAAATAAAAGATAATTATACTGACTTTCCTTGAGGTTAAGGATAATTACAGGCACACCCTTCTTGATTTAAAAATTGTGCTTACCTCCCTTGTTTTGTCATTCTTAAGAACAAAAAAATAGGCAGGTATGTATAATTATTCAAAAATAATGTGTCAAATGTGTATAAGGGAACTTGGTGTAATTTTTCTATCAAGAAAGGTGTAGGTTGTAATTAGTACAAGTACAAACCTCAAGGGGGGTTGTGGTAATTATTCCAATAAACAGTGAAGCAACCAAAACAAAATGTTACTGCAGTGAAAATATTCTGGAAAACTTAAATCTTCACAAAAATGAGTCAGACCCGTATGAGCCAATTTACCTTCGTGTGCCGTATCTATGATATGTATTAACAAAGACTAGAGTAAAGATCATGTGTGATGAAAATATCAAATCACCGCATCCATATATCGCATCTTGTGGAACTGCATGATGAAAACCAAATGAGCACCAAAACAACCAAAAAGGAGTCAAAGCTAAAGAACTCGAGTACAATAGTATACTAACAATTAATCAAGAGGACTTCAAAGACACTATCCGGACGAGGCAGTGTAGCAAGTTTAGACCCCTGCACAATACATGAAATGTAGTTAAATTAAAAGATTATTTGAAAGGAGAAAAAAAAATCTAACTTGCATAGTTTACTACTCAGTCACCTAGAAAGAAAAGAAACAGTTTAACTGCAAGTGAAATGATGTTTGTTTAAAAAGCACACATTCTAAAATAAGTATACCTCCCGGCAATGATAGTTTGGACCAGGAAGCTGCGTAGCATAAAATGTCACTATGCGTAGAGCTTGGGAAGCCTGCAGTTTACAAATTACAGAGGAGACAAGCTTATCAAAAAACTGTTATATATCCGTATGCAATAGGTTATTAAATCAACTCAATATTGAAATGGACATGAACTGATTCTGCTTGCTACATGTAAAAAGGAAGTGAAGGAATGCTGAAAGTTAACAATGGATCTATGATCATCACAATGATCATTTCCAAGATCATTTATATGTTCTTGTTTATGAACTTTTTCAAGCCATAAAATGCACAAATTATTAAGCCTTAAGCTTAATTTACTTCCAAAATAATGACAATTATCCATCTATTAGTAAGTTGCACAACAAGTTAAAGGGTTAAAAAACAATATGAGAAAGCACAGCAAGTCTTTTACTTTTCTATTTTCTGAAATACAAAGGCTTCAGAAAAGATCTACAGCAAGTCAGCAACTATAAATATAGATTATAGAAAGAGAGGAAACCAAAGTCAAAAAGTAATGATAATCACTTTTACATCAATATGTATGGAAGCATAATTAGACATGAGCTGCCAAATCATGATATTACTTTAATAATCAGCATTATCTTTGTTGATAGCAAGGATTGCATTTAGTGTTGGCACTTAGCAAAACACTAATTCATTTTCTAACCCTAAGCACCCAAGGAAAATGTTTAAACAGTTATAAATAAATTAGACAATACTAAACACATGATGAACACTTACAACTAAGAAAGCTAGAACCCTGCACCATATTAGAGCTGTGTAGATCTTTTTGCTCTTGAATATAAAGGGATGAAATGTCCACTGCAAAAGCACACATTGTAGAGCATATCATTAAAACTTAAAAAAAAAAAAAACGATACTTATTGCAGACTAGAACTTCATAGGAAAAAAATAAAACCATGCTGGCAACTGAAATGAAAGCAGAGAAAGAGAGAATAAGATTGAAGAGGGAAGGAGAATTCTTACAAGGACAAAGGATAAAAAGATAAAGGTAAACAGTGTTTCACTAATGTAAGCCTTCTCTTGCCCAAGCTCCTGTAACAGCACCAAGATTAAAAATTCAAAAGACAGTCCTAGGTAAGACAGATTTTTTGACACACTGAAAAGGGAACAAAAATTACAAACCGGAAGAAGGATGAATCCAAGATCCTGTAGTGTAGGGCCAGGCCTATGTAAATAATGAACTCCTCGTGCAGCCAAACCATGTATGTACTGTAAGGAAACAGTTTAATTTGAATTTAGATATTAAACAATCATAAATAAATAAATAAATAATAAAAGTATGTCAAATTACATAGTAAATTAATTAGTTAATATACTATACAAACAAAACACCCCTCATGCATAACACTAAACAAGGATATAAAGCTTAGAAAAATATATGCAAAAAATTTCCATTCTTTTTTTCTTTTCTCAAACTAAAAAACAAAAAGAGAAAATGCTTGATAAAACATTTTCTACTTCCTTCAACAAGTACATGCAAACTATTAAAGGTTTTCTGTCAATGAGAGAAATGAAATATTTCATCATGTGGGAACCAGAGTGTTCCACATGGACTTGAGTACATTTGCAATTAAGATTTAATAAATGAGTTACTTATGTCAGCGATCAGAATTTCATTTGAGATCCAATAATTTATGAAATTTTGAGCATGCATCAAATGCCACATCCTCAGAGTTGCAGAATATGACAAACAATGCTGCATTTACCAGTTCCTTATGTTTTTCCTCATTGAGTTGTCCAGATATCAAATTCTTGACACTAAATGATAATCTTTAAAAAAATAACGTTAAGTGATTAAACACAAAATTTTAGTATATTAAACCAGGTTCCTAATAAAGAAAACTAGCAATCTCCCGAAGTAACCACACCAACATGAAGAACTTTTAGTAGCGTTCAAGTAAAGTTCCCACTACGACCACATGTGAAAACTATTTGAATCTCTAATCCATAAAAAGAAAAAAAAATGACCTTTGCATTCCTTTCACAAAAGGGTAACCAGAACAAACTATTCATAGGGGGAAACTAACCTGAAAAGCAATACCAGCGAGAAGGTACTTCCAATTCTCCGCAAGGAGGTTGAGCTCGGTTGTTGTCTCTGCATAAAATCTCTTCCACAGCTGCACAACAAAAGATTAAAATTAAAAATAATAAATAGAGAAGATAAAGAATAAAAGGAACCATACACTGATGAATAATAAGGTTGTACTAAAATAGAAAACGGTTCAGAAAAACAAAACCACCAACCTTGGAAGCCTCGCGACCAATGTAAAACGACATGTTCTTCTTTTTGTTCTAGTTGGTGGTGGTGGTGTTTTTGCTTTTGTTGCTAATGATGTTGTTGATGCTGTTGTAACCGTATAAGGACCACTTTCATATTACTTCATAACGAAACTTTAAAGGTCAACATCATTGCCCTCAAAATTTAAACCAACAATTGCATAAAAAAAACCCAGATAGGAATCAATCCTTTTCCCACTTTCACGCTATGAAAAACTGAATCTTTTCCTTGGAAAAACACACACCCACGAGGCAGAATTGCGAGACAACTTCGAAAATCCGATTCAAAAACGGAGAAAACAAAAACAGAAGAGGATCTGAGGAGAAAAAACGGAAACCCAGAAAAAAAAGATGGAGATCGAGAGAACCCAGATGATGTTCACAAAACGCCCTGTTTCCCAGAAAATTCAAAAAAATTCAAAAGGGGTTCTCTGAAACCGAACGAGAATTGCAATGGTTAAAAGGGGTGTTTGGGCTTTGCTTTCTCTCTCTAGTTTCTCTCTCTCTCTCTTTCTCTCTGAAGTTTCTCTCTCGAATTCTCTTCCCTTTCTCGCTTGGTCTGGCTGCAATGCACGCGAGTTGAACGCGGAGAAGACGATTGAGAAGAGAGGGAGAATAACCGATATATTTATATAAAAAGCAAGTCGCTATTTTTTTCTTCCTTTTTCTATATTCACATCTTTGAAATTTTCTCGCTTAAAAATAAAAAGGGTTGATTTTTCTATTATGGTTTTGAATAGAAAAACGAAAAACAAGGGAAGATGATGAAGAGTGAGAAAGAGAAAGAAAGATTTGAAAATGGATAGATTAGATATACGGTTTGACGCCACCAACACATGTTTCACTTTCTCTCTCCTGTTGGGTGCTGTTCCTAGGAAAGTAAGAGACACGAACAAATAAAACTAGGTAGAACCTTCCTGCTTGGAACAATCGGTGTTAATTGTTGGTCAAAATATGTTTTTTGATATATAAATATGAAAATGTTTTCGTGTAAAATGTAAAAATTTTAGTATTTCTTTTACTCAAAAATTGAATTATGCCCTTTTTGAAATTCAAGTAAATTCTCAAGATAATATTTTTTTATTGTTTATGTTTGAAACCAATATAAAATGCGAATTCTTTTATTTTGGTTCTACATTGAAGTGTTCTAACGAGTAAAAAAATGACACATTTTTATTTTATATAAACAAAAAATATATTAAAATTTTTGGAGAAATGAATTTTTAATATTCTCATATTTATGATAAAAAAAACATTTTTAACTTTAATTATTTGAGTTTAATAGTTATATAGTTATAGTAAAAAATTATTGTTTATATAACTTTGGATAATTATATATTTTCAGTAAAAATTTATTTGATTATAAATTATTGTTAGTATAATTTTTATGATAGTTATTATTAAAGTTAATAAATTTTTTATATATATTGAATTATAATTGAATGACGTTGTAAAATTATATAACTTATTTTTTCATTATTTATTGTTTAATTTGTAACTAAAATAAAACATGACATTGCATCTAGAAAAAAATGATTTTTTTGTGGCATTTGAAAAATGAAATTTGAATAGGGTTTAATTATTAGTTAGTATCTTTTAGCTCTTGTAACAAAAAAAAAATATAATTAGTATTATTCTTCTTTGTTCGAAAAATAGGAACAATGATTACGTTGGTGGCTAATAGAAACAATGATTAAGCTGGAGAAAGGAAAAAGAAAAAGGGTGGCTGTGGATCCTCTCGGGTCCTCCGGTTTCGGCCTGCAAAGTTCATGTTAGTTGCGCAGTGATGTTTCCTTTTTAAAATAGGCTTCCTTAAATTTTCGCATTGATTTAATGTCTATATTCCTTTCAAACAAAAAACAAAATCTATATTACTTATAAAACTATGTTATTAGAAAATTTTCAATTACCTATATTGTGCAAAATTTTATTAATAACTAGTGTTTTAGTTTTTGCATGACATAGAATAAATATTTGCTATTATAATTAAAATTAATACCAAAAACTACTTTTAAATATATAAATTATACTATAATTGAATAATAATATTTTTCTTACATGTAAATTACATTTATATTTATGATGAATATTTTATATTATGATACAAGATTATTTTTAATTGCTGATAATTTTTTAAAACAAATACTAAAAAATAACTACAAGTTCAGAGATTCAATAGTTGGAAAAAAAGTTCATCGACCTAATTAAAAAAATTAATATTTCAAAGAAATGAAATTTAATATTTTTCTCTTATTTTTTATCTCTCTTTCTAGGTGTTTGTTAGGTTAATGGGTATCCATCAAATATTTTTTGTTTTAATAGTTTTAAAAAATTGTAGCGTCTCTAATAATTTCATGTTTTAGTTTTGGAACTATATATTCGATATCCAAAAAAAACAAATGTATAATTTAATTAAGAAAATAAATTTCATTCAATAAAATTAGGAAAGCTCATTAAATTCAAAGAAAAAAAATACAATAATTGGGAGGCTTCCAAATAAACTTATCACAAGCTCTCACGTAATTGTAAGAGAATATACGATTATATTGCATCCTTGTGAAACAAAGCCACAATCAAACATAAGAAACTAAGAAACAAATAGAAGTATATCATGTTGGCTTGATATCTAACAAATAGTTTATATCCTTTTTTAATATCCCTTGTAGTTTGTACAATTACTTTGTATTGCTCTCAACTCTCAAGATTTCTTTTCGTCAAAAAAACTCTCAAGCTTTCTGTGTTTTCCTTTCAACATGCATCCTACCTTGTGATTTCCACTGCTTTTATATATAGCAATTTGTAGCTATAAATCCTCCAAGGATAAATGTATGGAGACATAAATTTAATTTTTATTATCGTCATTGTACATTAAAAAGAAAAATCTAGTCATTTCAATGACATTGCTAAATGTTGGAAAAACATTAAATCTATAGTTGCATTAAGAGTATATTTAGGTTCCGGTTGAGGGTATTCTAAATTCGGTTTAGAGAATAAACTCACTTTCATAGGTTTAATTACCTCTCAAAAATATGTCCGACCACTTATATTTCTTCTAAAATCAAGAGTCCATAAAAAGTATGACCAAGGTTATTTTTACAAACTCAATTGACAAAATATATAGAAACTATTCTAAAACTAAGTTTACAAATTTTAACCCAAACATCACTAAATATTTAGAAGAAAGTATTGGCTTTTATAATCATCTTATCCAACTAAGTAATTAAGATAATTTCTTGTAAAAAAAATACATGCGATTTTAAAAGAAAAACAAAAAACAAAAACAGAAGACTCAACTACAGTACTATATGACTATATCTAACCCTCTTGTTTTTCTTTTTAATTTCTTTTAATTTTTTAAAAATTAAAAGTGGGGGTTAGTAACTGAGAGATACAGGTAGGGCACGTGGCCAACGACATTTCCCTTTACGCACGTCGTTTTGCCAGCCCATACGGGGAATCTACCACTCCACCCTGACCAAAATCTAATTCCAAATAATTATATTAATGAGAAAGGTATAAGCATAAGAATTTTTGGTAGTTTTATTCTTTGATCAAGGGATAGTTGGAAAAAATAAACTGGATTGGAAGTTATTATATTAACGAGAAAAGTGTAAAGTATGCACAGGAATTTTAGTAGTTTATTTATAGTTGTAAAGGCCTGGATTGGATGTTCATTTGCTTCTTTTTAAATTCTACTTTACAAGAAGGAGAAAAATGCCACCTGAAACAATGTTCGGGTTTAAAACCTGCATTGAATTTGAGGGGCATCCCAATCAATTTGTACTCATCTGAACTTATTGGAACTTTTGCATAAAAAAAAACTTATTGGAATTAATTTATTTTTCAAAATGTCATTTTATTTTTTGAAAAGTATTTTTAAATTGAGTTCTAATTGAATTAATTTACTCATAATTAAATATTTATTGTTTATGAGAATACTTTTAAACATAAATATTTCTTTCTTGTAATAAGTAAAAATAAATTCATGTTATTAATCTTTTATTTTCAAAGATGCATTAGATGGACTCTCACCATACACACCAGATGAACTTGCATATGCGTACCCATATCTAGTTTGTTTCCTCACTCTACCATTCAAATTTGAATATAAGAATCACACTAATATGTTTATATTATTCTAAGACGCAATATTTTTCATTTGTTCCTTTTGATAAGTACGAAATAAACTTTAATAGTTGATGTCTAGACCATTCTTATATACTTCATTTTATTGCTGGGTCAACTAGGTTATCTGCTTTTTTTCTTTTTCTTTTCTGTAAATTTTGAAAACAACTCATTACAAAACTTGAATGTGCGAGAAATTCAGTAAAGAAAAAAATATATAAATCTTGAAACACACTAACAAACAAACACCTCGTGCATATATAAATACTCATAAATACAGTGAAAAAATAATAAAAAAGGAATATTTAAGAAAAACAGTAGATTGATAAATAGAACAAAATTTTATTAATTAAAAATATAAAGATAAATTTTATTTAATTAATAAAAACTATTTCAGTTTCTAAATATTTCATATACCATTACAATATAAGAATTAATTTAAATAGGCACATCATCTTTGAAAAAAAAATATGTTTTTTTAAAAGAAGTCACTCCCAAATTTTTATATATTTCGTGTTATTAATTACTACCTTTGATTTCAAATATGAAAAGATAAATAAAATTATTGATCTCAAATATAAAAAAAATTTAATTAACTTTATTGGGTTTTACCTATTATTATCTCTAAAATATCCTCATTTAATTGATATGTTAATTTTAATAATTTTTTATTTTTGATATCAAATTAAAAAAAATACTTTTTAATTAAAATTAGTGTAATAAAATATGATTAACTAATTTTTTAAAATTAGAGTGAATCAAACTTTTTTCCCATATAAAGAAAGTCAACTTCAACTTTCCTTCCGTACGCAATGAGCTAACATGATAAAAATATGATAGATATGGATAAAAAAAAAGGAAAAACTACCACCCGAACTAGCGGAGGTAAGTCGCATCCGCCCCATCTCAAGCACCTATAATGTCATCATGACATTTGTTTACCCTTTATTCTTTGGTATTTCAACTGAGGGTCACCCCTCCAACAAGAAAAAGTATAAATATGGAAACTTATCTGCCATTTGGATTGGAGAATTTATAGAGGAAATTTGCTTTTAAATTTCCAGAAACCACACCATTGTATAGCCAAAGGTCCCAAGGAGATCATGTCCAGTGGCTCTCACAATTCCTAAACATGACACTAAATCCATTCTTTTCAAATAATTATTAAACTTCATCATAAATTATGAAAATACAAATTATGTGTGTCTTTTATAAGTAATTAAATGGCTTTTTTAAATAATCATGCTACCTTAAATCTTTATTATTTATATACTAGTTGAAAACAAGCACTGCTTGTGTCAACTATCAATTTGTTTTATTTTTTTAGTTTTGATTAGAAGATGTAAATATACACATTGGCAGAGTTATTTTTTTTAATAACTGATTGATTCAAAGGTTTTTTTCAGAATTAGAGGGAAAAATAATTTAAGAAAATATATACATTAAATAAGAATAATTATCTTTTCTAATAGTTATAAGTAACTATATGACTTGAATTTACCTATATATATCATAGAAAAATTATTTTCTCACTATATATACTCCTATTAATTAATATTAGCTAGCATGTCCAAGTTTGAAACCATTTATCTTGTTTTAACTTCCATACGCCTTCTTTTATGAAACTCACAAAATATCTCACAATCATAAGAAAAAAAAATGAATAAAAATTGGAGTTCCACATGTGCGCTCACGAGCATTCGTCAGAGCCTCCTTCATAGAAGGAATTGACGGCGTCAAAGGGTCGTTGGTCAAAGCCACCCACACTTAGCTAGTTTTTCATTCTTTGAATTTGACCTAAAAGTATTCTTCATGTGGGGCATGCATGTGCTACAAAGTGCAATTTCTCATTGGTTCCTGAGATTCTTCCAAGTTCAAACCAGAAGAAGCCCATAAGCATCAACGGGATTTGCTATCCAATGATTTCCAGAAGAAAATAATACTATATCAACTCTTTTATGAATATGAATGATTTGGTAATTAAGAGGAAGGTTTTAAATTGCCATCGAAGTTGGGATCGTCATCACCTTAAGGTTTTCACGGTTATAATTGTGAATTCTACACATCATCGCGTCGTGAGTGCTTTACAACTTTACACAAAATTGCATTAAAATAATTTATATCATTATATAATCTATCATTAATATTTTTTTCATCGAGATGTACAAAGTAAAAATCTAATAAAATATCAAAGAGTTAGAGATAAATCTTTTAAAATATCAAAATTTATTTAAGAGATATCTCTTACTAAATACTTTTTCATACATACATACCTAAAAATCAAACTATTGATCATATATATAATTTAGAGACATAATTATTTACAAGTCATGACATGCCATGCATGCATAACATGTAACCCAACAAGCATACCACATGCCATTTTCTAACAAATATGGTCTCCCATTTCTGTAAGAAATTATTTGATAATCTTCAATTATCACTTATATGTGATCCCAACCAATATTTATATAGCAAATTCAAAATTTATAATCTGTGAGAAAAATTAAAAACATTTAATAATATATCATGCAAAAATTAGTAGGGACCATCCAGATCTACCTAATAAGTCATTCACATCTGCCCATTACTTGTATCCTAGCTAGTGGCTCATTAATTAATCAACAAATGAGAGCCAACTTCACATATAATATACATAGAAACAATTGAAGTGAGGAATAGCTCCATTATCTTCAACCCCACATTAAAACCAAGGCCTGCGTAACTCCACACACAAAACCCCACACTCAAATCACCACTTTGTTCAGCTGCATGCCCTCTACCACCATTATCACCGCAAGGCATTGACAAGTAACACCACAACATCGTTGAAACAATGAAACACAACAACACGACAACTTGCCTTTTCGCCAAAGTCACAAGCTCTGTCACAAAAACACATCACCATAGCTACGGTCATGAGACCCCCTTGGTCCATTTCTTTCGTCATCTCAATCTCATGAGTTCAATGCCTTAGAAACCATCAAATCACTTGCTTGCTCCTTTTTTGAGATCACTTTCATCATCAAGCAAAATGATTAGAACAAAGGACAAGAAAAGAAGAGGAAAAAATAAATAACAGAAGAAAGAAAAGTAGTTTAAAAAATAAATAATAAAAAAATAATGGAATGCAATCTCATCTTAATTCTCCCTAGCTCCATCCAAGGACGACAATAGCGCAAAAGCAGACACTTTTGGCCCCTTATCACCTCACAACTGTGACAAATACTATTTTAACTCGTTAATTATTCTATAATTGCCTTATTAATCATCTCATGGATTTTAAATAAGGGATGCTTTGCAGTTTTTTTAATTATTTGATCGAATATTGAGCCTTAAAATATTTTTTTTGACATTTATTTCATATTGATATTGTTTTATAATTATAGATTTATAATTTTAAGGTTCTTTATATGTTTTAGAAAATTATAAGTTGAAAAACAGATTTATAAGTTATGGGAAATATGCGGTAAATTTGGTTTTTTAGTGGTTAAATCAAACCTAAAATTAGGAGTAGAAGTGCTGCCTACCCTCGTTTGTTATGGACACATCTCATTTATTTTAAGTTAGATTAAAACATATAAATACTCTTTGAAAAACACATTAATTAGGATTGATTGTTTAGGGTTATCGCGCGACGACCTCAGTCAGGTTATTCTTTTTCATGATTTTCGTATTGTTGTATTTCTGTGTTTTTATTTATTTATTTATGTAACGACGGAGTAAATATTTCTACAATAATAATTAATTAAAAGTCATCTTAAATATAATTTTAAAGATAATTATTATATAATCCATTATATTTATTAGACATTGTAATTTGTATTTAAATCGATGACGATAGATAAATATAAAGTGAAAAGAGTAATTTGATATATATTTTATTGTTTTTTAAGAAAAATGAATTACTTCCAATAAAGGCAGAAATACTTTGTTGGATGACTCAGTCCAGAGCAATAAAAAAGAAAATTGAATATACTAAAAGATAAGGCCCTAACAAATTTTATTTAAAAAAAAGCCCTAACAAATACAAAATTGAATTAATCACAAAAAATCAAACAAGTAATTAAAGAAATATTAAAAAACCACAACATGCACATTGTATGCATAAGGATAAGTGTTTTTAGTATTATTTTACAAATTGAATTAAATTTTTATCTTGATAATCTACATAATAAAAGTTAACTTGTATTAATAAAATATCAAAATAAGTTATTAAAGTGAAACTTTAATTCTAATGGAAAAGCGATACTAACACAGTGTTCAGTTCAAGTGAAAAGAAATGGATAAAAGTGAAAGAATGTTGAAAGTGGACTGAAAGTAATTTCAATGCAGTTTAAAGTTGTAAAAGTGCAATAGGATCCATGAACTTCACTTTCACCTCAAAATTTAGGTGAAAGATAGTGAAAATTAACAAAGTCACAATGTGTATGTTTGACTTTTTTTATCATTCCAAAATAGTCCTTCTTCGTTCTCTCGATTTTGTGCCATCAGTTTTTTTTTTTTTTTTAAGTTACAACAAACACATAATCAATTATGCCTCACGCATAATCAATTATGTGCCTTCCTCTTTTTTTTTTTTTTTTTTAAGTTACAACATACATATAATTGATTATGCCATTGTCATACTTGGTTATATGCCTATTAATTAAAAATAAAATTTTTGCAAAAAAATGTTTTTTTAGCTTGGAATGGTAAAATGAGAATTTCATAATTTTTTTTTATTACATACCTAACTACTTTAATTTAAATATTTTTATCTTTTTTCTATTCCCTTTCACCTAAACCAAATAATCTCACTTTTCACTTTATTTTTTACTCTCTTTCATATTTTTTTCATTACTCAATTTTCGTTACTTCTCATTATACTCTACTGAACACATTGTAAAAATACCTAATAACTATATTTAAGTTTTCTCCCTAAATTTAATTAACTTTGCATAATCTGGCTGAAATTCATTCGAAAGAGGATGATTATTTTGAACTTCATATCCTTGAGTGAAGTCACATCATTGCTTGGATTTCAAATTCTCCAAAAATCAAAAGCAATTAGCTCAATAGATCATGATTTAAGGCATGATGTGCAAGTGCCCCGCCATTCCATGAAGGAAAAGAAGGTAAGCATACATTAACCTTAGAACAAGAGGACAATAACGAGATTAAACGGTCTAGTCAAGGCATTAGGATAATAAAGGTGAAGTGACCTCGAATTGGATTAGCGAAGAAGGTAATTGTTATGGATTTTTGAACAATCTGCTTCACTAATACCTTTATATGCTAATTCACACTTAATTTATTTTTAGAAGGAATATATTAACAAATTATATTCAAATGTAATTTAAGATTAATTATAATTATAAATTAACGTATTCCTTCTAAGAAACAAGCTCTTAAATCGTCCAAATTTTCTTGTAGAATCTGGAATTTCTTTATGCATGTAGAGACGAAAATGTTATTTTTTCTTTAAGCTTGTTTCCTTTCAATACAATTGCTGCTTAATTACCCACCTTGTTTCTCACGTTATAGATTGACATCAAATTTTCCAACACATCTCTCTCACGTTATTAATTCTAATTAGAAGCTATGCCATTTTAGTAAGTCACTCTATGTTGTCTAATTGGGGATTACAAAATCGAAAGTACCAACTATATGACTTTTTCTTTCCTATCCCAATCAATAATAGGCAAATTTCCCCATCTGGGGTACTTTTAAAAAGTATTTCCCCAGATGGGGTTCTTTTGGTTTTATTTCCGGCAGGGGGTACTTTCGTACGTGAATAGTGTGCCATGCAGGACCCAAACCGCCATTTCCAGCAGGGGGTACTGAGCAAGTTGCAAATGGCAATGGCGATACGTGCCTAAACCGCCATTACAGCTGGCGATTTGTACAATCCATAGGGAACCGCCAGTCAAACTGGCGAGTTCCATTGTCTGACGGCAGCTAGTTGCTAGGTTGCAGGGTTGCAGGAGGTGACAGGAGCTTTAAAGGGGAGTTGCAACTGCCATTGGCGAGTTGCCTGGAAGTTGCAACTCCCATTGGCGATTTAGGGCACAAAATAGCCATCACCAGTGGCGATTTTATGCCTATATATACGTTTCAGCTGTGTGTTTTCTGAATGCATAAGGAGTAGCAGAAATAGCTTAGACGAAGAAAGGCTTTGAGTTTTCTGAATGCACAAAGGAGTTTTGAGTTTTTTGAGTGTTTAGGGTATAGTTTTTGAGTTTTCTCAGTGCTTAAATTTCTGTCAGTGCAGGCTTTGAGTTTTGAGTTTTAGAAGGTATAGTTTTTAGTAATTCTTTAATTAAATTAGTTTTATATTTTTATTTCGTAATGTTCTGTAAAATAATTTGTATTATTATGTTTTTAAAGTAATTTTTTGTAGCAGTTTCAATGTATAGTTTTTATGAAATTTTTAATTAAATTAGTTTTATATTTTATATGATTGTTTGTGTGTAAAAAATAGAAAAAATTTGTCATCATATTTTTAATTGGTTTGAAATTTGGTTCTTGAGGGTTAAATTTGTGAATGAGGTTCCTAAATTTTTTAGACTAGTTTGAATTTATAGTTGTTAATAATTTTTTAATTAAATTAGTTTTATATTTTATATCCTTTTTTATGTGTATCAAATAAAAGAAATATGTCATGATATTTATTTAAAGAAAATTTTTGAGTCATGAAAAAATTTTGTAAATATGAAATTTTTAGTATATTTTTAATTAGATTAGGTTGGTGTTGATAGTTTGTTAAAAATAACATGTTCTTATATATATTAAAAAAAATTGTAATTGATAATACGTTACTTTTCTGGAAGTCAAAATAATACGTTCCTTTTTCGAAATTAATAATTTGTGTTATAATTTTATGTAAGTAATTATTTATAGCAGTTTGAATGTATAGTTTTTATTAATTTTATAATTAAATTAGATTTATAGTTTATTTTGTAGTTTCCCGTAAAATAATTTATATGATAATTTTTTTAAGTAATCTTTAATTAGAAGTAGATTTTTGCTTTAAAGTAATTTTTTTTAAGTAATTTTATTATTTATTAGTTTGCAGTAAAATAATTTGTATCATAATTTTCTTGTAGTTATTTTTAATTAAAACTAGATTTCAGCTTTAAGAAATTTTTTGTAAGTAATTTTTTTTTATTTCTTAGTTTCCAGTAAAATAATTTGTATTTGTATTATAATTTTTTAAAGTAATTTTTAATTAAAACTAGATTTCAGCTTTCAAGTTATTTTTTGTAAGTAATTTTTTTTATTTGTTAGTTTCCAGTAAAATAATTTGTATGATAATTTTTTTTAAGTAATTTTTAATTAAAAGTGAATTTAAGCTTTCAAGTAATTTTTTTATTTCTTAGTTTCCAGTAAAATAATTTGTATGATAATTTGTTTGAAGTAAATTTTTAAATAAAAGTAGATTTCAGCTTTAAAGTAAATTTTTTGAAGATTTTTTTTTTATTTCTTAGTTTGCAGTAAAATAATTTGTATCATAATTTTTTTAAGTAATTTTTAATTAAAACTACATTTGAGCTTTCAAGTAATTTTTTTTATTTGTTAGTTTGCAGTAAAATAATTTGTATTATAAGTTTTTTAAGTAATTTTTAATTAAAACTAGATTTGAAGAAGTAAATTTTTTTTTAAGTAATTTTTTTTATTTGTTAGTTTGCAGTAAAATAATTTGTATTATAAATTTTTTAAGTAATTTTTAATTAAAACTAGATTTCAACTTTGAAGTAAATTTATTTAAGTATTTTTTTTTATTTCTTAGTTTGGAGTAAAATAATTTGTATTATCATTTTTTTATTTCTTACATTTTACTATTTTGAATTTGTTATGAATAATTAATTAAAATATTGTTTTTGTAGGTACATGATGAATTCGGTTATAACAGTATTGTATTTCAATGGAAGGGTATATGAAGATAATGATGGTGTAATATTTGAAGGCAGCAAAAAAGCGATTCAGATTAAACGTGGAATTAGTTTCAATGCTTTGAAGAAAAAAATTGGAGACAAGGTAAAGTTCGAAAATAATGAAATTATTTCTGCTATCAGTTGTAAGTTTTTAGTGTCAGGAAAATATATTGCCTTGCAAATTTGCGATGATGAAGACGTTGAAACGATGCTGGAAAGTTTTAAACAACAACAAGAAATGTCAGTTCTAGAATTGTACATAGAAAAGGATGTGGCTGGTGGTTCAATGTTTCATTCTGCAAATTCCCTTACATCATGTGGAAATTATGTATCTAATGATGACACACAACCGCCAACAAATATGAGCAATTTAAATCTTGACGAAGATGATGGTCATGATGATTATCTTGTGTCTAACTCATACGTTGAAGAGTCGTTAGACGAAGATGACAGTGTTGACGGTATATCAGATACAGACAATGAAGTCCCCGAGATGATTCCACCAGTAAGAATTGTTCACCCAGCAGAAGGTATGATTTCCTCTTAAAAAATACTTCACTCAATACATTTATTATTTCACGACAATTGTATTTAATGCCAAATAAGTATGATTTGAATTTTTTTTGGACTATAAGGTGTACAAGGAATTCAGAATCCATTTTGGAATGATGCTTTGCATTATAATAATATCAACTGGAGCCATCCTGATGAGGAGGACATTTGTGGTTTGGAGATGCCATCCACTTTTAATGTTGGCCAAGAATTATATGTTGGCATGGAATTTGATAGTAAAGATGCGGTCAAGAATGCGGTCAAACAATATGTTATGAGGGTGCATCAAAGTTTCAAAGTGGTTGAAAGCAAATGGGACAAGTATGTGATTTGTTGCTTGAATAGAAATGCAGATTGTCCTTGCCTTTTCTACATGAGGGCAATTCTATCTAAAAAAACTGATTCATGGAAAGTCACTCAATGGGGTGGACCACACACATGTCTCAATATGACCATGACCCAAGATCACGAGAAACTTGATTCAAATTTAATTGCCAGTTGCGTAGTAGGTACGTATTTTATGTTGATATTATGTTATTGTTTAGCCTTAATTGTCATTTAAATTTTGTTATTCTTTTGACAGGCATGATCAGAGAAGATCCATCGATAAAAATTTCATTGATTCAAGAAAGGATTAACAGTCAATTTGCGTACAAGGTGTCGTACAAAAAAGCTTGGTTGGCGAAACAGAAAGCCATTGCTATTGAATATGGTGATTGGGATGAGTCATATGCGAAACTTTCGTCGTGGCTAACACACATGCAAAATCATTCTCCTGGATCGTATTTTCAAATACTACATGACGATTTTATCGTTGGAAATACGGTTAGTCGCGAACACCGCCAATTTCATAGAGTTTTCTGGACTTTTGGCCAATGTAAAGAGGCTTTCAAGTACTGTAAGCCAATCATACAAGTTGACGGCACACATCTGTACGGCAAATATCGTGGGACCCTCTTAATGGCCACATCACAAGATGGAAATGGTGGCGTCCTTCCTCTAGCATTTGCGGTGGTTGAAGGTGAGACGTTGACAGCGTGGTCATGGTTTTTGGCACACTTGCGTGAACATGTCACTGATAAAAATGGTATTTGTCTCATATCTGATCGATACGCGAGTATAAAGTCCACTGTTGCTAACGAAGCACTTGGTTGGCAACCTCCCCACGGCTATCATGTCTACTGTGTGCGACACATAGCAAGCAACTTCAATCGAAAATTCAATAATGCCAAACACAAAGAAATGTTAAAGAAATTGGGTAAGATTTCATATTTGCTGGTCACGTTTATTTTACTTTCATTTATACTTAAAATTGTTATTCATAACTAATTTTATGCAGCCTACACTCCATGCAAGCACATTTTTGATCAAAATTTAGAAAAATTTCGTGAACTGAGTCCAGCCATAGCAACATGGATTGATCGCATCTCAAAGGAAAAATGGACGATGGCTTACGATAGAGAAGGACGTCGATATGGCCACATGACAACGAACCTCTCAGAATGTATCAATAAGGTTTTAAAGGATTGTCGCAACATTCCCATAACAGCATTGGTGAAATCAACGTACAGTAGGTGTCGAAAGTACTTTGTTGAGCGTGGCCGCCAAGCCCAAAGACAGTTAAATGAAGGCCAAGTATATTGTTCAAAGCTTGTTAAAGAACTGAGGAAAAATCAAGAACAAGCTTGTACGCACATCGTTCGCGTGTATGATATCCACCCCACAAGGTTTGAAGTAGAGGAGAGCTTCAACCCTATAACGCAACGTGGCGGACAAAAGTGGGCAGTAAACTTGAATGATCGTCATTGTCAATGCGGAAGGTATTCTGCGCTTCACTATCCATGTTCACACATTATTGCAGCTTGTGGTTACGTGAGCATGAACTACTACCAATATATAGATGTTGTTTATACAAACGAGCACATCTTAAAAGCTTACTCCGCACAATGGTGGCCTCTTGGGAATGAAGCGACTATTCCTCCTTCTGATGACGCATGGACACTTATCCCTGACCCAACTACAATTCGTGCGAAAGGTCGGCCAAAATCAACAAGGATAAGAAATGAGATGGATTGGGTCGAACCATCTGAGCACCGAACAAAATGTAGTAGATGTGGAGCCGAAGGGCATAACAGGCGTCGCTGTCCAATGCAATCTGAGCGTGGGAGTTGTTCAAATCGTTGATTTATGTATGTTAGTTGAGTGACTTGTATTTGTTTACGTTTTGTTCAATGTATTGAATTTCTGGGGTTCAATGAATTCGGTACTTAAAAACATTTTGCCTTTTGTACATGACTTATTTGTGGGGTTCAATGAATTCGTTAGTTAAAACCTAAAAATAAACCACTAACCCTAAAAATAAACCACTAACCCTAAAAATAAACCACTACCCCTAAACCCTTACCACTAACCCTAAAAATAAACCACTACCCCTAAACCCTAACCACTAACCCTAATAATAAACCACTAACCCTAAAAATAAACAACTCACCCTAAACCCTAACCACTAACCCTTAAACTAAACCACTCAGCCTTAAAATAAACAACTAACCCTAAACCCTAACCACTAACCCTAAAAATAAACCACTAACCCTTAACCCTAACCACTAACCCTAAAAATAAACCACTAACCCTTAAAATAAACCACTAACCCTTAAACTAAACCACTAACTCTTAAAATAAACAACTAACCCTAAACCCTAACCACTAACCCTAATAATAAACCACTAACCCTAAAAATAAACAACTCACCCTAAACCCTAACCACTAGCCCTTAAACTAAACCACTAACTCTTAAAATAAACAACTCACCCTAAACCCTAACCACTAACCCTAATAATAAACCACTAACCCTAAAAATAAACAACTCACCCTAAACCCTAACCACTAACCCTTAAACTAAACCACTAAGCCTTAAAATAAACAACTAACCCTAAACCCTAACCACTAACCCTAAAAATAAACCACTAACCCTTAAAATAAACAACTAACCCTAAACCCTAACCACTAGCCCTTAAACTAAACCACTAACTCTTAAAATAAACAACTCACCCTAAACCCTAACCACTAACCCTTAAACTAAACCACTAACCCTAAACCCTAACCACTAACCCTAAACCCTTACCACTAACCCTAAAAATAAACCACTAACCCTAACTAGTAAACCCTAAAATTAACTCATAAACCTAACCGTAACTCATAAACCTAAGTAATAAACCCTAAACTTAACTCATAAAGCTAACCCTAACCTATAACCCTAACCCTAACTCATAAGACAACCCCATAATCCTAAAACCTAACTCATAAACACTAAGTCATAAACCTAACTAATCCTACAAATAACTTATAAACCCTAGCCCAAACTGATAACCCTAACCCTAACTCAAAACCTTAAACCTAACCCTCAACCCTAACACCAACTAATAACCATGGCCCTACCTCATAACCCTAACACTACCTCATAACCCCTAAGTCCTAAAACTAACTCATAAACCATAACCCTAACTATATATTTGTCAACTTTAATTTTGCTATATGACTATATTTATTATTGTAGTTTGATGCGCGACATAAAAGTAGTCATTATGGTGATTCAATAACAAATGGTGATAAAAAACGCAATTCCATAACAAGTACAATGAGATACCATAAATTAAGTCTGAAATTCAAATTACAAACATACAAAACAAATTTGAAATAGAGACATCAAAATCAGTCATCATGGTGTCCGTGATGGCGCGAGGATGTGCCACATGGTCGATCCCACCTTCGGGCTTGACGATCCGGATTTCTTCTTGCGCGCGGTCTCCGCCCTTGTTCCTCAGCCTCTGCAGAAAACTCGTGACGCAAATCAACACCTAATAAGTCACCCATAGCAGGGATTGCTCCGGGTACATCCCATTGCTGACCTAATGGGGCATTAGGTGTTGCCATTGGGGCATCATGTTGCTGCGAAGGGGTCATGGTCGGCCATGAAAAATGAGGCTGTGTTTCCGCAACACCACCAAACGAATGTTCGCTTGCAGACATATCAGTGTCATGGCCTTCGAAAGGATACTGATACATCTGCGAAGGATACTGAGCAAATGTTGGTGGCGTGTAATACATTCCATGGCCACGCTGCTCCATATGTTGGGAAAAATCTTCCGCTTGAACAATCTCCCTTCGTCTGTCAAAACCTCGAGTTTCAACACTTGACTGAAGCATGTGAAACTGTTGTGGGGGAAATCGACGCTCTGATGATGGACCATGTGCCACAGGCTCAGTGATCCTCTCTTGCTCTTGGGATAAAATCGCTAACTTTTCCACATATGGCACGAGATCATCAACTGTCCATGTGTTTCGCCCTTGTGGTGACACCATATACTGCAATGTCTCGGTAACTTCACCCTGCAATTATTAGGGTAAGGAAATTAATGTCGATGCTTTAACAAGTAAATTGAAGTTAAATAATTAAAAAGAAATAAATACCAATGTAGCCGTGTTTACATTGTTTGGGTCGATAAACATTTTTGTTTTGCGCCTATACCACACCATGTAATCCGAGTTAAAACTCAATAGGCCCTCTTGTCGAGCATAAACGTCGACCCTAAACTCAACTCGATTATTCCACTGACTGATAAATGGGGCCAACAGCTGGAACCAATTTTCATCCATTTTGCCTTTCAGTGTTAGCCCGTGGACATTCCATGGTTGCGAAGGAGACTCCGGAATAGGTTGTTGCATTCCAAATTGTCGCAACACTCTATCCGGTTGGTGCCACTCTACAACATGAAAACAAATGAGTGGCACCACTGCGCACCACGCCATACTGCCAACCAAACAAATGGGAGGTAACATCGACATAACAGTTGCTGTGTAAGGCTCCCACAGAAACTGCATACAATAACACAATTGTTAATTTATCTTAAACCATGCCATTTTATTTATTATTTAACAAATACATGATGATCTTGTTACCTCATGTCGTTTCATGATATCCAATTTGCGACGGAAAACTATTAGATCATCATTGCCAATATGTTGGTTTCCACGTCGCAGCCACCTACAAAAAAAAATATGAAATAATTAGTGCCGACGCATTACATTATAGATTATTTTCAAATGAAATTTTTAAAAAAAAAACTAACCTGTGTCCGAGTGGTTTGTTTTCCATTATAGGAGGAGTTCTCTTTGGAGCCAAAGTCGTGCAGCGTTCCCATGCCCACATTTGGATTAGGATGCACATACCTCCGATTGATTTTATTTTGTAATCGGTGGCGCTGCACATCTCTCTGTATAAATAAGCAAGCACGGCAGGTCCCCATGCATACGTGCTGCACTGTTCAAAGTCCCGTAAAAATTGGAGGTACCTTAGGGAAACTTTACTGCTGCTTTTGTCAACAAATAGAACTCCTCCTATGAATCTGAGGATCCATGCACGGGTAAACCTTTGTAATTGTTCTACGTTCCCGTCATGGATATTTATTTCTGAAAAATGGTGAGCCAGCCAACTTAATTTGACCACACTGCCTTGAAGTTCACCTTCCTGTGGTCTGACTCCCAATAATTCTTCACACAATTCAGCCCAATCAAGATTAGTCTGACCAATTAATGGTGCCCCCTCAGTATGAAGACCTAACAAGACTGACACATCTTGAAGAGTAATCGTAGCCTCTCCGCATCTCAAGTGAAACGTGTGTGTCTCGGGCCTCCATCTTTCAATCAAGGCTGTAATTAATGAAGAATTAATTTTCAGGTACCCCATTTTCATTATCCAATAGAATCCTGATTGGCGAAGCAGAGGAATAATTTCCTCTGGTATTTCTTCTTGTCCTTGATAGATGGGTACAGCTCGCCTGATATGTAGTTTTCTGTCTGCTTCCCCATTCCAAACATGTTCGGAAACATGTTTAGGTTGCAGCCATAAGACGTCTCCTTCTATTGGACCAGACTTAATGTGTATACTAGATGAAGATGATGACGAAGATGCCATTGATGCTGTAAAGTTCAATATAATACAAAAAATTGACAACAAAAATTTTACATTAAAAAAATTAACAAATTTAATAGCTACACAAATTTAAATAAATGTTCTAAAATACTATACAAATAACAAAATTACAAATTTAATAGCTACACAAATTAAAATACATGACCAAATTAAAATACATAGATTTGTTACACATACAAAAATTTAACACAAAAAAACATAAAATACTACCTAAAATAGTCTACAAATAAAAATATTAAAAATTACATACCTACACAAATTTAAATAAATTACCAAATTTAAATACATAACAAAATTAAAAACTTAAACACATACATAAATTGAACACAAATAAAGTTAAAATACTACCTAAAATAGTCTACAAATAACAAAATTACAAATTAAATAACTACAAAAATTTAAATAAATGACCAAATTAAAATACATAAGAAAATTAAAAATTTAAACACGTACATAAATTGTACACAAATAAACTTAAAATACTATCTAAAATAATCTAGAAATAACAAAATTAAAAATTAAATAGCTACAAAAATTTAAATAAATGACCAAATTAAAATACATAACAAAATTAAAAATTTAAACATGTACATAAATTGTACACAAATAAACTTAAAATACTACCTAAAATAATCTACAAATAACAAAATTAAAAATTAAATAGCTACAAAAATTTAAATAAATTACCATATTAAAATACATAATAAAATTATAAATTGTTACACGTACATAAATTTTACACAAAAAAAACTTTATTTACTAACTAAAATACTCTATACATAACAAATTTAAATATTAAAATACGTACATAAATAAATTTAATTAAATGACCATATTTTTTTTACAATTATTAAAATTTAAATTAAATAACAAATATTATACATAAAAAAATGGTATTAAATCAAAAAAATTTCATGGAATAAAAAATTTAAAGAACATATATATAAAATTAATAAAGTATCATATATTTCAATGAAAACTATAATTCAATAAACTAAATAATATTCACATTCTAACTAAAATTAACGTACAAATAATTTTATCACAAATAATAACATACAAATTTTAAAAATCTTAACAAAATTATATTAATAAATCACTAACGTACAAATAATAATATACCAACTAAATCATATTTAAACATACTACTTAAAATTTAAAAGTTTTACCATACATCAACAAACTTAGCATATCTAAAACAATTAATAAAACTAACCTAACCTAACAATTAATAAAACTAACCTAACCTAACTTACCATATCTATAATTAATTTACAAAATTATAAATAAATTATATTATCAAATTAACTAAAACTAACCTAACTAATATTATCAAAATTATATTTATAAATCAACTAAAACTAACCTAACTAATATTCTTAAAATTATATTTATAAATCAACTAAAACTAACCAAACTAATATTATCAAAATTATATTTATAAATCAACTAAAACTAACCTAACTAATATTCTTAAAATTATATTTATAAATGAACTAAAACTAACCTAACATAAACCTAACCTAAACAATATTAATATGTGAACTGAAATTATTTTAACACATGTATATATAACAGAAAAATATAGGGCAAACAACATTAAAAAAAAAATTAACTTACCGGAAGCGCGTATTAAGAATAGCAATCCAAAGCACGTATGGAGAATACACAGTGTAGTGTTAGGACAGCGGAACTAAGATTCAAAACTTCACCTACAATAGATAAAAAATTTCTCAATTAAAACTGAAATATAAATTAAACTTAACTTAATATATATAACACAAAAAATTTTAAAATTTTCAGTTAACATAATACTTACAAAAACACCTAATACCAACAGAAGAAGAAACAATGCAATGGAAGCTCAATATCTCGTGTGAGGAAGATAAGCAGAAGAAGATAACTAATGAGGAAGATAAGCAGAAGAAGAAGAAGAAAGCATGCATACGAAGAAGAAGAAAGCATGCATACGAAGCTCGCATTTTATAAAAAAAATTTTGAATCCCTGCACCTGCAAATCGCCTGCACCAATGGCGATTTTCTTCTGCTGCACTGCCATGGCAGGAATGGCAGGAACTAGGCCTGCTGCCCTCAGCTATTGGAACTCGCCAGTTTGACTGGCGGTTCCCTATGGCTTGTGCATATCGCCAGCTCTAATGGCGGTTTAGGCACGTATCGCCAGTGCCATTTGCAACTTGCTCAGTGACACCAAACTCGCCATTGGCAATGGCGGTTTGGGTCCTGCATGGCACACTATTCACGTACAAAACTACCCCCTGCCGGAAATAAAACCAAAAGAACCCCATCTGGGGAAATACTTTTTAAAAGTACCCCAGATGGGGAAATTTGCCTCAATAATACCTTTTTTCTTATAGCAAAATTTAGATCTCCTTTTCTAAAGAAAGTTAACCACTACATTTGGGTTTTGCAACATTTCTGCTTCTTTCTTGCTTAAGCATGCATGAATGAATGTTAGAAAGCAATCTTGTAATGCATTAGAATAATGTTGGTTACATTATTATTTCTTGCAGCTGTGAAGGTTTTGCTACTGGCATAATAATCGCATTTGATGTTCGTTTTTCCTCTGTACACCTGCTTTAGTAGTTTACTCCTAGATTTCGGCTGTAAAAGTTGGTCTGCGGGCCTTGTTCAGGCCCAAACTAAAATAGAATTGGGCTGGGCCGAACCTGAATGTCATTGCTTAAAGGGTGTTGCTAGGCGCACCCAATAGTATTGCTAGTGCACCCAACATTTTTGCATTTTTCTAATTTTGCCCTTTCAACCGTATGAGTCATTCAGATGTAGTTAATTCATATGGATGTAGTATGACTTTCAGGTTATTAGCATAACGCTCTAACCAACTGAACTAACGAGCTAATTACATTATAAAATAAATAATGTTGCTATAGATAATACTAAATTTCTAATATATATTTAATGCGCATGTAAATTTAAATAATAAATTTTGTGACAATTAATTCTGATATAAATTATATGAATTATTTAATCCGTATATTTTTTTATAAATAAAAAATGTTTACTATTACAAAATTTAATATATATTAAATTTTGTAATAGTAAAAAAAAATTAATGCACAAATGAGTAATTTAACATATTAATAATTAAAAAAAATAAAATTTTAAGGAATTAAAAACAAATAAAAAAACCATTACGAATGAACTTCATCCATATGAGTTATATCAAAATTAATTGTCACAAAATTTATTATTTAAATTTACATGTGCATTAAATATACATTAAAAATTTTAGTGTTATGTATAATAACATTATTTATTTTATAATGTAATTGACTTATTAGCTCAGTTGTTAGAGTATTGTGCTAATAACCTGAAAGTCACATGTTCGATTTTTGTTTGGGCCATTAATTTTAAATTAATTCGTCACATATTTTTCAAAAAAAATTAAAAAAAAACTTTTACGGATGAGAGCCATACGGATGTAGTTCATCCGTATGAGTCATACTACATCCATACGGATCCGTATGACTCTTACGGATGTAGTTCATCCGTAAGAGTCATCCTACATCCGTATATAGCTGAAAATTTGATTGATAGAAAATCATTACATAATTCTATAGCTATAAACCTCAGATTCTCAGCACAACAAAATAAACAAGGACGTGTTAATTCTTCTATGCTGATGTTGTAACAATAGTTTATGCAAACCGAAAAAATTATTGGCTGAGTCGCGGACAATGTCGTTTTCTTTAAGACGTTTTGTGGTACTGCCAAAAATTGTGCAAGCAGACTATCAACCACGAAGTCCCTAGGATAAAACAGCCCAGATCACTGTATAAGATTCCCACTGCACTGAGGGAACCTTTCTAGAATTACACCCTCTTGTATGACTTGAAAAGTTACTCTAAAGCCACCCGAAAATATGACTTGAAAAGTCACTATTATAGCCAACCGAAAATATGACTTAAAAAGTCACTCTTATAGCCAACCAAAAAATATGACTTAAAAAGTCACTCTTATAGCCAACCGAAATTATGACTTAAAAAGTCACTCTTATAGCCAACCGAAATTATAGAGTGACAGAAAGAAAGAGGGAGAAGTTTGCCGGAAATGCATCGACTGAAAAATGGGAGGGAGAAAGAAAAGTTGAGGAAATGCTTCTCAATTGGGACCAAGAAAAATGAAGAAATGAGTTCTCTGTATATAGGGAGTGAAACACTATTCAAGTATTTATCCTGAGCGATGTGGGACTTGAAGCCTTTTTTTTTTCCTTTCTTTTTTTTTTCAAACTTTCATCCTTTGTTCTAACAGTCCCCCACTTGAAATTTGAAAAGAAGATTTTCGAGGATTTCATAAAATTGTGCATAAACAAAGGTGTCATACAACTTGAACCTTTGCATAGTGAGTAAGATTCAGATTTTACTAGAGTGACTCGAAGTCTTGAACTCTATCTCCGACATCAACCCACACACAACCTTTTCATAGGTGTATTCTATAAAGCCCGTGCGTTAAAGGTCATGCACGTCTATCCATGTATAGTGAACGCTCTAGAAATTTTTGCCCAAAATTTCATATGAAGCGGCCCCCACTTCAACATTCACATAGGTGAGTCTATCAAGAGTACTCCTGTAGCCTAGGTACTCCACTCAACGTAGAGTATAGATCTCATTAAGAATTATGAATTTTTTTTTCATAACTCATCCTCTTGTTACTTCAGGAATCATGCTGCTTTCACTTATAACAGCATGTTCATCTTATATCACTTCATAACTTGTTATTACCCATTGAACCTAGTTCTTGGGATCTCCAGTCATTTAGGTCGGGTTACCATAATGAATGATCATCACAGTAAGGGTAATAATCCCATTCTTTTAGAAGTGTTATGGACTTTCTCTCTAGTTAATCCTTTCGTCAAAGGATCTGCTAAATTATCATCAGTGCATACGTGATCCACTCTAACAGCTCCTATTGAGAGTAATTCTCTAACAGTGCTGTGCTTACGACGTATTTGTCATTTCTTACCATTGTAATAACGGTTCTCAATTTTTGCAATAGCCACGGTACTATCGCAATGGATCAACACAGCTGGTATCGGTTTTTCCCATAAAGGAATCTCTACAAGTAAGCTTCTCAGCCAACTTGCTTCCTCACTAGCAGTTGCTAGTGCTATCATCTCAGATTTCATAGTGGATTGAGCTAAGATAGTCTGTTTCTTTGACTTCCAAGAAACAGCCCCACCAGCTATGCTAAATATATAGCCGCTGGTTGCTTTGGAATCATCTGAAAGAATGTTCCAATCTGCATCGCTGTATCTTTCAAGTACAGCGGGAAACCTTTTATAATGTAATCCAAGGTTTATGGTTCTTTTAAGGTACTTCATTACCCTTTCAATAGCGTGCCAGTGCTCCATACTAGGTCTACTGGTAAACCTGCATAATAATCCCACAACATAGGCTATGTCGGGTCTAGTACAATCAGTGGCATACCTAAGGCTGCCAATGATACTTGCGTACTCAATTTGTCGTATACCTTCACCAGTGTTCTTAAACAGTTTTACACTTGGATCATATGGTGTACTAGCAGGTTTACAGTCAAAGTAGTCATATTTCTTTAAGATCTTCTCAATGTAGTGAGATTGATCCAGAGAAATTTCCTCTTTTGACCTAGTAATCTTAATACCAAGGATTACACTTGCTTCTCCGAGGTCTTTCATATCAAAGTTGTTACACAACAATGATTTCACATCGTTCACTACATGAATATTTGAACCAAATATGAGAAGGTCATCAACATATACACATATGATAGTTCAAATATTATTTACAGATTTGTAGTAAATGCATTTGTCACTTTCATTCACCTTAAACCCATTTGAGACTATTAAGTTATCAAACTTTTCATGCCACTGCTTAGGTGCTTGTTTTAGACCATACAAAGATTTATCTAACTTGCAGACTTTATCTTCTTGTCCATGAATCACAAACCCTTCAAGTTGTTCCATATAGATTTCCTCTTCCAATTCACCATTTAAAAAAACAGTTTTAACATCCATTTGGTGTACCACTAGACTGTGAATAGCAACAAGAGATATTAGCACCCGAATAGATGTTATTCTAGTAACTGGTGAAAAGGTGTCGAAGAAATCCACATTCTCTCTTTGCCTAAAACCCTTGGCTACAAGGCGAGCCTTGTATTTATCCACAGTACCATCAGGTTTTAGTTTCTTTTTCAAGATACATTTACAACCAATTGGTTTGCAACTAGGAGGCAAGCCTACTAAATGCCATGTCTTGTTAGATTCTAAAGAATCCATCTCATCATTAATGGCTTCTTGCCACAAGTCAGCATCCAAAGAAGACAAAGCTTCTTAGAGGTTTGATGGATCCTCCTCTAATGTATAGGCCATATAGTTGGGCCCATAATCTTTAGCAATTCTTGCTCTCTTACCTCTTCGAGGCTCTATATCTGGTTCTGGTTGTGCAAGATTTTCACTACTAATAACAGGAAGATAACTGGATGAAGTACTCCCACTATCCCTTAATTTAAAAGGAAATTTATTTTCATAAAAATCAGCATCATTTGACTCTATGATCACTTTTGCGTTTAGGTCATAAAACCTATACGCTTTGCTATTAATAGCATAACCAATGAACACAAATTCATAGGCTCTACTTGCAAGTTTAACCCTCTTAGGGTCTGGGATCCTTACATAGGCCATACATCCCCAAGTTCTCAAATAAGACAAATTTGGTTGTCTTTTCTTTAATATCTCATAGGGAGATGTCTTGCTTTTTGATTTGGGGATTCTATTTAGCACATAACAAACAGTTAACAAAATTTCGCTTCACCAAAAAGATGTTGCACTAGAACTCAACATAGTAGCTACAACTAATTCTGTAAAACTTTTGTTCTTTCTTTCAACTTTGTCGTTCATTTCAGGTGAATATGGAGTAGTCGTCTCATGTATGATTCCATGCAAATTATAAAACTCATTAAACAAACTGGAATCATACTCTGTGCCTCTATCACTTCGAAGTTTCTTAATTTTCTTATTGAATTGATTTTCAATTTCTGTTACCAATAACTTAAACATGTCAAGCGCTTCACTTTTATTTTTCATAAGATATACATATGTATAATCATAGCAATCATCAATAAAAGTGATAAAATATCATTTTCCATTTCTGGTCAACGTTCCATCAAATTCACATATATCATAATGTATTGAATCCAATGGCTCAGATTCTTTAACTATTGATTTATGTGATTTCTTAGTTATTTTAGATTGACTGCAAAAAACACATTTTTCAAAGTGATTTGAAGATAGCTTTGGAATAAAACCTAAGTTACGCATGTTAGATATGCAACGACTATTTATATGATAAAGTCTAGAATGCCAGATATTAAAATCACACAGCATGTAAGCAGAAGGAGAAACTTTATTAATATCAAGATTCAATTTGAACATGCCATCAGTGGCATACCCTTTCCCTACAAATACCCCATTCTTGGTCAAAATAAATAAATCTGCACCTATGGTCTGAGTAAACCCAGCCTTGTTTAAAAGAAAACCAGAAACCAGATTCTTTCTCATCTCTGGAGTATGCATCACATCTTTGAGAATCAAAGTCTTTCCAGAGGTAAACTTCAGTTCAACATCTCCAGTTCCAGCAATAGTAGTGTGGGAATCACCCAACAACACTTTCTTATTTTCAACATTCGTGTATGTTTTAAACATAGCACGATCATAGCAGACATGACGGGAGGCGCCAGTGTCTACGCACCATCCATCTGATCCTCCAATCATATTGATCTCAATTATCACAACTATGTATGGCTCTTGAGTCATGTTAGCCTGGGGAGCACCTCTCATTGAAGGATTTCTGCATTTAAGTGCCATATGTCCCGGTTTGCCACAATTGTAGCAGAGGAATGGCTCATCGGGATTATTCTTGGCAGGTGGATGTTGTTTAGCATGTTGGACCCTTGGGGGGTTCTTGTTGCGGTTGGAGGTATGCTCACATTGCGGTTCTGATTCTTAATGTTTTTGCCAATAGGCTTCAGAACTGCATATGCGTTCTTCCTTTTAGTGTTGTTGTGAGACACAACCAACACTTCATCTTTCTGATCTTGTCTGCATGCTTCTTCCTCAATGCGCAGACGTGTGATCTGAGACTCTAAAGAGAATTCTTTGGTCTTGTGTCTGAGAAGATTTTTGAAATCCTTCCAGCCAGGAGGCAGTTTGTCTATGATGACAGCAACCTAAAATTGCTCATCCAATGCCATACCCTCTGATATTATATCATGAGCAATTTTCTGTATCTCATGGGATTGAGACTCTACTGATTTATCATCAACCATTTGATACTTGAGGTAGCGGCTAACAACATACTTTTTAGTCCCAACTTCCTCAGTATCATACTTCTTTTCCAAAGCTAGCCAAACTAATTTGGCAGACTTATATGAGCTATAATAATCATAGAGATCATCAACTAACCCATTTAGAATGAAATTCTTGTATAGGTAATCATTTTCATTCCAGAGAGCTAATTCCATAGTCATTTTATCCTTCACTTCCTTCTCAGCATCCTCAGGTACCACTGGAATATCAGTGTTCAAAACATAGGCAACTTTTCTCATAGTTAAAGAAAACATCATCTTTTGTTGCCAACGTTTGAAATGATACCCTTCAAATCTAAAAGGTTTGTTGAGGTCATTGTTGTTCGAGCCAGTAATATCTACGGTAGCCATAGCAGAACCGAAACCGTCTTAAAATTGTTGTAACAATAGTTTATGGCAAACCGAAAAAATTACTGGCTGAGTCGTGGACAATGTCGCTTTCTTTAAGACGTTTCGTGGCACTGCCAAAAATTGTGCAAGCAGACTATTCACCACGAAGTCCCCAGGATAAAACTGTCCAGATCACCGTATAAGATTCCCACTGCACTGAGGGAACCTTTCTAGAATTACACCCTCTTGTATGACTTGAAAAGTCACTCTAAAGCCACCTGAAAATATGACTTGAAAAGTCACTATTATAGCCAACCGAAAATATGACTTAAAAAGTCACTGTTATAGCCAACCGAAAATATGACTTAAAAAAGTCACTCTTATAGCCAACTGAAATTATGACTTAAAAAGTCACTCTTATAGTCAACCGAAATTCTAGAGCGACAGAAAGAAAGATGGAGAAGTTTGCCGGAAATGCATCGGTTGAAAGATGAGAGAGAGAAAGAAAAATTGAGGAATTACTTCTCAACTAGGACCAGGAAAAATGAAGAAATGAATTCTCTATATATAAGAAGTGAAACACTATTCAAGTGTTTATCCTGAGCAATGTGGGACTTGAAGTATTTTTTTTTTCCTTTCTTTTTTTTTTCAAACTTTCCTCCTTTGTTCTAACAGCTGATGAATAAATGAACCCGATAGAAACATAAAAACCATTTATGCAATTTCACCCAACTAAGCTTTTGGGACAATTGGTTCACGAGTAACATGTAATGGACCAAACTAGACATTCAGACACGAGTTGAGCTTTGTATTGCAGTAAACCATATTGTTATCTGCATGCACTAATAATATTTAGACACTAGGAAAAAAATAATTTCCTCTAGCCTAGAAAAATTTTGTCGTTTCTTTCAGAACTACTAAGCATTCTCTATTCCTATTAATATCAAGTAACAATCTTTGGTTTTCATAATCATATAAGAATCACCACCATGAAACATTAAACCATATATACAAAAAGACTATTATAATGCTCGAGGACAAACTGGAAAGTAAACATCTTCAATAGGAGATATTGCAGTGATGTCAAAACTGAGTCATGGAATAATGCTTAACTGATTTACACATCATCAATAATCTCCAGTGTATAGAACAGTTAAAGGGGACTTCTGGAGGCACGGCCGTATACTTGCACTGTTGTTGATCAAATTATAGTTTCAGCTCTTCACTTTCACAGTGCTCAAGATGTACAATGGATACTAGTCTTTTGTTGTATTTTGTAAAAGGATGGTATTGGTGCAGTGGTGCTTTTGTACAGTGAGAATACCATTTTCTGCCACAACAGGTATTTTGGTGGGAAGGACCCCGGTATTGCTATAGTATCAAACAATAAAGGAAGTAAATGGAAAATTATTTGGCAGTGCAATAACTTGAAACTCCTTAGCTCCATGGTAATATATAACAGATATCTATGATGGTGAGAAAGCCTTCCCTTTCTGAAATTAAACTCTGTCAGCAGGGGAGTATGGAGGAATTGGATTATAATATAAAGGTGCTTTCCCTTGAAGTTCATTGTTGTTCTTGGAATTGAATTCCTTATTGATTGCTTCTTGCATGTTATTCATTTCCAAGGAACTTGGCAAGTTCTGGCTGCTTAAAACTGCCACAGAAATGAAGAATGCTTGTAAATGATTGATTTCTGAACTGAATTCAACTGAGTAGAATCCATCCTTCAATGGAACCAACGTGAATAGGGGTGTGTTTTGATCAGCTCCTTCCTGAAAGTTGTCATAGATGATGTTAACTAGCTATCCATTATATTTGTAATCTTATAGACTTATGGCTTCAGGGACAAAAGTAAAAGCATACCTGAACAAAAAGATGAAATCTCTCAAGGTAAGATTTTGAACTTCTTGGAATATTTGAACTAAGGTTTTGGTTGGAGAGAACAAGCAATTTGCAACCAACATCCCAACCTCCACAATCACATGTTCCTCCCAACTTCCATCTACGGATCAATGGTGAAGGTTGTCCTGTGTTTGGTGAACTATGTACACCACCAGGAAGTATAACTGTCATGTTGCCATAGATTTCATTTTCTTGTGAGCTGCAAAAGCATTTTTCATCTGCCAAGCACTTTAAGCATCTCTTCCTAATCAAATTATGACTACATAATAGTCCTTCATGATTTATATTTTCGCAAGGGATCTCAAAAACAACAGCTGCAAGCTCCTTGCTCATGAAGAAATTTGTTGGTTCTTGATCTAGTTGGTCAACTTCAACTCCCATTAGGACATATTCTTTCACCACACTCTCTATCTTGGTTTCCTCATTGCTTGATTCAGTGGTTTTAGAGCTAGAAACCTTCATCTGGCCAACAATGTTGTAGA
This sequence comes from Glycine soja, assembly GCF_004193775.1. Lineage (NCBI taxonomy): Eukaryota > Viridiplantae > Streptophyta > Magnoliopsida > Fabales > Fabaceae > Glycine > Glycine soja. The sequence goes on along the minus strand of NC_041008.1, from coordinate 16,832,638 downwards.
CATATCCACAGTTTTTTTCTTTACTCCAATGACTCATCCATTTACCACTCTTTTTCTTTATTTCATTAACATGGTAGAATGTGAAATAGCAGTCTACATCATCCTTCTCCGGCAATGCTAAACTCTTCATGGTAGCAGCAAGAACCTTTCTTTCACTGTTGAGCACAAATTTAAACAAAGGTACTCCATTTCTTATTGTTAGCTGCAAAAGGGCTTGGATTGATGATTCCTTGCTCTTTTCATCAGGCAGATTGATTGACCTCAAGCTGATCGAATCCATGCTACCTTTTGATGTCACACTTTGTTCATCTGAAAACTGTATGTTTGATGCCTTACGCTTCAATATGGGGTCTAATAACCTCAGGAAGGGGCTGGACATGGTTCTGTTATGACCTTTTACCCTATCTTTGCTATGACTATCCAAATAAGCAGAAGATTCAGGTGTCACTGGACCAGACTTTGCAGCAACATACGAGGAGCTAAGTTTTGAAATAGACCCTTCCTTGAAACTAAAACTTCTTCCAATCCGACTTAAGCTTAAGCTAAGCCGACGATTAGATGAGGGATTCTGAGGTGTCAGCTCAACAGTTTCACGGTCCAGTGATTCCAGCACATTACTAAAAGCACACTGACTTTTTAGCTTGATATGTAACACATCCTTTTCAATGCAAGTATATTCGGATTGGAGATTAGATATGTTATTTGAGCAAGCTGGTTTCTCAGATACAACAGAAGAACGATCTATATCTAGTTCAGTATTGATACTATGTTGCAATTTTTCTGAAGAAGAAGCAAGCTCAGTCACAGAAGGCAGTACACTTGAATGTGGAATTTCAGAATGTACATCTTCAGTGTAAACCTCCTCAGGAATGCACATATATGACAAACTACTCCGGCTTGATTCCAAAAAGTCTTCATCAGATGAAGTTCTCGATTGAGAATGCTGAGAATAGTCTTCAGAATGCAATTGCAGAACTCTGGGACGAAGCAACACAATATTACGAGGCATCCTATGGCTTTGTTTATAACCAGCATCAACATCTGACTCCTGCCACTGATCCATCTTTTTCTTGGCTTCACTGCTGCCGGAACTCATTTTCTTCTGAGGATCAAATGAGACTCCTTTATTTTTTGATTCTAATGATGAAAATCCCTTATCAGAACTGGACTTTAGACTCCTCTCCTTTTTCTTGAGGCTATGCTGCTGCAAACCCTCCATTCTCTTCTTATCTTCAACACCCCTACCACTTGAATTTTCATTAGGAACTAGTGCGACCATATGATGCCTGGACTTGGATGCAGAGCTTCCAACTACTGAAGTTATTTCATCATAGTCATTAACTTTCACCCTTTGAAGTGATTTATCTGACTGAGTTTTGCCAAATTCCGAGGGTGACATCCCGAGCACATCTCCAATGGTCTTTATTTCAGTTTCAGAATGTTGATATTGCTTGACATTCTGAGAAGACATTTTAGAACTTCTGGGACGGTCTTCTTTATAAGATCCCTTGCTTCTTGAAGAACTTGAACCTTTTCTACCATCAAGCTTTTTATTATGGCCACCAGAAGTTGCAGATGATGTGGTGGCTGCCCTTGAGGATATTTCTTCACTGCTATCGAATGATGTGAAATAGCTAGCTTCTGCCTTTGTATGTGTTTGCTTATTCTTCCATTTTTCAAGCTGTGACCAATCAAGAACCCCAACATTTAAAGCCTTCCCTTGAATGCTTGCTCCTCCATCAGAATGCTTGAGAAAACCGGGCAAATTAGACATGTACTTGACAAGTTCATCAGGCTGAGTTGAACTTCCCTTAGCACTATCCAAGAGCTGAGCCTTTCCTTTTACATCATGTTTTGCTTTATGACAAGGATCACTGTTTGCTTGATCAACATTAGACTTTGATTTAAGCTTAAGTGAATCCTTTGAACATGGATTGGGTTGAGGCAAATCAGAACTCTCCTTATCTGTCTTTGACCTGCTTTGCTGCTTTGAGCTTTTCTTTCCAAGGCTTAAACCAAACCCCATGTCAACAGAGGGTTTTAAAAACTCATGACTTGGCTGTATGTTGAATGATCATAATATATGCTAAGATTTCACCCTGAAGGTTCTCCTGTAAATTCATGCTGCAGAGGAGTTACTCCAGTTAGATCTGGAAATGTCTACATTTAGAGCAGTTAATCAGTTTGTAAAAAATAAAATAAAATAGAATTCCAAAACAACATGGTGCAAATATTAAATTCCCATTTTGCCGAAGGAACTTTAATGGCAACTAAAGCAATTCAACAAAACAAGGCAATTATGCTATCAAATTACATTTCACAACACAACAATGGTATGTATCATGCATGAATAAACAGAAGAACATGTCTCACATATTACAAATTATAATGTCATAGACGTACATAGATATTAAAAAGATATCAGAGTCAAGCCATTGTCCGTGTGGAAAATATGGAGACAGAATTCAACAATTAAATGATACCATTAGAGGGGAAAAGAATTGGTATGTAAAAGGGGTCATTGTTTTCTTTCTTTTAGTATTTTTAGGAACACAATGCAAATAGTTAATGGTTTCTAGAAACATAGAAATTTGTTTTTTGACACTGAGAAGAATGAACTGTGACAGAAAGTTACGTGAAAGGGAAGTGATTGAATTTATTGTAAACATCCACGTCCTAATTCAGTGAACAAGAATGATGGATATCCACCACTCCTTACTCCACAAAACAACAGTGGACTAATTTACACCATTCATTAACCTATGAATATATGTGGCTTCTGAATTTAATGCTAATTAATTGCACATACACGCATATCAATATCATGACATAACCTCTGCTTTGAACTTAAAACAGAACACAAACGCAAAACAAAGAACCATAGAAGTAAGCAAAGGCTAGGCTAATATACTTATTGGACTATGACATCAGAAAGCAATTAATGTGTAAAACGATGGGGTAGCCAATTAACTAATACTAGTACCCAACATGAGTCAACAATTGGAAACAAAACCCAAATTTATGAATGACATCACAAAATTTATTTATGTTGTTCTGCAGAGAAAAAAGGTGTCATTAACAAAAAATAAAATAAAAAAAAATTCAAACACCCTCTTCCTGGAAAATCAAGACTACCAAAACCCACATTTTCAATGAAACTACGAAACAAAGGAACCAGACACAATGATCAAAAAGTTCCCTTTCAACCCAAGATTCATTTTTTCTTAAAAGCCAATAATAAAGACAATACCCAGAAGAAGAAGAAGGTTATGGAAAGATGCAACATCCAAGAGAATCTCAGAATTTTGTGAAGAACTTACCAAGTAGCAACCCAGAAAACCAAAAGTGAAAAAGAAGAAAACTTGGCTAAAGGGGAGTGGCAATTCCACGTGGGTAAGTATGTTATGGCGGCAAAGTGAGTGAGAAACCAACAGATTTCGGAGATCCCGAGAAAGATCCGAAAGGTTATTGGGCGAGGAATTCAATGCAGGAATCAAAGCAGAGAGAGAAGTGGAAAAATCAATTGTGGCAGCACTGTTGAAGGTGTGGGATCATTGTCCACGTTGTTGTTCATCATCACTCACATCTCACAAGCATATCAACATCAACATCAAAATCATCTCTTGCTTCTTCTACTACGTATTAGTGGTATTTAATACACGTATGTGTAATGTGTTTTCTTCAATGTGAAACAAAAGAAACAAGGAGACAGAGAGAGAGAGAGAGAAAATCGTAGATTCCAATTCTTGTGTTACATAATAACACAGAGAGATAAAGAGGGGGTGTGTGTGTGTTTGAGGGTGAAACGAAAGATGTGTTGGGTCGCTGTGTGGGTCCCATGATGGGGAACTTGTTTCGCTTTCACGGTTGCCTACGTTCGATAACTGGGGCCCGCGCCAGTCCAACTAATTTTTGTTTATTTTAATGAATATAGTAAACACGAATACCATGGGAAACGAGCAATGTTTGTAACCAATTAAATAATACTATAATATAGCCCCTAAAAGAAAATTATGAAAGCTTGAAATGTTGTGGTACAGTTAAATAGTATTATTACATAAGAGATATAAAAAAATAGTAATACATAAGAAGATGTGATTTTTCTCTTTAAAAAATGTGATTTTTTATATAATTATTATAAGAGTTAAGATTTCAATAAAATATTAAACTATAAATATATAATTGAATTATCTATCCTTTTAATATAATTTTTGTCTAATAATATAATTTAGAATACATGATTTAGAGAATGTATTTTTATATTCTTTCAATTATCCTTTTTTAATATTTTTTATTTTTCTTTTTTAAAAGAATATTTCACACACTATAAGCCATAAATTTTTATCTTAACTATTTTGAACTATTTTATCATACTTTTAAAAAAAATTGTTAATAGTTAAAATTAATATTCTATCATAAAATAAATTATTTATTATATATTTAAAATATAATTTATATACAATTGAAATATCACCTCAATACATATAAAGTAATAATTAATTAAAAAACTAAGATAACAATTACATTGCCATTACCTTATAATATAATTATAGCTAGTATTTATAAGAAAAATATATTCTTTTAATTAATATAATTTCTTATACCATTTGTGTAATATATCCTTGCTTATCACATGGGCAATATGCTAGTTTAAAATAAAAGATTAAATGCTTTTTTGTTATGCTGTTTAACTACCAGGTTGCAAGAAGACGTAAGCTAAAGCTAATAAATTAAGATTTTCTGCTTCAGTACCAATGCATAAAAGATTATGACACAGAGTGACGAAATAATATGAATGTAAATAGGCGTCTAGAAACTATTTATCTCCTTTTGGTGTTTTGCAACTCAAACTCATCATTCTAATACTTTCTAGCTAGTTTCTACCGAGTTCTTATTATGATGATTTTGTTTCTACTTGTGGAATTGCACATCTATTATTTTTGAAAAATGATCAAACAATTTGATGCTCAAGTTAACCGATATATTTATCCAAGTATTTTGACCTCATGACATCTTCACTGAATAAAGCTCATTAATTTGTCTAAAATTATTTGTTTCCTTTTATAATGTCATATGAAAGCTTGAGTGGATAATGACCCACAGCTCATAAAATGCTAAAGAAAATTTAAAGATGATTACTTTTGTAATCATCAATTTTAAATTCCTCGATGAACGTGTGTGATAACCTAACTTTCAAGATCAAGAAACTAATTCGACTGAATATCACAGAATTAAAGTTTTGAACATGTAAATAAAGAAAATACTGATATGCCTATAATAATATCTTTAATGCAAAACAAAAAACTAAAATATTAAATGGTACACTACATGGGTTTGTTAGAATAAAGTTATTCAGAATCACTCTAGCTAAGATAAAATAAGATATTAAAATTAGTTATACAAATTTTGATATTAAAATTAGTTATATAAAAAAGATAAAATAAAAAACATAAATTAAAAAGTAACAAAAATTAATTAAGTGTGCATTCATTCAAGAACATGCCAAATTCCAAAAGATTTTATAATTCGTTATATAGTGCATTTCTTTTTATACCCCTCTTCTTATACACATTTATTATCCCCTATACATTTTTCTTTTTAAAATACTTATAAACATGATCATTTAATAAAATTATATAGAACAATTAGAAAGGATATTTTGAAAATATATCTATTTTATAATTAATTTAAATAATTTTCCATTAAATATAAATTTATTTTTGTAAACAATATGATTTATATATACTATATGGTTTTAATATTTATATAATGTTGAGATAGTAAACTCATTTAAAATTATATGAATATTTATATTTTACACGGTTATTTGTATGAATATTTATATTTAACAACATTTGCTTGCTTATATTTACTAAAATGTTACTATAGAATAAGATAACACCTTTTTTTAATGTTATTATTAAGCCAGTATGTTAAATTATACACTTCATTGATTAAAGAGATTTAACTCAGTTAATTGAACAAGATGTATAAATTATTATAAATCTTTTAATATTATCTTCATTTTTCACAGGTAAAACAAATATCTTCATCAATCATAACATATTTTTTTTTAAATGCTGATGTTCATTTTCTCTCATGCCTAAATATATTATTTTTTCACCTTCCACCAGTGTCTCTTTCTCTCGTGATTTCTTTCATTGTCTCCCACCATGGCTTTAGGTTTTTCTAAGTAACATGTTAGTTTTGTTATGGTGTAAGCCCTAAAGGTTAATATTTTAAGGTTTACATTTGTATCTTATTTTATTTATTTCATTAGTGATAATGATGAAAATGAGTTAGGTCAAGTCGGATTCAACCTAAGTTTGAGGTTGATCCATTTAATTTTTATTTTTATAATTAGCCTGAATGTATTACTCGTTATTATGAGCCTTATTTTTCAAAAATGAAGATTATGTATAAAATATAATTTATTCTAAAAACAATGAGAGCTCAAATTTATTTATTTCACTCTTAAGGTTTTTGTTTTATTATTTAATTTGAAAAGTGAATAATTAGATTAATAAGGAATTGATAAATACTTTCCAAGTAAAGATATTCGTTGCTAACATTTTTTTAAAAAAATTATATGTTAATTAGTAATTAATCTTCGGACACTAGTTGAAGTTGTCAGGTTCAGCATATAGCATCTGCATTTGTTTTTACTCATATGTGGGGTATTTGGGATGTTAACCATTGGTTACAACGTCAACAAGAGGAGATGAAGTCCTATGTACTGATGGAGAAGGCAATTACTTTAATTTCTACGCAAATTGGTTAACCATTTCGAATACAGACAGTCCTACAACTATTTGATTTTGCTTTTCCCGAACTTTCTTTACTGGCTAGCTATTATGAATTGAATGACTTACTAGGGACATGCTAATTAAGAGATATTTCGTAGTAGTTTTCAATTGACTTGATTCTCTAAAATGCTCTCATTGTCTTCCATTCCTTTTTCATATATAATTTGAATCTCATCATCATCATCGCCACATGGACACGGCATTAGAAATAAAAAAGTAGCATACCTAAGAAATGAAAAGTGGCCCTGACTTGCACGGGTAACAATCATCAAAGTGCTAGGCTAGGGGTGGTGCAACACGATTTAGGGGCCAATGGATATATTATGGAAATTTTCTATTGACGCTTAACGCTTTTCACATGGGAACCCTTCATAACCTTGCAATAGTGTATATATAAAAGCTATTATTCTAGAGTACTAGTTTTTCGAGTGGGTGTTGCTAGGTGCACTCAGCGTTATTGTTGGTGCATCCAGCATCACTTAAAAATACCATAAATGCTTCTCTAATGTTTCGTTATGCGGATTAAGTTGATTTGTGGAAAGACTCCCGCGGATCAACTTGATCCGTGTAACACAAGTGGACCAAATGCGGATCAAGTTGATCCGTGAGTTTTTCACGGATCAAGTTGATCCACAAGCATTATACAGATCAACTTGATCCGCGAGTTTTCCACGAATCAACTTGATTCGTAAGAGACTGAATTTTTTTAAAAAATTTAACTTTATTGAAACTTAATTTTAAATGACATTTGTAATATTAGTTTAACATTTCTAATTTACTTACTTCCATTCATAATATGTCGATGAATTTTGAATGAATTTGGTATAAATTTTGGATCACGTAATTTAAACATAATTGACAAAATAACACTAATATTATTAATCAAAATAACTTAAAATATATAAAAGGTTAAGTCAAATACATCATCAAAAACTAATGATATCTAAAGTGTGAATAAACTATTGATGATCCGTGCGGCGCCTACGTTGAGACCTCACATCTTCTGTGACACCCCTGGCAATCCTGAGGCATTTTTGGATGACCTCTTCATGAGTGGATGTGCTTGGCGCATTTAGATGTTGCTCCAACGCCTCCGCGATCGCATGACAAGCCTCCTGTTAAATAGAAAACAAACGAATTATACAAATTAGTATTAAAATAATTGAAGTAAATGACATACATCTAATCAAATAGTAACACTTACCACTGCATGTTTGGGCTCGTCCGCATCAGGATCCGCATGTGTCGATGTCGGTGCTGCCTCATGAGGGATATGACTGGGATGCGTCGCATATGCATCTTGAGGAGGATCCGTCTGTGGCACAGTCATGAATGGATGCAATATGACAAAGAACCAGTCTATGTAGTCAGGCGCACACTGACCTGACACAATACATAGATCACCTGCTGTTGCCAGATAGTCTGAGTAGTGCGTCCAAGTATCATTCACGTCATCATATGACACCCATGAATGGACAGGGTGTGCAGGAATGCACTGGACGTAGCCGAACTGGCGCATAACCTTTTCCGGTCTGTATCTGACAACAACAGGCCCCCAATGGAGCTGTCCCGAGAAACACGAAATCAGATGAAAGTCCTGGATAGGTCGGTGCTCTGCATATGGCATCCAGCAGACATCTAGGATCCTTAGACAATCCAGGCACTGCCTGTACGTCACTGTAGATACCTTCTTCACAGTCTTCTTCGTCACAATCCACCGACACACACGTGGTGACACCTCGTCATAGTCCGGATCAGCATTGCACTCTGAAACTGACAAAAAGTGCTCGTATATCCAACACTACAGAGTTTACACAAAAATCATACATGTTAATTAAATATACACTCATTAAAACATTGTTGTAAATAAATTATGAAATACATGTTAATTACCTATAACAAGGTGATGTAACCAGCAAGCTATCGACTGGTGCTGAGTGTGGGATCCCTAAATAATGACTGGTTTAATAATAATAAATTAAATAGCAGAAACCATGGGAATTTTTTTTTCTTTTTCTTTTCTCTCTCTCTTTTTTTTTTTTTGCATTGTTATTCATTTCACGAAAATTAAATTCAGAAGAAAAATTATCACTATAGAGTCCTGAATGGCCAGTTCGCAACTCTATTCGGAGTCATTTCTTTCTGATCACTCATAACCTCTAAACTATTTTGCTCTTTCAAAAATATGCCAGCCATCATTCAAGGTCGTCACATGAAAATAATAAAATGCGGTCGGTAAACTCTTTTCAAATAAAGTTTGTTAACATTTCCTTTTCAAATAACAAGATTAAACATAATTATATTTATCATCTAAAACTATCCAAAATATGGGAGTTTGCAAAATAACATAGTGACATCCAGAGCAAAGGTAACAACTGTGGTGGCTTCAGCCACATTATATACAATCATCAAAATTTCTATACAATAGGTCTACCCACCCAAAAATCAAAAGAGTAAACCTAGCAGTCTGAACTAGATACACCCACCCACAAAAAGTATGTACGCCTAGTCTAAGGAGCCGTTTGCTACGATGAGGAGTCGTCGCTATTCGCTGTCCCTCCAGGGCCGCTCTCCTCTTTAGAGTCTGCCTCAGATGCTGACATAACATCCTCTGGAGAATCAACATTAGGGAGTGGGTCCTCATCATCCTCTGGGAAGTCAAGGGCATCCACAGCAGGTTCAGGAGGTAACTCCTCTGGGTCCTCTTCAAGATATTCTTCAGAGGATGACACCTCTATCACTTGAACGGGCTCAACTAATCGATATGGAGTAGGTGTAGGTAGTATCCACTCCACAGGCTATTGAAGTGTGTGTGCGGGTTGCTTCAGATGAACTAGTGAAGTAACAGTGAGTCGAATTGTGCCCCGGAATCGGCACTTCTCATTGCCTTCGAGGGTCTCCCAAACACCCTCTAGGCCCTCCATCACCACGCGATCATGGATCAACTGCGCTGCCATCGCGATCTACAAGAGATAAAAGAAAGAGGGTAGACTTTTTCACAAGAAATCTAACTACATAGGTAACAATACAATGCGTCCCCTAACGGCTACACATAGTCAAAATGTCTTGTTCAAGGGATTTCCTCTCTGGTAATCGATTACCAAAGTATGTAATCGATTACCAGTGCCCAAAAATGAATTACACAGCCTTTGCACATTGGAAATTAAAAATTACACTGTGTAATCGATTACACATAAATGGTAATCGATTATCAGTGCCCTATCACCCTGTGTAAACGATTACACCAAACTGGTAATTGATTACCAGTGCCCTATCACGCTGTGTAATCGATTACACACCATTGGTAATCGATTACCAGAGGCCATTTAACATCCTGTCTCCATTTTTAACCCCTGTAATCGATTACCCACGAATGGTAATCGATTACCAGAGGCTAATTTACAGATACCACCCAAGATACATAGCTGGCCAGCCGCCACACAAGCCTCCTTGCTTCGTGGACTTTGTTCTTTTATTGGTTGACTGCCAGGAACTCGCCTACTTAGGTACGTCGCAGGTTCTCACTGACTGACTATGCCCGGGTTGGGTCGGGATTAGTCAAGCTTGGTTTTGGGCAATAACACCCCACCTGATGTCCCCAATGTCTCCTGACCCCCGCGACATATCTCCAGGTACCACTTTGTGGTCAACAAACAAAAGTAGGAAGACTGACTCTTCAACGCTTTCTCACATCAAGCTTATTGGATTATGGGGCACCCGTCATATGTGGTACTAGGTGGCAATCGGGCGATGACGCAAATCAACTCTCCCACTTCCACAAGTCAAACATAAACACACCATCCCCAGTTGCCCACCTTTAAATTGAGCTCACGCACTCCTACGTAGCCCTTATCCTCGTTCCTCTCAGCATCGGGTCCCCATCAACCCCTCCAAGCTTCCACAATATCCAAACAATTCGATTTCATTTGTCAAGAAACTACCCTAAACCAAGAAAACAGAGTGGAGGCAGAAAACTCTGCACAAAACTCATTCAAATTCCATAGTTTTCCCTACTCACATACCCCAATAACATTATCTTCGTTCTGATTTGTTAACCATTGGATCGTCTTGAAAATTTTACTAAAGGTTCCTAGTACATAAATCTACATGTTGACCGTTGGGATCTGCTAGAAAATGCATGGAACACGAGATGTACTACCCTTCCCATGACTAGCAATGCACAACCATTTTTCTGCACATTTGGGTAAAAATCTACTGCACAATCTAACAGCATTTTTCTGCATAATATGGCAGATTTCGAAATCCAACTTGCCCACATCCAATTTTACTCAAATTGGATCCTACAAGTCCTAAATCATGTATAAATCATATTTAAACCAAAAATAAACTTCAGACCAAGGCAAATCAAAATATAGGTATCCAAAACCCACCAATTTAGTGAATTCTCAAGGTTTGAAAGGTGAAAAATGAGAATTGGGTAATTTTGGGGTAAACTCTCATCTCAATCAAGTCTATAACATTGATTTAGACTTGCTCAAACTGGTTCTAAGGTGAAAACTCCACCTATTCAAAATTTGACCTCTCAACACCCAATTTACCCTAAAAATGGCTCTTTTCTTTCACATTTGTCACTCATTTTTCTCATTTGCTCTGCCCAAGCTTTCCTACAAGTCCTAATTGACATTCTAAACTAGAATCAACTCACTTTAGACTCCAATTTCCACTAACCCCAAATCTGGCTTTTCTAACCCTCAAAATCTCACATTTTTCCACCTACAACACTACCATTCTCACATTTAACCCTAAGTTAACTCTCCCCATCATCTCTACCAGTTTTCTATCAACATTTCAAGCATACATATATCACAAAGCATCATTATAAAACCCTAAGTCAGCATGGGTAATTTTTCTCACATCAAACATATCAAGTTTAGCATGATTTCAACAAATTCCTTCACAAATAACTACCCTAACGCAATAACCTAGAAGAACTACCCATTATAGCTCCCAAAAACCCAACACCCACGAATTTCAAGTGAGAAGAAGTCCACCCTTACCTGAAATTTGAAGCTTCACGAAGTAGAGGTATGCTCCAAGACTCCGAAAATGGCTTCTCCTTGCAATTTGGGGTATAAATGAGGAGGAATTTTGGAGCTTCAATGGTGGAGAAGAAGAAAGAAGAAAAGCAACGTGGAAGGGAGGAAAAGCTTATGAAATTTTTGAAGAAGGAGAGAGAAGATTTGACTTTTTGTACAAAAGGGTATTTCTTTTATAAAGCAATGCCACATGTCCCATTTTAAGTGGAGCAAAAGGGCCCACCTTTTTCCTTTGATTTGACTTCATACTCAGTCACAAAGGAGAGAAAAATTTGACCTTTTGGATGCTGAAATCCTGCCTTGGTTTGCGTGCCACCTCTCTGGTTCTAGTTCCTCGCGTTTCTCTGCACCCGTCGGGGCCCGTTTTTGAAAGTAGGCAATATATATATATATATATATATATATATATATATATATATATATATATATATATATATATATATATCAAAACGCTTAGAATGAGACCCTGAGCGTGGTTCAGAGGTTGGTTTTGTTAAATTTTAAGTTGCAAGCAAAACGATAATTTTTTTTTACTAATTAATTGCGAATTACTCTATAACCGTTCAGTTATGGGTTACTCTTTGTTAATTAGTCTAACTCGCGTATCTTTCCCCTAATGTACATACTTCTACCAAGAATATATATATATATAATTATTTAGATGTAACACTTACAAAATTCCGTGTAGAAATTCTAGGATGTCACACTGAGACTGGCATCATTAAGTTGATCGTACATATGGATGAGACCAACAGCTCCCCATGCATACCGCCCAACAAGATTAAGGTCATGCAGAGCCTGTAAGTGTGAGACATGAACATGGGTTGCACTCTTATTAGCAAAAAGAGTGCAACCCAAAAGATGTAGAAGATAAGCGTGAGCGATAACTGCCCAGTGTTGCGTCTGACATCTGCGCTGGTATACGTCTCGCAGCCACTACAGGCGTACATATGGTCCACCACATTGGCCTGTCTCGGTCATGGCCACCTCTGTTGAGACCATCAGTAACTCAACCAACAGCACCACCGTCTCATCGATGCACAGAGGCTGGAAGTCATGGAATGCGCCAACGATAGGCAAATGGAGAAGATACGCGACGTCGTCCAGCGTGATCAACACCTCCCCCACAAAAAGATGGAAACTAGAAGTCTCCCGGTCCCACCTCTCCACAAAGGAGGATATAAGTCCCTGATTGCTGGTGTCTATCGAACACGCGATCAAAGGACTTAATCCTGTCCCAACAACCATGTCCTCAATTGCAGGAACAGGCCTGCCCAAGTTATGCACCTTCCTCCCATGAGAGCATAACTTCAACTCAGAACGTTCCTAAATTGAAGTATAAAGGAACACACAATTTGTTCAAATAATGTCAATCAGTAACCAAAAATTCAAAAAAAATAAAAGTTAACTAACTTTAATCTTATAAACACCTATCCAGACCATACGCTGCCCGCAACATGGTCAGCATACTCTGTAAGCACTGATGGGTCCCTGGGTCCACCAGGAAATCCCACAGGCTCGTCCCCGTCAGTCTCTGCATCGGTATCTTGTGCGTCAATCTCTGCACCGGTGTCCTATGCGGCAGCATCTACCATGGGCTCATCCCCAGCTACAACAGCCTCTGCCTCTGGTACCGCAGGTGAGTCTGCAGGTACCACAGACACATCATCATCAAGAATGACTGGTACCCGTCGCCTGCGTGCCAGTGCGGTCGGCCTTTGGCACTGGGGAGCATCATCAATATCATCACCATCCCCTCCTCTCCCCAACCTCTGGCACCAACCTTACCTAATGCATGGCCTAATCCTCTAGTCTTAACCATGATCTGCAAATTTAGAAATTTTGAAATTTTATTTATGTGTAGATTTTTATCTATTTTTAACATATTTTTATTGGATTGCACTTGTATTACATTTGTTATGCTAAGATGCTTTCATGCTATATCATGTTTTTTAAAAGTTAATTGTCTAATACAATGTTGATCAAAGTTGCTCTCTTTTATAGCTAGTTCCAATATTTGGTTTAGTTTCTATCCACTTTGATCAAAATTGTCTAATACAATGTTGATCAAAGTTCTAAGACCATTGAAGCAAACATTCAATATTTGATTTAGTTTCTATACACCTTTGACAGTTGGTTTTTGTATCAATATCTTAAATAGTTGCAAATTATAGAAAACATTATTGATTGACTTTCGTTATAGGATATTCTCTTATCAACTTAGAGTTGTATGCTTTATTTGGTTTCTAGGGAGTAATATATCACATGTGTTGAAAAATCATTTCCTATAAACTCCATAATATCAATCTCAATATTTGGTTTAGTTTCTATACACCTTTGAATATGTAAGTTCAAACAAGGGATGTAGGAATGCTCTAGAAAGTCATTAAAAGGGATTATATGGTTCAATTTTTTTAAGCATCCTTTTGGGATTCTAACGAGTCAATAAACTTGAACAAAACTTAATAGTTTGTGTTCAAGGTAAAGCTACAACTATTAGTTTGTGTTCTTATTTTCAATTGCATATTCACTACCATACAAGACATAAATAAAATAATAAACCACTGAAACCTTCAAAATATAAATTCACACCAAACAAAATATCTTAAACAAACCCATGTTTCCGCATCATACCTCATGCTTTAGTTAAACAAACCCATCTTAAACAAAATATAAATCTCATACATTAATACAAACCAAATTTTTTTGTTAAACATTATAATTTCAATTTTTAAAAATTAAAAAGTTCACGCGGATCAACTTGATCCGCATGTTTCGCACGTCGCAGAACTCAAACACGGATCATGTTTTTTACAGTTATGGATCATCTATACACAACGAAGAAGACAAAGCAATGGGAGCACGAAACCAACAACAATGGAAGCCTACCATCATCTAAGATGCAGATAATGCCCACAAACTACCAACTACACTAAACGAACAACAATGAAAGCACAAAAGCAAAAGGCACGAAACACTTACGTTGACGGAGAAGCACCAACAAAGAAGAAGAACGAAAGCACCACCACGACGCCATCAATAATGGTGAACAACAGCACCACCACTTCGCCAGAAGCAACAACACCCAGTGGTCGTAGAAGCAGCAAAGCGCAAGAGAAGACGAGAGGATCGCAGAAGAAGAAGACAAACTAAGCTCGCGGAACAAAAGAACAGGAATGCGGAAAAGAAGAGGAATAGGCGTTGGGTGCACAAATTTTTAAAAAAAACCACAGGGGTATTTTCATATTTTCACATAAACTGTTGGGTGCACCAACAATAATGCTGGGTGCACCTAGCAATAGCCTTTTCGAGTTTAAGCCCAAATTAGAATTTGGGTTAAATTAATTACTTGTTTGGTTTGATATCCAAACGCACTAAAAATAAAATAGGGTAAACTGGATTCTAACACATGCTTGTATTCGGACACCATCAACATGAGAATTTAGAATTGCATGTCATTTACCACTAAAACTTCTACAGATCTCTAAGAGGTTAGAGGTGACTATATATAGAGGTTTTCTCACGTCACTTTCTTGTAACGATTACAAGCACTTTAACTCTATAAATGAGAGCCTAATTAGATAGGCCAAGTATGTACAGTCTCACCATATTGTTACTTTGTTGAAACTCTCTCTCTCCAAGTTAAATGTTGAAATTATCCTTATCTTGAGCAGGGAGTGTCTTTATAGTTACCTTCCACTATTCTTTGTCACTCACATTTTCAAAGAGGAGCAAACTACTGCAAGAGTAAAAGGAAGAGATATATAGATTGAATTCAAATATGTTGATGAAGCAGTAAAAGAAACTCAGGGATTGAGTGAGTAAGGAGAGGTGGTTGGAAGAAAAGTGACAACAAAAGGATGCTCGTCCAAGTAGGTTGGATCACGCGTGTCTAGAAGGAAAAGTTAGTACTTAAGCTCTTACAACTTGTTTTAGAGTTTGGGAGCATGTGTAATACACTTGAACTTGACATTGGTGCTTATAAAGACGTCTGACCCAGTAGATAGCTCAACCAACTAAACAAATACTCAACCATCATAAATAAGGAAATGAGGAAAGTCTATCTTCACACTTGTAGATTATATGAAAAGAGTGATTTCATCTCTATCTTTGTGATCCTTACCACCCTTAATGATGACATGTATATCAAGTAACTAGGCCCATAGACATAGAGAACTCTATATCTATATATATACAACTTCAGGAATATTAGGTATAGCCTAATCAAATTTGTAACCCTAATTTTGATACATATCTCTTTCCTCCATGTCACTAATTTAAGCGTTGGAAGTGTCTTTGCATAGTACTCTCAATGCCATTCTAGGAGGAGACATATGCACAAAGAGCAATTGTTGGAGAAGGCTTTGCCTAGTCTAGAAGAAACATGCATTAACTTTTCATATTTATCTCGATAAATGTTCGAACAAATTTATTTGCTTAATTAAATAAACAAATTCAACTTAAGATTAGAACTGAGTATTTAAATGAATTAAGCCTAAGCTTTACAAGTTTCAAGCTTTACATTAACAACTTGTGTGTGTGAGAGAGGTGGTAACAAATGTAAATCGGTATGTAATTCATAGACTTCGTAAGGCGATTCACGATGACCCATATTGCATCATAACTACTAGGAGCCCTTGGCAAGCTAGTGACGAAATCCATTAATATGCTCTTTGATTTCCATTAAAGGTTGCATCTCCCCAGGTGGTCTTTGATGTTCAACTTTGGCTTTTTGGCAACCAAACATGCGGCCACATATTCTGTCATTGCTCTCTTCATCACCAAAACATTCATTTATTTTCCTTGTGAGTTTAATATTAACATTCTTAGTGTTTAGATTTTAAAATAACTAATTTTAATACAGTGACGCTAAAAAACTTCCACCATGTTTATATTAGTTATTTTAACATAACTAGAGAGACGCCTGTGCCGATGCACGGGCTCATACTAATATTTGAAATTTCATACATATAAATTATTACATGTATATACTTATATAATTTTGTTTATTTGGATAATAATAGTATTTAAGTATTGGCAGAAAACAAAATACATTAAATAAAATATGAATTTGAAACATAGGTCAAGATCTGTACCGTAGACTTGTTAATGATATTGTAAATGAAGCCGTTCGAATTAGTTTGACTGGCCATGGAGACTCAGAAGGAGACATACTAATTTTTGTTATAAACATTAACTTTTTTTTATCAATAGTGTTAAAATTCATAATGAAATGATGGAAAATTTAGTTTATTTGTATAATAATAATGTTTAAGTATTGGTAAAAAAATACATTAAATAAAATATGAATTTGAAACATGTGTCAAGGTCTGTACCGTAGACTTGTTAATGCTATTGCAAATGAAGTCGTTCCAATTAGTTTGAGTGACCATGGAGAATCAAAAGGAGACATATTCATTTTTGGTATAAACATTAACTAGTGTTAAAATTCATTATGAAATGACTGAAAATTTAGTTTATTTGGATAATAATAATTTTTAAGTATTGATAGAAAAAATACATTAATTAAAATATGAATTTGAAACATGTGTCAAGGTCTGTATCGTAGATTTGTTAATAGTCCAAGAAACATTTATTGAAGGGAAACTGAAACAAATTAAACGCAAAAGATAAAAAAATAATAAATGTTGATTGACATTGACAAAATTGATTTATTTTGATGATGATTAGCATTAAATTATATTTATTAATTATTTATTTATTTTTCGTTTGAAACATTAATCTTATTTTTTTAACTAACATAATTAAAATATCTAACTCTTCAATAAAAATTTGAAATATCTCCTCTTAGTTTGAGTCATCGTTCCTATTAATTTGAATGACCATAGAGAAACAGAAGAAGATATTTCATAAATATAAATTATTACTACATGTACACACTTATATAATTTTGTTTATTTGGATAATAATAATGTTTAAGTATTGACCAGAAAAAAAATACATTAAATAAAATATGAATTTGAAACTAATATTAAGCTACATGTAGGTAATAAAACATAATTTTAAGGTAATGTGTAAATATTATATATTGTTTGATATTGTTTGAAATAAAAGAAAGGATGTATAGTAAAAATATGTGAATCAAACGATTACGTGATTGAATAATATGTACCTCATTAAGTTATGAAACATCAAGAACACTAAGTCATGAAACATCAAGGGACAGGAAAAAGAAATGATAAAAATATAAGTCAATGAAATAAATTCAGAATTAATTAAAGCAAACCATAAATTGTTCACTTAAAATTAAAATGGAATTGAAAAATTGTTCGATACCCAAAGGTATTGAACTTACAACATTAATAAAAGTATGGGAAAAAGGCACATGAAAGAACCTTTGGGATGCACATAACTAAAATTAGACATTAGTAGTGTTAGCCCGTACCTTCAAATTGTTGGGTGTATTTCTTTCTTCTTTTTTTTTTTTTTATTGAAGAACCTTTGAAATGCATATAATTAAAATAAGATATTAGTAGTGTTAGCTCATGCCTTAAAATTGTTGACTGTATTTTTTTTGTTTTTTTTATTGAAGAATCTTTGGAATGAACATGACTAAAAATATATATTAGTAGTGTTAGCCCGTGCCTTAAAATTGTTGACTGTATTTTTACCCTCTTTTTGATTAGAAGACTTTTGGGATGCACATGACTAAAATCAGGTATTATTAGTGTTAGTCTGTGCCTTTAAATTGTTAAATGTATTTTTTTTTCTTTTTTTTTTTAATTGAATCTCCTCTACCATAAATTAAAGAAAGTAATACACACACAAAAATTACAGAGCATAAATCTTTCGTCCATGTTTAATCTACAATTAAAATTCATAGAACATAACAGATGGTAACCGAAATAAGACCACACAAAGAAAAGAATGGACATTTCACCTGGAAATACGTTTGGTTGGACAGTATGGGTTATTATAAGTTGTCTTATATTGTTTTTAATTACTAAAGATAAAACAAAATAAAAAAGGAATAAGTCAACATGCAAATTATGTTTATTTCGATATCCTAATAAAATTGTTAAGTAGTTCGGAATGAAATGAAAAATAATCAAAATAAAAATAAAATATGGTTATTAATTAAATGTTAATAAATTGAAAATGACTTTGGCAAAAATAAATACAAAATTGAAGCTGATTTGAATAAAATATTAAAATTGATAGTGTAATATTTAAAATTGATTGTTTAGTTCAAACTAATTAGGAATAAGTCAATGTCTAAATTATCATTATTTTGATATCCTAACAGAACATGCTTATTAAAATGGATCAAACTTTTATAAAGTGACAATGATTACGACAGAAATAAATACAAAAGTGAACATGGTTTTAATAATTGGTTAAAATTGATATGGTAATATTTAAAATTTATTGTTAAGAACCCACTAATATGAATATTTTAATATACTAACTGAATATTTAAAACTGATTGTTAAGGACCCATTAATGGAAAGGTTTAAATTATGATTATTTACATATCTAAACAAAATATGTTTAGTAGTTTGAAAATCATGATTATTTTCATATACTAACAAAAGATTTAAAATTGATTGTTAAGTACCTATTAATGGAAAGATATTTTAAATTTGCCTAACTTTTTGTTTAATTTTTAAATCCATAAAACATACTTTTAAATATAATCGATTGCTAAATTCCCACTAATTAGGAATAACTGAAAGCCAAAATTATTTTTTAAGATTAATAGTGTAATATTTAAGATTGATTGTTAAGTAAAATGATATTATGATTAAATTTTTATAAATTGACGATGATTAAGACAAAAATAAATACAAAAGGGAACCTGGTTTTAATAATACGTTAAAATTGATATGGTAATATTCTAAATTGATTGTTAAGAATCTATTAATTAGAAATAACTCAATGTCTAAATTATGATTATTTACCTATCCAAACATAATATGTTTAGTAATTTGAAAATCATAATTATTTTAATATACTAACAAAATGTTTAAAAATGATTGTTAAGTACCTATTAATGGAAAGATCTTTTAAATTTGTCTAACATTTTGTTTAATTTTTAAATTCACAAAACATACTTTTAAATATAATTGATTGTTAAGTTTCTACTAATTAGGAATAATATGTTAAGTTCCTACAAAAGTGAGTCTGATTTTAATAATATGTTAAAATTAATATGATAATATTTAAAATTAATTGTTAAGAACATATTAATTAGTAATAGCTCAATGTCTAAATTAATTTTCATAACTGGTCCAAGATTATGTGACCCGGATATACCAATTAAATGATAAAAGTATAAGAAAATATAAAAAATTAAAAATTAAAAACTAACATTCCAATGAAAGTTAGAAATTACTAAAAAAACTTGTTTACTCAATAACCAATTAAATGAGTTCTTCAGTTAATAAAAAAAACTAAAACCTACTTAAAATGTCTTGTCGAATATATCTTAAGTTGACTAAAAAATTAGTCAATACTTTTGAATTTGTTTCATTTAAAGTCAATACTTTGATTCAAGTATGAAACTTATTTTTGATAAAAAAAATTAACTACACTTAAAGATTTTTTTATTTTTTTAAAATATATAAATTATTTTACACTATTAGTGTGAGTTATTCTCCACGTAAAGATTTTTAATATTATAACTTATAAAAGAAATTACATGTAATTTTTCATTAAATATTTTAATGATGTCATATGCTATTAAACTGTTAAAGTGATTGTGATATCATCAATTCACTTGTTACTCCATATTAAAGACTAAAGTTATTAGCAAAAGGAAAAGTATAAGAGCCAAAGATGCTAAAAAAATTGTTTATGATATAAAAATGAAATTTGCAAAGCATAATTTTATAAAAAATTTAAACGTAAACAAATAGTAAGTAAATATTAAAAGCAATATACTGTCTATTAATTATACTAAAATTAAATCATATTAAAATTTTATAAACTCAAACTTATTGAAAAAATATTCAATATAATAGTTAGTAAATAAAAGTTAACACATAAAAGTTATTCAAAGCATAAATTTATCAATTATAACTATACACAATTACACACGTAGTATATTTTATAGAAAAACTTAATATGATATATTTAAATTGATAAAAAAATAATTCCAACTCATAAAAAATGATGAAATTTAATTTATATAATAATTAATAAGGGCTAAATTATGTATCAAAAGGGCCTTATCTCGTCATCTCCTTATCCCAAACCGAAGTATCCAATCTCCTTTTTATGCTTTAATTATTATTATTACTTTCAATAGGAAACTATCGACATGAATAAAACATTATGGGAAAAAATTGGCAATCAATTGCCAGAAAATAGCCTAAAATATGCTTAAGTAATTTTGGAGATAAGATTCGTTAATTAAATAAATACAAATCTTTTGAGGATGATTGGCGAGGATTCCAAGCTAAACCATCTCAATGACTGATAGGAGAAATGGATGAAAACATTTTATTCAAAACATAGAAAATGGAAGAAAACACCCAAAAGTAGAAATGATTAAAAATATTTCACTCAAAACATGGAAAATTGTAGAAAACACTTAAAACAATAACTAATTTTAAAAAATTATACTGATATGAGGTACACTGTTTTACCAAGCTAGATCTTACTCGTGTGTGGGTTTTTTTTTTCATTTTAATTATTTGTTTTATTTGAATAAATTAAATTTTAAGTTTAATTTTAATCTTTTATATTTTTAAATTATATTTATTATTTATTTATTTATTATTCGTTTGAAATATTAATCTTATGTTAACATTTAAATTTTAAAATGATTAATTTATTATAATGATGACTAAAAGCATCATGATAGAAAAGCATATTGGAAAGCCAAAGAAAAGTGCATTGGAAAACCAAGTCTTGGAAACAGAAAAATGCATTAGAAAGGCAAGTGTCTTGGGACCAAAAAAGCGCATTGAAAAGATAAACATCCTGGGAATAGAATACAAATAATTAAATTTTCTTGGAAACATTAATTCATTGGAAACGAAAGCAAAATAAACATAAAATTCAAAAAACGTAGCCATAACACTTAAAACAATAACCAATTCAAAAAAATTATACTGATATGAGGTGCACTGTTTTACCAAGCTAGACCTTACTCGTGTATGAGTTTTTTTTCATTTTAATTATTTGTTTTATTTGAATAAATTAAATTTGAAGTTTAATTTTAATCTTTATATTTTTAAATTATATCTATTATTTATTTATTTATTATTCGTTTGAAATATTAGTCTTATGTTAACATTTAAATTTTAAAATAATTAATTTATTATAATGATGACTAAAAACATCATGATAGAAAAGCATATTGGAAAGGCAAAGAAAAGTGCATTGGAAAGCCAAGTCTTGGGAACAGAAAAATGCATTGAAAAGGCAAACGTCTTGGGACCAAAAAAACGCATTGAAAAGACAAACGTCTTCGGAATAAAATACAAATAATTAATTTTTCTTGGAAACATTAATTCATTGGAAACGAAAGCAAAATAAACATAAAATTCAAAAAACGTAGCCATAATAAGATCGTAGAAGGCATAAAATAGTGCAAAATTGAAGGAAACAAAATGCAAAAACATTAAAAGTAATTTTTATTTTATTTTTAACCGGTATAAGTACAAATGCCAAGAATATCTACATAGGGATTTTGTACAATACGTTGCCATAATAAGAACGGGAACATTAGAGAAGACTGAAGATCACTCATGAACCTCAAAGTTAATCATAGTAATAAACGTCATTTTTTTCAAGTAATACAAAAATGAACCTGATAAAGAAAGGAACTCAAACATGCAACACAAAAAAAGATAAAAATAGGTAGTGATTGCAACACAAATATTCATATTTTTCAATATTGTGCTATTAAGGCAGAATATCGGCAATCGAACTATGTTCATCTGAGTAAAGAAAAAAATGAAGCTTTCCCCTGCAAAGAAAAAGAAAATGAAGCACTACTCAATATTTGTACCGACAAAACCTAAAAATCAAAGTTTTTTGGAGAAAAAAATCGTAGCTTTAAGAGAAACAATGACCATGCAGTGAAAAAATAAAAAAATAAAAAAAATGCATACAAATACAAAAAAGGGTAAAAAGAAAACACAGAAGAAGACGAGGAGGGAAAACGAACCTGTAATCTATCCAACATACTATGATCTATGGCTTTTGTCTTGCAAAGAAAAAAGAGTGGGTTAACCACGGTCAAATAAGACTGAGGAACACAAAAAAAAATTTAATCTTTTATACTGAAAGAACCCATAAATCAAAAGGAGAAATGAAATACATCACAAACATGTCCTTCAAATGCCGAACACTATTTGCTCTCGGTGACAAATTTATGTCGAAGAAGGCTCAAGAATGCCAAAAAATTTAACCCTTTGTCCTGTGAAAAGTCATTATAACACAAAACAAAGACAGAAGACGCAAAAAAATTGAAGCTTTTGTGTTGCAAAGGAAGAACAATAGTCAGCCACGGTCAAATAAATCAAATGAAAAAAGAAAACGTAGAAAGATAGGAGAGAAAAGAACCCATAAATCATTTTTTGGCCAAATCAATCAAAGAACTGCCAAACCCAACAAAAAAGCTCCAGCCTTTGGGTACGTCGGAGAAGGCTCAGGAAAACCAAACAATTTAACCTTTTGTCCTGCGAAAAGTCATTATAACACAAAACAAAGACAGAAAATACAAAAAAATTGAAGCTTTTGTGTTGCAAAGAAAGAACAATAGTCAGTCACGGTCAAATAAATCAAATGAAAAAGAAAACGTAGAAAGATAGGAGAGAAAAGAACCCATAAATCATTTTTCGGATAAAAATTGTAACTTTAGAAGAAACAACGAACATGCAGTGAAAAAAATAAAAATAAAAAGCACATGGAGAGGGAAAACGAAACACAATCATGGAGTTTGGAGATAAAAATCGAAGCTTTTTGCGATAAAAATGATAGCTTTAGAAGAAATAACGAACATGCAGTGAAAAAAATAAAAAAAAAAACACATGGAGAGGGAAAACGAAGCACATTCATGGAGTTTGGAGATAAAAATCGAAAATTTTTTAGATAAAAATAATAGCTTTAAAAGAAACAATGAACATGCTATGAAAAAAATCGACAAAAAAACACATAGAGAGGGAAAACGAAGCATAACCTTTGAGTTTTTCGTTCGGCATCTCCGTCATTTTCGTCCAGCATTTGGAGAACAACAGCACCAAGACATCGTCTTCGAACGATGGTAGGAAAAAAAAAAAGAAAATGAAAGAGAGAATGAGAATGAGAAAGGGTGGAGAGAGTGGAGTAGAGAGAACGGTGGTAGGAAATAAAAAAAGAAAGAATGAGAATAAAAAACGGTGGAGAGAGAATTGGTATTAATTACGGGTTTGACACTGTAACATTGAGGTGATATTTTTGGGCGGGAATTGAATCAACCACAGCTTGACACGTGGCCCTAACAGCCAATGTTAGGGTCTTGTTTATATCATGATAGATGATAGATGATGATTTTTAACAGTTACAATATTTTTTTTATTAAATTTTTAAAAATTATAAACGCATAATCCTTCATCCCAAAATGAATCATCCTTCACTCTTCACTCGTTTCCGTCGTATCACCATTAACAAAAACAATTATCATCCTCAAATCTAAGAAATTAAAAAATGAACAAATAAATTTTAGGAAAGCTAGAGTGTTACAGTGAAGGAAAGTAGCAGTGCGAGAGAGAAATATAAATTGTGTGGCTTTAGAGCGTGTTCTTCAATTTCATCTTGAAGCCCCCCGTTTGCATAATCAGACTCAAATCCCATCGAACACTCCGACCCATTTGCAGGTCGTTATGCTTGTCTTTGTAAATCACTAGAACAACATAATAAACCCCAAATAATTAAATAAAATTAAAAAAGAAATGAAAGTGTTGAAAATGTGGAAAGAACAAGAGAGTGTGTTTACTGGGTTGGATTCTTTAATTGGGTGTGTCGAAGCTTCGAAGACGATGATTAATTGACCTAATATTAGAGCTTAACTTTCATGGCTAAGTTTGTAATCTTGTGCAGATCGTGTTTGTATACAATCAATTTAAAATATAATATAATGATTATAATGAGTAATTAATTTTAATATCAATATAAGTTCAATACATTTATGCGTATAATGGCAATGAAGAATAAATTAAACTATTTGCACAATTTATTCTTGTATAATAAGTGACAAAATTTGAAATGTAGC
Organism: Glycine soja; assembly: GCF_004193775.1. Taxonomy (NCBI): domain Eukaryota; kingdom Viridiplantae; phylum Streptophyta; class Magnoliopsida; order Fabales; family Fabaceae; genus Glycine; species Glycine soja. Next base: position 16,807,550 of record NC_041008.1, on the reverse strand, counting down.
AAAACGACAACTAACAACAATGTTTTATTAAATGCAATGTACATGGCAAGGGAATTAATTTAGTTTAATTTAAAACGAGTGCATTTTCTTAGCCAATATTTAAATAATGCTAATATAAGCTTGGGTTCACCCTAAATATTACTTATTTCTTTACGTACATGCTTATCATTAAATTTCCTAATATATAATGTACAATTTTAAAATGAGAAACGCTATATAACAATATTTTTTCGAATACTTTATTTTTATTAATTACTTTCTTTTCCCCCCAAAAAAATACTTTATTTTTATTACTCTCCATTATTGATTTAAATTAGTTGAAAATCACAAATAAAATAAGAAAATTCTAATTTCTAATAAATTTTAGTCAGAAAGAATATTAGAGAGTGGTGATTAACATTTCTGATATATAATTTACTTTCTTGCATGCAATGCAGCAAATGTTAACCAGCGAGTTCCCAATGAAGCAGATCATTGGTGAGAGTGTCACTTGAATTGTAGGAACATTCACATGCACTGGTGGTGGGGTCCGAAAGCATGTGTACAATTTTAACTGTTGCTGAATGCTGTCCTACCACTTCATGAAATTATATTGTCTGCCACCACCACATCGCCCTCATGGAATTTCTTTTATGTATGATTTGGTCATTTGTTCACTTTTCAACTCTATCTATGGCTGACAATATCTCGAAAGGAAAGCTTGGCAATGAAAAATAAATTGAAAATGGAAAAGCGTTAGCATATTTGTATAGGGAACGGATTAATAACATAAAACGTGTATGATAAGTTGATAAACCATGTTTATATGTTCATGGGAAAATGAAACTTACGTAACCCCAACCAGGAAATTTGGAGCGTGCAATATCTTCATCAAATCAAAATGAATTTTTTTTCCCTTGAAATATATATATATTGCTTAGAATAAAAGCTTGCTTTCATATACTTTTTCTTCACAAATGCTATACACTCTAACTTGAGATTTTATTCAAAATTTTAAGTTAAGTTTCACTCGGTTCGATATGGTATGTTAGTATATTATTCTCAAACTGCTAGTTTCTTGAGTGATTGCATGGATTTTAAATCTTAAGCCTTAAGTCCTCGGTTCAAAACTAGCAACATTCAAAATATTGCTTTCAAAGTTATCCATATACTTACATAGACAAGTCCTTTAACAAGATAAAATGTATTGTAACGAAATGCGAGTTAGTTTTATTTCTAACCTCATTTTTTTCCCCATCTAAACCTTTAAATCTGCAATTTATTAAAGTAAATAAAATATTCACACTAAACAATATAATTAATATATTTTGTGGTTCACAACTTCTTAAATGTTGACTTTTGATGCTAGTCATCAGTTATATATTATCTATATAGGTTATGTAATTGTGACTATAAAATGGATAAAAAATAGTATATAACAAAGGGTGCCCATTCACTAAGAGGAGAGAGCACGTTGCAACTTGCATCATACCGTCATTTAAGTTGCTGACATCTTAACCCTTCCTTTTGTTGGGCTATGCCTAAATACTATAGTAGGTGCCCATTCACTATAACGAGAGAGCCCGTTGCATTTATTCTGGAACGTAAAATTACCTTTTGAAAACATTTTTTCAGAATATAAAAATTTACATTTTAGAAAAAAATTCTAAATATAAAATTGCATTCTGAAATATGGGTGCAGGAAACAGCTGCCTTGCCCGAGAGAGATTTTGCCAACCACATGGTTGTAATAAATGACTTTGCTATTCTCACACACATTGTTCACTCTCTCCACCCCCATTATGTGTTTGTTATTTTTTCTTTTGAAAGTAGCCTGGATGAAAATGTGTGTTTGTTGTGACACCCTCTACGCCATACATATATGTATTAATAATAAAAGTAATAGCAATGTGGAATTAATTAAAAGTTTTAAAACATTTAAAAAAGAATAAAAGATTCACATTTGCTTTTCAAACATCATAATAGAATTTGTTCAAATAAATAATAAAATATTCTTGGCTCAAAACAAGATCATTCATATTGAATGAAAAGAAGTCAAACTAATAGCGGAGAACATAAAATAACTGTATTGTTCATGGAACTGTAACATATGAAATAAAATCTCATGTCCCGATGTCACATCTATCAGAACATTTCCTTGACAAAGGGTAAGTCTCTCCATCTCTAGCATGATACTCATCATATGCTAGCTCACCTGAAACAAAATGACATTCAACTCAAATACAAACCGAAAATGAGTTATCACATTTGTATATAATAAAACACTAGAGCATGTGAAACATATAAATACATAGAGTTGAATTTACATAAACAACATCACTTTCTCAAATCACATACAAGTATTCACACTTATTCAAGTTCACACACTCCAAAAAATAACGTCAAAACCTTAATTGTTAACTCAGTGAAAGTCAAACACAAACTTTATGCAATATATATACTAGACTCAAGCCTACATACAATGTGGTATCATTTTCAGTGAAAAACATCGTCGAGCGCGTGGAGTACATGACAAGACATGCCTCACAATGGATAAGTTAGGTCACTCTCACTAAGTGAAATCATATGAAGATCAATTAGAGTCATTCTGATTTGCGAGAATGCTCTAACCATGTAGGATGGGCACAGACTTCAAGGAGCACTCAAATCGAGTGTATTTACCCCCAAGGCTTAGACTCCGGAGAGTCCGTCACGGTCTTTCTCTCCTAATTCAGGTCCAACCAAGAAAATATTTTAGCACACTGACTCTACACTTATGAACTATGCAATACACACAACTACTCAATTATTTTCAAAATCTCAATTATTTTTAAAATCATTTTAACTCATCATGCCTCAAGTGATTAAACTAGTCGAGTTCCCATAGTGGAGCCCATCATAAACTCGTCACACATTAACTCGTTACCTTTAAAGGATCTTACAGGTGTGATTACAGAGTTCATAACTCATGACTTAATACATACAATATCTCAACACATGTATTTTACAATTCGTCACATACTCAATTTATCCCTTACACACAATCTCAATCATAATTTCATGATCCTAATATTATAATTTATCACACTTCATGAATCATATATACATCACACATAAATAATATTTATATGATAAAAAAAAATATTAAATCAAATTATATTATTTTCAATTAAAAAGAGTTTCTACAACAATTAAATTGAAGTGTAACAGAAATAACTATTATTAAGAAATAATTTTATACTTTATTTAATTTAGTTTTTTTATTACTATTATTATTTGAAATATTATATATATATATATATATATATATATATACATACTTGTTGAATGATACAACTTAGTGTGCAGTATTACTCACAGAGTGACATTAACATATACAACCACACAAATTCGGGTTTTATCATATAAATAATGTTTTTGGTAAATTCTAAACTCGTGTTTTGCATTTGTGGTTCCAGTAGCATGTATGACTTGTAGACTAATGGCTTCTACATTTAAATATAAAGCACCGCTACCCAATTTGCTTTCATTTGATAATAGTTTCGAAAGCAATGATGGCAATTTTTTCCTTTTCGGCCAAAATCAAACTTACAAAGCACCGTTACCCAATTTCCTTGCATTTGATAATGACTTATAACGTTCCCAATTTATAAAGAGAAACAGACACGCATAAATTTTCAGTTTTGCATATAGAGACAAGGAATTTACTGTCAGTAAATTTTACTGAAAATAAAATTACCTTAATTACTCAACTCCTTGCGTGAACGCGTTCATTGGAAAAATGTATGGTATATACATGAATATTCAATTCACTCAAATCATAATATTAATTTTAACCATTCACAGTAATTAGAAAAAAAAAATTCAATTTCTTTTTGAATATCAATTTCAGATCGAAATATCAATTAGTCAGTCAAACACACTCAATTCACGATTAAAACTATAAGAACAAAATTAAATTTTATAAAATAATCTAAAATTAATAACCCAAAATTAATCCTTTAGATATTTTTACAAATGTTTATTCTAATCTCCATGCGTGAGTAATTCATTTCTTATCTTGATATAATCATTCAAGCATTCTCCATTAGCAATTATGACGTTTCTGGTATTTTCTAGAATTCTTTCTTCGATAACTCTGATAAGGTTCTTGAGCGCAAGAGAAAAAAGAAAAAAAATATAAAAAATGTTTTATAAAAGTGTTCTAAAATTAAATTTTTTTTAAAGGAAAGAATTTGACGACCTAATTCTTATTTCTATTTTTCTAGTTTATTTTATTAATTATAAAACACTCGTTTAATTAATTAATTATTTTATTTTATTTTATTTATCAAAGAAAACATAGTGTTACATTTATTGTCATAATCGAACACGTTTTCGTTATATAAGGGGAATACATTCTTGATTCACATGAAAATACGTATTTATCACAATTTTCATTATATATCCACACACATCTTTTAACATATTGGTTGTAGATTTTGATAAAAACCAATTTCTTTTTTTTATAGAGAAACTTTGAAAAAAAAATACAATAATAGGACCAAAACCATTATCCAAGATATCAAATAGTAATCAATACCATTACATTAATTATCATAACTCTAAACTAGCCTATTAATAATTAATAAAAAAAGACACAATTACATTCTTAGGTTCCAGTAGATTTGCGGGTTAACACTTTATTTTTGTTGCTTAATTATGTCTTCATAGGTCCTGTTTCTTATCTTTTTTATGACAATAATCCCACTTGAATGACCGTCCAATTTTAAGAACATTGGTTGAAACACTAACTTATTAACATGTTTGGATGAGTGTTTAATAAATTTGTTAATAGGTTTCAAGGAGCAGTACGTTACTACAGATTACGTTACTTCAGAAGTACACAAGTTTCTTTCGGTGCAGTACAAACTAGATAACTATTTTTTTATAGAATAAACATTATCCAGTACTGATGTGCAGTACAAATAAACCTACATAAAGCACCAGTGCACTACTGTGCGACAAGTGTGCTTCATTTGTGCTGTGTCTGCAACAGATCTAGACTTTGGGGTGGGATATTTCTTTAGGACTATGGTTTGGACAAGTCACTACTCAGAGCACAAAACATGCTAATTAATTTGTGTGCACTGGAATGTTCTCTACCTATCTATCGTGAGCTATATATCTCTTTGGTTATGTTCTCATAACTTCTGTTTTTGCAAGTAATCTTGACCAGCTTCTAGTCCAAAATCCTGCAGAGGTTGATAACACATTGTAGTGACAGAAGAGTTCAGTTGCCACTTGTCCAATCCATAGTTTTAAAGGAATGAACCCCTCAAGAATTTTGTTTCTACGAGATTTCAGCATCAAGGAATATATATATATGTGTGTTTACCCTTTGATTAGGTACGCTTAATTCCATCATGGAAGCAATTAGCAGGTAATTTATATAATGCGTTACATTATATTTACATGTGTTAATTTATTTTGAGACATTTTTATTTATCCTCGATCTCAGTTTGATTCATTATGTTTGATAATTATTTTATTTTAATGTATTAAGTTTTAAAAGTTTCATTTTAATCTTTTATATTTTTAAACTATATTGTTTTGGTTCCTTTTTAATTTTTCTTTAGAAACAATATCGTTATGGTAATTTTAAATTTTAAAAAAGAAACAAATGATACATTTAGAAAATATAAATAATCAAAATAAAACTTTTAAAATTTAATGTATCAAAGTGAAATATAATAGACAAAAAGTGACGTTAAATCTTTTAAAATAATTAACTTTATACAGTGAACTGTCATTATCTTTATTTTATTTTTTTAAAAAATAAACAACTAAAAAATCATCATCTCTTCTAATCTCTTTTAGATTTGAAAAAATAAAAAATGCAATATCACACAAATTGAACAACATTAACACATAATCTGGTTGAAACCATAAAAAATTCTTATACTCCTCACCAAAAATCAAAATCCTTCATATAACTATGCTATTGAAAATAGTAGAGGAAATCGAAGCAAGAGGTTTCTCTTTGACGAAAGATAAAAACATGATCCAAACTCGTCAATTAATCCAAATATGAATGAGGAAGTCACAATGTGACTCTTTGTGTGGTATGTGAGCAAAACCTCCACTGTTGTGCAAAGTTAGGCTAGGTAAATAGAGAATTTCTTATTTGACATCTACAACTAGACGAAGATGAGCAACACAAAGAGGGGGCGACAATGAGACGGTTGTTGTTGTTAGGTGATATGTATATTTTGACCGTGTAGGGAGGTTGTGATAGAGATGGAAGTGAGGGCAGAGCAACAATTTTTTTCACGTCGATAGCGAGTGATAGAGCAATGAAAGGAGAATGAGCCCTTATCCATTGTGATTGAGAATAACTTATGAATAAAATTATTATCGTTATTAAATGAATAATAATAATAATATGAGAATAAAGATTGTTGTTGTTTTGTGGTTTCAAATCCGTTAGTGATTTTTAATTTTTAAAATAAAAATAGTGACCATTTTTAGTTGTCATTATGTTTATTTAATTATTTTAAAATTTAAAATACTAACGTTTCTAACAAAAAATTTAAAAAATGGATCAAAATGGTACATTTCAAAAATATAAAAGACAAGAATAGAATTTGTAATATATAATATATCAAAGTAAAACAACCGTGAAATATAATGAATAAAAAATAATATTAAATCATTTTAAAATTTAAAAATTAACAAAATACTAATATTTTTAACAGAAAATTAAAAAAGTGAACATGATATATTTCAAAAACATAAAACATGAAAATAAAAAATTTAAAAGTTAATATATCAAAACAAAATAACAGTAAAACATGGTATAAATCAAAAGTGATATTAATTTTTTTATAGTGATAACTTAGATAAAGTTTTGAACTTTTGACTTAGAGCTGTTTGAAGTGTGACGGCTCAAAATCCGAGGTAACGGTAAAAATAACAAAGAAGATGCTTCTACAGATGGAGATAGAACATTTTTTTTCATCAATGGAGATAGAACATTTTTTTTCCATCAAATGGAGATAGACAATCTAAACACGCACTTATAACTCCTACAAATGGATCACCATCTCTTGCAGTTTTTTTCCCAACTGTGTAAATCTCAACTGTTAAAATACATATTTTTTAAATAAAATATTAATAAAAACTTTTTTTCTTACAGTAAAAAACGAAAAAAATGATATTGATAAAAAAAACTTAAAAAATAATGAATGGTTTAAGATTTAAATGTACCCACATTTATTTTTCCAACTGCAGGGGATCGGGATTCCCCTGTTTAGGACGTTCTCTATTTGTCCAATTACAGTGATTTATTACTTATGGCCCACTGGTACCCCGTTGGTGAAATTCCACTTTTGAAAATTTGGATGCTGCAATGTCGTATTATTTTAAGTTTCACTTGTTCTTTAAGAAAAAAAAACCACTTTAAATCTTTAATCGTATAATGATAAAATGACACCTGAAAGCTGCAAAGCTTGTTGCTCTAGAGAGTTGGCACCCATTATTTTAATATAGCAAAAGGTAAGATCATGGATTAATTTATAATTTAACAAAAGTCATATCACACATAACTTTATAATTCCATAGTACTTGCCTACTAAAGTTAGTCTAGTGGTGGTGGTGGAATTTAGATAAATACATGAAATTATACATATTTAAGTTTCATTGTTACCTTTATATTATTATTAGTTAAAATAATAATAATAATTCAGTAATGCTTTAACCAAACTTAACCATGAGGTGTAAAAATGTCAATGCTTATAGGGGTGAAATGTCCACTAAATAGATCAGATTTTTATTTTTACGAAATAGATCAGATATAGATATTGAGTGGGTAATAATTTATTTTATTTTAGACTATAACAATAATTATGATGCAACATATATTCACATAATATAATATAGTATACGGATAAATATATTTTTAGTTCTTATATTTTTGTTTTTTTTTTGTTTTTAGCTCCTAAAATTTTATATTGTTTATTTTAGTTTTTGTTCTTTGTTAAAAACATATTTTGAGAACTAGCGCACATATTCTTCATATATGGTGTTAATATTCTTGGAGAATGGATTATTATTGATTTTCGCTTTCAGCAATAACATTTTTTTCCCACATGCACAATCCTTTTGTCCTCGTTGTGAAGAGCAAATTGTGGGTTTCGAACCACAACTCCTACATACAGACATTATTGAGAAATCCTACGAATTCATAGATCGACCGTTAAGGAATGAAAGTGAAAACAAAGACACAAATGAAGTAATTGAAAATTAGGATTCATGTGTTTGAGGAGACATTTTAATAACATTTTTTAAAAAATAAATTCATGTCATTGTAATTAATTTTAAAAAAACAAAAAAAACCTCACAATCAATTTAATATACAAATTAACGCCGTTAGCATAGAGACTAAAAACACATTTTTAATAAAGTATATGAAATAAATTGAATGATATAAAGCTTTTCAGGATTAAAAATAAGAAAAAGTAAAAATATAGAAACAAAACATTTTTTCATATAATATAATATAATTTATGTGTTGTGTCACCGCTTTTTCCATAGCTCTAGAAGCATGATCGCCGATAGGGGTGAGAATAGGTCAGACCAGGTTTTTAAAGGCCTGAACTTAGTCTACCGAATTTTTGCGGCCTGAGCTTGACCTATAACCTATCAAAAGATTTTATTTTGGCTCGGTCTGCCCTTTTTAAAAGTCTAGCGTGACCTGATAACCTCTTTAAAAGTCTTCTTCACATTAAATATTTCTTTACTCTGGAATAGGAACATAATAGGAAAGTTAATAGGAAATGCCAATAAAAATAATGAGTAATATAAAAGACACATTACTCATACCTAAATTCTAATTAAAGTCTTATTTGATTATAGGAATAGAAGTTATTGAGCAATAATGTGTAATCAAAGTCTGTTAGTTTTAAAAAAAATTAATTGTACCCAAACAATAATATAAGTATAAATTGGTACCCAAAAAATAATATAAGTATATATACATGTATATAGGCCGGCCTATCAGGCTTTTATAAGGCTTTTTAACAAGCCTAAACCTGATCTATTTAATTTAATAGACTTTTAAAAAAGTCTGAGTCTAACCTTTTAATTAAATAGACCAGTTCAGACCAAACTTTATATAGGTCAAGTCGTAGGTCCCTGTAGGCCAATCTGACCTATTTCCACCCTTAATGACCGACGCATAAACAGAATTCAAGATACAAATTTACACAGCCTATAAAACACAAACTTGTACCTGCCAATGAAGCCCAATGTTCAACAAATTCAGAACACCTGCGCTCAAGTCTTATTGTATTATTGGGCATTACTGTTTACACCTCCAAATGGCTATTCAAACCTGCACACTTTTGAAAATGTTTTTTTTTTCTTACAAAAATATTCCTAACATTTGACACCCTCATAACTAGACATGGCAATGGGGCGAGACAGAGACGGGTATTATCTCCCCAATCCCCGATCCCGACTCCCCAACATGTCCCCATACCCATACCCGATTACCGGCGGGTTAAAATTTATTATCCCATTCTCATATCTGTCCGGTATTGAATATCCCCGATCCTGTTCCGTACCCGATTTAAATTAGAAAAATATTTTTTCCGTAAAGAAAATATTAAAAATTTGATTTTAGAAAAAATAAATTGATTGTTAAATATTTATTTTTAACTACTTATATATCAATAAATTTATCATAACGCATATATTTACAAAAATTGTTAAGAAAAGAATATTAAATTATATAAAAATTTTAAAATAAAATTAACAAGTAATAAAAATTCTAAAACTTTTGATTAAATTATGTAAAAATTCTAAAATAAAGTCAAACTAAAACGTCATATATACATAATGTGAGGTCAACAACAAAATACAAAATATATAAGAAAATACAACACATAAAATCATTGGCAGTCTTCCTCCTCCAATGTGTGCATCTTGTTAAAGTGCCTACAATGCCTGCCTTAATATCTGGTCCACATCGTCATAAGTGTTAGTGCTAAGGATTACTTTCTGTAGATCCAGCCTGGCCTCATGATTATGAACGATTCTCTCTAACAATGCTGACATAAATAAATATAAATCGATAAGTATAATGTAGTTATAGAATACATATAAGAGAGAGATATAAAGATACTTGCACGACAATTATATTGATTATGAGCGATTTTCTCAAACAATGCTGACATAAATAAATATAGATAAATATAATGTAGTTATAAGATACATATAAGAGAGATATATAAAGATACTTACACAACAGTTATACTGATTATTTGGCTGGGTGTCGACTTGGCTACCTATATGTGATGATAAGGTATATACTTGAAGGGCCTTTGGCAGAAGGTGTGACATATGAATGGAAATAGGTGTGAAAAAGTATTTTTGCAAAAGGACTAAGTTGGATGTCACAACTAGGATACTCATAAATCGATTCAATCTAACGTGGATTGAAAAAACCGATAAAAAAAATGAAAACCGAATAGATAAAAAAATTGGAAAACTGAAATATTTTATTGGATCCAATTGAATTTCAGTTTTGATTTTAGAAATCGATTCAACCGAACTTATACATATGTGTATATTTTTATTCATAAATTTATAATATCATTCATTTCTATTTTTATTTCTTATATGTTTATAAAATTATCATATATATAACTTATATTTATTTATGAAAAATATATTTAATTAAAAATATTTTTACTAATTATTTGAGTTAAGATGCATAAATATTATATTATTAGTTATATAATGACAAATAAAATATTTGATATTTAATTTTTATTATATTCATTATATATCAGACGATTTAGATCTTTTATTTTATATTTTCTAAAAAATATTAAAAGTAAAATCAGAATCAATTCAATTCCAACCGCTTTAAATTGATCACATCAAATCAGATTAAATGTTTGAATTAAACCAATTGAATGATAATTAATAAAATTAAAATAATTAAATTAGATGATATTTCTCTTCAAAAGGGATTCAATCAAATTCACAAACACCCCTAACGACAAGGTTATCTGCAATGATGACTCAAGAACATTGAATTTAAGACCTACATTATGGCATTGTCACTAGACTCACCAAGCAATTATTTAATAAATTATATTAATCTTAAAATATTTTTATAACATTATTTAATTTATTTTTTCTTCTTTGTATTTCTCTGCCACATCACTTATAGTTTATCACAATATTTTTATTCGTCTTAATTATTTATTCATCTCAACAAATAGATATTTTCTTAAATCAAACAGGGTCGGAATGGGATATATGCTTGATTAGCTTACTGATTACAACACGAACCAGCTTCATATTCTGATAGGAATTAACGCATGCACACCTGCAACCAATCGTCCCGTGGCTTAAAAACATTACTAGTGAATAGCTAAAAGTTGGAATATTACACAAGTACAACATGATTGGTGGCTCCATCTTGCTACCAGCCATATATGAATAAAATGATCATATATTCTACAGCATTTCAAATTTTATGTGCCTTTGCAATTGTTCCATAGTTATTCCATCATATCCCAAAGTAGATTTTCCATGAATTTGACGAAATTCAAGACGTGTCTCGTAATAACACTATTAGAAAATATGCTTTTTACATCGGTTATTTATGACTTTCAATATCGGTTTTTCAACCGATGTTGAAAGTACCGACGTTGATACCATTATCGTTAACATCGGTTTTTGAAAAACCGATGTTAACGTAATATGAATTACACTCAGAAAATGTATATTAATGTTGATAGTTAACATCGGTTTTTTGTAAAAATCGATGTTAACGAATGTGTTACTATTGACAGTTAACATCGGTTTTTATAAAAACCGATGTTAACGGATGTGTTACTATTGATAGTTAACATCGATTTTTTCAAAAAACCGATGTTAACCCCCATTAACATCGGTTTTTATAAAAAACCGATGTTAACGAATGTGTTACTATTGAATTTTAACATCGGTTTTTTTACAGAAAACCGATGTTAACGAATGTGTTATCATTGACAGTTAACATCGGTTTTTTCAAAAAACCGATGTTAACGAATGTGTTGCTATTGACAGTTAACATTGGTTTTTTTTTTTTTATAAAAAACCGATGTTAACCCACGTTAACATCGGTTTTTATAAAAAACCGATGTTGTTTTCAGGAATTTTTTTTATATAATGTCTTTGTTTTTACAAAAAAACCAAAATTTAACCTGTAAATTTAAAATCAGACCACACAGCACACAACATATATCATTTGCATTCAGTTTTCAAATAGATTTTAGCAAAAAACTAGCTATCAACAAAGGTTGTTCAATGTTAAGATGAAACAACAATTGTAAAAAATGTAATGCAAAGTACGTAAACTAATTAATTAACCTAAAGTTACATAGTTGCCTAACATCTTATGTTTGATTTCTAACTTTTAGATAATACTGTGTCAACTGTATGCGAAGTGCCTTGAATCTCTCTGCTTCCAATGGTCTAACTTCATTAAAATACTGCATGATCAAATAAAAAAATAAATTAATAATGTAATAACAATTATAAAAAAACCAAATTTGTTTGTAATAAACAATTACCGTCTCTCAATTATTCCTGAAAGATCCTAAGATTATCGTGGACATCCAGTGCATCACGTAGTAGCCACATTCAGTGATTCCTTTTTGTCTATTACACTAAATACATAATAAAATTTGGATATTAATTAAATGTTAACTACAATTAGTGTACACACACATAAAATCTATATAAGTAGAACTTTTATTTAAATCACGTACCTTAACAACAATCCACCTAGCAGCAGCCTTGGATTTCAGTTGTGGAGTATCATCAAGTCCTTTCAAAGCACTAGTGTTGAATATAAGGAACATTAAAATATTGATGTTGTTGAGTTATGCCAATGAAAATGTATTGAAAACAATACTGACCTGTTAATTATTCCCTTAAGTTGTCTGGCCTGTTATGCAAAGAACAAAACCAGACAACTAGGTTTTCCTTAGGTAGAATGACGACCATTTGCCAGTGTCCACTACAGTAGAGACGAATATGGGTTATTGTAGTAGTATAGATTATTTAAATTCAATTATTGTGTTTGACTTACCTATTCAGATAGGCTCCAAGGTAAACATCTCGTTTTGAACTCTGTATCCAACTCTTGATGTAACTTTCGGATTCAAATTGTGATTGCCCAGATCTCTGAATGGACTGTGGCTCGAGAAATCCATACACATCAGAATTCCCCGCTCGCACACTTGTCTCAGTCAGATGGCTGTGTTGTTAAGTCAAAGTTAATTATGTATGAATTTAAAACAATTACTTTGGTAATTAATAGTAATCTAAAATGACTTACAGAATCCACAATTGTATAATAGATATGCTGAGACATTGACCAACATGTGCAATTTCAGAGAGATCTTCGTGCTTTATATACAACGGGAAGTTTTGATTAAACACCCCGAATATGGTAGCATCCCACATAACCTGGAGCAACTTCAAAAAAGGTTGTGGGATGGTCAATGTCAATCAGGTACAGGGGATCATCGACCTCTTCATCCGGGCTTTCTGGAGGTTTTGCTGGATACACAACTGCCTATTGATAAAACATAGTTAATTAGCAAGTTTTGATTACAGTGAACAAATTAATTGAAAAAAATAAACATATAATCAAAGTAAAATACATCTCCAACTGGCACAGTATAATTACAGTCAGCGCAGATAAATAGGACCACAACATTTGATTTCTCTGACCAAGTGAATAATTAAGTGGACCATGATGTCAAAGAAAGCAGGAGGAAAATACATCTCCAACTGGCACAGTATAATTACAACCTCGTTTTCCAAGTCATCAAACTTGACCAGATCAAGGACTTTGCTACATATGGCATTGAAGAAAAAGCACAGGCGAGTTATGACTAACCTAACTTTATTAGGCAAAATGTCTCGTATGACCACGGCTAACAATTGTTGCATCAACACATGACAATCATGAGACTTTAACCCCACCAGTTTAAGCTCCTTGAACTGCACAAGACTCTTAATATTTGAAGAGTATCCTTGTGGTACTTTAACCTGGCGCAGACACTGACACAAACTGATCCTCTCCTTTCTGGATAAAGTATGACAAGCTGGAGGCAAATATATTTTTTTACCATCAGACCTTGGATGCAACTGCGATCGTATGCCCATGTCAGCTAGATCTTGACGGGTATTTAGACCATCTTTCGTCTTGCCCTGAATGTTAAGGAGTGTCCCAATGACACTGTCACATACATTTTTCTCTACATGCATAACATCAATACAATGTCTAACATCTAGATCAGACCAGTACGGAAGATCAAAGAAAATGGACCTTTTCTTCTATATGCAACTCTTACTTTTATCCTTCTTTTGGGTCTTTCCAAATACAGTATTAAGGTGTTCAACCCGCTGGAAGACCTGCTCACCAGTTAACGGTGTCCGCGCAGTTTCGTGCTCTTGACTTCCATTAAAAGCTTTTTTCAATCTTCTGTAAGGGTGATGAGCTTTTAGAAAACGGCGATGTCTAGTGTACACTGTTTTTCTACCATGTTTCAGTTGTATGTAGCTTGTGTCTTCTTCACAGATGGGGCATGCAAGATGACCCTTAACACTGTAATCGCTGAGATTCCCATATGCTGGAAAGTCATTAATGGTACAAAATAGCATTGCACGCATTTCAAAAGTCTCCTTGCGAAACCCATTAAACACTAAAACCCCATCATCCCACAACTTTCTCAGGTCTTCAATCAACGGACTTAGATAAACATCAATGTCATTTCCTGGTTGTCTTGGGCCTGATATCATCATAGACAACATCATGTATTTTCGCTTCATGCACAACCAAGGCAGAAAATTGTAAATTACTAGTAGAACTGGCCATGAACTGTGTTGAGTGCTTAAATTGCCATATGGATTCATTCCATCACTGGCTAGTCCAAGTCTAAGATTTCTTACCTCTTTGCCGAAATTCGGATACAAATTATCAATCTTCCTCCACTGGGAGCAATCAGCTGGATGATGGACCATTCCATCAGATTTTCTCCCATTTGCATGCCAGGTAAGATCTTTTGCGTCGTCCTCATTAGCAAATAAACGCTTAAACCTTGGAATGATAGGAAGATACCACAACACCTTCGCTGGAGGGCCCTTCTTTGAGTTTTCATCAGAACTACAGTCCTCATCATCCTTCACCTTGTACCGTGACGCCCCACACCTAGGGCATTTTGACATTTCTTCAAATTCATGTCTGTACAGTATGCAATCATTAGGGCAAGCATGAATCTTCTGATACTCCATACCCATCGGACACAATATCTTCTTTGTCTGATAGTAGCTTTTAGGCAATGTGTTATCCTGTGGAAGCAGATCGTGCACTATTTGAAGCAATGAAGTAAAGCTTTTGTCACTCCATCCATATCTGGCCTTGACATTAACCAGACTTAACACCGCCGACAATAGCGTCAAGGAATTGTTGCACCCCGGATACAAAGGCTTCTTTGAGTCACCCTGCAATCTTTCATACACAGGGGCATGTGCTTGCTGGAAAGACTCTTATCCAGGGTCACGAATCATATCCTCCAAGCGATCTCCCATTTCTACATCAAACGGTTCGGATTGTTGCCCACTCTGCATGTCTGTCATTTCACCATGCCATATCCACGTCGTATAATTTCTCTTAATTCCATCACACAACAGATGCTCTCGTATGTCATCTAGTATTTGTCGTCTTCCGTTCAAACAATTGATGCAAGGATAATAATATTTTCCATCTTCATCCGGTTGACCTCTTTGTGAAACAAATTGTAAGAATTGCTCGACGCCTTCCTCATATTCTGGGCTGATGCGACTTTCATTCATCCAACTTCGATCCATCTAAGTAATAACTCGGTCATACTCTCAAAGTTAGTCGATGCATGAAAATCTCACTTTTTTTATTAAAGATGTGACCCTATCCCATTCAGGAAGACCGTCTTTTATGGTAGCTTCATACATCAGGGTTAATTCTATTTTGTTAAATTTGACAAAATTTTGGCAGCATTTCGCATTGGTCTCCAAGTACACGACATGAAATCGGTGAAATTAACTTCCCGATAATCAAGTATGCACTCAGAGAACAAATAGAAATGCATTACCGAAATTTCATCAAATTAAACAAAATAATTTTAACCTTAACACATGAATCTACTATAAAAATATCAGTCTCCCCAAACTGTCCAAACGGACAATTCAAGATTGAATACAATGATTAATGCAAACTGTCCGCAAGAATCATTGCATCCAATCTCAAACGGGAATCTAAGGTTCACTCATCATGAACACAATTTGTATAGCATATATCAATTGTC
Organism: Glycine soja; assembly: GCF_004193775.1. Classification (NCBI taxonomy): domain Eukaryota; kingdom Viridiplantae; phylum Streptophyta; class Magnoliopsida; order Fabales; family Fabaceae; genus Glycine; species Glycine soja. Next base: position 16,791,177 of record NC_041008.1, on the reverse strand, counting down.
ATTAATGGCAGTGAACATGTAATAAAAATATTCATTGGTAATAAACATTTATACCTGTGATGATGAGCAGCACGGTCCAAAATGAAAGCAAGAATCAAAAAAATAATTGAATGAACACCTACATAAGACAATCTTGCGTATGATAAAAAAAAAGAGTAAGATTAAGTATAATAATCGCTCAGAAGATATGAGAACAATTTATTCTAAATTATATTAAATTTATTCTAGAAAGGAGAGTTCTTAAAGAGACCAGTTCTATAAGTTATAAACTAAGTTCTTAGTTAAACTAAAATACCATAAATATATATATATATATATATTCATTAATGTGCGGGAAAAAAAATCAAGCTAGTAATTTGGTGTGAATTAGAAGGAATACCAGGATTCCGTTTCAGTATAGCTGCATGGAGTGGAGAGTTTCCAAAGCACAGTGGAAGCTAGCTTCTCAACAGATAGCCTGTTTAACCAAGTATGATTAATTAATTAATTAATTAATTAATCAATTTTGGTTCGTTGGAATAACTATAAAAAATAAAATAAAAAATTGTTACAGAGCAATCGTGAGCCACGATCAAAGGCCAACCAAGTCCTTGTATACAAGACAAAAAATTAAAATAAATATTCTCATTTCCATGTACCAAAAAAATGAAAATTCAATATAAAATATTCTTCACCGTCTTAGAAATATCCATATTCCAAGTGAATTTTGCTAATTGCCAGCTCTAGTGGTAAAGAGTGTGTTTGTTGCTCTTATGAATTAGTAAGTAATTGGTTCTCTATATACACCGAGTAGAACCTTAGTTAAGATAGCTTTCAAAAAGAGACCTTAGAATTGAAACTTATTCCCGAAAAAGGATAACCAAAATGTAAAGGTCCAAAGACTGAAAACACAGGAAAATAGGAAAAGAAGCAATAAAATAAATGAGAACTCTATTTGGCGATGCATTAGTGGGTGGTAATTGTTGGAGGCCCACAAATAAGAACATCAGAAGAAAAATACTATTATCAAAAGGGAAAAATCTACTGATTCTGATTTCTATAAGGATAATATTTTACTATTATTATTCTAAAATCTTTTCCTTATTCACGGCTTTGTCTAAAATCCTTTTACTATTAGTGCCCGTGTCGGTGTGTCCAGGATGATTACATCATACAAAAAGGAAAATATTTCTCCTATTAAATCCCCCAAATAATAATTAGAATAAACCATACTTGAAAGAGAATATTTTTAATTGGATATTACAAGTCTTCGGAGTATTCATACTAAGATTACTGTACCCAAAAAAAAATACTAAGATTACCAGATAAAGGTTATTATTACTCTAACTAGGTGAAATGGTTATCATAAATTAAGTATATCAATTGTAGGAAATTTTTTTATTAAGGAAGCATATGAACTTTGTACCACACAAATTTTTTCACGTCCAACATATATGTCTTGGCAAGAAAATCATAATACAATCCTAACACGTGGACAGAATCAAAACAGAAGATTAAACTCATCAACTTCAAATTAACGACCAAATATTTTTCAAAATGTTTAAACCTATGATAAACGACTATTTATTCTATGTATAATCTTTTGAAAAATTAAAATGACATCATTGGCCTTAAAACGGAATATCCCTAGTATCATCACTCATAAAAGAGAATACCTTTAGTACTTTTTTTTTTGCCAAACTATATAAATTTATAACGTGTTCTAATTAATAATACAATTTTTTATACTACCAATATATCAAAAGTGTTAAGGCCCTTCGAAGTATTGAGTGCTCTTTTCTATAAAGTGGAGCAAATGATTCTAATAAAATTGCATGGGTTCGGTGGTAAAAAAAATCTGTCAATCTAAAGAATATGATGGATTAAGAGTAAAAAATTTAGAAATATTCAGCCCCAATCTCTTGGCCAATAGAAATGGCATTGTCTTGTTGATTAAAAGTTAGCTTGGTTTGGTTTATTACCTCAGAACATAGATATGAATCCATAATAAGGTGCCTCCCAATGAAGGTGGAAAATACAAAATCTACCTCAATATAGTGACAACATTTGAACAATTTTGCAAGGAAAGTAAGAAACAGGGTGAGTAGTAAGTTTTGGCATGACATATGGCTAGGGAATGCACATCTCAAACATGTTTTTCCTAGAATTTTTCAATTTTCACATGATAAGAATGCACTAATTTTTAGATGGAAAGTGGCGAGGCAATGATTGAATCTAGACAAGGAATTGGAGGAGATGAGATATTCTTGTGGGAGCATGAGTTATTTTCATAACTTTGATACATGATATCCTCGTTTTCACCATGTAAAGATTAAATGATTTCTTAATATAGATTGGTGAAAGTTTGCAATCGTTTTCCACCAGATCTGCATACGATCACTACTTGTCTTCATATTTTGATTTCTCTAACCTTTCTCTTTAAGCTCTGTACAATAATAAACTGTGGAGGTATCTGTGCCTCTTAAGATGAAGGCTTTTTCATGGAGATTGAAGTTGGATAGATAACTTTCTAAGGTGATTCTCTTCAAAAGAGAAATCTTACAAAATGCACATGAAAATTTATGCTCTTTCTATTAAAAAAAACTGTAATCATATTTTTTTCTATGCAAAGAAAATTATATGCTCTACTGTTTATTATGTAAAGAATAAAATAAAAATTATAATAAGAAAATAAGATTAATAGCACCAATATTTTTAAGTATGTTAATTTGTTTTCTCTCTCTTTTAGAAACTCAACCCCCCGCACTCAATACTATACCACGCATCAAACATACGTCATCTCATTTATCTCTCAGAACGTTCATCAAACACCAGGTATGCATCTTATTCAACATTTAAATCTCAACACAAAGGAATCAACAGTAACCTAAGAATTCTTGCATTGCATTCATTACATCAAACACCAGGTATGCATCTTATTCATTGCATTACCATCACTAGCCAAGCAAACAACGAAACTGAGAAATTTGAAGATAACCTGTGTTTAGTGAACGATTCAAAGCAGAGAGATAATGAGGCTGCTTCTTGCCTTTCTTCTGGAAGTTTCACGCCTTTTTGCAGTTCCCTCCCTTTTCACGCCCTTTTGCAGTTCCTCTCCTTTGATGCCCCTTCCTCTACTTCTTTACTTATTTAAAAAACTACACACGCTAAAATACTATTGGTACGTACATGTAACACGTTTTTCATCTATATTTTGTAATGTCGTCCTAATTTTATTCTAAAACTTGTTTATTTTTATTTTCTGAACTTTTATGTGATGAGATACCAATTACGTACCCGTGCTAACTTTTAAAATATAGATTCTCTGGTTTTATTTCAATTTTTTGTTTTTTAATTTTATATTATAATATAAAATTAAAATTTACGTACAGTATATAAAATTCGTACTCCACTACAAATATTAATTAATGTCAAAAGATTATATTCTTCTTCAAATACTTGAAACTATTGTTACTGTTAAAAGTAATTTTATAAAATTAAATCTACTCAAATCTTATTTAATATTAATTATGTTTAGACGATAGATTGCATTTTTTTTATTTTATATTAAGAGTGTAATTTTTCTAATGATTAATTATAAAATTTGATAAATAATTTTGTAATCAATAAAAAATGTAAAATGAGAATTTATAAGTTATATCAAATAAACTTTAAATAAAAATGTTATCTTTTTATTTTTTGCTGATTTAAATAAAATATTATCTAGGCCTTGTCATTTCCAGACTTAGCACTGACGAAATTATAGTTAACATAATATTTTAAGATAACCTAATCATTATATAGAAAATTATTCAAGCTTTTTTTTTTAAAGCAGAAAATTGTTGAAGATAAAATGCATGTGTTTCGGTGGTGCTTTTTGTTGTTTAATCTTGCCTTAGAGTTGAGTGGTTGACTGGATGACCAGGGAAATCTTTGGACAGTGATCATGACTCATATAAGAGAGGCATTGAACCTATACAATAAAAAAAAGCCTCTAAACCAAAAGCAGCCAAAATTAAATTGGAATGATAATATTTACCGATATAAATTAATTAATTGTTGTTTGTGTCGAGTTCCATCAAGATCTAATTGACCTATCTCAGCAAAATTTCTAATGTTAAAATTGGAGGAGATACCTACAAAAGGGACTCCAAGTAAGTTAATAATACTTTGAGATGTTTATATATCTATCCTGGGGTAAAAAACGTATTTAGGGATCTTTCCTGTGACTTATATATACATGTATGATATCAAGCTTAACACATTTAGTATGATCTATCATGTTTTTTAGGTATGATTTTTTTATTAAATTTATTAACAAAAAATTCACATAATTAACAAATGTGGTTAAAAATAATAAAAAAATGACAAATGTAATAAAAATAAATTACATGTGTATTATAATTAACTCTAAATTTAAAGACTTAAAACATAATTTTCGTGTCTCATGAAAATATTTTTATTTTTGTTCTGAAAATTTTGTTTAGAAATAATGAAAATATCATTTTTTTAAATCCTACAAATATATGAGATAACTATAATTATTTAAATTAAACCACTGTAACATATATTTTCAATAAATCAAATTAATATATACAAATATTTTAATTTATTTTTAATTTAAAGATAATACGATAACATAAATATAGTAGGATTTCATAGAATTTTTAAACAATATTCTCCATTTATCTTTTTATGAAGATTTTTTTTTATAATAATTAAATCAAAATATATTAGTAATAAATTTTAATTTTTTTACGATATAATTGATTTTACCAACATTCTATAAAAATTCTATAAAAGTTAAACTCTATTATTAAAAACAATTTTTTTTTTCAAATTAACTAATATCAAATAATTTATATAAATGTGTTTTATATTTAAATGATAATTATGAAATAATAAAATTAAAATTATGAAATTCATTTTAAAAATTTAGTTTAATTTTTAAATTTTTACCTTTTGAATTCATTATTGTTTATTAATTATTATTTTTTTAATTAAAATATATTAATAACGCAATATATGTTTTTTTTAAATATATAAATAATTAAAAAAAAATTTATATTAACATCGGTTTTTTCAAAAACCGATGTTAACATCATTAGTTAACATCGGTTTTTGAAAAACCGATGTTAAGGTGTATACATTAACATCGGTTTTTTGGAAAACCGATGTTAACTAATGATGTTAACATCGGTTTTTCAAAAAACCGATGTTAATGCATACACGTTAACATCGATTTTTTGGAAAACCGATGTTAACATATCACGCGTTAACATTGGTTTTTTCAAAAACCGATGTTAACATCATTAGTTAACATCGGTTTTTTGAAAAATCGATGTTAAGAATAATACTTTATTTACAAATATGCCACTGCGTTTAACTTAACATCGGTTTTGTCCAAAACCGATGTTAATAAATCGATGTTAAAACTACTTTTTTAGTAGTGTAAGCGTACAAAATATGTTCAGAATAAATCCTATAAACCCGGTTCTCATCCTAGCAAGAATGTAGGAATCACATTTTATTTTAAATAAATTCATACAAATATTACTAAATAAAAAAATTCAAATCATTTAACAAAACTCCCGTAGAATTTTAATTTATATATATGATTATTTTTATTTTGAGGCTGACATTTAAGTGTTATGTTTTTCTTCATTATTTTTTATGATAAAACATTTCATTCTTCTTTTATAGTCTTTATTGTGAAGATAATGACATTTTTTTTCTTCATATTTTTAGATAAATATTCCAATTCTCTTTTATAACTATATTTTGGCGATAATTTGTTATTTTTATATTTTTAAACAAATTACTCTAATATTTTTTAATAGTATTTTTCTTTTATCACTCATTATTACTATTGTTGTGACACAACATTATTCATTTTCTAGTCCCCAATAATATGAAATCATGTTCTCCTTTAATGATTCTTAACTACTATTGTTGGTGAGTAACACAATCCATTTTAATTATTTAATAGATTTTTGTAGCATAATTAGTTATATGTTTCTAAAATATATGATTAATGTAGATATTAATTTTTATTATAAATTTATGAAATTTTTTTCTGACATGTAAAATATATAATTGATATTTGTAATTTTGATTTAAAAAAATATTTAGTTTTTTATTTAAATATATTTTCTATTAACATTTTCATAAATTACTAATATAATAATATTTTAAAATTTATGAATATATTATATAAAATGTGATGGGTATATAGTTGCCCTTCTAACTCCATCTCTAGTCACGAATTCAGTTCCAAATTTATGGTTATATAAATAATATTATTGAGAGATTTTAAATAAGGAAATATTAATATCACGATAAATTAATCTTTCCTTCTATCAAAAAGATAAATGGGATAAAAAAAAGTTTCAATATTTAGGTATCTTTAAAATCTCAAAATAAACATCTACTTTTCTGTTTATTTTTTTTATTTCTATCATATCATAATACCTATCATAAAAAAAATGTGTTTGTTTGTATAAAAAAAATAAAAAAATAACAATATATAAAATAATATAAAATTCACATTTTTACATTTTACTTTAATTTAAAACTTGTATCTCAATTCTCTTTTCTTTTGATTTTATTTTCTAAGTGTATAAAATTTTGGTGTCTATTGATCTTTTTCCAAAAAAATAATAGTATTTCCAAATCTATAAACAAGTGCTTCTTCATACACCTCCCACAAGTAGCCTCTAATTCTTCACCCTCATCACACCCCAACTTAAAAAAAAAAAATGTCCCTTCTTTCCTCCGGTGGCTTCTTTGGGCGCAGAAGAAACGAGCCACCACCCCATCAACCAACATGGGACCCCTACCAAGCCCAAGAGCACCACCCACCCCCCTTCATGTCGCCAGTCCTCGACACCTTCCACATAGAGTGGAAGGAGACCCCGGAGGCGCACGTCTACAAGGCGCACCTCCCGAGTTACAAGCGCAACGACGTGCGCCTCGAGGTCGACGAGGACCGTGTGCTCTGCATCGTCTGCGACAAGAGCGTCGAGAAGGAGGAGCAGCGTGAAGGCTGGCACCGCGTCGAGCTCTCTAACGGACAGTTCGTTCAGCGCCTCACTTTGCCTGAGAACTCCATGGTGGACCTTGTTAAGGCCTATATGGATAACGGGGTGCTCACTATCAACGTTCCGAAGAAACACCACAGAGGGGTCAATAACCGTGTTAGAAACATTAACATCTCTTCTCGTCCCTGAGTGTTGTTGTTGTACGTGTGTGCGAGTCTCGTCTCATGAAAGAATTGAAACCTAGCTAATCGCTATTTGTATAAGAAACACGGTCGTCTAAATAAATAAATAAACAATAACAAAAGTTTATGTGTTCAAGTCTATGCAGTAAAAAAATTGTCTATGCTTTTACATATTTTTTAAGGTATTGAAAGTTAATTATAGAAATGACTTTTTTAACAAATTAATGATTTTTTATATTTACATGTCAGAAATTAAATCCATAATCACATATTTAATAAATAAAATTATCTATTAATTATATCATATCTTATCATTCTTTCAACTATATGTTGCATGTATTAGATCAATAATTAGTTTGAGGGATTACCCTTCCAAACACTTTATTATTAACAATATTTTAAAACAAGCAATACCAATTTGCAAAGGCAAAGCAATATTAATAGATTATAGACACTGCTTTGGCGTGTTAAGGCAGTTAATTAGTATTGCTTTTGGTAGTCTTTAATAAAGACAATTAATATACATAAATATTATGTACTATTATACAGTAGATATAATGGAATATCATCTCATAATTGAATTTCTTTCCCATGGGAAACATCGCATGAAAATCTACTTCGTGGTTCTTTAATTTTTTTTTCTATTTAGGTTTCAAAGAAGGTCAAAAGATTGGTGTCTAGAAGCTTAGGCTAAAGTGCAGATCTCAGTAATTAAATGAATATGATTTGGAAATCATTTAATTTTTGAAACGATTTAGTAACACTTATTGTGATGGAGCTGAGAGAAAAACTGAGAAAAGTGAAAGTTTAAAATTGATTAAAGGAGTAAAGGTGTGTTTACTGTTTACAAATTGTTACAAGAGTTTCTATAGAAGTGATATGACTTCATATAACCAATTTTGTATCCAAGTAAGAAACCATATAATTAAACAATATCCACTGATCAACATGTGCGTATTAATAAGTAATGTGGTAATACGCTCTCAAGTTGTAGGATATGTTAATTATATATGCGAGTTCTTGCGAGCTCTCTCTAAGTGTGAGGATGCACGCACTTCGATCAGGACTAGCTAGCTAGTTTCAATACCTCATAATCTACCACTAAGCAGGGAAAACCCTTGTTGAGGGCGAGACCCTTCTAGAAAAGGGTATGTTAGGACTGTTGCGTCATACTAATTAAGCACATAACTTCCTAGAGAGAGTTGGGTTTGAAATCAGTGTAATGGAGCTAAGGATGACCTACTCATGTGTAAGCAAGGACCCTTGATTGGTTTATGGCACTAACACTAAGTGCAACCTTAGTCATCGTGGTAAGTGTGGTCCTTCCAAAGAGGAAGTCTAAGACTCCCAGTGAAGTGGTTCTAAATGCCAGGATTGGCGTTAAATCTGACCCTCTGGAACAACATGTCGAGTTCCATCTTTAAAGTAAATTGTGTTTAATTTATTTTCCGGTACTCTTCTATATTTGCTAACATGAATGTGAAATGACATAATTAAATACCTGTAAATAAGAAATAAGATGTAATAATTATAGTCTTATGGTTAAAAAAATAGGACAATGATATTTTATACAACAGGATTTTTTATATTTTCACTCAGAATATAAAAGATATAATTATTACTATAAATATGAGAAGGGTGGGTATATCTTTCTCTTATAGTTATCCTAATGTGAGAACAAATAACTGGTGCCAAGAACAAAAGACATCATAATAAATTAGGATAATTTTGTCAGTTGAAAAGTTGAAAAACTAAAAGTTAATTGAAAACTTATAAGCTAGTTGTTTTAATTAAAAATATTTGATAAAAATAACTAGTAAATTAATAATAATAATTTATTAGAATAATAATTTTTTAAATTTTGTATTATAAAGTAGTATGGATAAAATTGAGAAAAAGAAGGGAAAAAAACCTAGTAGCTTATAAGATAATTAGCTTATTTTCCAAAAGTAATTTATGAAAAACAAATTATTAAAATAAGCTCGTGTACTAATCAAGTTTCAAAGTAACTTATAAGTTAGTCAAATAAATTTATATGCTCCTCAAAAGTCTTGCCAAATATATGTTATGTTTGATAAAACTAGTTAATAAGTTAGCTGAAAACTTAATAAGCTACGAGGTCAGGCCTCAAAAACTGAAAGCTAATGATTTAATTGAAAATATTGGATAAGACTAGCTGACAAATGTCAAATGAGTGAAATGACATATTTAATATTTATAATATTTGAATTTTATTTCTAATAACTTATCATCCTAAAAAGTAGGATAATAATTTTTTTATTTAAATATTTTATTAATAATATTATTTTAAAACAAAAATTAAAAAAGTATTGTTTTTTTCCTTAAGCATTCATTTTTTATTTGTACCATAAGAACTTTGATGTGTAGCCAAGCTTACAGCTAGCCTATCACCTAGAGCCAAGCTTCAACTGTGAATTCTCGTCATGTCTAGGCGCCTTATTTCGTCACTGAGATCTAAGTTAGCATCGACAAAGATATCTTCCTTGTGTATGTCTCCTACTTGTACCACTATGAAACAATTGTAAGAGTTAATATTATTCAAAGAACTTCTAACCTGAAGGAGCAATGTATTGATGATAATTGACAAGTTGAATGTTGTTTGTGTTGTATGCGTGTAAGAATGTAAAATTAGATACATGAGTTTTTTTAGACAACAAACTAAAAAGATAAGAATTTTTTTGATTGAAAAAAAGGGTAAAATAGAATTTCGAATAAGATGCTTGATATTTGAAAAGTTTTATTTTAAATCATGGTCTGTTGTCAGTTAAATGATAGCATGTCCCTTAAATATTTGATAACGTGATTTGTGACGGCTCAAAAAATCATCAGTATTTATTTCAAAATCAAATTTAAATTTTCTGATACCACCCGCAAGGTCCACCTCGATTCCTCTGCCAAGAAGAACATGTGAAACTCACGTGTGAAACTCACCCTAGACATTAAAGTCACTTGTTGTGACTTCCACAAAGACTCCTCCACCCTCTGTCTCCATGGCCGCATCATCCAACCCAACCAGCACGTCAACGTCGACTCCTTCCACACCCTCACCCTCGAACCCCACAAAGACTCCTCCACCCTCTGCCTCCACCATGATCCACACCAGATCATACGACACCAACATAAGCGCGTGCATTACACTAGTCAAATGCAATGTCTAGAACGTGAGAACTTGTGTTAGCATTAGCGTGATCACTATCCTAGGGGTTTTCACTCTGAACAACGCCCTCTACTCTCTTTGCATTCTCTCGATTATGTGGTGCACTTTCATCACCTCCTCGGGATCTAGATGCGGCCATGGCCGGATTTGGATCCTGTGTCACGCGTTGCTAGACGAATCCAACTATGTCAATCCTCTAAAGTTGTTTGCTCGACGCGTGAGGTAACTTTGCTGCAACGCCGATAGCTTTATTTTCTGTATAAAAAATGTGTAAGGTTTGTGAGTTGAAGTGCTAATGCCCTGATACTACTATCATGTGTTTGGATTTGATTTGAGAATTGTATGTAGTTTGTAGTAGAATAGATAGAGTTTTGGAATTGAAGAGAAAGGTTGGAGATGGTGTTGGCTTTAGGTTTGAGGATCACAAATGCGTCGAACCAGAACCCCTTCAACAATCGTTGGTAATGTGATGCAATCTCACGCGCGTCCCACACGAGTTTCTTGCACCCCACCACCAGTGACTCCCGCGACACTACACCAGCTTGAACTGCAATCACACTTGCAAGAGGTGCACCCCATCCACGCACGACAACGAGTAGAAGACAAAGGCTGAAGGGTTAATTAGGTGGGTGAAGGGAGGAAGAGAGTTCTCAATATTTGATTTAATTATTTATTTTTCATTTTAATTGATTCTAGCGATTTTAACCGCTAGAAAATTTAAATTTGATTTTGAAATAAATACTGACAGTTTTTAGCCGCCACAAATGACATTATCAAATATTTAACAGACATATCATTACTTAACTAACACTAACGATAGAGATTTAAAACAAATTTTTTCAAATATCAGAAGTTCGATTTGAAGGAAAAATTTATCAGGGATAAAATGCAAAAGTCAAATATATATATATATATATATATATATATATATATATATATATATAAAATCAAAAATATATTTATGCTAAATAATAAGTTATGCTAAATAATAAGGATAAATTTGAGAAGAAGAAAAAACTAGTATCTTATAAGTTATTTGTCATAAATTACTTCAAATAACTTATTAAAATAAACTACTTGAAGTAACTTATACAAAATAAATTACTAAACCAAACAAATCTATTTCAATCAAAAGAACTTATAAGTTACTCAAAAAGCTTAGTAGTCATATACTGAAATCTACGTATCGTTGCTAGGCTAACGTTGTTAGTAATAAATCATACAAAAAGAGTCACATTGCATATATGTTTGACAATTAGAGTATCACACATTGAATATTTTAATAATAGAAACAAAGTTGAACAAATTAAAAAAATAAATAAAGGAGCCACAAGAATAATAGTGTTATTATTGTTTTTAACTCTTTGCCTCCCCTTATTCCATCCTTCATTTTTTCTATTGAAATAAACACAACATTAGTACAAAAGAGAGAGAATATATTCTGAGCAATACCATAAAATAACATATTACCTTTAATGATGTGTTTATCTAACTATAGTTTGTTTTTTGATTAATTTATAACACTTAAGGTGACATGCATGCACGTATATTATTTAAACTAAAGAGTTTCGGGATACCAAGTCCTCAAAGTAACGATTTACATTGATAAATATGTTGGTATAACACATTAATTCACACAAAGCACAAAAAGCAAACATATAGTAGTATATACGTGTATACGTAAGAATAAATATAAAAAAAAGTTGGGAAAGAGATAAAGAAAATATAAGGAATATTCCTTAATTGGAAAACAAAAAACAAAAAAGATAAAGGGAGAAGTTAATAAAGGAATTGAGTAATTTTTATTTTTTTGTTAAAACTAAGAGTATATTTTTTTAATAAAACATGTAGGCATATGCAAATCTATATCTCATACGATTATTCCTACTCTAACAAATATAAGTCGAAATATTTTTATAATTTTCATCTATTAGAGATTTTCAATAAAATGCAATAACATTAATACTCTAACACCGATTAATTGAAATCAAAATTGTTAAAAAATAAAATAAAAAAACTGTAAAGTATATCATATAAATTATAAACTATCAAAATCAGTCCAAATCTAAACTTTTGTATTAAGAAAAAAAAAGGTGAATTGATGGAGGGTCCCATCCTGCTGAAAATGCTAGAGCTAAAGTGCTAGTTCTTCATAGCTTGCTTTTCCTTTAATTTCCCTTTCGGTTTTCTTGATCACCAAAAATTGTTAAATTTTAATCATAGTACGTATCCGCTTGCTAGCATACGAATTATGGAACAATTTTTATGAACCAGAATCATATGTTCATGTTCAATTCTGTCATGTCCCAACCGACACATAACGTTGCTACGCATACTATATAAACCCTAGTAATCCACGTACCATGTTCATTCCTACGTTATTATTATATTACATATAGTAGTTTTGGACACATTAATATCTATAGTGAGTTACAACAGTTCATTAGTTCAATATGTTTTCAACGGCCACCGCAGACGGAGTTTCGATGCCGTACAATTCCACGGTGGCGACGATGCTGGGGCGACGGCGGATTCCGATACACACGACGTTCTACTGGGGCCACAAGGTGGACATACTTTTCCGGTGCTGGCCCGGGGACAGCACCGCCATGTACGCGGTGGCGCTACTCCTCGTGTTCTTCATGGCGGTGCTGGTGGAGTGGCTCTCGTTCACTAATATAGTGAAGCTCAAGTCCAGAGGCTCAAACGACGTCGTTGGGGGGCTCCTCAAGACGGGGCTATACGGCGTGCGTTCCGGGCTCTCTTATATGGTGATGCTGGCTGTCATGTCGTTTAACGGGGGCGTGTTTGTCGTTGCAATTTGTGGCCACGTCATCGGGTTCTTGATTTTCGGGACGCGCGCTATGAGGAAGAAATCGGATGGATTGGACTCATCGAAACCGTAGGTTGTGCCCGGTTTGGATGTTTGAGAGAATACCGTTGGATATTATCAATAACGTGGATCGTGCGGCTGTGCTTTTTCTGAATTCTTGATAAAAATAAAGGAAGAAAAAGAGTTGAAAACGGTGTGGTTTTGCCTCTTCAATGGTAAACGGCCAAGAAAAAGAAATTGTGCTGGTGTGTGTTTTTGGATGTTAGAATAACGAAACCAACTTCGGGTCTGTGCGTTATTTTGTAATTCCGTTTCATGAAACTGCAAAGAAAATTAAAAAAAACAACAATTAAGTTTTTAGTACTTAAATTATGGAATTTTGAATTTTTAGTCCCTAAACTATTTTTTAAAAATTTGGTTTCTAAAGAATTTTTCAATTATTAAAATAATTTTTATTGTTAATGTCTTTTGTTAAATGATAAAGTGTCATGAAATAAAATGGATTAAATGTCACGTGTATTTCATACTTATTTCACACAAGTTTTATTATATTTAAATAAATAATTATAATATTATGTTATTAAAATGTAAAAGAAAAAAAAGAAGAGTCATTGTTGAATCCTATCACTCTAAGCATCCATAAACTTACAATAACTACTTATGAGGAGATCTATGATGCGAAGTAATAATTTATCTTTCTCATTTATAATCTATAGTAGTATTCATGACCACTTAAGTAGATAGCTAAATGTTTAAGAAAGATTATTTAAAACACATAACCACAATTTTTTTAAAAAAATAATTTAGGAACAATAAATTTAAAACGCCATTTGAGAACTAAAAAACTTAATTAATCCTAAAAAAATTATTGGATGTTTTTCGTAATTCATGCATTAAATAATCATACTAGTCCACCCTTAAAAAAATAATCATACTAGTCCACCCAAACATGCTGGTATAAAACCCGATAGATTGTTTTCTGCCTGCAGATCCAATAAATGGAGAAAAGCTAGATCACATAGCTCTTGAGGAATGCTTTATGTGAGTGTGTTACCTCTTAACTGTAACACTTCAAGTAACGGAAGGTTTTTGGTGATCTCTTTTGGCATAGACCAAAAAAACCTATTGTTTCCTAAAGAAAGAGTTTTCAGATTATTACAATGTTGAAAGGCTGAAGACAAATCTACTGAGAGATTATTGTTGCTCAATTCTAGGATATAAAGTGAAGGCAGAGAGCATATTGAAGTTGGAATTCCACCTGACAAACTTTTGTTGGATAGATCAATGATGTTTAATGATTCTTGCATACTCGTCCAAAACACAGGGATAAATCCTGCGAAATAATTGTTAGATAAATCAAGTTATGACAAATCTTGAATCCTATTTATGGATTGTGGAATGCTCCTATTCAGATGGTTATTTGAGAGACCCAAGAACTCCAAATTTGACATTTCTTCACCAATATTAGCTGGCTCTATGACAACAAGTTGTTCCTCAGATCGAGAGCATACACACTAGACCAAATTAAGTGGGATTGATCCCTTGAACTGATTGAATGCAAGGTTAACCTCAGGAAAATTCCAGGAAGATAAGTTCAATATTTTGGGAAGGTAACCACTTATTTTGTTGTGAGAAAGATCTAGCACAAAAATTTTGAAGGACATGTTGTAAAGCCAACGAGGTATCTCTCCACAAATTTCAGCATTTTCTAGCGTTAATTCAGTCAACAACGTTAGGTTTCTGAGCCAGTTAGGAAATGTAGGGCCGACTTGACAATCTGTAATTTTCACAATTTCCAATTCCTTAAATGGTGGAATCCAGTCTTGTGTCATTTCGAAGGCAAATGAGTTCAATTTAGATGATACAAAGAAACTAGGTTTGTGAGATTATGGGAATGAATATTTGTCATTGTGCCTTCCCAGTAGTTGTGGAGTAAATTTAGAGTATGCAACTGGGTTAGTTGACCAATACTTTCTGGAATTTCTCCATTCATCGTGTTGCCTTCTAATTTCAGAGAACCTAGATTTGATAAGTTTCCTATTGATGCTGGTATTGGACCTAAGAGTGAGTTGCTAGACAGATGAAGACTACTATATAGACTGTTTGAATTGCCCTACCGAATTCAACAATTTCCCTGTCAGGTGATTTGAACTTAAATCTAAAAACTCTAGAGTTTGGTTGCTACAGGATGATGACAAGGTATCCAACATCTGAGTTATATCACCAGTGAGACCATTATTGGACAGGTCCAGGTTCTGAAGCTTGCAAAGATTCCCTCTCTGAAGCACAGGAAGGGGACCTCTAAGAAATGAAGAATAAATATTAAGTTTTGTGAGATTACTCATATTGAACATCCATGAAGGTATAGAGGAATTAAAAGGATTCATAGATAGATCAAGCACGGAAAGTGGTGATGAAATATTTTGAAATGGAAGAGATGGAGGGAGAGTACAAGAGCCTTAATGCTGCTAGCAGTACTCTTTGCATTAAGGAAGAGAGAATGACCCTCCTTAAAATAAAAAAAAGATCTCAAGGATCCTGGCAATTGCCTCTCTTCATGGGTTGGGAAGGATTGTTGTAATTGGAAAGGTATACAATGTGACAATCAAACTGGTCATGTTCTAAAGCTTGATCTCCAGGAAGCACAGAGTTTCTGCACCACATTGTGTCCCTTAGGTGGTGAGGTAAACCCTTCAATTACAGACTTGAAGCATCTGAATCACTTGAATCTAGGCAACAGTAACTTTGAAGGTATCCCCATTCCAAAAATTTATTGGTTTTCTCAATATGCTGCGTTACCATGACCTATACCAGGCAAAATTTTCTGGAATGGTCCCTACTCATCTTGGCAATTTGTCAAACTAGATTTAAACCTGTGCGTTGCGCGGATGATTTAATTGTTTTTTCTCCTAATAAAGGAATTATTTTATTATTCTTATAATAGGAGAGATATGAGTTTTGTGTATGAAATGCAATAAATATTGTAGCAATTTATGTGATTTAGCTTCACTAAAGGACTAAAGGTAAATGATGTAAATGACTTAAGAAAATTTTCAGACCCCCTCATCTTCTTAGCCTGCAATAAATTAGCTATATTTCACATTACTTAAGTCATTCTAAATACTTGGTATATAAATTTAAAATTTTGATATTTGATAATATTAAAATGTAAAATGTTATACTTGTATCTAGTTATTTGATCGACATTGATGGATTTAATCTCACTTACAATTTCACCATAACAACCTGTGTTTGGAGTGAATAAAAATTGTCTTAATTATTTGACTGTCATAATAGTTATTTGACTGTCTTAATTATATGGGTAACTCATCCACGGAAATTAAGAACTAAATATATGAAAATGTAGCAGTACATACGAATGGAGACATGAAAGAATGTCCATATGAATTGATATTAGGGATTATAATCCCAGCTTTTGAAGGTAGTTTGGGCAAATGGAAAGCTACCATCCAACACCAGCTCATTGGTGACTTGCTGAAAATGTTCATTGTTTTCCTAAGCTTGTGGCCTTGTTAGTTCTGGTTGCTCAGTGAGGGTGGTCATTTTCTTTTATTTTGCTGTATAATATGGCCAACAACAGAAGCCAAAATGCTAGGAAAGGAAATCCTAATGAAATTGCTATGACTGAACTGATTGTGTGGAATGGGGTATATATAGTTTTGTAATCAAGAACTAAGCACTTGCATATAATAATAATAATAATTTTTTTTTTGCTAAGGCAACTAGTCCCCTGGCTTCCATTTTGTTGGGGTTACAACCTTGAAGTTTGAGGACTTTTGCCATGACTTCATCACCTTCAACACTTCATCCATGTTCCTCCTAGTAGTTGCAGGTAGAGAAATCTAGCTTGATCTACAACACTCACCAATTAATATGTTAGCCTCACTACTGAAAAAGGAAATTAAAAAGCAGCACTTTCATTAATTTATTTAGTCAAAGAAAAACTTGCACTTTCTTCTCTAAACCACAATATGAAGATCCCTTGAGGATAGTTTGCGAGTGGAGTCTTTCCCAACAGGATAATAGCCAAACACTCTTCAGTTTTTTTTTTTTTTCCTGATCAGCCTCACTTTTGCTAAGCTTAGTGCTACAAACTACAAACTGGGGTGAAATCACGTTAACGTACATGTACAATTGTGCATGCAGGAGAAGGCAAGTTAGTCACCAAAACCATCAAACAGGAAACTAATAAATAAACAGAAAGAAAGAAAACACATACATGACTCACCACTGGCGGACTTACATGGTTGTGTTGTACCCCCTCATTTTTTAAAATTCATTAAATTTGTAAATAAAATCTTATATTTTTATATTTTATTTTATTTTATTTATATTTATATAATTGAATCCACTGATTTTATTTTTTATAATTTGCACCCACTGACTTAGGGTCTTGGATCTGCCACTGTGACTCACTCCTGCACTGAAATAGAGGAGAATAAGAAATATTTCCATGCAACACAAGAATTTACCCTTAATCAACCTTGCTAAGTGACTTGCAACTTGACTCAGGAATTTAACATAAAAGATAACAGTTAATGTACCGCGCCTTGCATTTTGTAGGGAGAAAAGTAGAAATTGGCATGTAATGTTCTAAGCTTAGTATCAGAGTTATAACTATAAAGAGATATAATGGGTACGTAGCTCTTGTATGATTTCTTGCGCTTGCCTCAGCAGCTCAGCCTTATATTCAACACAGGTTATTCAGCCTCAATCAAAAGGTGCAGTGGTTCATTCAAGTGCTCATAGCCTGGCCTTCCCTTAACAGCTCTTCCTTTAGATTATTAAAGGTAGAATATTACAATTAAAAACAATATATTTAGTGAGGAAAAACAAAAAAGTAAGGAACTCTACCAAAAAATTGAAAGGAGAAGCACAATAAATTAGATTCCGAGGAGTTGCAACTTGCATTTGGATAACCATCATTAGCAAAATCCAAGCACAATGTCCTCTTCACAATTTGAGAACTTGGGACACCTGGTGCTATTTGCCAATCCATGTTTAGTCCCTCCCTGCACTCCAGCTAACCCCTGATGTAAGATTGGACTTAACCTCTTAACAAATGAAATGACTAAAGGTTGAAAAGAAGAAATGATGAATAAAATGGAAGAGGAATAGTGATACAAGATAGAAAGAAGTAATAAATCAAGTTATAACTTTTCTGTTTCAAGAGAAATAGATTAAGCAAACCAATGTGAATTTTCAAATTATGTAAATTAAGATAACCATCATTAGCAATATCCAATTAGGACAAAAAAGTGAAGCAATGGTTAATTTAAACTTTTGTATTAAGACAAAAAAGTACCTATTGATTTTTTGGAATGGTTATTTGAGTCATATCTGGTTGTTGGAGTTAGGTTTCCCTGGTGATGCTGTGTTTAGTTGAGTGGGCTGGGAGATTAGTTTCCTAGATGTAACGCACTTTTTGTGGGGTGAACTGGTGTGCTTGCAATTGTACAATATGCAAGCCATGATCCTGAGGTGTTCCTTTTCCAAAATGTTGGGAATGGATCGCCTGTGGCAGCATCTGATGATACATTTGCTATCCTTGAGGCTGCATCATTTGCTTCCTGGCCTGATGTAACCCAAGTTGTGACTGATTTGCAGAGTGAATGGAAATAACACACTATTGGGAGAGTTGAGAGTTACAAAATTTTAATATCAGTTAAACATGTAACGTGGCAATATTGGCATGCAAGCATACTATTTTGTGACTCAGAAATTATATATTATAAATAGATAAATAGATTTGCATTATCTTGATATCTCAACAATTGATTCACTTTGGGTCAAAGGTGTAAGTTGGCTCTCTGCTCTGTCTTCACTTCAGTATCTTCACATGGATCATGTTAACATTACCATGACTTGTTTCAAGCTGTGAATATGATGCCATCTCTGTTAGAGTTACATTTGCGCTCATGCAATCTTCATATTGATCTCCCTCCATCTTGTCCATTTGAAAATATTACATCACTTTCAGTGCTTGATCTATCTAAGAATCCTTTTAATTCTTCAATACCTTCATGGCTGTTCAATATGAGTACCTCACACTTATTGATCTCTCTTTTTCATCTCTAAGAGGTCCCCTTCCTGTGCTTCGGAGAGGGAATCTCTGCAAGAGTCAGAATCTTGAAATCAGGAATAATGATCTAACTGGTGATATAACTCAAATGTTAGATTCAGAATCTGGACATAAGGAATAATGAAGTCTCGAGCAACTGGGAAATTGCCCCATTCTATAGGGAAATTCAATAGTCTGAATGATCTTGATCTGTCAAGCAACTCACTCTCAGATCTTATACCAACATCAACAGGAAACTTATCAAATCTACGGTCTCTGAACTTGGAAGGCAACATGTTGAATGGGAAAATTCTAGAAAGTATTGTTATACTATTCCAGTTGGAACATCTACATCTACTCCAAAACAACTGGGAAGACACGATGACAAGTATTCATGTCCATAATCTCACAAACCTATTCAGTTTGTCTGTATCATCTAAAAACAAACTCATTTGCCCTCAAAAAGACACAAGACTGGGTTCCACCTTTTATGCATTTGTTTCAATGGACAATTCGCGATTTTCAAGTTGACCCTATATTTCCTAAGTGGCTCAGAAACCAAACATTCTTGATGTATGTGATCCTCCAAAATGCTAGAATTTCTGGAGAGATACCCCGTTGGCTTTACAAGATGTTCTCCGAAATTCGAGAACTAGATCTTTCTCACAACAAAATAAGGAACCACAAGAAAATTAATTACTCCACCGCATCATTACTACACCACCACATCATTACTTAACAGAAGAATTTATCTGTAATGACTAAACATATAGACAGATGAAAACATTAATAACTAAGACGGGTCAATTTTTTTTTCAGGAACTACAAGTAAAAACTCGAAAAAGTTCAAGAACAAAAAATATAGTTAATCCCATAAATAATAGATGTTATATGAATTTTAAACATGTAATTAAAAGTCATGTAGTAATACTTCATTGAAGTATTGTACAACAGAAAATCGCAAATAAGATTTGAGATAAAATTGTTAGAAAAATATTCTTTCAATTGTGACACGAGATAGATTGTTTCAAAATTATTAAATTCATGTGAAAGATGATGCTAAAGCAAAAGACATTACAGCATAAAATGATAATAAAAGAATGCAAGTTTGCCAATCTACTGTTAAAGAGTATTCAATAGCATCATAAAATGGTAATAACTAAAGAGGATGAGAATACAAGCAATAATAAATCAGAGCCAAATTCTAAACCATGCAACTTCATTAGGACCATCATAGAAAGCCACTGAACCCAATCCTAAGCCTCCAACATTGGACTAATGCTGGTTTCTTTTGTTCATAATTTGGAGGGTATAGTCTCAGATATTCAAAACCCATGTGTAAACTATCTTCCATTTTTCCCCATGTCTTTAGGCATATTATTCATTTCTATTTGGATTTTCTTTTCATAGCTCAGCCTTCTTATTTCATTCTTTACATCTTACCTAGACCTGTTAACCATAACTGAATTGCACTAAACCCTTAATAGCTGAACTACTTATAAACAAAAATGCACGGAACTATTCTATTATCAAAACAATTCACTAACTGAACCAGTGTAAGAACATACTTCAGTGAACCACTGAAGCTTAACTTCTTTGCTAAGATGAGAGAAAGTTGTCTGGGGAGCTAGGTGTCTCTTTGGTCTGTATAAGATTAAAATGAGTGCTGTTGAATTTTGTTGAGGGAGATGTCTCACTGTCTCCTCAGTCCTTGTTCTAATATCAAATCTAATTCGTATGTTTTGGTCTCTTTTTATTTTTTGATAAACTCTTTTTCTTTTTTTCTTTTCCCTGTTTTTCATACAATTTAATAATTTTACAATCTTTTAATTCGGTTTGACAAAGGTACGAAATTTTCTGTAAACAAAAAACAAAAAATGTAATTTTCTTATAATTTTATTATGTTCTATAATTAAATAATAACAGATGAATCTCAAGCATAAACTATAAGTTCTTGAAGTTATCCAGTTTGGTTCAGTTTTCTAAAATAGAATCGGTTCACTGAACTTATAAGAAGATCGGTTCAGTTCGGAATTGAAAACAAATGGTTCAGTTCGATTCTTCAGAATCATTTTTTCAGTGTGGTTCAATTTTGTCTCAACCAAACAACCCTAATGATCTTACCTTCGCATGGCTGATCATATCAATTATGATACGCACAATAAAGACACTTCGTTTTTTGGTACATGAAACTAATTAACTGCATATTATTGTTCCATATCACACCTAAAAGGAAAAAAAACACATAATGATAAAAAAAAAAACCTTAGTATTTGCATCTTTCCATGAATTAAATTAAAATGTTACTTTGTTGAAGGTAAATTAAAATTATTCACCCGGTCTTTTAACTTTATTTTACTTTACAATTTGATACTTTGTTTATTAAAAGTTGTAAAATGATTCCTTAAGTAACGTCCATCAAGCTGGCAAAAAAAATAAATACCATTGATAATTTTTTTATGCAATTTTTAAAATTTTTTTATTGATTCAAAATATAAAACTTATTTCATTAAATTTACTTACATGAAAATTATGAAATTCAACTAATATTTTCAAAAAAAAAATGAAAACAAATAAAGTAAAAAAGTGTCCAGAAGAAACTGAAGAGGTAAAAAATCTAATATCATATTTTTTAATTTATTGCCCCTGAGATTCATCTTCCATGATATTTTCACAATGTTTATGATCTTTTTTATTTTGGACATTAATTGATTTTTCATAGTTTTAGGTAGATTAATCTAATGTGACATGTTTCATATTTTAAAATTAATAAAAAATATTCAAAAAATGTTTCCCAAATTGAAAATAATTAGCATTTCGAAAAGGATAGATGTGTAATTAAAGATATTACTTTAAGAGATCAATTTATATTTTTTTTAATAAATAAATGACTAAATTTTAACTTAAAATGAAGGTTTAAAATGTAGTTTTGGTTATCTATTTTTTAAAATTCACAATTTTGATCCCATATGTTATAACGGTAACATCCTATTTTTTTCGTAAATAAATTTAAAAAGTTTTTTAGTAAAAATAAATAAATAAATAAATATAAAGCAAATAATAGGCTGAGTACCCTAGGTATAAATAGCTATGTTAAGTGAGGTGCCTCGTTTTCGCCTCATTCCCGTTTTTCTCTTTTCTCCTCTTACCATCCTCTCTTTCTCCCGCAGACCACCAAACCTATCTCAAATAAACAACGATCTTGGATCCATTCATCGTCGGATCGTCGTGAAATTTAAGCATCGGGTTCGCAACAAAAGTCTGAGCATTCTCACCGTTGGGAATTTTGATATCATGTCTGTGCTGAGAGGAATACTCTTCGCATCGTAGTCTTTTCATTTTCCGCAGAAACCCAGAGTTATCTCGGTAAAACTACGATTCCAGTTTCGTTAACCGTTGGATTATCGTGAAATTTTGATATGTTGTACAAGATCCAATTACGCACATCTCCACCATTGGGATTTGAAAAAAAAATATCTGTGAAGGGAGAAATATGCATCGCACGAAGCAATACAAAATAGAGGCTTCAATCCCTTCTCTTTCTCTCTAACGTTTGGAAACTCTATTAGAATAATGAGAAAAAATTGAGGAATCTCAAAAAATTGCTAGAGATGCCACTATCGCTTTCAAGTGTTTTTGTCATTTTTGATTCTATCCTTATAAGTTTATATTAATTGCATGATGTTTGTCTATTTCATTTACCTCACTGATTTAACAAAACATTTTGTAAATTTTGACGGCCTTGTTTCGAGCTGAATATATTTTTAATAAGTTTTAATTGATAATATTAAATTGAATGTGGATCTTGTATCACGTGAATTTTATTTACCGGTTTTTTTATATATTTTATTTATGTATATATATATATATATATATATCGGGGTAGAGGGTGTCACAATAACATAGACATTTAGTCCTCTATTTTTTAATATTTACAATTTTAATTAGTTCTCATATTTTTAAATAGAGATATTTAGTTCTTTAATTTTGTAAAATCTATAATTTTGGTCTTTCAAATTTCAAAAGTTTGATTAGTAAGAAATTAGCTTGATATGACTCATATTTAGTGACATGAAATGAGATAGTTTATTTAATTCACATGATAGTCAACGTACAAAAAATGAATTATTAAGATTATGTTTAGAAAAATTAGCTAAACAACTAGCTGCTTGTTGGAAGTTGAAAAACTTGATTAAATTGTAAGTGTTCGATAAACTAGTTGTTGAAGTAATTAAAAAGTGTAAAATAACTGAAAATTAATTAAATCATGATTTATTTTTAAAATGTGACAAGAAAAATAAATAAATATATCAAGAACAAAAGTTGAAGAAAATATATATAAAAAATTAAAAGTTAGCGTTTTAAAAAAAACACTAACCAAATGAATTTTAAAAAATGTTAAAAGCTACTAAAAATATTTGTTTATCGAATAACCAAATGAATTTTTCAGCGGATAAAAAAAACTAAAATATAATTAAAATGTCTTATTGAACATAACTTAAAAATAGTTGAAATGGGTTTAACATAACCTAAATGTCTCTATTTTATAGGAGGGGACTAAAATAATAATAAATGGAAGGAAGGATAAGTTTTACTTCATTATTACAGTTTTTTAGCATTATTGTCAGACAAAAAACAAAACGGCTAAGGAAATTAAAGCAAAACAGGGTACCTCTTCTAATAAAGCCGTGATGATAAAATCTTTTATTCTTTATTTTTTGGCATTATTGTCAAACAAAAAGCAAAACGGCTAATGAATATAATGCAAAACGGGGAACTTCCTTGTCCGAATAGTACGGTCACAATGATCAAATTCAAGGTAGGCCATTGGTAGCATTAACCATTTTGGTAAATTATTAGCAAGTAATGGGCCAGTATAACTTTTGTTATGTTATGACTACTTTCTCTACTCTAACAAGTGCATCCATCTCGTGAACCTGAATTTGGATCTTCTACCGACTGCATTCACGTGACACAACTTAGTGCAATAGTGAGTCAACGTGAAACTACAGTGGCTAAATAAAATGCAAATAATTAATATTTCCAACAACATTAAAAACCACTATAAATTAACTTTGTTGGGGCAACATAGTAGCACCTTGTTAAGGAGAGAATATAGTATGGCACAATCTAGTGGCAAAAAATTGGTTGAGTGGCTGGTTGCAGCATTATTGTTCATTGCCTTGTTGAGTGGTAGTGCACATGCTGTTGCAATATGTAACATTGACTCAAGTCAACTGAACTTGTGTCGTGCTGCAGTTACTGGTCAAAACCCTCCACCACCTGATGAGAAATGCTGTGCAGTTATTCGCCAGGCCAATTTGCGTTGCCTCTGCAGTTACAAGTCTATCCTACCTTCATTTGGAATTAACCCCAAAAATGCTTTGGCCTTGCCTGCTAAATGTGGTCTACAATTGCCTCCTAATTGTTGAGGTAATCATGTATCTTTATCCTGAATACTGAATGCGCATTGAACATATTGATTACTTTTAGGGGTGATCATGACAGGTTTAATTATGTTTATATTCAATTTGAATTTTACACAAGATCGTTAATTCATTATTCTTGTTAGATTTCATCTTAAAATCAAGATCATTAATTCATTATTCTTATTAGATTTCATCTTAAAATCAATATATAAGTGAGTATTTGCAATGAAAGTTAAGGCGAGGTCTCAAAATCAGAGTTTATTCTGATATCATGTTAGATTTCATCTTAAAATCAACTGAGATTAAATGAAATTGTCCAATAGATATACATTGTACTCCAAAGAATGAGACGGCAGATGTAAAATTTGAGTATTTTTTAACAATTTTAACCAGACCATAATTCAATTAAAACCCACTAATATATGGACAAAATATTATATTATTAATATATAATTATTTTAAAAAGTTATACATTTTAAAAGAGTATAGTAGTATAACACTAAAATTAGGTTTGTAGAACTCGAAAAATATCTCAAACTCGTCTTCAAAATATATAGGGTCTAGTTTTTTAAACTTAGACTTGTAAAAAATCCTGAACACCCCCATATTACTTTTGCTTATATTTGACAGGATAAAGTTTCATTTTTGCAGTGCTGTGAAGCAGTTAACGAAGGTCAAGTTCATTACAAGCACCTTAATTAGTAGTCTTCAATTGCTTTCAGGTGTTTTACTAACACTGAAGATAAATTTTAAGACAGGATTTGATGCCCCTCAAATAACGGTGCAGTTGGTTTTAATCAGTGTCTTGTGTCCAAAAGTTTGTGAGTAGATGTGTAGAGTATTAGTGTTTGATGTACAGGAATACTTTGTATCTGTACTTTTTTTCCCTCCATGTCTATGTCTACATTATAATATGTTTAATAAAGTTTCTGGTTTTGGGGCTCTGAACTCTCTGGAAAATCAATAAATGAAACAGCCAGTATATACGTCTTTTAGTAATATGTTTAATAAACAGACAGAATACATAAACTTGCAAGAAACTCTTCAATGAGACACCATAGTAATAATAATAATTAATAAATATAAACACGAGACAGATAGTAATCGTCTCCATCACAACATTTCTCAATTAGTAATGGTCACCTTCACAACAGTTATCCTTTAGTAAAGAAAGAAAAAGAAACATTTCAAGTATAAAAAAATATAAATGAAATTATAAAAAAGAAATAAAAGAAAATAGTAACACTATCTTAGCAAGAAGGGTGCTAATAATATAGACGTCTTTTATAATTGATTTTTTTTTAGGAAAATGAAAAACACAAAGTTTCTTAGTTTTTGTTTTATTTAAACACTAGCAAATACGCTGTAACGCTGGTGTGTGTTTGTTTTGTTATGATTACTTTCACTATTATAACAAGTAGATGCATCTCGTGAACTTCTACCGAATGCACTCACAACTCACAAGACACGCCTAACCTTAAGTCAACGTGAAAAAATGGACATAATTATTTCAGCAATATTCTCAACATCATTACAAATTAACTTTTTGAGACAACATTGTAGACCACCAAACAATACTCAGAACCTGGTCAAGGAGAGTATGGTACAGTGGCCAAATTTTAGTGCAGTGGTTGGTAGCAGCACTGCTAATTAATTGTCTTGTTGGTTGGTGCACAAGCTGTTGGAGAAATCAAAAAATTCTAGTACTTATGGACAAACTTATCTTAAAAGGGCATAATTACTTTTGCAGTTTTGCTTATATTGACAAGATAATGTTTCATTTTTTGCAGCGTAGTGAAGGAATTAATGAAGGTCATGTTCATTAGTCATTACAAGCACCTTATTCTTCAATTTCTTTCATTTTTTGCAGCGTAGTGAAGGAATTAATGAAGGTCATGTTCATTAGTCATTACAGGCACCTTATTCTTCAATTTCTTTCAGGTGTTTCATTAACACCGAAGATGCTCTCAAGTTTTAAGACAACATTTGATGCCCCTCTAATGTGCAGTTTATTTTAGGTTATATGGGATAAAATTAGTTAAAAAGTTAACTTAAAATAATAAAATCATGATTTATTGAAGAATCGTAAGCTAAAAATTCGATAAATATATTAAAGATAAATAGGAAAGAAAATATAAAAAATTAAAATCTAATTTTTTAATAAATATTACTTTAAGTACCATTTCAAAAAACGTTAAAAGTTATTAAAAAATTATTAAAAAAATTTATTTATCGAACAGTCAAATAAAATTTCCAATTATTAAAAAAAATTAAAAACTAACTAAAATGTCTAGTTATTGTGTTATGTATGCCCTAAAGTTTGCAGGCAGGTGTGCGGTTTATTAGTAATAGTGTCTGATGTTGTAGATGTTGTGAAGGTGTTGGTGTACAAGAATACAAGTCATCATTAATTTTTTTTTCCCATGTTTGCACTTGTAATATGTTTAAAATGTTTGTTTCTTGGGCTCTGAATTCTGGAAAATCAATAATTGAGATAGCCAGTTTATACACGAGACAAAATACATAATCCTACTAGAAACTCCTCAATGGGACACCATACAAATAATTGATAAATATAGACAGTAATGATCTGCTTCACAACATTTCTCTATCAGTATGAGTAGAAGCAAATGTGTGTTTTTCTAAGACATCTCTTCAACGTAATTGATCATCTAGCTTCTTTAAACAAAACCAAAAAGCTATAAGAGATGAAAGCATTTCCTAAGTAAATAGGTTCTCAACAATATAATAATTAATGGCAGATTTAGTTTTGAAGTGCCATACAAGAATCCAAGAGGATTCCATTTTTGTGTGAAACATTAAAGACCAATGCAAAAGAATCAACATCAAGGCAACAATTAAGTCAGAAGTCAGACTCTGATTGGAACATAATAGACTTGATTGTTGTACTTTGGTTCACTCATAAGCCTTATTCATGACAACATATATTTTCTCACAACAACGGAAGCTAGTATTGGTTTTCCTTACCCTTAGGCATTTCAAATTTCTTTGAGATCAACATCTAATTTTCAGTCAAAGATCGTCCAATTTTTCGTTTGATTTTTGATTCCTTGAGATATTTGAACCTGAAATCATCCTTTTGGACTTGCTAATGCTACCAACTTTCCCACAACAAGTCAGATGCGTATTCTTCAAGGATCTTCTGAGAATTGAATAATAAATTCACCTGCCATGCACTTCAAAGCGTCACAGCAATTTTTCCCAAAAGCTGAATCACACAGCCAAAATCTCCCAACTTGATTTGAATGCTCATATGTGTTAGGAATAATTCAAAGTTTTAAAAAGCTATAAACCGGTAGTTATAAGGTTGGTTGAGTTTGTTTTCTTATAACCAACAAGTAGTTATTATTAACCTGCTATATAAGCAAGGTTCTTACTGTAATCAATTGAGAAGTGAATAAGCAATTCAATTTATTTTTTCTGTAAAAGTGTAATAGTTAACATGATATCTAGAGCTTATACAAACCTGACCCGTGAAGATTAGAAAAAGGGACACTACTAGAAAACAACCTTTTTACATCAGTTCTTTGACCCATTCTACATCGGTTATGACGCGTCATCGTAGCAGACGATGTGA
The DNA here is from genome assembly GCF_004193775.1 of Glycine soja. Classification (NCBI taxonomy): domain Eukaryota; kingdom Viridiplantae; phylum Streptophyta; class Magnoliopsida; order Fabales; family Fabaceae; genus Glycine; species Glycine soja. The sequence continues at coordinate 16,762,856 of NC_041008.1, read as the reverse complement.
AAAGTCTCCCGTCTTTCAACATCGGTTATTTGACCGATGTAGAATAGTGAACATTCTACATCGGTTATTAGGCAAAACCGATGTAGAAAGGAAGGGATTCTACATCAGTTATTAGCGACGAACCGATGTAGAATGTTGATTTTTCTTAACTATTCTACATCGGTTGATCCTATAACCGATGTAGAATGTTTTCCTTTCTACATCGGGTGCTGCTAAACCGTAATAGAATGTCAATTTTTCTTAACTATTCTACATCGGTTTTTGCTAATAACCGATGTAGAAGGGGTACTTTCTACATCATTTCTTTAGACAACCGTCATAGCATCAGTTCAATTGAAAATTGTCAATATTTTGAAAACCAACCGATAAGACCATCAGTTCAATAATAAATATTCTAGCTGTGATTGAACCAATAATAATCAAATTAGTATTTTAAAAATTGATTTTCAGGTTCAAGTGATTACAACTAAGTATAACTAAGACCTTTGTAGAACTTATTAGTATGCTACTGTATGACATGGATGCGATTTCTCATGACAATATAAACTAATAATTCTTAAACATGTGTAGAGACTAGCACTTAATGTTTTCTCATATGGCTACTACAACTCACACCAGTGATAACACACGGGTGAATTTCCTCAAGAAGATAATGTAAAGGAATAAGAAAATACAAATTAGAGGGGTACCTTCAGGGACAATGAAACTGTATGGGCAAGCTCAAGATCCTCCAAATAAGATTGCTTTGGCTATGATCCTGATTCACTTAAGTGTTGCAGCAAGTGAAAAAATAAATACTAATACAAGCATTATGTGTAAAGAAACATAGGCAAATCCATCAACAAATGTAACAAATGAATCAAAAGATGTGTATAATAAATATTAACCATACAAAGCTAGGGTATGCATGGAGTACTGGAGGAGTAAGAGTGGATTATATGAAGACTCTTGATACATGGTAATTTTATTCCATGTCATTTCATTCCATCCCACTTAATTTGTAATTTATAATTGTTCTAATATTTGAGCCGAACAAAATTATCTCTGTAAAAAGTATTAACTCTTGAAAAAAATAAACGTGCACAGTGCAGTAAATTTAGAAAGTATAAATGAGGGAAAACAAGTGAAGCATAATGATAGTGATTAATTTACTAACTTCTTTTGTATTCACATGCATGGCTATATGATAAAAATACAAAAAAGAATATTGAATATTTATTGTTAAAGTAATTCAGTATATTTAATAATATACTTATATTTTTTTAACATCTAATAATTAATATACTCCTATTAACACTCAATACATCCCATTTATTAAAGCATAATATCTTGTAGATAGTTATACCACATCCATCGCTTTCATGAGCATTAAATTTATAATAAAAAGTTTTACACCTAATCGTTGGCTTTTGAGATGAGTGTAGAACAGAAAATAAATTATATATAAAAAAGTGAAAGCAATAATAAATAATTTAATAATAAAAGAGTATAAAAATATAGAAAAAGATATATAAAATAAATTAAAATTTTAATGTTAAATTCATCACTGCTTTTTTGGATGAAAAAATATTAGACATGTGATGGATGCCAGTGTATCCAACAAATATTGGATTGCACCAAGGACTTTTACAAGTTAGAGAATAATTCTTAATTTTGAGTACTATGGATATTGTTTTGTCTCTTTAAAAGCTTTTCCATAGTGGCGAATCAAACTCAACAATAGCGAGAAAAAAAAACAATTTAAGAGACAACTATCTTTCAATTAAGCCAGTGTTTTTCTGTTTGCATGATAACTAGTATATTAGATAATATAAATAAATGTTTATCTTCATATAATTATATTTATAATAAATATTTTTTTAATATATAACTTGTATTATAATTAAAATTCATGATAAACATAAATATTTTTTAAAATATGAATTGTATTTCAAGTTTATAAAACAAAAGATTATTTTTAATTAAATTTTTCTTTAAAAACTATCAAAATTTATTTTAGAAATAGGGATAAAACAATATAAATTGAAAGGGATAAACAGTTACAAATATCAAGTATCTAGGTAATGAAAAGAAAAGATAATAGTTTGAATTGATTAAGAGAGGAAAAAGGCTAATTAAAGTACTAATTACCTTATTAGTATGTGTTTTGGGTTATTAGTGTAAATGGGATTTTAAGTAAAAAAATTAATAAAAATTGGCATACACGCTACTATGCACGTAAAATTAATTACCATGTAGTGGCAAAAAACTCAAAATTCAGATGTGAAAACTTGGGAGAATTTATTTTGAGTACATTGTATGCCATATTGAACATAATATGAATTATCTCATTTATGACATATTGCAATGACAAATTTAGATATACTTTGTTTCATTTTGTGTGATTACTGCTATTACTTTAGATAAAAAGTTTTTCTACAAGTGAAAAGAAAAAGACATGTAAAAAATGGTCAACAAGGATGTTCTTCTCAGAAAACATGGACATTTAATCATACAAAGGAAACAAATAGCATCAATAAGCATTGGCACACACACCTGCAACATAAGATTGACAGGACCTTCATTTGCAGTATATGGGAATTCTCCTATCCCACACTCAAAAAGATAAAGAAATAAAAGTGTAAATAGTCAGCAGACCCTATTCTACAGCACAGAAAAAGGGGTCAACCTCTTCATAAAAGTGTGCCAGATATTTTGGGGTAGAAAAGGGAACCAGCTTCTTCAAATTTCAAAGGCTTTCAAAGTTTTAATAATGAAAAGATCATAAAAAGTTGAATTTAGAGAAAATAACGAGAGAGAATAGAGTAGATCTCACCTTTTATTCAAGCTCTCGACCTCTTCATCGGTGACTTGAAACCCATACACCACCTTCCTCATCCCATCCGATGGCTGAAATTCCACAATAACAGCAAAAAAAAAAACCCACAGATAAATGAAAAATAAAAATTACCCAAAGAAGAAACAAAAGAAAAACAAAAAAAAGTAGACTGTACCTGGTGAGAACGAACGACGGAGGAAGGAGGAGCTGAGGAATCAGAAATGGGAGCTTCAAGCCACGTAAGCAAATCTGCACTTGAAGTGTGTGGCTTCCTCACCGGATTGCTTCTCTCCATATCCTTTCAGGCCACGTAAGCAGATTTGCAGTTGAAGTGTGGGGGTGTCGGCTGGTCTGTCGCTGACTACGGCGGGGCTGGAGGTGACGGGGGAGTCGGAGGGGACATAGGGGCAGGAGGAGAATCGATAGGGGAGTTAGAAGGAGAGGAAGCGGTGGGGCCAAAGGAGGAGGAGGAGGAAGGAGTGGGGGATGGAGGAGAAGAGGCCAGAGTGGTTTTTGAAACGGGAGCGGGAGCGGGTGGTGGTGGTGGGTGGGGGAGTGGAGGAGGTGGTTGGAGGATAGGCTTTGGGCGCGACAGCCTGTGGTGGGGATGACGACGAAGAGGAGCCTGTGGTGGGAAAGTGGCAAGGGAAGAGAAGGTGAGAGGGAGAGGATCGTGATTCGAAGCCTTTCAAGAGAGATTTGAGCTTCGAAGGTTCTAGAAATCGCGAACCCTAATTGCTTCGAAGGTGAAAAGTGTACGTTACTGAGTTGGGCTTTGTGTTGCCTTAATTAAACTAAGACGGGCCTACCTAATACCCGTCGTTAACTTATTAACTTTAATTATAAAATTTTCACAATCTTACATTCTAAGACGGTTCTTTTTAACCGCCTTAGAACGTGTGACGTAAAAAATATTATTTCTTCTCCAAATTACAAAATTTGCCACCGCCTCCTCTTCTAAGACGGTCCTTCAGAACCGTCTTAGAAACAACATCGTAAATAATAGTTTTTCTAGTAGTGGGAGAGCAAGCTTCTGTTGACACCAAAAAAAACTAAGGGAAATCTTTCTTCTCGAGATTCTTTTTTGTGAGAACTAAGACTTGTGAGTGATTCTTCATTGTTTTCACCATCATATCTGTGATTATGGTGGCTGAGTGGGGTTCTTGGTAGTCAAGAACGCATGTAAAGGAACCTCTGAGATAGCAGCTGTGTATAGGAAAGTGAAGGAGGATCAAGGTACAACATGGCTGGCTCAAACAGTATCATTCAAGGATCTTTATCGGTTTTTGATGGAAAACTGTTTGATGATTGGAAGGTCAAGATGCTGGCAATTTTTGGCTTCCAAGATGTATTTGAAGTGGCGACATTTAGGTTTGAAGATCCTGGGAGGAAAGCCACTGAAGAACAACAATTGGCTTTCAAACAGAAGCAAAAACTTGACTGCAAAGCTCGATTTCTCATCTACCAATGTGTGAACTCAAAGATTTTCAACAAGATCTCGAAGGCCTCTACCTCTAAGGAAGCATGGGAGATTCTGATGAAAACATATGGTGATGGAGAAAAGAACATGAAAGTGAAGCTACAGACTTTGAGAAGGCAATATGAATTACTATGCATGGAAGAGAAAGAATCAATTTCAGATTACTTTGATAGGATTCAAGAACTGGTTAATCCATGAGGTCGTGTAACGATAAGATCCCCGATGAACTAGTGGTAGACAAGATCTTGAGAACTTTGCCACCACGATTTGATCATGTGGCTGTTGCAATTGAAGAGTCAAGGAACTTAGATGACATGGAGATTGAAGAATTGCAGCACTCCCTAAAGGCACATGAAATGAGGATCAATGAGAGAAGATCCAATCAAGAATAGGCACTTCAAGCAAGATCCAACTACAGAGGAAAATGGAAAGGACCATGGAAGGGAAATAAGCCATGCAGTAATCAGAAACACTAAGATCAAGGATATAATGCAGGCAGTGAATTCTTTAAAGGAAAGAAAAGTGATCAATCATAGAAGAAAAATGATAGCTCCAATGGCAGCAAGGAATGGAAGTTTGATAAGAGGAAAGTGAGATGCCACAACTATCAAAAACTTGGTCACTATGCACGAGACTGTTGGCAAGGAGAAAGTGCTTAAAATAAGCCAAAGAATCAGGCAAATCTAGCACAGGATGAAGGATCAGATTCTGAAGCTGTAATGCTCATGGCAACCACAAGTAAGGAATCCTCCATTGACACCTCTTGGTACTTGGATTCTGGATGTTCCACTCACATGACATGGAAGAAGGAATGGTTCATCAGTTTGGTTGACTCATCAAAGAGCAAAGTCCGATTTGTAGATGATAGTAGTCTCACTGCAGAAGGCATTGGCAGAGTGGCTTTCAGAGACACAAATGGAAAAGAAACAGTCATTGAGGAGGTTCTATATGTGCCTGGCCTAAAAAAAAATCTGTTGAGTCTTGGCCAACTACTACAAAAGGGATTTGTTATGACAATGGAAGACAATTGGCTCAAGGTATTTGATAGAAATCAGAAGTTGGTTATCCAAGAAAATTTGTCCCAGAACAGGACATTTAGGATTGGGATGAACATTCTGAAGCATCAGTGCTTTGAAACCTCTGAAAATAAGGAGGAATGGTTGTGGCACCTCAGGTTTGGTCATCTCAACTTCAAGGATCTGCACCTACTTACTAGCCACAAGATGGTTGAAGGATTACCCCATATTGTAGTCCCTAATGAGGTGTGCAGAGAGTGCATTGAATGCAAGCAAACCAGAGGAAACTTTAGCAAGTTTGTTCCTACCAAAGCAACTAAGAAGCTGGGGGTCATCCATTCTGATGTGTGTGGTCCTATACAAACAGAAACTCCTGGAGGCAGCAGGTATTTCATCTCTTTCATCGATGACTTAACTAGGAAAGTTTGGATTTATCTGATTAAAAAGAAGCATGAAGTCCTAGATGTCTTTAAGAAATTCAAATGCTTAGTTGAAAAGCAAAGTGGAAAAATGATTAAGGTACTAAGAACTGATGGTGGGGGTGAGTATGTGTCAAAAGAGTTCAAGGAATTTTGTGAAAGTAAGGGGCTAATTCATGAGGTTACACCACCTTACACACCTCAACACAATAGCACAGCTGAGAGGAGGAACAGAACACTGCTGAACATGGTGAGATGCATGCTTAAGAGCAAAAACCTGCCATGTTTCTTGTGGGGAGAAGCTGTATCAACTGTTGCATACATATTAAATAGATCTCCCACTAAGAGATTGATAGATACTTCACTAGAGGAAGCATGGACTGGAGCCAAACCGAGTGTCACACACCTAAGGATCTTTGGGTCAATATGCTACAAGCATGTTCCTGATCAACTTAGAAGAAAGCTTGATGATAAGGGCATGCCACATATCCTAATTGGTTATCACTCAACTGGAGGCTACAAGCTGTATAATCCAGAAAGTGGTCAAGTATCCATTAGCAGGGATGTTATTTGTGATGAAACTAGAAGCTGGAATTGGAATTCAATTTCTAGTGAAAGTCAGTCCAGGATATTGTTAGAAGAAGAAACACCTCCAGCTGCACCAACTACTAACCAAGTTCCTAGTGTAAGGAAATCATCAAGGACAAGTTAACTACCAATACCTTTGAGGGACTATGAGCTATTTCAGGATTCAGAAGTAAACTTAGAAGGAGAATGGGTCCATTTTGCACTCATAGCAGAAGCTGAACCTATTGAATTTGACAAAGCAACAACTAATAAAATGTGGGTGAAGGCTATGCAGGAGGAGATTGACTATATAGAAAAAAATCAGACCTGGGAATTGGTGGATCCTCCTTCAAACAAGAAGCCTATAGCACTAAAATGGGTTTATAAAGTGAAGGTTAACCCAAAGGGGGAAGTGGTGAAACACAAGGCCAGACTTGTAGCAAAAGGTTTTCTGCAAAAGGCTGGAATTGATTATGGTGAAGTCTATGCACCAGTGGCTAGGATTGAAACTATCAAATTTGTTGTAGCCATTGCAACTAATGCTAACTGGTCCCTGCACCAACTAGATGTTAAATCTGCCTTCCTAAATGGTCCATTAGATGAAGAAGTTTATATGCTTCAGCCACAAGGGTTTGTAGCGAAGGATTCAAAAAACAAAGTGTACAAGCTGAAGAAAGCATTGTATGGCCTCAAACAGGCTCCAAGAGCTTGGAATAGGAGAATCAATAGCTTCTTGTCACATATTGGCTTCAAGAAATGCACCTCAGAACATGGACTGTATGTGAGATGTCTGCAGGACAGCAAATCAGAGACATTGATTGTATGTCTATATGTTGATGACCTCTTGATTACTGGAAGTAGTGAGGAAGAGATTACTGCATTCAAAAATCAAATGATGAATGAATTTGAGATGAGTGATCTTGGACTTCTCTCCTATTTCCTTGGAATGGATTTTAGAATGACTCAATATGGTACAGTGATGCATCAGTCCAAATATGCACAAGACCTGCTGAAGAAATTTAATATGCAGCAGAGCAATCCAGCAGGAACACCAGCAGAGGTTGACCTTGTGTTAGAGAAGGAAACTGATGAAGAACCAGTTGACCCCACTCACTACAGTAAAATAGTTGGGTGCTTGAGGTACCTATGCAATACAAGGCCTGATTTAAACTTCAGTGTTGGGCTAATCAGTAGATTTATGCAAGAACCAAGGCAGTCTCACTTGTTAGTTGTTAAGAGGATTATGAGGTATGTTCAAGGGACAACCAATTTTGGAATTCTATTTCCTAAAGGTGAAGCTGACATAGGACCAGAATTGACTGGATACTCTGATTCTGATTGGTGTGGGGATAAAAATGATAGGAAAAGCACTGCAGGATACATTTTCTTTTATGGAGGAGCACCAATCTCTTGGTCCTCCACCAAGGAAGCAGTGGTAGCACTGTCATCCTGTGAAGCAAAGTATATTGCAGCCTCAGAAGCTGCATGCCAAGCTGTGTGATTGGATGCCCTGATTAAGGAGTTGCAACTAGAAAAATCAGGAAAGGTGAAGCTGTTGGTAGACAATAAATCTGCCATTGATTTAGCAAAGCATCCAGCTTCCCATGGAAGAAGTAAACACATAGAAACAAAGTTTCACTTCCTAAGAGAGCAAGTCAATAATGAAAAGTTGAAGATTGAGCACAGCAGAACTGAAGTTCAGCTTGCAGACATACTCACTAAGGCTTTGAAGCTAGAAAGATTTAGATGTTTAAGAGATTCCATTGGAGTTGTTTGTGTAAATGCAACTTTGAATTAAGGAGGAATGTTAGGAATAATTCAAAGTTTTAAAAAGCTGTAAACTGGTAGTTATAAGGTTGGTTGAGTTTGTTTTCTTATAACCAACAAGTAGTTACTATTAACCTGCTATATAAGCAAGGTTCCTACTGTAATCAATTGAGAAGTGAATAAGCAATTCAATTCATTTTTTCTGTAAAAGTGTAATAGTTAACAATATGATCATATCATATCTACTAATTAGTGCATGTTAGACAACAATACTAAGTATTGAGTTCAAATGTTTGAATTAATGAGGATAAAAATATGTAAATCCCTTGCCAGACATGGATCAGCAATCACATGGGTGTTGTTTACCTCATGGATAAAGATTAACCCCGCAACAGCAAAGAGACATTACAAGTTAATAAAAACTTAGAAGCTTAATTTCAGGGTCCCCTCATGGAAAGTTGCAACAAATATGTAGTTTTGAAGTTTTGTGACATCTTTACAAACCAGAGCAATTAGCTATTCTAAAAAAGCAAATAGGTTGTTGGAAAAAAACTTAACTCACAAAATGAAGGGAGATGAATGCACATATTTTATTGAATAATAATATGTTTGAATAGAGATTTTTTGTAACTGAATGAAATTATAAAAATAATAACTGACTTCCTAAACAATAACCACTAACATAATAGCTATTGTAACTAAAAAGAATCATAAAAACAATTATAACTGAAAATAAACAGTCCTACGCACTCATGATAGGCAACTGTTGATACACAGTGGTTGGCAAGTCCAAGTTTCTCTCTCAGTAATTCAAATCTGCTTCTTGGAAGAGCTTTGGTGAATATATCTAACAACTGGTCTTGAGTCTTGCAGTACTTCAAGCACACTGCACCATCCCTCTGTACATCTCTAAGAAAAAAATAATTTGATGCTAAAATGCTTTGTTTTTCCATGAAAAACTTGATTTTTAGAGATGGCTATGGCTGTCTGGTTGTCCACCATTACTTCATAGTTGTATCTTGCTCCAAGTGCAAATCAGTTAGCATTTTCCTTAGTCATAAGGCTTGATTAACAGGTGTTGTGGCTTCTATAAATTCTGCTTCAGTGGTTGATTGTGCGACAATTTCTTGTTTTTTTTAATTCCAAGAGAACATCCCTGATCGAAAACTAAAACAGTTGCCTGAGGTGCTTTTCATGTCATCTAAAGACCCTGCCCAATCACTATCAGAATAACCTTGCAACTTGAAATCTTGTGATTGACTGAACTTCATTCCATAATTTAAAGTCTCCTTGACATACCTCAACACTCTTTTTGCTGCTTTAAAATGAAATTCTTTAGCACAATTCATGAATCTTGAAAGTACACTTACAGGATACAAGATATTTGGTTTTGTTGTTGTGAGATACATTAAGCAACCAATTAAGCTTCTGTAGAGTACTTCTTCCACTTGTTCTGAACCATAATCCTTGCATAACTTCTCCTTTTGACACATAGGAGTGTTCATGTCTTTACAGTTCTCCATGTTGAATTTCTTCAGGATCTCCTTTGCATACTTTCTCTGACTGATGAACATATCACCTTCATTCTGCTTAACTTCCATACCAAGGAAATATGACATTTCTCCTAGGTCTGTCATCTCTAAGACTTGCATCATATCATCCTTGAACTGCTGAATAAGTTCAACATTGCTGCTAGTGACTAAGAGATCATCAACATACAAAGAGATCACAATAAAGTTAGTTTGATCACCTTTGATGTATAAAGTGGATTCACTAAGACTTTTAACAAAGCTTAGTTTTGATAAGTACTCATCAATCCTGTTGTACTAGGCTCTTGGGGCCTGTTTCAAAACATACAAAGTCTTCTTTAATTGATAGACTTTGTCCTCATGTCCTTTCACAAGGAAACCTTCATGTTGCTCAACATAGATTTCTTCCTCCAGAAATTCATTTAAGAAAGCTGACTTAACATCAAGTTGGCAGATTTTCCATCCCTTCTGTGCTGCAATAGCTAGCAACATCCTAATGGTATCCTGCCTTGCAACTAGAGCAAAAGTATCAAAGAAATTACTCCAAAAATTTGAGCATACCCCTTTACTACTAACCTTGCTTTATGTTTGTTGATTGAGCCATCTGCATTCAGCTTTGTTCTAAACACCCACTTCACACCTATGACTTTTCTGTGTTCAGGCCTTTCAACAAGTTCCTAAGTCTGATTTTTATCAATCATGACAAGCTCCTCCTGCATTGCAGCAATCCATTTTGGATCCTCCTTTGCATCCCAATATCCTACAGGTTCTAGAACTGCTACATTGCATCTTTCATAAATATCTGAGAGCAATCTAGTGCCTCTCACTGGTGCATCATCAATTAACTCATCTTGATTTTGCAAAGGGTTAGTTATCAACATCTTTTCAGTATCATTCTAGCTTCATTTCTCATTCTCCATGAAGTACACGTCCTTGCTTATCAGAATTTTTCTTGTATGAGGTTGGAAAACTCTATAAGCTTTAGATATTGAACTATATCCCACAAAGATGCCAGATTTAGCTTTTTTGTCTAGCTTGTCTCTCTTAATCTGTGGCACATAAGTAAAACACAAGCATCCAAATACTTTAAAATTTTTCAAGAAAGGTTTATAACCATAACAAGTCTCAAAAGGAGTCTTCCCGTTTACTGCTTTGGTGGAACTCGATTTAGCAAGAATACTGCAGTGTTTGCAGCTTCTGCCCAATATTCCTTAGGTAACCCTTTCTCATGAAGCATACATCTGACCATTTCCATTATCGTCTGATTTTTTCTTTCACTAACCCCATTTTGTTGAGGGGTGTAAGGAGCTGTTAATTGATGCTCAATGCCTGCTTCCTCACAAAACATGGTGAATTGCGCAGAAGTGTACTCCTTGTCGTTATCAGACCTCAAAGCTTGAATCATGCAGCCACTTTGCTTTTCAATCCACTGCTTAAATCTTCAAAATACACCTGCAACCTCTGACTTAGACTTAAGAAAGTAAATCCAGCACATTCTGGTGAAATCATCTATAAAGATGATGTAATATTTACTCTCTTTAAGCGAAGCAGTCCTTTGAGGTCCGGCCAAATCTGTGTGAATCAACTGTAGCTTCTCTGTTGCTCTCCAGGTTGATTGTTTGAAGGGTAATCTTGCTTGCTTGCCATATTAACATGCTTCACAACTTGGTAATTTAGAATCTAAGTGAGGTAAGCCATGAACAAACTCTTTTCGTTGCATGTTCAACACAGCTGTATGATGAAAATGGCCTAACCTTTTGTGCCAAGCCTTTGTACTGCTTACAGTAGCTGGATAGGTTGCTTGCTCCTCCTTCAGTGGGTCAAATGAGAAACTTTTGCCTCTCATTTTGATACTGAAAATTTCCTTGTTATTGACATCTTTAATCAAATAGTGCTTATTTTCAAAGATGACTTTAAACCCCTTCTCAACCAATTTTCCCACACTTAGCAAGTTTTGATCAATCTCAGGTACATACAAAACATCATAAATTAATTTTGTACCTGTGCAACTTTCAATGGCTATAGTTCCCTTTCCTTCAACAGTGATAAGATCACCATTTCCGATTCTAACTTTTGATACCTGTGATCTGTCCAACTCTCTGAAAAGCTCTTGATCGTGGGTCATGTGGTTGGTACAACCACTATCCACTAGCCAACATTCAGTTGAGCTACTGCTTATAAAACAAGTTGCTACAAACAATTGTTCTTCCTCTTGTTGATCTGCAACTTGAGCCTCATTCTTTTGTTGAAGATTGCTTTTGCAAATTCTCACATGATGCCCCAACTTGTTACACTTTTCACACTTAACATCGGGTCTTCTCCAACATTTGAGAGGAGGATGACCCATTCTGCCGCAATGCTTGCAAGGAGGAAATCCTTTGTTGTTGTCTCCACTTTTGTTGCTAGTGTTAGCCGCTGCTTCTTGTGTGTTGAAATTCTTCTTCTTGTATTTCTTCCACTTGTTTTTCTCTCCTTGGCTAATTTGCAATTTAGCTTGCAATGCTCCTTCCATAGAATCATTAGCCCTCATTCTTCATCTTTGCTCTTGGGCTTGCAAAGCATTTACAAGTTCTGCCAAGGTAAGTTTTGACAGATCCTTAGTATTCTCCAAGGCTGTAATAGTAGCCTCAAATTTTTCAGGGATAGTCACCAGTATTTTTTCAAATATTCTTGAATCAGAAAATTCAGAACCAAGCAATCTTACTTTGTTGGCAATGCTAAGAAGCTTGTTAGCATACTCTTTAATTGTTTTAGACTCCTTCATTTTCTGCATCTCAAATTCTCTAACCAGATTCAGGGCTTGCATTCCCTTAATCCTTTCATCTCCTTCGTATTCATTCTTGAGGAAACTCCCGATTTCATATGTTGATTTGATGGTCATTATTCTAGTGAAAATTTCTTTTGAGACAACAACAAATAAAGAAGCTCTTGCCTTTGACTTTCTTGCTTTCCTCTCCTTTTGATTTTTTATCTGAGCCATTGTTGGATTGGTTGGTACAGGAAGAACTTCATAGTCTTCCTCAACAGCTTCCCATAGATCATTTGCCTCCAGATGTGCCTCCATTCTTGCTGCCCATATTTGAAAATTATCACCATCAAACACAGGTGGTGCTAATGTTGTGTACGGTGTTTCAGAGTCCATCAATTTGATGAATTGAAGCAAGGTGTTTTGGCTTTTTGTGGTGGGTTTTACTCAGTTCACTCACAGGTCCCTCTTAAGAAGAAGGCTCTTGATACCAATCTGTTGGAAGAAAAACTTAACTCACAGAATGAAAGGAGATGAATGCACATATTTTATTGAATAATAATATGTTTAAATAGAGATTTTTTGTAACTGAACGAAATTATAAAAATAATAACTGACTTCCTAAACAATAACCACTAACATAATAGCTATTGCAATTGAAAGGAATCATAAAAACAATTATAACTGAAAATAAACAATCTTAAACACTCATGATACGCAACTGCTAATACACACATTCAACATAGGTACATGATATTGAAAATATAACATTAATACAAGAAATTGAGACATAAATGACTATATGTTAATTTTAGTTTACTGATTTATTTTTTATTTAATACATGCTATTTTTAGTTTCTATCATTTTATATATTAGCATGTATTAAATGAAAGATAAATGAATAAACTAAAATTAGCATACACCCCACCATATAAAATGATAGACACTTTTACAATATATCAAACTTAATATTTTATAAAAAAGAAAAAACAAAAAATACAGACAAAGGCATAAGGTAATCACCTTAACTATATATATTGAATAATTATCTTAGATCAATATTAAACTATTTATAAGGATGGTGAGGATTGGGCTTTCAACTCCTATCAACATCTTGAGCTGCTTGCTTTCGACAAAGACACGACAATGTATGCATGATCAATCTCTCTCCCGAGACTTTACTTAAGTAATTGTTGATAACGTAGTACAATGAATATTTGCAAAGGATTGGGAACTATAAGTCAAGAAACGCGTAAAGAAAGTCTCTACACAAACAGTTGATTACTTTAATTGACTAATTCTACAGACTCAGAGGTCTATATGCTGCTGGTTTGAATTAGTGAACTTCCCAGAAGATGATACAAACCTTGATTCTTGATTGAACGACTTTTTGATTCTTGAAACTTGTTTAATTCTTGATTATTAACTTGAGTCTTTGGCATCATCAAAATAAACTTAGAAAGCTTTGCTTCCACACGATGTAGTCGCCCAAACGTTCTCTGTTAGCAATTGTGGCATTTCTTGTGCTCTTTAGAACTCCTCCTCCGCTTGCTCAGTTAGGATTTTTGTGCATTAGAAGAAGTAAAAGGAACCTAAGGTGTTTTGTAAAAGCTGTTCTGGGTTAAAAGTTAATTTATATAGTGGAGAAATTATGACCTAATTAATTGTATTTATTTATTTATTTATAGAAAAATTAAAAGGCACGACTTTTACAGGTTCACTCAAAAGCCTTATTCATAACAACGTATATTTTCTCACAACAACGGAAGCTAGTATTGGTTTTCCTTACCCTTAGGCATTTCAAATTTCTTTGAGATCAACCTCTAATTTTCAGTTGAAGACCGTCCAAATTTTCTTTTGATTTTCGATTCCTTGAGATATTTGAACTAGAAATCATCCTTTTGGACTTGCTAATGCTACCAATTTTCAATGAAAATCCCCGTCGGACGCCTACGAGTACATGACAAGACAAACCATGCACTAGTATGTCATGTCACTTTCACTAGGTAAAATCATAGGAAGACCAGTTAGGGTCATGTTATTTTGCGATAATCAACCTCAATTAAGTCAGAAGTCAGATTCTGATTGGAACAAATGCACTACTCAGCTTTCTAGCGGGCTTGACAAATAGGATTTTATTAAGCACATAATAGACTTGATTGTTGTACTTTGGTTCACTCAAAAGCCTTATTCATGACAGCATATATTTTCTCACAACAACAGAAGCTAGTATTGGTTTTCATTACCCTTAGGCATTTCAAATTTCTTTGAGATCAACCTCTAATTTTCTGTCGAAGATCGTCCAATTTTTCGTTTGATTTTCGATTCCTTGAGATATTTGAACCAGAAATCATCCTTTTGGACTTGCTAATGCTACCAACTTTCCCACAACAAGTCAGGTGCATATTCTTCAAGGATCATTCTGAGAATTGAATAATAAATTCACCTGCCATGCACTTCAAAGCGTCACAACAATGTTTCCCAAAAGCTGAATCACACAGCCAAAATCTCCCAACTTGATTTGAATGCTCATATGATCATATCATATCTACTAATTAGTGCACGTGAGACAACAATACTAAGTTAGACAATTTTAAGTTCAAATGTTTGAATTAATGAGGATAAAAATATGTAAATCCCTCGCCAGACATGGATCAGCAATCACATGGGTGTTGTTTACCTCATGGTTAAAGATTAACCTCGCAGCAGCAAAGAGACATTACGAGTTAATAAAAACTTAGCAGCTTAATTTCAGGGTCCCCTCATGGAAAGTTGCAGCAAATATGTAGTTTTGAAGTTTGGAGACATCTTTACAAACCAGAGCAATTTGCTATTCTAAAAAAGCTGATAGGTACATGATATTGAAAATATAACATTAATACAAGAAGTTAAGACAGAAATGACTATATGTTAATTTTAGTTTACTGATTTATTTTTTTATTTAATACATGCTATTTTTAGTTTCTATCATTTTATATATTAGCATGTATTAAATAAAAGATAAATGAATAAACTAAAATTAACATACACCCCACAGATAGAAACTTTTACAATATATCAAACTTAATATTTTATAAAAAAAAAAAAAAAGAAATAAAAAACAGACAAAGGCACAAAGTAATCACCTTAACTATATATATTGAATAATTATCTTAGATCAATATTAAACTACTTATAAGGATGGTGAGGATTGGGCGTTCAGCTCCTATCAACATCTTGAGCTGCTTGCTTTCGACAAAGACACGACAATGTATGCATGATCAATCTCTCTCCCGAGACTTTACTTAAGTAATTGCTGATAACGTAGTGCAATGAATATTTGCAAAGGATTGGGAACTATAAGTCAATAAACGCATAAAGAAAGTCTCTACAGAAACAGTTTATTACTTTAATTGACTAATTCTAATGACTCAGAGGTCTATATGCTGCTGGTTTGAATTAGTGAACTTCCCAGAAGATGATACACAACCTCATACAGTTTCATAATATTTTGTTTATCAATATTAAATAGATCTTCATTGTGTATGTATTTAGAAGAAAGAAAGAAAGATAAACTGAAAAATTCATATCCACTTTTGTTCGTCTACATCTGATCTGATATCCACTCTGGAAGGATGGCAAGCCCAAAACTCTTTGGGTTTTTCATTATACATCTTCTTGTTCTTTTTGTATCAAATCCATGTGTAGTTATGAGCCTTAATTCTAGCACTCTTTGCATTAAGGAAGAGAGAGTAGCCCTCCTTAAATTTAAAAATTATCTCAAGGAACCTGAAAATCGCCTTTCTTCATGGGTTGGAAAGGATTGTTGTAATGGAAAGGTATAGAATGTGACAATCAAAGTGGTCACATTCTAAAGCTTGATCTCCAACAGGCAAACGCTTCATGGGTTAGAGATGTAAGTTGGCTCTCTACTCTGTCTTCGCTTCAGTACCTTAGTTTGAATTTTGTTAAGGTTACCAGCACGGCCGATGAGTTGTTTCAAACTGTGATTAGGATGCCATCTCTGTTAGAATTATATTTGATGTCTTGCGATCTTGATACTCTCCCTCCATCTCTTCCATTCAAAATTATTACATCACCACTTTCGGGGCTTGATCTATCTGGCAATCCTTTTAAGAGGTCCTCAATACCTTCATGGCTTTTCAATATGAGTAACCTCACATATATTAGTCTTTCTTTATCATCTCTAAGAGGTCCTCTTCCTCTGTTTCGGAGAGGGAATCTCTGCAAGCTTCAGAATCTAGACCTATCCGATAATGATCTCACTGGTGGTGTGACTCAAATGTTGGATACCTTGTCATTCTGTAGCAACCAAAGTCTGGAGTATTTAGATTTGAGTTCAAATCACCTAACTGGGAAATGACCAGCATCAATAGGAAACTTATCAAAACTAAGTTTTCTGTACTTGGAAGGTAACATGATGAATGGGAAAATTCCAAAAAGTATTGGTCAACTAACCCAGTTGAATACTCTAAATCTATTCCAGAACAACTGGGATGGCACAATGACAAATATTCATTTCCATAATCTCACAAACCTATTCAGTTTCTCTGTATCATCTAAAACGAACTCATTTGCCTTCAAAGCGACACATGACTGGATTCCACCTTTTAAGCAATTATATTATCTGAAAATTCATGGTTGTCAAGTTGGCCCTACATTTCCTAATTGGCTCAGAAACCAAACGGGCTTGGAGTATGTAATCCTAGAAAATGCTGGAATATCTGGGGAGATACCCCGTTGGCTTTACAGCATGTTCTCCCATATTCGGGAGCTAGATCTTTCTCACAGCAAAATAAGCGGCTACCTTCCCAAAACATTGAACTTCTCCATCCCACTTTGGTGTACTATCACTGCTCTTGATCTAAGGAACAACTCGTTGTCTGGAACAGTGCCTGCCAATATTGGTGAAGAAATGTCAAACATGGAGTACTTGGATCTCTCAAATAACAATTTGAATGGGAGCATTCCACAATCCATAAATAGGATGCAATTGTTGTTATATCTTGATTTATCTAACAATTATTTGACAAGAGTTGTCCCCGTGTTTTCAATGAGTATACAACATTTAAGCATCATTGATCTATCCAATAACAGTTTGTCAGGTGGAATTCCAACTTCATTATGCTCTCTGCCTTCCATTTTTATCCTAGAATTGAGCAACAATAATCTCTCGACAAATTTGTCTACAGTCTTTCAAAATTGTACTAGTATGGGATCTCTGTCGTTAGGAAACAATAAGTTTTTTGGGTCTGTGCCCAAAAAGATCAACAAAAACTTTCCTATACTTGAAGAGTTATTGTTAAGAGGTAACACACTCACAGGAAGCATTCCTGAAGAGCTATGTGGACTACCTTCTCTCCATTTATTGGATTTGAGAGAAAATAAAAAGAGTATTTCATTTATTTGTTTGATAGAAAATAAAATATAGTTTGTTTTTATAAAATAAAATAAATAAATAAATATAGAGCAAATAATAGGTTGAGTACCCTAGGTGTAAATAGTTATGTTAAGTCAGGTGCCTCTTTTTGGTCTCATTCTCGTTTTTCCCCTTCTCCTCTCAAAACCCTTTCTTTTTCCCGCCGCCCACCAAACCTGTCTCAGAAAAACAACAATCTCATACTCGTTCACCGTTGGATCGTCGTGAAATTTGAGTACCACGTTCGCAACCCAATTTCGAACATTCTCACCGTTGGGAATTTTAAAATTATATTTGATCTTAGAGGAAAACCTTTCGCATTGTAGCTTTTTCCTTTCCCGCAGAAACCCAAAATGGTCTCAGTAAAATTACGATCTCGGTTTCGGTAACCGTTGAATTTTCATGAAATTTGGATATGTTGTTCGAAATTCAATTTCGCACACTTTCACCGTTGGGATTTGCGAGATAATGTTCTTGGAGGGAGAAAACGAAATCATATGAAGACAGTACAAGTGGAGGTTTCAATCCCTTCTCCGTATCTCTGACGTTGGGAACTCCATCAGAGCAGTCGGAGGAAAAACTGGAGGAATCTCAGGGAACCGCTAGAGATATCGTTGTCGTTGTTGGAAGACACGTGAGCCCGCTTAGAGGTAAGAGATGAGTTATTCACAATTGAGAATTAGTGAGAACATGTGTAGAGATCCTTAGAGATATCAATTGGGATGGGTTTTGGGGTGTTTTTGCAATTTTCATTTTATCCTTATAATTATTACAGTGAATTATATATGTTTGACAGACCAATTTTTTTGAAATTGATATGCTATTGTGTTGAGCGTGAACCCTATAAATTGAGTATTTTTTTCTAATTAATATGAATTGATGAAATAAAGTAAGGAGAAATTTAGAGAGAGATATTGATTTTGTATTTTCTCTTTTTCTTGCTGTGTAGGTTTTTATATATAATTTAAAAAATTAATATCATAATTGAAACTGACCAAAGTGTTCATATAATTATTTAGAATTTGTGTGCATTGAAAGCTTACTTTGAAATTTGTGATTCAATATGATGTATGCTAGTTTATAGATATAGAGGTAGTTATTTATATTAATAATTTATGTAAATAATATTGTAGAGTGTTATAGTATGATTCCAAAAATTATTAAGTGTTGGAGTTTGAGAATATTATGGTTAAATTTCATAAACATGTGTATGTTGTACCTTATGAATATCATTGGGAATGTTATGAGATGGTAGATGTGATGTTATGAGATGTTAAAGTATGGACATGATATTCGATTGTGAATAAGTGGATGTGTTAACACTTGATGTTACATTAATTATATCGTGAGCTATGAATTATACAATAACCCGACCAGTGTTTATGCGCAGTATTAAAGAGAAAGTGTAGGTTCTTATTTAGGAACCAGTGTTAAATTGTAGCGCAATTGTGTTAAACATGTTTGAAACATGAGTGTGAGGTCGTGGTATTGTATAATTCATGAGCAGTGCTTATATATGAAATATGTGATGAATTGTGGAATAATATGTTGCCTTGAGATTATAATATTATTATTAAGATTGAGTAAAAATGTAAAGTAGAACAGGTGTTGAATTGTGAGATACGTGAAAACATGTGATGGTGGATTGTGACATTATGAGATGTGAAATTGTGAATGAGTTTTGGTTGTGAATAAGTGTGTGATTAACTCTTGATGTGACATTAATTGTGTTGTAAGCTGTGAATTGTACAATAACCCGACCAGTGTTATCTTGATAAAAGTGTAAATGCGCAGTTTTAAAGAGAAAGTGTAGGCTTCCTATTTAGGAACCAGTGTTAAAGAGAAAGTGTAGGTTCCTATTTAGGAACCAGTGTTAAATTGTAGCGCAATATGTTGTACGTGTTTAACACACGAGTGTGAGGTCGTGGGTATTGTATAATTCACTAGCAGTGTCTGTGTGCTAAAATGATTTTAGGGGTTGGACCTGAATCAGGAGGGAGAGGCCCTGACGGACTCTTCGGAGTGTAGGCCTTGGGGGTCACCGAGTTTGAGTGCTCCTTTAAGCCTATGCTGATCCCATATGGTTGGAGTATTCTCGCAAAACATCGTGACCCTGACTGGTCTCCCTATGATCTTACTTAGTGAGAGTGACCTGGCAAACCCATTGTGTGGTGTGTCTTGTTATGTACTCCTAAGCACTCCAGGGTGGTTTTTCACTGACATGGTACCACATTGCATGTGGGCTTGAGTCTTAGCATAATTGTCTCATGCGCTTGCTAATTGTTTATTATGAAATTGAGGTGTTATTATGTCTTGATCAGAGCATGTGATTCTTGTGTAATGTGATTGATGATTGAAAAGTGTGATTGATGGATGAAAAATGAACTTTGAATGACAAAGTGGTGGAATTACGTGAATTACGTGTAAGTAAGTTTTATTTGGTTTATATGATATGTATATCTAGTTGTCTTGTTTCTTTATTAGTTAGGAATGTGATAACTCACTCCCAGTTTGCTGTTTGTGTTTGGATCGTGTAATGATCTTGAACTTTGTGTTCGGGGGAGCAGATGACTAGGTGAACTGCTTTAAGGAATATTGTGTTGAAGGACGTCGGGACACAATGCTCTGATAAGATGTGACATTGAGATATAAGTTTTTATGTTAATTTTAGGATGTTAGTATATTTATTTCACCTCACAGATTTAACAAAATATTTTTGTAAATTTTGACGGCCTTATTTTGAGCCAAATATGTTTTTAATGAGTTTTATTTGGTAATTAAAGTGAATATGAACCTTTTACCCATGTGATTTTGTTTACCAATATATTTTATTTATTTATATATATGTCGGGGTAGAGGATCTCACATAGGTAACCCTCAACTTTGTGGAAATCCATTGCCAACTAATTGCTCCTCATTGTCGCCTGGAAATGTAAACCAAGGAAGAAAACACGAAGATGGTGTTAACGAAGATGATGACAAGACTGAAAGGTTGTGTTTATATGGAAGCATAGCTCTCGGGTACATTACGGGCTTTTGGTTAGTCTGTGGCAGCTTGATGTTGAAGAGGTCGTGGAGATATGCATATTTTAAGTTTGTGTTTGATGTTTGTGTTTTGATCTCTGTTAATTTGGCGTATGCAAAACGCAGGTTTGGACTGGAAAGAAACTGAGACCACTGAAGAAAAGGAAGACAACAGCAATAGCCTTATATACTTGTCCTATTCAAATGAATAAATGATGTAGACCATAGACATGCAGTTATCATATTTGTTTCTTGTTTATGTTGTTTGATTTTGGAAATCGATTGTGATTATACTTTTGTTGTGTATGTTGATTGAATCGTTCATGTTGTTCGAAGATAAATTGTTGGGAATGGAATTGTTGTTGCTTTTTCTTTAGTAGTTTTATTTGATTGATAGTACATGTTTATGTTAATATATAAGCTTAAATACATTTTTTCATATCCTTGTGATTTTTTTCATTTTCATTCCTAAAAAATCTTTTTAATTTTTATAAAATATTTTTATTTTGTTTTTCTTCCTTAAAATACTTTAGATAGTATTTTGAAGGAGAAGAAAGTGTTTTAAACAGTGAGAATATAAAACACTTTAAAAATAAAAAATAAAACAAACACATTTTGTAATAGCTAAAAAAAATACAAAGACAAAAAAAATACTAAATTATATAGATTAAAAAGACGTTTAAAACTATTATATATGCATGTGAAAGGTTTAGGAAATTATTTCCAATTTACAGATTACATTTTCTTTTTTCTTTTTTTGCGAAACATTTTACAGATTAGTTAGTAAGTAGTAACACCATGCATAAATGCACGGGTGTCATAAATAATAGAATTTATATGAATTTTAAACATGTATACAGCAATTAGTAAATAAGATTTGAGATATTGTTAGATAAATATACTTTTAATTGTGACACGAGATAGATTGTTTTAAAATTATTAAATTCATGTGCAATTAATATGATGCTATAGCAAAACACATATTACAACATAAAATTATAATAAAAGAATCCAAAGCTTGCTAATATATTGTTAATGAGTATTCAATAGCAGCATGGTAATTATATACACATAAATGTTTTATAGTTGAATTAAAAAAGAAAAACAGCAGCGCTGCATGTATTTGTTTAATTAGCAAGTAATGGATCAGTGTAAGTTTGTTATGTTATGATTACTTTCACCATTATAATAAGTATATCCATATAGTGAACTTCTACCGACTCCACTCACATGACACGCCTAATACCACTAAGTCAACGTGAAACTATACAGTAGCTGAAAAAAAGCACATAATTATTCCAACAATGTTCCCAACATTACTATAAATTAACTTTGAGGCAACATTGAAGACCAGACCAAACAATACTCAGAACCTGATTAAGGAGAGTATGGCACAGTTTAGTGGCAAAACTTTGGTGCAGTGGTTGGTAGCAACACTGCTGATTGCCTTGTTGGGTGGTGCACAAGCTGTTGTGTTATGTAACATCGACTCAAGTCAACTAAACTTGTGTCGTGCTGCAGTTACTGGTCAAAACCCTCCACCACCAGATGAGAAATGTTGTGCAGTTATTCGCCAAGCCAATTTACCTTGCCTCTGCAGATACAAGTCTATTCTTCCTTTAATTGGAATAAAACCCGAAAAGGCTTTGGCCTTGCCTGGTAAATGTGGTCTCCAATCCCCTCCTAATTGTTGAGGTAATCATCTTTAGTTTTAATACACCTTCAACATACAGGCTCTTTTTGGATATAAGCTTCTCTATAAACACTTACAAGATAAAAACATAAGAAGAAAAATTGAAATAAGTTCAAATTAGCTTTTTGGAGAAGTCAAAATCATCTTAGTACTTGTAGAGAAACTTATCTGAACAGGGCATAATTACTTTTGCATATATTTGACAAGATATTTGATGTTTCATTTTTGCAGTGTAGTGAAGCAATTAATGAAGGTCTTGTTCATTACAAGCACTTAGTGTTCAGGTGTTTCATTAACACTGAAGATGCTTTTATGTTTTATGGAAGCATTTATGTCCCTCGAATAAAGATGCAGTTTATTTTAATCAGTGTTTTATGCCTAATTTGCAAGCAGATGTGTGTGGTGTATTAAAATAGTGTCTGATGTTGTATACAAGATATCTCTACTCCTCAATGAGACACAACAGTAATAATTAATATGGATAGTAATTGTCTCCTTCACAATATTTCCCCATGAGTATGAGTAGAAGCAAATGCGTGCTCTCCTAAGACACTCCAACGTAATTGATGATCTATTCTAGCTTCTTTGAACAAAGTCAACAAGCTATAAGGGATGAAAACATCCTGAGTAAACAAGTTCTTAACAATATCACATTGGCTGATTCAGTTTTCAAGTAATAAACAAGAATCCAAGAGGATTCCATCATAGTGTGAAATATTAAAGACCTACCCCAAAAGAACAAAAAAGAATCAATAGTAAGGCAACAAGTAACTCAGAAATCAGACTCTGAATCAGCATCCAATAGAAGAAATGCATTACTCAGCTATCTTACCGGCTTGACAAATAGGATCTTATTAAGCACATACTAATAGACTTGATTGTTGTCCTCTGATTCACTAAAAACCCTTATTCGTGGAAGCATATATTTTCTGATCACACATTGGGAGCAGGTTTTGGTTCTCAAAATCAGGCATTTCAAATTTCGCTGAGAATGAGATCAAGCTCTAATTATCAGTCAAAGACCTTCATGATGTTTATATTTGATTTTGGATTCCTCGAGATATTTGAACCTGAAATTATCCTCTCGGACTTGCTACCAACTTTTGCAGAACAGGGTTTTCTCGTCACTCTAGATCCTTTAGCAGTGTTTTTGTCTGATAATTATCAAATTCAGCATTGTTCTTCGGTAGACTCTCTCTTTGGTTGCAGATTTCAAACTCTCTCTAGTAGTATTAATTTCTCAATAGTAGCTTTCTTATTGAGAAATTTTATATGATCTCTAATAGGATTCCCAAGCTCAGCATTAATCTCATGATTTCTGGTTTAAGCATAATCGTAAATAAAATTGTATACGGGGTTAACAAGTACAAATTGATGCATAACATATATCAGTTTATAATTTTAAGTACGTCCCACCCTTTACACAGTTATTTGTGGTACATTAGTACAAATCAGATGCATATTTCTCAAGGAACTTCTGAGAATTGAATAAATTCACCTGCCATGCATTTCAAAACGTCACAGCCATATTTCTCACTGGCAACTTGGCGTCTTCTTTGATAAACTAATTATAGCTTTTCTTGCTTGTCACTAAAAGATGAGTTCAAGGCTTAAAGGAGCTCAATTCAATATGGGTGTTTAATATAAATAAATGTCACAATAAAGTTGAAAGGTTTGCTGCTAATTAAGCTGAAACACGCGTGATCCGTAATATAATTAATCTGATCCGATTTCCATGATAAAAACTTGGACATGGAGCTTACTGTTGACAGTAATTAATTGGACTCAACTACGGTGGTTTTAATGATAAGGTGATGGTGTATTCAGCTAAAGCATTCTCATAAAAGTAAAGTTCCAAGGATTACAATGTATGAATAAGAATGATTTCCTTAATTTATATAGCTTTTGGATGTCTAAGTAATAATGATTTAGTCACATTGTTATTCTTCTAAGCTAGCTAGGCATATAATATTTACTTCCGTGATCTCAAAGATTTTACAAGTGTATTTTAGGATTAGAGCAATGATATGTGAACATTTGATCACTTTTTTTATTTGAAATTAATTATTTAAAAAAAATATTTAGATTAGGAAAATAATTACTCCAAGATAATAGAAATATATACTGATAGCGTAAGTTTTGTACCATCAATCAATAAAAAATCATTATTGATGTGACTTTTAAAGTAATTTTTATAAAAATTAACAAATCTATCATATATGATGGTTTGTAATTAGATGATCATATAAAATTTATTTTACACTTTTAGTGTATAGTTTGAGAATATTTGAGAATTATATTTATCTCATACCAGGAAGCTTCTCAGGATAAAAATATATAAAATAGTTTTTATTGTCAAATATAAAGATAAAATGATATGAAATTATTTAAAAAAAAATTGTTTTTTTAAGGCTCAAATCCAGATCTCTTTACCATCATAAATCAAAGCATCAAGTCTAGTTTGGAGATTGAAATCTTGTATGCATATATTGTGATATAAGCTTGCTGAAATATCTTTGACTTGATTTGTTAAATTCAAAAACCTACATTCAATTGTTGGATTATGCTTAATGAGTTTCGTATATTTAACATGTGAATCAAGATTCTAATATATACTTTAGATTATTATTATTATATTATATCTTGTATAATATATGGTGATTGTAATGAAAATGAAAATAAGACTTAATTGTAAAATTTGTCTCCTTATTTTGTCTCTTTCTTCAAATTCGTCCCCCTATTTGGATTTGGTGTGTGTAACAGCCATAACTATTAATAAATAAATAAGACATTAATAAATTAATAAATAAATAAATAAGTAAAAAAAATAGATCATAAATTCTTACTATATAAGCCAAATGTTAACCTAAAGCAGCTTTTAGAAAACACATTCTATTTCTTTCTTCTTTTCTAACGCAAAAGAACCTTAACAGAGTAATCAGAGGAGGAGCTCTAGAGAGCACCATAGACGTCACAGTTGCTAACGGAGAACATTTAAGTGACTACATCAAGGTAAGGGATGAGTTACTCACGCTTGGGGATTAGAATGAATATGTGTAGGGATCCCTAGAGGATCAATTTTTGGATTATTTTGGGGGTGTTTATGAAGTTTAATTATGTTTTCATGTTAAATCGCAGATTAAGTGTGTTTGATGAACTAACTGGTGTTTTGATGCGAGTTTGTTGTAGAATTGATGTGTTCCTGTGTTAGGTGTGTACCTTAAGAATAAGAATTTTTTATAATTAGCATAAAAATTGTGTGATGGTGATTTTGTTTATACCAAATATATTGGCCTTCCAATCTTGTTCATTTTATTTATTATTTTTATTTTTTTCCACACCGCAGTGTATAAGTGTACATATATATATTGATATTCTTATTTCACAAACTTTATATTTTATTTCACCTGGGTGATTTCTCTTCATGAAATTCATATGTGTAGGGATTGTTGGATAATTGAATTGGCTAAAATCATTTAAAGAAATTAACTAAAGCTATATTCACATCGTAATTAGGCATTTTCTTGATGTTAGTAACTTAATTGAAATATATTTAGAATATAGATATACATCTTGTTCATATAAATCAATATGAGTATATATTTTATTGTTATATATAATTTGTATTTACTTAATGATATATTTGATATTATTGTGATTATTTTATATTAATATATATTTAACACTTTTTATATGTTATATATATATATATATATATATATATATATATATATATATATATTATACATAGATTAATAAGTTTATTTACGTTAACAACATATATATATTTTGAATATAATATACTTATATATATGTTTTACGTGTATTTTACAGTTATTTGTTTATCAATCTTGAAGTTAAATATTGTATGTTATTATTATTATGATACGTGATTATTTAATTGTTGAGTATATTTTGTAATTAGTTAAAGTGTGAAATGTTAAATTGTAGACATGAAATATGGTTGTGAATAAGTATCTGATTGACATTTGTAGTGATATTACTTGTCTTATGAGTTATGAGTTATATAGTAACCCGACCAGTGTTTACCTTGAGAGAACTTTTATGCGCAGTGTTAAAGAAAATTGTAGGATTCCTGGTTAGGATCCTGAAGGGTTAAACTGTAGCGCAATTTGTTAAATATGTTTGAAATATAAGAGTGAGGTCGTGGGTATTATATAACTCATGAACAGTGTCTCCGTGCAAAAAAAAATATATGTATATATATATATATATAGGTGAGGCCCGAACGGATTCTTCGGAGTCTAGGCCTTGGGGGTAAAGATACTCGGTTTGAGTGCTCCTTTAAGCCCATGTTGATCCCATGTGGTTGGGGCATTCTCGCAAAACAGAGTAACCCTGACTGGTTACCTTATGATTTTACTTAGTGAGAGTGACCTAGTATACCCATCGTGTGGTGCGTCTTGTCATGTACTCCTAAGCGCCCCAATATTGTTTTTCACTAACATGGTACCACATTGCATATAGGCTTGAGTCTTAGTATAATTGCTGCATAACGCTTGTGTTTGAATTTCATTGAGTTAACAATTGTGGTTGATGTTATTTTATGGAGTGTGTAAACTTGAATGGGTGTGAATAATGTGTGCAGTAATGTTATTTATATAAATTCAACTTTAAGTATTATATATTTCACATGCTCTAATGTTTTATTATATACGAATGTGATAACTCACTCCCGGTGTGTGTTTGTGTTTGGGCTAATTGCCACTTTGTTTCAGGTGAGCCTTCATATGATGAGTCACATGCTAGAGATGGAGAGACTTAGTCTATGATAAGGATATGCTCTGATAAGTGTGACATTGGGGCATAGGATTTTACTTCGCATATTATGATTTTCACATGTTATGATTTACTGAATGATATAATTGCGTTATACTTTTCTATTTTAGTTTTTTTATTATTTATTTAGAGTGGACGACCTTGTTTTGAGCCGGGATAATTTTATCTTTTATTCAAAAAAGAATTCTATTATGTTTTCACCAAGTGGATGTGAACCTTTATCCTTTTGAATTGATTTAAATTAAATGTGTTTAAAAAGAAAAATTATTAATTAATTTTGCACGTTTTTTTTTCTTCTTTTATTATTATGTGTTTACAAACTTTGAAATAAATTTTTTATGATTTATTTAGTTACTTATTTATAATTGTGCGGGTAGAGGGTTTCACATTTAGTGGTATCAGAGTAGGTCAGACCTTTCGGCTATGTGTGTTATGAGCTTTCTGTGTTTCCTTGTGTACTCTGATTGCATTGTGTTTGTTTTGTTTGATTAGAGGTGTACTCTATTGTGTTGGTATTTTTTTTATTTTTTTTTCAAAGTTTTGTTTCTTGCGTGACATAGGAAGTAATGGCTGCGAGAAATAAGCGAGAACGACTTCTTACCGAGGCCTTGAATAACTTGGCGCAAGTTATGGCCAATCAGGGAGGCGGTGGAGGAGCAACTATGTACCATGGGTTAGATCGCTTTCAGAGGAACAACCCACCTACTTTCAAAGGGGGTTATGATCCTGAGGGTGTTGAGGCTTGGCTGAGGGAGATTGAGAAGATCTTCCGGGTGATGGAGTGTTAGGACCATCAGAAGGTGTTGTTTGCTACTCACATGCTAGCAGATGAGGCAGAGTACTGGTGGGAGAACACTCGCCCACGTCTAGAGGGAGCAGGTGGTGTTGTTGTCCAATGGGAGACTTTAAGACCAACTTTTCTGGAGAAGTATTTTCCAGAAGATGTGAAGAATAGGAAGGAGATGGAGTTTCTCGAGCTGAAATAGGAAAGTATGACGGTGGCAGAGTATGCGGTGAGGTTTGAGAACCTTGTAAGGTATTTTCCTCATTATAAAGGGGGAAGCTGGAGAGAGGTCCAAATGCGTGAAATTTGTCAATGGCCTTCAACCAGAAGTAAAGATGATGGTAAACTATCACGGTATTCACAACTTTGCACAGTTGACAAACATGTGTAGAATCTTTGATGAAGATCAGCGGGAGAAGGTTGCTTTTTACAGGAATGCCAATGCTAGGCACGGGAAAGAGAAGAAGCTTGTGACTCACAATCGTGCTAAGCCATATTCTGCCCCTCCCGGGAAATATGGAAACCATTCTGGAGGACAGAGGACCAGTGGAAAACTTCAACCAGTTGGTGGGATTTCTCAACCAATTAACAGGGTGTCTCAGTCTACGGGTAGAGGTAGTGGTGGTAGTGGTGCTCCTGCTATTGTTACTACACCACTCAGGTGTGGGAAGTGTGGTTGGCTTGGGCATATTGCTCGTGAGTGCACAGATAGTGAGGTGACTTGCTTTAACTGCCAAGGTAAGGGCCACCTCAGTACCAGTTGCCCATATCCGAGGAGGGAGAAGAGGAGTGGAAGTCTAAATAACCAGAGTGGACGACCAAGGACCACAGGGAGAGTGTTTGCTCTTAGTGGTGTTGATGCCGCACAGTCTGATGAACTCATCCAAGGTATGTGTTTCATATGTCAAGCTCCCTTGGTTGTATTGTATGATTCAGGTGTGACCCATTCATTTATTTCTCGTGTCTATGTTGAAAAACTTGCCTTGCCTGTGTCTTCCTTGAAATTTGACTTGATTGTGAAAACACCTGCTAGTGGGTCTGTTTTAACTTCTGATGTGTGCTTGCAATGTCCTGTCTTAATTTCTGATAGACAGTTTCAAATTGATTTATTTGTTTTACCTTTGAGTCAGATTGATGTTATTCTTGGTATGGACTGGTTATCTTCCAATCATGTCTTATTAAATTGTTTTGAGAAATCTATTGTCTTTCCTGAGTCTTGTGTGAGTGAAGGTGATATGTTTTTTTCTGCTAACCAAGTTGAGGCATCTTTGAGGAAGGATGCACGGGTATACATGATCTTAGCTAGTATGAGTGTCGAGACTACAAACCCTGTGAGTGATATACCATTGGTGAGAGAGTTTCTAGAGGTGTTTGAGGAGGTGTCAGGATTACCACCAGAGAGAGAGGTCGAGTTCTCTATAGACCTAGTGCCCGGTACTGGACCCATATCCATAGCACCTTATAGGATGTCCCCTGTGGAGTTGAGTGAGCTTAAGAAACAATTAGAGGAACTCTTAGAGAAACAGTTTGTGAGGCCTAGTGTGTCACCCTGGGGAGCACCGGTGTTGTTAGTTAAGAAGAAGGATGGAACTATGAGGCTATGTGTAGATTATCGTCAGTTGAATAAGGTAACGATTAAGAATAGGTACCCTTTGCCTAGGATAGATGACCTGATGGACCAATTAGTAGGGGCTTGTGTGTTTAGTAAGATAGATCTTCGGTTAGGTTACCACTAGATTAGAGTAAAGCCTGAAAATGTTTCGAAGACTGCCTTTAGTACCCGTTACGGTCATTATGAGTACTTGGTTATGCCTTTTGGTGTGACCAACGCCCCTGGTGTGTTCATGGATTATATGAATAGGATCTTGCACCCCTACCTAGATAGTTTTGTAGTGGTCTTCATAGATGATATCTTGGTGTATTCTAAGACTAGAGAGGAACATGAGGAGCATCTGAGAGTTGTGTTGCAAACCCTCAAAGACAATAGACTATATGCTAAGTTGTCCAAGTGTGATTTTTGGCTAGAGGAGGTGAGCTTCTTAGGGCACGTTATATCTAAGGGAGGGATAGTAGTAGATCCTTCCAAGGTAGAGGCGGTGATGAGTTGGGAGAGTCCTAAGTCAGTGTTTGAGATTAGGAGCTTTCTTGGCTTAGCAGGATACTATCGTAGATTCATAGAGGGTTTTTCTAAGCTAGCCTTACCTTTGACTAAGCTTACTCGTAAGGGTCAAGTTTTTGTGTGGGATGCCCAGTGTGAGAGTAGTTTCCGTACCCTTAAGGAAAGGTTGACCACTGCACCAATTTTAGTGTTACCTAACCCGAGTGAACCTTTTGTGGTGTACTGTGATGCGTCCAAGATGAGTTTGGGTGGAGTGCTTATGCAACGGGGACAGGTAGTGGCCTATGCTTCTCGACAGCTTAAGATACATGAAAGGAATTATCCCACACACGATCTTGAGTTAGCAGCCATAGTTTTTGCTCTTAAGCTTTGGAGACATTACCTTTATGGATCTAAATTTGAGGTGTTTAGTGACCATAAGAGCCTTAGATATTTGTTTAATCAAAAAGAGCTTAACATGAGGCAGAGGAGATGGTTAGAGTTCCTTAAGGATTACGATTTTGAGCTTAGCTATCACCCAGGTAAAGCCAATGTAGTAGTTGATGCCTTAAGTCAGAAATTCCTTCAAATGTCTGCTTTGATGGTTAGAGAGTTGGACCTCTTAGAGCAGTTTAGAGACATGAGTTTGGCATGTGAGATCACCTCTGGTAGCATTAAGTTGGGTATGTTGAGAGTCACCAGCGAACTCTTGAGCGAGATCCGTGAGGGTCAGAAGTCTGACCCATTCTTGTCAACCCAGTTAGAGTCCATAGTCGCAGGGGGAGAGAGTAGTTTTAGAGTGGGAACTGATGGAGTCTTGAGGTTTCAAGATAGGGTGTGTGTTCCTAGTGTACCCAAGCTTAGGAGAACGATCTTGGAAGAAGGCCATAGAAGTAATATGAGTATCCACCCGGGAACGACTAAGATGTACCAGGACCTTAGGCATATATTTTGGTGGCCGGGTATGAAGAAAGAAGTTAATGAGTTTGTCCTTGCATGCCTAGTGTGTCAAAAAGCTAAGATAGAACACCAAAATCCTTCAGGGAAGTTGCAACCTTTAGAGATACCTGAGGGGAAGTGGGATAGCATCTCCATGGATTTCATGGTGGGGTTACCTAGGACCACCAAAGGTTTAGATTCCATTTGGGTTATTGTAGACAGGTTGACCAAATCTGCTCACTTCATCCCAATTAACATCAGATATTCTTTAGAGAGGTTGACTAGCTTGTACGTCAGTGAGATAGTTAGACTACACGATGTTCCTTCTAGCATAGTCTCTGATAGAGATCCCAAATTTACCTCTAGATTTTGGGAGAGTCTTCATAAAGCCTTGGGGACCAAGCTTAGGTTGAGTTCTGCTTACCACCCACAAGCTGACGATCAAACCGAGCGCACCATCCAATCCTTAGAGGACCTCTTGAGAGCCTGTGTGTTAGAGCAGAGAGGTAGTTGGGATAGTTTCTTACCCTTGATAAAGTTTACATACAACAATAGTTTTCACACCAGCATAGATATGGCGCCTTACGAGGCATTGTATGGTAGAAGATGTAGGACACCTTTATGTTGGGTAGATTCCAGTGAGAGCATTGCCTTAGGACCTGAGGTAGTTCAACAGATCATTGAAAAGGTCAAGTTGATCCAAGAAAGGATGAGAGTAGCCCAAAGTAGGCAGAAGAGCTACTATGATAAGAGAAGAAAGGATCTTGAATTTGCTATAGGTGATCATGTATTTCTGAGAGTCACTCTGTGGACTGGGGTTTGTAGGGCGTTGAAGTCCCATAAGCTCACACCTAGATTCATTGGTCCCTTTGAAATCCTAAAGCGTGTCGGCCCAGTTGCGTATCAGGTGGCTTTGCCACCATCTCTCTCAAATCTCCACAGTGTCTTCCATATCTCTCAGCTCAGGAAATATGTCCATGATCCATCGCACGTGATCGAATTGGACAATGTCCAAGTGAAAGAGAACTTTACATATGAAACACAACCACTGAGGATCCACGATCGTATGGTTAAGCAGCTAAGGGGGAAAGAGATTCCCTTGGTCAAAGTAATATGGGGAAGTGCTTCGGGCGAGGATGCCACTTGGGAACTAGAGGGTCAGATACGTGATGCATATCCTACCATATTCGATACCGGTAAGTTTCGGGGGTAAAACTTTTTTTTAAGGGGGGTGGAATTGTAACAACCGTAACTTTTAATAAATAAATAAGAAATTAATAAATTAATAAATAAATAAATAAGTAAAAAAATAGGTCATAAATTCCCACTATATAAGCCAAATGTTAACCTAGAGCAGCTTTTAGAAAACACATTATGTTCCTTTCTTCTTTTCTGACGCACAAGAACCCTAACAGAGCAACCAGAGAAGGAGCTCTAGAGAGCACCAGAGACACCACAATTGCTAACGAATAACATTTAAGCGACTACATCGAGGTAAGGGATGAGTTACTCACGCTTGGGGATTAGAATGAACATGTGTAGGGATCCCTAGAGGATTAATTTTTGGGTTATTTTGGGGTGTTTATAAAGTTTAATTATGTTTTCATGTTAAATCGCAAATTGAGTGTGTTTGATGAACTAATTGGTGTTTTGATGCGAGTTTGTTGTAGAATTGATGTGTTCCTGTGTTAGGTGTGAACCTTAGGAATTAGAATTTTTTATAATTAGCATAAAAATTGTGTGATGGTGATTTTGTTTATACCAGATAGTTTGGCCTTCCAATCTTGTTCATTTTATTTTTTTATTATTTTTTTTATTTTTTTTCCGCACCGCAGTGTATACGTGTACATATATATTGATATTCTTATTTCACAAACTTTATATTTTATTTCACCTGGATGATTTCTCGTCATGAAATTCATATGTGTAGGGATTGTTGGATAATTGAATTGGCTAAAATAATTTAAAGAAATTAACTAAAGTTGTATTCACATCGTAATTAGGCATTTTCTTGATGTTAGTAACTTAGTTGAAATATATTTAAAATATAGATATACATGTTGTTCATATAAATCAATATGAGTATATATTTTATTGTTATAGATAATTTGTATTTACTTAATGATATATTTGATATTATTGTGATTATTTTATATTAATATATATTTAATACTTTTTATATGTTCTATATATATATATATATATATATATATATATATATATATATATATATATATATATATATATATATATATATAATATGTATGTTTACGTTAATATTTTGTTATATTATATTTATATTCATGTACATGTACGCTGAAAATTAATGTATTGCTTAAGTTAATATATATATTGAATATAATATACTTGTATATATATGTTTTACGTGTATTTTACAATTATTTGTCTATAAGTCTTGAAGTTAAATATTGTATGTTATTATTATTATGATACATTGTTATTTAATTGTTGAGTATATTTTGTAATTAGTTAAAGTGTGAAATGTTAAACTGTAAACATAAAATATGGTTGTGAATGAGTATGTGATTGACATTTGTAGTGATATTACTTGTCTTATGAGTTATGAGTTATACAGTAACCCGATCAGTGTATACCTTGAGTGAACTTTTATGCATAGTGTTAAAGAAAATTGTAGGATTCCTGGTTAAGATCCTGAAGGGTTAAATTGTAGCGCAATTTGTTAAATATGTTTGAAATATAAGAGTGAGGTCGTGGGTATTATATAACTCATGAACAGTGTCTGCGTGCAAATATATATATATATATATATATATATATATATATATATAGGGGTTGGACCTGAATCAGGAAGGTGAGATCCAAACGGATTCTTCGGAGTCTAGGCCTTGGGGGTAAAGATACTCAGTTTGAGTGCTTCTTTAAGCTCATGTTGATCCCATGTGGTTGGGACATTCTCGCAAAATAGAATAACCCTGATTGGTCACCTTATGATTTTACTTAGTGAGAGTGACCTAGTATACCCATTGTGTGCTGTGTCTTGTCATGTACTCCTAAGCGCCCCAGTGTTGTTTTTCACTGACATGGTACCACATTGCATATAGGCTTGAGTCTTAGTATAATTGTTGCAAAACACTTGTGTTTGAATTTCATTGAGTTAATAATTGTGGTTGATGTTATTTTATGGAGTGTGTAAACTTGAATGGGTGTGAATAATGTGTGCGATTTTGTGCAGTAATGTTATTTATATAAATTCAGCTTTAAGTATTATATGTTTCACATGCTCTAATGTTTTATTATATGCGAATGTGATAACTCACTCCCGTGTGTGTTTGGGTTTGGGCTGATTGCCACTTTGTTTCAAGTGAGCCTTCATATGATGAGTCACATGCTAGAGATGGTGAGAGTTAGTCTGTGATAAGGATATGCTATGATAAGTGTGACATTGAGGCATAGGATTTTACTTCGCATATTATGATTTTCGCATGTTATGATTTACTGAATGATATAATTGCGTTATACTTTTCTATTTTAGTTTTTTTATTATTTATTTAGAGTGGACGACCTTGTCTTGAGCCGAGATAATTTTATCTTTTATTCAAAAAAAAATTCTATTATGTTTTCACTAAGTGGATGTGAACCTTTATCCTTTTGAATTGATTTAAATTAAATGTGTTTAAAAAGAAAAATTATTAATTAATTTTGCATATTTTTTTTCTTCTTTTATTATTATGTGTTTATAAACTTTTAAATAAATTTTGTATGATTTATTTAGTTACTTATTTATAATTGTGCGGGTAGAGGGTGTCATAGTGTGTTTGTGATATTTTGAGATATATATTTGTTTGTTATATCTTGAATATATAATAGTAGATTAATTTTCACTTTCACGTATTGAAATAAAGGTTATACAAATATAGATTAAATGTGTGAATTATAAGATGTTAAGGTAATTTTTATTAGATATAACATGTTTTGAGTAGCTTTGAAGATGAAAACTATTGTCTTCAACATTGTTATATAAATTGATAACTTTGGTATAATTGCGTATATCAAATGGTGAAATCATGAAAATGTGTTTGATTAAATGTTAATGGGTTCATTCATTTTAAGTGAAATTATATTTTGTATAATTTATAGAATGATTAGACTCAACACTTTTCATTGTGAAATTATTCACATAATATATATTTATATATTGTGATATATTTATTTAGATGTTTAGAAATTCTAAAATTAAAATCTCATGTATGCTTTTTTTGTCACGCAAATATATATTATATATATGGAGACATATTCAGATTGATCTATAATTCATTTTTATTATTATATTAATAGTATATGCTAAAGTTTTATTATACATATATTGAATATATTATATGATTGTAATATATAGAGATATATTTTAGTATATAATTTATAACATTATACCAAGATTCTGATTATTGTGATAAAAACCAATAATATATGATATTATGTCGACAATATGATATATCCTTCTTATTATATACTTTTACATAGAGATATTTGACTTAGTGATTATATTTTTTATATTATATTGATAATATATGCAAAAAATAATTATTATATTATTATATGCATATAATATATATCAGATATATTATATGATTGTAATATATAGAGATATATTATAAAATATCATTTATAGAATTGTACCAATATTTTGATTATTGTGATATAAATTAATAATATATGATATTATGTCGACCATATGATATTGATTGTATATTTCTACATGGAGATATTTGATTCATTGATCAAAAACAAAATGGATTTTGTTTGTAAATATGCTAATAGTTGGCATATTGAAATAAAAAAAGATTTTGTTTTAAATTTAAATTTAAATATGCTAATAGTTGACCAATATAAACAAAAAGGAATCTTATTTTAAATTTAAATATGTTAATAGCCGGCAGATAGAAATAAATATGGATTTTGTTTTTAAATTTAAATATGCTAACAATCAGCAAATAGAACCAAAAAGGATTTTGTGTTTAAACATGCTAATAACTAGCTGATAGAAACAAAAATGTATTTTGTTTATAAATTTAAATATGTTAATAGCTCGCAGACAAAAACAAAAGGCATACATAGCTATCAAGAGGGAGGATGCACCGTGAGTTTCCTCTAATGAAATGATTAACTTTAACTTTTTTTCTGTAGAAAATCCAAACAACAAAATATTTGTAAACCATAAGATATAGAACATAAGTAAAACTCCACTCAACTAAGGTACTATTAGGAATTACACCCATATGAGCATTGTACTCATGAAAAACTTAAGTGTCATACCTCTAGTAAGTGAATCAGCTAGCATGAAATTAGTCCTTATATGTTCTATACAAATCTATATTTTTTGGATTCTTTATTTAACAACCAAATACTTTATGTCAACAAACTTTTACTTAGTTGAATCCTTAATAAGATCACTAAGATATTGTCCCAATAAACACCCGATGGTTACTTAATGTTGGCTACAATAGGCAAGTCAGTTATAATAATTTAGCAATCATAAATTCTAGTATGATGTCTCATAGCAAAATATTAACTCCACCAACATGGTTAAATGTGGATCCTTATGTGATGTGATTGCTATTAAGATATTCTGAAAAATCGAAGTCAGAATACCCAATGATCTCTAAACTTCTAGACTTTTGATATGAAAATATGTAGTTTCTTATTCTCTTCAATTAACGCATAATGCACTTTACTACTTTCTAGTGTTGTATATCAAGATTACTCATATATCACCTTAAGACTCCCACACAAAAAATATTTCAAGACAATAAAAAAAAAAAACTTAAGCATACATGATAAATTGTAATATAACTGCTTTGCAACAATAGGTTGTATGATGATAGTAGGATGTCATCAACATACAATACAAAAATAATAAATTTACTCCTGATAACTGCGAAATATAAGCAAATTTGATAGTCTATTTTGGCTAAGAATGATTGCAATTTCTTTACTTTACTGCTATTTTTAATGAAATAATAAATAAATTAATATCTTTGTTATCTTTGATTAGCATAATTCAAAAGAAGAAGATTTGAAGCGCTTTGGAGGAAAATATCTTTAAAATGTTTATTTAGCAGTTATCTTTGACTTAAATGATAGGAATTGATATTTTTCTTATCTATGGCTTACAAATATGAAAAGGAAGGATTAAAATAAAAATAAAAAAGATCCAAAAGATATCAATAAGGAAGATTTTTTTTGCATCAAGCCCAAGTCAATTCCAGCAGCTATAAAAATGGAGTCAAGCTAAGGAGGAGGGGGACAAACTCTCAGAACCCACACACTAAGTCTATCCCTTATGGGAAACCCTCTCTCTTTATTCATCCATCATCTTTTTCCGTCCACCTCAACCCCCTACAAAAGTCTTTCATGAAAATGAGGCTAAATCCCTCTTAGTTAGGGCCTAGCAGGCCTAAAAAGCCAACAGATGTATTGTAATGTTTCATATCTATCAATGCAATCAGGTATTTTCTTTCCTATTATCCTTTATTATTTTAATTTCATGTATCATTCATTCTTGCATCATCTTTAGGGGTTAGACGCTCAAGAGATGGTAATCCTTAATAGAAGTGCAAGGAAGGTTTTACATGCATTAGTTTTAGGGGTCAGTCGCTCGAGAGATGGTAATCCTTAACAGAACTGGGAAAGGGTATCTCAACATTGCATTTCTAGGGATAGAGTGACTTTGTTGTGCTTTTGCATACATCTTTATACTTAGTGTTGTTTATGATTCCATCTTTGTAAAGGGATTTGGAAGAGAGAATACATAAATTAAGCTCTTCATCGTGAGGGATCCGAGTTGAGCATATTAGTAGATGTGTATAGGAAAAATTCACCAAATTGATAGAGAAAAATATAAATAATACATCTTAGCTAAATAAGACAGGTTAGGTCTCAACATTATAACATTTTGAGAATTTATCTTATCTTTTATTCATCTTATCTTTTACTTTATCTTATTTTATCTTTCTTTATCTTCTATCTTCTTTTATCTTTATCATCTTTTAATTCAAATATTTTATTTTTTCTATCTTCGTTTTTATCTTTAAATTTTATCTTTTCTTCTAAATCTTTATCTTATCTCCTATCTTTCCTTGTCTATTATTTTATTTCTTCTTTTCATTGCTTAATAATTTGGTTTGCATCACTTAAGTACAACCAAAGTCCCTGTCGATTCAACACTCAGACTTCCGAGTACTTTACTACTTGTGATAAAATTGGTACACTTGTCAATCGATTAACAACTCCCACTAAAATTTTGGCTCAAATAATCATCAACCAAATTTACCTCAACACCATAAGAGACAATCTTGATGAATTTTGTAATACCATAGACGAGAGACTTGTTTAAAAGCATAAATGGATTTCTTTAGTTTTCATATCATAGACTTTAGATCATCTTAAACAATGTTTTCTGGTTGTACCGAATAAATTGTTTCATCAATATTTCTATTTAGAAATGTAATCTTTACATCCATCTATGCAAAACAATTATCAAAATGATCTCCAGTGTCATTGTAGTCCTAAGAAAGTCTCTTTAAGAAATTAGAGAGAAAGTATCTTTGTGATCCATGTCTTCCTTCTTATAAAACTTTTGACGACAAGAAAATCTTTATATATCTCAAAATTACCCATTGAATCCCTTTCAACTATAGATATTTATCTACAACTAATGGGTTTCACACTTTCAAGCAATTTGACAATATCTCAAATGTCATGTTCAACCATCGGTTTATTACATCATTTATGACATCAATCCACTTGAGAGTTAGAACACAACATGACTTGACTAAGGTCAATTAGACCTTCTCAGTCAACCTAATTTCATATTCATGTTCTTATAGAAATATGACATAATCATATCAACTTATATTTTTCCTTTCACTAGTGGATCTTCTTAATGATACTTCTTGAGGTTATTAAGTTTGAACTTTAGGTGGTGCTTGAGAGGGAATCTTAGTGTTGTCTTGTATTTTAATAATGTTAGGAATAACATCATTATTTAATTACCATATCTATTTCTTGAACATGGTAAGTACAAAGGCTTATCTATTTCCAATAATAGATTATTCTTTAAAGACAACACTCCTTGTGTTTCCTTCCCCTCCAAATTCAATTACCTTATGGAGTCTTGCATGTGTCAAACATGAACTTAAAGTGAGATTGTAAAACTTATACATGCGAGAGCTTTAAATGTAACAAAAACAAAATTATAACTAATTATCTTTAAGTCCAACTTACCTTCATACAGCCTATAAGACACACATTCCTAAATGTGTATATGCCTAATATTGGAATTTCCCCGAGTCATATCTATAAGGTAATGAATACTTTAATTGATACCCTAAAAGGATATAAATTACATTCTTTAATGTCTTTCCCCAAAGCGACTTTGGTATAGAAGAATTAAACTTCTTACCATAGTTGTTCTGCAACTTTGTTCATGCTAGGTTTGTCTAACATTACATGTTGTAAAAAAAATTCACAATTATTGAAGAAAAAAACATGGGGGACTCCAAACGTTGTACCTTATGTCATATATACCATAGTAATCCCCACGGTCACATTTAACAACCTTAATTTTCTTTCTTTTTCTTAGTTGAAGTTCAACTTCATCTTTGAAAGACTGAATTTCTAGAGGCCAAAACATCTCATAATTTAAATAAAGATGAATCATCTATGTAAATAATAAAATACATTTGTTCATTCCATGAATCCATAAGGAATAGAACACAAATATATGCATGTATTAGTTCTAAGACATCTTTATTTCTTTCAGCACCTGAATTCTATTTTATTTGTTTATTTTCCATTTATATACTCAATATACACTATTAGGTCCAACCAATATAAAAGATCCAGAATTTTCTATAACACTAGCATCCAAATTCTCTATTAAGAGATATCACTTAAGCACTTATGTTATAAAGTAACAAAATTCTCATTTAATTTTAAGTTTTGTACCACCCACAAAAATGTTTGCAATAGGAACACTCAAATATCCATAAAAGAACTCATAACTTGCAACATTTGAATCACACGAGAGACTAACTTTATTATTTCTAATTGAACAAAAATAACTGGATTTGTCCAAATTAGAAATAAAATTTGGTTTAATAAATAGTTCAATATATGTCTCAACCAAATTCAAATGAAATTGAGTCTTTTAAAGCAACATAAAAGTTCTCATAGCTTCAACTATAACTTTATGTCATCACTCACATAGAAAAATCTTTCATTATCACTTGTCGGATGACTCCATAGATAGCATCGTATAGACATGCTTTTGTGAGTAGTAGAACCAAAATCTACCAACTGACATCCTTTGGTACAAAATGAAATTAACTTTAAAACAAACAAAAATGAGAAATTTACCATTTTCACACACTAAATAGTGTAAATGAGATCCTTTTTTATATGTCTCATCCTACAAAAGCAAAAAGAAAATTCCTTATTTTGTTCTCTTGTTTCTTCTCTAGAAAAAATAATTATGTAATATCTTCAACTCTGAACTGACTTCTCTCAAACTCTAAATTGTATACATGCAACTTTGGGATTTAAATAATATGAGTAATTTAAACCATAGTAGTAACAACAACAAAAACAATTAAAAAAGAGAACAATAGACATACAATGCTCAAATAATCTTTATGGTAAATTCCAAGACCCAAACAAGATACCTAGCGCACCATTAATCCTCAATCTTTGAATTCAAAAAGACTAACTGCAAGTGATACTCTCAACGCATTGATCAAACATTGGTGATAAGTCTTGTCAAACAAAGATTGTCTTTGGACACTCCATTGCTCACATGGAAAACTTATATGATGATTATTCCAGTCAAATAATGATTGCCTTTGAACATTTCATTATTCACATGGAAAATCACACTATTTATAATCGCCACATGTTTACCATCGCAAGCATGTAATTATTCTACCAAATTATGTCTTCCTTTGGGCCGAACACAATTCATATGAATAATTTCATACAACATTCATGTAAATTCAATCAAATCAACTTACGCAATAGAGGTTACTTTGACAACATGTTTCAATCAATTTAACCAAAAAATACAAGATAATTTAATATAATAAATGTGAGGTCTTAGAATTAAATAACTTTCACATATAATTTAGTTATATAAAAATATACATAACAGAACATGGAAATATTTTACAAAACAGACCCATCACAAGATATCCAGCACAACATTAATTCATAGTCTTTGGAGAGAGAAATTAATTTGTAATTGGTACTCTCAACGCAATGATCAAATATTGACGATAAATTCTATCAAATCATAGTCTTTCTTTGGACTGACTATAATTCAAATGAAAATACCTTATAATTGTCACATATTTATTATCACAAGTACAAAATTATTTAGCCAAATTGTGTCTTCCTTTGGGCTGAGCAAAATTTGCATAAATAATTTTATACTAATATCTATTCAATTCTAATTAAATTAATTTACGCAATAGAGATTGCTTTGAAAATATATCATGTCAATCAAATTAATTAAAAATCAATAGATATGCAAATAAATGGGAAAGATCTGGTACTGCTAAATTAACTTCTATCATGATAGAAAAAAAAATATAAAACATTAATTATGGCAAGTAAATATCATATCCTTAAATCATATTTAATGCTATCATTGATTTATACTTAAAATACCAGAAGCGTTTTCTTTTGTTTCTTTTGCTTAGAGCAACCTTAGTTTTTCCTTTTTTTTATTCTTAGAGGTTAATCTTAAATGTTCACTTTCAAATGTGTCTTTCTATAGCCTTTCTTCCTCTTGCACACAATGAGATATAAGCTCATTAATGGACCAGTTGTCCTTCTGAGTGTTATAACTCACTTTGAATTGCCCAAAGTGTACAATAAGTGATATTAAAACTAAATGCATGAGCAGTTCTTCACCAAGCTCTATCTTAAGTGATTTCAGTTTTGATGTCAAGTTAGACATTTTCATTATGTACTTCCTTATATAACTTTCCCCCTCTTTTTTTAACAAAAAAAATAACAAAAAACAAAAAAAAACTGCATGCACAAAAAACTTCCTTATATATATTTTGAACAATAGTCATGAAGAGAAGTCGTTCACAAATCCAAATAACGATGTTAAAAAAACAAAATACACCCGAATTTAAATAAAATATCCAATTTACCAACAATTAATATGTGTTGTTCCAAAAAAAAAAAATTGGGTTTTAAATTCCAACATGAAGATCAACAAAGTATGAACTTTAGTTGAAGCTTCAAAGGATATAAAATCAATTGGTTGTAAATGAGTTTACAAGAAAAAGGGTTAGAGCATATAGAAAGGTCAAGACCTACTAAGCTTGCCTTGTTGCCAAGAGATATCATCAAAAGAAAGGTATAGATTATGATGAAACTTTTTCTCCCGTGGCAATGCTCAAATCAATTTGGATTTTTCTTGCTATAACAACATACTATGATCATGAATTATGGCATATGTATGTGAAAAGGCTTTCCTTAATGATGAGCTAAAAGAGCATGTGTATATGACACAACCCGAGGGATTCATACCCTTATCTAATCATAATAAAGTCTACAAGTTGCAACGATTTATTTATGGATTGAAACAAGTGTGTAGAAGTTGGAGTATTCATTTTAACAAGATAATTGAATGGTTCAATCTTGTTGGCTATGAAGAAGGACTTTGTGAGTACAAAAAGGTCACTGGGAGCATTACATTTATATGTAGATGACATAAAATAATACACAATGCAAGGAAGAAAGATTTGGCTACTAATGTATATCCATGAAATATTTGGGAGAAACAACCTACATTTTAGAAATAAATATTTATTTAGATAGATCTAGAAGGTTGATTGGTGTCTCCCAGTCTAGGTACATTAATATCATCCTAAAGAGGTAGGATTGTCCTAAAACTAATGAAGAGAGAGAATACATAACTAGAGTACCATATGCTAGCATAGTGGGAGTTATTGTATATGACATGTTTTTTGCATGTTCTAATATCATTTATGTACTAGGTGTAACTAGTTGATATCAAGAAAGTCTATAGGGAGCATTGAAAGTGGGTAAGACTATTTTTAAGTACTTAAGAAGAACTAAAGATCATGTTTCATTTGTGGAGACTCAAAATTAAAAACTAAAGTAGTTTGATGAGCATAAGTTGAAATTTGTAATGGAATACATGAGTGATTGACTCTAGTGCAAGTGGGAGCTTTACTCCACAATAAGGTGCGACACCAAGTGGCTAGTAGTTTGGATTCTTTAAGAATAGAATTGAATAACATTTGTGGGAACAAGAGTTGTTCCTTAATTGATATTCTATTGTTTTAGGAATTAGTCTCATAACTTTCGAAGGAAAGAATACCTTGTTTTTAAAATATATATATATATATATATATATATATATATATATATATATATATTCTTTCTCTTAATTTTTATAAACGTATTATAAAGTATCGCAAGCGAATAGTTAGGTGACAAAATTGAAATAAAAATTCTAATATTTTATTAAAATTTGAAAATATCAAACAATATAAAAAATATTATAGAATGTCAATTATTTTGAAATGGAAATAATATTTCATTAACATTTATCACTGTTCATTTTTTATCACATCACATTATTGATTATATCTATATTTTTCTTTGTTATCTAGCAATCGGTTGGGAAACATAAAAAGAGGTAGGAATGAATAAAGAAGGAGTTCTTGTTTGATTCGTTTAATTTTTTATTTTACCTGAAATAACCTTATTTTATTTCAACAAAAAGAGAATAGGATGAGTACAATGAGAAATACAATTAAAATTTTGGAAGCTAGCAAATGATTTGACGTTCTTGTTAGACAATGAACGACATGATTGATTCATCTCTTAACAAAATTCACCATGGAATTTGATTAACTAAGAAGATAATGTTTGCATATTGATCAGAGAATTAAATGTCAGTTTCTTTAGTTAATACATAGTCATTGGTTTTGAATATAATTTATTTATCATATATGCTTTATCTCACTAGGAGAAAGTACACGGACCTACACGATTTTTCCCAACATGTTTCATCATTTTCAAGCAGAACCCGAACTAGCTTTCATAAACTCAACAATGAAACCCTCATCCTCCTACTCAGTCACAACCAAACGCTTGATTCCCTCGCCATCAACACTGATCCCAATTTCCCCACACTCTTTGCTGGCACATTCACAGAAGACATGCTTGTACAAGTATTCAAGGAAAGACTTCTCAATCTTAACCAGCCACTCACCGTCATCGTGCTACGATACCCGGGGGGTGGACCCTTAACAATGGTTCAGGTGGGAGGATATGGTATGTGTTTCCGTTTCCAATGGCAACGCCGTCTCTGT
Organism: Glycine soja; assembly: GCF_004193775.1. Taxonomy (NCBI): domain Eukaryota; kingdom Viridiplantae; phylum Streptophyta; class Magnoliopsida; order Fabales; family Fabaceae; genus Glycine; species Glycine soja. Next base: position 16,718,362 of record NC_041008.1, on the reverse strand, counting down.
CAGTAACGGCATCAGCACTGGCTAAAGGTAGGTGTGAGGTGAAAGCACATAGATGGAAGAGTAAGAGGTGGAAGTAGTAATAGTAATACTAGTTAAAGTCTTGTTGGACTTGAAGCCAATGTTTTGGAGACTTGGAGTGACCAAGCAAGGTTAGGAGGCTCTATTAACTAAATTTTCTCATTACTTTAAAGATATTAAATAGATTTTAAATTTTAAGCTATTGATGTAAAGTAAACAATGAATTAGGGGTAATTTCTTCCTGCGCCCCCATTATTTGCTACCTACACCTCCTTGTTTTCAAATACATGGGATCCAGGGATTGTCCTCCATGGAACCTCCGGCTGAAAGCCTCAGCCACCACAATTTCTCCCTTTCCAACCATCCGAACGACTTCGCCACCATAGTTGCTCTCCATGGGTTACCGTTCGTTGCTCTACGTTGAAGTAACTAATCAAGGTAAGTTTCAAGTATAGAATATATGTTGTTTATTAGGTTACTAATTTTGGAATTGTATATGCATAATTCTGGAATGAGGAATCTAAAAGTGCTCAATTTTTTTGTTTGTTCCAAATTCTCCAATTCTAAATTATATTTGTTAAGGGTGTTTACGGGTAACCCATGAACTCAAATAGATCCAATTAGTTTGGTTTGAATTTTTTTAAAGTTTGAGTCAAATTAGTCCCAACCTATTCATACTCAATTGATATACGGGTTGGGTAAGCGATTCTATTTTTTCTAACCTGACACAATTTAATCTATAACATATAATTAAATTTGTTATTATATATAAATTTAATTATTAAATACAAAAAAGATCAATCTTTAGTTGATATAGTTTATTAAATTATTAAATAAAATCACCCATGATTTTTTCTTTTTTTAAGTTGTTGTTTTTATTTGTCTTGATTCTTTTTATATTTTCTCATGTTAATATAGTATTTTATTTCTATCTAAAATAAAAAATATTATATTAGCATTGAAACCATTAATTCTATTGGTTAGATATTGTTACAAATTAGTCTCTTTTAAATGCATTTTTCATCATATATTTACAAAGCTTTAGAAAAAATAAATTATTATTCTAAAATAATTTAATTTTTATAGAATAAAAAAATAGTTTTTAAATGTTCAGACCCGATAAAAAATATTTTTAAATATCGAATATGTCAATAAAATTGTATAAACCCAACTCAATCCAATCTATAAATTTTTTATCAATTTAGATAACGGATTTAGTCAAATCTAACCCGTGAACCCTCCTAATAACCATATATCCAAGAAAAAAGGGCAAGAAAAAAACAAGCAAATAGATGTGTGTTAGGTGATGTCATGCCCTAAAAAGGAAGAAAGAAAGAAGCTAAGGAATGTGCACACAAAGAACAAAAGACGATGAGATGGAGGTGCTTGGGAGTAGTCTCCCCACAAAGGGATGTGTGTTAGGGTTGCAAGGTGCATACTTAGTGAGTAAAAGAGATAACAAATGGTCAAGGTCGTGTAACCCCGCAAGGCAATTAAGGCAAGTGTCTTAGGCTTCTAATTTTTTATTTTTTTTTTCATGAATAGGCCTTGGTTATGTTTAGTTTTTAATAATTTTATGTAAACATATAAAGACTTGTGTTTCAAACTTTTTACTATTTCAATTCAAACATCAATACGCAACATGTTTATTAGAATATGACTCATTAATTAATATATAACTAAAACAATTGTGCAGTTTGTATTGGCCTATTGGTTATTATTTTTTTTTTATGGAAAGACCTATTGATTATTTGACTACATTAAATACTACAGTACTTAAAACTAATAATTGAATATAGTATTTTAAAGATAAGTTTATCATTTTTAAGATAATTTAATAAAAGCTAATAATAATTTTATTATTGGGATTTAATTTGAACAACTTTTACAATATGAAAAAAAAAATATTTATTTTTGCATCCAAAAAATCTAAAATTTTAGGTGAAGATAAATTGAAAAATATTATGTTAATCTTAATTTTTTTAAGATTTAGTAAACTTATTGAATATTACATGCAACAGTTTCAATGATGGAAAGAAAATCTTTAAAATTAAAATCACTACAAATTTATCTAAGGTCAACAATATTACAAGATAAATTAAATAAATTAGCAACTTATCTATTAATTGTGAAACACTAGAATTATTGATGAATTATTTTCCACCTCAATTTTTTTTTTATCTTAGACCTCATATTCTTTAGACACGGCCATGCAAATGGTAGTTTTGCCCATTTGGGTTTCTATAGGGTGCAGGAAGCAAAACACGGAGTGGAGGAAGTAAAGGCTTGAATTTGGTTAAACTTGAGGAAAGACGAATCTGACTTCTGTGTTGTCCTTTTTGCGCTTAGTGTCGGAAAGAGGTGCTTCTTTTCTCTTTCCTGGCTACTTATTCTAGGTAAGCAGTATGTAACGTGGTTCCGGGCACTCTTCTTCTCGTTCCTGGGCTTGCCCAATAGGATAGGATGCTGGACCCTTCGAGGAGAGAGAACCCATGTCTGTCAGCCTTGATGAGAATGAAAGTATGTCGGAATACCGTCGGGGCATAAGCGCCCTCTTGCTACCCATATGCGAGGCGCCGTCTTAGCCTTCCCTGACCAGGATCGCTCCCACACCTGTAGCGTTCGTGATCGGCCTACTCAACTGTGTATCGATCGAAAGGCAGGGCGGCACAGCCGCCCCCAAGGGAGTGGTTACGTCCAGTATGTCCCCCCTTATTCCCGACATGCTATGGTGCCCCGGGGTGGGTAGGAGCGTCTTCAAGCGGTTTCTCTGTGCTGTCCATGCATTCAAAACACAACAGAGAAGCCAAGTTATGTTAGTATTTAATTGTGAACCTACTTCATGAAAATCATGAAAACAATATCATTTCAAAGGAACAGTATAGAAACAGCTTGAGGAACATCAGCGAAATCAATTCCCTTATAGGAACAAAACAAAGTGATGGACCATGACTTTTTCATTTTCTCACTCCCCACTTTTGTTTGTAATTTTTAATAAAACTACTCTTAACATAAACATGTTTTTAACAAGAATCTTGTTAACATATTTAAAGGAAACTTTTTTTTATTGTTTATTTTCACAAGGTTATCCTTTCCGAGCCCAATAGTTTACGTCCATTTTCAATACCGATAAAAAAAAAAATTAGTTTTATAATGAGTAATAAAGCTTGAACTTATGATCTCATCAAATAAATTTATTTAAACCTCCCACTGGGCATTAAGTTAGGCCTACTTGGTTAAAAGGAAAAATATATATTTTTTCATAGAATGGGGAACAACTAACTCAAATCAATTTACAATGAATATTTAAAAATTTGGAGTGACTGAGTTAAAATGGATTCACTCAATCATGCTATATCGAGTGACTGAGTTAAAAATTTAGAGCTATATATGTCGCTAGACGCTAATCAACAGTTTATTTATCTGGTTTAAAATTTAAAGTAAACGACAAGAAATTACTTCTTATACATTGTGCCTACGTGCAATCACAACGATACAAAATTCCATATTATAAGAATTGCGAGTATAACTATGTTTTCATTGAGCATTTATTTATTAATGTATTTGTGCTACGGCATGTGAGGCTGTGCGACAAGTTCATCAGATAAAAATATTGCTAGTCATAAAACGATTAACACTGTAATTCACAAACAAATTTCTATTATTATGAACATTATACTTAAAGCAGTTTTGTGAATGTTATAAACCTCTTGGTAATTAGTTTTGGCTACCAATAAAAAAACCGTTGTGTTAATTAGTTTTGGCTAATTATACCGGAAGCAGTACGTTACAATCAATAAAATTGAAATAATTATAGTTGACAGTAAATTGTCGTCTTCAGTGATGAACAACAGAACAACCATACGCTAATACTAAAATATTAATTTTGAAGAAGTTGCGTTATAACTTTTGATTAAGTATTAGCAAAACAGCATTTTAAAAAATGCTTATATTACTTAGGAGTAAATAGTTTATACACCACACTAGACTACGGGGATATAGTAATAGGTAGAGAAAAGACGTTACAAACCATGTTCATTTAATTTAGAACTAAAAGTGATCATTTAAATCTTATTTTACTCTCTTTACACAAAGAGTCCCAACTATGTGACTCATTCTTCTAGGACTTGCAACGATTTCCTCCTCGATCTTCGATATAACCGAGATTTCACCAGCCAACTTATATATTTCTCTATTTTTGTGTGTTTAAAGTTATCATACACTACGAAGGAAAAAAATAATAATTAATCTTCTTAGATTTATATTATTAAATCTAATTATAACTTTTTAATATAACCCTCATCTCTCTCATTTATATTTTGATATTTATATATTATTATTTCTTTCTTTTCCTCTTATAGAGATATAATTAATAAAATACTAAGTAAATAATACAGTGTTATTTTAAAATTTCAAAATAAAACAAACTTTATTGTGACAGACAGAAAAAAAACAACCGAGACACAACACGGTAGGTTAAATATTAATCGTTACAAATGAGAATCTTCTCTTTCCTAAGTATTTTTTTAACTGGCCATGGAATGGACTAATATGTGACCCACTCACAAAAGACGATGAGAAATGAACAAAATAGTAGCCAGCGAGAGAACCTAAAAATGAATGCAGCTAAAACATTTTGTGTAACTCTGAGGTTTCATCACCACATCAAATTTCATTGGTTCCTCTTTACATTAAAAGCAGGTCAATATACCACCAAGAAATTAACCCTTAGAACCTCTCACTCTCTCTTTAATTTCTCTCATTGTGAGTAATTAAGATGTATATGTCTCCAGGGCAAGACATGCCATCCATGTCTAATGACACAAACAACATGAAGAAGACGATTATGCACAGCAGTCTCTACTGGGGCAAAGATGCCATAGTGCTTTTCCCTAGGTGGCCTGAGAACAGTGTTGGCATGTACATCTTAGCCCTAATTTTTGTGTTCTTCCTAGCTATGGCTATTGAAGTGTTATCTAACCAGCCACTCCTCAAACCTGGGACTAGTCCCCTTGTGGGAGGGCTTATTCAAACTAGTGTGCACTTATTTCGTATCAGCTTCGTTTACATGGTTATGCTTGCTGTCATGTCCTTCAACGCCGGAATCTTCATAGCTGCTGTTGTAGGGCACTCCTTGGGATTCTTCGTCGCCAAGTTTCGCGCTCTTGCCGTCGCCAATAGGGAAGACAAAGGGTCTTCCTCCATCTGAAACAATGTTTGATGTATTCTATAATATTCCCTCCAATCTTTTGTCTAAGAAATAAATGATAATAGACCTGTTTGGATATGAGTCACAGTGCTTTTGAGAATTTTTTTATTGAAAATATAAAACTTTTTCAATAGAAAAGTTTTAAAAAACATTTTTAACCTTATATCCAAACGGGTTCATTTTACATTATTTGTTTCTTATAAAGAAGCCCGGGGAAGTATATGCTTATAAAGTGGCATGGTTTTGTTCAAGATTCTTTTGTCTATTATAGATTATTTATCAGTGGATTGGTGCTGATTATTGTGTTTCTACGTTAAGCTTCTTCCTCTGTACTCTATACTGCTGTGTGTTAAGATAATTTTTTAGATTGTGTATATTATAATATATATAATTATCTGAATGAAGTCACTTTTGAGTTTTTTGGTATTCCACTGTTATGGTTTGAAAGTCTTGTGAAACTTTGGTCATGTGTGGGACGCTTAAGCTAAACTAGCTGAAGCCAATTGTTTGGGTACGTACAGGCACAAGCTGTGTAGGTCTTACATAATTATTAAATGGTGAAAATTGTTGGGATATATATATATATATATATATAATAATAATAATAATTAGGCTCTCACAGGCCAATTTACTCTTATCAATCTGATTCTAAACATTTTCCAGCTATACAAATAGGAAGATTACTTGATAATGAAATAAGGACAGAATTACATACTGTATACAATAATAAATAAATAAGAATACAGTTTTTGCTTTAGGGTATGTGCATGATCTATATCTCGTCTTTCACTAATCTGGTTCAAATATCTAAGGTTGATTTTCGAAATTAGGTCATATGTTTTTTGAAGATGAAATATTTAGATTTATGTTTTAAGTCGTTGCAACTTAATCCAATATCCTATATTATTTTAAATAAAATATAATTTTCTTCAACAACCGGGTATTAATAAAAAAAATTATTTAATAGATAATATCTACATAACATGATATTATATTTATATTAATTTTTATTTTAAAATATATGTATATGTACTTTAATTTAAGTTTTTTTATATTTTTTATGATTTAATTATAAATAATGTTAAAATTGATAATAATATTTTAATAAATTAGATTGACTCAATCTTAATTCATGTATTCTGTCTTAATCATGTTAATTCATGTTTATATAAATGACCCTTATAAAACTTCAAATTTAATAATTGCAAAAGTAAATCCATTCCAACTCATTCCACTTTCACTCCTATGATTTGCTCTCAGCCAAGGTTATTGACTTATTGTCCAACAGCTCCAAGCTAAAAGCTGAAACGGTGAAGAATTTCAGTTACCCCATGTCTCACATTTCCTATTCAGGCAGAACCATTGACCTTTTTCACTCCAAAACTGTTAACCTCTTCTAGCCGATTCTTAGGTATGCGAGAGTTGATTTATAAACGCTTTTTGGGCCCAATTCCTAGCATCTGGGTCCGTGGTCGTCAGTCCTATCAGGGTGTGTATGTTGGAGAGACAAAGAGGTACTTTAGATTACTAGAAAATATAGTGGCAGTTAACTTGATCTTAAGTCCTTAAAATATAGAGGAAAAACCAATAAATTACCACTGAGTTATTTTACCATAAGACCATTTGGGAGAAAAAGTAAAAGAGTAACTAAGTTTTTAGTTTTTTTTTTTAAATTTGATTTTTAGTTTTTAAACTTTTGTTTGATGGGTTAAAATAATTTACTCTTTTTTCATTATAATTTGTAATCTTTAAATTGTTGTTTGAACTATTAATTTTTCATTAAGATTAATTCTTAGTTTAATTCTGTAGTTTTAAATAATCAAATAGTAGTCTAATTGTAGTTTTATTTGTCATTATTTTGTTTATAATGAAGCAAAAGAGGAGAGTCCATATCGTAATACACGTGCCGCAGTGATGGAAACATTAGAGGAGCCGTACTCTCATATCATCCATTAATATGATTTAATCGAGCTCCTTTCCTCTTCACTTTGTCTTTATACTGCGTCTAGCTAAATTCCTTAGCTGGAATGTTGGTGCATTTCAATTATGAACAATGTACACAGGATTTGCACATAGTTTTCATTGAATTAATTGGCCACCTTTTTTCTGTTATTACGAGTTTGTGTATATCAACTATAAAACATTATAAAAGAGAAGTTACACATAACTTGACAAAAGTTGACTAGTCATCCTTTCTTAAATTAACATATGTTAAATCAAATTATTAAAACAGGAGACTAAAACTTTATTCTATCTACACGTTGATAACAATTTATTTAACCGAAAAATTTAGATTGTAAAATTTTCTTAAACCAATAACAATTATATATCATGAATGGAAATAATTTCTGACAGAGAAAAAAAAAAACTAACATGTGAATTAAAAAAAAAACTCAATGGGTTGAAAAAACAGTGGTATATCTAACTTATAGGAAAACAAACTAACATGGGCTAAACAAATCACTAAACAATCAAAAGAGGAAAGTGAATTAAATAATCTAAACGTATATTAACTTGTAATCTTAGTGTCTGATTATTTATATTTAAAAACTTATTTTGATACACTTTAGTGTCTACATATTTTAATTTTTTTAAATTTTATATTTTAATTCAAAACATGAGCCTTTTTTCTATGACATCCTCTTTTAAAATTAGACAATTTTATTTGAGATGCTATCAACACTAAATATTAGTAATCTCTATATCAGTGATGATTCGAACTTCAATTCATCACATTATTAAAAACTAGTGTATTTCTTTTACCAGATCTAACTTTGTTGATAAAACAAAATACCCTTTATTTAAACCTTCATTACTTTCTGCTTCTTTAATTAAAGAAGAAATTCCTGTGATATAGCTAAATAATGGGATGATAACTAATATTTACAATTATTTTTTATTTATTGTTCATTATAAGAATCTCTAATTTAATTTTACTAATGTAGTTAATGTTTTATCTTCTAAAATACGTAGCTAGTCCTGTTATTGGAGTTAACAAAATTACTATTCTCATTCAATAAAAAAAAACTATAAAAAAATACAATATTCAAGGTTATTAATGTATTTTTACTATAACTTTTTTTAAAAATATTTATTAATATCATAAATAATATCTTTAAAGTACTCACTAATATAATCTTTATTTTTTTATTTTTTAAGTTGAGAGAGTGAAAAAAATCAAGTGAAAAAATAGTGCTTTAAAGAAGGGTAGAAATTATGAAAAAAGGTACCCAGCCATGCATAAATTATAGGTGATGGTCCAATTAAATAAATACTGATGTTTGAAAGTTATGGCCTGAAATTAATGACTAATGGGCACAACCTTGTTTGACTGAAGATGATTTTATAAATGGTTCATGGTAATGAGATGGACCATCTACAGTGGTCAAAAGATGAAAGTCATAAGATCTTATGATGATGACATAACCATGATACAGGTTCAACCTACTTAGCTACCATTTTCATCGAAACACTTAACTTTGATATTGATACAAGGCAAGGGTATGAGACCAACAATACCTTCCCCACAGAAAGGAACCATATATCTAAGAAGAAAATTAATTCACTCGTAAAAATCCATGTCTAAGAGGTAATCACCCCAATCCCATTGGCTGCTACTACCCTCCCCATTCATCATTGCTTCAAATCCTTGTAACTGAAAGTCCATTGACAACTCACTAACAATGCCCTGTTGATCCAAGCATGCATATATGTCATTGTCTTGCTGTGATTCAAGCATGTGGTTCTGTCCATCAGAAGCATCAAATGTCAGTGAGGACATGCTACTCTCTTGTTGAACTCCTTTGTCAGTTGCAGACTCATTCTGACCACCCCTTCTCTTCACTGAGCTTGAACCAATGTTCCTAGGCTGGGGCCTAATCACTTGAACATCTCTTGTTATTGGTCTATCTTCAGCTTCTAGAGCATTTAGTCTTTTGCTCAGATGACAGTTCCAATAGTTCTTCACATCATTGGCAGTCCTTCCAGGTAGCCTTCCTGCAATCAATGACCACCTGAAAAAATAGAGAAGCAACTAGCTTTAACCCCTACCTGAAATGTCACCTTTTTATGATGATGAATTTGGTACATATGTTATTACTTTATGACTACTTACAAAACGCAAACACAAACATTTTTTTTAAAGACTACAACTTCTAAGTTAACCTGTTGCCTAGTAATTTGTGGAGTTTGATTATCATTTCCACTTCTTCCTCCGCAAAATTTCCTCTCTTGATGTTAGGACGGAGATAGTTCAACCATCTTAGCCTACAACTCTTTCTGCACCTGTTTAAACCTTCAGCAGACCAATATTCAAAGAAGATTTAATAAGTTGAAAAAGAATTGTAAATAGGAGTATTATGTGTTTGGAAATTTCACTAAATATGTTTCCATGTTAAAAGAACAAACTAACATAATTACTCACTCTTCAACTTCAAACAATAATGTGTTGTTTCTTAGTCCCTACTCCATACATCTTGTTAATCTTTTCTGTTCTTTTTTACCAATACATCTTGTTATTCTTGTTTGATACATAAATCTATGAGTCATAACCAATTGCTAATCTTAAACAAGCCATTGCACCATTAATAAATGATCCCCTTTTAACTTATAGAGCACTCCTTTGCAGAATATAACTTGAAAACTCAAGAATGATAAAAGGAGAGAGAGGTTAATTGAATTCAGTTGTACCAGCCAGTATAGGAACACGATGCCACTTTCCTTCTCCATATTGTTGTATGCATTTCTTGAGCAAGTGATCTTCTTCTTCTGTCCATGCAACACCACCCATCTCGTCTCAGTTCTCAAACTCTTAAGACCTCTACTTCTCCCACACTAAAAAAAAAAGCCACTAGCAACTGCTTTTATATATATGTATCTATGTGCATAAACACATTTTGTTTCTTAACGTACGATGTACCAAACAAGCGAGCAAGACAGTGGCAATATGTCATTTCGTGCCTCAAAATCATAGTAAATGGTCCAGTGCTCTTTCTGAAACTCTGAAGCCAAGCTCTATGTTTTTAAATAGACATCATAAGTATATGATGGTGGTCCTGAGTTTTGAAAAATTAAGACTTGTACTTACAACAGAAGCTTATCTAATTCCTATTAAAAGCCAAACCACCCCATATGTGTTCTTAGCTCATTTGTCATCTCATTTGGATTAGGACAGTCTCATAATTTAACATGGATCAAACCCGCATTAGGCTCTATCATAAACCAACTTTTAAAATGAATAGACTAAGGTCCATCTTAATTATTCCTCCTAAAAGTTTTTTCTCATGTTTTCATCTACCCTTTTAGTGAAAGAGCTCAAGTTGGAATCCATGATTGAAAAACCGGGCCCTTCACGTTGTACTTACCACATAGCATTGCACCAAACAAGAGTTAATCAATTAACTATCATCCATCAATAAGTTTTGGATAGCCTTTATTAATGGCTTGGCACCCTCTAGTAGGTTGCTTGGGCAGATCTATGCTTGCGGTCCATGCATGCATAGATTCCGAGATAAAGGATAAAGACAAAGGCTCATTAGAGATGGACCGGTTCAAATCAAAATGGTCCTTGAATCTTTTTTTTTTTTGTTGGGTGATCTTGACACTGATATGGCTTTTATTATTGGGACCTATCTTCCTTTACTTTCTGATAATGCACATGGTTGTCCTGATTCTTGCAGCTTATGCGCTACAATATGAAAATGTCATAATTAAAATGTGATAAACAGCCATAGGAGATTGATATTTTATAATTTATCAACCTTGTCCACTTAATGTTACTTTTCTTTCTCCCTTAAGCAATTTCTATCTACACTAATAGGAGAAAAACAATGGGATTTATGAGGAAGGAAGAATGATGATTATCAAACTTGTGTTCTTAGAAAGATAATGAATTTGAGTTTCATTTTAAAGTATGAAAAAATTTACACTGCGATGAGAAATCATGATAAATTCGTTGAAAGGTCTTTGAAAAGACAGCATCAAACAAAAATTAATAACATATGATTCAAGGTACTTCCGTACTTCTATTGACTTATGTTTAGCCAACAAAATATAGTTTAAAGTCAATGTACAACAGGGCACACTAGATACCAAAGTAATCACAAGTACAAAGTACAACGTACAACGTACAACGAATAAGTTAAAGAATGTTATATTTGCTTTCTTATAACAATTTTAACACCATTTGTCTATATAAATCACTACATAAAAACTATTATTCACTTATTTTACCATTTAAATGTGTCACACTTCACATGTTATGTGCCGTCCGATTATTTCACAATAAGCCAATAAATATTGTGACATCTGATGTTGAAAATAAAAAACCATATCTATGGCCGGAGGAAATTTATCGTTGCATTGGCCCTCTTGGAAACAGCAAGAAAATTGACAATGACCATTAACAGGAATGGCTGGTGAATGATAAATGAACTAAATTGATGTATTTCTCACAGATAATTTCGTGACTCAATAATATATAAGTGTTCTTGTTTCATGGGGTGCAGCACCTATAGCATCACTGATTTTAAATTGTTTAAAACTAACATTTTACTTAGAAAAACGAGTAAGCTGTCACAATCACAAAAAGAAATCATGTGGACCAAAAAGGTGGGGGAACAAAACAAAAGAAATACAACTCAATTCACATTTATGCGTTGGTCTTGGAAAAATATAGTTGATTCGTATGAAAATGTAAGTCCATCACTCTTCAGAAATCTGAGAAGACATGGGAGGATTATATAGACAGCAAAAATAGCTTGTGCTTGCGTTGCATATGCATGAAAAGAATTGTTCTAGAGGATTATTCTGAAAATGTAAATCCTTAGAAAGACATATCATAAAATGAACACAAAAATAATAGAAAGACAGCAAAAAGAAAGAAACTGGTGACATTGTGCTTGCGTTGCATATGCATGAAAAGAATTATGTTTCAAAATGAAGGAAATCAGTTGAACAAAATAGCTTTTAGATAAGCTCTTGCCACTTCATCAGCTTCAACTCTTTGGAATCCTTCCTAGACACACCAATGTCATCTTGCCTTTTCCTCATGGGAATGCTCTTTCCAGTTGCCATGAAGTAGAAGGTTATCTAATCCAACAACTATGTCTTCAATAAAAGACAATGTAGCATTTCCACCGTCGTTATTTGAGGCCTAATATTGCCTAACTTTTAAGTTTGGAAACGGTCTCAGTTGGTTGTGTAACTATCAATTGATAGGTCAGTCCATGAGAACGAAGGAATTGGTATGCCTTTTGAATCATATTGGGCTAAAAACTCTCTCCATTGTGCAATTTTGAAATTACGCAAAAAAAACACCCAAATGCTGGGGCGAATAGCAATGGGTCCAGGGCCAATAGCAACACCCATTTTATTTTTGGGTCCAAGGTCCACATCTTTGAGTAAATTGTATTCTGTCTGGGCTTAACTTTTATGAAATATGGTAGGATCCTGATTTAATCGTGGCCCAACTATGTTGTCAACCCAGCAAAATTGCTCGGGCACCCAGCATACTGTGAATGGGCGAAATTTATATATATATATTCAATTGTGGATAATTGGTTTAATTAGGTATAATGATTTGGTATAATATTAAATAATTTAGGTAACATAATTGTATTTTGTTGTAGAAGAAAAATATTTTATTAGTTGTTTATTATAGTGTTAAGTTTAGTTTAAGTAAATAATGTAGTTATAAATTTAAAATGTATTTGTATTAGTTGTTAATATGTTTATTAGTTAATTTGTAGTGAATTTGTGGATGTGGTTACATGAAAATTTGAATATAGTTTTGTATGATGTATATGTCCTGTTAATATGTTTGTCAGTTATATGTACTAAATTTTTTGATGTGGTTATATGATAATTTGTATGTACTTCTGTATGATGCATATGTTCTTAAGATGGACGAAGATCAATGGACGTATGACTGTGCGATGTCACAAGAAGTTGATATGGATTATGATTATGATAATGAAGAAGAATGTGGTGTGAATGAACCACATGTTAATTGTTCAAATACTTTTAATACGTCTCAGGTAATGATGTTGATTAGTTTGAGTCATTTGGTTGAATTGATGTTTTGTATAAAAATTAATATGTTGGGGTTGCGTTGTAGGTATTTGGTACTCGAGATGATGTTTTGCAGTGGGCTCGAACAGTTGCCCATGAAAATGGATTTATTGCAGTGATTATGAGGTCTGACATAGATACCGGTAGCAGAGGAAGAAATTCATTTGTCTTAATTGGGTGTGAAAGGAGTGGTACGTATAAGTCTAGGAATAAAGAATTCGTTAGAAAAGACACTGGGAGTAGGAAATGTGGTTGTCCCTTCAGGCTTCGTGGGAAATCAGTGCATGGAGGGGAAGGTTGGATGGTGAAGTTGATCTGTGAGATTCACAATCATGAATTGGCCAAGTCCTTAGTTGGACATCCATACGCTGGGCGATTGAGTAAGTATGAAAAGAAAATTATTGCTGATATGACAAAGTCGATGGTAAAACCAAAATATATTTTGCTAACGTTGAAGGAACACAATGTCAACAGTTGCACCACGATAAAGCAAATTTACAATGCAAGAAGTGCATATCGTTCTTCAATAAGAGAAGCTGACACCGAAATGCAACATCTGATGAAGCTTCTCGAACGCGATCAATACATTCATTGGCATAGATTGAAGGATGAAGTGTTGGTGAGTGATCTGTTTTGGTGTCACCCAGATGCAATAAAGTTATGCAATGCATGTCATCTGTTGTTTTTTATAGACAGTACCTACAAAACAAACAGGTACAGACTCCCACTACTTGACTTTGTTGGGGTGACACCAACAGCGATGACATTCTCTGTTGGGTTTGCATATCTGGAGGTTGAGCGTGTTAATAATATTGTAAGGGCTTTGGAACGATTTCGAGACCTATTTTTAAGAAACGATCGCCTCCCTATTGTTATTGTCACTGACAGGGACCTAGCACTTATGAATGTTGTTAAAACTGTGTTCCCGGAGTGTACAACGTTGTTGTGCAGGTTTCATATCAATAAGAATGTGAAGGCGAAGTGCAAATCTTTAATCGGTGATAAAAATGCCTGGGACTATGTAATGGATAACTGGGGTACTTTGGTTGATTGTTCGTCCGAACAGCAGTTCCATGAGTCACTTCAGAAGTTTCAAGTTGCTTGTTCGCCTTGGCCAATGTTCATTGACTATGTTAACGACACATGGATTATCCCCCACAAGGAAAAATTTATTACAGCATGGACGAATAAGGTCATGCACCTAGGCAACACAACAACAAACAGGTATTAAGAACTAATTTTATTTGTTAGGATGTGGATTATTAATAAATGGTATTTAATTGTTGTATATTTTTCATGTTTGTTGTGTATTTTAAATGTAGGGTTGAATCAGCTCATTGGGCTCTAAAAAGACTACTACAAAATAGCCTTGAAGACCTATGTAGTGTTTGGGATGCCATAAACAACATGATCACACTGCAACACGTTGAAATTAAAGCATCCTTTGAAAGCAGTATGCATGTGGTTGGCCATTTATTTAAAAAAACCTTATACAAGAGGCTTCTTGGGATGGTTTCAAGGGACGCTTTAAATCAGATCACTTCTGTGGTTGACCGTCTACGTTATCTCGGCAACAATCCCTCTTCTTATGGTTGTGTGATGAGAAGCACGCACGGTCTTCCTTGTGCATGTGAACTTTCTAGGTATACTGCTGGCAGCATCCCAGTGGAGTCAATCCATATTTTCTGGAGGAGACTTTGCTTTTCAGACCAAGGGTTATGTAAGGCCGAAGTCAACATCAAGGAAGAGATTGAGACCATATCTAAAAGGTTTGACGAACTTGATGTGTCTGGCAAAGTAAACCTGAAGAGTAAACTTCGAGAAATTGTATACCCTGATCACAACTCTATGTGCCATCCTCCGTCAAAGGTCAACACTAAAGGTGCACCGAAGAAACCAATGAAAAGAAGTCAAAGATCCACAAAGCGTGATCCGCCTTACTGGGAGTATGTTGATGCTTTTCATTCTACTCAAAGCAGCAACTCTCCAGTCAAACGTAGTGCATCATGTTCTGAACCGCCTCAGCCAACAAGGATCATCCCGATGTTGGATCAATTTGTGCCATTCATTCAAGGTTTCATTCATGACGTTATGGATGTGAAAGCGAACGGTAACTGTGGATATCGGTTCATTGCTGCTTTATTAGGTATGGGGGAAGATTCGTGGCCGTTAGTGCGTAATGAATTGATTAAAGAACTTGGCAGGTGGTCGCATGAGTACATGAACCTCTTCGATGGCACAGAGAGATTTGAACAATTAAAGTTGTCTCTGCTTGTTGTTGGGTTTTCGAAGGTATGTTTTTAGGTTAATTTTTTAAATAACAAACTTTAATAAACTTACATGTGTATGTTTGGTTGATTCAGGTTAGTATGGACTAGTGGATGGATATAACTGAGAAGGGATATGTGATTGCATCACGTTATAACGTAATTCTTGTATCGTTGTCTCGACAACAAAGCATGACATTTTTTCCTCTTAGAATTCAACCTCCACCTGATTCTTCTGGGCACCGCATGATATGTGTCGGTCACGTGTTTGGAAATCATTTTGTTCTGGTACATTGAATATAGTTAGTATAACAATTATGCAATGACTTTGCTGGTTCATTTGACTCGGTCACCGCATGATATAATCTTTGTTCATGTACAACAGGTTTATTTGAAAGACCATTGTCCCTTACCGCCTCCAGCATTGTTGTGGTCAAACAATTGTTATTCTCTGGCAAAGCAGTGGGCAACTCCATATATTAGTAGAATGCAGCAATACACAAGTTTGATGTCATTCAAAAGACACTATGTTGACCTAAATGAAGACTGAACATGCATTGTTTTACGCCATTGTATTCATTATGCAATATAATTTGTTGTAAGCCATTACTAACCAATTAATATTATTAAGTACTCGTTTCGTTAAGCAAAAAAATTGTTGGTCCAACAAAAATCATTTACGCGTGTAGTATACATCATTGTCATAATTGACAACACATAATGACATGCATGCGTATTAAAGTTTGAGCGCGACAACACATTGACTGACTTGACTACACATTCTGAAGGAAACATAAACACGAAACATGTTCACGCGTGTCTATTTTTTTGTAAACAAAGTGAAGCAATCGCTCGGTCACAACCATCTATATATATAGCAGACACGGCTAATAAATCACATATTATCTTGCTTTCACATAGTCTCCTAATTGATACACAAAGTATGGCATTTTTAGGAGAAACTAGCAGTCAAACGATTGTCAACTCAAGGTTGGCTTTCATTTTTCCAAATGGATCAATTATTCACAATGATACTGGCGTTTACTTCCAAACTTCAACTCCGGTGCCCATTCGAGTACCAAACAGCTGTGATTTTGCAAGCCTAAAAACCAGAATACACAATACCCTTCAGCTATCCGACAAACAATTTTTGGATGAAATTCACTACCGCAAGCCATTCACCGATACAGGTAAACAAATTCGCTATCAGTGTATGAAATTGATAAATGATGACGATGTCAACACAATGTTAATGTGTAATGATCAATTTTCTTGTGTTGGTCCGACTGAGTTATTATGCACCGTTGGAAGAACACCAGATGGAATAATAAACTTACTTCAACGCACTATGCCCCGTACTCATGACGCGATCCTGTATTACAACGGGAAATAGAACATGCCACCGTAGAACAAATTTGTTGGATGTGCGTTCACAGGAAAAAATCCTAAGAAATTTCAAATTCCTTCAACATGTACCATTGATGAACTGAAGAATTTAATAAAGCAAGTTGCACCTAAAAGGATTCCCCCTCTTGGAATTCACGAATCACAAACGGTAAGGCAATTGTTTTTCCGCCAATCAGGTCGCTTTGAGTATTCAGATACGCTTATAAAATATGAAATAAATGAGATGAGGACCAACGAAGAACTGCTGAAGGTGTTAGTACAATCTAACTACTGGAAAAAATATGGACCAATAGAAATTTTAATTGTCTTTACTAAATATGTTGTGAAAATCGAAGACGAGATGACTGCGACATCGCTAAACAACTGAATGCAATGTTTATTTTTTTGCTTTTTCGTTGATGTAACCTTTATCTGTTTACGACGTATTTAAATCCCATAATAAAGTTCAATGTGTTGTTTCAATGGTCCAAAGATAATTTATTTTAATTGTTTGACCTTAAAACCTTACGCATACTTAGAAAGGTCGGATTCCTATTTTTTTGGATTTTCTGGCTCTGTTTTTAGGTGTTATTTGACGGAACCAGGGAATGGGAATAATTTTTTTGGGTTCTTTGACGTCCAAACATGAGAAATAGCATCCCTTCATTGTCTTACGGCACTCGCACACCCACGGAAAAAAACCCCAAACATGGGTAGTTGAACATGAAAAAGGGTCTCATTCCTAATTTTTTTGGATTTTCTGGCTCTGTTTTTAGGTGTTATTTGACGAAACCGGGGAATGGGAATAATTTTTTTGGGTTCTTTGACGTCCAAACATGAGAAATAGCGGTCTTCCATTGTCTTACGGCACTCGCACACCCACATAAAAAAAACCCCAAGCATGGGTACTTGAACATGAAAAAGGGTCTCATTCCTATTTTTTTGGATTTTCTGGCTCTGTTTTTTTGTGTTATTTGACGGAACCAGGGAACGGGAATAATTTTTTTGGGTTCTTTGGCGTCCAAACATGAGAAATAGCGGTCCTCCATTGTCTTACGACACTCGCACACCCACAGAAAAAAACCCCAAACATGGGTACTTAAACATCAGAAAAAGGATCTGATTCCTATTTTTTTGGATTTCCTGCCTCTTTTATAAAAACATTTATTTTTAATGTAATTCTTACGAACAAAACTCATGATTTTAGCTTCATTTTTTTTAAAAAAATTAAAACACTCCAAAACTTCGCTTAAGGACCACGATCGGAATCAGAATCGATACGTCAGTTAATATCATAAAATAATAAACTCTGCAAAACAAGTCAACTATATTAAACTAAAAAGTGTAACAAATACAAAAATTCATGTCAACTACAAAACAAAAAATAAATACAATAATTCATGCTCTGTGCGGCGTCTCTAACGAGCCCTAACACTTCCATCAGCACTGGCTCCCCCTCTGGCGATCGTCAGGCAATCCTGCATAATCTCATATAACTTTGTGCCTGCAGTGACCATCCTAAGGTTGAGCACACGCTCCAACCTCTGTGCAATTGCCTCATATCCGTCGTAATCATCCTGTGACAGTCATTAAAAACATTTATTATAAAATTTAAAATAAATAACAACTCATCAAACAATAAACGCGCAAAAAATCTTACCACTGCATGTCGAGGAACCTGGGGGCTAGGCAGCTATATGTACTCCTCAGGGTCTGCGGCTGGTGCATCTCTCGGCTGGTCACCTGTCTGGGTCGGTATCATGAATGGGTGAGATATGCAGAAAAACCACTCCATGTAATTCACAAATACATGCCCATGCACTAGACAAAGCTCACCCACAGGTAGTACGTGCTCCGCAAAATGCATCCACCTGTCATATATATCATCATGTGACAATCGAGCACTAACAGACGGCGGAGGGATGCTCTGAATGTAACCAAACTGTTGTACCACCCTCTCTGGTCGAGCTGTGACCACCATAGGACCCCATCTCAGCTGACCCTGGAATGATGAAATCAAATCAAAGGTCCTAAGCCCTCGATGCTTAGTGTACGGCAACCAGGACACATCTGTGACGGTCAAAGCATCACAACGTGCCCTGTAAGGTGCTCCTGTGATTCCCTTCATGTGCGCCTTCGACGTCAACCACCGGGAAGCACGTGGGGACATCTCCTGATATGTATCATCTATCGCGCACTGGTGCACACTAGGGAAGTGCTCATAGATCCAACACTACACAAAAAATGAGGTTAACATAACATAAAAACATGTTTAAATCATAATCGAACGTAACATATTAAAAAACACAAAATTTACCTGTAATAGAGTCAGGTACCCCGCAAGCTGTCGTGTAGTGGTCCTAGAAGCCTCATCTTACTGGTCATACATATGAACCAGCACGGCAACTCCCCAAGCATAACCACCACTCTGACCGAGGTTACGAAAAGCGTCTAGGTGAACCACATGCACGTATGTTGCACTCTTATTAGCAAAAAGAGTGCAACAGACCAGGTGCAGCAGATAAGCACGAGCTGCTACAATCCACCGCCGGGCCTGACATCTCATCTCATAAATGTCTCGAACCCATCCTAGTCGTACGTATGCCCCACGTGTCAGTGTTGTCTCGGCTCTAGCCTCCTCGGCAGACACCTCAAGCAACTCTATCAGCAAAAATATCACCTCCTCCGTAGAAAGAGCATGAAAACTGTGCAACGCGCCAGTGATAGGAAAACGAAGGAGTGACGACACATCATCCAATGTGATCGTCAACTCTCCTACCGGAAGGTGGAAGGTGCTGGTCTCGCTGTGCCACCTCTCCACAAATGCGGATATAAGTCTAGGATCACCAGTAACAACTGAACAATCAATCAGTGGACTTAATCCTGTGGCACCAACCAGTCCTTCAATCTCAGGCACTGGCCTCCCAATTAATGTCACATTCCTCACATGTGAAACCAACTTCAAATTAGAACGTTCCTGATTTGAAGTACAAATTATACAATTATTAAAAAAAATTAATGACAAACAAATCAACGACGATAAATAATTAACAAATTAAAATACCTGTCCACTCCAAACAGCATGTGCAACATGGTCCGCAAATGATGTCAGCACTGACGGGTCACGTGGCCCACCAGGAAATCCCTCAGCATCATCAGCATCTGACCCCTTCAGCACCATCAACACCCTATACGTCCGCACGCATCTCAAGTGCCTCCTCAGCCAGATCAGGGACATCCTCAGTCATGTCAGCAACGTCCTCAGTCATATCACGTGCATCCGCAGTCATCTGATGAGCTCGTTGCCTACGGGCTGAGGCAGTAGGCCTACGCCTCTTGAGAACATCAGCTGCATCATGGTCAGCATGTCTATCTCTGCCTATAAGTCTACCTATAGCACGACCTAAACCTCGTGTTCTAGCCATGATCTGTAAATCATGTGGAACACGTATTTTTTTCGGTCAAAATATACACAACTTTCTTTATAAAAATAAAACAAGTTTATTTATAAACAAATAAGACTAATTTAAATCAAATTATTTGAAAACATACACAACATAATTTAAAAGAAAAAAATAAACAATTTCATTTATAAAAAAAACACAACTAATGTAAAAAAAATTAATTAGTAAACATCCACAACTTAATTTAAAAAAATATTAAAAAACTTCATTTATAAAAAAAACACAACTATGTTATTTAGTAAACATCCACAACTTAATTTAGAAAAAAAATAAACAACTTCATTTATAAAAAAAACAACTAATATAAAAATAATTAATTACTAAACATCCACAACTTAATTTAAAAAAAACTTCATTTATAAAAAACCACAACTAATGTAAAAATAATTAATTATTAAACATCCACAACTTAATTTAAAAAAAATAAACAACTTCATTTATAAAAAAAACACAACTAATGTAAAATAATTAATTAGTAAACATCCACAAATTAATTTATAAAAAAATACTTCATTTATAATAAAATAAACAACTTTATTTATAAACAAAAAAAAACACAACTAATTTCAAAATATATAATTAGTAAACATACACAACTAAAATTATATATAAACATAAAACAAAAATGGGAAAAAAAATTTCAAAACATACACAACTTAATTTATACCATTTATAAAAAATAATTAGTATTTAAAAAAATTCCAAATCACACACAACTTTATTTATAAAAATTAACTACTTCATTTATTAAAAAAATACATAACTAATTTAAAATT
Organism: Glycine soja; assembly: GCF_004193775.1. Lineage (NCBI taxonomy): Eukaryota > Viridiplantae > Streptophyta > Magnoliopsida > Fabales > Fabaceae > Glycine > Glycine soja. The sequence continues at coordinate 16,697,172 of NC_041008.1, read as the reverse complement.
AAATAATTAGTAAAATACTCAACTAAAATGATATAAAAAATAAACAAAACCAATTAACAAAAATAACCAACTTAATTTATACAAATAATCAACTTTATTTATAAATAAAATACACTAATTTTTTAAAAATAAAATAATATTTTTAAAAAAAACTAACTTCCGGAAGAATTACTTCTTCCGGAAACTTTCCGGAAAAAGTGGTTCTTCTGGAAAGTGCTTCCGGAACCACTGAAAGGTCATCCGGAAGAACCCTTCTTCCGGAAACTTTCCAGGAGAACTACTTCTTCTGGAAAGTTTCTAGAAGAGGTGTTCCGAAAGACCAGTTCTTCTAGAAGAACCCTTCTTCCGGAAATCTTCCGGAACACCTTCTTCCGAAAATCTTCCGGAACACCTTCTTCCGGAACTTCCAGAAGAACCCGAAACGGATCTTCTGGAAGGCACCACCGTAACCACCCTTTCCCCATTTTTTCCGGCGTCTTCTACCCTAAGGTTTCACTAACCTAAGATTCCACTAACCTACCCTAAATGCTACAACTATAGTGCATAATAAAACCAAAGGAAGGTTAGGGGCACCTACCTCGAAGGCAAATGGCGTCCAAGCAAAAACAAGCAGCCGGGCTCGCGGAGAAGAAGATGCAGGAGGCTCGTCTCGGAAGAGAGAAGAGAAGCAGCAACAAAGAAGAAGTCAGAATGCTTTCGAAAGAGGAAAAAAAAAAGCGTTTTTAACTTTTTAAATGAAAGGCAAAATGACTCATTCAATAAATTGCTGGGTGCACCTAGCATATCCCTCCCCATTATCTTATTGGTATAAGATCTAAAGATGCATGGGATTGTTTTCTTTTTCGTTTGTTTCATACTTAGAAAATGAAACCCCAATAACCAACGCAAATGACATTTGATGGGCAATTTAGTAAGTGGGGTAATATTTTTCGAAATTACTAAGTGGGGTCGTTTGTGAATTATTGCTTATTTAGGGATAACTCCTAACATATGTTACTACTTATGAGTTGAAAGTTACAACATTCGTTGTAATTTTTATTTTTTTTAATTCTTTTATAACTTTAGTTAATTTTATTTTTTAAAAAATTTATGACTCTTAAATCATAGTATATTTATTTTTTTATGACTTTAAAGTTGTAAAGGTTTGTTTTTTATTTTTTGTTTTTATGACTTCAAAGTCATATTTTAGTTTTTTGTTTTTACAACTTTAAATCGTAAATATTTTTTTTACAACTTGTCAGTTTTTTTCTAATTTAGAAGTCGTATATTTATTTACGGCTTCTACTTTTTTTTTTACATTAATTTTTTTACAAAGAATTGTAAATAATTTTTTAATTTAATTATTTAGTAATAAATGTTTTTTATTTTTTATTTTTATTTAGTATTTTATATGGTTTAAGTTAATATTTTATATATTTTTTAATGTTACTTTATTTAATATTTTATATAATTTTTTACTAATGTTAAAGAATTTTATTTGTTTTGTAAATAAAAAATAATACAAAATACTTAAATTTAAAAGGACTTATATTTTAATGAAAATATTAAAAAAAATTGTTATTAATATTAACTTATAATTTATGAAATAATATTAACTTTATTTTATAAATTAAAACCTGGTTGTTGACATCTGATTGTGTAAAGGTGACCATACAAGTAAACTAAACGGTCAATATTGTTTCTACTCTTTATGTTTCTCATTAATTAGTATTATTGATTTTAAATTAATGTATTATGTTGTTTTATTTTAACAACTATTATTATTATTAAATTATTTTCAGTTGTTAATATTAAAATAATTTATACAGTAAAATTAATATTATTTCATAAACTATTAGTTAATATTAGTAACAAAATATTTTAATATTTTCATTTAAATTTAAATCTTTTTAAATTTAAGTATTTTGTATTATTTTTTATGTACAGGACAAATAAAATTTGTTAACATTAGTAAAAAAAATATATAAAATATTAAATATATTAAATAAAAAAATATTTAAAAAATATATATAATATATTAAATAAAACTAAAAATTCAAAAAAAACATTTATTTATTATATAATTAAATTAAAAAATTATTTATAATTAGAAAAATAACGTAAAACAAAAAAATAGAAGTCATAAATAAATATACGACTTCTAAATTAAAAAAAAATTAACGACTTTAATGTTGTAAAAAAAATTATAACTTTAAAATCATTAAAACAAAAAAAAAATTAATGCGACTTAGAAGTCAGAAATTATAAAAATTAAAGTCGTAAAAAAATTTACAATTTCATTAAAGAAAAATAGTAGTAATGGATATTAGGATTTTTAACTCAACATTTATAACATCTATTACAACTTACTCCAAAATAAATAATAGTTCAAAAATAACCCTCATTTAATAATTTTGAAAAAAAAATTATCCCCACTTTTAAATTGGCTGACATTTGACCCAAAGAAAATAATAACAATGAAAGTAACACATTGTTGTTGTGGTGGGTTTGTTTGGAAGTTGAGCAAACCGTTGAGTGTGTGCCGACCTTATTATACCTTAGCCTTGGACTCTTTTATTATTCCTTCGGCTTCTATTGTCGTTATGCTTTCTTCATCCTTTGGCTGCCACTTACAGCCACCTTCCAATTTTGCACTGATCAGAATTGGTTCTCTTTGTGTACTTGCTCCACCGAATTTGTAATATTGTTGTATTGATGTTTTCACAATTTCGAATTTCTCTTCTGGGTGGTGCCAAAAGGAACAATAAAATAAATAATTAGGTCATCTGTATTATGACTTGTGAGCCGCTCAATTAAATAGTGCACAAAGTGAATCGCTGAATGAAATTAGAAAATTTTCACACGTCGGTGCCCACTTAGAAACTGTTAGACAAATCTCACATAATGTATGAATCATGTTAAATAATTTGGATGATTACTGAGATGTTCTGATGTTGAAGAATGAACGATATCATTTTTACTAAATAAAAACCCATGATTAGTTGTGGGACTTAAATAAGAATGGATTGGAGTACAAATATTGGACGCATGTTTAAGACTCTAAGCTTTGGCTAAACTTTCATGTCAACAATTAAAAAAAAAACACGCAGCTATTAATGTTTTGGCTTTTTAATATTAATTCAAAATTAATTATTTATTTTACTATTTTTTATTTCAAAATTATTGATATTTTAGAAATTCAAGACTTAATACTTATTCGAACTCTAACCTTATTTAAAATAATGAAAATTCATGTTGTATTAATAATATTTGATTTTTACACTGCATTGGAACAGAGGATTAAAATAGTTGAGAAGGACCTAAAAAATTATAATGGAAATTCTGTTTTTTGGTTAAAAATAAGTCTAAATAAAGATAGTTCAGTTCAAATACTACTAGTATGAATTAATTATTGCTATTATTAACCTTAAACATCAATAATTATGTAACAGTATATCTTCTAAACTCATAAATGCATAATGGGCTCCTATCCTTGTTCCTGCCAACTGTAATTGCCTACTCCAGTTATTATCGTATTGACCAATCAAACCAACAAATATAACAAACCCACTCACGTAGTTGTATGACTCAATCATTATGGTCAATAAATAATACTGTATGTCTTTCTTCAGTGACTACTCTAGTCACTATTCAATAAACACACCAAACGAAAATTCTTTGTTCAATAACACAACATAATCCAAATCGCATATGCAATATACTGCATGTTTTTGCAGATAACGGACGAGTGAAATTTTTAACAGTAAATAATCATTTTTATTTTTGAATCTCTAAAGTATTTTTAAAAGAAAATTTTAATTTTAATCTCTAAAATTAAAAAAAGTATGATAAATTCATTCATTCATTTATTTTTTATCTGTCCCCGTTAATAAAAGAGTGTATGTGACATACATTCCAGAACGAATTTGTCAATGTTTTACATATTCAGGAAAGAAAATGATTATTTATCCAAATATAATTTAATGTTCATCTTTCTCTCCTTTTTTAATTATTGCAAGCATAACATTACAATAACCACTTAAAAAAATAGGAAAACAAGCATAAGTTAGAACAAACACAATAATAGACATAAAATTAATTAATAACATTAATTTGTCTATTGCTTTGAAATTTATTCTAAGAGTACTTTGCCCAAAATATGAGACTGAAATAAAAATGCACAATCATTAAGTTAATCTTTAAGAAAAAATGAAATCCAACTTGATTTTGTCACCACCTAATGTTGTCTCATTAGAAATTTCATAACAATATAAATATATATTTTTTATTAATCAATATTATGTTTATTATTATATTTGTTTTAACTTATGCTTATTTTTTTAGTTTTTTTAAGTGTTTAATGTAATATGATGCTTGTAACGATAAAAAAAGGAAAGATAAAAATTAAATTATTTTAGATAAATAATCATTTTGGTTCTTAAATATATAGAATGCTAACAAACTCATCCATAAATGTGTCACATAGACTATTTCATTAATAAGTTAACAAATAGATGAATTTGTTGTAATTTTTTCACTTTCGAAAACTAAATTTTGAATTTTTATCTTTCAGGTATAAATTTATCAACACTCTATACATCCCGGGACCAAAATAATTATTTACCAAATTTTTAATTACAAAGAAATAAAAATAACCGCTACATGATAAGTTATCCCTTTTATATGGGTATACTGCACAATATGTTTGATGTTTCTAATTATAAGCATTATGTTGAAATCATTTTGTTAAAGCTCTAACTTATATGTTGTATTTGGTTGAGGGGAGAGGAGAGAAAAAGAAAAAAAAATGTGGGGATACCATGTGTACTTCACACTTTCTATATTTTATTTTAATTTAAAATTTTATTTTATTTTTATTTTCTTTATTATATATCATCTAAATCAAACACAATATTAACGCACAAATTAGAATACTAACACACAAATTAGAATAACCGATAAGGTACTCAAGGTTGAAAATTGAGAACCAAGCAAAAGTATATTTTGCACCTTGAGATGTATATCTTAATGAATAGTTAGGATTTGATATAAAGGCAATAGGAAAGGATTTTGAATAGTAGTATTGGCTAGTGTACTAGCTCCTGATTCTAAAGCTAAAAGTAACAACGCAAACAAAACTAAAGCAAGCAAATTCAAAGATGTAAGGAAAACAACAGGACTGAGTGTGACTGTGTTACCAAATAAAGGTGTATGGTGCATCATGCCCCACTACCTAGGCTGTAAGTTGCAGCAGCATCCCTAGGGAAAATGAGGGAGCATGCATGACCCTCTATAAAATATGGGAATCCTATGCCTAATTTTTTTCTTTCATAAAGTCATCGAGGCTAGGCTAAATAACACGCGTAGAGATCCTGCTACAAGCATCACATTTCCACTGTTGCAAACCACTGTTTGTTTTTCTGAAACGGAATGATCACAAAAGAATCAACAACGTAAGTCAAAATGTTCACGCCAAACAAAGTGTAATTTTATTTTTGAGCGTGTTGTAGTTGTGTCCTCTCTCGGTGCAATTTCTGATTTTCTACTGCTGCTCCTACAAAGGAAAATGTTTGGTCAAAAAAGATAAGAAAAAAATATAGGTACATACGATTTATAATGTGATGAAAAGAAGAAGAAAAATATGTTGATGAGATATATTAAATGAAGAGTGATTTATGTGTCATTATTCTCACCATGTATACATGTTTGCATTTTGTGACTGGGTTTATTGCTATGCGTCTAAATTTGACTTCCACCCTTTTATTTTCCATGGGAACAAAGTTATACACTGTAGTTTGAGAAGGTAAAGCCTTACCACTAATGACACGTGTTCATGGTACTTCTTCCTTCCGTTTTTAATATATGGTGCATAGAATCGTGGGTGAATTATGATTCTATTAGTGTGTGATTAATAGCATATTTGGATTTACATAAGATGATGATGCAAAATTGCGTTGGAATAATAGTCAATGTAACCTTTAGTAAATATTCACAAGTTTTGTTTTGCATAGATAAATTAATTCTAGATCTGAAAATAATGTTTAGTTGAAACAACATAATCATGTGTTTAGTTTTACCGTTAACTCTCTAAAATAGAATAAAAAACATAAAATATCATCACCATCAAGTAGCTTTACATTCAACATGAAAATGGACATGATTTTATTTTATTGCACCCCTACACTAAACATGTGATAAGTAGCTTTTACATTGCATCAAAATTTCACAAGTCTTTCTACTAATTTAATTTTAGTTTAAACTAAAAACATTCAAACATAAATCACTTTATATAAAAATAATTTTACAAAAGAAATTGTATTTGAAATTAATTTTGCAAAAGCTTAAAAATTTGTCCTACTATTTAAGAAAAGTTTAGTAGAGAAACATTCTATAGACCAAAGAAAAACAGTTCGTGTGCAGAGACAACTTGGGGGGTAATGTATATATAAAAAGAAAAGGAAAAAGTTAATGCGATATTGTACAAATCATGAAATAAATTTTATACAGATTGAGCGATAATTTTTTGCCTGCTGTCTCTCGTGATTTTCTGAAATCATGAAACTTGATGTGATTCAACGGGTCCACATTTTTCTCACCACCTGATTACTCAAACCCTAACATGTCAATGTAAACAGAGTATACATCACATTATGTTTCTTTCAAGTGATCTTACAACTTTCTACACGTTGCATATCTTCATGTCTTAGACAAAACTTTACCATATGTTCTTTGGTACCATTTATATTGGGAAAGCATATGCAATTATATAATGGACAAGTGAATGAGTGATAGATACCTCTATGTACAACCCACGACATGAAATACCCATCGAATCCAGCTCGACTTCAAACTATAGATCATATAAGTGACACTGTAATGCATATTCCGAATCCTTCGAATTCTTTATTATATAAGCTACGTAACGCATTCAATATATTAGATAGTGATAAGTATCCCTTTAAATTCACATTATCTAGCTTAATGTAAAGTTCAATTTTAATCGTTATGGGAGAATCTCTGCAACCGTGAAAATTGGTTTTTGTAGCCGTAGAGGTATTCTTTTTTAAATAACCTTAGACATTTATTGTCGGTCGTTTATTAGGATGTACTACAAACTATGGAAGTTGGAAGTAGTTCATTTCATTTAAAAAGTTGTACATCTAAAAAAAAAAGCCAATTTAATGAGGGTATATTTGGACATTCTGTCCATAAGTACTTTTTGGAGAGAAATTTGAAAAACAAAAAGTCCATAAACTAAAATTAACTTATAAGATTTATAAGTTATTTTGTAAAAAAATATTCTCATTAATTTCTTCAAAATTTGATTTTTAACTCATCAAAACATGCCCTAAATCCAGAAACTTCAGATTCTGAAATCGTCACAGTTCACAAACATAAAGTTAAAATTAGCAAGTAAACATTGCAAAAATATGTACTGTATAAACAAAAAAAATGAATTGATGTTTCACAAATATTAGTTGTTTTTGCCCTCTCATTCGGAACTAATCAATGTCCAAAAACAATTTTTAGTTTTAGAAGAAACTTTTAATTAAAATTGTCAAGTATTTTCTACTTTATTTTAAATTGAAAACTAGTTATATTTTTTGGTAGAGTAAAATATAAGAGAGCCAACTTTAACCCGCAAATCCACACTTTTCTCACGAAAAGATTTTGCAAATCCTAGAGATAAAACTGAGCATTCCAACAAAGCCTATCGAACGTAGATACAGTGCACCAAAAGAGGATAAAGAAAAAATAAAGAAAAGAAAAAAAGGGAAAAAGGAAACTAGGTGGCACGAATAAAGGAAGCAAAGATAGCACGTATTGGTGTTATGGCATTGTGTGTTAATGCTTCGTTATGTGTCTTGCAATTGCAATGACCACCAGCTTCCTTTTCTTACCATCGCATAGTAGGGTTGGCCATGCATTTCTCTGAAGAAAGAAGTGAGACCCATTATCATTATAGATTGCTACGTTTCCTCAAAAGTCTTGACCAGGCATCAGCCACCCCCACATTTGTTAGTTCCAAGATTGAGACTAGACATGGATTTTTCAGCCATTAAATAAAAAAGAATGCATGAAAACGATTTGTGAGCATTCCTAAAGCAATGCCCCTTCTACCTTACACGTGTTAAAGTCACCCACATGGGGCATTCCAAACCCATTTATTTACACCGAAGCTTCCCTCCCAAGCAATGGCCTAATCTTCCAAAGCATAATATAAGTAGTGTTAAATGTAACTCACGATGGACCCATGAAGACATTCCGTAATCACTAGCTTTTTCTTGGTTATACATTTTATTTTATTTATTATTATAAGAGTCCCCAACTGGTTCAGCAATTTTATTATAAATTTACACATATCCAGCTGCAACCACTCCTTGGACTAAGTGAAAGCCACTTTTAAATTGTACTGGAAAAGCAACCACCCCTTCATTGAGGTAAAGGCAACCACGCCTTCATTGAGACACATCTATCATACAAGAAACCCTTCATCACTATTCCACAATTATTAATAATTACTCCAAAAACTTGTCATTAATTGGTTATTTTTTTACCTATGCAAAATGTGCTTGAATTTGAAACTACAACGAACAAATGGAATTAAATTAGTAATTGGAGAAGGCTAAAAAATAAGGTACACACATCATTATCAACAAATGAGAGGAGATAGTGAAAATTCCATGCATTATTATTTATTATAGTAAAGTGTGATGCGGGTGGACAAGGTTGGAATCAGATGTTTACTACTGACAAGTATTCCCCCAAAATGATTCCATGTGATTCAACCATTGGAAGGAGCCGTAATCCCAGCAAATATGATCCAGCCCCTTCCAAATTGCTTTGCTTATTTTACCCTAAAGCACCAAATAAAAAAAGGGTAAAAATTTGCCCTTCCACCGTTTTTGTCTTTCCCTTGTTGTGACTTTCGAACCCCATCAAAAAGGACAAAAGTAACTGATATCACTGCAATATTTCAGCTCTGCTGAAGCATTGTTAGCTTTTTTCTTCCAGAGGCTCCTAATATTATTTTTAACCCTCTACAACTGTAACCAACCAAGCCAAAACAAAAAAATAAAACCATCTTCTGTTCTCCCAACAAAGCTTTTTCCTTTTTCATTTAACTTCCTTTTCCCCCCAATTGCCAGCATAAACCTATTTCTTCTTCTATAAAACTATTCCTCCTGTAGAAGACAACTACATCTTCATTTCTACCCTTCAACCCCTACCATTTTCCTAAATCACCCCCACCCCCAAAAAAAGATTATAAAAAACCCTATTCCCCACCCTAACAAGCAAAAGATTAATAATCATTATCAATATGTCCACTCCTGTGGCAACCTAATCTCATGGTACCCTGCTGGCTGAGGCTTGTTGAGGTTGCGCTTCTGTTGAGAAAGGACATAATTACCCCTCAGCCTGGAAACAGCTGCACCTGGATGCACACAAAGTCAAAGATGCACAGCTCAATAAACCAAACATTTTTGGATTTTTTTTGCATCAAGGAAAAAAACAAAACAAAAGGACTACATTGATAAACCAAACAATTTTGGAACAAAACAAGGATTTCAAAGGACTACTACAACCACAAGTGTAAAAAAATTATTTACCATTTTCAATGTTGGGACAAGCATTAAATCGTTGCAAGTGTTGCGGCTGACCAACTATCATATCATCGAGATTCAGATTTAGGGCCTGCGCCACTCTAGTTGGAACCAGCACTGTTGAACACGCTGCAAACACAAATTAATAACAATTATTTAGGTTAAAAATCATAGATATGAACATTTACATGGTTGCAATCAAAACAATAGACCATGACTAGGACAGAACATTGCAGAGATTTAACAAGAAACAAGACACAGCAGCCAACATTTATTACAATCTCCAACAACCCGTAAACCTCTTAAACAACCTTAATTAATGGTGTCAACGACTACATTAAAACATTAAATGAAACAAAAATAAAACTTGAAGCTTAGCTTGTGTTAATCACCTGGCTTCTTTCGTGACTCTGGGATATCAACTCGCCGAGGAAGGAATACGCCAGTGCCAGCACATTCCCTTCTCCCAGAAGGGTTTCCGAGAAACACAGCTCTCATGCCAGAGCCATATTGCTGGTTCTGCTGCTTCGCGTGCTGCAGAGTAGGCCATGCAGATGCAGACAAACCCAAAGGTCTAATGTTTCTTCCATTAACATCAATGTTCCTCCCTCTATTGGGAACCATTTGGTTGCTTTGTTGCTGCCTCTGAGAGTAAACCCCATCACATTGCTTCTGCACATTCCAGACCGAGTTCTGCTGCTTTGCCAGCTGTTGCTGCCTCAACAACTGAAACTAAAACAAAAAAAAAACAAAATCAGTAAGATACATAACAAAAGGAAAAACTTTTAGAAAATAACAAAAGATACTGTAATGGGGTTAGCTTACTTGTGCTATCTGCAATTGCTGGTGAGAGAGTGATTGTTGTTGGGTGTAGAAACCACCCACATCAGGGTTTGGATTTGCGGTGGTGTTTTTGGAGGGTAAAGTGGTGACTGGAGAGGGTTTTCTTTGGGGAACAAAGTTTCCATTGTGATGGTTGAGAGCATAACCTTCTTGCTTCAACCTCATCCTCTCAACTTCCCCTGCAGCCGCATGCAGCAGATCCCAAGTGGTCTTCGCAGAGGACAACTTGCAAACACCATCTGGGCTACCCTGGCTCGACCCTTTGCCGCAACTACACCCACTTCCAAACGCGCAAAGCGTGGATTGAGGAGAACCAGACACAAACCGACCCTTCAATAAAGTAAAAAAAAATACAAAAATTAGAAAGAAAACTCCTAAATAACACTCACTGTCCCACACCGAACAAAAGAGAAAGAAAGACAAAAGTTATATAACGTACCACAGACTCGGTGTCAGGTTGAAGAGAGGAGCGAGTTAAGTGGCGAGTTAACTCGGCAACGAGTTGCTCTTCCTCGTCGCTCTCGGTCTCGCTGGAGCCACCAACGGTGGAATCAACGGGAGAACCGTACGGGAACAAAACGGCGTCGTCGGACAAAGGCGGAAACTTTGCTTCAAAGGGTGTCGGAAATACGACGACGTCGTCGTCGGCGAGGAACTGCGGCGGCAGCCAGAACTCGCCGTCGTCCAAATTCTCAGCCATGAGGATAGAGAGAGAAAAAGAGAAGAAAGATCTTTTGGGAGAGGGAGTGGTGTGGTGTGTGAGGAGATTTTTCTGATTCGTGAAGATTTTAAAAGGTACGATGGTGTGTGCAGAAACTGAAGGGTCCCATCGAAACGCGAAAGAGAGTGTGTGAGAGAGAAATAAGGGAGTGTGTGAGAGAAAAGATGGGTGTATTTGTAGACACGGTGAGGGATGGGCGGTGCGGGGAAGCTCACGCGTGTGAGTGAGAGTGGGCAACACGCGCACTAATAAGGAAAATACAAATAAAAATACTCCAAATAGTGTAATGAAATGATTTTGTGCCTGCTCGGCGAAGAGTCATATCCTATCAACTTTTTTTTCTTAAATTATTATTACGCGGGACAGATTTTTAAGTTAGAAAATTATTGTTCAGTTTAATTAAATACTATTTTTTTTGGCTTGTGATAAACTTAAGCGTAAACTATTATATTTACGTTTACATACCTTAAAATTTATTTATATTGGATTTTATATTTTTCCTTTTTTTAATATTTCGCGTGCCTGCCAGTTGCTACTTGCTACTCACAATTTTTATATACATCGTGGCAATTCGCAGAAAGATCGTGTTAATAAATATGATGCAAAAATCAAGAAAAAAAAATGGATATAGTAAACAAAGACATACTTAACATTATAACTAATCTAATATCACTAATTTTTAAGATATATAAGTATAATTTATTTTTATCTTAATTTTCGTGAGTTTGAAATATTGTAATTTCGTGGCTTTATTTTTAAGATATATAGGTTTTGTTTTTATTAAAATAATATTTAAAATTTGTGTTTAAAAATTAATCGTATTAAAGTGATAATGTAAAACATTTTTTAAAAATTGAAGTACAAGCGTATGGTTAGATTTATTTGAGTTGTACATTTAAAATTTATTTATAAAAGTTAAATAGAGTCTTTATGAAATATATTATTACTGGTTTATTTTGTTTAAAACTAAATACAGTCTCATACATTGCATAAGAAGAAGAAATCTTAAAAAAAAAAAAAACATCTTAAACAGTTAATGTCAAACTCAAAAGGCTAGTTTTTTTTTTAATCAAAAACTCAAAAGGCTAGTTAAAAGCAATCACATATTTCTTCACTTACACTATATACATGTTTTATTGTATTATATTTAATATTTTTTGTTGCTGTTATTTTCCGTGTAAATATACAGGTTGGTAGGTCTAGTTTTTTATAATCAAATCGGCGAAAGTTGAGTGTAAAAGATAAACTTAAAAAATCATTTTATTTTTTATGTAAAAATTTACTTTTTTTTTAGTTCTTATTAGTTGGTTGTAGTTAAAATATGAACAAAGAGTGTCTAGTTTTGAGTATGAAAGGGAAAAAAATCTTTTTCAACAAAAATTATTAGTAAGCAATGCTGAAAAATACTCTTTATCAATGTTATAACTAAAAAATATATTCAATATATCATTAAATGCTCAAGAGTTTGAATCTTAATCAACTATTGAATATGAAAAAAATTATATTTAAAAGGGAATATTCACTTTGTATGCAATCACCGTCTCCAACAAAAATTAGGTATCGCTTTCAATATGAATTATTTCGTATTAATATTATGTTCAACAAAAAAAATAACTCAAAAAATGTTATATATTTTTTTATCGATAAATATTGTTAATGTTTTGTTAACTAAAGAATCAAACTTAAGACTTTTTTCTATCTTCCTTTTGCTTTTACCACTCCATCAACCTTATAACTAAAAAACAAAGTTATATATTAACATAAAATTAAATAACAATAAAAATTATTCACATTGTCAATACATTCTACCAAAATGATATAGGAACCAAATTATTTTGGAGCAAACGACCATTTGGGATAAATTTTTTTTCAAATTTATCATTTGGGGATTAAATTTAAATTAATACCTCGAAAGAAATAAATTGTAGAATAATCTATAACTTGAAAGTCTTAAACTATGTTACTACTTATTTTCTTTATTGAAGTAGTAAAAATTTTACAACTTTAATTTTTTATTTTTTAAAATACAACTTTAAAGTTGAAAGAGTTTTTTTTTACTCTTATATCTTTAAAGTTGTAAGAGTTTTTTTTTTCTTTTTATTTGTTTTTAACTCTTGTGATTTTAAAGTCTTAAGAGTTTTCTTTTGTTTTTTTACTCTTACACTTTAAAGTTTTAATATTTTTGTCCTTTTGCATTTTTTTAAAATCATCAATATTTTTTATTTTAATTATTAAATGAATTAATATATTTTTTTAATCTTATTTAATATATTTTTTATATTTTTTATTAATGTTAAAGATTATTATTTGTATTGTAGATTAAAAAATAATGAAAGAGTTAAATTTAAATAAAAATATTAAAATATATTACATATTTATTTAACAAAAATATTAAAATATTTTGTTAATAATATTAACAAATAATATTAACACTCTTTGTGGTCTTTATTTCCTTTCTTGCATTGTACGTTTCACACTCTTTTATTGTCTATCCGTTTATATTTTTACACCTTTAAATTTCTCTCATTTTAAATTAATTAGCAATCCAATTTGCTTTTCAGTTTTCATGTACTTTCTAACAATTTTAATTTTCTGTGGATTTATTTTGTCAAATTATTTTTCTGTCTAAGGATTATTTTTTCTTCATCGAACCATTTTCTCTGTAAACTATTCTTTTCTTCACCCGTTCTTGTCAAATCTTTTCTTTATTGTATAGTTTAATTTATTTTAATTGATCTACCCATTCTTTTCTTTTTGTCGATTTTGTTTTCACCAATTTAACACACAAAAAGTCAGCTTTATATTTGAGTGTCATTTAAACAAAACACAAGCTTTACCATGGTGTAAAACTTAAACTCTAGCGGCCAAATTAGTTACACAACAGTCATGTTAAATGAAAAAAAATGCAAAACAAAAAAAAATTACAACTTTAAAGTCGTATTTATAAAAAATAAAAAATTGAAATCATAATTTTTTTTATGAGTTCATGACTTTCACTTTAGAAATCATAAATTATCTTACAACTTATTCTTTCACAATATTAATTTAAATTTTATCCCAAATGAATAATTTGAAAGAAAAAAAATGCCCCTAAAGCGTTTGTCCATTATTTTGTGTTAAGAAAAAACTATAATAATGTATAAAGAAATAAACTTCATGGATTGAATTCAGAATAAGCGTGATTTGTTTGTCAGTGTACGTATATAATCTGGCACTGTCGTTTCACCTTCATTCCATTCATAGAAATATAACCTTTTTTATTCATAATTTTGAAATTTTCTCTGTTTCTTTCATTCTTCTGGCCAAGCATCCTGTGTCTCTTGCGTCCTCCCTTTTATTTTTATCCTTTAATAGACAAACTATATAAACAAATAAATTAGCATTTTCATTCTATTTTACCTAAATGCCCCCAAAAAATTCAAAATCATGCAGAAGAATAAAAACGTAATTACAGGGAAAACTCCAGTCGTTGGTAAGTGTTATTTTTAAATGTGATTATCTAAGTTTATAAATATTCTTTGCATGTTTCTTATTTAACTTTTTTATATGGTTTCTTATTTAATTTTGAAACATATAATGAGGTATTCTCATTCGGTTAAATTCATTCATAAATGTTAGAATTTATAGTTTATCAGATAACTAGTTAAGTAATGAAATTGTTAACATAATTTAATATATTCTACATTCGAGTTTTGTTTTAATTGCAATAACATATTGTTGTTGTTGTTGTTGGCCAATATCCTTCTTTCACGTAATGATCCTATTGAAGTAAATAATTGAATATATTTTCACTATAAAATATTTTAAATTTTATGAAAAGAATTCAAATATATGAGAAAAAAATTGACGAACAAAGATGTCAATTGGTAGCCTAAGCATTTAACTATGATTTTAGGGGTCAAACTTCGTTGCCTTGATAGTGTCGTTTCCACACATAATTTTGGCATGCCTTTCCTTTTCACATTGTATAAATGTGCTACCTCCGTTTTCTTACATTACAACATCCACCAACATTTTCATTTTTATAATTAACGTCAGCAAAATTTGTTAAAATTTAATAACAATATCAACATTTTGATTATAAATCATTAAATGTGAAATAAAATAATGTAAACATATATTTAACTTATAAATTAAAATTATAAAAAGTAAAATGAACAATCATTATTTTTATTTAAGTTGAAATACAAAAAAAAAAAAAACATTATGTGTCAATTTCATACTTGATGCTTTCAATTTAAAAACGTAGCTTATTGTTTCATTATAAGGAGATTTTTGCACGTGTACAGAAAACCTATTTTTGAGTTGTAGAAGTTTGTTGATTTTTAAACAGTAAATGTCTTTTAAATTTGAGCAAAAGTTTAAAAAGATCATTTCATTTTAGCCTTTATTTTTTTATAATAATCCATTCAATTCATTTATAATATTGTTGATACAATTCATTTATAGGTAAGTTGTGTTTTTATCATTTTAAAATTTACCGTGTTTATATTATTTATCTTTATGTTTAAAATAATTTATAATTAATATTTTAGTTATAGAAATTTAAAAAAAAATCCTAATCTTAAGCCAATTCATTTTAAGCAAATCTTAATTGTTTATAAATATAATTTAATTTTAATATATATATATATATATATATATATATATATATATATATAGATATATAACTTAACGTGTGTTGTTCTCAATAGTTTGACCATTGATTATTATTCAATTATTTAACTATTTAACTATTACGATTTCATCCCTTTTTCTCATAAGGTTGCTTATAAATAAAACACAATCAATCAAAATTTGTTAATGAATATTTAAATAATATTTTTTTATCCCACATAAATTGTATCAAAGAATCAAACTCCAAAAATCAATAGTTTGTTTTTACTATCGACTATAAATTAGATATACTTTATAATTTTTATTTATTTATCAATTGTTAATATTTGACGTAGTTATAATTTGTAATTTATAATCATTTGATACTTTAATTATTTCTTATATATTATCATTTTTGTATTTGTATTTGTTTATACTACTAATTTAATATTTAAAAATATATAATGAAATAATATATACATAGTCTAATAATATATATTATTAAAATATTATTTAATTATACTTATATTGTAATAATTTTTTGTCAAATTTAAAACTTTCACAAAATGTTATAATGTTTTCTTGAAATTGAGAATAACTAGGGTTAAATTAATCACTTTAATTATTATAATTTTAAATATTAGAAAATATTATATTTTTTCTTAAAATTTAAAACATTTTTATAAAAACGTTATGTATATTTTTCAAAATTGTAGAAGCAAATAACACAAAAAGAGAGTTAAATTGTGTTTTTAGAAAATTTATAACTTTTTCTAAGACTATAAAACATGTTTATTGTTTGATGAATATAAAAAATAAAAGATGAGAAAAACAATTTTCTTTGAAAGATCTAATAAAAATTCAAAGTCCTTTTTCAGTTAAACAAGAAAGTACATAAAGAATTTATATTGATCCGTCTCAACTATAAGACTATATTTAGTTCTTGATAACTATCAAGTTTTCATTAACTTATCAAAGTTACAAGTATTGTTCACTATCACTTTTGCCTCTTATACTTGCAAGCTCTACTCCAAACTTGACTTAGATCTAGTATTTTTTATTTTATCAAGTCATTGCTGACTCTAAACAAACAACAAGATTTGTTGAAAGATTGTTCATTGACTAAAGTATGATTGTCTAGTAGACAAATATATAACTTAGTACTTTTAGTCTTTTCTCTCAAGTAGGGCTAAGCATAGGGTTGGGTTTGGGCCTAATTCAGGAAATCTGGGCCAATTCAATAAGTTACAAAACAAGAACAATTCTAACTATTTTTTGTCTTCAAGTTGGGCGGGTTCGGGTTGACAGGTTACGAGTGGGTCAGTTGAGTCCAAACGAATTAGGCTAGGACACTTTGGGCTTAATTTTTTTTTCTTCAAATTCCTACTTAATTTATTCATTTGAGTTGGGTCCATATTGTCAAGTCAAATTTTATCATTCAATCTTTTTCTTTGTTGTTTAATTCCATAAAATTTTGCATTAGGCTCTTTAATTGAAATTAAATGGCCAAAAGGCTAAAAATTGAAATTAAACTCTTATATCGGATCGAGTCGAGTATCGACCAATTAAAAAATTTGAACCCCAACCCAATTGTCAGAAACAGTTTGGGATTGAATTTAAACCCTGCTCACCTGTTGACCCGTCCAAACCCACCCAAATTTATTTTTTTAGTTCGGTTATGTCGGGTTTGGGTGGGGTTGAATCCATTTACTCACCCTTACTCTTAAGGTATACAAGATGTTTTGAGAGATTTATATCTTTACAAGAATTTACACAAGGTTTTACAAAAAAGAATGAAAGAGTGTTTCACACAAATGATTCATGTCTTGTTTCTTCAAAACTTCTTCTATATATAGTATTCATCTCTAAGTATTCGTTGTCTTTCAACAATTGGATTCTCCACTATGTTTTTTGTTTGAGGTTTTGAATTTGTTGAAGCCTTTAATGTTTGTATTAAACACATGTCCTTTCTTCATGCAAGGTTCATGCTCAAAGGATAGTGTGTCTTGTACTTTAGCAGGGAGTAACTTCTTTCATCATAGTAGGTCAACAACAACACATGTTTTTTTTATGAGGATTAACGTCTTCATGGGATTTTGAAGATCCTAAGAGAATATTTTCTACATAAAAGAATATCACACATAAAGTATTAAAATGATGGTCTTAAATACATTACTCAAATGTTATATTGTCTTATAAGTGTATCGTCTAAAAACTTCATATGCATATCGTCCAAACGCCCGTTCTACATCCTTTCTTGCCGATTCTTGTTGTTATGCAAATAAGTTTCGCTTTTCTCCTTGTGGCATTGAGATGGTCTTCACAAACATGGCAAAG
This sequence comes from Glycine soja, assembly GCF_004193775.1. Lineage (NCBI taxonomy): Eukaryota > Viridiplantae > Streptophyta > Magnoliopsida > Fabales > Fabaceae > Glycine > Glycine soja. Next base: position 16,679,091 of record NC_041008.1, on the reverse strand, counting down.
TCTGGATAAATGTCATTCACTAAATAGTATCCCATATTATATTAGGTTCTATTCACTGTGAATTACATCGCGGGCGTGCGTCCTAACAAAACTTCATCAAACACATTAGATTCATTTAACATAGTAATGTCATTATTTGAACCGACGGTTCCAAAAAATGCATATCAAATCCACAAGTCTTGTAATGCCATAACTTCAAGAATGATTGTTGGGTTGTGATGATCACCTCAACAAAATTGACCTTTCCAAGCAACTGGACAATTTTTCCATTCCCAGTGCATACAATCAATGGAACCTAACATACTTGGAAATCCGCGTGCCGCTCCCATTTGTAGTAGGCGTTCGGTGCCTTTGTTATTTGGTCTCCTCAAGTACTCATTCCCAAATATGGTGCAGATGCCTAATACAAATCGCTCCAAGAATTCCACTGCAGTTGTTTCATCAATTCAAACGTATTCATCCACACTGTCAGCAGGTGATCCATAAGCCAATATACGAATACCAATTGTGCATTTATGCAATGGAGATAAGCCTTTTTGACGTAGTGCATCAACCCTCATTTGAAACTATTCATCATGGTTGTTGAGTGCGTCTACAATTTGGAGAAACGCATGCCTTCACATACGAAACCTTCTCTGGAATTGAATCTCTGTGTACACAGGATTTTTTGAAAAATAGTCATTGAACAATCGATCATGACCTTCTTCACGATTATGATGTACCACTCTTCTTCTTTGGCTATGCCTAGTGGTGTTGCCATGTAGTTGTTGTTGGCTCTCAAGTATCAACCTAATGATTTCTTCATCGGTGTTGTCTTCCAATTCCTCATCTATCATTTGATCTAAAACTTCATCTAAATTGATGGTTGGATCCATTATATGGTAACCAATGTGTTTGAAATAAGAGAGAAATATTGTGTATTTTGTATGAGAATATGTCAGAATAATGAAACATTGGACATTTATATAGCTTCGTTAATAACAACTAATTTTTCAACGGCTAGTTTTTCAATAGTTACTTTCATAACAACTAGTTTTGCAACTGCCAATTTTATAACGACTACTTTGATAACGACTAGTTTTACAACATAAAATTTTGAATTTAAGACACAACAAATACCTACATTGCTAAAATTAAATATCAAACACAACATTAGCATAAGAACTAAAAATTTAATATCCTAGTTTTTTCCTAATATGGTCACAATACTTTTCGTGGTCTTTGCATTGTTGTTCAGACATGTTGGATGTATCCTTCATGAGGATTTCATACTCCATACGCCATTCATGTGCTTTCTTTAACTGAATAAGTTTTGATGTGTTCATATTTTTGTCCTTCATTACACTTTCTATGCCAAATAAATCAAGAGTGTTACGAGATTCTTTTCCTTTGCTTTTCCTTTTTGCTGCTTTTTGTCCAATTGGGCGAGACATTGGCGATGACGTATCACATTCTTTGACTTCAACGGGTGTCTCTGGGTTAGAAGACGATGAGTAATTTCCAGAAGCAGAAACCTTTGTTCTTTTTGAACACTTTGACATAAATTCTGCATCAAATTTGGGTTGATCTTTCAACAACAACCAAGCATGCTCAATCTCAAATTTTTTACCTGTATCTTGTGAGTAAATCATATGAGCATCAGCCAAAACATCCTTCTCTGAACTTCCACTTCTCCTATGTTTATCTGCTTGTTTGTAACACCCGTTAAACTTTTGAAATGGAGGATGGATCATGTTCCACCGAGATTTTAATTGAGTCCAACTTCTTTCACAAAATTGCCCACTTTGATGCACGTCGTCATTGTTGTACGCATTTTTTATCCTTGCCCAATATTGCTTTGATGTTTGGTCAACTCCTATAATTGAATCCTTTGACACATTCAGCCACGATAGGACAAGAATCACATCTTCTGTCACCAAGAATGCGGTGCGACTTTTTTTCCACCAGAATTTTGATCTCCTTCGTCTAGTTGAATATTGTCAACACCGATGGGTGATTCAATTTCATTGCTAGGAAGCGGAATATTGGATAAAGAAGGCCTATAACACATGTTTGAGTTAGTGGGAGTTGATGGTTGACTATAAATTTGTGGATTTTGAGAACTACCCCTGGTAGATGGCTCTACATTGGATGAATGATGCATATACCACATGTGTGGGGGTGGTGGGTACATAATATACTGTGGTGGATTTTGAGAATTTTCACTAGTAAGGGGTGGTAGTGGACACATAACATACTGCGGTGGATTTTAAAAATTTTCACTGGTATGAGGTGGTCAATACATAACATATTACGGAGGATTTTGAGAATTTTCACTAGTAGGGAGTGATTAGTTTTGCAAATAACTATAGTAACATCGATAATTATACTGATTGGAATCTATTTCAGAGAGAATAAAAAAAATTGACACTTGATAGCAAAAACAACAAAAATTACCAGTACAAGAACTGTGCAAAACATGTTGTATCGTGCACAAATTTATAGTGAATAGTGTAGCACAATGAAAAAATGCTACACAACGGTCATTTCTACACGGTCAACGGTATCATTTTCAAATCAACGGTACTACACAACGGTAACATTTCCATCAGCATTCAAAATCCTTCCTTATTAATTACCTAAGCTATTCAACAGTCCAGATTCATCCTCATTAATAAAATGGACGGTCTAGATCGTGTCACCTCATTTATTACCTAGGCTACCTACTCTGTGCCTTTCTATCTTCTCGAGAGAACACTTTCTCTCTTCACCACCTCTAGAAGCTTCCCCCTCTGCTCCTATCTATCTTCTTCCTCTCCGCCATGGCCCATTCGTCTCGCGTCACCTTTGTCGGCGTCAACACCTCTAGCCACCACCACAACACCTTCGTGTTGCAATACCTTCGTCTGGTCTCACCTTCACTTCGCGTCACCACCTTCGGCCATGGTAGCGTCTCACGTCACCTTCACTGACGTCAACACCTCCGGCCATGGTCGCATCTGGCAACAACACCTCTATCATGGTGCATTTGCCGTCACCTTTGCTGTGCTTGGTTTTTTCCTTTTTCCCCTTTACTGTTTTGCTTGAATCTGAATTTAAATCTTTTTTTTTTTCAAATTTGATGATTTTTGGGATTTATCGTGGTTGTTCAACGAGTTTATATGTTCCCTGTTCTTCCCTTGGACATTTATTTTCCCTCATGTTAAACCTGTCCTATGTGAGAAAATCAATTTTTTAATAGTTAGATATTTGTTATGTTTGAGAAAATCATTTTTTTAATTGTTAAGTATGGTTTCTTATATAAGAAATTATTCTCAACAACGAAGGAACGTACTCTGTCATGTCAATTTGTTCAATTTGTTCCTGTGCAAAAAAAAATTAAGAAGCGATTTCTTTCCATTAAACACCCGGAAGAAATATGCATTGGAGATACTCTTAATTGCTATCAATTGGACTTCCACTCTTTTGGTAACTTGCATTTTGCGCTCATGTGTTCTAATGTTCTTTAATTACCTTGTGTTATGGTGCTAGGCTAAAATATATCCATCTTCGGAGAACTGCTGTGATTATTTACAAAATACTGCGATTCACATTTCACCATCCAAATGCTTCTTACAAATTTCCTACAGTATGTTTCGAAGGAAAAGGAAGGTTTGTTAAACTTTTTAAAATAAAATAAACTTAAAGCATAGTTATAATGACCATGCTGACATGATTAAATAGTTGAATTTAATCATGTATTCATCATGTCAGTGCAAAAAATATAATATTTTACACGTAGACCTGTCATTTTTTCATAATTATATTCAACTATTTTTTTAATGGGAAATAGTTAGAGTTAAATTAGTAATTTTAAGTTTAATTGTTTTAATTCTAACAATTCAAGAATTGTTACATAACATGATCTCACATTATACGTGAAATATTTTATTTCAATTCATTTAAAACTCTTTAATTTAATTGATTTGTGAAAATACTTATCATACTATTCACATTTCAAAAACTAACAGTTTATAACTCATAACTCCACGATAAATACATTCATGCATTGTATAATCAACTATCTTTTATTTGAAGGAAAACCATGTGTTTGATGGCTCTACAATTCACTCACAACAAATACAGCATCAGACTTTCTCAACACATACATGCAGTCATATAAATAAAAAAACTTAATGATTGTTGACTCTATGCAAAAATAAGATTAAAAAAAAGGAAGGGAGAATCACATTTTCACATGCATGGGAGCTAGTGAAACCCTAAAATCGAAACCAACAATCTCTTTCTCTTTACTTTTGTAAATTTCATTTTAAGGAATTTCTTAGTACTTTCTAGAAATATATTATAATTATTTATCTATGTAACTTTGTACTTAGAGAAACTATTGTCAATAGGGCTCATCCAAGTAAAATAAATTTTTTTATTTTAAATATGTTGAATTCTTTATATGTAGTTTTTTTTAAAACATATATGATGTTTTTTAGAGGGCGAGCCCTGGTGCAGCGGTAAAGTTGTGCCTTGGTGACCTGTTGGTCATGGATTCAAATCCGGAAAGAGCATCTGGGCAATGGGGTACGAAGTTTTTATATATGATCTTTTTTACTTTATAAATATCAATAATAAATATTTTTTATTGGAAAATTTAAAATTTAAGTTTTAATTATTTTTTTAGACCACCTTATCGTGAAATGGCCCCTAAATTACATTGACTGGATTTTGGTGCGTTGTCTTACAAAATAGTTCAATTCTTGCTTCCAATTTAGGCAAAAAATTATTGACACTCAACAGTTTTTTTGGACAGTAATAACTAGTCTCTATACACTATGGACACTGGACACCAGCGACCCCAAAAGCATAAAAAGGTCACTCGTATTATAAGTATCATTTTGATTCCTAAGAACAATAATAAAAATATCAATTAGTATAAAGCAGATCGAGCAAGACAAATTGGTTTTCAGATTAATTTTTGTTTTGTTGTTTGCTTGGTCATCAAACTGTTACTCTAATGGCATAATAGGATACATGCTTCACGATTCCTGAATTTGGGAGGGTTGGGTCAAATATTTGTGAGGGTTGGTTCAACTTCAGCATGTGGGTAGTGCTACGAAGCTGACCCACTAACATGTAGCCAGTGAACGTCTTCCATCTTAGCAGTTAACGCCTGGTTACAGAGGATCATCCCTTTTGCATGTTACTCACGTGACTTTCTCCACCTCTCATTTAATTTCCCAACTTGCTGTTATAGCGCGTGCCCTGCACCATAATGATAAACCTGTTCGTTTAAGTTGTTATAAAAATTAAAGTTTTTTTTTTTATCATCAAACAAAGTTTATTTATTTTTCAAAATATCATTATTACTTGTTTTATAGTTTTGCCTGTTTTATGGTTCTTGAGAATTGGAATTTGAAATGTTGTATAGGATCGTTTTGCTGGAGGAAATCACAAAATGGTAGGGGTGTGGGATTTGGAAAAGGTGAAGAGAGAGAACAAAAAGAAGGAAAAATGGTATTGTGGTCGAAAATCATCTTCCACAGTGATAACCGACGTGGATCCATAAAATTTTTTAGTGGAGATAATAAATAATTTATAATATTTTTATAAAAGTAAAATATCGTAAAGTATTACATAATATATAATATTATAACAAAATAAATCTAAAATGCTTAAACTTTTATAAATTATAATTATTTTTTTATGTATTTTTATACTTTAAAAATATTTTATGATTTTTTTATTGTCAATACTATGAAAAATATCTCTCTCTATGTATGCAATAAAACAATTATTCAATCATTCATCTATTATGTGATTTCACATTCTATTCTTCACAAAATACATTCTATTCTTCACAAAAATTACTGTAAAGAAACATCTTTCAAATGTTGCAGTTGGCACAAACAAAATCAAAGCTAACTTCACAAATAAGTATTGGGTACATAATATCTTTTTTAGTTTTTACCAACATTTGAGAAAGATTAACAATTCCTTTTAACTTTATAATTGATCATCAGAATTAAACACCTTTGATAAAAAATTTAAGTTGGCTTTCAAGTCTTATAAGTTTCACACAAGAAAATTTTGATAGATAAAACTTAGTCAAACAAATCATTTTTTCCTTATCAAATGCAAAATTGCTCTAATGGTGTTGTAAAATTCCTTTTTAAAAAATTTTAAGAATCTTTTTTTCACATATGACTCTAATGGTGTTGTGGAATCCTTTTTTTTATAAATTTCTTCATTTTTAGCACACTAAAAAAAAGCTAATTAGCATAAAAAAGAACAAAATAAAGTTAATCTTGTTATTGTTTACAAATAAAACCTATACTATGTTAATTAAGTCTCATCAATAATTTATATTAAAAATTTGAAAAGAGAAAATGATTGTTTTTTTTATAAAAGTCTTACCGCAATTTTGCAAAAATCACAACTCCGCAAAGACCACAATGCTACCAATGCACATAGCACACACGTCCATGAGTGAGACCACCGTGATTCCGTGAACATGAATAATTGAATAAGTTTATGAATTAAATATAGTTAGATTTAGGAAAAATGAATAAAAAAATGTAAGTGAGTGATAAAGTGATTTAGGATGGGAGGTGGTGGTGTTTGTCTCTTTTGAGAATTGGGAGGGTCAAAGGGAGTCAGAGACCATTTACATTGTAATCAAATGTGAGTGATAAATTATTAATTTAATGTGTGAAATGTAACGTCCTTTATTAAAATAACCAATACTAAAACACCATTAATTCATATTTCTTTATATCAATAACACCATAAAAGAAAAATATAATAAAAGAAAAACACTTCTACAAGAATTATAGCATGAAAGTTTTGAAAATGTACGTGTTTTATTCACCTTTTGAAACAAGTAATTTGAATTCTTCGTTATCTTTGCCTCAACAAAATTTCTTTATTTTTTTTTCATTTTTCTCAATCCTTGAGAAACTCACTAATGTTAAGAGAGATTGTTTATTTATGTGATTTTAAGAAAAAGAACTAGTTATCCTTATATAAGCGTTGTACGTAATTTGAAATTATATCTTTTAAAATTTATTTAATCAATCTATTTTTATTATCTTTATCCAATCTAATGCATTAAAATAATTTAATCTATCTTTTCTTTTACTAAAAAATATATTTAGATAATCTTTATCTAAATAATTATTGGATTATTTTTTAGATGTTACATGAAACAGTGTGCTCCGTGTAGTGTGTGGTGTTTTTTTTTGTGTTACTATAACAATAATGAAATTGGATTAAATGATTTGGGCTTGAGCATGTAATTTTTGTATTGAATGCCTTATGTTTGTTTGTGAGTTAAAAAAATTCAATGGGGCAATATATAATTTTTTATGAGGGAATTTTTTTTTATATACATTAACAAATAAAAAAAAATCTGGTGGGGTAATTGCTCCCACAACATAGAAGGTGCATCCGCTAGTGGTGGTAACGATGAAGGTTTTTTGAATAGAAAATGAGGGAAAGAGGGGAAATTTTTGATGGGGAGGGTTGTTGAGTCAAGAGAAGAATTTATACCCTTGTTATTTTGATTTATGCAAATAAATATTCAGTTCCAAAGATTGTGTCTCATAAGCTTGCAAACAAAAGTTGTTGTGTTGTGTATGCTCTAATACATCACACCATAGTCAACATATGTAAAGTTTGTAACATTTATAACAAAGTTTATGCTTTTTTAGTTGATTCTTTATGTAGGGAATGCTTTTTATTCTTCTTAAGATCTATCCAAGAACAAATAGAAAGACAAAAATCAAATAATAAAATTACTTACTCCATCAAAAATCTTGCCTAAAACTAGTTGTAGTGTACTTAAGTGCACAAAAGTGACTCAACTTTTGATGTAGTACTTGGAGTGTGCAAAAAGGAATACAAGCAAAGTGTTTTATTAGTATGTTTTGACAAGTTAGTAACATGCATTTAATGAATTTAATAAAAAAGTTATTTAAAGACAAAGATTACTTCTCCAACAAGTCTACTTATACTTGAAGTGTTGAAGTGTTGAAGTTAGAAGCATTAACAAGCAATTATTCACAAGTCTTCAAACATTTTGTAATATTTTCTAAGATAATATTCTTAGCTCTCAAAAAAACCTATTGTATTTAGTTATTTTTGTTTAGGTATTCTTTAAAATCCAATCTTTCAAATGATAAGCTTTCTATGAAAAAGTTTTTAAAATCACAATTCAATCCCTTTGTGATTTAAAAATATTTTGGTTATGTTTATTGAGTATACATAAAACATTAAAATTGAATAAATTATTAGAACAAAAGCTCTCATAAATAAGTTAAGTATATAGAATTACATACAATTTAAATGATTCTAATGGATAATTTTTAAATTAAATTTATTTTAATATTTTCAAATATAAGTAAATATATATAAGTTATAAAATTACATAGTTATGAATATTTAATTCATCTAGATTTTGATATCCATGTATGTTAAGGTAATATTACATTTTTTTAAAGAAGATAATGTTACATGATTTAACTATTAAATTTGTTAACTTTACATTTTATTGAAATTTATTAAATGAAATAAGTGACGAAATTTGCGGTCAAAGTAAATATATCCCATCACTTTTTTAAATGTACACATACACGTGTATACCATCAAATTGGTAGGTTTGGTGGAATTTATTATTTTTTATGCTCCACGTGTAATTTAATTTTGAATAAATACCAGAATTATAAATAAAAGACTAAAAGTATGCAGGCAGATTTTGAAAGAACAAATTTCCTTGATGCAAGCTAATAATTTGAGGGACATCTCAACCGAAAAAAAAAAAAAAAAAGTTGTAGATTATACTTTGAAAAAATGATAATTGAAGCCGTGAGTGGCGGTGAGTGGCAACTGCGTGTGAGTGGAATCCATCCGGGCCTCATGGCTTCTGACTTCTCATTTTAACAAACCATATGAAATGACATATCTTCCTCTTGCATGTGTGTGTACATGCATGATGTGTTTGCACTTATATTAATCATATTTTCCAATTAAGATTTAGGTTTTCAATTCTCATCGAGTGATTCTTAAGCTTGCTCAAATTATTCCTTGGTTCCCCACTTTTGTCCCCTATTTTTTCAACACCTAAACACATTTCTCTGTTGCTTTTTCCATCTATGCCTATGGGAATTTATGTCAAAAATATAAAAAGAAAACATTAAATTATTCATTTGGTCCATGTAATTTGAAAGTAGTGTTTTTAGTTTCTATACTTTACATTTTAATTTTTTTTAATCCCTGTAATTTAAAAATATTCTTTTTAGTCCTTATAGTTTATATTTTAATTCTCTTCTAGTCCCTATAGTTTGAAAGTGATATTTTTAGTCCTTATAATTTGTATTTTAATTACCTTTTAGTCTGTATTATAAAAAATATATAAAAATAATTAGTTACAAATTAGTTATAAATTATAAATTATTTTTTTATTACAAATTATCTTATGATAAATTAGTTACAAATTACTTGCTAATATTTTTGTAGTTAATTTTAATTGATAATATTACTCATATTTTGATTATAAGGACTAAAATGAAATTAAAATATAAAGTATATGAACTAAAAAAATTACTTTCAAATTATAGGAACTAAAAGAGAGAACTAAAATACAAATTATAAGGATTAAAAAATCACTTTCAAAACTATAAGGACTAAAAAAGAATTAAAATGTAAACTATAGGACTAAAAAAATCACTTTCAAACTATAGGAACTAAAAATATAAGAATCGTGAAATTATAGGAACTAAAAATATAAGAATCGTGAAATTATAGGAATCAAATAAGTAACTTAATGAAAAGAAAAGTAAGTCTCCTTCACCCTGCTTAATAACCAACCTTTTCATTACAAGAATATCTTCTGATAGGGTCATTAGGGTTCTTTTGTTTTCTTTATTCTTCTTTCATAGCGTCAAGGTCGTAGGACCCTTAGGAAAAGACCTCATTTAGGTGATTCGGTTAATCACAAACAGCGGCAATAAAAAGATTATGATTTGGTTTAATTGGGCACAATGATTGCTTTGTGATATTACACCTCGAAAAAAATGGTATTTAATTAAAGTTTGATGGTATGTCGTCATTAATCCAAATTCTATCTATTCATACACATGAATATCCTTGTTGTGATCCACTTGTGACATGCTATGTGCTACTAATGTAGATTGCTGCTGTTTTGCTCTACCGGCACATTTACACAAGTCATATATAGCTGCATGGTTTCACTAATAAGCAAAGTATTAATTATATGCATCTCACTCAATCGCTGTAATGGGTAATAACTTGTCTTATCAAGTTATCATCCTTTATTTGTTATTTTGTAGTTTTTATTCATGATTTTTTTTAATTTATCGAATTCCATTTTTTTTAAAATTTTAATTTTTGATATATTATATCAAATTAATAGACATAAGATATATGTCTTGACTTAAATAGTTTACTTACACAAACTTTTCTTAATTTTGTTCTTGTTGAAAATGACCTTTTCACCCTCTACCTATATACACACAATAACTCAATAAGAATGAAAGAATAAAATTATTTCAAAATAGGAATAAACGGAACTGAAGTCTATTTAGTGTTACAAGATTTTTAGTCTTTAATTATTTTATCAGCAACATCTTTTACTCACTACAATAATTTTAAAATGAATACGTTTTCATATCTTGATATTTAATGTTAATATATAAGTTAAGGAATTAATATTTAATAAATATAAAATATTATATTATATTTAAATTAAAATACTATTATTTAATAAATTAATATATATATGAATATATATACATAATTATTTATAATAAAATACTACCTTAAAATTATTAAATAAATTATCGAGACTTGAAATTTATTAAACATTGAAATTTTAATTTTTTTAAAACATTAATAAATATGAAAGGAAGATAGTAATAAGTCAAAAGTATAATTAATATATTACCAAAAATAAAAATTATTTTTTCATATTATGGATCCCATCTCAATAAATGAAAACAGTTTTTACTCAAGGATTTAGCACTTCTTTAAAGAGAGTGTACTCTTTAAGGATAAAATATAATTATAATAACTTTTAATTAGAAATTAATCAAGTTATTAGTATATCAATTAGCTGCTAATTTCTTAATTAATAATAATAAAGTTATTAGTATATATTACAGTATATTAATTAGTTATTAATTTCTTAATTAATAACTATTACTATGTATGTTTTATACTTTAAAATGTACTTTCTAGAGGAGTTAACTTAAGTAAGCTTGCACAAATTTCTAATTAACAAATAAATGTTTGGTTCATACTTCATAGAGAATTTAGGAAGCATATAACTGATCACTTTTTTTGCCATGCAGTTGATAAACCAGTTTTGAAATAGCAAGAGCTAGCGATGCTTTTAAATAAATCTTTGTAATTAAAATCTATATTGGTTGAATCATATCTTCTATCTATTTCCTTATAAAAAAATCTTTTCATTTTCTCTTCAGCAATTATTTTGTAGAATTAATATTATAATAATTATTTACAACGAATTATTAACAGTATAACATACATCACGATATTTATGTTTATAAAAAATATCATTGAGATTGATCCTAGCTTTAATGCCAAAATGGATTTTGACATATTATATATTCTCTAATTTATTGAAATAATGATGATGATAGTAAAAAAAAATATCACCCTAATGCTGCGGGAGGCTCTCGAACCTATTAATGCTCACGTCCCAGGATTTGATTTCTTAATTAAAACAAGCTTTATAAATTATAAGTTGAATTAGTGTTTAACTTTTCTTAATTCAAGGGTACGTGGAGGGATGCAGCCATTTTTCACTATCAAGTGTCCCTTAGCATTTTTTTATAATATTTTAAGTATTTAATATTTATAATTATTTTCATTAAAATAAAATTATTAAATATATGAAGAGACTGATAATAAATTAAAAAATATCTTAATTTTATGAAATAAATTGTTTAAGAAACTTTCCAAAGAAGCCATTGATAATTTTCTTATAATTTTAAATAAATTAATTCAAGTACATAATAAATCCCTGAGAATTTTGAATTGGGTATTCATGCATTTTGAAATAATGTTACAAAATAACAATTTTTTTTTGGAGAGAAATTTGTTCGCATGTCATCATATTTAAATTTGTTAACATGTACTATTGATACACGTAAAAATTTGATAAAACTAATAATATATTTTAATATAGTAAGTTACAAATATGAGAAATACTCATTAGTATATTATTTTTCTTTAAGCAAGTACGTGTTGATCGAATATATAGCCAGTGCACTCGTTATCAAGATTGTTTGTCATTGACAAATGGTGATTGTTTTTACTTAAAGAATTTTTGAGTAGTGGGGTGAGGTTGCAACTTGCAACTGTGCGAGTACAGTCAGGAGAATTATCATTAAAAATACAAATAATAAGAAATTGATTAAGCAATGAAAACAAGAGGCTGCACATGCATATAGTGACTATACTGCTTGAGTCAAACCTCGTAGCATCGTAACACTTGCAATATAAAAATAAAATATGCTCCTCACAACAAGTAATAGAGATGGGAAGAACATGCTTCTGACAACTTTTTGTAATGTATGTATACTTATCATGTCTTAATTAATTTTGTATTTGCTTGCTTTCCCTTTTCAGATTAGATGACACCATCGATTTGCTTAAAAAACTAACAAAGAAAAGTATGGGAAACTTGCAAGATAAGAATCACGTCAGAAAACTAATTGGAATTTCCTAGATTGAAATGGTTAGACACTACCACTGATTCGTGGAGGTTGTAACATATATGGTGCCCATGTCGCAATCATTATTTGTAGTGTGCAATGTGTAATAGCTAGCTAGTCTTGTTATTATAATTGAATGCAAATGTTTGAATTGTTATATGGGTTCGATAATGCATCCAACATTAAGATTACTACGAGTATAATTGTTGTGCATATGGAGAAGGTGTGATGTGGGGGTGGATATAATCACATCAGCAACAAGAAATTAGTCTCTTCAATCATTTGGGCGTGGCAAGCAAGTTTTTGCCACTAATAATTGTAATAGGACTTTAAACCATTAATGGAGTATTATATAAATATGTATATTGGCACCATATTCATTGCAATGTGATATCATACACTTATGGGGATTGGAATCAGATGATAAAGAAATCAATTTCTGTAAGCACGCATGCAACCCCACTCCTTATCGGCTTTCTTTCTTTTTCTTCAATTCCTATTGCAAAACAGAGTAAATGAAAGGCTAAAAGTCATGGAAGTTCTATATATTTTACTACCATTGTACTCAATATATCGAGATTGCATGGTACAATAGCAATTTAATCGGCAAGTTTGCTTGATATGATACAAGTAATAAATAGAGTTTTTGACCCCAAAAGTACAAAAACAAATAAAAAATACATAAATAATACATGTGTGCTAAAATATTTATCAAAATAATACAAATTATTATTCATAGAAAGAAATCAGTCCTTTCCAAATTAATTTTTCAATGCAAAAAAATTATTTTCAATATTGGCAAATTAATAGTCTATGCACCGATTTCTCAACCTGTTTTTCTCAATGCAGAAAATTGGTTTTCGATGTGCCACTTTATTTATTTTTGTTTTTTGATTTTTTTAAAATTTTAAATTTTAAAAAACAAAATAAATAAGTATAGAATTAAAAACAAAAGGCAAAATAAAATGTCACATTGAAAAATAGGTTTGTGGAAATAGCACCAACACCTCCCATTTGAGCGTAACCTTGTCGTCAATGCCATGAACTCCGTCAAACAGAAAACCACTTATCTGCTCCTCTGCCACACCAACACCGATGTCAACGTGGCCACCCATAGGAATGCCAAGAGCCTCTTGTGAGATGAAAACGACGCCGTTTTGGGGTGGAATAAGTTAATAACTGGAACCACACGAGTGTGCCTCCTCCTTGTCTTGTGTTCCAACCCTTTATAGATTTATAACACATGTTATTAGCATAGGTTATCATGTAACTACAGTTAGAGTTAGCTTAGTTGGTTAGAGTGAGTTAGAGATAGTCAGTTACAAGTTAGTTATTCTTGTAACTAAGTATATAAACTGTAATATCTAATCATTATAAGTTAACTTTTCATTCAATGATAATCTGACCTTCTTTTCATTCTTTTTCTTTAATTTTCTCTGCAAGCTTCCTCTGTAAGCTTTTGTATTTCCATGGCAGGTTCTTTGATGGTATTAGAGCTCTTCTCTTGAAAAGCTCTCCTGCGCAACTCATCATTTGCTTCTTGTTTTGTTTGTTTATTTTCTCATCATGAGTACCAATCGATCACATCAAGATCAATCCTTAAATATACACAATCCTTTCTATCTTCATCCAAGAGAAAATCCTGTGATTGCGCTAGTTTCTCCGGTGACTGATTCATCAAATTACAATTCATGGAGTCTTTCAATGCTCATTGCATTGAGTACGAAGAACAAGGTTGAGTTTGTCGATAGATCAATTAAGAGATATGCATCAAATCATGCACTTCACACAGGTTGGAAGAGGTGCAATAACATGGTGGTCTCTTGACTCGTTCATTCAGTCTCACCTTCAATTAGACAGAGCATACTTTGGATGGATGATGCTTGAGACATATGGAAATACTTAAAGTTGAGGTACTCACAAGGTGATCTGCTGATAATTTATGAGCTACACTAGGATATGGCATCCATTAAATAAGGTGATAATATAATAACTGATTATTTTACAAAATTGTGAGTTATTTGGGATGAATTAAAAAGCTATCGGCTTGATCCAATTTGTATATGTGACCCAAAGTGTATATGTGATGCTCTTGGTAGTGTTATAGAAAGGAAGAAACAAGATCAAGTTATGCAGTTTCTTAGAGGTTTAAATTATCATTTTGGCATTGTCTGATCCAATGTAGTGATGATGGATCCATTACCTAGCATAGCAAAGGTCTTCTCATATGTTGTTCAACAAGAAAGGCAGATCAATAATAGTGATCTGATGGGAAACACTAGTCTCATCAATGCAGCAGGCTCACTTTCATCGAAATCATGTACCTACTGTGGTAAGGATAATCACATAGTGGACAAATGTTATAGGAAAAATGGTTTTCCTCCAAATTATACTTCTAGAGGAGGAGGAAGTAGCCAATGAAGCTTTGATAAAGGGAGTTTTGATGGGAAATGAAGCAAGGTTTGTACACATTATGGATTCACAAATCACACTATTGATGAATGTTACAAAAAACATAGATATCCTCCTGGACACAAGCTTTACAGGCCTCAAGGATCAAATGTTAACAATGTTAATGTTGTGAAAGAAAAAGGTGATGGCCTTGTTCTGGAAAGAAGTCAAGAAGTACAAAATGATGAAGTAAAGCTGACCTCTCAATAGTATAAGGCCTTAATGACACTGCTACAACAACAACAGAACTCCGCTCACAACAATTCACATGTGAATCAAATTGGTACAATTACTAGTTCTGTTGGTTCCAAGAATATACACAAAGGTAAGATTTTGTCTATCACTTGCAATATAAGCAAATCCATTCCAAGTGAATGGATTCTTGATTCAGGAGCAACTGATCACGTCACAATATTCTCTCATCTATTTTCTTCTTACAAAAAGATAGATCCCATAACTGTTAAACTACCCATTGGCCACATAGTCACTACAAATCATGCAGGCAGAGTTCAATTCTCTCAGTTTTTATACCTTAATGATGTTTTGTACATACCTACTTTTCAATTCAACTTGATTTCGATATCTAAATTGCTCTCGTGTTTGCCTTGCAATTTAACTTTCATGAATGACAAGTGTTTCATATAGGATATGCAGAACTTGCAGAGGATTGGTACAGTTGATATGAAGGAAGCTCTTTATATGCTCAAGATGTCTCCTCTTAGTCTTGACAAGGAGTGTAATTCCAATTCTACTATAAATTATGTATTCTCTAGTGTATCATCTCTTTCATGTAATAAAGTATCCATATACTTGTGGCATTTTAGGCTTGGCCACCAATCTTTTGAAAGGTTATTGTTGTTAAAATCGTCATACCCTCTTCTCACCTAGGATAAACATTTTGTATGTGATACTTGTCACCATTCAAAATAGAAAAAGGCTATCATTTTCTGATAGTGATTCTTATGCCTCTTGTGCCTTTGCTCTTGTACATATTGATATTTGGGGACCTTGTAATGTGACTTCTATGAATGGTTACAAATATTTCTTAACTATAGTAGATGATCATACAAGGTTTGTTTGGGTTTTTCTATTGCATTCAAAGGCTGAAACACAATCCCATTTAAAGAATTTTGTTAATTTTGTTGAAAGACAATTTGATAAAAGGTAAAAACCATTAGATCAGACAATGATTCAGATTTTATTATGAAGCAATTTTATGATGAAACAATAATTGTTCATCAAACCTCCTGTGTTGAAACTCCCTAGCAGAATGAGATTGTAGAAAGAAAACACCAACATTTACTTAATGCTACACGATCACTCTTATTTCAGACTAATCTTTCTTCCATTTTTTGGTCTTATGCTTTAATTCATTCTGTTGTTCTTATTAATTGTATGCCTACTCCTTTTCTTAGCAACAAAACTCCATATGAAAAAATGTATGGATCCATCTATGACATTAATTCTTTAAGAGTTTTTGGTTGTTTGTGTTTTAATAGTATCTAGACTGCCAACAGAAAGAAGCTTGATCCAAGAGCTATTATTTCTATTTTTTTGGGTTTCAACCTAACACAAAAGGATATGTCACCCTAGATCTCAAAACTAAAGTTGTTTCTGTTTCTAGAAATGCCATTTTTTATGAGGATTGTTTTCCTTTCACAAATTAGAATAAACCTGATCTAATAACTGTTCTACCTGTACCTACTTCTTCATTTCATGATACCAATGATCAGTCTGGTGTTTTTAATTATGAATCACCAATTGATCATATCACAGATGGGTCTAATGTCATTGATTCTAACTCTCCCACCTCATAGAACAACTCTTAGATCCCTAGAAGATCCTTGAGACAGGTACATAGGACGAGGAAATTTAAAGATTTCAAATCACTTATCCATCATCAACTGTAGCCAGTCACTCTATAGGTAATTATCTTTATCCTATCAGCTCTGTCCTTTCCTATAACAAATTGTCTTCCTTTTATCACAATGTTGTTTTGTCTGTTACACAACAAGTTGAACCTCAGTCATACAGTCAAGCCTCTAAAGATCCTAATTGGATTGAAGCCATGAATGTAGAAATCAAGGCATTAAAGCTAAACCATACTTGGATTCTTACTGATCTTCCCAAGCATAAGACTACTATTGGATGTAGATGGGTTTATAAGATGAAGCACGAATCTGATGGATCAATAGAAAGGAACAAAGCAAGATTGGTAGCTAAGGGCTACACTCAAATAGAAGGGCATGATTATTTGGACACTTTTTCTCCAGTGGCCAAGCTAACTACACTTAGACTTTTATTGGCTTTAGCTGCTATCAATCGGTGGCCTCTAAAGCAATTGGATGTGAATAATGCCTTCTTACATGGTGACTTAAATCAGGAAGTGTACATGAATCTTCTTGAAGGTTTGCAGGTGGATAAGCCAGGACAGGTTTGTAAGCTCCAAAGGTCTCTATATGGCCTGAAAACAAGCTAGTAGACAGTGGTGTGTTAGATTATCTTCTTTTCTAACATCACATGGGTACAAGCATTGTGCATCTGATTACTCCTTGTTCATCAAACATGGTTCCAAGACCATTACTGCTTTACCAGTCTATGTAGATGACATTGTTTTGTCTGTAAATGACTTGATTGAGATTTGAAACATTACTCATTTATTGGACAATGCCTTCAGAATAAAATAAGGTTATTTCTAGGCTTTGAGGTAGCCAGAACACCTGCAGGTATTAATCTCTGTCAAAGAAAATATGCTTTGGATATCCTTAATGACAGTGGGATGCTTGGTTCCAAATCAGTGTCCATTCCTTTTGACTACACCACTAAATTGCATAAACATCTAGGATCTTTTCTCTCAACTGATGACACATCTTTATACAGAAGGTTAATTGGAAGATTGATTTACTTGACTAATACTAGGCCCGATATTACATATGTTGTACAACATATGAGTCAATTTGTTGCTCAACCTACTTCTGCTCACCAACAGGCTGCCTCAAGAATCCTTAGATACATCAAAGGATCTCTAGGTGCAGGGATCTTTTTACCTGTTGATAGTAATATCCATTTGAAAGGTTTCAGTGATTCAGATTGGACTGATTGCCTTGACACCATAAGATCTATCACTAGTTATGCCATTTAAATTGGTAATTCGTTGATCTCATGAAAGTCTAAGAAACAAGCAACGATTTCAAAAAGTTCGTTAGAGGCTGAGTATAGAGCATTGACAAGTGCCACTTGTGAGCTGCAATGACTTACTTTCTTGCTGGAAGAGTTAAAGTTTCATTTCCAGCAACTTGCTACCTTGTATTGTGGCAACAAGTTTGCTCTCCACATAGCTGCAAATCCTATTTTTCATGAGAGAACAAAACACATTGAAATTGAGTGTCACATAGTTCGAGAGAAGGTGATGATTGAGCTTGTGAAATTTCTTCCTATTACCTTTGTAAATCAGCTTGTAGATATCTACACTAAAGTTCTACAGTCTTGTGTTTTTTTAGTTTTTGTAATTCAAGCTAGACATGTCTAACATCCATTCCTAGCTTGAGGGGAGTTATTAGCATAGGTTATCTTGTAAGAGTTGGAGTTAGCTTAGTTGATTAGAGTGAGTTAGTTACAAGTTAGTTACTCTTGTAACAAACTATATACACTATAATATTTAATTATTGTAAGCTAACTTTTCATTTAATGATAATTTGATCTTCTTTTCATTCTTTTTCTTTTAGTTTTCTCTACAAACTTTCTCTGGAAGCTTCTGTATATCCATGGCAAGTTCTTTGACATGTTAATCAATATCTTTCAAAAAAATGTCAAAGATTAATTACACCACAAGGAATACAAATTTCCAACTTTGAAGACAACCACAACCATGATGTTTTCTTAATTTTGAACGAAATCTAGTTTTTGTCTGTTTTTAAGAGGTTCAAACGCCAAATCAATGACAATTTTCTTAGTTTTTTTTTTTTAATGTAAAGAACTTTCTTAAGCCTGGAGGGTTGTGGCCTTGTATTAATTATCTCTCCTTAGTTTCTTGTAATTTATTGATTCGTATAAAAGGATGTTCATGTATACGTCATATTACTTTATCTTTTCTAGCAGTTACATCATTTTATTGGTATATTATCCAACAATTAGATAAAAAAATCATTTTTAATCGCAAAATACGCGTCTCACATGCACTACAAGGGACTGAGTACGAAGTATCAACTGTTAACCAAATAAAAAATAGAAAGAAAAGGGAAGAAGAACAAGTACAAAATAGTGCAATATATATATATAATTTCCCCCCACCTCTATAATAAAGTATTGGACAAGGAAGAAAGTGGCAATAGCATATGAAGGAACATGTTACCTTGATTAGCGGTGAGGTATGGGTTTGGTGTCTTAAGCCTGTCGCCGTTTGCCTTTCTAATCCGAAGATGCATCACTGGTCCATAGAAGAGTCGCAACTGAGAATAAGAAAGACAGATTCTTTCTAGGGCAAAAACAATCTTTGACTATCTGTCCCCATTTAAGGCTATTTAATTTTGGTTATATTTAATTAATTGATATTAACCAATTGCTTATTTCTTTTAATATTATTTATTTACTATTCTGACGAATCAAAATGTATACACACACGTGCTAACGGATTGGTTCAGTTGACATATCTATTAATAAACTTATTATGAGGCCTAAGTTCACTCTTATATTATAAATCATTTTTTAATATAGCTGAGGAAATTTGTCACCATAGCACATTAGCGCGGGAAACTTTAATTTGCTAGCCACTTCTTGTGCAATTTTTAATGGGAAAAAATATGTTCACTCTTACGCCATCACTATCAACATCAATTAACAAAGCAAAAAAGGTTTCGATCAATAAGATAGCTTGTTCCTTCTTTTTCTTTTCTTGTCTTTAAAGAAAATTAGTTTCTTTGGTGCAAACCAGATGACAACCACACTGAATAAAATAATGAAAATTAAGTTTTTTAGCTAATTAAAAGGCCATTCTGTCTGTCTGATTTTCTATCTTATCTATCTATTTTTGTGAGCTGAACCAGTTACAGAATCCACATAATTTGGCATATTTTGTGCTTAACCAAAATGAATCATGAAGCACCACTAATGGCGGGCAAAAAAGGTTTTCGTGTAGGTGAGTGGTGGGGACTCGTATCTAAGTTTGTTACCAACCCTAGCTTGGTACGTTTCTATGTTGTGCATTTGAATTTGAATATTCAATATTTCATACAAATGTGCGGTTCACTATGAAGACACCTAAGTTAATGAACTAAAGACAAATGCGCCAAACTCTTTGCTTATTACATAAAACCTGGTTTTGAGCAGGGATAAAGAGTTTCGAAAGGATAAGAAAGGAGAATACAATAGAACATAAAACACCTACTTCTTCCGCTTTTGAGTCCCCCATAGTTAGTACACCTGTTCCCTAAACTTGAGGCAACAGGTTTAGGATTTTAGGGTTCATACCCTAAATATAGATTTATTTTAATTCTAAACAACATTGGCAGTAAGGTTTTGGGCTTCAAACCCTAATTTTCAAATATTTTCCCGTAAGGATAATAAATGATTTCCATTCACTCATTAATTTTTGTTTTGTAATAAAACAATATGAATAATTATTATAAGACTTGCTTTGTTTTTGGATAAGAATTATTAAACTTTGCTTACGTGCCTGAGATTTATTAAGTTTATTATTGTATTTTTTGTTATAATGTACTCCCTCATTTTCTAAATATAACCATATTTTTTCAGTTTTATTTGTCACTTTTTATAATATTTTTTCAAGTTGTCTTTATATTAATTATTTTTTATCTAAATACTTTTTATAAATTTACAATAAATGCTATATATTTGAAAGATAAATATATTATCTCTCTTATAAAAATTGGATAAGAAAACTAGCACATTAATTAATTAAGTGTGAAATCAATTAAGTGGAAAGAAATAGATTATGAATCCCAATAAACTTATGGATAATTTGCACAAAATAATACAAATTGCTAAGTTATGAACTAGCTCTATTAATTATAAGAAATAAGTTTATGTTATGAATTAGCTCTATTATAAGTAGCATATGTAAAAAGGTTATAATTTAATGAAATAAATTTAATTAGCTAATGTATCTATTCTGTCAAATAAATTTATAGACTAATCAAATAAAGTTATAAACTAGTTTAGAAATGAGTTATGAAATACTTTATTATATTATTTTAATTTATACTTACAAGAAAAAATGTAAATTAACCACACACGATGGCTAAAATTTAAAACACAACATGAACTAATTTAGATGAACTGTTTACCAAGCAATTATAGGAACACTTTATTAAAAACTCATTAACTTCTAAATAAAACTCTATAAACTTATCAAAGCTTTTTTTAAAAAAAATAAAAAAATATAGTGTATGTTAATTGAAAAGTTCTTATAAACTGAAAGGTAATAAGCCAAAGAGTATCCGTATATAGAACGTGAAAAACATTTGCTTCCCTACTAAGTATCTGGTGGTGTCTTTGTTATATGTTCAATTGTGCTGGAATTTGATTGGGTTAGGCCGAACCTTTTGTAAGTGCAAAAGTCAATATCTTGGAAAGGATAATTAAAGACATCATTTAGATTTTGACCTCGTGATAGAGATTATATCCTTCATTTTTCGGTGCAGAACATTCTTGTTATAATTGGGACCCCTTAATTTTTTATTTATTATTAATTAATATGCTAGTTTACAAGCCTTGATATTCTTTTCTCTCTCTAGCTCTATATTATATACGATAAATTCCATGAGCCATTTTCAGAATAGAAGAATCAATTCCACCAGCTGATGTTAATTGTTAATCACCCTAAATTGTGCACTCCAGTTAGGGGATAATGCATTGACATTCAACCAATGTTACTAACCGCAAACGAAGAGAATGGCCTTTCTGATAAATGGGTTATTCCTCTTATAGATTATGACTGATTGTAGATGCAAAGTGGTACCACATTATAGGTATATCGGTTAAAGATGCAAAATCTGCTCAACTGAATATGTGTTCTTTGACTTAGTACTACACACTTGTTTTAGCACGTACCTTTCCACGTGTGAAAGTGGTTCACTTTCAGACGCACTATTACAGAAAATAAATCCAACAAAGCTCACGAGTTTTGCTACTACTAAAAGAATAGTGATATACATACATTCTTTTATTTTAAACATTTTATCAATACTTCTTATTTTTTTTCATCCTTTTCTTCATATTACATTATAAATTTTATCATATTTATATTTTTCTCTAATTTTTACCTTTCTTTTTAGGTGTTAGATAGATTAATGGGCGTTCATCAAACATTTTTCAATACTAAAATTCTTCTGCTTTAAAAAAATGACTCATGAGTTTAGTCTTTAGGTTGTTCGGCTATTTAATATTTATTTGATCTACCTAGGTTGATGAATCCATACACAAAGCGAGCCCATTTAATCGGGGTATGGCCCAAGATAACTGATTACAATTGAAGAAAATTCTAAGAGTGTTGCTAGGTGCATCCAGCATTATCGCTGGTGCACCCAACATTTAATTAAAATACTAAAACTGTCCCTGCGCTTTTTTCACATTTGTGATGAGTGTGTGAGGGTGATCCGTAAATCGTACGGATCAAGTTGATCCGTAAGATTGATACGGATCAACTTGATCCGTAAGCCTTTTACGGAACAATACGGATCAACATGATCCGTAAAAGTCTTACGGAACAAGTTGATCCGTAAAAAGCTTACGGATTATGTTGATCCGTATTGTTCCGTAAAAGGCTTATGGACCAAGTTGATTTGTAAGGTTTCTATGGATCAAGTTGATCCGTAAGACTTTTACGGATCAACTTAGATGACTTACGGATCAAGGGTATTTTCGTCATTTTACCTTAAGTGTTGGGTGCACCAGCAATAATATTGAGTGCACCTAGCAACACCCAAATTCTAAGGGGCTTGCTATTCCCACTTAGTTATTTTTTCTTTTCTCATCCCATACTAAATAAAAGAGTGAAAACTCACCTTTATCCCTATTCTAATTTTCGACACCCCTCCCTTGTTGATTTTTTGTTTATGTTTTTCTTTTTTAACTTTTAGATTCAATGAAATCATGATTTTATTATCTATTCCCTTACAAGAGAATTACAATCTCTGTTATGTATCTAGACCCAAATTCTAATGGAGTTGCAATTTCGTTATTCTTTTTTAATTATTTAATATGGAGTTTTTGTTTACGGTTAAAAAGAATTCATATTATAATTAGTTTGATTACTATTATAAATGTTAATTTTTATATTAATTAATAATTCAATTTCATTAAAAAGAGATATGTATTAGACTTCATTTGACTATAATTTAAAAAGGGTAAATTGTATCATAATTAATTTAATTTCAATTTAAAATATAATTTATAGTACCATTAAATGGAAATAGGTTTTAAATTAATTATGATATAAAATTGTATTGTAATTAATTTAATTTCTATTAAAAAATTAATTTTTATAATATTTAATTTGATTATTATTATAAATAGTAATTTTTTCATAATTTTTTAAATTCAAATTAAAAAGGTATACTTAATTCGACTAATATTGAAAAGGATAAATTATATATTAATTAATTTAATTTTTATTTAAAAAAAGACAATTTATATCATTATTCATTTGATTACTTTTTAGAAAATAACTTATATCTATTTATATAATTAATTAAAAAATGAAATCACATTTCCATTTTGTTATTTTTTCTAAAAAAGTAACACAATAAAAACATATTTCTGTTAAAAAAAATCATAATGCAAATGTGTTTTTGTAATGTTAATGGGTTGCAACCTCATTCCATAGCAAAAACATGTTTCTGTTGAGTAACATACAAACAAAAGATGCATTTTTTTGTTGTTTTAGATTGAGTTTGCAACCCCATTAAGATAACATAAATGTGTTTCGCTGTTAATTTTACTTACCGAACAAAAGATGGGGTGAGAAGAGTAAAATAATGGGGAAAGAATAACAAAGCCCAAATCCAAGCTGAAATTGAGCCCATATTAATGGTCTACCTAGGTGAAGGCATTTTAATTCTGCATTTATGTATCCTATATCTCCCATTAAATTCTGAATTGTAAATTTGCATTCTAAAATAGACTTTTCAAAATACAACAAAAAATCCTTAATTCAACCGTAAAAGTGGATGAAAGAAGTATTTTAGGCTAATGAATTCATACACTAAAGCGAGCCCATATAGGTAGGGTCCAAGATAACAATGATTACACGCACACATATTGATAATCATTCTTCTTTTTGAATAATCAAAATGATCAGTAATATTTTTAGAGTATGTTTGAATAGAAAATTTTAATTGATGAAAATAATTTATCAGAGAATTTGAATTTTTATAATCTTGAATTTATTGTTTGGATGTTTTTTTGTGAAGAATTTAAAATTTTGGAATTTTAAAACAGAATTTTAAACAACTAAAAATCTGGAATTTCAATTTCCTTCTAAAAGATGAAAAATTTAAATTCTCTTCTTACCCGTCTTCTCTAAGAAACACTGTCTAAGATTGTGGAACATCGATCGAGCCTGAGAATGCATGCAGAGAAGCACGTATAACTAACACACCAGTCATATCTTTTCTTTTTTTTTCATTCATTTTTTTTTCACCCTTATAATTTTAACTTTTTTTTATCCAAACACAAAATTTTGAAAATAAAAGAATTTCAATTGAAATATTTGAAATTCTTAAAATTTAAAATTTGTCACAATTTAAAATTTAAAATTTAAAATTTAAAATTTCAATTGAAATTTGTCACAATTTTAAATTCCTCCATCCAAACACACTCTTAAGAAATATTAGTTATCATGTAACCATAGAAAAAATATTTTTTACCATTTATATAAATAAAATTTATTTATTTGACTATTTTTTTTACCATTTATATAAATAAGATCTAATTATTTTGATCATTGTTCATCACTAAGTGATTATATAATCATTTTAAAAATCATTTCTATTTATCTTGTCATTTTTTATAATTAAATAAGATTTAATGTCATTGCATATGATAGAATGACCTTCAGAGGTACTGAGAGGACATGTTTTATGGAAAGAGGGGCCGATATTACGAACTACTAATATTTTGTTTTTTAATAGAAAATATCTTGCTGTGTATTTGACTTCGGAACAGAGTGCTTCAACAAACCCATGATTATTTTTTAAGTCTTTTTATATTATTAGGGATAATTTAATAGTTAGAATAAAATATAAAAATTAATAAAAATAGGATATAATGATAAAATAAAATAAATTTATGATAACAAATCAAATTAATATATGATTTAAATTTAAAATAGTATGAGAAATTCTTATAATATTCTATGTATGTATGTGGTAAGATATATTGACGTTACCCTATTTTATGTTAGAGGTGGATTATATAATGTTAGGATATGATACATACATTATATAAAATAGATACTTTATGTACTGACAATGTAATTATTTTTTATATTATTATTTAATTATAAATTATTATTTATTATAAATTTGTTGATTATTAAGTAAGACTATTTCGGTTGATAATAATGTGTATTTTATTGGAAATTTTCTAATATTAAAGTTTGATCCTTCCTTTGAATAAAATTTAATTTTTTTTTATTTTTACTAATTAATTTTACTTTTAAAAAAATATGATAACAAATATAAAAATCATACTAATGAATATATCGAATCGATTCATAATATTCATAATACTTTCAGCAATTAATTTCTAAGATATATTTCTTTTTTACTTTCTGAACTTTATTTCCTTTTTAAATAGTAATATTGGCAACCAAATACACATGTATGTATCTCTGCCTACCTTTAACATATTTGTGCCGATGTTGTTTAGGAGAAAGTGAGAGGCAAGAAATTCGATAGGAGAAGTATTGAAATATAATTATCTTCCGATATATATATTAGGTCAAATTTCTTAAATTTCATAAAATTATTTTTCTTACTATATGTCATTATCTGCCACACACACATGCATCAGCGTTAAACTTAACCTTTGACAAAAAAACCTGACCAAGATAGTCTAAATTGTTAAAAAAAATGGTATAAATCTGATCCTCTCTGATTTAATTTATTCAATGACAAATTCTCTCTCAAAAATTTAGTTTAATAAATTCAGTGATCCTATTCCTGCCCACAATCATGATTCTGTTTTGAGTGTTTTCCTTTTAGCATCAAATTGTTCATTCTTCAGATTTGACTCTTGAAACTCAACAAAAAAGAAGAGCTAGAAACCATGGTAAAGGATAGAAAGGTTGGTGTTGCATTGGACTTCTCCAATAGCAGCAAGATTGCTCTCAAATGGGCCATCGAAAACTTGGCTGATAAATGCCACACCTTTTACATCATCCACGTCAATCCCAATTCTTCTGATGATCGTAACCAGTTGTGGGCAAAATCTGGTTCTCGTGAGTGTTTTTTCTTTTTCTATGCTTTTATCTCATCCTCTGTTTTCCCCTGTTGTCCTCTGTTTTGCTGTGATGTTCATAGATTTGATTTTGGTTCTCTTTGCAGCTCTTATTCCTTTGACAGAGTTCAGAGAGGAAGAGATTATGAAGCACTATGGCGTACAAAATGATGCAGAGGTTCTTGATTTGCTTGACACTGCCGCCAGACAAAAAGAGGTTTCTGACTTTCTTTTGTTTCCTCTGTTTCTCTCTGTTTCCTTATAGATTCTTAGTTTTGCTTTTGCCCATGTTCTTCTTTTGCGATTATTATTGAGGTTGTGGTTTTGTAGGTTAACGTTGTGGTAAAATTGCACTGGGGTGATGTAAGAGAGAAACTTTTGGATTCCATTGAAGATCTGAAGCTGGACTCTTTGGTCTTGGGAAGCAGAGGTCTTGGCACAATTCAAAGGTAACTGTTTCATTTGATCTCCAGCTTTTACTTTTCTCTCGTTCATCACACACACGTTACTGAGTATATTTTAAACAATGTTTGGAAAGATATAACATGAAAGGCAAGTTACACTAACATGTTTTGTCCCACACCAGTTGATAAAAAAATATCATAAATTATAAAATCATGAATTTGATTTATTAAATGAGGAAAAAACTCAATTTTATAGTTGTCAACAAATTTTAACTAATAATAAAGAACGATTGAATTTCTAAATTTTTATACTTGAAATTACTCCCTTTAAGAAAAAACAATATTTCCCCCTTAATTTTTAGTTTTTACCATAAAAATTAAAAAATTAAACTAGTATTAATTTATTGTGATATGGATCTCTTCAACATTTTTCTGTGTGATTGTGTTTAATTATCAAATTAGTTTATTTTCTGTAAATTGCTCTCTGTGTTGAAAACACAGGATGATATTGGGAAGTGTGAGCAACTTCGTGATGACTCATGCTCCATGCCCAGTGACCATTGTTAAGGAGTAGCATTAAGTACATGATCAATTTGGGAGAACATTCGCATCTTTGATAATATTTTTCATGCAGGGTAGTTGGGGTTATACTACATAATGATTTTTATTTTTATTAAGACATAATGAAATTTTATATGTATTGTGGCTTAGAAGTTGTAAGGTACTGTAATAAGTATCCACCCTTTACTTTACTTTGTAAAATTTTAAGGCATTTTTTAGACTATCAATTATAGGAAATAACAGGATTTTAAAATCTATGATTCTCACAAACAATCAATAAACAATAGATAATGATGTGTACCTTTTTCCATAGGAAGACTTGTACATTTCTCCATAGGAACTTCTTGTGCACTTTGATTTCCTTGAAAGAGGAGAGAAATAAGATTTCACTTCCTTAGGCCTTTCTTTTCTGACTCTCTCTGTTCGTAATGGTTATGGGTGCGAGAGAACACTTTTCTGATCAAGAAGGAGACCTTATTTCACGTTAGTGGGTATTAAGCCCCTTTTATAACCATTATTCTCATCAAGTAGCAGTTAATCCTAAAAATTTTTCCTGTTAAGCCCAATTACAATTTAACCCTTAATCATTAATTATTTTCTTATTAATCCCTACATAAGTTACATGCCTCTCACATGAGACATTAATTCTAACATTCTCCCACTTGGCTCATGTGACATTAATAAACATTATGGATTAAATAAATAAATAGATTAACTAACATAATGCGCATTAAAAATGACTAAATTGTTTTGTACATTGGGTACATCATAATTTTATGATTAAGAATATGAACCAATTCGAGTTATAGCGGTTGTATATCATCTAATCGACATAGTTCATTCCATGTACTACAAATTAGTCTTCTCCTTAATATGATTATTAGTTAGGAGTACATAATTGGTCCAATATAATGTCTTCATTCAAGACAAAACCTGTTAACATTACTCTAACACAAACATGCCTGCAAACATAGAGAACAGGTAATCAGAAACATATCATAATTGAGCTCAAAGTGTCACTAAAATGCATAAGATAAATTACATTTAATGATCATCAATAACAATAATGCCCATACTTTCAACATGTTCTATAATGTCTTGGGCGGTAATCCCTTATTCAAAGGGTCAACTATCATAAGGTTCGTGCTGATTTATTTTATTGATACTCTTTGTTTCTGAACTTCTTCCTTCACGACAAAGTACTTCAATTCCATATGCTTAACATCCTTAGAGTACTTGTCGTTCTAATAAAATATTGCTGCAAAGTTATCACAATATATTTTCAGCGGTCTAGCAATACTGTCGACAATTCCAAGCCCTGAAATAAAGTTTCGCAGCCAATTAGCCTGAATTGTAGCCTCAAAACATACTACAAATTCAGCTTTCAGATGCAACAACAACTGATGAATACAAAATTACTTTCATTTGTTTTCATTCCATATCATTTCTAGGACATTGTGCGAGACTAACTTTGTCTCATTTCTAAATTAGAATAGGTGATGTTAAACACCTTTTCATCTTGAATCTCTCTAGTACTTTATTGATATATACTTTCTGAGATAAGCCTAATAATTCTTGTGATCTATTACAAAATATTTTTATCCCTATCACATAGCTTACCTCATCCATATCTTTCACTTCAAAGTTTCTAGAGAGAAATTTCTTAGTCTCATGAAAAAGACCAAGATCGTTAGTTGCAAACAAGATATCATCAATATACAGAATTAGAAAATAACCTTACTCCCACTGACCTTCAGATACATACACCGATAAACAATATTTTCCTTAAATCTAATGGAAACAATGGTATCATTAAACCTCAAATACCATTGGCGGGAAACTTGTTTTAAGACTATATATTGATTTCTTTAGTTTGCACACCACGTGTTCCTTTCCTTCAACTGTGAACTCCATTAGTTGGTACATATAAACATTCTCCTCTAAATCTCCATTTAGAAAGGCAGTTTTCACATCCATCTGATGTAGCTTCAAGTCATAATGGACTACTAATGCCATGATAATCCTGAAAGAATCCATTTGTGAGACCGGTGAAAACGTCTCTTTATAATCAATGTCATTTTTTTGAGTAAATCCCTTAGTAACAAGTCTAGCCTTGTAAAGTTCAAGGTTTCCATGAGAGTCACATTTAGTTTTGAAGACCCACTTACAATCAACTCCCTTACAACCCTTTGGTAATTCTACAAGGTCCCAAACACCATTATGTTCCATGAAATTTATCTCTTCTTTCATGACATTTAACCACTTCTCAGAATTATCACAACTAGCTTATGAAAATAAAACTGGGTCATTATCATTAATGCTTAAGTTTGTTTCTGTTTCATGTAGGTATACCACATAATAATTCGAAATAGCTGGTCTCCTTTCTCTTTGAGACCTCCTTAATGCTACTTCTTGTGGTTCTTCGATAATAGGTTCATTATGCATCATGGGTTCATTATTGTGTTGCTCCTCTTCATTAATTTTGTAACAACAACTAAAAGGAGCAATCACTTTACTGCTAGAGGCCCAAGCTAAAAAGACTTGTACTCTAACTTCTTTAATTTCCACTTCTCATGGAGCTGTACTCCCACTGATTTCACAATTTTCAATGAACCTTGTATTTCCTGTTTCGACAATTCTCATACTATGATTAGGACAATAAAACATACACCCCTTTGATTTTTCTGGATAACCAATGAAATATCCACTGGTTGTTCTTGCATCTAATTTTCTTTCTTGCGGATTATAAATCCTTATTTCTGCCTCGCAACCCCAAACATGTAGGTGCCTTATACTAGGTGTCCTATTTGTCCACAGTTCAAAGGTGTCTTTGGAACTGCCTTACTAGGAACCCTATTCAACAAATACATGGCAGTTTTCAAGGCATACATCCACAAAGATACGAGTAAAGTCAAATTGATTAATATACTTCTAATTATATCCATTAAAGTTCAATTACGCCTTTCTGATACACCATTTTGTTGTGGTATACCAGACATTGTGTATTGCGCACAAATGCCACGTTTCTGAAGAAGCTTAGCAAATGAACCTAAGTGTTGCCTAGTTTCATCATATCTTCCGTAATACTCACCACCTCTATCATATCTAATAATTTTCACATTTATGTCTAATTGCCTTTTTATTTCATTCTAGTAGATTTCTAAGGCATCTATTGCCTGAGAAATCTCAGGCAGTAAGTAGACATAATCATAACGTGAATAATCATCAATAATGGTGATAAAGTATCCTTCCTTTCTGAAAGAATTAACATCAAAAGGTCCACAAATATCAGTATGCACAATTTCATGAAGCTGAGTGCTTCTTGTAGCTTCTTTCTTTGTATGTTTTGCTTGTTTTCCCTTAATACAACCCACACAAATATTTAGATCCGTAAAATTTAGATAAGGAAGAATTTCATTCTTTATTAATCTTTCCATCCTTTCTCTAGAAATGTGACCTAAACGTTTATGCCACAGATCGTTCATTCACTAAACTACGTTTAATGTCAACATTATGATGCAGAGTTAAAACAGTTTCAGCATACAAATTGTCTATTTCCAATTTATATAAACCATCACAAGAATACCAGTACCAATGAGATGATTATGCTTAAATAAATTGAAACATTCATTACCAAAATTTAAAAAGTATGCAGTAACATCAAGTTTAGATAATGAAACTAAATTCCTAGATAAACTAGGTACACAAGGAGTTTCCAGTAAATCTAAACGATATCCAGTGTCCAGTTTTAAACAATAAGTCTCAACTGTTTCCACGGGAGCTTTCACTCCATTCCCCATGAAAATGAACTTCTCATTTGGGCTTATGGTTTGGATTGTAAGGAATCTCTGCATAATGTTAGAAACATGAGTCATACACCCAGAATTAATCCATCGTGTATCATGGGAAACTTGAGTTAAGTTTGATTCAAAACATACATGAGCATTAATCTCACTTTTCTTTTCGAACCAAGACTTGCACCTTAGGTAATCCTTCTGGAAATGTCCCGATTTCCTACAAAATTGACAATTATTTCCCTTTGATATCTTCCTCTGGATTTGCAAAGAGTATTGATCTTTAATTACTCTCTTCCTTTATCATGCTTCTTCATAAATTTCTTTCGAGTTCCTTGATTCCCTTGGTGGTTTACATAATGGAGAGTGACTTTCTTGATTCTTAAGCCCCGTTTCTTCCTGAACTAACATACTGTGTAATTCATGCACATTTCATTTATCTTTCATGGTATTATAGCTCATTTAGAACGGGTCAAACTCAGACGGTAGTGAGTTTAGAATAAACTAAACAAGAAAGTTCTCATTCACAGCCATTATATTCCCAAGGTCTTAAGTCTTGCTGCAATGTTTGTCATCTCAATGACATGTTCATACATAGTACGTGAACCATCAAACTTTATGCTGGTCAATATACTCATTAATGTCCCAACAACAGACTTATCAGCTGTTTGAGAGCACTTTCCCACTAATCTTATAAACCTTTTAGCACTT
Organism: Glycine soja; assembly: GCF_004193775.1. Taxonomy (NCBI): domain Eukaryota; kingdom Viridiplantae; phylum Streptophyta; class Magnoliopsida; order Fabales; family Fabaceae; genus Glycine; species Glycine soja. Next base: position 16,646,988 of record NC_041008.1, on the reverse strand, counting down.
TCGATTTTAGGGAGAGTTGTCTTAATACTGTCTGCAATAGTCATTTTCATCAACATTAGGCTGAGTATGTTAGATCTTTCTCAAGCTTTATAATGAACTTTCTCTTCATTGCTACTAGTATCAATAATAGTAACAAACTTCTCTTCCAACATAGCAAGATCATGATCCAAAACACCGAGGTGAAATTGAACTTGCTCATTTCAGTTAGAGAAGTTAACCCCATTAAAATTGACACAGATGATACATAAAAATTCAGTTAATTGAGAACATGTATTACATAATAAAATTCACATAAGTATTTTGAGACATAAAATACATGTCATACACATGATTCATTCATATAACGGTCAATGTATATTGATGTTCTCCTTTAGGTGATACACCAACACACAACATACAAACATAATGATACTAATAAAATTTTAACATTATTTGGTAATTAAATATGCACCAATTAGCAGTATCTATTTCCTTTGGGCATATAAATAAAACTAATGATACACACAAATCGCCTACAATTATATTCATTAATTATGAGAATAACTAATCAACCTTTGGGCGATCCATAAATGCCTTATAACAATGAATTTCAATTACCCATAAACCAATGACCATATAATTTAGCATCCATTATTCTATGAGTAATCAAAATAATCATTAATTTTGGAATTAAACAACCTTAAAAATTTGGCCACTTTGGTGACTAACAAATTCAACATACATTTAATTCCAACCAAATATAATTGAAATAATCATTAATTTGGAATTAAATAACCTTACAAATTTGGCCACTTTGGTGACTAACAAATTCAACATACATTTAATTCCAACCAATTATAATTGAAATAATCATTAATTTGTAATTAAATAACCTTACAAATTTGGCCACTTTGGTGACTAACAAATTCAACATACATTTAATTCTAACCAATTATAATTGAAATAATCATTAATTTAGAATTAAATAATCTTACAAATTTGGCCACTTTGGTGACTAACAAATTCAACATACATTTAATTCCAACCAATTATAATTAAAATAATCATTAATTTGGAATTAAACAACCTTACAAATTTGACCACTTTGGTGACTAACAAATTCAATATACATTTAATTCCAACCAATTATAATTGAAATAATCATTAATTTAGAATTAAATAACCTTACAAATTTGGTCACTTTGGTGACTAACAAATTCAACATACATTTAATTTCAACCAATTATAATTGAAATAACCATCAATTTGGAATTAAATAACCTTACAAATTTGGCTAGTTTGGTGACTAACAAATTCAATATACATTTTATTCTAACCAATTATAATAGAAATAATCATTAATTTGAACTTAAATAACCTTACAAATTAGGCCACTTTGGTGACTAACAAATTCAACATACATTTAATTTCAACCAAATATATATGGTCTGCACATACTTATTACTATTAACAATTCATAGTCATTCTATTAATTTCATTGCAGACCATATAATAATATTCACATTTATTTGTATTTTGCATTCAAACACATTCAAATGAATATGTAGCATATACATATTTACTGCCACCAATAATTTTAAAACATTCACATTAATTTAATTATAAGACATAAACTTTCAATCTTTCAATAACATTCAACAATAATATTCAGAAGAAAAAAGAGGTAGGTGGGATTGGAAATAACAAACAAAGATTGCAAATAGCAATTTCCAAAATATTCTAAAATATTCATTCTGCCTGCAAGGACTTATTTGGTACGCCTCTTCAAACCATTATAATTAAAAGTAACCCTACGTACCTACACCTACACCTACGTACTACACCTGCGTACGCTGTGCAGCTTTTCAAAAAGATTGGAATTAAAGGTAAACCTACTGTATGACCACACAACTTTTCAAAACATTGGAATTAGCCTTTCTCCATTAGAAATAAATTAATGGCTTTCTCTACTTTCATTCTAGTTAAATGCTTAACGTGCGTAAATGGCGACGGCATAAGCTTTCTCATAAAGTTTTATATATACAGAATTTCATACTTTGTAGCGGAAAATATAATTAACACGAAAGACATGTTATCAAAACATGTAATTGAAAATACATGTAACATAATTTAAAAATTCCTAAATTTCATAATTAGGGTTCATGCATAATTGAGAGAAATTAAATCATTCGTGGAGAATAATAAATTTCATAACACATGCTCTGATACCACATGTAAAACTTTAAGGCATTTCCTAGACTATCAATTATATGAAACAACAGGATCTTGAAACCTATGATTCTCACAAACAATCAATAAACAATAGATAATGATGTGTACCTTTCTCCATAGGAAAACTTGTACATTTCTCTATAGGAACTTCTCTCTGGCGCACTTTGATTTCCTTGAAAAAGGATAGAAATTAGAGTTCAATTTCTTAGGCCTTTCTTTTCTGCCTCTCTCCGTTCGTGATGACTATGGGTGAGAGAAAACACTTTTCTAGTCAGGAAGGGGACCTTATTTCATGTTAGTGGGTATTAAGTCCCTTTTATAACCATTACTCCCATCAAGTAACAGTTAACCCTAGAAACTTTTCCTATTAAGTTCAATTACAATTTAGTCCTTAATCATTAATTATTTACTTATTAGTTCATACATAAGTCACATGTCTCTCACATGAGACATTAATTCTAACATACTTATCCAAGGATTGGGAGGAACAATATAATTTGAGTGCGACATAGTCTAAATTATTATTTTTTATTCTCACAATAGGTTCATGAATTTATGATTCTCATTTTTTATTATTGACAACTTTTACAGCAAGCACAAGTTACTTGCTAAGCAGAGTAATTAAGAGTATTGATATTGATAAATGTGAGAAGGAAAATCAAATTGTTATAGTGATTTTATGAAGTTGATAATTACACGAATAACTAATGAAATGTAATTAATTTTGTACATTTCATTAGTAAGTGTAGGGTTCATTAACCAGTTCAATGGTAAGAGTTACTGTCCTTCATAATCTGGCAAGGAAACTCCGATATTGCAGAACACCAGCATGCTTCAAGTTTCTAAATCGACATGAGTAAGAACTTTAAGAAATAGATAGATGCAATATAATTTATTCATTGAAATAGCAAAATGTCAATAACAACCTTGGAATATTTCTTTGACATGGAGAAATTCTAGATTACAACTTACAAGCATCATTTTAACAGCAAAAACTCAATAACAAACACATAATTCTTAGAAATTCTACGTCTCACACCACATCATCAAATCTATTTTGAAGTAAAAAGGATTTCATAGCGACCCTTGAAAAAGGCAAAAACAGGATCTCTAGGGGGCAGACTTTCTTTGACAATTGGATGGTTCAAAAATTCTTGGCTCCAATTGTGGAGCTTAGGAAATTTCTCACTTGTGAATAACTCCAACCCTGCAATTTCTTGAACCATAGGGACCCAAAATGCTATGTAGACAGCAGCAATATCTACCAACCCAATCTCCTCACCTCCAAAGAACTTCTTGTCCTTTATCTCATTCTCAAGAAACTGCAGAGCATCAATTGCTTCCTCAACATTCTTCTCACGCTCTTTCTCATCAGCTGTGAAAACAGCTTTCCATGAAGCACCAAAAACCTATTTCATAAATCACAGTATTTATTAGTGCTTAATTTATATTATAATTAGGACAAACTTAACTGGGTTATATATATAGCATAAAAAGTAGTGCTAACTGCTAGCAAAACAATCTCTACACTCTTTCTAACAACTATACTATTGAATAAAGTTGATTAAAAATTACAAGATTAGGAAAGATTTAAAATTGTGATTCTCTTAAACTCGTTATTTTTAATAAATTTTAATTAATAATAAAAAATGATTGAAAAAAAAGGCATGTTAAAAATTGTGTTGCTGATATTTCTGCACAACCATGAAACATATATAATACCCCACCCCAATTAATACGATTTTAGACAAAGTTGTTACAATTAATGAATAGAATTTATTCAATTTTTTTTAATATTTCTCTAACTTATTCCAACATACATATAGATGTCATGAAAGGTGATGTTTTGGGGACAAATAAGAACAAAACAAGGAAAGAAGAAAAATTGAATTACCTTGTCATCAATGAATTTGGACCAGAAACGAGCCAAGGCTCTTTGGTAAGGATCAGAAGGCAAGATGGGATTGTTCTTCCATGTCTCATCAATGTATTCAACAATCACAAGAGACTCTGCTATGGACTTCCCATTGTGAATAAACACTGGAATCTTCTTGTGAACTGGGTTGGATTTGAGAAGCAGTTCACTCTTGTTCCTCAAATTTTCTTCGACATATTTGTATTCAACTCCCTTCAACTTGAGGGCAATATGAACCCTGCACACAAATGGGCTTCCAGTAGCTCCCAAAAGGGTCACCTCCTCCTGACTTGAAGCCATTGCAGCACTATTCCCAAAGACTTAGGATAATCTATTCGAAACACTTGTTTTGTTCTCAAATTACTAAGGCTTGGTGGGCTATATATAGAGCTAGAAAGATGATTTTAGTACAATATTTTAGTATAATATAATATTCAGCATACGCGATGTTGACTACGAATTATTTTGTGTTCGTTTTTTATTTTTTTGCACTAAAATCATGAGAACAATCCAGAAACAAATAGAAAAAAAAAATACCTTCGCTGTCGAGAAGACTTCCATCGTTAATTAATTGCTTAGAGTTTAGTAGTTTGAAGTGATGTAAGGGGTTACATCACAAATCGTAATAACAGAATTGAACTGTACAACATGGAAATAGTATACAATAACACTGGTCCCCGTACATGGGAACGTTATTACATCTTACAATTTTTCTCCATCTCTCGTTTTCGCGGGTGGCAGAATTGTGATGAAATATTCAAGCTATTAGACCTTAAGATCCTTTTGATTTGAAGAAAGGAAAACAAGAGAGAAAAAAAGTTTCAAATTTTAATAGGAAAGAAAGTCAAAGAAATTATAAAAAATTTTAGAAGTCAATTTGTTTTTTTTTTTTGTACTTTCTCTACAAAGAAAAAAAAGAAAATTTTCAGAAATTCCAATGAGTCTCACACTTTAATCATGTTATTTTAATTTAAATATTTTTTTAAAATTTATTTTATTCTATTTCATTTAACCAAAATATTCCCTAGTAACGCCATCTAAATAACTAAAAATATACTACTATAAAAAATATTATTTAGGAAGTATCAACGATGATTGTGATAAATCTCTTAAAAATAACACAGTGACAATCTATTTATAATATATAAAAGTTAAACTCCTCATTTTAAATAAGTAAATTTGATGACGTGGAGGAACGAGAATATTCTTCTTTTGTGAATATTAATTTTCTTTTTCAATGTTATTCACAACATAATAAAATCTTATACCAAAACATTTTAATTCAATATTAGTGACCTCCGAATTTCTCTGATGTTCATGACTCTCATTCTTTGTTCTATATTACATTTTATAATTATTTTATTTTACATTTTACATATCATTCAATTTTTACATATTAATAATTTCTAATTTTAATATTTATGCTCTATAAATATAAATATAAATAAATATTTCTCATAAAAAAAGTTCATAATCTAAAATTAATTTATATAAAAGTTGTGCTCCTCACTATCACATTGTCACGTCCACAAAATTGATGATGGAGGAAGGAGAACATTATCATTTTGTACTTATCACGTCTCTTTTCCTTTTTTTTTTCTTTTTTAATGTTATTCACAACATAGCAAAATCTATATCAAATCATTTCAATTCAATCTTATTGACCTCCAAATGTTTCTCATGTTCAAGACCCAAATTCTTCAATGTTCTATATTGCATTTTATAATCACTTTCTTTTACATTTTACATATCATTCAATTTTTTCATATTAGTAATTTCTAAATTCTAATATATTTTCTACTCTATAAAGATATATAAAAAATAAATATTTCACATCAACAAAGTTCATGATCTAAAATTATTTTTCAAACTAATCTATAAAAAAATATGTTGGTTAAACAAAGTTGAAATTTATTTATTTTTCACATTAGTCTTTAAAGAAATATATTTCACATCAACTTTAAGTATTACAAATATAATTTTATTTACTATCTCCAATATTACATATTACAAAATGCAAAAAAAAAATTGTATTAAATTACTTTAAACACATTTTATATTGATTAAATTTATTTAATATTTTTAATTTTAATCCGATTTTCACTTTTAAATATATTGCATAGGAAACTTCAACTCCACAAAATGTAGTGATAAGGGAGAATATGATTTCAAAATTCAATGATATTTTACAAGATGAAAACTTATGCACCATACATAATTTAAGGATTGTCTCAAGAAATGATACATACAAACCTATCAAAGGAACATTCAAAAGATTATTTTTACCTACTACTATTATCAAGAAAATCAATAACATATCCATTAGCATCCTGTACACTATGTATAGTTTGGTTCAATGAAAACTCTAGATCAAAGGGTAGATGATAGAGTTGTCTTAACAGGTACAACATTAACATTTTGCACATTCATTACTAATTTATTTCACTCTAACATATCTCATATTTTATCATAGATATTATTAGTACACTTCATGCACTTGGAAATGAAGAAGATGTACTTGTCACTGACAAACCAACAAAAATAAGGAGATTGAAATTGCTACCAAAGGAGTAAATAAATTACCCTTTCTTTATCATTAATTATAAATTTTGTTTAAGTAATAATTTTGTAGAATTCATTATATATTTCTTTATATTTTCACATGGAAATGAAGAATGTAATATAGAACATTATATTTTCACATCTCCCTTTTTTTATCGGTTATTTTCAAGAATGAAGTTGTTAAAGTTACTTGTGGCAAACATAGTCTTAGAATTTGAAAAAACAATCAACATCCAAGAAGAAGACTCAAAAAGAATTATAGTCACTTCTATTATGGTTAAGAAATTCAGAGGTTTGATTACTTTCACACATTTAAAATCCTTAACAAAATTTATATTCTACACTTTATATATCTTACTACTCTATCTCTTTTCTTTTCTTTATGTATATAATTCTTCAAGTTCTGCCAAGATTGATCTTGATAAGAGAATGTAAAGAAATAGAAGATATTTGCAAGATATAAGAATGGATATAAGAATCACAAGTATGCTAACCTTCCATGACCTTCATATTCATAATATTTAATAATACTTTATTTTTTTCCTTAGTATTAACATATATATAATAACAGGATAATGTGTTCATAAGAGATGCCAAAAGAAAGTAACAAAAGAGGAAAATAAATACACTTGCAAAGAATGCAAACAACCATCCAAGTACCCAACAAAAAGATTTAATATTTGTATATAATGAATTATTTTTTATAACATAATTAAATAAATATTAAAATTTTAAAAATATCTTTTAGGTTGAGGATACAATTGAAAGTCTCTGATGACATTCCTGTAGCAACATTCAGAATGTTTGATCGAGATGCACAACAAATTCTAAACATAACAACATTTGAATTCCTTCACATCCAAAGTACAAATAAGATTGACATACCCCAATATTGTATATCCTTTGCAAATACACTTCTATTTTTGAAATCATGCTCACAGCTCACAACTCACAACTTGAAGGAAGGATTTGAAACTGTCACAAGGACTTTTATCTAAAAAAATATCATTCAGCATGATTCTCTCCTCATAGAACACGTAACCATATTTATAATTTATTTTCATTTTTACTTCTTGTACAAAATATTAATAGTTTTATCCACTGATTAATATTTTTATTAAAAAAAGAAGCCCACTTCATCACAATAAATATCATCAGATGAGTCAGGTGAAAAACTAATTATAAGTTAAAGGCCAAAGTTACAAGCATCTAATAAGTCAAAAAGTGTATCTTCATCATCTAATGAAGAAGTCTATCAAATTTCACAAAGTCCATTAAGAAAAAAGGCGAATAAAACCGTCATAAGTCAAAGTTCAAAGCTACAATCATCCAAGAAGTCAAAAGATATATCTTCATCATCAAAAGATACAAAAAGTCTATTTAAATGAACAATTTTTGGTATTTTATTCGTATCATTTTTATGTTTTTTACCATTATGGTTGATTATTTTTCTTTCATTAAATATATTTCTTTGGCTGCTTTATTATGTCAGTTTCACTTTATTCTTATGTTTCTCTCATAAAATTTATTCTCAATGCTTGTTTTTATCTTCACGTTAATAAACTTTAATTGAGTGGTCAACCTCTAATTTTGGAATATTCCTTATAAATATATTAATAAATAAAAAATATTTTAATTTATACATAATTATTTTATCTCATTTAACATTAAATGATATAAAATATCATTGATAATTATATTTTAAAATTTAATTTATTAAACAAAAAAATTATTTAAATATTTCTTTAATTATTTACAAACCCGCGCAACATGCGACTATGTATCTAGTTTTATAATTATAGGAAATGATAATAAAGATAATTTTTGAATAATCTATCGTTGAAGACAACTTGTCTTTGAACCTATAGTTTCTCGTGTCTTAGTGTTCTTTCAGTACATCTCTCATGATATATATATGATACCAGAGTTCAGCGAAAAGAGATCAAACAGACAGATAAAAAGTAGGAATGGTGAATGATGCAATATGACAAGTACAGATCAAAATATTAAAACAATCATCAAGGACACACCGTTAAACGATTTACAAATCCCAGGCTTTCACAAAAGAAGCAACCGAAACGGCGGCAGAGCCGCACAGGATCGACAAAGAGGGAGAAGGGAGATGAATTGAAACTTGAAATTTATTAAACTTTGGAAGAAGTGCTTACAAAAGTTGTTCTTAAGCAGAGCACCTCTAGCCTCAGAAACTTGAAAAATGACTAAAATGAAAAGGGTGCCTCACATTATGGACGAGGACTCCTTTTATAGCCATAGGATTTACTGTTTGCTACAGTACCGGTAACTTGACCGGAACTACTACAATGATTGGTGCAAAATACCGGTAACTTGACCGAAAAACTAAATTACATTGATTAAGCAGTTGAGTGATCTTAATTAATTAATCATCTTCTAAAGAGATGCCAAAACAATAATCCTCATTCTGATAGAAGGGATTGTCATCTTGATCATCATTTTCTTCTGGGGATTCAACTTCCTTCTTTGTGATACTTTCTTCTTCTTGTTGAAGTAGATGGAGAACCTCTTTTAGATTCTTTGCCAGACTTTCTTTGGATTTGGAGCTAGCCAAGAATGCTACTAGCTGAGACTTTTGATTTAGAAACAATAATGTTTTCGGATCAGCAGGTTTTAAAAATTTTGGGTTGGCCTGAAACCAAGTTTTGACTTGGTCTGGAGTTGCTTTTGATGTGTCGAATTGAGTCCATCATTTGACAAAAGCGTGTCTTTACAGGGGTGAAAATTGCTTGATGTTTTCTGTCTTCCCATATCTATATTGCCATAAGAAAATCCATGACAAAGCAAAGTTGGAGAAATACATTAAATCAGCTGGAATTCTTAATTCCTGGTTAAACATTTTGTTGAATTGGTTAAATCCTTGTTGGACTTCTTCTGGATAAATTTGTGAAATTGGTCCGAAATAATTCCTCCATTGGAGGAACCAATTTGGGAAATTATACACTGTGTTGTTTTTAAAGTAAATCAAACATGAGTGTTTAAATTTATTATTTTGATGCCAAAATACATTGGTCTAGGCATCAATGTAATCCCAATACGTATATCCTATTTGGTCAAATGGAGCAGAGAATTTCTTGGGTTGGTTTAGGTTTGATCCATAATGTCATGGTTGCATTACTTTTAGGATTTGAATGGTTGAATGGGTATTCGGGTTTGGATCTTTGGAGTCTTTGAAGTGTTTAATGGATACTGAATTTGTATCCACTAAGATGAACTCATAGAATTTTCTGGTTTTGTTGAGGCTCGTCGGCTTGTAATGGAATCCCTGCAGGAAAGCTTTTGCAGTTGCCTTAAAGGGATTCTTGTCCCAATACTCTGACTCCATCTGCAAAACAAAAAAAAAAATATTCTTTGAAACATAGCTGTTAGCTGGTTTTGGTGTTGGGTCTTGTTGAACCATTGTTTGTTTGCCTTCGGGGTTGTTAACCGTCTTGGTTTTCTTGGCAATTTGGATTTGTTTTTGGAGTTCTATTTCAGAATCATCATCTGATTTTGAAGCCATTTCTGCCCAGGTCTTTTTGGCTAACCTTAGAACTTTGGTGAGGCCCATTTCTTTAAGAGCTTGGAGGGTTTGGATTGACCAGACATAGTTTGCCACAATCTGTTTGGTGGTGATTGGTTTTGGGGAGTCCTGAGTTGATGACTCTTCAAGCTTTGATTTCTGGGTAGATGACCCAGAAAATGTTGAGGATGCCTTTTTGGTGTTTGGCTCTGGTAGAGCCAGTATTGTTCCTTTGCTAGACCTTCCTCCTCCACCAGAGGAATTCTTCGCCTTAGGTGGCATTAGTGTTTCTCTGTAAGAATTCATGTGCGAGGTAGTCAGGCAGAGAGTTTGAGGTACTCTTAATATATTCTATTTCAAAATCAAAGACACTTAAAATTGCTTGACATCTTGCAAAAATTTGTTTTGAGGCAAGGTTTTTAACATCCTTTTGAAGAATGTCTTTGGCTGATTTGCAATCAACCCTGATTAAAAATTTTTGATTTAATAAATCAGATTGGAGTTTGGAAATGCACAAAACAATTGCTAAAACTTCTTTTTTAACAGTTGAATATTTTTCTTGTGCAGAATTCCAATGCTTTAATGTGTATGCAATGACATGTTCTTGGGTATGGACTCTTTGTTTGAGGATACCACCATAGCCTATGTTTGATGCATCTGTTTCGACAATTTTAAATGCCTGTGGAATGGGAAGATACAAATATTTTAGAGAATGGACTTTGAATTTGATTTCTTTTACTGTTTGGGTATAGATGTCAGACCAAGGAGGTAGATTTTTCTTCAACTTATCATGTAATGGTTTGACAATGTTATTTAAGTAGGGAACAAATTCTCCTACATAATTCATACAACTTAGAAATCTTTGTAACTGGGTTTTGTCTGTTATTTGGTTTGGGAATTTGTTGGCAAACTCTATTGACCTTTCTATTGGAATAATCATACATTGATATATGTTATGACCAAGGAACCTAATTTTAGTTTGGAACAGATTGATCTTTGATTTGGAGACTGCCAATCCATTCTGTTTGATAATATTGATAAAAATCTGAATTTGTTTGAAGTGCTGATCAATATTTTGTGAGAAGATTAAAACATCATCTATGTAGACAATGACAAATTTTGAGTAAGGATTAAAGATATCATTCATAATTTTTTGAAATTATGAAGGGAGATTCTTTATTTCGAATAACATTACGTTCCACTCATATTGCCCGAAAGGTACAATGAACGTTGTCTTGTACCTGTCTGATTCTTGGATTTGGATTTGCCAAAATCCAGATTTCATATCAAATTTTGAAAATATCTTTTCCGAATTCAATCTGTTGAGTAGATCTTTTTTGTTTGGAATAGGATACCTAATCCATTGTAATGTTTGGTTTAAAGGTTTGTAATTTATGACTAGGCGAGGCGTACCTCGCTCAAGTTTGGCCTATTTATTGACATAAAAAGCAAAAGCCCAAAATGGATGTGGAAAATCAGAACATAATGTGGATTCAATATGCTTTAATTAAGATTAGATTTTTTTCTTTTATTTGAGGTTTTTCTAGTTACAGTTGAATATTATTAAAGGACACTTCTTCTTTTAAGAAGTTGATTTGGTTAATCTTGTTTTCTATAAAATTTATATTTTTGGAAATTGGTTTAGTGGAAAAATTGAATATAATTTTCCTACCCAAATGATTTGTAGTTATTCCCTCTTTTGATATCTGAAGGGGAAATAATGCTCTAATAAAGGGGGTACCTAGGATTACTTAGTCTTAAGGTTCTTTACCAAAAGAAAGTTTGTGTTAATCCTAAGGCCTTGATTTTCAATGATTGCATTTGATAGTTTAAAATTAATTTTTAATTTCGAACCATTTGCTGTACTTAATTTGTTTGAGGTCTTTTCAAAGAATTTTGTTGGGATTAGACCTTCCAAAATACATTTTGAATTCGTCCCTATGTCAAATAGGGCCATTGTATCTAAGACAAAATCATTAATTATGATTCTAATGTTTATGTAGAATTTTTGGATTTTAATCTTGTTGATTAATCCCATAAACATTTCATCTTCTAGATTTTCGATTTCATTTTCGTTATCCGTTTCAGTATTCTCAGAATCACTGCTTTCTTCGAGATGAGAAAGGATAATTTGGTGGATTTCTTGTTGTTGACGAAGTTCTCTAACTTCTCTTTTTAAATTATTAATCTCTGTTTGGAGATCCTAGATTGTTGTTGGTTTGACAGAAGTGTTTTTCTAATCATTTGAATATGTTACTAACATCGAATTTATTATTTGTAATAAAATCCTTTTGTCTAGGTTTTACCTCTAACGTTTTCTTTAGTTTTTCCAGAAAACCTTCTTTTCCTAGAGGCCAGGTATGGAATTGATTATTTCAAACAAAAGATCTTGTTCTCTTATTAGAGTATTGATTTGTCCATCATCATCAGTTGATGATAATTGGTCATCCTGTTGGACCATATTGAGATTTTCATCAGAGAGCATAGAGGATGAAGTTTCTGTTTCTTCCTCCGAAGTTTCTATGAGCAAATTATTTATCTGGTCTTCAATAGCTGGTTCTAGCTTAAGATTTCTTAATTTCTTTTTTAACCTACAATATTTATTAATGTGACCTTGTTTTCCACAATTGTAACATGTTATTTTTTATTTTAATTTTTGTCTAGGATTCTCTATTTCCTTACTGGTTGAAGGTTTATGCGAGTATCTCCTTCTTGGAAATCTCTTTTTGTGGACAGGTTTATTCTCATGGATTTCTTTCCTAGAGGTTTGTTTTTTCTTTTGTTTTGGACAAGCTGGTAGTCCAAACTGTTCGCAGAAATAACCTAATTCCTTCTTTGTTTGAGCCTTTTCTTTTGCTAACTGTCTTTGGATTTTGTCAACTTGGCAAATTTTCAAGGCTACCTTTTGGACATAAGAAATTAATTGACCGTATCTTAAGCTTTCATATGGAATGTCTCCATTAGCAGACTGGCTACGGGTTTTATCTCTAACCTTATCTCCTAATGATCTTGGAAGACCGGCTAGAAATTTTTCTTTTCAGGAAGGTTGTTGACTATCTTCTCTGGTGTAGACTCTAGTTAGGAAGGTAAAGGTTGTTGACTATCTTCTTTGGTGTAGACTCTAGTTAGGAAGGTATCTCTGTACCACCTAAAATCTGCTAAAGTTCTACATTTAAGGTTTTATAATAATTTTGCAGACCTATCTTTCTAGAGAGACGGGTCTCCAATAAAATGTTAGGCTATTGTAAATATTAATGTATTAATAGCATCATGAATCTCTTTATCATCGTCATTAGTAATGACTTTTCCATTGAGATTTGTCTTTACTACGCTGTAAATTTTTTATTTTTCTTCATTTGTGAGATAATTATCTCACCATCCTTTCAATTGTTCGAAAAATCCTGCCACTAAAATATCTATGATTGTTTCTTCCGAACACTCATGGGAGGTTTTGTAGGTTGTGGCTACCATAGTCATATGTTGGAGTGTATTCATGATATTATACTCCGTTTGTGCATCTATGTTCCATTCATAGATGTTGTTTGCACTAAAACTCTTAAAATTCTTTTCACCTCTTTCTTCTAATAGAAGGTCAGGGGCAGTTGTACGCTGATAATATAACTTAGAAGGTGTTTTCCAATGTTTAGAATTAATTGGATTTATATCTTTTTCTGATACGGAACCTATCTTAGTTGTGTTTTCTGAGTTTTGGTCACTATCTTCATTAATGACATTAATTAATTTGGAGGTACTCCTTGTTACCATTTTTGATGTATTTTCTAAGGTTTGAGGAGTTTCTGGGATGACTTTAAGTAAACTATCAATTTTATTTAGTAATTCGCTATTGTTGTCACCTACTCCTTCAATTAAGGACTTATTTTTTCTAAGTTCCCTAATTTTTCGTTTTGCTTTATCACTAATTTTAAAAGGTTTAAATAGTGGTTTTTCAATAGGAATACTTGTTGATGCTTCCTCAATTGTTTTATGTTTAGGAATTACCTTAGTTTTGATGGACTCTCCAAAAACTTGTAAATATTTGTTGGTATAATTTGCCTGTTCCATTAGGCTTTTAATGTCTTTAGAGGTTGCTTCCTCGTTGACATCTTTTGTTTTGAACGGAATGGCCATGACAAGTTTATTATTACTGTCTTTGACATTTGGTAGTTGGTATTGTGTTGTGGGAGGTAATTCCGATTGGATTAACTCACCATCCTTCATTTGCTAGTTTGTTATAACATTTGTCATTGGATCACCTATGATGTCTTGCTTCCATGGGTAATCTATATCCTTTCTAATGGTATAAGCATGCAACCAATCAAAGAAAAGGACATTAATTTTGACTCTGTCGACAAATTCATAGAACCTGTCTTTTATCTGTTTTCTGTTTGTACCCTTGTAGTGTTGGAAAAACCATCTCCTTTGAGGTTTATTCTCCGGAGAATAAAAGTCTTTCCTAAGGATTTCCTTATCAATGCTAAAGTTGTCAGATAATATCATAAGGTTCCATAGAAGAATAAGTTGGGGAATGGATCGACTTTTGGTCGTCCTCCTATTCTTGGTTGTAAGTTGTTCTAAGAATACTAGATGTGGTATCTAATCATTGGAGATTTACCGTAGGAAACTGGTTGTGGGACTTAGATCTGGTTAATCCTACTGGGATTGTACAAGTTCTAACTAAAAAAGATCTTTTGGCTGACTCATATTCAGACCTAGAGGCTTCTATTCTTGATGAAAAATAATTTCTCCTATTGAAGGTTATTTCTACCTTACTGGAGTTATCCTGTTTGATTTGTTCAATTGTCAGAGCGGGTCAGGGAACAGACGGGCGTGGCCTTATCCATGACCCATTTTTTGGGAAGAGTTACCTCATCCCATTTTATTGTTCTCGGAAGAGAAACATTGACCTTTGTCATATCAGTGATAAACAAAGTTGTTTCTCCTCTTTGAGGTTTTAATAGGACTCTAGATGCACAAGTGTTCATGACCTTGTACTGGATCCTATAGATTAGAGCTGCAGGGATCAATCTTTCTTTCATGTCGAGACCATGAAAGTGGATGTTCAAGAACAGAGAGTTAAGAATGTTTCTATCCATCCGACTCACTGTTTTGTTTGGGTAACAATTGAAGTATACTGGTCCTTGTCCTAGGCTTGTTTCTACTGTTCCTATTAAGGAATATTCAAATTTGTTATGCGTAATGTCTCTAAGGCACATTAAAACTGTTACATCTATGCCCATATCAATTAAGGGCTTGATGGCTACTTGTACACAACCGATGTGTAAATATTTATATTTTCAGATATGTTCATAAATTGAGTTTGAAATTCTTCCCCTATATCTTGTCCTAGAGAAATGTTATTTTCTACAGTTTTGATTATGTAATCAAAGTTGTGTTTGTCTTTAATTGTCTCAGGAACATACAGTGTGTCCTGAGGGATTTCTAGAATGTTCCAGTCATCCATGGTTTTGATTTATATCTTCGAATCGAACTTCCTTATCGAAGAGATTGTGTTTTGGGGCGACCTCGTGGGTCTGGTTTTCATGCTCATTGAGCAAATTGTTATTTTTGAGTGAATTCATTGAAGAAGAGGATAGAGACGAGTTGGATCTAAATGAAATGCGAGAAAAGGAACGTAAAAGGCAAGACAAGGTAAATTCATCCTCTAGTATCTTTGCTATCATATGGTTCCATAAAAATATTGAATCATTCACCATTCCTACTTTCCAGCTGACATATTGCATCATTCACACACACACACACACACACACACACACACACACACACATATAAAGATCCCCTGTGTGTCTTCGTAGGGGTTGAAAGTAGTTTCGATTTCTAACCTGGTTTTGCACATGATTCAACATGCATTTAGTTATGTGATAATGACAAACACATAATTCTTAGAAATTCTACGTCTCACACCACATCATCAAATCTATTTTGAAGTAAAAAGGATTTCATAGCGACCCTTGAAAAAGGAAAAAATAGGATCTCTAGGGGGCAGACTTTCTTTGACAATTGGATGATTCACAAATTCTTGGCTCCACTTGTAGAGCTGAGGAAATTTCTCACTGCTTAATAACTCCAATCTCCCTATTTCTTAACTATAGGGACCCAAAATGCTATGTAGACAACAACAATATCTACCAACCCAAACTCCTCTCCTCCAAAGAACTTCTTGTCCTTAAGTTCATTCTCATGAAACTGTAGAGCCTCAAATGTTTCTTCAACATTTTTCTCACATTCTTTCTCATCAACCTTAAAAACAACATTCCATGCAGGAAACACAACCTGATTTCATAAATCAGAGTATTCATTAGTGATTATTTTATAAAATAATTAGGACTATCAGAATTTAGATTGAGTAATGTGGAAACAAATATGGTACAAGAATTCTTCAAATCATAATAACTTGAGGTAGTTCTTAAGTGTATCATAGAAGACATATATCAGAGAGGATTTATAACAACTTACACACCCCTGCTTCACTAATTGAGTTAAACTCCCTTAATAAGTTAATCATAAGTATGATTTTACACAAAGTTGATACAATTAATGAATGAAAACTATTCAAAATTCTTTTTTGTTTTGAGAGTTAATTAACTACTGAGTTCTCTAACATATTCCAACTTTCCAAGATTTCACATTTAGATGTCATGAAAGGTGATGTTTTGAGGACAAACAGTACATAAAAAAATTAGAATACCTTGTCATCTATGAACTTGGACTAGAAACGAGCCAAGGCTCTTTGGTATGGATCAGAAGGCAAGATGGGATTGTTCTTCCATGTCTCATTGATGTACTCAGCAATCACAAGGGACTCTGCTATGGGCTTCTAATTGTGAACAAACACTAGAACCTTCTTGTGAACTGGGTTATACTTGAGAAGCAGATCACTCTTGTTGAACAAAGTTTTTTCAACGTAGTTGTATTCAACTCCCTTCAACTAGATAGCAATTTGAACCCTACTAATGAATGCACTTCCCCTAAATCCCAAAAGGGTAACCTCTTCGTGACTAGCTGCCATTGTTTGTAGCACTTCAATTCCAATGACTTAGAATAATTAGGGGTGGGTAAATGGGCCCAAGTCCATGGACTGGCCTGCGGGGCCCATCGTCCACGTGGGTTACGAACCAATTTTTTTAAACGGTCCATGGTTATGTCATATTTTTGGGCCCACCTCGCTTAACCCGCGAACTATGTAGGTTTGGCCCGCGGGATCCATGGGTTGCCCGCAGCCCGCATTAGGTTTGATTTGTGTGACCCTGACCTAATTATATTAGGTTTGATTTCTCTTTTTCACTTTAAACTTTTCTTTTAAAATAACAGATAAAGAAATATATTAGATAAGTTAAAGATTTAAAGATAAAAATAAAATATTTAAATTAAAAGATGATAAGATAGAAAAGGATAAGATAAGAAAAATAAAAGATAACAAAAATAAAAGATTAAGATAAAAAAACATAAGAGATAACATGCTAAAAATCTTCCTTTTTGATATTTTCTCGATCTTTTTTTTAATCTATCATTTTCATATCTGTAAGTCATAGATAATAAAAATGTCAATTCTTATCATTTAAGCTAAAAATAATTGTTAAATAAATATTTTTAACGATATTTCAATATATTTTTATTATAAAAAATAGCTCACATCATATATAACCGTTATCATTGTAGCAGGCTAAGAACACTTTTTCTCCTCACGGTTTTTCTCCACCACACAGTCATGCACGCGCGCAAGTCATACGACTCGTTCCCTTACAAGGAAAACAAAACGCGACTCACACTCACACAGTCACGCGACACACTACAGCGGCACAGCCTCGGCCCACCATCGTGCCACCACGCAAAGTACATCTCTTCTCTCTCTAGAATTTATTTTTATCCTATTTTTGTTGGGGTTGATTCATTGTTATTGTACTCTTAAATATGGGGATGGAGAAGGCTCAAGCTACTTCAAATATGGAATCATTTGTTGTAGGAGATATTTAAATTTCATATTTTAGATTTATTGCTTGGATTTTCTTTTGTTAAGACATTATTTATTTTATTGATGCAATTGACTAATTATTGAGATTTTATTTACATCTGTATTGAACTTAATTTGATTGTATTATATTTTTATTAAAATTGAAATTCTTTTAAAACTAGGCCCACGGACCGGCCCGTTTGACCCACGAGATTCGCGGGACGGGGGCGAAACAATTTATTTGGTTCGTATATGAAGCGGGACGGACTGACCCGATCTGCTGCCAATGCGGACTTATGCGGGTGGACCTTACGCGGGACGGGCTGGGCCGACCCGCTTACCCACTCCTAAGAACAATCAATTCCAAAGTCTTATTTTGGTATCGAGAGTCACAAGGCATCAGGCTTTTATAGAGCTAAGATGAACTTAATATAATATTTAATTTATGAGTTCTTGAATATAATTTTGTATGTATAAAAGAAATATTACAGAAAACTTGGCTCGGTCAATGGCTTAGAAGTGATGTAAGGAATTGCATCAGCAATATAGACTATATTATTGTAGTACAAGTGTAAGATTAAGTTCCACATTGGATAAAAGTAAAAAAATTGAGTACCATATAAGTAAGAAGAAGATCCATAAATATAAGCTTTAAGAGTGCTGTCAAATTTCCTTTTTGGATTCTGTGCATTTGGGACATGCAAAATGCGCATCCAAACACACTTTTGGGGTCCATGTTTTTCCACATTCAGGCTCAACTTAAGTTGATATTACTTAAGTTGATATTAAAAGCATGAAAAAGAATATTTCAGATGCATGTTTGGAAAGCATAGTTCACAACTTCACGAGAAGAGAGTATTCAAATGAAAAAGGTTTAGTTAGATAGAAGGGTTATGTATGAAAAAATTGTTTGATTTTGTAGTAACTAATATTAAAACTTATATCTCAAATCATTTTTAGTTAATTGAGTGCATAAAAATCTTTACACTGGTTGCTGTAAAAAAAAATCTTCATGCCAATGATGTATAAAAAAAAAAACAATTTATTTGAATAAGGTCTATTAGTTTTTTATTTTATTTTATTTTAATTAGTTTTAAATTCTAATTAAGTCTAAATCGAAGTGTTTGAGTAGTACTACACTAGCTCCTCTAATTTTTTTTATTGTACAGTAAAATAATTCTAGTTCATGTAATAGGGTCCTTGAATTTATGATACCCCTAGTACAACAACGACACCATGTAGTTGATTTATCCGCATAGAGCCAATTTAAAAAACAACCACAACTTAAGTGCTGCATAAATCAATATTTTTTTATCAGCACAATAACGTTGTGTAATCTGCACAAGCTAACTACACAACGACAAGCTAACGACTATACTATTGAAACTATTAAGAGAGATTCAAAAGTGTGATTCACTAAAATTCGTAATGGGTTGAAAAAAAGATCGTGTTGCTAATATTTTTGTAGAATTAAATATGAAACATAATATGAATTTAGACAAAGTTGATACAGTTAATGAATGGAATTTATTCATTTTTTTTAATGTTTCTCTAACTTATTCCAAGATTTCACATATAGATGTCATGATAGATGATGTTTTGGGGACAAATCAAGAAAAACTATTTAATATTTTGTGAGTTTTATCACTTAGATATTTTTTTCATGCATTTTATTATATTTTTTTAATATGAGTAAATTATATAAGTCTCTTATGAGGTTTAACTAAATTACATAAGTTTTTTTTTAATCACCAAATTAACCTTATAACTTATGAAATAATGTAATACTTGTAAGATGTTTAGATGCTCGTTAAAATCATAATGACTACTTCAAAATCACAATAACGCCATTATGTATAACCCCTGTCCTATTTCAATATGTGAATATTGACCTAAGGAAAAGAAATTTTCATGGCAAGAGTTACAGCTGCAATTTCATACTACATTATTCTTCATAATCTGGCAAAGAAATGCCATTCATTGCAATTTGCAAAACACCAGCTTGCTACAAGTTTCTAAATAATCAGGAGTAAGAGCTTTGAGTAATAGAAAGATGCTACATAATTTATTTATTGAAATAGAAAAATGTCAGGAACAACCTTGGATTTCTTTGACATGGAAAAATCCAAGATTACAACTTAAAAGCACCCATTTTGAAACGAAATTTTAACAACTCAATGTCAAACATCTAGTGCACATAATTTCCCTTAGAAATTCTGAGAGTCTCACACTATATCATCAAATCTATTTTGAAGCAGAAAGGCTCTCATAGCCTTCTTTGAAAAAGGCAAAAACTGGGTTGTAATGATCTCATATAAAGAAAAGCTTCTAGAAGGAAAAAATGACTCAATTGAAACAACTCAGCTGAGGAGAATATTTGACAAATCTTACATACCTACTATGGGTAATAGAAAGAGTGTGTGAGAGAGAAAACCCAACTCTAAATTGGTGGATTATGTAACCAACTAATAGTGGTATTTAGAGGAGAGAGAATGTGTAGTGAGGGGAGTGGTAATGTGTAAACATCTTTCTTTCTTCTTCTTTTTCTTTGGTGACTATTGTACTTAATCCTTCTAATTATACACACTGTCCTTCTAATTATACACCCTGTATTCTTAGATATTGATTCTCATTTTCAATACGAAAATAAAATGAATACATTCTATAATTTCTAGTTTTTCTCTTTCATGGGTCTCTAGGGGGAAGGCTTTCTTTGACAACTGGATGGTTCACAAATTCTTGACTCCACTTGTAGAGCTTAGGAAATTTCTCACTGGTTAATAACTTCAACCCTGCAATTTCTTGAATGAAAGGGACCCAAAATGCTATGTAGACACCAGCTATATCTACCAACCCAACCTCTTCTCCTCCAAAGAACTTCTTGTCCTTTAGCTCATTCTCAAGAAACTGCAGACCCTCATACGTTTCTGTAACATTCTTCTCACGCTCTTTCTCATCAACCGTGAAAACAGATTCCCGTGCAACATCCACAATCTGATTTCACAAATCACATTATTTATTAGTGATTTTTTTATAAAGTTATAAGGACAATCATAATCGAGTTACCAACATACTCTCTAACATATTCTTTCTAACACATACTATACTAATATTACAAAATCAGGTGACAAACCTTTAAGTAAAAAGTGTGATATGTCAAAATTTGTAATTTTAAATTAATTTTAGTCAATATTAAACCGTGTATTACTATCATAGTATCATTTTTGCTATAATCAAATATGGCACATAATACCTTCTAAGTTCTAACCCACCCCAAAATTATTGTTTTCCCCCAAAATACTGAGTCCATAAAGATTATAAATCATGATAATCGGAGGTAGTTCTTAAATGAACTTGACCAATCAGTAGTATGAATTTAGACAAAGTTAATACAATTAATGAATGGAATTTATTCAACTTTTTTCATGGTTCTCTAACTTATTCCAAGATTTCACTTCTAGATGGCATTAAAGGTGATGTTTTGGGGACAAATCAACAAAGCAAGAAAAGAAGATTTTTGAAAAGTAGAGTTACCTTGTCATCAATGAATTTGGACCAGAAACGAGCCAAGGATCTTTGGTAAGATCAGAAGGCAAGATGGGGTTGTTCTTCCATGTCTCATCAATGTACTCAACAATCACAAGGGATTCTGCTATGGGCTTCTCATTGTGAATAAACACTGGAATCTTCTTGTGAACTGGGTTGGATTTGAGAAGCAGTTCACTCTTGTTCCTCAAATTTTCTTCCACATATTTGTATTTAACTCCCTTCAACTTGAGGGCAATCTTCACCCTGCAAGCAAATGCGCTTGCAATTGCTCCCAAAAGGGTAACCTCTTCGTGACTTGAAGCCATTGCAGCACCTCAATTCCAAAGTCTTAAAACAATCAATTCAAGAGATTTATTTTGGTCATAGACTCCCATCGCTTCTGGTTTTATAGAGCTAGGAAGATTAAATTAATAAAGGATTAATTAAATTTTTATTCCTTTATCAGATTTTAAAGTTTTGGTTCTCAAATTATTTTTTTAAAATTTAATTCTTAAAATATTTATCTTTCAAAAAATAATTTCTGCCTTTAACATTTCTGTTAACCGATAAAATATCATGAAATATAAATATCACATACATGTCACGTATTTATTATGTTTAAATAAATAATTAAAATATTATATTATTAAAATATAAAAGAAAGATAGAAGAATTATTGTTAAATTCGAACGCTTTAAACATTTATGAATATACTATAATTACTCACGAGAAGATGTACAACACTGAACAAGAATTTATTTTCCTCATCTATAATCTATGATGATGTTTGTGATCACTTAAATAATAACTCAACACTTAACAAAAATTATTAATTGTAGATACTATTTATAATAATGAAAATTATTTAAGGAACAAATATTTTAAGAAAATAGTTTAGGATAAAAAATTCAAAACCCTTATTTTTCACGACTAAAAACTTAATTCACTTTTAATATAATATTCAGTTTACGCGTTGTTGACTATAAAGTGCGGTAAGGAGGCATCGATAAATTAAGAATAAGTATCATATTCTAAAACCATTATAATACATTCTGTAATAATTTTTTTTAGTGTTTCCACTTTCCACACACTGCTATGATATCTTATCACAAACTTCAATTTTTCCTTTTCATTTAGTTTGTGTTAAAAAGAATTGTAAGTAAATATACTTCCTTTTTTTCTCATAACTTAATGCATACAGATGTGAATAGTTAAATAGATATTCGCATGTTCCCAGAAACAATAATTGAAAAAGCAGCGTGGGGATGACTCCATTGTCGATAGAATAGAAGTGATGCAAGGGATCACATCAGCAACATCCTAATAAAAGAATCGGGCCGTACAAAATGGAAATTGTACACAGTAACACTGGTTCACATTATAAGCGTGGGAACGTTATCTTATGTAGTACAGTTCTATCGTTTTCACTTGTCTGCAGAATTGTGATAAATTATTCTACCTATGAAAAAAGAATTTAATTATAATTACCAAATTAAATTATAATAATCATTTTAAACTTTATAATGTCATCTAAGATTCTTAAGTAACTAAAAATATTAAAGGTATAATTATCTGTATTGCTATACAATGGTTTTGAGTTATTAATTATTCAGAAATGTTGAAGGCAGTGGTGGACTTACTTATAAGTAAGGGTGCATTTTTTTTTTGTGTAATTAGAAAACTGCAGTCTCTCGCTCTTTGATAAAATTATATGTAAATAAATTGTGTTTTTTTTAGTCTCTTTTATTTTTATATATTCTTTTTGAAGGTGTTTCTTTGGTAAAATTTTATAAAATACAAATTTTCATTCTTTTCTCTCTTTTGTAAAATTTAATTTTGTCTCTTTTATTTTTTGTATTTTGATAAAATATTTTTTTTTCATTTTTTTGAAGTTTTTCTTTTGTAAAATTTGAAATTACTCTCTCTCACTATCACATGAAAGTTAACCTTTTATAGGCAAGTGAAAAATGAAAGGAAAAGTCAAGTTTGAAAACCAGTTGCAACAATTTCAAACATATTTAATTGATTATTTTTAATTATAATTGATTCTTTTGATCTTTAGAACTTTTGGGTTCTAGTATGAATCAATAATCGATTATTCTTTCCATGGCAATAGTTTACCACTGCAATTAGTACATTATTATACGCAATGTCCCTCATAATATCTGGCAAAGAAATTCCAATCATTGCAAACACAGCTTTGCTTCAAGTTTCTAAATCATAAAGAGAAAGAACTTTGAGAAATAGAAAGATGCTATATATTTATTCTTTGAAATAGCAAATGTCAAGAACAACCTAGGATTTCAAAGGGAGAAATCCTAGATTACAACTTATAAGCATCATTTTGAAACAAAATCCTAATTAACAGCAATATAGCTCAATGACAAACAAAACAAGTAGTCCACACCACACACAATTTTCCCCAGAGATTCTGAGTCTCACATACATGAATCTATTTTGAAGCAGTGAGGCTTTCATAGAAGCCTTTAACAAACACATAATTCTTAGAAATACTAAGTCTCACACCACATCATCAAATCTATTTTGAACCAAAAAGGCTTTCATAGAGACCCTTGAAAAAGGAGAAAACAGGATCTCTAGGGGGCAGACTTTCTTTGACAATTGGATGGTTCAAAAATTCTTGGCTCCAATTGTGGAGCTTAGGAAATTTCTCACTTGTGAATAACTCCAACCCTGCAATTTCTTGAACCATAGGGACCCAAAATGCTATGTAGACAGCAGCAATATCTACCAACCCAATCTCCTCTCCTCCAAAGAACTTCTTGTCCTTTATCTCATTCTCAAGAAACTGCAGAGCCTCAATTGCTTCCTCAACATTCTTCTCACGCTCTTTCTCATCAGCTGTGAAAACGGATTTCCATGCAGCACCAAAAACCTATTTCATAAATCACAGTATTTATTAGTGCTTAATTTATATTATAATTAGGACAGACTTAACTGGGTTATATATATAGCATAAAAAGTAGTGCTAACTGCTAGCAAAACAATCTCTACACTCTTTCTAACAACTATACTATTGAATAAAGTTGATTAAAAATTACAAGATTAGGAAAGATTTAAAAGTGTGATTCACTTAAACTTGTTATTTTTAATAAATTTTAATTAATAATAGAAAATGATTGAAAAAAAGGCATGTTAAAAATTGTGTTGCTGATATTTCTGTACAACCAACTGTGAAACATATATAATACCCCACCCCAATTAATACGATTTTAGACAAAGTTGTTACAATTAATGAATAGAATTTATTCAATTTTTTTTTTTAAATGTTTCTCTAACTTATTCCAACATACAAATAGATATCATGAAAGGTGGTGTTTAGGGGACAAATAAGAACAAAACAAGGAAAGAAGAAAAGTTGAATTACCTTATCATCAATGAATTTGGACCAGAAACGAGCCAAGGCTCTTTGGTAAGGATCAGAAGGCAAGATGGGGTTGTTCTTCCATGTCTCATCAATGTATTCAACAATCACAAGAGACTCTGCTATGGGCTTCTCATTGTGAATAAACACTGGAACCTTCTTGTGAACTGGGTTGGATTTGAGAAGCAGTTCACTCTTGTTCCTCAAATTTTCTTCGACATATTTGTATTCAACTCCCTTCAACTTGAGGGCAATATGAACCCTGCACACAAATGGGCTTCCAGTAGCTCCCAAAAGGGTCACCTCCTCCTGACTTGAAGCCATTGCAGCACTATTCCCAAAGACTTAGGATAATCTATTCGAAACACTTGTTTTGTTCTCAAATTGCTAAGGCTTGGTGGGCTATATATAGAGCTAGAAAGATTATTTTAGTACAATATTTTAGTATAATATAATATTCAGCCTACGCGATGTTGACTAAGAATTATTTTGTATTAGGTTTTTTTTTTTTTTTTTGCACTAAAATCATGAGAACAATCCAGAAACAAATAGAAAAAAAAAATACCTTCGCTGTCGAGAAGACTTCCATCGTTAATTAATTGCTTAGAGTTTAGTATTTAGAAGTGATGTAAGGGATTACATCACAAATCGTAATAATAGAATTGAACTGTACAACATGGAAATAGTATACAATAGCACTGGTCCCCGTACGTGGGAACGTTATTACATCTTACAATTTTTCTCCATCTATCGTTTTCACGGGTGGCAGAATTGTGATGAAATATTCAAGCTATTAGACCTTATGATCCTTTTGATTTGAAGAAAGGAAAACAAGAGAAAAAAAAAAGTTTCAAATTTTAATGGGAAAGAAAGTCAAAGAAATTATGAAAAATTTTAGAAGTCAATTTGTTTTTTTATACTTTCTCTACAAAGAAAAAAAGGAAAATTTTCAGAAATTTCAACGAGTCTCACACTTTAATCATGTTATTTTAATTTAAATATTTTTTTAAAATTTATTTTATTCTATTTCATTTAACCAAAATATTCCCTAGTAATGCCATCTAAGTAACTAAAAATACACTACTATAAAAAATATTATTTAGGAAGTACCAACTATGATTGTGATAAATCTCTTAAAAATAATATATTGACAATTTATTTATAATATATAAAAGTTGAATTCCTCATATTAAGTAAGTAAATTTAATGACTTGGAAGAACGAGAATATTCTTCTTTTGTGTCGGTCAATCTTTTTTTTTCTTTCTTCTTCAATGTTACTCACAACATAATAAAATTTTATACCAAAATATTTTAATTCAATATTAGTGACCTTCAAATTTTTCTCATGTTCATGACTCTCATTCTTTGTTCTATATTACATTCTATAATCATTTTCTTTTATATTTTACATATCATTCAATTTTTTCATATTAGTAATTTCTATTTTTTAATATTTATGCTCTATAAATATAAATAAAAATAAATATTTCTCATAAAAAAAGTTCATGATCTAAAATTAATTTATATAAAAGTTGACCTCCTGACTATTATATTGTCATGTCAGCAAAATTGATATGGAGGAAGGAGAACATTATACTTTTGTACTTATCACGTCTCTTTTCTTTTCATTCTTTCTTTTTCAATGTTACTCACAACATAACAAAATCTATACCAAATCATTTCAATTCAATCTTACTGATCTCCAAATGCTTCTCATGTTCAAGACCCAAATTCTTCAATGTTCTATATTGTATTTTATAATCACTTTCTTTTACATTTTACATATCATTCAATTTTTTCATATTAGTAATTTCTAAATTCTAATATATTTTCTGCTCTATAAAGATATATAAAAAATAAATATTTCACATCAATAAAGTTCATGATCTAAAATTAGTTTTCAAACTAATCTATAAAAAAATATGTTGGTTAAACAAAGTTGAAATTTATTTATTTTTCACATTAGTCTTTAAAGAAATATATTTCACATCAACTTTAAGTATTACAAATATAATTTTATTTACTATCTCCAATATTACACATTACAAAATGCAAAAAAAAAAAATTGAATTAAATTACTTTAAACAGATTTTATATTGATTAAATTTATTTAATATTTTTAATTTTAATCCGATTTGCATTTTCGTTCAAAAGATTATTTTTACTTACTACTATTGTCAAGAAAATCAATAACATATCCATTAGCATCCAATACACTATGTTGAGTTTGGTTCAATGAAAACTCTAGATCAAAGATGGATGATAGAGTTGTCTTAACAAGTACAACATTAATATTTTGCAAATGCATTACTAATTTATTTCACTCTATCATATCTCATATTTTATTATTGACATTATTAGTACACTTCATGCACTTGGAAATGAAGAAGATGTACTTGTCACTGACAAACCAACAAAAATAAGGAGATTGAAATTGCTACTAAAAGAGTAAATAAATTACCCTTTCTTTATCATTAATTATAAATTTTGTTTAAGTAATAATTTTGTAGAATTCATTATATATTTCTTTATATTTTCACATGGAAATGAAGAATGTAATATAGAACATTATATTTTCACATCTTTTTTTTATCGGTTATTTTCAAGAATGAAATTGTTAAAGTTACTTGTGGCAAACATAGTCTTAGGATTTGAAAAAAACAATCAACATCTAAGAAGAAGACTCAAAGATAATTACAATCACTTTTATCATAGTTAAGAAATTCAGAGGTTTGATTACTTTCACACATTTAAAATCTTTAACAAAATTTATATTTTACACTTTATATATCTTACTACTCTATCTCTTTTCTTTTCTTTATGTATATAATTCTTCAAGTTCGGTCAAGATTGATCTTGACAAGAGAATGTAAAAAAATAGAAGATATTTGCAAGATATAAGAATGAATATAAGAATCACAAGTATGCTAACCTACCATGACCTTCATATTCATATTTAATAATACTTTATTTTTTTCTTAGTTTTAACATATATAAAATAACAGGATAATATGTTCACAATTCATGCAACAATCAATGAGATCAACTATACGTTTGGTTGGAATTATGTTGCATGTGAGAGATGCCAAAAGAAAGTTACAAAAGAGGAAAATCAATACACTTGTACAGAATGCAAACAACCATCCAAGTATCCAACAACAAGATTTAATATTTTGTATATAATGAATTATTTTTTATAACATAATTAAATAAATATTAAAATTTTAAAAATATCTTTTAGGTTGAGGATACAATTGAAAGTCTCTAATGACATAGCTGTAGCAACATTCAGAATGTTTGATCGAGATGCACAACAAATTATAAACATCGCAACATTTGAATTCCTTCACACCCAAAGTGCAAATAAGACTGACATACCCCAATATCGTATATCCTTTGCAAATATACTTCTATTTTTGAAATCATGCTCACAACTTGAAGGAAGGATTTGAAACCGTCACAAGTACTTTTATCTCAAAAAATATCATTCAACATGATTCTCTCCTCAAGAACATGTAACCATATTTATAATTTATTTTCATTTTTACTTCTTGTACAAAATATTAATAGTTTTGTACACTGATTAATATTTTTATTAAAAAAAGAAGCCTACTTCACCACAACAAATATCATCAGATGAGTAAGGTGAAAAACTAATTATAAGTCAAAGGCCAAAGTTACAAACATCTAATAAGTCAAAAGGTACATCTTCATCATCTAATGAACAAGTCTATCAAATTTCACAAAGTCCATTAAAAAAAAAGGCGAATAAACAAATTGTCAGAAGTCAAAGTCCAAAGGTACAACCATCCAAGAAGTCAAAAGATACATCTTCATCATCAAAAGATACAAAAAGTCTATTTAAATGAATAATTTTTGGTGTTTTATTTGTATCATTTTTATGTTTTTTTACCATTATGATTGATTATTTTTCTTTCATTAAATATATTTCTTTGACTGCTTTATTATGTCAATTTCACTTTATTCTTATATTACCCTCATAAAATTTATACTCAACGCTTATTTTTATTTTCGCGTTAATCAACTTTAATTGAATGGTCAATCTCTGATTTTAGAATATTTCTTATAAATATATTAATATATAAAAAATATTTTAATTTATACATAATTCTTTTGTCGCATTTAACAAAAAATGATATGAAATATCATTGATAATTATATTTTTAAATTTAATTTATCAAACAAATAATTTATTTAAATATTTCTTTAATTATTTATAAACCCGCGCCACGCGTAATGTGTGTCTAGTTTTTATAATTATAGGAAATGATGATAAAGATAATTTTCGAATAATCTATCGTTGAAGACAACCTGTCTTTGAACCTATAGTTTCTCGTGTCTTATTGTTCTTTCAGTTCATCTCTCACGATATATATATAAAGATCCCCTGTGTGTCTTAGTGGGTGAAAGTACTTCCGATTTCTAACCTGGTTTTGCACATGATTTAACATGCATTTAGTTATGTGATAAGGACATACATTAACGTACAATTTAACATTGATGCTTCGAAAGGGATTTCACCACTTAAAAAGTGGTTTGTGCTCATGTGGGGACTACGGGTGATGTTTGGGCTAATATGCTTTTTGTTTTTTTTTTGAGATATGAAAATTATGGGATATTATATGATAGGGACTCTCATTTGGAGATATGGTATAGATTTGGTTGGCTTTGCTTTATCTACATTTTATTTTTATTGTTTTCATTATTATAGCCTATTTTAAGGAGATTTACTGATATTATGCAATTAACTAGGATCATACCTTTAGATTTAGTTTATTCTTTTCTCACTTTTAGCCTATTTTTTTTTGAGGGATTTTTTAGCCGATTTTTTTGAGGAATTTTTAAGCCGATTCTTGTACCTACATATTTGAGGACCCTTTGTACAGAATCAATCAATCAGAAAATACAAATTTTCTCTATTTTATATTCTGATCTCGAGTGTTTGAAGATTGTTAATTTAGCGGATTTTTCCAAAAGAATTCGTGAAGCTTCTCCAAGGCATAAATTCTCAGACTTTGGTTGCTCTTTGGTACCAAAACTAAACGGACATATATGCATGCCTTGGTTGCTACTGGTGCAATGATGAAGTCTTGCTAGTGGCATTTGCACAGCAGCACTATGATCACTATGTGCATGAAAATGAGACATTTCGAATTGAAGAAATGGTTGCCAAGACAATAAGTACGTGGGAGGGTCAGTAAATATTGTTAGGCCAGTGAGAGTGCTGTGGGTGGAAACTTTTTACTGTCAACATATATACTTTCACTTCAAAACCACGTCAACTTCCCATTTGGTATGAAAAAAAGTTAGGAAGCTATTCTTACACTGTTGGTAAAATTAATTTAATAAATTATTTAAAATTATTTTAATTAATTTAGAATCAATTCTAAATCTAAAATTAATTTTATAATTTTTTTAACATAAAATTAAACATGTAAAATTCAATCTAATATCAATTTTAGATTTATAATATTTTCTAACATCAAATCAAACACACACTTGATAGCTTGTGCTTGGACGGAGATCCTGTGTCTTGAACGGGGACAAACACGCTCTGAATTGAAGTTTACTGATGAGAGATTTTGGTGTGTGTGTCAGAACATGCGCATGTGAGTGGGTGATTAATTAAAGTGTGTCAATTTTTTATGGGCAGAGAAAGGAGAGTATACGTAAAGAGAGAAAAGTTGCCTTAGAGTGTAAGTGAGAATAAAAACAAGATAGAGGGAAGGAGCCTAAATAATGGGTGTGTTTGTGCCTCCCCAAACTACGCGAGATTGTTATTTAATAAATTTTGGATAAAGATAAAAAAAAAGGAAAGAAAGGTAGCAGTTTTAGAAACAAAAGGCAAATGAAAATTTTGAATATTAAGTTGGTTTTTCTTTTTATATACATGAATTTTAAGTTGGTTTGATTAAAGCATGATGCCACAGACAAACTCTGATATATCTTTGTGAAAGAGAATAAAACGAGAAATCGAAAAGCGATAATTACTCACACAAAATTACGGCAACCTGGAATAAAAGGAAGAGAAATGGTCTTTACGTACTATTTTGTTTCTTCTAAAAATTACATGCATTGTATGAGAAATTAAGCAATTCTGAATCACATAATCACTCTTTAAACGTCACATGACGTGAAGCAAGCAAAGTGTTATTAATTATTTCTTATAATTTATACATTTTGAATGTGTTGCGCAAACATTGGTTGAGAACATGCATAGACACTTGTTGCTCTTAAATTTCCTAATAATTTCTCAAAGTTTGATATTTGGCCAAATTTGAATATGTTTTGTTTTGCAGTTACAAAATTACATTTGGGACAAAGATAATTATGTCAACCGATTAGAATCCTTACTTTTACATTCATTTTGTTTTTATCCATTGTATTTGTATTAAACTGTGCAGTAGCATTTTCAATTACAGATCCATCGTGCACTTCATTTGCAATAAAGTAACAATTAGAAAGACTGCTTTAAGGCTCTCTAGATAAAAGCAATTGGACAGATTGTGTAATTATTACAGGGGATTCAGCTTTTGCATTTCATTTGGATTGCACCATTTCAGTGACCCACTTCGGTTTAGGTCCTGTCCCATGTTCTTTGTACAAATTAAGAGCTTGTTTCCTATAATAAAAACACTAGTTAATATGCAAATATTGACGTAAAGCCAACCCAGTTATTCCACGGCAAGAGTTGCTGCTTTTGCATATTATGTGCGCGGTGCTTCAAGTTTCTTAATCTTAGGGAGTAATAACTTCGAAGAATACAAAGATGCTTTTATATATTTATTAATTGAAATAGCAAAATTTCAACACATGAACAATCTTGCATTTCTTTTTATGCAATCCTACTCCGCAAGGGCATTGGATAGAAGACTCCAAGTAGATTGGGCCAGAGATCCAAGGGAAGGCCCTAGGGTTCTTATGAGCCTTATGGTAGATTTTGAGTTCATGGGCTAAGTATGAGTCCGCTTATCTTTGTAAATATTAGAATAGGTTTTTTTCCTTCGTTTAGGCCTTGTATTTTGGCCATTCTAGTAGTATAGGGTTTTAACCTTGTATTTTGAGGCATTTTGAGTAGTCTTTGTAGTAGGGACTTTTTTTTTTGTATTTTCATGTATTTTGTCATGGGGGTGAGCTTAGCTATTATAGGGGGTGTGTAGCTAAGTTCTAGCTTCTCATCTCAAGGAGGTGGGCTTAGCTATTAGAGAGGTGTGTGTAGCTAAGCTCTAGCTTCTTTAGGAATCTTTTCAAGGAAGCTTCTCAAGGAGGTGAGCTTAGTTATTAGAGGGGTGTGTGTAGCTAAGCTCTAGCTTCTCAAGGAAGTTTTCTTAAAGAAGCTTCTCAAGGAAGTTTTCTCAAGAAAGCTTCTCAAGGAAGCTACCTAGTCTATAAATAGAAACATGTGTAACACTTGTTGTAACTTTGATGAATGAGAGTCTTGTGAGACACAACACAAAGTTCAACTTCTCTCCCTTTTTCTTCCTTCAATTTCGTGCTCCCCCCTCTCTCTTTCTCTCCCTCTTTTTTTTCCTCCATTGAAGCATCCTCTCCAAGCTTCTTATCCAAGGCTCATCTTGGTGGTGAAGCTCCTTCTTCCATGGCTTATTCCTTAATGGATGGCGCCTCCTCTCACCTCTTTTCCTTTGTCTTCCGCTGCATCCCCATGGTGGAAAATCACCATTAAAGGACCCCATTGAAGCTCAAAGATCCAGCCTCCATAGAAGCCCCACAAGCAAGCTTCCATCAAGTGGTAATCAGAGCACAAGAGCTTCAAGTAGGTGCTCCTTAAACCTCCATTAAATTTTTTGCTTTACCTTCTCTTCCATTGTTGTTTCTTCATTTTTCTCCATGTATCTCCTCACATGTCTTGTGCTAAATGTTGTTAACATGATTCTTTAGAGTTTCCACCGATTAAACTTGCTATAGAAGCTAGATTTGATTTTCTATGGTTCAAATTTCTTGTTCTTGTTCTTGAACCATGAATTATGTTGAGTTTAGGTTCCTTTGAGTTTTGTCTTGTTATTTTTTTTGGCTGAAACCTAAACCATAAAATTCTTACAAAAATATTAAAGTAGAAGAAAACCTCAAAAATCTAGAGTGACTTGTTCACCTATTGTAGTTTTGTCATAGAAGTCATGTCTATCATGAAACTTGTCACATAAGATTTCTTATGTTGTGCTGAATTTTATTTTCTTGTTTCTTTGTCTAACTCATTTGTTCATGAGTGTATGAAATTCTTTTAGCCTATTATTTGATTTGAGTCAAATCTTGCATGTTAATTAGTCCTTAACATGTTCATGCAAAATTCTTAGAAAGTCTTTGATTGTGAACCTTTTCTTGAACTTTTAGGTTTCCTTATGATTGTGTCTATTGTGAATTTGAGTTTTGGTGATTGAATTGCTGGCTGAAATTTTATTCCTAAGTGAATATTGAACTCCTAAAACTGTGGTAAACAAGATTAGTGAGTTCTACATACATAGTAAGGTTGAAAGTAAGCCCAAGGCAATCAATATACCATGCTTAAAAAAAAATCGCTGGTGCTGGCAGCTTGGACATATAAACTTGTAAAAATTACTGAGAATTTGTTACATCGAATTTTGAGCTGAAATTTTTACTGAATTTTCTAGACATCTGTAAAAAATTTATACAAAAAGAAAAAAGTGATTTGGATAAAAGGAAAAAATACTAAAAATCACACAAGTTGGCAGAAAAATCAGTATCCAGGAAAAAAAAAGTGAAAGGGAAGTGTGCTTGTTGTTTTGGCTCAAAATTTATTCTATAATTGGTGCCTATGTTATACCAATCTTAGTTCCGAAATTTCAATAGAAAATTAGTGTGAAAACAAGTGCCAAAGCTAGAGTTTTGTTGAGTCTTTTTTTTAGTTTTTTTACTCTACTCTAGAGCCATTCTAAGTTTCTCTTTGAGTCCTAACTTGCTTCTATGTCCTTTTCATTGCTTTAATTGTTGAATAATCCTAGAAAAAAATGTCTTGTTAAAATTCCATTGGTTTAACTTTCATTTCATTTTTTGGTCTTTGGTTATTGTTGTCTCTTTGTTTCCTTGTTTGTAAGTTGCCATATAGGGAATTGGAAAGGAGGATTGGTGCCATCCCTTGAAGAATTTGAGTCAAGAAGCAAGGGGCCAATCACCTTATGAGCTATTGGACTAAGAAGCACTCCAAATTGAGTGAATCACCAAAGAGAGAAAAACCACCAAAATTGAGGACCTTTTTGCAATTTTGTAATTGACAATTTACTTTACTTTCATTGCTTTCAAATTTTGTAACAAAAAGGCCTTTCGTTGGAAGTAAGTTGGGAGCCTCCAATAGGTCACCCTACTTCTTTTTGTGTGTAATAATTTTAGGCAATTTTCCCTTAGGATTGTGAGTGTTTTGTTGGGAACCTTAAATGTGGTCATCCAAACACTCTTAGGATTCGCCTAATTTACATTTCTTGCTTACTTTCGTAGCTTATTTCTTTTACTTTCCATTGTCAAACCGCCTAGATAGCTTGCATTTTACCAATTAGTTTTTACCTTATCTTTCACACCTCTTTTAGTGTTTATTTTGGCTAGTTTCAACCATAGTTTCTTTTACCTTTTGTTTTCAAACCTCCAACAAGAAAGAACCACAACTTAGGAACCAACATGAGTCATCATTCATCTAGTGTTAATGGCAAGGGTACTAGTCATAAAGACCCTTTATCTAGAATCTTAGATGATTTAAGTTCCCTCAAGTTATGGAAAGAAAAACAAGAGAGAAAAGAAAAAGGAAAAAAGAAGAGTGGAAGAAATAAGTCAAGATGAAAGAAAGAAAATAAGAGAGGAAGAAAGAAGAAAAATAATGAAAGAAATGAAAAGAGAAAAACATGCCTCCTATAGTAGTCATAACTCTTGCAAGAGCCTAAGTGAAGAACTTCGTGACTATTACGAAGGAAGACATAGGTCACATCTTAGACCTCACTCCCATAGAAGAGAAAAGGAAAGAAAGCCTCAAGAGGCTAACATTAACCTCTCATACTTCCATGGGAAGGACAATGTAGAGGCTAACTTAGATTGGGAAATAAGGGTAGAGCAACAACTTAAAAAGAAGTCTACTTCAAAATCTTATGGCTCTCACTCTTATCCAAAGAAAGACCAAGGTCAAGGCATCTTAGGGGTGAAACCTTCTAAGCCCAAAGATGATAAGGGGAAGGCAATAGAAAAGCAAGCCCCTAAGGCTAGTATGCAAGAGAAAACTAGCTCTATAAAGTGCTTTAAATGTCTTGGAAGAGGACACATTACTTCTCAATGCCCCACCACAAAAACCATGATTATGAGGGGCCAAGACATTTATAGTAGCCAAGATGAGGCTATTACTTCACCTTCCTCTAGTGAAAGTGAAGAAGCAAAAGGGGAAGAATCTAGTGAAGAAATCTACCCCCAAGAAGATGGACAACCATTAGTGGTTAAAGAGAAGTGTAAGGAGGTAAGTGTCTCCTCCAAGAGGTTAGCTAAGAAGCAAACTCATTTTACAATAAAGACAAACATTAAAGAAACTTTCCCTCTTAGACAATCTCCACATTTTCTCTTTTGTATAAAGACACTTGCTAGCATTGCCACACCTCTTGGACTTGAGTTTATTCCTCAAGTAAAGAAGTTGTTGGATGAGGGTTTGGTTTGCAAGAGCTTAAATCCTTGTGCTTTTTTGGTGCCTAAAATAGGTATTATTAGGCACCAAGTCCCTAAAATAGGTGGTATGATAAATGTTTTGAGTGGTACAACCCTCTTTTGTAAAATCACTCGTACACCTAACATCTTCATGGTGTGTGTACATAGGGACCCATTAGATAGGTTTTTTCTTATTTTTAGTTTCAATACAAACTTAGGTACTCATATGGGACACCTTAGGTTTGCCATACTTTTTGGTAGGAATAATCAATATGAAAATACAGAAAAAGGTATGTTTTATTGCGTTACTTTTCTTAATTTTTCAAATAGTGATCAAGGGGTTCCCATGAACCCTAAGAGAATAAAGGTCATTCCTGAGTGGCCCACTCCACCAAGTATAAGAAAAATTTGGGGCTTCCATGACTTAACAAACTTTTACAAAAGGTTTGTCCCATATTTTTCTATACTTGTAGCACCACTCATTGAGTTGGTGAGAAACCATGTTCCTTCATGGGAAGATGCCCAGGAAATGGGTTTTCAGACCTTACCTTACTTCAACATACCAAACACCACTAATACATATGTTTTTGTTCTTTTTACAGGTGTTGAGGGAAGGAGCCCAAAGTATGAAGAACCTCGGGATTTGAGTTCAAATCCTTTCCAAGATGGAGGGAATGATGCAACCCTACCCCGCAAGGGCATTGGATAAAAGACTCTAAGTAGATTGGGCCAGAGATCCAAGGGAAGGCCCTAGGGTTCTCATGAGCCTTAGGGTAGATTTTGAGCCCATGGGCTAAGTATGAGCCCGCTTATCTTTGTAAATATTAGAATAGGTTTTTTCCTTCGTTTAGGCCTTGTATTTTGGCCATTCTAGTAGTATAGGGTTTTAGCCTTGTATTTCGAGGCATTTTGAGTAGTCTTTGTAGTAGGAACTTTTTTTTTTTGTATTTTCATATATTTTGTCATGGGGGTGAGCTTAGCTATTATAGGGGGTGTGTAGCTAAGTTCTAGCTTCTCATCTCAAGGAGGTGAGCTTAGCTATTAGAGAGATGTGTGTAGCTAAGCTCTAGCTTCTTTAGGAATCTTTTCAAGGAAGCTTCTCAATGAGGTGAGCTTAGTTATTAGAGGGGTGTGTGTAGCTAAGCTCTAGCTTCTCAAGGAAGTTTTCTCAAAGAAGCTTCTCAAGGAAGTTTTCTCAAGAAAGCTTCTCAAGGAAGCTACCTAGTTTATAAATAGAAACATGTGTAACACTTGTTGTAACTTTGATGAATGAGAGTCTTGTGAGACACAACACAAAGTTCAACTTCTCTCCCTTTTTCTTCCTTCAATTTTGTGCTCCCCCCTCTTTCTTTCTCTCCCTCTTTCTTTTCCTCCATTGAAGCATCCTCTCCAAGCTTCTTATCCAAGGCTCATCATGGTGGTGAAGCTCTTTCTTCCATGGCTTATTCCTTAATGGATGGCGCCTCCTCTCACCTCTTTTCCTTTGTCTTCCGCTGCATCCCCATGGTGGAAAATCACCATTAAAGGACCCCATTGAAGCTCAAAGATCCAGCCTCCATAGAAGCCCCACAAGCAAGCTTCCATCATCTTTGACATGGAGAAATCCTAGATTACAACTTACTGTTTGGAATTCTAACAAGGGAGATAGCAGACCCAAAAGTATAACCTGAAGGCCCACTCATTTAGAGGATTATGTCTGATACCGCTAGAGAATTCCCTCTCCCTTTGATAGACAACCATTAGGCTGTTAGTTGAATTCTGTTACTCCTTTAGTGGAATTCTATTATTCCTTAGGTGGCATTTCTGTTATGTCCATTATCGGCTTTATAGTTTTGTGCTTTGCAGTATTGTGTTACCCTTTAAATATCTGAAGTTTCAATAAGAATAGACAGGAAAATTATCTTTACAATTTATTTCTTATCAGTGGAATAAAATTACCTAACATTTTGGTTTTGGTTCGACCTGCTCCTCCTTCCGTGCC
The DNA here is from genome assembly GCF_004193775.1 of Glycine soja. Taxonomy (NCBI): domain Eukaryota; kingdom Viridiplantae; phylum Streptophyta; class Magnoliopsida; order Fabales; family Fabaceae; genus Glycine; species Glycine soja. The sequence goes on along the minus strand of NC_041008.1, from coordinate 16,609,233 downwards.
TTTATGCTGAAACACAATACCCGCCAAGCTTCAATTGAATGTTTGGAAGAAGCAATGGCTCACCTCACCAGAGGCCACACAGAGTTGAACAACAAGATTGAAATCATCCTGGATCAGCTTGCCACCCTCACCATTCCCCCACCTTCACCCAAAACACCACCACGTCCTCCTCTGTCCACCAAACCACACATGAAGCCAGAGGTCCCCAAATTTGACATGGCAAGATCCACTTGGGTGGATTTTTAAAATTCAACAATTTTTTGACTACCAAGGCATACCTGAAGCAGAACGACTCACCGTAGCCGCATTCTATATGGAAGACCCTGCCCTTTCGTGGTATCAGTGGATGTACAAGAATTGTTTCCTTACTCTTGGCCAACCATGCTTCAAGTGTTGGAATCGTGATTTGCACCATCTTTTTATGATGACCCTTAGGGTTCGTTGTTCAAGCTGCCATAGAGGGGTACAGTGAACGAATACCTAACCAATTTCGAACGCCTTGCGAATCGCATTATCAAGTTACTGTTAACAGATTGACAAATGTACCAATTTTATCACAAGTAGTAAAGATTAAAATGAAAGATCGAGTATCAAGTCCACAAGGACTTTGTTTGTACTTGTGTTGATAAATATCCAATTCATAAGCAAGAGAAGAGCAAGTAGAATAGAAATAAGAAGAAAGAAAGAAATTAAATTTAAAAAGGCAAGAATAATAAAATAAACAAGAAAATAAACAAGAAGAGAACAAAAGATGATTTCAAAATGCAATTATGTTGAAGCCTAGCATGCCTAACTATCATTGATGCAATATTAATATTTTTCTCTATTAACTGCTTTTCCAATTTTCACCCACATCTACTAATTTATGTATTATCTCTCCCAAATCCCTTTGTAAAGATTGAATCATAAATAAAATTAAGTATGAAGATATATACAAAGACACAACAAAGTCATTATATCCCTAATAATGCAATGTTGAGATGCTCTTTTCCAATTCTTTTAGACATTATCATTTCTCAATGTATAATCCCTAAAAACAGATGCATGGATGACCAAACACTACTAGAATTAGCATTTTCTAAGTTGGTTGATTAGGTCGTTCTAAATCGGTTTTTAACCGTCTTGAAAGAGCATGTCGTAAAATGGCATCACATATACTATGACAGTTGTTGAACCGTCTTAGAAAGATGATTATTCTAAGACCTTTAGGTAGATCTACGAAGACGGTTTTTGCACCTAACCCGTCTTAGTATACTCTACTTTCTAAGACGATTTTCTCTTTAACCGATTTAGAATGATAGAGATACTAAGACGATTAAATAATAACCGTCTTAGATTGTCCTGTTCATAGTTGTGAATCTAAGACAATTATTAAAATGACCGTCTTAGAATGGTTGACAAATTAAGACGATCATTTAATAACCGACTTAATTTGTCCACCATTCTAAGACAAGTATATAATAATTGTCTTAGAGTTGAATTTTTTTTATTGGTGCTATTTTATTATATTTTTTTGGTTTTTTCTGTGGTTTTTTGTCCTTGTTGTCAGGTAGTTTTAAGCAACAAATTATACATTGATGGAAACCAAAAATCTAATCATCATTTTCAACAATTATAAAATCATTTAATTACATATTACAACAATTTACATAATTAAGTACAAAAATTTATCAAAAGAAGCAAACTTCATCAAAATAAAAGAGATCTGAGCCAAATCTAAATTTACAACAATAGATCTGAAACATATATGATTCAACCTTTGTCAAAATCAAAAGATATCTAACTCAAATATCAAAATCACTTTTCTAGTAGTGGCTATAATGTTTTGGAATGTACACTCTAAAAGAAACCCTTTTTTTTTAATGCGTCAAAAAGGACCATTTCCATATATTAAGGAACATGCAGCTAGCACTATATAATTGAGAGATCTCTATCGTAGCTAACAAACTAATTTTGCAAAAAAGTTCATGCAAGACCCATGCTAATTCTTAGCTTGTAATGAACTCTATAAACGGAAAATGTTATATAATTGGTCACAATAATCATGCCTACAAAGAAAGGTTAAGTTACAAAGTTTTTATTTCAGGCATTATTTGCTCGTGGTTATATGTCTCAGCCTTAATTTCTACACAAATACCTTAAGGATAATGTCACTATGTCATACAGATGAATATGATGTATGTTATTAGTGGAAAAAATTATGCATTGATATTATATTATTAAATAATATAATATCATATATGTAGCAATATTTGTCTGCTGTTGAGCAAAAAGGATAGAGAAATAAATTAATTATCCTACTACCCTACAAATTTATATCACGTGCCTCTGATACTCGCAAGATTGTGAAAAACACTGAATCACCTTAGAAGGGGAAGATTCAAATAGGTAACGAATGGGACTTTACAGCAGGATAATCTCTAACCATTCATAACCTTATGTTTCTGACGTAAAAGATAAAATATAACCCCCCCCCCCCCACCCTCTATAACCCCTAGTCCCGAAATCATTGCTTGAATTCTTATTATAATGTAGTATTATTTTATTCATTTATTTAATTTGTGCACACTTATATATATGAAGTTAGATAAATGAGATATTTTGTTGTTGGATGTGTAAAAGGAGAGAGATATTCATCAATAAGATTAGGAAAAGAATGCAATAATGGGTTTTGACATCACATATATGTTAAGGATATATATGCATGAGTTATTTTATTTTATACTCCATTATCATCATTTAAAACTCATTGTTAAATTTCCAACATATTTTACCTCGAATCTTGAAGGGTCAAACTTCTCTGACTGAGGGAAGAAGTCAGTAGAATGATGAATGCTTCTGAAGAGTGGAAGGACCTTCCAACCTTTTGGAATAGTGTAACCTTCCAACTCAACATCTGTCACTGCTTCTTTGAATGTGAATGACAAAATGCTTGCACTTCTCAATGTTTCTTGGATCACCTGATGAAATTCAGTTTAGTAGTATTATAATTATTTCACAACCTTTCTAATATTTAACAAAATTAATCATGCATGATTGAGATATTAATTAAATTCTTATTTTTAAAAAATGAGAATAAAAACTAGATTAAATTTGAATCAGGCCTTGGAGATGAGCTGAAGTTATCATAACCATACTTTCCACAAAAGATAAAAAGGAAAAGAAAAAATTGAAATAATAATTAATATTACGAGTTGACAAGCTTTGGGGGCATATGTACTTTAAGTGAGAGAGAAGATATAAAAAAATTGGAATAATAATTAATATTACGAGTTGACAAGCTTTGGGGGCATATGTACTTTAAGTGAGAGAGAAGATATAAAAAAATTGGAATAATAATTAATATTACGAGTAAATAACATATACAAAGATGATTAATTTTTACATAATCAATCACATATTATCATATAATGTAAATTGATTGATAATAATAATAAAAAATATAAAATTCATATTAATTATGATTTAAGTTCTAAACATTATAGATGATATGATGAAAAAAATGTGTATAAAAATGAGAAATTAAGCAATAATTGGAGAAAATAAAATTGAATAATGAAAGAGAGAAAGAGTGTGACCGTCACAGCTTCCAATAGATTGGTGTTATCGTGCAAGTACTTGAGGACCCATGTTAGAGCACTTGTTGTGGTGTCATGTGCAGCAAAGATGACACCAATGAGATTATCAACAACTTGAGAATCTGTGTGCTGCTGATAGTACATCTTGTTCTTCTCACCTCGAGCTTGCAATAGAACTCCCAATAGCCCCCCACCATAATTTAAACAGATTATAGACTTTTATAATTACATTTCAACAGAAAAACCCAAGTCAGTGTGACCATCAACAAAGGTTACATATTATATATAATCAGCGCTGGATAAGAAAGGGGATGGATGCTACAAAGCTGTATGAATGAGTTCAAAGGTACTAGAGTACTGAGTAAGGGAAGGGAAAGAGGGAAGACAATGACACTTGCCAATGCAGAAATCAGAACCTGTTGTATTGATAAAAAAGTATGTTACACAATTTGAGCACAACTTTCATACTATGAACATTTGGATGACCTAATCTGAAATGCCAACTACCAAAACAAATAGCGCTAGTAAAGGCAATGTTTACATGAGACACAGTAGGACACATTCTATCAACAAAAGTTGTAGAATTTGATGAACAAGCACTTCACACAGGTTTTGAGCTACCATAGGAAATGGTATTCACACTGAAAGAGGCCTTGCATTGTTGTCCAGTTGACTAAAGCAAGCCAAGGAATTTGTAGAGGTCATGACAGGCTACCATCCCTTTAAGAAGCACGTCTTTAGAGGAAATGTGCAAATCTGCAGCATGTGATTATGTTGACAATTTGTCACATGGGTCAGCGCTTGAAGTGCTGCCAAAAGCTAAGAATGGGGTGTGGAGAGTGAAGTTGTTGATTGACCCGAGACAACTTGAGGAAATTTTATCTAAGCAAGTGAATACTGAAGCGCTGATTGAGAAGATGAGGATGGCTGCGCAACTTCATGTTCTACTACTACTCTTTCTCCTTCAAGGAGCCCAAGCCCAACTACAAGTTCTAAGAAAGTGAGGTGGAAGACAACACTCTTCAATGGGAAAATTGCTAAACACACTATCCTTGTCCCTGCCCCAGCCCTTGCAGCTTCTAATTTGTACCTGGGTTCTTGTCAGGGAAAGGTTTTCTATTTTGTATTTGCATAATCTATATATGCAGAAAAGCATTTAGTATGCTAGCTAAGTTTTCTCTAACAAATATTGGGTCTATATATCATGTATATGTAGAAAAGCTTTAGTATGGTAGCTAAATTAGCAAAACCTAAAATTGGACTGTGTAAATGTTTTATTCTCTCCTTAATTAGGATGTATGTATGTTATGTGTTTGTGCCTATATGTGTGTTATTTTTTTTTATAACAACTCATGCACCTCCTTAACTAACTAAGTTAGACTCCCTTAATTGTGTTAGTTTAGCTGATTTAATGAGACTTCTCCAGCCGAAAGAACACAGTTTTGTCTCATTCTTTCGAGTTTTTTGCTTAAATTCAAGAGTTCGAACACACAAATAAGACAAGAATTTTATTTATTGAAAGTTTGGATTAAACCAGAATTAAAGTAAAGCAACATTTTACATAGGTTTAAGCCCTAATAGAGAGTTCTCTTGGTCCTCTCACAAACACACAACAAAAAAACCACACCCAGAATAATAATAACTACCACACCATACACATAAATAAAACACACAAAATTGTCCTTCTAGGCACATAATTGTCCTCTTGCATAACAACCATCAATCACCTTTTTTTCTTCTTCTAACATAGACTTTGACAAGACCTTCAGTCTCCAAAAATTCAGTCATATCATGTTGGACTAGGCTATCAATACTCCCAGGTGCAGAAGCAGCCTTGTCCTTAAGGCTAAAACAAGGAAATTGTCCTTTGATAACATCTGCATCTTCCCTAGTAGCTTTAATGATTGGTTGAATACATCATTTCACAAGAATGAGGGAAATAAGCTTGACATTTCTGGTTATGACTCTTGAATTAAGAATTTCATCCAGTTGAAAGGCAGGGCCGACTCAAGGATAAAACAACTAAAGTATACATATATAAAAAATGCAACTTTTATTTAATATATATATATATATATATATATATATATATATATATATATATATATGTTAAATATATATTGTATACAACTGTATTGTGTAGATAGCTGTGTAGGTAAAAGGATGCTTTGAGTGTGTGAGTGAGGTTGAGTGTGTATTAAGCTTTATGTGTTGTCATGTCGAGTGTGTGGGAAGTTGAGTGTCTAATCCTTATCCAAAGGCAGTTTTCCCTTTCTCTCTCTCTTTCTCTGTACTATATATATATATGTGTGTGTGTGTGTGTGTGTGTGTGTGTTAATAAAAAGCTAAGGGCTGAGTGTGACAATTATCTCCACTCATTCAAATTCAAGTTTTGGAGTATCTCAAGTCCTTAAGCAATGTAGTTCTAAATTTTCAACATGGTATCAGAGCAGGAACGATCCCGTTATGACCTGCTATGGCCGCCGTCCGCTGTCTGCCGCCGTTGCCTCCGGTCGCCGTCAAATTTTCTGGCAAAACCAGGGTTAGGTGCACCTCGAAGAGCGCGACCGACCCCTGCACGTCGCGTGATCAGCAACGCATCATTTCCGGCACGTGAAGGCCACGTGCTGCCTTCCTGTTGTCGGAACCTCTCCGGACCACCTCCAGTCGCTTCGTCGGCCAGTCCTGGGTACGGTCCAGCCCTTGTTTTTTAATTTTGACCACCTGGAACGTGTCAGCCTCGTGTTTCCTCCTTTTTCTCTATTAGGGTTTCGTTTCTTTGGTCAGAAATGGCTTCTTCCGGCACTGTGCACCCAGTTTTAACAGCTTTGTTGTCTCCTTTTGGGCACATTTCAATCCCTGTTTTCCGGTATTGACAACTTGATTGTTCCAGCCCTTGCGTTCCCTTCTCTTTCTCCATTAGGGCTTCTTCTCCTTGATCAGAAATGGCCTCTGTTGATCCCGTATTCTCCTTCTCTACTGTCAGCCACCGTCGTTAGCCGCTCAAACCTCTCCTTTTGGCCCTTCTTCTTTGTCTACAGAACTATGGCATGTTCTGGTCCTATTTAAGGCCACTGTCGTTACCCATTGCTTTGGCTTCCTTAAAAGCAGTTACTCAGTTTGGTATGGTTTTGAATGTTGCCAAGGTTCCCCTTCCAGCTGCCTTTGAAGTTCCATTGTGTTATGGTTCTAAAAATGTCAACTTTAGACCCTGTTCTTTCTGTTCCTTGGTCATCCTCCATTGTACTTTTGAAGAAAGATTGGTAGGGATGCTACTGTTTTTTTTTTTTTAAGTTTTCTTTTAGTTTGGCCAGAAGTGCTCACAAGGCTTCTTTTAGTTTGTCTCTCTTAACCCTTTACTGTGCAGCTCCATTGTCTCATGTCCTTTTATTCATTTGTTGTGTGGTCTACTGATTAATATCCCTGTCCCTAGGGTTCAATCTGGTCAAGAACCCTATTATAAGTCATTTGTTGATCCTGTTGTCCAGCAATTTCTTCCTTGTCTCTGTCCTTGAAGCAATTGTTGTTCCCGGGGGTTCAATCTGGTCAAGAACCCCTACTATTAAAAAAAGGTCATTAAGTTTCTATCCATGGTGGTTAAACATTGATGTCAAGCTTCTACCATGGATGGTTAAACATTGTTGTGTTGCTTCTGCCTTTAGTGGTTAAGCATTCAAAAATTGTGTTTTGCTTCTGTCTTGAGTGGTTAAGCACCATGTTTAGCTTCTGCTCTTGATGGTTAAGCTTTGGTTTGCTTCTACCTTTTAGGTGGTTAAGTGTGTTTGCTTCTGTTAAGTGGTTAAGCATTGTGTTGTGGCTTCTGCTTAATGGTTTAACATATTCCAATTGTCTTTGAATGTTTTTCAGTCATTTTCAATCTGCTGCCAATGTATTTTTGACATGTTTCATTGTCTATTTTTGTACTTTATTGTTCATCCCAAGCTGGAAGTGTTGACTCCACCTTCCATCTCGTGAGGGGGAGTGTGTGGTCTCCTAATCAATACTAATCACTTTGAAGTCTAGCCCTGGAGCAAGTGCAGCTTTTGTTTTTGGGAATTTGTTGTTTCCTTCTTCAAGTCTTGCCACATCTTTTGAACTTGGCACCCCTGCTTCCTCTTCGGTGGTCTACTCTTAGTGGGCTGCCAATGTGGTCTAAGTTCTACTTTAGTTGGCAGCCCACTAAGTCTGCATTTGGCTCCACATTTAGTACATCATCGTCATCCACTGTGTTTGTTACTTCTGACAGTTCTCCCTCAATGTTTTGATCAACCTCCAGTGCATCAACTCCTCAATCCTCATTCACTCCGACAGCAGCAGCCTCGACATCCACACAAGTCAGCAACCTGCCCCAGTTAAATCAAATTTTGTATTTGGAATCATCAACTTCATCTGGAGGCAGTCCTTTCCAGTTTGGTAGTCAACTGAGTTTCAATCAGGGGTTTCAATCAAGCAATCAAGCTTCACCGCATCATCTAACTTAGAAGAAGAATCTTTCTTATGCTTCAGCTCATGTTCCAAGCTTGGAGCATTTAATTTATATGCTCCAGCTTGAGGAAGAGTGTTAAATATATATTGTATACAACTGTATTGTGTAGACAACTGTGTAGGTAAAAGGTTGTTTTGAGTGTGTGAGTGAGGTTGAGTATGTATTAAGCTTTATGTGTTGTCATGTTGAGTGTGTGGGAAGCTGAGTGTCTAATCCTTATCCAAAGGCAGCTTTCCCCATCTCTCTCTCTCTCTCTCTCTCTCTCTCTCTCTCTCTCTTTTTCTTTCTTTGTACTATATATATATATGTGTGTGTGTGTGTGTGTGTGTGTGTTAATAAAAAGCTAAGGGCTGAGTGTGACAATTATCTCCATTCATTCAAATTCAAGTTCTAGAGTATCTCAAGTCCTTAAGCAATGTAGTTCTGAATTTTCAACAATATATATATATATATATATATATATATATATATATATATATATATATATATATATATATATATACATATTACAAGGATTCAAGACTCAAAACGGGAAACTTTTGCATTTTATACATAGAAGCTTGAATGCTTGATGCCAAAGACATGACTTTGGATGTTGGTTAATTATAGGCACTTACAATTGATATAGGAGTCTGGTTGAAAATATGCCTAAATATCTGCAATTCCCTAGTTTTTAGGAATTTTTGTTATATTTCAAATTTTTAGGATATTATTTTTATCATTTAGACTTAAGGATACAATCACTTTGATTTTAAGATTACAGTGCTGTTGTCTGTTGAAATTTTTTAATTTTAGGTTACCCTTTGACTCCATATATAATGCTAAAGAATAAAAGTTTAATAAGTTCATTTGCCTAATGCCTAACATATCACTACTTCTTTTGAAAAATCTTTTCTTCTAAAAAAACCCAACAAGTTCTTTGTCTTTGCAAGGCGCACACAACTTACGAGATTTCTAAGTTTGCATAAGTGCTTCATTTGCATGATTTTGGAGATGGAGAACCAGATGGGCAAGTTCATTTACCTTAGAATAGAAATGAAGGGAATCAAAATGAAGAGACTTGCTCTCCAAATGAAGTTATGGAAGAGGCAAATACAGACACTGACGTGAACTCAGGAAATTAAAATATGATTAAGGTCAGGACCATGAACAAAATGCAGACTTCAGTTCCACAAAATCAAAGAAAGATGGCTCTTTTGCTACCAAAACCCAACCCATATACCTTGCATTCATTCATATAATACAAAACCTACAGTATTATATCTAGTACCTTAAATTAAAATTACATACACTATAAACACATAAATGCAGGCAAACACAAATTTCCCTAAAGACAGGAAATAAAAAATTGTTAAGATCAACATAATTAATCTTCAATCCATTCAACTCAAGTCCCTTAAACAACACCAACCTAAGTATCAACTATATATCAAGATACCATACGAACATGCATGAACCAGAGAAAATAAACAAATGCCCACTGACCCGTTTGCAGCCCAGTGAACTACGTATCAACTGTTGTTCACCAATAACTCATTCAATACATCAAATATCTTCCCTGCAACCACCATTACCAAACATCATCAGCAAAACTAGGTTATATCGAACCCACGACCTTTATTTAACACCACGACAACCTTATCTTGAGTAAAATAAGCTAATTTTTTCACTAACCTGGTTTCTTTGCAGTGACTCCAATGTCTTTCTTCACGAACTACCACTCCTTCATTCAAACTAATTTCTTCACGAACTTGAAAGTTCGAGCCGGGAAGTTCCTCGACGTCGTGGGGTTGAATGGAAGGAGAAGAGGCTAGGGTATGTTGCTGGATTGTCAAAGATTGAAGGGTTCAATGGTGAACAACGAAGAGGGTAGGGTTCAATGGACCGGAAGAATGAAGAACAGGGTAGCTAGGGCTTGAATGCGAAAGGAGAAACAAGCAGGTGGCTAGCTAGTACGTGCGGGTTTGCGGTTTTTTGATTTTTTTATTTTTAAATTACGACGGTTATTCAGTAAAACCCATTGTAAAATTTAATTCGTATAACATTCTAAGGCGGTTTTCAATAACTGTCTTAGAATGTGCGTCGTAAAATGCATTTTTAGTGACAATAATTACAAAAATGTCATTCTACCACTTTCCAAATCGGTTGTAAACAACCGTCATAGAATTGGTGTGGTAAAAAGGGCTTCTTTTAGTAGTGTGTGTTAGCACCACAGTCCAATCCTATATTATTATATATGTAGTAAAATTGTTGAATTTTATCATAATTTAAAGATCATATAATACTGTTACACAAAATGGTTAGACTTACAAATTTAATTTGAAAGTTGAAGCCGAAGAAAGAAGAGATAAGTGGTGAGTTTAATTTTTCTTCCTAACAAATTAATATCCCTGATAAAAAAAGTTACTAAATGGTTGAAAATAGATTAGTCTTTTTTTTAATACTAAGATTGATCTTTTAATTATGCACAAATGGTTGAAAATAATTATGCAAAGGCTATATGGTATGGAATTTTTTTATAGCAAAAACTGTATATGAACACCATGGGTCTTGTCCCACTTCTTTGCTTTTATTTTTATTCTTTTAAAAGTTTTAACTTATTGTTTAACTAAATAAAATTTTGCCACGTTGTCTCATAATGATTCGTACGGAAATATCTCTCGTAATCCATTCGTATCAAAATTATTCGTACTATCTAACGATTTGCAATAATTATTTAAGCTCTAGGGCCAAATGGTTTCAATGCTTTATTCTTCAAGAAGGCTTGGAATATCATTGGTGATGATATCTTTGAGGCGGTTAATGAATTCTTTACAACTTAAATTTTTTTAAAGCAGATTAATCATGCTATTATTGCGCTTATTCCTAAGCACGATCAGGCCTCCTAGGTTAACCATTTTAGACCCATATCTTGTTGTAATTTGTTATACAAGATTGTGTCTAAAATTCTGGCCAACCGCATAGCCCTAGTGCTTGAGACTATTATTGGGGAAACTTAAACTGGCTTCATTAAGAACAAAAAGATGGTGGACAACATCTTCCTAGTTCAAGAGATTTTGTGCAAATATGCACGAAAAAGATCCTCTCTAAGATGCCTCCTGAAAATTGACTTGCATAAAGCTTATGATTACATTTCCTGGGAATTCTTGGATTGGATGCTTAAGTCCATTGGCTTCCCAACCCAGTTCTGTACTTGGATCATGGAATGTGTTTCTTCCACTTCCTTTAGTGTGGCAGTCAATGGATCCATTTATGGCCACTTCAAAGGGCAGCGGGGTTTTAGACAAGGGGATCCTCTCTCCCCTTATCTGTTTGTGCTTTGTTTATAGTACTTTTCCAGAGATATGAGCAGCCTCAAGGATGATGCCAATTTTAAATTTCATCCCAACTGTGCAGGTATTCAACTATCTCATTTGGCTTTTGCAGATGATATTATGCTTCTATCTAGAGGAGATATCCCTTCTGTGTCAACTATGTTTGTCAAGCTTCAGCACTTCTATAGGGTTTCAGGGCTTTCCATCAGCTCTGATAAATCTTCCATATATTCAGTCAGTATTAGGCCTTATGAGCTTTCTCATATTCAACAGCTTACTGGATTTAGCTTGGGTGGCTTCCCTTTTAGATACTTGGGTGTTCCCTTTTATCATCTAGATTAAATGTATGCCATTATGCTCCCTTGCTTTCCAAGATTACTGGCCTGATTCAGGGATGGAGCAAGAAGTCTTTATCTTATGCAGGTAAGCCAGAGTTGATCAGAGCAGTTATTCAAGGAATTATGAATTTCTGGATGGGGATTTTTCCTTTGCCTCAATCTGTTTTGGACCGGATCAACGCTTCGTGTCGTAATTTTCTGTGGGGCAAAGCAGATATTGGCAAAAACAAGCCCTTGGTTGCTTGGTCAGTAGTTTGTTCTTTGAAAAAAGAAGGGGGTTTAGGCCTTTTTAATCTCAAGGACTGGAACATTGCGCTTCTTTCCCGTATCCTGTGGGACTTTCATTGTAAGAAAGATTCTCTATGGGTTCTATGGGTTCACCATTACTATTTCAAAGGGAGCGATGTGTGGAATTACAATACTTCTTCATCAGATTCAATTTTGATAAAGAAAATCATTCAAATAAGGGACTTTATTATCTCCAAAGAGCTAAGTACGGAAGAGGCCAAAAAGAGGATTCAATCTTGGAGCACCAATGAACAATTGCTTGTTGGCAAAGTCTATGAATACATTAGAGGTGCCAAGCCTACTGTTAGTTGGTGTTCTGTTATATGGAACCCAGCAATCCCCCCTAAGATGTCTTTCATTCTATGGCTTGCTAAAAGGAACCGGCTGCTTACTCTTGACAAAGCTGCTTTTTTGAACAAGGGTTCCCTCAACCCTTTATGTTCAAATGAGGCTGAGTCAAATGTTCATTTGTTATTTTCTTGCAGGAAATCTCTCCAAGTTTGGGCTCACATTCGTGATTTGGCTCCTTTCCGCAGGCGTTTCACTTCTTTGCAGCGTATTACTGACTCTTTAATTAGGGGCCGATCCACATCAGGTGTTCAAGGAAAATTTTGTTGTCTAACTATAACAATTACAGTCTACTGCATCTGGCTGTCTAGGAACAAGCTGATTTTTGAAGATTACCAATTTTCTATAATAGAGGTTATTAGCAAGATTAAGTTTATTATGTATAGATAAGCGCACCTGTTGCATTTGTTTTAACATCTTGATATAGGCCTTCTTGTATTAGGGAGACTTTTGATTTTCTCTAGCTATGGGGTATGCCCCGTTTATTGTTGTATCATTTTGGGTTTAATATAATTTACATTTTTCCAAAAAAAAAATGCACAAACTATGCAAAAATAGGGCAAGAAATACAAAACAGGATAATAAGAAATACATTTTACATACCTTCATTGCCTTCCAATAGGAAGTTCCAGGAACATGTAATGGATAAGAGTTGTATCCCTTCTCCAAGCAACGATAGAGCTCCCTGATTTCTTCCATTTCAAGCTCCTATATTTCCCCAAAGGCTGAGATTGCAGCTACTTCAAATGCATACTAATTAAATAAAACCAAGAAAATTTCTTGAGATTCTAAATCCATATAATGAAATAAATAATTTTTATCACATTACTTATCACATTTTCGTTTTCTTGTTATTCCTCTTTCTACTATAATCCAACCAAAATGAAGTTAATATTTATCGTGATTCTTAATATTTTTTGGTACACAAAAGTCAAACTAAGATTACAATTTATAAGCTCATGCATATTATTCAAATTTCCACCATTAAGCCGACTAAGTAGCATGCTCTTAATATGATAAGATATGGTTAATTCTAAAAGTTTTGATCGACATATGTGTAGATGTAGTTAAGTTATGTCATGTGTGATACCTTTTTCATCTCTTGCAAAGGTGTTGATAGTTTTGTTGGTCCAAGTTGGCACCATTTTGATGACAATTCGCTCGACCTCAAAGACTGAGTGCTTAATTGTGGAGGGTAAAAATGAGGCTTGAACCAACCTCTTGAGCATGGAGTGATAGGCACCTTGTTGAAAGAACACAGCCTCTGGCCCTATCAACTTCTCTTTGCTTGGAGGGTACGTTGGCTTGAAGAGATGTGCGTGAGTCACAGGCACAATTCTAGCTGCCTCAGGGCTTGATATCATCACACAAGGACACCCTAATATGTTTGTCTTGAATATATCTCCATACCTACACGTACAATTCAAAATCATGACTCATCAAACACAAATTCAAATAAATATCTATATATTTAGTATGTGTTTGAAAATCCGTTTCACATATTGCAAAGCAAAAACATAGAAACAAGGAGGCAGTTAGATATTGAAGAAATATCATATATTGAAGAAAGACTTGGTTATATAAAGACCATCTTGTCATATAAGACTAATATCATCAACATTATAAAATGAGGACAAGGGGATAGTAATTACTGCAAGTGGAGACACAACTATCAGTACTTAGTTATACATGTAGTCGAACTGATAAGTGGTGTTGCATAAGGACTTGTACTATGCCATTTCACATTTGCTCGCTCTAGCTTCTCTCCACAAGATTTGCAAGGCCTAATGGAAACTTTAACATTCAACTTTAGACTACTCTCATGTCCCTGTTGCTTGTTGTCAAAATTTGATTCTGACAAGCCCACACCACAATAACGACACATACTACATCCGATCCAACACTGTAACATGTAAAGAATGAAAAGAAAGAGGAAAAAGCATCATCTAAATAAATAAATATTTGTTGGAATTCACAATAGCACCCTATATCAAACAAATATTCGCTCTTATATAACCATAGAATCAAATGATTGTTTTAAGACCCTAAGTGTTTCATGGAGCATAAAAAAATCATAGAAAATTAGAAATCATTGTTATGCTAATTACTTTATTTTATGGAAAACATTTTATGAGAGAGAGAAAGACAGGAAGCCTCTTGGTAAGATATGAGTGTGTTGAAATTCATGGACTACACGAAAATGATAAAGCATTTTAAGAAGTGCACCTAAGGAGAAAAAGCAGCCCTATTTATGGATTGATGCAATAAATAGAGGAAAGGAAATACAGAACAACTTAGCAGCAAGTTGAATCAAACAAAGCTTGTGGGAAGGAAAGCTCAGTTTCCATCGAGAGAACAAATAAGGAAAATATTGCTAGTCTAACAATGCAAAAAAGAAAAAAAAATCATCAACTTAAGGTCATATGTTGGTGATATTAATTTCCAAACAAAAGCAAACAACCCATACAAGATCAAAATAATTGGTACCAAAGTAAAAACAACTAAGACGGCTCAAATTCATTAGCCACACATAAATTAAAACACAAGACAGCACAAAACTCAATCAAGGACTACAATTCCAAATTCATTTGTAAACAGTGCATTGACAAAGCATTGTGAACCCAAAATCTAGAATTGGAACCTTTAAAATGGCAAGCAATGCCAAAAATAGACATAGCTTTGAAACAGTAGTGAATAAATGAATCAGAGCTCAAAGCAGAAAGAACATTACTATGAAAAAGGAAACCAAGCAAGATTGATCCACAAAAATCAGACAAAACACTCAATCAAATCTTCTATTTCCAATCAAATCCACCATGTCAGACCAAGATTCATCAAGAAAGCTGCCATTTTTTGCTCCCATCAAGGATAATTTGAAATTTAAAGAAGAAGAAGAAAGAAATGCACACCTTACCGTAAAAAAAAACATGTAGTGCTGCAAGCATATGCCCGCTAAGAATAACATGTAAGAATACGCCGACGACGCCGATAGCGGCTTCACCCTCAGCTCCTCCAGCTGCTCCCGGTTCATGTAAAACACCCCTTGGGCATCGGCGTTCGTGAGCAACAAATTGTCGAGGGTGGCGTGCTCAGAGATTATCAGTTGAACCAAGTAATGTCTGGCGGAGGCAGTGTTGAGGGAGCTTATGGTCCAAACAATGCGCAGTTTGAGGTCCCCGTTGGTGTAGAAGGAGTCAGTGATGCTTTGATTGTCGCTGCTAGGGAACTCGATCCGGAGGAGGAAAATCTCGTTGAAGTTCTTGAGGACTTGGGTTGGGGAGTGGTGGGTGACGCCGTCGTCAAAGTCTTCGTCGGAATCGACGGCGAGGGAGGAGGTGGAGGAAGGGAATGTGGCAGCGGTAGCGGTGACAGAGGAAGAAAGGCGTTTGGGACTCAGGAATTGGTTGAGGGTTTGAATGGGTTTCATGATTCTGTCGAAGACGAGGCGGAGGAGGTTCTAGAAAGGGCCTCCGTTGGAGGCGGTAGAAGAGGAGGAACAGTCGTAGTCAGAGATCAAGTAGTCGACGCGGACAACGACATTTTCGACCTGCGGGACGAGGGAGTGGAAGCGGCGCTTGCTCTTTCGAGAATGAGGGAGCACAAAGAGTAGCTAGAGGGACACAATAAATATTAAAAATAGCACACAATTTTCTAAGGTGATTTTTATAAAACCGTCTTAGAATAACAATTTTCTAAGGAGGGTTTTGCATAACCGTCGTAGAATTATTATAATTATTTATGGAAATGCCACCGTGTTCTTTCTAAGACAGTTTTTTCCAACTGATGTAAAATTGACGTCATAAAAAATCACTTTTTTAGTAGTGAAACCACACAATAGAGATGAAAAGTAGAAAAAAGAGAATAGAAAATTGAAATTGCATTAATAGATAAGAAAAACAGTTACATTACAAGGGAGTTTAATAACAAGAAAATGGGGAATGATTAAGAAAGAAGGTTTCCCCTAAAGGATAGGCCCAATTTTTGGATAGCTCTGAGATTCAGTGTGTGTTTTCCTTCTGCCTCCTACTCCTTTTATAGGCATGAGGTAGCTTACTTTTCACGCTGACTTCGTGCTAAGCACGCATTTGCGCGCTAAGTGCACCTTGGGCTTTCCTCATGGACCTTCTCAGGCTAAGTCTGACATGTGCGTTGAGCGAGACTGCACATTAAGCCCGAGTTGCACGCTGAGCGAGATTGCGCATTGAGTCTGACTTTGCCCACTATGTGAGAGTGTGTGTTGAGCGAGCTGTACAATTCTTCAATTTTTCATCAAGGTTTTTTCTTCCAGTTTTTGCACCAATTTTTCTTCTAAAGCACTTGAAATCTTCTTTTGAATTTTGCTAATAAAAAATTGCAAAGATGTTAATTTCTTCATTATTTCCTTAAAAACAATAATAAAGTAAAGAAATTACACCCATTTATTAGCCAAAATTGACTATTAAATTAGCTCATATTTCACAGTTATCGGTTACCACCGACGTCCCTCCTTAGTTGTTTTATTTCCAGTCTCAACCTGGAATTGTGCTGCGAGGTCCAAGCCTTTCAGCTTGTCTCCTTATCCTTCGCTGGTGGTAACCTGACAATGCGATTCGCAAGGCGGAAAAAATTATTGACTGTCGATGTGCTACTCAACAACACTGTTCTCTTTCCCCACTTGTGCTCCCAACAAAACCACTACCTAAAATACCCTTCAAAAGATTATCCCCGGAGGAGATGGTTGTGTGACGCGATAAAGGTCTTTGTTATCATTGTGATGATAAATGGACTTCCATCCACCGTTGTTAGCCCCATTTCCATCTCCTCATAGTCGAGGATGATATTGAATACCCTTACCCTCTTTTGGTGCCGGATGACCCACATGCCCTCCAAGCTAATGCCTTTTGCCTTTACCAGACCAATACTCCCCACCTTAGCCTCAACGCAATGGCTGATATGCCAGCTCCAAAATTTTTTGTCTTTACGACACCATTAATGATCACCAGCTAACCATACTCATTGATAGGGGGCAGTACGCATAACTTTATACAAATGAGGGTAGCTAAGTTTTTGGACTTAACCTCCTCTGCGATAGAGCCCCTCAATGTCATGGTGGGTAACGACGGGGTCATGGTCTACAACCACTACCACCCTCAGGTGCCGATAAGCATCCAGGGTCATTCCTTTACCATTGATTTATATGCCCTACCCATCAGTGGAGCCGACATTGTTCTCGGGGTACACTGGCTTCGCCAATTGGGCCCGATTACCACTGACTACACCACACTTTCAATGTCTTTCACCTATTTGGGCCAGCCGGTCCAATTAGTTGTTGATATTCCCGTTCGCCTAGTTTTTGCTTCAGCTCACCAATTGAAGCACATGTTTCAAAACACAAGCATTTTTCGCCCTTTTCATACTCACACCCATACCAGATCCAACCCAAGATCACCCCATATCACCTTCCCTGAGCCTTGACCAACACACAGAACCACCAGAACTCAGCACACTCCTTTTCCGATATGCTAAAAATTTTCATCGAGGCCACCTAGCTCCCTCCACCCCGCCCTATCTCCCATCACATTCACCTTCCATCAAATTCCAAACCCATTAATGTAAAATCATACCATTACCCCCACAGCCAGAAAGTTGAATTGGAGAAACAAATTCAATTGTTGCTTGAAGTCGGATTCATTCAACTTAGCCACAATCCCTTTTCTTCTCCAATCCTTCTCATGAAGAAGAAGGATAGGTTCCCAGTGCCCACTATCGAAGAGCTACTAGATGAATTGAGACTCAGCTTCGTGGTTCTCTAAGCTTGACCTTAGTCAAGGTTTCCATCAAATACACATGGCGGACGAAGACATCCCTAAAATGGCGTTCCAAACACATCAAGGTCATTACAAATATCGCATAATGCCCTTTTGGTTGTGTAACGCGCTGACAACTTTTCAGGAGATAATGAATGAATTGCTTAAACCATTTTTGTGTAAGTTTGTTGTTGTTTTCTTTGATGATATACTCATCTACAATTCATCACTACCACATGCTCCCTTTGGAGGAAGTATTCGCAATGTTGTCTCAGGGATCTTTTCACCTTCGTCAATCCAAGTGCCTGTTTGCCAAATGATTTCTTCAATACCCAGGCCATGTAGTGTCTGCAGAAGGGGTGGCCTTTGACCATCTAAAATTAGCGCCATGGTTGATTGGCCTGCACCACGCACTGACCGCAACACCACTTAACCAATTTCTACACAAGGACCAATTCCATTGGCACTCAGACTCATAAGCTGCTTTTGACCAACTGAAACACGCCATGACCACTGCCTCTATTTTGGTTCCTCTTGATTTCTCCATCCCTTTCACACTAGAAATCGATGCCTCTGGTTTCACAATGGGTGCAGTGCTGGCTCAACAACATCATCTAATATCCTTTTTCAGCAAACTCTTCTACCCCCGCTTACAACACAGCTCAACCTATGTCAGGGAACTGCACATTATAACCATCATGGTGCACAAATGGCAACATTACCTACTGGGACACCCATTTGTCATTCTCACGGATCATCAAAGCTTAAAAGAACTTATGACACAAGTAATACAAACACCCAAGCAGCAAACTTATTTGTCCAAATTACAGGGCCACAATTACACAATTGAATATAGGTCCGACTCCGGCAATGTCGACGTGGATGTATTGTCCCGTATGCCACACCAAGGCCAACTTCTCACCATCTCACTTCAGCATTCGATTTCTTGGTAGACCTACAAAGGTCACTTTAGCAGTCCCCTGTTTTTTTGGACTTATGGAACAAGGTTGGGCTTCATCCAAATGCCCACCCGGAATATTCCATTTGACGGGACCTCCTTCATTATCAGAGAAAAATTTGGCTTCCTCTTGATTGCTCCTTCATTCCTTTATTAATGTATGAATACCATTCTATAGCCCTGGGGGGACATTTCAGAATCATGAAAACATTGTGTTGCATTCAGGATAATTTTAATTGGGAAGGAATGTGCAATTTAGTCCACCGTTTTGTGTCTCAGTGCCCTACGTTCCAACAAACAAAGTAAGAGACCAAGGAAGTAGCAGGCCTCCTTCAACCTCTGTCTATACCAAATGGAATTTGGGTGGACATTTCAATGGACTTCATCATGGGACTTCCCCAGTCCCATGGCTTTACCACAATTTTGGTGGTGGTCGACCGTTTCTCTAAAGGGGCCCATTTTGGTGCTTTACCCCCACACCATTCCGCATACAAGGTCGCCACCCTATTTATGGACATCTTCTGCAAGTTGCATGGTTTCCCCAGGAGTATCATTTCAGATCGAGAGCCAATCTTCATTAGCTTGTTTTGGCGAGAACTTTTTCGACTCAGTGGCACCGAGTTGCGATTTAGCACCGTGTACCATCCAGAGACCGATGGATAAACGGAAGTCCTTAATCGCATTCTGGAACAGTATCTACGTTCATTCGTGCATGATCGTCCATCCCTATTGTACAACTTCCTGACATTGACAGAATGGTGTTACAAGACTTCCACTCATTCTAGTACAGGGCTATCACCATTCGAAGATACATACAACAAACCTCCCCCGTCCCCTCCATCATCATTGCTCGACTCTTCTCCGATGGAAGTCATGACTTCTATGGTAATGTCACGCCAAGCTACTCATATTCAGTTACAGAGACGCTTACGGAAAGCACAAGAGGCCATGAAACACTATTCTGACAAACATCATTGTCATATATAATTTGATGTTGGAGACTTGGTATACGTCTGCCCACTGCCTTATCGCCAAACCTATGTGTGTCCCTATTACACCAAAATTTCAAAGAGGTTCTACGGACCCTTCCCAATAACAGATAAAGTAGGCCCTGTAGCATACCACTTTGAACTCCCGATGGATTCTAAAATCCATCATGTATTCCATATTTCACTCTTGAAAGCGCACAAAGGACCTTCACCCACTCAAACCGCTACTCTCCCACCCATCCAAACAGAGAACCATCCGGTGGTTGAACCTTTGTCATTCTTAGATTGGAAATGGGATCATTTAACAACAACACCTTCATGTATGGTTTTGGTGCAGTGGAACGGCCTCACTCCAGAGGATGCCTCTTGGGAAGAATGGACCACCTTGCACAATGCGTACGACCTCGAGGATGATGTCGAGTTTCCTAGGGAGGGTTTTGTTAGCAATTCAAACTAGGGAGATTAAAAACCCAAATGGATAACCAGAAGGCCCACTCATTTGGAGGATTATGTCTGATACCGCTAAAGAATTCCCTCTCCCTCTGATAGACAATCATTAGGCTGTTATTGGAATTCTGTTATTCCTTAGGTGGCATTTCTGTTATGCCCATTATCAGCTTTGTAGTTTTGTGCTTTGCAGTATTATGTTACTCTTTAAATATCTAAAGTTTCAATAAGAATGGGCAGAAAAATTATCTTTACAATTTGTTCCTTATCAGTGGAATAGAATTACCTAACACTTACAAACAACATTTTGAAACGAAATCATAACAACAATAACAAACAAGTAGTCAACACAATTTTCCTTAGAAATTCTGAGTCTCTCACTAGTTACTTCACGAGCCTATTTTAGAAATTCTGAGTCTTTCAAAGATAGTTTTGAAGAAGGCAAAAAGTGTGTCTCTAGGAGGAAGAACTTCTTTGACAACAGGGTGGTTGGTGAATTCTTCGCACCATTTGTTGAGCTTAGGAAATTTCTCACTGTTTAATAACTTCAAACCCACTACTTCTTGAACTATAGGGATCCAAAATGCTACGAAGATACCAGAAATATCTACCAAGCCAAACTCCTCTTCTCTAAAGAACTTCTTGTCCTTTAGCTCATTCTCAAGAAACTGAAGAGCCTCAAATGATTGATCAACATTCTTCTCACGCTCTTTCTCATCAGCAGTGAAAACAGCTTTCCATGCAGCATCCGCCACCTGATTTCATAAATCAGAGTATTTATTAGTAATTAGTTAATAAAGTAATTAGGATAACAGAATTTAGATTTAGTTATATATAGAAACAAATGTGACACCCCAAAAAAACAAAATTCTCCCAAGATTCCAAACAAATCATAATAATTGGAGGTAGTTCTTAAATGAATTTGATCTATCATTAATATGATTTTAGACAAATTTGGTACACTTAGTGAATGAAGTTTCTTCAACTTCTCTGACTTATTCAAAGATTTAACATTTAGATGTCATGAAAGGTGATGTTTTAGGGACAAATATAATAAGCACAAAGCAAGAAAAGAAGAAAAGTAGAGTTACCTTGTCATCTATGAATTTGGATCAGAAACAAGCCAAGGATCTTTGGTAAGGATCAGAAGGCAAGATGGGGTTGTTCTTCCATGTCTCATCAATGTACTCAACAATCACAAGGGATTCTGCTATGGGCTTCTCATTGTGAATAAACACTGGAACCTTCTTGTGAACTGGGTTGGATTTGAGAAGCAGTTCACTCTTATTTGCCAAATTTTCTTCCAAAAATTTGTATTGAACTTCCTTCAACTTGAGGGCAATTTTCACCCTGCACACATATGGGCTTCCCACAGCTCCTAAAAGTATCACCTCTTCCTGATTGTTGGCCATTGTTTGTACGTAGCACTTCAAACCTTCACTCAAACAACTATCTCTGGTCTTGTTTCTCTGTCTATGATGGATTCCTACGGTGTTCTCCTTTTATGGAGCCAGGACTAGTATTCATGGACACGAGATCAATTACAAAGGTTATCAAAGGTGCATGATAGATGACATAAGGTTTAGATATTTTTATTTTATGTGAAATATAGTCGATTTTTAAAAACTTTTTTTCTAGACTTTGCAATATAGGTTTCAAATCACTTTATAAAATATTGGTTAAATATGTTTTAACTCCGTCATAAATAATCGGATTTTATTTTGAGTTTCTAATTTTTTTTTTCTTTTGTATTAGTTCCGCAATACATGAAAATTTTTATTTTATATATATGTCGTTAATTAAATTGTGACAACATGTTGGTTAAAAATTTCAAAATATGATTTGTGACCATTTTGAAAACACCAATATTCATTTTAAAAAGTTAAATTATAATTTCGGCAGTTTAAAAACCAACAGAATCAATTTAAACAAAAAATATATCTTCCACATCAAATCCAACATAGAACTCTCCTCAAATGCCCAACTTTTTTAGGGGTAAATTTATAATTATATTATGAGTAAAATAAAAAAAAGAAAAAATTTGCAATCTTTTTTTTAAAAAAAATAAGAGATAAAATGTGTTCAATTAATTTATTAAAAATAAAATTTGTCAAAAACTAATTAAACAATAAGATGAAAAAATGTAATTAAATCAAATAAAAAAGTTGTTTTTGCATGAAGTGAAGAAAACTCCATTGTCATATAGTCAATGACTTAGAAATGATACAAGAGTTACGTCACCTCTACGTGGGAGCACGTGTTTAGCATTTTATATTATACGATGAAGTATCTAAGCAAGTAAGTGACTCACTCCAAAAATTTAATATGTTATACTTAAGATTAAATTGTCGGATCATATATGAGTTTGATATTTAATAAAAAGAATTCTAAATCATATTTTACTTATCTCTGTCCAACTCTAGATTAGTTATAATCTTTTTTTTTAATTAATTGAAAGATGGAGACAAAAAAAATAATGAAATATCTTTTACTAGAATAGTTTATTTATGAGATTTGTACATGGGCTTGCTATTTTTTAGTTTGTAATTTTTTTGGGGTGGGCTTATTCTTAATTTAAATTTTGATCACTTAAAGTTTCTAAATTTGTTCTCTATTATCACTTTAGTAATTTTTAAATAAAATATTAATCAATGACCTAACAACATTAATGATCTAATAACTTATCACATTACCAAAAAATGTGATAAAATAGTCACATATTTTTTTTTAGTAAAATGTACTTTAAATTATTTATCAGATAATCTAATGTCATCAACTCCTTAATGACATAATAAGTCATTGAGTTATCAACCATATTATTATAATATCAATTAATGTTATTATTTGATAATACAAACTAAAAATTGTAAGAAAGAAATGTTTAGGGATTTTCTTAGCTCAAAATTTAGATTTAGACTAAAAGAAGTCCGGAAAAGTTTAACTATCAAAAACATAATAAATCTTTCTTAAATTTAGAGTAATTTTAATGGAGTTTTTTTACTGGATTGTGTAAATTTTGAAATCATTCTTTATTTATTTTCATTATTGGAGTTGATGTGATTGGTAGAATGGATTGCTTAAATTTAAGCATGGTTACTTATATAAAAAGTAGTTGTTTATGAAAAAAGTGGTTTGAAATTAATATTTTAATGGAAAAAAAATCAAATGCAAATAAAAAGAATAATATTATAAGTTTTTAAAGGGTTGTAGCATTGAAATATAATAAATGCTGGTTAGTTGCTTAAATATAATGATACATATAGTGGAACCCGTTTTGGACTCAACTAAAAATTCCAAATGAATTGCTTAAATAAACACCATTGATTTATTGAATATGCTTTTACCACATCTTCAATGCATGTTCTTAACTAACTTAGTTCTTATGTGGAAGAACTATATATTTCTTAACAAGTTTTATTGTTGGAGAATTTTTATCATTTAGTGTGGTGTACTGCGTAGGGAATCATTCTTATAGAAGAATCCAAAATCAAAATCGACTAAAACAATAAAAAAAAATAATCATATATTCAAGTGGTGAAATGAGTGATTATAAAAATCGAGCCCAAAATCAAAATCTAGAAATAAAAAATTCATCGCAAGAATTTTTTCTAGAAAATAAATAAAAAAATTTAAATATACTTTTGGTTTTGATTTTGATAAATGATTAAATTTTGTTTTTTATCTTAATTTTTGCTGTTGTTGTTGATCTGATAAATTTAAAATTTTGTTTTTTTTCTTCTAAAGTGCTATCTAAACAAATTTTAATTGACTATCTATCAACTTACAGCATGTTGATATTTTCACATGTGGCATATCATATCTTTCAAGAATCGTTGTATCTTTGCATCAAATCCTTATCTCTTCCGACACCCGTATCCCTAAAAAGCATATCCACCAAAAGATTTATATGGTGTGGGGAAGGGAGGATATATTTTTTTTCCTTTTATTGATTGCAGTAGCGAAAATGTCAACAAGACCAAGACCCAAAGGAGAAGGCATTGATTTAAAAAGTAAAAAAATAAAATAAAAAATCATTGGATACTCATTTGATTTAAGCTAAATCTCATTGGTCCCTTTACTAAATAGTTTAAACCAATAATTAACACAACTCATTTGAAATAGCGAAAATGTCAACAACCTTGGATTTTTATTTTTTTTACATGGCGAAATCCTATATCGCTTAATTCATTTTGAAATGAAAATATAACCGCAATAACTAAACATAGATTGTTGAACAAAACGAAAACTAAACATAGATTGTTGAACAAAACGAAAACTAAACATAGATAGTAAGTAGCTTTCACTTCCTACAATATTAAAATCTCCTTGGGAATTCTGAGTCTTTG
The DNA here is from genome assembly GCF_004193775.1 of Glycine soja. Taxonomy (NCBI): domain Eukaryota; kingdom Viridiplantae; phylum Streptophyta; class Magnoliopsida; order Fabales; family Fabaceae; genus Glycine; species Glycine soja. The sequence goes on along the minus strand of NC_041008.1, from coordinate 16,584,355 downwards.
TTAATTCTTTGTTTTAGCAGCGAGGCTTTGAGCCCGAGCCTTGAAATAGGCAAAAAGTTGGTCCTTAGGAGGCATAACTTGGTTAACAAGTGGATGGTTGTAAAAGTCTTGGCTCCATTTGGAGAGCTTTGGGAATTTCTCACTTGGGAACAATTGCAACCCTGCTATCTCTTGAATTATAGGTATGATCACAGCAGCAATATCCACAAAGCCAAACTCATCTCCACCAAAAAACTTTCCCTTCAACTCATTCTCAAGATAATTCAGAGCCTCAAATAATTCTTCTTTTGCCTTCTCTTTCTCTTTCTCATCAACAATAAAAACAGATTTCGCTGCTGGAGCCACGCACTGATTTCCCAAGTTACATTACTTGTATGTTAGTAAATAATTGGAATATATAAAAACAACTATGATTTTTCTTGGATACATATATAATAGCAACCAATGTCTCCAATCATCATTCATAGATGCTAATCTCCTTGGAGAAATCTAAAAGCTAGGATGCAGTCTTCCTACCAAGTTACATTACATCAATCAGAAATATGATTGACTTATGTAAAAGTAAATAAAATTTGGATTTAAATACCTTTTTGCTCCTTAAAATTTAATTTTTGATAATGCCTTCACTACTAAAAGAGGTTGATTTTACGATGCGTATTCTAAGACGGTTATTAATAACCGTCTTAAAATGTAAGACAGTGACATTTTTATAATTAGAAGTAATATTTTTTGTTTTTACGTCGTGCATTCTAAGACGGTCGTAGAGAACCGTCTTAGAATGCTAGTTCATGGCATTTTTGTAAATATGAAAAACTTGAACAAAGACGGGTTTGGGTGAAGGACCGTCTTTGTTTAAGTTACCCTAATTATCTACGCGCGCGTTCAAATCGAGCTGGTTCATCTTCTCTGTCATTGTCGTTTCGGTTCCTCAAAAGCATTTCGCGTGTGAGGGATATGAGTTCTAAAGTGAAAGCATAGCATAACGGAGTGAGTAGTAGATCCAATCGTGTGCGGCAATGCCTCACCGTAACAACCCTGCACCTCTCCCCCTTGTCAGTGAGTAGTAGAAGCTTCTAATTTCTATATTATTTACGGTTAGAAATTTAGAATACATAACACAAATATTTCTTCCCCAAGTTGAAAATTCTACCATAATCCTATAATTACAAATCATAACAATAATTCAAGACAGTTCTTAAAGAAGTTTGATCCATATTATATATATATATATATATATATATATAAGCGATTTATTTTAAGAAAAGGAAAGAATAAAAGGAAGGGATCTAATTGAGAGTTACCTTGTCATCAATGAACTTGGCCCAGAAACGAGCCAAGGCTCTATGGTAAGGATCAGAAGGCAAGATGGGGTTGTTTTTCCATGTGTCATCGATGTACTCAACAATCACAAGGGACTCGGATATGGGCTTTTCATTGTGAACAAACACTGGAATCATTTTATAAACTGGGTTATACTTGAGGAGCAAATCACTCTTGTTGTTCAAATCATCTTCCAAATATTTGTATTCAACTCCCTTCAATTTGAGAGCAATCTGCACCCTGTGCAGAAATGGGCTTCCAATAACCCCCAAAAGGATCACCTCTTCCTGACTTGAAGCCATTGAAGCAGCACTTCACTTCTTCTCTTGACTTAAGAAACTACGAAGATGCTCGTTTGGAAAATGATGAATCCTATGTGGTCTTCACTCTTCAGCAATTAAATTATTATATAGAGTGGTACAAGATGACAAAACTAATTAGAAAGCCCTTGTGTCTAGATCTAGAAAATATAAATATTTTTTTTACAATATTACATAAAATAAGTAAGATTAATTTAAATAATATTTGAATACTATAAAAGTAAAAAAAAAAATTATAAATAATTCATGTCACTAATCTTGAATATACGGCATTTTAAAAATAAAAAGAAAATAACGGGTAAACTCTTTTTTATGTTGAGTTTTATTTAGTTTTTATTAATAACTATATATAATATTTTTATTTTGTTCTTTTTAAATATGTATACGTAAATTCATTATTTTCTTCACAATTCCTTAGAATTATAAAATAAAGTAAAATTGATGTGGTTATTTTGTGATTATTAATAAAGAGCAAAGAAAAACAGGACAGAAAACGAATTCTCAGATGAAGCAAACCTAAAAAAACATAAATGAATAAGACAAAACCAGTTGACGTTAATATGCTTTGAAAACGTTTTTTTAATCGATCCTTAATCTTTAAGCATTGCCTTTTTTTTTTCAAAAATAAATTAGAGTTGAATTGTTTTAATTTTAAAAATATATAATTATCATAAACCTTTTTAGACATGATCTTTATTTATAAAAAAAACAGTTATTTTTAAACAAAATAATTAGACAAGTACTCTAAAACGTATAAATTACATTCAAATGAAAATGAAAAACTCAAAATAAGAAAAACCACAAGTTTTACATGAAACTTGCTCAAATTTTATCGTATAAAAAACGGAAAATGCTTTACTTTACCAATTACCAATTCGTGTAACACGAAATCCATAATACCATGTTACCAGGTACATGCATGCGTATTCCTGTCAAACAACTTATTGTGTCACAATTTTTTATTTAACTTTTATTCGGTCAAATAAAAACAGTGGTCTTTATATGAATTCGTCTAAGCTGTTTTTTTTTATACGAAATAGTAATTCCAAGATAATAAACGTGGCATTAATTTTTTATTTTAAAATAAATGATATTTTAATATAAAAAGAATTAGAAAAAATATATATCTTTAGTTATTATTTCTCATAAAATCTTGTTTTTAGTTATTAAAGTTTCATATGATTTAATTTAGTCTCTCTTTACAAAAATCTTATTTTTAGTCTCTAGTCATAAATTATGTTGACTAAGACTACTAAAAAAACTAGTTTTAGAAAATACCTATAACTATAAATATTTTTATATAATTAGTTATATAAAAGTAGGTATTTTAAATAATTTATTTTTATTTAAAAAATAATTATAATTATAAAAATATAATTAGTTTTATAGAAATGAATATTTCAAACAACTTATTTTTATCCATATATAACTAGTTTATTCATAACTAGTTATATACCTCTATTTTAAAAATAATAACTAGTTATATTAAATTATACCCATATTTAAAAAACTAGTTATAATTATAATACCTACTTATAATCTAATTATTTATTAGGTATGGTTATAGTTGCATAAATATCCAATTATGAGGACCTCTATTGTTAACGTCATTTCTTACATGATACATAAATTACACTATTTACCTATCATGCCAATTCATAGAATGGAAATAAAAACAAAATAGAACCATTAAAAGTTACTGTTTGATGTATATCGTAGAGACATATTAATAATTATTTTTCAAAAAAAAAATTACATATCATTTTAATTAATTTAAAAAATAAAAAAAAATATACTTTGCTTATTTGTCACGTTAAATAGACGTTAACAACGTTGTTTGTAAGAATTTTGTAAAAAGAATTTAAAAACAATTTTTTTTATAAAATACATGGGTTAAATTAGATGGTATGAAATTTCAACAACTAAAAATAAGATTTTATAAAAGTATGAAAAATAAAACATATTTTTCCTAAAAGAATTCATTAAACGACGCTTTAGGTTTCTGATAAAATATAGTTTTTTATTATAATTTTACTCTAATAAATAATTAATACCATAAAATCAGTTCTAAAGATTTTCGTTATTTCTATAAAGAACCATTAAACGTCATTTATGCAGAGAGTATCATCTCTTTGTTTGTCTTTTCTTTTGGTCCTGCTCATTTTTCTGTCTTTTCTTTTCTTTTTCTCTTTTTCTCTTTTTCCTTTTCTTACTTGTCTTCTTCCCTCCATCTTTCCGTAATTATCTATTCGTCGGCCCCTGCTTAGTTTCACGCCACCTCTCCCCAATCCATAATTATAAGCTCAATTGGTTTCATGTTATTTGATGAAAAGTGGTGAGCGGTAAAAAAAATAAAATCAAACATATGGATGGGTAAGATGCATTTAATAAAATTTCTCAATGGAGTAAATCCCTCTGTTAGTTTGGGAATGCATCAAGAACAAGATTTTTTCCCTTGAAGGTAGGACATTTTTCCCTTGAAGGTAGGACGTTTTCTTCCTCCACTCATCCTTTTTCTTTTATATCGGGTAGATTTTTTAGAATTTTAACATTATTCTTGTGTAAAGTTCATATGAATAGTTAATATGTAAGGTTATTATCCCAAAATTCGAAAATGTAATTTTTATGTTATTATCACAATATTTTAATCAACTAAGTTAATAGATTAATTATGTTATAAAATAAGTAATTTTATTATATATAATAATAAAATTTCTAATGTATATTTAATACACATATAAATCTATATAATAAATTTTGATCTAATAATATATATTTTACATATATAAATTTTTATTAAATATATGATTTTTATTTAAAATTTATATATTTTAAAAAATTATTATTAAATCAAAATTAATTGTAATAAAGTCAAAAATAAAGAATCAATTTAATGTAATAATTATAAAAAGTTATAATTAAATTTATTAAAAAAACATTAAAATATCTATTTTTAATTATTTTTTTAAAATAGTTCATACTGATTGACCATCTGTATGAATGACCATCCGTATGAATGATACCGATTCTTTAATGTAGAAAAATTGGAAGAAAACTACTTACAATAATAATGACGGTGACGGTGACGTAAAAGCGGTAGAAGGAAACACCAACAAGTGAAGTTAAACAGAGGAGTGAAAGAGGGGAGATCACTGCGCAAGAAGGGAGAAGGGAGAGTAAAAACAGAAGCGGCAGAGGAGGAAGGGGATGCGTGTAGGGGTGTAAGAGCAAAATCAACAATTCAATTATATTGTTGGGTGTAGAAAAAATCTAACGGTGTAGGAAGCAATTGCCTGAAGGTAGGGGTCTTAAAAGGGGTTGGTCCCATTAGCCCAATGATTGATCGGTCTATATTATAAAAATTTAAGCTCAAACTATTTTAGCTCACTCTGCCCAACCCAACTTGTAATTGTCCTTACAGCTGGCAAGTTTTTGTCATCACTTGTGCTAAGTTTGATATCTTTCCCAATAAAATTATTTTACTTGGGTAAAAAAGAGAGTTTTACATAAGAAGCACAAAATATAAGAGAGAATAGAAAAATAAAATTAACTAAAATCACGAAAATGAAGACAAGATTTTCATTATATCCCTTCTTGTATTTATCAAATTATCATGAATGAAATGTCTTAATTCTGTTATTGTAATAACTATATCTTACTGTCGTAAATTCTTTCACACGGTGCTTGATATGCTAGTAGCCTTATACATGCCAGCTTTCGTCTTAATTAACAAAGGAAGACAAAAGCTTTCGCTATAAAATTTGTATCAAGAAAAAATAGAGTTTCTTTAATTATTAACTGAAATGGCAAAAATGGAAACAAAATCCTAGGATTCTTTGTTCCTTGGGGATATCCTAATATCCCAGGTTACTAAATTACATATAGTATCAAATTGACAAGAAATTCAAACAACAATAATTCAATGAGCGACAAGTAGTTCACACAATCATTCTTAAACAATCTATTTTGAAGCAGAAAGGCTTTCATAGAGGGATTTGAAGAAGGCAAAAAGTGGTTCTCTAGGAGGAAGGACATCTTTGACAACAGGGTGGTTGATCAACTCTTGGCTCCATTTGAAGAGCTTAGGAAATTTCTCACTGGTGAATAATTGCAACCCTGCTACTTCTTGGAAAATTGGGATTGAAAATGCAATGAAGACACCAGCAATATCTACAAATCCAAATTCATCTCCTCCAAAGAACCTTTTGTCTTGTAGTTCATTCTCAAGAAACTGCAGAGCCTCCAACGATTCTTCAACATTCTTCTCACGCTCTTTCTCATCAACCGTGAAAACAGATTTCCATGAAGCACCCACAATCTGATTTCACAAATAAGATTAATTTTTAGTAATTAGTATTTTATAAAGTAATGAGGACAAACAGGTTATGGATTCACTTATATGATAGTACAAATTAGGACAAATATAGTACAAATTAAAAAGAGCTCATGGTAAGCTGTTAGATGAATTTGAGGTAGTATTGAGTTCTCTAACATATTCTAACATTTCACAGTTAGATGTCACGAAAGGTGATTATTTGGGGATAAATAAGCCCAAAGCATGAATTTTATTTTATTTTGAAATTTGAGTTACCTTGTCATCTATGAACTTGGACCAAACCCGAGCAAAGGATCTTTGGTAAGGATCAGAAGGCAAGATGGGGTTGTTCTTCCATGTCTCATCAATGTACTCAACAATCACAAGAGACTCTGCTATGGGCTTCTCATTGTGAATAAACACTGGAACCTTCTTGTAAACGGGGTTGGATTTGAGAAGTAGATCACTCTTGTTTGCCAAATTTTCTTCCAAAAATTTGCATTCAATTCCCTTCAATTTGAGGGCAATCTGGACCCTGCACACAAACGGGCTTCCAACAACTCCCAAAAGCGTCACATCTTCCTGATTAGCTGCCATTGTTTGTAGCACTTCAAACAGAAAAACTATGTAGCTGGTGAATTAATTGCTTCTTTGTCTGTGATGGGTCCTAAGGTTTTATTTTCTAGAGCCAGGAATCAGGACTAGTATTCAGAGGATACGTGATCAATTAGAAAAGATATACCTATATTATATTATATCCATTACATATACATATCATGGACATAGTCAATAGTGGGGACGATAAGAAAAAAATGGGAAAGTGCTGTCACGTATCATTTCCATTTTGATGTAGATGGTGCCACCTAATTATTTCTACATGAAAACAAATAATTCTAAAAATCTTTAATGATGTTATATATTTTTAATAACAATCGATTATTTAATTTAAAATTTACTACAAATTACTTAATAATAAAAAAGTGCCTTAAAAATGTATTAGAGAAGGTATTATTACTTACTAATACTCTTCTTTTAGATCGAATTGATTTATAATGTTCTAGGGATGGATGGTTTGGTTGGTGAATCCATGACTCCATTTTTGTGGAGTTTTGGAAATTTTTCAGTGGTCAACGATCTCAACCTGGTGGCTTGTCGGAGAATAGGGAGCCAATTAAAGAGAGTCACACCATAAATAAAAAAAATAATAAACATATTTGACTAGGCTCTTTTCATGTTTAAAGAAACTACAAATTCTCTGTTTCATACAGCTTTTCATGTTGCTGGCAAGCAAAAGAGAATTTAATTAGCAAAGATCACACATTACATATAATTGTAAGTGACAATCATGAAATTCGAACAGCATTAAGTCGAGAGACTCAAATAGTTTTAAGGCTGGAATTTACATATGATATTATATACGTTGTCCTTCGAATTGAGGCAATAAAACTTTCAAGGTAGTAGCTGGCTAGTCGCTCCAAGTCTACCAATATTAAGATTATGCACATTGAAGGATTTTATAAAGGAAGACAAAGGCTTTTCACTATAAAATTTATTTGGAAAAAATGAATTTCTTTATTAACTGAAATGGCCAAAATGGAAACAAGATCCAAGGATTATTTTCTCCATGGGAGATATCCCAGGTTACTAAATTACATATAAAACCAAATTGACATGAAATTCAAACTGCAATAACTCACAAATGAGAGACCAGTAGTTCACACAACTATCCTTAAATAAGTCTATTTTGAAGCAGAAAGACTTTCATGGCAGGCTTTGTAGAAGGCAAAAAGTTGATCTCTAGGAGGAAGGACTTGTTTGACAACAGGGTGGTTGATGAACTCTTGGCTCCATTTGTAGAGCTTAGGAAATTTCTCACTTGTGAATAACTTCAAACCCAATACTTCTTGAATTATAGGGATCCAAAATGCTATGAAGACAGCAGCAATATCTACCAACCCAATTTCCTCTCCTCCAAAAAACTTCTTGTCCTTCAGCTCATTCTCAAGAAACTGCAGAGCCTCATATGACTCTTCAACATTCTTCTCACGCTCTTTCTCATCAACAGTATAAATATATTTCCATGCAGCACCCACAACCTAATTTGACAAATCACATTATTTACTAGTAATATTTTGATAAATAATCATGAGGGCAAAATAATTTAGATCGATGTAATGAAAGGTGGTGTTTTGGGGATAAATCAGTAACAAAGCAAGAAAAGAAGAAAAGTAGAGTTACCTTGTCATCAATGAATTTGGACCAGAAACGAGCCAAGGCTCTTTGGTAAGGATCAGAAGGCAAGATGGGGTTGTTCTTCCATGTCTCATCAATGTATTCAACAATCACAAGAGACTCTGCTATGGGCTTCTCATTGTGAATAAACACTGGAACCTTCTTGTGAACTGGGTTGGATTTGAGAAGCAGTTCACTCTTGTTCCTCAAATTTTCTTCCAAAAATTTGTATTGAACTCCCTTCAACTTGAGGGCAATCTGAACCCTGCACACAAATGGGCTTCCAGTAGCTCCCAAAAGCTTCACATCTTCCTGATTAGCAGCCATTGTTGTTTGTAGCACTTCTAACAGAACAACTATAGTGGTGAATTAATGTTTCTTATGGATTCCTAAGGTATTCTCCTCTTATTGAGCCGGGAATCAGGACTAGTATTCAGCGGATACGTCATCAGTTAGATAAGATGTATTATATATTTATAGAATGTGGAAAAATAAATGATGTAAGAGATTACGTAAACCGTATAGAATTTTTTTTATATATATTCTCCTAATGAATAGTCAAATATTTACTTTTTACTCCATAGATAAAACTTAGATAGTAACACACACCGTGGTTTTATTCGATCCCATAAAATACACACCCTTGAAAAGGAGTGATTATGGTTGTTGTCAACAAAAAAAAAATACTTTCTTATTTCATTATTTATAATTATCATACTAGATTATTTTACACAAATAAAAAAAATTAATAAATAGATAAAAAAATAACATTTTTTTAAATTTAACTTTATCACCATTAATTCACTTTTAATTTTTGTTACCCATATCATTAATATTAATTTTTGTTACCCATATCATTAATATTATAAGGAATATGAATAGAAAAAATAATAAAAGTTACTTTAAAAATTTAAAATGATACTTATTTTAGAATAAATATTTTTTTCACACAATAATTATTTTAGAACAAAAGATGAATACATTAGAGTAAATTACAACAACATCCGTAGACGTTTAATATAATTATACATCTTTTTATATTATCATTACTTTTAACATTTTCTATAAGGAATATTAGTGTAAGATTTGACGGAGTATCACAATAGTATTTTTAAACATATAAGAAAGTGTCAATGTAATATTTTGAAAATTAAAGGAAGGTTATTGTAGTGTAATGTTTTCAAACATTTAAAGAGGTGTTAATATAATATTTTCAAACTTAAAAAAAAGAAGTCTAGGAAAATAAAAAAGGATAAAATTATGTATAGTTTGATAAAAGTTCAACGAGTAATGCTATGATTTATTCTATAAATTATCATAACATGCAATAAAGGAATTCTAAAAAAATAATCAATGATATTGATTTTACTAAGAGATATTTTTTCTAATTGAATATCTACCGCAATCACTAAATTGAAGGAGGATTTTGAAAATATTGAAGAAACCTTCCTCATCAAAATAATTTTATGCACCTATATATGAAGAGAGAGAAAAAATGATGCAAGAGATTATGTAATTTCTTATTAGGCATAAATATGATTTTTATATTCTGAAAAATAATATTATTTTGATTTAGTTCATGTAAAATTTAATATGTTTAGTTTTAGTCTCTCTCAAATGATGCAGGATGACATAACAGTGATATTTAGATTTTATTGACTAGTCACGTAATTAAAAAACATGACAAAACGATTATGCATATACTTTTTAATAAACTATGTTTTTATATATCTCATCAAATTACATAAAAAAAAAAAAATCTTATCGACCAGTCTGATATACTTACTCAGTTTTAAGCATATTAGATGTACCTATTCTTTAAGATTTCATAATTATGGGAAATATTGTAGTTATCATATCAGTTAATGTTGCTATTTCACAATAAGGATTGAAAAAAAAATTAAATTTTACATGGACTAAAATTAAAATAATTTTTTTAAAAGAACAAAATCAAAATGGTCTTATTTTTTAAGGATTAAAATTATATTTAATACAAATGAATTATAGTGCGTTAATGTTTTGTTTGGATGATAAATGATTTGAGGTGCCAACATTCTTGTGAGATGTCAAAGAAGGTCCTATTGCAATGCTCGTGCATGCCAAAGCTTATGGAAAAAACGAGAGAAAATTTTAAAAAGATTTAAAAGAGGAGAAGAGAATAGAATAGAGAATGAGTATTTAATGAGAAGATTTTTAAGTTATTTGGATTGAGACAAGTAGAAATAAATAGAAGAAATAGAAAAATGTGTGTTTGTTGTAAATATGTATTTATTCCTAATAATATTATATTTACACAGTTCAAAATAAAATGATAGATAACCAGATGATTCATTTCATTTTTTTAAATAAGTCCCACATTTTTTTTCACTTTTCCCTTAAAACTCTCGTCACTTCTTTCTCTTCAAACTGAAAACAAGCATGGTATATGTAATGCGATTTAATTTGATTTTTAGAAGAAAAATAATAACCAAGCATAGAATTAATATGTGATTTGGTTTAGTTGAATTTAAAAGTAACATGAAATTTAAATTAAACCAAATTAATTTTTTACAGTTTGATGAATTTATGTTTTTTAAAATTTATAAATACAATATAAAATTTAATAACTAAATTTACATAATTATTATTATGCTATACTGATCTAAAATATAAATTTTCTTTTCTATCTCTTTTTAAAATTTGAAAAACAATACTTTTTACTACTGTTTAACATTTTTTCTTAATTATATTGGCATCATCATCTTGTGATGTAAAAGTAACTTGCATAATATTTGATATTTAGCATTATTCTTCAACTATATTGCTATGCTCTTTCTGTAACATGTAAAAGTAAATTATGCAGATCAAATTACAGAGCAAAAAATATTATAAATTAATTTAATATTTATTATTAATAGAATAATAAAAACCACATATTATGAACATCTTATAAAAAGAATTAAATTATAAATTATATATTATAACTATTAAAAGTTTAAAATACAATTACCTAATGCTCAATACCTAGTAAGATTGATATTAATATAATGTGAGGTTTGATTTGAATTGGTTCAATTTTGAAAATATCATCCAAATTCAAACCTGATTGATTATACAAAATAGTAATAAAAAATTCCAAAACAAATAAATTTTTATTGGTTTGAAGTTTTTTTTTTATCAATTTTTGTGATTTATTTTTGGATTTGTTTAGATTTGAACACCCCTACAATAAATGTGTGTTATAAACACTAATTTTCTTATATCCTTTTAAGGGATACTTAAGAATTAATAATTATTTCTGCATGTAAACAAATAATTCTAAAAATAAAAAAAATTTAATGGTGCTTTATATTTTATTAACAATTTATTATTTAATTTAAAATTTACTATACAGATTTCTTTATAAAAAAAAAAAGTGTCTTAAAAATGTATTAGAGAACGTGTTATTACTTACTAATACTCTTCCTTTTAGATTCAATTGATTTATTATGTTGTTGGTTGGTTGGTGAATCCTCCTGATTCCTGACTCCATTTTTGTGGAGTTTTTGAAAATTTTCAGTGGTCAACAATCTCAACTTGTGGTTTATCTGAGAGTCACACCATGATTTTTTTTTCACTCGGCTCTTTTATCTCAATAAACTATAAATTCTATGTTTCACACAGCTTTTCATGTTGCTGCTTGGCAAGCAAAAGAGAACTTAGGAAATCATATTACATATTACTTTAAGTGTCAATTTGACATCAAATTTGAACAACATTAAGTCAACCAGAGACACAAATAATTGTATGGCTGAAATTTAATTACATATTACATAATATATACGTTGTCCTTCGAATTGAAGCAAAATTTTTAAGGTAGTAGCTACTAGCCGCTCTAAGTCTCTCTACGAATAAGATTATGCACATTGAAGGATTTAATGAAGGAAGAATAAAGCTTCTCACAACAAAATTTATATCGAAAAATATAATTTCTTTATTAACTGAAATGGCCAAAACGAAAACAAGATCCTAGGATTCTTTTTTTTTTTTTTTGGGATTTACATATAGCTAGTATCATTTGACATGAAATTCAAACATCAATAACTCAACAAGACACAAGTTGTTCAACAAATATCCTTAAATAAGTCTATTTTGAAGCAGAAAGACTTTCATAGCGGGCTTTGAAGAAGGTAAAAAGTGGGTCTCTAGGAGGAAGGACTTCTTGCACAAAAGGGTGGTTAAGGGATTCTTGGCTCCATTTGTAGAGTATAGGAAATTTCTCACTGGTGAATAACTGCAACCCTGCTATTTCCTGAAAAATTGGGATCCAAAATGCTATGAAGACAGCAGCAATATCTACCAACCCAAATTCCTCTCCTCCAAAAAACTTCTTGTCCTTCAGCTCATTCTCAAGAAACTGAAGAGCCTCATATGTTTCTTCAACATTCTTCTCACGCTCTTTCTCATCAACCGTGAAAACAGATTTCCATACAGCACCCACAATCTGATTTCGCAAATCACATTATTTATTAGTAATTATTTCATAAAGTGATTAGGACAAACAGAATTTAGATCGAGTTATATAGAAACAAATACTTGACAGAATCCCCCCACCCCAAATAAAAATAGTAAAATAAAATAAAATTTCTCCCAAAGTCATAGTATATGATTCCATAAAGTTTCAAATCACTAATATCGTTTTACAAAAAGTTGATACATTAAAAAAAATCATGGTTGGCTGTTGACTTTTGAGTTCTCTAACATATTCAAAGATTTCACATATATATTCCACACCAGAAAGATTTCACATATATAGATTTCATCGTGATGTTTTGCTGACAAATCAGCACAAATCATGAAAACTAAGAAGATTTTTGAAATGTTGAGTTACCTTATCATCAATGAATTTGGACCAGAAACGAGCCAAGGCTCTTTGGTAAGGATCAGAAGGTAAGATGGGGTTGTTCTTCCATGTCTCATCAATGTATTCAACAATCACAAGAGACTCTGCTATGGGCTTCTCATTGTGAACAAACACTGGAACCTTCTTGTGAACAGGGTTGTATTTGAGAAGCAAATCACTCTTGTTGCCCAAATTTTCTTCCAAAAATTTGTATTCAACTCCCTTCAACTTAAGGGCAATCTGGACCCTGCACACAAATGGGCTTCCCACAATACCCAAAAGCTTCACATCTTCCTGAGTAGCTGCCATTGTTTGTATTGTAGCACTTCTAACCTTCAAAAGGAACAAGTATAGCTGGTAAATTGTTTGTTTGTCTGTGATGAATTCCTATGGTATTCTCCTTTTATAGAGCTAGGAATCAGGACTAGCTAGTATTCAGCAGATACGTAATCAATTAGAAAAGATATACCTATATACATATCATGGGTATAGTCAATAGTGGGGACGATAACAAAAAAATGGGAAAGTGCTACCGTGTATTAATTCCATTTTGATTGCTGCGTATGAATGCGGAGACATTGCACATGAGAAGGATCTAGAAAAAATATGAAAAAACTTTCCCCTATCAAGAAGATTCCTCAGAGTAAACAAACGTGGAAAAATAAATGATGTAAGAGATTACGTAAACCGCGTAGAGAACTTTCCTTAAATATACTCGATCCTAAATTCAAATTATAAATTAGAGTAAATAATAACAACATTTTTTAAGATTTTGTGTAATTATATAAATATTTTCTTTTTTTTTTTATAAATTCATTACTTTGAATCTTTGACCACCCTTGTTTCTAGTATTCAGGTGCTTTTTTACCAATTGGGGATAAAATAATCCGCAATTTTTCATTTGGGGTATATTTTAAAAAATTATCTAAAACGGGTTAAGTTGTAACAGTTGTTAGCACCTATTACGACTTTTTAGTTTTCTTATTTTTTTAACTGAAATCGTAAAAATATTTACAACTTCAATGTAAATATAATTTTTTTACGACTTTAAAGTCGTATTAAAAAAAAACTCGTATTTTGTTTTATTACTTTAAAGTTGTAAAACTGTCTTACTTATTTTTTAAAAATTTCATGAGGTATACGATTTTGAGATCGTAACCTCCTTTTTTTTTTAAAAACGTTATTTTACTATTTGTAGTTTGTTTTTAATTTGTTAACCTTTTTTTTCATAAATTTGTTTTTTAATTTTATAATGTTAACAATTTTATTTTTTTAAAATAAAAAAGTTAAAAAATATATATTTAAATATATAATAAATAATATTAAGTTGATTTCATTAGTATATTTTTTGTGATTTTATTTGATATGTTATTATTTTATTTTAATGTTTAATTATTTAAAACATGTTATATATATTTTTATTATAGTTTACTTTAAATGTTTTTTATTTAAAGTTTAAATAATTTATCAATAAAAATTAAAAACAACATAATTAATACATTAATATAAAACGCACAATACAAATGAAAGAAAAACATAAAAATTACAAGTTATTTTAGTTATGTACTTGTTTGTATGGACAGTTACTCTGATTATGTCCTTCAGTTTTACATAATGAGCATTTCTTAAGCCTATTTGGAATTGATTCATCCATCTCATTATGTATCCGAGTAGTGGCCGGCCTGCCTGATATCTGTCGTCGTTTCGAAGGATCAGACATAAAATGCGGACCTAAATATTGAGGCCACGTGTCTTCACTTCCAAGGGAATGAAAATGATGTTGATAAACTTTGAAAATATTTTCCAACTTGTATACAGGGTCAACAAAGTCATCATAATTTAAATTGCAAAAAGCACACGCTGCAATTGCATGTGAGCAAGGTAGTCGAAGTGCTTGAAATTGTCCATAATCACACAACCATTCATTCAATTTGACAGTGCATGCCATTCCTCGTCGACCAAGTCGCGTATTTGCAATTTCTTGAACCTCAAACTCCTTTGTTTCTCGAACATACATGCGAACATAATGTGAGGTAGCAATGTGTTGATTTTCTTGCATCATGACATATACGTCTTCGGAGTACCTATGCCCTGCCTTTATCATATTCATGATTTTGATGTCGTTAGTGACAAATGAATCATTTATTTTATTAAATGTTTCATTGACTAAGGCAGTAATAGGTAATGTTCGGGCTCCTTTCAAAACAGAATTCATACATTCAACAAGGTTGGTAGTCATATGGCCATACCGTTTTCCTTCATCGTAGGCCTGAGTCAATTTACTCTTACGAATTTGATCCAACCAATCTGCTGCTTGTGGAAACTCTGCTCGCCTAGCGAGCAACTTAGCCTCAAATCATGATTTCCTCATCTCATACCCTGTGCGAAAAGATAGAATAATGAGTAAAAAATTTAGTGAACATGTAATAAAGCAAGAATATGATGCATGAAATAGGAAGAAACATACCCATATTGATGACTTGTTTTTTTAAGTTAACATTTTTAAACTATTTGTTGAAATTTGATGCAATGTGACGAATGCAATACACAGACGAAACATCTGGTCCATTCCAACCAACGTGTTTGGATTGTAAAGTTGCTAGCAAACCAGTTCCCCTGTCTGATATAATACACAAATTTGGTTGCGGAGTAACATATCTTCACAAATAATGCAAGAACCATATCCAAGCTTCTTTAGTCTCGCTCTCAACAATTGCAAAAGCAAGTGGAAAATTGTCCCTACTACCATCTTGTCCGATGGCAGTCAACAAAGTATCATTGTATTTGCCAGTTAAAAATGTCCCATCTACTTGCACAAGTGGCTTGCAATATTTGAAGCCTTCAATGCATGGATTAAACGCCTAAAATACACGGTTAAGAATCACCCTAAGAGGGTTATCGTTACCTTCCTCCATTGAAGATGAAGTTGTGT
The DNA here is from genome assembly GCF_004193775.1 of Glycine soja. NCBI lineage: Eukaryota > Viridiplantae > Streptophyta > Magnoliopsida > Fabales > Fabaceae > Glycine > Glycine soja. The sequence goes on along the minus strand of NC_041008.1, from coordinate 16,568,375 downwards.
ATTTTACTATGGTACCTAGTACAAAGTGTTGAGCAGCTGTGAACCATATAGGCAGGTAACTATATGATTGTTCCCAACTTCCAAATGCCATTTCAAGATCTTTTTGTTTACTGTCCATGCTTTTTTGTATGAAACAATGTAATGAAACCGTTGATGCATGTCTGCAATCAAGGTTTTGATTTCGATATCCGAATTTGTTTTCACTAAATGAACAATATTATGGGCAATTACAGAAGAATCTAACCTAACATGATCTTGTGATATGGTAGAATTTGTGCATGTGTGAATACCGTTTAATTTCTTCAGCTCCCACCTTTTGCGTATTTTGCTGAACGATACTCTCGCCCTCCAATAACATCCATTACCATATTGATTACACATGACAACATACTTGTCACGCTTGTTCTTGACCACATCAAAATTAAATGAATGCATAAAATGGAATTGTTTAATGGCATTCACAGCGGCTTGTTTTGATTCAAATATCAACCCTTCATAAAGGTCATTTGTACTAACACTCGTTGTCCTTTGATAAGGATTTGAGTACTCTTGATTTTTAGAAATTTGGCTACTAATAGTTTCAAAATATGAAGATGACTCACTTTGATTGCTTGGTTCACCATGTTCACCAAAATCATGTTGTTGCTCATCATCACTGAAGTCACTAACATTATCTCTTATTATGGGTTCTTCAGTAGCCATTTGTAAAAAAAAATTATTGATTAGTAAGGAATCATTGGATTACATGTAATGTAAAAAATTAAAACATTTTTAAATACCTTTTTCATGTATGTAACACTAAAAAAATTATGTCAGTATGACTCTAAGAAACACGTCAAAATCAGAGAACTAGGGTGATTGTTTGGATGCAACAGATGCATCGAAGTGAGAATGAACTCTCTTTTTATAGGTTTCACGGGAGTGAACAGTGTAATAATAATTTGTCTAACTCATATTCTAAAACACAAAATAATAACTAAACTGTAAATTAATAATAACTAAACGGTATTATTCTAAAACATAAAATAATAATTTAACAAAATTAATTGCTCATCTATAATAATTTATGTAACTAAACCATAAATTAATGATAACTAAACACTAATATTCTAAAACACAAAATAATAATTTAACATGTATAATAATTTATCTAACTAAATCGTAAATTAATAATAACTAAACACTAATATTCTAAAACATAAAATAATAATTTAACAAAATTAATTGATCATCTATAATAATTTATGTAACTAAACCGTAATAAACACTAATATTCTAAAACACAAAATAATAATTTAACAAAATTAATTTAACATGTATAATAATTTATCTAACTAAATCGTAAATTAATAATAACTAAACACTAATATTCTAAAATACTAAACCATAAATTAATAATAACTAAGTGATATTAAAAATGCAAAACTAATTAATAGTGAAGTCGAGTGATATTTCACGACTTCAACAATTCAGCAATTGTCTCATGAATTAATAGTGAAGTCGTACTCCAAAGTAAAGAGCAGTTTATAAACAATAACAAAAAATCAGAAAATTGAAAGGCCATCACTTGTGCAGCACAGAAAACAGCGGAGAAAATCATAAAACAATCCTTAAAAACAGCATGCGTAATGTATTGTTCACTCATGTTAATGCAATGTATTGTTAACTCATGTTGCAACATTGAAATAACAACTGCAGCCAAGGGAATAATTTTAGAATCCATGAAGGTTGCAGAGGCAAGACAGTATATTGTTAACTCATATAGTCATGAAACATGCTTACACGATTTCCAACTTGCAATAATTATTATTATATAATATATACGTTGTCCTTCGAATTAAAGAAAAAATTTCAAGGTAGTAGCTACTAGCCGCTCTAAGTCTCTCTACGAATAAGATTATGCACATTGAAGGATTTTATGAAGGAAGAATAAAGCTTTTCACAACAAAATTTATATCGAAAAATATAATTTCTTTATTAACTGAAATGGCCAAAACGAAAACAAGATCCTAGGATTCTTTTTTTTTTTTTTCTGGGATTTACATATAGCTAGTATCATTTTACATGAAATTCAAACAGCAATAACTCAACAAGACACAAGTTGTTCAACAAATATCCTTAAATAAGTCTATTTTGAAGCAGAAAGACTTTCATAGCGGGCTTTGAAGTAGGCAAAAAGTGGGTCTCTAGGAGGAAGGACTTCGTGCACAAAAGGGTGGTTAAGGAATTCTTGGCTCCATTTGTAGAGTATAGGAAATTTCTCACTGGTGAATAACTGCAACCCTGCTATTTCCTGAAAAATTGGGATCCAAAATGCTATGAAGACAGCAGCAATATCTACCAACCCAAATTCCTCTCCTCCAAAAAACTTCTTGTCCTTCAGCTCATTCTCAAGAAACTGAAGAGCCTCATATGTTTCTTCAACATTCTTCTCACGCTCTTTCTCATCAACCGTGAAAACAGATTTCGATACAGCACCCACAATCTGATTTCGCAAATCACAATATTTATTAGTAATTATTTCATAAAGTGATTAGGACAAACAGAATTTAGATCGAGTTATATAGAAACAAATACGTGACAGAATCCCCCCACCCCAGATAAAAATAGTAAAATAAAATAAAATTTCTCCCAAAATCATAGTATATGATTCCATAAAGTTTCAAATCACTAATATTGTTTTACAAAAAGTTGATACATTAAAAAAAAATCATGGTTGGCTGTTGACTTTTGAGTTCTCTAACATATTCAAAGATTTCACATATATATTCCACACCAGAAAGATTTCACATATATAGATTTCATCGTGATGTTTTGCTGACAAATCAGCACAAATCATGAAAACTAAGAAGATTTTTGAAATGTTGAGTTACCTTATCATCAATGAATTTGGACCAGAAACGAGCCAAGGCTCTTTGGTAAGGATCAGAAGGTAAGATGGGGTTGTTCTTCCATGTCTCATCAATGTATTCAACAATCACAAGAGACTCTGCTATGGGCTGCTCATTGTGAACAAACACTGGAACCTTCTTGTGAACAGGGTTGTATTTGAGAAGCAAATCACTCTTGTTGCCCAAATTTTCTTCCAAAAATTTGTATTCAACTCCCTTCAACTTAAGGGCAATCTGGACCCTGCACACAAATGGGCTTCCCACAATACCCAAAAGCTTCACATCTTCCTGAGTAGCTGCCATTGTTTGTATTGTAGCACTTCTAACCTTCAAAAGGAACAAGTATAGCTGGTAAATTGTTTGTTTGTCTGTGATGAATTCCTATGGTATTCTCCTTTTATAGAGCTAGGAATCAGGACTAGCTAGTATTCAGCAGATACGTAATCAATTAGAAAAGATATACCTATATACATATCATGGGTATAGTCAATAGTGGGGACGATAACAAAAAAATGGGAAAGTGCTACCGTGTATTAATTCCATTTTGATTGCTGCGTATGAATGCGGAGACATTGCACATGAGAAGGATCTAGAAAAAATATGAAAAAACTTTCCCCTATCAAGAAGATTCCTCAGAGTAAACAAATGTGGAAAAATAAATGATGTAAGAGATTGCGTAAACCGTGTAGAGAAATTTCCTTAAATATACTCGATCCTAAATTCAAATTATAAATTAGAGTAAATAATAACAACATTTTTTAAGATTTTGTGTAATTATATAAATATTTTCTGTTTTTTTAAAAAAAATTCATTACTTTGAATCTTTGACCATCCTTGTTTCTAGTGAATGTTACCGTAAGATTTAAAGGAATGTTAGTATAACATTTTAAGTATTTTAAAAAAAAATTAGTGTAATATTTTGAAACTTAAAGGAATGTTAACATAGTATAATATTTTTAAACATATAAGAAAGTATTAATATAACATTTTTAAACTTAAAAAGGAATTAGTGTAAAAAAAATGGAAAGTTAACTGTAATTTCATAAAGGCTTAAGGAATAAGGAGTGTTATAATTTATTCTATAAATTATAATAACATGCAATAAAGGAATTTTAAAAAACAATCAATGATATTAATGATTTTACTAATAAATATTTTTCTAATTGAATATGTTCCGCAATTAGTAAATTCAAGGAGGATTTCAAAAATATTGAAGAAACCTTCCTCGTCTTAAAATGTATCAGAGAACGTGATATTACTTACTAATACTCTTCGTTTCAGATTGAATTGATTTATTATGTTGTAGCTTGGTTGGTTAGTGAATCCTGACTTCAATTTCGTGGAGTTTTTGAAAATTTTTCAGTTGTCAACAATCTCAACTTGTTGTTTGTCGGAAATGAGGAGCTAAAACGCTATGTCGGGAGTCACATCATAAAAAAAATGACTCCTTTTTATCTCAATAAACTATAATGACTTAATTAGTCTTTTAATTACAATTAAAAATTTGGACTCCCCGATTATTCAAAAGTTAAATGACATTGATGGGAGAAAATAGACAAACATAATAAGTAATAAGCAGTCAAAATAAATTTCTCAAAATTTGTAAAAATCTATAAGGAACACCAATGAAATATAGAGCGTAAGATAGAAATTAAGGAAAAAAAACAGAGACATAATTTGTTTAGCGTGAAAAACTTCTCAATGTAAGAATAAAAATTACGGGTCATCTAGATCAAAGAAATAACTTTACTATAATCAATGAATATACAAGAGAACCTCCAACAAGTGCATTAAAACATGCTACGAACAGTCAAATCAAATTAAACCCTCCAATTGATACAACAGAGACAAAAAGATAAAACTCCAAAATATAGAGTAGATAATGCGAAACACTTATCTCTCTCTAAAGATATCTTTTTTCCGATCCAACCAAACAATTTGCAGAATCACGCGTGTAGAACTTGTTTTCCAAAAATCAACTGGGTCCAACGGTGAACGAATTCGCAGTTGCAATCTAAAAAACGCTCTCTAGTGGGTATGCAAAAATTACAATAATTTTCCCTCTCATTCTTTCTCTCTCAATGATTTGTAACTCTTTTCCCTTCTCAAATGAGTCTCTCTCACTATATCTCTCTGTGTGTGTTTCTTTCTAATCTGACCTCTCTCCACTTAAATAAGTGAGACAAAATGGATCTTTTCATTTGGGTTTTTACTCCACATAAGAAGGTAGCCCAAAAAACCCAACAAATCTCTCCCTTACAACTATGGGGAGGTGACCGCCAAACCGGCGATCTCACAACAAACTTCAAACTTCCCTCTTAGTAATGCCTTAGTCATCATATCAGCACCATTATCATCAATATGGATTTTGGCCAACTCCAATAGCTTAGCATCCAAAGTATCTCGTATCCAATGATACCTCACATCAATATGCTTAGACCTTGAATGAAAGGTTGAGTTCTTACCAAGATGAATAACACTCTGACTATCCACAAATAGTAGATATTTATCCTGAACAAAACCAAGCTCCTGCAAGAATTTCTTCACCCATAGCAACTCCTTGCATGCTTTGGTAATGACAATGAATTCTGCCTCTGTAGTAGACAAAGCTACACATTTCTATAGCTTGGAGTGCCAAGTAATAGCTCCCCCTGCAAATTTAATCAAATAGCCCGAAGTGAACCTCCTGGAATCAATGTCTCCAACCATATCTGAGTCTGAGTATCCCACCAAAGTAGGCTTATCACCACCAAAACAAAGCCTCATATCAACAACACCATGAAGATACCTCAAAATCCATTTCTCAGCATTCCAATGCTCTCTACCTGGGTTTGACAAAAATCTACTAATTGTACCAACAACATGTGTTATATCTGGTCTTGTGCATATCATTGCATACATCAAACTTCCCACCACAGATGTATAAGGAACCTGTTGCATATCTAATTTCTCAACTTCATTTGATGGACTCTGTTTAGAACTCAGCTTAAAATGAGTAGCAACAGGAGTGCTCACCGCCTTATCCTTTTCCATCTGGAATCTCTACAACACTCTTTTGATGTAGTGTTCTTGTGACGGCCACAACTTCTTCTCTTTTCTGTCACACATGATTCTTATACTAAGAATCTATTTAGCAGCTCCTATGTCTTTCATGGCAAATGACTCACCCAATTGCTTCTTCAACCTGCCAATCCTGGAAACATTTTTCCCAACAATAAGCATGTCATCAACATACACTAACAGGATAATGAAGTCATCATCAGAAAACTTTCTAACAAAGACACAATGGTCAGAAGTTGTATTCCTGTAGCCTTACTCACAAATAACAAACTCAAACTTCTTGTACCACTGCCTCGGAGCCAGCTTCAAACCATATAGGCTCTTTCTCAGCCTACACACATAGTCTTCTTTCCCTTCAACATGAAAACATACAGGTTGCTTCATGTAGTTCTCTTCCTCCAAATCACCATGAAGGAAAACAGTTTTTACATCCATTTGTTCTACCTCCAAATCAAGAGTAGACGCCAAACTTAATACGGTTCTAATGGATGACATTTTCACTACGGGAGAAAAAATCTCATTAAATTCAACACCCTTTCTTTGACTATAGACCTTCACCATTAATCTGGCTTTGTACCTTGGAGATGTAGAGTTACTCTCATGCTTTACCCTATAGATCCACCTGTTATCCAAGGCCCTTTTACCCTTAGGTAACTTCACTAAATAAAAAATGTGATTATCATGTATGGATTTCATCTCATCCTTCATTGCATCCAACCACTTTCTCTTTTCTTCACTTTCCATAGCCTCTCTAAAGCACTCAAGTTCTCCATCATCTGTTAGGATCACATACTCATTAGGAGAATACCTCTTAGAAGGTTGCCTCTCCCTGTTGGACCTCCTGAGTTGAACTTGAGGTGGTTCGATAGCATCACCAAGATTTTCATCTTGTGACATGTCATGTTCCTCATCATCATCATCAGTAGGAACATCTACTTCATCTCTAAGTTGTTGGACACCAACATCATTCTGAACATCAGTATTCAGATTCTGAATAGACGGTTGAACTGGTTGAAAATCAGCCACACCGTTGTCTTCCTTGGGTGTAAACTTCTCCACCTTATCAATGTCTTCAATGGTTTGGTCTTCCATGAATTTCACATCACGACTTCTAAAAAGCTTGTTCTCAAAAGGATCATAAAACTCGTAACCAAATTCATTCTAACCATAACTAATGAAGATACACTGCCTTGACTTTACATCCAACTTCGATCTTTCATCCTTTGGAACATGCACAAAAGCCTTGCAGCCAAAAACTCTTAAATGATCATACTTCACATTCTTGCCAAACCAAATTTTGCTCAGCACCTCACTATTCAAAACAACAACAGGACTAAGATTGATAACATGCACCGCCGTGTACAGTGCCTCACCCTAGAAGTGCTTGGGTAACTTTGCTTTGAAGAGCATACATCTCACTCCCTCGATCAATGTCTTGTTCATCCTCTCCGCCAAACCATTCAGTTGAGGAGTTTTAGGAGGAGTTTTCTCATGAGCAATACCATGCTGCTTGTAGTAGACATCAAATGGTCCACAATACTCACCACCATTGTCAGTATAAATGCGTTTCAGATTCTTACTTAACTTCCTCTCAACTAAGACATGAAACTCCTTGAACTTCTCAAGAACTTGGTCTTTTGTCTTCAAAACATAGACCCAAAGTTTCTTGGAACAGTTACCAATGAAGGTAACTAAATAAGGTGCACCACTAAAGGATTTCACCTTCAAAGGGTCAGAAACATCTGAATAATGCACCAATTCAAAAAACTCAGATTTTCTAGAGGGAGGATGCTTCTTAAAGGATACTCTGGTTTGCTTACCAACCATGCAATGAGAACATTTCTCCAAATTTGCATTCTTCAATCCCTGAAGCATATCCTTCTTGGCTAAACAATTCAATCTCTTCTCACTGATATGACTAAGCCTTCGGTGCCTCAAAGATGCCTTTATATCCATAGCATTCACACTGTCTCTAGCAACCAAAGCTTTTGTCCAATACAACTTTGAAATTTTCTCCCCCTTGGCCACAACCAAGTTACCCTTGGTGAGTTTCCACTTCCCAGAACATCATCAAGTACCTACACAAAGATCAAATTAAAGTGAACATTTAGAGCATGTTTCACTCCTCTAAGTAGCAATTGCATTCCCATGTTGGTTTGCAAACAAACATCAGCAACACCAATCACCTTGGACATGCCATCATTACCCATCTTCAAAATTCTAAAATCACCTGGAGTGTAAGATGTGAAGAACTCCTTCCTGGTTGTAACATGCAGTGTAGCACCACTATCAACAACACCAATCACCTTGGACATGCCATCATTACCCATCTTCAAAATTCTAAAATCACCTGGAGTGTAAGATGTGAAGAACTCCTTCCTGGTTGTAACATGCAGTGTAGCACCACTATCAATTATCCACATGCTTTCATCAAATACAAGATTAAGCGAATCAGGGTCATGGAGAATAACAAGATCATCACTGGTAGTAGTAGTCACACAATCATCATCATGATCCTTCTCTATTTGCTTACCCTTCTTCTCTTTATTCTCCTTCTTCCATAGAAAACAATTCCTCTGGATATGCTCTGTTATGTGACAATAATGACACTCAGCATTCTATTACCGAGACCTGAACTTGCTTTTGCTCTTGTCTCTATCACCCTTCATATGTGCCTCCATTGTTCAAGCAAGTAGAAAAAACAACCCCTTAACCAAAAGCTCTGATGTAATGAGCCTATCCTCTCTTCGCTATTTTTATTTTTTATTTTTAAAATATTGAAAACAATTACCAATATAAGACCAGAATATTCGGAGGACTTTTCTGACCAAACAAATATATGTCAGCAAAGTTGTTTTTTTTCTTCAAATCCAAAGAATTCTTATTCATTTATACATAGGTCATCGATTACACATTGTACAAAAGGGAGGGTTAAATTAACCCGTTTTTCAATTTCTTGTCGTAAGTAAATAGGATTCAAGCCATTTTATCGAGATGAGTGTTCTATATTGAAAAAAAATCTAATAATTTTATCGAAATCTGATGGGGGAAATTAAGCAAACATAATAACAAACTCTATAATAGAGTAATAAGCAACGGAAATAAATTCCTCCAAACTTGCAAGAATCTGTGAGGAGTACCAATGAAATATAGAGCACAAAATAGAAATTAAGAAAAAAACATAGACAATTTGTTTAACGTGGAAAACCCCTCAATACAAGGGTAAAAATCACAGGTCGTCCAGACCAAAGAAATAATTTCACTATAATCAATGAATATACAAGAGAACCTCCAACAAGTGCACTAAAACGTGCTACAAACAGTCAAATCAAAACAAACCCTTAATTGGTACAATAGAGACAAGAAGATAAAACCCCAAAATATAAAGTAGATAATGCAAAACACTTATCTCTCTCTAAAGATATCTTTCTCCCGATCCAACCGGAAAATTTGAAGTATCACATGCGTAGAACTTGTTGTTCAAATATCAGCCCGATCCAATGGTGAACGAATTCATTGTTGCAATATGAAGAATGCTCTTTAGTGGGTATGTGAAAATCACTGATTTTCCTTCTCCTTCTTTTTCTCTCAATGATTTGTAATTATTTTTTCCTCTCAGATGAGTCTCTCTCTGTGTGTCTCTTTCTAATCTGACCCATCTCCACTTAAATAAGACAAAATGAGTCTTCTCATTTGGGCCTTTACTTCACATAGGAAGAGAGCCCAAAAAACCCAACATGCATTCCACTAAATTTTGGTAAATTTGTCTATTATTTGTTGTTTCATGCACATGTAGCGATCTCTATTTTGATTAGGGTTTCTTTTCAAACCACATGCCACATGATCAAAGAATAAACCATTATTGGTTATGACTTCAAACATATTTTTGTTATCATCAAAATTCACCATTTTTTATGTCGCTTGTTAATCTGAAGTGGAGAGAGGGAGGAAAGGTGTGGAGGTTGTGAGGAAAAAAATGAAATGTAACCATCGAAAATCGTCTTTAACGACGGAGAATGGTAGTCAGAAGAAGAGTTGCTGGAGGGTAAAGGTATAAGAAAGATGATGGGGAGATATAATCTAGTGTGATTAGCGTAAGGTGTGATTTTAAGGTATAAATTAATCTAATGGTGGATAAAGATGATGCACCCCAAACTACCTATAAAGGTGTGATCCATGTAGCATCCACCGAAAGACAAAGCTTCTCACTACAATAAATATATATATATATATATATATATATATATATATATATATATATATATATATATATAAAGAATTTCTTTATTAAATGAAATGGCCAAAATGGGAATAAGATCCTAAGTTACATTACATATAGTATCAAATTGACATGAAATTCAAACATCAATAACTCAACGAGAGACAAGTTGTTCACACAAGTATCCTTAAATAAATCTATTTTGAATCAGCGAGCAGGCTTTCGTAGCGGGCTTTGAAGAAGGCAAAAAGTGGGTCTCTAGGAGGAAGAACTTCTTTCACAACAGGGTGGCTCATGAACTCTTGGCTCCAATTGTAGAGCTTAGGAAATTTCTCACTTGTGAATAACTCCAACCCTGCAATTTCTTGAACCATAGGGACCCAAAATGCTATGAAGATAGCAGCAATATCTACCATCCCAAACTCCTCTCCTCCAAAGAACTTCTTGCCCTTGATCTCACTCTCAAGAAACTGCAGAGCCTCCAACGATTCTTCAACATTCTTCTCACGCTCTTTCTCATCAACCGTGAAAACAGATTTCCATACAGCACCCCCAATCTAATTTCACAAATCACATTATTTATTAGTATTCATAAAGTGCGTTTGTTTCACGAATTAGCATGAAAATATTACATACTGACGTTTGTTATAAATTTTAAAAAATTATTCACACCTATTGTTGATTCTAGGAAATATAATAACTTCCATTTTTTTATCATAGTTTTCCACACGTTTATTTCCTAAAATACCATTCAATTCTTTTTTTTATCTATTTTTATTTAAATTATTTTGAATTTTAAAGTTATTTTTAGAAATATTAAAAACGTGATCAAACATATTTTTAAAAAATAGTCATGAATGATATTCTCAGAAATGAAAAAAAAATTGCATGAAATAAACGTCCCAAAAATAAATGGAGGTAGTTGTTAAATGAATCATTAATATAATTTTAGACAAAATTGGTATACAATTAATAGTGAATGAAAAATATTAAAGAAATTCATGATAATTGGCAGTTAACTATTGAGTTCTCTAACATATAACAACATCTCATATTTAGATGTCATGAAAGATGATGTTTTAGTGATAAATTAGCACAAACAAAGAAAAGAAGAGTTATACACCTTGTCATCAATGAATTTGGACCAGAAACGAGCCAAGGCTCTTTGGTAAGGATCAGAAGGCAAGATGGGGTTGTTCTTCCATGTCTCATCAATGTATTCAACAATCACAAGAGACTCTGCTATGGGCTTCTCATTGTGAACAAACACCGGAACCTTCTTGTGAACAGGGTTGTATTTGAGAAGCAGTTCACTCTTGTTGACCAAATTTTCTTCAAAAAACTTGTATTGAATTCCCTTCAACTTGAGGGCAATCTGCACCCTGCACACAAATGGGCTTCCAACAACTCCCAAAAGAGACACCTCTTCCTGATTAGTTGCCATTGTTTGTAGCACTTCTAACCTTCACTCAAAAAATAACTATAGCTGGTTACGTGTTTCTTTGTCAGTGATGTATTCCTAATTATTCTCCTTTTATAGAGCATATATGTTATATTCATTACACATATTATGGGTACAGAGAAAAATGGTAAAGTTCTGCCGCGCTTATTAATTCCATTTAATGTAGTGTAGATGGTGCCGCGTAATTAGTTGATTGCATGCTGCCTATGAATGCGTTGCGGAGACATATACACATGAGAAGGATCTAGAAAATAAGAAAAATATGAAGATAACCTTTCCTATCAAAGAAGATTCTCAGTACACAAATGTGGAAAATGATGATGTAAGAGATAAGGTAAGCGATGCGTACAAAAGACAATTCCGTAGGAAGGACATTTTCAGAATAAAGAGAAAAGCCACCCGTATGGGGGTGAGAATAGCAGTTCCCTTGCCTTTACAAAAAGCTCTACCACTCTACATGAGTGGCCCTGGCCTTTCCTATCATCTATAGTCCAATACTCCAATGGATCTGAACAACTTTGGGCCTTTTAGGGCTTAACAACTAAACACATGCAAAATCTAGTAAGTTCGTTATTGCCATTGGTGATCTATTGTATTAATAAATTCAGAATCTGGATATTGTTTTTTCTCCTGCCTTTTATTTATTTATTTTTTATTTCACTTGCTTTCAGATCCCGCGTAACACAAGTGGCGGCTGTAGATAATGACATAAATTTTATCATTAACAATTTCTTTAGATTAGGTTGAGACTTACATTTCGGTGAATCTCTTATCTATATATATATATATATATATAGATATATATTATGTAATAGAATCTCTCAAGTCTTCATCATAGCATGAATGATCTAAGCTTTAGTTAAATCAGGTGAATTGTATATCCCCCTCCCCTGGACCCAGAAAAAAAAAGTGAGTTAGCAACACAATTTATAGATAAAATTGTGACGATGGCAAACATTACAACCAAATAAAAAGCATCCTATCATCTACATGTTTAATTTTGTAAGGAAATAATGCATGTAAAAAAAGAAGATAAAATTCAGACTTTGTTACTAATTTCTGAGAGTTTCCTTCATCACTTTTTCTTTCATATTCAAATTTCAAAAGACTAGAAGAAGTCATTTCGTCTTTAATTGTTTATGCTTTTCACACCATTGTGCCTATGCCCTTACCAACTTCCCCACATTTAATGGAACCAAAAGAATGCTATAGGGCAGAAGAGGCAAGAAATGAGCACCCTCTTTATTTAACCCTTTTATTCAAAATTTGAATTGAAGCGGGTTCAAATTAAAAGAAGGAATAAGCTAAATACACCACTTTGAGAACTTGTAAATTAAAGAAGAAAAATCAACAAAAGGGAAAAGCGAGTAAGTAAATAAGGCTAGCTTTAATGCAAACTCAAAATTCTTGAGGCTTAAGTTTTGTTGTGGTTCCCTCTCAAGGTTTTCAAACGTTTGGTCCACCTCAACGTAGTTGCTAGCCGTTGTTGGTGAGATCTCTTTCTTTTTCCCTTGGCAAATTCTGTTGGAACAACCGCTATCATGAATAAATAAGAAAATTATGTTAGTTTTGTTACTAGGAAAAGCCTTGCAAGGAAAGTAAGAAAATATGTTATTGTCATTATTTGAAGTGCTTTGATTTGATTAGATCTCAACTGCAACTAACTTAATAAACTGATGTCTTTTTCACTTGGATTTGTAAGTGTTCCTTCTGAATTCAGTTTGTGCCCTTTCGTGTGTTGCATGATTTGATTGATTTTTCTTTTAATATTGTTTAGAAGCACAACAACGTATTGGTCATATTGACCATAGAGTTCTTCTCTTTACAATAATGTCAATTTCACTATCTAATAGTCGTCATATTTATGCCATAACGTCAATGGCATCTAGAAAAAATAAAAATAAAAAAGACCTTCACCCTATAGAAGAAACATACTGGAGATAGAGGAAGAAAAATACAAAATAATAGTACAGCGATATGTTGATTCTTGAAATTACCAAGCTAACTCAACACCCCTAAAGCCCTAAGCATTGTTACAATGTTACCAATGATGCATTTTCTTGGCAGTTTGATAATATTCCTTTTGGAACCCCAAAATTATTAGAAACATTTATCACTTTTGCTAAATGACTTTCTAATACTTGGGATTCCCCAGGTCATGTGAGGCACCGGGAGACAAACTTCCCCATGCATTGCTAACATTTAACACTGCCTTCCAAGAGCCAAACAATTTCAAATTCTTTCCTTTTAAATTTAACTGTGCTCGGAGAGAATCCAATTTTTCTTAGCATATTCACACTTCACTGAGCAACCCTTTATGACCGTAACTAGTGTCAAAAAGTATGATTTCAGGACACAATTTGTTGAATGACTTTAATGATCAATGAAGGAGTACATGTTAGAGCGTAGGCAATGCAAAGTGAAGACATTAATCTAATATACAATAGTAGTTAGTAATTTCAAAATGAGGTTGACTAAGTAATTAACTGGGCTGGAATGGAATCCTAAATTAGTCACTAGTACTATTAATTTAGGTTTTCTCTTTGCGGTGGGGTAACTATTGTAATTATTTAACGAGTTATGAACAAAATGAAGCACAAATTTGGTAGACATCATGGCCAGATCCGTCGCTTACACGACTTCCCATGACATTTCTTTATTATATTTTTTAAAACATTGGCATTAATTAATACCCATTTGATTTGGATACTTACTTTAAGTAAAAGCGTAACAAACATTGACCAGTAAACTAAAACTAAACCTTATTATGGTCTGTTTTAAATATTTATGATTGGCAATTTAGTCCTTATATTAAAACATATTACGGTTTAACCAATTAGTCATTCAATTTTTCAAAACTCGTTTCACATTATTCCCTCTGTTATCTGTGATAAAGACTCCAAGAATAATTTGAATAGTTCCAAATATGAATCATACGCCTAGTTTAAAGTTTTTCAAGCATAAACTTACGTACATAATACATATAGCAGCTCCAATATTAGTATTATTTGTCCGCTAGCTGTACCTCAAGAAACATGTCGCATCGGTAGACAGACACAAAGGAATTTTACTGTTGGGTAACTTGTATTAATGGTACATGCTTGAAGACAGTACACAGTACAAGTGCAATATTACTCAATTTTTTCTATTTGAAAAGAAAAATTTAACCTATAAACTATTATTTCTACTTTTCAACATTTAAAACAAAATCTATATGAAATGAGATGAACAAGGTTTTCTGTCTCATACTTCACATAAAGTTTTTGGGACAAAACCTGAGTAATGATGCCTAGGTTCTCCCTTGAAATATAAGTAAGCAATCAGATGTAGTAGCCCACAAATTGCTCTCTCTCTCTCTCTCTCTCTCTCTCTCTTCACTACCAGACACAAGACATGGTTTTAAGTTAACAACGTATGGATAGTACTTTCACCCAACAAGAAGTGAGAGAGCAAACCCAACAACATCAACATCAGAAGAAGCATTGTGGCCCTTTGGTGAGGCTCAGTAGAAGGTCCACTAATCCTAACCCATTTTCCATTCTGGTGTTCTGGGTGTCTAAATCTCTTAGAAGTTTGTGTTTCAGAGTTCAGCTCTCACAACAAGGGTTTTGCTTGAGGAGGATTCAGTACCATCATGGCATGGTGATTAACACCCCTGTTCTCCATGCTTCTTCTTCTTCTGAAGAAGAAGAAGAAGAAGGGAAAGCTTCTCATGCTGCAATGGAGGGTTTGAGTTTGGCTGAGAAGAGTACTGAGGCTGTTGAAGAAAGTAATAAAGGAATTGAAAATGGTTCAAAGAGAGAAACTTTTGCTGATTTGATTGAAGAAAAGGGTCGTGAGAGCAGTTTCAGCTCTGAGTTTCTGTCATCTGAGACCACTCATGGCGAGCATAGTAGGAGTAGCACTGAGGACTCATCTTCATCTCCTTCTGTGGGGTGGCCGGTTCAGGAAATTGCTGCATCTGATTGTGCTAGTCCTCATGGAAGTGAAGATGGTGAGAAGAAGCACTTGGTTTTGGAGAATAAGGAGTTTGAGAAACGAGTTTCAGCCTTGCCAGGTATTCAATGAGAGTTTTATCCACACAATCTCCTTATTTGTTTTAGATGTGTTTTAGGTCCCTCCAGATTTGGTTAAAATTGATTTTGATTTCTACATTTTGAAAACAATAGTTTTGGTCTTGGTATTTTTTTTACATGATAGACTTTGTCTTTTGACGCTGTATTTCATTTTGACTACTAGAGATGAAATTCAGTACATTTCAGAAAAATACAAGAATAAGTTTTTAAAATGTGGTAGAAAACAATTTTGACTAAATGTTGAGCGACATAAAATACATTTTATCTTTTTAATGTTTTAAATTTTTAATGTCTATCATTCTCTCTTTTGATATCCGTATGATGAGTTTTATGATTTGATTTTGATTCTCACTTGTAGAGGTTGAGATGATGAAGGAGAGGTTTGCAAAATTGTTACTTGGAGAAGATATGTCAGGTTGCGGAAATGGGGTCACTACAGCCCTGGCTATTTCAAATGCCATAACCAATCTATGTGGTATGCAAAATGCACAATTGAAGCAGTTACTGTGTTTTTATTTGGTTTTTTCTTTTTATTAATTGGTGCAAGTTGGTTGTGGTGAATTTTAGAGTGCTATTCTTGCCTGTGATTGTGATGGCTCTTTCCTTTGCTGAATATGTAGCTACCCTCTTTGGGCAACTTTGGAGATTAGAGCCCCTACGTTCAGAGAAGAAAGCAATGTGGCGACGAGAAATAGAGTGGTTTCTTTCTGTCAGTGATCATATAGTTGAATTGACACCTAATTGGCAGACCTTTCCAGATGGAAGCAAGCTTGAGGTACCTAATTTTAATATGCACTTATGTTTGATGCATTTTTCGGTTATGAAGATGTACTTATTTTGCCTTATCATCAACCTTGGCATAACTCTTACTATTTGGCATTTGAAAGTCAAGAAATGCAGAAAAATATTCCCGCTTTCCTTTCCCAAAGGTTTATGAATGACTGGATGCTTGGTCATGATAAAATTTGAAAGCTGTCACTTGTATGTAAATCATAGACTCTAAATTGAAAGTCAAAGCTTCATATTAAGTTATTTGATCTAGATCAATTTTAAAAGATACATGTACTTGAAATGTGCTGAATATATACTGAAGGAGGTTAGTCATGTTAGTACATTGGATGCAACAACACAGACAGTATCCTTATTCCTCAAAGTTGCCTTACGCGGTCTAGTTTTATTTTATTTCAATTAACCTATATTTTAATTCATTTCTTCGTGTCTCAAATGAATGGGCTGTACTATAGAAATTTACTTGATTGATTCATATGCTATAAATAAAACTTTGGAATGCATTTAATTTTGATCCAAAGTGAAGGATTTTTGTGTGATGTGACCGTAAATCTGCTTTTTTTTTTCTTCTTTTTTTTCCTCAGTGCATTTTGTTTCTTCTTTTTGTTAGCATTGCCTCAGGGTAGGGGGATGGATGAATAATTTGTTGATGGTTAACAATTCTTTTGAAATGTGAATCAGGTCATGACCTGTCGACCACGCTCAGATCTTTATGTCAATCTTCCAGCTCTGCGCAAATTAGATAACATGCTTCTTGTAAGTTTTACAGCATTGAATAATGCACACCACGTATCACTCCAGTTTCATGAACTATTCCATTCTAATTTTTGGTATTTTCACAGGAAATTCTAGATAGTTTTGTCAATACAGAGTTCTGGTATATAGACCAAGGGGTTCTAGCTCCAGATGCTGATGGTCCATCTTCTTTTCGACAAGCACTTCAGCGACAGGAGGAGAAATGGTGGCTTCCTGTACCGCGAGTCCCTCCATGTGGCCTAAATGAAAACTCAAGGAAGCAGTTGCAGCACAAGCGTGATTCCACAAACCAAATATTAAAGGCTGCAATGGCCATTAACAGCATCACTTTAGCTGAAATGGACATCCCTGAGTCCTATTTGGAATCTCTTCCAAAGGTATATGATATGAATGATCCCTATCTATTCAAAATTTTCAAACATCAAGAAAGCAAATGACATAATGGTCAAATTTTTAATTCAAATTTCTTGCAGAATGCTAGAGTAAGCTTGGGGGATGTTATTTATCGTTATATCACATCGGATCATTTCTCTCCTGAGTGCTTGCTAGCTTGCCTTGATTTATCTTCTGAGCATCAAGCTATAGAGATTGCGAACCGAGCCGAGGCTTCCATGTATATTTGGCGTAAAAGGACAAACTCCAAGCCTGCCAGTATCAGTGCCAGGTCTAGTTCAAGAACATCATGGGAAATGGTCAAGGATCTGATGGTTGATGCAGACAAAAGGGATTTGTTTGCAGAGAGAGCAGAAAGCCTTTTGCTTTCCTTGAAGCAGCGTTTTCCTGGTCTCCCTCAAACAGCCTTGGATATGAGCAAAATCCAATACAACAAGGTTTGCTTTCATTATTGTTAGGGTAAAACACCATTTTGGTCTTGAAAATGTAAAGCCATTAAGCCTTGAAATCAAGAAAATTCAAAATAAGTTCCTACAATGTCAAATAAGGCTCAAAACTTAACAATTTAATGTCATATTAATCCTCAAGGATATGTTAATATTATCACTAAAGTCATGATTTGTTTGAATTTTTAACTAAAGTGATTGACATATTGCATTTTAGTGGACTTTTTTTGAGTTTTCGTACTTTCATGGACTCATGTGACAATGCTATAAACTTTCAAGGATCGAATGATGTTTACCTTTATTAAGTTATTATTACGTTTGAACCATAAAGTCCTTAGTTTCTTGAATGTCTTTGACCTCGATCTTAGTCCTTCAAATTTTGTGTTGTCTAGGATATTGGGAAAGCCATTCTGGAGAGCTACTCTCGCGTGCTAGAGAGTTTGGCGTTTAACATGGTAGCGCGAATTGATGATGTGCTCTATGTAGACGACTTGACCAAAAATTCAGATAAAATCTCATCTCTCTCAAAAGTTGGTGTAGTTACTCACAAGAGTATATCAGTTCCACACTCAGTGCCTATCCCAGGCACTCCATATAAATCGGCTTTCGGCACGCCAACCCTTTCTCCAGCACATGGGATTAGTAGTCCTGCCAAGCTAGGGAAGTCCCCACTCATCAATGACAGCAACCTTCCCCAAAGAGGGTCAGGGATCAAGAAGTCTTTGACTGATTTTCTTAGCATTGATCCAAAAGGGAAGGAAAGTGGCAGTTCAATTGAGAAACAAGTTCCAGAATCAAATACACTTGATGAAGTGACAACATGTGAAACAGATGTGGAGTCCAGTGATTGCACAGAAGGTGGTGCCAGCCCAAGTATCTTGGACCGGAAATGGCACGTGTGAGGCTATTGATCTTTTATAGTTGAGGCATTTCTCCACCTGCCTTTCTTTTTTCTCATCTTTGAGTCTTTGTATCATTGTATGTATATGAAATATGTAGAAGGATTCACATAGTTAAGAATGGATAGTGCTTTTTGTTATTTACTTGTGGTAGTAATGTGATGCCTCTAAGAGAGGTTATTCTATTTCTTCATTCCCACTAACTCAGCTTCACTAAACCACTATGAAGGAGATACATAAAGAATAAAAGATACAAAGTTGTGGTACTCATCTTTTATGAAATATGTAGAAGGATTCACATAGTTAAGAATGGATAATGCTTTTTGTTATTTACTTGTGGTAGTAATGTGATGCCTCTAAGAGAGGTTATTCTATTTCTTCATTCCCACTAACTCAGCTTCACTAAACCACTATGAAGGAGATACATAAAGAATAAAAGATACATAGTTGTGGTACTCATCTTTTCAGGTTAGAAAATTTGTGAGAAATAAGGAAAAACTTCACCAAACGCCAGCGGAAAGTGGGAATCATAGTGCTCGATTGCTTGCATTCATGCAGTGATTTAATAGAAAATCAGCTAAAAATTG
The DNA here is from genome assembly GCF_004193775.1 of Glycine soja. Taxonomy (NCBI): domain Eukaryota; kingdom Viridiplantae; phylum Streptophyta; class Magnoliopsida; order Fabales; family Fabaceae; genus Glycine; species Glycine soja. The sequence goes on along the minus strand of NC_041008.1, from coordinate 16,548,797 downwards.
GGGCATTCCGAGAATTGAACTCGGGACCTCTCGCACCCTAAGCGAGAATCATGCCACTAGACCAAATGCCCTTTGTTGTTTAGAGGAATTTGATTTATTAATTCTATTTTTATGCTCAAGTTGTTTCATCTTTCTATATAAAACTAGTTTGCAACCCGTGCATATGCACGGGTCGCTTAATTAAGGTAAAATTTTAAAATTTGATATTATCTCAAAAGACATAATATGATTAAAATTATCCAAATTGTAATGCAAATTAATTTGTCATCGATATGAAGCATCGAAGAAAGGCTAACTACTTAATACTATCATCTACAACTAATTAACTTGTCCAGGCTAAGGTGTATGAGGATAATTTCTGAAGTTTAACTATTACTATCTTCTAGTCATGTTAACTTATTCAACTTCACTATGCAAATGGAAAGACAAATTTCTTAAAAATGCATTAATCCCTGATTTCTTTACAGTGAGATTAGCAACAATAGGCCAGCATGATAACTAAGAACTCATGAAATAACGTTAATTTCATAGTAGTTTCACTTTCTAGACAACAATGCAATTACAAAAGGGTTCTTTTAGAGCTATGATGCAGCTGCTCCAGGACGCAAATTCTGGTGATGCCAATGTAACACTGAGTGAATTCTTGCTCTCCTGAAAAGATCAGTCGGGTAACTAACGGAATGAATGGAACAGAAAGTGTTAAAAGGCAAGCAACAAAAGAGATAATGTCATGTGTGTCTGTCATTTGTAACATATAAAAGGAAGAAAAATATGATTAAAATGACAAAAAATGAAAGAAAAAATAGTTATCTTTTACTGATATTACAAACATTATTTCCTATCTCTTATTATTGTTATTGTTGTTGTTATTATTATTATTATTATTATTTATGTTTGTAAATGGTATTTGAACCATTCCTTTTTTATTCATGTCAGCATTTCTTATATAGGTTATTATGTCAGCGATGGTGTCCTTACCCATGGTAAACAAAAATGATTGTTGCCCTTTACCTTCTATATAATCAACATGCTCCTTTTTCTATTTTTTTTTCGTAAGTCTGAAATTTCTTGTTCATGTGTCTGTCGAATCCCCAAAACAAAAAAGACAATTGCGGATCAATACGCAGCGAGTGTAACAGACCATGGAAAATTACAATAAAATAAAATTGAAGTGAAAAACAAGACTTACTTTGAAATTTCTTATGCATGTACCTGTCAAATCCCCAAAACAAAAAAGACCAGCTAGTGTAACATAACATTAAAAATTAAAATAAACTAAAAATAAAGTGAAAAATGAGAGGAACACTTACTTCTTCAAATCCCGTGGTTGCCCTAACCTCCTCATGGTGGCAAATTTGAATCACGAAAATATCCTAGGCAACACCCTAGCATAATATGTCATGGTCACTTGACTTGAGTAATAATAATAATAATAATAATAATAATAATAATAATAATAATTGAAGTGAAAAATTAGACTTACTTTGAAATTTCTTGTGCATGTGCCTATCGAATCCCCAAAACAAAAAAGACAATTGTGGATCAATACGCATAGGGGTGAGAATAGGTCAGGTCAGACCAGACTTTAAAAGGCCTGAGCCTAGCCTACGATAATTTTTTGAGGCCTGAGCTTGGCCTATAGCCTATCAAAGACATTTATTTTAGCTCGGCCTGGCCTTTTTAAAAGTCTGGTCTGGCCTGAAAGTCTTTTTAAAAGCCTTCTTCACATTAATATTCCTGGAGTAGAAACGTAATAGGAAAGTTAAAGGAAAAGGAAAACCAATAAAAATAATGAGGAATATAAAGGGGCACATGACTCACACCTAAATTATAATTAAAGTTTTACTTGATTATAGAAATGAAAGTTATGGAATAGTAATGTGTAATTAAAGTCTGCTAGTTTCAAAAAATAATTAATTGTACCCAAAAAATAATATAAGTATATATTGGTACTCAAAAAATAATATATATAGGCCAATATATATAGGTCGGCCTATCAGGCTTATAAGGCTTTTTAAAAAGCCTAAGCCTGATGTATTTAATTTAATAGGCTTTTAAAAAAGCCTGAGCCTAACCTTTTAATTAAATAGACTAGTTCAAGTCAGACTTTATGTAGGCCATGTCGTAGGCTCCTGTAGGCCGGCCTGGTCTATTCTCACCCCTAAATACGCAGCGAGTGTAATAGAGCATGAAAAATTAAAATAAAATAAAATTGAAGTGAAAAATCAGGTTTACATGAAAAATTACAATAAAATAAAATTGAAGTGAAAAATCAGACTTACTCTGAAATTTCTTGTGCATGTACCTGCCGAATCCCCTAAACAAAAATAGCCAACTAGTGTAACATAGCATGAAAAATTAAAATAAAATAAAATTAAAGTGAAAAATGAGAGGAACACTTACTTCTTCAAATCACGTGGTTGTCCTGACCTACTTATGCTGACAAATTTGAATCACGGGAATATCGTAGACAACACCCTAACATAGTCATGGTCACTTGACTTGAATAATAATAATAATAATGCTGACAATAATAATAATAATAATAATAATAATAATAATAATAATAATAATAATAATAATAATAATAATAATAATAATAATAATAGTAATAATAATAATAACTTGAAGTAATGTTGGAATAAAAGAATGAAAACTTGATTTTGCCAGGTAAATGTGGCGGTCGAGGCTGAGAAAAATCGGCGGCGAACGTCATTAACTCCTACACCACACCATTTCAACACACGACAATAAAAAACACAAAAAAATGTCAAATCAATAAATAGATAAAAATGATACATTTATTCTTGAACATGATAAAAAAAATAGTTGTAAGACAGAAAATGAAAGGTTAGAATTGAGGGAGAGAAGAATGACGATATTTTCTTACCTTAAAGGAAGACAAATTTTTTTGACCTTTTGAGAACCTTGATGGCAGCACAACTTTAACAATATGAAGAATCCATGATAACTATTTAAAAGTTAGAAGATATATAATTTGATAATCACCACAAAATAAATAAAAATCAGTCAGAATTCAAGGTAATCCCTATTAAACCCTTTTGAGATGCCTGCATACACACTTTTAAATATTTTGTCCGTTTAATTACTAACAGCAGTCAATAATTTTACATGAAAATAAATTATGGTCTTTCACCAAATACAAATTTCATGTGGCTTCTGTACTCGTTGGTCCTTTTATTAGAAAAGTTCTAGTATCATTAAATTTTAGGACACAAAGATTCATTACGAGTATGTCTTAAAACATTATCCTTTTTACATTTTCAGGACACAAATTCATTATCCACCCTCAAGTGTGTGTATGATTCAATTGTCCTCCGCAGACCCTCTTGCAAGAAAAATTACAATCTCATTATTATGGGTGAAGCACCAGGAAAGAAGTACGATTAATGTATGCTCACTGCTATAGATGTAAGAACCTTGGTGCACTGAAATATCACCATTTAAGAGTAACATCTCATACTTGATTTCCTGATATATTAGATAATCTCAACTCGTTATCATCAGTGATTTTGATGGCCTTGAATTAGCCAGCTTCTCATTATGTTTTTTTTTCTTTCAAAGTATGAAAAAACACAAAGAATGTCCATGATAGAGCATTAGAGCATATAATATTATTATGTTTCTGAAACGTCATAGAACCTGTGGTGTTACGATGGGGGCATAGCCAAGGCGATCCTTTGCTTTTGAGCAATCAAAAGTTTTGCTGCAAGATATGAGTCTTATTCTTGAAGGAATTAGTTGAGGCAGCTTCATCCCATATGGGCCTAGCAGCTTATATATCCACTCCACCAAATGTGCAATGGGCATGATAACAAAGGTGGGGATCTTTACCCTTGGCCTAAAAGCAACATGACTCAGATAACAAAGAAATGGCATTGATAATGCCATAATAATGTTCACCTTTGTTTATCTGAATGAAAAAGCATAATTATGTTCCTTATTAATTTTAAATATAAAAGCAAGAAACATAAATACTTATGAATTATTGATTAATAATAGGAAGCCAATATTCTAATTTACATAAAGAAGAAGTCATCATTACGCATAAAATAGATAACAAATAATAGCCACCAGCCAAGATAGCAAGACCAAAAATTCCATAATCCAACATCCCAAATTGACAGCAACTTCAACCTAATCCTGCTGATAAGCACAACTTAAATTTGCATCCTTAATACAATTTTACAAAAAAAAAAAGAAGAAAAATGATGTATAAATTTGCATCCCAAATGTTTACTGAGTATAATCACATAGCAACTTTATTTATAATCTAACTTCCAAACTGTCACCCATAGGTGATGCAGACTAAGCATAATCTCATATTTGTTATATTTAAGTTTTTAAATTTAGGAAAATTTTCCATATCTATAGATAGATTCTATGTTTGACTATTGGTCCATTCTAGGATTATAAATACTCCTTTTCTGAAATTCAAATTGGTATTTCCTATAAATTATTAATTATTAAGTATTAATAAAAAAGAAAACTTTCAGATTTTTGCATCAAACTTATGAGTGTTTTGAATCCTTGATTAATATCTAATGGTTAACAGTAAGTAAGAACCTACCTTTCATATCCAAGACCTTCCACTACCAATGACACAAACTCCCAGAATTTCATAGGCTCCATATTTGTTATGAAATATGCCTACAAAACAAATATCTGTTAGCAACAAAATACCACAACAATTGCTAGGTTTCCTAACTTGCAAATCAATCACTTTTCCCCCTCCTTTAGTAGGACAATGCAATAATTCATTCTTAGTCTAACAAACTCGGTCACTGATAAGTATTTCCTAACAAGCATTTTTTTCATGTTTCTTCATTTTCCCAAATGAAGAGATCTACCCTTCACCATATCGTCATCATTTAATCAATAATTTACATCTACCCCAGTATACGCCTGTGAAGAACCAACAACCATTCAACAATGAAGCTGCCCTGTCCAAACCTTGAAATATATCATCATCATTATCCATGTTTGTATGCCTTTTAATTTTAAATTTTATAACACTAAGGTGTCTACAACATCAACACCTCACTGTCAACAGGTGAAAAATTAGCTCAATTGAAACACCACCTTCAGTCACAGTCGAAGGAATTCCACCCACAAAAATCTTCTTCGTTCGGAAGTCTTTTGAGTTCCAGCCAGCAGCCCCCCTCGGTATCTTCCGCTTAATCTCCACCTACAAACAAAACCATTCAATGCATCAGCTTTCATTTCTCTTTCGTTCTATTCCCTCCTTTAAGTATTTAACAATCAATACTCAAAAAGATTCAAAATTCAAACACGTGTCAATTATCACCTGCTTGCCATTGATAATGTGAGTGTCCTCAATCATTGTATCTACCAAAGTGCTTGATGAATTGCGCTACACAAAATTATTTAAAAAAATAGTTAATTACATGAATTCTCATTGGTAAACCCGGAAAGAAAACAAACCAACGCAATACAAATAGAAAACACTCATCAATCGTCGTTTCTCTCGCTAAACCCCCTATGGATATCTTTCTGCAATCAATGGGTCCAGGGTAATTAGATAGAACCAAATGTAAGAAATTTCGAGAAAGGGAGCAAAAACAAACTTGAAAAATCAATAAGAAAAAATAATTATTATTAAGATAAAACATGCATAACAACAAACAAAATTAAAACCTTGCAAATGGAAATAAATAGTAATGAAACAAACATGCATAACAGCAAAAGGACAAAAAGTTGCCTGGTGGATGCTTCTTCGCGATAGCCCGGGAAATAAAAAGGAACCAAAAATAGAGTTGCAAAAATCAATAAGAAAAAATAACTTATTAAGAAGAAAACATGCATAACAACAAACAAAATTAAAACATTGCAAATAGAGACAAATAGTACCGAAACAAACATGCACAACAACAAAAGGGAAAAAAACTTGCCTGCATGATGCTTCTTCGTCGATAGCCCGGGAAAATAAAAAGAAACCAAAAACAGAGTTATAAAAATTAGTAAGAAAAAATAATTATTATTAAGAAAAAAACATGTATAATAACAAACAAAATTAAAACCTTCCAAATAGAAACAACTTGCCTGCTGGATGTTTCTTCGTCGATAGCCCGGGAAAATAAAAAGGAACCAAAAACACAGTTGAAAAATCAATAACAAAAAATAACTATTATTAAAAAAAAACATGCATAACAACAAACAAAATTAAAACCTTGCAAATAGAGACAAACAATAGCCCCCAAAAAAGGGAAAAAATAGATCAAAATGACATCTTTATTCTTCAACACCGTCCTGACCTTTAGCATTGTCGTTGTTACTGTAGTTTGTCCCAAAAATCAAACCAAAAAAAATCAGACCAAAGAATAGAATGAAGATGAAAAGAGAATCATATCAAAAACAAAAAATGCAACATGCACAGTACAAAAAAAAATGACTTTCTTGCGGCTGGTTGTGTTCGAATCGAAAGAGAAGTGAAAAAAAAATAGAAGAAGAAAGAAAGGAAGAGACAGCCAACTCTACGGGAGAAATAGAGAGAGGAATGCAATTGGGCACAAATGCAAGTGGAAGAAAACTAAGGCAGCCCACTAAGCCAAGTGACAGAAAACTAAGGCTAAAGTTGAAGGGGTAAAAAGATCCGAAAACCACAAAGATGGATAAATGTCAAACTCTCAACCATGGACATTTTAGTAATTTTGTCATACTCCAATTTTAGTATATAGATATTGATTGATTACTTGTTGGTGTTCTTTTATGAATATTTTATTCAACATATAAAAGTATGAGTTTTCTAAAAGATCACTTTCATTTAGAAAAAAGTAAATTAGAAATATTAATTGACATTATTATTCATTCAACTCATAATTTCAAAGTTACAAATTCATTCACACGGCGAATGCCAAAATTATACGGACAGGATGCAATTACATCTGTAGTTGCAAAAGACTTACCTAAAGCACCATATCCAGCAAATATTTCACTGAAGTGTATCTATGAAGGATTCAAGTGTTAAACAAAATTATGAAAATTTAATTGATATATATGAGACATAGAAGTATCTACAAGAGAGAAATGTAAAAAACATTGTTTCTTATAATGAAGTAGAAATGGATATTGTCTTCTTTAATTAAGAAGGAAACGAGATTGCATATTATTTCTGTTTGTAGACAATACAGGTAATGATTTATAATTTTTATATTAGTTTTATTAATATATATGGAAAAAGTATGCTCTTGATTTTAATTTACAGAGTTAAATCCTATATGTTTTGTTATGTTTAATTAACTTTTATACTTATCTAAACGTATTTCATGAACATGTATAATATGCTTAAATACATTTTTGTCTTTATAATATAATTTAAAGTTTTTGCATTTTCGTTCCAGTAAAAAAAAATATTTTAATCCTTACAAAATGTGTTTGTTTTATTTTTATTCTTGAAGTGTTTTAAATAATAAAAAATATTATCTAAAATACTTTAAGGATGAAAAGTAAAATAAATATATTTTGTAAGGACTAAAATGATTTTTTTACTTAGACAAAAATAAAAAAAATACTAAATTATAGAAAAAGAAAAGTATTTAAACCTATCATATTCTATATATTTCAAAAATGATATCACTATATCATAAAAAAGTCTTGGTTTCCGTATTCTTACCGTATTTATGCATCCATCATAGCCTTCGAAAGCATAATATTATAATCAAAATTGTTTTTCTAAACACAATTCAAAATCAAAAAAGTCTAACTCACTTAATTAAATGTAAGTTATTGTTAACTGTACTTGATTTCTACACATAAAAGAAATCATTTACATTAAACATCTGTGTAATATTTGTACTTAGTGTCAGTGAGTCACATTTGTATCAAGATGATAGTCTGAATGCATTTTATAATACTTTTTACGCTATAAATAAGGTGAGTGTGTATTTTGATTATGTTATGTTACTCCACAGAGTGTAGTGTAACTAGTGTTAGCTATTCTGTTGACGGCCGGTGGTAGTTGGCATATAAAGTTGATCACAAGTTTTCAAAATGTTTATTGGTGTTGCACTTGATTGAGAAAATGAGGTGGCATCACAACATTGCTGTCTTAATTTACATACTGTGGAAAATGGCTACATCTGGAAGTAAGAAAACAAAAAAGAATTTGTGTTGGCAAAGACACGCCTACCTTGATTGGACAAATAGGTGGAGCAAAAAAATCGTGTTTACACCTGCTTTATGTTCCTAAGTGGTGCAATAATAAAACTCATCCTTAGTCCTAGTGCAAGCTCCATTAATCAGAGGGTGGTGACAAGGCCAATAACTTTTTTGGAGCAAAGTTAGGCTATAAAACCCCATGAGGCAAAAGGGGTTATTGCATTGTGAAATTAATAGAGAGACATAAAAAATAAACATATATTGAGAATGGAGGGTTGTGTGAAGAAGTTGCTATGCCTTGTTGGGTTTGTGGTGCTTGTGAGTACTATTGGTGGGGTGGAGAGTGCTGGTGAATGTGGGAAATCTACAACCCCAGATAATGAGGCTTATAAGCTTGCACCATGTGCCTCAGCAGCACAAGATGAGAATGCTAGTGTTTCTCAGAGTTGCTGTGCTCAGGTGAAGAAAATTGGGCAGAACCCTAGTTGCCTCTGTGCAGTTCTTCTCTCTAACACAGCCAAAATGGCTGGCGTCAACCCTCAAGTTGCTGTCACCATCCCCAAGCGTTGTAACCTGGCTAATCGCCCTGTTGGTTACAAGTGTGGACGTAAGTTTGATTAATTAATAATTACCCCTTCTTTATATATACAAAGGAGAGTTACTCAAGTGACACTACTTTGCTAAAAATGCTATAAAAAAAAGACTATTCAATTATCAAAATTGAAAGAAATATATATATATGACTCTTTTTATTATAACTTTTAAGCTTAACTATTGTATGTGGTTGTATAGTTTTATATTTACAATTTTCACATTCTTACAGTAGATTATAAATTTATTAAAATCATAATCAATTTTTTTATACTATAATCATAATAACTTCTAAAGTTTATCTTCTCTCACTTTAGAAAAATTATATCTATCAACGAGGTCTCGTCATGCTCGTATTAAGAGTGTATTTGGTAGGAAAAATATGGAGTGGAAATAGAATAGTGATAAGAAATAGTGTCTTTGGTTGAAGAAAAAAAAAAGAAGAGAGGTGATGACTGACGAGCTCATGAATGATTTTGGCTTACCATGGTTCAAAAGCAAAACTGTAAAAAATTTGCTATGGTGTTCTTTCTATTTATTTTTTATTTTCTTAAATCAAACAATCTTATTTTGATCAATCTATTTATTATTTATTTTATTTCTTACCTATTTATTTCTTGTTACTAAATACAGCCTAAGAGATCGAGTGGATCCAAATTCATTTAGTGAAGATAAATATATAATTACATCAAATAAAAAGTAAAATATTAAAAGAAAAATGCTGGTTCACAAAACAGTTTTTCCAATAACAAGAGAAACAGAAAGTGAATAGAGAAAAATATAGGATAACATGGATATGGAGAGACAGAAAAAATATTGTAAACAATGTTGTAAAATTTATGAATAAAATCATTACTGATATTAAAAAGGGCTTCAAATTATTTATTGTTGATATTCCTCTTCTTGTTTTTTTTTTTTTTGCCATATTTGTTTTTCTATCTAGCCATATGCCAATTCTCATATAAAATGATAATTTTTGCAGCTTACACTCTGCCTTGAAAGAGTTAAGGTTGTTGCTGAAAACAAAGATGACAGGGCGTAAATGCACTATGGATGTTAGCTACTACAAACTGTGACTACATGTTTGTTGTATTGTCTTGTAACTTCCTAGTGAATAAGAACTAGCAGCTCACTAGTGTACCCTATAATAAAACATGTACTTTCGGTGTTATATGTGCCTACTCAAACTTTTAACTGTTTTAACATTATATTTTAATCACCGTTTCCAAATTAAGTTTTCTATAATACTTAATATTATCTAGTAATGACTTGTTAATTAATCAAAAAGAAAAATCTATTGATGACTTGACTGAGAAGAATCTAATACTGAGAAAAATCATTTTTAGGTGATACACTGAAAAAGTTTAATACTTTACAGTAGACAAAAGTGGAATCTATTTTTCCCACTAATCATTTTCTTGGAGTGAAAAGATTAAAAAGAGAGTTTTGACTTATTTCTCAAGGATGAGTTTGGACTCATATTACGAAATGAATCTAGTTCAATTGAAATGAGTGTTGTAAATATTTCTTCGATTTTCATAAATAAAAATTGACTTATTCAATATTTAAATTCCAATACCATATTAAGTTGTGTTAGTAATACAGTGAATGAATTATTCTTAAATGTAGTTGTGGTTCATTGGTATCGGTCCTACCTAATCAAGAAATAAATATCTTAACATTGCACCAAAAAGCAGAAGAAAAAGAATCTTCTAAACTACCAGAGACATGTCCCACCATCGATGGATAAGGATGTGCGATGAATTTATGTTTTGAACAGAATACATTAACTGAGAATCATAAGAATATTATTCTGGAAACGAACTGTTACTACATAAATATGCTTTGCTAGGTGGTGGACCATGCCCCCACCTTAGGGGTGTTTAACTTGTAGCAGTGCGTGGCAATTTCTTGGCTTCCATGGAGTACAAAGATGGTTCATGAACCTATAATTTACTTTGGCTTTTTATTCTTTTCATCAGTACTTTATTACTCCCAGTAGTACTGCAACATCTACTACCCATCAATGTGCAGCAACAATGACTAAGGTTAAGAATCTATCACGGTGGCATAAACTGAAAGAACCTACATTGGCGTGACTTAATCATGTGAAAAAAAGGAAGTGAAGATGACATATTGGTCGGTGTGAATTTTCTAATTAAGAAGTTTGAAAACTATTTGGGATCAACAGAAAAAATGGAATGATGAAGAAGAAACCAGTAGCAACAACTGACCATAAAAAATAAAAAAAAATACACATGCCGGCGTAGGGGGAGGAGGCCGTGACGGAGGGGGAGGGAGACCGTGACTGCGACTGAGGGGAAGAAAGAAGAAGAAGGCCGTGGCGACCGGGAAGGAGGTCACGGCGGAGGAAGAAGAAAGAAACAACGTATGAGGATAGAGGGAGGGGGAGGGGAGGAGAAGAGAAGAAGAAAGGTCAGGAGAGGAGAAGGAGAAGAAAAAGAAAAAGGAAGTGTAGGTTGGGAGAAGGAAGTGTACTTTGGGGTAGGGTAGAAAAAAAAAATTTATACGTGTGACCTATGAAAAATTGTCTAAAGGTGTGAGATAAAAAAAAAATCTAAGATCCTAATTTAAAAAGATGCTCTAATATGCTCACTGCGTGAAGACATGAAAATTCCAAACTATAACAAGTCTTTACACTCCCTTTTACAATGAGAAAATCCACTGTAGAGAATGAAATGCACTCCACTAATTAGAAAACCAACAATTGAACTGTGATAAAATTAAATACATATCTATAACAAACACTAAAACTAATTAAAATTTCAACTATTAATTTTTAATTAATAATTATTATTCTTAATCCTCATTTCAGTGGAACCAAAGCCTCCCTTCACACTAAGTGTCACACTTCAGGAAGGGTGGAAAGGAGGGAGTAAAAAAATTGATGTAAAAAGAAAAATCAGTTTACCAAAAGATACTGCCAGCAAGCATAAAAAACCATGCTAAGCTTCTTGGTCAGAAAAAGAAGATAGAATCAAAACCAAAAATAGACTTGTAAGCAGTAAAGGGTACTTCACTCATAAAGTAAACTAGCACTACATATTCATAAATGATCAGTTCTCACTAATCACATCACATCTGAAATACAAAGTAGAGGGGAAACCAGTAAAAGAGAGTTTCTCCCATACAAGTAAAAGTAAAAACTTGAAAGCCTCAGCCACATAATAATAGAGTAGCTGATGATGCATATATTTCCTATACCATACCATACAACTCTTACATTACCACTGTTTTTGAATACTATACTCTTTACAGGTAAATGAAAAGATATGCGTATGACTAACTATAGGTTCATATTGTGATTGTGTTGTTTGGCTGGAGAAAGCAACTAGCCATCCACAACGTTCTCACTGTTCATAACTTGTTGTCCATGCAACAAAAGATGCACTAAAATGCTAAACTATCCTCCTGTTTACCTGCACAAATGCATGCAACTGATTAATAACAAATCATAAAATCAAAAGATGTAACATGGAAAACAGGAAGCATGATTAGCAGTGCAAAAACATGGTCAAATGTACATGTGCAAAATGGATAAGGTCCTAGTAACCCTTCTCCTCTTGACATTTTTCCTTATGATTTTATATGTTATGAAATTGTTGAAGAGGGTATGGTGCCTATTTACAAATCTTCACTCAAGATTTGCTAAAGTATTATAACTAAATGTCTCAAGCGCCAAAACTAAGAATTAACTCAATCTAGTCTATAAATCTAGACTATGCCTAAGTCACAATGAAGCATTAAAAACTCACAGGAATTGAGTACCATTTGGCTAAGGCTATAAGAAACTCGTATACCTTAAGGAGCATGTCCTTTGGCAAGTGTGATCTTAATAATAGGGACCCCCTGTGGATAGACAATTACAAGACAGAAAGTGAATGAGAAACTTGTAGAAGCCAATTGCGAAATTTACACTACAAATATCCTATATACGTCTTACCTTGCCACAGGTTACTTCCTAAATCATCTTCAACCCCATCTTTCTTGTACAGCTATATAAAAAACCATGTTAGGTGTTGCTAATAGTATGAAAATGTATCAACCCAATAAAATACAATAAACCCAAATAACAACTAATCATCCTTGGATATATATATATATATAATAAAATCTCAGCTGGTCTCCGCAAATTTCTATTCAGTAACTCATCTTTCCAATGAAAAATATTTACATTTGATTTGAGTTAGCAAGGATTACAGTATAATTCAACCCCATGAATGTTTTCAATCACACACATCTACTATGGTCTTTTGGTTGTATGCTTTTGAAATAACTAAAGGATAACTATAGAATAATAAATGTAATCACCAAAGAGTTGTATCCTGAATCTTGTGTACTCTTGGGACAAGAACATATGTCCTGGCCACCATAATGGATTGATGAGCTAAGTTGACATGGTTGAAGTCTTTGTTCCTGATAGATAGAACTCATATCCTTATGTGTCGTGCTCTGAGTTTCACCATCACTTCCCTTGCTGATGTAATCTGTATAAATAACAAAGAAAAACTGAAAAGCAATACTATTTGTTTCTTCAATGGTTAATCTGAAGCTATTAAAGAATTGAATTGAATCATTCAATACATATCCATTTTATATTATTTCATCCATCATATATGCAAAAATCTTAAAAAGTTAAATTTTACTAGAAAAAATTCATCTATATGGATTTTAATATGATAACTGACCCTCAGGGCTTTGGAATGTATAGTAATTTGGTGAATTGCATCAAGGACACATAAAGGATGCACTATGCGTAGAATTGAGACATAAAGGAAAATTCTGAACAAGGAAAATAGAGCCAGTAGGAAATTTGATGCTACTTGATTTTTTTTAACGTTACATTCTAAAACAATGCCAAAAATTTATATAAACATTCCAAAATTTGTAAGCATAGTGTTTAAAACAGAGTATGGTAACCGGGAATACCAATTTTGGAGCTCCACCTCTCATTGGCAGTTTTCTCACACACTTCAGAACGCAGAGACTCTCTCCCTAACACCTGAATCATCACAAAATGATGGTAATGATTATGATGATGATGATAATGACAATGAAGATTGTGATGAGAATGATGAAACATCAATATTCAATATGATCAAGATGCTCATTGCTTGTTTCTTTTGTGCATCAATTAAACTCACTGAAAAGCTGAAATTGGACTAAAATCAAACCAAACAATCAACACACCTTAGACGGTGGAGGAAACATAGATTCAAAAATTCCAGAAGCAGCAGATTTCTGGAACTGGTTGGATCCAAAGAGCTCAGAAGTGAAAGAAGAAGAACCCATTTTTTTCCTTCCTTCCATTTTTCTACTACCACCACACCCTTTAACAATCTCTGCCTCAACCCTTCAAACAAGGTGAAAGTTTTACCAACCCCACAAAGAAACACCAAACACCGCCTAAGAACAAAAACCTTTATAAGAGTAAAGAAAAATAAATATGAAGGAACCCAATTGAGGCTTTTTCTTTTCCTAGGAAACAAACAGAGCAAACAGAACAGAACAAGGGAAGAGAGGGACACGTGAAACGATGGTGGCTAAAGAGACGCGGAGAGAGAAAAATGTTGTAAATGAAACGGTTGCTCCACCATTTATTTATAATTGGAGAACTAAGAAGTAGCTGAATATTTTCATACAAAAAAAATTGGATTTGTATCTTTTCTCTCATTAGAAATTCAGAGAGAACAGAGCAGAGTGTCACTCTCTCTGTTTGATCATCTTCTATGCCTTGTTCCCACGTGGACAGGTTAAACAGATTAGTGCCACGTTTACAGGTTAGACAGATTAGTGCCATGTGGACAATAACAACCCTATCCTTTTGTCCAATGTTTTGAGGAGACGTCTGGTTTTAGAGATTAATATTTATGTAATTATATATTACAGTTTGAATTGGATGATTATGTAAAATTTTATATTATGTTTAATTTTTTTTCTCTTAATTTTGAATTCATTTTGAAAGTCTAGGTCAATCAATTTATGAGAATTGATAATTATGATTTTTTTTTCTTTTGTAAGTTTAATTTTTAATTTTAGTTCCTATAAATTAATATTTTTTTTAATTTTGATTTTGTAAGTTTGTGTTTTTAGTTATAGTTGTTTTAAGATTTTAATTTTTTTTATTTGTAATCTTAATAAGTTTGTACTTACTTAAATCAAAATCAAGAAAACATAGATTCATAGAAACAAAAATGAGTAAAATATTTTACTGGGATGGAAATTGAAAAAATAGGAAATTACACCAAAAAAACATATTTAAGATAATTTTGAATTATTTAAATATTACCTTAACAGATCTAGAATGAATTTAAAATATTAGAAATTTATATATAAAAATAGTGTACTAATACTTAATTTGGAAAATTAGTTTTGTTTAAAATAACGTACTAGATATTGCAGGTCCATTTGGTTTAGATTTAGTGAAAATAATTTTAAATACGTTTTCATCTTGTAAAACATTTTCTTGTTTAGAAAGACAAAAAATAAATTATTCTCTTTTTAATGGAAGGTTAAACTAAAATCACAATACAGTTAAAATAACACATAATTTAACCTTAAAAATTTAGAAATGAATTAAACATAGAAAATTTAGAAATAAATAATGGTAAAGTTTGTCAAATTAAGTTATTTCAAAAAATCACCATAAAGAGGGCATAATTAAACATAGAAAATTTAGAAATAAATAATGGTAAGTGATGCATAAATAATGGTAAGTTATTTAAAAAAAAATCACCATAAATAAAAATTTAGTAAAACTTGTATTTTTATCTTATGGTATTTTTCTTGTCTTGTCTAGTATCGTATTTTTTACGAGATGACAATATTATTTCAACTAAAAATTAAATTTACTTAATATTAAATCAGTTTTATTGAATGAAAACAATACTTAAATTCAACAACTTCGTTTAACACCATTTTAAGTTTGTTTTCTTTTTTATTTAGATTGATCAAATGGTAAAACAGACTTTCACCTAAATAAAAATCTAGATCTTGAGTTCTATTACAGGTTTCCTTCACTTGAGGACTGATAGCGTAACATGGCAAGTTCTATTGTATTAAATTTGTACTTTTATTATGGTTGAGATAAAAAGTTTTACCAAGTCATGGCCACCTAAATCTAGATGCAAGGTTTAAGATTCTAGTCCACCGTGACCCTGACTAGGGTATGACCCTAACTTGGGGTATGATATTTGTGAGGGTGGTGCACCTATTGCTAACCCTAGCTAGTAGTACCTTACGGAGTCTTGATCTATTTGTGACATGATGTCAACTCAATGTTGGTGTAATGTCCATCTTAACTTAGCTATTCTTATTTAAACTTAGTTTCGTCATAACTAGACTCTGAAGCCGTGAGAGTTTAAAGCAATTCTTGTGGCATGTAAAGTTGGAGAGGAATGGCTAACAAAATTTTATCTCTACATATACCAGGCATAGGAATTTATCTCCTTGGGACATGATGTCGGCTCAATGTTGATGTGATGTGCATCTTAGCTTAGGTATCCTTATTTGAATTTAATTCCATCATAACTCGACTGTGAAATCGTAGGAGTTTTAAAGCCAGTGGCATGTAAAGTTAAAAAAGAATGGCTAGTAAATTTTTTTACCTCTACGTATGCTAGGAATATGAATTGGTTGGAGGGTAGAAATTTTGCCATGGCACTCTATGCATATACTCAAATCTCTGTCTATAAATAGCAACTCATTTAGCTCATTTGTGCATCCCATTTTGAGAGCTAGAAAGAGATTTATAAGAGTGCTCTCTTATTATATAATAAGTGTATTATCCCATTATAGGAAAGTGTGGATAAATGTTCTCTCCTTATATTTAAAGAGAGGTTATAATTTTTCTTTTACAATCTATTGCTTTAGTCTTGTCCATAAGTTTTTGCTTATCAGTGGAGATTTTTTCTCTTTAAATATTTTGTATTGAGCCTTAATTTTTTTTTCTCATCTCTAATTGTAGTTGTAAGATTATTTTATTGCTCTAGTATACTTAACATCGACTGTTTGTAGTGGTTTAAATCTTGATAATAACATGGTAACTTGGCTATTGTATCTTACATGATCAGGAATAATATTTAGCTTTTGACCCGATATGCAAGAGAACATTGCAACCGATTGTGAGCCCAAAGACTTTTGAAGTCTCGACTCTCATGTCATCATGGTGTTGTAAGTCATTTACCTTAACTAAAAAATTCTTATATTCCAATTTCCAATAAGAAAATTATCACCATGGACAATTAGTAAGATCCGTCAGAATCAAATTAAATAACTAATTAAAGAAAATGATATTGATTTGATTGATCATATAAGACACATACATATATGCCACAAAAGAAGACATTTCATTACGGATAAGAAGAAATAACATTTCAAGAAAATAAAAATCACTTCTATAGTAAAAAGACCGAATATTTGGTAATGATAATACAAAAAAAAAACATATTTTATTTTATGTGTAACCAGGTCTGATTTTCAGAATAATGACTTGAGTCCATTATTTCTGGACTTTACTTTTATAGGGATTGAATTTATTTGCACGTTTTGGATTCATAGCATAGGCATACGTTTTGGGAAGGACGCACTAAAGGAGATAGAGGAAAACCTTACCTAATCTCACCTTAGCTATGTGAATGTGACCTTATCTTTTTATCTTGTTGGACAGTTGGACCCAAATTGGGTGAGCCTTCTTTGCTCTTCTTAGATAGTACCTTAAAATAGCTAAGATTTGTTGCTGTTGTATTAAGTCATAGAATAGGAAAAGGGGAATGGAATGGAAATTGGAGAAGGGAAACCATTTGGAGGAGTTGGATAGACAAGGACAACAAGTCTAAATTTGGCATTCCAAAAAGGCACACTGATAAAGATAGACGAAAGATAACATTGTTCACAAGAACAGATTTAGATCGGTATTTTGCAACAAAAAAAAAAAACTATGTTCTTATACAATTATAAATAGTGTTACATATTTATATGAACGTTATTGTTTATTTTTTAGCACGAGGAAAGATAAAATGAGATTTCTTTTTTCTTCTTGTTTTTGGTGGAAGTTCTTTCTTTAATTTGCTCTACTAATGCATCCAAACTATTTAACCAAAATTCCTAAAATTTCACATGTTAGGTTGCTATCGAGAAATTAAGATTCACATAAATAAATGAAAAGAAAGCCATTATGAGAATCAAATCATCCTTTTGTTTGTATGCACAAACAACTGTTCATCACTGAGGGTGGATGTGCCCTTCAAAATCATTTGTTAACGACCCGCAATAAGGTTTATAAATGTTTTGGATAAGAAATGGAGTCATAGGATATACACTAAATGACTCATCAAAAGGGACATGAAACATAGGTTCTGGATAAGGAATTTTTTTTTTTTTTTCAATCTTCTAAGTTTTGGATAAAGAGGTTTAAGAACATGTAACGGGGCACAAACATGCAAGTTGAGATATTTAAATACGGGATAAGCACCATGTATGGGGCCAATTGGAAATAGAAGCAAATTGGGTGCCAAAGCACACAAGATAACTATGAGAAATGAGACACTTTATTAAACAAATTCCTAAAAAGAGTGATAGTAGTTGATATGGTTGATTAATTAAAGTGGGTAAGGTTAATAATGGGAAGGGGCCCCCATTGGCATCAATTGCAAATGGTGACAAAATAAAAAGGAAAGATGGCATAAGAACGGTCCATATTGAAGGCTGAGTCTCCCAGGCACTAATACACTCATCACTCACTACTAAGGGTCGACCCTTGCAATACGTGCATTTGCCTATCTTCCCACATGGGAGTGTCTCCAATCTTAATAGTTAATATGTATACACGCATCATCATCTTCATTCCTCATGTCTTGTACTGTCCAATGATTAGTACATGATCATTGAACTATATGTACTAGCCAGAGGGAAGGTAGTGGATTTGTGTAAGTGAAGGGAAGCACTATTTTCGTTTAACGTGCAGTTTTATTCTTCTATTCATGATCAAACCATACATAGAAAAGAGGCATATTTTGTCCTTTCATTCGATATATGCTGAAGCCTGAAGGAGGTTGAAACCAAACGAAACTATATGAAAGATGAATTGACGCATTTAGGATATACATGACATATGCTTTAATAGTGAAAATGGATCCCAGTAGTACATAGGTAGAACTTGGATTGGAATATTAAATAAGCACTATTTTTATAAGTACACCCCTTGCTACCTTTCTATCTCTTAATTACTCGTTATACCCTTTTTCCTTAAAGGAGTAACCCCCTTAGAATTCCTTTTCCTTTCTAGAAATTTATTTCCATAATAGGTATATATTATTTTAGAAATACATTTTTCGGTAGCAATGTAATATCACTTAAGATTGATTGTAAATGCTTATGAAGTTTAAAGAACAATAAAAATAAGATTTTATATAGGATTAAAGAACACTAATAATAGGATAAAAATAAGACTAGCAAGCATTGATTGTAAGATAAGGGTTTAAAATGTCAATGGTCTTAAGTGATATTTTATTACTATCGAAAATATGTTTCCATAATAATATATACCTATTTTGGAAATGTATTTCCATGACTAGGATGCATAATTTCCAAAATACATTCCCAAAATAGGTATATATTCTAGAACACGTTTTCAGAAAGGAAAAGATGTTTCAAGGGAAAGAAAAAAGGATATAATTGGTAATCAAGAGGTAGATAGGAATTATAGGGGTTTACTTTGTAAAATTTGTAGTGTAAATAGAAAGTACCTTTTAAATATTAAAGATTAGTGAACCATACTTAACCCTGTATGAATGCGCCTAAAAGACCCCTGCATGTAAACTAGGGAACCCATTTTGTGAGTATTTTTTAAAAAAATTCTGTTTATATATAGTATAGAATATAGATTATTAGTATTAACATAAAAAAATTATAAAAGTAATAAATATTATGAAGATATCTTTAAGTAATAATAATTTGGAAGACCCATGTCAGGATCCCACTTTAGTAACTGGACACAGACATTTTATTCAGATTTACAAAATTTGAATTAATTATAAACCTTTTTTGGAATATTTATAGCAATTTTTTTTCATTACAAACCATTTTATTCAGATTTACAAAATTTGAATTAATTAAAATTGCGCCAATAATTTGAAAATGTCGTACTACAATATGGAAAATGATTTGAAAGAAATCACTGTGGTTATATAAGTGTTTTTTACGAAATCTCTTTAATTGCGTGGTAAGCAAATGAGTTAAATTCAACTTTTTTTTTATTATTATTAACTTCCCTAGATGATTGATGGAATCTCAAAGAAGCGCGTTACAATAGTTCTCTGCAAGAATAAACTTAAAAATGCTAATGATTGCCTCGTAGTATTAAATGGTTTTTTTTTTTTTTTTTATGAATTGTGAGTTAAAAATCGTAATACTTATTATAATTTTTTTTTACTTGAAGTTATAAAATTATTTATAACTTCAGTTAAATTTTTTTTACCACTTCAAAGTTATAAAGAATTTTTATTTTTATTTTATGACTTTAAAATTTTAAAACCTTTTTTTTATAGTTTACAACTTTGAAGTCGTAAATCTATTTTTTTTAATGTTTAAGTTAATTTTTTTTTCAAATTTATAATTTTTATGTTTTTTTCTTGATAAAATTATTTAAATATATAATAAATAATATTAAATTGACTTATTATTAGTATTTTTATGATTTTATTTAATTTGTTATTAATTTATTTTAATATTTCATTATTTAAAACATGTTATATATTTTAATATTTTTTATTTAAATGTTTTTATTTATTTAAAATTTAGATAATCTATTAATAAAAATACATAAAAAAATTAAAAATTTGAAACACTTTAATTTAAAATTGATTATATTTAAATAAAAATTACATATTTATTAAACTAATAATAAGATCACATCCCACAACGAGTTATTTTAGATATACACCTAATTCTCTCATCTTGTTGGACAAGATTTGCACTATCCATACAAATAAGTGCATGACTAAAATAGGTTGTACTTTTTATGTTTTTTTTAATTTGTATTGTGTGTTTTATATTAATGTATTAATTATGTTGTTTTAATTTTTTATGTATTTTTATTAATAGATTATCTAAATTTTAAATAAACAAAAATATTTAAATAAAATAATATTAAAAATATATAACATGTTTTAAATAATAAAAAGTTAAATAAATTAATAGCATATCAAATAAAATCATAAAAAAATATACTAATAATAAATCAATTTAGTATTATTTATTATACATTTAAATAATTTTATAAAAAAATTTAAAATAAAGTAAAAAAATTATAAATTTGAAAAAATAATTGACTTAAACATTAATAACAAAAAAAACTAGGTTTATGACTTTGAAGTCTTAAATTATAAAAAGAAAGATTTTATGACTTTAAAATTGTAAAACTAAAAAGAAAAAAAAATTTATGACTTTAAAGTTATAAAAAAAATTAACTAAAATGTACTACTTCAGTTGAAAAAATAAAATAAAAAAAGAAATTATAACAAGTGTTATGACTTCAAATTCAAAAATCGTAACACCTATTATTATTTATCTTTTTTTAGGTAATTTTTTAAAACATACCTTCCTTAAAAAATCACCTAAAATTTTACCCCTTTTAGTAAAAAAACCGTACTAAACTATATTTCATGAAAACTTTGAATAATTAGCCTTTTTTTTATTTCAACCACGTGGCCTCTCTTGATCATTGCCTTCATTTGAAAATAACTTCAATTTGGTATAAACTTCCCTATATGAGATAAGATAGTGAAAGGAAAAATAACTTATTAATTCTGTCAGATAACTTCTTTTCAAGATACAGTCTTACTTAGTTCAGAGCTTATTTCATGCCCTGAGTCTCATATGAATCTTGCTAAAAACACTGGAATGCCAGAATTTTCACTTTCAGGGTTCAAATTAAACCGTGTTTCCTTGCATTTCTTCATCAACATTGGTTTCAAATACATCATTGACTATTGTTGACAAGCAACGTAATTTCTTATGTATTTTTTGTGCTATTTTTTAATCACAACTGTAGTTTTCACTTAGGAATCTATGCTAACATTTAGCATAAACATTTATTACATGAATTTCAAAGTATAGCCCCAATAATTGGAGAACACCACTAAAAACGCGTAAAGAATGCATCTAAATTCTATCCCATTTAAAACATTTAGCATAAACATTTATTACATGTATTTTTTGTTCCACTTGATGTATAATTCACGTACGTCTTCATTCAACAAGGACAAAAATTTAAGTCCTCTTTCCCAAGGAACAATTGTGATATAAACACATACTGAAAAACACTAGGTTTGCAGCCTTTTATCTACACAAAAAGAGTTTTACACTTTAGTATCCATATATTTATAAAATCTGTCTAGCACCTTGTCATGTGGTTGCCGCTGGGTGTTTGACGGTAAAAAAAAAATTACAATTTCCCACTATAAAATTAGTGTTGTCAGCGGATCCAAAATTTTAAGTCAGGAAGTATAAATTATAAAAAATATAAATTATAAAAAATAAAATAAGTGAATTTAATTATATAAATATAGATAAAATAAAATATAAAAATATAAATTTTTTTTATAAATTTAATAAATTTTAAAAAATGAGAAAATACAGTCCTATAAAAATTATCTAACTGTTACCACATGTCATTAATCTGCACTTTTAGCTTTCAAACATTTTACTCCTTTCTTTCTCTCTCATCTTTTTTTTGTCACTTAAAAATAAACTAAAACCAGCACTAAGGCTTGTTGATTTGCGAGAGAACCAAATCAGAGATAACACGATACCCTGAAAAGAAAACATAAAATCCTTCTCATTTCAATTTACCAAATTGAAACACCATTTGTTTTTTCGCCAAACAATTTTTTTCTATGTTCACATGTCATAGTCAGTAACTAAGTATAGTAAAATATCATTCATATTATCTTTCAGTGAAAGCCCTTCTTCCCTTATCCTTCTAAGCACTAAAAGTCTTAGTCAACCACATTTGAAGAGTCGTCAATGTCACTTATCATCAATTAAAACTGATAACAACCCTTCACCTGTTTAGTTTGAACATACTAATTTAAAAGCACAAACTACAACGGGTATTTGGTGATCATATATCCATTTATTATTGTTATTGATTTGCCTCACATTATACACCATGGATACTTCTCAAAGTTCATCACAAAGTCAAACTGTTCACATTTCACAGAACAGAACACCGACTGCTTAATTTTGTATAATATTTCAAAACTCAATATACAGCTAATGGAATACAAGGAAAGATACAGAAAATAATTAACTAGTGTGATTTCCAAGGTAAACACTGCAAGTTATTGCAAGATTCTGTCCATGTACTAGTGCAGGCACCTCCAACCCCATCACAACACTTGCATACAAGTCCAAGCGTTGCAAAAATCTTTGAGTACCCTGCAATTACATCACATACATAAATCAACAAACACCCAAAAAATAAATTAACTAGGATGAACTAATAAAATCATAGATTGTTATATATAGTAAGTTTTTTATCAACAAACTTTGTTGAAAATTAATTTTTTTTGAGATGCCAAAAAATTTGATTGATTGTCTTTAATGGAATCTTTTCTTTTTATAGTTATTTTTAAGATAATTATTTAAAAATTATATCTAAAAACATTCTAATTAGTTAATGGTAAAAGTATCTTTATATTAAAAACTGGACTCCACAACAAAATCAGCAAGCACAATAAGAGAGGGAGTAAAATTACCTTGACCAGATATCAAGGAAAGAGCCCTTCCTTCTATTACTGATGGTTTCTCTGCAATTGAGACAACCATGATGATCAACAGCATAAGCACATGAGGCTTAGTCACACCCATATGATATGTTAATGGCCTAATTAAACTCTCTATTGTGCTTAGCTGAGCTTCTAAAACCTGAGAGGTTCAAGAGCCATATGGATCACAGAGAAATTGGAAGCTATAATGGGAGCTTTAAAGGACAAAACTGGGAGGAAAGGGAGTTGCGTAGAAAGTATGTGAGCCACATGATTGGTATTATTATAATTCCTAAAGTATGAAAAAGGAGAAGTAATAGTGGATGTGACGTGCATAGTGTTGTTATTGTAGTAACGTTTAATTTATGCGCTGTCTGGAGAAAAAGGTTGGCATTTGGTCTTCTTGCTGTATTGGATGGGTTAGGAGCTTAAATAAGACGTTGAATTAGGTCCATTGGGATCCGAGAAGACGTATTCAAATCTTCCATCTTCTTACATATATTATAGTAATCTGACATTTAATTTACTTCTCTTCCCTAACCTAAATTATAACACATGACACCACATATATAAAATTATACATTTCGGATCTCGCTTTTCTAAAACGAGATTAATGTATTGTTTTACTATTATAAGATAAGGTATAATAACAGCTATTAATTGCTAATGAATACCAAAAGAAAAGCTATTAAATAAAAGAACTAATATTTGAAAATTTAATAATTATATATAGACCCAAACACTCACATGTACATGTGTGTTAGTGTGTATAATTTATCATAATTTCATCCGATGATTTTTTAATAAGGACTCGGCACCCCTTATTATTTTGTATACTATTTTTTTTAAAAAAAAAATATGAATTTTATCTAGTTTTAAAATAAATATAGAAAGTTCGTGTACCGTGCAAAAGCTTGTTAATTATTCTAAAATATATATTGTAAAATATTTGTTCTATTACTAATCTTAGAAATTGATTTTTCTAATATTATTAGTAAAATAATTAATATTTTATACTGCAATTAGTGAAATAATCTTATTCGATGATAAAATTAATAATTAATGTTATAGTATATCAATTAGTTATTATGCATATATGTATAGTTTCGATTTGATTTTCTCATTAACAATTAAAATGTATTATCTTATCATCTAAAATGAATTGTTTATTAAGGATGAGAAAAAAAAAATTGCACATGTATATATTTGCAAATAAAATCTACAACAAGAAGAAAATAGATATCTTTAATGAATACTTACGAGTAATAAATATAAGTATTTTTCACTACACACTTGTTAATAGGGCGCAGGAGGGTATTACCCATGTGTATCATGATATTTTTTACCGTTAATATTATATATTTAGCCTAACATTTTTTTTTTGTTTTCCTTTATTAGCTTTTGTTCACATTACATTCAGGGACTTGGAATAAATCAAGCATCTTAATTAGAAAATCATATCTTAAAAATTCATAGCGGAGAATTTTCAGTTTTGTCCATAAAGGAATTGGATTGGCAATAACATGATTACAAAGCCCGTAAAAGACTTCATATCAATAACATTATGTTAAATAAAATATTGAGAAAAAATCTTATATATTGATAACGAAAATAAAATTTATATTATTATCCAATGATAATTCATTATGTAAAATAAGATTGCTGATTGTTATGATAATTATTTTAAAAATTATATTAATAATAATTTGTATATAAATGAGTAGGGAAAATTGTTTTATATCATCAATCAATGGATGATGGTTAAACTCTAAAATATGAACTCATCAGTTTTGTATAGAGATATAAATAGTATTAACCAAGAAAGATATTATTATACCAACTTAAAAAAAAAAAAAATATGATGCATCTATGTTCGTATTGATTGGCTCTCTTAATTAAGTGTATTTTAAGAAGATATTTTTTTGGATCTGTAGTGTAGTTTAAGAAGATATGGACAAGGAAAACAAATTTATTGAAAAGAAGACGACAAAGGACAACAAAGGATTTGAGTTGCCGGAAAGAAGACACAGGGGAGCATGTCACACGTTTTCCAATTTGTTACGTCTCTTGTGGGCTCGCGACTGAGAAGTTGGATGCCACTTTCCTTGTAACCTTTTCGGTTTCAGTCCACATTAAAGTAAGTATTTCTTTTTGAAATTGTTCTTTTATCAGTTGTCTCATCTACTTAGTTTATGTTAATATTTAATTTTATTAATATTTAATTTAAAATTATGTGATTTTCAAAAAACAACAAAAAAAAAGCCAGGTCCTTTCTTTCCACTCTTCAGCTTAAGTGAATTGACAAAAATTCTCCTTAAAACAAAAAGACAAAACTTAATGGTGAAAGATTGCGATTATTTTTCACTTAGCACGACCACTTCAAACAAAATGGAACGTTTCTAACTCAAATTCTATTTTTTTATTTCCCGGTATATCCATTATATAACTACTGAATTGAATAAATCATACGAGAAAAATAAAAACCCATTAAATTATCTAATTGCTTACTAATATTTTTTACTCGGATATATTTTCACTCTTTTATAATTATGATTAAGATTTTTTTTTTAAAGAGTAGTAAGGCATTCCATGCATAAGATAAAGAGATAAGGTGATAGAGTTCTCTGGACGTATGGAAATGAGTCGAGTCAAGTCAAGTGTTATTAGGTTTGAACTCGACTTGAGCTTGGCTCATTACCTGTCATAGACTTTTTTTAGAGGCTCGGCTCAACTTCCATAAAAGTCTGACTTGACCTACGAGCCTATTTAAAAGCATGCCTAAAGACGTCTTTAACCAATTAATTGTTTTAAGACCTAGTGAAATACTAACTAAAAAAATAAACTTATAAAATTTCGTATAAGTAATGTACAAATCCAAAAATAATTGATAAACAAAATCATATCGAATTCAAGTTATTAAAACACAAAGTATATCAAAAGAAAATGAAAAAAGAGAGCATAAATATTAAAAAATATATGGATTAGAGATGATTTATACTAATATAGCCAAATAAAAATATTTAAATTGTCTGAAAATGTCTTTATAAAACATTCTTTTCTTTGAAAGTATTAATCTGGTTACATTATCCTTTTAACTTAGAGTCTTTTTCTTTTTAAAAATTTTCCACATGCAAGTGAATTCTCTAAGCACTTTATGATACTTCATCCTGTCATTCATAATGTCATAAAAATGTTATGGATAAGAGTTATTATTATTATTAGTTAAATAAGCCGGCTTATCAAACTTAACGAGCTTTTTTTTATAGTTTGACTTTGGCCTTTTATCTAAAAAAAAGTTTTTTAAAAAGCTTGAGCTTGACTTTTATAGTAAACAAGTCAAGTCGAGCTGAGCCTTAAATAGGCCAAGTCATAGGCCCTTGACAAGCGGCTCGGCTCATTTCTATCCCTAGTTTTGTGTAAGACATCTCCTTAAAAAAATTGGGCCAACACCTTCACTATTATGCAAAATATCTACTAATTCAACACACATTCTCATCCTCCCCCACCCATTAAGCAGCAAAACCCATCTTGAGTAAAAGGACACTTAAATACCTATTCAACCTTATCAAATACTTTGATAATATCAATTTTGCAGGTAAACTCACCAAATATACCTCTAGTCTTACATTTCAATATCATACTTAATTCGACTACAATTAAAAAGGATAAATTGTATCATAATTAAATTAATTTAAATAAAAAAAGAAAATTTATATTGCCATCAATTTGATTAGTTTTAAAAAATGATCTAAATAGAACTACATTTTCGTTTTATATTGTGAAAATATAAAATGGAAACGGTTTCCATTTTGTGTTCTAAACCAATACAAAACTAAAACGTTTGTTTTGAATAGGGAACACACGGAAAAGCCATAATACAAAATGGAAATAGGTTTTCATGTGTTATGTGATCAACA
Source organism: Glycine soja (assembly GCF_004193775.1). Classification (NCBI taxonomy): domain Eukaryota; kingdom Viridiplantae; phylum Streptophyta; class Magnoliopsida; order Fabales; family Fabaceae; genus Glycine; species Glycine soja. The sequence goes on along the minus strand of NC_041008.1, from coordinate 16,521,361 downwards.
AAAACACATTTTCGTGAGGGGTGTTTTTGTAAAAAAAAAAACTAAAGCAGGGTAGTGTTCTTAGCAATAAAAGTGTGCTGATAACAATTCCTAGAAAAAGAAAAGAACACGCTGACCCAATAAAATAGGCCCATGCCTCGCACTTGGTTGCCAGCCCAAAACGTCTTTCATTCATGTTTTTTTAAAAGGAAAATTAAATAAAAAGAAAACTTAAAATAAAAAAAGTCCATTAGTTTATTCAACCCGGATTTATACCAGTCTTACCTGAAATCTAATTGAATAGACTATAGCGAAAAGAAAAAAGTTGGCACGACATCCATCAATCATATGCATCTTACGTAATGATAAGTATAAATTTGAGGTCTAAATAGGAATGGATGGCTTTATCAAACTTGCTGCATATCAATCACCGAATAAAATCAATACGCACGGTAACAAAATAGAAAATGAATCAATCTCCTCTAGCACTATCCCTCACAGACTACTAAACATGCACAAAGACATCAATCAAATGGTGTTCCCAATCCAACATTTAACACACATACTAAGGCCCTATGCATTTAATTATGCAAAAATAGGGACAAAAAACAGTGCTACGATGCAGGTTAGACAACTGTAAAAAATAAAACCAGTAAAGGCCCAAAGTACTAACATGGATCACTAAGCCTTTTATGGGGTTGGGAGGCAAGGCTTTTACGGGTCTGATGGATTAAGACGATGGCTGGGATCGAATTTTTGGAAAGCCTGCTTATGGAATTTGTTTATGTAATATTTATGTTCTTTGTAACTTAAATATGGTGCAACCAATGTTTACGCTGTCTCTCTTGGAGCATTGTATTTCTGTTTGGGTATAGCTTGTACCCAATTTCATTGATGTGTATTATTTTCTACTGATTTTTTTTAAAAAATGGATCTCTAAGCTCGTGATTGGTGGGTGTGTGCCCAAGATTATTGAGAGTGATTATTTATTTAGAGTGATGGAGATTTAAATCTTGCATCTCTTAAAAATATTTGAAAAGACTAAAATGTCTTAACACCTCCTTCAAATTAATAGTAGCTCTAAGACTTGTAATGGCCACAAACTCGTCCTCCACATCGCGTCACCTCTTTCACCCACCCACAACGGCAACAACCTTATCATTCATCACGGAAATCCATGCACCCCCTTACAACGTGGCACCACCATCTTTCCCTTTCTTCCTTTGTGCATCGCCATTTATGGATTTGAATGAGTTTCGGGTTTTTGGTGTGGGGAGAGACATCTATTATGGAACAATAAATCTAGAATAATCAGTCCAAAACTTTATTTTAGTCTTACGAAAAGATGATTTTAAAATAATTTTGGAACACTTTATTTTTGAATGGTCATTTCGAAAGATAAAAATCACCTTCCTGAATGATTTTTATGAAATAATTTTGAAATCCTTATTTCTATTACGGAAGGTAATATTTACTTTTCTGAATGATCATCTTCGAAATAGTTTTAGAATACTTATTTCTATTCCTGAATGATGTCAAGTTGTTATTATAGCAAACAAAGGGAAAATGAGCTCAATCAGAAGTGGGCTCATTGCATATTTTGGTGCAGTGTGCCGATGCAATTTTTATATATACCTACATTTATTATTAATATACTTCCTCTTACATTCCCCTCACCCCTAAAATACCCTTTATGCATACCTTTCCTTTATTATTAATAGACTTAAATATATATTTTCATACCTATAAAATAATTTTTTTTCTTCAAATTACTACCTAAATTATTATTTTTTGCTTTAATTATCTAACATTTTTTTGTTTGGTTTTCATACTTATTGTTAGTCCTATTTTCTACATCATTAATCACTACAAGAAAGCATGACTTTAGGGTCGGCTAACAAATCATTTAATTTTTTATTATTGTTGTTAGAGTTAATCATGCTAACTTTATTTTATTTATTATTCTTGTATACTTTAGGGGAGTTCATGTAATGTATTTCAAATAATTAAGGAGGTGTCATTGTATATTTTTAAATAATTAAGGGAGGGGAAAGGGTAATGTAATGCATATGAGTGTCAGTTTTAAATAACTAAAAGGGGTTAGTGTATAAAGATAAAGGGTATTTGTGTAAGTTTATGAAATTTTAGGGAGTATTAATGTAATTTATTCATTTTTTCTTAAAACTTAAATGTATAATTTATTTATTTTCTTTTTTTACCAGTATGTCGTCAATTGAGTGAAATTGGTTTAGATATCTTAATTAAAGTCTTTAGATAGAATCTTGAAAATGAAAAAAAAAAGTAATTTTGAGAGAAAAAAATTACTAAAATTGATAAGTCAAACTTTTCTAGTAAAAATTAATCTTTGATAAAATAGATGAAAATGATGATACTTTGCATTAGTAAGATGGTAAAAAAAAATTAATTTTTTTTTAAAACCCTTAAAAAATTGGTGGCCTTATTTGAGTGCTTCGATGGCTTAAAATCAGCCAAGATGCTGACCTATAAATAAATGAGAAATTATATGTTTATATGTATATAAAAGTTTGAAATAACTTTTTCTTAATATGATAAATAAAGAAGTACCAGAGAAGATGAACAACATGATGGAAAGATATATAAAATAAATAAGTAAAATAATTTATTAACCTAAAATTGCGCATTCAGTCCACCACTAGTTATTGTTTACCAACTATACATTTCCATTCAACAAGATATCAAAGTCAACCTTGATGATGAAGATGATCACCTTTTCTCCCGCAAGTAATCTGGCGGGATTGTAGGATTAGTTCAGCCATCCATTCAGTGAATTTTATTATCAGCTTAATTATGATAGATTGGGATGTTAAAAAAACTGGTTTTAAAAAAGTAACTATAACTAGTTATATAAAATATAAAATTATAACCAATTTTATAATTATGGGTAAATAACTTATTTTTATTTAAAAATAGTTATATTTATAAATTATAACTAGTTTTTTTTTATATAGAAATGATTATTTCAAATGTCTTACTTTATTTATCCCTAACTGATTATGTAATATTAGTTTCAAATATATCTTCTTATATAATTGGTTATACAGCTAGTTTACTCATAAATAGTATATATTCGTATTTTAAAAATAATAACTAATTATATCAAATTATATCCATATTTTAAAATTAATATATAATTATAATTATAATACTCACTTATATAACCTAATTATTTATTAAATATGATTATATATAATTATGTAAATACCTAAATTATGAACACCCTTAATCTCTAGTGATAGAGATCACATTTGTTCTTAACTAATTGAACGTACCCCTAGAATAAAAATTACGATAATGCTTTTCAAACCTATATATGTTGACTTTTCGGGAAAGCTTTTAATTTTTTTTTTAAAAAAATCTACAGTATTTTTACTCGGGATTTATATCAATCGTATCACAGTGTCTAAGTAGCATAAGCTTATAGTTTGTGGGATCGATAGGATCGATATTAGTGGTAGTGGAAAGTTCATTATTCATTACAGAAACTGATAAGAGTTGGTCCACTATAACATGCACTGCTCATGCATTTAGGTGATATAGGCTAGTAGTAGACGAGTACTAGGTGGACACAGATGTTTGACTATGTCTTCAAGCAATTTCATAATGGTTAGACTATTTTACAAAGTAGAATTGCATGTGCTCTCAATTAGAAATACAGAAGCTGGTTAATTGATTTAATATATTAGCGGCGAGAATGTTGAAATAAACACGTTTTTAGTTAGAATATGTAGTGCTCTCACTATTTAAGTGCATTTAAACGTGTAACTACACCCCATAATCTTCTCAAATATATGTGAATGGTGCTGTTGCTATAGAAATATTAAGCGTTTTGAAAAAAAACAAAAACAAAAAACTGCAGATTGTAAATTATGAAAGGTGCATGTCGTCTAGAAATATGAAGCATTGAAATCGCTACTGGGAAAAATCAATGTAGTTCATTATGACAATGCTATCATGAAATGTAGATTCATTTATCACTTTATTAATATTTTCGTTTTACATATTTAATAGAGATATTGGAGAAAATTTAAAATTACAAAATTTAACTAATACTTTATTTAATTGAAATAATAATTAATAATCTTTTGAACCGGAGTTTTATAAAAAAAATGAAGTATTTATGCAAGTATATGATACTTTACAAATTCATTGTAGGTGTATGATAATTTACAAATAATAGATGTAAATTGGACATGTATAGGTGTATAATACTTTACAAATTAACTGTAAGTATATGGTTCTATATCATGAATTTAACCGCAGTCATCTGTAATTCAGTATATGTAAGTATATGATACATATGAATTAACAGTTGTTATTTAATTTGTTCCTAAGTACATAATCAAGCTTGCATGGTAGAATGGTACTGAACGCCCGTGGAAACTGCTTGGGCTTCTATGCCCAGTTTAAACCGTAAGTAGAGTCATGCTCCAAAAGATTATGCTTAAAGATTCAGGTTATGTAACTAGCTATAGATTTCAAGTTTTCAACCGTCAATAAAGAAAAATGTTTTTATTTTTTTCCTCTATTGAGACATAACAATGACCCGGTTCTAGTGGAAATATAAAGTGAAACATTTTAAAAAACTGCAAAAGAATCTTATATATCCAAGTCTCATCAGATAGTAAAGCTGTAAAGAGTTTACATATCTAAAAGAGAAAAAAAGATAATAATAATAATAATAAAAGAGTTTTAATCGTTATGCTGTTATATAATCAAGCCTCGCTCTTTATGTTTTTCTCTTTTATCGTAGTTTGCTTTTTTCTGTGCTCCTTTATTTAGAAGTTAACCAAACTGCTGCATGGTGTAAACTGTAGACATAAAAAAAGAGCCTGAGATGACATCTGTTACGAATAAAGGACCTTGTGAGCCTTGTTTCGAGAACAAGGGGCTTCCTTCTACTCTAAAGCATTCATACTCAAATTCATTCCCCAATTGCCTTATTGTTGCATCCTTATATAGGCTATTACCTTCACACATTACCACTAACAAAATTCAAATAGAACGAGCAAGTGGCACTACTAACAGTTAAGACCACTACTAACAAACTTTGGCATTTAGTGAAACTTAAAAGCACTACTATCAGATTGATATTCTTCTACCCCGCGTCCCTAAGGTAAGCTAGTTTGCTTGTGTTCCTAATTCCTAACATTTTCTAGCCCATCAAAAAAACCTTATCCTTAAGGTGTTGGGACTTCAACAATGGCTTCCAAAATCAATACCAGGATCCCAATGTTTGTTTCGGCAAGGCTCCTCTGGGTCAGTAGCCGTCCATAATGCAAACATAACTGGTTGGCGCTTGCATGCAACCATGGTAGGTCCATAGTATTCAGTTCCTATCTCAAACAACGTCATGTTTCTCCCTTTGAGAGCCTTGTCATTAGGAGTTGTTGCACGACCATACTGAGCAACAGTACTGAAGAGCTTGTTGCAAGAAATAGTGGCACGAGTGTGGCAGAGATCGAGGAGGTAGGCAGCAGGCATGGGAAGTGGAGCCGGCAAGGGTGCAAGGAATGGTTGCACGGGTGTAGGACATGGAGGCACAATCGGCATGGGAAGTGGTGGCTAGTTATCGGGATAGGTAGTTTTAGAAGAAGGGCATCCAATTTGGATTCCATGGAAGCTTGGGTCGCGGCGAAGCGGAGTTGAGCTGCAGCAAGTTTGGTCATGGCGGCCTCGAGGCGATCCATGCAAGCGACAGAAAGTTTGGCGTTCGCCATTCGAGGTGTGTGCTGGAATGGAAGGGATGAGTTTGCCAAAGGTGGTTGCTGATGGAGGGTAGTGTGAAGAGGATGCAATAATGGAAAGAGGTGGTTTGGCGGGTGGTGTGGGTTGGCATGGTAGCCATGGAAGGCAGCCATTGGAGCTCAATGAAAGCACCAATATTACGAATAAAGGACCTTGTGAGCCTTGTTTCGAGGACAAGGGGCCTCCTTCTACTCTAAAGCATTCAGACTCAAATTCATTCCCCTATTACCTTATTGTTGCATCCTTATATAGGCTATTACCTTCACACATTACCACTAGTAGAATTCAAATACAACGAGCAAGTGGCACTACTAACAACTAAGACCACTACTAACAAACTATGCCACTACTAACAAACTTTGGCATTTAGTGAAACTTAAAAGCACTACTAATAGACTGATATTCTTCTACCCCGTGTCCCTAAGTTAAGCTAGTTTGCTTGTGTTCCTAATTCCTAACATGGAAGATTGCTAAATTGGTGTTGGTCCACCTTGGGGGAGACAAGCTTAATCGTAATCTATTTTCATAATATTCCTTTAGCACAAAATGACAAATTCTATTAGTAAGGAATTAGTATAAATAAAGCAATTGTAATGAACAATGGATATGAAAATTAAGCTTTCTTTCCTTCTTTTCCTTGTCTGGAGGTCCTAGCCCTTGAAGCCAGCTTTTCTTCCCTATTCCCTATCAATTTTGATGCTCTCGTTGTTCTCCTCCACCCAACAACACCCATGGGGTTCTTCGACAAGCTTGATGATGCTTTTCTCAGGCTTACTAATCATCAGCTATCCCTCAGAGAATCAATGCAATCCTTGACTCAAAAAATTGATGAATTTCTTCTTCGCGTGACTCCCATACTCTCTTCATCTTCCTCCCCAACCCTATCCATTCCGCCACCGCCTTCGGTACCTGTAAACAACCACTGCATGAAATTAGATATGCCTCACTTTGATGGCACTAAACCGCTTGGTTGGATCTTCAAGATCAACCAATTTATTTAGTTCCGCGGGACACCAGAACAGGAATGACATACCATTGCCTCATTCTATATGGAAGGCAGAGCACTGGCGTGATTCCAGTTGATGACCAGTAATAGCCAATTCACCTCCTGGCCCATATTTCTTCAAGCCCTGCAAACTAGGTTGGCACCATCACAGTAGGAGGACCCTACTGGAGCTCTATTCAAGCTAACATAGAGAGGCACAATAGCATAGTACCTGTCGGAGTTTAAGGACCTCGCCAATCGAATCATTGATCTTCCTCTGCCCTTCTTCCTGAGTTGTTTTGTTTCTGGCCTCACCCCGAAGATTCATCCGAAGTGTAGGCGCACCAGCCCTTGACCCTTGTGCAAGCGACCGACCTTGCTCGTCCCCAAGAGGAGAAACTCTTGGACATCCGTTAGCTGTCGCACCCTCGTGCTTCACCACACCAACCCATGCCCTCCCCACCTCTACGCCCTATTTCCCTTCCGCCTCTACTACCTTCCCTTGCCCGCTCTGCTCCACCACCATTGAAGCGCCTCTCACCGGACGAACTCGCCTCCCATCGCAAGTGTGGCCTCTACTTCAACTGTGATGAGAAATACTATAGAGGTCACCGTTGTGCCTCTAGGGTTTTTCTTTTGATTACAGAGGATGAAGACACCATTCTGCCTAATATAGTGACACTTGGACTTGCCTCCTGACTCGCTTAATAATAACGACCCGTGCCCGACCCAAACAAGTTTTAATTCTTTGGCGGGTCATCTTGCCCCGAAAACATTACGCTTGTTGGGCTTGATCTCCGACCACCAAGTGGTGGTGCTGGTGGACGATGACAGTACACATAATTTCATCCAACAATAATTGGTGACTCAATTGGGCTTACCTTGTCGCGAAACCATCCCCTTATGAGTCATGGTGGGCAACGGCCAACATCTACAGTGCACATGCTTATGTGAGGCAATCACCATCGACATTCAATCAACACAGTTCAGGGTTGATCTCTATTTGTTACCCATCTCGGGTGCTAATGTGGTGTTGGGCGTTCAGTGGCTCAAATCATAGGGCCCGATCCTCACGGACTACAATACCTTATGCATGAAATTTTTCCACGATGGTTGTTTGGTCGAACTCACCGGCGACAATGAGTCAACTCTGGGCATGTTGACTCCATCACAGTTTCGTTGTTTATCTCACAAATAGGGGACTGGCCTTTATTGTCACATCGCAATTCTTCTTGACGAAATTGCCCATGACGCCATTCAGGAACCTCATCCTGCCATTCAAGCGCTTTTCACCAGGTTCCATCTTTTGTTTCAACAACCCCATGCCTTACCTCCAGAACATGACACCGACCATCACATTCACCTGCTACCTCATTCAAATCCAATCAATGTGTGCCCATATCGTTATCCACACTAACAGAAGTGTGAAATTGAACTCCAAGTTGAGTCTATGCTTCAGAATGGCCTCATCCAACCAAGCACCAGCCCATTTTCTTCTCCGGTGCTACTGGTTAAGAAGCATGACGGGTCATGGCGGTTTTGTGTTGATTATCGTGCCCTGAATGCCATCACCATCAAAGACAGATTCCCCATACCCACTATAGATGAGCTCCTCGATGAATTAGGCGGTGCTAAATGCTTTTCAAAGTTGGATTTGTTGCAAGGCTATCATCAGATACGAATGAATTCTGCGGACATTCCTAAAACAGCTTTCCGCACTCACCATGACCATTATGAGTTCAGAGTAATGCCATTTGGGTTGTGCAATGCGTCATCCTCATTTCAAGCCACAATGAACAAGATTTTTCGGCCTTATCTTCGCCACTTCATCATCATTTTCTTTGATGATATACTAATCTATAGTGGCTCCTTCGAAGATCACTTGCTTCATCTGGAGATGGCTTTTCAGGTATTGTCCGCTAACCAATTCATTTTAAAGATGTCTAAGTGTTTTTTTCTCAACCTCAGGTAAAGTATCTTGGCCACCTCGTGTTGCACAAAGGCGTGAAACCACTAGCATCTAAGGTGGAAGCCATTTACCAATGGCCTACTCCGCGTTCGACCAGAGCCATACGAAGCTTCTTGGGCCTTGCCGGGTTTTATCGCCGTTTTATCAGAGGATATGCTACAATTGCGGCCCCTCTAGTTCACATCACCACCATGGAGCATTTCGAATGGACAGCCCAAGCCCAGACGACCTTCGAACAACTTAAGCAAGCCCTCTCAGAAGCCCCTGTCTTGGCCCTGTTGGACTTTCAGCTCCCTTTCATTGTCGAAACAGATGCCTTTGGTATCAGGATGGGGGTGGTTCTCTCACAACAGGGTCATCCTATTGCCTTCTTCAGTAAACCATTCAGCCCAAAGCTGTTACGTGCGTCGGCAGATGTTCGCGAGTTATTTGCCATCACGACAACCATGAAAAAATGATGCCAGTATCTGCTCGGCCACTGCTTCACCATCATCACCGACCATCATAGTCTCAAAAAGCTTCTGACACAGGTCATATAGACGCCGGAACAACATATGTACCTCGTAAGATTGATGGGCTATGACTATCAAATCCAATACCGCTCCAAAACACACAATTAGGCGGCAGATGCTTTATCTAGATGTTTTGATCAGGACTCATCCTCATTAATGAGTCTCTCAGTCCCTTGCCCTCTCTTCTTAGAAGAACTGTGACACCAATTGGAGGATCACCTTGATTATTGACAACTTCAACAAGCCATCACGGCAGACTCAGACAAGCACCCCGAATTCACTATTGTTCATAACTTGATGTTGAAAAAGGGATGAATTTGGCTACCACGGGGACTTCCACTGATTCCCACATTACTCGTGGAGTATTATTCAACACCCATAGGAGGCCACATGGGAATTGCAAAAACGATAGCTCGCTTATCAAAAAAATTTTGTTGGTTAGGGCTCCGAGAGGATGTCTCCCAGTTTGTTTCGCATTGCATAGATTGCCAACACGCCAAGTATGAGACGAAAAGAGTAGTAAGGTTACTGTGTCCTCTACCAGTTCCCCATCAACCTTGGGAAGACTTGTCCCTTGACTTCATCATTGGACTGCCGCCATATCACGATAACACAATGATACTTGTAGTGGTTGATCGATTCTCAAAAGGCGTTCATCTTGGCATGCTACCTTCGGTAAACACAGCTCATACAGTAGCCTCATTGTTTATGGAAATTGTGGGAAAGATTCATGGAATCCCTTGCAGCTTGGTTTCAAATTGAGATCCTCTGTTCATTAGCAAATTTTGGCAGGAGTTGTTTCACCGAAGTGGAACTCAACTATAGATGAGTTCTGCCTATCACCCTCAAAGTGATGGTCAAACAAAAGTATTAAATAGGGTCATTGAGCAATATTTATGCACATTTGTTCATCGCCGACCATGGGAATGGGGAAAATTTCTCCTCTGGGTGGAGTGGTTTCATAACACCTCATGTAACACTGGAACTGGCACCACTCCGTATGAAATCACTTTCGGACGCAAACCATAAACTTTCCAGAGTACATTGCAGGATCTTTCACTCTCGATGTAGTCGACGAGATGCTAACCAACTGAGAAGAAACATTCCAGACCATCTGAAAAAAGCTTTTGAAGGCACAAGAAAACGTGAAGACCCTTGCAGATGCTAAGAGGAGGGAAAGGATTTATCAACCAGGAGATTGGGTTATGCTCAAATTACGGCCACACCGACAGACTTCAGCTAATGGGTCTCAAGCAATCATGGGGAAATTGGCTAAGAGATTCAATGGGCCCTTTCAAGTTCTAGAACAAGTAAGGATCGTGGCCTACCGCTTAAAACTGTCTGAAGAAACCTGCATACATCCAATCTTCCTGTTCACTGATGAAACCACTCAAAGGCTCCTAGAACTTATTAAAGAAGTTCAGTTGCCGACTCAATTTGTTCAACACCATCCGATTATTGTTCCCCTAGCCATATTAGATTATTGACAGGCTTCATCAACAGAACAAGGACCTTGGGAAGTGTTGGTGCAATGGCAAGGACTATTTCCAGACGAAACATCTTGGGAGGATTGGGCTCAACTATGCAAGGATTACCACCTTGAGGACAAGGTGATTTTACAAGGGCCGAAGAATGATACAAAAGCTGAGGAACATGGGGTAGCTAGCAAAGAACACAAGCCAGGGGTGCGAATAGAAGGAAGATCAAAGAGGGCAATCACAAAGCCCTCTTACCTCATTGACTACCTATAAGAAAAGAAGAGTGTAGGAAGTTGACCTGGAATGAAAGATTGTTATAAGAAAAGTATAAGAGGGCCATAACTTGCTCAGTCTCATTGGATATCTGTCATTACCAAGCATGGATGTGGTGAGTCTCTTGCAACATGCATGTAGGGCTGGAATTTTTTTTTCTATTTCTAATAATAAAAAATATAATAACCATGGAATTAAAGATTTATTAACTGACTATTCAATATATTTTGATATATATGGACTATTTTCTGAAATGAAAATCATAACTTGAAGGTCCTAAAGTACTTCACACTTTTTTTCTAAACAACTATCTGTTGTAAATCTCTGAACCAAACCTTCAAGGTTATGCTTTAAAGAATCGTTAATTGGCAGACAATACTAGTTAAATGTTATTGATTCTACGTCTTATAATATATACATGCATCTAAGTGTACCAATCAAAGACTACAGCATACTTCCCATCATATGATTAGTTAACTGGTGTGCATGTTTCTTATGGGCGCAATTAATGAGTACTTTAAATAAAGCTGAAGCTGACATGCTTATGCGTTTAGTTGCTGTTGAGTAAAATATGAAAGATATAACTCAATAGTTGTGGTGCCAATGTGGGTCATGAGAGATTTTAGCATATTGCTACTATATATGTTCCACAGCTAATTAAGAAAGTAACACTTACCTGTGCAGCTATCAAATTGCGAACATACTGATAAATTAATCTGGTATTCAAAATCTCCGGTGGGGCAAGATGATAAATCAGCTTTAGGGAGCATATCTTTCACTAGAAATGTACTTTAAACTCAAGAAAAAAGCACTTTGGAAATGTTAGCAGTGTTAAAAATAGGTTAGTTTGCTTAGAGGTGGCCCAATTTATTTAGGTGTAAAGCGAATTCTAAGACGATATATTTTTAAAATATATACTTAAAACGATTTATTAATACATTATATTTATTATATTACATCATTTTATTTTAAACATATTTTTCAAATTTTTGAGATGCAAATTTACTTATTGATCATGTCAAACTCTACTTATACGTCATGAATCTAAGCAACAAGGAAATAATCAATATATCAAGGGCTATGCCCAATCTAAGAAACAAGGAAATACTACTTAAGCATAGTCATGGATATAACCAAGAAAGATAAATAATAGCAAAAAACCAAGATTTTGGGACGAAAAAGGAAGAGAAAATAATTTGTCTTTGATCTTCATCTTAGTGTCATTGTCTTGCCAAGGCCCCAGAAAAAAAAATACCTGAAAGTTTTATTGAAACTTAGGGTTTAAAAGAGCTCAAGCCCATTACATAACATAACTCAAACACAACAGAAATTAGTATTCCTAACTAGCATCACCATGATCATGGACAGCATCATCACTAGGTCGTGATAGATTCTAGCAGTATCTTCATAAAAGTTGGAGATAAATTTATCCTTCAAATTTTGACACTTGCCTTATGCCCTTTTGGTTTCTACAATTCAATTTAATTTATGCTCAAAATATGATGCACAGGAGGACACATTATTCTTTTTCTTCATGGCAAAATGAACCTTAGTTGCGCAAATATAAAAAGAGATAGAGAGGGAAAATGGGTAAGAAAAAAGGATAAATAAGAAAACAGAAACAAAGAATTGTGAATCGATTAAAGTTGTGCTTGCTTTTCCAACTCAAAAAGGGTAAAAGGCTTTAAAAAATGATAATATGTAAGTTTACAATAATAATATTTACAATGAAAGTTTTTTACTGCAATTTTTTTCGCCTTTACATTAAAGTAATATTTACAATAATGATATAAGATTTGATTTCTCTGGCATAATCCAACATTATATTTGAGAAGTATACCAGATATGCAAAAAGACAAATATGAAAGAATTTGTGTGTTTTCTAAAAATTAGAGGTGACAACGTCATAGCCCATGTCTCAGATCGACTTAATATATGATATATAGATGAGAATTACTGAAATTATTAATTAAGAAGTTTTGGTGTGCACCAAGTATTTATATATTCTAAAGAAACAATAATCTTTATACATTTTGCTACAGTAATTGTGATTTTATTTTTAATCATGTTTTTCTTCATAAAATCAAGTTTCAAATACAGAGCATTTTAATATAATATTATTTTTATTTTTAATTAAAATTAATAAAATTAAGTGATGTTAATTTATTTATTTTTGTGTAAAATTAGATATTTTTACTTTTATTTGTGTCCGGAAAGAGAGTATATTCTAAATAAATTTATTTTTATTTTGAATTGATTTGACATTCATGGCTTTCAATTTCAAAGCACGAGGACGTGAATGAAAATCCAAAATTTAAATCACATGGTGTATTGAATAAAAGGACTTGGCGGAGTTGCCGTGATCTCGATTGCATTCGGCCTGGTGCACTAATGGTTGACTAACATTATATTTGAAAATAATTTTGTTTCTTGTGGAGTATAAAAAAGTTGCTAAATTATGCTTTCCATGTTATGAATGGTTCTAGCCCGTTGAAGAAGGTGGAAGTGCTTCGGCCACGACGAGTATTGAGCTTAATTACAAGTTGACATCCACTTCTCTAGATCCATTCAAAATTAATTACTCGATTACCAAATTGAATTATCTTTGTCAAATGTTCCCCAGATAGATATGTTGCTCCACGATTAATTAACAAATAAAGGAAAGTAAGAAAGCCAAAGCTTAATAGACAACATCATTAGGGTCATAAAGTTTTAATCAACAGATTTAGTTTAAAGGCGGTGGATATTGTTTTGTCTTCAAGCACGGCTTCTATGTGCCTATGTGTCAAACCCGGAACTCTACTTAAACTAGAACAATCCGTATCAATTGATCCATGTACTTGATAGTCTATGCTTTTATACTTACATTACATGTGAGTGTGTTAATTTAAAATATTTGCGATTTGATTATATTTTTTTTTAGATTAGAGCAATGGATGTTGTTCAACTCACTGAGTTAGAGACTAGTTAATCTCATTCACGTTGTGTGGTTATTGTTAGTCTAAGAAAATTTTACACAAAAAAATCAAACATAAGTTCTTTCGTTCAATAAATCGTTCTTTCATATATGAACACAAGTTTTATACCAATGTGTTAATTTTATAAGTTAGTTATATATAGGCAGACAAAAACATTTTTTTGTAAAAAAATAAAAATAAATTCTAATAATAATAATAATAATAATAACAATAACAACATTAAAAAAGACTTAATTAAGTTTTTTATATCTGAAATATAGACCGCTTTTAGATTATTACCTAATATTTTTTTCAATCAAGTACCTGAAAAAAATTTCAGTTTCATTTTACTACTTGTTGTTAGTCGCCTTCTGTTAAGTGATAACGTGACAGATGGAGTGTCACGTTATCACAGACACCTCATTGTCACGTCATCATCTTCAATGATGTCTCAGTGATTGATTGGACGTGACACTCTCTCTGTCACATCATCACTTAATAGAAGAGAATTAAGGACAGATAGTAAGATGAAATTGAAAAGTTTTTCACGTAGGTATTTGACCAAAATTTTTTAAGTAGTAATCTCAAAACTATTTATGTTTCCAAGTATAAAAACTTTTTAAGTCAATCTAAAAAATAATTTATTAGTTAACAAATGATAAGGAGGGGTTTTTATAAAAATAAATAATTTAATTTAAGATAAAATGATAAATGAAAAATTTTATTTTATTGAAAACAAAAATAAAAATGGTAATTATAAATTTAATTTATATTTAAAATTAAATAAGTCAATAAGAAAAAAATATTTCTCAAACACTTTTATTTGATCAAATATTTATACATTTGTCAAAAATTAAAAATTAATTAAAATAACTTGATGAACATATATGTAATTTACTTTTATATAGACTTAAGAAACTTTATCCTATTTATTTTTTAAAGATAATTTATCATTCAAAATAAGAAATATATTAAATTAATAATTAAGATATTTTTTATTGGTAGGAATAAAAAAAATACTATTTGAAATTTACAATAACTCATCTATTAATCTATCAGGTTTAATCAATTGAACTATATTAATAGGATAATATTGAAGGTGAAATTAACAAGTTAAGATGCATACATTTAATATCTGGAAAAAAAACTATAAGAGAACCCAACAATATCAAATGGTGAGATATATATTTTGGGTCTAGAGAATAGTGAAGGAAGAATGAGAGAAGATATAATATGTTACATGTGTACATTAATCATAGATCGCAAAACACCAATTATATATGATTTAAATAAGCTTTTCATGTCATATATTAAATAAGTTTTTCATACTTGAAAAATATGTAATTTTCAGATTACTACCTAAAAATTCATTTTTTTTTGTCAAATATCTATCTAACAAAATTTTCAATTTTATTTTATTAACTATCGTTAATTCCTTTTCATTAAGTGATGACGTGATAGACGGAGTGTCACGTCATCACGCTTAATCACTAACACGTCATTAAAGGTGATGATATGTCCACCACAAGGCGTGATGACGTGACACTCCAACTGTCACATCATCATTTAATGGAAGACGACTAATGACAAATAGTAAAATGAAAGGAAGATTTTTTCAGGTACTTAGTTGAAAAAAAAATATTAGGTAATAATATGAAAACAGTATATATTACCGGCATGAAAAACTTAATTAAGCCATTAAAAAATACATATAAAATATATTTATAATTTTTTTTGTTTAATTAGTTGGTGACATATTTTTTTTTCATTTACATAGAAAAATATAACAAGAGAAATTAAAATATTTATTATATAAATATTTAATGTACTATTAATCTTATACTACATTTGCTAATAATTTTTCGGATATATGTACTAACTTTAGTTAAAAAATAATAGCAAAGTCCGTCTTGCACTAGAAAAAGGCATTTGCTTAAATGAATAGTAACATTAGCATGAAAAACTATTTATTAAATTTTATGCTCTATATATATCCATCTAAATTGGATGTGGGGCGGATAATTGGCACAGAAGGATAACCACAATATTCTGAATTCCCACTTCCAGTCCAGATAGTCTGGATTTGAGTGGGTGGAAAAGTCATCATGTGTTCATTATATGTCCATATTTAGTTGTTTAGTTTTTGCTATAAATCGATAATTTGTTTGGCTAGAAATTGTGCTTTTATATAGCTCCATTATCTCTTTGGTACGCTAAGGAACAAAAATATACCTCTAGATGTACCAAAAGTGCATGAGAATAATTTTAGCTCAAATCCAGCTTCAATATATATATATATATTGATAATTTGTCGCATTGCCCACGAAAGATCGAGTGTATTTGTCTACTCTACAAAACTAGTTATTTGACTTTTTAAAGGAATTAAAGGATTTCCATCTTGAATTTTATTACACTCACCCTAATTAAAAAGATTGATAAAAAATATTTCAGACAAAGAAATTAAAGAAAATTAGGGTTTAATTCAGAGCTAAAATTAATAATAATAATAATAATAATAATAATAATAATAATAATAAAAATCAGAGCTAAAAAGCAAACAAATGGAAAGCAAGGTAAGGAAGAGACCTGTAATGAGAACCGGCCAAATGAAGGGTGTTCATCACTTGAATACGATTTTGTTGTTGGCAATATCTTTTGATAAGAGCAGTTACCGTAACAAAAAGAATTGATATCTTAAAACTTTTGAAGATTCGCATGATGCTAAATCGTAATGGTTGGATAAATAACCAAATTAGGAAGGTGTACGTAGGATAAAACAATTTGCATATTTGGCTAGAAACACTGAATCATACATATATCAAGTTTCAATCTTTTGTGCCTAACGTACTTAATGGCGACATCAAATTTTGGATATGACACGCTTTTTTCTTGAGATGTGATCACCTTACTCCTAATCGATAACAGTACAAATTTTAAAATTTTGGTTTGGTACAAAGGCAGGTTTGCGTCGCGCTCTGACAACAAAGCATAAAATAAAATTTTACAAAAAGAAAAGTGAAAAAAGCAAAGATACATAATTGTTGAAATATCATGGCCTTTTTGTTTATACAACATTCTTTTTTGCAGATAAACACACAACATTTTTTCTCATCAAGTGTTATGCACTTTTTTTTTTGAGGGAATAAAGACTTTACATATTTGTAGAGAACAAATTAAAATCAATTAATGCTGAGTGTTAAACACAGTAAAATGGCATTTGATAATATTTAATAAAAGTTAAATTTTATCAATATAACTATTGAATTTTGTGAGATTATCTTAATAGCTAGTGTACCTTAATGCCACTCAAATCTTTGTTATTGAAGTTATGATATTGGCCACTTCTCTCACTTTACCAAGGAAGGCCAAATCTTCTCAATTTGCTTTTCCATTTCTATCCTCTTCGAACTCAATCCTCCACAAAGGTATTATGATTAATTACTATTAATCACACTTTAATCATCACACAAATTGCATTGTTTGCCTATATAAGTCAGTACATATCTACATTATCTTTATGCAACATAGTCTAGGTATTAGTTAAATTGATATTTAAAATTCAATCACAAAATAGCAATAAATTCACTTGATTAAGATTTTTTAATTTTCTCATGATTAGACTTAATTAATTTTAAAGATAAGTTATTAGTAAATACAAATAAAGTACAGGCTGTGAGATTGTTGTTAGAGTGAGTGGATGTATATAGGTTTGGAGGTACGATGGTGATTGCAAGCTTGGTGAGTCAATGAAGGTTCAAATGGTGGTTTACCAGTGTGCTTGTTCATATTTTAACATTGGACATTCATTTCCATAATTTGTTGCTATATGCGTTAAATTTCTTTGGTTCTAAGTGTGAATGAGACTGTTGTTCACTGGCTTGAGTAGGTTGGTGCGATGACCCCTCTTTCATCAAACGAGGAATTAATGTTTCTCCAGTAGAATTGCATGTCCATGAACAAATAAGTGCAAAAAATTTGTAGTATGAACTAATGAATAGTGTGTTTGAGTATGCGTTTTAATCGGACATAACGTGAATTTTCCAAAGCAATAAATATTATCTTCTCTATCAATGCGTGACTTTGACGTGGAAAAGAAAACATACAAGCGTCGGTGCAATGTTTTTCCAAGCACAAAGGAGAACATGTATCCGAACCAAAATTAAAGCATTCCACAAACACATCACCAAATTGTTCAACACCATCCCAAGGTAAGAAAAATGTGTGAGGAAATATGGAATCTTCAATGATTTTTCCTCGAGCTGAACTTCAATGTGGTAACCTGGAGGAGCTTTGACGCTAAGACAATGCATGTAAGAAATGATGAAAAAAGTAAAACTAGAATGTTTGTACTTTGAACTTACTAGGTTTATCTGTAGTGCTGTGTTTGAGATCGAAGAGTAGTTTTCCCTACGTGATGCACGGTATATGAAGGATGACTATGTTATTGAATCCCTTGATTCATAATACTCATTCCAATACTTCAACAAGGGCTTTTTACGATGTTTTTTCATCAGTATTTGCAAAAATGATGTAATAACAAGCACTTTAGTGGCATTGTTATAATTTTTTTAAACTTGTCTACATCAGTCAATTACTTTATAACCCATGTAAATATAAATTTTTACACCGATTAATAATATAATTGACAAAGAATACGTAATTTTTACATTGATTATATAAATAATCAATGTAGAAATGTTTTTATTGTTAACTTCCCGTCTTCTTTTGAGCGTCTCATTATCGTGCCTCTGTTTCACAAACTTGCTAATCCTTTGCATTATTGCTCCCACCTTCTTCTTGTACTACCATTGTCCTAAACCGATGTAAAAATGCTAACGAAATTGACATAAAAAGTCAGTTTGTAGTATTATTTCCAATGGTTTGTGATCATAATTCAATGTTTTGCCCCCATAGGCTTATGCATAGTTAAAACAAGTGACAATAATCATTGGACTGAAATCAAGTATGGGACGATTGGGCTTGGTAACTCTTGAGTCTATTATTTACTTTATCATTGAGTCATAGTAGATCTAGTACTACCCTAAAAAATTAATGTAAAACTTTTTTTTTTTTGGAAAAAATGTAAATTATATTAAACCCAAAATGATATAATAATAAACGGAGCATACCTGCAGTTAAAGAAAATCAAAAGTTTCCCTAATACAAGGAAATCTATATCAAGATACTAAAATAAATACAACAAGTGTGTTTATCTATAACTTAATCTTACTAATAATCTCTATCACAAACATTTACATCTAGATATAAATGCTGTGAAGCCTAACAAATACAAATATGTTGAACTGTTGTGGTTGGTTGAGATATAATTTAGGTGCACAATGCAACACTGAAGTGTGGGCCCATGGAAGATAATGGGCATATATGGATATGGTTATTCCTTACAACAATGATGTTACCATATTTCCATTTTCCAAGACCTTTCATTTCAGGTCTTCACCAATTAAAGGAACGCGCGCGTTTCCTTTTAGTGTAACTTCTGTATGTTGCGTCCCCCAATATAAAAAAAAAAAACTTCTGCATTTTGCGAAGAATTTTGGCCTATCACAAATATCACATTGCATGTTAATCCAATTTGGATAAATTAAGTTATTAGATTTTATTTATAAAAATGATTTATTGCTCTCCTATAAATTAATTCAATACTTGAATTTTATTTCAATAAATTTTGTTATCAAATTTATCAGAATAAGTTAGTTGAAATGATATACAGAAATTAAAGTCATACATTTAGGATGAAAATGACATTAAATAATTATACGTCTAAGGACTTATTTGATATTTTAGGAACTTATTTTATATTTTCTTATTTTTAAAGATTAATATAACAACGTTTTTTTTTACTGTAAAAGATCAAAGTGGTTGTTTACTTTATGTAATACACTTTATTTTATTAAGCAAAGATTTAATTAAACACTATACTATATATCTAAATGTACGCGTTGTATAAATGGTGAAAATGGTGTTTTTTTTTTCCTACCAGAAGTTAAGCTTTAATTAGAGGAAATTTTACCATAAATTAAAGAGATTAATATTTTCAAATGACGTAATATAGGTGTACTATTAAAATGTTCGTTCTCTTCTAAAAAGAATAATTAAAATGTTCGTTTAATCTCAATTGATACAAATACCAACATAAAAAGATTAAAGGCCGGTTTTTTTTTTCACACCTTCATTTGTGAGGAAAGAGAAAAATTAGAAGGAAAAAAAAGAGAAAGTGATTTATAAATATATGAGTCTAAGAAATTATGGTGAAAAGAAAATCAAGAATGATATAATTAAAACTTAAAAGATATCTTTATTATGTCAACAACAGAAAAGAAAAAAGGAATAAGTTTTCAAAAAAAGAAATAAAGAAAGAAAGCAAATCCTCCTCTATAAAGAGAGGTCCTGAGGTTAAAGGTTGGTGCGTGTAAATAGATAGACACTAGCAAGAAGCAAGGCTAGAAGGGTTAGTCTTCTCTACTTGCAGTAGAATTAAAGTAGCAATACTGAAGCAACACTGCAAGATGGAGAAGAAGGTTAGTCTTGAAGTGAAACCAGAAGAGGGTGATGAGGTGAAATGGGTTCTTGATTCTTCAGTGGACCACAAAGGCAGGGTTCCACTCAGAGCTTCAACTGGTTCTTGGAAAGCTGCTCTCTTCATTATTGGTAAGGAGTTTAATTAGTTGCTTCAATACAAGTTAATTATTAATATTGCATTCCATATATACTAGCTAGCTAGTTACTGGATTTGGACATGCAGTTTAATTTGGTTTTATGTGTTGTTTTCTTTATGCTCCTTTTGGTTCTCAATAAAGTGTAGGGAAAGCTTCTAGCTCCTATTCTTTCTCAAACTTTCACCTACTACTACTACTACTCTTGAAATATTTCCTTCATGCATCTATTTTTATCACTTCTAGTTAGCTTTAATCAGTTACCAGAGTCCCTCCTTGTGTTTGCTGAAACCCTTGTTCTTGAGCTCTACATAATTTTTTGTCTTCTGCACTATTGTATATATATATAGTAATAACACAAAGATGCCTCTACTAAAATGTTTTATGAAACGAGTTTGCATAGTGTGGCTTCTCGCATGTTACATCTGAATGAAGAATATATTGACCTAAAGTTATTGGCTTAGTGATAGCTGCTAATAATGACAAATAATTGTTAAAGAGGCGCTCCTTGTTTAATGAAGAATATAGTTTTAGACAGTATGGTGTGCTCAGTTAAATAGTTTGATTAAACACTTGTTTGATAAATTTTTAACAAAAAGGATTTTATTCATAAATTTAAAACATCTTATAATAATAAGTTTTTCAGTGAAACTTATTAAAATTATGAGTTAAAAATTAATGTTTATAAAAAAGTTGTAAGTCACCGTACACTCCTTAAACATAGCGAACACAAAATAATAAATTGGGAAAGATTCATATATATATATATATATGTCTATATTTTCTTTCTGTTTTCGCTCCTTAATTATGCCCAACATTAAGCCTTCACAATCTCTTTTCATTTTCATTAGAATAAATTCCTAAAATATGCTGCATTAATCGCCCACACATGCATCTATATCATCACAATATATATTCCCTGACACAAAGCAAACAAATCTCATAAATAAGAAATGCCTCATCCAACTTATACGTACGTACATACACACATATAACATTATCTACATTTTTAATAATCCAAATCATCCGAGGAGAATAACTTTTCTTATGATTCATGAATATAGATAGAATGCATTAAAGGAGTTTATGAAACATCTATTCCATCCGAAGATATAGTCAAATCATACTCTAATACAGAAAACGATATGTTGTGAATAAGGTTCTCAAAAGCTGCATATATGCATGTCGCTTGGTTAGTGGTTTAGACAAGTAGTCGGAATAACAAGCTTCTACACTATGTTTTAGATATGCTCAGACTTATTTATTTATTTGGTTACAAAGCAATTAAGAAAATAAAAAAAATTTATAAGGACTCTAATTTTAAAATCAAACCTCTTGAAAAATGATCTAAGATCTTGTTTTGATATATGATTAAGAGTCCTTTGGAATTGATAGATTTTGAGAGTCTCTTTTCTTGAAAAAAATTCTATATTTTTAGTAGAAAATTTATAAAAATACCTTGTATCCAAACAGAACTTAATTAGAATATCATTTGAGTGGTCATTTATCAAGGTAAGAATCATATCCATATATATATGTTCAAGCGTAAGAAGAATTATTGCTCTGAACAAAAAAGGGGAAATGATTATGGTCAATTTCCCTTGTACTCCACGCTAGTTTAAGTAAAAAACAGTACGACCATGAAAAGCGGTGGATTCTCAGTCCCACATATTAATACCCACTACCCACTAATAGACATTATCATAAGACCATTAAAATTATGATATGATAAACGATATCAACCACATAAAGGCTAATGGATGCTATCACTAAGAATGTTGCTATTAGTAGTGGTGCTTCTTTTTAAGATACTGACCCTGATTTAAATCAATCGTGTTAAGTATTTAAAGGTTGAAAACGTACGTGATTATTGTACATGGACCATTGCATGAAACTTGTATAGTGTATATATAAAGTGCGGCGCTGAAGTGGCCGACCTTATATCCTTTACCACAAACTAATAACAATTTCAGGATTCCAATTGAGAATAAGCAAATTTTTCAGAAACCACGTGAATCGTGATATTCCGCTAGTTCTGAAATTCTACCTGTTGTATGCATAGTAGCATTAATTGAGTTCTAGAACACACAATTTATATATGATCATATTTCATTATAACTTAAAACAAATTCCACATATAATTAAATGCATGTGTTGTTGTTAAACTTTTAAAAGAAGTATGTAGAATAAAAAAATATAAGATTGATTTAGTAATAAATAAAGAAAAGAAAGAGAAATCTTAAGTTTGAATTTTTCTAAACACTAATAAGAAAGAAGAAGAGGAAGGAGACATTATGAGTTTGAATTTTCTCATTAATGAAAATTAACAACTAAAATTTATTGATAAAACAAAAGTTAAATGTATCATAGAATAAAATCATTTTATGTGTTTTGTATTTTTTTTCTAGGAAAGTGTATTATGATCTAGTTAAAAAATATTGAATATATTATTTGTTTTATTGATTTTAAATATACATTGTTAACATTTTTTAAAAAAAATTGCCTCAATTCACACTTAAAATCATTTTTAAAAAAATTAATTTATTTCTCCTAAAATATATTTGCATTAAAAATATGAGAAGTAGTCTAAAATTTTATCTAATTAAACATGAGTTGCAGTCAAGGGGTAATAGGCAGGAAACTAATACACTACAAGAAACCACCTTCATAGAAAAAAAATAGTAGAGGACCAATCCTGAACAAAAGGTAAAACAGCAAAATTAGGAAGAACTAATTAAAACATAGCTTGAACTTATAAGGATAGCTAGCTCATGCTTAATTTATCCGCTATGCTTGTCGGAAGGAATGAAACTAAAGAACTGACTCGAAACTCCAAAGCCAAAATCCACTATCTCCGGTGTGTACCCTGTAAATTAACATGGTTACATGGGTGTCAACATTATAAAAAGCATGTTCAATAATGAACCTTATCGTACTATATTAACTCAATCCGACTCTACAAGTGGCTGTATCTTTAATTTTATTTAAAAAGGCACATATCTTACATTATTTGGTTTAACATTCTTTCTAATATTTATATATCAACTTGTTTAAAAGACTTAATAATAAAAGACATGAGACTGGACCTTGTGTTTCTGATGTAGTGCATACATGTTGATTTGCAAACAATTCTTTGCATTATGTGGTTTTATATATATTAATTTTGTGAGGCCAAAGAGAAGACAGTCCGATTCTAGAGAAGACATTCAACGGATTGGAACCAAAAAGAAAACATCTACTTTCATTAGCAACTCGTGCAGCTCCATTATCCCAAGCTTTAAGAAATTCTTTTGCACCTACCTAGCCATGAACTTGATTTATATATAATAATAACATTTGAAGGCTGGTTTAAATTATTAAAAAAATAAATTTTGCTACCTCCAAATAAACTCAAAGGTGTATATCCAAACATAAGGTCAGATTTTCTTAACTGTATCCTAATCCTTAAACTCATGACTATGATGGCTATCTTCATCTTGGTTATGACACATCACACACTTGATTAGAATGAGACATTAATTTCCTCCTATCATATTTTGTCAGAAGAGCATTTGACATTAAATTTCTATAATAGCAAGCTAATGCGCTGTGGACCCCTCCAAGTCTATATCGTATTAAAAAGAGAGAAATACTTAATTTAAATGAATCAAAACCTGGGACCTATGGGAGTATTTATTTATTTTTTAAAAAATTTCTCCTTTTCATATACAAGACTTTGACTAAACCCATGATTCTCTTCGCGTGTCAAAATGCAAAGAATGGAATCGTACCTGTTTGCTTTCTTGTCCAATTGAGGCTTTCCAAGTACAAGATTAGGGATTTGTGGCTCTAGTAGTTTGTTCTCTTTCAAATAGTTGATCGATCCACGTTTGTACGTGGTCCTTTGAATAATATCTTCCATACACATAAGCATCAAGCAAGTAAATTAAAATCACTATATTAGTTTTATGTATCTATCAAAATGTTAATATTACCACTTGAACTTACAATATTAAATAACAAGAAGCTAACAATTTTCTTACATTTATTTAATCCAAGACTAGCATTTTTTTTTACAAATAGACTAGCAAAATTTTTGTCCGTATTTATCATGTATTCTATACTGTAGCATATCTTAATTTCTTTTTTTCTTCTTAGTTTCATGCGATTTGGGTAGCCCAAGGATCTCAATTAGAGAAGAATTGAAGAATAAATATGGAAATAATAACTTATTTATACCACTTATCTGAAAGAAATTTACTACTTCAAATTAATCTGTTACTTACCAGATGCTCTCAAGATCTTCCAATTTAGAGTACCTAAATATTAAGTAACATGTGTTTATACAATCAATCATGATTGGAGCTTACAAGTTTGAATCAAGTTGTTTATTTTCATCAAGTGCCATCAACCATAAGATTTTAATTTGATCCTTGTTTTCAGCTATTGAGACTAGCGAGAGATTGAGCTACTTCGGAATAGCAACTAGTTTGGTCCTTTACCTCACAAAGGTTATGCATCAAGAACTCAAAACAGCAGCAAGAAATGTGAACTACTGGGCTGGTGTCACAACTTTGATGCCACTGTTTGGTGGATTCATAGCTGATGCATATTTGGGCCGTTACTCCACTGTGCTGGCATCATCCATTGTTTATCTCATTGTAAGCTCAATCACTATTTCATTACAACCTAGCGCTCAAACTGATTTTACTCTCAAACATACTTTTGAACTCTTACACCGAAAATCCAAACATAGCCTTAGTATTACAAATATTATCATTTTTTTTAAAGACATATATTTTCATTATTGATTTGTACATTTCCTCTACATCTTCTAACTAAGAAAACTTGTTCTCATAAATAAAAATAAATAAAATGCAGGGTTTGGTTCTCCTTACTCTGTCTTGGTTCTTACCAAGCTTAAAGCCATGTGATGGCACAGACATGTGCACTGAACCAAGGAGAATTCATGAAGTGGTTTTCTTCCTGGCCATTTACCTTATATCTTTTGGAACTGGAGGGCACAAACCCTCCTTGGAGAGCTTTGGAGCTGACCAATTTGATGAGGATCATGATGGAGAAAGGAGACAAAAAATGTCCTTTTTCAATTGGTGGAATTGTGCTCTATGCAGTGGACTTATTGTTGGAGTGACCCTCATTGTTTACATACAAGACAACATAAACTGGGGAGCTGCTGATATTATCTTCACAGTGGTCATGGCCTTTTCACTGCTCATCTTCATAATTGGAAGGCCATTTTATCGTTATAGGGTACCAACTGGGAGTCCCTTAACTCCAATGTTGCAAGTTCTTGTCGCTGCCATTTCCAAAAGAAAGCTTCCATATCCTTCTAATCCTGATCAATTGTATGAGGTTCCCAAGTATAACAGCAACAATAGAAGATATCTGTGTCACACTAACAAACTCAAGTAAGTAGCATGACTTGCTAGTATTTGGCAAGCAAACACAACAAAATAAAACACTTTCTTTTTCTGTTCTTTTCTCCTTAGTGCAACCAAAATGTATCTCTGTTTTTAACACTGTCTCAGAGATTAATTTTGATACACTATCCATCTAAATAATTTTACAGTGCCAATTAATTAAAAATCACCTTATATATGACTTTTAAAGTAATTATTGCAAAAGTTAACAATCTTATCATATATGACACTGTAAAAACTTTTATACTACCAGTATGTTCTAAACTTCTAATTAAATTCTATGCTTAGAACAGAACTGATTATGATGTTTTGTTCCATTTTAACCTCTCTACCAAATTTATTTTTTAACATGTAATTCATCCTTGGTATAATTTGATTTCAGATTTCTTGACAAGGCAGCAATTCTTGTTGATGATGGAAGTTCAGCAGAGAAGCAGAGTCCATGGAACCTAGCAACTGTAACTAAGGTTGAAGAAATGAAGCTTATTATCAACATTATCCCCATTTGGGTATCCACCATACCATTTGGTATGTGTGTAGCACAAACAGCTACATTCTTCGTCAAACAAGGCACCCAGTTGAACAGAAAGATAGGTGAAGGGTTTGAGATTCCTCCAGCTTCAATCTTCACAGTTGCTGCATTGGGAATGGTAGTTTCTGTGGCCATATATGACAAGATTCTTGTGCCTGCGTTAAGAAGGGTAACACAAAACGAGAGAGGAATCAACATTCTTCAGAGGATTGGCTTTGGAATGCTCTTCTCTATTGCTACAATGATAGTAGCAGCTTTGGTGGAGAAAAAAAGGCTTGAGGCTGTTGAGAGGGACCCCTTGAAGGGTTCACTAACAATGAGTGTGTTCTGGTTGGCACCACAGTTTCTCATTATTGGTTTTGGTGATGGTTTTACTCTTGTGGGTTTGCAAGAGTACTTTTATGATCAAGTTCCTGACTCAATGAGAAGCCTAGGCATAGCATTTTACCTTAGTGTAATTGGTGCAGCGAGTTTCCTAAGTAGTATGCTGATAACAGTTGTTGATCACATCACTAAGAAGAGTGGGAAAAGTTGGTTTGGTAAGGACTTGAATAGTAGTCGATTGGACAAATTCTATTGGCTATTGGCAGCCATAGCCACGGTGAATTTGTTCTTGTTTGTGTTTGTTGCCCGTCGATATTCCTACAAAAATGTGCAAAAGTTAGCAGTGGCTGATTGCTATGAAGGCAAAAGTGACTGTGAGGGGGTGGAAACCAAGGTTTAGGGTCGTTCTAATTTTAATTACTAATGCCATTTAGACAACAGAGGGAAATGCACCAATTAGAACAAATATATTATCACATCTCTTGGTGTCTTATATTTATGCTTCTTATTATTCTCTGTTGTTCTCCCATCCTTAAATATGGTTTTGGGTTAGTTAATATCGAGATCCTATAAATACTAGTAAGTAGCTTAATGCACAATGCATTTTCACATACTCTCTGAAATGGTAAATCCAAACATCTTATGTCAATTTTATAACAAACCATGCCACTTAGCAACACAATGTTATCACTTACCAACCCTATAAACCATAGTCAATTTCAACTTTTTCATGTTTTCCGTCTATACCATCCTCAAATTCTTTCTGAAAATTTCCTCATTGTGTGCCACCTTATCCAACAGTCATTTTTTCTTTATCACCACCTACAAAAACAAAGCGCTGTTCGTTCTAAAATCTATAAGGAAGCACTTCTGCACTCCAATTGAACTATGCTAATTAATGAATTGTAGTTTGATGCTATTGTAATCTCAGAAATCAGAATCTTAGTTTTACCTGAGTAAGAGAAAATGCCAAAAAAACATCAGAAACATTACAACTTCAAGTTAAAAAAACAACTCTCCACTAACAAAATGGTCCTAAAATTAGTTATGCCATGACCAAAAAACAACAAAATAACTATTCCCTAAAAACAGAAACAAGAGAAACAAATAAAATACATTCACAATTCCTATTAGCAGTCTTAAACACATTTACTAACACTCCTCCCTGCTTTAGGAGTTGTAATTCGAATTTGCTAACTGATAATGAAACGGAGTAAATATCTGTTGAATTTCTGTTTTACTGTAAATCAGATAAATATCTCCATGTTTCTCTACTTCTCATAAAAAAAATAAGTTGATGTTGAAATTAATGCTTGGTTTTCCCATGAAAGAAAGGACTAGGAGAAATAGCAATAGCAACTTGGTTTTCAACAAGAATCTCCAGTCTCTTTCTATTCCAAGTTAAGATTAAATAAAATCTTCCTTGGCCACAAAGCTTGATTAACAAAAGTTGTGATTGTAAGATCAGTGAATCCAGCTTCGGTTGTAGATTTCAATTCGGGCTATTAGGCTGAGCTACTACAAGCCAGCACATTTTTGGATTGGGCTAGCTCGATCAAATTTAATGATAGGTTGGAATTTCGCTAGTAAAGTTCAGACTTTGCCTGGCCACATGAACTGGTTCATGGTAAAATGAAATTGTATTTCCGTTATTTATTTATTTTTTCACTCTAATTATATACAATGAAACCGTGATTATGATTCTGTAGTACAAGTGAACGACTCTAACCGTGTTTCCATGGAAAGAGTATTTTTGGAAATTAGTAAAAAGTTACTCACGTGAATGCTGAGAAAAACAATTTTAATTGTGTGAATAGTAGCTCCCATCAATTATTTATCAAACCCAAGCATAAAGATTAGCGTTTCTGCGGCCACCAAGAATGAGCAATGGAGTTACTCATTGATGCTAAGAATCCTAATCTATCAGTAAAAAAAATAAAAAATTCCTAATCTATCATTATTCATTAATACCAAATAAGTTAAGGCACACAAGTGCAAGCAAAAGGTTTGTTTGATTTGCGTAAAAATAAAAGAAAGTTGTACAATATAAAGTTCAGTGTTTGATTTTTGGCAAATTATATTTATATTTCTTTATTTTAGACAAATTTACTCAATACATTTTTTACCTCACATAAATCTTCTTTAATTTATATAACAAAATATCATAGTATACTTTTTCTGTTATAAATGGAGGGAAATTAAAATATTGTAAAAAAAAAACTTTTGAGAGACGTCAGTATAAGCATAAATAGAACAATATAAGTACATAAATTGATAAAAATCCTGTTTCGGCTCCTATAAAATTAAATTTATAAACTGCAATAATTTTATTATAATTTTTAATCGTTGATTTCAATCAATGATATAAGTACATTTTATCCTCTAAATTGTATTTTCTGATTTTAGAGGAATTAAATCCGATGTGATAATATCACATTAAATTTAAGAATTTCAATAAATTTGTTTAAATAACTCTAAAAAAATTAAAACAATTCGTATAATTATCTCAACTTATAAAATCAAAACTTATATACAATTAATTTTTATACAAAATCTATCACACCAATATAATAAAGAATAAATAATGATCAGAAAATAAGATTTGAGTACCATGAGCGTGATTGAGTATCACAAAATAAAAATGTTTTGAATAAATTATATTTTTAATGCTTTTATAGTTTATTTGGTGGATAGAATACGATATAATATGATATAATATCTATCTTATCCATGCTATATATCTATAATTCATTGTTTGTCTCTAAATTTTTTCTAGTTTTTCAATTTCTTTAAATTCACAATTTTTGGTTAAACTTCATCTATTGACCGTACTACACCCGCGAGAACTGCACCGAACTCGTGGAATAAATCACTGCACCGTCCCACTCCGTAAAACCCTAATTCGTTCACACCTAAACCCTTTTCCTTTTGTTGTTTTTCTTCACTTCCAAGGCTTCACTTTCTCAGAATTAAAACAAATGCTTTTCTTTTTTCTTTTTCTTTTTTGTTTTCTTATTCAGCTGTTTATTTATTCTCCTTCATCTTCACGCCCTGTTCCTTGTCGAGGAAAAGACCCATTCCATCACCCATGTATGATGTAACAACAACAATCCATCATCCTCTCCTGGGAACTAGCATTTGAGGTTTCCGAGGTTAATCGGGTACTCCGAGTAAAAAAAAAACAGAGAAGAAGAAGAACAAGGGTCTTTTTATTTATTTATTTTTCTGTTAAAAATTGAATTTTTGGGTGTTGGGTATGGAAGCAGCACGAATGGGTGTGACGGTTGAAGGTGGGCATGGAAACAAATCAAAAACAATGTGAGAATGTTGCAGCAGCAGCAAATGGGAACGGTGTCTCAGCTTCTAGCGGTTGGATTAGCCGGTGCTTTTGCCAAGACCTGCACTGCTCCACTTGCACGCCTCACCATCCTTTTTCAGGTTTCTTTTTGATTTATTTAGAAAAAGTATTTGTTATGAATGTGTTAGAGATTTAGAGATTCCACATCGACTATGGAATGGCCAAATCATGGTTTTAAATAGCGTTCCGCAACCGCAATTGTGGCCGCAATGTCAAGGTATTTTGATTCACCGTCACCGCAATGGCTGCATCAGCCGCATTTTCTTGCAATATAAAGGTTTTCTGACTTATCGCAACGCGACCACGACTGCAATTTAAAACCATGGGCCAAATTAAAGTATATAAGTGGTGCAACCCTCATCATACAAGCTGGTTTTGTAAGGTAAAGTTAGACCCATGACACACATTCTAAGATTTTGAATTTTGGGTTGCCTAGCATGTCATGGATGTGGATTTTGAGGTTTTGGCTTCTGGTTTAGTTAGTTGGTTGGTTGGTTTCAGTGGTAGATTCAATTCGAATCTCATTTGTCAACTAATTGAAATGAAATTCATAGTACATAAGGTTTTCTAGTATGTGTGCCACAGAAAGAAATATCATGGAATATTTTGAGTTTAATTTTTATACAATGTAAGGCAATTTTTATATTCTTGTCTTGTTTACTTAGGGAATGTATTGGATTAAGATTTTAAAATACTATTTTAAAAAACTTTGTAAGGATGGAATAATGACTTTTAAGATTTTTTAAAAAGATTTTTACAATTAGAATTTTGTAATTCGAATTTTAATGGATTTATAAAATATGAAATCATAAGATTTAAAATGACTCCATGAATTTTTTAAAAACATTCAAAATTATTGATAAAGATCCATGAATTTTTCTCACCTAACACTTTATCGCTTTCAACAAAAAGACAAGGGATTATAAACGATGGGGAAGAAATACATGTCAATTGGTAAAAAAGAAAGAAAGCAAGAAAGTCTTATGAAATCTTAAGGGTTTGGGTGAGATTGTTTGATGTGTATTTTCTACTAAATTTTTTTTATTAAATCTATTAAAATTCATCCTGAAAAAAAATTCATCAAATTTTGTATACTTTTGAATGACAAAAGACTTTTTTTAAGTTATAAGCAATATTAATTGAATATCAACGGAGTTTATAGAATTCCTTAAAAAATCCTAGTCTTGATGGAATATTACATTACTTATTTCTATTATTTAAAAATCTTGATTGAATACCTCAAGACTTTTTTACTAAAAGAAAATCATTTAAAATTCTTTGAAATCCTAATTGAATACACCCCCTTAGTTTCATTTGTTGTCTCCATTTCAACTTTAAATTTTCAAGCTTCAAAGTCAAATTGTGATAATTGTTTGATGAATCATTCTTCTGCTGGTAATCATTATTGCATGGTTGTAACTATTTGTTTTTTTACCTTCAATGACATTTAATAATCTCAGAACGTAAGTTAATTGATTTCATTGAAAAGGATAGAGTGTATATCCATCATTCTCCTCGTTAAATTCAAATTCAGTCCTTTCAAGTAATGTTTTTCTGACTATTTTACATGCGTTGGCTTTATCAGGTGCATGGTATGCATTTTGATTTGGCAGCATTGAGCAAGCCTAGCATTTGGGGTGAGGCTTCACGTATTGTCAATGAAGAAGGATTTAGAGCATTTGGTGACCATAGCTCATCGTCTCCCTTATTCTTCAGTCAACTTCTATGCATATGAATGCTACAAGAATGTAACGTCTGATGCTCTTCACATAATATGTATATGGTTCAGAAGTTGCTGTTTATGTTTCTAAAGTTTGAAACAATTTCATTGTCTCTTTATTGTGTTACAGCTATTACGTTTGCTTCTGGGGGAGAAGCATAGAGGAAATACAGGTGCAGATCTCTTTGTACACTTTGTAGCTGGTGGTTTGTCTGGCATAACAGCTGCTGCAGCTACATATCCTTTGGATTTAGTGAGAACACGATTTGCAGCACAGGTATTTACCAATTGTTGTGAGTTGAGAAATTTTCGGAGCTCAGTTTTTGCATTAGTGACTTGATTATATTTTAATTGGCATTTAGTGTTCCATTGAATTTGATCCAATTTGTAATGACTTTATGTTTGAGATTTTATTTTTACTGAGTTGAGACTAACATGCTATGTTTCTTTGCAGAGAAGTTCCACATACTACAGGGGCATCTCACATGCTTTTACTACCATTTGCAGAGACGAAGGGTTCTTGGGTCTCTACAAAGGACTTGGAGCTACATTGTTGGTATGCTCATGATGTATTTTCAATACCTTTTAGCTTCTTTATGTTGATGATCCTGCTATGTTTTACAAATGACATAACTGCTTATCTTGTGCGGTACAGGGTGTTGGTCCCGATATAGCTATAAGCTTTTCAGTTTATGAGAGCCTACGTTCTTTTTGGCAGTCCCGAAGGTGAATATCTGTATTTGCATTGAATTGAGAGTACATTATGAAGGGGGTTACCTCCTCATGATTGGTGTATATATTTGTAAATATTCAGTCTATTTCTTTAAAATTTAGGCCAGATGATTCTACTGTCATGATCAGTCTTGCTTGTGGCAGTCTTTCAGGAGTTGCATCGTCAACAGGTAAGGTGCTTATGGAATGTTGCTATCTCCAATATCATTTTTTTTCAATTCTTGAGTGTTTCTTTTAAATATAATTTTAGATAATAGATTACATATCCTGTTCCAGATATGATACATGCCTTTTTCTTTGAGCAAATAATGTTAATTAATGATATGATTGAATAAATTTGTTTAGGTCTATTGGGTATGATTGTAGTTTTCAGTTTTCAGATTTTTAATGCCAAATATCTTGTGTCAACTGGTGTAAGCTGACTTTCATCTCATGAACGATGAACAAGTGCCCTCGTTTGAAACACACAATGCCTTAGCGCCTTTAAAATGAATCAGTTACGTAGTGTAGTTAACTTATTTTTTTGTAAGAATATATAATTTTGTCAGTTATTGTCAATATAAGCTTTCCCAAGAAGTCATATGATAGAAGCTAGTTATCTTAAGATAGGAGCAATTTTCTCATTTGGGAACTTTTGTGTTTAATTGATGTCTCTTGCAACATGCAGCAACATTCCCCTTGGATCTTGTAAGGCGTAGGAAGCAGTTGGAGGGTGCTGGTGGTCGAGCACGTGTCTACAATACCAGTTTGTTTGGGACATTCAAGCACATAATTTAGAATGAAGGGGTACGAGGCTTGTATAGAGGCATTTTGCCTGAGTACTACAAGGTTGTTCCTAGCGTGGGCATTATCTTTATGACATATGAGACATTGAAGATGCTTCTATCAAGCATTCCAAGAGATTAACATTAGCATAAAGGGTGTTGCTAGGTGCATCCAGTGTTATTGGTGGTGCACCCAGCACCCCTGTGAAAAGACAAAAATATTTCCGTGTATTTTTTAAAAAAAATTTGTGCACAAGGTCATTGAGGTTGATCCGTGTATTGGTTTTGGTTGATTCGCAGAAGAAAAATTTGATCCATATGTGACCTAGATGATCCGCGAGTCATTTGCGGATCAACTTAATCCGCCGCAATATTGCGGATCAAGTTGATCCGTGAGTAGCCTACGGATCAACTTGATCCGCAAGCAAGTTGTGTCTTTGTTTTTTATTTTAGATGAGGATTATATTTTATTTTTGAATACGAATAACATAAAATTTGCACGAATTGAAACGTAAAATCATTCCAAACATAAAATAACATTACATTAGCTTCAAACATTACATTAACTTAAAGAGAGTGGAAAGAAATAAAATTTGCATCAAATACGACAATTGAGCCATGTTAATTTTGCAACAAGGACATAAATATATTATCTTTCATGTCGATTACATGCTTACTAAAAACAGTTAAAATTTCTATTGGCCCGAATTTTTTTCAGTAGTTAGAATGCACTAGCACCTTCATGATGTCATCGTTGGATTTCAGTTCAATAATTTCGAATTTGATAATTTCATGTGAATACTTATAGTGACTTGGTTGTCGAAAAAACAATCGTCTTACCGTTGTGTTTCATGAATACCATAAGGGGGAATCCCATGAGGCGCAACTTGTTTGATCAAATCCTCCAGTTCGTCCATAGTACATTCGAAAGGAATGTCAAACTTTTTGGGATTTTTTCCTGTGAACGAATAACCAACAAACTCATTTTGGCGTGATATGTTTCACCTCCCATTATAGGACATCATGAGTAAGGGTCATAGTGACTTGAAGTATGTTTAATATATCATCTGGTGTTCTACCAATGGTACATAATAACTCAATCAGATCAACACTTGAAAATTGATTATTACACATTAACATTGTGTTAACATCATCATTATTTTTCAGTTGCATACATTAAAAGCAAAGATGGTTACTTGTATCTGTGAATGACTACCGGTAGTAAATTTCATCCAAATATTGTTCGTCAGTTAGTTGAAGGGTATTATATATTCTGGTTTTTAATGTTTGAAAATCACAAGCGTTGGGTACTCGAAAAGGTACTTGAGTAGAGGTTTGAAAATAAACACCACTGTCGTTGTAAACAATGGAATCATTTGGAAAAATAAAACCTAATATGGAGTTCACAATTGTCTGACTGCTTGTTTCTCCAAAAAATGTTATACTTTGTTCAAAGAGTTGAGTTAGGAATGAATGTTTGATTTTTTTACCGTGTTCAACTGTGTGATATATATAGATGAGTTTTAGTACTATTAATTCAATTTTTTAGAATAAATACATACGCATGCACATGGTTTTTGTCTGTGTTGTCAACCACACCAATGACGTGACGTGATAACACGTTTTATGTTAACACACTTGCATTTCCCAATGTGTAGTCAAGTTTTACAGTGTACTGTCACGCTTTATGTTAACACGCTTGCATTTCCCAATATATTGTCAACTCAGACAATGATTTATCATACATGCGTACTTTATTTTAGTTGCAACAATTATTTTTTTTCGAATAAGCAACAAATTTTTATGTTAACATAACAAATAAACAAAGGTATATTGTCAATAATCATTTAAGTCAACATACTCTCTTTTGTACACGTCAAGCTTCAATAATGTTGCATTCTACTAATATATGGAGTTGGCCACTGCTTCGCCTAAGTATGACAATTGGTAGACCATTACAATGCTATCGACGGTAAAGGACGACGATCTTTTAAATAAATCTGTCGTACATGCAAAAATAAATAAGTATTAACTCAATCGTACACAACTAATTGTATAAATATAAAAAAATTTATATCTACAATGTACCTGAACAAAATGATTGCCATAGACGTGACTGATATAAATTATGCGATGCACCAAAGGATCTCCCGGTGGTTGACTTCTAAGAGGAAAAAATGTCATGCTTTATTGGTGAAACAAGGATACAAGGATTACATTATACCTTGATGCAATCACATATCTCATGTCGGTTATATCCATCCACTCATCCACAGTGACCTGAATGAAACAAATATAGATGTCAAAGTCTATTTTAAAGTTAAGTCTTAAAAATCAAAAACACAAATTAAATATCGTGGTTAACCCATCAACATGTAGTGACATCCTTAAATCCTCAAATTTGTCTGTGCCACCAAAGAGCTTCATATAGT
Source organism: Glycine soja (assembly GCF_004193775.1). Lineage (NCBI taxonomy): Eukaryota > Viridiplantae > Streptophyta > Magnoliopsida > Fabales > Fabaceae > Glycine > Glycine soja. Next base: position 16,485,465 of record NC_041008.1, on the reverse strand, counting down.
CTTCTGTGAATTTGGCAAGTTCTATAAGTAGATAGGTGCAGACCAACGACTAAGAGGCTTCACTCATACCTAATAAACCGGCAATCGCCTGATATCCACAATTTCCATCAGCTCCAACATCAACTATATTATCAATGAAGACATGGATAAATGACTGAAATTGATCCAGCATAGACATCATCCTTCTTGGATTGGGTTGGTCAGAAGATGATGAACTACGCCTCACTGACGAATTGTTATTTTGCTGAGAATGAAAAACATCTACATACTCCCAGTAACTTTGTTGACCTTGGGCTTCTTTTCATCGGTTTCTTCAGTGCACCTTTTGTGTTAACCTTTGCTAGAGGAGAACACATCGAATTTTGATCAGGGTATGCAATTCCTCGAAGCTTTGTCTTCAGAGAAAACTTACCACAAACATCAAGTTCATCAAATCTTTTGGATATTATTTCGATTTTTTCCTTGATGCTCACCTTGGGCTCAAATATCCCTTGATCTGAAAAACTGAGTCTCCTCCAGAACATATGGATTGAATCCAATAGGATACAACCAACAACATATTTGGATAGCTCACAAGCACAAGGAAGATCGTGTGTTGTTCTCATCACACAACCACAACTAGAAGGATTGTTGCCAGCATAGTGAACACGCTCAAATTTAGTAGCAATCTGATTTAAAGCATACCTTGAAACCATTCCAAGAAGATTCTTGTATAAGGTTTTTTTGAAGACATGTCCAACGACATGTGAACTTGTTTCAAATGATGCTCTAATTTCCGTGTGTTATAGTGTCATCATGTTGTTCATGGCATCCCAGACACTGCATAAGTCTGCAAGGCTATTTTGTAACACTTTTTTTAAAGCCCAGTGAGCAGATTCAACCCTACATTTCAAATACACAAATAACAATAAACATATACAACAATAAAAATCCATCAATTCATCAACGTTAATAGAAATAAGTGAACAATTTCATACCTGTTTGTTGTTGTGTTCCCTAAGTGCATCACCTTATTTGTCCACGCGGTAATAAATTTTTCCTTGTGTGAGATTATCCATATATCCTTCACATAATCAACAAACATTGGCCAAGGTGAACAAACCATTTCAAACCTCTTCAGGTACTCATCAAACTACTGCTCCGAAGGACAATCAACAAGAGTTCCCCAGGCATTCATGACATATTCCCAAGCATTTCTTTGACTAATTAATGATTTACATTTGCCCTTCACATTCTTGTTTATGTGAAAGGTACACAACAAATTTGTACACTCAGGAAATACAATTTTCACTGTATTCATCAATACTAGGTTTCTGTCAGTGACAATAACTCCAAGGAGGACATCACGTCTTAAAAATATACCTCGGAACCGTTCTAAAGCCCAAATCACATTATTAAGACGTTCACCCTCCAGATATACAAAATCGGTAGAGAATGTCATCCCAGTTGGTGTCACCTCAACAAAATCGAGCAGTGAGAGTCTGTACATGTTTGTTTTGTAAGTACTGTTTATCAAAAACACCAAATTACATGCGTTGGATAACTTCACTGCATCAGGGTGACACCAAAAAATATCACGAACCACGTCTTCATCCTTTAATCTGTTCTAATGAATATACTGATCCCGTTCAAGAAGCTTCATTAGATGCTGCATTTCATTATCACTTCCTCTTATGGAAGAACGATATGCACTTTTTGCATTGTATATTTGTTTGATGGTCGTACAACTATTCACATTGTGCTCCTTCAAAGTCAACAGAATGTTTCTTAGTTTGACCATTGACTTCGTCATATCAGCAATAAGTGTCTTTTCAATTTTACTCAATCACCCGGCATATGAATGTCCAACTAATGACTTGGCCAATTCATGATTATGAATCCCACAAATCAACTTCGTCATCCACCCTTGTCCTCCCACCACAAGCTTACCACGAAGCTTGAAGGGATACCTATATTTCCTAGTCTCAGTGTCTCTTCTAACAAATTCTTTCTTCCTACACCTATACTCGCCACTCCTTTCACAGTCAATTAACACAAACAAAGTCCTTCCTCTACTACATGTGTTTATGTCAGACCTTACAATCACTGCCACAAATCCATTTTCATAAGCAACGGATTGAGCCCACCACAAAACATCATCTCGGCTGTCAAACACCTACAAACCAATCCTGATAATTTCAGTTTCCTACAACATATTTATTTTATTAAATCACTCAAAATCATGAACATTATTACCTGAGAAATATTGAATGCATCCGAACAATCAACATGTGGTTAATTCACACCACATTCTTCTTCATTTTCATCATCCATATCCACTTATTCAGGCATTATACCTTCATACATCCACTGATCTTCGTCCCTCTTAACAATAAATCAAAAAATTTAACACAAACATACAACACATAACATACAAAACTATACATAATAACTCATCATTACCAAAAAGCCAAAACCCTATTTCATTCTACACGTATAAACAATTCAAATAAAAAATGATAATACAAACAAAGTAATAAATAGAAAAAATAAAACTTTAAAATAAAATTTGTTACGGATCAAGTTGATCCGTAAGTTACTTACGGATCAACTTGATCCTCAAAACACTTTTGGATGAACTTACGGATCAAGTTGATCCGCAAACTTTTTACAAATCAAGTTGATCCGTAAGTTCATACTTGATCTGCGACAATGAAATATACATGCGGATGAAGTTGATCCGTAAATTCCTTACAGATCAACTTGATCCGTGTGAAACGCAGTACACCAGAACGCACCCAACATTGTGTACCTCGTATGCCACCGCTGACGACCACTGCAACATCGAACACCGCCGCTACCTCCACCTTCACCTTCACTGAAACAAACAAAATGAGGAAGCACTGTGCACCAGAGACAGAAAAGAAAGAGAGAATGCACAAATGACAGCATTGTGCCATTTTAAAACTCGAGGTGACACTGTTCACGATGACACTGTTCACCGACGAGACAGACAAAGAGAAAGAGCAGCAAAGACATTTTGGAAATTTTAAAAAGTTGTTGGGTGCACCAGTAATAACGCTGGGTGCACCTAGCAACTCCCTAGCCTAAAATATTTTTCATCATCACTTCTTAATCCTTGGTAGGAAATTTTGTGGTCTTAGCCATGGCTACATTTTTTCTGTGTATATGTAGTCATAATTTAGTGAGTCACCTCAATAATACCTATTCGAAATTTAGGTTAAAGTTATGGATGATTAGCGAAATAATTTTGTTATAGAAATTTTCACGATTGAGGTATTTTATTTGTGCATAAATTTTGTGTAATTTCTGTTATTTAATAAGTAACGTTTATTACTCAACATGTAATTTTTAATTTTATTATTCAATATTTTTTATAAAAAAAAATGATGTTCTCCTTTTTTCGAAAGAGTCCCGAAAGTGAAGTCGAAAAAGTTTTATGCCAAATTACAAGTGTTGGCGTGTTCGGCGTTCATTCCATTCAACTTTGAACAACCATCATTATCTGTGACATGTGAGTTATCCATGTTCTGTTGGGTCCAATCCACCTATCACACCAGAAACTGATTACTATCCAGTATGAGATCATATATTCCACTGAAAAATTCCAGCATCAAATTTTACAAAATTTGGGATTTTGTCTCGTGTGTAATCTGATTTTCATTTAATGCAGAGAAAATTCTTACTAAATTATGATTTTTGTGAAACAAACACCACCACCATGACAATCTCTGCAGTTCTCAAAGAAATGCGGAGAGAATTAAATCCTTAAAACATCTAACTATATGATGAAAATTATAATGAATTCAGGTTGATAAATATGGACAATTTAATGAGGAACTGCATTCTGTGGAAATTGTTTTGAAATGAATGTAGAGGATCCTCAGCACTGCAGCATCATTCATGTTGTTTAGTGATATTTTGATATTGATCAACAAATAAGATAAATAGATTATTAATCTGTGCCTTTTAAAATGTTCACATCATGATGAATGAATATATTAAATATTCATATTTATCAATAAAGTTTATAACAAAAATGTCACTTTAAAATTATACTTTTTCTAATATCTCTCCCCACTCCCCAAAAAGAAAAACAGAAAGAAATAAAAGTGTAATAAAACCTCCATTGGCTTTGGTTTAAATCTAAATTCAATCAAAATTTTCATTCTCTTGCAACCCGGTCTGCATTATGCATAGGTTAATATTGATATAATTTTTTGTGTACAGTGATCACTCTGAAGTATGAACCTAGGATCTCACCCATGCACCACTAGGCCGACTATAGTGGTTTGATTAACATTGATATATAATAGTGGCTGGTTCACTCTTAAATATCATGAATTTTCTTTATTTTGTTGTAAACCGGTAAAATGGAAACAAATTGGTCCACCTATATGGTCACATTATGAACTTGTCCTCAACAAATTGAGATTCTATACCTTTCAAATTAATTTCAAGCATAACACTCAATGGTCCTAAGGTATAGAACATGCTCTAGAAAGTATTAGATTTAGTTAATAAATATAACAGATAACATTCATAACTGGCGGTGGCAATGCAAAACATATCAGGTGGTATCTATTCTTGGTGGAATGAAGTGTTTCGTTTCCATGAAGCTAAGCAATGTTATTAGTTGTGGCATGCAAGGTGATGCAACCCTTCTGGTTCTTCATCCATGTGGTATCAATTAATAGTTAAGAGAATGAAAGTTCAATTAACTAAAACTGAATATGACATGTGATGTTAATTAAGAATACATAAAATTTGTACTCGCATATCAATATGTGTATCTTGTGTAATAGTATCATAGACTCGAAAGTTCGAATATCATGCCCTAAAAATCTATTCCCAAATAATCTAAATTGTATTAATTAAATAATATTGGGGGTTTTATACTTTGGGGATTTGTTGTAATTAGATTCAAGAAAAGAAAACTAAAAACAACAATAGGGTTGAGAAAGATATATGTATGAATAAAGATGTTGGGAAGATTCAAGGGGTACACCTGTGTACCAGGAGCCACCACATAAAAAAATCTGACATCATACTCTAACCCAAAACCTTAAGATTCAGGTTTATGGGTCTTCTCCTCACTTATATGGTGTTCAACCTTTTCACTTCTAACCGATGTAGGACTTCACCTCACACTTGTACTCCAACAACTAAGTCATAATCCAAGTTCTAAGAGGATTAGCTAACCATGGTCATAGAACAACAAAACAACATACAAGATTGTATTAAGAATAAAAGAAATCGAAAACCTTGCATATTAAGACCCTAATTGCCCTCGGTGCAATTTTGTCTCTCAAAAGCCCTTCTTCCTCAAATGTAAAATAATGAATACCTAGACATAGACCCCAATACTTTATTTATAATTCCCTATAGATAATTACTCTATATAGGCGCACTACTACCGTTGTGAAATTTACCATGACTGTGGTTGGAAACATGTGACATTGAAGCTTTGAGGCATTATGAACTCACTATGGATCTCATGAGTTAACCACAATCATGATGGAATTTACCATGACCATTGTTGGAAAGACGATGTTGTTCTAAAGGACAATTATTTTTTTGACATGGTCGTGTTGCTTGTCAAGTAACAAAGTCTTCAAATCTTTAGAAAACATGTAGTTTTCAACTCTATTCCTTAATTGAGCAATTAGGCCTCTGCAATACAAAATTAAAATTCAAACGTGAGTTCTGCCAATGAAATACATGGAAATGACACAAAAATTCACAAAATATCCCTCAAAATATAATTTATCAATACTTATGTTTGATCCATAATACGATTAGGATTTTTAAAAAGGGTTACAACTAAGGATTTTGGAGTTACCAAAACTGCATCGCGATCACAATTGGCCACATTTATCCGTAGTTTCTCATAACATCAAAAATTGTGATTAAACTGCAACTACAATCGAAATTTAAAACTTTGACCGCAACCAGCAATTAATTTTAAAAAAATATATTTTATTTTTACTCACTTAGGTTACAAGTTTTAATCTGTATGAACAAGATACTTATCTGTCCATTTCAGTTCTCAATTGGGACAGAGATCTTTATCTGTATGGCATGTATCCATAAAGATTCTTATTTGCTAATGTTGTATGATCAGCAATCATTTTAGTTTTATTCTCTTTTTTGAACCCTTATAAATTCGTATGAAGCCCCAATGCAATCCACTACAGACAAAACCTTCTTTCCATATATTATTTGCTACGTACTGTTCTTTCTTCTTCTCATTAGTTTAATACCTTTTGGAAGAGCTGTTGAGTGGGAAAAGCTAATCTGCATCCTGAGGTTTAGAGCAATGTTTTTGTTGCATCTAGTCCTTGGGATGCAGATTATCTCTTCCTTAACGACAATGCAGACCGGTTTAATTAATCATTTTAATATCTTCCACTGGTTCAATGCTTCTTTGGGAGAATCACTATTATTGGGTGAGGACAAGGTAATTTGCATCCCAGGTTTAGAGCAACATTTTAGTTGTTTCTAGTCTTTGGGATGCAGATTATGGATTCTTCATCACCAATGCAGAACGATTTAATCAATAAAATGTGGATGTGGTTAATGTTCTTATTTACTGAACAATTACCAATTTATTTTCCCAAATAGAAACAACAATCACTCCCTTCCTTATTTTATGGTAAGGCATTTATTTTTTAAGAATATCATTAAAAAAATTAAATTTTTTTACTATTCTAAATGACAAATAGTGTAAAATAGAGAAATATTTCAAAAGTGACAAATAAAATGAGAGTAGTATAATATTTCTAATTTTACCATTACCAATGGATGTGGATCATACTCAGGTAGGTAGCTGCTATCATACTAGACAGTTGAGATCATTAATTGCATTATCAAATATTGCATCTTGAAATCTTACACACTAAATATAGACCATCCATGTAGAGAAATTCATATAAGAACCCGCAACAATTTATCTATTGGCAATAAGGATGTAGCTAGTTTCAGGAACAGTCTGCAAAGCTAACATAATATAAAATTAGAATTTGAGTTTGAGTTTAGCTCAATCTATAAAGCTAATTTATTGAGTGAGTTGTCTCCACTTGTATAAACTATTTTAACTTTATTACTAGTCAAAGTGAGATTAACAATACACCCTCTCATACCAGAGATTGAATATCTGGAATGCAAAGTTGTAGGAGATAAAGGGTGACCTGAAAGGTCCAATAACAATCACTAGGATAAATTCTGATATTACCTTATTATCTAAGTTTGAGCCTAAACTCTACTACAAATTAAAGCTAGGTTATCTTTGTGTAACTCCAACAAAAAGCTTGGTGACTCTAGACAAATGTTGACCAGTTACGTATGATCATCATCCTTATGTAACTTTTTGTTCGTTGTTTAAGCTTGTATAGGCAGTAAGCAGTATAGCACACATGCCAATTAGGAAATAGGAACAACTACTTGAGGTTTGAATTGGATATCAATCAAATTACATCAATGGCTCAATATCCTGGTTTTTAGACCAGAAGTTCCTTCATCTCTTCACTAACTATACGAAGCTTCTATTTAATGCATGACCATGCATGAACATCAGAATTCTGCACCTCCACATGTTTCTTCAACTTTCTGTCTAACTATTAACTAAGATTGTTTTCTACAAGGAAAATCAATTGTAACTCACGTGCTGCAAAGCACGAGGTTGAACTTAAAAGTGACAAATGCTAACATGAAACAAACTCTTGTCATAAGTACTTATGTTTGTGTATAGTCAGAACATATGTAGCAACATCACCTTGCTGAAATGGCTTAATTTAAATAGCATTTTGTAATTGCAATTGCAGCCGTTATATTGTGGTTGGGCAGTACAAATGCAATTGTAGCCACATCAACATCTGTAGCAGGAAGAAATTTGATGCTACTTGAGCTTTGACTCTTGAGACGAATTGTAACAGGTTTTTGCTATATCTGCTAAATATCTTTGAAGCTGTCTAACTATTAGCAGAAGCTGTCTTAATTAATTCAGTGACAAAGTAGAAAGAAATGGATCTTTTCTATTGTATATGTTCAATACAAAGGAGGAATTTTGCTTTTGTTCCTTCTGTTCATTATGCAAGATATGATAGAATCTATATCTCAATCATGACAATTCCTGTTACTTCTTAAATTAGGGAGTGGGCTTTGTAGAATGACGTAAATATATGATTTCCCTTTTAACAATCTTAATCTTAAGCACATCTATAAGTAACAATAGACTTTTCTGTTACTGAGGCCATTTGGATGTTTATGCATGTTGGTTAATAACTGAGCCTTTTTTCATTTTAAAAAAATGTTAACATGTCAATTATTAATGTAATTTGATATGATTGATATATAATTTTTTTTTAAAATGTCGGCAACAATTGAATCTCTAAACTTTTATGTGTATAAAAAAGTATCCTTTGAGAGAGATTAATGCTTTATATAAATTTCAATATGTCAGTAGATTAATTCTTTAATTTCCCATTGCAGATAGAGAAACCTTGGATTAAAAAAATACCATCTGGTTTTTTGTCTTTTTTTTTTTTGTAGATTCCTTAACCAATAGGATATTTGTTAATCAAAATCCTTTATTAATTAATTTTGTATTCATAATTAAACCTGACATCTGATTCCAAGCAAAATATTAGGATTTTCCCGAATAAAGTGAACTAAAAGATATGTTTTGCCCATTTCTCCTTAAAAGTATTTTTTTTCTTATTGACTGTCCCATCACTCTCTTGCCTTTATCCTGCATAAGAAGAATACAGATACCACTGTCGTTATGATTTGATGATATATGGAAAAAAATATTGTTGTTGCGTGCATAGCCTTTATCAGTCTCCCTCTCACCCCGGATCTTCATACTCTGCCAATTAAACAGTTTGGGATCCAACTTAAGTCTTATGGGCAGTGGCGATCGAAAATCCTAAATAGTGAGTGTAAATTATAAAAAATAAAATTAGAAAGTTGAATTATATAAATATAAATAAAATAAAATAAAATATAAAAATATAAAATTTTATTTATAAATTTGATAAATTTTAGAAAATGAGAGAATGTAAGTGCACATCTTCGGCTGGTTGTAGGTCCGCTATTGTCTATAAGGCAATTGCATTTGTTCATTAAGATATTTTTTATTTTAATATATTTGATAAAAAAATGTATCCCATAAAAAAGTAGATGTTGCTTTCATAATAAGAAATTGTTTTTATAAATATATTTGGTATGAACGGAGAAATAAGAAAGTCATGATTAATTTATATAACTTCTGTTAAAAGTGATAATTAATTTTTGTCGAAGTCTCCGGTACACACAAGGTGGTTATTGTTTTCCAATTGTAATTTCTAGAAACTTAAATAATTTAAAATTTTTTAGCATTGATCGAGATTATTGTTTTGTAAAATCTTAAGTTTCTTTTTTCTCTCGCTACAAAATATTTCTGGATCCCTCCCTGTAATTAAGAGAATAGGAGTATGTTTGGTTTGCTGTCTCACAAATTTCAAAATCAAATTCAATAGTTCAACACAAATGGAACGTAAAGAAAGAATAAAAATGTTTTTGTAATATATGTTTGATTCCAATATCTGATTGTAACGATTATTTAAACATGCACTAAATATATATTAATTTTTCAAAACAACTGAAAACTTTATGCTATCTTTTAATTACGAGCCCTTGAAATAAAAAAGTAATCTAGATCAAAAAATGGTTTATGCATCCTGGAACATGTTTTATGGTCTTGATACCTTGGTGTAATCAGCAATTACATTAAATAAATTTAATGTCAAGTGATTGATGAATGATGAGCCATATCTATAACATGGCCAGCATCTCATTCAACACGGTTTTTACCTAAAAATCCAATAAAATATCTTAAGGAGACATGGAATCACTCCACAAACACGGTAATAGCTTTTGCAAATATAGTGCTTATCGTATCACTGATATGGCACCTCAGATGCAAACCAGAAGGCTGCTCAGTGATGAAAAGTACAATTGAATATTTTATATTTATCATTTTTCTTTTAGCTTTAGTCTAATCAAGGTTTTTTTTTTCTTTCTCGCGCGTTTCTTTCCTACTGCAAATTAAAATGTAACATTCTAAATATTTGGCACACTAAAAAAATTAGTTTTATAACTATAATTAATTTTATATAACTAGTTATATAAAAATAAGTATAAAACTATAACTAATTTTATAATTATGAATATTTCAATTAACTTATTTTTATTTATTATTAATAATTAATTGTGTAATTGATTTTAAATATAACTTGTTATATAATTAATTTTATAACCAATTTATTCATACCTAGTCATATATTCATATTTTAAAAATAATAATTAATTATATCAAATTATATCCATGTTTTAAAATTATTCATAGTTATAGGTATAATATCCACTTATAATCTAGTTATTTATTAGGTATGATTATAATTATATAAATCCCAAAATTTTGAGCACAACGTTACGAAGAAATTATGTTTGCTGAGTGCAGTGATTCTTCCTTTATTTTCAATAAGGTTTGAACTTGAAACTACAAGTTGGATATAGTAACTTGTACATTGAACTGATTGACGTTTAAGAAGTATATTTGTTATTATGATTATAATTCATGATTGATTGTAAGGAGTGATAAAATTTAATGACAAATGATACACAATCATTACATATTCATAATATATAATAACAAATATACAAAGCTTAATTAGAAGAAGTATATCTAAAGAGGATATTAAATTTATACAAGTTACATAAAAATTCAACATGAATTTGTAATAGATGCAGTTAAAAAATAATTTGTAATAGATTACAAAGAAACAAGTTCAAAGAAAAAAATGTTCTTTCTAGAATAATTAATTATTAGATATTGTAATGGATTATATTGTTATTTCTAGTTAGGCTGTCTGGTGAACAAAGTAATCGAATTCAATAGAAGTATCAGAAACAAAAATTAATCAATTACCCTTAATATTATCACTTGGCCTTTGAGCATTTTGTTACATGATTAACAAGTATGTGAAATCGTAGTTTTGATTGTCTTTACAGGGACTTACATAATACTTTGCTAATTTCTACAAAATTCACTATCCTGACGACAATCGGAAACAAATAATTGATTAGAAAAATAAGTATCAAATGCTAAGGATTCAATTAAACAACAATTAAATAAGCAAATAAATAAAACTATTTTTTTGGAAATTTTCTTATGAATAAGATTAGCGTTGTCTCCCTCACTATCATCTTGTAAGAGAGTATTAGACTATTAATATGATAAAATAATTAATTATTTATGTTACAATTTAAATTCAAGTTATAGATATATTTAAATCTAAGTTAATTATAGATAATTTAATAGATAATTTAAATTTTATTAGTATTTTTTATTCTATATATCTCTCTTGTACATTTACAATTAAACTGAATAAAATTTTAATTATTTCGTCTTTTTATACCACAATACTTTCTTCTTTTCTTGTTCAAGTAATTGCAAAAGCCGACACTTCTGCTTAGCAAAAATTAGGTCTCACTAAGCCAAAGTCATCTTGAGGCAAAGGGAGTTTGAAGGACTCCTCACTCAACAAAAAAAATAGGTGTTTTTGAGCAAAATGTGCTTGACACACGTAACTTTAATTAAGACGTACATTCTCGTTGAACAAGATCATCATTTTGCCAAACGTAACGAAACTGAATTGAAGAATAACATAAGTGCTCTCAAAACACCTCTCCATTATGCTTCATTTACCTGCAAAAATTACTAAAAGGTTGAATAAAATTAAGTCCTAAAATAAACCTTTACTCTAAGATACATGGGGATATTTATAACTTGAACCTTTGTTTTCTCTTTGAAAGGTAATTATCTACCAGTATGCCTAACCTTCTTAGGTGGCTTGTTTTCTGATGGGCCCACAACCACATAGCTAGCCATTCAGATTTACCTTATAGATGTACATGATAGATGGAAATAAATAAGCTTAGTCCATATTAACAGTAGGTTATATTGTACTTATACATATTAAAAAAAGTATTTTTTTTGTTAGGTTTATTAATTTTAAGAAAATAGATTTTAAATTATTCAAAAATATTTTTTTTACTTACTCTCACTAATTAGTCAATTTATAATTTTTTTTTACTTATAAAAAAAGTTTAACAAGTCGGTCATTGAAATGAATATAAATAAAACATAATACAATAGTCATAATAACAATTACATTAAATTTTTACTATAATGTTTTAAGATTATATGCATTATATATATATTTAAATCCGTTAGCTTATGTAAGTTAAGGGATTAAGGCTTATTAATTAGTCTAGCTAGTAAGTAGTAGGTTTGTAGACTTATTTTAAAGGTTTTTATTATAAAGTAGGTTTCAAATAGATTTTTAGATTAGCCCATACTTTTAAAGTATTGTATCAGAAAAAAAAACAAATACTCTCGGTTCATTACAGCGTACTTCGGGGATAATTACACCCTATAGACAACACATCCCATGCATGCTTCAATGAATATGTAGTGTAAAGCTAAGGAATACGCGTCCTAATTGTGGAGAGTGGAAACCCGTAATTTGCAGAAAATGGTCCAAGTCTGGCATACAAATTGGTCATGTTTTATGCCCAATATCATTACTAGCTGATACATAATAATTTGGAATCCTATACCTTTTAAATCAACTTCAAGAATAACATTCCTATGGTCCTCAAGTACAGCATATACATGATCTACAAATGATGGACTCGCAGGAGAAAAAGAGATAACATGCGCATATATATCTAGTAGTGGAAGTGTTTCCACTTGCCAAGAAGTTAAACAATTTTATTACTAGTGGCATGCAGGTTGATAGCTTGATACATGTTGCCCTTGTGGCTCTATTTCAATGTTTTAGCATCTATCCTCACATAAGCTAATAACTTACCGAAAGTGCATGCATTAAAGGAAGGATGAGGTTCATAATGAATCGTTTCTTCACCCCTTTTAGTTTTAGATCAGAACTAAAAAGAACATGCATTTGTTTTCTGCCACCGTAGGAATAATTTAATTAATTTCCTTTCCCTTCTCAATTCATACTTTTGTTATCCTTTAAAGCCAACATAAGCTATCTTCTATAATTAGCATTAATTAAGATTTCAGTTTTTCACATCTCACTTCTCTTACATTTTCCCCCCCGTGATTTTCCTCTTTCAGCATCTCTAGTCATATCTTCATTTGATAATTATATGAATAATTCATTTAAAATTGTCTCAACTAACACCTAAATGAAATAATTAAGATCGGAGATTAAATAAGAATATTTTATTAAGTTAATGGACTTTGACATGATCAAATAATGATTTTTAATCTATTACATATTAGCACAAAAAGATAACATATAGTTTTTTCCTTCTATATCAAAAATATTTTCAAATAAAAACAATTCTATTGTAATAAAATATAATCATGACGACAATCATTCTTAACCACACATAATATATAGTTTTATAACGGAGAGAGTACAATTTGTAGATTGTAACAGAAGTTTGAAATCTTTGTTCAGAAGGTGTATAATAAATATTAAAGCACGTGACACAAGATTATTAAAATTCCATGTCGTTCAATATAGTTTCTACGTTCTCATCATCAGCAACGATCATTAGTAATGCCACGCAGGTTAGGCTTGCTTTCATCACTCTACTATTTCTATTTCCTTCTATACATTTTTTAAATTTACAATACACAGGTTAAGAAATATAATTATTGTCATTTTTGTTTATATCAAATTATTTGTATTTTATATATATATATATATATATATATATATATTATCTTTCTTATTAATTTATTGCTCTATATTCTCTACACTAATGTTTCTCTTTCTTTCTTGTGTAGTGATAAACAGAAAAAGTTGTATTTAATAATATTATCCAAAACTCTCAGAACGTTAGATGGATATAGACACAAACTCTCGTCCACAAATAAAAAGAATAAGGAGTATACCGATTTTCTTAATTTTCATATAATTGAACTAGGGGCAATTAAGAGCTTATTGAATCCCCAAATTAACCAATAGATTGTGCTACCGAACGATGGAGACCCTCAAACCAAATACAAATATAAATGGGGCTATCTTTCCTTTTCAATTCATTGTCATATTTTTGAGAGAGGGATCAGCAACACAAGTTCTACACATGGAGTTACATCTTAAAGCTTAAGATTCTTATTTTAGAGCGTAGGAACTAGGAAGCTTCAAGCACACTGAAGCACTTACATATTCGTAACTGCGTTTTCGTAAATCTAGAAAGAATAATTAATCAAAAAGCAGTCAACAAAAAAACATCGTTACCTTTGAAAAGTGAGGACCAACCGTATGATTGGTTAAAGAAGAACATGGATCAGGTGAATTTGATTAGATATTAAAGCCTTTTAGCTTTTCCCGTGGACCCTATGATCACATCACATCTCATAGAATATTAATAACTTTGTGTGTGATTGTAATTTCTGAATCAAACAACTGTTATCACTCCAACCTACTGCAAACAATTTTTTTTTCAGCTAGATTTTGATGTTTTATATATTTATTATTTGATTTATCTCCATTGGTTTAATCCTTCATTGAAAATAATGTTGGTAGGATTTTAAATTGTGATTTTTTGTCTCATTTGCAAGTATACCAAGTTACATAAGTAGTATAAAACAATAAAATTGAGTATCAAATTCTACAAATATTATGCATGTACTCAGAGTTTTATATATATATATATATATATTAAATTAGTGATTCAAATCTAATCTTGTTCATTGATTAACTACAAGTATAAACTAAAATGAATTAACTACAAAGCAAGGAATATGAAGGTTGAGAAAAATAAATGCACGAAGTAGTGAGATGGTGTTGTGGTAATTTTAGGAATGTGTTGGGAGTTTTGCTTGCCAGAATTTCTCTTGATGTAATTTTAATGAATTTTTTTTTTCTTAACATTAATATGGTTATTATCCGCATTTATTAGTTTATTCTAACCAAAATCCTTCAAATGAAAGAACCTAAACCACTTAATATTGCTCTTAATCTCTTGGCGATTGATTACTAAATAATTTACATAAGAGAAGAGATGCATAAACAAACTAAAGAAAAGCATTTTATCCCTATATATGACTCACTTTAGATATTATTTCCAAGTTCTTAGCATACAAACATTTCCCAATATTTATATCCTAAAATAGTACATAAAAATGGATGATCAAATCATAAGTATGTAAATAAGCACATGAATGAATAATAATAACAATATATTATAAGATAGTTTAGAATCATTATATTAGAGAGTTTGGTTTGTAGAACTCCCAACAACGGATGATTTTTAGTCTCTTATTGTCATGAGAAAATTCAAAAATAAAGGTGGTGAAAGGGAAGAAAATGAAAGAAAAATGGATTGAAATGAATCAGCCAGATCTCTGGAAAATGGATTTTCCATGCACCGGCTGGTTGCTTTCCTCTGCTTCTTGCTAGTTTCTTCATGTCTAAGGAAATAAAATATGTTTCCTTTCCTTTTATATGTCTCACCAATCAATTGGCCAATCAGAACTCTCTTGTGCGCTTAGCACAACTCTCGCGCTGAACGTGCATGTTTAGCAAGATCAAGTGGTCACGCACTAAGCACAAGCTGCTCGCTTAACGCGCTTGCTCGTGACAGTTATCTTCCATTCTGACTCCTTGTGCTAAGCGGCTAGCTTGGGTTGAGCGGTTCTGACTCACTGAGCGAGGTCACGCTGAGCACGACACTTCTGTTCATTCATCCTCTTCCATGTCTCTGCTACAACTCAACTTTACACAAAATACAAGAAAAATTACTCTAAAATCATTGACTTTAATATCTTCTAAATAAAAACTCAAAAGAAGTTAAGTCTTATTGTTTTAACACAAAATAAACAATAAAATAAACAATAAAAGATAAGAAAATGAGATAATTACTATGTGATTTCAATATACAAATAACGTATGCATAGCACCTATCATGACTATTACTTTATAGTATTAAATTCCCGCTTAATGGAGGTGCAATATGCCTTGTTGCCTACTACCACTATTAAGACATTATGGTCACGTTGTAAATCGAGCTCTGGTTAATTTTTTTCTCGAAATTAATTTATTATCTCAATTATTTTTCTTTGAATAACTCTCCGTAAAAGAAAGGATTTAGATGGAGTGATGTTGTTCGATATTAGCTTGCCCCAAGATGAATTATGAAACAGATTTATGAAAAAAAAATATACATTCAGAGGATATAAAATTAATTTGATGATAAAGATAGGAGAAATAAATAGATCGTGACTTTGAACCTTAGTTTATTATCTACTATAAAATCTTTAACCTATAGAAAATACCATTTTAGCCTTAACTAAATTGTGTCATCAGTCCAATTGAAGGTCATTTTTGTCAATTCTCTCTTTTTTTTCAACTTTTTGAATTTCAAAATCCTCTCTTTCTCTCTCGTACACCATCTCAGCAAATGGATATTGTTGAAAAGATTTCAACAATTTTAAGCAGAATTTTGCCCTCATTTTGAATTTTGATAATATCCTCCACTCATCTCACAAAAACAGCATTGTCGCACCACCAGCGCCGTTTCGCATCATCTCCGACCAAAACTATCTCCTCCATCCTTCATCCACAGTAACCAAACTCTGACCACCACCAAACAGCATTGTTGCACCACCACCGTTGCGTTGCACTAACAGGTATTTCAATGTGACAGATCAAGTTTGAAATATTTGTCTTTTGTTGCTTCTTTCTTCTCATTAGATATAGACTTTTTATTTGATATACGTTCCAAATTTTTGTTGGTGTTTTTTAGTCTTGCTTTTGCTTCTTATATCATAAAAACAAATTCTACTTAAAATTGTTGAAATCTATTTTTCTTATGAGGTGTTTGACAAAATGTCTCACCCAAATTCTATTATGATTCCTAGCAAGTCTTAGGTTACAAAAATGCCTCACCCAAATGCCATTAAAATTGTTGACATATGCTTTTTAATCTTCTATATATACATGTGAATTCCCACCTCTTTTTTTAAAAAAATTCTCAAGACCTACTATTAAAGAAAGTTCAAAAATTTAACTCAAATTAAATGTGTTTTAATTCCTATGAAAAACTGCATCAACAATGGCACTAGAAAAGCATACATTTTGACACAGTACATCTCTTTGAAAGTCATGGGTTAGTTCCTTAGCAAGTTTTAATTTTTATTTTTTCTTTATTGTTGTTTTTTATTTCTACTTATTCAACAATTTTTTTTACTATGCATTGTCCAATGTTGATATAAGATAAATGGTACTAAATTGGAAATCAGTTGCTTCTCATGAGACTAAATAATTATTCTTGAAGGTTTATGTTACACACAATGGATAGTTTATATATACATATAACATTGGGTAGCTTATGAAAGATTTTTCTTTTCTAGATATGAGTAAGAGGTAGGTACGCATCGCTGTAATTAAGTTCAATTTTGTAATGTATTATGGGCATATTTGTTTTAAATTGTGTGATTTTTTTATTTTGTTTAATTATTGTTATTATTATATTATAGGCCCTAACGGAAGGTCCTTTAATTCAGCCGTGAAACTTTGCTGTGATGATGGGGTGAACACTGAGATTTTTAGTCTAGGTGAGTTTTATGCTTCAAATGATACAATTGTATCGTCGGATGAGTTTTGAAAATTTTTTACCTTTTTTTTCTTTCTAAATTCAAGTTTTTACCTTTTCTTTAGAAGATCAAAAAAATTTCATTTTCCTTTTTGGGTTATAAAAGAGGTTCGGGAAGTAGTGTGGCAAGGGAGGCCTAAGTGCAGACAGTGTAGCTTGGTTGCTGCTAGGATTTGAACCTAGGATCAATTGATCATGTAGTCTCTATCTCTAAGAGTCTTGGTATCACTTAGCAATAGTCATGAAAATGTAGTAGTGCCTTGGTGTAATTCCTGAACTAATCTATAGGTTCAGTTGGGGTCATTATATCAATAAGACCAACCAATTTAAATAAGCCTAGATTACATATCAGCGACAAATTATGGATATAATGTAACTAATGATTTATTATTCTTTGAATCCATTGCATTCACTATATTTAGTCAATATATGTCCTCTATTAAATGATAGGTGTTGTCAAGCAAAACAAAGATTTACATTGTTTTGGAGTTTGTTGATGGGGGAGAACTATTTGACAAAATATTAAGTCTGATTTACCTTTCTATTACACACATAAAATATATTCATGTTACACCACATATTAGTATTTTTATTTAGTTTTATCAATATTCTATACAGACAATCTTGCATCTGAGTACATACAATTCTTGGATTGTTTCTTTGATTTATAGGCTGCAAATGGGAGACTTAAAGAAGATGAAGCAATAAATCATTTCCAACAACTTATCAATGTTGTTGATTACTGCCATAGTAGAGGTGTGTATCACAGAGATTTGAAGGTCTTTCAACTTCCTTAATCTTTTCTCCCTAGCACCATAACTTTTAAATTTGATTGATAGCACTAATCAGGTTTTAATTATTTATAGTCATCTTCAATGTATTTTGTAGCCTGAGAATCTTCTAGACTAAAGTGGTGTCCTTAAAGTTTCAGATTTTGGTTTGAGTACACACTCATAGAAAGTAAGATGATTTCAGCCATACTGGATTGATATAGGTTTCATGTTATTTGATTTTTGATTTATACATTGTAGTTGCCTAAGGTTAAAATTTAGTTGATATAAAAAAATCTTTAATCATTATAGCATCTCACTAAAATTATTCAAGAGTATCAAACAACTCATAAATGATAGTTTATTTCTCTTTGAATATACATACATCTCATGATTTGTTTTAGATCATATTTGCTTGTAGCTAATTAACTTAACATAATGTTACAAGGTTAATTTCATAGTCATCTAGACTTGATTTTGGATAGTATCTTAGATGATATTTCATTTTTAGGTTTTCTAGTTTTGATATTAAGACAACCATTTTTGTTAGAAAGCTCTTGGTGCTATGGAAATGTTTGATCTTACTTTTCACTTGAGTTATCTACTTTAAGGGCAATTCATTTGCATATAGCTTTGGGAATCACATTCTTCAAATTCTTACATAATGCAGGAGGATGAACTACTCCACACTTGAAGGAGCTTAAGGATTTGCAGAAGGATCCTCTCACGTCATGTAGGTTAGCTTCTCGATCCCTTCCTCAATTACATGTGTTTATAAATGTGCCAAAAAAGGTATTTGACTTATCAATATATATTATAGATGTTATAGTTTACAGATGCAAACAATACATGCTCTTCATTCTGTTACATGTTTCTTTTTTCACTTTCTCAACTGAGTGTGGCAACACTTTGTGTTTGTATTTTGTTCTTTAGAAATTCTCCATACATGGTCTTCATTTATTTTGTTCAATATATATTTCTACATGTGTATCTGTTTGGTATGAAGATTAAATTGGATTGAGCTTATGCAGTGTTTGTCTAAGTTGGGTATTCCCAACTTCCACTTTCTTAATATTTTAAAAATTAGTACTAAGTTTTTCCTATTTCTTTTTCCAAGTTTATCTTTCTCTTCCCATTTCTTTTCGGAATCTGTTTTTGTATTTGGTAATAAAGGAAGATGAGAAAACACGATTTATTCAACAAAATGTTGGTATCAATTTGAAGTACGATGATGACAACTTAAGAGTTCTCTACTTTTGGTAAGTCTTTCCATTTCTTTTTACAACTATTTGCTAGTATAGAATAAATTTATATATAAATATGGATATCCTTTTCTCTATATACATGGTTCATTCCTCTTCTCTCCCTTTTTCCTCTTTTTTTTCATCTATTTTTTTCTTTTAATATTTCATTCATATGATTTTATTTGTTTTTGTTGTTCCATTGATTTTTGGTGTGGCTTGATTGATGGATTATGGAGAAATAACTAAATATTTATTTGATTTTATTTTGTATTACTTTGTGGGATGAAAGCTACGTGTTTGGTTAAATGCCCAAATGTACATTGAGATTTACTTTGGCTATGCAGAAAAGATTTCTACTCATTTGTTCTTTTAATGTTTTATCTGGATAATGTTATACGAGTCTTTGTACATTTTGTTTGAATGATATTGTTTTTTTTATTAATTTTAAACTGATTTATGAGTTACAAGTTATGTGTTTGATCTAATGCCCAAATGAACTTTGAAATTTTCATTGGCAAGCTTTATTGGTTGGTTTTTTTAAATACTGACGTTACATTTGGTGCATACTCACTATCACACTACATTCAAAATATGGTCATTTAAAATGTGTCTGATTTTTTTGTGCTTAATATCTATATCTTTTTGCTTTGCAGGTTTTTCTGGAAAAAAAGAATGGAAGAAGAAAGGAAGTGTCTGAGTATCTTTTGGCTTTGTTTAGTTAACTTCTTTCTTTCATGGTATTTCATTTCTCTTATTTTTATGATTTTTTTTCATATGAAAATAAGGACTTGGACTGCTATACTACAATATGATAAAAGAAACATATATATAATTTGTTTTTTAATGGATAATTTGGTTTTTGTTAATTAGAAATCTAATTATTTTTTGTATGTTTTGTAATTATTATATTTCAGGTAGTAACGGTTTGAAGTTTCTTGGTTTGGTCTAAGATAAACAAACTATTGCTCTAGAAACCCATCAACTCAATTTTTTCTTTCACGGTATTTCAGTTCTATTATTTTTATGATTTTTTTTCATATGAAAATAGGGACTTGGACTGCTATATTACAATATGATAACAGAAACATATATATAATTTGTATTTGTTTGGTCATGTTATATTTTTTGAATGCACAATTTGGTTTTTCTTAATTAGAAATCTAATTATTTTTTGTATGTTTTAATTACTATATCTGAGGTAGTAAGGGTTTGAAGTTTCTTGATTTGGTCTAAGATAAATAGACTATTTCTCTACAAACCCATTAGCTCAATTCTACTAAATATCCAAATGTTGATACATATGGTTTAACTTTTTTTAGTGGACAAGTTTAGAATGATATATGATTTTTGGACTCTATTATCTGTGTTTTATTTCTCAGTTATTTTGTTTTCTTTTCTTTAAAGCTTAGGTATGGAAGAGGTTGTAGAAGTTTAGATTAATTTTTTTTACAGCCCCACGACAGAAAACTGGAGAGCAAGATATGAAGGCAGAGTAATTAGAGAAACTAACAAAACTAGAAGATTGGTGTAAACAAATTCTTATTATTACTTTCTTGATAAGGGTATGCATTTTGCCGGTATTTTTAAGTACATATCTTTTTTTATTGAAGAAAAAATTAAAATTGTAAAGTACTGATTTCTTTATATTTGTAACTGTGGGTCAAAGACCAAGTCAGAATTAAGAACAAACATGAGCTTTAGCTTCATTTGACATGTTACATTAGAAAAATATTTATCAATCCACTACCCAAATTAGAGGATTGACTCGAAAAATTGGGTGGATACATGCAACCAATTATCTAGCCTTCACAGCTAATATGGTAATTTTCTTGATTTGTTTTTACATGGATATTTATCCGTGTTTGTTTTCGTGGATTGATGAGATAACATCATTATCCTAGGCAAAACAACCGCATCTAATGATGTTATTACTATAATTTTTCTAATTGAAATGGGATATTTTTTTATTGGAGGTCTCTCAATAGGTGACTTCATTATTCTTTAATGCTAGAAGATAGTTTTAGTTGTCTTTTGGGGAGTTATTTGGAAATAATCAAGTGATTGAGTGGTTGAAAGGATTTACAATATGGTATAAGAAGCAAACTTGGTGTGTATTTTTCCATCCTATATTGTTGTATATTTTAAAGAAACATGATCAATCTGTAGCATTTTGCAGATTAAGTATTCTATTCTTGTATGTAGATCTTCATGATGAACCTTTCTGCTCCTTTTATCTATGAGTTCTTCAAGGGTGCACTGGACAATGTTCTGCCGCAAGGATCCTTCTCTGTTAAATTCAAAGAAAGAAAATTTTACATATTGATCTTAATAATGTTCATTTTAGGATTCAAATATATGGACTACGTTTTTGGAAATGAGACTGAAGTAAGAACATTTTCTAAAGCTCAAGGTTGGGAGGTAATCATTAATTAGCAGGTCTGAAGACTTAGAGTTTTGTTTAAGTTTTAATTTGTTATGTATTTTGACTTTTTTTCCTATTGTTCTATTGAGCAGATGGATAATGTTGAGGAAATAACTTTTAAGATTTCTTAGTTGTCAAAAGCATCTGAAAAACATAAAAGGATTACCATTATCACCCAAGGTGCAAATCTTGTTTGTGTTGCAGAGGATGGGAAAATGAAATCATACCCTGTGATACTATTACCTAAAAACAAATTAGTTGATACAAATGGAGCAAGTACAAACTTATTGCTTTTAGTATTTAAATGTTAAAGTTATGTGTGCAATTAAGTTTATGGGCAATTGGTGTGCTCATAAAATGCTTTGAATAGTAAATCATAGTCATGCAACCAATACATAGATATTGCATCTTGATGATAGTGCCAAGCTAGATTTTGATTTTGTATATTCTAAATGTTTGTTGAAACTTAAAAAATTGATAATGTTATGTACTTATATTCTTTTGTTTTTGGAGGAGATGCTTTTGTGGGAGGATTTCTTTCACAATTGGTTAAGCAAAAGCCCATTGAAGAATGTGTGAGAGTTAAGCACTCAATGTTATCATCCAAAGGTCGGGTTGCACATACCCAGAAAAGCCTGATTTTCATTAAGTGATTCCTCCTTTATTGTTACTGCTATGAATTATTATTATTATTTTATTATCATTGAGACGGATTTTAATAGACACACTTTAACTGGTGTTGGGGTTTTTTAATCCCCGACTAGGGAAAACAGTGTGAAAAAGTTGAGGTTGATTTGTCACACTCAATTAGGACGGGAATTTGTCAAAATTGGAGTACTCCACAAGATTGATTTGTTTCTTTTATACATTGCTAAGTTTTTGGAATTGAGGGTTGATCCTTAGTTAATTTGAATGCAATCCATTCTTATGCGTTTATTTATTGTACTTTTATTTATTCATATTTTATTTATTCTAAAAATATATATTGTCCACTGGAGTTTAGAATAACAATTTATTATAATATAGATGACCTAAGATTATAATTTTATGACATTCAATTTAATTACATTTATAATTAGTTTTAAATTTAAAATTAGACAAAAAATATGTAAAAACATATTATTACGAACTAACCACCATTTCAGTAGGCTAAAATAGTGTTCTTTTACTACCACCGAGGTTTAAAAAATATAAATACAAATATTGTACATCAATAATACTATTTTATATTATCCTTAATATCTGATTGATAACTTTAACTAATTTATTTTACTATTGGTTGAGTCTATTGAGCTAAAGTTTATCATCACATGCATATCACCAATGTCTTAATTGGTATTTTCATGATTAAGTTATGCAACTCCTACTGCACTTTTAATTATATATTACAACGTTATAAATAATAAAATATAATAATAACTATATTTAAATTATATATTTACGTTCAACTTATTGTCATTCCTATATCTATTAAAACTTTAATACACCCCAACTAAGGTCTATTTTGTATTATTAATTTCTATTATTAATTTATCTCAAATTGTAATTTTTCTAATATTAAAAAAAAAGTTTACTTCTTAATCTAATCACGATTTCACTACTAAAATAAAAAAATATATATATAGCAGAGCCTAACGGAGCAACTCGTGCGCACGGACGGGTTACTCACCAGTTATTTCTCTAAATCAATTGTCATTAGCTATTAATATTAATACCTTCAGTCGCTAAATGCCATTGTTAACATTAACATAGGCTATATTTATGGGATGCTCGGGATGGGCTTTATCGAGTGACATATGGCCCAGGGCCTCCGAAAAGTAATGTTATCCTATTCTAAAATAAAACACTATAAATTTACTCCAAGCCGAAGTTGTTTTTCTATATCACAGCTATAAAAAAGTGGTTTTCATATATCTAAGTACATTGTAATAATCTTGTCTTAAGTTAGACAGTGTCGGGACATGCTAGGTGCACCCAGCAACATTGCTGGTGCACCCAGCAATTAGGTGAATGGGCAAAATTGCATTTGCGTTAAAAAAAATAATTTCTTCTTTCGGAAGAAGGTTCTTTCGAAAATCTTCCGGAAGAAGAATTTGTGTTCTACCGGAAGAACCTTTTTTCGGAAGCTTTCCGGAAGAACCTTCTTTCGGAAGAAGGTTCTTCCGGATGAACAATTTGTTCTACCGGAAGAACCTTCTTTCGAAAATTTTCCGGAAAAAGGTTCTTCCGGATGAACAATTTGTTCTACCGAAAGAACCTTCTTCCGGTAGCTTCTCCGGAAGAAGGTTCTTTCGGTAGAACAAATTTTTCATCCGAAAGAACCTTCTTCCGGAAAAGTTACCGGAAGAACTTCTTCCGGTAACTTCTTCAGAAGAAGGTTCTTCTGATAGAATAAATTATTTTACCGGAAGAACCTTCTTCTGAAAGAAGGAATTATTTTTTTAATACAAGGGCAATTTTGCCCATTCACCTAATTGCTGGGTGCACCTAGCATGTCCTGACAGTGTCAACTTTGTCAACGCTTCAACTTAGCAATTTTGGATTGGCCTCCATCTATTGGGCTAGCTTGATTGAAACATGGCTATTGTATTGTATAACCTATTATTACATCATGCACCTTTCATTACATTTCAAAAAAAACTTATTGTAGAATGCAAATTTGTATTTCAAAATGTAACGGGAAGTGTTTGATGTAATAATGAAAGTTTAGGATATAAATGCCTTGAAATATTGGACCTCAGTCCATTTCACATAAGAAATAATATAGTAATATGTACCCAAGGAACGAATGACATTTTTGTAAAAAAATAACATAAACAATATGCGCATAATAACTTCAAAAACCCTTACGTTAAAAGTTATCAAATTAAGATAAATATTATCGAGCTAGTTGATGGAATTCAGATTCCATACAGTTAAAATCAGTGTATTTGGTGCATTTAAGTAAATCAGAATGATAAAATGGAAAACAGACAGCTTAACTTTTCATCTCATGAAATCAGATTAAAAAGCAAATTTAGAATCTAATCTATCGTATCTTTTTTATCAAATGTTCCCAGTACTGACCACACGAATTACATGTACCTTTTGTTAATTGCACCTTTCACTGACCACACGAATTATATTTTAGTTGATGCCAAACCAAGGTATCTTTCATTGATTTTTTTACACAATTGCACCTTTTCATTATTTTTATACACCAGAGTATCCCTCTTTCACAATTATATACACAATTATTCGTTTTTAACTGTAGTCACTGTGAATTCGAGAATGGGGGATTCGAATTCACACTTGTTTTTCCAAATGACTTTTTGCATCCCTTCAGAATTCGGTAATACCAAACCCAAATTCTAAACGCATTATTTTTTTATTTTTCTTTTTTTAACTCTTTCTTTATATATTTTGTTTAAATTTTTTAATAGTATTAATAAAATAATAGTAATTAGTAATATTACTAAATATTATATTTAATAATATATATAAATATAATAATTGTTAAATATTAACCTATAATGTAACTAATTGAATTAATAATTAGTAATATTTTTTAAAAATTATTTTATTACAACATTCAAATAATATCATGAGTAGAGACAAATACCTTTGAGTCCCTAATTCACACCTTGTTTTTTACTTTTTGCAGACTTCCGTTTAGAATTTGATATTTCCAAACTCAAATTCTAAACAAGTTTTTTTTTTTGATTATTTTTATTTTCTAATTTTTTTAATTAATTAGTAATATATTTAATTATTCTATTTAATAATATAATTTTTAATATATAATGTAACTAATTAACTAATTGTAAGAATAATTATGAATAATTACTTATATTTAAAAAAAATTGACAATAGATAGGTAAATAATATTATGAGTAGATATAAACACTGACAAAATAAATAATTAGCATTTGTGATAATTTGTAGACACAAACAAGAACAACATAAGTTATTAAACATTTCAACAACAATTTAATGGGTACGTTGACGACTTTGACTTGTGTTTCTCCGATTATTTGGACATTTGTTTTTGGAAGGACCAACAGTTCTGCACAATGAATAACGCTTTAGTTGCTCCCTTTCTCTTTGGTCCATTCCAATGTGTATACGGGTTGATCTTGGGCGACCCTTTTTTTCCTCTGCATTTCTCGATCATGACGCATAATTGGTCCTTCATATTTTGGCCAATATGATGCATGTTTCATTTGGTCAAATGATCCATTGGAAACATTGGACACATAATTGAGCTTGAAAACATCATTGATTAATTATTTGTAATCAATATGAACATACATACATGCTACAATTGTATCTGAATATGGCATGTGTACATCAATTTTTTTCTAGAAGATGTCGTTGTCTTGGATTTAGCGATTCTTCCACTATGAAAATATTACTTTGCCTATTGAACTCAATTACACGCATGGAGTTAGCCTTTTTTTTCTTCGGGCTCAATGATGTTGTCAACATTGTCTACCAATTCTTTATCTGGTGCCATCATTGTTATGGCTTCCCTGCCCCTCTTGACAAAGTATTTGTTGCATCTTTCATAAGTACTATTGACCAACACAAAGATTGGGAGACTCATTGTTTCTTTCAACATTGAATTCATGGCCTCAACAAGATTGGTTGTCATGTGACTCCATTGTCGCCCACTGTCCCAACCAGTAGTCCATTTTTCTTTTGGGATCTTCTCTAGTCATTCAATCGCTTGCTTATTTTCTTTCATTACATTGTTGAAGTAATAAGAAAATTTGGGCTCAATCATGGTGTACCCTAACAAAGCTAGCTTTGCTCAAGTAGCAAAGCTTAGGCACTTCAAGATTGATTAGCATTTTGTAACCGAGCTCGCAGAAAGATGAATACCTAAGACACATTTTCCACCTTCTAGTGGGAGAATGCACAATAATGTTAAAAGACGTGGCACTTCAACTAGGACTACGTGTCGATGGAAAACAAGTGATTGGACCAACTTATTTAGGCTAGGAAGACATGTGTCATTCTTATCTAGGTGTTTTTCCACTAAGGCAATGCGATAGTAGGGTTGGTGATCAAACTAAAATAGTTGCGTGACAATGTCACCTTTACCATAACAACAATTAGAAACCCATCACAGATCATACATTCTTGGATTGATTGGGTGAAAGGATATTCATGCTTGATAAAACAAATAACAAAGTTCACCTAATGTATTTAACTCTATTAAAAAATCTTAGGCATGCAGGTAGATATAGTTGGGGCTCCGCTTGTTTAGCTGCACTCTATAGATAAATGTGTCTGACAACAAAAGTTGATGCTAGATTCATAGGTGGGTGTACATCATTGTTATAGTTTTGAGGATGATATCGTATTTCATTCGTTGCACCATAATGCAATAGACAACCAATGTATCCACTAGTACTTAAGTGGAGCGAGCATGAGTTACATTTTGCTTGAACTTCTCACGCTGATGTTATTGATTTCAAAGAAAGAAATAATTACATGAGCCATGGTTAGGTATAATTTATGACAATTATGTATAAATTAATATTACAGAACTTAATGATGTTTCATACATTGTAATAATATTATTTAATATTACAGTTTCTTGGGATGTCATATCTTCCTTATGTCCAAACAATGTCACCGCAAGCATTTAATGATTCACACATGGATTGCATGCACTGCATTTGTTTACTATGTAGTGGTTGTCTGGCAACAAACAGGCCAAGTGAAGCTCCAATTCGATTTATGCCAGGATGTATTGAAACCACTGAAAAACTTAAGTAAATTACACAAGGTGGACATGTGGAAACATTGACGAGAACGGGAAAAAAACTTGCTAAGTGAATAAGGTTCTAGAATGAAATACAAGAAAAAGTCTTGTAGGGCAACCTATGCAGGGACTTGTAAATCACACCCCTGAATACCTTCAATGGTACCGTATTAATTTGGTACAACCAAGGAACATAAATCCACAACCCAACAACAATGATCCAGATGACATGTTGAACGAAGACCTTGAAGCACATCATCATCATCAACAGTGTGCACGAATGTGTAATGCACCTCCACAACAAAATACATCTGTTACTGACACCATGCCCAATTATGACATGGAGCCACCTTTTCAATTTTTTGCATTGTCTCCGTCCGAATAACAATCATATGCAACATTTGAAAATGATCCACAATTGTTTACATCCAAAGCTACAAAATTTTACAACAATTTGTTTGGTGCAAATCTAGGAACCCTAGAGTCAGTTGTTGTATATATGTAAACATTGTATCCCCGAAACAAGGGTGATAGTTTGTCATTGAATGAGAGACATGTGAGTTTTACTCCACCATCATTTAGT
Source organism: Glycine soja (assembly GCF_004193775.1). NCBI lineage: Eukaryota > Viridiplantae > Streptophyta > Magnoliopsida > Fabales > Fabaceae > Glycine > Glycine soja. Next base: position 16,457,015 of record NC_041008.1, on the reverse strand, counting down.
TTATATATCACTCAGGATTTTGATCAACCACATAATGAACTTGTTGACAATGGACAAGAACAAGAACAAGAACAAGAACAATCTTGCCAAAATCTATGTTGCATGAGGAAGCCTAAATGTTGTGCTACTGGATCCTACTTTGGCGATTAATTGTTTATTTTGCTTTTGTTTTTAGCAACTAGGGGATTGAAAAATCATTGTTAGTATTTTTTGTTTATGTAATTTACTTATGTTAATATGTTAATTTGTTGCTATTCAAAATTTATTGGCAAAGTTTCTCAACACCTATTTGAATCATTTTTAGGGGAAAAAATCACCTTTGCTTCAGGCAACTTTTGACACTTATATATGGTAATGTGTATTAGTTATTTTAGTCCAAATAAAGATTTTTTCCCATAGCTTTCATATTGATGAAGCCGATGATAAAACTCTAAGAACTCCAATCAACCTAAAAATACATAATAAAGTATCCAAAACAAGAAAAATTGCCTTTGCTTCAAAATTTCATTCCATGGGGGAAACTTTTGACCCTTGTGTGGTTATGTGTATCCATTATTTTGGTTCAAATAATAATTCATTCCCATAATTTTCATGTTAATGAAGTTGATAATTCAACTTTCAAGACTCCAATCAATCTATAAATGCATAAAAAAATGCTCAAAAATAAGAAAAAATCACCTTTACTTCAAAATTTCATTCCATGAGGATAACTTTTTGCACCTATATGATTATATATATTAGTTATTTTTGTTCAAATAATGATTCATTCCTATAATTTTCATGTCAATGAAGTCAATAATACAACTTTCAAGTAAAAATGCATAAAAAAGTGCCCAAAAACATAAAATAATCTCATCTCAACACTAATATTTGTTTTCATGTTTCACGATGTTACTATTAACCTGTTATAAATCCTCTAGAGTTTCATCTTTTGTGGCAGAAACGTAGTAGTTGAGATAACACAGATAACAATCAACAACCCAAAACGCATTGACGTTAACGATGTTACTATTTACCCGTCACAAATCCTGCATAGTTTCATTTTTTTTTTGTGACAGAAAGTAGTGGCAAAAATAATACAGACAACAATCAATGACTCATAATGCATTAATATGAATGAGGTTACTATTCATCTGTTAGGAATCCTGCACAGCTTCATCTTTTGTAACAAATAAGGTATAATTAAGATAACATCGACGACAACCAACGACCCATAATGCATTGTTAATTTTATTAGTGTTTGTCTCTACTCATAATATTATTTATTTGTTGGGATACACTATTTTTAAAAAAATATTACTAATTATCAATAATTATTATTTCAATTAGTTATATTATATGTTAATATTTAACAATTATTTTATTTATTTATATTATTAAAATATAATATTTAAAATATTACTAATTATTATTTTATTTGTATTATTAAAAAAATTAAACAAAATATACAAAGAAAGAATTCAAAATAAAAAAGCAAAATAAAAAAAAAAAAACACGTTCAGAATTAGTTTTGGTATTAACGAATTCTGAAGGGGATGCAAAAAGTAATTTGGAAAAACAAGTGTGAATTCGGGTACCTCATTCCCGAATTCACAGTGACTACACTAAAGAGGGATAGTTATGTATATAATTGTGAGAGAGATACTTTGATGTATAAAAAAGTGAAAAAGTATAATTGTGTAATAAAAATCTCTTTTCTTTCTTTTATTCTTTTCTGGCTGGGATGGAACCTACTGGCTACAAGGCTACATGTCTTTATTCGTTTGAAATAAGCATAAAATAATTTCAGAATAAAAAAAAAACATAATATAACTCATGCACTAGACAACAGGTTTTTGAGCAGAGTTTGGGTGTGCAGAGTGCTGGAATACTTTCATCACTAATTAGGTGTTATATATATTCAATGAAATTCTATCAGCAAAGTTAATTTTCATTAAATACATAAATTAGATATATTAATATTTCCAATCTTTTCAACAATGTTTTTTAAAAATAAAAAAGATAATAAAATAAAAATTACTATGAATAATTTAAAAAAGAAACTTCAACTAGCCTCTAATAATACACCAGATAACATTTAAAGGCAGCAATTGAAAAATATATATAATATTCATCTCAGAATCCAACAGTTATGCTCAAGGAAAAGATCTATATTTTGATTAAAAAAAAATATGTAAATGATTCTTTTACTGATCAAAAAATGATTCTTAGTTAGAGGCTGCTGCAATTAATATTTTTTGTAATCAATATTAAATTTAGAAAGAATAGTTTCATAACTTTAAGAACAACTATAAATTTCTGAAACAAAACAGGCCTCTCAACTCAATCCACCCAACATTCTTCTATGTACTGTCATTGGTTCAAACCTTCTTGGAAGAGTCAGTATTGGTTTAGGATCAGGTAATCTGCATCCTGAGGTTTAGAAACAATATGTTTATATATCGGGGGTAATCCTTGGGATGTAGATTACCACTTCCTTATGTAATGACCAATATCAATTAAGAGCATTAGAACATCAGTTCAACAAAATCAATATCCTCCTTTACTTCAAGAGTTTAGTTTATTCTCTAGTGTTTATTCTATTTGATTATACAGCTATTGGAGTTCCTTAATTTATCGGATAGCTCGTTTACCCGATGAAACCAGAGTTTCTACTGTGTTCCTATGAATAATGAACCACTACATGCTTAACAGGTAAAAGATGCTCTATATTTATAAGAGTGATACGGGTGAATTTTAACCATAAAATTATATATATATATATATATATATATATATATATATATATATATATATATATATATATATATATATATAAAAGATCAAGATTAGAAATTTATCAGTGATTCTTCTTTTAAGATATCCTTTAAATAATTTCTAATGCTAACCACTTATGTGAAATCCAATGTTTAAGATTTGATTATCTTATCTCTCATTATAAATAAAAAAATGTATAGAGAGAGAGAGCTAATAAATAGTATAGTGTAAAAAACTTTAAATTATATATAGATAATTAAGACTTAATGTAATATACTATTTAAAAAAATTATGTAACTTTAATTCAAAAATTCACATTTTAATATTAACCATTTATGTAAGATCTAATAGTAAATATTCATTTTTCTTACTCTTGTATAAAAAAGACTCTCACGTACAATATACATTTTCTATTTACATATAAAGGATGACACATTAAGGGATGAGTATGTGAAAGAGTTAAATTTGACAATGCAACCATCCATAAATGGTTAGAGTATTGATATTTAGAAATTCCAATAATGCTAACACTTCATTGATATTTCTTCTTTCTTTTTATTTCTCTTTTTAACACATCATATTATTAATAAAAATCAATAATTTTTTTTCTCTTCCTATCTTTCTCAAGGTGTTTGCATAATAACCAAATATATTTTTTTAAAATGGTTAAAATTATGTGTGTAGTGACTGATCTTTCGTGAGAGCGAGAGTAGTCATGGTCCCTCCAAAAAAATTTCTCCATTGAACAAGTGTATATAAGAAAAAAATTATATATAACTTTGTAAATCATTTTAAATTTATTTATTTAATTATTTGCTCCCCTCAGAATAATTTGCCGATCAAGATCTGCCACTGAATCATGTGTGTTTAGTTTTATCAAAATATGAGTAGTAAAGTGACCAAATATGTACTTTGTTCGTTAGTGTCATCAAACTGCTTACAAGTAACTAGAAACAGAAGTACGTCGACAATATTTTATTCTTCATATGTGATAACCAGAGATAATTGGGAAGCACCATTTTTGCTTTTTATGTCGTAAGCTATTTTTATAACTTTTTTAAAAAGGTAATTTGAACATGTTTAGCTTAGATTAATTAGGAATATTAAAGAGTTTAGGTTGTTCTATAACAACTAAAAATTTTGGAATTTACTAATCACAATTTCTAGCCTTCTGCAGCACTCCAATAGCTTCTTCCCTGCTTTCTGTGAAATTCTTCCCATCTTTGAAGATCAGAAATTCCATCATCTCCACACGAAAGAATATGAAACTTCCACATAAATGTGTGATGCAAGATCCAAAGTCTTTTCCAACCACGGAATTCCAAGCAGGTCCATATGCTTCATCAAGTTTCTGTCCATCAACTTAATTAACTGAGATAGTTTTCTACATGAAAAATTAAATACACCTAATATGTTGCAAACCACTAGGGTTTCATTCTAATTAGTTTTTGATTACATATTTACATGTATTAACTCAGTTAGAATTTTCCAGACATTCAAAGTGCTAAAGATTTTACATTCTCAATCAACTTAATTTTCAAATAATAATTATAAAAATCAACTATCCTATTATACATGCATGATGATAATGTAAAATCTTTACCGTGCCAATCTATTCCAAGTGTAGTAAATACTCTTGGCTCATAAACTAGCTGAAGTTGTAACTAGCTGGACAACTTACAGTTCAAGAATGTACAGTAAATTTTTAGTCTTGTTAAAAAAATGTACATATATTCTCAAGTGATTTACTGTTACTGTATTTACTGATACAATCAAGTGACTGTTATTAAAAAAAATTGATGCAATCTTTTATTAATTTTTGGTTTAAATATGTTTTTAATCTTTTAAATTTGAGTCTTTTTTTAATCCACAAAATTTAAAGTTACTTTTTTTAGTCTTTCAATATATTTTAAAGTGTGCTTTTAAAGGTTGGTTAAAATGATTATAATCAAGTAAATAAAAAATTAAAAACTTATTAATCGCATTTAAAATTGTTTTAATTTTTTTATTGACTTACTCTAGTAGTTTAAAACTCCATAAAATCGTATTTTAAAATATAAAATAAAAAAAATCTAATTTTGATGGTAAAAAACTACAAAAACCGTAAATCTTTTATTTCTTATTTGACTCACTTTACAAAAGGACTAAAAATATCATTTATAAATTTTATGGACTAAAAAAGTAATTTTAAATTTAAAGGATTAAAAAATATGATTTGAGAGATTAAAAACATATTTAAGTCTTAATTTTTTTTAAAAATATGGAATTGAACACTTGGTGAGTCATTATTTTAATAATAAATGATAAAAAAAAAAAACGAGACGTTCCAATGAGAAAAGTGGATGAAGTGAAATAGTTCGATAAAATGAGGAAGACTAAAGGAAACTTTACAGCAAACCCATAAGAGAAAAGACCTTTATCTGTGGTTTCTTTGAAACTTTGTATTTTGATTATTATTTTTTGTGAATGAAAATATGTATTTTGATAGAGCATGACATATTTCATTCATGTATAGTTAATTACCCAACGAGACAACCTTTGGCTGTTGTTGTTATGGTGTAACTATATCAAGGAATAAAGTGGAGCCTATTTAATTATAATATTTCTGAATGATAAAAAGAAAAAGAAAAAAAAAAAGTGGAGCCTATACTATATTACGTTTTAATTTGAAGGTCCCATATATATCCTATAGCTAGAACACTTCATTATAGCTGTCTAACTAAAAATGGAAAATAATGGAATATCATAAGGCTTTATGTACTAGTCGGTGATTCTATGTTTTTGTTGATTCTAGTATGTGTGTCCTCCTGTGATTTTAATTTTTTTTTCCTTCTAAAAGTTTCACAGATTGAAATTCTTCGAATGCTAAATAGTAGCAGTTATATATTGTGAGATTGCTTTGCAATATTTTTAAGAGAATGTTAAATAGGATATAAGAATAATTTATGTGAAATTTACTTAATAGAAGAGAATATGTAAAAGAAAGAAAAAATAGAATCAAAACTTTTGTTGCTAGTATTTACTTATCATTTTAAAAACAATAGTAGGATTTTGAAATTTAATTTGTTTTACCTGTCAATTAACTTTTTGTCTAAGTGCGACAAAGGATCTAAACCAAATCATGAGGATTCTTGCTTATAGGAAGTCTTAAGGGGATGATGCCATATATTCTATATACCTTCTTTATTTAAGTCATATTTAGTCTTCATAATTGATGCAGACATGTTATTTTAGGGAAATTAATTATTTTGAAATTGTTCTGAACATACTTTTTTTTTGGAACTTTTGCCTTTACTTATTTTGTAGAAATGGGTAACATTCGTTTTTTCTTTTTCTTTGTCTCGCACTCGCACCCCAGTCTCATGGCCACCATTAGTGGAAAACATATATACTAATTCACTGCGGACGAGAACCAAATCTAACAAGTGTTCTTTCTTTCTTCTTTTTTTCTTCTTTTTTTTAAGCAAAGTGTATAGCACCAACGCAGAGGTTTGGTCATGGTTCTAATTTTTGTGAACGTAGGCACCCATATTTAATGTCTAAACATTTCTTTAGCAGGATTCTCTCGTACAGATATAATTTATATGAAAAACCAACAAAGGAACGTATACAAAGAGGTGTCTTATGACATTGGATAATGTTTGGTGGAGACCCAAATGTCCATCACCATCATAACCTAGAGAGAGATAGAGATAATAGGATGTCGAATAGATATTTGTTAAGAAAAATGATGTCTAAATGTCATTATCCTATGATATTTTATAAGGTCATCCCAATATCAAACTTTTGCGAGAAAATTGGTAGAAGCAAGAATCGTACCTATATAATTTTATAATATGTCTTTATCATATTTTTTATGACTCATTTTTCTGTATCACTTTACATTAAAAGTGAAATTGAGAGAGGAGAGAAAAAAATAATTAAGAATGGAAATAAAAAAATGAAGTAAAAAAATATTTATTGTTTCAATAAATAAAAATGAAAGAATTAGAAAATTTTCTATCCATTTATTTAGATGATTAAAAAAACTAAAAATTTAATAAAATAAATTATATTAAGAATAAATTTTATATTAATTAAAAATTAGTTTAATCCAAAATAAATAAATTTTTCACTCAATATTTTTTTCTTAATATAAATTGATTTAATTTTAAGAAGCTAAAACAAGGGGGGGGGGGAGAAAGAGAGATTATTTACCCCTAATTTTATGTCAATTTACTAAGAAGTCCTTCTTGTGAATTTCATGGATATTTTTTTCTTTTTATTTTTGTTTTCAAACAAATTGTAAAAATATAATATTTTTATTAGAGGTGACAAAATAAGTCAAATTAATCTGACATTCTCAAACTCATCCAATAAAATGTAGTGTTCGTGTTTAATATTTTGATTCCAATATTTTGATTTCAAGTTAAAACATTCGTCGTTTCCTCCAAATATGATTATGTCTCAATTTGGGCTTTGAAGGAAAAAAATTGATTAAGATAGTAAAAAATAAAAGACTGATTGAATGAACATGAACTTTTTAGTTTAGAGACACAAATTGAATATAATTTAGATTTTGTGACTTAACATTCTATAAGTCACAAATTGGATTGGATTGAATAACTGATTCTGTGACTTCCAATTTTTATCATGTTTCTTTAATTTAATTTTGTGACTTCCAATTTTTATCATGTTTCTTTAATTTTATTTTATTTTATTCGTAAGAATTAAACTCATATATTAGAAAATTTACAATAATAACTTATACTATGTTTAATTAGACCCCCTTAATCACATTACATTTGCATCCTCACTATTTTCATAGAAACAAAAAATGGATTCATTCAATATTTATTTCTCTTCTCTTCCTGTCTGTTTTCTCATTGTAGAAAAATTTGCAGAAAACATGAATAAAATTTCTCTAACATTAATATTCGTGAGTACACATACGTGCAAGTTAAAGCATATTTCATAAAATAAGAATTCTTTAGGTTTCCTTATGATAACATTTTATAAGAACATACTACTCATTATACACACATGATTATGCACACAACCAGAAAAAAATAAAGTTAAATGGGTGAGATATTTTAAGATTGACCTGTTTGATGAAATGAGCAATGGACTGACAATCAGAAACTTCATGTGCATCGAGAGCTTGGTGTGCTAATTCCATAACATAGCTCTGCATTCCCTCTGGCATGTCTGTCTCTCTCACCACAGCTTTTCCTTCCAACATCTTAAGCAACTGAGGGAAGAACACTTCACTCTCTAATGATAGCACAAACACAACAAAGGGTTATGGTAACCCACTGACTGCCTCTTATATAGCCTGTTAAGTACAAACCATAAGAAGTACAATGCTTGTGACAACAAAATCTTCAGTGGTCGAGATTTTGAGATTGATAAAATCTTCCCATTTGGTTTGTTCTTTTCTTTTCTTTTTTTCTATTGGCCTAAAAAAAAGTCCTTTCACTTTTCTTTCATCATAGAAAATGAGGTTTGTACTCATTTGGTGATGTTGCAATCCAAACAGTTGTAAATTGTAATGAAAATATCCCCTTTTGACTGGCAACCATTTCCACTAATAATTTTGTGCTCACTGTTTCAATCACAAGTTATCATAAACCTCTTAGCTGGCCTATTTCTATTAAGTATTAACATTTGAACTGGTTGAATTTTAACATTGAGTAACATAACATGTTCACACACACCAAATAATTGCAGTGGCGATTACTTTGCAGTTGTATTTGCATTTTGAACTAATGTGGGCCAATATGTGGTCCTCAATCATAGACTACATCACGTGATGCGGTTTGCATTTTAAAACACTAGCACTGAGCATTGAAGTAACCCCAATTTTGGCATGCTTCAAATGTATATATATATAAGTTCTTATATAACCTGATACTAACTCACACCTAGCTGGAACTGTCAATGAACTTAGCTGAACGAAGCATCATTGTTGTGCTGGAACTGCGTCAATGATTGCCAAAGTCCCCCCCCCCCCCCCAAAAAAAAAAGAAAAATTCCTAAAAAGGACTGGTCCCCTGTTGCATAAAAATAGAATAGCATTGAGATCTTTAAAATGTTAAAAGGAAGTTTATACTCAAAAAGTGATTTGTGGACACCAACACTAGTGTGCCACCATCTCCAAATCAAGGGTACACCGAAAAAGAATGGTTCGACCCCCATCTAGCACACCTAATTGTAAAAGCTTAGCCGGTATTCTATCATTACATTATACACACTACTAGTATAGTAAAGTAATAGAAATTTGGGATGACTCAACAAACCAAGTTATACCATAAGATAAACAAAAGGGAAAAGATATTCAACTTGTCCTCAAAAAGATTGACATATAAGTAATTTACACGGTTTTATAATGACCAGTAACCTCAAATATTCCAAATTCTGAAAATCAAAGTAGGGAAATTAAAAATGTTACATTTTGAGTGAGATACCATACCAAACAAGTAATGAATCTATCGGAAAAGCTCCAAGACCACAGATTTATATAGTAATGGAAATCAATTCAAAAATTCCAAAGCATAAATGAAATAGCAAAGATTCCTAGGCCATCCCCTGTTTAATCCTGTTACATTATTATTATAGACAAATGCGAGAAAAAAAAAAAGTATACAGTCTTGGAGATGAGATTAGTCCTAGAAAAACCCATCAACTTTACACAGAACTCACATGGGCAACAATTACAACACAGTCACCCTTTTAAAGAAAAATCATTTTTTTTTACAAGACACGGATCTCAGAAGTAAAAAGAAAAAATGAAAATCGAAATACATTCAAAATGTGATATAATGACAAGTAACCTTCATCCTTAAGTACATATTTCGTCTCGACTCTCGGGGCCGCGAAATATCTGGGTTTACCCCAAAAATCAAGAAAACCAACAATTTTCTGTTTTGCCCCTGAAAAAAGAAAATATTATATTTCATGGAAGGACTTCTTTCTTTTTCTGTACCGGAAAATAAATATAAAAAGATGAACTTTGAATCGGTGTGAACTCAGCGAGTGGCACCAAGTCTGGATCGGAGAAGGAACACACTGAGTTCCTGGCCGGGGCACTCGTCGGGGTTGATGAGATGAAACGATTCGGAATCGGCGTTGCCCACCACGTGTTCGAAGTTGGCGCGCATGTACATGAGTTCCTCGGAGGCTGCGGCGGCGGAGGAGGCGAAGCCGGAGGGGATGACGCCGGCGCCGACGGAGACGCACTGCATGGTGCGGAGGATGTTGCGGACGCGGTCTCCGGCGCGGCGGCGGGCGGCGAAGCCGGTCTTCTTGCCGTTACAGAAGGCGGTCCAGAGGGGGACGGAGCGGAGGGGGCAGGCGTTGGCGGCGGCGGAGCATTCGAGGGCGATGCGGACGATGCCGTTCCGCATTTCGCGGACAAGGTGGTCGGTGGAGAGCGGCAGCTCAAGAAGAAGGGAAGGCTTTGAAGAAAGACGGTCGTGCTGGATGCAGAACCACACGTGGCCGCGGCGGTTACCGAAGATGGTTCCGATCACCATCGACTTCGAGGGACGCGGCGGAGCCGCCGAAGCAGCGGTGGAAGACGACGTCGAAGAAGCCGGCGAGGAAGGCCGGTTCTTTGTGGGTGGGTGGTGGTGATCGGAGAAAGGAACGGTGGGTTGAGGCTTGGAAGGGAAGAAACATGGAAGAAAGAATCGACGGAGGGTGCCGATGGTCATTTTGGCGGGTGGTGATGAGTATGAATTATGAAACAGTGAAATGTTTGGGTTTGAGGGTTTAATTTTCTTGAAGAATGGGTGTGGAACGTTGAGGAAGTGAAGAGTGAAGGGGTGAACTTGTTGATCATGTAAGTGCATGATGGTACGGTCCGTGCATGTGTCCATTTATATTATAATAATGATGTTATGATGATGATAGGGATTCATTATTATAGTGGTGGCTCGGATTTGCATGAACATAAAACATTTAACCCTCCTTCCTTCTCTTCTGTAGTCGCTTTACGTTTAACCCTTTCTAATGTGGCGTCGCTTTACATGTTTTAAAGGATCGAGTTTAGGATAATTAACTTTATTCATGTGCTCTAGAATAAACTCATGACTGAAAGTGATCAATCATTCGAGATGTAGGTGCAAAGTACTCCCCAAATTCAGGTTGAAGTATTATATAGAGAGATGTGTTATCATCTAAAAGGGGATAGTAAACAAGTTTATGATCATGGATGTTTGTTTGCAATTTGAGTTTATGCAATATGTTTTTTTAATTGGATCTTTCTAGGTAGAGTCATCAAAATGGGTTCCGGCTCATGGACCAGTCCGTAAGGTGGGCCGGGCTTAATTTAAAAAAAAAACCAGTACCAGTAACTTTTCAGCCCGGCCCATTTAGTCCGTGGGTTAAGTGGGCTCAACCCGTGGGTTGGTGGATTAGTTCGCTAATGCACAAAATTTAAATAATATATTATTTTATTTTATTATTATTATAAATTTATAATGGTTAAGAAATTAAATTTTTATTTTGTAGCTAACAACCCAATCGGCAATTCACATTCAGTAATAGAGCAAGCCCAAATAATAGCAAAGCCCAATTGAATTAGCAATTGTTAATTTGTTAATGGTCCGCAACGCAACTAAGTAAAGCCTGCACCTTTCTTAATTTTTTTTTTGCAACCTAAAGCAACACCAATACATTTGACATTACGCTTACGCACAAACAAAAAAGAAAAAAAGAAGAAGAGAGAAAAGTAGAAAACCTAAACGGTAACAAGCCAACAAGTTACGAAACCTAGATCCCTAATAGTGCGAATTGCGAAAATTGATCTGGTGGCACCTCCACCACACGAGCCACCAACGGTGACGGTGACCTCCGAACGCTCGATTGCCCGTCACCACGGCATCGACCTTCCTCTTTCACCTCTCGTTTCAGTCGTTTGTGCGTCGTTGTGGTCGACCTCCAAAATAGTAATTTCTCTCCTATTTTCATGCTTTTAATTTCTTTCCTTTTCTTTTTTAAATGTTAATTATTCTTGATGTATTGAATCTGAGTTGAATGGCTTCTAACCGTGAACCGAGTTGAATCTGAGTTTAATTTCTTTCCTTTTCTTTGTTAACTACAGGTGCATTAGATTGATGGAAATGGCTTCTGAAACTGTAAATCGAGTTGACTCTGTTGACGATATTGAGTTTATGGAAGATGAGGAAGAAGCCAGGGTTGAACCTAAACCAAATGCAAAGGAGAACAGAAGTGACAATGATGAAAAAGAGAGTAAAAAAGTTAAGGTTTGCACTTCTATAGCTTGGAAATATTTTACTAAAATTGGTGTGGTAGATGGTAAAGAAAAGGTAGAATGTAATACATGTGGGCAACAATATGTAATTGGTGGGAGTAAAGTAGGCACTTCACATTTATTGCGTCATGTTAAGCTCTTGTGTAAAAAGAAAGCTAAATTTCATGATGTGGGTGGAATGATAATTGATCATGCTGGAAAGTTAAGATCTAGGGAAGTTGACCAAAAGCGTGTTCTTGAGCTTCTAACAATGTGTATTGTTCGACATGGTTTGCCATTTAACTTTGTTGAATATAAATGAGTTAGGGAATTACTTTCATATATAAATTCTGATGTTAAGCATATGTGAGTAGGAACACATTGGTGTCTAGTTTGCTGAAACTTCACGGTGAGAAGAAAGAAAAATTAAAATATGCAATTCATAAATGTCATAATAGAATTTGTTTAACATCTGATTGTTGGACTGCTTGTACTCAAGAGGGGTATATCTGTTTAACAACACATTTTGTTGATAATAATTGGAAATTGAATAGTAAGATTTTTGCTTTTTGTAAATTGGAGCCTCCTGTCTTGACTGAATGGGAAATTGATAGGAAAATATTTTCCATTACTTTAGACAATGCTAGTGCTAATGATCATATGCAAGAACTTTTGGGTGAGCAATTAAGATTGCAAAATAGCTTGTTGTGTCATGGTGAATTTTTGCATGTGAGGTGTTGTGCCCATGTGTTGAATCTTATAGTTCAAGATGGATTAAAAGTGGATGAAGTTGCTTTACAAAAAATTAGAGACAACATTAAATATGTGAGAGCATCAGAGTCAAGAAAAATAGTATTTACCGAATGTATTGCTCAAGTGAGAGGTATTGATACTAAAGTGGGCTTGAGGTTGGATGTGCCTACTTGGTGGAATTCTACTTATATCATGCTTGAGAGTGCTCTTAGGTATCGTCGTGCTTTTGCAAGTTTCACTATTCGTGATAGAAAATACAAATGTTGTCCATCTAATGAGGAATGGAAAAGAGCTGAAAAATTGTGTGAATTTTTGAAGCCATTTTATAAGATTACTAATTTGATTTCAGGTATATTTTTTCAAACTTCATAATTATAATAAATAGTTTCAGATTTATATTTATAGTTTAATTATCTTATTTGAATTTTTTTTAGGTACATCTTATCCAACTTCCAATGAATACTTCATGCAAGTATGGAAAATTGAATGGTTGTTGCGAGAAACACTTAAGTGTGATGATCCAGTATTGCAAAATATGGCAGTGTTGGTGATGGAAAAGTTTGGCAAGTATTGGAGTGACTATAATGTCATTATTTCAATTGCTATGATTCTTGACCCACGGATGAAGCTTGAAGCACTTCGGTTTTACTATTCAAAGCTTGATGCTTCTACTTGTGATGAAAAGATTAATAACATAAAAGAGAATATGTACAAGCTCTTTGATGAATATGTGAGTGTAAAGTCAAGTTCATCTACTACATCAAGTTCTCAACAACCTACTGTTGAAGAAGATTTCAATGTAGAAGAAAATCAAGAGATGGATGATCCATATAATGTTAGTCTTTTCTTTTGTTTAATTATTTAATTGTTTTATGATTCAATTTATTTAATTTAATTTTTCTCTTATATTGTCATAGAAATATATCAATTATGTGAGCCAAAATGTTAATGTCAATGGCAAGTTTGAATTAGATCTCTATTTGGCTAAGACACCGCTTGAGTCAAAGTTTTTTCCTAAGTTGGATATTTTGAGTTATTGGAAGGACCGCCAAGAACATTATCCAAATCTTTGTAGATTGGCATGTGAGGTGTTAAGCATTCCTATAATAACTGTTGCTAGTGAATCGGCATCTAGCATTGGTGCTCGTGTGCTAAACAAGTATCACGCTAGTCTTCTTCCTTCCAATGTTCAAGCACTAATTTTAACCCAAAATTGGATAAATGGTTTTGAAGATATTGGTAATTTACATTTCTTTTTCCATAATTTTTAGTTTGTTATTGCTTTGTTGTTTTATTTATTTGACTTATTAATGATATTGTTTATTTATTTTTTTTGTCTTTGTAGATGAAATTAATGGTGATGTTGAGAAAGAAGAGGAAGTTGTTCTGGATTTCGCATTCCATGACTCTAATGTTTAATTTCAATAGTTTAGAAGTTTATTTTTATGACATTTAAATTTCAATTATCTTAATGTTGAATGCTTATTTTGAAGACTTCAATCACTTTAATATTGAATGTTTGGATTTGATTTAGTTTGGTTTTTATATTGGATTTTATTTTAAGTTGTTTGGAATATTTTTTTTTTTACAAAAAAAGGCAGAAAAGTGGGCCAGCCCGCATAACCCACCAACCCGTGGTGGGCCGGGCCAGGCTGGCATTTTGTTAGCCCAATCAAAAGTGGACCGAGCTGGGCTAGCCCACTTTTAGCTCAACCCATTGCGGGTCAGCCCACATGGGCCAGACTGGCCCGTTTTGACAGCTCTATTTGTAGGCATGACAATAATATATGAACCCATGGGTATCCATTTGACTCTCATCCGATTTTGATGGAAAAAATTCACATTAATCCGGTGGAGATAGTCATACCCACTTCGACTCTTTTTCGTTTTTGTTCTCTTTGTTTAATTTAATTATGTCATTCTTCTTAATATTAGAGGTATTAGTGGTGAATGTAGAAATTTCAAGTTATAGCATATGTTTTGTGGACTAGGTCTTGGTCCAACTAAGGTCTAAAAGCCTATAATATAATGTAGGTTGATCCAATGTCCAAACACACAGAGGACAACAATTGAAGTATCAAACATGTAATTAATAATTAATGTTCAACCATTAAAATTATGTAATAAGTGAATTATTAATAAGTGATTGATCTGAATGATGTTGTATGTAAGTCTTAAGTATGTGGTCAAGAATTTAAATCCCAATTATTGCGTATAAAGAAATTCTTGTTGGATAAAAGCAGCCCACCAATGAGTTGTAGCAAATCTTTTAGAGGAGATTAAAAATTCCTAGTGACTAAGCAAGGATACTCCTTTTTAATTATAAGTGTCACCAAAATAATGTATTTACAACCAAATAATTCGTTGATTGAGCTGTATAAACCTTGAATATAGTATTATAGGGTAGGTGTTCTTTACTATTACCCACCACTTGACTTTGCACTTTAACTATGTATTAACTTTCAAGAAATGTCGGCCATTGATAAATAAAAAGAGAAGCAGCAAAATGAAAACAGAGAAAAAGGTAGTAACACATCATAATTAAAACCAAGGTTTGCGGGATAGATAATAATGTATTTTGCAAGCAAGGCTCGATGACTAATGGAGGAAGGAAGACCGACGTGAACCTAGAGGAAACATCCTTTTAGGGTTATATTGTAGATGCTATTTTGCTGAAGAGTTAACCATAAGAAATTCTCCAAAGTAGCAAAGTTCTACTTGAGCTTTTCTCCATCCAAATGAGAAAACAACGTTTGATTGCAGATCCTCTCAAACTCTACCTATTTCAGTCCATTTTTTACATGTTAAGATTATAAGCTTAGGAAGCTTGTATTCCTTCTTCTTCTTTTCCCTTATGAAGATTTTGGGGAGCATATTCATGCTTTTTTTGCAAACCAAGCTTGAACGTCTTCCAACAGTTTTAGTAGACAACTGACTTCTTCACCTAACATCTTAGGAAAAAGGAAGCTTCTTTTGATCACAACAAACTTCCATGCATCTTCCCAAGAGTCCATCTTCTTCTTGTCTTTCTTCTCTATATAGATATGCAGGCATAACTCTATCTAGCTCAAAGTCGAAGCAGCCAGTCTTAACCTATTCTTAAAACTCTCAAGTTAGGTTTTCTTCTAGTTGGATGTTGAGGTCTACCAAATAAACCTTTCATCTGTAATGTGGTCCCCACCACATAAGATCTACATTATGCTTACAATAGAAGGTTATGTATTCAAGATTATTTCATTTCTAGTCAAAAGGATAGCAATGATTGAAATTAAATAATCTTTCAACGTCATCAAGGTTATCAGACTCGTAATTCTACGTAGAATCATGGAGGTTCCATAAATTCGACTCGTAGAATTGAATTGTAAACTCGTAAGAGTTTTCTTAAATAAAAAAATATTAATATTCCTTTATATAAAATCATAAGTAAATATTTCAACCCTAAAATAAATAAAAATAATAAACTTTAATAATAATTCAATAAACTAACAAAATCCACAATCCACACTCAATCTAACATAAATTCATACGATACAAAACATAAGCAAACGAAACTCAAGTTATCGATGTTCAATTAAAATCTCTCCGTTAAAATTAGAATCAAGTTATTGATTTGATGCACTTGATTTGATGTAGATTTGTTTCTCAACTAAGCAAACAAAACTCAATACTCTCACTCACCCTTGATGAGTTCTATAGCAAGAATGGAAAGAGCTTAGGATCCATGAACATGGATGAATTCCTTTCTAGCATTTGGAACTCTGATGATAACAACCAAGTTAACCCACCATAACCCACCCTGTGAATGTATGTATACATGATTTTGATGATGTCAAAAGAAGAATCAAACAAGGCTCATTTTGCTTCAAGATTAATACAAGATTGGTTCAACAAACAAAGCATTGATTCAAGATTTCTTCAAGATCAAGCCTTGCCTCACAATGAAAGGTTTCAAGTCACTCAAGGCACATGTAATCGATTACCAATACATGTAATCGATTACCAATGGTTTGAAAGTGTGTAATCGATTACACATCATATGTAATTGATTACCAGAGACTCTGAACGTTGGGAATTCAAATTTTAAATGAAGGGTCACAACTGTTCAAGAAAAACAATTGTGTAATCGATTACACTAATTCTGTAATCGATTACCAAAGAGGATTTTCAAGGAATATCGCCAACAGTCATATCTTTTCATTAGATTTGTGAATGGCCATCAAAGGCCTATAAATAGGTGACTTGGGCACGAATTTTATGCAAAGAGTTTTGCTTGGCAAAAATGTCTTATCCTTTCAAAAGACGATGAGAGAGATTCCAAAAGAACTTCATTGTCAAATGCTCTCTCAAAAGAAATCCTTGGCCAAACACTTGCAAAATCTATAAGGATTCCTACATGATCTTTATTGTAATATTCTTCTCTTGAAGAGAAAATTCTTCTTCCATTCTTCTTATTCAATGAGATTGGTTAAGGGATTGTGAGTCTCTTGTTGTAAAGGAATTCTAAACACAAAGGAAGGATTGTCCTTGTGTGTTTAGAACTTGTAAAAGGAATTTACAAGATAGTGGAAATCTCAAGTGGGTTGCTTGAGTACTGGACGTAGGCACGGGTTGTCGCCGAACCAGTATAAAACTGTATTTGCATTCTCTCTTCCCTTATCTTATTTAATTTTTTGCAATCAATTTTGCCTTGCATGTTTATAGAACATTGTTAAATTGATTGTTGTTGCTTCTTCTGCATTCTAAGCCTATCCCTCTTAAGATTATTGAGGCCACAAGGTCCAACAAGTGGTATCAGAGCGGGATTCTTGTATAAAGTTTAAAAACTTCAAGAATAGATATGGCCTCATCCAAATTTCCATTTTTTGAGGAAAATTTTATCAATAGGCTCTTATGTTCAATGGTGAGGGTTATCATTATTGGAAAACCCAAATGCAGATCATTATAGAAGCCATAGATCTAAAGATATGGGAAGCCATTGAATTTGATTCATTTATTCCTACAATGGTAGAGAGAAATGCAACTACATAAAAAAAAAACTAGAGAAGAAAGAAGATGATGATGAAAGAAGAAAGAAGAAGCCCAAAATGCTGAGTGCGATCAACTTGGGCACATGAGATTCAATTGTCCTGTGTTTAAAAGAAGAATGGAAAAATCCGACAAGATGAATTTCAAAAAGAAGAAAGAAAAGAAAGGATATATCACTTGGGAAGATAATTTCATAAATTATTCAAGTGATTCATAGAAGAAAATCATAAGTTTGGGTATCATGATGAAAGACTATGAAAATGGAGAAGAGCAAAGTCGATACATTGATAACAATTTCTCCAAACACATGGCATGCATCAAAGTTTATTCATATTTCTCTCCAAGATAAATGAATATGTGATTTATGGAGACAACAAACGAAGGCCACATTTCTCCCCAAGAAAAGTGAATATGCGATGTATGGAGACAACAAACAAAGGCCACTTGATCAACAACCCCAACAAGTAATATCAAATGATTCCAACATGTCACTTGTCTTTGATTGATTACTTTTGATGCTTGTTTTCTACTTGAGTTTAGATTGTCTTTGATGTTTGTTCCTGATTGAGTTTTTGATTGTTTTTAAAGAATCTATTAAACTTTTCAAATTAGTTTCATGTTTTAAGAAAACTATTTCAAATTTAGAAAAGGAAATTTTGAAATTGAAATTTGAAATTGAAAATTGAAAATTGAAAATTGAAAATTTAAATTTGAAAATTAAAATTTGAAATTTGAAATTAAAGTTACTGGAAGTTGGAAGTTGGAAATGAAAGTTATTGGAAGTTGAAAGTTGAAAATGGAGGTTGGAAGTTGGAATGGGAAGTTACTAAAAGTTGAATTTGGAAGTTGGAATTTGAAATTTAAAATTTAAAATTTTAAAATTTGAATTTTGAAATTTTGAATTTTGAATTTTTTTTAATAATCGAAATTATTGTGTATAGTTAGTTGATTGTTAATTTAATTAATTTGATTTGAAATATTTGATGATTGATTGTATTTGATTGTGTTTGATTGATGTGTTATTGTACTTGTTTTTGCTTGATTAATATTGAATGATTGTTTTAATGTCTTTTGGTATCACTTGATTCTCATACATTGCAACAAGTGGTAACATCTTTCTCCTCTATATTCATGATTTGTTTTTGATGTTGACAAAGGGGGAGAGAAAGATAAAAGATAAAATAGTAAGAAAAATTATCTATTATTTTATGAGACAACTTTTTATATATGAAAAATATGAAATCTTCAATTGTCTCATATAAGCAATCAATGTAAAACCAAGGGGGAGTAAACTATATGCAAATAGATATTTTCTTTGTTGTTGCTCCTAACCTACAGGTGGTTGTCATCATCAAAAAGGGGGAGAATGAAAATCATGAAGATTTTGATGATATCAAGAAGAATTTGCTTGAGAAAGGGGGAGATGTAAATCATGCAAGCTTTGATGGTGTCGAGAAGAAATCACATGTTTGTCATCATCAAAAAGGGGGAGAATGTGAATGTATGTATACATGATTTTGATGATGTCAAAAGAAGAATCAAACAAGGCTCATTTTGCTTCAAGATTAATACAAGATTGGTTCAACAAACAAAGCCTTGATTCAAGATTTCTTCAAGATCAAGTCTTGCCTCACAATGAAAGGTTTCAAGTCATTCAAGGCACATGTAATCGATTACCAATACATGTAATCGATTACCAATGGTTTGAAAGTGTGTAATCGATTACACATCATATGTAATCGATTACCAGAGACTCTGAACGTTGGGAATTCAAATTTTAAATGAAGGGTCACAACTGTTCAAGAAAAACAATTGCTTGAGTACTGGACGTAGGCACGGGTTGTCGCCGAACCAGTATAAAACTATGTTTGCATTCTCTCTTCCCTTATCTTATTTAATTTTTTGCAATCAATTTTGCCTTGCATGTTTATAGAACATTGTTAAATTGATTGTTGTTGCTTCTTCTGCATTCTAAGCCTATCCCTCTTAAGATTATTGAGGCCACAAGGTCCAACACACCCTTGATAAAGTTGCAAAGGGCAAAAGTGTAGTAGCAACAGAACCCACCACCATTTCCCAGCCATTATTTGTCCCTCCCCCAATTTGCAAGAAAATTATGGATGAAATTTGGTCTCAGATCCACAAAAGCCAACCACACTACAATGAAGCTAACAATAGTCTTGCCAGGAATGAGCCACTACTCAAAAGGCAGCAAACACTTGGGGAAATGACTTTGGAGGATTTCCTAGTAAAAGCTAGGGTGGTACAAGAATCATCATCACTATTCAAGTCTTCATTATTATATCAAAATCAGATTGGTAACATTGCAAGTAATGGACCATTGAGTGCAAGTTATAGGTTCAGGCATGTAATAGGGACAGGATCTAGTATGTCTTGTAATGGGCTTGAAACACAAACATGTTGGCACATAATAACAACTTAGTTATAAAGGATGTCACTACAAATGGCGCTGTGGAGAAATGTCCAAGCTTAGGAGAATCAAGTGGGAAAGGTAATAGGAAAGGATCATTGATGACCCTCGTGAAGTGGTAGTAGAGAGAAGGCAGCACTGAATGTTGAAGAATTGAGAATCGGCGGCATGTTATATAGTGTTTAAAGGTTCGTCAAAAAGACAATTATGACAGATAGGATTATGCTTCTCAACAGAGAAAAAAGTGTACATAAGAAACAATTCTGCTAAAGTTATGCAACAATGGAAGAATCATTCAAGAATCTGTAAAGGAATATTAATTGTTTTTCAAAAAAAAAATTAAGAAGACTCTAACATGCATAAAATTCACTTCATTCAGTAGGTTCTTCTGATATACAGGGTTGTTTGCCACATGCTATTCAATTACTCCCTTAATAAGCATTGTTTCAATTAACAGAGATAAATTAACAAAGAAGCTTTGAGAAAGAAAACACCTTAGCGTCGTGGAGTAAAGCTTGGAGCTAGGTCATGAAATGAGGGCTTTCGACGAGTGAGGACTTTCAAGTTTCAATCTTTTGCGATGACGAGGACTAGCAGTACAGCACGGCAGCACAACAGCGATGACAAAGACCACCACGACGCGAGTAGCTCAGCACCCAAACCAAACTTGAACAAGGCAGAGTGAGTGAGTAGACAGAGTCGTGAGAGTCATTTTCGGGGGGGTTTTGTACGACGCCGTTTCGGGTTTTCGTAAACCCGTCGACTCGGAGCAAACTCGCAAGTCTACCCAACACCTGAATTTGCGCTAAATTGAACGAGTCTACTCCGTTTTCGATTTTGCTTCCAATTTAACTCGTCGAACCTTAGTGAAATCATAAAATCATACGATTTTATGATTTAAATCGCGAGTTTAACAACCATGAACGTCATACTTCAACTCCTAGTGGAAACTCGCTTATGTTGGTAAGACAATAGATCCATTAGAGTTAGTAATGTATCCTGGTTCAGGTCCATAACAATTGCACTGTTTTCCTTAGGCTATTACTTCATGCACCTTCAGGTTGCTTCCTACACCCTATAATGTTTTTCTTACCTTCCTGATTGATTATTCCGAAAGCCAAAAAAAATAAAATACATTCCAAAATGTAATTTTACATTCTAAATTAATCATTCTATAAGCCTTAAAAAAGGTTCAGAAAGCAACTTGGGAGGTGTAGGAATCAACAACCTTTTCCTTACCTATCGACACCCCATGTATAATAGGCTAACATCAAACTTCATTAACTTAAATTATTTTGCTAATAATAATAAGAAAATGTAGTAGGATAATTACCGAGTTACTTTTTAAATAACTTAATATTTGTAAAATTATAAGTATAGGCAAGTCATAAAATTTTATAAATATAAAACAAAAATAATAATAATAATAATATTTTTAAAAGCAAAATATATGTATATAAAATTAAAAATTATTAGATAATATAAAAATATATATTAATTGGACTAAAAATGCATTATATTTATTAGTGATTTAGAATGATTGGATCATAGCATTTACTCTGGAGAACAGATACTCTGGAGAACAGAAACCAAGTGTTCGATCAATTTCTTGTTTTTTTTTTTTTTTTGTCTGCAAAAAGTGAATTATATTAATGTTAGGAGGCACCAAGAGTACCCATTAATTACAGATAGTAGTACAAACTGCACTTCCTATATCTCTATGTATTGTAAACCCGTAATTTTAGGATCGGTTAAAAGGCCATTTATGATATTAATGACTCATAAATGGAGTATAATTAACCAACCACGCCACAGATCAATATTCCACAGATCAATTTCTAGGTATTCTCAGCTTTTTCATTGAACAAATGATAAACATATGACCTTCATCTTTTTCTTCAAAGAGTTCGAATTTCCCTTGCCACCTATTTTTTCTTCATAGATTCATAATATAAATTAAAGTTCCTCTCCTTAAGATCATCCTTACCAGCAACACAAAGAATCATTAAATATATATAAAAATATATTAATTATAGTATAAATGTATTTATTATTGATTTAGGATAATTGGAGAAAAGAAACCAAGCGCTTAATAAATTTCTTGGTATTCTCACCTTCTACATTGAACAATTGATAAACATGACCTTCATCTTTTTCTTCAAAAAATTCCAATTTTCCTTGCCACCCACTTTTCTTCACAGATTCATAATACGAAACTCCTCTCTCCCTAAGACTATCCTTACCAGCAACACAAGCAATCATTCTAGAGCACCCAAGTCCAGTCAACCCTACCTGGGACATTTGGCCATACCAAGTCCCAAACATTATTTTTCCTCACATTTTGTTTAGGATCTTTATTATCAGGTTCTGACCCAACTGGGTTTGATCTACGAAAGGAAGGATGAATAAAATAGCTCCCAATATTTTAATATCACCGGGTAAAGCCTCAGTTCCAGCACGCATGAGTATGTTATGTGCAATATTACCCCCAGCACTATCACCCCCTATGAAAACTCTATTGAAATCACCATGGCTCAGCATTATTGGTGGGATGATTCTTTGTAGAATAATTATGGGAGGAGACCCACTTGAGTGCAGTCCAACAATCATTGTAACATGTTGGAAGAAGATGCTCTGGAGCAAGCCTTTACTCCACAGAAACAACTATAATGTTTACTTGAGGAACAAAGGTTTTGAAAAAGTTATGGTAACGCTGGGAGAAAGCGGATTCAATAACAAAACCACCACCATGAAAGTAGACCAAGATTGGAACTTTGTCAGCTTCATTGGTGAGTTTTGGAAGATAAACAAGAGCGGAAACCGGGAGATTATGTGAAATGACAACGTCTTTGGATGAAAGTCCAGTGTGTGGCTCATCAAGCTTTAGTGGCACAAATGGTGTTTGTAAAGGTCGTTCTATGGTGCCATCACTGAAGATTCGAATAAGTGTTCCCATTTCATTGATAAGAGCAATGAGAGAAGAATTGCAAGGCTTTTTTGTTCTTGATATATAGAAAATGGAAACACAATACTTTCGTTTGTGATTATACGAGACTGGTTTATGTGGAAAACTTTAAATATATAGTTTTGTTCCTCAAAATATGACATCCACAATGATGTCATTTAATTGGATATCATAATAATATATTCTAAAATCTTCATTACGTAACACCATGGCAATATAATTCATGATATCAATTGTATAATATTAATTAAATCATAGCGTATCATGATAAATTATTATTATTATTATTATTATTATTATTATTATTATTATTATTATTATATATATATATATATATATATATATATATATATATATTACTATAAAAACTATATGCGATAAGATTGCCTAGAATTGATATTCATTATTGAAAATTATATGCACTTAACGATTTTACTTATTTTCAATTCAACAGTGTATTTATATTCTACAATTTTCAAATTTGTCAATGTAACATGGAAATTTATGATTGAATGAAAATATAAATCTTTTCACTGCATTTTAATTAATTAAGTTTAATAAATAATTAAAGGCATGGATTTTTTTCTTTTATCGTTGATGCATTGTATATGTTTCATGGAAAACAAGTAATGTAAGGAACACTCTTTCAAACACTATCTTTTTCATTGGTTGAATTTGATTTTAAAATGATTAAATTTTAGGTTCTCCACATTATATTTAATAATTCTTTATTCTGATTTTATAATTTTTAATAAATTTTAACTAAATAAGATTAGAATGATTAAAGAAGAGTGTTCCTAGCACTCTCCTTCATTAAATTCAAATGATTAAATATTAGGTTCAAAATTCTTAAGAAAAGTCTTAAGTACAAATATTATGCATATTATTCCTTTTCATAATAATTTATTTTACACCTATAATATGTCAAATAAATGCAAATGAAATCTAAATTGTCTATTACACATTAAAATAATAATTTATTTTAAGAAATATTCAATTCAATACTTTGCATCTAATTTAATTAATCTTGATATTTTAAATTTTAACAATGTTGTTTATAAACTCTAACATTTTAAAAATAATTAATATTCTAATATCAATTATAGTTATAAAATACAAAATTTTAAATTTAACACAAGCTCACCCCGTATGTACTTAAAAAAAAAAAGTTTAATTGCAAAATTGATTTCCTTATTTTGCCTTAGGATTCAACTAAGGGGGGGCAAAAGTCAAATGTTAAACCTTATACAAACAATAAATTATAATAAATAAAAGACGTCGCACCTTTTATCTAAGTCGTGCACGACATTCTTTCATATTATAAAGTTCATCAATGATAAAATCTGTATTAAACTTTTCAGCAATTTTTCTCTCAATGTAGGTAACCAAACAATCAACTAGAAATTCATCCTCCATCTTGTTTCTGAGTTTGTTTTCACAATCTTCATAGCAGAAAATGATCTTAGTCGTGACAGTTGAAACATGAAGAGTCAACACCAAACAAATTAACTGATCGATCAAAGGATAAATCAAATATTTTCTTGTTTTCACCAATCATTTACATAGTTCAAAAATTGTTGATAGATTTCTGAATTCAGAATGAAAAGGAACATCAAGTTCATAATGTTAAGCTTGTATCATAAGATGCAACTTCTCTTGTTCAGCAAAATCATCAGGATAAAACTTTGTTGCCAAATCAAAAAAAATCTCCACATCAAGTGATTTGTAAAGATCTTTAGGATCTAAAGTTGAGCTCAAAGAAAGCAATTCCACCATATTGTCACAAAATCTATTATTAAGCTCATGTAACTGGGTGTCAAGGGTAGCAATGAACAAATTTATACTATAATAATGTTCAACTTTAATGTGATCAACATTGTGGTGAGCTCGACCTCTTCTAGGAATATACAAAGTAGTCATGTTAGGAACAATAATTTCATGCTTCTCACATAACGATGTGACTTCCTTGAAAAATCTATCCCAACCTGGTTCTCTCATTTCTTGGAACAAACTTTTAGTAGGGAAACCAAAGACATTGCATGGAAAATATCTTGATTCTTGCATTGCAAAGCATGACAAAGATCATTTGTAACTACCAATATATCTCTCATAAGATGTAACAAAAAAATAAACTCAAAAGATGTGAGAATATCATAAGCACTGTTAGCATCACCACGAAGGGAATAATTACCATCTTCAGTAGCATTTTGAAGAACTTCACAAGTAGCATCAAACATGAATAATAGGCTTCAAACAGAATTTAAGTGAGATCCCCATCAAGTATCTATGACTCTTTCTAATGTTCCAATTTGATTTAATCCACTACTTGTTTCAATATCATCACTAGCAATCAAATTTGTTATTATTGTCACATGTGCAACTTGCAATTGGTCATGCCGGTTAAGAGAAATAGTCACAACATTCACAATCAATGATAAATTAACTTCAAAAAAATTGATGAACATGACTAACTTCTCTAGCAGCTGCAACTAGAGCAAGTTGTAGGCGATGAGCAAGATAATGGGTATAATATGCATAAGGACAATCCTTCAAGATAAAGCATGTAACCCATTCCATTCACCATGCATGTTGCTAGCTCCATCATACCCTTGGCCACGAAGATTTTGAATATCAAGACAATGGCGAGAAAGAACACTTGAAATTTCTTTCTTCAATGTTAAATAAGTGTCAACAACATGAATAGGATCAAAAAATCTTTCTTGAACATGTCCATATTTATCCACAAATCTCAACATTATTGTCATTTGTTCTCTTTTTGATTCATCTCTAGCTTCATCAATAATAAGACAAAAACTAAAAATACCAATCTCTTCACGTATTGCAGCACGTACCTTTTTAGCAAAAATATACAATATCTCTTTTTGAATACTTGGTGAGATATATTGAGCATTTCTTGGAGCATTTTCAAGAACAACATTAGCAACATTAGAACTATAAGATGCCATAAGCTTTACTAGCTCAATAAAATTTCCTCTATTTAGTGATTAAAGACTTTCATCATAGCCTCTAAAAGCACATGCTTGAAATGTGAGCCATCGAATTGCATCAATAGAAGTCTTTAGTCGTAAGCGATTGTTTGCTATAATTTCAACACTTTGTTTGTCAAATACTTTCTCAATATGTTGAGATTGATCAGGTAAATCATCACAAAATTTTAGACATCTTTTATGCATTGAGTAAGGGCCAACTCCTTCATGACATAGAAATGCACAATTCTTTCCATCATTGACTTTCTTCCAATTTCTAAATCCTACTTCAGCAAAATTATGCCTTTCATCATTTTGATCACCATGATTGCTATTGAAAAAGTAGCAAGGTAAGCAAAAGACAACATCCTTGTGAGGTGAATACTCCAACCAACTTGGAAACTTATTATACCAAAAAGGTTGAAATTGTCGACAATGTTTCCCAATGGTAAAAGTTGGAAACACTATATTTTTAGGTTGATACAGTCCATCATTGATGTAAGCTCTAAGAATCTTGTCATGTTGGTCAACCGGATATTTCCAAATAGAAAGACATTTTCCTGGATCTTTCTCAAGTGAGGAGATATCTACTTCTATTCTAGGAACTTTAAATTGTTGTTCTTGTGAAGGTGATGGAAGAGTTGATGGATTACTTGTTACTTGGGGAGCTTCATTACGTTGTCATTTATAATATGCATCAAGAGTAATTGTTTTTTCCCATAGCAATCTCTACGAAAAATAATTGATCAAAAAATAAAAATTGGAAAACAAAGATATGTAAATTAATGATAACAATTCAAATTAAAGATATGTAAATTACTTGTCAGGCCCTGAAAGAAAAAAAGGTATATGCGCAAATGAAAAATGGGTATAAATATAAGTTTTTATTTTATTTCAGACAAGGGGTGTAAATGTAAGAGGGGAGTTGTGAATAGATTCTTCTTATTTTGTATGTTTTCTCTTTTTCGGCCAGGGTTGGAACCGGGTTAGGAAAACTCAGCTCAACCTGTAATTAAGCAACAAGGTTGGAAAAATCCTAATTGTCTAACCCCTAAACAACATGAGAAAGGAGGCCACTACCACTAAGGGTGGTACGCCTCCGCAGCACCACCAATGCAAGGCCTGGCGACGCGAGGTCAGTAAGACGGTGATGGCGGCTTCACGACAGGTGGTGGCACGACGGCGGAGCTAAAGAAAATGAAAATGCCAAGAGAAAGGTGATGAGGAATGTGTGAATAACCAAAATAAAACTCAATAACAAACTAAGTCCAATATACATCAACCTCGTCGGCGGCCAAGGTGCCCCCGGTGAAATAGAATGGAATGGCAGCAGATCACAAAAAAAAAGGAGAAAGGAAAAGAGGAAAGGAAAACGTTACAAAGTGAAGGAACGAGGGGGGTTAACTAGTGACCCCTCTCTTCTCTAACGACATTGCCAAATGACGCGACGTAATTGGCCTGATTTCTTGAGGATACTATATTTTGCACCCTCTTTGTGCATTAATGCTAGTGACTAATGTTGACTAACTATAAAGTTGACCAATATTTTCTTAAAAATAAGAACTTAAATTTATAAAAATGCATAAAGGAAGGACTAGAATCATGGTCCTTAAAGTAAAAAGTAAACTTTTTTACCACTACATCCAAGTGTTCATTTAAATATTTGATACAAAATATAGTATTAATATAAGTTTTATGCGAAAATAGTTCAAAATTTAAATTTTATTCTTTTTTAATTTATTATATTTTTGTAATATTATATATTATATTTTAAAGTATAATATATAAAATATAATATATAAGATTAAATTTTATTTTCACACAAATTAGAATATGTATATTTATATAAGTTTTATTTTAATTTTATATATTATATTTATCTTTTAAATAATGTTTGTGATTTAGCGACAATATTTTTTTATCTATAATAAGATATTCATTTTATTTATTATAATATAGATAAAAAAAATAATGTCAATAAATTACATACATAAATATTTAAAAAATAAAAAAAATATCATTTTATTTATTTATGTATCTTTACTATATAATTTAATTCTTTAAAAAAAATTTGTACCTGATTAAATAAAGTTAAATATAAATAAAAAAATATTATTATAATAAATAACAAGAATATCTTAATATAAATAATAAATATTGTCATTAAATTGCATATATAAATATTAAAAAGATAATAAAATATTATAATTATATGAAATTATAATTTATGTAAAAAAAATATACATTAAAGATAAAATAAAAGTAAAACTTATATAAGTAGACGTATTCTAATTTATGTAAAAATAGAATTTAATCTTATATATTATATTTTTAAAAATAATATATAAGATTATAAAAATATAATAAATTAAAAAAGAATAAAATTTGAATTTTAAACATTTTTGCATAAAACTTATATTAATACTATATTTTGCATAAAATAAGCACTTGGTGTACTAGTAAAAGAGTGTCCTTCTTTTTTAAGGACCATGGTTTTAGTCCTTTCTTAAATATTTTTTAAGTTCTTATGTTTTAAAGAAAATATTGATCAATTTTTTAATCTAATTAATATTTAAAATTGAATAATCAATTGTTAAAATTAGTTATGGAAACTAAAATAATGTATTTTAAAATATAGGAGAACTCAAATAATGAATTAAAAAATAAAAAGATCGACCTAATAGGCAAAATAAATGAGCAGATTTTACAATTAAGCCTAAAAAAATAACTATAAATACATAATTGCTTACCTTCATATTTATTTAAAAACATCATTATAAAAATTTTCAATTGAATAGGTATTTACTTTAAAAATTTCTTAAGGGGTTTCCTAGACTATCAATTATAGGAAACAACAGGATCTTGAAACCTATGATTCTCACAAACAATCAATAAACAATAGATAATGTTTTGTGTACCTTTCTCCGTAGGAACTTCTGTTGTACTTTGATTTCCTTGGAAAAGGAGAGAAATAAGATTTCACTTCCTTTGGCCTTTCTTTTCTGCCTCTCTCTGTTCGTGATGGCTATGGGTGAGAGAGAACACTTTTCTGGTCAGGAAGGGGACCTTATTTCACGTTAGTGGGTATTAACCCCCTTTTATAACCACTACTCCCATCAAGTAGCAGTTAGCTCTAGAAACTTCTCCTATTAAGCCCAATTACAATTTAGCCCTTAATCGTTAATTATTTACTTATTAGTCCCTACATGAGTCACATGCCTCTCACATGAGACAATAATTCTTACATTCTCCCACTTGGCTCATGTGACATTAATAAACATTATGGACTAAATAAATAAATAGATTAACTAACATAATGCGCATTAAAATTGACTAAATTGTTCTATACATTGGGTACATCATAATTTCATGATTAAGAATAGGAACCAATTCAAGTCATGGCGGTTGTACATCATCTAATCGACATAGTCCCTTCCATGTACTACAAATTAGTCTTCTCCTTAATATGACCATTAGTTAGGAGTACATAATTGGTCCAACATAATGTCTTCATTCAAGACAAAACCTGTTAACATTACTCTAACACAAACATGCATGCAAACATAGAGAACAGGTAATCAGAAACATATCATAATTGAGCTCAGAGTGTCACTAAAAATACATAAGATAAATTACACTTAATGATCATCAATAACAATAATGCCCATACTTTCAACATGTTCTATAATGTTTTGGGCGGTAATCCCTTATTCAAAGGGTCAACTATCATAAGGTTTGTGCTAGTATGTTCTATTGACACTCTTTGTTTCTGAACTTCTTCCTTCACGACAAAGTACCTCAATTTCATATGCTTAGCACCCTTAGAGTACTTGTCGTTTTTACAAAAAAAAAAATTGTTGCGGAGTTATCACAATACATTTTCAGCGGCCTAGCAATACTGTCGACAATTCCAAGCCCTGAAATAAAGTTCCGCAGCCAATTAGTCTGAATTGTAGCCTCAAAACATACTACAAATTCAGCTCTCAAATGCAACAACAACTGATGCATACAAAATAGCTTTCATTTGTTTTCGTTCCATATCATTTCTAGGACATTGTGCGAAACTAACTTTGTCTCATTTCTAAATTAGAATAGGTGATGTTAAACACCTTTCCATCTTGAATCTCTCTAGTACTTTATCGATATATACTTTATGAGATAAGCCAAACAATCCTTGTGATCTATTATGGAATATTTCTATCCCTATCACATAGCTTACCTCACCCATATCTTTCACTTTAAAGTTTCTAGAGAGAAATTTTTTAGTCTTATGAAGAAGACCAAGATCGTTAGCTGCAAGCAAGATATCATCAATATACAGAATTAGAAAATAACCTTACTCCCACTGACCTTCAGATACATATATCGATAAACAGTATTTTCCTTAAATCTAAAGGAAATAATGGTATCATTAAACCTCAAATACCATTGGTGGGAAACTTGCTTTAAGACTGTATATTGATTTCTTTAGTATGCACACCACATGTTCATTTCCTTCAACTGAGAACCTCATTGGTTGGTCCATACAAACATTCTCCTCTAAATCTCCTTTCAGAAAGGCGGTTTTCACATCTATTTGATGTAGCTCCAAGTCATAATGAGCTACTAATGTCATGATAATCCTGAAAGAATCCTTTCGAGACCAGTAAAATATCTCTTTATAATCAATGTCATCTTTCTGAGTAAATTCCTTAGCAACAAGTCTAGCCTTGTAACGTTCAAGGTTGTCATGAGAGTCATGTTTAGTTTTGAAGACCCACTTACAACCAACTCTCTTACAACCCTTTGGTAATTATACAAGATCCTAAACACCATTATGTTCCATGAAATCTATCTTTTCTTTCATGGCATTTAACCACTTCTCAGAACTATCACAACTTACAACTTGTGAAAACAAAATTGGATCATTATCATTAATGCTTAAGTTTGTTTTTGTTTCATGTAGGTATACCACACAATCATTCGAAATAGCTGGTCTTCTTTCTCTTTGAGACCTCCTTAATGCTACTTCTTGTGGTTCTTCCATAATAGGTTCATTATGCATCATGGGTTCATTATTGTGTTGCTCCTCTTCATTAATTTTGTAACAACAATTTAAAAAGAGCAATCACCTTATTGCTAGAGGCCCAAGTTAAAATGACTTGCACTCTAACTTCTTTAATTTCCACTTCTTGTAGAACTGTACTCCCACTGATTTCACCGTTTTCAATGAATCTTGCATTTCCAGTTTCGACAATTCTCATACTATGATTAGGACAATAAAACATATACCCCTTTGACTTTTCTGGATAACCAATGAAATATCCACTGATTGTTCTTGCATCCAATTTTCTTTCTTGCGGATTATAAATCCTTATTTCTGCCTGGCAACCCTAAACATGCAGGTGCCTTATACTAGGTATCCTATTTGTCCACAGTTCAAAAGGTGTCTTTGGAACTGCCTTACTAGGAACCTTGTTCAACAAATACATGACAGTTTTCAAGGCATACATTCACAAAGATACGGGTAAAGTCTAATTGATTAACATACTCCTAACCATATCCATTAAAGTTCTATTACGCCTTTCTGATACACCATTTTGTTGTGGTGTACCGGGAATTGTGTATTGCACACAAATGCACGTTTCTGAACAAGCTTAGCAAATGGATCTGGGTGTTGCCCTGTTTCATCATATCTTCTGTAATACTCATCACCTCTATCATATCTAATAATTTTCACATTTATGTCTAATTGCCCTTTTACTTCATTGTAGTAAATTTCTAAGGCATCCATTGCCTAAGAAATCTCGGGCAGTAAGTAGACATAACCGTAACGTGAATAATCATCAATAATAGTGATAAAGTATCATTCCTTTCAAAAATAACTAACATCAAAAGGTCCACAAATATCAGTATGCACAATT
The DNA here is from genome assembly GCF_004193775.1 of Glycine soja. Taxonomy (NCBI): domain Eukaryota; kingdom Viridiplantae; phylum Streptophyta; class Magnoliopsida; order Fabales; family Fabaceae; genus Glycine; species Glycine soja. Next base: position 16,424,959 of record NC_041008.1, on the reverse strand, counting down.
TCAAGAAGCTGAGTGCTTCTTGTAGCTCTTTTCTTTGTATGTCTTGCTTGTTTTCCCTTAATACAACCCACACAAATATTTAGATCCATAAAATCTAGATAAGGAAGAATTTCATTATTTATTAATCTTTTCATCCTTTCTCTAGAAATATGACCTAAACGTTTATGCCACAAGAAAGCAGATCGTTCATTCACTAAACTATATTTAGTGTCAACATTATGATGCAGAGTCAAAACAATTTCAGCATACAAACTGTCTAATTTCAATTTATATAAACCATCACAAGAATACCAGTACCAATGAGATGATTATGCTTAAATAAATTGAAACATCCATTACCAAAATTAAAAGAGTATGCAGTAACATCAAGTTTAGATAATGAAACTAAATTCCTAGATAAACTAGGTACATAAGGAGTTTCCAGTAAATCTAAACAATGCCCAGTGTTGCGTTTTAAACAATAAGTTTCAACTATTTCCACTGGAGCTTTCACTTCATTCCCTATGAAGATGAACTTCTCATTTGGGCTTATGGTTTGGATTGTAAGGAATCTCTGCATAATGTTAGAAACATGAGTCATACATCCAGAATTAATCCAGCATGTATTATGGGAAACTACAATTAAGTTTGATTCAAAACATACATGAGTATTAAGCTCACCATTCTTTTCGAACCAAGACTTACATTTTAGGCAATCCTTTTGGAAATGTCTTAATTTCACAAAATTGACAATTATTGCCCTTTGATACCTTTCTTCTGGATTTGCAAAGAGTCGTCATTATTCTTTAATGATCCTTTGCCTTTATCATGCTTCTTCATAAATTTCTTTTCAAGCTCCCTGATTCCCTTGGTGGCTAACATAATGGACTAAGTGACTTCCTTGATTCTTAAGCCTCGTTTCTTCCTGAACTAACATACTGTGCAATTCATGCACATTCCATTTATCTTTCATGGTATTATAGTTCATTTAGAACATGCCAAACTCAGACGATAATGAGTTTAGAATAAATTGAACAAGAAAGTTCTCATTCACAGCCATTATATTCCCAAGGTCTTAAGTCTTGTTGTAATGTTTGTCATCTCAATGACATGTTCATACATAGTACGTGAACCATCAAACTTCATGGTGGTCAATGTACTCATTAATGTCCCAGCAATAGACTTATCAGCTGTTTGAGAGCGCTCTCCCACTAATCACATAAACTTTTTAGCACTTTCGATTTTAGGGAGAGTTGTCTTAATACTGTCTGCAACAGTCATTCTCATCAACATTAGGCTGAGTCTGTTAGATCTTTCCCAAGTTTTATAATGAACTTTCTCTTCATTGCTACTAACATCAATAATAGTAACAAACTTCTCTTTCAACATAGCAAGATCATAATCCAAAACACTAAGGTGAAATTGGACTTGCTCATTTCTGTCAGAGAAGTTAAGCCCATTAAAATTGGTACAGATGATGCATAAGAATCTAATGAATTCAAAACATGTATTACATAATAAAATTCACATAAGTGTTTTGAGACATAAAATATATGTCATACATATGATTCATTCAGATAACGGTCAATGTATATTGATGTTCTCCTTTGGGTGATACATCAACACACAACATACAAACATAATGATGCTAATAAAATTTTAACATTATTTGGCAATTAAATATGCACCAATTAGTAGTATCTATTTCCTTTGGGCATATAAATAAAACTAATGATACACACAAATCGCCTACAATTATATTCATTAATTATAAGAACAACTAATCAACCTTTGGGCGATCCATAAATGCCTTATAACAATGAATTTCAATTACCCATAAACCAATAATCATATAATTTAGCATCCATTATTCTATGAGTAATCAAAATAATCATTAATTTTGGAATTAAATAACCTTACAAATTTGGCCACTTTGGTGACTAACAAATTCAACATACATTTAATTCCAATCAATTATATATGGCCTGCACATACTTATTATTATTAACAATTCATAGTCATTCTATTAATTTCATTCCAGGCCATAAAATAATATTTACATTTATTTGTGTTTTTTGCATTCAAACACGTTCAAGCAAATATGTAACATATATATATATATTTCCTGTTACCAATAATTACAAAACATTCACGTTAATTTAATTAAAGAATATAAACTTTCAATCCTTTAATTACGTTTAATAATCATTTTTTTAAAAAAATCACAAGTGGGATTGGAAATAACAAAAAGGGGTTTGCAAATAGCAATTTCCAAAATATTTCCTTTCTTCTTCCCCGTCAGGAACGTCGTGCAGGAGCCTTTTCCATGATATGGAATTTAAAGGAACCTACTTTACGGTCACGCAGCTTTCTCCAAAACATTTGAATTAGCCTTTTTCCATTAGAAATAAATTAATGGCTTTCTCTACTCTCATTCTAGTTAAATGCTTAACGTCCATTAATGGCACGACAGAAGCTTTCTCATGATATACATAATTTCATACTTTGCAGCAGAAAATATAATTAACGCGAAAGACACGTTATTAAAACATTAATTAAAAATACATGTAACAAAAATTAAAATCCTTAAATTTCATAATTAGGTTTGATGCATAATTTGAATAAATTAAATTATCCCTAAATTTCATAATTAGGGTTCATGCATAATTGGGAAAAATTAAATCATTCTTGGAGAATCATAAATTTCATCCTGGCTCTGATACCACATGTAAAAATTTCTTAAGGGGTTTCCTAGACTATTAATTATAGGAAACAACAGGATCTTGAAAACCTATGATTCTCACAAACAATCAATAAACAATAGATAATGTTTTGTGTACCTTTCTCCGTAGAAACTTCTGTTGTACTTTGATTTCTTTGAAAAATGAGAGAAATAAGATTTCACTTCCTTTGGCCTTTCTTTTCTATCTCTCTCTGTTCGTGATGGTTATGGGTGAGAGAGAACACTTTTCTGGTCAGGAAGGGGACCTTATTTGTTAGTGGGTATTAACCCCCTTTTATAACCACTACTCCCCATCAAATAGCAGTTAGCTCTAGAAATTTCTCCTATTAAGCCCAATTACAATTTAGCCCTTAATCGTTAATTATTTACTTATTAGTCCTTATGAGTCAGATGTCTCTCCCATGAGACATTAATTCTTACATTTACAACACATTATATGATTTATATTTATATCTGACTACATAATGGATATGATATTATGTAGCCAAAATATTAAAAATTCAAATTAATTCACAATTAAAAATTGCCCACTTTCAGTCTCAAATGAAATACCAGTCACCTCCAACTGTCAATTTCGTCCCATAACTAGATCATCAACTCACGCAAACAACAAAAGGGGTTGCGTTTGCATCGTGAAAGCATAAGTTACCATTCCCTTAATATAAATTAATCTCAACCATTCAATCTAACAACACCAGATCTAACGGTTGATGTAGGTTCAAAAGTTATGATGTAAACCAGAAATCGGTTGTGCTAATAACTAATGCGTGGTACGGTTGTAGGCAAATTTTACTTGTAAAATTGAAATGATTGGAATTTAGATAATTTTAGGTTGGTAAATTAAACAGGGATTCTAAATAATATTTTCTTGTCAACAAATGACATGTTAGGATTGATGGATTCCGAATTAAATAATTTCTACAAAGGATTTCCACCCTTATATCACTTTAACCTTTTCCAAAAACAAAATATATTATATACTTAATTTGCAAACTTTATAATTTGTGGATTTGAAATGCAAGTACAGGGGGGTACATTTCATTTCAAAAGACAGAGCATTAATCAAAGTATTTGCGATTTGATTCGGATTAATTTTAAAGGAAAAAAAATCTGTTTCATTTATAAAACAAATTATGATTCAATAAAATAATATCAAATTCAAACCAAGCTAATATGAACTTTTATGATTAGAATTAAGACCAGCTGATTCTGTTTTTTCTTGTTTTTTTAAATTACTTTTAATCAACAAAACAAATGAATTTTCATTAATTGAAATAAAATTCCAGTCCTGAACCAGTATATGAATAATGAACTTTTAGTGGCTAAATATTCATTTAAAGAACAATACTTTAGAAATACATGTGGATCATTTTGGTTGTCCAAATGAGAGAGATGCTGGTTTTGCCCAAAATTGATCCTTATCAATTATGGCTAATTATGCAGCAATGCAGAAATGACATGAGAATATAGAAGAAACAAATGTTCATGCCTCTATATTATTGCCTAATAACAATTATAACGCCAGAAGGAAAATCTTTCTATATAATTATAAAACCATGCAACTTTAACCAAGGTAGTAGCACAATTCAACCTTTGCTCACTACGGATTCCGGAATCTGAATTTCATCCATCAATATACTGTTCAGTTATGCTTGAAATCTAAGAAAACTGATGGCTAGAAAATCACACCTACATGACTTACAATACAGAACAAGATAAAGGAGTTATTGCACCCCACTCCACCTGGCCCAGTCAACAAATTGCATGCCACCATACACATTGTTTGCAAAACGCACACCAACTGTGAAAGCCAGAGCAACAGGGGGAACCTGCTTTGCCAATGGTGACGCTTCAACCAAACGTTCCAGTCCATTGACGATCTGGTATCGCGTGTTGGAAGAAATGGCTAGAAAGACACCTAAAATGGAGGTTCAGGGAGACAGGAAACAAACATGTTACAAACAGGAATAAAATACAAGTCTAAAAGATGAAGTAATGCTCAAAAGTCAAAATAACAATAATTCGGAATACATCAAATCAAGCATAAGAAATCTTGGCAATCCAAATTGCACATTTGGTACAAAGAGAGTAAGAGACTTCATACCATTTTTGGCTAAAAATAGTTAACATGGGACATTTTCACATTTAACACTTTTTTGGTTGATTGTAACAATTATACACAATTATGATGACAATTTCTTTTACCATTTTTCATTAATTGTAGGAAGGGCTTGAGTGCAGAGGGTGGGGGCGGGGGCAGGGGGGGAGAGAAGTTAAATTCAGATTGCAGAAAACAATACAACAAATTATATCTTTGGACAGAAACCACAAAAGTCACAAATTAATTTCTAAGCATTAGTTCCCTATCTCAGTTGTTCCTAACCTGCTCAAAAATTGCAAAGGAAGAGTGGAAACTGGAAAGAGATAATATCTAGTATTTTCTACCACTCTAATTGAACCAAGCAGTTTTAAATAGATAAGTAAAAGTTTCTAAACAATTATAATATGTTAGCTGTTCAAAGAATATAACTAGATATCAATAGAATGGTTTTAAGCATTCATAGTAAAGCATATATTTCTAAAATATAATATAAACATTTTAGTTGTCCTAAAACGATTACATTTTATCCTATACTAACAGTTATTGACTTGATAATAAACATAAATACTTTATTAATAATTAAATGAAAACAAAGGTATGTCTTCTTCTGATGTCTTCGTTTTATAGAAGAGACGAACTAGAAATCATGTAATATTTTTAAACAGAACAACATCATACCCCAAAGAGCGGCACTCTTCACAAGTGGTGGTACAGGTATGTCTTCCTCTGATGTCTTTATGCTCCTGGTATTCAGCAAGGACAGGTGAGAAATTAATCACTCAGAAAAATAAGGATCCATATGCTGTGAACAGCATAATATTAAATATTCTTTAGTATGAATGCTGCTTATTTATTAGATTTAATTTTCATACACTATATGGACAGTTTCTTTATCAGCAAACCATATGGTGGCACCAGTCTAAAAGTGCTCATAAAATGTTTTAGTCAAGTGAAAGACTTTAGTTTCTACAATATCATATTTAAATATGCATTTATAATTTTATATCGATCAAATCTTAGAAAGCAAATAATAGACTCCAAAAAATGCTCAAGCATATGTACGCTCATTTATAACCAAAAAATTCCCAATGCTTTAATTAATTTTCAGTCATTTTTTTTACTAACAGAATCATCATACTATTAGATGATCCACAAGGCCAATTGCAGATATATGATTAAGTCCAAAAGCTTTAACACGTATGGTATGAGGGAAGGGGGCAGGGTGTATGAACAGGGAACGATACTTGTGTCTATAATCAAGCAAAATATGTTTGATAGGCGTCCAGTAGTTAAGAGGGTTTATCTAAGGCAACTAGGCAAGATAATAAGTAGAAGGGGTAACTAAGTTAAATGTAACTGAGATGCTATAAATAGGTGGGCTCAACAATTAGTTAGGTGGTTAGGAAGAGAGTACAATTCTGTTAGGAGGGATTGGGGTGCTCTCGAATATCACCCTGTGTACTTGAAATTCTTGGCTATCATAGTCTTTGTTCTGAATAACAGTTCTTGGGTCAATTTTGTCCAATTTCTTCACTCTTTCTTCTCCTAAACTAGTTGAACCAATCAATGTAAAACAAACTCTAGACAAGAAACCATACCTCTTTGCAGTCATGATCAAATTTGCAATGCCTTGGCCTATAATACCACATCCAAATCCAACAGCTCCATACATTATACCCTGGAATTAGAATTACGCATTAAAATCAATACTCAACAGAAACTTCCCATAATTTGGTTGAAAAATGAAATGACCTTTCAGTCACTACCTTGTAGAAGTATGTTCCAAGTCTCTGCTGTACAGAAAACCTACATCCTGGCCTTTCTGCTTCAAATACACTGCATAAAGAGAGCAAAATAGAAACTTAGATGGAAGCTTCTTCACACTCCAAAGACACAAAGCAATTAAGACACGAGAAACCTTACTTCCACGTCGTTTTTAGATGGACAATTGTTATTTAAACGTACACATAAGAATATCAAAATATTGACATAAGAAAACAATGCAATGTCAATGGTATAATGAGTAACCTGCTCGGCAAGGCTGCATAAGCTTTCTGCATTCTACCAAGGAATCCACTAGATATTGACGGTTTCCCTATTCGAGCATAGGGTGCCAACATACCTACCAAAGCAACATTAACAACCAGCCCAACAAGAAGATCTGCAAGATACAACTCAAATTCGGCCCAAAAGTCTTTGCCTCTCTTTTGAATTTCAGCAAAAGTAGCACAACATGTATCGATGACAATCTGCATATCATGTGAGAGAAAAACTATATAAACATTTTTCAAATATCCAAAATTATCCTACTATGCCAACAACAGTACATGAATGATTTTCACAGATAGCAGAGACCAGTCAGTCTTAATTCTTAAATGCTACCAGTTATAGCTTATATGATATGAAGAATACAGCACAACTTCTTTTAGCATATAGATACCTTGTTACATAGGAAAGCTATTTTAGTACCACAATTTCTAGCGTTCAAGATAGGGAAAGCAAACCAAGGAGGTTCAACTATATCCTAGCCTCTCCAATAAACAGAGCACATTAATATATAATAGTTGTCAAATGGTGAACACTTACTGACATATGTTGTATAGAACAGTCACAAAAATTGGATAACTCAAGACACTGCAGTCCTGCCATTAAATAATATGAACAGTAAAAATTAGGAATACTATAAGACAAGCCCAACCAACCTCTGAGCCAATTTTGAAAAGAAATGCGGGATCAGCCAGCATTCGATTGCGAAGCATAGAGCATGATTTCATGAAAAATCCTAGAGGCCAAAAAGATCCCTGCAATTAAAACATCACAAACAACACTATTAAGAGTCCAAGGTAATGGTAATCTTGTTTTACACTTGCTGGCACTCGTAACCCATTAAATAATCACAACTTTGAAAGAATGGGGAAAAAATGTATGAACATTTACAAACAGTACCTGCAGATCCAAATATCTAAGAAGAAGCACCTTGCGGATTCCCACACTCTTAGCAGCCTCTATCATATCCAATGGAAGTGTAGCGCCTCGAGCCTCTGTCTCTCTCATTACCTCATCATATTTTAGTATTGGCCCAAATTCCTCCTCTTCATTGTCATTGCCATCATCATCGCCGCCACCCCCTCCACTCCCATCTCCAGCTCCACCACTTCCAAAGTTCCCATTACCACCACTACCATCCAATACAACTCCATTATCATCATTTCTTTCATTTTTGGAGTCTGGCTCGCTATCCCAAGTCCCGTCATCATTGCTCAGGACATTATCACCTCCCCCTTCTGATAATCCTATGGAAGTCACAGCAGATTGCGATTCGTTCTCAGCCGATGGCTGCGACATACTCATTATAAGAAACATTGCTTTCTCTTGCATAGGCACACATGATCTACCACACTTACTCCCACGTAGAACTTGAAATGCAGATTCATTCAACACACCCCTGAAACTCAACCTAATCAAATTTGTCTCTTCATTCCCCAAAACAACTTCTTTCCTCACATTGGCAAAACGAGCCACAGCAAAATTTGAAGAACAACCCGCCATTCTCCTAAAAAAACTGAACTTTCTTTCGCCACAACACTACCCAGAAAAGTCGACAATTTTTTTTTCTTTTTCTTTCTACTGATTAAACAATCAGAAAGAAACCAAACAAACACCCCAAACCTGCAGGGCACACAGAATCAAACAAAACAGTAACTGAGCCAAACAATGCGTGCATCTGGGAATGTAGTGAAAAACGAAAATCAACAACAAGGGCAGCTCTCAAGCAATGAAATTTTTTGAAATCAAATTAGGAAAGTTCACTCAAAACAGAAAGAAAAAACAGCTGAGAAAATTAAGGGAAAATGCAGCATAAAAAGAAAGAAGCAAAAAAGAAAAAGAGGGTAAGAAATCAACCTTGTTGAGAAGAGGAAGAATGGCAGGAAGCTAGGGATACAACAGGAAGTGGGTAGATGCGGCGAAGGCGAAGAGAGGGTTAGTAATTTGGCTTTAAGTGATGATTCCCTATTATTAGTATTTGTGTCGATGTTGAAGTTTGAGTTCTATTATAAATTAAAATACATGCATATACAAACGTACTATACTTAGAGATTCATCTCTGAGCATAAATAATTGATAGCATATTGCACGTGGGGTCGAACCTATCGTACGCGTGGGTCGCGATTCGCGAAAGATATTTATTAAGGCTTGTTTTGACTGTGAAATTCATTTGGTGCACACAACAATTGTAACAAAACATCAGACATTAGTCATATTCATAATTCCATACGTCTTTTGTAAAAAGAAAAAAAGTCGAATTGTTTTTGTTGGACCAATTACTGCATGCTTGAATCTCCGAAGATTTTTCTTCAAAGTAGAAGTAAGAAAAATTATACTTCTTGAGAACGAAGGTTGGGTGCAAACGAAAATGTGTTTGAACCATTGAGGACATATTAACGATCATGAAAATTAATAAGGTAAAATAATGATAAATTAACACACTAATAACTAGAAGGTAAGACTCATGCGCTTACTTGGTGTTTGGATGGGGTATTTAAATAAAATAATTTATTTTTTTTAGTGAATTTGAAATACTCTTATCATAATTTAGTTGTTTGGACATGGAATTTCAAAGAATTTAAAGTGATATCATTTTTTAAAAGAATTTTAATAAACTAAAATTGTAACAATTGAAATTTCACTTAAATGGTAAGAATTTTAAATTCTTTCCTTTCACGTCATAGGTTCCTTTGTTCTCTCTCTCACACATTGCATTCTTCACGTCCTCTCGCACCCTAACTCTCATTCTTTGTCTCATGCTTTTGTTCACACTTTCGTTCTCTTTCACATTTTTGTTCTACTTGTTCTTTCTCACGGTGGTTGTAAGTTTCTCAGTATTCATTCTCTCTCATGGTGATTCTAGGGTTTAAGCCTCAAAAGACCTGTTTCTCTTTTTCTTTATCTTTGTTCTCTTTCTCTAATGTTTTCACCATTCATCGTTATCATCATTAATAACAACGCTTCAATCATCGAAACCCCAGGTTGGTTCCTCTTCTTCTTATTCTTCGTATTATCTGCATTTTTGTTTTCATGTGATTTGGGAATTTTGGGTTTGTTTGGATTGGTGAAGTATGAATAATTGCTTTCATGTGGTTTTCATGTGATTTGGTGAAGTATGAATAATTGTTTCTGATAACTATGAAATTTGAGTTAATTTGATAGTTAAATATGGCTAAGAATGATTGCAATTTATTTACTTTACTGTTGTTTTTTAATGAAATAATAAAGAAATTAATACTTTTGCAGTTTTTTATTAGCAGAAGTTAAAATAAGAAGATTTTAAGTGTTTTGGTGGAAAAATGATGCAAAAATTGGAAGAAAAAGCCTTGAAGAAAAATTGGAAGAATTGAACAACTCGCAACCTTGCTAAGCGAGAAAACTTATACTTAACGCGAAGAAGGCTCACAAGAAAAGCATGTGCTAAGCGCGAGATCGCGTGGAAATTAAGCTACCTTAGGCCTATAGAAGGAGTAGGAAGCAAAGGAGAAATGCAGACTGGGATATCAATCCCTACACACTGAAACCTTGAAGGTTCAAAGCTCTTTAATGAATACATCCTAAGCCTGAGTATCTCTAACAGGGGAAATCCTCTTTCTATGTCCATTATTCCCTTCTCTTCCTTTACCCATCCCTTCTCTTATTCTATCCATATTAGGCCCTAAAATGTAAAGTCTCTCATGACAATGAGAGGCTAAACCCCTATATTGTTGGGAGCCTAGCAGCCAAATGCTCTTGTATTGTAATCTTTCCTTATTATCTATTTAATACAATGCCAATTTTTATTGTTTCTTTCCTGTGCTTTATTGTTGTTGTGTGGTTTGATTATCCATGCATTAGTTTTAAGGGTTATACATTGGGAGATGTAATTTCTAAAGAATTGGAAAATGACATCTAAACAATTCATTGTTAGGGATAGAGTGACTTTATTTTGCTCTGCATACATCTTCATTCTTCATGCGATTTTCTATTCTACCTTTGCAAATGGATTTGGGAAAAAGAATAGATAAATTAGATTCTTCATCGTGAGGAATAAGGGTTGAGTGTCTTAGTAGATGTGGGTGGTGGAAATTAGGAAAACATTACATAGAAAAAAACATTAATATTACATCAAGGGTAGTTAGGCATGTTAAACCTCAACATATTTTAAATTTTGAATTCATCTTTTTATCATTATCTTTATCTTTTACTTTTCTTATCTTATCTATTTTATCTTCTACATTTCTTATCTTTTACTTTAATCTCTTATCTCTTTAATTTTTATCTTATCAACTAATCTTCTATTTTTAATTTCTTATCCTTTCCCTCTCTTGCGTTCTTTAATTTTACATTTAAATTTCTTATCTCTTGCTTGTAAATTGGGTTTACATCAATCTAAGTACAAACAAAGTCTCTGTGGATTCAACACTCGGACTTCTGAGTACTTTACTACTTGAGACAATTTGGTGCACTTGCCAATGAGTTAACAATCGTTATCATCATCAACAACAACGCTTCAATCATCGAAACCCCAGGTTGGCTCCTCTTCTTCTTATTCTTCGTGTTATCTGCATTTTTGCTTTCATGTGATTTGGGAATTTTGGGTCTGTTTGGATTGGTAAAGTATGAGTAATTGCTTTTGTGTGGTTTTCATGTGATTTGGTGAAGTATGAATAATTGCTTCCCAATAGTATTCATGTCTTGAGATTTTTGCCGCATCAAAAATTCAAAATCTCACTTATGCCATCTAGCATATGTGGTAAGACTAGAACTACTACTGATTAAACATGCAACTCATGCTCCTTTGATAACATTTGGATTGATAGCATGTTTCAGCTGAGATACATGGTTGATGGGGGTAAATATACAAATAAGCTGGTAGAACCAACATGTAGGTCACAACTTCCACTCTAATAATCACCTCAAGAGGTCCATAGATATGTGGATTGAATTTCTAATTGACCTAGTTGTCCAACTTAAATTCAAGTTCCCTATGATGGTGTGTTCTTCATTTCCTTGTTGAGTTCAACATAATTTTTCAAATCATCTATATAGCATTTATGTTTTCCAAAAACCTTATATGGAAATTGGGCCCCTTTTGAAATGAATTATTCTAGAGGACATCTCCCTTAAAATGAATCAACCCAATGCTAACATTGATTTGTGGGAGGTGTTAAACCAAAATTCTGCCCATGGAATTACAGACAACAATGGGTATTGTCTTGAGTAAGGTACTATAGTACCCATTATCATTCCCATATTTTTTAAAATTACTCATACTAATCTTTATACCCATATGGGCATCTGCATACCCTTTAGGTACCTACATCCCTAAATTTGTCCCCATTATTAGTAGTAATGTGATTTGGGAGCTCCTGAGGTAACTTAAAATTTAGAGGAGCAAAAAATGGGGAGATAGATGAAAGGAACACTAAACTTTATTTATGAGTAGAGATGTTAAACAACTTACTAACTGTTAATTAACTATGAGATACAATAAGAAAACATTAGAATAGTACACAAAGTGATGACACTTCTCTTCCATCACAAGAAGAAAATAATCCTAGTGCTTGAAGTTACACAATTAAGATTGACATGTAAGATAGTTATATTATATGCTAATGCTAGATCTGTGAATTGTGTTAGTGTTGGTGTGTAAGTGCACTTGCTTGATTCAGTGATGTGAATATTGTTTGGGAAGACTAATGATTTTGTTTCCTTGAGTAGATAAAGATAATCATTGTTTGTGAATCATAAATGTCCTTTTTAACTCTAAAAAAAGTGGTTAACTTAATTTATAAATGCTACTAAGAATTTGAGACTTGATGATGCAAAGTGGTTAGTGAATCATTTTTGCAATTAACTTCTGTAGGGAATGTTGAGCTAGAAACTTCTATTGAATAACTGTCTCTAGTGCCTTAGGAGTTATGATAGGACATGGTTTTGAAATTTATTTAAAAAGGAGATTGTCTAGTAGTGAAAAAGCAACTTCAATCCCAAAACTACTTGCTAGAAAATTTTGACAGCGAATGTCTTGCATTGCATAAATTCATGTGTACAAGTCTGGAAGAACCAGAGATTACCCTTTTACAGTAATTTAGTCCTAGATGTCCTCTTTGCAACACATTTGATCCCATAATTTTAAGAATTTAATAGAATATTTAATGAACATTTTGGTGGGAAATGTCAAACCTGTTTAGGTGCAGGAAAAATTAGTGTACAACCACTGTTTGGGCCAAAGTGGAAAGAATAATGTGCAATCCACTGATTAAATTTGTATTCCCTATTTCTCCTATACCTTAGGGGTACCTAATGTCAGCCTTGCCCAAGTTCTTGACTACGTCTAAGCTTAGAAAAAGTTAGAAATCCTAATGTCAGCCTTGCCCAAGACCTTGTCAAGCAAATATGATAAAATCTTTTGTGCGAGATTCCTCTTGTGCAAATCGAAACTGGTATTGATCTATAAAGAATTAGTCTAAAACCTTTCCTAGTCCTCTAGATTTATGTCTTAACTTAATTCAATTGGCCGCACAACTCTTAGAGGTCTATAGAATATTTGATGAATATAATGCCAAAACATGGCAAAGGTGTGGTGAAGTTGCAGAATTTTTCTGTATAATGTTGAGGGTTGGGTGCTTGTTTGACCATTTAAAGCCCATACCCTTGGTTAGATATGATTCTCTTGTCTCTTGCACATGTGATGAGTGTAAAAGCCAACACGGTATTCAATTCTAATGTGAGTGAACTTGTGCCTTCATAGATATAACTTTGGAACATATAGTTCTCTGCATTAAATAAATTATAAAATTCTAATGACAACAAAAATAGCTTATAACCTATGTCTATAGTACAAGAATTTAGGAAACTCAATCGTTTGGAATGTACCATGACAAATACTATGCCTAAATGGTTCTATATTAGTTGATGTAAGTTAAGGTGTCTAAAATTAGCTTGGTTATGTGCATTAATTAATCTTGAAGTCCTGTGTGCATGTTTATTGATAGGATTGCTTCCTTGTGTGTGTGGAATTTAGTTAATTTGTGGTAAACTACCATTCACACTTTGATTATAACAAGTATGAAATTGAGAAAGGGTTGAGAATATAAGTGAGATGGTTGACTTGTTGCTGTTTATGGATTGAATCCTGCTGAGATACTCTGATAGCTTATGACAATCGGTACCACCCCAATTGTGTGAAAAGAACACTGTGTACAAATTACCCTTGATGATGACGACAGAGATTTCAAAATTTTGTCAGGGACTAAGTGTCCTTCCTACATTTTATTTATGATGGTTTTAGTTAATTTTTTTTATGATGGTTTTAGTTAATAGAAAACTGTGTACAAATTGTTTGGTGAGTAACCTTTTCTCTACATTTTATTTATGATGGTTTTAGTTGATTTTTTATTGAATGGAATCATATATCATACTAAGTTATCTGTCTTTCCTGTTGTGACTTACATTATTTTGTTTATTCTATGTCAAGTTATTGTGAACTAGGAATAAATGAGTTACATTCTTACAAAGCAAGACAAAAAAGTTGATTCTTCCAAAATTGTTTGTTTTGGATTCTCTAATTTGTAAAATAGCTCGTGAATGATTGAGTATTATCAATAAAGTAACATCAATGTGTATGATATATGATTTTATGTCTTGATATGTATTGAAGTATTTTCTTCTCTTACGAACAATGAAATTAATATCAATATTTGAATTTTGTATAAGATGATTATTTTTAAATTATGTAATTATTTATTTTCAATAAGTTTTTAAAAATTATTGCGAAACTACGTAATTGTATTTTTTTAACAAGAAATTAGATTAAATAAGGAATTACATATCATTCATCTTTAATTTTACAATATTGTTTAATCCAAGTTTTTTTTTGGGTTAATACAAGAATATTGTGTAAGATTCAAAATTGTTTAACATTAAAATTACTTTGATTATTTAATTATTAAATATTAAAAAAATTAATTATTAAATATTTTCTAGCATTAAAATTATTTTGAATATTTAAGTATTTAAAAAATGACTAATATTTATTTTTATTCAATATTGAAATTTTAATTTTTAAATAAATATTTTAAAAAAATTTGAATTTCATTAAAATTAAATTACTTTATCAAAACAAGGAAATAAAAATACAAGAAATTGAATTACTTCATCCAAACAAAATGTTTATAAAAATAGAAGAAATTTAAATCAAGACAATTAAAATATTATGTATTTAAATTTTCTAAAAATTTTCAAATCCTCCATCCAAATACAAGATTAGAATTCGTGATCGATATGACATAAATGATGAGATTCTCAAGGTAGTTCATTATTTATTCTTAATTATTATTTTCATTTATTATATTGAGTTTTATATAACTTGAGTTCTAGTGCATTTACAAATGCCAACTTTGACTATAGTTTTTATATTTTGAAATTGGTGAATTTATTTCTTCAAATTTACAAAATAGTATGTAAATTTGATATGTTAAGAGATTAAATTCATATATTTTTAAAGGTTAGGAGACTAATTTATGAATTTAAAATATAGAAATTAAAACCAAATTTAAATGAAGAATATAAAGATTAAAAATATATTTTAAAAAATAATTTATTTTTCAAAATTAAATTCAACCACACCCAAATATATGTTGCATCAATGTCACATCATTTTATTGAGGCATATTCTATACCACATGCTGAAAAAAACATTTGTCATTTATTTTAATTATAATTATTAAGAAAAATCATATAATTTTGAAAATTGGATGACCAAGTGTGTATAAAAAAAGTTGAGTGATGAATACTCG
Organism: Glycine soja; assembly: GCF_004193775.1. Lineage (NCBI taxonomy): Eukaryota > Viridiplantae > Streptophyta > Magnoliopsida > Fabales > Fabaceae > Glycine > Glycine soja. The sequence continues at coordinate 16,409,307 of NC_041008.1, read as the reverse complement.
AAAATTCGAGTAACAGAATGTGAAATTTTTTTAATTTGATGGCAAATTTGTGGAAAAGCCGAAAAGCTAAAAGAAAAGTGCAATTAAGAATTAATTATATATTAAGTTAATGGATTTGAGAACAAAGTTGTCTGGGTGGTGTAGTTGGTTATCACGCTAGTCTCACACACTAGAGGTCCCCGGTTCGAACCCGGGCTCAGACATGTTTCATTTACTTTTTCATTTTTTTCTTCTCTTCTATTCTATTCTATTTTTTCCTTTGTTTTTTTTTTTTTTTTTACAAAACCAAACCCACGAAGGAAGACCAGTCAGAAAATAAAAACGAAAGCTTCATTTTCCTTTTCTCTTTCTTCACTCTTTTCCAGTTTCCAACTTTCCTTCTTCTTCTTCCTTCCTTCCTCGTTTCGTTAACCTTCTAATTCAATTCATTCCTCACTTCCTTTTCCAACCGAACCTTTTCTCCGATAATCAGAGAGAGATAATAATGGATTGGGGAAACGTAACCGCGGAGGATCTGATCGACGCGCTCCGTGAGGTGGATTGGTCGTCGCCGCCGCGCCCTCTGTCGGAATTCTTCTCGCGATTCACCGTTCCCAGGTCTTCCTCCAAATGGAACAGCCGCCTCAAATGCAATCTCTACTAGTAACCTTCCCTAACCCTCTCTCAATTTCATCGCTAACTCACAATCCATAAAATTCTCATTTTCTCTTTGTTTCTATCTTTTCGCCGAATTAGATGATCAGCCTAACGAAATTTCATTTCATTTCCTTTATCTTTTGTTTTTGCATGGATTTTTGTTTCCGTGATCTTTACCTTTTTTTTGGTCTTATTTGGAGGTTTTACTGTTGATGGCATTTTGAATTTATTTTATTTTGGTTTTTTAGGGTTCCGTGATGAATTTCGAGTTACGAGGATGTGATGATTAATTATAGGATAACATTATGTATGCTTAGGGATAATTTGCTATTGACGTATTGTGCTCCGGATTTTATCAAAGTAGATAAATTTTAGGGTAGGAAATGAAAGTGATGGTTGTGCTTTTGTTTGTTGCAGTTACCGAACCAACTACATACTGTTTTACTTTATATATATATATATATATATATATATATATATATATATATATATATATATATATATATTATCGTGTGTTTTTTGGGTTCCGTGATCAATTTCAAGCTACGAGGATGTGATGATTAGTTATAGGATAGCATTATTTATATTTGGGGATAACTTGTTATTGACTTATTGTGCTCTGGATTGTCAAAGTAGAGAAATTTTAGGGTTGTGAAATGATGCTGTTGAGTGATGATTGTGGTTTTGTTTGCTGCAGCTACCGGACCAACTACTTCATTTTGATTGTTTCTGTTCTCAGTAAGTGAGCGTGATCGATATTGTTTATTCAAATTTTGATGTTAGGTGATGTGTTGTCTAATTATCAACGTTTTGAATTGTAGTATTGGGTTTTCTTCGGAGGCCGCTTGCTATTGTAGCTGCACTTCTTACGGCACTCAACATTGCTTTTCTGAATGACAGGTAAGCAGTGTTACTGGCTATCTTTATATGTAGCAGTAGATAATTGGTTTTGAAGTTTATTTGATTATGGAAACATTTTGGTTTTGAAGTTTATTTGATTGTGCTATTTAGGGGGAAGGTTTTGTATCAGTCTAGAACTTATGCTTTTGATGCCATTTTTAGTGTTAATCTGACTTCTGTGCTTGTGCAACAAATGTGCTTCAATTTTATGCTTTTTTTTCTTCTTTTGTCACATTGTTAACCCGAGCCTCCAGTTGTGCAGAATAATTGTTTACTCTATCGAGTCATCCCATTTACTTCCAGGCTGATACAATATAGATGCCATGCTTTGTGGGGGTAGCGGTGTTAAGGAAATCCTGATCTGCCTTTGGCAGAATACTGAATAATACTCTTTGCAGTGTTCATGGAGTTTCCTTAGGTGGAAACATGCTTATTAGAAGCCTTGGGTAAACTGGTAAAGTTTATATATGGGTTGGTTTTTTAGATGATATAACTTGACTTTAATTGCAGTCTCAATTCCCATAATGTATCCTGTCATAAAGCTAAAATGGCGTACTTCTAGCTTTGGATATGGTTCCTTTGTTGCTTGATTTGTGTAGCAGGTTGATGATTTGTTCTATTCTGGCAATTAGTTTTACCATGTCTTTAGGAAGTACATCAGTTTTTTTGTGTGGAATGAACATAAAAATGAATATGTTTTAATCTGCAGGATGGGAAAGGTTGGCATGGTAGGAAAGCAAGAACTTTGGTCAAATTTAGTTGTTAGTATTTCAGATTGTGTATATTTTAGGTCTACTTGAGACCACTGTGTCAATATCTTTGTTCATGAATTTGATTTGATATAATGAAAATTTATGTTCTCTAGAGTCTTGTATTTAGAGAGGGAGAGTAGCAATGTAAAATCATTTATAGGAGGCTGTGATATTATCATGGTTACCAAAAGAGAAGAAAAATGAACTCAAAAGGGTTATTACTAGTTATAACACAACTGCTGAGTACAATGGGCTTTTCTAGAGAGTTTTGCGTATGACTTTAAATATTTGACTATACTCAGATGATGGGCTATTATACGATTATTTTTCCTAAGTAAGATTTGCTTCTGTATAATTTGTAAAATATTTAAAATTTTACACTCAATCCCGGGAATCTATAGAAGTCTTAGTTATACTGTTATGGAAGGGCTTATTTTATTTTATTTTTTTATATATTTTGCACATCAATTTAATTGGTAATATTTTGCAGCTTTGCAGGTACCTTTAGTGAGAAGGTAACAAGAACAGTTAGGCAATTTTCACCACATTTAGCTGCCAAAATGAGACCTCCTCTCACGTAAGTATATTTGGCTGTTATTGTCTCTTTTGACTTTTGGAAGTTTATGCATGCTTATCAACTATTTGAATTCCAGGCCTGTTATTCGTGGACGTCCATCATCCAAGAGAGCAATTTATATATGTGGTCGGCCACGTTGGGTGTTTGTCTTGATATTTTCTTCTGGTAAATGAAGTCTTTGAAACAGGGTTTCTTTCAATCATTAATAATGTGGGATATTCTGTCAATTGATTCTTTCCCCCTTTTTCTGCAGCAAGTTTCTTCCTTTGGTTTGTTTCTGCTGGTCTCCTGACTGTTTTATGGGCTCTTGCTATTGGTCTTCTTGGTATGTTGCCTACAGAAAAAATTTAATCTTTTAAAGATTTTTAGCAACTATGAATTTGCTTTTGAATTGATTTTTCTTGCTATTTTCAGCTACCATCCTGCATGCAAGCTTTAGAACACCGAACTTGAAAGCTCGTCTAAACACATTCCGTGAAGAATTTCGTGCAGTATGGCGTAATTATAGTGAGCTGTAGCTTACATAAAATTTGTTGGACTTGGATGTAAGTCCTTCTCTGCCTTAGCATTTGTACACATTAATATGCTTAATGATTTGGTGCTTATTTAAAAGCTTGTAAAATGCAACTGTACATTGAAGTGTTTGAGAAACTGATCTATATCTGATTGCCTTACCTTTTGTATTTTATTTCATCACTTTTTATTTCTGTTTAACTTTTGTACATTTACTACCGAGCTTTTTTCCCCCTCCTTATTGGTGGCTGAAAGAGGGGTCAGATGTCATGAATGACACTTGGCTTGCTAATCTTATAATGATTAACCCTGGGAAGTTTATGTTTCTTTTGGCTGGATTTTAGATTTCTTCAGGTTTAGGCTGCAGAAACTTGGAGGTTTATCCATGATTGATTTGGAATCATGTTCTCCTTTCTGTCAAATGTCTTACTCCTTTCATAGTGTCAGTTTTTGGAGTATAATTGTGATGTTTTCTCTTCTATATGCACTGGATTTCTAGAAAATATCAACGTTCTGACTTCTTGGTTTTTACATATTTGCATGTTATGTAGTGTTTTGAAATGCTGACACTGATTGCAGAACTGATGTGACATGTTTTAGGTGCTGCTGCTTTATTGTTGAAGTATTTTCCATTAATTGGAATGGAACATTCTATAGCAAGCTGCCGGCCATTGGAGACTACCAGCAGATTGTAAATTTTCAGGAATCTTGTTTTTGTAAAGTACACTGTTTTCGTTGTTTTATTATGTCTAGCGGAAGCATTGGAATATTGATACACGCTGTAACCTAGACATTGTCATAATTCTAGTTGTCAAAATTCTTAATTGCTTAGACATTGGTGACATAAGATACTTCAATTACTTTTATATTTCTTATTGGTAGGTTTCCTTTTATTTTTGATATTGTGGTTGTGTTCTGGTAAAGATGGTAACAATGGTTGCTTGCATTGTATGAAGCATGCATCTGAAGCAAGTTTATTTTAGTACGAAGTGGGTTAGTAGAACTTAAGTTCTTGCATAACACATGTATTAACTTTGTTTTGCCTGTTAATTTTGTTTTACATGCTGTTTGTTACTTTTTCTGTGTGCATTACACAATCTTTAGTAAAACTGAGGACCATGTGTTTCTAACCTCACTCATTTTGTAAATCTTGTCGGAGTATGCCTCCACCATAGTTGGTGTTAGAGACTGTCAGTTAAACTGACTTCATTTTTTAGTTTCTGATTTTATAAAATGTCATTCAGTTAAACCTTTTTCATTACAATCTTCATATAAAGAAGTTGATAATGTAATTCATCACATCCAGTGTTTGTTTTCCTAGCAATGATTGGGCAGATCTGCTTCCAGCTTTACATCTGACAATTCGGGCCTGTTTGATTATAAGTTTGATGCACTTTGTTGAGCTTTTTCTACTAGAAATATAAAGCTTTTCCAATAGAGAAACTCTCAAAAGTTCTTCTAATCCAAACAGGTTGTTAGCATTCAGGAGGATAATTTTCTTTGCAATGAAAAGAGAGAAATTAGGGGCACCAGGCGGATACCCTCGTCCTATTGGTTACCACGCTCTAAATGCCTTTGGTTAAGGCTGAGGGGAGCCAGGTTCCTTGAAACATTTTTTAAATTTCATTAAATTTCTCATAAAAAAGAATACACGTCTCCCTCAAATATTATCATTTTCAAATCAATATATGACCACTAAATTTTATGGTTAAGATCTGTTTAAAGAGTTAATATTGCCACCACGCAATCCCTGTATATGCTTTGGAATTATTCCTATGGCTAAAACTATCAACATCTGGTGCTACTCTTAAACTTAAAGTAATGATAGTCGCGGAAAATAGAGAAGTTCTTGGTCTAGCCTAAATTGATAGCCCTTTAATTATAATAAATTTTAGGAAAAAAACCAGGGAACTCTAAAGCAGGTTACCTAGATGTTATATGGTGTCCTGGTTGTGGAGGAAAGAAAAGAGAGTGAAACATTATTTTGGTCCTTAAGATTAGGAGCTGGTTATATTAGTCCTAAAGAAAATGACTCTTTTTTGTTTTGAAAGCTGAAAACGTCTATCAATTTAATTCTTTCAAACGTTGAAATGATGTGAGAAAAAAGTAATAATATTTGGATGAAATAACTCAGCAGGAGAATTTATTTTTTAATTTTTTTAGAAAATTTAAAAGATTCATAATAAAATAACTCATATCTTATTTGTTTAATCAATTAACACATAGTTCCTTCGACACAACACACTTTAATTAGTCTCTGTTAATAATAAGCGCCCACAGGACTTGTTCCAAAACATTTTACCTCACGATTCCTCGGGAGACAGAAGCAATTCGTAACAGAAGAAGAGCTATATGGTGCATTATTGGATACTCAACAATTCCGTAACATATCGCGGGTATAGTGCATGCTCTTTCTTCACATCTTTTTTTATTTTTCTTTTCACCATGTGGTTTTTACAATATTTAGAAAAGAAATTAATATTCATATCATAAATAAAATAATATCAGAGTTTTAAATTTTTTTTTCTCAAATGTTATATCATATATAAAGATGAGTATTTTTTAAAATATAAGTTAAGAGAACCTCAAGGAAATGTCAGCGGAATTTTTCCACGGTATAATAACCAAGAAGTAACCATTATTTTATTTTTGTTCCAACAAAAAGTAGGAAAAAAGCACTAGTACGTGATTGAATAAAGGCGAATAACAACTTCTTGTGATCATGGGCATCGTCACGCGGAGATGAGACTGGCTTATATAGTCTAAACTCTAAAGCCAGATTGTATGTTTGGTTAGTGGGAAGGAAAATAAAGAGAAAAAGAAATATAAATAACGATGCATTCTTTTAATTTTTCGTTTTAAAAAAATAAAAACAGAAAAGAAAAAATTAGAAATAAAATTTCAATTTTTTTCTTTCTTTTTTCTTTCTCTTCTATGCAAATTTAATCTATCTTTTTTTGTTATCTTGTTTTCCTTTCCATGAAAAATACCCTAAAGGAATTAAAAATGGAAAAAAATATCACTAAGTCCAAAAGTAACCACTGACCGTGAACGGCGTCTTCCTTTTGCTTACTATTTATTTTTCTTTTCGATTTTTTTCTTAAATGAGTTGGTAATAAAGATAAATTAGTCTAATACACCATTATGTGTATACTTAAAGCATAAGAAAGGTGCATGGGATTATAAAATAGAAAGGTAGGCAAAAAGGTTAAGTAAACCACACAAAGGCTACCAGTAAGATACTTTCTAGCCGCGGAATTACTATCATAAAAAAAATTCCACCTTAAGCAAGAAATCCAAATCTATAACATGAAAAATGATGAGTCTTATATAGAGGGAATCCATGTCAATTCAATTTATTTTTGTACTTTTAATTAAAATTTAGAAGCTAATACTTTGGTAAAAAAAGGTTAATAATTAAGAAAGAATGTTATGTTTATAATATATATATATATATATATATATATATATATATATATATATATATATATATATATATATATATATATATATATATATAGGGAGATGCCATTTTTCAATTGAAAACACAGGAAAAAAACCCGGCAAAGGAGACAAATAGATACAACTCCTCACGTGACTTCTTTCATCGTTTGACTCTTTCTGCATAAAATCTTATTGCTAATTTCCCCCGCGAGTTTCACAAAAAAAATAAATAAATTATTTCTATATTTTTTCTTGGAGAGAAAATCTTATTGCTAATTAAACAATGGTTTTTAAACCCAATAGTATTCACATTTCTTCATATAAATCTAATATAAAACCTTAAAACCTTTAACCTTGATCAAAAGGTTATTATTATAATCACAAAAAAGAAAAAAGAAAAAAGATTCACCGGAAGCATATTTATGCTAAATATGGCTTTTAATAAGGAAACACAAGAAATAAACTTGTGGCTTTAAGAGAGTATGAGAGGTGGAAGATCCTACAAACTTCACACAGGTTGGCCCATGTTATTTCGGACTCTTTCAAGCTCATACCATGTGCGACACCATGTCTCACTCAAACCTCTTATCATCATTATCACCTTCTCAGTTGATACCATTATTCTCTTCCCCCATAGGGTAGATACCATATCATATCATACCATGCACCCTATGCTAATTAATAACTCATGTCTCAACTAACATCATATTATTGATGACATTTATCATATTAGTTGAAGAAATTAAGGAGCTAGCTGAAGATCCAAGGCAGAGAGATAGCTAGGTTAATTAGGGTGATTTTTAAGAAGGAAAATTAAATTAATGGAGCATTACTTGAGCTGGGCACAGGCTTTGGCTTCAGCATGGGGATTCATGTTGGTGGTGGCTCTTATGTGTTGTTGCCTCAGCACCAAACCAAGACAAGATAGTGATATTATCTCTGGTAACGGTGGTTGCACTTGTGACGGTGGTGGCCATGCTTGTGTTTGATTTTTTTTTTCTTTCTTTTCTTCATTCAATTAATTATCTCTCTCCTTTTAGGCATAGAAGTCTCTTCTTTTTCTCCGGTGGTATAGTTCATTTGGTTAGAGTATGTATATTTGATGTATATAGCCGATTAATTTAGTGTTAATTTTTTTTTTTGCTTTTGTTATTTTGTTCAATTTTTAGTATAGATATAAAGACTTGGTAGTGGTATCAAATGTGCTTATAATTGCGTGGGGAACTCGCAGATGATTTTGTAATTTAGTACAAACATTCATCAGCTTATTGAAGGATATGTATCATGTAGAAGGCTTGCAGATATATGCATACAGTGTTCTAAATTTGGGCTTTCCAATGTGGGTTTTATTGTTAGTGTTTTATCTTTTTCCATACCACTTTTCTTTCTCCGTTAGTTCCATATAGTTCATAGTTTTCCTTTGCAATTTTTATTAATACAACAACGAAGAAACTATAAAAGCGGAAAATACCGAGGTGATGTTTAAATAAATTTCTCCATATATATTTATAGGAAAAGGAAATAAAAAAGTGAAATGAATTGAATTTCTGTCAGAAAATAAAATCAACTTATGTATGTAGTTGAGCTTATAGAAAGATTAAATAAGAATTTTCTTTTTAAATTAAGTGTACAAGTTAATTTTAACTTGCGAGAAATTTTTTTTTTATATATATAAATGTATGGACAAATCTATTGCATGCAATATCCCACTTTTGCGAATCTATCTTGCTTGACACTTTCCAGTGAGTACTTTCTTAATTTACTCTTTTCGTCAGCCTGCAATATTGTTCGGTAGAAAAATTAAATGCATTATTAGAGCTATACAAGTTCTTTTTTCCACGAAAAGAATGTCGACTAGGTGTTAAAGAATGAACTTTGCCATCACTCCTCCGTCTAATAATGAGAAATAATAAGAATTTCAATATTAAATTTAATGGTATGTTTGGATGGAAGGAAAAAAAAAATAAAAAAGGAGAAAAAGCATAAATAATAATGTATTTTTTTTGTTGGAGAGAAAGAAAAAAAAATTGATTATTAGAGATAAAAAATTAAAATTTTCTTTTTCTTATTTTTCTCTCAATTCAAATTTTTATTTTTTTACTCTCTTTTTTTCCCTTCAATCCAAATGGAGAATAAGACTCATTCAAGTTAGTTGAAACTTCAATTAACAACGAAATTGTTTAGATCGCTGCATACATACAATACGGTATGGGTATGACTACCACGCCTAGTACGTTACATGCATGCTCTACACCAAGAAAAAGTCTAGTGCATGCTTGTTATATAGCTAGCTAGCTAGTTACATATCTATACTTTTTTATATTGGAAAACAGAAAAAAAAATGGCTTTTCTTTTGTTTGGATAGTCATAGATGAGGTAGCGAGAGGCTGTCAACATATTTGGGATATCTTTGTCATTCTTATTTGAAGCTAGTCATACTAGAGCCTTTAAAAAAAACACATTGATTAAATCATAAAATTTCATCTGTATATAATAATTAAAAGAAAATAAAGTAAATTATCCAATACAAACCTTCATTATGATAAGAAATAAAATACAATGAAAAAGATTTAAAAGAACACAAATAATAGGTAAATTAAGTATTAAAAAATAAAATAAAATTAATGGATATATAGTTGGTTTGGTTCGAATTTAAAAAAGTGTGAAAAGTATATCCAAATCAATTAACATTGAATTTCAAGTTAATTTGACTTGGATAAAAAAAAATCAAAACTAATTTAATTGATTTGAATCATATTGATCTAAACTAATGAAAACTCCTATTTTATTCAGTTTAGCTGATGTCTTAATTTTCTATTTCCTCTCGTGATTACATATGATTATATTATGCTAAAACATATATAACCTATATCAAATGCAAATATATGCAATATGTACTTGATTTAATATAATGCAAAATTTTAACTAGAGACCAAAATATTTTGAAATAGTTATTTTTTTCCTCTATGTAGTTTGATCTAATTCACGATAGAAACATAAATCTAATTCACCACATAACAGAAAGGTAATATCAAGAGTTTAACCAAGTAGGCAGAAAAATTAATGTAAAAAGCATGAATAAGCACATAGTGCTTTCTATCAACATTATCCTAGCTTGAATACTCAAGCCACGCGTAACTTCTACTGTCACAAATACTATACCAGGTCCAATTTAACAATGGCTATAGGAACAACTGGTGTGCAGGTTGGATGGAAGGCTGCAAGCTGGTGCTGGGCAAATATTGGTCTACAAATCATGAGGCAACATACAAGAAAACCCACAAATTTTGAAGGTAAAGGAACATGCTTAATGGGGACAATTGTACTGATGCAAATAAATAAGTTATATTGTGTTATATTTGGCAACTTTTGATTATATGACAGGCTTGGCAGTATAAAATGGGTGTTGGGGGTGGGGCAGGTAGGGCTGTAATTGGGTTGCTGGTTTTTGCAGCAACAGATACGTTCTTTGTTATAGTGTGTACTAATTGATTTCTTAGTAGGGTACATATTGTGCTATACTTGCTTATTTCAATAAAATTTGGCTTATAAAAAAATGTTTGTAGGAAAAGTTATTCAATTACTAGTATTTCTAAAATTGAATAACAAATAAGTCTGCTCAAGTTACACAAATTAAAAGAATACACACACATATGTTATTCATGTATACCTCTATTACAAAGTTTACAAACATAAAAGAATACAAACGCGTATTCTTTTAATTTAGGATATATCTGGTGGGATCATCCACATCCTTTCTTTTCTTATGAGCTCCTTAGGTATAGATAGGGGCTCCCCTCCACTCTCCCCTATATTCATGACAACTTATTTACACCCCTATTAGTAAATGTGCAAGAAAAATATTGTATAATTGTATCGTATGGCATAAACATAGAAGGCATATAATAATTGCATAGAAATTTACAACCCATATTTGGTGTAAAGTTTGTGCTTTGACCTTATCTAAAGGTCCTTTATTAAAGAATAAGGAATATCACATGTATTATCGAAAATAAAACATGGGGTGTTTTTGCTTCCGAAAGCATAAAAGTGATAATAGCAAAAACAAGAGCAATGGAGGATTGCAAGGTCAGCATAAAAATCATAAAACTGATACAAGTAGTCATGTTCAACAACTTCATGCCTCCAAAGACAGCCCCAACAGAATCAAAGGTAGTGGTGGTGTCAAAGATGGTGATATGACTATTTTGACTGCTGCAACCACAACTTGGGTTGAAAGTCATGCTCCCACAGGTCATCATAGAAGTGATAGAGGCAGTGGTGATGGCGGTGATGGCGGAGGTGGAGGTTGTGGTGGTGATTAGCTACTGATGGAGGTTCCATAATCAAAGCAGTCAACATTGTTACAACATACGTTAAGTTTGTAGCTTTCAGTTTAGTATTTTTATTTTTTGATTTGTTTTATTTGTGCTGAATGTTTTTGTATCTAAATCAAACCCAGTTGTTATAGTCAAATTGTAAGACAATTACCATGCACACTAAGGATCCGATGGTCTGTTTGTTTTGGATTTGATTGCTAATTTGATATAATATATTTTTGTAATAAATAAATATATCATCACTAGTACAAAAATGTGTTTTTACAGAGTTAATTTTAACCTATCGCTTTTTGGACTTCCATGTCAGTGGGACAGTGAGTGGGCAAAACTTTTTCCACCACAATGCCAACATGAATGCTTGATAGTTAGTATATAGGCTAGAAATACTGGGACTAACTCTGCCTCAATTGGAACTTCAGCTACCATTGTATCATGAAATTTCACATAACTAGTGGAGTTTATGTACTGGAAGCTTCCATAGTTTGGATTCCTTATAGTAATTATCATGCCTAGAGTCACATTTAGTGGGTTGCACGAACTATTGTAAGGGAAACCAGAAACAAGTCAACTTAAAAATCTATCCGATTTTCCAATTTCCCCCACGGCAGGGGCAAGACAATCTTGGGCCCCATATACAAAATAACAGTTGCAAAGGCCGCAAACTACCGCAATGGCAGCTTTGAATCATGCCTCTCTACCCTCACAGTTCTCACAGTTTTGGGACAGCACAATAGCAGTGATATGTGCGCTGTTAACTACTCTGTTGATTGCAGAAGGATTTTGGGTTATATGATATCCATAGCTTTAGTTATGAATAAGAGTATATGTTTGTCTTTTGACTTGCATTTTTATTCGCGATTCCATTCCATGATGTTTGCATGTGACTCATTGATAACTCTAGCATGAGGTTTCTTTCCGGTAGTTTTCAGGAGTTTGTGGTATGTATAACTGTTACCCTTGTTCATATATTGTTCGTTTATTTTTTTTTTTTTCTGTGCTTGTTGAATGTATAATAACAATCTAATTCTACTTTAAAAAAAAAATACTTGTAAAATACCAATGAGAATGTTCATGCCGTTTATCAATCATGAATGGTGCCTATTAGGATTTCTTTTCCCTATAGTATTTTTTTATGCTTGATATTTATGGGAACTGCAATTTAATATAATTTCATTTTTACAACTGGAATTCTATTCTGTTAATCAAATGCAAAAGAACTAAAATCATTATGCTTGTTAAAATTCACTAACTACTTGGACTATTTGATTCACAACGCTGTCTTTATTCTCATACTTATACTAATACTGTGACTACCAAATGTCACTTATACCTATACTTTGTTTACCTATAGTAACTGCTCACTTAATGCCAAAATGCTTTCCATATCATTACACTATACTCTCAAAGTAGGATTTCAACATGTTAAGAAAAGTAACATCAATAAAGCTAGCAAATCAGGATTTCCATGTTTGTTGCATTTGCAGCCTGAATTATAATACCACGACATCGACGTGTAAAAAATAATTCAAATCATTAAATCACCCACAAATTCCAAAAACATTTAACTTTCCTTCACCAGTTTCTAGCACCGCTCACCATGGTAGATCGCTGTGCAGATCTTTTCTGGCCAATTTCCAGTATGTCCAGCCTCTGTTCTTGTCACTTTACAGGGATCCATCTCATCTCCAACCAATTTTGATACAACTGATATTGATGATAGCACAACAGACACAGGGGTGCAACTAGCAGATGCAAAACAAACAGAAACAAAGGTGCAGATAGCAAGCAGAATTAAGAGGACGATTGCAAGACCTGCTGGATTATGTTTGAGGAATCCTGATCTTGAAGGAATGATGCGGCGGGATTTGATGCTGAGGAATAAGGAGACAAGAATAACTAATTTTGATATTTTATAGCACAAAAGGACAAATTCTGTTTTGTAGAATTTCACTATATAAACACTACTATGTAATAATAACATGAATAGGAATGAAATTAGCAATTACCTCTCCTTCTCTTCTCTTTTCTTCCCTCTAGAGGCACTGGTTCCTCGAAAACCAGATTATATTGGCACTCTGCATCTAATAATTTGGTGCTTTCATTGAGAGCCCATGGCTGCCATACCAGCTTTAACTACCGCAACCCACACCACCTGCCAAACAGAGCTCCCATGGCTGCCTTCCATGGCTGCCATACCAGCTTCAACTACCACAACCCACACCACCCGTCAAACCACCTCTTCTCATTGCTTCCTCTCCACTCTACCCTCCATCAACAACCACATTCCCTTCCATTTCAGCACACACTTCGAATGGCGGATGTCGAACTTTCTACACTCGCGAGGACTGCCTCGAGGTCGCCATGGCCAAACTTGCTGCAGCTCAACTCTGCCTCGAATCCACACTGGATGCCTTTCTTCTAAAATTGCCTCTGAGAACCAGCCACCACCACCCATCTTCTTCCTCCGTGCAGTCACCACCGCCGCCTCCGTCTTCCAGGCTGACTGTGCCTCCATGCCCCATACTGATGCAACACAACTAATCACCCTTGCCGACTCCACTGCCCACGCCGACTCCGTCAACCATGCCGATTCTGCCGCCCATGCCACCTCCGCCGTCCATGTCGACTCCGCCTCCACCCCCCGCACTCATACAGCCGCATCCCACACACACCCTTTCTGGCTCCGCTTCCCATTGCGGTCGTTCCCCTCCTTGCTAACAGCAACCCCCACGTGTCCTTCGACCGCCGCTGGATCACCATTCCCCAAGGAATGATGAAATCCTATTTTTGGAAAAATCAGTTGACCAAATCCCCTTCGAGAATTTGCCAGGGGATTCCTCCTTCAATTTCGAGTATTTTGACATATTATGGGTCTCAAACGGACATTTCTACCAAAAATTACAATTGTTTCAAGCTTATAATTTCCGTACTGCCCGAAAGTATTTCGCCAACAAGAACGATGAAATACAGTCCACGTGTCTTGTTTTTGTCCTGTTTCGCCACTAGGAGTAGCGAAATCCCTGCCACGTGTCCTGTTTCGCCAACAACAATGGCGAAATCCACTGTCCGCTGTCACGTGTCCTGTTTTGCCAACAGCAATGACGAAATGCTTACCAAAACAGACCCCCTCCATAATATGTTTCAAAATAAACCCCTTTTGGGAATAAGTTTCTAAAAAAAAACCCCTGAGGTTAATTTGCTTGCTTTGTCTAAGTCTAACCTACCAACCCAATAAGTTCAATTGGCCCAGCTGGGATCGAGTATGTCTCCCAAGGTGGCCTGGGTGTTAAAAACTAGGAGCTTTTCAATCTAAGCCTTTTGTCCAAAATGTCGTTGGAGAATCCTTGTGGATTATTATGCAATTTGGTCCAGTTTTATTTCATTTAGATAATGTGTAAAACTGCAAATATAAATCTAGCTACTTGATTTTTATTAAAAGAAAACGAGGTAGAGGATTCAACAGATATGTGAGGGACCAAGCCTAGGAAGACAAAAGCAATATGCACAGTTTCTCTTAAAGTTACTTACAACTCCGCACAATGGAGTTGGTGGCATTAGACTTGGCATTACAGTTTTGCCACTAATAAGAATTTGATTTCTACTTTTTTTCAAGAGATTCCCCCACGTCAAAAAAAGAAAGGGTAAGCTGAATTTGTCTTGGTGAAAAACCAAAATTTTTTGTTACTTGTTACTTACTAGCTAATAATAACTTTTGGGACTGCAAAAACAAACAGCGCTTTATTGAAACATGTTGCAAACCCAACCTCGGAAGGTGCGTTAGGGGTTGCCCATTTGGCTTCAAATCTTGCAATTTCAGTTGGATTAAATTTTGAGGGATTTAAACATTTGTCTAGGACCCCATTCAATTCAAGCTTCAATTGGCATGTACTTATATATATGGTTACAAGTTACTTATATTAATAAGATCTTCACGTTAGATAATTGTTGCAATGCCATATTGTTTTCTTCTTTCATTTGTTAGGATTTTGTATTAATTTTTCATGAATGTGATCATGTTAAGCAAGCTATATATATAGATAGATAGATTTTGAATGTGGTCAAGCAATTTGTTACATTGCATGTTGATAAGTGTTATGCATGCGTTATTTGTATATTGAAATCACATAGTAATTATCTCATTTTATTTTCTTTTATTGCTAATTTTGTGTTGAAACAATAGGACTTAACTTCTTCTGAGTTTTTATCCAAAAGATACTAAAGTTAATGATTGTAGAGTAATTTTTTGTTGAATTTTGTGCAGAGTTGAGTTGTAGCAAAGACATGGAAGAAAATGAAGGAACAAAAGTGTCACACTTAGTCCAACTTCCTCGCTCAACGAGTCAGAACCACTCAGCCCAAGCAAGCTGCTTAGCGCAAGGAACATTGGAAGACAACTATCACGAGCAAGCGCGTGGCCACTTGATCCAATTGGACATGTGCGCTCAGTGTGAGTGTCGTACTAAACGCACAAGAGGATTCTGATTGACCAATTAGTTGGTGAAACATATAAAAAGGAAAGGCATTCTGTTTCTGAGAAGGCACGGAGAAACCAACAAGAAGCAGAGGAAAGAAATCAACCAATGCAAGGGAAATCCTTTTCCGGAGCTCTGGCCGATCCGTTTCAATCCATTTTTCTTCCTTTTCATCCCACCTTTATTTTTTGTAAGTCTCTCATGATAATGAGAGGCTAAAACCACCCGTTGTTGAGAGCTCTGTAAACCAAACTCTCTATGATGTGATGATTCTAAACTATCTATTAATATCATGTTGTTTTTATTATTCATCTTCGTGCTTATTTACATACTTATGGTTTGATCATCCATCTTTATATATTGTTTTAGGATATAAATATTGGGAAATTTTGTATGCTAAGAACTTGGAAAAAAATATCTAAAGTGAGTAATATCTAGGGATAGAATGGTTTTCTTTAGCCTAGTCATGCATCTTTGCTCTTAATGCAAATCATTTAGTAATTAATCACCAATGGATTAAGAGCGATATTAAGTGGTTTAGGTTCTTTCACTTGAGGGATCTTGGTTAGAATAGACTAGTAGATGCGGGTAATAATCATATTAATATTAAGGAGAGAAAAATTCATTAAGATTACATCAAAAGGAGTTCTGACAAGCAGAGCTCCCAACATGTTCCTTAAATCAGCACAACACCATCTCACAACTCCGAGTGTTTGTTTTCTCAACCTTCATGTTCCTTGTTTTGTAGTTATCTTTTTTTTAGTTTATGCTTGTAGTTAATCAATGAACAAGATTCGATTTGAGTCCCTAATTGCTTAATCATTACATTGAAACATGGCTGAAGGTATCACAAAGAGAGGTCTACCTAGGACATTACATTGAAACGTTTTTTAGCTAATGCATTTAAAGAATATTTGCATTATCAGTAGCTAATTGTTCTCGAATTCAGGGTTCATTGACAACTTGTGAGTTATGAATCATACAATCGGACGACTATAAGACCTTTTAAGGGTGATGAGTATTGTGATGGGAACCATTGTGGGGACCCGACGAGTTTAATCACAAGTGCGACGAGATAAAATTATTTTGAGAACAATTGAGGAGTTGTGTGTTTTGTACAGTTCAAAGATAGAGTTTGTGTGCTAAAATATTTTATAGGTTGGACCTGAATTAGGAGGGAGAGACCCTAACAGACTTTTCGAAGTGTAGGCCTTGGGGGTAAATACACCTGGTTTGAGTGCTCCTTTAAGTCTGTGCTGATCCCACATGGTTGGAGCATGCTCGCAAAACAGCGTGACCCTGACTGGTCTTCCTATGATTTTACCTAGTAAGAGTGACCTGACTTACTAGTGTGTGGTTTGTCTTATCATGTACTCCTAGATGCCCAACGAGGTTTTTCACTGACATGGTACCATATTACATATAGGATTGAGTCTTAGTGTATCTGTTGCATAACGCTTGTGTATTGATCGATATTGATTGATTTAGTGATATTGTGTTTTGATCCTTGAGTACATGAATGATGTGAAAATGAATGAGACGTGTTGTGTTGTGATGTGATGTTACACGACAAAGTGGTGGAATAACGTGAGCTATGTTTAAGTAAGTTATATTTCGTTTATATTATATTTATATTTACATGTTGTCTTGTTTCTCTCTATTAGTTATGAATGTAATAACTCACTCCCTCATGTTATTTTGTGTTTGGATCCTGTGATGATCTCGAACTTTGTATTCATGAGAGTAGATGACTAGGTGAATTGCTTTAAGGAACCTTGTGTTGTAGGACGTCGAGACATAATACTCTGATAGGATGTGACATTGGGACATGAGTTTTGTTTAATTACATGATGTTTTGAGCGAAAAATGTTTCTAACAAGTTTTATTTGGTAATAGTGAATGTGAGCCTTTTACCCTTTTGAAATGCTTTTATTTAAATATGTTTTAAAATTTTTTAATTAATTTTGATTTCTTATTCCTTTTATTATTAGTACATATATGTGTAGGGTAGAGGGTGACACTGGTAATTGTTATTCAAGAGCACAAAATGCATCAAAAAGTAGATGAAAAGTAGCAATATGTCTCCAATTTTATGGTTTCTTGTGTGAGATTTGTAAATAACTGATTTCTTGTGAGTTTTACACAGTGGAGGCTTCATCTTGATGATTAATAGTGTTTTCATTTGAATTATTCAGGTTTCAAGCAAGGAAGATTTGGAAGTGCATGCTGAAGATCTCACTCAGCGTGCAAGATTCGCTAAGAGAGGCGACCCGCTCAGCGCGGAAAAGAACTCGCCAAGCGCGAAGAAGAACCCTAGAGAATACAAAGTCAGAGAGCTGCGTGCTTAGCGCATCCACGTTCGCTCAGTGCCCAGTCACTAACTCTTGCTCAACGAGACATTGCTCACTGAACGCACATTCGTAAACTAAGAAGCCCAAAAGTCTTTAAAGCTAAAGGAGAGGGGGAAATGAAATGGCACATGCAGCGTGAGGAACGAAAAACAGAGCACCAAGGCTGAAGGAAGACAAGCAAGCTGCTTTCTCCCTATTTTTGCTTCACCATTCCATTTCTACCTTGTTTTTGCTATTGTATTTGAGCTCTCCATGCTAATGGAGGGTTAAACACTCCATTGTTGGGGAGTTTTCCACTAAGCCATTTCTACCTTGTTTTTGCTATTGTATTTGAGCTCTCCATGCTAATGGAGGGTTAAACACTCCATTGTTGGGGAGTTTTCCACTGAGCACTCTTGATGTAAAAACTCTAACTATCTATTTAGTATTATTGCTAGTGTTTTTTGCTTCTATATGTGGTTATTTTCATATATGTGGTTTGATAATCCATTTATATGTTTTGTTAGGATTTAAGTATTGGAAAATGTTATAAGTCCTTAGAACTTGATAGAGCAGCTAAAATTCTTCATTTCAAGGCTACGATGTGAAGTAATTTAGTACAGTTTGCATCTAATTCGTAATGCGGTCTGCTTAGACTGAATTCGTTGAGGAATCAAGAATGAAACTAGGAGGGTTAGACTCTTTCATGTGAGGAATCACAATTAAAGTAAATTTATAGGTGCAAGAAATATTAGGATAATATTAAATAGAGAAAAACTTTTATAATCACGTTAAAGGAGAGTTCAGTAGAATGCTCCTCGACAGATTCAACTTGGTATTTGTTTCGTTCACTACACTCAGCGTTTATTTCTAGTATTCATTCTTAAGTTAGAAAAATTGTTATAGTTTACTTTATGACATGAATGAATTGCTGAATTTCACTTTACTCCAATTATAAATTGTTTACAAACTGAATATGTGTCATTGAAGTATAAGAAATTCTTTGTGGATACGATACTCGATCTTACCGTTTTAATTACTACTTGAACGAATTGGTGCACTTGCCAATGAGTTGAACAATCACATAAACATTATAATCACTTAATAATTTATTGATAATTATTTGAGCATAAATATATATATTTGTTTATTACAATTTGTCTGGGTTTGGTTTTTTGAAATTGTAGGTTGGGTTGGGTTCGATTTTTTGAAATTGTAGGTTGGATTTATTGTAAAACAAGATAAAAAATAAATAAACAACATTAATTTCTAAAAATCATCATGAAAAATGAACTTTCTAATATGATTTTTAGAAAAATCGTATTTAAAATCTCATATTTTAAATATTTTTTAACAAAAAAATAACACATTCTAAGATAATTTCTAAAACAATCTATGTAGATATAGAAATCGATATTTTAAGATTGTTTAAAAACTGTAATAAAAAATATTCACTTTGCACAACGAAGAATTTAAAAACGATTAAAAATAATCATAAAAAGTGTTAAAAAATCGACTTAGTACATATCAATGTTTACTATTTTATGAAGGAAATATATAAATAATAAAATATTCATTTAGTTGTTTGAAATTTTTTAATTTAAAAAACAATAAAATTAAGATAAATCCAAAGCAAATTAGTACTTCACGCCTGAATTCAACAAAGCTTACGATGGTTTATTACTCGCACAACTTGCATGAATATATATATAATGTGAAAATGTTATAACTTATAAACTTCATTTCTTCAACTCTTCTCTTTTCTCTCTCGTCATTCTCACTTTCAGTTCCAGAAATTACGACAATAATTATATATTATATTTAAAATAGAAAACAAATTATACAATAACCGTGTAAATTTATCCAATGCATAAGGATTAGTCTCTTTAAAATAAATAATTTATTGAATGATGAAGCAAAAGTGGTCCTGTGACACCCTCTATCTCATACATATATGTACTAATAAAAGGAAAAGAAATCATAATTAATTAAAAGTTTTTAAAAACACATTTAAAAAAAATCCTTTCAACAGGATAAAAGACTCACATTCACTTTCTTTTACATCATATTCAAATTTGTCCAAATAAATAATAAAGTCATCTCGGCTCAAACAAGACTGTCTAAGACTTCATACAATTAATATAAAAATCTATACCCCAATGTCACATCCTATCAGAACATTGTGTCCCTATGTCCTTCAACACAAAGTTCCTTAAAGTAATTCACCTAGTCATCTGTTCCCCCGAACACAAAGTTCAATATCATCACAAGATCTAAACACAACACACAGAGAGTGAGTTATCGCATTCCTAACTAATGGAGAGAAACAAGATAACATGTAGGTATAAATATCTTATAAACAAAATAAAACTTACTTGAACATAGTTCACGTCATCTCACCATTTTGTCGCCCAACATCACATCACAACACAACACGTCTCATTCATTTTCACAACATTCACGTACTCAAGGATCAAAACACAATATCACCAAGTCAATCAATATCGATCAATACACAAGCATTATGCAACATATACACTAAGACTCAATACTATATACAATATGGTACCATGTCAATGAAAAACCTCGTTGGGTGCCTAGGAGTACATGACAAGACAAACCACACACTAGTAAGTCAGGTCACTCTCATTAGGTCAAATCATAGGGAGACCAGTTAGGGTCACGCTGTTTTGCGAGAATGCTCTAGCCATGTGGGATTGACATAGGCTTAAAGGAACACTCAAACTGGGTGTATTTACCCCCAAAGCCTACACTCCAAAGAGTCCGTTAGGGCCTCTCCCTCCTGATTCAAGTTCAACCCAGAAAACATTTTAGCACACAGACTCTATCTATGAACTGTACAAAACACACGACTCCTCAATTGTTCTCAAAATAGTTTTATCTTGTTGCGCTTGTGATTAAACTCGTCGGGTCCCCATAGTGGTTCCCATCACAATACTCATCGCGTATTAACTCATAGCCCTTAAAGGATCTTAGCATTAACTCGTTGCCCTTAAAAGGGTTTTAGCATTACTCGTCGCCCTTAAAGGGTCTTGGCATTAACTCGTAGCCCTTAAAGGGTCTTATAGTCGTGCGATTGTACAATTCAATGCACACAACATCTAAATCACATACATACTCAATTTATCACATACACTCGATCTCAAT
Source organism: Glycine soja (assembly GCF_004193775.1). Classification (NCBI taxonomy): domain Eukaryota; kingdom Viridiplantae; phylum Streptophyta; class Magnoliopsida; order Fabales; family Fabaceae; genus Glycine; species Glycine soja. The sequence continues at coordinate 16,388,175 of NC_041008.1, read as the reverse complement.
CACAATGGTATAATCTCAATTTAACACGTTATCACACCTCATGAATCATATACACTTTACTTATGAACTATGCAATACACACAACTACTCAATTGTTTTCAAAATCATTTTAACTCGTCAGGTTCCCATAGTGGATCCCATCACAATACTCGTCGCCCTTAAAAGGGTCTTACAATTGTGTGATTGCACAGTTCATAACTCATAACTCAATACACATGTATTTTACCTTTAATCATAGGTTCAATTTATCACCTACTCATGATTTGAATCACAATTTCATAATTTCGATATAACAATTCATACAAAAGCTTTATCACAACATGGGGAGTAAAACCCCTCAAATAATTTCACACAATTATATCAAAATCATAGGTCAAAACATAAAAACATCAAGAACACTCAAATTTATCAATCAATTCTCATAAGAACATCAATTGGTATGTAAAACATAACAATATTGCATTTATAATCTTAAAGGAAAAATTATAATTCAATAAACATCTCAAAATAAACCCCAATTTAATCCTCTAAGGATCCCTACACATGTTCATTCTAACCCCAATCGTGATAAACTCATCCCTTACCTCTAAGCGGGCTCATGTGTGTATTGTGACAGCAATAGCGACATATCTAATGGTTTCCTGAGATTCCTCAAGCTTTTTCTCTGATTGCTCTGATAGGGTTCCCAAACGTTAGAGAAAAGGAGAAGAGATTGAAGCCTCCATTCCACTGTGCGATGAGTATTTCTCCTTCCATAGACATTATTTTGCAAATTACAACGGCGAAGATGTGCAGAAATTAATCCCAAACCACATATAAAATTTTTACGACAATCCAACGGTTAACGAATCTGTGATTATAGTTTTACCGAGACAGTTTTGGGTTTCTGCGGGAAAAGAAAAGACTACAATGCGAAGTGTATTTCTCTCAGCTCTGACATGATTTCGAAATTTCCAACGGTGAGAATGCTCGAAAATGAATTGCAAACCTGTTTCTCAAATTTCACAATGATCCAACGGTAAATGAGTCTGAGATCGTCATTTTTCTGAAACAAGTTTGGTGGTATGCGGAAAAAAGAAAGAGTTTTAGAAGGAAAGAGGAAAATGAAATTGAGAGAGAAATGAGGTATCGTCAGTGTGAAAACTGACCTAATGCTATTTATAGTTAGGGTACTCACAATTTATTATTTATTCTATATTTTTTATTTTTTATTTTATAGAAATAAACTCTATTTTATTTTGTATCAAATGAATACCTTTTTTATTTTCTCTTAAACCATTATTTTAATAAAATTATTTTTTCTTATTTATTTAATTACAAAAACTTTATTATTTTTTCTAAAATTTTATTTATTTATAAATAATAATTTTTTAGAATTAGTTTACGAAATGAGATATTCCAAGTGGCCGGAGAGTTACAAGTCTCCAACAATCACGGTTTCCGTAATTTGGCACCAATAATAAACGAACTCGAGGCCACAATATTCTAAAGGGCAAACGCATGCACCAATATCTCACCCTCCAAAATTTGACACCAACCACAACCAGTATCATCTAACCCAATATATTCACTGCTTATATTTATAAAACAAATTCACTTTTTAATCGTTAAATATTTACTGAAAAGGACAACCAAAATTAATGTGATGATAATAGCAAAATGGAATTTCAATTAATTAAAAATGAATTCTTTTTCGAAAATGGGCTCATATATAGTCATCTTCATCCTCGAAATTAAAAACTTAGATTACGGCTTTGTCGACAAAATTTGAATAATCAAAATATAAACAATGGAAGTTTGAAAGCAAACATCACAATTCATGAAATGCACCATAAGAATTTTCGCCTGCGTACTCACAACTCACAAGTAAGTTCAGTAGAATACGTACATATAGAGACAAGTTCGTGACAAAACTTGACGAAAGACCGAAGCTTGGTCAATATTGATCATCATATTCGTCAAACGGATAATGTATAAACAGCGCGTAACGTGCTACGTTTCTCAAACAATAAACTAACGTAACAGCAAGCAGCTTCTCGTAAAGACAAAGTAAAAATAGAGACAAAGTCAACCCTATATGGTGTAGTCGAATGGGAGATCGAACTATAAAAATGACAGATCGATGCAGGATTTAATAAGCATTTTGACATTTCTATATGCGAGATCGATGGAACCATTCGTAATATTTATCATAGTAGCTGTTTGCATGTTCACCTTATTTGTAACATTAACAATATTGTGCCGGTTATTCGCAGGAAGACAAGCGTTTGGAAGTGGTGGTGGTGGCAGTTTTGGCCACCACAACCACCATGATCATTTTCACGGTGGAATGATGGGTGGGATTATTGGGGGCACCGCCGTTAGTGCGGGCGGTGATGGAATGATGGGTGGGATTATTGGGGACACAGCGGGTGGAGGAGGAGGAGGAGCTTGTGGTGGCCATGTGGGTGGTGGAGGGGGAGGATGTGGTGGTGGTGGAGGAGGAGCAAGTGCATGTTAAACTTGAGAGCATTAGGATATTCCAAGTTTTATGTATAACAAAGTTGGTTCAATGATTCTTATTAATTAGCTGATCATAAAAAATGATTCTTATTAGCTCAGGTGTGGAACCTTATGGGTGTATATGGAAGAATCATTAGTTTCCATCCTTTTCGTTTGTTTATGGTCTCCTGTGTATACCATTCTTTCATATTTTCAAATATATGCAACGATATATTTAAGGGACCTTTGCTCACCCATGAAATAATAATGTTGATTTTTATGAAAATTATTAATTATTAACAAATTGATTAAAGAGATATAAAGTTTTTAATTACTAGCGGGAACCAATATGTCATTGGTTTGATCGAAACTGAATTTGGATTTAAGAACTCGGTTTGAATATTATATATAATTAAAAAAGGAAACTTCAAGTTACTTGGTGTTAGAGATTAATAATCATGAATTTAATTTGGTGGATATTTAATTTACATTAATTTATGGTGACAAAAAGATCGAATTTGGATAAATACCTATTTTATTTTTTCAAAGATGTGAGATACTAACAAATTAATTTCTGAAAGATGACAAGTTCTCTCAAATGTTCAAAAAATGTGATAAATTATTAGTTTTATTGTTATTTCTCGTTTGTCATCTCTATTGTGTGCACCTATGTGACATCCTTTAGTAATGACATGACCGTTGATGGTTATCACATGATTATCACGTATTTAATAGTTGATTTTCTTAATTTAGTATTTAACTTAATCCATTAATATCATTTTAGTTCTAGAACTTTATCACATGTATCTAATATAAAGGGATATGAAATAGAAGTAAGAAAATATGGTGATGATTATGTTAATAATTAACATATATCTCACGAGTCTTAATTTAAAATTCACAAGTACTTTTAAGGATCAAAATTAAGTACATAATTAAGTTTAGGGTCAAAATTGTCAATTAATTATTAAATTTTAGTACTAAAATGACATCAACTTGTTCAATTAAGATATTAAATTAAAAATTCAACTTTTAGACACATAACAATTATGTTAATGATATGTGACAATCATTTGTTGTCACCTCATCACCCAAGGGCTACATAAGTGTACACATTAAATTTTTTGAATATATAGAGATTAAATTTAAATTTTTGTCTTTCAAAAAATAATTTTTCAGTATCTCACTTTTAGAGACAAAAATAAATATTTATTCAAAAAATAATTAAACCTTAAAATCCTTAACACATATTAATTACAAAAAATATTGACAAATATGGCAACCACAATCATGGTGTTCTCTATTACTTTTTTTTTTACATTTTTTATAATTAGTTAAAATTTATTAAAAATATCCATTTTGGTGGGACTTACTTTTTGAAATTTATGGGCTCCTTATGCTTTGGTAAGGACGTTTGCTTATCCTTGTTTGGTAGAAACAGAGAAAGTTTCGATGGTGCCGGAGATAAAATTATGTAAAGAAAGAAAATGAAAACATAAAAAATTTGTAATTATCTAAAGAGAAAGCTGCAATTTAATTAGTATATATCTTTTTTTATATAAAATTCCCATTTTTTTAATCAGGGTATATATATGTAATACACTAATATAAAAACATCAACGATAAATCGTAACTTAAGTGATATTTTGTGTAAATTTTTGTATTATTTATGTATAGAAAAATTTAAAAATACATAAATTTATGAAAATCTAATACTATTTTCACTTAATAAACACCGTGGTGCCACTGTCTGAGAGGGGGCTCACGCTTCTTATTAAGTATGAAGTAGAGTATGAGTTATACTAAAATAATTAGCAGTGGCGCTGACTGAAAACAATAGGTGCTAACTTCATAATAATTGTCTCAAAAAATTTGGCAGGTTTTCGTTAACTATCGTTGCATTTATAAATTAGTGGGAAATTTTTAGTATTTAACGGAGGAAGAACATCTGCTTGCAGTTTTGTTTTTTTTATTTTTTTTTTGACATGCAGCTGCTTGCGATTAATACTTTGTATATATCATTAGATATAATATTATATTATAAACATTTTTATATATCATTGATAGTGGCAAGATTTGATAACTATTAACTATTATTAGTTATTAGTTTTCAGCAACAGTATTTTAAAACAAATTAAGATATGCTTCGGTTTTTTTTTTTTGTTTGAAACAAAAAAAGTTAATGTATTTTTTGTAAAAGACATTATTTATTAAATAATTATTTAATAGAAATTAAATATTTAAATAATTACAAAATAAGAAAAATACTTAGTGTGCGTTTGATTTCACATTGTAAAATTGATTGAGTTAAAATTTGATTTTAGATATATTTTTATTTATTGGTTTCAAATTGCAGAAGAATTAAAATTAAAATTTATTATAGGTCCAGAATTGTGTTGAGACAACTTTAAATACCTTTTTGTGTTAGATCCAAAATTTTATAGAGAGTTTTATTCTTAACTTGATTTTATAATGAAAACATTCAAACATAACTTTAAAATCAATTTTCACCAAAATAAATTATATTCAAAATTAATTTTATTAGCATTCATTCAAACATACACACTAAACCCCCTCCCCATTTGTGAATTCTTAGATCCATTCTTACATGGTATACTGATCACGATCATGGTCAACCATAAGAAAGATTATGGTTAATCAAGAGAGTTTTCATCATTTCACAACACCTCAAGTTTCAATATCAAGATTCCGATAATGATCATGATAGATATTACCATCACGTAGTGAACTTAATTAAGAAAATTATCTTTAGACATCTAATTAAAGTAATTATCTTTAGGGATCTTATCAAAATATTTATTTATAATGCACCTAATTAAAATAATCATTTTTAGAGATCATCATATTAAAATATTTATTTATAGTGTATCTAATTAAAGTAATTATCTTTAAGAGTCTATAAATAAGAAGTTGAAGTCTATACTTGGGGGATTTGAAATTCATTATACATTTTATGAACAACAAGAGCTTTTAAGATGAGAACTACATTGAAAACAATTGGAACCCAAATTTATAAAGGTTTTCAATCTCTTTTATTTCTAATGTAATATTGTATGTTATTTAGTTATTCTATGATCATGATTGGTTAAACTCCTTAAACTCGAATTGTTATGTAGCTATACTCATGTATTATAGTTCTTTTTTTTTTAATAAAGTTCTTTGACATTATTCAATTAATTATATTTTTTTATCGTTTTCACTTTTATATTGGTATTGATCATTTTGATTATTTGTTAATTGTATGTTTGTAACCATCTTCTCTTAATTATTTAACCTATAAAATGATAGGATTCATAAAGTTTGCATAACCAAACTGATAACAAAATTCCCTTATTAAAAACTTATATGTTATCTATCCTTATTCTTAAATTAAATCTCAAATGACCAATGCATGATTAATTTAGGGAAAAAACTATTTTCAGACCTTGATCATAGACTAACAATTAAAATAAGAGATATTAAACAATTAATTAATAACTGAGAGTTCTTAATTAAAATAAAAATTAGGGAGAAAATGATAAATGCGAAATTATGATCTGAATCACTTTTATTCGTACATGTCTCTTATTTGAAATTATTGTTTGACTTTAATTTTTTTTTTTGAATACAAACATAAACAATGTTTAATTCAAGATAAAAATTCAAAATTATTTAATTTATATGATTTATTTTATTTGAAAATAGAACTAATCTATGGATACAATATCCAAATTAAGTAGGATACACTTACCCTTAACAAATATATATTTTACACATCAATCAACTATTCATAAGGTTCTAATGTCAAACTTATAATTATGGAGTTCGACTTATTTATATATACAATTCAACTTAGAGTTAAACTTCAACATATTTGTGCATTAAAATAAATGAACTTAATTGAGGATTGTTTAATAAGTCGGGTTCGAAATGAAGTTGGAACAAGTCAAGGCAACTTATTTCACACGTCCTGATAGTATGTGCAACTGCAAGGAAAATATTGTATCATTGCATGGCATAACATAGAAGACATATATTAATTGTATAGAAATTTACAGCACTTTTCGTGTAATGTTGGTGCTTGACTTTTACATTATATAAAGGAAACAGAATGTATCGAGACTCAAATTAAAGCCAATAACGTACATCGAAAAGAAAACTAACATGGGATGTTTTTGCTTCCGAGGTAGAAAGAAAAGCGATGATAACAAATACAAGAACAATGGGGGGTTGCAAGGTGCAAATACAAGATGCAAGGTTCAACAAAGTCATGCTTATAAAGGCAGTGCCAGCAGAGTCAGAAATGGTGGTGGTGACGGTGATATGGTAATTTTGACAGGTGTTGCTGCTGCAGCAACCACAACTTCCGTTGGAACTCATGGTTACACAGGCCATCATGGAAGTGGTGGTGGTGGTGGTTGTGGTGGTGGTGGTTGTGGTGGTGGAGGGTGTGGAGGCGGCGGTTGTGGTGGTGGCGGCTGCTGAGGTTCCATACATCGTGGACATTATTACATTTGTATTTTTTAAGTGTTTGATTAGTGTGTTTTATTTTGTTTTTTTATTTTTGATTGATATACTTTTGTAATAAATAATATATTATTATTCTTATTGTTATTATTATTATTTATGTTTATTAATAATTTTACGAAGGACATACAATAAATGTTCATTTCATTACTTCAATTCAAAAAAAAAAAAGCAATGAAGTTAAGGTAAATCATTACTTCAATTTTTTTTACCAATGGGTAAATCATTACTAAAAGCAAAAGCAAACCACTGAAACCAATATTTAATTAAATGCCACCTAAAGCTTATGGTGATTTATCAGTAGCACCATTTGTATGTATAAAACGTAAAAATATTATAATTAATTTCTTCTTATCTTATGTTTCCCTTGCCATTCATAGTTTCAAAAGTTAATCCAAAGAATTGTATCATAAGTAAAAATTATGGAATAATGAAGCAGAATTGGTGCAATATCCGTCTTTTCAAATCTAAATTACAATCAAAGGAATATATATATATATATATATATATATATATATATATATATATATATATATATATATATATATATATATATATATATATATATATATTGCTAAAATATACATGCAAAACACCCACTAATATAAGTAAAAACTAAAAACAATCAAAATTGATATAGTTAAAATGTATAAATTTACGTACACTTTTAAACGTTAAATATTTGCTGAAAAGGACAACCAAAATTTGTAGACCTTTGGGTAATAGGTTTTTCAACTTGATTAGTTTTAGTGAGATAAGTGGGTTTTTAAAAACAGTGAAACAGAACCAACATGTCGGTATTTCCTTTACACCAATATCTTTATGATCGAGAAATAAAGAAAGGAATTGTAAAGGGTGGGAGCACCAAAATATTTTTTGCTCTTGCTGAATATGTATAATGTTTTCGAATAAATTTACATGAATTCAATACAATAATATAATTCTTATCATGCGGTTTCTGCGTTCACCCATACTTTAATTTAAAAAAATGTTGTCTCAATGTCAAATATTAATTATTTCAACTATATATAAAGCAGTTAATTACAATTTAAGTACTTAATATCTCCTTAGTTACATATATGTCTAAAATATTTATTAAAATAAAATAAATTTTAGGTTATACTAATTTAGCTCTTCTCTGTTAGTTTAAGAGATAAAACATAAAGGTTAGATAAAAAGAAGAAAAAATAAATGGTCTAATCTAATACAGGAGTATACTTGTTCAAATTAAAGCACCCACGCGTAATACCAAATTACAATTTACAAGGATCGGTTTGCGGGACTTTATCGTAGTATTTGCTTATTTGAAAATAGGGACGAATACTGATAATTTTGAAAACAATTCCAACCTTCAAATACGAATTGAACACATTAATTTGATACTTATCTTCTTAAAAAGGGAACTCGTTTACGGAAATGGTGAGCCTATGTAGCATCTTCATCCTCGAAATAAATAGCTTATAGATTTTTTTGGATTAGCCAATAAAGTTTTATTAAAATAGCTTATAGAGTTTTATTTAAATCCTTTGGCCCACAAAATTTGAATAATCAAATATGGACGTACAAGCTTATAGCGAACATAAATTAGGGACCTACAGCTAAAATGACAAATTAGACGTAGTGGCACTGACTTGTTCGATTTATCATTTACGAATGACGTCAAATACTTATAAAATAATTGTCGTCGTTAGTAAGAACGCATGAATTATGACTTCTCGACAGTTAGTCACTTTTAGATATGACAATATCTTACTTCCACAAAAAATAAAAATCATGCACGGTGTAAGCTTTTACGTTACGGAGATAAAGTATTTAATGTGTGTTTGGACGAAGAAAAATTTTAAATTTTAAGAATTTTAAATACTTTAACTGTAATTTTTTTATTTTCAAAATTTTATGTTTGGATAAAAAAAATTAAAATTATGAGGATGAAAAAAATGAATGAAAAAAAAAAGATATGATTGGTGTGCTAATTATACGTGTTTCCTCCGTGCTCACACCAGATCGATATTTTAGGAGCTCAAATTCTTGAAGAATAATGTAAGAAAAAAATTTCAATTTCTCATCTTTTACAAAAAAAATTGAAATTTCAGATTTTTAATTGTTTAAAATTCTGTTTTAAAATTCTAAAATTTTAAATTCTTCGTAAAAATATACAAACAATGAATTCTAAATTGTAGAAATTCAAATTCTTTAATAAATTACTTTTTTCGATTAAAATTCTGTATCCAAACGCACTGAAATGTAATCACTCTAAAGTGGTATATAGATATGGGAGATACGTACGAGAGAGAAAAGTAACGCATCACAATTCATGAAATGCATAATACGAATTTTCGTTTGAGTACTCGTAAGTAGTTTCAATAAAAGTACATATAGAGACAAGTTTATATATAACGAAATTTGTCCGAAGACCTAGTCTTGGTCATGGTCATATCGCTCATCATATTCGGCAAAACCAATAGGGTATAAACAGCGCGTAACAAGTTACGTATCTTGCACAATAAACTAACGTAACATGCCAAGCAGCTTCTCGTAAGGTAAGACAAGTAAACATAACGACATAATCACCAGCATATATGGTGCAGTGGGAGATCTATAAAAATAACAAAGATGCATGGAGGATTTTAATTTAATAAGCACTTTAATATTCTATACGTGAGATGGAACCGTTAGTGATATTTATCATAGTAGTTGTCTGCATGTTCACCTTCGTTGTAGTATTTACATTGTGCCAAGTGGCTGCTGGAAGGCAAGCATTTGGAAGTGGTGGTGGTGGCGGCGGCGGTGGTTTTGGCCACCACAACCACCATCATCATTCTCATCACGGTGGAATGATGGGTGGGATTATTGGCAGTGGAGCTTGTGGTGGCGGAGGAGGAGGTGGGGGTGGTGGAGGTGGAGGTGGAGGAGGAGGATGTGGTGGTGGTGGTGGTGGTGGTGGTGGAGGAGGAGGAGGTGCGTGTTAAACTTGAGAGCAATTAATATATAGAATATTTCAAGTTTTATGTATTATGTATACCAAAGCTGATTCAATGATTCTTGTTAGCTAAGGTGTGGAACTTTATGGGTGTATATAAGAATTTATTATTTATAGGTCGTGTACACTTCTTTTAGTTCTTTTCATTTGTGTAGTATGGTCTTGTGTAAGGTGGGGAAGGATACAATTCTTTCATATTTCCAATTACTTGTATCAAATTCAAGGGACGTTTAATTTGCCCATCAATGAAACAATAATGCTGTTCATATTTTTTTTCTTCCATTTCACCAAAGTGAAAAGTTATTAAAAAAATTGACTCATGAAATATAAAGTTTTAAACTACTAGCGGAAACCTTTAGAATCCCTTAATGCATATTGTGAATGATTATTGAACCATTTTTTATAGGCTATGAAATATATTTAATAAGATTTGATGTGGAATTTTATATGGATTATTGTTGCTCTCTATGAAGGACAAGAGTTGAATATGGACGTGTTTAGATAATTTTTTTTAGAATTACTTTTAGAAGTAGAAAACAAAAAAAAAATCTCTATAAGTTAAAAATTTCTTATACATGAGCTAATTTATAGAAACTTATATATATATATATATATATATATATATATATATATATATATATATATATATATATATATATATATATATATATATATATATATATATATTCTAAACAATGATTATTAACTAGCAAAGTGATAGACTTGTTATATTTTTGCTAGGAGATAATATATATTTCACTTCTTTCATATTGTCTAATTACCAAAATTGAAGCTATTCTCCAGTAGAAATTGGAGTTTATTGCACTTTTACTTTAATACTGGTGGTTAAAACACAGCCTCATATTATTCATTTTTATTGTCTTGTGTGCTCAGATCTTATTTTAGTTTCATTTTGTTCCAATACGTACTTCTTTCAACTTGGTTAGTTGCAGTTGCGCCATGCTTCTCTATTTTTGTAGTGCCTGTGCTTTTCTAATACTCTTTTTCATAAAATTGTTTGTTTCTTTTCATAAGTCTTTTTCTAATAACTTTTAATGTATTAATTATTTTTTAAATAATTATATTTTATTTAAAATATTAATTGGACGAAAAAAGGTGAAAAGTGAAATTATCTATTTAAAAAATGAATATTTTGAAAGAATAATATTATTGAAAAATTTAATATAATTAAGCATTTTTTTTCTAAAGGTATGAATTAATTGAAAGGATGTTGTAAATAGAAATTAATGGAGGGAGTAAATTCTTCTTTTACCAAACATGCATGTTGTATGCATCAAATTAACATGGTATTGAACCAGAAAAAAAATATCAAGCAATGTTGTATTGTTATTAAATATGTTGTATTGTTGTTAAATAATAAATAGTACTCCAATGCGGGTAAAGAGTAGTTGTTAATTGTTATAGAGGCACTATAGCGTTGTTGTACTGGTTAATTCCTTGGATTCAGGATCTTGACTTCATTGCGGTGCACCTTCCATTTACATAGTTTTTTTTTTTATTGATTAACGTTAATTTATTAACTTTTGTTATAAATGTTAGTTGAAAAGAATTCAGATTCAGTATCTCTAAGACTCTAACTCTTTTTTTCATCTTTATTCTTCCATTACAGTAACCTCTCTCTCACGGCTTGAGCAAATATTATGCCAATTTCATGTTTTTTTTTATGTGATATCAACTAAAAACTGAGAACAACCATTGATAAGAGCAAAAGAGAAGGGAGAGAATTGAGATCATAACCCTCCCTCTCTCTCATAAAACTTTGTGCAAATAGGAACATGAAGGCCTTTTATTATAAAAGTTTTGTAATTAGCTTAGGTTACCTATTAATTAACATAATTAAATCACTTGGTTTGAATTATTTCTATTCTACTCTATTATTTCTCTTTTTCTCTCTATGTCACTTTCGTGAATGCAATAAGAAGTCAAATATTCCTTCCAGTCTTAGACTCTTGAATATAAACAACAACAAAGCCTAACGCTAGTTATTAAGAAAAAAAAATTTAAAATAAAAAGTAATTATATTTGAGATAACCTATATAAGACGACTTTTTTTTTTTTATATTTGTTGCACGATTTTCTCTTCATTTAAACCATACCAAAAAAATCTGATTTGTAGGACAATGCATCATGACCTTTGGTTGAAATTCTACTTTAGCTAGAGTTACTATAATTCATTTCCAAATTAAATAGACTGGTTCTTGTTTGGTTTGATTTGTTCCAAATCCATCCTATATGGTAATCGCATAACCAAGGTGCCCCTAACTCACTATTCTTTCCAAATTGAATTTTTTTAAAAAAAATAACAATTGAAAAGAATAATCTTTAATATAATGGTCCGTCATTAATGACCGAGTATTAATGCAGTTCACCTTCATACATTATTATATCAGTGCAACTTTTCCATGGTTTATAGATTTGCAGAAACCGTGTGTACATATAGGCTAAAGCTTTTAAGTGGAAGAATATTCTCCGTATTCCTACGTGATATTGGCTTCATCGTGAGATGTTTCAATAAACTCATAGTTTTGTCTGCTACTCTTCTCAATGAAATGAAATAGTTAAGTTTGTTCGCTTAAAAAAAACTCATACTTTTGTCTTATTATTAATTTTCGTATTAGAAGTTGATATAAAAGTATGTTGGAAAATAAAATAAAATATTTAAACATACAAGTTTTGCAATGATAGATAATTTTTAACAATCAAATTACAATTATGTTTAATTAACTATTTGGTCCTTATAATTTTATAATTTGTACATTTTAGTTTCCATAATGTGAAAATAGTCTTTTTTAATTCTTATAATTTATATTTTAATTCACCTTTAGTTTTTATAGTTTAAAATTGATTTTTTTCAGTTCTTGTAGTTTATATTTTAATTATCTTTTAATTCTTATGGTTTGAAAGTGATTTTTTAGTTTCTATAATTTATATTTTAATTAGTTCTTGTACTTGTTACAACATATATATATATATATATATATATATATATATATATATATATATATATATATATATATATATATATATATATATATATATATATATAAATTATCAACTATTTTTTTATTATAAATTATCTTGCGATAAATTAATAACAAATTATTTGTTAATATTTTTATAATTAATTATAATTGTAATATTATTCATATTTTGATGGTAAGAACTAAAAAAAAATTAAAATATAAAATATAGGACTAAAAAAATCACTTTCAAACTATAAGAATTAAAAAAATTAAAATATAAAGACTAAAAAATGACTTTTAAAATATAATGACTATAAAAAATTAAAATATAAATTATAAGGATTAAAAAAATTACTTTCAAATTATAGGGACCAAAAAAGTAATTAAACCTTATAATTAATAAAGAAGTTTAATTTAATTGATTTAACATCATATAAATATTGTAAATCCTAACATTCTCTTCAATTCATAAAAAAAATGATAAAATTAAAAATTAGTAATTAAGTATATCTCTTTTATTATATAATATAAAATTAATTATTTTATTATTGTGTAGCCATTTATAGGTTTTTAATGTCAAACTATAAGTTCTTTTTCCAACGAAGCAAAAAATAATCTAGAATTTGACTAGTTTATGTATTGGACTTATATATATATATATATATTTATATATATATATATATATATATATATATATATATATTTAATTATATATTAATAAATCAAGGATAAGTTGACCTAGCTAAAATTATTCGATCTTAATTAAAGGTCTGAAATTAAAATTTAAATATATAATTGTACTAAGTATTTGATTGAAAAAATTTATGTGTATTAATCGGTGATTCCCATTATGCTTTGGTGTAAATCCAGAAATCATAAACCCTAAAAATTATTCCTTTTTTTATGTCTAGTAATTTTGATTGAGTTGATTGAAATAATATATTGTCAAAGAAATCTCTATTATGTAAATTAATTTAATTAAAATTTCGTAGATAGTAGTATAAAATTATTTATGCGAATTATGCTCAGCAAAAAAAAAGACACAATTTGGCCAAATAATTTTATACTTGTGATGATAAATGTGTGATAATTATAAGGTATTTTCATATGAATTATAGTCGGTCCAAAGAAAGATTATGATTTGACAAAATTTATTGTCAATATTTGATCATTGCGTTGAGAGTACCAATTACAAATTCATTTTTCTGTCCAAAGACTATGAATTAATGTTGTGCTAGGTATCTTGTGATGGGTTTGTTATGTGAACTATTTTACACATGTCTTGTTATATATATATTTTATATAACTTATTGGCTCCTATGTGAGCATGTAATTATTTTTATTTTTATTATTTTTCAGTTTCTGTTGCTAGTGTTGCAAATATATCTGCTGAAGTGAACAATATCTCTATGCTGAATGTGACAAATTTTAAGGTCTAGAAGGAAGTCGTAGAAATTATTTTCGGTTGTATGGATTTGGATTTGGAACTAAGAACGGGACGGCCCACTTCCACTCCGGAAGTCTCCAATGAGGTAAAACTTGAGAAATTGGATCATTCCAATCGAATGTGCATTATGATCATGAAAACGAGACGACCCACTTCCACTCCAGAAGCCTCCAATGAGGTAAAAATTGAGAAATTGGATCGTTCCAATTGAATGTGCATTATGATCATGAAACGCTCTATTCTAGAAGCGTTTCGAGACTTTATTTCTAAGGGTAAAAATGCAAAGAAATTTATTGATGAAATTGAACAGTACTTTGCCAAAAATGAGAAGGCAGAGACGAGTAACCTTTTGGCTAAACTCATTTCCATGAAGTATAAGGGCAAAAGTAATATAAGGGAGTACATAATTGAAATGTCTAACTTGGCATCTAAATTGAAAGCACTTAAGTTAGAGCTTAGTCAAGACCTGCTCATGCATTTAGTTTTTATCTCACTTTCTCACTTCCTGCACAAATGATCCCTTAATGAGCTTATATCTCATTGTGTGCAAGAGGAAGAGAGACTGCAGAGAGACAAACCTGAAAGTGCTCATTTAAGCTCCACCTCTCAGAATAAGAAAAGAAAGAAAACTAAGGGTACTCCTGAAGGGTTTTCTCAGCAAAAGAAACCAAATAATGATGAGGAATTTACTTGCTACTTTTGCAAGAAGTTTGGACACATGAAGAAAAAGTGTCTCAAGTACGCCACATGGCGTGTAAAGAAAGGTAAATCTCTTGCTTTTGTTTGTTCTGAAGTTAATTTAGCTTTTGTACCTAAAGATACTTGGTGGGTAGATTCTGGTGCTACTACTCATATAAGTGTAACCATGCAAGGTTGCCTGTGGAGCCGACTGCCAAGTGATGATGAAAGTTCATAATTGTTGGCGATGACAAAAAGGTTGCGGTGGAGGCTATAGAAACTTTTAGATTGCAGTTAAAGACTCAATTTTATTTGGATTTGTTTGAGACTTTTATTGCACCGTCTTTTAGATAGAATTTAATTTCTTTTCTAGTTTGGACAAATTTGGTTTTTCTTATTCATTTGGAAATAATAAATTTAGTCTCTACCAGAATTCGAATTTGATTGGTTTCGGTTCCTTAATTGATAATCTATATATGGTGGATGTTAATTGTTCCTATAATGAAATACTGCAAACAAATTCACATGGTACAAAAAGGAAATTAAAAGAGAATTCAGCCACTTTATGACACAAACGCTTAGGTCATATCTCTAAACAGAGAATTCAGAGACTTGTGTCGGATGAAATTCTTGAACCTTTAGATTTATCAAACTTTGAAGTCTATGTTGAATGCATAAAGAGAAAACGAACAAACATAAGGAAATTAGGTGTCGAAAGAGCTAAAGACATCTTAGAACTGGTACATACGGACATTTGTGGTCCTTTTCCAACAACTTCTTGGAATGGGCAACAATACTTTATCTCGTTCATAGATGACTACTCTAAATACGGTTACCTTTATTTGATACAAGAGAAGTCCCAATCCTTAGAGGTTTTTAAAAGTTTCAAGGCTGAAGTTGAACTTCAACTTGGAAAGAAAATTAAGGCTGCCAAATCTCACCGTGGTGGCGAGTACTATGGTAGATATGATGGATCAGGAGAACAGCGTCTAGGACCTTTTGCACTTTTTCTCAAAGAGTGTGGAATTGTTCCATAATACACTATGCTAGGCAAACCTTGCATGAATGGTGTCGCAAAACGACGAAATCGAACTCTTAAGGATATGGTGAGTAGTATGATTAGTCATTCTTCTTTGCCAAAGTCACTTTGGGGAGAAGCCTTAAGGACCGCAGCTTATATCCTTAATAAGGTGTCAAGTAAAGCAGTTAATAAAACCCCTTATAAACTTTGGACTGGAAAAAAGTCAAGCATTAAGCATTTGCATATTTGGGGTTGTTCGACTGAGGCGCGGCCTTATAGGCCACATGAAAGAAATTTGGTTTCAAGAACAATTAGCTACTATTTTGTTGGCTATGCTGAACGCTCTTGGGGCTATAAGTTTTATGATCCCACTTTAAGATCAATATTTGAAACGGGAAATGCAAGATTCTTGAGGAAGTTGAGTTTGGGAAGAAATAGAACATAAGGAAAGTTGTCTTTGAGGAAGAACCTGTTATTGACAATGCTCAAGTCCTCATACCTATTGTTGTTCAAGAAAAAACTCCAGTAATAGAAAATATTGTTCAAACTATTGTTGATGACATTGTTCAAGAACAAGACAACGATGAGGTTCTTTCTCAAATACCTATACAACAACCTTAAGAAGTGTCATTAAGGAGATCTGATAGATAGAGGAGAAGTGCAATCCCTAATGATTATATTATCTTTCTCCAAGAACATGAGGATAGTTTTGGTTTAATAGAGGATGATCCGATTAACTTCTGTCAAGCCATGTGTAGTTCTAACTCTCAAAACTGGATCAATGTCATGAAGGATGAGATGAAATCTATGCAAGACAATGACGTTTGGAATCTTGTCGAATTTTCTGAAAGTGTGAAACTTATTGGTTGCAAATGGATATTTAAAACCAAAAGGGATTCAAAGGGCAATGTCGAGAGATATAAGGCTCAGCTAGTTGCTAAAGGATTTATCCAAAAGGAAGGCATTGATTATAAAGAAACCTTTTCTCTAGTATCTTCAAAGGATTCTTTTAGAATAATAATGATACTAGTAGCTCATTATGATTAGAGCTACATCAGATGGATGTTAAGACTGCATTTCTAAATGGTGACATTGAAGAAACAATTTATATGATGCAACCAGAAAACTTTGTATCAGGTGACTCAAAGTCTATGGTTTGCAAACTAAATAAATCCATCTATGGTTTGAAACAAGCTTCCCGTCAATGGTATTACAAGTTCCATCAAGTCATCACCTCATATGGTTTTGAGGAAAATGCAGTTGATTATTATGTATACCACAAGTTTAGTGGGAGTAAATACACATTCTTGGTGTTATATGGTGGATTGCGTATAACACAAGTTTAATGGGAGTAAATACTCGTCCCGATATAGCATTTGTAGTAGGAGTTCTTGGCAGATATTTGAGTAATCTTGGAATGCAGCATTGGAAAGCAGCAAAACGTATGATGTGTTACCTAAAGAGAACAAAAGGATACATGCTCACTTATCAAAAGTCTGAGAATTTGGAGATCATTGGGTATTCAGACTCTGATTTTGCTGGATGTCAAGATAGAAAATGCTCCACATCTAGATACATATTTATGTTGGCGGGAGGAGCTATCTCTTGGAAGTCTGCTAAACATACTCTTATAGCTTCTTCGACCATGGTCGCGGAGTTCATTGCTTGTTTTGAGGCATCCAACCATGGAATATGACTGAGAAATTTTATTACTAATTTGTGTGTGGTTGACGGCATTGAAAGACCATTAAAGATTTATTGTGACAATAACTCAATAGTTCTTTACTCCAACAATAATAGGAGTGCAACCAAATCAAAGTTTATTGACATCAAGTTTTTGGTTGTTAAAGAAAGAGTTCAGAATAGACAGATTTCCATAAAACATTTAAGGACTAATGATATGCTAGTTGACCCACTTATGAAAGGTTTGGTACCTAAAGTTTTTTATGAGCACACTGCTCATATGAGAGTGATTCCTTATAGTACCTTAGTTTAGTGGGAGTCCCATTTATATTCTATATATGCCTTATGTTTTTTAGATATTTGTATAGATTGATTTTCTATAAAATAAAGTTGAAGGTTATCATTTCACTCTGAGCTTATTTTGTTTGCAATATTTATATTGTGTTTGGATTGATCTCTATAAAGAATAAAATTTGAAGCAATTGGAAATGAACATGAATGAGATCACATTACATTTTATTTTCATGTCGCTTATCCATATTTGATCTATGTCATCAAGTATATGTGACATTGGTGATCATTGTGGCTCAATCATGTTGGATTATGAGGAAAACTGCAATGGTTTTGTGTTACTATATAAGATGGACCAGATTGATTAAGGAAAGTCTAAAAGTATATTGGAGGCCATAGTCTTCTTATAGCATATTAGCCTAAATATGGTTTTCATTATTCTTTAATGGACCAACGTCGATATATGCTTATTTAAGTCTATATCTTTTGATTTGGTTGTCTAACGATCTCATTTAATTTGATTACATAAAATAAAACCAACAAATGATAAATAGTTAATATAATTGTCTTATAATATTATCCCACATCAATTATTGGAAGAAAATTTCAACAATCTTCAACTAGGGTTACGTATTATAACAATTTATATAAAAATCCTTAAGCGTGCATTTGTATGCTATGTATCTTTAGACTTCCACCTTAACAACCTGGTTCATCTCATATATCAATAATTGAACAACTGCATCTTTCATCACTACATCAAATGTAACTAGATCTCAATGATCACCACATCAATACATTCAATGACATAGGTTAATATGAATAAGTAACGTGTAAATTACATGCAATGTGATCTCAATCATGCCTATTTCTAATTGGTTCAAACTTTATTTTTTTATAGAGATCAATTCAAACACAACATAAATATTGCAAATAAAAAAGCTTATAATGAAATGATAAACTTCAACTTTATTTCAACAGAAAATTCAAATAACAAAATGTTTATAAACCGTAAGATATAGAACATAAGTAAGACTCTCACTAAACTAAGGTACTATCATGAATTACACCTATATGAGCAGTGCACTCATGAAAACTTTAAGTGTGATACCTTTAGTAAGTGGATCAGCTAGCATGAAAAGAGTTTGTATATGTTCTATATAAATTTGTATTTTCTGAAGTCTTTATTTAACAACCAAATACTTTATGTCAACAAACTTTTACTTGGTTGAATTATTAATAATATTGCTAAGATATTATCCCAATAAACATCCAATGACTACTGAATTTTGGCAACAACAGACAAGTCAGTTACAATAATTTAGCAATTATAAATTCTAGTATGATGACTCATAGAAAAATATTAACTCCACCAACATGGTTAAATGTGAATCCTTATGTGGAGTGATTGCTATTAAGACATTCTGAAAAAATCAAAGTTAGAATATCCAATGATCTCTAAACTTCTAGACTTTCAAGATGAAAACATATAGTTTTTTCTTATCTTCAATTAATGCATAATGTGCTTTACTACTTTCTAGTGTTGCATACAAAGATTACTCATATATCATCTTAGGACTCATACAAAAAAATATTTTATACATGCAAATTTGGGATTTAAATAATATGAGTAATTTAAATCATAGTAGTAACAACAATGACTACTACAGAAGAGAAAATAAACATACATCGCAAAAATAATATTTATGGTAAATTTCAAGACACAAATAAGATACCTAGCACACCATTAATCATCAATATTTGAATTGAAAAAGATTAATTGCAAGTGGTGCTCTAAATGCATTGATCAAACATTGGTGATAAGTTCTGTAAAATAAATATTGTCTTTGGATAGTCCATTGCTCACATGAAAAAATTATATGATAATTACTCATGTCAAATAATGATTTTTTTAACATTTCATTATTTACATGAAAAATCATATTATTTATGATAACCACATGTTTACCATCGCAAACATGTAATTATTCTGCCAAATTGTGTCTTATTTTGGACCGAACACAATTCGCATGTATAATTCCATGTAGCATCCATGTAAATTAAATCAAATCAACTTATGCAACAACGGTTACTTTGGCAACATGTTGTTTCAATCAATTTAATCCAAAAAATACAAGATAATTTAATATAATAAATAAGAGGTCTTATAAGTTATAATCACACAACTTTCACATATAATTTAGTTATACAAAAATATATATAACAAAACATGCAAATATTTTGAGGAATAAATCCATCACAAGATATCTAACACAACATTAATTCTTAGAGAAATTAATTTAAAATTGATACTTTCAACGCAATGATCAAATATTGACAATAAATTTTGTCAAATGATAGTCTTTCTTTGGACCGAATATTATTCATATGAAAACACATCATAATTGTCACACATTTATTATCACAACTATAATATATTATTTGACCAAATTGTGTCTTCCTTTGGTCTAAACATAATTCGCATAAATAATTTTATACAAAAATCTATGTAATTTTAATCAAATCAATTTTTACGATAGAGATTACTTTGACAATATATTGTGTCAATCAATTTAATTATAAAAATCATTAGATATGCAAATAAATAAAAATGATATGTTATTGTTAAATTAGCTTCAATCATGATAATAAAAAATATAAAACATTAATTATGATAAATAAATATCATATCCATCCTTAAATTATATTGAATGTTATCATTGATTTATACTTAAAATACCCCAATAAAATATTACATCTTCCTTAATTTTTTTTTATTCTGAGAGGTCAAACTTAAATGAACACTTTCATATCTGTCTCCATGTAGTCTTTTTTCCTTTTGCACACAATGAGATATAAACTCATTAATGCATCATTTGACCCTGTGAGTGTTATATGTCACTTTGAATTGCCCAAGTGTGTAGAAAGTGAGATAAAAACTAAATGTACGAACATGTTTTCATATAGCTGAAGTGTTTTTAGTTTTGATGTCAAGTTAGACATTTTTATTATATACTCCCTTATATAACTTTCCTCATCCATTTTTTAAGAAAAAAATAATAAAAAAACAAAACTACATGCGAAAAAAACTTCCTTATATATATTATGAACAATAGTCATGAAGAGAAGTTGTTCACAAATTCAAATAAAGATGCCAAAAAAATGAGATACACCTGAATTTAAATCAAATACCCAATTTACCAACAATTAATGTGTTGTTTCAAAAAATTTGGATTCATATAACCAAAGCAATCCATGTATAATTAGAATCAAATAACTTTAAATCTTAATATTCTAACAGTAATGACGGTTCTAATATCACTTGTTGACTTTTTAGGGCATTCTTATAAAATACCAATAATCGATCACTAGAAACACAATACGTTAGATCATCAAGAAGAGTTTTAAGAATATTTGGATTCATAATGATTGATCAAACACGCAGTGAAATCTGAATCCATAGGTGATTTATGATTTATGTATTTTTCGTAGGATTTGTTACAGAACAAATAATTGGTTAACTGTGTAACTGGTTGCTTCATGGTTCTTACTCAACCAAAAAATTTTTATTCCTTAATAGGATTTTGTAACTCTTCAAATGATGAGAAGAGAAACTATATGTGATGATTCAATATATTGAGAACCATATATTTCTTATAGCGTATTAATCTAATAGGATTTTCATTATCCTCTAATGTGTCAATATTTACATATGCTCATTTAAGTATATATCATTTGATTTAGTTGTCTAACGAGTTTACTTAATTTGATCACATAAAATAAAATTCATCAATAATAAATAACTAATATAATTATCTTATAATATTAATTCACATTAAATATTGGAATAAAAAATTTCAACATCTCTCTCACGGCTTGAGCAAATATTATGCCAATCACATGCTTTTTTTTTTTTATGTGATATCAATGAAAAAACAACCATTGATAAGAGCAAAATAGAAGGGAGAGAATTGAGATCATAACCCTCTCTCTCATAAAACTTTGTGCAAATAGGAACACGAAGGCCTTTTATTATAAAAGTTTTGTAATTAGCTTAGGTTACCTATATTAATTAACATAATTAAATCACTTGGTTTGAATTATTTCTATTCTACTCTATTATTTCTCTTTTTCTTTCTATCACTTTCGTGAATGCAATAAGAAGTTAAATATTCCTTCTAGTCTTAGACTCTTGAATATAAACAACCACAAAAACTAACGCTAGTTATTAAGAAAAAAAATATTTTCTAAAAATAAAAATTAATTATATTTGAGATAACCTATATAAGACGACTTTTTTTTATATTTATTGCACGATTTTATCTTCATTTAAACCATACAAAAAAAAATTCTGATATGTAAGACAATGGATCACGACCTTTGGTTGAAATTCTACTTTAGCTAATAATTCATTTCCAAATAGACTTGTTCTTGTTTGGTTTGATTTGTTCCAAATCCATCCTAGACATATGGTAATCGCATAACAAAGGTGCCTCTTACTCGCTATTCTTTCCAAATTGAATTTATTTTTTTTTTACACAAAAATTGAAAAGACTAGTCTTTAATTTTCAGCTGTGTGTACATATAGGATAAAGAAGAATATTCTCCGTATTCCTACGTGATATTGGCTTCATCACGAGATGTTACAATAAACTCGTAGTTTTGTCTGCTATTCTTCTCAATGAAATGAAATAGTTAAGTTTGTTCGCTTTAAGTAAAACTATACTTTTGTCTTATTATTAATTTTCGGATTAGAAGTTGATATAAAAGTAAGTTGGAAAATAAATTAAAATATTTAAACATACAAGTTTTGCAATGATAGATAGTTTTTAACCATCAAATTATAATTAAGTTTCATTATTCATTTCGTGCATGTGGTTTTATGATTTGTATCTTTTAATTTCTATACTTTTAAAGTAATTTTTTAAATTTCTAAAATTTACATTTTAATTCTCTTTTAGTTTCTATAATTTGTATTTTAATTACCTTTTATTTCTTGTTATAATATATATATATATATATATATATATATATATATATATATATATATATATATAATTAACTATGAATTAATTATAAATTATCAATTATTTTTTTAATACAAATTATCTTATGATAAGTTACAAATAACTTGTTAATATTTTTGTAATTAATTGTAATTGATAATATTACTCATATTTTAATGGTAATGATTAAAAGATAATTAAAATATGAATTATAAAACTAAAAAGATCACTTCCAAATTATAAGAACTAAAAGAAAATTAAAATGTAAATTGTAAGAACTAGAAGGATCACTTTTAAACTATAGAGACTAAAATAATTAAAATATAAATTATAAATATTAGCAATTTTGGATCATATATATATATATATATATATATATATATATATATATATATATATATATATATATATCACATAATTGAATGAGTTAGGAATATTATTTTATTAGCCAAAATATTAAAGTGGTATAATCGATATAATATTATGGCTAATTGTGTATATATTATTAGTGATATTGTAATTTGACGAGGGGCCAAATTATAATTATTAAACTTGGGATAACTAATGAAAGTTACCAATACAAGAGGTTATAGTCTCATTTATAGAAAGAGAAGTGACAGAACTTACAATTTTTCTTTCTTTTTCTCCTTATTCCCATCAGAAGAGAAAATTTAAAGAAGAAAACAAAGCTCTCTACATCTTGGAAGATCATAAAGCCAATCTTGATCTTCATCAACCTTTCATCATTTCATTATGGCTAATTCTTTCCGCAACTAGTTTTCATCATAATTTTGAATATGAGAGAACAATGAGATTTTATTCATGTTTATGCAGTAATTTCTCTCTACATGAATAGAAAACATGTGGTTAGTATTTATGATTTTTTGTTAAAATCAAATTAGGTTGATTAAATCCCTACAACAAGAATTAAAAAAATCACTTTCAAACTATAAAAACTAAAAAATACAAATTATGAAATTATAAGGATCAAATGAATAATTAAATCTTATAATTACTAACTCAACTTAGTTGATTGAATATGATATATGAATATTATAAATCTTGGCATCATGTTTAATTCATAGGATAAAAAAATGATAAAATTACAAACTAATAATTAAGTATATCTCTTTTATTATATAGTATCATTTTTTTATTATTGTATAACCATTTATAGGTTTTAATGTCAAACTATAAGTTCTCTTTCCAATGAAGCAAAAAATAATCTAGAATTTGACTAGTTTATGTATTGGACTTATATATTAATAAATCAAGGATAAGTTGACATAGCTAAAATTATCCAATCTTTAGAATTAAAATTAAAATATATAATTGTAATCTTAATTAGAAGTGTCGAATTAAAATTGAAATATATAATTATATTAAATATTTGAATGAAAAAATTTATCATTTATAATAATGATATCTAGTCTAAAAAAAATTATTTCTAGCCGTGTCTACATGCTCTATAAAAAAATGAATTTAATTGAGCATTTAAATAGCCGGAGTTTATTGACAAAAGCTTATTCACACCGTTATTGCATATAAATTTTCAGCAGTTTCGTGGAAAGTTGGGGGCCCTGACTTTTGCCTATATAAAGGATAAGGAATGTGAGACACAAAGGCACTAACATCGAAAAGAAAGCAAACATGGGGTGTTTTTGCTTCCGAGCTAGAAAGGAAGGAGATGATAACAAATACAAGCCCAATGATATTATGACAGCAGGTGCTGCTGCTGCTGCTGCTGCTGCTCCAACCAAAACTTGTGATGAAACTCATGGTACCACTACAGATCATAATCATGGAACTCATGATACCACAGCTCATCATCATGGTAGTCATGATACCACAGGCCATCATCTTCATCATCATACCGTTGGTCATGATGGAGGCGCTCATTTTAGTGATGGAGGCGCTCATTTTAGTGATGGTGGCGGTTTCTGAGGTTCCATTCTGTTTTGTGTTTTAAGTTTGATGTCAATTTATATTTTGTTTGGTTTGTATTTTTTTTCTTTCAGTTTAATGTTTTTAATAGCGTTTGCCTTTTTTCTATTATTTAAATATTCTTGTAATAATTGAAATATGGTATGATTTTTTATTTTTAGAATTTTATTAAGGAAATAATACAAATAATAAATTGCGCCTTACATTATTTCTTAACAAAATTTCTTAGGGCTTCGTTCTGGTTCAATTGTGGGAAATTATAGCTGTCTTTGATTAAACTTAGGACTTCGTTCTGGTTCAATTGTGAGAAATTATAGCCGTCTGTTTTAAGAATATCATAATATATTCTCTGTTGTACTTTTCGTTTATTTGGTCGTTATTATTTATCATTTACATGGATTAAAGTATTCCTTATTTATTTATTTATCAAATAAATAAATAAAATCAAGGTAAACTATTTATAAAAACAAAATCAGAAGCTTACGGTGATTATTACTAGCACTACTTGCACGTATATAACGTGAGAATGTCATAATCTTTATCTTGCTCGTTAAATTCATAGTTTCAGAAATTATCCAAAAGAAATAAACTAAAAGTAAACTCTAATGAAGCAAAACTGATCCTAATACCCGTCTTAAAAAATGTAAAATACAATAAGGAACTATCTCATGTTAAACAGAATGAGTACGTAGTATATGAAATGAATAAATCAAAGCTCAGTGGCATCTCGATCCATTGCTTTTCTTTATAATAAACATCTTATTAAATATAAAATGCAAAAAATTACTCTAATCTTTATACAAATATTAGAACGATACACTTAACAATACTAACAACTATACTCCAAAATATTAACACACAATTTATTAGTCAAGAATAGAGATAGCTGCCTTTTATGCCCAGTGAGGGTAATACAACCCCAAAATTAAGTTAATGATGTTACTTAAAACGTATTTATGAGCAGCATGTAAGTAACTAATGGGATTAATGTAACAAAAACAAATCAATAATGGGATCGTCAAATTTAAAAGGAAACTTAACAATAAAATTATGGACTTTTGGATTAGGTGTATTCCAAGAAAAATTTAGGAAAAAGTTGTATACCAAGAAATCATTGACTCCTTCTTGATTGAATTAGGTGGCTTCTTTTTCCTGTTTGGATATCACAGTAATGATAAATCATTTTTATGGAAGAATTTATATGCAGGATTGCGATCAAATGAACTAACGGACACCAATGATGAATAGGTTTTGCTGTGAAGCATTAAATCGAATATTTCGGAATTTTATGGCATCCCAAAATAAAGACAACGCAACAAAATTGTTGAGAGGAAAGGTAATTATTTTGGACGGTGATTTCAAAAAGATTTTGCTTGTGATTAGGAAGGGATGAGACAAGATATTGTTGGTTCTACCATAAATGCTTCTAACATATGATGGTTCCATGGTCTTGAGGCTTAAAGCAACATCAGGTTAGGTGCTACAACTAATTAATAATGTAGACTGACATCATATAAGAGAACAGATTTGGATTAACGCGGATTTGTAGAGGTTTTAAACCTACGCTAACTGTAGAGGTTTTTTAAAGGAGGTTTTAAACCTACGCTAATTGTGGAGGTTTATTGGAAGAGGTTTTTATACCTACACTAAATATGGAGGTTTTTTGTAGGAGGTTTTAAACCTATGCTAAATGCGGAGGTTTATTAAAAGAGGTTTTAAAACTATACTATGGAGGGATTTTTTTTAAATCATGCTAGCAATAGATGTTTTACAATTGATTTTCTAATTCTCCTTATTTTCTTGTATATAATGATTTTGTATACTCATTTTAGTTTCATAATCTACATGTATTATAATTTTTCATTTTCTTATGATATCAATAAAAAAAATGTAATAAAAAAACTCATAATGAGGACATAGAAATTATATTTCAATAACCAAAATAATAGCATATAGTTCAAAGATTTATAATTTAAATTTCTATTGTAAATCAAAGTATGACATAAAATCCATAACAAAGTAATATTAGTATTGTACTAAACTTTTAATTTAAATCCAAAATACATTATAAGAAAACTAAGGGTTGCTAGCACCAGAAGATCCTCTTGCATCCAAAGGTGTATTAGGAACACTTGAAGCATCATTTGGCTGAAATAAGAAAAGAAAAAACACTTAGTCACATATACTATATACAAGGGTGTATCACACATACTAAATCATAATGACCCTTTGTTCTTGCATATAAAATATGTTTGTTCAACAACATTAAATTTGCGTCTCATTCCATAAAATACAAAGATCAATTCCTCCTGAAATGTCGAAACACAAGAAGTGTGGCTGTGCATCAATTGGATCTCTTTAACTCCCTTACAAATTATTCTTTAAAATAACTTATGTTTAACCAAAAATATCAATAGCTGACTTCATTGTATATCACACGCATAACTAAGAGTTTGTATTATACACATTCAATAGGTTGTTAGTGACGTGTGCAACTCCTATACTAAGCATGATAAAAAAAAAACTCCTATACGTACCAAAAAACTCCTAAAGAGAATGTCCCCTTGGCTGTTTATTAATAGTGATCAATGTTTAATTACAGTAATAACCTAATCCCTTAATTGTAGGGATAATAATCAAGATAAATCAATTACATACAAATAGTAAGTAGGAAACTAAATCAATAATGTAAATAAGGAAACAATCATATCAAAATGATGTCTTATCCCATTGGTTGAATGTCAATGCATTATCCCCTAACTGGAGTGCACAATTTAGGGTGATTAACAATTAACATCAATTGGTGGAATTGATTCTTCTATTCTGAAAATGGCGCATGGAATTTATCGTATATAGTATAGAGCTAGAGAGAGAAAAGAATATCAAGGCTTGTAAACTAGCATATCAATTAATAATAAATAAAAAATTAAGGGGCCCCAATTATAACAAGAATGTTCTGCACCGAAAAATGAAGGATATAATTTCTATCACGAGGCCAAAATCTAAATGAAGTATTTTTTCTCTGCACCGCACCGCACTACACAAACATCCATGATTTCTCACGCATACACATTGCAAAACAAAGGAAAGAAATACCAGAGTAAAATAAAAATAATGCCCAGACAATACACATGCCAGAAGATAAGATATATTAAAATAAAATAAAAATAGTACTTTCGAAGATAATTGTGCAATACCTGGCCTTATTTTCTCTTTGAATCCTTCGAATCCTTCGAATCTCTCCGAAGATAACTGCCCTCTGTAATAGCAAGCAAAACACATGCTTGTATCAAGTGTGTATTGATTTTGTCCGAATATATACATAAAAAAAAGAAAGAAAAAAACAAAGATGATGATTCGATTAATTAAAACAAAAATAAGAAAAGAGCAACGAACCTTTGAACAAAGAGAGGAAGTACCTTTGAAGAGAGGGGATTTGGGAAGCGAGAGAAGAAAAGAAAAATCAAAGCCTGGAACAAGAAACCGAGAGAAATTTTGGGGGTAATCTAAAGAGAGGGGTTTTGGGAATCTTTAATGAAGAGAAATAGGAAGTTGTGACTGAAAGAGGGGTTTTGTAATTTTTTTGAGAGAGAATTTTTTTTTTGAGGGGTTTTGTGATTTTTTTGAGAGGGAATTTTTTTTGGAGGGGGTTTTGTGATTTTTTTGAGAGGGAATTTTTTTTGAGGGGTTTTGTGATTTTTTTGAGAGGGAATTTTTTTTTTGAGGGGTTTTGTGATTTTTTTGAGAGGGAATTTTTTTTGGAGGGGTTTTGTGATTTTTTTGAGAGGGAATTTTTTTTGGAGGGGGTTTTGTGATTTTTTTTTGAGGGGTTTTGTGATTTTTTTGAGAGGGAATTTTTTTTTGAGGGGTTTTGTGATTTTTTTGAGAGGGAATTTTTTTTGGAGGGGTTTTGTGATTTTTTTGAGAGGGAATTTTTTTTTTAGGGGTTTTGTGATTTTTTTTAGAGGAAATTTTTTTTTTTTGCCGAAAAGAAAACATGATTTATTTTATTTTAAAGAGAAAAGAGTGGGAAAATAATATTTAATTAGCAGAGGTTATAAACCTCCACAAATTAAGCACAAAAAATTGTAGTTTTTAATAAATTAAGGAGGTTTTTAAAACCTCCGCAAAATAAGCACAAAAAATTGTAGTTTTTAATAAATTAAGGAGGTTTTTAAAACCTCCGCAAAATAACCTCCATTATTTAACATTTTTTTTGTAGTGTCTGTATATCCAATCACCTCAAGATGACCAGATCTCCTATAAGTAAGCATGTGATCTTTTTTCCTTTGCAAGTATCTTAAGACTTTCTTTGCAGTTTTCCAATGATCAAATCCTGGATTACTTTGATATCTTCCAAGCATACCAACTGCAAAGCTAATATCTAGCCTTGTGCATGTTTGAGCATACATCAGACTCCCAACAACAGATGCATAAGGAATATTTTCCATCTATTTCCATTCCAGATCATTCTTTGGACATTGCATGAGACTAAATTTGTCTCCTTTCTGTATTTATATATATAGATTTAGCTATATATTTATTTATATTAATATTTTATGTAAATAATAATGTAATGTTGTTATAGTGTGATTCCAAAAATTATTCAAGTGTTGGATTTTGAGAATATTATGGTTAGATTTGAGGTACATGTGTATTGAGTTGTGAGCTGTGAATTATACAATAACCCGATCAGTATTGATGCACAATATTAAAGAAAAAGTGTAGGTTTCCTATTTAGGGACCAATGTTAAATTGTAGCGCAATGTGTTAAACATGTTTGAAACACGAGTGTGAGGTCGTGGGTATTGTATAATTCATGAGCAGTGCTTATAAATGAAATATGTGATGAATTGTAAAATAACATGTTGCCTTGAGATTATAGTACTGTTATTGAGATTAAGTATAAGTGCAAACTTGAATATGTGTTAATTTGTGAGATACGTGTAGACTTGTGATGGTGGATTGTGACACATGACATGTGAAAGTGTGAATAAGTTTTGGTTGTGAATAAGTGTGTGGTTAACACTTGATGTGACATTACTTGTGTTGTAAGTTATGAATTGTATAATAAACTGACCAATGTTATCTTGAGAAAAGTGTTGATGCGCAGTGTTAAAGAAAAAGTGTAAGTTTTCTATTTAGGAACCAGTGTTAAAGAGAAAATGTAGGTTTCCTATTCAGGAACCAGTGTTAAATTGTAGCGCAATTGTGTTAAACGTTTTTAAAACACGAGTGTGAGGTCGTGGGTATTGTATAATTCATAAACAGTGTCT
This sequence comes from Glycine soja, assembly GCF_004193775.1. Lineage (NCBI taxonomy): Eukaryota > Viridiplantae > Streptophyta > Magnoliopsida > Fabales > Fabaceae > Glycine > Glycine soja. The sequence continues at coordinate 16,357,857 of NC_041008.1, read as the reverse complement.
GCTTGCAAAAATGATTTTAGGGGTTGAACCTGAATCAGGAGGGAGAGGCCCTAACAGACTCTTCGGAGTATAGGCCTTGGGGGTCACCCGATTTGAGTGCTCCTTTAAGCCTGTGTCAATCCCACATGGTTGGAGCATTCTCGCAAAACAATGTGACCCTGATTGGTCTCCCTATGATTTTACTTAGTGAGAGTAACCTGACATAGTCATTTTATGGTGTGTCTTGTTATGTACTCCTAAGCGCCCCAAGGTAGTTTTTCACTGACAAGGTACCACATTGCATATAGGCTTGAGTCTTAGCATAACCGTTGCATACGTCTGCTAATTGTTTATTATGAAATTGATGTGTTATTATGTCTTGAATCAGAGTGTGAGATTTTTGTGTAATGTGATTGATGATTGAAAAGTGCAATTTTGAATGATAAAGTGATGGAATTACGTGAGTTATGTTTAAGTAAGTTTTATTTTATTTATGAGATATGTATATCTAGTTGTCTTGCTTTTTTATTAGTTAGAAATGTGATAACTCATTCTCAGTGTGTTGTTTGTGTTTAGATTCTGTGATGATCTCAAATCTTGTGTTCGTGGGAGCAGTTGAATAGGTGGATGACTATGAAGAACTTGATGTTAAAGGACACGGGAACACAATGATCTGATAGGATGTGACATTAAGGTATATGTTTTATATTAATTGTATGAAGTTTTAGACGACCTTGTTTTGAACCAAAGTGAATTTATTATTTATTTAGACAAGTTTTATTATGATATTAGAAAGGTGAATGTGAGCCTTTTACCTTTTTGAAAGACTTGTATTTAAAAAAAAATGTTTTAAATATTTTTAATTAATATTTGAATTTTTATTTCTTTTATTATTAATATATATACGTATGAGGTAAACAATGTCAAAGTATTATAAATTCTTACATCATGTTTGATTCATAGGATAAAAAATGATAAAATTACAAACTAGTAATTAAGTATATCTGTTTTACTATATAGTATCATTTTTTTATTATTGTATAGCCATTTATAGGTTTTAATGTCAAACTATAAGTTCTCTTTCCAATGAAGAAAAAATAATCTAGAATTTGAGTAGTTTATGTATTGGACTTATATATTAATAAATCAAGGATAAGTTGACATAGCTAAAATTATCCAATCTTTCGAATTAAAATTAAAATATATAATTGTAATCTTAATTAGAAGTGTCGAATTAAAATTGAAATATATAATTATATTAAATATTTGAATGAAAATATTTATCATTTATAATAATGATATCTAGTCTACAAAAAATTATTTCTAGCCGTGTCTACATGCTCTATAAAAAAATGAATTTAACTGAGCATTTAAATAGCCGGAGCTTTTTGACAAAAGCTTATTCACACCATTATTGCATATAAATTTTCATAAGTTTCGTGGAAAGTTCGGGCCCCTGACTTTTGCCTAAATAAATGATAAGGAATGTGAGACTCAAAGGCACTAAAGTCGAAAAGAAAACAAACATGGGGTGTTTTTGCTCCCGAGAGAAAAGAGATGATAACAATCTTGTGCATGGAATCAAATTCGAAGATGGTGATGTCAGTGCAACCACAACTTGTGATGGAACTCATGATACCACAGGTCATCATCATGGTAGTCATGATACCACAGGTCATCATCAACATCATGGTAGTCATCATACCACAGGTCATCATCATGGTAGTCATCATATCACAGGCCATCATCATCATCATCATGCTAGTCATCATACCACAGGCCATCATCATCATCATGCTATTCATCATACCACAGGCCATCATCATGGTGGTGGCGGTTTCTGAGGTCCCATGCTTCCTGAACATGTTACATATACTCTGTTTTGTGTTTGAAGTTTGATGTCAAATATTTATATTTTGTTTGGTTTGTATTCTTTTTTTGGTTTAGTATTTTTAATAGTGTTTGCTTTTTTATTTATTTAAATGTTCTTGTAATAATTGAAAATATGGTATTTTTTTTAGAATTTTATGAAGGAAATAATACAAATAATAAATTGAGCCTTATATTATTTCTTAACAAAATTTTAATATTTTTTTTACTGAAACATAATTTTAATAGTAAAAAGCCAATAAAGTTAAGGTTTGAATTTATCCAAACTACCTTTGATGACCTGATATTTTATCCACCTAATGGATTTGATTAAACGTAGGGTTTCGTTCTGATTCAATTGTGGAAAATTATAGTTGTCTGTTTTCAGAATATCATAATATTCTCTGTTGTACTTTTCGTTGAATTGGTGTTATTATTTATCATTTACATGGATTAAAGTATTATTTATTTATTTATCAAATAAATAAATAAAATCAAGGCAAACTATTTATAAAAACAAAATCAAAAGCTTACGGTGATTATTACTAGCACTACTTGCACGTATATAATGTGAAAATGTTATAATCTTTATCTTGATCTTCGTCTTCTTTTTCCCCTGCTAGTTAAATTCATAGTTTCAGAAATTATCCAAAAGAAATAAACTAAAAGTAAACTCTAATGAAGCAAAACTGATCCTAATACCGTCTTCAAAAATGTAAAATACAATAAGGAACTATCTCATGTTAAACAGAATGAGTGCTTAGTATATGAAATAAGTAAATCAAAGCTCTCAGTGGCATCTCGATTCATTGCTTTTCTTTATAATAAACATTTTACTAAATATAAAATGCAAAAAATTACTCTAATCTTTATACAAATATTAGAACGATACACTTAACAATACTAACAACTATACTCCAAAATATTAACACACTATTTATTAGTCAAGAATAGAGATAGCTGCCTTTTATGCCCAGTGAGGGTAATACAACCCCAAAATTAAGTTAATAATGTTACTTAAAACGTATTTATGAGCCGCATGTAAGTAAATAATGGGATTAATGTAACAAAAAAAAAATCAATAATGGGATTGTCAAATTTAAAAGGAAACTTAACAATAAAATTATGGACTTTTGGATTAGGTGTATTCCAAGAAAAAATTAGGAAAAAGTTGTATAGCAAGAAATCATTGACTCCTTCTTGATTGAATTAGATGGCTTATTTTTCCTGTTTGGATATCACAGTACTGATAAATCATTTTTATGGAAGAATTTATGTGCAGGATTGTGATCAAATGAATTAACGGACACCAATGATGAATAGGTTTTGCTTTGAAGCATTAAATCAAATATTTCGGAATTTTATGGCATCCCAAATAAAGACAATGCAACAAAATTGTTGAGAGGAAAGGTAATTATTTTGGGCGGTGATTTCAAAAAGATTTTGCTTGTGATTAGGAAGGGATGAGACAAGATATTGTTGGTTCTACCATAAATGCTTCTAACATATGGAATGGTTCCATGGTCTTGAGGCTTAAAGGAACATCAGGTTAGGTGCTACAACTAATTAATAATGTAGACTGACATCATATAAGAGAATTCACAGATTTGGATTACGCGGATTTGAAAGGGCAATGGCAACGAAGATGAAAATGGTGAGAGTGGAATATGTTTTCATACATTTATGTTTAATGAATTATCACTGAGGATATTAGAATCTATAATTTTCTTATACAGCTCGAAAATAAATAGAATTTAGTTTTATCCATAAAAGATATAAGTTCTTTAATTTTCTTTGTCCCAATCTATCTCTTTTTTTCTTCTCTCACGTTCTTGATAGTAATTAGAAGAAAAAATGCTTATGACAGAGATAGAATCCTTTGCCTTTTATTAGCAAACTTCCATTTAGTTAGTTATTAGAAGTTTATTAACTTCCCGCAAGATTAATAGAAGTTTATTAACTTCCCATATTTACCAATAAGTTCCTTTATTTTATTAAATCAAGTTTAGGCCCTTAATTCACATGAGTCACATTATTCTAACATTCTCAAACTTGACTCTTGTGATGTCATAACACTTCATGATTTAATAATTACATAAATCATAATGCACATTAAAAGACTTCGGATCAATTGGCTCCATCATTAATCATAATTAAAGATAAAACAATAAGAGTCATGGCGGTTACATGTCATTTAATCAACATATTCCCTACTACTATATTATATATCCTTTTCTTTAATATGACGGTAAAATGAGAAGTTCAAAATGAGTTCAAACAAAAGTCATTTTTTTAAAAATATAATATGTTTCCACATCATAATTTACATACATATACACATAAAGTAGAAAACACAAATTTCAAAAACTTACACACATAATGGAAAAAGCCCTTAACTATATGTGGCGCATCTTATTGATTTAGTATATAAATTGATGAGTGATCGATTTACTACATTATAGCCAAGTCGTATTGTCTATAGCCACATGCAAATGAACCTATTAATTAAAAGAAGGAGATTATGTAGTAAACCGATCATTCATCAATTTATGTAGTAAACCAATAAGATGCGACACAACGTAAAAAGGTGATCTTTCGTTCTGTTAATCGATGGTTGTACTCATAACTTCAGATTTGGAATTATATTCTTTGATCATACTCATCCCTTTTTACTGATAAAAAATACTCACTGCTTTTCAATAAGAGCTTAGAGCAGTATCGATTGATTGTGAATTTCTGATTATTATTTTTTAAAAGAATATTTCATAAATTAAATGTTTATGTATTCGAATATAAATATCAATCAATTAAAAATTATTATTATTATAACTTTTAAGATAATCGTTATAAAATTTATTAATTTATTATATATAATAATTTATTATTAAATGATAATATAAAATTATTTTATATTATTAGTGTATAATTTACTTTTTTCATATTGCATTACTCCAATATTATATTGTAAGAAAGTATCTGACAAAATTAAAATTTATTATAATTTTTTTATCGACAAGTATAATACTATATATTAGATAAATATGGCGATAAGAGATACCCAAAACCAAATACAAAAAGAGATTGTAACAACCCTACAAAACAAAGGAAACAAACTTTACCTCTAGTATGTTGCATCCGAATTTATCCTATTTTTTTGGTACATTCCTATGGTGTGTTTGGATTAGTTTCATGAAAAGAAATATTTAATTAATTTTTGGTTTAATTATTTATTTAATAACTATAGTTATACAAACTTTATCTTTTTATTCTTATATTCAAAAATCATTCATTTTAGTTTTTATACATATATGCACTACTAGAAAATAAGGTTTTAACATCGGTTATTTAAGACTTTCAACATCGGTTATTAATTGATGTTGAAAGTACCGATGTGGAAAGTAGTATCATTAACATCGGTTTTTCAAAACCGATGTTAACTAATAAATACAACATCGGTTATTTAAATAAGCGATGTTATATGATACGAATTATGAAAAAAAAAATTATAAATCTATAAATCAACATTGGTTTTTTAAAAAACTGATGTTGTAAGTGACATTTAATATAGGTTTTTTAAATAGGCGATGTTATATGATACGAATTATGGAAAAAAAATTACAAATCTATAAATCAACATCGGTTTTTTAAAAAACTGATGTTGTAAGTGACATTTAACATCAATTTTTTAAATAACCAATGTTAAATGTGACATGTGACATCGGTTTTTTAAAAACTGATGTTGTAAGTAACATTTCACATCGGTTTTTTAAAAATATGATGTTGTAAGTGATATTTAACATCGGTTATTTAAATAGGCGATGTTATATGATATGAATTATGAAAAAAAAAAGTTATAAATCTATAAATCAACATCGATTTTTAAAAAAATTGATGTTGTAAGTGACATTTAACATCGGTTTTTAAAATAACCGATGTTAAATGTGATATTTGACATCGGTTTTTAAAAAACTGATGTTGTAGGTGACATTTCACATCGATTTTTAAAAAAACTGATGTGAAATGTTACTTACAACATCAGTTTTTTTAAAAACCGATGTTAAAAAATGTTGAGGTAAGTGACATTTAACATCAGTTTTTAAAAAAACTGATTTTGTAAGTAACATTTCACATCAGTTTTTTTAAAGACCGATGTTGTTTTAGAAATTTATTTTTAACATGATGTCTGTTTTTTCAATAAATCCCAAAAATAACCTGCAAATTTTAAAATCAGACCACACAACATATAATTTTCATTCTGTTTTGAAACAGTTTTTACCAGAAAATTCAATAAGAAATTTACTAATTACTATAAATTTAAAACATATTTAATGTTGAGACATGAATTGTAAATTAAGCAAGTAAATATAAACTACAATTACAAGATTGTCTAAACATCCTAAGTTTCATTTTTCACTTTCAAATAGTACTTTGCCCACTGGTTGCGAAACGCCTTCAATCTTTCTGGTTCCAATGGTCTAGGATCAGTGAAATACTGCATGATATAATAAAACATAAGTTAATAATATATTAGCAATCATAATAATATGAAATTTGGTGAATTAAAAATTACCATTTCCCAATTATTCTGGAAATTTCCTAAGATTATAGTTGACATCCAATGCATGACGTAATACCCACACTCAGTGCTTCCTTTTTGTCTATTACACTAAATACATTATGAAATTTAGATATGCAACGTTCAGTACAAATTAGTCTACACAATACTAAAATATAAGTGAAAACATATTGTTTAAATAACTTACTTTAACAACAATCCACCTAGCAGGAGGCTTGGATTTACTTTGTTGAGTATCGTCAAGTCCTTTCAAAGCACTATTGAATACAAACATAGATTCTTATTGTACATTTAAAATTTTGATTTACCTGACTAATGCTAATGCAAATGTATTAAAAAACAACACTGACCTATTAATTATGCCTTTGAGGTAGTTGTCTGGCTTATTATGCAACGAACAAAACCAAATGACAACATTTTCCTTAGGCAAAATGACGACCATTTGCCAATGTGCACTGCAGTGGAGACCAATATATGTTATTATACTATTATACATTATTTAAATTCATTTGTTGAGTTTAAGTTACCCATTCAAGTAGGCTCCTAGGTACACATCTCGTTTTGAATTTTGCATCCAGTTCTTAATGTAATTTTCTGATTCAAATTGTGATTGGCCAGATCTCTGGATAGACTGTGGCTCGAGGAATCCATACACATCGATATTCCCTGCTCGCATACTTGTCTTAGTCATATGCCTATTGTTGTTAACACAAAGTAAATTATGCATGAAGGTAAAACAATAAATTAGGTAACTAACAATAATCTAAATTGACTTACAGAATCCACAACTGTATAACAGATATGCTGAGACATTGACCACCATGTGCAATTTCAGACAGATCTTCATGCTTTATGTACAAGGGAAAGTTTTCATTAAATAGGCCAAACAAGGTAGCATCCCACATAACCTGCAATGGCTTCAGAAAAAGCTGTGGAATGGTCAATGTCATTAGATATAGCGGATCATCGACCTCATCATCTGGCCTATCTGCAGGTTTCGCGGGTCTCACAGCTCCCTGTTTATCCAACATAATTAATTGACATAATTTAATCACAGTAAACATTTTAATTGGAAAAATAAGCATTTAATGACACTAAAATACCTGTTCTGATAAACGCTTGACTAGATGTGTCAGCCAAGCAAGGAATGTGTTAAGAGCCTGTCCCATGACCTTAACCTCTTTAGTGGGTACAGGAATGGGAGCATCTACATCTCTAATCTCCTCAACACCAACCTTAACTTGATCATGCAGCAAGGGAATGTTGTGAATTGTTGTAGATCCCTCATAAACTCTTCCCAGGGCAACCAGGCGAGAAGAATATTCTTCAATATACAACCCACATTTGTATGAGTCACCGGTGTCTAGATCGTTCCCTGAGGGATCAACACAACTCTCCTTTGTGCTGACACGAGCAGCTGAAGGACCAACATCAGGTTCAGGAGGCAGTGCAAGTCCCTGTGATTGCATTTGGCTGAGGGATAACATTAGCCGTCGAGTGACTTTTTCTGTGATTGAATCCTCTAGTTGGTCCTTGATTTGTTGCGTCAACTGTTGCAGGTATTCGGGAGCAATGGAGGAGGTCCTTGAAGCTGATCCAAAGTATTGTTTGATGGTTATACCGGCTCCTACAGCACGCACACGACCAGGGTGTTCTGGTCGCCCAATGGCAGCAGTCAGTATATCATGACGTCCATGGGTAACAAAGGAACCCTGTGAGGCCTGCTCCTCAAGCGCATCCTGTGAAGAACACATTTATTCTATACTTAATCACACAATAAAAAAAATAATTACAATTATGAATTGAAAGTGACTTATAATCTTGTCAGCAATTTCCTTTGCTGCTTCAGATGTCATGTCACCAGTTTTCTTGGTGCGGGCTAGCTTCCACTTCACGTGTCGTTTGATGGGAGATGGAGGATCAATGACGATGTCAGTGCTTCCGGATAGAGTTGCTTCCTCTAGTTTTTTCTTTCTCTTCTCATCCATCAACTTTTTTTCTAAATATTCATAACCCCCACGAGACATCACGTGAGGGGCAGTGTTTTGTTTTTGGACGGCTTGTGCTTTTTTTCGCACATTCTGTAAAAATGAAACATTAATGAAACTCATGATTACAATGTATTATAATAAGTTCATTTAAAGTTAAAAAAATGAAAATCCCAAATTAGTTACCTCCCATGAAGGGTCTCTACGGCTCTGGCAAAATTGGGTCCATTTCTCCTTGTTAATGCCGTACATTTTGCATACAGTGTCATCAACACTATCCTTGTCAGTTGCAAGTGCCCATTTCGACGTCAAATCAGACTTAAACTGTCTCCATCGCTCCCCCACAGTCTGAAGTATTTTCTTTTTTGTCCTTAAATCAGATGCTTCAGGGATATCAAATTCAGCCTAACAAAGAGTAAATTAGGTTTTATTAATACTAAATTCAAATATTTGGCTAACAAACAATATGGAACATGAAATAATACATGATACCTGAATATCCTCCCATATCAAATCCTTCTGAGTAATAGGGACATGCTTCCAATTTTCGTATGTGACATCCACCTTATCACGAGCAACGATCCCTAAATATGTTCTAAATTTCTTGCTGTGGGGACCGTCTGCTTTGCCAGTAACAGGATCCACATGGACAAGGGGTCTCTCTGCCCCAACTGGTCTAGTCGCCAATAATCTTAGGCGTGAGGCCTTTCTAGTCCGCTTCAATGGTGGTGACGACGAATGCGATGCTACACCAGTAGAAGGAGGAGGAGGCGGAGGAGAGTTTGACTGTGTAGCCATTTGGCTGTGAAAAAAAAACATTAATTCAATATGTTATAAAAAATAAATGCGTATGAATGTAATTAAATGAATTGAAATTAAGTAAAAAATAAAAAAAAATTACATTAGACGATGTTAATTAATTCTCCTTCATCGTGATCATTACGATTAGCATGAACATTGTCAGTTTCTTCTCCGACGACATTAGGTGACAATTGTGTGGACAAAGGACTAACATAAGTATCAATGTATGAATAATCATCTTCAACATTGACACCTATTGTTTTTCCATGTAAAACCACTGACCACCTTTGATCACAAGGGTCTTCGACATAAAATACTTGTTTCGCTTGTTCTGCCATAATGAAAGGATCATTCTGGTATGCGAGTTTGTTAAGATCCACCAACGTAAATCCCACATCATCGGTCCGCACACCGGTATTACTGTCAACCCACTTACATTTGAAAACACAGACAGTGAATTTGACATAGCTAAGCTCCCAAATTTCTTCAATGAAACCAAAGTAAGGGATGAAAGCTACACAAGGATTGTCATCATGTACACTAGCGAAGTGTTGAGATTCAGCCCTTAGGGTAACCCCACTGTTTTGCATTGTACTTTTTTGGTCTTGTGCTTTTGTATAGAAGGAATACTTGTTTATATCATATCCTTGCCAAGTTATAACATTTCTTTTAGGTCCATCTGCTAGCTTTCTCAACATTTTAGAAGCATTATCATCAGCCAAGATTGTGTGTTTAAACCAATCTAGGAAAGTCTTGTTATGTTTTTTCAACACTGAGTTCTTCGACATTTTTGGATTACTTTGTTTGACTAAATTTTCATGACGAACTATGTATGGCAAAACTTCATTACTATTATTCAACACATACAAGTGAGCTTGTTGTAAATCTTCTACACTTGGAGTGATGACATGCAGTCCTCTTGAACCCTTACCTCTTACTCTTTCGTCATGCTGAGACTCGGGAAGCCCAACAGGTTTAGCTTTTTCAATTTACTCTGAACAAAATTCAATGGCTTCTTCTGCAATGTACCTTTCAACAATAGATGCTTCAGGACGGTGTAGATTTTTGGTATACCCTTTTAAGATCTTCATGTATCGCTCAACCAGATACATCCACCGCAAATAAACAGGACCACAACATTTGATTTCTCTGACTAGATGAATAATTAAGTGAACCATGATGTCAAAGAATGCAGGCGGAAAATACATCTCCAACTCACACAATATAATAGCAGCCTCATTTTCCAGTTCGTCTAACTTCACAGGATCAAGAACTTTGCTACATATAGAATTGAAGAAAAAGCACGGCCGAGTTATGGCAAGCCTGACTTTGTTAGGCAAAATGTCTCGTATGGCCACCGATAACAATTGTTGCATCAAGACGTGACAATCATGAGACTTTAAGCCTACCAACTTAAGATCCTTCAAATGCACAAGGCTCTTAATATTTGAAGAGTATCCTTGTGGAACTTTGACCCGTCGTAGGCATTGACAAAAACTGAACTTTTCTTTTCTGGACAAAGTATGACAAGCTGGAGGCAAGTATATTTTTCTACCATCAGACCTTGGATGTAACGACGCTCGAATACCCATCTCAGCTAGATCTTGACGAGTATTCAAACCATCTTTTGTCTTGCCGTGAATGTTAAGGAGCGTCCCAATGAGACTATCACATACATTTTTCTCCACATGCATAACATCAATACAATGTCTAACATCTAGATCAACCCAGTACGGAAGATCAAACAAAATCGACCTTTTCTTCCATATGCAAGTCTTATTTTTGTCTTTCTTTTGGACCTTTCCAAATATTGTATTTAGGTGTTGAACCCGCTGGAAAATCTGGTCACCAGTCAACGGTACCGGTGCATTTTCATGCTCTTGACTTCCATTAAATGCTTTTTTCAATCGTCGATAAGGATGATGAGGTTTAAGAAAACGTCGATGCCTAGTGTAAACTGTTTTTCTTCCATGTTTCAGTTGTATGTAGCTTGTGTCTTCTTCATAGATGGGGCATGCACGATGGCCTTTAACACTGTAACCGCTCAAATTCCCATATGCTGGAAAATCATTAATGGTACAAAAAAGCATTGCACGTAAATTAAATGTCTCATTTCGAAACCCATCAAACACTAAAACTCTTTCGTCCCACAACTTTGTAAGGTCTTCAATCAAGGGATTGAGATAAACATCGATGTCATTTCCTGGCTGTCTTGGGCCCGTTATCATCATAGACAACATCATGTATTTTCGTTTCATACACAACCAAGGAGGCAAATTGTAAATCACTAGCAAAACTGGCCACAAACTGTGTTGCGTGCTTAAACTGCCATATGGATTCATTCCATCAGTGGCTAGTCCAAGCCTAAGATTTCTTGCCTCTTTGCCAAAATCCGGATACAAACGGTCTATCTTCTTCCATTGCAAGGAATCAGCCGGATGACGAAGCATTCCATCACAGTTTCTCCCATTTGCATGCCATGTAAGGTCTTTTGCGTCGTCTCCATTAGCAAACATACGCTTAAACCTTGGAATGATCGGAAGATACCACAACACCTTCGCTGGGGGGCCCTTGTTTGAGTTTTCATCACTACTACACTCCTCATCATCCTTGAGTTTGTACCGTGATACCCCACACCTAGGGCATTTCGACATTTCTTGAAATTGATGTCTGTATAATATGCAATCATTCGGGCAAGCATGAATCTTCTGATACTCCATACCCATGGGACACAATATTTTCTTTGCTTGATAGTAACTTTTAGGCAATGTGTTTTCCTCTGAAAGCATGTCGTGCACTACTTGAAGCAGTGAACTAAAGCTTTTGTCACTCCACCCATATCTGGCTTTGATATTAACCAGACTTAAAACTGCCGACAACAGCGTCAACGAATTCTTGCACCCCGGATACAAAGGTTTCTTTGAATCAGTTTGTAATGTATCATACATAGGGGCATGTGCTTGCTGAAAAGACTCTTGTCCAAGGTCACGAATCATATCCTCCAAGCGATCTCCCATTTCTACATCAAACGGTTCGGATTGCTGCCCACTCTGCATGTCTGTCATTTCACCATGCCATATCCACGTCGTATAATTCCTCTTAATTCCATCACACAACAGATGCTCTCGTATGTCATCCAGTATTTGTCGTCTTCCATTCAAACAATTGATGCAAGGACAATAATATTTTCCATCTTCATCCGGTTGACCTCTTTCTGAAGCAAATTGTAAGAATTGCTCGACGCCTTCCTCATATTCTGGGCTGATGCGACTTTCATTCATCCAACTTCGATCCATCTAAGTAATAACTCGGTCATACTCTCAAAGTTATTCGATGCATGAAAATCTCACTTTTTTATTATAGGTGTGGCCCTATCCCATTTGGGAAGACCGTCTTTTATGGTAGCTTCATACATCAGGGTTAATTCTATTTTGTTAAATTTGACAAAATTTTGGCAGCATTTCGCATTGGTCTCCAAGTACACAACATGAAATCGGTGAAATTAATTTTCCGATAATCAAGTATGCACCCAGAGAACAACTAGAAATGCATTACCGAAATTTCATCAAATTAAACAAAATAATTTTAACCTTAACACATGAATCTACCATAAAAATATCAGTCTCCCCAAACTGTCCAAACGGACAATTCAAGATTAAATACAATGATTAATGCAAACTATCCGCAAGAATCATTGCATCCAATCTCAAACGGGAATCTAAGGTTCACTCATCATGAACACAATTTATATAGCATATATCAATTGTCATTAATGGCAGTGAACACGTAATAAAAATATTCATTGGTAACAAACATTTGTACCTGTGATGATGAGCAGCACGATCCAAAATGAAAGCAAGAATCAAATAAATAACTGAATGAACACCTACATCAATCATCATTCCGAAAAACAGATATCAATATGAATGCTACACTCAAACTTTGAAGAAGAATAAAGGATAATATGGCGGAAATGATACAGTGTTGTTTGCACCCAAACTCTTACTTACGTGGCTAACATAATTTATGGAAAAATCCACAAATAGAGCAACATATTTGTGGAAAAATCCACAAATAATGTCATTTGTAGATAGCAAGTTTCTTGTTCTTTGTAGAAATCGTGTTGCATAAAATGAATCGGGTAAAAACCGTGGGGCAAGTGTAACCAGAAACGCGATAATTTAGAGTACTTTTTTTTTTATGCATATTAAAGTCCTTGTTATGCGATTGAGGTTTTTTCTTTTCTTTTTCTAGGTGTATGATTAAAAATAAATTCTCATATGCGTTAGATCAGTTTTAGGTAATATAATTTTTATTTCATAAAAAATAAACTATTTTTTTTGACAAATAAAATATAGTATATATAGCATAGCATATATATTAATAAAACTTTCTGTTAGCAAAAACTTCATGTATATCAATATTACAAGTATTTTAAATAATAAATATTACTAATATAGTATGTTAGATTGTTAGCCTAGTTCATAATATTAATATTAATATTTTATTTTCTATCAGATAAAGATTATATCAATAAAAATGATTTTAATATTTAATTATATCATTAAGGATAAATTTATCTAAACTAAGTAACTTTATATGATAGAATAACAAATATTAATTATTGATGAAAAACAATCAACATCATATATATCAGCACCAAAAAAAAATATTATGTATATTTTTTTACTGCACCATATCACGTATATGTCAAATTATAATTATAATAGGATATTGACCTTTTTTTTTCTATCTACAAATGACATTATTTACTCTACTTTCACTAATTTAAGAAAGACACTCACCATGAGCCTGCCCCACTCATTCTCTCAAGCAAAATGTTAGGTGCTAAGAGAAATCTAATTAATAGCAACTATGAAATCCAATTAATAGCAACTAGATCACAATTCTGCACCATCGAAGACCATCCAATTAATAGCAACCTTCCTACCCACATGCAAACTTTAATAAACAAGTGACTAGCCCATTCGAAGATAGCAAGAAAATCCTATCCACCATAGTCTGCGCACAAGGTTTCAGCTATTATCTATAAAAAAATTCATCTTTCATTCTATTAAGTTTCAATTATTTTTATTGCTGAAAATGATCTTTAATTTTTGTTTTAGCTTCAGAAACTAGAAGAGTTAAGATAAAACAAATTAATGGATCAATCAAGTAAAATGTATTTGAACAGAAATCATACTACCATTCTTCGAATTGCTAAGGAACGAAAGTTTGCGGTGAGAAGAACTTTTTTTGTGAAAGAGAGATGGAGGAATTGGGAAGGGAACTTTTTGTTGAAGAAAGAATTTTTCAATTCAAACTTCTTCTATACGCAACGAAAGTCTATCAGGATCAATTCAGCAAAATCATCCTTTTTCCAATAATTTATCATTTTTTATCTAAAGTTAAGTAGCTTGGGCTTAACGTGCCTGAAAAAAAAAGTAGACTTTCCTTTACAACTTATCAACTTAACGTAATTTAACTATAAATATTATTAACGTAATTTAACTATAAATATTATTAAGCTTGGGCTTAACGTAGATTTTCCAATTATATTTTATAAAAATAATTGCAACTCCAATAAAAACAATTTAACTATATATTATTATTAACGTAATTTCTATTTCTACTACTCTTAAAAACAATTTAACTATATATTATTATTAACGTAATTTCTATTTCTACTACTCTTAAAAACAATTTAACTATATATTGTTATAAATCATGTGGATACATTTTTCCTTTTCCCATATAACCCCAGAATTTCAACAGTTGGCATCAATTTAACTATATATTGTTACAATCTAAACACGGCAGTGGCATCAATTTTTCCTTTTCCCATATAACTCCAGAATTTCAACAGTTGGTCAACTTGAATCTCTTATTATAGAGGCATTTTCATTCACACACCCCAAATTGTTGGAAAAATAAAATAAACAATAAGCAAGAAAAACACACACGTGCTTTTCTCCTAATAATCATCTCAAGCGCAACCAGGGAGGGGATATCCCCAAAATGCTCCACAATTAAGAAAACATGTGACATTTTCATGAATTACGGAGAACACCAAACAAAAATTAAATTAATGCAAATGGCAGAGTAATATATAAAAATGAATTCTAAAAACTGTAAAAGACAACAGAAGAGGGGGGAAAGAGAAGCGCACCTGGAAGCGCACCTGAGTTCTTCGAGGAGAGGTATTAAATTTGAATTTGTGAATACTACTCTTGCAGTAATTGTGGGACCAATTTGAGGGTTTAGGGTTTTACAGGAGAAATGACGTATAGGCCCAATTTAAGAATTTGGTTTGACAAAAATTGGACACCATGATTTTTATAATTGGTTTCGGGTCTTATTTAACGTAGACCCAACTGAACCTAATATAGGATAACCTTTTTTAAATTTTAAAAACTTTTTAAAAATTAGTAAAATGTTTACAAGAATTTTTAATGTAATATATATTTCTTCAAAATCAATTCTTGATAATCTGAAACAAACATAAGTAAGAATTAGAAAGAACGTGAAAAAATTATTTTATTATTTGATAAATCATGATATTAAATTATAACTTTGAATTTAAAGACTTTCAGCTAGATAATTAAAATTAATATTTTTTTATTAATTGATAAAATCGTGATATTAAATTATAATTTTGATTTTTAAAGACTTTCAAGTTTCAACTATATAAATTTAAATTAATAAATCTAATTTCAATTTTATGATTAATTTCAAATATCAAACAAGCATTTTTAACATTTCAAATCCCAATAGTATATTCCCCAAGTTTAATAAAATTCATATCAACCCGTTAGTTAGGTGCACTTCACGCAGCTAGCAATAAATCAATAAATTAAATAATAAAAAAACAAAAATCATGAACTCGGAGTTTATATAGATGCGTGGATGTACCTTGGAGTGTTGGTACTATCTAATACACTTTTTCTAAAACTATTATGATTTAGAAAATTTACTATGCATTAGCTGTGTACATAATTTTATATGGTATATGAATTTTAAATTATTTTAGAAATCATATCAATATTAATTTATGGTTAAATAATAAAATTAAATTATTTTACATTATTAAAATATCATCATTAAATTTTATTATTTGCATTCTTAATACAATACGAGATTTTTTTTATGTCATTCAAATTTTTTAAGAAATGTGATTAAATAATTTGTTTTATTCTTTAAAAATTACTCTGAAAATTATTAAGATTCATTATCCTGTGTTTTTACTTTATTATTTTTCAACTCATTAATTGATTGACGTGTGTATATATATATATATATATATATAAATTAAGTACAAATCAAATCAAATTGTACTTATATAAATTAAATCTTGCTCATTGATTAAGTACAAATATAAATTAACTAGAAAGCAAAGAACATGAAAGAGTAAGAAAACAAACGCTCAGAGTCGTGAGATGGTGTTGGTGATGAGTTATGCAACATGTTGGAGGCTCCGCTTATGAAAACTAATTTTGATGCAATCATAATGATTTTTTTTCTCTTTTTAACATGTATATTGTAACACCATGAAATATTACTAGTTATAAATCGATGTTTAATTGTACTTATCATGTTATTTGACTATATGGTTGACTTGAATGATTTGAGGTATGTCTGGAATTAGTCATGTGTGAATTTCTTGATGTGGATGTTGAGTTATGTGGATTTTTGTTGAGCTAAGTTGAAATTATGAGATTTCAAATTTTGCCTAAACCTATTTCAGTAAAATCGTGATCCTGGATTCATTAACCGTTGGATCATCTTCAAATATTTTTTGGAGCTTCCTTAGACATTTCTACACAGTCTGACCGTTGCGATTTTTTGCTGAGAAAGAAGGGCATGCTAAGCGCAATTCCAACCCGAGAGGGAATTGCGTTGAGCGAGAATCGACCCGCTGAGTGAGACATAGTGCAGAGGAAGTTGTGCTAAGCACGAATTGTCGCGCTAAGAGCAAAAATTGGATTTCCGCTTAGCAAGACGAGCTCGCTAAGCGAGATCTGCAGATTATAAATACGTTCTTCAGCGTGAAAACACAATTTTCACTCTTTCCTCCTCTCCAAATGCCACCCAAACCCTAATACCTCATTCTCTACCACCCACGACCACCGATGGCCACCACAAGCCACCGTTGCTTGTCGTCGAACCCCCATACCGTGAGGAACATTTTAATCGGAGCGGAATCCTCAGAATCCTCCTCAAGGATTCGGTGGAGAAAATTCCCCCAATCCTCTATTTCAAAGCTTCTCTAAGGTAATCTTGACTTCTAAGCCTTTCTCTTAGTTAGTTTGAGTTTCTCTTAGTGTCTCTTGTGTTTTGGGTACTGTAATAGGGTGTTTTTACACTTCCTTTGAAAAACCCTTGAGAATGAGACATTGTAAAAGTTATCTTTTTATAACATTGATGTTATTTTCCTGACCTTCACTGAACCCCGATCACATTGGCGTGATCGGGATTTTAAAATGATGTCTCCTTTTAGTAGAATCTGAAACACCCTTCAGCCCTTTTATATTTTGACAGGGGTATTTGACTCCGAATGTTGTCATTAACCTTGTTTCTAAAATCTATACTAAATTTCCTTCAATTTGGTATATAAAACCTTGCTTTTGGATTGACGAAGGTGAACGAGAGAGGTCTCTAAGTGACGCAAAGAGAAACTGACGTAGAGCTCACGATAGGTGAGGGGAGTTTATTATAATTTATGCCTTTTAATACCATAGATGGGGTCAGGGAACCTAACTATGAGGATGTATGCCTGTCCCTGCTGCATGTTGGTTTTCAAGAAAGTAATGTTTTTGACTAATGGGATGCAATATATCTATTATTGATGAATAACATTATTGTTTTTATTATACTTATGTTGTTTGAAGACCTGTGGAGTGTGAATCTCCGACATGAACTATATATGTATATGCGGAGTGTGACTTACTGATGATATTTCTATTGATGACATTAATTGATATGATGTGATGTTGATGTTTATGATAATATTGATATGAGATGATGTTGTTATTGATGACTATTTTAACATGAGTTGATGTTGTTATTGATGACTATGTTAACATGAGTTGATGTTGTTATTGAAGATTGTGTTAATATGAGATGTTGTTGTTGTTCTTAATGTCATTGAGATGAGATGATGCTGATGTTGAGAATGATATTAAGATGAAATGTTGATGATGTTGAAAATGCATTATGATGATGTTATGTTATGTATGTACATGAGGGGTGCAGTGACCTTGTTGGATATCCCTGGTGGGGAAAATAGAGTGGTTAAAAAGTTTTAAACATCTCTGGAGGAGGATGACTTAGAATCTTTAATTATTCACGGTCAGTGCATTGATGAAAATAGTATAAACTTTGTCAGTAAGTACTTGTAGTTTCTCATGAGGAGGAATACTTGTATTTGAGGGCATGTCACTCGGTTTGGAACTCCCTTAAGACTCAGGCTAATCACCGTGGAGGGGGGGAGAGTTGTCTGTGCACGACAGGGTGACCTCGACACTTACTGCCTAGTTTTCCTAAGTGAGAGTGTCGTGTGGACACGCTTAGACTATTTCCTTGGGGATGGTACCACATTACATTTGAGAGTTGAGGTCAGGTGCATGCATCATACTAAGCATGATTGATTGGAACTATGGACTAATGATGACTATTTGTTGAGTGTGTGTTGGACTAGTGAATGTTTGTGTAAGCTTATGATATTTGTTAATGTTTTCTTACTAATTGTGGTTATTTGATCTTTGTATTAATTTATTTTATAATAAACTCACCAGTCGCAATTTTTGTACCGTGTGGTTGGTACCTGTGATGATCGCGAACCTTTGTTCGTGGGAGCAGAATGACAGCAGTGGAGTACGAGAAGTGAGATTCTTTAGTGGAGCCGCCGAGCCGACATGATGATGTTGGAATTATTTTGGGAGAGACTTGTGTTTTGTTAATCAACTCATCCATAGTTGGTTCCATGATTCTTTTTATTAAATTAAATATGTAAATGACAAATTTAATTATATATATGAACAAATTTACTTTCCGTTATGTGAATGGTGTGTACTGAGTTACTATTCCTATATATATATGTGTATTCACTTAAGTAATGGTGTATTGTTTGGTGAATGTATATAAAAAAAACTTTACGTTCATTTTTTATAAGCAAATTAATGGAGTTTTTATTTAAAAAATAAAATTCTCGCGGTTTAGAGGGGTGATATCGTAGTGACGAGACGGGTCGTTGCATATATAATTATTACCCTAATCTTTTAACATATTCTAATCATGATTCCTCGAGTGAGAGAACCTAAATCACTTAATATCACTCCTAATTCCTTAATAGTTATATTAAATAATTTGCATTATAAATAGAGATGCATAAACATGTTAACCAATATCATTTTATCCCCAGACATGGACCACCTAGATGTTCTTCCCATATTCTTAACATATAAACATTTCTCAATGTCTAAATCCTAAAACAATACATAAAAATGGATGATCAGACTACAAACATGTGAATGAACACATGAAAAAAAAAAAATCAACATGATATTAATAGACAGTTTATAAACATTACATCAAAGAGAGTTGATTTGCAGAACTTCCAAAAATAGATGATTTTATCTTATTGTCATGAGAAGCTTACAAATATAAAAGGTGTGATGAAATGAAAGAAAAAATGAAAGAGAAATGGAATGGAATAATACAAATAACAAATTGTGCCTTACATTATTTTGTAACAAGTTTTAATTTTTAAAAATGAAGAAATTAAAGGAGAGAATAGACACTGCAGTGAACATAGATCTCAACTTAATTCATTTTCGAGTAAAATAAATCAAACAAAGTACACTTTGACCATGCATAATTTCACAAAGCACCATCCTTCAGCAACTAAGTTAAAATCTGGTGTTTCTCAGGTCATTGAAATTGGTTATGAAGGTGAGTTCATTTGCAGTGAATCACAAAGGCTCTTCAAGCTGAAGGGACTATCCAATTTGAATTTGAAGTAAGGATTTATTTGTGCTGAGGGGAGTTCATTACATTATTATTGTCCATTTAGATATTAAGACTGGTAATATCGACCTTTTAAGTCAATAGTTAGAAAGATATTCTCATTTAATCAGAATATTTTAATACATATTTCAGCAGGAGCATGCTAACCATGCTCGTGTAAGTAGTTAGAAAGATATGCATCGCTCTTTCCTCCATTCTTCTAACTTCTTTTAAATGATAGAATTCCTTGACCTTACATCATTTGGTGTTGGGAAAATTTGTAAGCTCTTTAAGCAAAATCTGCAGGTAACAGGGAAAATTCTAGTAATGTTGGGATAATCACATCATGGTCACCATTTAAGACGCCAGCAAGTAGCAATTTGTCTACTCAATTTCTTGGCCATATCGACTACTCAGAAATGCAAAACATGTGTAGCAACGCACTTTTACATTATTACAATAAATAAAAAAAAACTTCATTTATTAATTTCTTATGCAGTAGTGACTGGTTAGCTTACACTTATTTATATGGATTGAATTTGCATCTCACATTTGGCATCTTTGTATGGTTTTATTCAAAACGTCAATCAGAGTTGTTTTCAATAGAAGAACTTGTTTCAGGTTTTGAAAATTTTCCAATTTTCCATTCTTGTTTGGCAGTTCTTCCAACCATGCCTTCAACTCAAGAAGAACAAATTTCGTTGAAACTTCTGGTATACAAAAAGACCAACAAAGTCATACTTGCAGAGGCAGGGAAGGACTTTGTGGATGTTCTCTTTTGCTTCTTAACAATGCCATTAGGAACCATCGCCAGACTTGTGCAGACGTCAGATTTGGGACCAGGTGGAGTTG
Organism: Glycine soja; assembly: GCF_004193775.1. NCBI lineage: Eukaryota > Viridiplantae > Streptophyta > Magnoliopsida > Fabales > Fabaceae > Glycine > Glycine soja. Next base: position 16,336,788 of record NC_041008.1, on the reverse strand, counting down.
GTTGTTTAAGCTCATTGTATGGAAGTGTGACAAATCTTCAGGAGTATCTGTTCACAGTAACATGAAAAAGAAATGCAATTGCGGCCAGGAAATTCATCGTTAGAATATTGTAGGAGTCTGAAATTTAACATTGATGATACTGAGCCTTTGAGGCACTTCCTGTGTATGAACTTCCCTTGCAGCTATGACCTTTTGAGTGCTTTCAAAAATGAAAGTTTCAACTGCGGGGATCTTTTAGCCCGTTCAGTTTCTGTTAAAAGTGACAAAGTCTACAACGGATTTGTAAAGGATGTTGCAACTTTTATTGTCACGGATGATCTGGTTGTCATTCCAAATGCAATGGATTCAAGCTTTGGTGTCTTACAGAAATTTGGAGTAAAAAGCTGGAGTTCTATACAGGAGATGACTGTGAATGTCACAAAGAAAAAGGTTATTTTTGGTTTGCATTTCTGCATTGATGGATAGTTGATTGCTTATTATTACTACCTCTATACATGAATCACTTGCCAAATTTTCTTTTTCAATACATTTATTGCTTAATTCCTCGCTATACAATGTGGTTTTATATTTTGATTATCCTTTTTTTACAGATACTGGATCTGCTAAAATGTTCTTTATTGTCCAAGTCAACTTTGACGGATTTGTTCTTAGTACAGAAACCATTGCTCAATAACTCAATTTTTTCTCTTTCTACTTTTGAAAAAAGTAGGACTATGACTACTATCCAAATCAAAGTGCAAGTAATTATGAGAAAATCAGGTGGGAAGGATATTCTTCTATAGGAAGCATTGATGGATTGTACAATAGCATAGTTGGTTTAAATGAAAACAAATATTTGATAGCAAAGGAAGTGAAAAACAGGCTTGTTGATCCTGGCCTTGCCCCACAGTTCAAATTAAGCATGAAGGTGTTTCCAATTATTGAACAGACTTCACAATATCATTGTTATTATCAACGTAGAGGTTATACAGATAGCAATTATTTCTATTTAACTAATGGATGTAGGAGTTATGGTAAAAATATTGAAACTTGTAAAGTCTTGAAGTCATGTAGTGGAAGTCTTAAAGGTTATGCCAAGGGTCAGCGATGTTCATGGCTACCGATGACTTGGTTGTGGAACGAATGTCACCCTCTTCAGGTGTATCTTTACTCAACCGTTTAAAGACATCTCTTAATGACGTGAAGGAAAAGTTTGTCACCATTGGCATCAAGGAGGTAAGATGTAGTTTAAAACTATAGCTTCCCTGCTATATCATGCTTTATCATGCTTCCCTGCTTAATCATGTCTTACAGAAATGGTGGAGTAAAAAGTTTGAATTCAGTAAAGAAAATGACTGTGAATGTCACCATTTATGATTTGCAGTTCCCCATTGGTTGATAACTGATTGTTCATTGTTACTTGCTTTATACATTTATCACCTCTGGATTTTTAATTTTTAATTCATTGATCAAAATAGCATTTTGTTCACTCATCTTAATTTTTAGTTTTAATTTCGTCCTTTAAATTTAAAAAACTCCACTTTAATTACTTAAAAAGTATTTCTATTTGATTAATCTTTAACAATAGATAAATGAGATATCTCTTTTGCTAACTGCTTTTTGGTTTCTATATTTTAAAGATAATTATACCCTTAACTATTAAAAAAATAGACAAATTCAAGGAAGTTACAAGGTTGTTTATAAATTACAATGAATGTCCACTTTTTAAAATCATGTTTTAGAAATTGATACTACAAGTGTAATGCTCAATCTTCTCTTCTTTTCGTGTATCATTCCTCAAACAGAGTAAGTGTTGATGCTTTTTGGCAAGTGTATCGATTCGCTCAAGTAGTATAAAATGATAAGACCGAGTATCATATCCTTAGAGAATTTGTTTCACTCAGACACTATACATCTAGTATGCAAACTTTTGTATGGATTAAAAGCAAAGTAAATATCAAGTTAAATTTTGTACTAAAGTCTATTGGAATATAAACTAAATATCTAGAATTTTGGAAGTGAAAACTATCAAGTAAAAAGCATTAGATTGTTCTATTGAATTTCTCTTGATGTTAATGTGTATTTTTCTCTATTTAACGTTATCCTAGTATTCTTATACTGAGAAACTAATCAAACCAAAATCCTTCTAGTGAATAAGTCTAACTCTCTTTAAACTTCGTCATTGATCCCTCAACAAACTTAGTCTAAAAGAGTTGCATTAAGTATACAACATAATATGAACTAGATCATTGCACTCCATTCCTAGACATACAAATTTCTAGCTTGCTCTGCCAAGTTCTAAGGCCTTAAAGCATTTCCCAATGCTAAAAATCCTAACTTTACATACAAATGGGTGATCAAGCCACAAACATGTAAAATAAGCATAGATAGAAGCAATGAACACATAAAAGTAACATTAAATAGATAGTGAAAGAGTGTTACATCAAGGTTTCAGCAAAACTCCACAACCAAGAGGCTTAGCCTTCCATTACAAGTAATGCAATCTCTTAATACAAGGAAGGAATAGTTTTGAGTGAAAGAAAATGGAAAAGGATGGTTGAGGATGTGTTCTACAACCTCTAAACCCTAGACTTCACTCCTTCTAACCTAAGCTCTTTCAACTGCCTTCCTTCTATCTTCTCAGCTTCCTCTTGTGCGCTCTCTCCAACTCTCTCTATTTTATTTCTGCCAATCTCAATGTTTTAAAGGCTCTTGGACCTTTCAGGTTCTAAAGGCTCGCTTAGTGAGATTGGCTCGCTAAGCGAGAGTAAGTGAATTTTGGCTTAGCAAGACTGGACACGCTAAGCGCGAGAAGAGACAACGACCTCGCTGGGCGAGCTAGCTGCACGCTGGGCGAGCACATTTCTGACTCATCCTCTTCTAGGATTTCCTAACCCGCTAAGCGAGTTGTATGCCTCGCTTAGCGGATGCCACTCACTGAGCGGATCTGCCTCACTGAGCTAGTCATTAGCTACTGAAAATGAGTTGGATTCAACATTAATTCATAGAATGGGAGTATCTACTCTATAAAATCACACTAAATAGAAAAATATGTACAATTCCTACAAAAGAACCATAATTTGGAGGTAAAGCGCCATTTCCATGCAAATATTCAACATAAAACTAACTCCTAAATAGCGACTAACAAACTCCCCCAAATTTAACCTTAAAGATTAAGGTTTGACAAGGAAATCAAAATAATAAAAATATATATATTAAAAGGAAATTTAAAAAATATATTGCATAAGTACTAAACGAATAGGAACAGTAAATTATAAACACATAATAATAATAATAATAATAATAATAATAATAATAATAATAATAATAATTACATTTGTGCCACGTATGCTATTTTATTAACGGTGACGGACAAAAGTTAAGGGTAGGACATATTTATCGCATTTTTTTTATATTTTTAGAGACTAAATTTTGTATTTTCATCTTTCAGAGACGCATTTATCAACGAATTACACATTGAGTGACAAAACTGACTATTTACCCTATTTTTTATTCTACTTATTCTTAAATCCTTTTAACCCTTCTTTTCAATCTCTCATTCTATTCCTAGTCCGTTATTTGTTCAATTTCTTGGCTCAATTTTGTTATCATTCAATGGAATTGTTTATGCTAACTCATGTACCTGTCATTATTCTTCGTGTTTTTTTAAAGACATTACAATAGATAATATTTTGGAATAAACATATTTTAAAATTGAAAGGATTCTTAATTTTTTTAACTTTTGTTTTGATGTAACTCCTTACGTTATTTGCTTTCAACTTACTTTTTTTCAGATTTTTCAATAACTATTTTTAATTATTTTTCTACCCTTTCTTTTCTTCATTTTTTTAGAGAATTTTGTTTTTGTTTTCATTTGAAAAAATTAAAAAAGTAACAATGATAACTAATTTTAAAAACCGACAAATTAGTTAACTAGAACTTATTTTTTAAATTTTAAAAATCTGTCAAATGAAAACTACTATTTTTTATGTTAATTATATTATTTAACAAACCAATATTTTAATTAAAATTGTTCATTTATAAATTTTAAAAATCTACTAATTTGTTGATTATAACTATCCATTTTTAAAATTTTAAAAACCTACCCAATATGTTAAATAAGATTTAGAGGCTTGATTTATCAACATTTTATTTTAATCATTTGTGTCTATGTTACAGCACAATATTTTATTTTTCAACATATACTTTGTTCAAACTAATAACAATAGTCAAATACATATTTTTAAGTTTTTTTCAATTATTTTTTTTTATCTTTGTGCCTTTAGAAAAAGGAAACCATGGGAACATTTAATTTCTAATATTTCATGATTGTAAAAAAATGTATGCTACTGTGTTGACAAAAGACTCTTTAATCTAATGAGAGAAATTAGAAGATATAAGGCAAGTTAAAAAACTCTTATATTTTATAGACTTTTTATAGGAAAAGAAGAAAATTTCTAATGATTTTATGAAATAAGATAAAGATTTAAATATAAGAATAGAAGATAGAAAAGATAAAATATTTAAATTAAAAGATGATAAAGATAAAGATAAAAATAAAGAAAAGAAGATAAGATGAGAAAAATAAAAGATTAAGATAAGATAAAAAAGACAAATTCAGAATGTGATAATGTTGAGACCTATCCTGTCTTATTTGACTAAGATGTATTATTTTAGATTTTTGTCTATTAATTTGTTGAATTTTTTCCTAGTCACATTTGTTAGAATACTTATCTCTGATGTTTCACGATGTCAAACCTATCTTATCTTACCTATTTATCTCTCAAATGTCTTTGCAAAGACTCAATCTATGAAGTTCTAATTCTAGATGCTTGCTTTGATGCATGAGCATAATACAATCACTCTATATATGTCTAGCAATAATTTTATTAAGATACCATTTTCTTTTAGTTCTATTAGAAATTACTCTCTATCAAGCGACTAATTCTCAAAATAGATGCATGCAAAATCTTCCTTATTTTTCTATTAAGGATTATCCTGTGTCAAACACCTAACCCGTAAAGATAATGCAAGGATGAATATACTTGAAATTTAAAATAAGAAAGAATAATAGAAAATAAAACACTTGTTTGCTTTTATAAATATAGAGTGTACAATACATTTTTTGACTTTTTAGGCCTGTCAGACCCTGATTAAGGGTTTAGTCTCTCATAGCCACAATGGGCCTTACACTTGAAAATGGGTATAAAAATTAATGGAAGAGAATGGATGGAAAAAAAAATAAAAAAAAAAAGGATTTACCTATTTGAGATACTTAGGGCTTAGACTTAGCCACAATACATCTTTTTTGTTCTTCTAAAAAGTAAATAAAAAGATCAATTAATTATTTTCATTGTCCTAGGGATTTCTTATTTACCAGCTAGCAAAGAAACAAACAACATTGTATATTTCTATAATTTTTTAATTTTGGATATAAATATTTAAAAAATGATAACAAACTCAAAAATATTGTCAAAGGAAACATGGTTTGAATGATTTTTTTAATTACAATTAGAAAAATGTTCAGATCATCTTTAATTTCTACACATATTTTTTTATATTTACTTTATATATTTATCCATTTATCTTATTTTTCTCTTCACCACATATCTTACTTTGAAATATATAAAAACAAATCTTTAGAATTGAAGTGTATAAACCCTAAGAGTGAAGATTATTAAAGGTCAAAATAAGAAGAAAAAAAATTCAACAAGTGACATAATAATGTTACCATTTTAATATTTCATAAATGCATGTATTAAATAAAATGATATCCAAGTATGTACCACAAATGATTTGGTCAATTGTGTATAAATAAACATGTATTTACAAACACTATATTAATTTATCATGTTATAATAATAAACAAACAGACATAAGTAAAATTATGTATACATTACAAAACATATTAAACTAAAATTAATATGTACATCAATTTATATATCATAAGAGATATTATTTTAATATATAAATTTTAGTACAATAAAATATGGTAATGCAATAGAAACATAGACAAGCAGGCACAACAACATACGTGTTTTCACTAGTTAAATAGATAAAGACGATACAAAGGTCTCCATTTTTTATTTGTCCATTTTAATCTCAAATGTGACTTCACACTACTTTAAACGTGAAAAAGTGTCAATTCTCTTTTTAATGCACACTATCAATAAATAATTACACCCCTCCTCAAAACTTTCATTCAATTATTGTTGTTTCCAGTTTTCTTTTCTTCTAAGTCATATTTGTGTTCTTTTTGCTTCCTATCATTTCAGTGTTGCATTTTTTTTTATTCTTTTTACAATTTTGATTAAAAACACTTCCCTTAATAACAAGAATTTTGATACATAGCACATTTTTTCTCCCACAATCCATCTCCTTTTGTCCTTCTCGTCACTTTATGTATTTATATCTATTTTTTTTACTCCAACTCATTCTTACACATATTTCTATATTGTATTTCCTTTGTTTGTGTTCTAATTAGTGTTTTAATTAATTTAATAAGCCTGTCAAAGGACACGAACTTGGAAACTGTCACTGTCGATGAGAAGAGAATTTGTGAAAAAAGGAAGAAAAAAAAAATATTTTTTCAAATTGTCTATGACTGATTAATTTTTTTTTTAGTTTTGTTAAATTTGTTTTTAATTTTACTATATGGAATATGCCATTCGGTTGAACAAAATTCAGAAATTATAATTAAAAATTATTGTAATATAATAGTTTTTTACACAATAGTACAATAAAAAATGCAGACACACAGACATGACACAGCGTAGCCTGTGTTTCCGCTAGTAACCTAATAGAAGAATTAGCTTGGTCAAACATAGACACTTTAAGCAACCAAAATAATCAAAGTGAAATGTTTTAAACTTAGGAGAATCAAACTGAAATAAACAACAAAAATGGGGGACCAAAATTTGAAGGATTTGTTCTTAGTAAAGAAACCATTGCTGCAAAATCAAGTTCTTCTCCTCCTGTTGTTAAACTATTCAAATCGAAGGGAAACTAGTTATGAGAAAATCAGATAGGAAGATATTCTTTGCTCAAGGGGAAGAAGATGTTGCAAACTTCTGGCCTGTTTGTTTCTCTTAGTTTTTCATTTTAAAAACGGTTTTGCAAAACAATTTTGTATTGTTCACCAGTTAAATGCTTAAATTCTTGTGGTACTGACTGTTGACATTCTGTTTTATGTTCACCTTCAACCACATTTCCGAAACATGTGTTTTAAATTAAAAACTAAAAACCAAAACCAGGTGAAAATGTTTTCTCATCTTCATTTTTTATTTCTGCTATGTGCATATGTAATCCTGATCAATGCAGTGTCTCATAACTCGTGTGTACGTAGATAACAGATGAAGTAGTGTTAGTTCTGATTTCAGATGTTATCTGTTATGAGATAAGATAACAGATGACACTGCAATATGCACGTGTTTGGAGTTGGCCCCTTATAACCTTTTGAAAGGGAGAATAAAAGGAGTAAACAATGGCAGTCGTGGTTTTTAAAAGCTACCCCTCCATTAAGTTATGTCACCGCGTTGATTTTGAAACTATTTTAGAAAACTAAGACTTTTTTATAAGAGAGAAACAAACAGGCCATTATTCTTTTCCTGTACACTTTCCCTCTTTTCTTTCCAAAAACTGACGAAAAGCAATTGGTCTTGGGTCCATAGTTTTATTTTTCTCCATTCCTTCACATTTAAGCAAACTATTGAAAGAAAAGACAAAACATATTTTCACAAGAAGATCTAACAGTTTTGAAAAATAAAAATTTAAATTTAGTCTATAAAAAATATGATAAATTAATTCTAAATTTATATTTTTTATCTTTATTTTACACACTTTATACATATTTAAAGACAAAAATTATATTTTGTATCTTTCAAATCAATTTGTCACTATATTATAAAGGGACAAATCTAATAATTTATCAAAAAAGAAACATGCACTTTTTCGTTCTATTTATTTTCTAAATGTATGCTAAGAATAATTTGAAATCTTCTTACATCATTCTCCTAAGAATTCTCGTACTATCCTTTTACAAATCCTCATACGTTAAGAATAATTTATTTTTTATTCAATTTAAGAAAATTTAAAGAGTGTCCTAAACTCTTTAAGTTTTCTTAAAGTAAATATTGAATTATAATGAGTTCCAACTACATTGTTCAAGAATTTAAAGTGAAATATTTATTCAACAGTGTAACACTACGTGAGTTTAATGGGCGCCTTGAAACAATCATTTGCTTTTCCTATTCTTATCACTGTTCAATATAATAAAAATACGGTGTTTCCCAAAAGTTTTTGCTTTTCTTAGTCATTTGCTTTTCTTTAGTCTTCTTCTTATTGCTTTTCTTAGTCATTTGCTTTTCTTCAGTCTTCTTCTTATTGCTTTTCTTAGTCATTTGCTTTCCTTCTTATTGCTTATTCGCCTCACTCATTATCTCCCAAAATCTCATTTCCACGATCATCGTTTTACTCGTTTCCACGATCGGTATCAGTGCTTCAGGTAATATCCATGTATCTTCTTTATAGTGTTCATGGTTTTCGTTTGTCAGAGCTATTTCATCTTTGTATTATAGACATAAAAACTTATTTGTGTTAATACATTATAGTGTCCATCTGAGTAATAAGTTATGTAAGTAGTAATAACCTAGCAAGCTATGCTAATAACTACAAGAAAATGTGACTTTTACCTTATGACTGAGTATGACGTGTTAACCAATTGAATTAACAAGTCACTTATATTAAAAAATAATTAATATTGTTATATAAAATTTTAAAATTTTTAATATATATTTAATATATAGTTTTTTTATTGATTAATGTTAATTTTTTAACTTTTGTTATAAATGTTAGTTGAAAAGAATTCAGATTCAGTATCTCTAAGACTCTTCATCTTTATTCTTTCATTACAGTAACCTCTCTCTCACGGCTTGAGCAAATATTATGCCAATTTCATGCTTTTTTTTTTATGTGATATCAATTAAAAACTGAGAACAACCATTGATAAAAAAAAATTTAAAATAAAAATTAATTAGTTGTTCCAAATAGACTGGTTCTTGTTTGGTTTGATTTGTTCCAAATCCATCCTAGACACGCTAGAATATTCTTCCAAATATTCTGGTTCTTGTTTGGTTTGATTTGTTCCAAATCCATCCTAGACATATGGTAATCGCATAACCAAGGTGCCCCTAACTCACTATTCTTTCCAAATTGAAATTTAAAAAAAAAGAATAATTGAAAAGAATAATCTTTAATGGTCCGTCATTAATGACCGAGTATTAATGCAGTTCACCTTCATACATTATTATATCAGTGCAACTTTTCCATGGTTTATACATTTTCAGAAACCGTGTGTACATCGTGAGATTGGCTTCATCGTGAGATGTTTCAATAAACTCAGTTTTGTCTGCTACTCTTCTCAATGAAATGAAATAGTTAAGTTTGTTGGCTTTAAAAAAACTTATACTTTTGTCTTATTATTAATTTTCGTATTAGAAGTTGATATAAAAGTATGTTGGAAAATAAAATAAAATATTTAAACATACAAGTTTTGAGATAGTTTTTAACAATCACATTATAATTATATTTAATTAATTATTTGGTCTCTATAATTTTATAATTTGTAAATTTTAGTTTCCATAGTTTGAAATTAGTCTTTTTAATTTTTATAATTTATATTTTAATTTTCTTTTAATTCCTACAGTTTAAAATTGATTTTTTTTTAGTTCTTGTAGTTTGTATTTTATTTCTCTTGAGAACCTATAAAAATACAAAATAATAAAACAACCTAATAAGAAGTAGGCAAAAGTACAAAAATATAATAAAAGCAAAAGAAAGTAAATAAAAGTAGGCAAAGAGTACAAAAATATAATATACATCAGCAAAGGTGGCAAAGCCTCCTAGTTAGATTTATATTATATTTGAAAACTAAAACTAATAGCAGTTAAGAGTAAGCGATATGCGGAAAGAAAAAATCAAATTAGATGGATAGAGGGCAATCCCCAAGTGGACACTATAAGTTATCTTATTTGGAAAAATATAAAATATGATGAACCTTTTTTTTTTAATAACCACGTCCTTATCAACTTTTTGGATATTAAGTTGAGTACTGAAGATCGCGAACTGCCCACACTTACTTTTGGGTCTTATGTAAATCTTATTTTCCTCCAAGCACCAGCCTAACCAAAAAGGACTTTCATAGTTTTTCAAAAAAACATTTATCAAGGGCACACATTTGCAAGCTTACCAATCCCAGGTTTTCGAAAAACAAGCAAAAAGGAAAAAAAAAATACTATTTACAAGCAGCGGAGTTCTAAATCATATTCGCATTTTCCAAATAGAGATAACTAAGGCCCTTTGAGGGTGCCTTCACAAGAATTAGCCAGACATAGTGAGATTCGTACTTACAGTTTATCGGGGAAAATTTTTGGGGTAGAGGGGGAAAGATGCAGAAAAGAACTTGATATTATTGCACAGACAACTATTACAAGCTTCTCTTTCTAAGTTTCTCTCTCTCACTATTGGGTATGATAGCCCTGAATTTCTTTTATTGCAGGAAAAGTTTTGTGTCACGAGTTTCTTTTATCAGGTCAAACTCACGTTTGTCCTCTTCTGGGAAGAATCATTGATAGCCCTGAATTTCTGTCCTCATAAGGCTATATTGGTATTGTGTATTACCTTGTACATCCCAGCTTTCATATTCATCATTGAATAGGCAGGGATAATCTCTATGATCCTCGAGTAAGAGTTTTATAACATGGCAAGGATAATTCTGAGCAGTGAAATTGCTCAGACAGTTTGTTATCTTGATGGCGATGTAATCCATCATTTCTGTCTGTATTAAGTTTATGGCCTCATTGATTGAGGGATTAAATCCCTCGAATATATCAGATGGAGGAATCAGGATTAATTTCAAACATCCATAGTCTAATAGACTTTTTGCGGAAATCGCTAAGTCTTCATATCCGAAGGACTTAAACTGGTCCATGTCTAGTCTGGCTTTTCTAAAGAGGAATCTTATCTTGCAAGGACAATTGGTTTTGTCTTGGCAGTGTGGGGTTTTATTGATACATACAAATTTTTGGTTAAAATAAGCATGTACACCTATGTAGAGTCCCGGAATTTGGATTTGGTTATTGTGTACCTTAAACAATAAACTTTGTATTTTCTTAAAATTGTCTAAGTTTAGGTCATTTGTTGAGCCTGGGACATTTGGGCTGACTGTGTCTCTATAGGTCTTTTGGCTAGTCTTGGTTTGGCCATCGTTTATGATTATGGTCGGGTTTTCTGGTTCAAGAGACCTTTTAATTTTATTAATGTCTGTGGTATTTAATTCAAGGGCTTTTTCTGCTTCTTCCCTTGAATAGAAACCTTTATAGATTGGGCTTTGAATACCCTCCTTTGCAAGGCAAAGGTCTTTAAAATTGGTATAAACACCTTTATGCGGTCCTGATAACAGGACAAAAGCTGTATAACCTTTTCCAGAAGGAGAGGCTTTTGTGAGAAGAGGAACTCCTTGGTTATCTACAATGCAGAAATTGTATAGAGCACAGATGATGCCCTTTTTTACTGAACAAACAAACTGCTCATTATTATTTGTATTTTTTGTAATATTCCAAATATTGTCAATGAGACAATTGAATTTGTCATTAACAGCTTCTCTACCAGGGTAGTGAAACTCATTTGTAAGTACCGACAATTCTTGATTACCGAACTTCATCTTCTACTTTATGTTTTGGTAGGAAACCTTACAAGGCTGCATTTTGTTGCATTCCTGCAAAACGAGGGAGAATATCAGCAGCAACATTTTTTACTCCTTTTATGTGTTCAAAATTTATTTTTATTCCATTATGATATACATATTCTTAGAATAAAAGCCATCTTTTGTGGGGTTTTTTATCAATATTTATTTGTTGACTACCATAAGCTACTATTGCTTCACAATCTGTTCTTATGGTGATTTCGCTTTTATTAATTAAGAAGAGTTTGAATCATTCTAAAGAATTTATTACAACATTTACTTCATAGTCTGTAGATGTTGAGTATACCTGAGGTTTTGTATGATATTTTCCTGAGGCATATCTGCAAATTTCTTCGTCATGAATCTTTTCATATTTATTTTTCTTTTTCTTTAGGATGGCTCCCCATCCTTGTTCACACCCATCACATTCTATAACTAGATAATCAGAATCTAATGGTAAATATAGATATGGCAAGTTATTAACCATTTCTTTAATCTTCTGAACTAACTTTATATCTTCAGTATTGAATTTTCTTTGTCCAGTCAAAGATGTTTTGTTATAAAGAGGGGTTGTATATTTTCCCAGGTCTTTGATGGAATTTCTTGCATAATTAAGCAGGCCTAGAAAAGCTCTCAGGGTTTTTATATCTTTCATTTTATCTAGGAAACTAAGAATTTTTTGGGAGATATGAGGTTGTAGCCTTATCTTTCCGTTTCCTATTTCTGTTCCTAAAAAGGAAATATGTGTTTTACAAATTTCCATTTTTGATTTTGAAATAAGCAACCCAAATTTTTCAAATAAATGAAGAACTTGTTTGAGATGCAAATAATGTTCTTCTTTAGTTTTTGAAAAGACAAGTACGTCATCTATATACGTACAAGTGAATTCTTTATAATTTCCAAAAATCTTATCCATTTTTCTTTGAAAAATTTGTGGCGCATTTTTTAGTCCAAACGACATTACTTTCCATTCAAATAATCTTTCTGAACAAGAAAAAGCAGTCCATTTTATTGAATCAGGATGCATTTTTACTTGGTGAAATCCTGATTTTAAATCGAATTTTGAAAACCGTTTAGCTTTCTGTATCCTATTTATCAACACATCTTTAGAGGGGATAGTATATCCATCTATGTGGGTGTTATTGTTAAGCCTTTTGTAATTATAGACCATTCTAGTCTTTCCTCCTTTTTGTTCTGAGTGTTTATTAACAACAAAAGCAGGGCTTCTATGAGGACTAGTACTAGGTGATATAACTTTTAGATCTAATAGGGTTTTTATGTGGCTTTTACATTCCTGTTGTTCGAAATTCCCATACTGAATATCTTTGGTTTTAATTATCAGATCTAGGTTTATGATTTCTAATTTGCATATAACTGGATCTTTTTCCCAATATTTTGTAGGGTCTTCTCCTATTATGCTAGTTTTATTCAATCCATCTATAATTTGTTGTATATTATCAAAGGTTATAATTTTGTTAATTTTGACAGATTTGTAATCAGATTCTGCTACAGCTAACTCATATTGTAGCTCTGTTTCTGTTTTTATGCTTTCTAAAATACTTTCATAGTAAGAATCATGGGATGTGTCGTATGTTTCTATAGTGTTTATATTGCCATGATTTTTTTATTCTTTTATTTTACAACTACCGGGTGTATCACAAGGACATTGTTTATCATTGGTGGGGGCATCACCACGCTTTGTTCGTAACTCTGATGTGATTTTATCTATTATAGGTGACATTTGTGAGTTCGTAGAGATTAATCGGTAATCTTTTGTAATAGTAATTGATCTATTATTATGTATAATAAAATCAAGTCCTAAAATCATTTTTTCTTTAGCAGGTCGTAAGTCTACCACATCTGCTTTATTTATAAAAATTTTATTACAAAAAATTTCACAATTTGTGGATAATTGAATAGTGAAATTTCGTGTTTCTGTATCATTTGTTATTATGTCTCCAGACATTGTTCTAGTTTTGGTTATTATATTACTTTTGAAACAATTGTGCTTGGGCACAACACTTTGGCATATAGAAGTAAAAGAACAACCAGTATCTACCAAGGCTTGCAGAATTATTTCGGTTTGGTTAAATTTATTTATTTTAGGAAAATTTATTTTGACTAAAATGTGTAGGCTTTTGTTTTTCTCTTTATTACAAATTATAGGAATGCAATCTTTGTTTTGTAATGCCATAAGTCCACTAGTATGTTCTTCAGAAAAGTTTAGATTTTTTTCTTTTTCGAAATTTTCATAAAGAAAATCTACCGTCTTTTCTATTTGGTTTAACCTGATCTCTAGAGTGGAGTTCCGATTATTCATAATTTTATTTCCAGAATCATTTTCTTTCTTTGAATCAAGAAATTCTATTTTCAGGATAGTTTGTACGCAAGTTTTGCAGAAGTTTTTTGTAGCATAAGCTACAGTGAGCTCTTAACGTTTTATGGGGATATCTTTTACAGAAGTGACATTCTTTATGATCTGGTCCTATGTGGAATTGTATTTCATGTTCACAGTCATTTAATTCTGTTTTGAACATTAAACTGTATCCCAAATCATCAAGGATTTCTCCATACTGATTGTATTTATCATCTACTGGGTATAGATTTGTATATTCATTTTTTGTGAATTCGTTTAAAATTTTATAATCTTTGTTAGGCTCTTCATCTCCAGATGTATAGTCAGACAACCTAACTATTGAATATATTTCTGAGTCTGTAGAGACTGTTTAATCTATGGGGATAAGATTCATTCTACAACTTTTTATCAGTTCTGCTTCTCTTGTGAACAAATTGGTTTTATTTGGACAATCCCTTGAGTAATGTCCTGGTTGGTGACAAGCATTACATTCCAATAGCTTTGTGTATGTTTTATTATCCCTAAGTTTTCTAACATGTCTCTCTTTTTTGAGAGTAGGTTTTCTAGAGTTAGAGGCTCTAATGAAATGACTGTGAACGTGAAATACAATTCCACATAGGACCAGATCATAAAGAATGTCACTTCTGTAAAAGATATCCCCATAAAACGTTAAGAGTTCACTGTAGCTTATGCTACAAAAACTTCTGCAAAACTTGCGCACAAACTATCTTGAAAATAGAATTTCCTTATTCAAAGAAAGAAAATGATTCTGGAAATAAAATTATGAATAATCGGATCTCCACTCTAGAGATCAGTTTAAACCAAATAGAAAAGACGGTAGATTTTCTTTATGAAAATTTCGAAAAAGAAAAAAATCCAAACTTTTATGAAGAACATACTAGTGGACTTATGGCATTACAAAACAAAGATTGCATTCCTATAATTTGTAATAAAGAGAAAAACAAAAGCCTACACATTTTAGTCAAAATAAATTTTCCTAAAATAAATAAATTTAACCAAACCGAAATAATTCTGCAAGCCTTGGTAGATACTGGTTGTTCTTTTACTTCTATATGCCAAAGTGTTGTGCCCAAGCACAATTGTTTCAAAAGTAATATAATAACCAAAACTAGAACAATGTCTGGAGACATAATAACAAATGATACAGAAACACGAAATTTCACTATTCAATTATCCACAAATTGTGAAATTTTTGGTAATAAAATTTTTATAAATAAAGCAGATGTGGTAGACTTACGACCTGCTAAAGAAAAAATGATTTTAGGACTTGATTTTATTATACATAATAATAGATCAATTACTATTACAAAAGATTACCTATTAATCTCTACGAACTCACAAATGTCACCTATAATAGATGAAATCACATCAGAGTTACGAACAAAGCGTGGTGATGCTCCCACCAATGATAAACAATGTCCTTGTGATACACCCGGTAGTTGTAAAATAAAAGAATAAAAAAATCATGGCAATATAAACACTATAGAAACATACGACACATCCCATGATTCTTACTATGAAAGTATTTTAGAAAGCATAAAAATAGAAACAGAGCTACAATATGAGTTAGCTGTAGCAGAATCTGATTACAAATCTGTCAAAATTAACAAAATTATAACCTTTGATAATATACAACAAATTATAGATGGATTGAATAAAACTAGCATAATAGGAGAAGACCCTACAAAATATTGGGAAAAAGATCCAGTTATATGCAAATTAGAAATCATAAACCTAGATCTGATAATTAAAACCAAAGATATTCAGTATGGGAATTTCGAACAACAGAAATGTAAAAGCCACATAAAAACCCTATTAGATCTAAAAGTTATATCACCTAGTACTAGTCCTCATAGAAGCCCTGCTTTTATTGTTAATAAACACTCAGAACAAAAAGGAGGAAAGACTAGAATGGTCTATAATTACAAAAGGCTTAACAATAACACCCACATAGATGGATATACTATCCCCTCTAAAGATGTGTTGATAAATAGGATACAGAAAGCTAAACGGTTTTCAAAATTCGATTTAAAATCAGGATTTCACCAAGCAAAAATGCATCCTGATTCAATAAAATGGACTGATTTATATTATATTTTTGTACTCTTTGCCTACTTTTATTTACTTTCTTTTGCTTTTATTATATTTTTGTACTTTTGCCTACTTCTTATTACGTTGTTTAATTCCTATAGTTTAAAATTGATTTTTTTTAGTTCTTGTAGTTTGTATTTTAATTCTCTTTTAGTTTTTATGATTTGAAAATGATTTTTTAGTTTCTATAATCTGTATTTTAATTATCTTTTAGTACTTTCTATAATTAATATATATATATATATATATATATATATAATTAGCTATAAATTATCAATTATTTTATTATTATAAATTATCTTGATAAATTAGTTACACATTACTTATTAATATTTTTGTAGTTAATTGTAATTGATAATATTATTTATATTTTGATGGTAAGGACTAAAAGAAAATTAAAATATAAAGTATAGGACTAAAAAAATTTCTTTCAAACTATAAGAACTAAAAAAAATTAAAATATAAAGAATAAAAAATTACTTTCAAACTATAAAATTAAAATATAAATGATAGGAGTTAAAAAAATTGTTGAATCAAAAGAGTAATTAAATCTTATAATTACTAAGGAAGATTAACTTAATTAATTTAACATCATATAAATATTATAAATCCTAACATCGTCTTCAATTCATACATAAAAAAATGATAAAATTACAAATTAGTAATTAAGTATATCTCTTTTATACAGTATAAAATTAATTATTTTATTATTGTATAGCCATTTATAGGTTTTTAATGTCAAACTATAAGTTCTTTTTTCAAACAAGAAAAAATAATCTAGAATTTAACTAGTTTATGTATTGGACTCATATATTTAATTATATATTAATAAATCAAAATTATTCGATCTTAATTAGAGATCTCATATTAAAATTAAAATATGTAATTATATTAAATATTTGATTGAAAAAATTTACCATTTATAATAATGATATCTAGTCTGAAAAAAATTATTTCCACCGGTGTATACATGCTCTATAAAAAAAATGAATTTAATTGAACATTTAAATAATCAAGTTTATCGACAAAAGCTTATTCACACCGTTATTGCTAGAGTATCATTGAGAAACATAGAAGGCGTATATGAATTGCATATAAATTTTCAGCAGTTTCGTGGAAAGTTGGGGCCCCTGACTTTTGCCTACATAAAGGATCGATAAGGAATGTGAGACACAAAGGCACTAACATCGAAAAGAAAGCAAACATGGGGAGTTTTTGCTTCCGAGCTAGAAAGGAAGGAGATGATAACAAATACAAGCCCAATGATATTATGACAGCAGGTGCTGCTGCTGCTGCTCCAACCAAAACTTGTGATGAAACTCATGGTACCACTACAGATCATAATCATGGAACTCATGATACCACAGCTCATCATCATGGTAGTCATGATACCACAGGCCATCATCTTCATCATCATACCGTTGGTCACGATGGAGGCGCTCATTTTAGTGGTGATGGCGGTTTCTGAGGTTCCATTCTGTTTTGTGTTTTAAGTTTGATGTCAATTTATATTTTGTTTGGTTTGTATTTTTTTTCTTTCAGTTTAATGTTTTTAATAGCGTTTGCCTTTTTTCTATTATTTAAATATTCTTGTAATAATTGAAATATGGTATGATTTTTTATTTTTAGAATTTTATTAAGGAAATAATACAAATAATAAATTGCGCCTTACATTATTTCTTAACAAAATTTTAATATTTTTTTATTGAAACATAATTTTAATAGTAAAAGGCCAATAAAATTAAGGTTTGAATTTATCCAAGCTACCTTTGATGATCTGATATTTTATCTACCTAATGGATTTGATTAAACTTAGGGCTTCGTTTTGGTTTAATTATGGGGAATTATAGCTCTGTTTTAAGAATATCATAATATATTCTCTGTTGTACTTTTCGTTTATTTGGTCGTTATTATTTATCATTTACATGGATTAAAGTATTCCTTATTTATTTATTTATCAAATAAATAAATAAAATTAAGGTAAACTATTTATAAAAATAAAATCAAAAGCTTACGGTGATTATTACTAGCACTACTTGCACGTATATAACGTGAGAATGTTATAATCTTTATCTTGATCTTCATCTTCTTTTTCCCCTGCTCGTTAAATTCAGAGTTTCAGAAATTATCCGAAAGAAATAAACTAAAAGTAAACTCTAATGAAGCAAAACTGATCCTAATACCCGTCTTCAAAAATGTAAAATACAATAAGAAACTATCTCATGTTAAACAGAATGAGTACGTAGTATATGAAATGAATAAGTGGCATCTCGATCCATTGCTTTTCTTTATAATAAACATTTTATTAAATATAAAATGCAAAAAATTACTCTAATCTTTATACAAATATTAGAACTATACACTTAATACTAAAAACTATACTCCAAAATATTAACACACTATTTATTAGTCAAGAATAGAGATAGCTGTCTTTTTTACCCAGTGAGGGTAATACAACCCCAAAATTAAGTTAATAATGTAACTTAAAACGTATTTATGAGCAGCATGTAAGTAAATAATGGGATTAATGTAACAAAAAAAAAATCAATAATGGGATCGTCAAATTTAAAAGGAAACTCAACAATAAAATTATGGATTTTGGATTAGGTGCATTCCAAGAAAAATTGAGGAAAAAGTTGTATACCAAGAAATCATTGACTCCTTCTTGATTTAATGCCCAAGTCAGAGTGGTGTTTCTAGGAGGACAAACCATGCTTACTAGACTTAATGGTTCATGTAGGTACATTGGATTTCATGCATGTATAGTGTCATTAGTATGTAACATATTCATATCTTAACCTGACCAGTGCCCATTTTTTTATTTTGATGCTTTTGTTTTCCCTTTGTTTCCTTTCCCTTACCATCCAAACAGCCGATGAGATCTATGAAGCCTACAGCCTGACTACTACGGCCTAAACTAGAAGACCTAATGACTTGTGTGGAGACTCAAATTGGCCATGTCCATTTTACCTTAATTCCCAAGCTTCATAACTTGTGCTCTCAAGAACCTATCAAGCTAGCTTGCCTTTGCTTCTGAGAATTTTATCGTGGTTCAGTTGTCTTTAAAACTGAAAATACCATTTGGTATTGATCAGCTGCAGTTGTATATATCTTCCATATGCATGTGTAATATTTGGTTAATTTGGGAAAGAAAGTAATTATCAATAATTACTTATTTGGTCAAATTTCATGTTCATTGCCTAAAATTTAATTATTTTTATATTGTCACCTATTTACTGCAATTAATTGAATCTTATTTCAACTCTCTAAATACTAAAAATGTAGCTCCAATTACAAAAAAAAAATAATAACTGGCATTCGGCGTTGATTCTAACAAGACCAATGTCGAATGACTTCACATTCTACATCGATTCTCAGAGGCGGTTGTCTTCGAATGCACTGAAATTGATCATCATTCTATACGACGATCGTTAAGAGAGGTGACCGTCTTAGAATGATCACCATTCTACAACGGTCTTGTATGAAGGATCGATGTAGAAGGTTGATCATTCTAAGACGGTCGCGTGTTAACAATTGTTGTAGATTGTCAGCTCATTCTAAGACGATCTCTACCAACCGTCATTGAATAGGTTACCACATTTCATGATGTTCCCTATGACAATGGTTCTGAATCGATGTAGATTGTCCCAAATAATCGAAGTAAAATCCGTTTTTTTTAGTAGTGAAGCAACAACAAAAATTAACGCTAGTTATTTAAAAAAAATTTAAAAATAAAAATTAATTATATTTGAGATAACCTATATTAGATAACTTTTTATTTTTATTTTTTTATATATTTTTTGCACGATTTTCTCTTCATTTAAACCATACAAAAAAAATCTGATTTGTAAGACAATAGATCATGACATTTGGTTGAAATTCTACTCTAGCTAGAGTTACTATGATTCATTTCCAAATAGACTGGTTCTTGTTTGGTTTGATTTGTTCCAAATCCATCCTAGACATGCCTATGGAAAATAAAATAAAATATTTTAACATACAAGTTTTGCAATGATAGATGGTTTTTAACGATCAAATTATAATCATGTTTAATTAACAATTTGGTCCCTATAATTTTATAATTTGTACATTTTGGTTTCTATAGTTTGAAAGTAATTTTTTAGTTTCTATAATTTGTATTTTAATTATGTACTTGCTAAAATATATATATATATATAGTTATAAATTATCAACTATTTTTTTATTATAAATTATCTTGCGATAAATTAGTTATAAATTACTTGTTAATATTTTTATAGTTAATTGTAATTGATAATATTATTCATATTTTGATGGTAAGGACTAAAAGAGAATTAAAATATAAAGTATAGGACTAAAAAAATCACTTTTAAACTATAAAAACTAAAAAAAATTAAAATATAAGAACTAAAAAATCACTTTCAAACTATAGAGACTACAAAAAATTAAAATATAAATTATAAGGATTAAAAAATTACTTTCAAACTATAGGGATCAAATGCGTAATTAAACCTTATAAATACTAAAGAAATTTAACTTAATCGATTCAACATCATATAAATATTGTAAATCCTAATGGCATCTTCAATTCATAGATAAAAAAAATGATAAAATTACAAATTTTATTATATATTATAAAATTAATTATTTTATTATTGTATAACCATTTATAGGTTTTTAATGTCAAACTATAAGTTCTTTTTCCAACGAAGCAAAAAATAATCTAAAATTTGACTAGTTTATGTATTGGACTTATATATTTAATTATATATTAATAAATCAAGGATAAGTTCACCTAGTTAAAATTATTGGATCTTAATTAGAGGTCTCAAATTAAAATTTGAATATATAATTATATTAAATATTTGATTGAAAAAATTTACCATTTATAATAATGAAAAAAATTATTTCCAACGGTGTATACATGCTCTATAAAAAATGAATTTAATTAAATATTTAAATAATCAAGTTTATTGACAAAAGCTTATTCACACCGTTATTGCTAGAGTATAGTCATTGAGAAACATAAAAGGCGTATATGAATTGCATATAAATTTTCAGCAGTTTTCGTAGAAAGTTGGGGCACCTGACTTTTGCCTACATAAAGCATGGATAAGGAATGTGAGACACAAAGACACTAACATCGAAAATAAAACAAACATGGGTGTTTTTGCTTCCGAGGTAGAAAGAGAAGAGATGATAACAAATACAAGACCAATGTTATTATGACAGGTGCTGCTGCTGCTGCAACCACAACCACAACTTGTGATGAAACTCATGATACCACTACAGGTCATAATCATGGAACTCATGATACCCCAGGTCTCATCATGTAGTCATGATGCCACAGGCCATCATGGAACTCGTGAAACCGTTGGTCATCATGGAGACGTTGATTTTAGTGGCGGAGGCGGTGATTTTAGTGGTGGTGGCGGTTTCTGAGGTTCCATGCATCCTGAACATATTACATATACTCTGTTTTGTGTTTTAAGTTTGATGTCAATATTTATATTTTGTTTGGTTTGTATTTTTTTTTCAGTTCAGTATTTTTAATAGCGTTTGCTTTTTTTTTTTATTCAAATATTCTTGTAATAATTGAAAATATGGTATATTTTTTATTTTTAGAATTTTGTGATTAATATTACAAATAATAAATTGTGCCTTACATTATTTCTTAACAAAATTTTAATATTTATTTATTGAAACATATTTTTGATAGTAAAAAGCCTATAAAATTAAGGTTTGAATTTATCCAAACTACCTTTGATGATCTGATATTTTATCTACCTAATGGATTTGATTAAACGTAGGATTTGGTTCTGGTTCAATTGTGAGAAATTATAGCTGTCCGTTTTAAGAATATCATAATATATTTCTTGTTGTACTTTTCGTTTATTTGATCGTTATTATTTATCATTTACATGGATTAAAGTATTTCTTATTTATTTATTTATCAAATAAATAAATAAAATCAAGGTAAACTATTTATAAAAACAAAATCAAAAGTTTATGGTGATTATTACTAGCACTACTTGCACATATATAATGCGAAAATGTTATAATCTTTATCTTGATCTTCGTCTTCTTTTTCCCCTGCTCGTTAAATTCATAGTTTCAGAAATTATCCAAAAGAAATAAACTAAAAGTAAACTCTAACGAAGCAAAACTTATCCTAATACCCGTCTTCAAAAATGTAAAATACAATAAGGAACTATCTCATGTTAAGCAGAATGAGTACGTAGTATATGAAATGAATAAATCAAAGCTCAGTGGCATCTCGATCCATTGCTTTTCTTTATAATAAACATTTTATTAAATATAAAATGCAAAAATTACTCTAATCTTTATACAAATGTTAGGACAATACACTTAACAATTCTAACAACTATATATACTCCAAAATATTAACACACTATTTAATAGTCAAGAATAGAGATAGCGGTCTTTTTTACCCAGTGAGAGTAATACAACCCAAAATTAAGTTAATAATGTAACTTAAAACATATTTATGAGCAGCATGTAAGTAAATAATGGGATTAATGTAACAAATGTTAAGAATTTTATAATTTCTAATTTATTAATTAACGTGGGTTACATATTATATTTATCATTTATATTAGTTATTTATATTTATGGACTTAATATAAGTGATCTAATTTGGTAAGCCTATTGGACTATCACCAGAAATTAATATGGTCTTATAACCGAAATCAGTTTGGTCCATTAGAAAATAATGAAAATTCTAACAGGTTAAAACCTAAAACAAGATTGTAGTCCCCAATACACAAAATCAGAAATTGTATTCTCTTCTTCCCATTTGACGAGAAACTTAAGGTCCCAAAAGAAAAATGATGATTTGGTTGAGGAAGAACACAAAACCAATAGTTCCTCAGACTCATCAATTTCGCTGCTTATCATGGATCCATGTATTTTTTACAAACCATCTTCACAATCTAACGTAATGTGTTTCCGATGATTATTGATATTTTATTAAGATCCCTAAAATTTCAAACAAGTGGTATCAGAGCCACTATTATTGTTAGATTATTAAGAATTAAAGTTATTTGGTTTGTGTTATACCTGTATTATTTTGTTAGATGAACCCTAATTTTATTTTGGGATTTTATCTTTGCAATTATAATTATGATTATAAATTTGGAAATTTTTTTCTTTTCGATCACGATATAATAATCATCATATGCATGTTCATGTTTTGTTTTCGGATTCCATGAGAAAAACTATTTTTTTCTCACTCCAAAATGGTCATCCTTTTTTGTTTCTCATTCACCGTGTTTGTTTTTTTATGGCTATTGGTTTTGTTTCCTTATGCATGCCATGAATCCATGCCATGACATGATATACATGTGATACATAGTCTTTGGCTTTATTATATCATCATAAGAAAACCCATGTTGTGTATCGTTAAATGCAATTTGACTTTTACATTTTATTTTTGTTTTCCTTATTTTTATTTGTGAATTATGTGTATTAATTGGTGATTCCCATTATATTTTGGTGTATATCCAGAAATCACAAACCCTCAAAATTATTCTTTTTTTATGTCTAGTAATTTTGATTGAGTTGATTTAAACAATATATTGTCAAAGCAATCTCTATTGCGTAAATTAATTTAATGAAAATTGCATAGATAGTAGTATAAGATTATTTATGCGAATTATGTTCAACCCAAAGAAAGACACAATTTGGCCAAATAATTTTGTACCTGTGATGATAAATGTGTGACAATTATAAGATATTTTCATGTGAATGATAGTCGATCCAAAGAAAGACTATGATTTGACAAAATTTATTATCAATATTTGATCATCGCATTGAGAGTACTAATTACAAATTAATTTCTCTGTCCAAAGATTATGAATTAATGTTGTGCTGGGTATCTTGTGATGAGTTTGTTATGTGAACTATTTTGCACATGTCTTGTTATATATATATTTTATATAACTTATTGGCTTATTTGTGGGCATGTAATTATTTTTATTTTTATTATTTTTCAGTTTCTGTTGTAGTGCTGCAAATGTATCTGCTCAAGTGAACAATATCTCTATGCTGAATTTGACAAATTTTAAGGTCTGGAAGGAAGTCGTAGAAATTGTTCTCGGTTGTATGGATTTGGATTTGGCACTGAGAACGGAATGACCCACTTCCACTCTAGAAGCCTCCAATGAGGTAAAAATTGATAAATGGGATCATTCCAATCGAATGTGCATTATGACGCTCTATTCTAGAAGCGTTTTGGGACTCTATTTCTGAGGGTGAAAATGCAAAGAAATTTATTAATGAAATTAAATAGTACTTTGCCATAAATGAGAAGGGAGTACATAATGGAAATGTCTAACTTGACATCTAAACTGAAAGCACTTAAGTTAGAGCTTGGTAAAAACTTGCTCGTGCATTTAGTTTTAATCTCACTTCCTGCACATTTTGGGCAATGCAAAGCGACTTATAACACTCAGAAGGACAAATGGTCACTTAACGAGCTTATATCTCATTGTGTACAAGAGGAAGAGAGGCTGCAGAGAGACAGATCTGAAAGTGCTCATTTAAGCTCCACTTCTCTGAATAAGAAAAGAAAGAAAACTAAGGGTGTTGCTGAAGGATCTTCTCAGCAAAAGAAACTAAAGAAAGATGAGGAATTTACCTACTACTTCAGCAAGAAGTTTGGACACATGAAGAAAAAGTTTCCCAAGTACGCCACATGGCGTGTAAAGAAAGGTAAATTTCTTGCTCTTGTTTGTTCTGGAGTTAATTTTGCTTTTGTACCTAAAGATAATTAGTGGGTAGATTCTGGAGCTACTACTCACATAAGTGTAACCATGCAAAGTTGCATGTGGAGCTGACTACCGAGTGATGATGAAAGATTCATATTTGTTGGCGATGGCAAAAAGGTTGAGGTGGATGCTATAAGAACTTTTAGATTGCAGTTAAAGACTAGATTTTATTTGGATTTGTTTGAGACTTTTGTTGTACCGTTTATTAGACGAAATTTACTTTCTATTTCTAGTTTGGACAAATTTAGTTTTTCTTGTTCATTTGGAAATAATAAAGTCAGTCTCTACCAGAATTCAAATTTGATTGGTTCCGGTTCCTTAATTGATAATCTATATATGGTGGATGTTAATTGTTCCTATAATGAAATACTGCAAACAAATTCACGTGGTACAAAAAGAAAATTAAAAGAGAATTCAACCAATTTATGATACAAACGCTTAGGTCATATCTCTAAATAGAGAATTCAGAGACTTGTGTCAGATGAAATTCTTGAACCTTTAGATTTGTCAGACTTTGAAGTCTGTGTTGAATGCATAAAGGGAAATGAACAAACATAAGGAAAATAGGTTCCGAAAGAGCTAAAGACATCTTAGAACTGGTGCATACGGACATTTGTGGTCCTTTTCCAACACCTTGAAATGGACAACAATACTTTATCTCGTTCATAGATGACTACTCTAGATACGGTTACCTTTATTTGATACATGAGAAGTTCCAATCCCTAGACATTTTTAAAAGTTTCAAGGCTAAAGTTGAACTTCAACTTGGAAAGAAAATTAAGGATGTCAAATCTCACCGTGGTGGTGAGTACTATGGTAGATATGATGGATCAGGAGAACAACGTTCAATACCTTTTGCGCTTTTTCTCAAGAGTGTGGAATTTTTTTGTAATACACTATGCCATACAAACCTAGCATGAATGGTGTCGTAGAACGATGAAACCAAACTCTTAAGGATATAGTGAGAAGTATGGTTAGTCATTCTTCTTTGCCAAAGTCACGTTGGGGAGAAGCCTTAAAGACCGCAGCTTACATCCTTAATAGGGTGCTAAGTAAAGCAGTTAATAAAACCCCTTATGAACTTTGGACAAGCAAAAAGCCAAGCATTAAGCATTTGCATATTTGGGGTTGTCCGACTGAGGCATATCCTTATAGGCCACATGAAAGAAAGTTGGATTCAAGAACAATTAGTTGCTATTTTGTTGGCTATGCTAAACACTCTCGGGGCTATAAGTTTTATGATCCCACTTTAAGATCAATATTTGAAACGGGAAATGCAAGATTTCTTGAGGAAGTTGAGTTTGGGAAGGAAAAGAACATAAGAAAAGTTGTCTTTAAGGAATAACTTGTTATTGACAGTGCTCAAGTCCTCATACCTATTGTTGTTCAAGAAACAACTCTAGTAATAGAAAACAATGTTCAAACTATTGTTGATGACATTGTTCAAAAACAAGACAACAATGGGGTTCTTCCTCAAATACCTATATAACAACCTCTAGAAGTGTCATTAAGGAGATCTGATAGAGAGAGGAGAAATGCAATCCTTGATGATTATACTATCTTTCTCCAAGAACATGAGGATGACATTGGTTTAACATAGGATGATTCGATTAACTTCTGTCAAGTCATGCGTAGTTCTAACTCTCAAAACTGGATCAATGCCATGAAGGATGAGATGAAATCTATGCAAGACAATGACGTTTGGAATCTCGTCGAATTGCCTGAAAGTGTGAAATCTATTGGTTACAAATGGATATTTAAAACCAAAAGGGATTCAAAGGGCAATGTCGAGAGATATAAGGCTCGTCTAGTTGCTAAAGGATTTACCTAAAAGGAAGGCATTGACTATAAAGAAACCTTTTCTCTAGCATCTTCAAAGGATTCTTTTAGAATAATAATGACATTGGTAACTCATTATGATTTAGAGCTACATTAGATGGATGTTAAGACTGCATTTCTAAATGGTGACATTGAAGAAACAATTTATATGATGCAACCAGAAAACTTTGTATCAGGTGACTCAAAGTCTATGGTTTGCAAACTAAATAAATCCATCTATGGTTTGAAACAAGCTTCCCATCAATGGTATTACAAGTTCCATCAAGTCATTACCTCATATGGTTTTGAGGCAAATGCAGTTGATGATTGTGTATACCACAAGTTTAGTGGGAGTAAATACTCATTTTTGGTGTTATATGTCGATGATATACTGCTTGCTAGCAACGATGTAAGCTTCTTACAAGAGACTAAGAAATTTTTGACGAAATTTTTTTAGAGGAAAGATCTTGGGGAAGCCTCGATCTTGCGGAAGCCTCTTTTGTATTAGGAATCAAGATATTAAGAGATCGCTCTTAAGGTATCCTAAGGTTGTCACAAAAGAGTTATATCGATAAGGTCCTAGATAGATTCAACATGAAAGATAGTAAACCAGGAGATATCCCGATAGCTCAAGGAGACAAATTTAGTCTCAAACAATGCCCCAATAATGACCTTGAAAGAATAGAGATGCAAAAGATTCTTTATGAATCAACAGTAGGAAGTCTAATGTACGCTCAAGTTTGCACTCATCCCAATATAGAATTTGTAAAAGGAGTTATGGGTAGATATTTGAGTAATCCTGGAATGCAGCATTGGAAAGCAGCAAAACGTGTGATGTGTTACCTAAAGAGAACAAAAGGATACATGCTCACTTATAAGAAGTTTGAGAATTTTGAGATCATTGGGTATTCAGACTCGGATTTTGCTGGATGTCAAGATAGCAAACGTTTCACATCTAGATACATATTTATGCTGGCTAGAGGAGCTATCTCTTGGACGTCTGCTAAACAGACTCTCATAGCTCCTTCGACCATGGTCATGGAGTTCATTTCTTGTTTTGAGGCATCCAACCATGGGATATGGCTGAGAAATTTTGTCGCTGGTATGCGTGTGGTTGATAGCATTAAAAGACCATTAAAGATTTATTGTGACAATAACTCAGCAGTTCTTTACTCCAACAACAATATGAGTGCAACCAAATCAAAGTTTATTGACATCAAATTTTTGGTTAAAGAAAGAGTTCATGATAGATAGATTTTCATAAAACATATAAGGACTAATGATATGCTAGTTAACCCACTTAGAAAAGGTTTGGTACTAAAGTTTTTCATGAGCACACTGCTCATATGGGAGTGATTCCTTATAGTACCTTAGTTTAGTGGGTGTCTCATTTATGTTCTATATGTGCCTTATGTTTTTCAGATATTTGTATATATTGATTTCTATAAAATAAAGTTGAAGGTTATCATTTCACTCTGAGCTTATTTTGTTTGCAATATTTATATTGTGTTTGAATTGATCTCTATAAATAATAAAGTTTGGAGTAGTTGGAAATGAACATGAACGAGATCACATTACATGTTATTTTCATGCCGCTTATCCATATTTGATCTATTTCATCAAGTATATGTGATATTGGTGATCATTATGGCTCAATCACGTTGGATTGTGAGAAAAACTGCAATGGTTTTGTGTTATTATATAAGATGGACCAAATTGTTTAAGGAAAGTCTAAAAGTATATTGGAGATCATAGTTTTCTTATAACATATTAGCCTAAATAGGGTTCTCATTATTTCTTAATGGACCAACATCGATATATGCTTATTTAAGTCTATATATTTTGATTTGGTTGTCCAATGATATCATTTAATTTTATCACATAAAATAAAACCAACAAATGATAAATAGTTAATATAATTGCCTTATAATATCATCCCACATTAATTATTGGAAGAAAATTTCAACAATCTTCAACTAGGGTTACATATTATAACAATTTATATAAAAATCCTTAACCATACATTTGTATGTTATTTATCTTTAAACTTCCACCTTAACAACCTGGTCCATCTCATATATCAATAATGAAATTTATTAACGTTAGTTGAAAAGAATTCAGATTCAGTATCTCTATGACTTTAACTCTTTTTTTACATTTTTATTCTTCCATTACAGTAACCTCTCTCTCACGGCTTGAGCAAATATTATGCCAATTTCATGCTTTTTTTATGTGATATCAATTAAAAACTGAGAACCACCATTGATAAGAGCAAAAGAGAAGGGAGAGAATTGAGATCATAACCCTCCCTCTCTCTCATCAAACTTTGTGCAAATAGGAACATGAAGGCCTTTTATTATAAAAGTTTTGTAATTAGCTTAGGTTACCTATTAATTAACATAATTAAATCGCTTGGTTTGAATTATTTCTATTCTACTCTATTATTTCTCTTTTTCTCTCTATGTCACTTTCGTGAATGCAATAAGAAGTCAAATATTCCTTCCAGTCTTAGACTCTTGAATATAAACAACAACAAAAACTAACGCTAGTTATTAAGAAAAAAAATTTAAAATAAAAATTAATTATATTTGAGATAACTTATATAAGACGACTTTTTTTTTTTTTTTTTTATATTTGTTGCACGATTTTCTCTTCATTTAAACCATACCAAAAAAATCTGATTTGTAGGACAATGCATCATGACCTTTGGTTGAAATTCTACTTTAGCTAGAGTTACTATAATTCATTTCCAAATTAAATAGACTGGTTCTTGTTTGGTTTGATTTGTTCCAAATCCATCCTAGACATATGGTAATCGCATAACCAAGGTGCCCCTAACTCACTATTCTTTCCAAATTGAATTTTTTAAAAAAAAAAAACAATTGAAAAGAATAATCTTTAATATAATGGTCCGTCATTAATGACCGAGTATTAATGCAGTTCACCTTCATACATTATTATATCAGTGCAACTTTTCCATGGTTTATAGATTTGCAGAAACCGTGTGTACATATAGGCTAAAGCTTTTAAGTGGAAGAATATTCTCCGTATTCCTACGTGATATTGGCTTCATCGTGAGATGTTTCAATAAACTCATAG
The DNA here is from genome assembly GCF_004193775.1 of Glycine soja. NCBI lineage: Eukaryota > Viridiplantae > Streptophyta > Magnoliopsida > Fabales > Fabaceae > Glycine > Glycine soja. Next base: position 16,306,916 of record NC_041008.1, on the reverse strand, counting down.
TTTTGTCTGCTACTCTTCTCAATCAAATGAAATAGTTAAGTTTGTTCGCTTAAAAAAAACTCATACTTTTGTCTTATTATTAATTTTCGTATTAGAAGTTGATATAAAAGTATGTTGGAAAATAAAATAAAATATTTAAATTTGCAATGATAGATAGTTTTTAACGATCAAATTATAATTATATTTAATTAATTATTTGGTCTTTATAATTTTATAATTTATACATTTTAGTTTCTATAGTTTGAAATTAATCTTTTTAGTTTTTATAATTTATATTTTAATTTTCTGTTAGTTTTTATAGTTTAAAATTGATTTATTTAGTTTTTGTAATTTATATTTTAATTCTTTTTTAGTTCTTATGATTTGAAAGTGATTTTTTTAGTTTATATAATTTGTATTTTAATTACCTTTTAATACTTACTACAACATATATATATATATATATATATATATATATATATATATATATATATATATATATATATATATATATATATATATAATTAGCTATAAATTATCAACTATTTTATTATTATAAATTATCTTGATAAATTAGTTATAAATTATTTATTCATATTTTTGTAGTTAATTATAATTGATAATATTATTCATATTTTGATGGTAAAGACTAAAAAGAAATTTAAATATAAAGTATAAAATTAAAAAAACCACTTTTAAACTATAAAAACTAAAAAAAAATATAAAGATTAAAAAATCATTTTCAAACTATAAAGGCTAAAAAGAATTAAAATATAAATGATAAGAATTAAAAAATTACTAGGATCAAAAAAATAATTAAACCTTATAATTACTAAAGAAGATTAACTTAATTGATTGAACATCATATAAAGTATATCCTAATTGTAAATCCTAACATTGTCTTCAATTCATAGATAAAAAAATGATAAAATTACAAATTAGTAATTAAGTATATCTCTTTTATTATAAAGTATAAAATTAATTATTTTATTATTGTATACCCATTCATAGGTTTTTAATGTCAAACTATAAGTTCTTTTTTCAACCAAGAAAAAATAATCACTAGTTTATGTATTGTTCTCATATTTAATTGTATATTAATAAATCAAAATTATTGATTTTAATTAGAGGTCTCAAATTAAAATTAGAATATGTAATTATATTAAATATTTGATTGAAAAACCATTTATAATAATGATATCTAGTCTGAAAAAAATTATTTCCAACGGTGTATACATGCTCTATAAAAAATGAATTTAATTGAACATTTAAATAATCAAGTTTAGTGACAAAAGCTTATTCACACCGTTATTGCTAGAGTATAATCATTGAGAAACATAGAAGGCGTATATGAATTGCATATAAATTTTCAGCAGTTTTCGTGGAAAGTTGGGCCCCTGATGACCTTATATTTTATCTACCTAATGGATTTGATTAAACTTAGGGCTTCGTTCTGGTTTAATTGTGGAAAATTATAACTGTCTGTTTTAAGAATATCATATTATATTCTCTGTAGTACTTTTCGTTTATTTAATCGTTATTATTTATCATTTATATGGATTAAAGTATTCTTTATTTATTTATCAAATAAATAAATAAAATCAAGGTAAACTATTTATAAAAACAAAATAAAAAACTTACGGTGATTATTACTAGCACTACTTGCACGTATATAACGTGAGAATGTTATAATCTTTATCTTGATCTTCGTCTTCTTTTTCCCCCTCGTTAAATTCATAGTTTCAGAAATTATCCAAAAGAAATAAACTAAAAGTAAACTCTAATGAAGCAAAACTGATCCTAATACCCGTCTTCAAAAATGTAAAATACAATAAGGAACTATCTCATGTTAAACAGAATGAGTTCGTAGTATATGAAATGAATAAATCAAAGCTCAGTGGCATCTCGATCCATTGCTTTTCTTTATAATAAACATTTTATTAAATATAAAATGCAAAAAATTACTCTAATCTTTATACAAATATTAGAACGATACACTTAATACTAACAACTATACTCCAAAATATTAACACACTATTTATTAGTCAAGAATAGAGATAGCTGTCTTTTTTATCCAGTGAGGGTAATACAACCCCAAAATTAAGTTAATAATGTAACTTAAAACGTATTTATGAGCAGCATGTAAGTAAATAATGGGATTAATGTGACAAAAAAAAAACAATAATGGGATCGTCAAATTTAAGAGGAAATTCAACAATAAAATTATGGACTTTTGGATTAGGTGTATTCCAAGAAAAATTGAGGAAAAAGTTGTATACCAAGAAATCATTGACTCCTTCTTGATTGAATTAGGTGGCTTCCTGCTTGGATATTACAGTACTGATAAATCATTTTTATGGAAGAATTTATATGCAGATTGGGGTTTTTTTTCCCCTAAATATATATTCTCTTTTTTTTCTTTTTAATCTACATTATTTTATAATTTAATTTCCAATATATACTATTTGGGACTTTCTCTCTTCTTTTTGTTTTTTTTTAAATTTAAAATATTATAAAATATAAATATTATATTATATAATTTTTTAATTGGTTTTAAAATTACTTATTTATTAAATTAAATTTTATAATTTTGTATTTTAATTTTTTTAAAGAAAATGATATTATTAAATATAATTATTTTTTTATTATTTAACTTACTTAACATATTTTTTAGGTGAATATTTTTATTTAAAATTTGAATTTTCTAATAAAATTATTTTTAATATAATTATATTACTAAATATAATTAGTTTGTTTATGTCATTAGATTTAATTAAAAATGAGAAGACTTTTTGTTTAACAATTTATTTATAGAAAAATATTATATTGCATTATCAATAAAATACTTGAAAAATTACACTTGGATAAGGAAAAATTTGAGATGGAAATATATTAGGACAATTGTTTCTGTTATGACCATGTTGTCGACAAATTCCATATTTTTTCTACTTCCCCGTTCATTTTCTTCTTTGTCCATCTCAATAGGAATGCGGGTTGAAACGGAACATAGTTCATGAAATCAACATTGACAGATTTACAAGCAACTATGACATGAGAATACGATAAGTGTTTAGCCTGATATTCACCACAATCACTCTTTTGAGATTGTAACATTACTCTAAACCTTCTACGTGGTCTGGGTGTTTGAAGTGTGGATTAAGTCTCTATTATAATAAAAGTGTGATTGTGTCTGTCGTATTCATTTGCAATGTGTGTATTAGATTCTTGTTGACCATTATTCATTGCATCAGAGATGACTTCAGAATACTATGAGTCAAAGTTGATCATTGCCTGAGTTTGTTGACCTCTAATAACAAAGAGTTGTGCGGTTTTGAAATACATCTCCTCAACCAACGATGACTGGTAGTCATATGTCCCCAATGTTTTCCCTCATCAAAGCATTGTACCCAATTTTGTTTGGGTAATTGATCAAGCCATTTAGCTGTACTTGGCTTATTCGCACGGATATCCCTAAGATGTCGCCAGTACATCTTCTCAGTGTATGCGTAACCTATAAATATTCAATCAATCTATTACGTTATAAAATTTGATAGAAAGTAAAATTTAAAGAATATATAAAATAGATTCTCACCAGCCAGCATGAGTGATTTTTTTATATGTTTACAGTTTGAATTATCGCAAAGAAAGTTTTGTGCAATGTGGCGCAGACATAAGAGATGGAATGTGTCCTGAACCCATAAGTTAGTTGGGTTGTTGTAGGCACTTATAATTATAATTGTGGGGTGTCTGTATGAGATGAGAGAAATATTAATTTGCGGAGTAACATGTCTTTCCAAATTCTTTAGAAAAAAACCCATAAGTTGGAGTTGTCTCTCATTCTACAATGGCATGGGCAATCGAGAAGATATGGTTAGCTTCATCTTGTGCGATAACTAGCAACAATGTGCTAGTATACTTCTCGTAAAGTCATGTGCCATTTACTTGTACTATGGGTTTGCAATATGCAAAGCCTTTAATGCATGAACCAAATGACCAAAAGACACACTTAAACATTCTTTTGCTCGGTACAATTTCTCCTCCGTCATACACAGATCCTGTTTGAGCAGCGACCACAGTCTTGGGAAAAGAAGATTACGAAGCTCCCAAAAGTTTTGGCAGTTTGGCATATGATTCTTGTAGGATGGGATATAATTCATGAACGTTTTGATCTCTGCAATCAACATCTTGATGGAGACGCTTGGGTTTGTTTTGACAATTGGTTGGATGATCTGTGCTATGACGTGTTTGTCAAGTTTCCGATTATCTTGTCTGAGCATTGGCGCAAGACAAGTGTGATGACCTCTGATATTCTTGATAATAGATTTGTTATGCCTATTTAAATTGCATGCGCCTAAGTTCCATGTACAACCATTTTTATGTAATTTACACATGAAGTTTAGCCTTCTCTGGTCATAATAAATTGTTCTGCGGTCAAAATGATTTATGATGTTCTATTCTTTGACTACTCGAATATATTGTGCTTTTTCATCGAAGGCCATGCCAACCTCGAGTGCACCTATTGGTGGTTGTACATTATGTTGCTATTGAACAAAATGGTGTCGATCAATGTAGTGTGGTAGGTGGTCAGAGTTCAAGTCTACTGGACACCTAGGTTGGTGATACTGCAATGGAGGAGACAGAGGTGTCGTTGGTCTGCCAACACCTTCGTCATCGCTTTGGTGATCACTTTGGTCATCACTATCCTCATTGATGTTATCAAAGAACTATTGGTCCTCATCCTCACTAAAATCATTTATGTTTTCATCATGAAATCGTATAATGGGATCTTCGTTAGCGATGATATGTTCATTTCGATTTGATATTTGCGTTTGTGGTTGTTGTGAAGGTGGCATAAAGGGATGTGAAGGATGGTTTTGTTTGTCAAAGGAGGTTTGTTGGGCATAAAAAAAAGATGGATTTTTGGATAATAGTTGTGTGTATGAAGTATAAATGTCAAAGGGGTCTCGTGTTTCAAGGTTATTGTATGAAGATATTGATGTCTATGTTGTTATACGGTAATTGTTATGGAGGCGATAGTTGTTATTGTTGACATGAGGGTTGTGATGATGATGGTTGTGGTTGAAGAATAAGGTCAGTAACAACATAGAATTTGACATAATTCAATTGTGGATTCGAAAGAATTGTTTCCATCGCGCCTTTGAGATTGTCATTTTCTTGTAGTTGTGCTAAAATATAACTGTGTCTGACCCTGATGAAACGAAATAGGTACATAAAATAAAAATTGAGCAACTTTTTCAATTGCTCGAGTAGGGAGACGATTGTTAATTTTTCGAATGAATTGTGTAAACCTAATAGAATGATTGACGTAAATAAATATTGGGTTCACAGATATGTACACCGATCCACAAATTGGGTCGTCTGCAATGTAACCATTGTGATAAATGATGGTCGAAATTCTTTAGGTGGAGCCATTGTGGTAAAGGAATGGATAGAGATAATAACAAAAAAGAGTTCTCGGCTAAGTAGTAGTGAGGGTGCTGCTCTGATACTTAGTGTCTTTTCTCCTTGACTTATCTCCCTTTGTATAGTTGTTGCAGTGGATTTGGCCCTGATACCAAAAAATCTCTTATTTATATTTTTTATATCTTTTGGATTTGTTTTACTTTTCTTTTCATATCTGCAAGCCATAGATAAGAAAAATATCAATTCATATCATTTAAGCAAAAAATAATTGCTAATTAAATATCTTTAAAAATATTTTCAATATATTTTTATTATAAAAAATAGCTCATATTTAATAGTTATCAATATCTTTTGGATATTTTAATCTTTTCTTTTCATATCTGCAAGTCATAAATAATAAAAATATCAATTCTTATCACTTAAGCAAAAAATAACTGCTAAATAAATATTTTTAAATATATTTTTAATATATTTTTATTTAAAGATATTTTTAATATAGTAGTTACTACTTTTTGAAATTTTATATCTATTGTATAAGATAGATGTATCAATTATTTTTTTACTGTATTTTTTAGTTTATTTTAATATTACTAACTAATTTTCTTATTTTTTTAATTAACGAACATAACAAAAAAAATATTAACAGCACATATATTTAACTACAAAAGTACATACAATTATACTCTAATTTTATCTAATTTTTTTTTATTTTTCTTTATCTGTATATTTTTTCTTTTAAAAAATAAAAAATTATAAAATTTAATTTAATAAATAAGTAATTTTAAAATCAATTAAAAAAATTATACAATATAATATTTATATTTTATAATATTTTAAATTAAAAAAAATAAAAAGAAGAGAGAAAATCTCAAGTAGTGTATATTAAAAATTAAATTATAAAATAGTATAGATTGAAAAAAAAAAGTGTATTTACGGAAAAATCGCAGAATTGCGATCAAATGAATTAATTACGGAATTTTATGGCATCTCAAAATAAAGACAACGCAACAAAATTGTTGAGAGGAAAGGTAATTATTTTGGACGGTGATTTCAAAAAGATTTTGCTTGTGATTAGGAAGGGATGAGACGAGATATTGTTGGTTCTACCATAAATGCTTCTAACATATGGAATGTTTCCATGGTCTTGAGGCTTACAAGGAACATCAGGTTAGGTGCTACAACTAATTAATAATGTAGACTGACATCATATAAGAGAATTCACAGATTTGGATTACGCGGATTTGGAACGGTAGTTACAACCAAGATCAAAATGGTGAGAGTGAAATAAAGATTCTAGAAGATCTAAAAATTTAGGAATGTGCAGATCCATTACTACCTTCGGTTTATTTTGTCTATCCTAACCTGTTACGTACAAAACATTAGCATGTCAAACTATTTTCAAGAGTGGAGAATTCTAGAACCAACTCTAAATTTTGTTCAACATGTTAATGAATTTGTTATCTCATTATTTTCTGAGAATAAAATCCAATATTTAAGTTCCGATTCAGTTTGTTAATATGGTGAAAACAATGAGATAGAAGGTGAATGATTTACCTTGAGTTTCTAAAATGAAATCAAATGTTCTTTGAAGAAAGAGAATGAAAAAATAAAAATTTGTAATTATCTAAAGAGAAAGCTGCAATTTAATTACCATATATCTTTTCTTATATAAAATTTCCAACTTTTTAATCGGTGTATATGTAATGGACTAATATAAAAATATCAATGATAAATTATTATTTAAATGATATTTTATGTGAATTTTTATATTATTTTATGTATTTTTTAAGTAAAATTGACGTTTGAATATTAATTTTTATCTTCCAGATATACTATCCTTCCAAATGAAAAAAATAAAATATATATATAAATTTAAGATGTGATACTATTTTCATTTAATAATTAATCATATAAAGTAGAGTATGAGTTATATATGTAGAATACTCTTTCCTAAAATAATTAGCAGTAGTGCTGCCTCAAAACCATAGGTGCTAACTTCATAATAATTGTCTCAAAAAATTTGGCAGGTTTCCGTTAACTATCATTAATCCATTTATAAATTAGTTGGAAATTTTTAGTATTTAAAGGAGGAAGAACAACTGCTTGCAGTTTTTTTTTTGACAAGCAACTGCTTGCGTATTTTATATTTGTTGCACGAGTTTCTCTTCAATTAAACCATAAAAAATATGAGTTTGTAAGACAATGGATCATGACCTTTGGTTGAAATTCTACTTTAGCTTGAGTTACTATAATTCATTTCCAAATAGACGGGTTCTTATTTGGTTTGATTTGTTCCAATTGAAAAGTTTTTTTTTTTTTACCAAAAAAATTGAAAAGAATAGTCTTTAATGGTTCGTCATTAATGACCGAGTATTAATGCAGTGCACCTTCATACATTATATCAGTGCAACTTTTCCATGGTTTATACATTTTCAGAAACCGTGTGTACACATATAGGATAAAGCTTTTATCTACACTACAAGAAAAATAACTTATGACTACAGATAAAAATTATCACTAAATGTTAAAAATATGTATGCAAATATAATAAAGATTTTGTTCTAAGGACATTTTGACCGTCAATTTTAAAGAAATGCATAGTAACGGATTATAATCTATCAATAAATATTTTATCCACGAATTTACTTTCACCTGCAATTACATTTAATTGTCATTATATATGATTCCTACCATCCATAATGTACATAGATAAAAGTCATTAACTTATGTCTACCATTGAAAAGAAAAACTACAAATACAAATCATTTACTTGTGCTAATAGACTTTAATCATGGGTAAAAGTCACATAATAAAAAAATCACATTGCTCATTATCTATTGAGATACTTTATGTTTTCAAATTATTATTAATCTAGATAAAATCAATATCAATTATATCTAAGTTAATTGTGTATCTTTATGTTTTCTCCCACGATCTTTCTCCCCTCATAACTTTATGTATTTATTTTTGATTTTTTTTATTCTAACTCATTCTTACACATATTTTTATATTATATTTCTTTTGTTTATTACTAATTAGTGTTTTAATTAATTTAATAGGCCTTTCAGGGATATGCAGTTGGAAATGACCATTGTCAATGAGAAGACAATTTATATAAAAAAAAAGGAAGAGAAAGAATATTTTTTCAAAGCCAAAATTATTATAATTTTCTTATGGCTAATTAATTATTTTTATTTTTAGTTGTGTTAAGTTTGTTTCTAATTTTTTTATACGAAATATGTTATTTATTGAACAAAATTCAAGAAATTATAATTAAAAATTATTATAATATATTAATTTTTTTACACAATAGTACAATAAAAAATGCGGACACACAAGCATGACAACACCTAGTAAACTAATAGAAGAATTATATTTGCTCAAACATAGACACTTTAAGTAACCAAAATAATCAAAGTGAAATTTTTTAAACTTAGGAGAATCAAACTGAAATAAACAACAAAAATGAGGGACCAAAATTTGAAGGATTTGTTCTTAGTAAAGAAACCATTGCTGCAAAAATCAAGTTTTTCTCCTCCTGTTGTTAAACTATTCAAATCGAAGGGAAACTAGTTATGAGAAAATCAGATAGGAAGATATTCTTTGATCAAGGGGAAGATGTTTCACACTTCTGGCCTGTTTGTTTCTCTTAATTTTTTTTAATTTTAAAAACGGTTTTGCAAAACAATTTTATACTGTTCACTAGTTAAATGCTTAAATTCTTGTGGTACTGACGGTTGACATTCTGTTTTATGTTCAACTTCAACCACATTTCCGAAACATGTGTTTTAAATTAAAAACTAAAAACCAAAACCAGGTAAAAATGTTTTCTCATCTTCATTTTTTAATTCTGCTATGTGCATATGTAATCCTGATCAATCCAGTGTCTCATAACTCGTGTGTACGTAGATAACAGATGAAGTGTTAGTTCTGATTTCAGATGTTATCTGTTACGAGATAAGATAACAGATGACACTGCAATATGCATGTGTATGGAGTTGGCCCCTTATAACCTTTTGAAAGGGAGAATAAAAGGAGTAAAGAATGATAGTCGTGGTTTTTGAAAACTACCCCCTCCAGTAAGTTATGTCACCGTGTTGATGTTGAAACTATTTTTACCTGTCAAATAATTCTCTTGGTTTTTGAATTTTAGAAAACTGAAAGACTGTTTTTGATAAGAGAAACAAACAGGCCATTATTCTTTTCCTGTACACTTTTCCTCTTTTCTTTCCAAAAACTGAGTTCTTGGGTCCATAGTTTTATTTTTCTCCATTCCTTCACATTTAAGCAAACTATTTGAAAGAAAAGACAAAACAAATTTTCACAAGAAGATCAACAGTTGAAAGTAAAAAGAAAGTGTAGAATCAAATCCATGAGAGGCTGAAAATTGATTTTTGAAAAATTAAAATTAAAATTTAGTCTTTAAATATATAAAAAGTGTGATAAATTAATCTTAAATTTATATTTTTTATCTTTTTGTATATTTTATATATATTTAAGGACAAAAGTTATATTTTTCATTTTTTAAAGATCAATTTATTACTATGTCATATTAAGACTAATCTAACAATTTATAAAAAAAAAACATGCACTTTTTTGTTCTATTTATTTTCCAGATGTACGTTATGAATAATTTGAAATCCTCTTACATCATTCTCTTAAGAATCCTTGTACTATTCTCTTACAAATCCTCATAAGTTAAGAATAATTTATTTTTTATTCAATACTTTTTATTCAAGAATAGTGCTAACTAATATTCTAAAGATAGTATTTAAGGAATTAAAAAAATTATAATTAATGTAGTAATCATAAGAAATTATAAATTTTTTTTTAATAATGTAATTTTTTGTCTTTTAATTAAAAAATTATACTTTAAGAAAACTTAAAGAGTATCCTAAAGATACTCATTATCATTCTCCTTTATTCAATACTTACTATTCAATATTTACTTTTTCTAATATTTCGTTTTATTCAATACTTACTATTCAATATTTACTTTTTCTAATATTTCGTTCTTATTTTCAAAAGGGTATATATATCTCTGATTGTGAACTTACAGTCAATTCTTTCAGATGAGTTGTTTTGGTGTTTCGATTCTTCTTGTTTTTTTTTAATCAGCAAATAAAAAAATAATATATAAAAGATGGTACAATCGGTATCATAACCCTTCTACAAGTGGACCTTGGAAGCTTTATACGGTTAGAAACGATTTATAACACTAGCTGGTAAAAATAGAAACTAACCATTAAAACCCTGACCACCAATTACTGTTTAACCCAATACTGCATCAGCTTCACGAAATAGTTTTGGTGCATCAACACTCTTTAAGTACCATACTTTTCAAACAAAACATATGGTTCCAATATGAATAAATGCCAACTAGAGTTCCAACTGCATTGTTCAAGAATTTAAAGTGAAAAATATTTATTCAACAGTGTAACACACCGTTAGTTTAATGGGCGCCTTGAAACAATCATTTGCTTTTCCTATTTATCACCGTTCAATATAATAAAAATTAAATAAGAATACGGTGTTTCCCTAAAGTCTTTGCTTTTCTTTAGTCTTCTTATTGCTTTTGTCAGTCATTTGCTTTTCTTTAATCTTCTGCTTATTGCTTTTCTTAGTCATTTGCTTTTCTTTAATCTTCTTCTTATTGCTTTTCTTAGTCATTTGCTTTTCTTAGTCATTTGCTTTTCTTCAGCTTCTTCTTATTGTTTTTGTTAGACATTTGCTTTTGCTCATTCGCCTCACTCATTATCTCCCAAAATCTCATTTCCACGATCATCGTTTTACTCGTTTCCACGATCGGTATCAGTGCTTCAGGTAATATCCATTTATCTTCTTTATAGTGTTCATGGTTTTGGTTTGTCAGAGCTATTTCATCTTTGTATTATAGACATGAAAACTTATTTGTGTTAATACATTAGTAACCATCTCAGCAATAAGTCATGTAAGTAGTAATAATCTAGCAAGTTATGCTAATAACTATGAGAAAATGTGACTTTTATCTTATGAGTAGCTTATTAGTATGACATCCTAATCGATTGAACTAATAAGTTATTTATATTAAAAAATAATTAATATCGTTATATAAAATCTTAAAATTTTTAATGTACTTTTAATATATATAAGTTTACTAATAATTAATTTTGATTTATTTTTTTATATATAAATTTTTATTAAATCTATTTGTGTGAATTTATGTAAATGATCAATCTGTATGGACCTATATCTGTATCGGTTTATACGAATTGTTAATCCTTATATACGATTGTAAAGACAATGTTGGAATTATGAAAATGACTGCTGCAGGAAGGAAAAGAAAACTCCATTACTGAGAAGAGTAGCAGCACTCCTTCATGATTTTTAATGCAGCCCAATATAATTATTTTTTTGTGAAAAAAAATTATTTTTTAATTTCCAGTGGTCACTTTTAGCAGGAACCTTGTTTTTACCGACTGAATTTGCATTTCTCATTTTGCATCCTTGTGTAGTCAATAGAATTTTTTTGTTTCAGGTTTTAAGATTTTTCCAAGTTTGCTGTTGCTACCATGTCCGAGCAAGTTTCGTTGAAACTCATGGAAAATAAAGAGAGCGACAATGTTATATTTGCAGAGGCAGGACAAGACTTTGTGGGTGTTGCTACCATGCCTGGGCAAGTTTCGTTGAAACTTGTAGTAAACAAAGAAACCAATAAGGTGGTATTTGCAGAGGCAGGTAAGGACTTTGTGGATGTTCTCTTGAGCTTCTTAACATTCCCTTTAGGAACCATCGCCAGGCTTGTGCAAAAGGACTCAGATGTCGGTCCAGTTCAAGTTGGTTGTCTAAGCTCACTCTATGAAAGTGTGGCAAATCTTGAAAAAGAGTGTCTCTGGACAGAGGCATGCAAGGAAATGCTATTGCAGCCAAGGAACTCTTCAGAAGATTATTGCAGGAGTCTCAAACTTAACATTGATGACACTGAGCCCACAAAGCACTTCATGTGTACGAGCAATCTTGATTGCGCATATAGCCAATTGAGCACTTACCCAAATGGAAGATGTGCCTGTGGGTTTGCTATGACCACTTTAGTTTTTGTTGATGACAAAGTCTACAAAGGATTTGTAAATGGTGGTGCCACTTTTATCGTTACAGATGATCTGGTTGTCCTTCCAAACACAATGGATACAGGTCTTAGTTTCTTTCAGAGTTGCGGAGTAAAATGTTTGAGTTCAGTACAGACAATTACATTAACTGTCACCAAGAAAAAGGTTAATAATTCATTGTTTATTACTACTTTCTCATTACATATACCACCTGCAAATTATTTTCTTTTTTAATCTATCTATTAATCAATTCCTAGCTAGCTACTGAATGTGATTTTTATTTATTGAGTATGCTTTGTGCAGGTATTGGATCTGCTCAAGTGTTCTTTATTGTCCAAGTCAACTTTGACAGATTTGTTCTTGGTAAAGAAACCATTTCTCGAGAACTCAAGTTTTTCTCCTGCTGTTGTTGAAAACAGTAGTACTATCCAAATCAAAATAAAGCTAGTTATGAGAAAATCAGATGGGAAGATATTGTTTGCTGAAGGAGAAGAAGATTTTGCTGACTTTCTTTTGAGTTTTCTCACTTTACCTCTGGGGGGAGTGGTGCGTATGTTAGGAGGATATTCTTCAATGGGCAGTGTTGATGGGTTGTACAAGAGCATAGCTGATTTAAATGAAAACAAATATTTGATATCAGAGAAAGTGAAGAATAGGCTTGTTGATCCTGGCCTTGCCCCGCAGTTCCAAACAAAAATAGCCAACCAGATGTTACCGATTTGTGAACAAATTTCAGAGTATTATTATTGTTATCCGTTTGATCATTATACAGAATTTATTTTTCGCAATCAATTCTATAAAACTGATTATTATGAATATGAGAATTATGAGAAGTTTGAACGTTATACACGGTTGGTGTTAGTAGATCCTAAGTCATCTGAAGGAAGCATTGAAGGTAATGGCTATGCCAAGGGACCAGCAATGTTTATGGCTACTGATGACTTGGTTGTCGCACCTATGTCTCCAATTTCGGGTTTATCTTTACTCAGCCGTTTAAATATACCTCTTAGTGACTTGAAGGAAAAAGTTGTTGTCATTGGCATTAAGGAGGTATGAAAGTTTTCTGAATCATAGCTTTACTGCTTTGTCTTGGTTTTGTGTTCATGCTAGTCTGATACTCATTATGCAATGTTGCCATGATGTAGGGTTTTAACATATTGAAAGCATCTTTAATCTCAAGATCAGCTCTAACAAATGGTCTCAGCCACTTGCTTACTGATGTTAAGGAGGAGCAATAATATATCGTCAACACTGCTGTGTTTAAGAGACATCATATCTATCTTTAGGGGAATTTGGTTTGTAATTGAAATGAAAGTTCTTTTTGAAGTAGTTGAATGTGACTCTTCTTTTAGTATTTATAGAGCACTAGGAATTAAGAATGAATTTCGGACACCCATTACTAAAAAAATCCTATTTTACGACGCACATTCTACGTCGGTCTTATATAACCCCACGTAGTAGTGCACATGGTGACATTTACGTAAATATATAAGTTTTTTATGTGGTGCATTTCGTATACAATGATGTTTCATTTGAACCCCACCTTTGTAGCTTTGGTGGAACTTATCTAAGACGGTGCATTTATAGACACTGTCGTAGAAATAGTTAGATACAAAGACGGTGTTACTCATACACCGTCATTAATTTTGTACTTTATATACTCCTGTTTCGCGGTGATTGAACACTCTCGTGTCCTCCAAAAACCTATAGCGCGTTGTTGCCTGAACTCATCCCACCGTCGACTCCGTCATGCCCACCCTCACATTGCGTTTCCCTGACCTCCGCAAAAGGAAGCTGAAGTCGACTCCCTAGCTATTGTTCCCACCACCGCCACGTAGCCGAAGTCGTGCCCTTTGGAGTGGTGTCGCCACCTTGCTAGTGTGAAGGTAAGGATGTCGATGTTTTTGAGTTCTTGTTTGGTAATGGTTGAAGGTGTTATAGTATTAAGGGTTTACTTAAGTAAGACTTTTAAAATGTGATTATCGACTTGTTGAGTTGCCCTGACAATGTCATCGTTGAATATGCGAAAAGGATTTGAAGGCCAAAGGGTTTACTTAAGTCAGAGTACTAGGGAAGTTTATGTTCTTGGTTGTTTTGGTTTCGCCTTTTTCGTATCTGGATTGGTGCACTTCGAGCATAACTTGTTGGATTTATTAGATATGCATTTGTGGTTTGGATTATTTTCCTCCATTATTAGATATGCATAACCAGTTGGATTCAAATGACAAAAGGAATCTACGTTACTGTACTAATTTTCTTCTTCACACTGATTAAGGGTTATTATTATAATTATAAAAATGCACAAGTGGTTGGATACAATTTTCGTCTTGCCCCATCTGAACTATTTCTTGATACATGAATGACACTGTTCAATAATGTATTTTTTTATTTGCGTTGTGTACTTTTTTGGTTTGATGAATAGTATGAGACTTATGGTTAAGCTTCAACTGAAACTAAGAGTCCAAGAATTGCTATTCGAGTTGGATAATTATTTGGACTAGGTTTTGGAAAAGTCTAAAAGAAATGCTCTTGGCTCATGGCTGGAATAGAACTATCCCCACATTTGTAATAATATATGGTTCCAGCTTGAACACCTACATGAAGAAAGAAATATGTCTGAGCTTAGTCCTAACAAATTAGAGTCATTAATTGTAGTTATTATTCAATTGATACCATTCTTTTTGTTTTCATATAGTGACTCAGAATTTATTTTTAACATATCATCATAAAAATCTTATACTTTGTAGCTTCATAAATTTAAAGAAAATAAATAGTAATGTTCTTAACAACAAACAATTAAATATTGTTATATGATTGGGGATATGATTAGAAGAGTAATAAATCAGAAATTTGAAACTGCAGTGAACAAAGTTATCTCTAGGTTTGAATTAATTTTGTTACATTTTTCAGAGGAACTTAGATCAATTGGAAGAGTTACTCAAGAAGGTTAAATTGAAGACCATAAGGACTGAACCACCTTCTGAATCTATTGCTGGCATAAGGTACTTTTTGTTTATTAATTTTGATTATGCATTTAGAAATTATTAAAAATAAAAAATTTTCTTATGGGTTGTTATTGGTTGGTAAGTTGGTGTATCTTAGTTTCACTTGTTGATTGGTAAGTTGGTATTGCATACTGAAAATCATTGGATAAAAGAACAATTAGAAAAAGTGGTTGAAACTTCAACAAAAATAAGGCAACTTTTTTTGTTTCACTGTTTTTTTATAAGAGAAACAAACGACATGGTAATCAACATGTTTCATATCTAGCACGGTAAATAAATTGTTGAGAACAAAAGGCATTGTCTAGATCAACTGCAGCAAAAGTGCCAAGTTTGGCTGTTTATTGTCTATAACTAAAAGGGGAAATTTTAATTAAGAGGATTTTAGCACTGAGGAAGATATATGATCAGATTTTATTGAGAGCTAAGAGGGAGGGAGGGATGCTTTTCTACATGGTAATCATAACTATACAGAATATAGATTCTTCAATTAGCTTGTTACTTTATCCTAGTAGGAAATTAAATGCATGCATGTCAATATTCTATTTCCCCCACCCCCACCTTAAAAGTACTATATATTATTGTTTAGCTTCTTCATAGTCTATTTAATGTTGTTGTTAATTAAGCTATCGGTGAGCATAAAATTTGGGGTTACCTTTGCATTTAAAGGGGAAAATGGAAAACTTTGCTTAATAGTAGCACTTGTTCTCTAGTTGTTTCACTGTTTGTTTACTTGATTAGCCTTTGTCAATTATATTTATTTTCCCCCTTAAACCTATGAGTTAGTGCATCCACACTCTGACTTCCAATTTAGGAAGGAAAGGATATTGAAAGGTAGGTTTATAATTGGTCCTCCACTATTAATAAAATAATCATTCCAATGAATTATAGAACCACTAGCTTGATAGTGCTTAAACGCATGAAGTAGGTTTCGTAGACAACCCTATAAAAAAAAGGTTTCGCAGACAAACGACTAGGAGGAATTGATTACCTGAGAACCCCCTTCATTAAAACCATTTAGGTGTGGTAAATGCGTGCCAAGGTTTTGGCACAAACCTTTATCTAATGGTTCCACTGAGTTGTGGGTCATAGTTCCATCAGGAATGTTATTGTGGACTGCTGGGTTTCGATGAGGGTGTTGCCCATAAAAGGGTGGTGTTGAGGAATCTTCAAGGTATATTGGGTGTGACAAATAATTAATTGATTGCAATATCTGAAATCACCAAAAAGCCATCAAATCCCAACTCAGGAAAAAAAACCAATAATTTTTAGTTTCCTTTTTTAGTTCAAAAAGCAAACCCATTATCTAGAGCCCTGAAACTTACATCTTTTGACATTAGACTGTCAATACTAAAATCCAGGCTGCTGTTAACAGAAGCCATCTTCATACGCACAAATTGCAACTACCAAAAATGAATTCTTAATGAGCAACAAATCTAAAATCTTATTATTAACAGTGTATATATATATATATATAGAGAGAGAGAGAGAGAGAGAGAGAGAGAGAGAGATACTATCAATCAATGAAACAAGTTTGACTTTTAAGGAAATTATTCTATAAGTCAACAAACTCACCTGTGGTGTTTCCTATGCATCGATCAAGAGCAAACTTGTGTCAGCCCAGAGTATAACAAGCAAATTTATATAATTGCATAATATCAACATTGTGACAATACAAGGAAACCACCCTCTGGTTCAAAGCAAATATAAAATTAAAGCACAAATACATATGTAGTCATAAATATGAGTAATCTTCATTTAGTGCATTAATTGTGCTTTCATTAATTGTGCAATCATAAATATTATAAGAAACAATTTGCTAATGTTTTAATTGTGAACATTTTGCGTTACTATTTCATTCATCATTAGATTATCTGTTATAAACATAAACTATTTCTGTTCTGATTTCTAAAATTTTACTATCATGATTAAATCGTTTAGCATAAACTGTTTTTGGATGTATTGTGCTTCTCCGTCTGAGAAAATGTTACGCATCAAAAGTACTTCCTGTTTCTAGAGATGTTCAAATTAATACAGTGCCAAACCTTGGAAAGGAATGTGGGTATTTCAGTACAGATGATTTATGCATTATTTAATGATTCCATCATTTTATCACAGTTCAGACTTTGATCAAACCATATATGGAGAGAGATTTATTAAAGCATTTGATAATTCTTTAGTATGGATAGTCTGTGGTTGGTCAGTCTAGATAGAAATGATGTGTGCCTAAAGTGCATCTTTTTAATTCATGCTAGTTATAAACTTGAATATTATTGTGCTGCATCTATAACTTTATTCCAATTTAGCTAACACAGTGGTATTTTATCCATAACATCACTATTTTATAACTGGTCTGTTGTTCTATATCTGATTCTTGAGTTATTAACTAGCAGTTGCCAATTGTTACAGTTGGATGGAAACAGTCATGTAATATATGCAGAGGAAGAAGCAGCTGGAACTCGCCTTCTAATAGATGGAAGGACTTGCTTGCTTCAGGTGAAATGAGTTCATTTTAACCTTAACTATTCCTTTTGTGGATGAGGTAAGTTTCTAAACCTCTTCTGAGATATTTGGTTGCAGATGAGGTAAGCTTTTGAGATATTTGGTTGCAGATGGCAGTCATGTTGATGCTGACACACCGTATGCTGAAGTTGAGGTCATGAAAATGTGCATGCCTCTTCTTTCGCCTGCATCTGGGATTATTCATTTCAAAATGTCTGAAGGTCAAGCAATGCAGGTATATAGCATTGTATTCCACATTGGAAGTACAGGTGTTCATATTGAAAGAGATAATAAAATAGTATCACTATTTGCAGGCTGGTGAACTTATAGCAAGGCTTCATCTGGATGATCCTTCAGCTGTAAGAAAGGCAGAACCCTTCACTGGGAGCTTCCCAGTTCTGGGACCTCCTACTGCAATTTCTGGTAAAGTTCATCAGAAATGCGCTGCAAGCTTAAATGCCGCACGGATGATTCTTTCTGGGTATGACCACAATATTGATGAAGTGAGTAAATTCTTCACCTTGATTCATTAACATTGATGAGGGTGGAAGAGAGAGCCATGCCCATATAATTGTTCAATTCCTATTTGATGAGTATCTTTCTGTTGAAGAATTATTTAGCGATAATATTCAGGTTATTATGATTATTCAACTGCTTGTACTAATATTATGTGGGTAAATCTGTTATGACCTTTTATGATTTCTACCCTCCAAAGTAGTTTTTTCTGGGTGATGTTAAAACTTACAAGAATCTTTGATACATTGTTTTTTTGCATTACTATTTCTGGTTTTAACAACATTCTGATAGATCATTATATATTTTTTCTTTCTCTAAAACAAATGATTTCTTTATTGTCTTGGGGTGGTGTATATAAAAACTTATCAACACATTTTTGTTTTCTTTTTTTGCCTGTTCATTCCAATGTACAAATGATTGGTTTATGATGCAACAAAATCTAAATCAGGAACTAAATAGCTCTTTTAATATAAAAGATGTTTTCTTTATCTTTTACTTTTCTACAAGATTCATGTCCCTTTCCCTTAATGTCTAGGCTGATGTGACTGTTGATATATTGAAGATCTATTGAAGATTGTTGATATAGTGCTCTCTCATCAGATATGAAATTTTATAACATGTTCTGTTGGGTGTTTTGCTTCCTGGATATCTTGTTGACATTATACTGCAATTAGATTAACTGCATTTTGTGATTTTTAGGGAATCAAGAGTAAAAATAAGTTGATCTTGCAACTGATGGATAAATTGGTATAACCCAAATTACACTTTATGTTTATTTTTCCCATATAGTTTATTTTAGTTTATTTCCTAATATAATTATACTTTCTGCGTGAATGGTATAACCCAAATTTTGTGAGCAGGGGAACTAGAACAACGACGGTCGTTACGAGACCCGTCTTTATAGTGTTCTCCAACAACGACGGTCGTTCCACGACACGTCTTTATAGCTTCCTTCAACAACAACGGGTGTACATGACCCCGACGTTGAAATTTTAAAAAGCGACAACGGGTGCAACTTCCACCCCGTCTTTATAGCTTTCTGAAACAACGATGGACCCCTTTGATACCCGACATTGAAATGGATCCGAACAACAACGGTGCTCCGGTAAGTGCGTTGTTGACTTATGTTATATAACGACTATTGTTAATTGCGCACTGACGTTGTTTTCTGACATTACAAAGACAATGGTGGGGCTGACCGGTGTCGTTGTTGTCGACTTACAACGACATCTGTAACAAAGACGGTGGGGGGCCCGACGTAGATAACTTACTTTGACCGATGTAGAATCTGCTTTTTGTAGTTGCGACCTTTCGGTTTTGCTATGTAAATCATATTTAGCTCAAGTCTCAATATGTTCAAAAACTATTTCTTAATTACGTTGTGTTGTGAATGACTTGGGTAACTTCATCAAGTCCACGTTTGTTGTTGTTAAAGATTTATCTGTTTTATAATTAGTTGAGTTTCATGTTTATAATAAATTACTATGAATTTATTTACTAGTGTGTGTTTTGTTTACTCCTTGATTTGAACTATATATTTTTATCATGAGTAAATACATCTATTTCTGTGGATAACTATCCTTTCTGTAAAATAATTTTATTATGTTAAATATTTAAAAACTGTCATGGAATTAGTTGGATTCCTGGTCTTAAAGAATAATTGTGTATCCTTCTATAATTTTTTCTCATTAGTTTTGAGATCTCAAAGGAACTCATCTGAAGCTCCTCTCAGACCAAGTTTTCCCACTAAAAAAGTTAGAAAAAGGTTGTTCAACCTGACTTCCCTAGCCCAAGTAAAAGTCAAGGGGTCTAATTAAATTAAGTGAATATGATGTGTAAATGTTATAAATATCTTAGTATTATGTTTAATTTTTATGGATAAAATTTAGATTTTCATTAGTTTTTTTATTAATATTTTTTAAGAAAATTAGTAATATTAGTAAGAAAAATATAAATTATAAAGACTTTAATTAATATGATTTTCTTACACAAATATTATTAAATAGGAATTCATTGAATTGTGACATCTATTATGAAATGGATAATTGCAGCAGGTCTTTGGCATTTTATTTAGCAGAAAATTCAGCAAGCAGAAGGTACATATGATCCTTTTTTTTTAGCTCAAATGTGAATTAGGTCTAATGGTGAAATTAAAGAAGTCTGAAACTCGCCTCTCTCGGCTAACAAAAAAAATTAATAATTAACAATTAATATTTATCAATAAAAAAATTATATTCAGATACATATTCGTGCGCTTTGTACTCTATGTCTTTGGTAACTTTTTGCATTGCTCTTTTTGAATCAGGTGAGAAGTTAATTGCCGTCACAGTTAGACATCCACGTGGTTTTTCTCTAATGTGTGAATTCCAGAAGAGTCGATCGTGGAATTCTTAGCTTCTACAACACTATACATTTAATCACGATGACAATTGACAAACATTCTCAAATCAGAGCTCACTTCGTGTTCCACAAGATCCTCTGGATTCAGGGACAACAACATGCTGATATATCCTCAAAGAAACCGCAAAACGACACCTATTTTGCTGTATAAGTGGCTTCCAGGTGTCGTTGTCGTCTCCTTTGTTCTCTTCTGTGGTGATTTTTGCCGTTAAGCCTTATTAGGAATCTAATGAATCGGGTTAAGATGGGAATTTAAAATTTATGCTTGACTTATATGATGATAAAGAGGTTACTCAAATTTTATTTATTTATTTATTTAAAAGAGAGAAATTTAAAGCTTAAATTTGGTATACTTAAAAAATTTAAAATATATACCTGGTTTACTAATTTGCTTATTTTTTGCTATGGTTAAATACATAATTTAGCCCCTATATATACTGCAGATTCTCAAATTAATCAGTCCATATATGTAAAACCTTATTAAATAAGTTCCTCTCACACTATCTTAAGAGGTTGGGAATGATAAGGTTGACCTAATTTTTGGGTGGGGCAGGTAGCCAATTAAATTGGGAGGATTTTCTGTTCAGATACTGGTATAGAATTGGTTGGCTGGTTACTGAATATTTACGGGTATTTCATAATAACCATGTTAATATCTTGTAACCAATGGTGGTGACTTTTATGCAAATGGGATTTGGGGACCCTATATATTAATACATATTCCTTCTTAATTATCTCAAATACAAATAATAAAAGTTATTTAATTTTTATTTTAAATATAAGCAAATATCATTAATGGTTAATATGTTAATTTTTGTCAATGGAAAGACTTAATTAACTCACGAACTATTCATTTTTTCCGTTTTTTTTTTATCACAACTTAATCTTATATCTCCCTTCAGTCTTTTTTACCTCATAGTCTTCACCTCTACCTGCTTTGTCTTCGGGGTTTACCCCCACTCCCCAGCCTCTCTCCATGACTCCATCACTTACATTACATTTCCTCTCCCGACGACTCCTTTACGCGCCACATCTTTGTTTCGCCACCGCCCACAAAATATTTTATGAATAATAATGTAGTAAATATAATATAATTAATAATATTTTATTTTAATTAATAATTAAAGATAGAAACTAAAATAAATAAAATTTAAGTGATTAGTCTACAACAAAAATTAAAAAGTGAATTAACAATATAAAATATTAAAGTTTATATCCACTAAATAACTTCATGTCAACAGAAAAAAAAAAATATTAACTAAATAACTTCAATAAATTGTGATTTATATATTATTCCAAAGGCTTATACATGTTAATAGTTTATGCACCAACTATAGAAGCAAATAATACAAGAGGGTTTGAATTGTGTTTTTAGAAAATTTAAAACTTTTCTTAAGATTGTAAAACACATGTTTATGGTCCGAAGAATATAAAAGATTAGATGATGAGAAAAATGGTTTTTTTAAAAGATCTAAAAATAAATAAAAAAAGTCTTTTGTTAGTTAAATAAGAAAGCATACAAAAAATGTTGTTCACTAATATATCAAAGTTTTCACTAACTTATCAAAGTTACAAATATTATTCACTGATTCTTACACTTATAAACTCTACCCCAAACAATTTAAAATCAGTATTCTTTATTTTATCAAGTCACTGTTAGCTCTAAACAAATCAACAAGATTTGTTAGAAGATTGTCAACTCTCTAAAGTATGATGGTCTAACAGACAAATATATCACCTAATACTTTTAGTCTTTTCTCAAGGTATATAAGGTATCTTGAGAGTTTTATATCTTTAAAAGAATTTATAGAAAGTTTTATAAGAAAAAATTATTCATGTAGATGATTCGTGTCTTATTTCTTTATAGCCTCTCCTATATGTAACCTTTATCTCCATGTAAATGTTGTCTTTCAACGGTTGGACTCTTCACTTTGTTCTTTGCCTAATGTCTTGGGTCCGTTGAAACATTTAATGTTTCCATTAAATGCATGTTATTCTTCATGTAAAGTTCATTCTTCACTTTGTACTTCAACAGAGAATTCACTTATTTCTTCATAGCATGTCTCCAACAACAAAATACACCTTTTGATGAGAATCAATGTCTTCCAAACTCTGAGTTTAGTTTATTCTTCATATGACTTTGACAAATCCTAGGAGAATGTTTTCTACATGAAAAAAATCTAAGGCAGAGAATATTAAATAAAGGTCTTAAATATATTACTTAAATGTTATATTTGATCGTCTTATGAGTATATCGTCTAAAAACTTTAGACGCACAGAGACAAATCATGATCTGGTAGCATATCAAACACAACTTTTATCATTTATATTTATTTACATCTAATCAAAATGATTATAAATCTCGATTCGTCTTTAAGACATAAATATCTTTTGACTTAACACTAAAAATTTAAAAAGATTTTATACTATCATTGAAACATAAGTTGTCATATATAATAAATTTATTGAGTTTAACAATAATTATCTTAAAAATCATACTTACCAATTACCATGATTTATGGTTAGTTGATAGTGTAATTTTTTTTAAACACTTCCAATGTATAAAAGGAAACTCTTAAACAATATAGAATAATGTATTTTATGCTAGTAATATAATATTTTTTTTGAATTTTTTTTTATCATGACAATATAAATTAAAATTTCAACTATTATACATTATTTATTTCATTGAATGTTTTTGTTGTTATTTGAAAACAAATTATGAAGGGTCTTATGATGAAGACCTCCAACATTAAATTGTTGAATATAACCATTTATGGAACTAAATGTCTTGTTTATGAAAGATAATCTATAATGCATTTTCTTTGTTTTTAATAACTTATAAGTCCAATGATACAAACTATTTAAGGGGGGGGAGGGGGGGGGGGGGGATTGTTTAATAATGTGTCTTCTCAATTTTATATGAAATTGTTTGAATTTAACTATATGTTGTATAATCAAAGTAGCATAACTTTAATTTTAAACCAAGTCAAAATTTGTAATTATATTATTTTTTTAAATTATTATTTATTGATTGAGTATATATTTCTTCAATTTACTATTATTTATATTAAAACACTCATGGACAAAAATGAAAAGGAGATGTTTGACCATGTTTTTTCCCCTTATTTCATTGATTATATGTGTGAAATCACTCACAATATTGTTATTATTATATACTATAAAACCACTCATATCCTTAATGATTATATAGTTAGGTTCATTATTTAATATTTTCAAAAGAAATATTAATAAATATGAAATACATAATTTATAAAAAAATATTTGATAAGTTACTTTCATAAATCATAATATTTATATTTTTTATTTTAGGCTCAAACAACCTTTTGGTTCATATATAATAGGTGGTCCAATGTAACACCTCATAGGGTTGTGAAGTGTAATGTGAATATTTTATTAAAGAGATGCGGTGGAACAAGATCTTGAATTATCTTCGTGTTTGGAGAGTTGCATCTTTAATAAACAAAAATGCTTTACTCATTATGTGTGGATTTAATGTCCACAAAGGTGATGTTTGGAATCCATTGCAAAATTGTCACTCACTTGGAAGAGAGGAAAACCAAGAGGACGTTGTTATTTCTCGCTAACTTGTCAATCTTTCATTTCTCTCCATGAAAGGTATTTCCACCAAATTGCTATGTTGATTGAGTATGATGCAATCTAATTATTGTTGTGACTTGGAATAAAATCAGGTAACTCAATTGTAAAAAAAAATTCATTTAATTCAATCATTCTAATTTATGATCTAATAAGTTTGATTTAAAATGTACACATTAATTCATCCCATCACATATCATTATTTAAGTTAAAGATAATTATTTAAAAAATTAATAAACTTATTATATGATAAATTGTAATTGGATTATATAACAGTATAAAACATTTGATATTGAGTGCATATCCTTTTTTTCCATATATATATATATATATATATATATATATAATAAAAATTCAAACATGAATATTATGATATACTTATAAATAAAAATATATGTGTATATATAAGTTTGATTTCAATTAAATTGAATTGATTCCTAAAGTGAAATCCAAAATTCACTCTAATATAATAAAAAGATGTAATTTATTGGACTTTCAATTTATTTTTAATTGGATGGGCTATAATTTATAATAAAGACCCTAGAGATGTTTCAGCAGGGTATTGGCAGGGTTAGCCAAGTGTTTGTTTGGGAATGGGCCAGAACCTCACGGATTTTGTGTCACTCAAAGAGAGAGAATCCGTGATTGCATTGTAGAACCCTCAACAGAAAAAGCCTCCTCATACGTGTTATGTTAGCCGCGTACCTGGGAACTGAGCCTCAAACTCTAACTACTTCCATTCACCAGAAAAACAACACCCGCAACCCTCTCCCCCTGTGTTTCTTTTATTTCTCTCTTCTTCTTCTTCACTCTCCATCAATGGATCCCACTCGAGCTTTTGTAAAGAGTGTCAAGCGCGTTGTCGTCAAGGTCTCTATCTCTTTTAATCGCATCACAACAACAACGTACTGTGTTTCGTATACAGGAAACAGAGGATACCTAGAAAACAATTCTTCATGTTTTTAACCTGATGTCACGTCTGCATGGGAGGGGTGGCTCTAAATTTTATATTTTTACCATTGATATATTTCATTGATGAACTAGGAAAAATGTGATCTACTAGAAATCCTCACTTTTATTGAATCAAATCAAATTGGATTTTTTCCTTTTGTTTTGGATAGTTTACATGTGTGTTATTAATCAATGACGCTTTCTAATCAGTATCCTAATACAGTGGTTAAAGAATCAATTGAATAAAAAGTTTTTCTTTTTTTAAGATGACTTTAGGATTGAATTAGAAATCGCAATAGAATGTAGTGTTACATTTTTTTAATACTTTTTGTTTTATTTTTTATTTGTTATTGGTGTCTCAGGAGGACACTGGTTAATTAGCATTTTCCTTGACTATTTTTTATTTCTTGACCTGAGGGCGTGGGCACTGTTTAACATTTTCCTTGATTAATTAGTGTATTATCAGTGAAACTATTTTTTTTTTCTCATATCGTTCTTTAATTAACCTTTTGTTTGTTTTCTCATACTTTGAAGGTTGGAACAGCTGTGGTTACTCGTAGTGATGGAAGATTAGCATTGGGAAGACTTGGAGCTCTCTGCGAGCAGGTATACAAGCATTTTGCACTGTCAAACCAGAATAGCATTTATATCACTTGAATTTAATTTCTATGCATTTACTACATTGTCATCTTATAAGAAATCACGAATTTTTAATTAGTTAATACAAAAGTTAACAATTGTAAAAGAAATTGGTGTATTTAAATTAAATTCATATAAGAACACCTCTAAAGATAACAATTAGCATTCATCTATTCATATAATGAACGCAAACTTGTATCTGAATAGCATAAAAACAAAATAGAAGATCCAAATCCAGCAAAATACCCCAATATTTTATTCTAATGTTTTTATTCCCCTGTATTTATACATAAAAAATGTTACTTGAATAAAGGAAGAGGGTGGATAGATGGACTAACAAAATTTTCTTGTGTTTGGAGTTTTTCCATGACCATGCATCTTTTGTTGTAACTGAAAGCTATGTTTTCTGCAGCTTAAAGAGCTAAATAACAACGATTATGAGGTTATATTGGTGACTTCAGGAGCAGTTGGTCTTGGCCGGCAAAGACTAAGATATCGAAGATTGGTCAATAGCAGGTTTTTGTAATTTCTCTTTAGATGTAGCAAATACATAATTTTCAAAGACGTGCATCGAGCTTTTCGCTTTCTTTTAATAGCTTCTACATACTTCAGTTACATCAATTTGTAAAACTTGGTAACTGTTTAGTATTTGGTGATGCTCCTAAAAAATAATGAGTTTTTCATGCAATATATTTTTTTTTTGGTGAATATTTTTCATGCAATATAAAACTAAAGAAAGAAAAAAAAAATCAGACTTAATCATTGATTTATGTTATCATATCAAACAGAACAGAAAAGTTGTGGTACATAAAATCATTGTGTTTGAAGAAGTAATTCAACTTTTTCATTGCCCACTCGGAGCATGCTTCCTTTTGTCGTTTTGTTCTTTTTGAAATGTTAAATCAGCATCAATATGTGTTTGTGCAAACCGTTAAGCGGTATAGCATTGAGATGGAACTTGTGCGAACCTTTTCATGTTTCTATCAATATAAGATTGGTAGAGTTTAAGAGACAGAGGAAGAAAAGATGAGCCTGAAATGAAGGTTTATTTTTTATTTTTTTATGCAGCTTTTCGGATCTTCAAAATCCACAAGGAGATCTTGATGGGAAAGCATGTGCAGCTGTTGGGCAGAGTAGTCTCATGGCTCTCTATGATCTCATGTTTAGTCAGGTGCACACTAAATTAAGTTGCACATTCAATTCAATATGTCCCTAATCTTAAATTTCTATGTTTTGCCACACAATACATTAACACGTGTTTTATTAATCAAATTTGTATGTTTCCTCTATATTGATGGTAATATGTCATTTGCCTGGTGCAGCTTGATGTTACTTCATCCCAACTTCTTGTGAATGATGGGTTTTTTAGGGATACAGCTTTCAGAAAACAACTTTCAGACACCGTGAGCTCGTTACTAGATTTAAGGGTTATTCCCATTTTCAATGAAAATGATGCTGTTAGTACTAGGAAGGCACCCTATGAGGTAAGCTGCTTTTCCTTACACAAATTTTCCTTTGTGAAAATTTAGTCTCTTTTATTTCTCCTAGAAAATGTTAGTTTGATTTTCTTCGTCTTGTGACGTTAAATTATTACCTTTAAGGGCAAGAACTGTCTGCAGGATTCTTCTGGTATATTCTGGGACAATGACAGTTTGGCTGGTCTATTGGCTCTGGAACTTAAAGCTGACCTCCTTGTTCTATTGAGTGATGTTGAGGGTCTTTATAGTGGTCCTCCATCTGATCCCAAGTCAAAGTTAATTCATACATATGTAAAAGAAAAGCATCAAAGCGAAATTACTTTTGGAGAAAAATCAAGATTGGGAAGAGGGGGTATGACTGCTAAAGTTAATGCTGCTGTTTGTGCTGCTTATGCTGGCACACCTGTGATTATTACTAGGTACCTTCAATTTTAAGCTGAGATTTTACATGATATAAGAAAATGTTGACACTGATAGAGGAAAATGTTGACATTGTAACTGTTTAACTACTTTTCATTTCACTTTAGATCCAGCATACCCGGAGAGAGACATTGTTTTTATTAATTTTGTTTTGACTATTGGAGAGAGTTGTTAGCTACTTAATTCCCCGAGTCATAAAATTGTGGACAGCACCAGGAATAAATTGGAATGAATTGAATCTCATACAAACTGGCTTGTAAAGGATTATTATCCTTTCTTGGTTGTGAAACTGCATTCATCATTTTAAGATTATGGATATCCATCCAGTTGATCTGATAATGCTATGTAGATATCCCTTGTTTGTTAAATGAAAATATATTCTGATTTCTGTTGTGAGTAATTTTCATTTTTCTACTGATGAATGAGTTCACCTATGTACAAGCAAGCGTATGGAATTTTGCATTTTTGCTGACTTCAAATTGCATTTCAACCTCCTTTGAAGTGGCTATGCTACAGACAACATCATCCGAGTGCTTCGAGGAGAAAGAATCGGTACTGTCTTTCACAAAGATGCTCATTTGTGGACCAGCATAAAGGAAGTGAGTGCTCATGAAATGGCAGTGGCAGCACGTAATAGTTCTAGACGACTCCAGGCAAGTAAAGTTACATATTTAAAATGTGAAGGGCAGGGTTCACTTTCATGAATTTCTTTAAGTGGCAATTTAATATATACTAATTTCTTTTTGGTGCTTCTGGTTACAGGTCCTAAATTCTGAAGAAAGGAGGAAAATATTGCTGGCAATGGCTGATGCATTAGAGATAAATGAAAGTGTGATAAGGCTTGAGAACGGAGCTGATGTTGCTGATGCAGAGGAGATGGGATATGAGAAAGCACTCATATCACGTTTAACCCTGAGACCTGAGAAGGTAAGAACTTCATTGGTTACTTACTGATTACTGAAGTGAAAAATTGGAAGACAACTTGCTCAGCTTTTTGTTAGTGTTATGTCCATACAAAACCTACTGCAAACTTTTCAAAGCAGGTTTTGTGAAGTTTTCGCTTTGATTTAGCTTGTCTGACCTTGGTTTTTGTATTTTTCAGATCTCTAGTCTTGTAAAGTCTGTTCGCATGCTAGCTGACATGGAAGAACCCATTGGTCAGATTTTAAAGAGGACTGAGGTCAAAACCCCCCATATAATTATGTTAATACTAGCATATAAGTAACCCATGAAATTGTTTCTGTGATGTTTTAATATTCAACAAATGTAATATGTTTCCAAAATTTGACTTTCGCAGTTATTCAATAACAAATTCTAGAAAATGTTATTAAAACATGCATCCTATTGCTCAACACTCATTTTGGCAATTCTGATTACTGCTCTTTGTGTCCAGCTAGCAGATAAACTCATCCTGGAGAAAATATCATGTCCTTTGGGTGTCCTCCTGGTTATATTCGAGTCTCGGCCAGATGCCCTTGTTCAGGTTAAGAGACCCTATTCCTTCTCGTTTCTAATCCATTCTACATCTTCAATTAAAATGTCAAGGATATGAGCAACAATAGAGATCTATTATTTTGAGTCTAGTGATACTAATCAAGTTTTGAAAATGTGTTTATTGTATTAAGATAGTTGTTGAAATTCATTAATAGATAGCTGCATTGGCAATTCGAAGTGGAAATGGTCTACTGCTTAAAGGAGGGAAGGAAGCCAAACGATCAAATGCAATCTTACACAAGGTTTGTAAAATTTAATTTAGACCAGGTTGTTTTTTTATCTTATTAATCCAAATAAGTTTTGTCTCTAGTATTTTGCCATAATTTGAATTTATAAAATGCTTTCATCATTATTGTAGGTCATTACTTCAATTATTCCAGATACAGTGGGTGACAAACTCATTGGGCTTGTGACTTCAAGAGAAGATATTCCAGATCTGCTCAAGGCAAGTAAAATTCCTAAAATTTATTAGTCTGAAATGATTTTCCACTAATCATACTTTGCCACAGCTTGATGACGTGATAGATCTTGTGGTCCCCAGAGGCAGTAATAAGCTTGTCTCTCAAATCAAGGGTACAACAAAGATTCCTGTTCTTGGTCATGCTGGTAATATATGATTTACATTTCCTATTTTTGATTAATATTACAAAGTAGGATTTTATAAAATTGTTATTTTTGTCATGCAGATGGAATATGTCATGTATATGTAGACAAAACAGCTAATATTGATATGGCAAAGAAGATTATTAGGGATGCAAAGATTGATTACCCTGCAGCCTGCAATGCAATGGTAATTTCAGTTTACATACCCAGGAATGCCTCCTCTAATGCATGTTCATTTACATCCATATCTTCGTTTGAGTTTTCTTCATTTTTCATTCATTATGTAAATTGAATCTACAGACTCAGCTCATTACAATATTGTGTGCTGATGTTCTTAGGAAACACTTCTTGTACACGTAGATCTGTCAAGGAATGGTGGACTTGATGAACTTGTTGCTGAACTCCAACGTGAAGGTTCGGTCTTGGTTGTTGCAAATAAATTTATGATGAACAAAACATGCATTCAAGTTGGAATTTTATATTTTCTTTTTTTAAATCCTTGTTAGCTGCTTTTTTTTAAACAACCTTTACATAACTAGATGAAACTTTGATATTATAAACATTGGCGTTTATTTGTTTTTCTTTACATTTTAGTCGGATTGTTTTTCTTTTGTTTTTTTCTTCTTTTTTTCCCTGAAAACTTATGAGTATTCTGCGCATTGAACATGTCTTTTTAACTTAGTTTGATTTTTAAAATATAACTTTAACTTAAGAGAGAATGCATTTAAAATCAAAAGAGAAAATATGTATAATAATTAATTAAAAGATTACTTGGATATGGTTGGTCTATAGACCATGCTGTTAAACTGGAAAACATGTACAATAGGGATAACATGACTGCTGTAAATTAATCAATTTGCAGGCGTTCAATTATATGGTGGACCAAGAGCCAGTAACTTATTAAATATTTCTGAAACACACTCTTTCCATCTGGAGTATAGCTCACTGGCTTGTACAGTTGAAATTGTAGATGATGTATTTGCTGCCATTGACCACATACATCACCATGGAAGGCAAATTCAAGTTCCCCTACAAAATCTATGTTTTGATTCTCTATATCATAAACATTATAATCTTAAAAATCTATTTCTTTCTTTCCTGTTTCTGCAGTGCTCATACTGAATGCATTGTTGCAGAAGACTCTGAAGTCGCCGAAGCTTTCTTAAGTCAGGTTGACAGGTAAAAGTAGATTTTTTTTTTCCAGCAACCTTGTTTGATCCTTTTCTTCCAGTGTCAAGTTCCAAGAGATACTAATGTAGCAAATTGGTATGGTAGTTTAATTCAAATGCCTGAACTGCAGTAATTTGTCCTGAACCACTAACCTCTTCACTTTCTAAAATTTGAATGTCATTTGTATTGGATATTACATTTGTCCCAACGTCTAATTCTTCATATTTGTTGCTTTCATTGGGTTCCATCTATATATTCTATAAAAATTTGGTTAACCCATGAGGTTCATAGTGCATATGTAGTTTGACTTAATGAAGAGAACTTCGGAACTAACTAATAAAAAAATTTCTTCAAATTAGGAGGTGGAAGAGAAATCATCTTTTTTGAAACAATGGAGCTTATTTTTATTAGAGGCAGTTTAGCTGTGGCTTGTAAATATTAATGTAATAAGTATGTTATGGATATTTTTACCTCACTTTTTCTCTAATGCTTTTATTTTATTTGGATTTAGATCATATAATGTGCTTGATACACTTTTGGAGAGTGAAGTGTGAGGTCGATAACTACTGATAAGAAAAAGAAACGAAACCAATAATTTAGAATTGTATAAAATACAACTATGAACATAACATTTTCGCATACATACGAAGATGTTTTGATCATATCAGGATGGATAAGATCAAGAATGAGATCATTAGGAAGAAGGCTGGTGTATAGAAGAGAAGAAAATTATCCTCCAAAGGTGCATGGTAGGACGAGAAAGAAAACCCCATGGTCAGACACTGTTCAAGTAACATGACTTCAGGGAGATATAAGGTTGGCTAGGTGGTGAAGGGAGAAGGGAAGAAGGGAGAGGTCATGTGTTCGAATCCCCCAGCTAACAAACTAACAACTAGCATTTGGCGATAAAAAAAAGTAATGTGACTTCAAGAATCTGTTATACATGACAGAACATAATGCTCAAAGGGGGAGAACCAAGCCACTTAAGGACTCCCACTGAAAACCAATTTTGATACCAATTGATAAGCATCCAAGCACTTAGGAAGCCCTCCTTTAAAAGTGTAGCCGTAGGGGGGAGAACCAAGTCACTACCGAGCATCCTATACTATTCTATATTGAACTTAGCACTGCATGATACCCAAGTATTACCAAATAACTTGAAAATCTTTAGTTCTGCTTCTAACGTGCATTGAGGTCACTTATCATATTTCATTTGGACATAATTAATTCTTTTAACGGTAAATAGCACTCATGCTTCATTGTGTTTCTTTGCATAACTACTCTATGAAATATGATTAAGTCTAATACTAGAGTTGATGTTGATGACTGAGGAATATGCATTTTTGCTTGATTCTCAAACAGTGCTGCTGTATTCCACAATGCAAGTACAAGGTTCTGTGATGGAACTCGCTTTGGCCTTGGTGCAGAGGTGGTCTACTTTCCATAAGCATATTGTAATAATTAGCAGCACAGTTATTCAACATTTCTCAACTGTTCTTGGTTTTATTGTTGATCAGGTTGGAATAAGCACAGGCCGAATTCATGCCAGAGGTCCCGTTGGAGTTGAAGGGTTGTTGACAAATAGATGGTACAGAATTCTCCAATGCCTCCTGTTTTTGTTTTATTAAAATAAAAATACAACATTAACTGAACAAACACTTGCAGTTATTGATGAATTTTCTAGCAATTGTTCTTGAATTATTTTTTTTTGTTAAATTTATGATCTTCTTACTTAATCATTCATGCATTTCTATAGTTTTAAACGCTGTACTCTTTCAAAATGTACACTAAATCATACACTATAATGCAGGATATTGAGAGGGAGTGGGCATGTGGTAAATAGTGATCGAGGGGTCACTTATACTTACAAGGATCTACCAGTAAAAGCATAAATGTGCAGCCAGAGATCAGTTTGAGCTACTTAGGATTATTGTTGTTCACCTCATTAAACCAGCAGCAATTTTTCTGTTCTATTTTTCATTTACAGAAGTTGCTTCGGTGCGTGCAGTCAGTGTATATCTTAACTATCACTTACCCCTTTCCAGATTTTTTTTCTTACCTGGAACATGCTCTGGGGAAATCAAATAAGTGCATGAATTATATTATTTGGCTGTATACTCTTTTTTATTTATTCATAAAAGTACTACTTAAGATTGTGAAACAGCAATGCAGAGACAAATTGAGACGGGCCATCTGAAGCGTTGCATATTCTCGTGAAGTAGAATAGTTACACATTTGTTTTCCTTCTAGATAATCTGACTAACTTGTATTATCAATAAACAATAACATGACCCTGAAAGCAGATGGTGTCACCTAACGGTTCTTTACTTCAAAGTTTAGACTGCGTAGCAGGCGAACTAAAAGATGCAACTCAATTTCTAAACGAAAATGCACCAAGAAAATATCAATCCAGACTAATATGCCTTTGACATAATTGCTTTATTGTTGTAAAGAAGGGTCAGAGAAGCACAAATAAAGACTAGAATAGCGCCTTTAATTGATGGATGTTTTCTAAGTAAACATGTTAAGACTTGCGATGTGGTTATTTGATAATTGAACAAAATGGGTGTGGAACTTATCGTTCATAATTATTATGATTGGTGGATTTTGCAAGGTTTAAAGGTGGACTGATGAAATAGCACTGTTTAAGGAAATGCTTCGTGGAAATTTAGTTCCTAATATCGTAACGTGCAATTATCTTATCGATTGCTTGTGCAAATAAGGGGAAATCTCATCTGTGCAGTCTTATTAATGAGATGCATAATAAGGCTCAACACCTTAGCATATTAAGCTATAGAGAAGAATGCTAACAACAATCTCTTTGACACTCTCCTTTTAACACTATGATTGGTTGAAATTTATTGAAAATTACTAACTTTGTTGGGTCTCACTTCTCATTTAATGTCTTTGTCTCTCCTAAGTTATCTTGTTTGATGCTTTTTGCAAGAGCAAGAAAAAAGTTGCATTATTTCTGAAGATTATTTGCCATGGAATTTGTCCTCTTGTCTACAAATAAGACATTTATAAATGCCCTGTCTTTAGTTGCACAGGAACGTTTTCAATTTCTTTTAATTAAAGGCGCTATATTATCCAATTGTTCAGACTAAACAACTTGGTCCATGGACTCTATATAGAGAGCTTGTTTGATGCGGCTTTTCTTCTAGAAATGAACATGATGTATACAGTAGATTCAGGCCATGGAAATGATGAATATGTAAAGTAACCCTCAATAATGTATTACATTGAAGATGGCAGTAGTATCTTCATTTAGCTGGATATTATTTGATGGAAAAATGTTGGTGTTACGAAGTACCACATTGTCTGCCTCAGTTCTTGGGGTTCAGTCTATATATCTGTTAGACAACTTCACTTACTACTAATTGATTTTTTAAGTTGGAAATGGTGGGAAATTGGATTGCTGTTAAAGCAAGTGTTGTTGTAATTGAAGCATGTGACAAGTCTAGTAAAATGCTGCGCTGATGATAAGATTTATACAAGGCTATTTCAAAAAGCAGCCAATATAAAAATTCTATTTGCTTTTGAATATTGGAAGCTTTTTCTTTTGTAAGTGAATATTTTTTAAAATGACAATTTTTTTAGGTGCTTTTGATGTTTTTCAATCCAAATTGGAATTTCACCTCAGTAATTAGTACAATAAAGAAGGACATCAAAGGTCAATGTTGATTATTGCAGTAAAACAATAATCTTGATTAGCGAAAAAAATAAAAAAATACTAAGGGTGTGTCTGATTCCCTTCTCATTTTTTTTTATTTAAAAAATTATTTTCTAAAACAATTGTGCACTACTCAACAATCAAATTCCCTTCAAAATCAACTAAAATTTGAAAATTGATTCCAAAACAAGTGTTTTAAAAACCAAAAAATAGAAACAGTTGGGAGATGTTTTCTCCTCTTCTGTTTCCATCTACTCAATCAATTTTTTATCCCCAAATATTAAATTTTGAAAATTGTTTTCAAAACAAAGTGTTTTAAAAACCGAAGAACCGAAAGAGATGTTTTCTCATCTTCTGTTTTCATATTGTTCAACATCTCCCTCATTTTTACACTCTGCTCTTTGTTTTGCACTACCATCCACTAGCCATTTAAGCAGCCTTCTTCAGTTGTATTTTGAATACTGAAAACAGTTTTTGACAACAAAAATCAAACACACCCTTAAAGTACTTTGTCTAAGTTTTATTTTTATCCTTTAAGAAAAGTGTTTTCAATGGTAAACATTATTCTACAATTGGTATATCTAGCTGTAGCCTGTAGGTAATCCAAATTTTATCTTTTCACTATCGGTACATAGAAAGTCAAGATCTTCTCTTGCTGGTTATAATTTTATCTTTAGAGTCTGGATAAGTTATTTAAGTGAAATTTGTGTTGAAGGGCCAAAAAGATTTCGTTCAAACAGTTTATTGAGCTTGCATGAAGATTAAAGGCGTACAGGCTGACAGAGTGCTTTAAGAAAAATGAAATGCATTGAGTAGAACTCACAACACCTATGTAGTAAATGTTCTTTTCTGTCATATCTTAGTTATAATCTACTTTTTTAATTGACAGCAGGTTTGAGCAGTTCTTTTCTGTTTGTTTTGCTTCCGATAAAACAATAAATTCATAGATTGGGTCAAATTTACTGAAGGTCTCATAAACAATTAAAGAATGGGTCAAATTTTCTTTTTGTTCATATAATCATATGTGAGGATTCACATAAAACCCCAAGGTAGAGGGGTGATTGTCTTCAGACAATACAAATGTTAAAACATTTCTACAATTTGCATCAGAAATAAGAATTCAATGTCAAATTACATCCCGAGCTTCATCAAAAGTAATCTGCATTTCATATTTCTCCATCCCACAATTCTTCAAGATTTTTGTAAGGACTACAAGTTTCATGGACAGCAGATTCATTTCGAAGTAACCTTTGCTGCATCAGACAATAAACAAACTAAAAAATGAATAAACTGAAAATAAATGTTGGATACAAATATGTGCACAAGAATGAATTATTTGTATGTTTTGAAAGCATTTCAACCTGGTGAATCTGTGATAATTTTGAGAGTAGCTCAGGAGGAATGCACCAATCAAATAAACTAAGGTTCTCCTTGATCCTAGATTCATTTACACTTTTTGGAAGAACACTGTGACCACTTTGGAGTCCCCCAACGCAATGCCACTTGCGCTGGAGACTTGTGAAGCTTTTCAGCAATTTCCTTCAACAGTGGTTCCTTCAAGACTTGCCCCTTTACCCATGACCCAGGAGAGCCTAAAGGACAATATGCCTGCATGGAAAAATTTGTTGGTTATTAACAAAACACAAGCAACAGAACCTCAATTACAGGATCAGAAAAACATCACTTAGATCGGTCAGAGTAATACTGTGAGATGAACACCGGTAGACTTGCACAAATTGTGAAGAGCAGGTTGCTGCCACACTGGGTGGCATTCAACTTGGTTAACTGCTGGCGGAATCTTAGCATATCCAAGCAAGTCTTGCAGCTTCTTAGTTGAAAAGTTGCTCACCCCGATTGCGCGTGCCTGACCCGAGGCAAACAAACCTTCCATTGCATTCCATGTCTCTGGAAGACACAAGGGAGCCATATTCTCAGGGTTCCAACCTCTTGAACCCAACTTTGTCCTAAAAGGCCAATGCATCTTTGACAAAATAATTTATCATCAAATTTCATACAACCATCTCCAGTTTCAGTATCATTACATAGACAGTTTGAAAATCAAGAATCATACAAGATATAAATCAATGTAGTCAAGCTGCATGTCCGCAAGAGTCCTAGTTAGTGCCTTTGAGACATCTTCAGGTGCACAGTCACTGATCCTGTATGGTTAAAAAACTCAAGGCAACCAGAGGAAATTCACTACTCTGAACAGAATTATACAACACCAAAGTGTGTTTTAGGTTTTATCTTTCTTTCTTACATGCTAAAATCTTCTTTATAACCAAATAGTAAATTAAATATACAAGTGTTCTCAAGTATGTTAAAAGCTAAATTAAATTAGAATACGATGAAAAGATTTTTTTTATTCTGTATTCCAATCATAGATTGTGATATATGGTTAGATTATTAAGTTTTGTAATATTTACTTTTAAAAGTTATATTTAAGATGATTTCTAATTAGTTGACAATATAAAAATTTTACATTAACAGTTTATGAAAATTAAACTCATCAAAAGCTTGATTAGGAAAAAGTGAGGTCAATTTATCTAAGGTTAAGGATTAGTCGAAATGTATAACATGGCTTTGATGTGATGAACATCTCACTACGATGTACTACCCCAGTAGAAAACAGTGTTTTCAGAGCCTCCCCTATCTGCATCAGATGCAAACTTCCTTGCATCAAAAAAGCCAGAATAAACAAAATCAATTATCCCCCCTTTCAGAAAAAAATATTAGCAGACAAAAACAATTTGATATGGTTCTCAGCTTGTTGAATCAAGATACAACATATACCTCTTTTTCATTATCATATATCCTAGCACAATCTATGTGCCTGTAACCAGCCTGCACACAGAACCATGACAATTTCAACCAAAGAAGAAATCAGCACATGAAGCTCCTTCTCTTGTTACCAACTATCTCTCAATAGACCAGGAAATAAAGACACAGAACGCAAAGAAAGCACCTTGACAGCAGCAATAACAGCATCACCCACAACACCTCGACGAGCTTCCCATGTTCCAAGACCAACTGATGGGATCTTTGCACCTGTATTCAGATCAAAATGTAGGGGAACATTTGTAGCTTCTTTGTCCATGATCTCCAGCACAAAAATCAAAATGACTAAACTTTCACACAAAATAATTGATATACATAAACAGATTTTAAATCCAAAGGCAGCAATCTATATACCCTTTTGAGTCAAATGGCTAAAGATTTTTACTTTAATTTTTTATGTATTTCTTTTATATACCCAAATGTTGAGGGAAGAGTAATTTTATATTGACTTAGCAAATTTATGTGTATGGTATTGGTATGTGCCATGAGCCAAAAGTTTAGGCAAAAAGGTAGGGATCACTGGCAACGACTCTGAAGTCTAAACAATAACTACGGGGCAACCAATGGAAGAAGGAAATTTGGCCTTACCCAAGTCACCGTTTGGCAACGGGGATTCACGTGATTATGCTTTGATAAAGCGAGATATTTCCAAGAAAAATAAAAATAATAGCTTCAATATATACCAAGTTCAAATTAATATCTGCAACTCCTTTTCAGATTGTTCGACGTTCTCGGGTGCATTTTATGCCAGTTTAAAAATTAAAAAAAAAAAAAAAAAAAAAGGCTGATGTTATTTTGTTAGAGTGAAAGAAATAAAAATAAATTATTAAAAACTATTCGCTCGAGACAATTTTATAAGAAAAATAAAAACTATCAGTATCAATGGAAATCTTTTAAATAATATTTTAATTAAGCATTTTATAGAATAAATATTTATTTTTCAAGTTGTGTTATTTGAATAATATTTATTTTATAGAATAAATATTTATAAGAAAATTTCAACTAATTTTATTTTATTTTATTATTTCTAAAATATTTTTTACTTAACTGAGGTACTAATTTTAATGACTTTTTA
Organism: Glycine soja; assembly: GCF_004193775.1. NCBI lineage: Eukaryota > Viridiplantae > Streptophyta > Magnoliopsida > Fabales > Fabaceae > Glycine > Glycine soja. Next base: position 16,268,049 of record NC_041008.1, on the reverse strand, counting down.
TTATTAATATCAAGGACCAATAAAGAGTAAGTTGAAAAAAAATTATTAATTGAAAAAAACATTTTCTTAATTTCTTTGTACAATGACTTTATTAGTGTGCTTTTTTTATATTTGAGAGACCAAGGCAAGTAATACAGTAGAATAATAACGTCGTACATTTAAATTTTATTTCAATAATATCCATTTTTTCAGTAGATGGTTTAAGTGCTTAAAAAATTGTTGACCATCATATTAGGTGAATTGTTCTGCCTAGATTAGTTCCTATGTAACTTTTGTTCCTGTTTCTGTTTTGAGCATTAGTCCCGTCTATTATATATATAAAAAAAAAATGGTTGAATGTAGATATTTTTTCTTTGCAATCTCATTTATACCCGGAAGAAAAGTAAAATTTAGATTAATTATATGCATGAGTCAAGAGGATAAAACAGTAATATCCTGATTAACTATATTTATCTGGTTAATCTATAAATAGCACTATAACAGTGAATATCTTGAACTTGCATCTCAAATATGATAGGTAAAGAATGAATGGGAGAACCACCCAAGATCTATTGATTGATGGGTGAAGTTAAATTGCAAAAGATAGCCTAAACAATCCTTTTAACATCAAGTTTTTTTAAATTATTAGTCTACAGCAATGACTCTCTCATGATACAGTGTATACCAAAGAAAAGGCCTCTGTCAACATTTCACGATCCTCAGAGAACAAATCATTTCTCGACGAAGTTCTTCAGGTTCTTCAGCCACATCAAATATTCCTTGTTGTCTTTAGCAAACATGTATTCCTGCAAGAAATTGGTTGTGCTAGGCTTGATTCCCCTGATCTCAAGATACTTGTGAAAAGCCTTTTGCAGATTTTCATCCAAATCACTATAAAAGAAAATGGAGCAGAAATATTCAGAAAGTATAGGAAACATTTTATGAAAAAAATTAGATAATACCATATAGGCATACACTAAGAAATGCTTACATGAACTCAGGCCCCTCGTATGCCAACTGGTCTTCAGATTCCTCACACTGCTTTATTGACAAGCTATCAATGGAAATCTCATCGGGAAAAGCAGTCACACCAAACTCTAGAGACACTCCATTTTCTTTGAAAACACTCACAACTAAAGGAATGCTAGATTCACTATCATTCTTCTCATTGTCACCATTTTCGTCATCCTCATTTTCTTCTCCAGGTGCTACATTAGGGATGTCAACTTGAACTTTGATAGTTTCATCTCCAAATTTTCCTTTTAGTTGTATGGTTCTTTCTCCAGGATTGTCCTCAATGTCAAAAGGAAAATCAACAGGAACTTCGACCTGGAAAAGTTAAACCATAAAGATAATGAAATCAATGCCTGAATGACCCAATGTGACTACAAATACCAAAGCAAACTCTACAAAACAGAAACAGCAAATGGCCTTCCTACAACAACTATCCCTGAAAATAGCTGCTTCTGGTACTGCTCTACAAGGCAATTTTTTCCACCTTATATTTTATTTGTTAAAATAAACAAAATATATTATGACAAAACTTGTCAATAAATGACTCCTAGAAATTTTTGGTATGTAAAACCTTGAAGATTGGCTTCAAAGCTGTTATTACCGGATATTGCCTTACTCCGAAAGATACCTTACACAATTTAACAATGCTAAGATATTTTCTAAAACTTCTACAACCTTTTCAAAAAGAAAAGAAAAGTAACAAACTTCATTTCAGTTTCAAAAAAGAAAAAAACTTCATTTAGTGAACTATTGAAATATACTTACAACATAATGTATACTTTTACACAACTCAAAGTATATTTACCAAACTAATGAAAGCACATCTTGAAACACAACACTGATATGACTAATCATAGCATATAAGATAATAAAATGGTGCAAATAAGAAAACTAAACATCTGCAGAGTAATATGCGATGGTGGTCAAAGATATGAAATAAAAAGGAGAAAGGAAGGATAGTTAATCTGTTAGGTTTGGGGCTTGGGCAGTAGGAAAAAAGGGAGAGTGTAAAACCCCATAAGATAACCAAGTGATTTTTAACCTAATTTTCACATGATACCACTTAAAAGTTGCATATGGCATAAGCAACGTACATCTGATAGAAAAAAGGTTTCTCAATCCAGATAAGTCATACAGCAGAATTTGTTAAAACATTTAGACATTGAAAGTCCATTCCCACACCATGTTTCGTAACTGGTAAGTAACTAACAACAGCAAAATTCATCAGCTCAAAACATATGAATAAAGACTCAGACATAAAATCCCAGTCAAACTACAAAAGATAGCCTCTAAGATCTGTTCATATGCACAAAAAGTAATACTAGAATTATAAAGAGTAAATTGCAATGACACCCCCCCAGCGGTTTGCCTTACAAAATAGGTCAATAAAATATAGTAATTTCAAGCCACTAGAAAACCAAAAAAAGGCTTAAAAGCAAAATGCACAACGGCAGCAGCTATGATGTCCCCAATAATTTTGCTAAACTATGATACCCCTGATAATCTCAATGTTAAGCAAATAAAACCAAACAAATGGTAAATTATAAAACTAAGACAAGAAACAGAGGGTTCGGAAACCACCACAACGCTCTGTTACAAATTCACCTCAAAATTACCTATTTAAACACTCAACTATTCCTATTCATTCACAACAACTATCAACAATCTTCTACCTTCACTCAAAATGAGAATCCCTCCACCAAATAACCAAAATTAAACACAACAAACACTTCCAAAACTTTCATTCTTCACAAGGAAAATAAGGGAAACTCACCACCACCACCACCAACAACAAGAAGTACAAAATCAAGCTTTATGCAATAAACGACGTCGTTTTGCATTACTGATGGAAACAGAACTCACAAGAAAAGTCAAAAGGGAGGAAAATTTCACTTCAAGTTCCATACCCACTTCTATCTAATAATCAACCCAGTAAAAAAAAAACTTCACACGGAAAATGCAAAAACAAAGGTATATTACGGTGATTAGTCACTAGGAAAAGGAACAAAGTAGTCTTCAAAAATAGTAATAACAAGTGAAAAAGGGAAAAATTACTTGGTGGTGGGCATGGTCGTCTTCGAGGGCGCATTGGATCTCAGACTGAAGCACTTGAGCGAGATATTCGTCGGCGCTGGACTTGGTAGCGAAGGCGTTGGCGAAGCGAAGAGAGGGTGCGATAGTAGTAGTCGCTGTCTCTCTGCGGAGAACAGAGAGAGCAATGTGGAAGGTTCTGGAAGAAGACGATGCCATGGCCGTGCGGCGCGCCAGCTGAGGCAGCACGGCGGAGGAGACGCGGCGAAGCATCGCGTACATGGCCATTTCTGTGTGTGTGCTGAACAGAGAGGGAGACTCGAGGCGCAGAGCAAAGGGTTTAAGCGTTAGGGTTTTGGGGGAGTCTCGGGTTTGGGTTTACCGTATTTATATAAGCGTCACATTTTATTAAATCAAATAATCAAATAAATATAATTAAAACAAGTAAATATAATTTTCACTCTAACTAAATTTTGTTGGATTTTACTAACCAAAATCCTTAAGAAATTAGTTACAAAATTAAATAATAAAATATTTATTATAAAAATTATAAGAGTGCGAAAAATTTATCAATAATACAATTTTATACATTTCAATAAAAATCTTTCTTTTAGCTTTTAAATCAACACATTAAGGATATTGATTAACATTTACTAGTTTTGTTTATTTTGTTCATGATTTTCATTTATTTCATCCTATTATATAAGTTAGAACTAGTTTTTATTAAAGATATAAGTGGATTCTACTTCACCCAATTCTTGAACTTGGTCAACCCAATCTAATTACATTTTTGTGAATTGGATTATGTCATTGGGTAAGGGTGAATTTTTTTAATGCATCCAATTATAATTAAGTTTGATAATGGGTTTATGAGTTTTAAATCTGATCAAACTTGACTACATAGTGAATATATAAAAAAACTTCTTAATTGAATTTTTCATGTTCGGAATATAGGTCATTTTCACATTACTATCTAACATTTTTTTTTCAATCAAGTACCTAAAAAAAATCAATTTCATTTTATCACCTGTTGTTAGTTGCATTTCATTAAGTGATGATGTGGCAAATGGAGTGTCACGTCATCACGTCTTGTTATTGACACCTGGCATGACAATAATGACAAGACACTATGACGTGGTACTCCATGTGTCACGTCATTACTTAACTTAATGATAGATAGTAAAATGAAAAAAAAATAGGTATGTATTTGACAAAAAATAAATAAATTTTTATATAGTAATCTGAAAACTATCTATTTTTCTCGGTATGAAAAACTTATTTAAGTTAATCTAAAAACAATTTTTTAGTTAACAAATGATAAGTAGGAGTTTTATCAAAATAAATAATTTAATTTCAGATAAAATGATAAATTTTATTATTTTATTGAAAATAAAAATAAAAATGATAATCGTAAATTTAAGTTATGTTTAAAAGCAAATCTTATAAGTCAATAAGAAAAAATTGGTTCTCAAACATTTTTATTTGATCAAATATTTATAAACTTGTAAAAAAAACTAAAAATTAATTAAAATAACTTGATGAACATATATGTAATTTACTTTTATATAGACTTAAGAAATTTTATCCTATTTATTTCTTTAAGATAATTTCTCATTCAAAATAAGAAATACGTCAAATTAATAAGATATTTTTTATTGGTAGGAATAAAAAAATACTATTTGGAATTTACAATAATCCATTTATCAAGTTTAATCAATAAAACTAGATTAATAAGATAATATTAAAAATGAAATTAAAGAGTTAAGATGTGTACCAGTTCCTTTAAGAAGCTGGCCGTGGAGGGTTACCTCCACATAGCTATTTAGCAGGCGAGGTCTCCCTCCTAACCATTTCAAGTCCTCTTTGACTCTCTTTTCAGAGTCTTTTTCATCTTTGCCTCGCGGTACTTGTTCGCTATCGGTCTCTCGTCAGTATTTAGCCTTGGACGGAATTTACCGTCCGATTGGTCGGGAGCACGGGGCGTCGTGGTCATTCCCTCCCGCCGGTAGATGGATAAACAAATTCGCGGGTCAATCTGATTGTGAGACATCGACAATGATCCTTCCGCATGTTCACTTATGGAAACCTTGCTACGACTTCTCCTTCCTCTAGACAATGCTAAAAGAAAATAATCCAACAAGATCAAAAGGTGAGATATATATTTTGGGTCTAGACTAATGAATGAAGAGTAAGGAAAAACATAACATGTTACATATGTATATTGATCATAGACCGCAAAACACTAATTATATATGGTTTAAATAAGTTTTTCATATCAGTGTTACGTCAATGAAGGTAATGACGTGACAATGAAGTATTTGTGACAAGACGTGATGATATGACACTTAGTCTATCACGTCATTACTTAATCAAAAGTGACTAACAACATATAGTAAAATGAAATCGAAATTTTTTTCAAGTATTTAGTTGAAATAAATAAATAAATGTAAGATAATGATCTAAAAACGATCTATATTACTAGTATGAAAAATTTAATTAAATCATTAAAAAAATAACATTTGACTAACCAATAAACCCACTGATGTAGTCTGATTATTCATTCATCTATCAGAAAGAAAACCAGACATGAAAAATTATAATTTTACAATCTAAGAGATGCTAACTAAAAAGCCAAGTGACATAACATGCACCCGAAAAGAAAGAGTGTATCATACAAGTCACCTTGTTTTCCTTCAATTAATTGTATAAATTGTATAAGATTAGTAACATAAATACTTTGGGTTGGGCCTTCTTATTTTATCCTTCAACGATTTGCACATAATTTATTGCTCATAAATTTAAATGAAGAATTTGTTGAAAAAGAATGCTCAGAAAGTCTCACGTAGCATTTAAGTTTTTGAGAAGTGTGAAGAAAAAATGGACAAGTTTGCAATTTCAAAGAACCTAACACCACAAACATAAGATGTGTTTCTTATATTACATCGATCTACTTATTTAACCGACCATTCTACCGAGTTCTCATATGTCTCCATCCTATACTTCTTCCTCATATATGTCACCCCCGTTGTTTGTTTCATGGATTAAGAAGTTAGCCTTGAGTAATCTTACCTGCAACAGAAAAAGAAAAGTGCCAAGAAACTTAATTGGTCTTTCATAAAAATAAATAAGGGTGTGTTTGGTTTGCATTTTCATTTTATATTTTCATTTCCTGTTTTCATTTTTTGAAAACTATTTTTATTTTCAAAATATTAGAATTCTTAAAACATGTTTGGTTTGACTTCTTGTTTTCTGTTTTCATGAAATAAAAATACTAAAAATTTATGATATATTGACTTCTTATCTTTTTGTATTTTTAGATTTGCTTAAAATTACATTCATTACACAATTTTATTTTACCCGAAATGAGATTTTTGTTCTCAACTGAAAACGAGAATTTATTGTTTTCATTTTCTGGTTGTTTCCTATTTTTATTTTCACTGAAAATGTTTTTAGAAATCCAACCAAGCACATTTTCATCACTATTTTCTGTTTTCAGTGATAATGAAAATAGAAAATAATCAAACCAAACACCCCCTAAATCTTTCATAACATATTTATCACGTGACTAGCACCAAACCTTGTTAAGTTTCTACTCTAATGACTCTCAACCCAATAAGTGTCATGGAGACTATAATCAGAAAACAAGTATATAGTGTGTGTGAGTGTGATAAATCGTATTACTACAACTCTTTTGTATAATTATAAAAGACAAAGGAAGAGAAGTGAGAAAAGCTAGTGAAGATAACTTGACTGAGTGCCTTTGAATAGAAAATTTTAATTGAGGAAATGAATTTATCAAAGAATTTAAATTTCTTTAATCTAAAATTCATTATTTGAATATTTTTTTATGAAGAATTTAAATTTTTGAAATTTTAAAATAGAATTTTAAACAACTAAAAATGTGATTTTAATTTTCTTCTAAAATGTGAGAAATTGAAATTCTCTTCTTAATAGAAGAACCTTCCAAAATGTTTGCGTATTTCCTTTATCACTTTCATATTATTTTTCACCTGAAAACTCTCGAAATCTCATTCTCGAACTCGCAACTCTTTCCTCACACTGATGATCTTATTCTTCAAGAAGTACTGCCTAAGCTCGCGGAGCATCGACCGGGTGCGCGTGTTGGGGGACAAGTAAAACTGCACCTACCAATCATGGGAGCAGCCGTCGCTGCCCATCACGCGGTGGAGGTGCTCGCTAGCGCGAATGGCCTGAGTCATGTCTTGCGTCGTTGACTAAATGTTGTGGTCAGGTGTGTTGGTGTAAGCCGCCGTGTCTCAATTTCCTACGACTCTCCATGCCCCATCAGTATTCTTCTCTTTGGAAGCACACCAACCATATCTTCTTTTCTCTTTACATTCATTTTCTTTCACCCTCACAATTTTAATTTTTTTATCCAAATAAAAATTTTTGAAAATAAAAGAATTTCAATTGAAATATTTGAAATTCTTAGAATTTTAAATTCTCTCATTCAAACTCACTCTAGGAGTAATGCCATGAAGTGAAATACTTAGAAACAGTCTAGTGTAGATATATAGCATTAGATAGGAAGAGAAGAGAGAAGTGGAGATAAAATGGTGTTGTACGTAGAAAATGTGTAGGAAACTACTAATGTATATATGTTAGTCTAGATCATATAATAGAAAGATCGAAAGGGAATGAACCATTAAATGTCTATCTATCTAATCTCAAAAAATTTAGCAAGCAAGTTCTCAAGAATAGACTAGTCAAAAACATCAAAATTTTCCTTAATTCTTGCTTCATTAGAAATCTTGGGAAGCACACTATCACTACAAAAAAAATAGATATTTCCGACGGAATATTTCCCACGGAATTGATTCCGTCGAAAATATTGTATTTTCCCACGGATATTTTTGAAGGATTGTATTTCGTCGGAAAGTATAAATTTCTAACAGATTTTATCGAAGGAATCAAATCTGTCGGAATTAAAAATTATCCCCAAATAAAATGTTTGCAACTCTAGTCCTCTGTCACTCCCCTTTGCAACTTGATAAGGAAACACGTTGTGCCTCTGCGAGCACCATGCCTCTATTGCACCTCCGCTGTCAGCCCACGTCACTGACAGGTAAGCCAATGTAGCCCATCCCTCTCTCTCGCTGCTTCTCACCTCACCATTGTACAAACGCTCACCATTGGCTTCAATCGAACTTGCGAGGAACGAGAACTTTCTCAGATTGACATACACTGTCTTCAAGGAGTTATTCAGTGTCGAAGACTTCGAGTTCAAGCTCCTCGTTGTGGGGGTTGGAGTGGGTGCTGACTCAAGTTTCTTTCTCATCTTAGTGTGCTCAGTGCTGCTGATAAAACCACCATGCTCAAGCTTCAGGTCTGCTTAATATAACACTTTTTAGTTTATTATTTTCTTAGTTGCTTCCTGCTATTAGTGCAAACCATTTTGCTATGTTTCATGTTTTTCTGTTTGTGTTGTGGTTTTGAGTTTGAAAGTTGAACGATTGTGCCTAGCTTTTTGAACTTTAGGGGACATTGTTGTTGTTGAATGGCACTATATCACATGAATGCATTTTGGTTTGCAACCTGCTGAGTTTGCAAGGGGTTGTGAAGCAAATTTAATAATAAATAAAAATAAATGTTTTCTCTCTGGCTCTCTTTGTATATTTATTGAAAAAGTATACAATATTTATAGAGTATCAATACTTAAAAAAATTAAGTATTATAATAAAAAAAATATTTACATTAAGTGACTTAAATATATTTTTAATCCAAAAGTTTTACGATACTTAGGTAGACGTAGGCACTTACCTTTGATATTTTTTAGCACATGCTTTTTGCAAGACCAAATGCGAGGGATACAGAGTATCATCTAAATCTGCAGAACAATATCATAGTCATAACATACATGGATATCAAAATTTTAAGTTTTGATTTGGCATCTAAAATGTTTTTCTGATTACAATACAAGCCTCGTAAAAAAAAGTTAGTCATATTTTGCATGAATAGGAGTGCATGAATAGTTGGTCATAAATATTGTGATTCTTCACGTGGTTATAAATTTTAATTTGGTTTCAGTTGCTAAAGCCAATGATCTTCAAATCAAAGCTTTAATTCTGAATTCCTAGTACAGTAAAAGTATTTTACCCCATCACTCAGTCTTCGAATAATCTACTAATACTTGATTTGGTGAAAATTAAGGTTAAAATTAGTTCTCATTGATAGTTGATTGAAATTAAACTGTCAACATTTTATAAGGTATCTTATATTCTAATACTTACTGGTTCCGAAAATTCTACTTGTATTTGCTTGAGTATGATCCACTAAAACCAGTCTTACCATGCCAAAATCTGCAATCTTAGCATTCATCTCTTCATCTAAGAGAATGTTGCTTGCTTTGAGATCACGATGGATAATAAACAGTCTAGAATCTTCATGAAGGTAGAGAAGGCCTCCAACAATACCTCTAATGATTTTGTAGGTGTTTCCCAATCCAATTGTGCTTTCATGGATGGATCTGCACATGCAGCCATCAATTTTAACGCAACATGAATAAATTAGACTTTGCCTTGAACCAGAACTAAAATATAGAGCGACATTCTAATTATGCAGTTATTCAGACCTACCGAATACGAAGTAATCAAGGTTTTTATTATGAACATATTCACATAGGGATCAAATTTAATTTAGTAAGTTCTTCAAATATGTTACAACCAAAATAGAACACAAAGTGTATATTACTCCCTATTTCTTACCTTCTTGGCAGTGACTTAATTACTCATGTTTGTAATTATTAAAAATATTTCATATTTTGTTTGTTTAATAGATTGTATGTAGTTCAATTATTATTTACAGGAAAGAATTACTCTAAATTATGATAGATCATATATGCCTTTCTACAAAGATTTTTCTCTATATTTATATTTCGTTGAAACAATGGAGGACTAAGTTGAAAATAGAAAGGTCATAGTAAATTGGTATTTGGACTTGCCTTCCTCCTTCTTAAATATAGGCAGAGACAAATGAGCAAACAAGAACAACAGTAGGCCCCAACTATGGCAATGACAATTAGTGTTGTATTGCATGCCATTTTCTGCAAAAACAAAAATCCTCTTCTGGGTTAAACATTTCAAGGATTAGGGATAATGGAATATCAAAAAATTTGATAACTAATTACAAAGAAAATGGCCACGAAAGTGGATCATGTAGTGATGTTCAGGTTTCAACTTGTGTGGCTCAGCTCATATGTAATTATTACGATGTAGGCAAATTAAGTATAATTCAGGTTTCGTACAAGATTGCCTCTTTTTTGGTTTGGACAATGCTGTGTGAAATTTTAGAAACCATTGAATGTATAAACACACATGCAGACTATAAGCTAAATAAATCTGCAACACATAATCGAATTATAGAGAAAAAAAAGTAATAAAAATAAAGTAGTAAGTGCATTCTAATTATTTTTTAATCATTTTTCTTAATATCTAATATTTTTTTAAAATAAATATATTTAATTTGTATTTTCTTCTTCTAATAAGTAAAAGTTGTCAAAAGATGATGCATAATATACTCGAAAAGGGCTATATAGAGCTAATATTGAAAAAATTGAAGTTTCTAAGTATAAAATGTTTTATTTTTTAAAATTTTAAATAAATGAATAAGATTCTTATAAATAAATAAAATTTAAATTTAGATATTACAAATTAAAAAAATATAATGAACAAAAGAGATTTAATTAAATTTAGATATTCTCATCTATTTTTTTAAAAAAATAGAATTCAAATAAAAAATATACAAAGTATTATTATACACCTATACCTGATTGATAAGTAAGTGATTAACGCTCACATGACCTCACACCCAAAATATTATTATATTTCCCTTACAATGTATGGCTTCTTTTTATCCAATTTGTTCCTTTCATTAGGCATAAACTTTTTTTAATATATTATTTGTGCGAATTATTCATAATCTATTGTAAAAATATCTAATTGATCATATTTAGTACAATATTTTATTTCAATCAATTTTAACCAATTACAAAGTGTTAAAAATATATAGATAATGATTTTTAAACTTTTTTCTTTCTCTCTTACTCTCAGCTTCATAGTTAGTTTGTCTTGGGTGATCGCTTCATTACTAACATGTACGTTCTATTATTCAGGTTAATATACAGAATATGAACAATGAAACTTATCTATATATTTTGTCGGAAATTATTCGTGGGAATTTGTGACCAAAGAATCCGTCTGAAATGAGCCATGGGAAATTTCCGACGAAATTTCTGTCGAAAAAAATCCTTAGGAAATTTCCAACGAAAAAAATTAGTTTGAAATTTCCGATGGAAATTGTTTGATGGACATAACATATCCGTCGGTTGAAATTTCCTACAACCATTTTTCTGACGGATAATTGTCCATCGGAAATCTGTCGAAAAATTTCAATTAGCAACAGTTTTTAGTGTTACCGACAGATTTTTGCTGTTGGAAACATACTTTTTTTTGTAGTGTATGGCCCATTTGCAGTCCCCATCAAAGAGCTACCTGTGCAGGAGTGTTTCTTAATTTCTCTACAATCATATTTATAACTGGATGCTTAAGGGAATCACCTTCAAGTCAGGCAAGGGAACCTAAAGGTGAATATCCCTGAACATTTGCAATTTATGTCACATTTGAACTATGATTTTTTTTATATAAAAAAATGTTAATGTTGGACAAGTGGTCTCAATAACTTAAGAAAGGGGTGTAAGTTTCATAATTTTTCCACTAACAAACTTTTAACCCCCTTTTAAATGATAGACTCATAATGCAAAAGAAGAAGCAACAATCAATTTAACCGATGTTCTTTAAACCTGCAAGACAAAATTGATTGCAATAAAATAAATGAGATAAGGGAAGAAAGAATTGCAAGCTCGATTTATATTGGTTCGGCCACTTCCCATGCCTACGTCCAGTCCTCAAGCAACCCACTTGAGATTTTTCCACTATCTCTGTAAATCCTTTACAGACTTTGAACATACCTTGAGATCCATCACCCTTGTGTTCAATATTCTCACAATCCAAGAGACAACCAGTCTCTTGATTACAACTGAATTTATGAGATGAATAGAAAAATTCTCTCCTTTAAAGTAGATGATACAAATTGAAGATCCTAGAAGAATTCTGAATAGAATTGCAAGTGCTTGCCCAATAGTTGTTGAGAGAGCATTTGACAATTAAGTTCTCTTAGAACATCTCTCTTACTTTTCAAAGTCAGACACACATATATATATATAGGCCCATTGTGCCTTTTCAAAATGATTTGAATATATGTGTCTTTTGAAAAAGCTTTTCTGAAATTTTCTCACTGGTAATCGATTACAGGTTTCTAGTAATCGATTACACAATTATATTTTGAAGGGTCATGACTTTTCAATTTAAATTTCAGGAGTTCTGTTACTAGCAATCGATTACAATATTCAAAATTCAAATTTCAAAACCTTTTTGAAAAGCTTATTTCCAAATTTGTCTCTGGTAATCGATTACACTAACTGGTAATCGATTATCAGTGCCTTTGGTCTCTTGGAAACAATTTGTTTTGAGGCAAAAACCAATTAACCAATGAGATTGTTTGAGGCCTTATCTTTTTTTTTTATCTTGTTTGCTTAACTTTGAATTAATCTTAAAGCAATGCTTAACCTTTGAATGTTTGTTGAAACAACCTTGTTTGATTCTACTTTGACATCATCAAAACTTTGTATTCATACATTCATAGTTAACATAACAACATATTTTCTAATATACTCTATTAAACACACTCTACTATTGGCTTAAATGTATTGAAAATAAAAAAATATGCTATTTACTTTTAGACTTCCACCTTAACAACCTAGTTCATCTCATGTATCAATAATGGAATCATTACGATTTTCATCACTACAACAAATGTAACTAGACGGGACCACCACATTAGTACACTCAATGACTAAGATATTGTTCCAATAAACACCCAATGGCTACTTAATGTTGGCGACAACAGACAAGCCGGTTGCAATAATTTAACAATCATAAATTCTAGTATGATGTCTCATAGAAAAATATTAACTTCACCAACATGGTTAAATGTGGAGTGATTGTTATTAAGACATTCTGAAAAAATCGAAGTCAGAATACCCAATCTCTAAACTTCCAGAATTTCAATATGAAAATATGTAGTTTTTTGTTCTCTTCAATTAACGCATAATGCATTTTACTACTTTCTAGTGTTGCATACCAAGATTACTCATATATCACCTTAGGACTCCCAGAAAAAATTATTTTATACATGCATATTTGAAATTTAAATAATATGAGTAATTTAAATCATAGTAGTACCAACAACAAAAATTAAAAAAGAGAAAATAAACATACAATACAAAAATAATCTTTATGGTAAATTTTAAGACCCAAACAAGATACCTAACATATCATTAATCTTCAATCTTTGGATTGAAAGAGACTAACTGCAAGTGATACTCTCAACACATTGACCAAACATTGGTGATAAATCCTGTCAAACAAAGGTTGTCTTCAGACACTCCATTGTTCACACGAAAACTTGACTTATATGATGATTACTCCGGTCAAATAATGATTGTGTTTGAGCATTTCATTATTCACATGAAAAATTATAATCACCACATGTTTACCGCAGACAGGTAATTATTCTATCAAGTTGTGTCTTCCTTTGGACCGAACACAATTCGCATAAATAATTTTATGCAACATTCATGTAAATTCAATGAAATCAACTTACGCAACAAAGGTTATTTTGGAAACATGTTTCAATCAATTTAATTAAAAAATACAAGACAATTTAATATAATAAATGAGATGTCTTAAAATTATACAACTTTCACATATAATTTAGTTATATAAAAATATATATAGCAAAACATGCAAATATTTTACATAACAAACTCATCACAAGATACTTAGCACAACATTATTTCCTAGAGAAACTAAGTTGTAATTGGTACTCTCAATGTAATGATCAAATATTGACAATAAATTTTGTCAAATAATTATCTTTCTTTGGATTGATTATTATTCACATGAAAATACCTTAATTAAGGTACTAATTTTGTAACACCACGCAAGAGATTTACCTTTCTTTATATGCCATGCAGTGTACCTTGGACACTCTTTTCTTTCTTTCTTTATGTGTCCAGACTTTTTATAGAAGTGGCAAGTAAATTCTTCATTTTTTTTATTATTCTTAGAGGTCAAGCTTAAATGAACACTTTTAGATATGTCTTTCTCTTGCGCACAATGAAATGTAAGCTCATTAATGGATCATTTGTTCTCCTGAATGTTATAGCTCACTTTGAATTGCCTAAAGTGTGCAAGAAGTGAGATCACAACTAAATGCACGAGCATGTCTTCACCAAACTTTTAGTTTAAGTGCTTTCAGTTTTGATGACAAGTTAGACATTTTCATTATCTACTCCCTTATATAACTCACGTACATTGTAAACAAACAATGAACAATAGTCATGAAGGGAAGTCATTCACAAATCCAAATAAAGATCCCAAAAAAACAAAATACACCCGAATTTAAATCAAATATCCAATTTAGCAACAATTAATATGTGTTGTTCCAAAAAAATTAGGTTCATATAACCAAAGCAATCCAAGTATAATTGGAATAAAATAACTTTAAATCCCAATAATCTAACAATAATGGAAACTCTTATACCACTTGTTGAAATTTTAGGAGATCCTTGTAAAATACCAAGAACACGGTATGTTAGATTATCAGGAAGAGTTTTAGGAAGACATGGATCCATAATGATTGATCGAACAAACGCAGTGAAAATCTGAATTCGTAGGTAACTGATGACTTCATGGTTTTTCCTCAACCAGAACCTCTTTATTCCTTAACAAGACTCGTATTCAAGTGGGTAGGAAACTATGTGTGACGGTAAGGTATATTGGGGACCATAACCGGTCAGATATATTGGAGACCATAGCCTTCTTATAGCGTATTAACCTAATAGAGTTTCCATTATCCCTAATGGGCCAATACTAACGTAAGCTCATTTAAGTCCATATCATCTTATTTAATTGTCTAACGGACTCACTTAATTTGATCAAATAAATAAAACCCAATAATAATAAATAGCTAATATAATTGTCTTATAATATTAACTCTTGAAATAGAAAATTTCAACATTAACAACACAATTCAAATACAAATTGATAAGTATATATAATCACTTTCATTTACTCTTAATCACCTATAAAACAAAATTATTTAGATATACATATATAATTAACTGCCAGTGTTAAGTGAACAGTGGATAAATCTCATAAGTGGATAAATCATTACTCAATCCATAAGTAGAAACTAGAAAAGAAAAGAAGGAAAATCACAAAAGTATATAAGTACGAATCACATAATAATAAGATGAAAACCTTGATGTGGCGTGAGTTATAGCATCACCAACGACACCAGGGTAAGCCTGCCATGTTCCCAAGCCAAGTGAAGGGATTTTAACTCCAGTGTTGAGCTCGAAGATCCGGATTTCGTTGCTCATTTTTTTTGCACCACAACACAATTAACCCTTGTCAATGCAATTGCTGTGTGCGGACGAATATTAATTGAAGATGAATAAATAAATAAACACAAGGATTTAGGATATGCAAGTGCAACATGTGTGGCAAATTAACAGACCTAGTCGGTCCACTACGATGCCACGTGCTCTTTGGACTCTTGTTGAATTTCTAGCAGCTTGATGTGATGTTCATATTTTGGAGGAATGTTTCTGTATGTACCATGTAGAGTTTTGATCTAATGTTTGATCATTCCAGTACCATTATTATTGATCACTAGGTTCAAGATAATATAGTATTTTTATATTTATTTATAAGATTTAAATTTAAAATAATATTTTTAAGACTCCATCATGTTCGTTCTACTAATTATTTTTAGATTAATATATATCTAATTAAAATAAGAAAAATATATAGTAATAAATAAGTGGAAGAGAGAAAAAGAATATTAATAATAAGGATAATTTTAGAGAATCATAAATTTAAGATAAATTTATTATAATAAATTAAATTAATTATTTTTCTTAATCTTAATGAATTAGATAATTGAATCTTATAAGAAAAAAAGAGTATTTAAACCTAGTGTCGAAAAAAAAAATCAAAATATAGGGTATATGGATTGGAAAAAAATATATAAAAAAATAAATATATATATAGAGAGAGAGAAGTTAATTAGATTAAAAAATGAGATGGAAGAAAAATTATACAACGTAATAATAATTCTGAGAAATACTAACAATGTATTTTTTTTAATATATGTTTTAATTAGAATTTTTCAGTTTGAGGGTTGCAAGTTGCAACCTAAAAGGCTAATAGTGACAGAGGATGCACCTAGCTAGCTATAAAGAGAAAAGAGTAATTTCATATAACTAACACTGCAAACAGAAGATGCGTTTCTGTTATTCCATCGACTTATTTTTAACTCTTATCGTATCATTCAAACTTTTCATATATCACCATCCCACAATTCATCCTCCGGTAAGTAACCCCCATTTGGTTCATGAAAGAAGCTAGCCTCGAGTAATCTTTCCTGCAACAACAACTAATACAGTGTCAGAAAACTTTACGAAAGTTCCAAAATATTTTATACCATCCATATAATGTGACAAGCATAAGTCTTGCTAATTAAGTTTCTACTATAAATGACTCCCAACTCTCAACCCTTAGTTTTAAATTATGGTTGCAATTGCATTATGGTGAGTCAGGAAACATTTTTTTATTTCTCAATTTTATTATATCATAAATCTTATTATATTTATATTTTTTTCTCTTTCTAAACATTGAATGCGTTATAGGAGTGTGCATATAACTTTTTCCCTTTTGTTTCCTCTCAAAATGCCAAATTAATTATTGAGTAGTGATATACGAATACCTTTGGGTTATAAACACTCCATCAACAACTTTTTTTTTCTATATCCATCTAATCCTATCACATCATAAATACATATCATACCTAAGCTTCTTTTTCTTCACTCTCTTTATCTTTCTAAATGTTAAATAACATATGGATGTCCATTGGCCATTTTGCTTAGTTATTTAATTCTAACATTTTTATGGAAAAATCTACTTGGATACCCCACCCCAAATCTTTCTATTACTCATACATATGTATTTGAACCCTGCAACTATCACCAGGAGAATTTGGCAAATTTTAAACCAAAATGTTTTTCTTTTTTCATCAGGGTACATTTTTGCCCAGTAATTCTTTGGTGGCATAGCTAAGTGCTAACTGACATCATACTTTTTAACACTTTTTCTATTCTTTCTAATAAACTCTCTTGTTGGTGAAATTCATGTAGTCTCATTCCTCAACTGATGGATCTTATTTCCAAATTAACAAGACTGCGCGAATTTCAACTATTAGAAGAGAATCTATTAAAAAGAGATGGATAGAGATCGAGTGTTTCGCTTCCCAAATAGACACATTCATGATTTGGAAACCTGACCCTTAACAATTTTAATCATATATTCAATATCATCAGCTACTTCTTTCATTGAAGGCCGTTTTTGCCTCTGGTCATCCACGCATGCAGTTGCAAGATACCCCAATGACTTCATAGTTTCCAATTCCAACGCACTAGCTCCCTCTTTAAGCAGAGGATCAACCACATCCATCAACTTGTCCTCAACCATTTTCCTCTTCCCATACATGGCCAAGTTCACACTCTCTTCTTCCCTATTGAAATCAATAGCCTTCTGAGCAGTGAGCAACTCCATCAACACCACTCCAAAGCTATAAACATCGCTCTTATCCGTCAACTGAAAGTTACGATAATACTCGGGGTCTAGATACCCCAGTGTCCCTTGAGCACTAGTGAAAATATGGCTCTTGTTCTCTTCAGCCAATTCAACAAGCCTAGATAGCCCAAAATCAGAAACTTTTGCATCAAGCTTGTCATCAAGAAGTATGTTGCTTGATTTCACGTCGCGGTGGTAAATTGGTGGCACGGCTGCTGAATGCAGATAGCAAAGCCCTTCAGCTGTTTGGTGTGCAATTTTGAGTCTTTGATGCCATTTGAGGGGTTCCCTAGAGCCAGAAGAGTAGCGATGAAGGTAGTCGAAAAGGGTCCCATTTGAGACGTACTCGTATATTAGCAAAGGGTTTTCAAGTTCCAAGCAACAACCAAGGAGTCTAACTAGGCTTCTGTGGTTTACTTGGCAGAGAATTCGGACCTCGTTTTGCATTTGATCAATGCCTTTGGTGCATCCAAGCTTGGCACGTTTGATGGCAAAGACGGTTCCATCGTCAAATGTTCCCTTGAAGACTTCACCAAAGCCACCAGTGCCAACGAGGTTTTCTTGGGAGAAATTGTTGGTTGCTTTTCTTATCTCTCTACCAGTGAAGATTCTTGATGATAAAGCATTGGCTTTGGCACTTGAGATTTCTTTCCTCTTTTTGATTTTGGCCTGCTTTGCTTGATTATGCTTCTTGTAGAAAATGACTCCTATAACTGTTACAATAGAGAATATTCCTCCTAAGGAAGCAACCACTGTTGATAACAGAAGAGTTTAGGGAGGAAAGCACAAACACAGTGGTTAGTTACAACTTACAAGAAAATTGCCTTTGACAGAGAGAAATCTTGTATGAGAGAAAAAAGTGAAACATTGGAGTGCTCAATTATTTGTAGAGTTTGGATCCCTTATTGTAAAATGTGCAGTATTTGATACAACGAATGTATCAAGTGATAAGAGGAGTGTTTCCACTAGAAGATAACAAATAAATCTGTAACATACTACTATACACGATGGTTAGGATTTTAATGCTTGCATGATCCATAGAAAATTTAATTACCTTACGGTTCACTCATAGTAGAAGTTCTCTCACTTAACATCCCCTTTTCATACAATAATTAAGATTTATTGTAACACCAAATATTGCACACTTATAGCGCCAGTGATCCGAACTGTTAATTGTTGGCATATAGCAGAAGAAACCTATTAACAGAGTTACTACATGATACACACATACCAGCCAGAAGCATTTTCTTTTTCTTCCGAACTTTGCCGTTGCTATCTTTTCCATGTCCTTTGCCCTTTGTATCTGCAGGTTAAAAAAATAAAAGCTAAAACTAAAACAACAACAAAGGATCCAGAATAAACAAGCATGTATAATAATCGGTCACGTTAGCCTCACATTAGTTGACAGCCAAAATATAAATCTTAAATAAAATCTAAAACAACTAAAAAATTATACAAAAAATAATAATAACAACCAACAAATATCAAATATACCAGCATGTACTTGACTAGAACCCACTCAAATATCATAAATAAGATCTCAAGTTTGAATTTTATGAATGAAAAAAAAAATATGATTAAAATTTGAGAAAGAAGAACTCACTAAATATATCTAATCAAATTTTTAATAAAAATTAATCATCAAATAGTCCCAACACTAAATGGTTACAAACTAAAGGTCTCAACTAACCTGAATTATACTTTTAATAACATAAAGTGTTTATTTTTTTAAAAAAAAAAAATATATACATGTATATGAGTTAAAAATAGCAAACCCACACATCAAACTCGGTTCAATCTGAAAACTAAAACCATGTTTTGAGTTCCAATTGAAGTGGTGATGCCACACATTCCTACAAACATCTATTGGACGAATGCAAAAGATAATCTTTGAATCCACTCGCAAACTAATTTTGGGAGGTGCAAACGTTTAACTAAACCATACATGCACTAAATTGTCCAACCCATATAATCCACATGTAAATGGGTTAATTCTTAGTGGTCTCAAGCCCATACATGTTACAAGTTAACCATGTATTTCAAATTAAATAAACATATTTTTAGTTTTTAAATAAAATACAGTATGTGACTACTTATTGATTTTATGTAAGTAATATCAAATTCTAAAGTATAGCTTTGTAAATAAATAAATAAAAAAAAAAATAGAGATTAGCTTTGGGCCATACTCTGTGTCTGGGCTTGAGGTTGACACGAACCATTGATCGGGTCCCACTTAAACCCAACATTGCACAAGCACCTTTGCACAACACCACCAGCGGGGCCCACTCCACATTTCGAGTTCAACAATTCCTTGCAATCTATTGGCGCCTTACAAACCGGTTCCTGTGGTGCCACCCACTTGATCCCTACCCCAGGCTCCGGCCACCGCTTTCCCGCCGCCGTGCCGTTAAAATCCACAAAACTCTGATACGCCGCGCATCCTCCGCCGTGTACCCGAACCACATATTCTTTGAGGGATCCAGCACTCTTGTACTCGCAGCACACTCCCACGCGCCCGCACGCGCCGAAATCCGCGTGCTCCTTAACATACCTGTGGCACGTGCCGCTTGCGGCGCAGTTCATCGAAGGCGCGTGGGTGGTGCAGTTGAAGAGAAAAACGGTGTTTCCTGAAGCCACACTGAAAGGAAGGGTTTCGTTCAGGTGCATGCCTTCGCTGTGGAAGTCCGTGGACACGCATGTCTTTGGTGTAATTGAAGCGGGTCGGGTTATGATACTACGGGTTAACGGGTCAATGGAGCTGATCATGTAGGCTGACCCGGCGAGTGCATCCAACCACAGTGTACCCGCGGTGCACCGAATCTTGTACCACGGGTCACCACAATCGGGTCCAGTGCTTAACGGATACGGAACCGGGTTCAAACCGCAATTCCCGCACTTACGCATGGCCTCGGCACGTGATAGAAACAATGCTATAGTTGTGAATATTAGCATTGCAATGTTAAGTTGGTCCATGAAGTGCTTAATGGAACCATATGGTAAAAAAGAAACAATTGCTGCTATATATGCACTGTTGTTACTTGTTAGATATTTTAATTCCAGTTGAAATTAGAGCGGGAAATGATTAATAAAGAGAAAATTATAAGCTAATGGGTGTCACACAGTAGCATATGTGTGTGTAGGAGAATGTGAAATTTGCTACGCTCTTCAAAAAAAATTGTGCAATTTTATGTAAACGTACAGATATGGTAATTCCACTGATGCAGAGGAGTTGAACATGTTTAAAAAGGACGAGATTAATTGACTTTGAACGTATTAGTGTACCATCTTGGAAACATTGCATGTAGCAGATTTTGGTTTTCTAAAAATTAAAGTATACTAGTATCTCTCTTTTCTAACGAAGATATGCATGTTTCTCTTTCACCATGCATGAATATGGTTCGATATTGTTTTCAGTAGATTCATATCATCAGACGTGATTTTGTTCTGGGGTTCAATGTTTGAGGAAAATTTTAACGATGAAAGACTTGGAAACGACAGAAAATGAGATAGCTAAGTTTTAGTTTATTACTTTATGTAGCTTTTTTTTTTTATCAAATGGGGGAATTTTTTTTTACTTTTTTTTTATTTTGAGGTTAATTTTAAATTATTATCGAAAATGAAGTAAGTGTATTACAATTTGAGTTATAATTCATAATTTGTGTCATGACATTAATTTTTTTTTACTTCTTCTAAGTAAAGTAAAAAAAATAAAAAATTGGCGAACTTAATTATTTAATTATGACTTTAAAGTTATATATATATTTTTTTCATTTCAAAACTTTCAAGTCGTAATTTTTTTTATATTTTATGACTTTGAAATGGTATTTTATTTTATTTTTTATTTTTTTTACGTTTAAATTTTTTTTTAGGATTTTTTTATAATGTTGTATTTTCTTTGCTTTCATTTTTAAAAAAAATTATAAATAATTTTATTTATTTCATTATTAAATAAATATTTATAATTTTACTTGATATTAGTTTTATTTAATATCTTGTATATATTTTTTATATGGTTTTATTTAATATGTTATATATATATATATATATATATATATATATATATATATATATATTATTTTAAATATTTTATATAAATTTTTAATATTTTTATTTAATATATTTTGTATATTTAAAATTTAGATAATCTTTTAATAATGTTATTAAATTTGATTTGATTTGTTTTGTAAATAAAATTTTAGTTTTTTAATAATATTTGTTTTAAAATTTTAATTTTTTAACATTTAAGTATTTAAAATAAAACAACATTCAAAAAATATATACAAGATATTAAATAATTCTATTTATTTACTAATAAAATAAATAGAATTATTTACAATTTTTTTAAAAAAATTGAAAGCAAAGAAAATAGAACATTATAAAAAATCCAAAAAAACTTTAAATGTAAAAACAAAATAAAATACGACTTCAAAGTCATAAAATATTAAAAAAAAAACTTTCAACTTCAAAAACTTATAACATCAAAAAAAGAAAAACATATATTCGTAAATAAAAAAATTAACTAAAATTATAAATTTTTTTATGATTTCAGTTACAAAAATATAAAAAATTAATAATAAATTATAACAATGTATAATTTCTAACTCAAACGTGTAACATTATTACGATTTATTCCCTTTTTTATAATAATTTAAAATCCACCCCAAATATAAAAATAAAAAATAAAAAAATTGCCCCCATTCGCTAAAAAAAGCCCTTTATGTATCCAAGCCAGTTGGAGTTCTAGTAGCGGAGAATTTAAGTAGTTTGTAAAAATATATATATATATATCTTATTGCTACACTGTATTAAAAAAAAAAAAAAAAAGAAGAGGAATTGACGATAATGTTGGATTTTCAATTGAGTCAATCCGTTAGTGCTTATTATACTCAAATTCCTTATAATATTAGAAAAGACAGAAGTGATCTTTACATAATGGTAGTTAACATCTAAATAATATAAAAAAATACAAATCTGCTGAGCACTACCATTATTTTTAAACAGAAAAAAGTGTAGCAGTGAAATTAGCGACCAAATAGCACTACTGATTCCATCATTTTGATACTCATTTAGACACCACTAGTGATTGTGTTTAATTAAATTGTATTTTCTTTAAGATTCAATTAAATTTAGGAAGTGATTAGTTATCAATAACCCATTAGAATCAATTTAGTGGTGAAGGTTTGGGTAATTTGCATAAAGTTCTATAAGTTTATTATGTTAGAGTTTTGTAGTCTTAATTCCTTTGTCCCACATCGTTTGGTTTGTAAAAATTCATGTCTCATTAGTGTTATATATAGAGACATCTTGTAAATTTTAAAATGTGCACGTAATAAAAAGTTCTCTTAGTGTAACCGTAGACGTAGATACATACATTGTGTGTTGAACCATGTTAAAACTTTGTGTCTTCTCTCTTTTCTCCTTATTCCTTTCTCTTTTTCTTATTGTTCTATATTAACAACTGGTATCAAGAGCTTTTGGTTACTTCACGGGCTTTCCTTAGTTTAGAGGAATTAGTGGGAGCCTTTTTAGTTTAAAGGAGACAGTGGGAGCAATGGCATTAGAAGAAGGAAGGTGAAGATTGAGAAGTTCGATGGCAGAGATCTCAGCTTTTGGAAGATACAGATAGATGATTATCTGTATCAGAAGAAATTGTATCAACCCTTATCAGGGGTTAAGCCAGATGACATGAAGCAAGAAGAATGGAACTTACTAGATTGACAAGCTCTTGGCGTCATCAGATTGACATTAGCCAAGAACGTCACATTCAACATCGTAAACGAGAAGACTACTGCAGGCTTAATGAAGGCGTTATAAGATATATACGAGAAGTCGTGGCTGTAACACCCTAAGATATTATAAGTTATAAATCGATGTTTAATTATATTTATTGTGTTGTTTGACTATATGATAGACTTGAATGAGTTGAAGTATGCCTTGAACTAGTCATGTGTGAATTTCTTGATATGGATGTTGAATTATGTGGAGTTTTGTTGAGCTAAGTTGAAAGTATGAGATTTTAGATTTTACCAAAACCTAGTTCATTGAAATCGCGATACCGGATTCGTTAACCGTTGGATCGTCTTCAAATTTTATCTGGATATCCCTAAGATATGTTTCTACAGTCTGACCTTTGGGATCTAACTTTTGGTTTCCCGCTAAGCGAGAATGACGCACTAAGCGCAATTCCAACTGAGGGGAATTGAGTTGAGCGGCCCAAAGTTGCGCTAAGCCCATTTTCAACCAAGAGGAAGTGCACTGAGCGCCCAAAGTGTGCGCTAAGCGGGCCCTAGTGCAGAGGGGGCTGCGTTAAGCGCAAGAAGTGGACTTCGGCTTAGCGGGACAGGCCCGCTAAGCGAAAGTTGCAGGTTATAAATATGTCCTTAGCGTGAAAAACACGATTTTCACTCTCCTCTTCCCCCAAAAACATCTCCCAAACCCTAAAATCTTATTTTCCGCCACCCAAGACCACCGGTGGCCGCCGTTGGACCCCCACACCAAGAGGAACACTTTAATCGGAGCGAAATCCTCAAAATCTGCCTCGAAGATTCGATGCAGAAAATCCTTCAATCCTTCATTTCATAGTTTCTCTAAGGTAATCTTAACTTCTAAGCCTTCTCCTAACTAGTTTTAGTTCCTCTTAGTGTCTCTTATGTGTTGGGTACTGTAATAGGGTGTTTTTACACTTCCTTTGAAAAACCCTAGAGAATGAGACATTGTGAAAGCTATCTTTTTATAACCTTGAGGTTGTTTTCGTGGCATTCACTAAACCCCGGTCACATTGGAATGATCAAAATTTCAAAAAGATGTTTCTTTTCTGTAGAACCTGAAATACCCCTCAGCCCTTTATGTTTTGACAGTGGTATTTGACCCCAAATGTTGCCTTTGACCTTGTTTTTGAAATCCATACTAAATTCCTTTTGTTTTGGCGTAATAAAGAGTTGTGTTGGACCGACAAGCGCGAACGAGAGATAGACCTCTAAGTGACACAAAGAGGAACTGACAGAGAGCTCACGATAGGTGAGGGGAGTTATTATAAAATTTACCGTTTTGACACCATAGTTAGGGTAAGGGAACCTAGCTATGAGAATATTTGCCTGTCCCTTTTGCATGCTGATTTTCTTTTAAGAAAAACTATGTTTTTAATGAATGGGATGTGATATATCTATTGTGGATGAATAACATTATTGTTTATTAAACTTGTGTTGTTTGAAGACCTGGGGAGTGCGAACCTTAGGCATGGAAAATATATTTACATGCGGAATGCGACTCATTGTTGATGTTGCTATTGGTGACTTTAATTGATATGTGGTGATGATGATATTTATGATGATATTGATTTGAGATGACGTTGTTAATAAAGACCATGTCAACATGAATTAATGGTATTGTTGATGATTATATGAATATGAAATGAGGTTGTTGTTGTGTTGATAACGTCATTAAGACGAGGTGATGTCTATGTTAAGAATGATGTGAAAATGGAATGTTGATTGATGTTGGAAATGCTTTGGCATGTGCATGTTGTGTATGTTTGTGAGGGGCGAAGTGCACTAACTTTCCAGGGTCTTTGGCACTTGCTTTGGGCCACGTTCATACGTTGGATGTTGTGTATGCTTGTGGGGGGGGGGGGGCGAAGTGCACTGATCTTCCATGGTCTTTGACACTTGCTTTGGGCCACGTTCATACGTTGTATGTAGTGTATGCTCATGGGGGGTAAGTGCACTGACCTTGTCGGATGGCCCAAACGTTGGTGACAAGCGTGGCTAAAGAATCTAAGTATTTCTGAGGGGATGGTTAGGCACTTTAATTGGTCCATGGTCTTTGGCACTGCTTTTGGCCAAGTTTATAGCTCATACGACACATGAAATAGAATAACTGTGGCAAAGTGTACTTTATACTGAGGGGGCTTGTCACCTGGTAGGGAACTCATTTTAGCCCCAAACTGATCACCTATGGGGGGGCAGTTACGTGCACAACCGGGTGGTCTCGACGAACTCTGTATGGTTTCCTAAGTGAGAGTGTCGTGTGGACATGCTTAGGCTATTTCCTAGGATTTGGTTGTTGGTGCGTACCACATTACATCTGAGGGTTGAGTCAGGTGCATGTATCATTATGTGCAGTCTTGATTGGATCCATGGATGGATGATGAGTAATTGTTGAATATGGATGATGAGTAATTGTTGAATGTGGACAATGAACAATTGTTGGATGTGAGTGTTGGATAATGAATGTTGCGTAAGTTCATGATGTTTGCTTATGTTTTCTTGCTAATTGTGATTATTTGGATTTAACATTGGTTCTTTTTATAAAGGACTCACCCTTGCAATTTTGTATCGTGTGGTTGATACCTGTGATGATCGCGAACCTTGTTCGTGAGAGCAAAATGACAGCAATAGGGTGTAGGGGTGAGATTCTGTGGAGGAGCTGCCAATTCAACGTGATGACATTGGGATTATTTTGGGGAGAGAGTTGTGTTTTGTTAATCAACTCCTCCATAGTGGTTCATGATTTCTTTTGTTGGATTAAGGATGTAAATCACAAATTTAATTATATCTAGAAATTGGTTTAATCTTCATTATGTGTATGATGTGTACTACACACACACACACACACACACACACACACACACACAAAAGATGGGAGACGGGTCGTTACAGTGGCACACACACACACACACACACAAGATGGGAGACGGGTCGGGTCGTGGCAACGAGACGGGTCGTTACAGTGGCAGCCAACAAAGTATACTTGATGCATCGGTTGTTCAACCTCAAGATGGGAGAAGGTATCTCTATAAATGATCATATTAATGAATTTAATATTATTCTTGCCCAGTTGGAGTCAGTGTAAATTAAATTTGAGGATGAGGTGAAGGTATTGATTCTATTATCATCACTATCGGATAGTTGGGCTGCAACTATTACCGCAGTTAGTAGTTCTACAAGGGAGAACACATTAAAGTTTAGTGACATCCGTGACTTGATCTTAAGCGAAGATGTTCGCAAGAGAGATTTAGGAGAATCTTCTAATCATTTTTCCAATTCAACATTAAATACTGAAGGCAGAGGAAGGACTACCCAGAAGGGTCAGAATGGTTGAGCCAGATCAAAGTCAAGAGATTTTTGTTGTTGTAGAATAATATGGTCAAATAAAAAATGTTATACATGTTGAATGCCAACAAATGTTTTATTACAACTTTTTTTAACACAAAATCTGAAGTAATTTTTCGTTCATAAGTACTATTTTATCTATTTTTAACCTCTAAACTCTTTGCTTCTCATGGTGTTACAAAATTAAAGAAAGAAAAACATATCAGCCATCCTAAAAACATGACATTTTGATTAGCATGACATGGATTATTAACCGTCGTTATAGATACTATGAGGTTTATTAATCGATGCGGTTATCAACCATCCTAAAATGCGCATTTTCTATATATATTGTATATTTTATTATTTATGTATTTATTATTTTTAGAGAGAGAAATTTAAAACTAATCAAAATTTGATCATTTTAAATTAAATTAAATTGAATCTAATTTTGAATTTAAAGTTAAATTAATTAAATAATAAAATAAAAAATATTTAAATTAGATCATTATTCTTTTATAAAATTTAACCACATTTAATTTTTCAAAGCTATAAAATAAGCAATGAAGAGTGTTTTCTTAAAAACATCAATGGATTCACATACCAAATTGTCATCCAAAATACGGGAATTTCGTCTAATTTCATCGTTCAAAATCGAAAGTAGATCCCGGGATATCTAACTTAACACATTATGTAACATATCTATGAAATTTTAGAATTAACAAGATCCAACACACAACATTCTTTAATGATTTATCATGAGCCTTTTGTCTCCTCATTACAAACTTCTACGTGCGTTTTTCACATAACCCAAATCATTCCATATTATTTATTGTCACCTCAACACTTGTTATTATGCTAATGGATGATTGCTCCGGTGGCTGCACGAACAAGTATTCAATCAAATTTAAAAGCAAAATGATTTCGAAAACATGAATTTGTCGTTACTAAAGTGATATATCACGGTTCTCCATATCCCAAATTCCATGGAACACAATAATAGTTTTGTTTAAACTTGAGAATCACAGAAGAAAATGAGGAAGGATCTTGGATCAAGAGTCCCTTTCATGCGTTTGGATTACAAGTGTAGCCCGGTAGGGTGCATATTTGTGCCAGGGCCCTTGGTTAGTTTGGTTCAAAAAAATAAGCATTAAGAGACTGCGAAAATATCAGTGATTAATTAACTGCGGACAGGTCATAAGCCACATGGTTTAAGGGTGAATCACTTATACATATCTTTGTTTTTTGTTTAACAACGGACGGGTTATGGAAGTTGCTTTCTTATAAGAGAAACTTTTTCAAATTGCTAGTGTTTACAAAACTATATATAATTCAACCCCGGTTTTTTTTCTAATTTTTATTTTAGTGTTAGAAAGCTAGCTGACATGCTAATTGCATCTTTAATTTTTGTGTAAACTGTAAACAATCTATAAGGAATATTAATCATATTGAGCTTATTAATTGATCAATTCATCAAAGCACAGATGATGGGGCATTTTGAGATTACTAATCTTGGGCATCATACTTGTTAGGAAAAAAAATCAAACATCTTGAATAGGGGACTTTTTTCTATCAAAGAAAGTATAATTATAAGGAGATCCGAAAGAAGTTTAGGTTGGAGGAGTATATCCTATGAAGTATTCGAACACGTCTATGTATTGGATGTATAACTATAGGAAGACAAAGCTAAGCAACTTGATGAGGAATATATTTGCATCAATTTAATTGGAAGCTCGATGTATTTAAAATAATTAGGTACTGTTTGAATAAAAAATTTAAATTATAAATACTTACATTGACCTGGCTGGAAATTGATGACTTGAAAATAACCTAAAGGCAAAGGCTATTGTTTGAAAAGATACATATGTTTTTTTAGATTACAAAGAAATTGTAGTCCAACCTACTACAGAGAGAAGCATAATTCATTATTGCTACAAGTGCAACCGTTAATCAAGCCTTGTGGATTAAGAAGTTGTTCATTGTTGATTTGTGTGAAAAGGATAGATTTGGAAGAGAAAGATCATTGTGCTCATGAATTCTCATTATTCAAAATCATTCTGAAAGTACAGAGGAACAAGCTATATAAAGCTAGCTGTCTTAACAGAAAAAAAAAAAACTAACAAATAACATAAACTTAACAAATAACAGAAAAACAGAATTCAACACCCCCCCCCCCCCCCTTCAAGCTGGAACGTGAATGTCAAGCATTCCTAGCTTGGAATGAATATGATTGAAGGGACCAACATGTAAAGGCTTGGTGAGAATGTCTTGCCAATTGTTCATGAGTTGAGATGGGAAGAAAGTGAATCAAACCAGCTTGAACCTTATATCTTATCACATGACAATCTATTTCTATATGTTTGGTGCATTCATGGAAAACAAGATTTGCTTCTATGTGCAGGGCAGCTTGATTATCACAATAGAGAACAACTGGTTTAGGATGCTCAATATGAAGATCCTTTAGTAAGAACAGTAACCATTGTGCTTCATAAGATGCTTGAGCTAGAGCCCGATATTCAGCTTCCGAGGATGATCTGGACATAATGGATTGTTTCTTACTCTTCCAAGAAATTAGGGAGGTGCCTAAGAAGAAGCATAAACCTGTGATGGATCTTCGAGTGTCAAGACAAGCTCCCCAATCTGAGTCACTGAATCCAGTTAAAGAAGTGGAAGATGAAGAGGAGAAAAACAAGCCTCTTCCAGCATTTCTTTTGAGATATTTGAGAGTATGTTGTGCAGCCTGCATGTGAATGTCTGTTGGAGATTGTAAATATTGGCTCAATTTGCCAACAACATAGCAAATATCAGGCCTTGTGTGAGTAAGATACAATAATCGCCCCACAAGTCTTCTGTAAACAATAGGATCAGAAAGAGGAACACCAGAAGATTTGTGAAGTTTCAGCGTAGGATCCATAGGTAGGGAACAGGGTTTTGCAGCAAGTAGACCGGTGTCTTGAAGGAGATCAAGGCAATATTTTCTTTGATGCAAGGCAATACCTGAGTTGGATCGGGCTACTTCAAAACCAAGCAAGTACTTGAGCATTCCAAGATCTTTAATGCTGAATTTTGCATCCAGGGAGTGCTTCAATTGCTGGATTTCAGAAAGATCAGTGCCAGTAAGCACCAAATCATCAACATAAACAAGGACAATGGTAAGGCCAGCGGGAGACCTTTTAGTGAAAAGAGAATAATCTGCCTTGGATTGTTGGAATCCTAAATCAAGCAAGGTAGAAGTAAGCTTGGCATTCTATTGCCTGCTGGCTTGTTTTAAGCCATACAAAGATCTTTACAACTTGCAAACTAGAGCTGGATTGTCAACTGTCAAACCTGGTGGAACCTTCATATATACCTCCTCATTCAAATCACCATGCAAAAAAAGCAATGTTAACATCAAGTTGATGGAGATGCCAACCCTGAGAAGTAGCTAGTGATAACACAAGTCTTACTGTAGTCATTTTTACAACAGGACTGAAGGTTTCAGTGTAGTCCAAACCGGAAGTTTGTGTAAATTCCTTGGTTACTAATCTAGCCTTGTGCTTGTCAATGGGTCCATCAGCTTTGAACTTGATTTTGAAAACCCACTTGCAACCAATTGGCTTTTCATTAGGAGGTAAAGGAGTAAGCTACCAGGTGTTAGTCTTAATAAGAGAGGATAATTCAGATTGGATAACATGTTTCCAACGTTCATGACATATAACTTCCTCAAAACTAGTAGGTTCAGATTGTGAAGATACATTAAGTGTAAAGTGTTTATGATGGTGTGAAAGTCTGTGGTAAGAAATGTAGTTGGAAATAGGATACCTTATGTTAGAGGAGATTGGAGAAACTGAATTGTGAGTTGTGGCAGAAAGAAGAGAGCAGTGGTAATCGTTAAGGTATGAAGGAGGTTGTTTCTGTCTTTGTGATTTGCGAGGAGAGGGTTGAGGTAAGGCTGATTGATGGTGTGAATCAATTGGAGAGCTTGATATCTCAGGTGGGGAAGGGTGTGGGGGATGAGGCATATCAAACAGAAAGTCATATGAAGATGATGGAGAAATAGGCTTAACAAGCTGTGTGGAGTCAACAGAAGTTGGTGAATGATTATTCAAGTAAGGAAAGATATTTTCATAAAAAAATAGCATCCCCAGAGACAAGAAGTTCTCTTGTTTTAGATAAAAAAAAATTAAATGGCCTTTGACACCTGATCTAACACCTAAATAAACACATTTTCTTGCTCTGGCATCAAACTTCTTTCTGTTAGCCTTGAGTGTTGAGGCATAACATAAACATCCAAAAACTCTTAAAGTAGTGATGGATGGGATGCAATTGAACATAACCTCATGTGGATTTTTCTAATTCAGAAATTTAGTTGGCAATTTGTTTATTATATGAACAACCTATGAGATAGCTTGTGTCCAAAAAAAAAAAAGACAAATTGACATGAAAAAGTAAAGCTCTAGCCATAGCAAGAAGGTGCTGGTGTTTTCTCTCTACAACCCCATTTTGTTGGGGTGTCTCCACACAAGAAGTTTGATGGAAAATACCTTGGGAACCATAGAAATTTTTCAGGGAAAATTCAGGGCCATTGTCTGATCTAATGCTTTTAACTTTGACAGAAAATTGAGTTTCAACCATAGATATAAAGTGTTTAATATGATTTGAAACTTCTGGTTTTAATTATAGAAAAATAATCCATGTATATCTGCTTTTGTCATCAACAATGGTAAGAAAATATTTATGATCAAGTAATGAAGGATGAACATAAGGACCCCATATATCCATGTGCAACAAATCAAAATATTGGGAGGAAACAATAATGTTGTTAGGGAAAGGCAGCCTCTTTTGTTTTGCAAAATGACAAGTGTCACAAGGGTTACAAGACTTTGTACAATCAATGGAAGAATACAATTTAGTCATTTTGACAAGCTTATCATGAGATAGATGTCCTAATCTATTATGCCAAACATCGCATTTATTGGAAGGAATGGTATTGATTTTACAAGTATAGGATAACTGAGTTGGTGGTGAAGATAGGATGTATAAGCCAACACTCAATTTAGCTACTCCAATCATCCTCAAGGAGGAGTTGTCTTGTATGGAACAACCAGTAGGGTAAAATTTCAGACAACAATGTAGATTAGCAATGAGTCTTGAAACTGAAATCAAATTAAATGTGAAAGAAGGAATATACAAAACATCAGTAAGGTAAAATTGATCACTAAAATGTATAGTGCCTGTCAAGTTGGTTTGAATTTGAGATCCATCAGGTAGTTTAACAAGTATAAGTCTGATTTGTTTGAGGCATTGAAAGTGAGTTTGGGAAAAACACTCATGATCAGTAGCTCCACTATCAAGAACCCAATAGTTTTGGGAAAAACACACATGATTAGTAGCACAGAATATACCCGAATTTCCATTCTTATGAGAGCTAACCAACTGATTAGTGGTGTGAGAGGGAGAGGCTTGAGAAGTTTGCTGCAACAAGGAAAGAAGTGTCTGATGTTGCTCTGGTGTGAAAGCTATAGATGAAGCATCTACAGACACCTCTTTCTGTCCGAGAGATTGTAGATCATCTTCAATTTCTTGATCATCCATAGAGTACTGATTGATAACACCTCCTCTATGCAAGTGAGGAGGGTAACCATGTTTTTTGTAACAAGTGTCTACCATATGACTTGTTTTGTTACAATAAGTGCATATCTTTGAGCTTCTACCTCTACCTGTTCCACCTGATGTATGGCCTCCATGACCTCTGCCTCTGCCATAAGTACCATGGCTGGTATCCACTTGAGCAAAAACTCTAGAATCATCAAACTAAACAACCAGTTTCCTCTCTTGTTGAATGAGGATAGAAAAAACTTTATCTAAATCAGAGAGGGGGTCGATCATCATTATATTTTATCTAACTATAGAATATTGTTCATTGAGGCCCCTTAAGAATCAAATCACATAATCACCTTCTCTGCACCTCTTAATAACAGGAATGAGATCACAAGCACAAACAACAACACATGTGCATGAAGGAATAGGGCGAGAGTTGTCTAATTCTTGGATTAAACCTATTAATTTTGTAAAGTAAGTAGTGATAGTAGCATCACCTTATTTAAGCAGATAAATTTCTTCTTGTAAGTCACTAATATGAAATACATCTCCTTGATAATAGCGTTTCTTAAGAGTATTCCAGATATCTGATGCAGTCTCCATCCACATAATGGTTTGCAAGATTTCTAGATCAAGAAAATGATGAAGCCATGAAATCATCAAGGTATTACAATGATCCCATATAGTGAAATTAAGATCATTAAGAGCAGGACGAGGCAAAGAACCATCCACAAACTGGACCTTTTTCTTGGTCTTCAAGGCAAGGAGCATAGCACGCGACCCCGAGTGGTAATTTCCACCATTGAGAACTTAAGCAACAATGGCAACACCTGCAGGATTTTCATTGGGATGAGTATAATAGGGATTCAACAATTTTGCAAAAGCTTCATTATTAAAAACAACATTGTCAGCCATGATTAATCGAGGAGGAAGCTTGAAGAATTTCGATGCAAGGTGAAGAAATTGCAACAGCAACAATGGTTGCAAGGATGATCAAAGATCACAGCGGAAGGGAAAGTTTCAACTAATACCATGTGAAAATGATAGATTTGGAAGAGAAAGAGCGTTGTGCTCATGAATTCTCATTATTCAAAATCATTCTGAAAATACAGAGGAACAAGCTATATAAAGCTAGTTGTCTTAACAGAAAAAAAAAAACAGAAAACTAACAAACAACAGAAACTTAACAAATAACAGAAAACTAATAGAAAAATAGAATTCAACAATTTGCACAAAGAGCAGTAGGAGAGCACTTCCAACAGAAATTAACTTTTAAGCTCTAGTGGAAGAGATTAGGTGTTCAAGGCTACTAATTAAGAGACGGTGTTGAGTTCGTGCCTTCTTAGTTTTTGCGCAGAAGTTCAAATTTAAATTTCCTTACTTTTGCTAACTTTACTTGTTTGAGTTTGGTTAAACATTAATTAATGGAACTCAAAGTGAAAGATTGAGCTAAAGGTGGCATGTTTCTTGGCAAGATTAGTGACAACTAAAATCGGTAATACTTGACACCAAAAACATTATGACAAAAAAATAATATATAGATAGAGTAATGACCAATGAGTTCCCAATCCTAAACCTCCAAACCATCAACCTTAGCACCAACAAGAATGCCAATAATGCACTCAATCTCATCAGCAATATCTTTCATCGTAGGTCTATTCTTCCTTCGATCATCCAAGCACGCAATAGCAAGAGCCCCAAACGCCTTCATACTTTCCAACTCCAACCTACTATCACCACTCTTCAGCATAGGATCAACATTATCCATCAACCTCCCTTCCCTCAAAGCCCTCTTAATCAAAACCACCAAGTTCACATCCTCCTCTTCCCTATTGAAATCAATCGCCTTCTTCGAAGTCAAAAGCTCCAACAAAACCACGCCAAAGCTATACACATCACTCTTATCCGTGAGCTGAAAGTTCACATAGTATTCCGGGTCAAGATACCCTAATGTCCCCTTAGCACACGTGGTTATGTGTGTTGCATCACTCACAACCAACCTAGAAAGACCAAAGTCAGAAACCTTGGCATCAAGGTTATCATCCAAAAGAATGTTACTAGATTTTATATCTCTATGGTAAATTCTTGGCACAGCTGCATTGTGAAGATATGCAATTCCTTCAGCGGTTTGGTGCGCGATTCGCAATCTCGAATGCCACCCGAGTCGAATCCCTTTACTAGAGTTGTTGTTGTGGTGGTGGTGGTGAAGGTGCTCGAAAAGGGTTCCATTGGGGACGTATTCGTACACAAGAAGGGGCTCGGGAAGTTCAACACAACACCCTAACAGTCTCACGAGGCTTCTGTGGTTGACTTGGCAGAGGATTTTGACCTCGTTTAGGATTTGGTCTATGCCTCTTATGTTGCCGGGTTTGGCTCTCTTGATGGCTGTGATGGTTCCGTCGTCTAGGGTTCCTTTGAAGACCTCGCCGAAGCCGCCGAAACCTAGGAGGTTGGCTTTGGAGAAGTTGCTTGTTGCCTTTGTGAGCTCTTTCATGGTGAAGATCTTTGCGGATCTGCCGCCACTATTGTTTGCGTTTAATATGTCGCGTGCCCTGCTTAGGCTTTGTTCGGTTTCTCCTTTGATCCTTTGCCTACGAAGGTATAACACCAATGTTGTGATCATGGCCGTTGTTAGCGTGGCGATTGCTAACAATGTTGTGCCTGAAATTTCACAATAGCGAGATTTTCTTTTGGTTTATTATTGGAACAATATATATGGAAAACAAATGCTAGTTGACAAGAAAAAAGACAAAAAATATATATTCATGATACGATAAAAAAGATAGATGAAAAAAATGAAAAATATTAATGGGTTTTCCAAAATAGTGAAAGTCCAAATATAATTATTCTTTTTATCACATAGAAACGTTAGTAACACTTAACACGTTCTGTTCTTTGTCACAATTTTCTTTTACATAAATAAATGGTTAATAATTTATCGTCCTATCATATTTTTTTAATAATTAACTCTTTAGTATTATTTTAAAATTAGAAAATTATGAATAGAACTCATAAAATGTAATGTGAGAAGCACATTATTTATATTTTTTAATAAATTTTAATTAATAATAAAGAATATATTATAAAAATTAAAAATATATTCTCAAATATAAAAAAAAATAGGGCAAAAACCTTCCGTGACTACTGCCCACGTTTACTTTCCCCATACTGTTTTTGTGACTACCGTACGTTTAGTATTGTGTCTATAGAATTTGTATTAGATATTATATCTTGATAAATGGATGTATCTGAGTGAAACCTATTTTTAATGCAATTTTTGTGGACTTAAATATGAGATAAGGAATAAAAAATAAGATAAATATATTTGAACACACCCAAAATCGTATTTACTATATATCATGTGAGAGAGAAAGAAATAAAAAAAAATTATAGTTATTTAAGAGATGATATGATAATAACTAACAAGAAAAATATACTATTCTGGTTTAAATTTTAAAGGTGGGTCCGACTTGTATTTGATTCAAAACTTCTAGATGAGAAATTATATACTACTCAGAAGTCAGATTATTGTATAAATTAATTATACCTAAAATTTGAGATCGACTAGTTATAGTATATGTTCAGATTATTGCGATGGATTCCGGCACATGCATGCTCAAAATTCGATAGATTTCACTGTCTATGTTGAGACACCTAGTGCAAAAGGTCAAAAGTCCTAAAAGGAAGTTTTACAAAAATATGATAATATTTATAATTGGTGTCTGGATCCGATGAAGTTACCTCCGATAAGCGAAGTTTTCTTGTTACAACGCTTGCATCCTCTTCCATGTTCACACTTGCTGTCTGAATAGAAAAGGGAAATGAAAAATTCTGGGGCTTTAGTTTTGAATCAAAACTCTGTAGGATCTATATAATAAGAAGGAAAGTACGTACTTTTTGGTCAATTAATATCTATTCTTCAAAAAAATTATGGAACAACTTATAAAGAAAATCATTTATAGGTCATTGTACTAAGTTAAAGTACTTTCTCTCACAGAGGCTAGTGCAATTCGCTCAAATGATTAATTTACTACCATTCTTTCTGCTGCAATTATACATACGTACGCACATAGGCCACGTTACTTAAATGAGTTTAAACTTGTGAGTTATGGCCATAATTAATACGAGCATGATTAATTAATTTTAGTTAATCGAAGACCAGAGCTTATATTTTCATATATAATACTGACTGTGTGCAATCTGTTTAATGTAAATGCATACTTGTTTATTGTTGAAAATATTCAAAATTGTCAGATTTAAGGGCATAAATCATGGAAAAGACAGTCTAGGTATATATGAAAAGTTCTTAATCATGCGTGAGCATTATGAAGAAAACTAATCAATTAAGCTAGCCTTTGACTTCAAAATCCACATGGCCATGTTTGATAATATCTTTTTATAAACTACTACTCAAAGCAGCAATTAATGTTCTAGTGCTTATCGATTAGAAAAGGACAAATTAAGTATACTTGCGCGTGTTAGAAAATGTACCGTAAAACACTACTCAAGACGAATGGTGCACCTACATATAAAGGGTTTTTTTTCATAGGTAAAATTACATTTTCTAGTTGTTTTCAATTTTGATTTTAGTCTTTTTTAAAATATATTTACGAATTTAGTCTCTCAATTATATCAAATGATGTAATATGATTCTCAAACCCACATTTAAATGTTGACCATCACAAATAAACATTGATCGTCACGTGTCATAATAAAAAGGTGCGTCCAAAGAGTTAGTTCCAACATTTTTTTATTGATCATCAATATTTTTTTTGTGACCATCAATGTTTAAATTTGAACTTGAGAATCATATTTACAAGATTTAACATAATTAAGGGATTAAATTTGTAAATAAATTTAAATAGAAACTAAAATTAAAATTAAAAATAATTAGAGTGATCAAAATTGTAATTTTACCTTTTTCTTAATAAGTAGAAGAAACTTTATTGACAATAAGTAATCGACACGTATATGGGTTATAAGAGTTATATGATTTAAGCAATATACTTTTATTGTTTCTTTTACTTTTATTATTATTATTATTATTATTGTAGGAGATAAATATTAACTAGTAATGGTAGTGAGAATAGTGAGAATATCATGACCTAATTTTTAAGATATAGTTACTATTTAAATTTTAAAAATCATATTCATTTTTCTTATAATCTTACTTCAGTTAACAACACCAAAAGAATAAAAATAAACAAATTAAGTGATGTTTTTTTCAAAGTAATTTATAATTTAATTAGCAAAACTACGTACTGAAGACAGCCAACACAAATCAGTCAGCAATGCTGAATTAATTTGTCAGATTTTGATTCTTGTCCCTTAAATACATACTAAGCAGAAACTACTTTAACACTAACTAATTCATCATATGTAAAAGACACTACAGTCTTTACAGACTATTATAAGATAATCGTTATTCACTAAAATTAATATTAAATTAATAATATAATATTGTGGATCTATACTAAGCATACGAGGCATTATAGACAGTTCAATCAATAAAAAAAAATACGCTATCGATGTGTCATATATTAGTGAGAGTTGCTTAAAATATCCAAATCTTACGCATAACGAATTGTAGGGTTAAATTGTTAATAAAATAAGAGAGACAACTATGTCGTATTATTAAAAAAAAAAAAAACTGAGATAAACTCATCCACATACACACGTCTGAATTTGAAATGAAAAAAAAAAAAGTATGAAGGGATAAAATTATTTCATGTACATGTATAATAACATGTATTATTTGTACTATGTAAAGACACTAGCAATAAAAATTATCCTAGCATCTAATATTTTTCATGCTTATTCTAAAAACACTTAATGCTTTACCCTTAACTTAAAGAAAACAAAAAGAACTATAATATTTCACGTATGACAAATTTTATGTAATTTAATTAAGAACATTAATTGAAGAAAAAAAAGAATATTTCTTAAAAAGGATATTATCATATAAAAACACACACACAAACATATAATTCTTAGGTTTAAGAAAATATTTAATAAACTCACGGAAGAATAAAACTTACATGTAGTTTGGTGTTATAAGAATTAAAGTTTTACCACCATATTTGCATAATAAAGGTTTATATTAAGAATGAACATAGAATATCTAAAATATGTAAAAAAAAAAAAAATAGAACACAGAAATACAACTCTAATTTTAATTAAAAAAAATGACGTGAAAACATTTAGTGAGTTGGATCTAAATTTCATGTTGTATGAACAGTATTGTTTTACTTACTTTGACATATTCCGTTTACAGAATCCCATTCATAGCCACGCTTGCACATGCACTTCCTCGATCCACCGATCATCGGATTCGGCGAACAAACGGAGTTTTCCAAATCCAAGCAATCTTCATTAACTCTGCACGACGGCTCCTCCGGCAACTCCCACTCTAGTTCCACCCCTGGCCGCCACATACTCACCGGCAAAGAAGGATCCAAATTGGGAAAGCTAAAATACGCGGAACACCGTTCCTTCCTCACCCTTATCCTATAAGCAGTGACAGACCCACCAGTTTTGATGTGGCAGCATGTCTGCGGGGTATGACTCCGTGCCCCGCATATTTTTGCTGCCACATCATTTTCTTTCACATACTTGTGGCAAATGCTCGATAACGAGCAGTTCCGCGGTGTGGTAAAGACGTTGTTGGAGCAGTTTAAGAGGACCACCGTGTTGCTGGAGGTAATGTTGAAGGGGGAGTTGGTGTCGAGCCAAATCCCTTCGTTTGGGAAATCGGTGGACATGCACGTGTTGTTTAAGAAACCTGATGGGTGGAGAATGAAACGCTGCGTAGTGGGGTTGATGGCGGTGATCGCATAAGAGAAACCATTGATGGAGTCGAAGAAGAGTGTTCCTCCAGTGCAACGAATCTTGTAGGATGGGTCACCACAGTTTGGGGCAGTGCTCAATGGGTATGGCACTCTAGTTTGGCCACAATTTGGACAACGTTTGAAAGCATTGACAAATGAGAAGGAAGATAGGGAAATGGTAAATGTGAGGACCAAAAGAGAGAGATTTAAGATCCTCATGAAAGAAATTAATGTTCGATGGTACGTGGAGGAATGAATATTGTGGCTAGGTTTGTGTTGTACTTGTTAGTGTTTAACACTTTAACTTGTAATTAATGGTTCATGAAGTGGAAAATGCATATATATGTTGTGATTTTATTAGGGGGCCACGGTCATTGGTTGTGTAGTTTACTTTATGGTAGAAATGAAAATCAATCCTAGAATCTGGCATAGGCAAATGCGCATGGTTGGGGAAAAAAGAGATCGAGGTTGCTAGCTAGCGTCCACTTGCTTAACCTCGTACTTGAAATTATTGTTTGCTTTTCTCCTGGCTCCAATGGTTTTGTTGCACTTGGCAACTTTTGAAACCCTATGATGATGTATATTATTATATACATGAATGGAGCAGAAATATGACATATGATAATATATAAATGACAAGGTTCTCTTTGGCGTAATGTTTTTTAGTTTTAATTAATTCTTCTTGAAGAATAAAAATTTTTAAAATTTAAAAATTTTAATTATTTTTTATAACAAAAGGAAAAAGGTAAATTTAAAAAATGAAATAGCTTTTAAAAATAAATTGAATACCTTAATCTCTTACTCTATCATAGTGAACTAATAGATGTGGGCAAAGAAATAAAATTTGACTTTTAAAAAAGATTTTAAGATAAATAATTTCTTTTTTTTTGTAAGCCAAATTTTATTTTATTTTTAAAAAAAATTTGTGTTTAATTAAGTTTAAAGTAATTGTTAAGCTATAAAAAATCTCGGCTAAACATAATTTAACGAAAAATGTTTGTTGTTAAAAACTGGAAGAAGAAAAAAAAAACATTAATTAGAGAAAGAAACACGTGGTAGTTGTCATTGCTTGTGTCATTTAGAAGCGGGTAACGTACAAAAGAAGGAAAGCATCCAAATGAATCTCTCATATGTTCCATCGATCTAATTTTGAACAGAGATATTTTGTTATTTATATACTTGTTTCTCTTTCTATGTAATTTAAATAAGAGAAAAGAAAAGATTTTTTTTTTCCTTTCATTTTCTTTCTAACCAAATAATCTATGGGTGGAAGAATGAACTACTCAAATATCCTCATGGAAGATCTATTGGATGGTGTGGAAGAATAAATGTAGATTAGTATGATTAGTTTTTAACTTGTAATGGTTCATAAAATGAAAAATGCTGTGATTTTATTGTTTGGTGGGTATGTCATCGATTGTGAAGTTTACTTTATGGAAGAAATGAAAATGATCCTAGAATCTAGATATGGTTGGCGCCTCGGCGGAAAACAGAGGTTGCTAGCGTCCACTTGCTTAACCTCGTACCTAAAATAAAGTTATCAGAATTTTATAAATTCGACTACTAGTGAACTCAACTTATATATTCATAATAGTCCATTTTATATAAAAAAATAATAAAATATTTATAAATAATATACTAATTAAACAATTTAAAAATATAATAAAATAAAATAATAAATCATAAATTTCATTATACTTAAATAATCAAGTCTAGTAATGCATCATTATTAAATAATAATTTATAGATATTATAGTAGTGATAAATCATTCTCATTAAGAATTTGATGTTATCATAGAACAAGAGTTTGATATTATTAAAGATGAAAATTTTTGTATTTGAGAATAACACTAAATGAAAGTATACTGAATACTAAATAGACAAAAAATAATCTAAAATGACTTATATTTTGATTTAATTTTTTTAACTTATTGACTCAATAATAAACTCAAGAATCTATCAAGTTTATTTAAAATTTATAAAGTCTATTCAAAATCTATTAAAAAAATTATTTTTCAATAATCTACTAACAGTCAACTCGAGATTTTGAAAATCACTTTACTTTTCTCGAGGCTCCTATGATTTTTATATTGCAGTCGGCAATATACAGTACTTGTTAAGAAATTCGATGGAGCAGAATTATGTCATTTGATAATATATAAATATTATTTAGTTAAATTTGTGGGAATCTCTCTAATTGAGTGCATCAAATCTAATTGTTTATAAAAAAAATATAAAGTTAGAGGAAGAAATTGAAATTAAAATAAGAAATGAAGGGTAAAGTAATACAAAATAGAAATAACAAATAAAAGTAGTAATTAAAGTTTTATTTTTGCCTAATTTAACGCATTGAAAAAGAGAATCGAATCTTTCTGACAAAAATATTTTAAAAATTCAAATTATTGATTAATTTTTGGAAATGAATCCTCTCATGTCACATTGTTGTTTTGAATCCTTTTATGTGTAAATCTCCTTCATCCAAACCTGATGTCTTTTTTTATTATTTTTTATGTTATTTTAATTAAAGATTTCACATGGCAAGAATTTCACATGAGAGGATTCAAATCCGTAATGATTATATGAAAATGTTTCTTTCACATAACTTACGTTTATAGTTTCTTGTACCTGTTAGGAAAAGACATATAATGTTAAATTACACAAGAAAAGGAAAAAAAGAAGTTATTTTTCAATTAATTTCTTCATATTATTTTTGTATTATTTTACATTGATTGAAAAAGGAGTTTTATTTCATTTTTGAAGATTTTTTTTCTTTAAATTGATTTATTGTTTAATTCCTTTTTCAACCAGAGTAAAACAAATATAAAAAATTATTTAATAGGAAAAATATATTTTTAATAATGTAACCAATTTTAAAAAATAACATGATATATTTGATTTTTTTATACCTATCATAGTGACATTGACTTTTGAACTCTTTTCTATGCATTAAATTTATAGTTCTCCAAGCTTCCATAGGATCTACACAATTCTTGCACAGGAATCAATTCTATGGTGAGATTTTGATTTTAAAAAGGAAAATGTTTGATGATCACTTACAATGTTATCCAACCTCCAGTCAGAGAGAAGATAAAAAAGAAAAAAAAAATAGGTATAATAGAATTTATAATCTGGTGAGAAAGAAAAATAAACAAAAATAAGAAGTATTGATAAAGTATTTAAAATTAGAAAGTATAGGTTTATCATTATTTTTTTAATGTTTAATTAAGTTTTTCATACCTAGAATATAGTTTCTTTCTAGATTATTATCTAACATTCATTTTTTTCCACCCAGATATCTAAAAAAATTTGCATTTCATTTTACTACACGCCGTTAGTCCACATCTATTAAGTGATAACATGACAAACGAAATGTCACATCATCATGCCTAGTCACTAACACGTAGGCATAGACATCCACGTCATTAATTTTTGTTCCAGCCAGAACTCATTCTTCTTCATCGCCAATGGATTCCTTCTCCTCATTCGAGGAATTCGAGTTTCCTCCAACATATTTAACCGAGAGCAATCATGGGAAGTGACGAAAAGAAGACATTATAGGGTGACAAAAACTAGTCATTGTATGCAGGTTGCCCAGAGAATGATGCATACATCTCATATAAGAATAGAGTAAAGCCAAATGTGATGTTTTTGTAGAAGAAATAACATATCTGTCAGAAGACGAATGAACAAGTTAATATAAATACCAAAGGATTTCACCGAATCGAAGGAAATTCCATTGGATCTTAAGGCCTCGAGTTGCTCTGAAACTTCGTGACCTTAATTGAAACCTCGCTAGTGTCAAATGGCAAACGTTTCAACACCATCTCGATCTCCGGCGACGACTTCTCCTCTTCAACATCCTCTTTCATCTCGAAAATCTCTGAGATGGAGCGTCTCTTCAGCACCTTCGATTTCGACCGCCTCATCCATCACAACGTTGAAATCTTGGCACACTAGACAAACTAGGACTACCTTCTCCTCTTCCTCCAACACCAAATCCACCGCACATCCACCGGTAACTAACTTATCCTCTTTCTCTGATTCACTCTCATGGGAAATCATCCCATTCGGTTGATTCAACCTTTCTCCCTCTCCGTCGGTATCGGCAAGGTTAGATCTCAGTCTGACAAGGTCATTGAACCACCGCCCTGACTCTGGAATACTCATCGGAGGAAGCCAAGACTCGACCTCATCGCAACTGAGTCCAAAGGCGGCGAATGACTAACATTTGAAAATGTCGACGAACCTCATCTTGGAAGTGTAGTCCTTGCCACACTGAATCATAATCACACCAAAATTAATGATGTGGACACATGTACCTATGTGTTTAGTGACTTGGCATGATGACATGAGATTCCGTCTGTCATGTCATCACTTAATGAATGTGGACTAACAACGGGTAGTAAAATGAAATGCAAAATTTTTTCAGGTATTTGGGTGAAAAAAAATAAATGTTAAATAATAATCCAAAAACGGACTATATTTCAGATATAAAAATCTTAATTAAGCCTTCTTTTAAAAATGTTTTACATGTACACATGCTTGTGCAGGAGAATATATAATATTTCTTTTAAAAGTGGTGGACATAAAAAAATGGATAAAAAGCTTAATTAATGAATATAACTTATAGTATCATATGTTGTATCCAGGAAGTTATTTAGCAATTTTAATTTCTTTCAAAGCAAAGAAGTTGCTTAAAAAAATAAAAAGTAAAGAAGTATACTTAGTAATTTTGGGGTTGTATTAACAAATCCCGCTTAAAGAAGGTGCCTATCCCAAAGC
Source organism: Glycine soja (assembly GCF_004193775.1). Taxonomy (NCBI): domain Eukaryota; kingdom Viridiplantae; phylum Streptophyta; class Magnoliopsida; order Fabales; family Fabaceae; genus Glycine; species Glycine soja. The sequence continues at coordinate 16,223,970 of NC_041008.1, read as the reverse complement.
CCAAATCTAATCAAAAGAGAGAACCCACCAACCACAGGGCCGAGTAGCAAGAGCACGCACCCAAACTTAAGGGCCTAATACTTTGATCTTCTGATTCTTCTCCCCTCAAATAATGTGTTCGTAAAATTAACCAAAACAGATAAAATGATATGTATGTAAATATTTCAAGATGAAGGGGTAGATTGATTGAAGAATTTTAGTGGGTTTCTTCAGAAGATGAATTTCCAAGTATGGATCACTTGGTGATGCTTCTGATTAGACTGGAGGTTCCATTTTGAGGTGAAAGAGATTCTGGCTTTTCCCTGGGTTAGAATTCCTGGATTTCGTCGAAAAAGTTTTTTTTTTTTTTTTTCTAGTGTTAATACATTAGTATAGCTCTCTAAAATTGGACAGCCTCTCATGCTTCCTTTCTTCTTCTTCTCTCTCTCTTTTCTTTTCTTTTTTTACAGATATGGTTTCTATTCTAAGGGTGGGAAAAAGACGAACAAAATAATGTTTATTATGATAAAATAAGTACGAATTGTGAAATTTTCAAATTAGGAGTTTTGGATTAGGCTGTCGAAACGAAGTTGGTGATGAGATGATGACATTTCCCCAATAGCTGTAGCCGCCCCCGAGACAAAACGTGAAGTTATTAGTTAAAACACATTTTTAATTAATATTTTGTTGGATGATAATCAGGCGAAGATTTGACCAAATGGGCTCAAAAGAAACCAACCACACAATTATTTTACTGATTAGACGAAGAATAGTTTAATACTTCCAATAACTAGCTAGTAACTATTTCTCCTTAATTTGGTCACGTACATAAAATCAGAATTTTTTGTTTATTAGTGATTACAACCTCTAATAGTATGTTTAGACTATAGATAAACTTTTCCATTGGAGAATATATATAAAAAGATAAAGTATAAATTAAGAGTTTAATGTTCTTATACTCATATGATATCATATAATTATAAATTATTATTTAATTTAATTTAAGATAATTATTTTAAAAATAAATAGTAATTAGATGACGGTTATTTTTTTTCCTCATAAATTAAACTTCTTTTATAAATTAAAACTAACTTATATATTTTAACTTTTCTAAAGTTAAATGAGTGGACTTTTATAATAAGTAAGTGTATAAGTTAATTTTAGTTTTTTTTAGTTTATAAATTAAAAAAACAACTCATTTTATCTTATCTTTTTATTTTCTTCTTGTATAACTTCTAATAAAAAAAAATCTAAAGTCTAAAAAACATAACCTAACTCTCGCAGAACCAAACTTCAATCACCTATAAAATATCAAAAGATGAATTAAAGTCCGAAATCAGAAAATAATAAACAACGAACAATTGCAGATTGATTATTTGCTTTATTCTACAACAATAAACCTATTACATTTTGCTCATTATTTTGTCTAAAAACTCATATAGTTCAAGTGACCCTTTGGTCATAAAACACGAACAATTTCTTAAGCATGAGAAACCCATATCTACAACGTAATTACAAATACTGAAATACCACCACTACCTAATAAGCGTATGAGACCCTTTTGGTTGTTGTTTTCCACACGCTTACAACTCCAAATTAAGTTGAAACAAAGAACCAAGATTCCCAACACTTGAAAGCACAAACTTGAACTCTTGAATTAAGCACCTTCGGCTTTTTCTTCAGGCACAAACTTGTTCATTTTCATGCTGCAATTCGACGATGTGTTAAACACTGATGTGGGGACTGAACACCAGAGGAAACAATGATTTGTGTAGCAGAAGAAGAATTAGGGTTGGTGGAAGAGGGTGAAGCAGCAGCTGGTGCTTGAATTTGAAACCTACCCGAGTCACCAGGAAGTCTCATGTATGAGTAAGGAGACTCACAAAGCCATGATCCTATAGGATGACCCTCTTTGTCGCCCTTGGATTGCATGATAGCCTTGTAAACAAAAGGAATAAGACCCTCCATTTTTTATGTTTCAGTTTGAGAAAAAGTAAAAGGAAAGGTTTTTGGGTTTTGGGGTGAGTGAATGAATGAATGTGAGTGGAGAATAATGAGCAATTTTCTTGGGTATAAAAAAGGGTTGGAGGGAAAATGATGACGTTTGAGAAAGTAGTTTTGGATGAGAGTCCAGCTCTTCACGCAAAGCCAGGAAATTTTCAACGCAAGCTCACACGTATGACCTTGAAAGCTACGTGCGAACCAACAACACCTTCATTCATAGCACACAAGTTGAGCAAAAACTTTGTTTCTTTTCTTGTATTACTGCTGTTTAGCTGGTTTTGCTGTGTAACTTTTTGTTTGATGGGTTTGAGCTTTTGGAACAAGGGGTTGGATGGTTTTGAATTTTATTTTATTCCCTTGAAACTATTGACAGAGCACTGGTTTCTTCATACTTTGGTTTTGTCTTCTATTTTAATAATATTATATGCAGACTCTATTTGTTTGTTTAGATGTTGTTTTTAAAGTAAGGTGCTTAATAAATTAATAATTGGTTCGTTCAATGGCGGCCACCTGTACCTGTGTATGTTGTTTGAGTCGGACATAAGATAGTTATTTATTGTCATGCATGTTTTGCATATGAAAATTGGTAGAGGCATATTTTCATAGAAACACCTCATGTTTAGGTAGGTGACAAAATGAGAATGTAGGTGCATGAAAAATAAGATGAAATCAGTTATAATTAAATAATAAATGGATATATTAGAATTAATAGGTGAGTACACATAACATATCTGAATCTATACATGCATGCCGCCCTTACCTAACCAATGTCATTGAACTCATTGGTTGTACCATGATATAATCCACTTTTTTTAATTTATTTCTTCTTCCTATCCATATTTAGAGATGTTCTTTTCCTAGCTATTTAAAATCATCTGTATACTTTAGAATTTAGAGTATAAAAACAAATGGGAGAGAAAACAAAATCCTTACTACTTGAAAGTGAAATTTGTAATCATTTTTTCACGTGATAATCGAATTTTACATTTTTGTTTCAATTTAATATAGGTTTATACATTTAAAGATAATGACGTATATATTTTACATGTTTTGAGTATGAGATTAATTACTAATAGATTATTGATTTGGGCTGAAGTTGAAGCCATGCATAAGACACTTCCTATGGGTTTTGGGCCTTTATAATGTAAATAAAAGTCCACTCACATAGGTTTAGCAATCTCACTTTGACAATTGTACTGTATCTTATAGCGTCAATTTGCCCGTCCCACGTGACAAGACTAGTCAAAAACCTTTCTTTTCCCTGCAAAGTTTATTGGACGCAAGATTAAGGTCTATCCACCAGATTGACAAGACCCATTGTGCACCCTTCATATATACATCAAGCATAATTTAGGTAACAATGAAGTTAAGTACACATTGACATCCGATGTTACAGGCTTACAGCAGAGATGGAGACTACAGGACAAACTAAAAAAACAAAATGAAGGAAATATAAAGAGAATAATAGTCTAATGATTGAAGAGTTGAAGTAGACTAATCTTACTACATCAATTTAATGTTTATAGTAGATTGAATTTTGCACATGTTTTATTCATTTTAAGTATGGGAGTCATTCGGTAGTTGAAGGGAGGAATATAAGGGTTGGAGTAATAAAGAGATTATGAGTTTGAATCTTTCACTAACATAACATATTAATTATTAATATTTTGCATATAAAAAAATGAAATTTCATTGTAAAACATAAGTAATATTCACTCCTTTAACATATTTATTCTATGTGTTTTTGTAACTAATTTCACCTAGGATTTTTGAGACTTAGCTCAAAAACATTCAATTGAAATCAAATTATAATCAATCTTTAGAGTGGGGTGTGAGTCTTGTTGATGAGATTTTACTCCATCCTTGATAACACTTACTCTCTTTTGTCTTTATTGCTTATTAATCTCATTATTATGATTCTTTTATAATGATATTTTTTTTTATAATTTTATCGGTCTCTTAAAAGAGATGGGATTATGAGAGTGTCATTATAGAGTTAACACTCTTTAATAATCAGAAACCGATTATCAAGGTGTGTTTGATCTATAGATGATGAGCGGTTGTCCCTCAACAAGAAACTATACACACAGTCTATCAACCTTAAATGCATGAGCACGACAAGACTTGAAATACTTAATTAACGATTGTCCAGTGATCAATTAAGAACCACACTTAGAATTATTTTTCTTATAAACATAATTAAATATATCAAATAAATAATTATGTTTAATTGTATATTCTAGTGTAATTTTAGTTTAGTCGATCGTGTTTTAATCATTGAACTGTCAATTAGTTTTTCACCAGTTTAGTTGCAAGTCTAACGAAGTAAGCTTAAATTTGATGGGTAGTGGTTGAGAAAAAATCACCCCCACTCAAACCTACGTCACGTTTACAGGGTCAATTGAGGTGCAATGAGTTCAATTTCTAATATTTTATGCTATATCATTGTGATTAAAGCAAATATTTATATACTTTAAAATTCGTAACAATTTACAAGATCAAAAGTTAGAAGCTTCTTTTAGTGTATCTAAACATTAGGATTTATACTTATCATTTTGCGACAGACTGTTCGATCGATAGAACTGTCTTAATTTCATAAACCGTCAGAACTCAAAAGTCTATATTACAGATAAGTTCAAAACCAATTTGCCCGCAAATGGCAGGAAGTTCTAGCGAAATCATTAATTTATGTTTAATTTTAATTTTTAATTTAGTCAATGATCTAGAAAGAAAAATAAACAAAGAGAAAGTCTAAATATGAACATTCTTAGTTAGATACTACCTTCTCTTCTCTAATATTCCGTTCATGATAGAGACATTTTGTTATTACACAACACAATTCTTTGTGTTTATCAAAATTTACACAATATATTTGTGAGAGAAATTAAAACGTCGTTAAGTCAAATAGATCGCTTAATTATGTTAATTAGTTCATGAATATTTTATTAATAAAATATTATTCCTACTTTTAAATGTTGATTGAGGAAGACAGAGTCCTCAGCCCTAAAACATTTTTATTTTAAAATAAGAAAAATTAGAAGTTATATTTTATCGTTATTATTAATCATTATAATCTTAAGACGGACTGTATAATATCATTTGAGCATAGGCATATGTCTTGATCACGATGCAATTTAATTTAATTAGTCGCATTTCAAATTCTGTATCGTATTCAACAACAAAAAATGAAAATCAATGCCGTAAGTTTTTGGTTTCGGTCTCAATATCATAAGACGGTAACGCCCAAATAAAATTATCGAGACATTTGAAACTTAGAATAAGTTATATATATATATATATATATATATATATGTTCTGAGAAAAAAAAGAAGAAGAGGAAGTTATATCGACCTTTCTTTCAATAAAAAAGTAATTATATCGACCTAGCTAATTAAAAATTATAACATTAAGCCGCTGAAACATTTAAGTATAGTTAATTTTTATTTTGGAAAATTAAAAGTATAGTTAATTTTTTTTACTGTAAAAAATAATCATGGGATGTAACTTAATTGTTTGAACATGGTAAATGTTATAAATCCATTGATACAATTTTCGATTCAAATGGTAGCAATTATTGACAAAGAAAAGTAAATTTCATTCATATTAAAAAACTATGGCTTTTAATTTAGTGTAACACTTATCTATCGTGGTTAAAGTGCGACGTCAATATAATTTATCCAGTATTATCATAAGCAGATGATTTCGTACCAGATATTACCGCAATCTTTCTTTTCTTTTTTCTACAAAAATCAAATTATATCATATTTTCTAAATTATTTTAATTTATGTATTTACAATATCCTAAATCTGTTGAATCAGATGCAAGATAATTGAAACAATTAATTAAATTAAATGGTTTTTTTATTGAATTTTGATCTTTTTGACAGCAATTACATTTTTATCTAATCATATTATAATTATATAATAGAAATCAAGTCAATCACCATGTTCCTTTAAAAAAAAAGTCAATCTCTATGTTATAAAACTTAGTCTAATAAGCTTTTTAATTAAATATTAGCGGATTTTGAAGGGGACCGGAAAAAATATATTACTCAACTTATCTAGTAAATAGGTCTAGCTTTTCTTTTTCTTTCTTTCTAATTTTTTTAAGGAAGTAAATAGGTCTAACTTGATTTAAGTCTGATTTAGATTAGACTACAAAATTTTATCTGATTTATTTTCAACCCTAATTATAAACGAAAACTCATAATCTAACTTAAAAAAAACATTATGTTTTTTCACCATTAATGCAGATGATCGAGGATAAAACATTTTTAGTAAGTTTGATAAACATATTGCTTCATTAAAATATTAGAATACCCACTCCATTGTTTCGATCGTATATGAAGTCATGGTTTGCATCATGAGGAAAATCGTAGAGTTTAATATGATGTGTTTATAATCCTGATTAATTCATCAACACCCTGTCACCATGGCATTTTGCTTCTCCATGTCATTTTCTAATAGAAAAATATTTCCTCACGATGGCTGCAGGTGCTACGTTTTGTGGGATGATTTGTATGAAGATGGGAGAACACGTGATATCAATAGTCCATGGTGTTGTAAGTTTTCTTTCTTAATTTTTTTTCTTTTTAAAATAAATTGAAGGCAGCTTGCAAAACAACAAAATTCAACTCATAGCATTGACCCAATAGTGTAAAATTTCAATGTTCACATGTAAAAAATAATCTATTTAACAAAAAAAAATTCTGAATAAATTTTTTTTAGATCAATAACAGTTTATGAGTAAGATTAATTTTTAACTCTAAGAAACATTCATAATTTTTTATTATTTAAATCACATATTTTTTTAATAGGTACATATGTTTGAGTTGAATACAATTAATATACACGGTAAAAATTTTCCCTAATAGTCTCTGAAAAAAAAAACAAAATGGAGGCAACATCATATATATTGCGTACGTTATATTTTTTACAGAATCAATTCGCAAGTGCTACACATATATCATGTACCTTTCAGTCAGTTTCCCAACTACAAGCAATTGGATGTTGATTTTATTCTCGAAATTTCAATGCAGATAATATGTACTCTTGTTGGGAATGATTCATCAATTATCCTAATATGGTTAAGTTGAAACTTTCTCTCACAATGCTTTAATCAAAATTATAATTAATAATTAACAAATCATAATATTCGAGAAGTCAAAACGAATCAATCAATCAACCATTTATTTAAGTCAGTGTTGATATTCAATACTGTAAATAATGCTCCATAATTGTATATAACAAGCATCTATAATTGTTCAGATTACTCAAAATCCTTGTCAGAGAATTAGTCTACTCCCAATCAATTTTATAGCTGTATTGCTTACATTGACTGTTAGTTGGCTGCCTTCAATTAAATACTATTTGAGAAGTTGAGATCAGTTATGTAAAGCTTGACAAGCAAGACGGGCCAAACATAATTTTTTTTTTACTTTATATATTTATCGTTGATTGCTAATATTCTCCAATCATATATAAGAAAAACAATTTATAAACTGTTTATCAATTAGTCTTTAAGTAATATAAGGATCAGGTAAAGACGTTCTTCCTGAAAAAGAAGTTTCTTATTTAATTATCTTATATGTTATAAAGCAATTTTATGCTATTAATCCTAATCCTAAATATAATGCATGTTAGACTAGTCAAAGTAAGTCATGGCAACCAGTATATTGCAAGTTAAAGTCAAGTTAGGGTAGGAAAAATTATTAATTGGCTCATTTAAGTAAGTTATAATGATTCATGTGACTCGCATAAGTTCAAACTCAAGGAGGAATTGGTTGAATTTTGAAGAAAAATATTTTTCATATAATTTTTATTCACTTAGATATATTAAAATGGATTGTTCAGTTCAACTTAATCTAAACATGAAAAGTCAGTTGGTTCAACTCGATCAAAAAATTTTATTGGTCACATTTTTTGTAACCTAACCACAACTAGAAAAATGGCTTTTTACGACGGTTATTAAGTGCTTTTAACGACGGTTGTAAACCGTCGTTGTATATAACGTCGTTGAAACACAATTGCTTTTTATGACGGTTATTATAATAACCGTCTTTGAAAGTGAAAAATTTTCAAAGACGGTTATTATGTAATAACCGTCTTTGAATGCAGTGTCTGGTTCAACATTCAAAGACAGTTATAACATAATAACCGTCTTTGAATGTTACGTCTGGTCGACATTCAAAGACGGTTATTACATAATAACCGTCTTTGAATGTTACGTCTGGTCGACATTCAAAGACAGTTATTACATAATAACCGTCTTTGAATGTTACGTCTGGTCGACATTCAAAGACGGTTATTACATAATAACCGCCTTTGAATGTTACATCTGATCGACATTCAAAGACGGTTATTATGTAACAACCGCCTTTGAATGTTACATCTCCTCGAGATTCAAAGACGGTTATTATGTAATAACCGCCTTTGAATGTTACATATTCAAAGACGGTTATTATGTAATAACCGTCTTTGAATCTCGAGGAGATATAACATTCAAAGGCGGTTATTACATAATAACCGTCTTTGAATGTCGACCAGATGTAACATTCAAAGACGGTTATTATGTAATAACCGCCTTTGAATGCAGTGTCTGATTTGACATTTGAATTCAAGGTATTTATTCCCTGGCAGAGGCTATGACTGAGAGTCTGAGACAACAAATTATAGAATTCCAGGAAACAGTTACTAGTAAGTAATAGCATGGAGTCTATCTTAATTTTAGCATTTGTAAAAACACACCATCACCAGACAAAATTAGGAAGCTCTGAAATAATGGAATATCCTGTCAAACCAAACTACCAAAGGTATCCCAACATGAAAATTAGCAAATATGGCATCCATTTGAAGACAGACACAAACAAATAGATTGAAACACAAGTAAACCTGTTTTGAATTCACTTCTTGGTCCTCTTTGGGCTTGTCACTCATCACTTTCAACTACAACTGCAACAAAGCCCTTTGGACTTGGAGTATATTAACAAAGGATAATATCAAGGAATTTGTTAAATCACAAAAATAAAAAAGCCAAATTAGGAATTCCAAATTTTAAAAGTCACTTTACAAAATTCCATGCCTCTGTACCTCGAATTTCCAAGACCTTCCTAAATTTACTTCGCCTCTACAAGAATCAACAACAAACAGATCAGTTTCCTCGTCAAAATCTAAAACACACAGAGAGGGAAGATAAAGTGATAAATAAAAGAACCTTCTTCGCAGGTGTATCTACGACTCTCTGTAAGAATCAATAGTTTTCCCTACTTAGGGTTCAAGACTTCAACCCCTCGCGGAGGCCACCAGTGCACGACGAGCGGTGCACGGTTTGTGGTGGCGCGTTCAGACGATGCCAACAAACATGAGCAGAAACACCAGAGACTTCTATTCTGGTAAAAGCCCTACGAGATTGTCGTCTTCGAGGCCGTGCTGGTTCCAATTATGGCAACAAACACGAGCAGGAACACCAGAGAGATCTATGAACAGATCTGTCACCTCTAAAGCTCCATCAAGAAGATTTGTTGCCTCTAGATCTCTCTTGCAGTGTTTGGGGAGGAAGCTGAGGGGCTTGGAGAATGAGAAGAGGAGGATGATGGAAGAGCTGAAGTGATTTCGGATTCAGATCTTCTTTTCAAGTTCAATGAATTACCACCGCGTTTTTCTCTTGCGACGGGTTTTGAAAAACCGGTGCTAGGGTTCAAAGAAAGGACAAGCAGAACAAAGAAAGGAGTTCGTAGCAGAGGACGACGAGGTTGCGGTTTTGTTTTTTTTTTATTTTGAAAATTACGACGGGTTTTTACTAAAAACCGGCGTAAATTATAAGAAACATAACATTCTAAGGCGGTTTTCAATAACCGCCTTAGAATGTGCGTCCTAAAATGCCATTTGCAAGCCAATAATTTCAAAAATGCCACCGCACCACTTATTAAAGCGGTTCCTTATACAACCGACGTAAAGTGCGTGTCTTAAAAAAGGCTTTTTGTAGTAGTGAACCTAACTTGACAATCCAATTTTTTCTTGGTCACAATTTTGAGTTTGACAGTTCAACTCACTCTACATGGGACATTCCCAGTAGGGTTAGATGACCTAGTGCTCAAAGTAGAGAAGCTCAAATAAATTTAGATAATTATGAAAAAATCAATTAATTAATTTATTTGGTCATTTATTTTCTTGATTTTTCAATAGGAATATATCGTCATGTAAGTTTCTAAAACTCAATACTTTTATATTCTCAATTTTATAGTATTTTTAATTTTTCATCAAGCCAATGAGACGCATACTACATTCATCTAAATATATGACTCTTAAGAAAGTTTTTTTAATTTAATTAATAACATTGAATTTGTTAATACTTATGTAGTATAATATACACAATGGAAACTCATTTTTGTCATATTAGGAGGTGCATTCTCTATATACAACAAAAATATGTTTAATACCAAGACATCTAGCCCAATTAGTTAAGGTGTATGAGTTATTATAAATCCCTTAGTACTTGTTTTTAATGACTACAGATAAAATAAAAGATTTTTGTTATATATAATGCAAAAAGAATATGTGTTTCTGTTGTTTATGAAAGACATGTCCCATAACACAATGGAAACATGTTTTCTATGAACAATACACAATAGAAACATGTTTTCAATCAATATGAAAATGTGTTTTCATTGTGTATTCTTCACAATAAAAATTGTTTTCGTTGTGTATTATTCTAAGATACACTATAAAAAAAGGGTTTTTGTTGTGTATTGAAGAGAAAAACTAAAAATGAGGATAAAATGGTAACATGATACATTTTTGTAAAATGGTGAAAAGAGCAAAAAGAGGGCAAGAATAGCATCCCCTTGCAATACATGTGTCAAATTGATTTAGGCTTCATATATAGTCTTACCCAATTCTTCCTCTTCACCCAAGGGTGTTGCTAGGTGCACCCAGCAATATTGCTGGTGCACCCAACATTTCACTTGAATATTAAATTTAAAAAAGAAAAGGGCGCACCCAGCATTTAACGTTTTTGCGTTTCTTCTTCCTTTTTTCTTTCCTCCACTCTCCTCCGCGAGTCTTCATCTTCTCCGTTTGTGGCCATTTGGAGCTGCATTTTTTTTTCTTCTTCTCCGCCGTCGAGGTTAGTTTCACCTTCCTCTCTGTTAATGGCCTGTAACATTAGGGTAGAGGATTTACCTTAGAGAACTTAGGTTAGGAATTTCGAGTGCGGAAGACGTTTTGAAGTTGTAACGTTAATACGGAAGAACTTCTTCCGTAAGAAGGTTTGCAATTTTTTTATTAATTTTTTTTATAAATTTAGTTGCATTTGTTTGTTTTGTATTAAAAATAGGAATTTTTTTTAATAAAAAAATATGTATGATTGCATGGTGGTATAATAGTATATATTTGGTAACATTTTTGTGGCTAGGGTAAAAAAATATGTATGATTGCATCAAAATAGATATTAGGGTTAGTGGCTAGGGTTTAGTTAAGGGCCTAGGACTGACTGTATGTCGTTAGGGCGTAAGGCTTACGGGGTAGAGGTTAGTGTTTATGTTAAGGATTAGGGTTGAGTGTAGGGGTTAGTTTAGATGTTAGGGTTTAATATTTATGAGAGTATGTAGTTAGGGTTGGTTGTTAGGGTTTAGTTTAGGGCTTAGGGGTGACATTAGGATTTGGTGTGGGGCTTAGGGTTTAATATATGTTGTGGTATGTTGTTGGTAGGTAGTTTTAGAAATGGTAAATATGTAAAGGGGTAGGGTTGGTGGTTAGGGTTTATTCTAGTGCCTAGTGGTTAGGGTTTATTCTAGTGCCTAGGGTTGAGCTTGGGGTTTGGTTTAGGGTTGAGGGTTTATTTTAGTGGTTATGGTTGAGCTAATGGTTTAGCTTAGTCGTTAGGGTTTAATATATATGTTGGTATGTTATTGAGAGTTTTAGAAATGGTAGATATGTATGGATAGGGTTAGTGGTTAGGGTTTATTCTAGTGCCTAGGGTTGAGCTTTGGGGTTATTTTAGTTGTTAGGGTGTATTTTATTTGTTAGGGTATAGGTTATGGTTTAGTTTACATGTTAGATTTTAATATATATATATATATATATATATATGGTTGTATGTTATTGAGTTTTAGAAATGGTACATATGTATTGGTTAGGGTTGAGGCTCTGGTTTAGTTTAGTTGGTAGGGATTTTTTTAGTGGTTAGGGTTGAGCTTAGGGTTAGTTTATTGATTGGGGTTGAGGTTAGGGGTTAGTTTAGATGTTAGGGTTTAATATATATGTTTGTTTGTTATTGGTAGGCTTATAAATTATAAATATATAGTGCTTAGGGTTTAGTTTATGTAGTGCATAGGTGTTAATGTTTAGGGTAATGGGATTAGGGTTTTTAATCTAGGGCTGAGGACTTAGGGTTATGTAGGTTTATAATTATTTGAATAGTGAATTTGACAAAAAAAACACATGTTCATCATGATTTGCAAATCATGGTTAGAACCAGAGGTTTAGGTTGTGCATTAGGTAGGGTTATAGGCAGAGCCCTGGGTAGACAGGATGATCATCATGCAGATGATGTTCCTCAATAGCGTAGGCCTACCGCATCCGCACGTAGGCAACGGGTAGCTGCCCCTGTTGCTGAGGATGTTCCTAAGATGACTGAGGATGTTCCTGAGATGAGTGTGATGACTAAGGATGTTCCTGGGATGAGTGCGGACGTACCTGCACCTGGTGCAGAGGGCTCAACTGGTGACGGTGTTAAGGGATCAGCTGCTGATGATGCTGAGGAATTCCCAGGTGGTCACGTGACCCATCAATGCTGACTTCGTTTGTTGAGCATGTTGCACATAGCATATGGAGTGGAGAGGTATTATAATTTTTACGTAAAGTTATTTGTTAATTATTAGTTATTGTTGAGTTGTTTGTGATAATTAATTTTTCATATATTGTTATTTGGAATTATCTGTGCTTCAATTCAGGAACGTCTTGAATTGAAGTTGGTCTCCCACGGAAGGAAGGTTGAGAAATTTGGGAGGCTAGCGCCTGAGATTGAAGGGCTAATCGTTGCCACAGGATTAACTCCTTTGATCGCGTGTTCAGTAGTCACTGGCGATCCAAGAGTTATATTCTCTTTTGTCGAGAGGTGGCACAAGGAGACTAGCAGCTTCCATCTTCCAATATGATAGTTGACCATCACACTGGATGATGTGGTGTCACTCCTCCATCTGCCGATCACAGGCGCCTTCCACAGCTTCGAGCCTCTACTTGTGGACGAGGCGGTCATCATGTTGGTGGAGTTGCTTGAGGTCTCGGGTAAGGAGGCTAGAGCTGAGACTGTACGGTGTCATGGGGCATATGTACGCCTGCCATGGCTACAGGATATCAATCAGACGAAATGCGAGGCCCGACAGTGGATTGTTGCAGCTCGTGCTTATTTGCTACACTTGGTTGGTTGCACTCTTTTTGCTAACAAGAGTGCAACACATGTTCATGTAGTGCATTTGGACACTTTTCGAGACTTGGCTTAGAGTGTGAGCTATGCCTGGGGAGCTGCCACGCTGGTGCATATGTATGACCAGTTAAATGAAGCTTCTCAGAGCACTACACGACAGATTGTTGGGTACCTTACTTTATTACAGGTAAATTTTGTGTTTGTAATATGTTAAATTGCATTATGATGTAAATATGTTTTTTTATGTGTATTTGACATTGATTTTATGTTCATCTCATGTTTGTAGTGTTGGATATATAAGCACTTTCCCAGTGTGCATGACTGCGTCACTGATGATGGCTATGATGAGATGTCCCCACGTGCCTGCCGATGGCTTACTACAAAGGCTTATATGAAGGGATTACCATCATTGTTGTACCAGACATGTTTAGATGCTTTGATGATCACTAACGTGTGTTGGATGCCTTATGGTGACCACCGAGGTGTTAGGGCGTTTGACCGCATTTCATGCTTCCAAGGTCAGCTTAGATAGGGTTCTATTGTGGTCACACTTTGACCAGAGAGGGTGGTGCGACAGTTCGGCTACGTTCAGACCATCCCTCCACCGCCTATTAGTGCCACATTGTCATATGATGATATCGACGACGGGTGAATGCACTACTCGAACCATCTAGCAGTTGCGGGTCAGATTTGTCTTGTGCCTGGGCAGGTTTCAGGAGATTACATGGAGTGGTTCTTCCTGATATCTCATCCATTCATAACACCCACACAGGCAGGTGATCAGCCCAGACATCCATCTGTTCCACAGCATGAGGTATACATGGAGCCAGATATTCCGGAGGTCCCAGTGGTAGCAGAAGGTCGACCATCACAGGCATTTCGTCCCCCCAGACATGAAGTGGTAAATTGCTTTAATGTTTTATAAAATGTTAGTTATTTTAAATGTTGTAATAAATGTATTTTTATGAATGTCATAGGATGCTTGTGAAGCGATCGCAGAAAGGTTGGAGTGTGTTCTCAACCTAAGGATGGTCACTGAAGGCACAGAGTTACATGAGATCATGGAAGACTGCCTCAGGATCGTTAGGGGTGTCACCTCAGATGGAAATGTGTATGTTAGGGCATGACGAAGACGACACACAAATCATTCATAGATCATTTTTATGTCTTGTATTTGACAACTTTTGTATTTGTTACATTATTTTATTTTTTGTGCACTCTATATCACACACCTTCCAGAATTGATAACTTTAATAAATAATAATATGATGATAAAATTATCTTAAAAAGAAATATAAAAAATATAACGTAAAAAAATATATAATAGAAATAAAATAAATAAAAAAGAAGTGTATGGTCCTCGAATGGGTAAACCTAACATGATATGTATCATTACTTTTCTTTGGTTACATTTTCTCGTGGTCACTAAATTATTAAATGCAACCTAACATGATATTAAATACATTTCTTAAAAGCAAGTTCATGTGAAATATGCGAGCTTAATGCACTCATGAGTCATTACCTTTTAAGTAACCCTTTAAGTAATACAAGGCAAGGTAAATTGTCGTTAAACTATCCTTGAGATGAAATTTACTTTGTTAAGTAAATATTTAAAAGAGACAGTCTAATCCGCATTCAATCATGGGTAAACCAAATAGTGGAAATAATTACTGAACAAATAGTGAACAACTTAGTTGAAAAACTAGTGAACAACTTATCGAATTCAAACATCACATTAAATTCAACATGTTGGAAAGAAATAAAATTTGCATGAAAAACTTGGAAATAAAACTTGCATTCAATCATGTCGCAACATAGGCACGTCGTCTTCCATTTCCATTACCTGTTTAGTAAAAACAGCTAAAATTTCTATTGGTCCAAATTGTTTCCAATAGTTAGACTGTACTAAGACCTTCAACACGTCATCGTTAGTTTTCAGCTCAATAATTTCAAATTTGATAACTTTGTTTGAATACTCAAAATGACCTAATTGTCAAAAAAACAATCGCCTTACCGTTTGTGATTCATGAATACCATGAGGGGGAATCCCTTGAGGTGCAACTTGCTTTATCAAATCCTTTAGTTCATCGATGGTACATCCCGAAGGAATGTCTATTTTTTTTGGATTTTTTCCTATGAACACGTAACCTACAAAGTTGTTTTGGCGTGGCATGTTCCACCTCCCATTATAATATAAAAGCACATCATGAGTAGGGGTCATAGTGCCTTGAAGTAAGTTTAATATTTCATCTGGTGTTCTATCAATGGTGTATAATAACTCAATCGGACCAACACACGAAAATTGATGATTACTCATTAACATTGTGTTGACATCATCATCATTTTTCAATTGCATACATTGAATGCAAATTTGGTTACCTGTATCTGTGAATGGCTGCCGATAGTAAATTTCATCCAAAAATTGTTTGTTGGTTAGCTGAAGGGTATTGTGTATTCTGGTTTTTAGCGTTGCAAAATCACAAGTGTTTGGTACTCGAATGGGTACTGGAGTGGAAGTTTGAAAGTAAACACCACTATCGTTGTGAATAATCGATCTATTTGGAAAAATGAAACCCAAACTTGAGTTTACAATCGTCTGACTGCTAGTTTCTCCTAAAAATTTCATACTTTGTTGTAAAATTTGGGAGAGAATGTGTGATTTTTTAGCATGTTGTCGTGTCTCATATATATAGATGGTTTTCACAAACATTGCATCACTTTTTTTAAAAAAAATAGAGACGCGTGCAGATGTTTCATGTTTGTGTTTCCAATTAAACCAATGTGGTGTCAAGCTGTATCATGCATCAGAATGTGTTGTCAATGTCATGTCACGCTCAAACTTTAATACGTATGCATTTGACAATGTGTTGTCAATTATGACAACGATGTATCATACATGCGTAATTGATTTTAGTTGCACCAACGACCAAATTTCTTAATGTAACAATTACTTAATAATTAAGGATAAACGTTTGACAACAAATTATATCACATAATTAATAAAATTAGATAAAGAAGTGTCACACTCCATAGCCACGATGCATGTTCAGTCTTCATTTAGGTCGACATAGTCTTTTTTCAACATCATGAAGTTTCTGTACTGCTGCATTCTACTAATATATGGAGTTGGTCACTGTTTTTCCTGAGGATGACAATTTCTAGACCACAACAATGCTAGAGGCGGTAAAGGACAACGGTCTTTCAAATCTGTTGTACGTGAGCAAACATTATTAACTCAAATGAACACAAATGATTGCATAAATCTAAAAATTAGACTAACTATCTTCAATGTACCTGAACAAAATGATTTCCAAACACGTGACCGACACATATCATGCGATGCATAGAAGAATCTGCTGGTGGTTGACTTCTAAGAGGAAAAAATATCATGCTTTGTTGTTGGGACAACGATACAAGGATTACATTATACCTTGATGCAATGACATATCTCATCTCCATTATATTCATTCACTTGTCCACACTAACTTGAATCAAACAAACATACACATCTAAGTTATTTAAAGTTTGTTCTTAAAAAAAAACCTAAACAACATACCTTGGAAAACCCATTAACAAGTAGGGATAACCTTAATTCTTCAAATCTCTCTGTGCCACCGAAGAGGTTGATG
Source organism: Glycine soja (assembly GCF_004193775.1). NCBI lineage: Eukaryota > Viridiplantae > Streptophyta > Magnoliopsida > Fabales > Fabaceae > Glycine > Glycine soja. Next base: position 16,206,933 of record NC_041008.1, on the reverse strand, counting down.
TAGTCACGCGACCATTTGCCAAGTTCTTTAATGAATTCGTTGCGCACCAATGACCAAGAATCTTCGCCCATACCTAATAAAGCGGCAATGGACCGATATCTACAGTTACCGTCTGCTTTCACATCCACAATGTTGTCAAAGAAACCTTGTATAAATGGCTCAAATTGATCCAACATCGGGATGATCCTTGTTGGCTTCAGAAGGTCAGAAGATGATGCACTACGTTTCACAAAAGTGATGTTGTTTTGAACAGAATGAAAGGCATCAACATACTCCCAATAAGACGGATCACGCTTTGTGGATCTTTGATTTTTGTTCATCAGTTTCTTCGGTGCACCTTTAGTGTTGACCTTTGACAGAAGAGGACACATAGAGTTTTGATCAGGGTATGCAATTTCTCAAAGTTTACTCTTCAGAGTAACTTTACCACAAACATCAAGTTCCTCAAATCTTTTAGATATGGTCTCCATCTCTTCCTTAATGCTGACTTCGACCTCACATAACCCTTGGTCTGAAAAACTAAGTCTCCTCCAAAACATATGGATTGCATTGAGTGGGATGCTGCCAACAACATACCTAGATAGCTCACATGCACAAGGAAGATCGTGCGTGGTTCTCGTCACACAACCACAAGAAGAAGGATTCTTGCCAGCATAATGTACACGCTCAAACTCAGTAGCAATCTCATTTAAAGCGTACCTTGAAACCATTCCAAGAATCCTCTTGTATAAGGTTTTTTTAAATACATGTCCAACCACATGTGTACTTGTTTCAAAGGATGCTTTAATTTCGGCGTGCTGCAGCGTGATCATGTTGTTCATGGCATCCCAAACACTACACAGGTCTCAAAGGCTATTATGTAACACTCTTTTTAAAGCTCAATGAGCAGATTCAACCCTACATTTGAAATACACAAAAAACAGTAAACATATACAACAATTAAATTCCATGAATTAATAAACATTACTAGAAAAATGAAACATTTTAATACCTATTTGTTGTTGTGTTTCCTAGATGCATGACCTTATTCGTCTAGGCTGTAATAAATTTTTCCTTGTGTGGGATAATCCATGTTTCGTTAACATAGTCAATGAACATTGGCCAAGGCGAATAAGCCATTTGAAACTTCTAAAGACACTCAGCGAACTGCTGTTCAGAAGGACAATCAACCAGAGTACCCCAGTTATCCATGACATACTGCCAAGCTTTTTTTTGACCGATTAAAGATTTGCATTTGGCCTTGACGTTCTTCTCGATGTGAAACCTGCACAACAAGTTCGTACACTCGGGGAATACAGTTTTCACTGCATTCATCAATGATAAGTCTCTATCAGTGACAATAACTACAGGAAGGCGATTGCGTCTTAAAAATAGACCTTGAAAACGTTCCAAAGCCCATACAACATTATTAACACGTTCACCCTCCAGATATGCAAACCCAACAGAGAGTGTCACCCCCGTTGGTGTCACCCCAACAAAGTCAAGTAGTAGGAGTCTGTACCTGTTTGTCTTGTAGGTATTGTCTATGAAAAACACCAAATGACATGCATTGCATAACTTCACTACATCTGGGTTACACCAAAACAGATCACGTACCACAAATTCATCCTTCAATCTATGTCAATGAATATATTGATCACGTTCAAGAAGCTTCATTAGATGTTGCATTTCAGTATTACTTCCTCTAATGGAAGAACGATATGCACTTCTTGCATTGTATATTTGTTTGATTGTGGTGCAACTATTGACATTGTGCTCCTTCAACGTTAGCAGGATGTTTCTTGGTTTCACCATTGACTTTGTCATATCAGTAATAATATTCTTCTCCTCCATAGTCAATCGCCCAGCGTATGGATGTCCAACTAAGGACTTAGCCAATTCATGATTGTGAATCCCATAGATCAACTTCACCATCCAACCTTCCCCTCCAATCACTGGTTTCCCATGAAGCTTGAAGGGACAACCACATTTCCTACTCCTAGTGTCTCTTCTAACAAATTCTTTCTTTCTACACTTATACTGACCGCTCATTTCACAACCAATTAACACAAATGAACTTTTTCCTCTACTACCAATATGTGTGTCAGACCTCACAGTGACTGCAACAAATCCGTTTTCATTGGCAACTGATCGAGCCCACTACAAAACATCATCTCGGGTACCAAAGACCTACAACGCAACCCCGACAATTTATTTTTTATACAAAACATACATTCAACCAAATGACTCAAACTAATGAACATGATTACTTGAGAAATATTAAAAGCATCCGAACAATCAACATGTGTTTCATTCACACCACATTCTTGTTCATTTTCATAATCTATATCAACTTCTTTAGACATTGTATTGTCATACATCCATTGATCTTCGTCCACCTTAACAACAAATCAAAAAATTATACATCATACAAAAGTGTACATAATCTTTTAGTGCACACCATATTAGCAAAATTAAAATCAGCCCCTCGTAGTACTTTTTATTTAGCCCTTAACATCATAATTTAATAAATATCATAAAAAAATAATAACTACATACATATTATCAACTAATACAACTACATTCAAAATTTATAACTAAATAATTTACTTAAACTAAATAAAAATTTTGGACCTAAATAATTTCAATTTTGACTTATACTATATTTAGTTTGTAATACCTAACTAATTTTTAATTTCTACAACAAATTACACAATACGGACTATAAAAACACAATAATAATGAATTTTACGAAACATCTAATTTGACAAAAAAATACTTCAAATAAATACAAATTTTGCACCCTAATTAACAATTAAAATATATAAAATTATAACTAACAAATTTAACATTTTACTACTACAACAAAATACAATTATTATACCTAAATTATTTAATCTTTTACATTCACTATAAATAATTTTTAATAAAGCATTTATCCACAATTTCAAAAATATATAATAAAAAATATAACATATTAATAATATTATTAAATATAAATTATTCACAAATTTAAAAATAATCTAAAAAAATTAAAATAAAAAAGCTTACAGAAGAAGTTCTTCCATAAGTGTAAATTACTAAATACGGAAGAAGTTCATCCGTAAAAATCACACGGATGAGCTAATTCCGTATGTTACAACTTACGAATTTGACATATCTACTAGAATACCAATTACCTAGAAAAGCCATAAAATGTGTACTTCCGCCGAAATAAAAACACCATCGGTAAGAGTTTCACCTTCACGGAACCGCTACCTCTCTCAACACTTGCAAAAACCACCACCAACGATAGAAACCACACCGCAATGAAAAATACAAAGCTTTAAATGCAAAAGAAAAAGCATTAGCGGTGCCAATTTAAAGAAAAAAAAAGGAAGGGGCAGAATTGGTATTTTAAAAAAGTGTTGGGTGCACCAACAATATTGTTGGGTGCACCTAATAACACCCTTCACCCAGTCCACCCTAAAAACCACAGGCCCATTGCCCATTGCCCATTGTTTCAACCAGTTTCCCTATCATCAATTTTGCACTTGTTCTATAATTCTTTTCCATAGAATTTAGTCTTATATCAAGATATGTGAAAAAAAAAGGGACTTCTTCAGTGATAATCTTAATGGCCTAGGAAAAAAATTGAGTATCTGAATTACTCCCATGAAACAAAATGAATACATTTCCTACCTCTAAAAGCAATAAAACTCAAAGAAAATAAATAAATAAAACTCAAAGAAGTGGAAAATTGTTTGAGGGTTAAAAATCCTTAGGTGAGGGTTAATTACATTTATTGTTCCTCAAATTAGATGGTATGTAATTTTAGTCTTTTATGTTTTTTTAATTAAATAAATCCTTCATTTTTATTTTAAAATTAGTAAATCTGGTCGGAATAATTTTTTTTCTATTTAAAATCCATAAATTCTTATTTTACTAAAAATATTTACAAATTATCTTATATTCAAATTAAATAACTAAAACATAAAATTTCACCAAATTAGAAAAATCTAAAAAAAATCTCTTAGAACCCAAATCTCACATCTTATAATATAAAATCTTTCAAAATTCATCAAGTTTCTAATAAAAAAATTTAATTTCTAAACTTTTGAAGTTATTTCACATCTTAATTTAATCATAAATACCAAGTATTAGATAATAATAATAACAATAACAATAACAATAATAATAATAATAATAATAATAATAATAATAATAATAATAATAATAATAATAATAATAATTTTAACGTTTTAAGTAGGAAAAAAAAGCTGGGAAATATTTTTTACCTAATTTGAAAAATATTAAAACTTAATCAAAAAAAATGAGATACCACAATTACACGTGTTATAAATTTAAAGAACTAAAAGCAAAATTAAATTTATACTCACTCATTGCACAACCTATTTAAAGAATATGGTTTTAGAGGAACACACATATGATTAGTTTTCCCAAACACCCTCTTAGTCTTCTAACTCTTACAAATATGTGAATTTAGTTCCTCATCCAACTTTGTCTACTAAAAATTGTCATCAAATGTTAAGTTCAAATTTAAAGAGAAACTAAATTTGTATATTTTTAAAATTTGAAGAACAAAATTCATCGATATTAAAATACAGAACCAAAACCTAGTTTGCCTAAAAGTTTAAAGACCAAAAATACATTTTAATTTCCTATATAATTTTCTTAGTTTCCCACATATATCTTCTTTTCAAGACAATTTTATCTAAAATACAATTAAGTATTAAATGTGAATATCTTTTTTAATGACAATTCAGACCTTCATTCGCTACATTACTAGTGATTAATCCTTCTACTACACTCAAGTTGATTAGTATATTATTTTGTCCCTTAAGTGTATAATCTGATATTTGATCATTGATTGATGCATATGATATGAAAAACATATGCCGAGAGAAGTCAATCCTTAGATAAATCTCATACCTCGAGGGAGAGATTACTCATTAGCTTTTAGTAGAAATATATCCAAATTACAAAAGAAAATACATAAATTACATTTACAAATACTAGTGGAAACACAGGCACGATAACTCTTGTGTGTCTACATTTCTACTGTGTTAAATTGGACATAAAGAGAAAATATAGATATTGTCTTATATTTGTTTTATTGTTGAAAAAAGATTTTTATATTTCTTTTAAAAAACACATTTCAAGTTTTTCAAAATAAAAATAAAATTAAAGGAAATTGTACCTGGGATAGTTTGCAATTTTAAAAACAAAAAGAAATGATAATATTTAAGTGATACTGATTTTTTTTAAACTAAGAAAATAATGGGATAGTTTGAAACCTTAAATTTAAAATGATATTGTTGTTTCTAAATAAAAATAGTTAGTTCACGCTGTTGATCCTTACCGTTGTTTTAAAAATCTGTTTTATAATTAATTGTTTAGTTTTGAAAAAATAGTAATTTATTTAAATAAAAAAAGCTAAAATGAGAATAGTGGGGTAGTTTGAAATTTTATTTTTTCAATAAAAATATTTTATTTTACGTTGGTTTTTTTTTTTTTTTAGTTTACGTTGTTGATCTTTAAAGAGGCAAAAAAAAATTACTGTATCTGGTCAAGAAATTAGCAAATATCAATCTCATAATAATTATTTTTTAAAAAAATTAATTGTTAAGTTTAAAAATTAAAAATATTGCACAATTTAAAAACTGAAGAGAAAAGTGAGGTAGTTTGAACTTTTAAAATTTTAAAAATTGGTAGTTTTTGTTAAATAGTGGTTTAATAAAAAATAAATAGAAGAGAATAGTGTGAGGTGGTTTTATTTGTTAGTGTGTAGTGGGGTGGTTTGGAATTTTATTATTAAAAAAATTGATGAAGGAAATATTAAAATATCAAAATAAAGCAAAAACTTAGTCAATTTTCTTTGATAATCTTCATTTGAATCCATTTTTATAATGTGTGTTTACTCTTTCCAAAACATGGTTGTTGAGATAACTAAATTGTTTATAATTTCATATTGGTTTGCATAAATTTTGAAGAAGAAAAATGAAAAGAAAAAACTCTTCTACGTTCTAAAAATGAATAAATAATATATGATTAAACAGATGAAAAGAACCCGAACAAAGAGAAAAAAATATTTGAATTGTCCACCCTTTCCAATGGTTTTTGAGGCAATTAAATTTAATTGTAATTTCATATTGGTTAGCATAAATTTCAAAGAAAAAAAAATGAAGGACATATTAGAATTTCTGCATGGAGTGAAACTGAGGTAATTTTCCGTTGAACTATTTTATTATTTGTGTCCATCCTTTCCAAGATGTGGTTGTTGTGGTAATTGAGCATTCCATAAAGAAAGAATGCAAAAAAACAACCATTGACGGGATTGAAAATTTTAGAAAACACAACACTAATAACAAAATAATATGTGCATGGTTTCACATGAAAAAAATATTAGAATCAATAAATAAATGAGAAATTAATCATGATTGTTGCAATGGTGAAGGGATGTAAAGGTGTATTTGGAAATTTTGTTTTGCATTTTGTACGTACACTTGGTATATGAGTATATTTTGTTGGACATTTTAGTGTAATTGATCTCTTTATTATGTTAAAATAAGAGTGCACGCTTGTTTTAGTATAATAACGAGATGTTCGGTTTAGGCAAATTTTGAGAGTTACATGGAAGTTATTAAAACTTCCATCAATGGTTGGAAGTTACATGAAAGTTACTAAAACTTCCATCAACGGTTGGAAGTTACATGGAAGTTACTAAAACTTCCATCAACGACAGTTTTTAAAAAGAAAAAAACTTCCATCAACCGCCAAAAACCACCTGTTCTTTGATCATAAATAATCATTCTGGTTCAGAAAGCATAACGGGTGACAAAACATACAAGACCAAAACAAAACTCTTGAATTATAATCTTATGATTTTATCCGATTGAACAATTTTGGTTGAACCCCGAAATTTGATTCAATCTGAAAGTGTTATACACGACTTCAGATTTATCCAGTATCATCTCGAATTTTTAAATTAACCAACAAAAGATTGAATCAAATCTTTCGAGATGACGAACGATAGTTCGAAGATGACAAGCAAGTTTGCGAAGTTGGACAAGTTTGAAGGGCAGGATTTCAGAAGATGGCAGAAGAAGATGCACTTTCTCTTGACAACATTGAAGGTGGTGTATGTGCTGAGTACACCGATGCCGATATTTATGGAAGACGAAACTCTGGATCAAACAAGGAAGCGTTCAAAATGGGAGAACGGTGATTACATTTGTCGTGGACACATTCTGAACGGTATGTCTGACTCTCTCTTTGATATTTATCAAAATGTTGAGTCTGCTAAGGAATTATGAGACTCTCTTGAATCCAAGTATATGGCAGAAGATGCTTCAAGTAACAAATTCTTAGTTAGTAATTTTTTTAATTACAAAATGATTGATTCGAGGCCTGTTATGGAACAATATAATGAACTGCTGCGGATTTTGGGTCAGTTTACTCAACATGATTTGAAAATGGATGAATCCATTGTAGTTTCATCTATAATTGATAAACTGCCTTCTTCTTGGAAAGACTTCAAGCATACCTTGAAACATAAGAAGGAAGAGTTGACTCTGGTTCAACTCGGTAGTCATTTCATGATTGAGTAGTCGCTGAGGGCTCAGGAAATTGACAAAGTCAATGATAAAAACGTAGCAGGTTCCTCTTCCGTTAATATGGTAGAGGAAAGTGGAACAGTTAAGCAAAATTACAATACTAAAGGTAACAAACGAAAATTTCAAGGAAATAAGAACAAAGGTCCAAACAAACAGACAAAATTGTCATGTTGGAAGTGTGGGAAACCTGGTCATTTAAAGAGGGATTGCCGGGTGTTCAAAGGAAAGAACAAGGCTGGTCCAAGTGGGTCTAATGATCCTGAAAAGTAACAAGGTCAGATTGTAGTGAATAATTTTAATTCGAATACGAATTCAAATTATGTATCACTAATATCTGATGCATTCTATGTGCAGGATGATGACGTTGCTTGGTGGTTTGATTCGGGAGCAACAAGCCATGTGTGCAAAGATCGTCGTTGGTTCAAGGAATTTAGACCAATCGATGATGGCTCTATAGTGAAGATAGGCAATGTTGCAACTGAACCAATCCTAAGATTAGGTTGTGTGAATTTAGTTTTTACTTCCGGAAAAAGTTTGTATTTGGATAATGTCTTATTTGTACCTGGTATTTGTAAGAACTTATTGTCTGGTATGGTTTTAAATAATTGTGGTTTCAAGCAAGTACTTGAAAGTGACAAGTACATCTTGTCAAGACATGGTTCGTTTGTTGGATTTGGTTATCGTTGTAATGGAATGTTTAAATTAAACATTGATGTTCCTTTTGTTCATGAATCTGTTTGTATGACCTCGTGTAGTTCTATAACTAATATGACAAAATCAGAAATTTGGCATGCTAGATTAGGACATGTTCATTACAAAAGATTAAAAGATATGTCAAAAACAAGTATGATTCCTCCTTTTGATATGAACATTGAAAAATGCAAAACTTGCATGTTGACCAAGATCACTAGGAAACCTTTTAAGGATGTTAAAAGTGAGACTAAAGTCTTAGACCTTATTCATAGTGATTTGCATGCTACTCCATCATTAGGTCATAAAAAAATATCTTGTTACTTTTATTGATGATGCATCAAGGTATTGTTATGTATATTTATTAAATACAAAAGATGAAGCTCTTGATAAATTTAAAATTTATAAGAAAGAGGTAGAACTTCATCAAAATAGGCTAATCAAAACTCTTCGTACGGATAGGGGAGGTGAGTATTATGATCCGTTTTATTTTCAATCTACTGGAATAATACATCAAACTACAGCTCCCTATACACCACAACAGAATGGTGTAACCGAAAGGAAGAATAGAACCTTGAAAGAAATGGTGAATTCCATGTTATCCTATTCGGGTTTAAGTGAAGGATTTTGGGGTGAGACTATGTTGACAGCCTGTTACTTGTTGAACCGAATTCCTAACAAAAGGAATAAGGTTACCCCATATGAACTTTGGCTAAGGCATATAGTCAAGTGTATAATGGGAAGTCTAGACACTTGGGTGTTAGACACAACATGGTTCGGGAGTTATTCATGCATGGTGTGATATCAGTGGAATTTGTGAGAACTCAGCATAATTTGGCCGATCATTTAACCAAAGGGTTAAGTAGAGATCTCGTGAAAAGGTCGGCTGTGGGATTAGGATTAAAGTCCATCTGAAATCTCTTATGTTAAGATACCCAATTCCCATCTAATATGACATTAGGTGTTGAATTCAATGTGGAAAGCTTAACATGTAGAGATTGGAACACATCATCGAAAGTATCCCAAAAGGAATGTGTTCGGTTCTGTAAGTTAAGGAGGTTGAAGTATAACTCCTCAATGGTTCTTTTGAAAAATTGCATTTGCAGGTGCAAGAAAGAAAAGGACTACCTATATAAGCATGAAGTTTAGCCGCTTCAAGAAGCTGGGACTTGGCTTTGATATGCTTATGAAGGATAGGGACACAGGCTAGTAAACTAGTGTCGAGCAAGAGTAATGTTATAAACTATTGTGCAGATTATCTTCATGTATTCATTATGAATAGAAAGGGTTCAATCCTTAGTGACACCCTGATATTCGAATATTTGAAACGTGTAATTTGCTAAGATGAAATTCAATCGTCACGATATTTCATCTATGCAGTAGTTTATTGTATGTTATGACTTTGGTGATTTGATTGGTAATTACACTAAAATGAGGGAGGTTTGTTGGACATTTTAGTGTAATTGATCTCTTTATTATGTTAAAATACGAGTGCACGCTTGTTTTAATATAATAACGAGATGTTCGATTTAGGCAAATTTTGGAAGTTACATGGAAGTTATTAAAACTTCCATCAACGGTTGGAAGTTACATGGAAGTTACTAAAACTTCCATCAACGACAGTTTTTAAAAAGAAAAAAACTTCCATCAACCGCCAAAAACCACATGTTCTTTGATCATAAATAATCATTCTGGTTCAGAAAGCATAACGGGTGACAAAACATACAAGACCAAAACAAAACTCTTGAATTATAATCTTCTGATTTTATCCGATTGAACAATTTTGGTTGAACCCCGAAATTTGATTCAATCTGAAAGTGTTATACACGACTTTAGATTTATCCAGTATCATCTCGAATTTTCAAATTAACCAACATATTTGTTAGATGTGTATATTAAAACATGAACATAAAATATTTTCATGGCAGAGTATCCAATCATTAATTTGTTTGGTTGCTATGAGTACAACTATCAAACTTTTGAGTTAACTTGTTAACTCTTACGAGTTTATGAGTATTTATCCTCTGTGAGTTGACCCGTGTATAAACTCTCTTTTTAGTAAACTCTAGGTAGACTTTATAAACTTTAAATAAACTTGATAGACTCTCGAGTTTACCACCGAGTCAACGAGTTAGTAAATTAAAAAAATTAGATAAAAATGTAAGTTATTTTTGGGGTTGTTTTATATTTGTTTAGTGTTCAACATACTTTTATTTAGTGTGTTGTTCCCGAATAAAAAATTATCACCTTTAATAGTATCAAACCCTTGTTTTCTAATAACATCAAACCCTAGATGGAAATAATCTACCACTATTATAATATCTTTAAGTTATTATTTAGCAATAATGCATTATTAGACTTGGTTATTTAAGTATTGTAAAATTTATGATTTATTATTTTATTTTATTATATTGTTGAAATGTTTAATTGGTATGATATTTATAGATATTTTGTTATTATTTATATATGAATTTATAAGTTAATTTCATAAGTCGAATTTATGAAACTCTCATAAATTTATGTAAACTCTCAAGAATAATAACCTTATCAATGAATATCTGACTTTTGCAAGGTAGATATAATGTATTCCAATTAAAGGGGAGAAGGTTACAATAATGTGCAACATTGTCCGACACTGCATGTTCAACTCCAACGGTTTGCCTATTGTTTAGAGAAGGTTGATGATAATTAAAATTTCTTGTCTAGTGCTCTCTCACATACCTGAATGAGAAGGAGTTATAGCTCATGGATGGAAATAAGTGAAATTTTTCCTATAACCATAAAATAAGTTTGAACAATACATTCTTTCCTTTTGTTCTGCCTCCTCTAATTGATTATGTGATGTGTTGTAGAACACAGTGTGACATAACCTGTACCTTTTTCTTGCACTCAACAATGTGGCTGATTTCAGTCAAACACCTTTTTGAGGAAGGAAGCATATATCTCAGCAAAGACAAAATATACATGTGCATTTCAATGACATAAATGACTACACCTAAAAAAATTAAGAAAAATGTTATACTTTTTCAAAAACAACACCGAACGATCAAAGAAACCTTGATATACTCTAATTAAAAATGCTAATTAGAGAGTAGAGGTAGTTTCAAATTTTAAAATTAAAAAAAAAATAGTTTGTCAAGAAGAGAGTAGTGGGATAACTTGGAATTTTAAATTAGAAAAAATGAATATTTTTAAATATCGTGTTCTTAAAAAAGTGATAGTGGTTGATACTTGAAATATAGTAGCTCACATTACGTGGTAGGCCGCATCAGAAGAAAAACAACATTATTCAAAGAAAGAAAGAAACCAAACAAAACCTCTTCTATGTTTTAAATAAATAAAGAGAATAATGGGGGTAGTTTAGAATTTTAAAATGAAAAAAGAAAAATGACAAATTTTAAATAATAGAGGTTTACTCAGAAAAGCCAAGAAGAAAGTAGGAAGGTAGATTGAAATTTTAAAATTAAGAAAATGACAATTATTAAACACTAGTTTCTGTGATTGATCTTGAAAAAAGGTGGAAAAAAAACTTTATCCAATCAAGCAATTTGCAATAACAATCTTATAAATTGAACAATGAAATATAAAATTAAGCAGATGATGAGAAATTAATAAAATAAAAGTTATAAAAACAATAGAAAAAGTATAACATAAAATGAAATCTGATTTCTGCAGTTATTATATTGTCTTGTTAAATATAAGGTAAATGAGTATAACATAATAGAGAAAGAGTATAGCATAAATTAAAAGAGATGAACACAATACGAAAAAATGAAACCTCCAAAACGAAAGTTAAATAAATAAATATTTTGTTCTAAACTTCGTAACCTTTTAATTCATTTTATTAAGGTGCCAAGCGATGAAGATTGAAATCAAACATTATATTTTTCCCCCCAAAGAATCAAGCATTATAAATGATATAATCACAATTTAGAATTTGGTTAGCTAAATGCAATGGTTTCAAAATAGAAATACGTAAACCACTTTTAATTTATGTTATACTTTTGTTAAATATAATGGTTGATCAGCCTTATAAAAATCTAAGTAACATTCTCTGATTGTAGCAAGCTTTCTGTCTCAAGCTTCCTCTTGCATTAATCTATCACCAAGAAGTAAGGAGTTAAAAGAAAAAATGAAATTAATTATACTGGAAAGTCAGAAAAATAAAATTTTGGAAAGGACATTCATGTGCATACTATTCTGTCTAAATGTTCAACATTCATGCTCTTTTGGAAGAATAAACATATATTTATTGAATTGTAGGTTTTCATGGTGTTTGAATCCCAAGAAGCTTCTTTTGCCTTGATTGATAGCTTTTGAGTTGAAAAAACTGATATACAAACAAAACAAAAGATTAGTGGACAATAAGATATAGAAAGTCTAATAACGTGAATAAACAGTGAATCTAAAGATTATATTTAATTTGGTGAATCGCAGTACTAGTGGATAAAAAATCCTAAAACTTTAGTTCAATTGAGAAGAATGAACATGGATCTACAATATTTAATACAGTAGAACAAAAGTCATAGTATAAATTTTGTTTGCAAATTTCATACTTAAATACCATGTACACACAGAATATAACAGTCAAGCTATAAGCTTCATGTGAATACCTTATTCACACCTCAGGGTTTTTCATATAAAGTTTAATAATGTTAATCACCTTGATGACATGCAATAGAACTATAGAAGAAAAGGAATAGCAATATTAGGGAAATGTTGGCATGACTACAACAATACTTACATAGGATATTCATTCCAAAATTCAGTATGAAAACCTTTATGAATTGAAAAAAAAATAGTGAGAATGACTTCAGATGTTATAAAAATAGAATGAAAAAAAATGAAGAAGCGAAGAAAAATAAACAAAATGTTAAATCAAATGAAACAATACAAATAATGGAGTCAACAATTACAAATATTGTATCACTTTCCACATTCGGTTGTTGTGTTGTGGTGATTGTACATGAGCAGTGGAAGGAAAGAATATTAACTAATAATTTCTTGATTAATTCAGGAATAAAATCGAACAAGTAAAAATAGATAAAAAAAAAAGGAAATATTTTTCTATATGTTGTTATAGATTATAGATATATATTTCTAAGTAGGTCGAATAATAATGCAACGTCACTCACTGGAATGTTGCACTCTTAAAATGCAGCAAAAGTTTCTGGAGTTGTCGTCAGACACCAATCATTTTGGAATTGGACAAGGTGTGGTCCAGAATCAGCCTTGGCAATAGCATGGCCCATTGGACCGGGCGCGTGTGGGAGTTCCATAGAGTGCGTATGGGCCTCTAACTAAGAGGCAAATAAATAAAGCAAAAGGAATGCAGAGTTTCAGAAAGAAACACTGAAACAGTAGTGAGAGGGTGATGACGTTAGAGGGCCATTCAAGTGCCTCTCTTTTGGTCTGTGCCTTATGTTGCACTCAACACTTCACACACACAACAACCTCTCTCTAATAATAGCACCACTCTTGTTATTGTTATTGTTAGCTTCTTCAAATTCCATCACATTGTCTTGGTCCGTACATTACACATAAGCATCAGTTTTGTTGTTTGACACTTGGATTGAATTCCCCTCCTCCTCCACCCGTCGCCCTTCTCTTCCTCTCATTATATCCTCCACTTTTGTTTATTCCCTTTACTACATGTATACCAAATTTCAATGATTAAGAAATTTGTTTTTGTCATTTTATGCTTAATTTACGAATTTTCAATTATTTGTAAAGGATATGAGAGAAAAATAATCGTGTTCCTCTCAACATTAATTTATGTACACTCATTTACACTATTATTAAAAATTATAATTAATTAATAAGTCTTTTTTCCTTTCAAAATAACAATATGTATAATTTTTATTCTAGGATACAAGTTAGATTCAAAGTTAAAGCTTTATTTTAGGCTTAAACATTTTGACTGAACTTTTAAGCGTAGACATTTTTTTTATATATTTTTTCTGGAAATAAGATATTTTTGATAATCCAAAGTTATGAGATTAATTTTTAAGGTGTAGGGACACCGAAGTATGTTTTTTTTTTCAATATTTTTTTCATATACATAATGAGAAAATCAAACATCAAATAATATATTTAAAAAATTCAGTCATCTATTAGACCTATCTTATAAATATGAATTCTCATTTTTTAATAAGTATTTTATTTTCTCACATAATCAAATATCATTCTGGGTATTATAACATATGTTTTTTAAAGCTGTAATATTAAATCAACATATTTGTCCTATTAATTAGTTGTTCAATCAAAGAATATTCTTTACTTTCTTAATGCACTTAATCAGTATTTAAATTTCTTCAAATATTTGGGAAAACGTTGGATTGAACATACTTCGTGTATTTCTCAATCTAACAATATAGTTTCTTTTCCATTTTAGCTACAGAATGTGCGCACAAGAGTTTAGTGTCTTGCAAACCTCAATCTAAACACACTTGAATATTTGTTATCAATACAACAATAAAATAGCCATCACCAAAGGCTATCGGACCAAGATTACAAATGAACTAATTGCCTAGTTGCAAATGAACTAAACTAGCTTAAGTAATTAAGTATGTCCTCTAGTTATTACTTTTTACAAAACCCAAAACTTACACTGGTACCACCTGTTCCCTCAAGTACCTTCTAGTTACTATTTTTGTGTGGTGTTTAATTAATTGTAAATTCAAAGAATCTTATGACCGAATCCTTCATTTTAATAATTGTAACTAGAAGACTTGTATCAAGAAATAAAAGAAAAATTAAAAAGTATTTAGCAGATTTCATCTATTTAATAGCTAGCTGGTCAAGATTTATAAATTAATAATATTGGTAATAAACAAAGAATATTTAATTAGTCTCCCCGAACACATCTGGTCATTGAATTTCACTTTATTTATGTTAAAATGTAGAAAAAATAATTAGTTATTGTTTGACGCACACACATCATAACAGCCGTCTTAATTCAATTATTTGAATATAATAATAAATAATTGCCGACTTAATTAAATAATTTGCTCAAGTTTTAAATGTAATGAAATATATATATATATATATATATATATATATATATATATATATATATATATATATAATTGAACAAAAATGATTATGAACCTAAATGTAATGAAATATATATCTATTATGTAAATTATATCGTTTCTCTTATGATAGATTACATTTTTAATATAAAAATATTAATTTTTTACACTCATCTCACCTCTGAGAAGATGAAGACGGGAAGCATTAAATATCCTTCTCGCATAATTATAATATCTACTACATTAGATCAGAAACAAAGTTTTATAGTACAAAATAAATTATATAAAATAGGTGATTTCTTAATTTGTTCCATTTGATTTATATTTAACATTTGATTTTGTACTATAAAATTTCTCTTCTAATATAATGTGGTAGGCATTATAACTATGGGAAAAATATATTTGATACTTTCGTCTCCATCTTGCCAAGGGAAAGATGAGTCTAATTAGTTTAACAGTTTGCTTTGAGTTTGAGTAACACACGACCTAGTTAAAATCATCCTCACAACTCCCAACACATATCTTGTTACAAATAAAACATTTAAATGTAGAGTTTAATGGTTAAATATGGATGGTGTAAAAAATTTTATGTTGTCGATTAATCACAAATAATAATTATTTATATGATTTTAAGATAATTATTATAAAAATTAATAAATTTAATTATAATAGATAATGATTTATGATTAAATGATAATATATTATTTTATATTATTAATACACAATCTGTTTTCTCTTAAATATATTCTTTTTTTTATCTGTATAAAAGAAACATATATATTACTGTCTCTTAAATATATTCTTTTTTTTTATCTGTATAAAAGAAACATATATATTACTGTGGGTATAAATGGTACCCGAGCTAAAATAATTACATACAAATGTAGGTTCTGCTAAAGAAGGAACACAGTAAAAACAGAAAACTATATGGAACAGATCCATAAAACTAACAAATCTGTTCCCCAGCTAAGTTTCTATATATGCCAACCAACTAGCTACTTTGTATACCCCTATCCTGAACATACCACTTCTTTTAAACAGAGACCCCAGAATGTAACTGATAGCATAAGCAACAAGACCAAACCATATCCAACAATAATGATATATATATACTCGTTCACTCTCTTTGTAACATAACCTTCAAGAAGTTTTTCTCATCATGCACTCCCTCTTAAATACATTCTTGCCTACAGTAATCACATGGATGGAATGAATTATTTGACTCTCTAGGTTTACTTCAAACCATTGTCATTATATTTTTCCTTATTCATCATATAGCTGATCTAATTAATGTATCGCATTATTAATACGACCTCAATACTCATATAACCAATTTAATTTTTATTCGATAAACTTTATCCAAACAATAATAATCGATCTGTACAAGTATATAATGCTTCTTCATTAATATAAATGTATGACATTTTTTTTTTTTGGCATTGTGTATATATTACCGGGTTTTTGCAATATAAAATATGGAACAAAGAAATCACCTATTTTCAGGCAGAATCTTCATTATATTTACGTGGCAATAGTAAACTAGCTTAGCGCTATAAAAGAACAAGGGTCTAATTCATATTTGAAAAGGAAATTAAAATATTTAGTTGTGGGTGTAGATGCAGATAATTGAACTCTAATATGTTACTTTCGTTACCAAGAGGTCGGTTTGTCTGGATTAAGGACTATTGATCATACTTACCAACATGGTAAGCTTCACATGATATAATATATGCAAAGGCACTTATCATAATGAAAGCTTATAACAAGTGACGCTGACTTGTATCAACTCTTTGGGCACATTAAAATTTAAAAGAGCATTAATTCAAAAAGTTCACAAGTTGCACATGAATAAATATTCTCCGCCACCCGGTAGTATTACTCTTACAGAAAAGGACCCGTATGTTTGTCATGAAATTATCTGAATATTGCTAATGTTTAAGGTTAATTATTTAAGTTATATTTTGATTTTATCAAGTTTTTATTATTATTATCGAATGTGGTATAGTATGATGTTTTTCAAAACTTAAATAATATTAGTTATTTGTAATTGTTATTCTAAATTTTGTTTTATAACTCTTAAATAATATATAATAAACATAAATTGAAATAAAATTTTAGAATTTTAAAATATAAAAATAAATATGTGTATTGCATAGGTCACTGGACTAATTACTCTTTAGCAAAAGGACCCATATAAGTTATTGGAATAAAACTAATCATACAATTGATCCCTTAATTTATAATTAAAAGTTCAATTGAATTCTTTAATTATTAATAAAAAGTTCAATCAAATCCTAACTATTTAAAAAATACTATTACTGTATTCTTTCCGTCAATTTAATTAGCAAAAGTTGTGTAAATATATATTTTTATATCGGTTGTATTAGTAAGGACGAGATAAATTTACAGGAAAGATTAAAAAGAAAATAATTCGTACCCTTTGTGAAAATCAAAACCAACGCACAGTTGATTTAAATGGTATATTTTTTTTATTCTCTTAACTAATTAAAGTTTAGGAATTGAGTTTTCTATGTATGAAAAAAATCCTATTGTAAGAGTTAACTCTATCGATCATACTGTAAATATTCTGAAATGTACAAGATTAATTCTTATAGAAGATATCTATAGTAAAAAAAATAACAAAGCACAAGGAAAATGTGGAATTAGTATAATTAGAAATACATCGATCCTAACATAGATATAATGTTGAAACAAAACTGAATGAAAAATAAACATGAACAAAATTTAAATATTACCAACTACTTATTATTTCTTGTGCCTAATTACACAGTGTAGGAAGCAAAGTGGGTTATTTTCCTGTTATTTTTATTGCTATTACCACTGCGCCCATTGTTACCATTAATTGTCCATTGACCACCACTCCCACATTGCCATTTCAACCACAACCAGCATCATAATCAGTAGTTGGAAAGAGGCTAATGCTACCATCATGAGTGATGCCAGCGATCGAACTACAATTTTGAGCCCCTATTGACCAAGACATCGTCTTCACCAAATTAAGTTTCTACTATTGGAGTTGTTTGTAAATATATTATTAATATACTGGAAATTAAAATATTATAGTGAAATTGAAATTTAATTAACCTCAAAGTTATCATGCTAGAGCTTCATATATAGGTTACACTCTGCAAAGAGTTTCGAATACTGCTGGAAAATTTTAATATTGTTTATTTTTTGTTCCTTGACTATTTTTTTATCAAGCAGATTTTGTTTACCCCCATTTCAAAATTTATTCTTGTAATTATTACTGGAGTAACACTTTCTGAAGTACTAAATGTAACCTGAGTAAACATTCATATCGATGTCAGTATCATGAGTGCAATTTTTTTTTTTTTTACATAATCTGATTTCAATAAAAAAAATAAAAAGAAAAGAAAAAGCAAAGCGAGCCGTGAGATCGAGTTACTAGTTTTTTTTTTTTGTCAGCAAATAATGTATATTTATATTACTAAGGTACTAGAGCCCAGAGGTACCAAACCAAATACTCGAATCAAATATTACATCAGTATTTGCAAGACTGAATGAAAATATTGGGTAACCACCATAGCACAAAATATCCAACACGTAGAAAGGTTAAAGAAATAAGTTATTTATGTGTACCAAAAAGCAATAAATAGTACACATAAATAACAATGTAGAAATTAAGCTAAAAAAATAACAATGTAGAATAAATAAATTAACACTAAAGCAACTATATAGCGAATTAAAATGGGTTTAATATTATTGTATGATTTATTAGATAATTAAATGAGCACATGATTATGCTTTTTTTTCTCTTCCTTTTTAATTTCCATGCTTTTAAGTTTTGTTTTTAAATTAAATAACACAAAGCTGTAGAGAAGACTTCGCCATTTCCTTTTATATGTCAAGATTTTCTACCAACACTCACACGCACGCAATAGCTTATATTTTAGTTTGTAACTTGTAAGTTCTTAAAAGTTAAAACAATGGTAATTTTTAAATGAATAATAGCAAGGTCTGGACTTACCTTTAATTCCAAAATAAAATTATTAAAAATAAAAGGATTAAGTCATGAAATATTGAATTAAAAACAATACTTAGA
The DNA here is from genome assembly GCF_004193775.1 of Glycine soja. NCBI lineage: Eukaryota > Viridiplantae > Streptophyta > Magnoliopsida > Fabales > Fabaceae > Glycine > Glycine soja. The sequence continues at coordinate 16,187,530 of NC_041008.1, read as the reverse complement.
ATTATTAATAAATTAGAACCGTGTTCTAGTAAGAAAATGAATTAAAATATATATCGTACATTTTTTAATGTGACACAACAAGAAAAACGAGTTCCATTATTTGAATAATGACATGTGACAAAAAATATAATATATAATATATATTTAAAAATCATCAAATAAATAACAAATAATACGCAAGCTAACAAACTGAACTTGGAATGGGTTGACTTTCATAGTTTCTTATATAGGTCGGTTGTGTATGTAGCTATCAAAACCGGAATGCCGCATGCACTGATATCATATATTTTGGCACGTAACCATAATCAAAGGTTATATTAATTGCTATTATTGCATGTTTTAAGTAGCACGTCAACGTACATCTTTCAATGATTTGAAGAGAACGTATATCGGTAGTGTACCGTGAAGCTTATGAACTTGGGATGTACTCGGCTCCTAATGACCCTCAAGAGTAACCTACGAACTTGGCATGACACTTAGAAAAGTAATTAGTCAACGTGGCTCCTCGAAAGACTTAACTCCTTCAACATCGTACATGTATATATAGATCTAGAGGAAAAATCACTAGGTACATTTTTCAATAACTTGATATCCAGATACTAAAATATCTTGGGTTCAACTAACTTGATTGTCGGAGTCCTTTTTACATGTATCTCACCACATACTAGGACAGGAGATTGAAGATTTCATTGAGACAAGGGATGAGGGAAGAGAACCAAACAACTCGCTTGGAACTTGCCCAAAACTCAGCCAAAACATTTGGTGTCCATCGTGGGGCCAATGAATTTTTTTTCCCTCGACCACAAGATGGTAGCAACAAGGAGAGGCGACCCCAGTTCGTTTGTGCGCTTCACAAGAGCAAAGACATCAACAATGTAGGAATTTGGAGAACAAATTGAACCACTATGCAAAAAAAAAAAAAAAAAACTTAGGCTGATTTGGAGGCCTCGAGGCAAAGAAATAAGGCGGACATGTGACGGTTATGAGAGAAGAATGCAAACCTCAGAGCAAGGCTTGCCATTCATCATCCACCTCCACTACCCCTACCACCACCAACTCCACCTCACTCCTCATCCTCTCAACCATCCACCCATGTCAAAACACACACTCAGGAAAGCCATACTCAACCCTTCTCCTACAATAATCATGCCATTCACGGGCACCCTTTTGTCGATGGCATCATGGATGCACCTTTACCCATAGCCTAGAAGTCGTTGTACATTGAAAGATATGATGGTACCTTAGATCTGGACGAACATTTGGATGCATTTACCATGCAAGTAAACTTGTATTCCAATGATGACGCGGTGATGTGTAAAGTTTTCTCCACCTCCCTCAAGGAACCAACATTAACGTGGTATAAGCGCTTGCCTCGTGATCTATTGATTCATTCTCAACCTTAGCCCAATGTTTCATATCACAATATCCAATTAGCCGCCCTCATTACACAACATCCATAGCTTTGGTCAATCTATGTCAAGCTAATGGTGAATTGTTGGATCTTTCATGGAGAAGATATGTGGTCATTTTTGTCAAAATTAGAGAACTCAACCCTAGTGTCATATTGCATTCCATGATCACAACCTCTATCGGAAGCAACCCAAGGATTTGGATGAGCTCCTAGCAAGAGTAGTAGGATACATCCAAATGGAGGAATTATCCATTTTTCTCAATCAAATACGTTAAAGGGGAGTAGAAAAAAAGAAGACCAAAGAAAAGCTAGAACAAAGTCCATTCAAGACAAATCCTTCACAAAATCTACTAGGCTACCGAAGTATAACCATTACACACCATTGAATGTCAACCAAGCACGATTATTGGAGGAAGCATTCAACGCAAAAAATTTGTCTCAACCACCTTTAGCCATTTTGGTCAACTCAACAGACAGATTGAAGACATGTCAATATCATCAAAACTTCGGCCATACCACAGAGGAATGTGTAACCCTGAAGGACAAAATATAAGAGTTGATACAAGAAGGCGCCCTTGCCAACTACATATATACCCCTAACAACAACAGGGGAGGGTGCCGAGGTCGGGGCTGGGGCTGAAGGGGTTATCATGGTGGCTGAGGGCAATAATTTCTTGGTGAAAAGAAAAAACAAACAGAAGCCAAGTCAAACCAGGTCAACACCTCAGCAGCAGAGGAAGGAGGGAGACACAGAGTTATTAACACCATCATCGGCGGTTTCACTGGCGAAGGTAGCACCAAGTCAGCCAAATAAAGACATTTGCATGCCATCAAAAGCGTGAACCATATTACGACCACAAGTTCTAGGAGATCAATCTCCCCAATAACGTTCATCGATGCCGACTTCACGGGAGTCGATCCTGAGCAAGACGACCCAATCGTGATTACGGTTGGAATCATCAATTGGGATGTTAGAAAAGTTTTGATAGACGAAGGAAGCTCGACTGGTCTACTTTTCCTTTCCACTTTTCAAAGGTTAGACATCTCTCCAAAAGTAATGAAACCTCATCCTAAGCCCTTATTTGGTTTTGCAGGGGGACAAGTCCACACCCACGGTGTTGTAGAGTTGGAAACCACCTTTGGAATTGGAGATTTGTCAAGAACGTTACTCGTCTAATACGTTCTCATTGACACCGACACTTCCTACAATGTCTTGATCGACAAAACATCGTTGAAAGCCCTAGGCGTGATTGTATCAATGCCGCATCTCACGATGAAGTTCCCCAACCCTAATGGCGGCATACTCACGGTCAAGGCAGATCAAATGGAAGCTCGAGAATGTTATGCCAAAAGCCTACTTATCAAGCCGTACATACTCACCTCCACGAAGTTCGCCAAAGTAGTAGATGTTAACAATGTGGAAGGAGCTTTGCCGAGCTGGGCCAATTTTGACCCAAGGAGAGATGAAGAAGACAGGAGGCCAACACCAATATAGGAGTTACATTAGTTCCAACTCAGAAACGAACCTCGCTAATCCACCAAGATGGAGGATAAACTCGACAAATACCTTTAAAAGAAAATTGAGGAAGTATTGAAATAAAACATTGACCTATTTGCTTGGAGTGCCGCTGACATGCTCGACATAGATCTTAATTTCATATGCCATAAATTTTTCATTTTCTCTAAAGCAAAACTCGTAGCACAAAGACAAGGAAAGCTTGACGAAGAAAGGAGACATGTTATGAAGAAAGAATCCGAGAAACTACTCAAGGTTGGCTTCATCAGAGAAGTCAAATACTCAACGTGGTTGTCAAACGTTGCAATGGTCAAGAAGCCCAATGGAAAGTGGAGAATGTGGGTTGATCATACAAACCTTAATAAAGCCTCCCAAAGGACGCATACCTGCTCTTAACATTAACCGACTTGTCGATGGCATTTATGGATACAAAATCTTGAGTTTCCTCGATGCATATTCTAGTTACAATTAGATCAAAATGTACCCACCGAACGAAAGCAAGACAACATTCATCATGGAAGATGCAAAATTATACTACAAAGTCATGCCATTTGGTTTAAAGAACGTTGGTACTACATACCCGAGATTAATCGACAAGGTCTTCAAAGATCTATTGGGGAAAAATATTGAAGTTTACGTTGACGATATGGTGGTGAAGTCAGCAAACCCAACATAACATCCAAGCGACTTAACAGAAATATTTGTGGAACTTAGAAAACACAACATGCGACTAAACCCAGCAAAGTGTGTCTTTGGAGTGGGATGAGGTAAATTTATGGGCTTCATGATCACCTAAGGGGGATTGAAGCCAACCCAGACAAGTGCGAAGCAGTCATCGCCATGCGAAGCCCGCAAAATCTAAAAGAAGATAAAAAACTAACAAGCACGTTAGCATCTTTATCTCGTTTATTTGACCTAAAATGGCCAAAAAGGAAAAACCTTTCTTCAAGTTGTTGAAGCTGCCAACAAATTTCTAATGAAACTCACAATGCGAGCAAATGTTTTTCGAGTTCAAAATTTTCCTTACCACTCCGCCTATCCTTACTCGGCCCACGCCTAGAGCTGAGTTGTTGTTATACCTATCTGTTTCAAACTCAGCAATAAGTTCGACTCTTTTACAAGAAAAAGATAGAAAGAAAATGTCGATTTACTATGTCAATCGAGTACTTTAGGGAGCATAAAAGAGATACTAGATAATTAAAAAACTCGTCTTAACATTAATCAACTCCGCCACACAGGTTAAGGTAGTATTTTCAAAGTTATCAGATTACAAAGAAAACTGATCACCCCCTAAAATAAGTACTCAAGAAGGTAGACCTCGCAGGAAAAGTCTAGGACAGGAGATCGGATGAGGGAAGAAAATCAAACAATTTGTCTAAAATTCGCTCCAAACTCGGCTAAAGCATGTAGTAAGTTGTGAAAGTCAATCGGGTACTTATATATGTTTTTAATTTTGTGTTTTAAGTGTATGTTATTGTTCATGTCAGATAATGTTGGTAGCTAGCGCCAAGGCTTCTCTGAATTAAAGAGATCCCGAGAAAATTTCTGATAAGCTCTACCTATACATGAACCTGGGGTGAGTAATTCTGACGGACCTCGATCGAAAAATAATTCTGACTGACGTGTATTTCTCGCCAAGGACGATGTTCTCGTCCCCTATTTATAATATATGTCCTATAGTGATAATTGCCAATCTATCTTGCTATGTGTCAGAAGGTAATACATTTTGGTGAGTTTACATGTCCTTATCTGACAATTTAATTAATTAATTCGAACCAGACAACCACGATTCCAAACCCCTTATCATCGGTGTTGTTACAGTGAAATTCCACTTTTTGATTATTCGGTTGCTTAAAGAACACGTGTCTTAATAAAAAGTATTAAATCATATCACAATTTACATAAAAACCTATTTTCTTGCGATTTTTGTTCAAATTTTGATTTTGGAACTGGAAACGACTAAAACCAAGCACCTTAAGTAATTATAGTGAAACACAATCCAACGGAGTTGAGTTGAAGTTAATGTAATAATAATAAAAAAGTTTCAATATGCTTTCCGTACTTATAAAATTCATAAAATTCGGATTTCATTTTTGCAAAAATTTTCATTTGTTTTTAATCTTCATAGAATAATGTGTGTCTTTTTTTGATTTAGAATATCAGGTTCGGATATCTAAATTTATGTGTATAATTTTTTTACATTGTATAATTAATGTATAAAATGTTATATTTAATTCGTATGTATACTTGATATAAAAAATCATTATTATAGATTATAGATTTAAATATAATTAACTCTTGTTCTGAAAAAAAAAGATATATTATAATTTTCTAAGGACACAAAATTTTATAAGGAAATCCAAACTTTATCAATTTGAGAAGAATGAAAAATATATTTTAACAATTTTTTTATAAAGCCTATCATCTATAATATATTTAGTAACTATTATACAATCGAACTCTTAAAAAAACTATTAATTATATATTAGAAGAAATAGTTTTATTTTTCAAATTTTTCTTTTCAAAATGATAAAATAATACTAATTAATTTAAATAAATCAAAACAAATACTATATACTTATTCTTATATTAATCCAGAATATTTTCACAATTTTACCATTTTACACCAGTTTATTATAGCATCTATAAATATTTTATCAAAGAATACATGACATATAGCGACTTCAATGTATTCTAAATAATTTTGGAATGAACTTTAATGCCATTCTTATATACTAAAACCATTTTCAAATTTGAATTTTAGTACAAATTAAAGTAAAATGTGATCACATCCGATTCCTAACTCAAAATCTCCTTCATCCATTGAGTAATTAAGCACAATATCCAATTCCTTAACCTATATTGTTACGCTCAAACGAGTGTTTCGTTAAGATAGGATCAACCCATGGTCCTCAATAGTCTAGGCCATTCTTATGTAAGAGATTACTTGTTAGTACGAACTCTGGTTCAACCTTGTAGGTCAATGATTAATGACTAAATTACAACAAATACTGGATATGAGTAGTAGGTAATTGAGTTATTCGGCCTTTCCTATGATTATGTTTGTTCAGCCTTTAGGACCGAACAATCCAATTTTAAAGGAGAATCCTGTATTTTTTCCCCAATTTTCTTAATTGAAAAAATAATGATGCAGGTCGTAGGTGATTTTGTTACTCGATCTTCCTTAAGTTTAGGAGTGGTTAGCATATAAAATTGGACAATTCAATTTTAAAGCAAAACCCCCGCATTTTATATATATGTTTCTCAATTTTTACTTGAGAAAATAATTAATATATCTAAAAAATAATAATATACTAAATTAACAACCTCCAATTAAGTTATTTATATAACAAAGCAGAAACCTAGCTATTTGTGACATTAAGAAGGAAATTTAAAATGGAAAGTTATCAAGGCAATGCGAAACAAATAGTCCAAAATTAAAAGCAAAGCTAAATCATGCATTTGCTTCTAATGCTTTGGAAATATCAGAGAGGAATCAAACGATTTTGGATGGCATATGGTATGCGATTAACGTGGTGGAAGTTTCATAATAACTTGGAAATCGTCAATGTATAGATGATTGTATTACTTACCGTCGTACACAAGGCAGAGCTTTAGTTAAACATCGTAATTTGATTATCATAAAACTAAAAAAGAATTTCAAATTTTCAAAGTCTAAATACAAGAAGGTACATAAAAAAATGAAAGTCAATTGTTTAAAAATTAGGGGGTAAAAGTCAACTCTTTAACCGTGTTATATTAAAGTAGGAAACAAAGTCAAACAATTAACTAGGAAATGCATCGTTTTTTTTAAAAGAAAAAGTAAAAGGGTATAATTAATTTATCACATTTCTTCAAGGTATATATAAAAATAAAAGTCCTTTAAATTAAAGTGAATTTGTCTCTAAAGTGTAGAAGTAAAAGTACATTTATCTTTACCTTAATTTAAAACACATCATTATCTTAAACCATGAAAGTTTAAGGATAAATATATGCATTTTTGCTTATTTATTTAAGCAACAAATTTATTTTAGTGAAATCTTCAGAAGTATCCCTCTATGTGGGTTGACCTTGAAAGACATTTCTCAGTAACATGAAAATAAATTGGATACAATAATTAAGGGAAAATCTAAAACCATGAAAGTTTAAGGATAAATATATACATTTTTCTTATATATATTTGAGCAACAAATTTATTTTAGTGAAATCTTCAGAAGTATTCATCTATGTGGAGTGACCTTGAGAGACATAGTTTCAAATTTATTTTGTAGTTGCATTTAAATGGAATTGCAAGAGGGTGTTTAAAATAATTTTAATGAGACTAAATCAAGGATTAATTCAATATCCTTCTTATAATATTTATATATCTATAAATATTTAGAATTTTAATAAAATAATAAACATTAAATATATTTTAATTGAAAAAAATAATTGTTATGAAAAAACTTAATAGTATATTATTATTATTATTATTTTAATATTATAATAATAATTTTTATTATTATTTTATAACATCTATAATAGTAATACTAAGATTTGAATAAAATTAAAAGTAAAAAATAGAGTATACTTATATATATATATAAACATATTGTTTAGTTTTTATCTTTAATTAATAATTTAAAATAATATTGTATAATAAATAGAATATTACTACATAATATTATAAAATTAATATGTAATTATCAAAATTATAACAAATACCTTTAATTTTAGCAATTTAATATAATAGTTTTCTTGTTTTTCATATTATTTTGTTTCGTCAGCATTTTAACAATTTCATACAAGTTTTGCTTCCTTGAGCAATGTGCAATAATGAGTTTTTGCAATGAAGAGAGAATCCCGAGGAGAAGATTCAACCAGAAAACAGAACTTGTCTCTGTTACTGTTACTGTTAATGTCATTAGAAAGTGGAAATTCCTTTTCCCACGCGCTCCAAAGTGCAGTAGAATATCAGCAGCTTCTGTCACTGTCAGTGTCCCTGTCTGTGGGGCCCTCATCCCACTTTGCATTTTATGAAATCCACCTTTGAATCACTTTCAAGTCCGCAAGATGAAAGAGAATGCCAATGACTGATTTTTATATAAAGGGTTGTGCTGTTGCTATTCCTGTTGGCATGTATAATAGTAGAATAGAAAGGGTTTGTGTGGACTTTTTTTTAGTGCAAAAGACAAAGTGCCACCCCTCTCTCTTTTTTCCCCGCTTTTTTTCTACCTTCTGGGGTTATTAATTGTCTATCAAAATCTCTTCTTTTTAAGTGGGTGGGGGAGTTTCACTTGGCTTCTTTCTCATGGAGTGTAATGAATTTGTGTATGGTGAAATTCTTTGATTCCATAGTCAACAGTACAAGAGTGGTAAGCAAAGCATCATCAGCATTAGTGGTTGTTTTGTCAGTTATTGCTTCAAATGTGATGAAAGATGATCCTTTGGTTGCTGAGAAAATGAATCAGCAAGAAAATTGGGATTTTGATTTTTGGATTGGTTCTTTTATTCTGAATTTGTGAGTGAGCAAAGTGTAATATAGTGGGATATGGTTCTTCATTTATATAGTTGACTTCCTGTCATTTTCTTTACCAGAAAAAATTCCTAGTAATTAAACAGACTTTTTGTTCAAATTTTCTTGACAAAAGTTTTGTGCTTTGGTTTTGCAGGATATGTGTTCTTCTATGTTGAGCTGTTTTTTGAGGCTTAATTCATAGTTTGGGCCTTTGGGGCTTTTCTTCTAAAAGTACTTTCGTTGGAGTTTGTTTGCAAGTTGCTTAAAAAATGGCACAAAAAATGGAAATAGTGAGCACTTCTGGTCATCATTGATTGTGACAGCACGGCTCTAAACACATACTTTCTCATAGTCTTGTGTTGGAGGAGCCAAGCTATGGTTGTTTTCATGCTCCTTAGTGCAACAGGGCCACCGATCAAAAGAAGAGCTGGTTTGAGAATTAAACAAGCAGGGAGAGGTTCATACAGAGGAAGCTAGGTGTGTGTTTGAGGTTGCTATTGGGTTTGTCTTTTGTGTTTCTTCTTTGTTTTTGCGTAGTCCTTGAAAGTAGAACAGATAGATGGAAGCCACTTCTATAACGCAGTTGTTGAAGGGCTTTTGTGATCACACACAGTGGAAATATGCTGTTTTTTGGAAGCTTGACCACCATTTTCCTATGTAAGTTCTTTGGCTTGTGTTTATGTGCTCATATGCCACGTTTTGGAAAGAGTATAATTGTGATTATTGTTCTTGTTTTTTAAATGAGAGAATAATAGAATTGACCTTCTAAATGATGACTCATGTTCACTTTAATAGTTTAATTATATAGTTGCTTCTATATATCTGCGTTGCAGTTCTTTTAAAGGGATGCAAATTAATTGTATTATTAGCTGAAATTTGTCTACAAGCTTCTTGTTATCTTATAAATAGAATACTACCTCTTGTGTCTTATAGAAAAGACCAAGATAAACGTCTGAAAAGGTTCCTATATATATGACCAGAGGTAATATGATTTAAAAGCTTCTTTTCACCCACTTAAGTGTTTGTTGAGAAACACAATGTAGAACCTCAAGGTCAAAATCCCTCTGACCAAATTGGAAACCCATTACTCAGTGACCATTCAAGCAAACAATGAACTGTTTTTATTGATGAGTAAAATCAATGTCACTGAGTATGTGGGGTGAAATTATGTTTGCCCATTAGAATTAAAGATCTAGCATATATGACACAAATCTATTTGTTTTAGGAATTTGACCTGGGAAAATGGTTACCAGAAAAGAGATGAGGTTGAGGAAAGTATGTGGGGTGACCTCAGTTTGAAATCCCCAGATGAGTTGTATTCTTCAAACGGTGAAAATGCTGATTATTCGGCTCGATTACTCATGATTGAAATGTCTCATCACAAATACAGTTTGGGAGAAGGGTAATAACTTTAGTTTTATTGTTTTTATATCTAAAATTGTTGCAAATTGCTCCATCTCATTCAAAATAGTTGTCACTTTAGAAAACTAAAAATATTAAGTACACTTTCTAAGTTTATCCTTGTCTTCTTCTGACAACTCTGCTAAGTAAAAATGAGAGGATTCTAATGGAGTGAGCTGTTAATATAGAGATATGAACTTATTTTTTTTGTAGTTGAGAACATTTAATGATTTTCTTAGTCCTTGCAGGAAACCTTAAGCCACAAATATTTTGATATATAGGGAATACTTGCTTCTTTAATTTCCTCAAATTATTTTTCTACATATTCACAGCAGGAGTGATCTCCAAAAAATATGTAGATCATCTGTGTTATGTTTTATATTTGAGAAATTCCGAATGCATGTTTCTAGAATGAGGCCAGAACAGCATATGGTCTAGTCGTTCTGCATATTACTTTGTATGCAAGATGTCATAAAGTAGCACGTTTCTGTGTTCTCTTAGAGGAAGGATAGGATGCTAAATTAATAAGTATTCTTGTGAGCCAGAAAAATATCTGTATATAAAGGTGATTCAAACTCAATAAGCTTACTTAATATCATTCGTTCAGGGTTGTTGGCAAAATAGCCCTTTCCAGGGATCATTGTTGGGTTTCCTATGAGGATATTCTCACCGGTAGATTTGACACAGATTTAATCCCTGAGGTGAGATTATATGCATTCAATTCCCACTTTGAAGTAAAATTAATTAAGCTCACTGCTTTGAAATATTTAATAACTGCTATCTTTTCCTTCTCCAGTGTCCTGATGAGTGGCTTCTTCAATTTGCATGTGGCATCAAGGTATTATGTCTTGCCTTTATATGTTATTAGTTTGTACTATAAGATCTGATTTCCATTTCTAATTTCTGGATATATTACAAAGCTTTTTGCATGTGGACTAATCTATGTGCTAGTGACTAATCATTTTATATTAGGCCTGCCTTACATAATATTTCTGCAATTAATAGGCACAATTCAAGTTAATATTAAGTTGATAATTTGAATTCCTTTCACAGACTATTGTGCTGGTACCAGTGCTTCCGCTAGGGGTTTTGCAATTCGGTTCATTTGAAGCGGTATGTATATATTTTATATTTGGATCCTGACCCCTATAGGCTGTAGCTTTTACAATTAAAGTTATATCCTGATGCATGCATATTCTGGCAATTTTGTTCCCTATGTTAAATTTTGTATTTGACTCCTATAAAGTGAAGGGTGCACGTTAGATGATAAAATGCATAGTCATAAATTTTGGTCTATTTTACCCAATCTATTAGCATTTTACATATCTGCTATAGCTCATTTGTTTTGTTTTCAGTTTTCATATATCTTACCGGTATAGGCACAAAAGTTGGTTTTCTTATTAGTGTGCTTTCTTGTGAGAGCATGTGTATTTTTGTGGAAAATCTTTGCTTTATGCTTGATATATGATTACATGATGCTTTCTTGTCCTGTCAACATTTTAGGTTGCTGAAGACAAGGAATTTGTTACCAATATCATGGACAAATTCCATTTCACTCATCATCTGGAAGCAAATATTACCCCTTTAAACTTGGGAACTGATTGTCAAGATTTGTCATTCTCAGACCTAATGCATAATTTGATGGACAGTTTGGACGAATCATATTCTGTTACAAAAAGTATATTGAAAACTGAAGTTTCAACTAGTACTGCTGCCCTCAATTCAAATGTTTCAAGGTTGAACCCAACAATGCTTTCATTTATTCAGGATGACTGTTGCTTTTCTAGAGAAAATCTACTAAAATCTCTGAAAATAGAAAATGAGATAGGTTCCTCATCATCTGAAATGCCAACTGTTCCAAGACATATCGATAAGGTGGGGACAAAACCAAATCATATGGAAGAAGAGATATGGTCCTGGTCTCACTTGCTCAACAATGTTGGAGTATTTGGAGAGATGTCAAATGGATTAGACTCTTTCTCCGTTATAAATACGACACAGAAACAACTTGGAGGGACTGAAACTGTTCATGATGCTAAGAATGTGAATGACTTCGCTTTTCCCTCAGAGTCTGAATTACACAAAGCACTTGGATCAGTTGGATATGGAGAGACAGGCGAATTTATGTCAAAATGTATCCCTGTTGAGGAAACATACAGTAACTCAACTCTTGTAATCAACAAAAAAGAGCATGATCATATTAAAGGTTTGGAGTTTCCCAAAGATGTTGACCTGGAAGATCTTTTAGATGCTGTTGTTGGCAATTTATGTGGTGCCACTGATGATACTTCAAGTATATCCAACAGTATCAGGTCTCTTACAACCATGCCAACAGAGTTTACAGGTTCCGTTCAGCCTGAAAATTATTCAGAAGAAAGCACTTTGATTGTGGATAACTCAGATGTGAAAAATGATCTTATGCCTGCAGTTATGGTCAAGGGAAAAGATCAATTTTCTAACCATTATACATCATCTTTTGATGGAAATGCATGCTTATTGATTGATGAGGCGCGGCAGGAAAAGGCTAATAGTCATATGCAGCCTGTTGGTGGACCAAAGCTCTCTAGCACAAGCAAGAAAAGAACAAGAGTTGGTAACAACCAAAAGTCAAGGCCAAGAGATAGACAGCTGATCATGGACAGGATGAAGGAGTTAAGAGAACTTGTCCCGGAAGGTGGTAGGGTAAGTTTTTATGTTTCAGGAAAAGAAGTTAATTATTTGATTTCCCTTTTGTACTTGGTGAAATTTTTTAACTTTGGTTTTATGATGTACAGTGTAGCATTGACAACCTCTTGGAACGGACCATAAAGCACATGCTGTACTTGAGAAAGATAACAAGCCAGGCTGAGAAACTGAAACGAATTGCCAATCGGGCGGTAAGGCTCGCCATGTTTCTGGAAAGTTTAAATTTAATACAAATTTTATCTCCTAGACTAGGAAACTTGTTTTGTTTTGACCTATAACAACTTTTGGTTGCTAATTGCAATCCGTTGTGCACAAAAGCTTCAATTTGTCCTTTAAGCCAAGGCATTTGATAATGGGTAACAAATGACAAGAAAAGGAAATGCAATGAAAAAATGTATAAAGCGTATTTAGAAGAGCTTATTTACAACTTATTTGAACTTATTTTATGACATAAGCACTTGTGTAAAAACAGTTTAACCTTATTTCCTCTTCTGATTATAGAAACAAGTTATACAAAGGTGCTTACATGAAAAGCACTTAATACTTAATTAAATCCAAAATAATGCACCCAAAATCTGTTACAACAGCTTGATTAAGCTTAACATTGTCAAGTTGGTGTCTAGGTTCCTGAGTGCAAAAGACAGAAAGTCAATGCTAGCCACCCAGGAAGGAGCTGTGCATTTGACTTTGAAAGTCAACTATCATGGCCTATAGTCATAGAAGATCTGGAATGCTCAGGGCACATGCTCATAGAGGTATGCTAATTCTTCTCCATGCTACTTGACTCTCAAAATAAAACAAAGAAAATCATACAAAAATTGCATTTATTGAACTGCTTGCCACTTTTGTAATAGATGATATGCAATGAGCATGGACTTTTCTTGGAGATTGCTCAGGTGATCCGAAAGCTTGATGTCACCATCTTGAAAGGGATCTTGGAAAACCGTTCCAGCAACAGTTGGGCTTGTTTCATTGTTGAGGTAGCAATATACTACTATACTAATTTGTTGCTCTAAGTGCATGTTTGGATATAATCGTTCTAAATGTATTTTTGAGTGCTTAACACACTTATGGAAAAGGATTCTCTTTATATATATTGGTTAAAATATGTTTTTAGTTCGTGTATTTTTAATAAAAAAAATGGTATTAATCTTTAATTGTATTTCAACTATAATCAATTTGGTTCTTGAATATTAAAAAAGTAGTGATTTTTGTCCTTTCTCACTAATGTTTTTACCGTGAAGAGGGACGGAAATCAACGATTTTATGAAGTTCAAGGACCAAATTGATGATAGTTAAAATTCGGGGACTAAAATCAAGTTTCATTGAAAGTATAAGGACTAAGATTGTATTTCACCCCTATATTTTTTATTTTGAATGTAATTTTGGAAGGGATGCATCTTTTATTCATGCACTAAATTTGTTTATAGCAAGTGCTAAGGTTATGTTTTTTTGACATGCACAGGTTCCAAGAGGTTTTCACAGAATGGATGTTCTGTGTCCTCTACTGCATCTTCTGCAGCTTAGGAGAAACCCTGTCTCATGTAAAAGCTGACCCTACCATCCCAGTTATCAGTTTCAAACGGCAACTTCTATTTAGAGAAGTTAACATACAATAATATTCATGAGGGCCTTCTTCTGTGTACTGGTGTAAATGATTGTGTTCATGCCCTCGTTAGTGTACTTGCTGCATTTTTGGTGCGTTCATTATAAGCTAGTACCTAAATATATATGTAAACAAACAAGGACGCTTTAGGGGTGCTACTGGCTGCGGAACAATATGTGCATACAAGCTAGCTTTGAACTCATTTCTAGTGTGGCATTATTATGACCTAAATAGAGAACGATAACTGTTTGCTAGAACACAGGATTAAGATTTAAGACTATAAGAGTGCGGGGATGCTGCCACTCCAGTCTCAAATATAATAGGAAAAAAAAAAGCGATTTACATTTACTAAAAAAAGTTAGATAATTATATTTAATTGCATTAATATCAATTAAAAATTAATTGTTTTTTCAAACTTATTTTTCATTGAAATTTAATATTAGAAATAAAAAAGGAGTCAGAACTAAAATCTATATTAAATGAAGGATGTTATAGATTGAGTATTAATAAAGTAAAATTAGTTGAATTTTTTTAAAATATTTTTTATTTTTATATATAAGATTTAATTGCTTAATTCATCAAGATTAAGAAAAATAATTAGTTTAATTAATAGTAATAAAATTATCTTAAATTTATATATTTTTTTAAATTATCGTTGTTATTAATACTAGTTTCTCTTTTAATTGTGTGTGAATATATTTTTTCTTCTTTTAATGAAAAATAATTTTAGTATAAAAATAATTAATGTAAAAAGCATTATAATTTGGATCTTATTAAAAAAAAAGAATCAATATCATTTTAAACTAAGGTTTTATAAATAGAAACGGATGAAATATTTGAGATAAAAAAGAATATTTTTATTTTATATTTGGGACAAAAGGAAATACATTGAGTTACAACTCAAATAATATTACTACTTTATACCAAAAGATTACACAAAACTTCCTTAAAAATAGATAATCCAAAAGTGTTTAATTAAAAATATTTAGTTTTAAAAATTATAATGTATTAAAAGTAAATATTTTAAACATTTACATAAATCTACTAATTTCAGTACATTTTTTTATTTATTGAAATAATGTAATCCAGCATACAATCTTACTCACATCCTGTATACAAATTTACTCGAGCCCTCAAGACTAATAAAATCAGATGATAAAACTCTCCTTTCAAATTTACATTTAGAAATGCATACTTAGAACTTAAATTTAAAAACACTGATAAATTAGAATTTAGAAGCCCACACGATTAGATTCATGCATTGAATGAGAGACACTATTTTAATGTAAGAGATACTTAATAAAATTAATTTATTACTTTAAAATTAATATTTTAATTATCCATTTATTCCCTATAATTTTTAAACTTATTACTTTTAGTTCCTATAGTCAACAATTAGTCTTAAACTTATACTTTAATTCTCAAAAAATTCTTACGATTAAATTTTGTTAACTCCATTAGTTAAAATTTTTTAACCATATGGATCTTTTAAGAATTAAAATATAAATTTAAGGAATTAAAAAATTTTATTATTAATTATAAAGAATAAAAGGAATAAGTTTAAAAATTATATCAATAATTAAACCTTTAGTTATTAAACAAAATTAAGTACAAATATAAAACTATTAATATAAGTAGCTAAAAAAGTTACACCATTAAAATAAATGGGCGGTTGCTATTTACACTTTCCCTGTTTGCTTATATGCTCCCTTTTTATTTTTTTCTCTCTCTAAATTATCCCTTAAACAAACTCCCCTTCATCTTTCTCTTCTATAGAAAAAAAACCACAAGCCGTCACTGTCGCCCACCTTAATGTACATTGTACAATCAAAGGCTTGATTGATTAACTAACCCTCTCATGAGGTCTACCCCTCATCTAAATTATTCATCTATTAAAAACACAGGCATTTATTCAACAAAAAAAAAAGAAAAATACTGCCATGGCTCCTTTTTTTTCTCTCTCCATTCTCTCCATCTATTCATTACTCACTCTATCCTCATTGATCATTGTAGTGGCCAGTAACAAAAACTTTGGTGGATAACTTGACCACATCCTTTACATCCTTTAAGTCCCCAAAAATAATTTTCTACCAAACAATAAAGATCTCTCCACCTAGGACTTGAAACAGGCACGGTCAATGGAAGAGGAACTTGGGAACACCCCCAACGAATTGAAGCATCCAAATGGGAAAGATGAAGACGATTTCTAAAACTCTAACCCTGAACATTAAGAAAGCGCATTTACGTTTGAACATTGAAACGTTGGAGATACGTGTGTGTATTTGGTTTGGGGGGGGGGCGAAGAGATGAAGGGGAGTGTGTTTAGGTTTAGGAGGGTAATTTGGGAGAATAAAATAAGAAGGGGAAGTGTATAAGTAATTATGGGAGTGTATATAGAAAATGCCAATTTAACGTGAATGCGTTGCTAATTTTAACATAGAAGATCTACTTTAGACCCACGTAGCCCTTAGGAACTCAATGAATTACTTAAATGACTACACAACGCTAAGAACTAACTTTAAGGACCTAATACTGAAAGGTTTTTGACAGATGATATTTCTAAGATTAAAAAGTCTCTCACTATTTAATTTCTTAAAATTAATTCTAGAAGTTAATATTAACAGAGCATTTATCTTTCAATAAAGTCGGAGCCATGAATCGCTTATAGAAAAACCAACATTAGTTTACACAAATCGTATGAAATAAATCATTATAAGAAGAAAATACTCCTTTAGTGTGCATTCACACTCCCTTACAAATTAATTAGCTACACTGCTTCTAACAATAAATATTGGATAAATAGTTACTTTTGTCTTTAAATGTGTAATTCGTTGACAAATGTGTTTTTGAAAGATGAAAATACAAATTTAGTCACAAAAGTGTAAAAAGTGCGACAAATATATTCGACATTTAACTTCTGTCCGTCACTGTTAATAAAATAGTTTATGTGACACAGAGGATGAATTTATTACTGAAATAATTCTCAATGTGATCATCTTTAATTGTCAACATAGGAACATATTTGTCATTGTTGAATATCTTTTGGGGTTTCTAAATTAGATTTGTATGCATCATTACTAAATATTTTTTCCTTGTTTTAGAAGTCAGCAGACATAGTCTAAACTAGGCTGTCACATAGACTAGGCTAGGCTGTCTTTTCCCCCTTTCTCTCTCTTAGGCTTTGTACTCTATAAATTGTAAGCTGAAACATGAATATCAAGAGTCTTGTGAGTGAAATTTCCTCACACTTAAATTCAAGTTGGCATCAGAGCGGGTTCCGGCAACCATCGTCGCCGCCGCCACCGTCCGTCGCCGCCGGAAATTTTTTTTTGGGTCAAAATGGCTACTTCTGATCCTGTTTTTTTATTTTCTGGAACCCCAACCATTGCAACTGCCAAGCTCAACTGGAAAAATTATTTTTCATGGTCTACTTCAGTTGAGTTGTGGTTTCTTGGTCAAGGGTACCATGACCACCTAGAGAAAAGCGTCAATGTTGTTCCAAACGACAAGAAACCTGAATGGGAGAAGGTAGATTATCAACTATGTGTTGTTCTGTGGCAATCGGTCGAGTCAGATGTTTTGGAAATTCTCAGATCTTTTAAAATATGTCATCTTTTTTGGAAGAAGGCCCAAGAGATCTTCGCCAACGATATTCAAAGCCTATTTGATGCGACTGTGAAAGTTACAGCTCTCAAGCAATCTAACCATGGCATGATTGCAGATATGAATAAAGCTCGGGCAGCAGTAGAAGAGCTGAGAAGGTTTCTTGTGGCTGATTCGTTGGAAGAGGTGAATAGGAAATTGGACAAGTTCTACATGGTCCTTATCTTGAGGAGTCTACACTCAGATTTTGATCATGTATGTGATCAGGTCCTAGCTGGAGATCAAGTCCCATCGATGTATTCTCTCATTACTAGGCTTCTCCGTGTACCTCATGCGTTGAAGGATGAAAATCTCACTGATGCTGTGGAAACATCAGCCATGGTGGCACCTCGTGGGAGAGGGGGAGGTCGTAACAGTAAAGGAGGCCGCAATGGAAGAAGTGAACGTCCTCAATGCACATATTGCAAGAGGATGGGCCACACTCAAGAAAATTGTTACTCTTTGCATGGCTTCCCTGACAAAGTGGCACAGGTATCCGAGTCAGAAAAATCTGAGTCTAAGTTTTTTATGAGGAATACCAAGAGTATTTGAAGCTCAAGTCCGAGAAATTCAACAATCAAGCATCATCTTCATCAGTACCATGTTTCTCAACAGCATGTGTTTCTAAATCAATCTGAAGTCCTAGTCCTTGGATACTTGACTCAAGTGCCTCTGATCATATCTCTGGTAACAAGTCCTCATTTTCATCTATTTTCTTTCCAAAGATTCCTCACCTTGTTACTGTAGCCAATGGGTCCAAAGTTGCGTCTCAAGGAAGTGGTCAAGTTTCATTATCTCCTTCGTTGAAATTAAATTCTATATTATTTATTCCTCAGTGTCCATATAATCTAATCTCATTAAGTCAGTTGACTCGCTCATTAAATTGTTCAGTAACCTTTACCGCTAATTCCTTTGTTATTCAGGAACATGGGATGTGTCGACTGATTGGAGAAGGACATGAATCACGAGGACTGTATTATTTAGAATCCAGCTCTCCGATATCCTGTTTTGCATCCTCAAAACCCAAACTTTTGCATGATCGTCTGGGTCACCCAAGTTTATCCAAGCTGAAAATAATGGTTCCTAGTCTTAAAAACCTTCAAGTCTTAGACTGTGAGTCTTATCAACTAGGAAAACATGTTAGGTCATCATTTCCTCAAACTGTACAAAGATGTGATTCGGCTTTTTCTACCATTCATTCTGATATTTGGGGACCAGGTCGTGTTACATCTTTTGGTTTTCGATATTTTGTAACCTTCATTGATGAATTCTCCAGATGTACTTGGGTTTATTTAATGAAAGATAGATCTGAACTTTTGCCCATATTTAAGTCGTTCTGCAATGAGATTGAAAATCAATTTGGAAAAACAATCAAGATTTTCAGAAGTGATAATGCAAAAGAATATTTCTCTCATGATCTTTCCTCTTTTTTATCCTCAAAAGGTATCCTACACCAGTCCACATGTCCTCATACACCTCAACAAAATGGCATAGCTGAAAGGAAAAATCGTCACCTTCTTGAAACTGCTCGTTCCCTAATGTTAAATTCTAATGTTCCTACACATCACTGGGGAGACGCAGTGCTTACTGCGTGCTTCTTAATTAATAGGATGCCTTCTTCTTCTCTTGAAAACCAAATTCCTCACTCAATTATCTTTCCTCATGACCCATTGTTTCATGTCTCTCCTAGAGTGTTTGGTTGTACTTGTTTTGTCCATGATCTATCCCCTGGTTTAGACAAACTTTCAGCTAAGTCAGTAAAATGTGTCTTTTTGGGTTATTCTCGTCTTCAAAAGGGTTACAAATGCTACTCTCCAATCACAAGACGATATTATATGTCTGCAGATGTAACCTTCTTTAAAGACACACCTTTCTTCTCATCCTCTGTAGATCATTCTTCTTCTTCTCTCTAGGAAGTACTGCCAATTCCTTGTCCTCTAGGTAACTCCGACCAAAATGTCAATGAAGTCCTATCTTCTCTACCAAATTCAATTGAAGTTGTCTCTCCACCTCTGCTTACATATCATCACAGGACACAACCAACTGATTCTATAGTACCTGAAGCCTCCCCTCGTGATTCTCATCCTTCTCCAACTAGTCCTCCAACCATGGATCCTGCTTCCTCACCTGTCTCTCATCACTCTGAGTCAAACTGGCCCATTGCCATCCGAAAAGGTACTCGATCCACTCGCAACCCTCATCTTATTTATAACTTTTTGAGTTACCATCGCTTGTCTCCTTCATATTCTTCCTTTGTTTTCTCTTTATCCTCATACCATGTTCTTTCTAATGTTCATGAGGCACTTAGTCATCCTGGATGGCGACAGGCTATGATTGATAAAATGCAGACCCTTGAAAATAATGGTACTTGGGAACTTGTTCCTCTTCCACCTGGCAAGAAGACTGTGGGTTGTAGATGGGTCTATGAAGTTAAAGTTGGGCCTAATGGTGAGGTTAATCGGCTTAAGGCTCGATTGGTAGCTAAAGGCTATACTTAGATTTATGGCCTTGATTATTGTGACACCTTTTCTCCTGTGGCTAAAATCACCACTGTTCGTCTGTTTCTTGCTATGGCAGCCATGCATCATTAGTCTCTTCATCAGCTTGACATTAAGAATGCTTTCCTCCATGATGATCTTGAGGAGGAGATTTATATGGACCAACCTCCTGAGTTTGTTGCTCAGAGGGAGTATGGTCTTGTTTGTAAGTTGCGTCGATCTCTCTATGGGTTGAAGCAATCCCCTCGGGCTTGGTTTGGTAAATTCAGTCATATTGTTCAACTTTTTGGGTTGAAACGAAGTGAGGCTGATCATTCTGTTTTTTATTGTCATTCATCCCCTGGGAAATGTGTTTATTTGATAGTATACGTTGATGATATAGTGATTACAGGGAATGATGCTACTAAGATTGTTCAGCTAAAGGAGCACTTATTCAGTCATTTCCAGACCAAAGACCTGGGATATTTAAAGTACTTCCTTGGTATTGAGGTGGCTCAGTCAGGAGATGGTGTTGTGATCTCTCAGAGGAAGTACGCCCTTGACATTTTGGAGGAAACAAGCATACAACATTGTAGACCTGTTGATAGCCATATGGATCCAAATCTGAAGCTCCTGGTAGATCAGAGTGAAATGTGTCCTGATCCCGAGAGATATAGAAGACTTGTGGGAAAACTCATTTATCTCACCATTACAAGACCTGATATTTCCTTTGCTGTTGGAGTGGTGAGCCAATTTATGCAAAATCCTCGTGTTGATCATTGGAATGTTGTTATGCATATTCTTAGATACATTAAGAGAGCTCCAGGACAAGGATTACTTTATGAAGACAAAGGTAATACACAAGTATCTGGGTATTGTGGTGCAGATTGGGTTGGTTGTCCTATGGATAGGAGATCCACATCCGGATATTGTGTTTCCATTGGAGGGAATGCTATCTCTTGGAAGAGCAAGAAACAAATTGTTGTTGCCCGATCCAGTGCAGAGGCTGAATATAGACCTATGGCCATGGCTACATGTGAACTTATGTGGATCAAACAACTAGTTGAAGAATTGAGATTCTGTGAAGTTGGGCAGATGAAGTTATATTGTGATAACCAAGCCGCTCTCCATATTGCTTCAAATCCAGTCTTTCATGAGAGAACCAAGCACATAGAAATTGACTGTCATTTCATTCGGGAGAAGCTATTGTCCAAAGAAATTGTCACTGAGTTCATTAGCTCTAATGATCAGTCAGCAGATATTTTGACTAAGTCATTGCGAGGACCTAGGATTCAGTCTAATTGTTCCAAGCTTGGTGCATATGATCTATATGCTCCAGCTTGAGGGGGAGTGTTGAATATCTTTTGGGATTTCTAAATTAGATTTGTATGCATTATTACTAAATATTTTTTCCTTGTTTTAGAAGTCAACAGACATAGTCTAGACTAGGCTGTCACATAGACTAGGCTAGGCTATCATTTCCCCCTTTCTCTCTCTTATGCTTTGTACTCTATAAATTGTAAGCTGAAACATGAATATCAAGAGTCTTGTGAGTGAAATTTCCTCACACTTAAATTCAAGTGTCATATAATATTTTTTTAACTTTTCGTCTTCCCACTTTGCTGACAAATGCATTCCTAAAAGATGAAAATGCAAAATTTAATCCCAAAAAAGTGTAAAAAGTACAAAAAATATATCTGAAATCCCTGGAAGATGAAAATGCAAAATTTAATCCCAGAAAGTGTAAAAAGTACAAAAAATATATCCGAACGTTAATAATAGATTGTGGCTAATTACTATAATTATTGCGACAAAATTTTGAGAGAGCTATATCACACTAGTAAGTGTCTATTTTCGTTATATAATTTTTAAGCTCCATCAATGGTTGAGACATACATAAAATATTACCCGTGGAAGTGAATTTTTATTGCTTTGGCGATTCTTCTTACTTTTCTTCAACTACAAAAAAAAAAAAAACAATTCTTTGATTGTTAACTCTTCGATAAATGTTATCAACACAAAAAAAAAAGAAATTTTATTGTAGAACAATGAGAAAATCATTATTTCTGTTTAATCAAACACTATTTATTTAATCATTTTTTTTATAAATTTTCATAATAAAATATGAATGTCTATTAATATAAGTGTGATCTCACACTTGAATTTAAGTGTGAGAAAATTTCATACACAATTATTTTTTATTCATATTTTATTATGAAAATTTAAAAAATTGTGTATGATTTAAAAAATCATTATTTTTTTTCATACACAATTATTTTTTATTAACTGATTATTTAAAAAATCATAACTTTTAAAAAAAATTATTCCAAAAGAGGGGAGTATTTTTTACAAATTAAAAATGTCATTACAATTATAATTTTTCTTAAAAATTATTCATGTATCTAATTTAACTATAATGCTATACAATAAGCATTATTTTACTTAAATCTTTCATTAAGCATGAAAGTATAATAAAATTATTTATATTTTATAAAACGAATATTCATTTTTCTTTTAAACTTAATTTAATTTAGAGTTTGCTAAAAAATTTTGCCACAATCATTATAATTTTTTTTCAAATTATGATAATTAATCACAATTTACCAACAAGGTAAAAGACAAAAAGTCAAAAAAATATTATATGACAAATATACTCCTATACTGACAATTAAATATAACCACGTTGGTAATCATTTCATTGAGAAATTTGTCTCTCCACGTAGACTATTTTATTAACGGTGACAAACAAAAGTTAAGTAGACTATTTTTTTAACGGTAACAGACAGAAACTAACGGCCGGATATATCTTTATCGCACTTTTTACGCTCTTGAATCCTAAATTTTGTATTTTCATCCATAGAGACATTTGTCAACGAATTACAAAGACAAAAATGACTATTTAGACATAAATATTTTGTATCAATATCAATTATAATAAAAAATAATTAAAAATGAAAAGCTTCTAAAGGCATGATCATGTTACTGATCGATCATATAGCTAATTCCGAATATGAAATCACAATGCCATGCATGAACATAATAATGGAACAAAATACATATCGTTAATACACAGTCATATCGAATAATACCATGAAACAAGACCACTAATCTTGTACCTTCCCAAGAATAAAGATCAGTCTCATCCACATAAAGGGCGCTATAAATTAATGCAAACCAAAAAAACCTTGCATCTCCGTGTTAGTGTCAAGCTACAATCTAGAAATGGAAAGCTAGGAAAGCGGAAGACCTTACAGAGATAGGGAAAATAAGAAGGATGGAGTGAACAGACCAACTGTGTTGGTGATTTTGGACAATTCTATTTTCCACTAATGAAATGTGGCCTTGGTCAGTAACCTATCAAAACAGTCATCGAACAAATGGAGTCAAACGGTTTTATCGCCCATCAGCAGTGTATGCCACCAGCCACAGGCAACATTTCTTGGCCGGCAACCAGCAATAGAAACTTGACCAGGAATGTTTCTGTCCACAGAATCTCCCAAACCAAGCTGTCCAGGTAGATCATCATCAGAATTAGACTTAAGCACCAATTTTTATTACCAAGGTTTTAAAAAATACTCTACAACCGTGATTTTGACGGCAACGACATCAAGATTTTGGGTGTGGTCACGACCAAAACACAAGCACAATTGGGCCGCATTTATTCACAATTTCCACAATATCAAATAACACAACAAAACCGCTAACCACAATTTAAAACCTTGATTATTACTTAATTTGAAAGAGTTACTTCGGATATTGAGAATACCTGACCATATTTGTTCCACCCCCAAGTGAATAGGTGACCATCATCTTCGATATGATAAACAACGAACAAGTACGAACATGTGTGAAACATGAAACAGTTTATAATGTAATTAGTGACGAGCAAAATTCAATTTTCATGGAATTTACACAGCCTACTTTTTCTAGTCAATAAACAATGATGGTTTTTCATCATACTCGGAGGCTTCAAATAAAGGTTCTGGTCAACGTAAAAGACACTATTTGAAGGATGAGACTAAGCAGCCTCATGTTTGAAGCATGTGCATAAACCATCATAGATGCAGCGGTTATGAAATTACTAAATTAGCACATAGACCAAAGAATGATTATTGGCACGAATCCTTTTTGTCAATTCTCTAATATGAATAAGCCATATGACATTATCAAAGCATGCAAATACTAAGATTGGTTTTAAAAGTTCCCCTGAAAAGCACATGGTAATGGAGGCGTACCAGTTAGCAAAGCACTGTGACGGGCCCCACAAGAAACTATACTAGAATGCTTATTTTCAAAACGGGAAGCATCCAACTGTCTAGGTGAAGTCTGAACAAGGAAAAATTAATCGCCAAGTTAGTTATCACTGGGAAAAATAAGTAATTTTCAGGTATTTTGGAACAGTTATCTACCCTTAACAAACTAAAATTTGAATAAAAATATTGGGGTCGAAAATCAAAATATCAGTAAGACTTGACACAGCATAACCACATAATAGGCTATAGACAGCCAGCTACGGGGGATTCTTAATATATCATTTTTTAATTGGGGAATTTTACTTATCTATTTACCCATTGTTAGATTTATCCCTAAAATTTTGTTAAACCGTTTACTTGATTTTTTTTAATTGTTTGTGTAGTTATTCACTTATTCTATTTATTAATGGAATTTGTATTTTAAAGTCATAATGCCTAGTGCGTAGCTTTATATTTTAAGGAAATAGCAACAAGTTAATAATAGTGGATAATTAAAGAAAGTTGTAGGCTCAAGGAAAAGCACATAAATTTTAGTGAGTTCTTTTGTGATATCTAAAGAACAGGCAGTTCCTTGAGGTTGCCTCCTAATATAGCTCTCATTTATATCTATCTTGTCAAAATATTTGTTAAGCATATTGATTATTTCATCTCAAAATATATTTTATGCAAGTATGATGACTAAATAACAACTTCCACTGCCAAATTGAAATTATTTTATTTTACATTTGTGAATTAATATTCAAGTTTATCATCATCTATGAAGCATGGATATGTGCATTTCCTTTCCTTCAGATATAAGTCTAAGATATGTGTAACTGATCAATATGCTTAGATACTTCACCAAACGGATAGGTTTGTTGGGACCTGTTTATCTAAACATATACCTTGGTAGTCTCTAACTTGTGTTGTGATGGTTAATGTGTTCCTGGTTCCATAGTCTGTAGCTACAAAGCCGCAGGTGGTTATCCTATAATTGTATGTAGATTAGCCTATAATGTCCTTTAGTTAGGTAATAGGTGTTCAGAAATTCACTGTGTTCTGGTAGCCAATGTAATATGATTGTGTTTAGGATTTTAAAAGAAATTATTAGCTTCTACGTGTAGTCATGTACAAATGTTAAGTACAGTAATGAATTATGAAAATTTTATAATTTGGAGCCCTTCTAATTTCTATATGAAAGGCTTGCCAGGTTGAATAGGATTTCGTACTTAGCTTGTTGTTCACCAATCAGGTACCTTGAGCCTTGAGGTGTGTTGTCACAGAGAACTGATTTTATATTTTTACTTTGCAGAAGTAATCAACAAAGCAATGCATTTTTTTTAAAATAATGACATCAAGTCCAGAAACCTTAAGTAAATAGATACTACTGTCAGTTTCTATATAAGACTGTGAGTTAATGTAACATGGGTCCTATCTAACACTATTTGTTCCAAAAGCTTCTTTCAAAAAGCATTTGTGTGTTCAATATTGTTCTAATGAAAACAAAGTAATCTACAAAGCAATGCATTGTCTTAAAATAATGACATCAAGTCCAGAAACCTTAAGTAAATAGCTACTGATGTCAGTTTCTATATAAGACTGTGAGTTTATGTAACATGGGTCCTATCTAACACTATTTTTTCCAAAATCTTCTAAAAGCATGTGTCTGATATTGTTCTAATGAAAACAAAGAGATCTAACAATTAAGGAAAACATACCTCGGGCTGGTCACTACCGGTACCCAATTGTCCAAACTGATTCCCACCAAATGCATAAATTTGACCATTTACAGAAACACACAATGTATGCCAAAGTCCAGCAGCAATTTTTTCCACTCTAGTTCCCAATAAAGAAGGAACTAGAGTTGGTCTTAGCTGATCAGCATTATTCCCTTGTCCGCACTAGAGGAAATTCAAATGCAAAGTAAAGAAATTTCAGATAGGACACTTAAAGCTTTATAAAAAATTAAGAAATAGGCCACTTAAATGCTATACAACTACAAGAGTACTAAAATTATAATATGATCTCCTCCCTCTGGGTAATTTTTGTTGACTAGAAGTAAGTTTATTACATTAAAAACCAAAAGGATTGGGTGAGATTAGGAGAAGGAATTCAAAATTGAGGTCATGTCATGTCTGACACATATTGGTCACTTCAACACAGATTGGATTGGATGTGATGGCGGTGACAATTATAAGAAACAAATTAGGATCCTCTCCAACATATTTGAAATGTACCTTTTGGACTAAAGAAAGCTAAAATTAATATTTGCTTCTCACCAAAGCTTCCTAGACATTTAAAAAAATATCTCAAACAAACTTACCGACAATCTCTAAAGCATGATACTTTATTCGAAAAGAGTAATGGACACCTCTTGATGAAGACACCAAGAGAGAGACAAGCGATTGATATAATAAATGATGCGATGTGATAGAAAGAGATATGTTAATTTTTTTTTTTTTGGAAGGCAGAAAATATATATATTATTAATATGTAAACCAGTACCAGTGGTACTAGAGATTAAAATTACAAGGCACCGATGTGCTACCCTCCAAGAAAATCATCCAACCTAAGCAGCAAAAAACAACAAGCCCAGTCCCAACTAAGCAACGAAATTCGATATATTAGAAGACCAGTGGTTGAAACTAGTACTAAAATCTTTATCATTAGCCTTTAACCATGACCAAGCTAAAAAAATAGCATGGTCCATGACTTTATAGGGATCAAAAGGTTTTCCTTGGAAAATCAAATGATTCCTATGCTGCCATATAGAGCTAGTTAAGGCAATCCACCACCCACATCTTGTACTATGGTTCACATTTGCCCCAAAACCATCACAGAATTGAGAGAAATGGTTAACAGGATTAATGGAAAGAGGACCTACTACCCGGATCCAGCTCATAGATTCCCACCACAGGCCATTTGTCAGCTTACAGTTGAAGAACAGATGACCCACATCCTCCTGCACACAACCACACAAGGAACAGGTAGCTTCCTGAATAATGGCATTTCTTCTTAAGAGGTTGTCCTTGGTAGGGAGTCTATTTTTAAGAAGTCTCCAACAGAAAATCACTACCCGAGGGGGAATTTTCAGCTGCCAGATTGACTTAAAGATCTTGCCATCTGAATTTACTGAGCTGGTGTTCATGCATAATCTATAAGCTGACTTAGTGGTGTACTGTCCATTAGATTCAGCCAATCACAGCATAGTATCTTTTTCCTGTCTCTGAATAGGAACAAAACTGATTTCCTCCATAAACTGCACAGCTAAATGACTTTCATGATCAAATAAGTTCCTCCTCCAACTCATGTCCCCCCTCCAACTATCATGAGTAAAATGGCCCATATGTGAGATATGAGCCTTTTGCTGTCTACTTACCAGGAATAGCTGATTGTATTTCTGCTGCAGAGTGTATTGTTCCCCTAGCCAATTATCAGTCCAGAATTTAATACTTTCCCCACACCCAACCTTCCAAGACAAGTTATCTTTAAAAATACTGCAGTCCGACTGATGATACAAATTTCTAATGTCTCTCCACCAGTGGGAATATCCCCTTTTGTCTCTATCATTTTGAAATTCTGACCCAGAGCTGTTGCTGATCAGATGCAAAAGCCCAAATCCATCTTCCCATCAAAGCTACATTGAATTTAGAAATATCCTTTATCCCTAGACCCCCATCAGTCTTAGGCAAACAAATATCAGCCCATTTCACCCAAGGAATTTTTTTATGATCATTGTCTCCACCCCACAGAAAATTCCTTTGGAGGGATATCAGCTTTTTGACTACCTTTTGAGGTATTTTGAAAAAGGAGAGGAGATAAATTGGGAGGGCATTAAGGACAGAATTTATAAGGGTGATCTTCCCAGCCATGGATATATCTCTCTGAGAGCCCATTTGGCTAATTTAGACTTGAATTTAGTGATGAGAGGCTCCCACACCAGCTGGCTTGAAGGATTAGCCCCAATAGGTAAACCCAAATAGAGAAAAGGATAATCCAGCTGTCTGCAGTGCAGGATATTAGCTGCTTCCAAAAGCCCAATTGACTCCACCACCTATATAATCCCAAACTGACTTTTAGCAAAATTAATCTTTAAACCAGAAACTAATTCATATCCTCTTAGTAAGGCCTTTAGAACATGAATATTCTCCCACACAGCCTCTCCTACAATATATTGGTAGGTTCCTTTTTCTTTCCAACCAAGAAGCTTCTATAGAGGTTTTTGTGGACTGTTTGTCTCATCATACCAATAATACCTTCACCTACAATATTGAAAAGCAAGGGAGCTAGAGGATCCCTTTGTCTCAAACTCCTTGTAGGGATAAATTCCTTAAAAGGGCTACCATTAATCAAAACTGATATAGTTGCTGACTGGAGGCAAGCTGATATCCATGATCTCCATTTTGTGCAAAAACCCAACCTAAACAGCATGTAATCCAAAAAAGACCAAGACACTGAATCATAGGCCTTTTCAAAATCCACCTTGAAGATCATCACTGGTTTCTTACTTCTCCTTGCTTCCTCAACCACCTCATTGAGGATCAAGATACCATGGAGAATATGCCTTCCTTTAATGAAGGCTGACTGCCTTTCATCAATTATCCCATCCATGACAGACCTCAATCAGTTAGACAGCAACTTGGCTATCACTTTATACATACAACCTATCAAGGATATAGGCCTATAATCATTGAAGGACTGAGGATGATTCATTTTAGGAATTAATGCCACAAAGGAAGCATTGCTGCCTCTAGGAAAGCTGCCATGAGCATAGAACTCATCCACAAATCTTCTAAACTCTGGATTCATGATATTCCAAAATTTTTTGATAAAATTGAAGTTAAGGCCATCTGACCCAGGGCATTTATCACCTCCACAGCTCCACACAGCTTCTTTGATCTCTTGGTCAGAGAAGGGGACAGTCATCTGCTCCCTTTGTCCATGAGAAATAGATTTAAAAGGTGTCCAAATATCACGATCCTATTTTATTTTCTCAAGCATACTTGTACACTAATGATACTAGCTACAACTTGGGATAAAATTAGGTATACCTTGTATACTAATTAGATCATCGCCCCTCCAAAATGACTTTTTTTCAATTTTTCCATGATTTTATCTCTACTTAATCAAAACCCATTCACCGTTGCTTATGAGATGCGAGATGCTAGATTGTTAATTTCTTTTATTACAAATATTTTCATAACAAACTACAGTATACCATGCATTTAATTGAATAATTCATGAAACATGGCATACAATGTTTATTTAGTTCCTATTTTACTCTTAATTCTCTCCTCGTATTTTAGATTTTGAGGTGAGTTATCACGCGCACGCACGCACGCCCACACACACACACACAATAAAATCTAATTATATTTATTTTATGATCACACATACCAAAATTTAGAAACATTTAACATTCATAGGTATGTAATTTTACAATTTTGACATGTATTAATTTTGTTTTTAAAAGTTATACATTTAAATGTAGTTGATTTATGAAATATCAACTATAACTTAAATTATTAGTCATGACTCACGGGAACACCTTTGTTTTTTTCAAAGCCTTCCACAACACTTATCTAGGCACTTGATTATATACTTCCTCCCAGTAAATAAAAACTTTATGTAGGTCTCTTTCTTTGTTTTGTTTCCTTTACAGCAACCCCAAGTAAAAGATAAAAAGCTTATGTCGTGAACCTTCCTAGCATAAATCAAAATTGATTCCCCGCAATATCAGTCTCTTCTCTTAAATGACCTTTTTTCCTCACAATTTTGTAGTGTAACAAATGAATATTAGGAACCAAAGTATTTCTCCTTCACTCATTTGACATTTTCTTAGATTTAAAATCTCATTAAATAACTCAGTAAAACAAATGATACACTGTTCTTCTACACATTTCCAAACGTTAATAAGAATACCATCAGAACCAAAAACTTTACCATTATCCATCCTCTTACCTCTCCAACCAATTATGCAATAGTAAGCCAAGTTTGTATATCCTCTTGGATTCTTAATCCTTCCAAATCACATGTCAATCCTTACCCACAATAGAAAAGCTTAAGCTTATAAAATTAGTTCTCCCATATCTCTTTGGAAACCCATGCTCATTTAACACTACATTCGGATACCACAGCAATAACTCTAGTTAATTTAACATTGTACTCGAACCATATACTTCCAAATAACAACCTAACATTAGCTCTCATTGTTTGTTGTGTGTCCCCAGGCCTAAGGAATCCATCATAATAAAATGTGAGAGTTTTCAACATGTGCAAGCTCTATCTTATCCTTAGCAACAAAAATAAAATGCCTTTCAACTAGGCAGAAGATCAACATAGGAAACTATTAAAAAATTCCATTAACAGCAAACTCACCTGGCCATACAGTCCCCAGCCGAATGTAAGAAGCGCCCCAGCATCTACAAAAAGAATTTTAAAAAAATTGTTACAAATTATGACTGTTCTTAATCACTAACTAAAATATGCATCTCTTTCAACTACATTAATGAATATTGACATTTAGTAACTGATTACAATTCTGAAACTGAACTTAGCCTTTGTAGTACAACAAACATACAATTTTATAGACATTCAGAGATGCTTTTGCAAGACTAAATGACAGCAGTGAAATCTGACCTGTTATCACAACACTATGCCGACCCCCACAAGCAATGTCCATCACATAACTTCCAGTAACATTTGACCCTTGAGCTCCAGCACCACTTCCTTGATGAAAAGCTGATGATTTATCCTTTCCAGAAGACTCAATACAAGGTATAAGATGAGGGGATGATACCATCTTTACTCGAGAACCCAATCCTAGCTGTCCTTCACCTCCATAGCCCCAACCCCAGACCTGTCCCACATCTGAAAACTTTGGTAAAAATATGATGCATCAGGTGTCTTGCTTTACATCAAAAACCTTCCTTATCTTCATACTTCATTGAACCTACAAAACTATATAATGTAACCACAAGAGGCAACTATCCCTAGATTCTCAGAATCATTATAGTAAACTATAGATATACACAAAGTGAACCTGACAGTGCCAAGGTATGCCGCCCTCCAACTGCTACAGAGGTAATCTTCACTCCACTGGCAAGGGTCACAAGAGAAGGGGACACAGTAAAGAATTCATCTCCAGATGCTTGGCTGTCAGAATCCTGTCTAGAAAAAGTGATCTTCCTTCGCTTCAATACTTCATCTCCCACTTTCTTGTTGTCATGATGAGAATCTGATCCACTGCTCGTGTTTGAGCTTTGTGGGCTTCCTGTTTAATGTCTGAAATTCCATTAGCTCCCTGAAATGAAATCAGAAAACTCTCCTTTTGTTAAATTATTTTTGTTGTATGCAAAAGTGATGATTAGCACCTTGTTCAGGTATTGATGAACTTTGTTTCCCGGCAACATCCTTTTGGAAACTTCCCACAGTGATGAAATCAGTAATAACTTTCCCAGAAGGCACACATTCTTTCCAGCCCCAGGCATATACCTCACCTTCTTCTGTACAAGACACGGTATATTCCTTAGCAAAGCACTGGTGTTATATATTGGCCGTTGCTTCACAGGTAATCTATGAGGTGACTCTAGTTGTTCTTTAACATATTATAATTATTATAAAGGCCAAGTTGAATAAGTCATAATAATTAAGTTTAAATATGTTCTTGATCCCTCTAAATATAGCTTCATTTTGTTTCACATTTTTAAAATGTTGGAATCTAGTCCTTGTAGTTTATTTTTTCCTTTCCCATATAATAATAATAATAATAATCCATCTATTAGTCTTCCTCTTTACAAATTGGGATGTTAAGGACCAAAAAGCATGCAAAATGTGGCTTAAATAAATTTAGTCTCTTATTACATTATTGGCCAAGCATGGCCCATTTTCGTTGTTGCCTAAAACATAATTTTTGCAGCTAACTTAGAATAGACTTTAATTAAAAATTTAAAATGGTAGCCTATAAGACCAATGTAGAAAAATCTAACGACACAATGAACTTTTCAACCATATTCCATTTAATGACACGTTGAACTTGTTAACAATATTCCATATACATCATTTGAAATATAGTGTCTCCATATATATGCTTTACAAACTGTTTAAACTTTGTTTTCATACCATACATCTGCTTCTGTAATTTTCATATATAAATTTCAGTTTCAGATCTCATTGAAGGGAAGAAAAATTCTTTCATCCTATAATTAATAAGCATTATTAGGAAATTATACTAATTAGATTGTTACAAAATGTTTAAAAATTGTTTTTAGTGATAATAAATTTACAAAATTACATCTATTAGTTAAAATAATTAAAAAGAGGCCACATATATTGTATTCTCAATTTCCTGATTTAATACCTTATATTACACTCCTTTGCTATATCCTATCTTTACTTCCTATTAAACAAGTAAACTAATGCTTAATAACTATCATGAACTAGCATAACTTTTTATTCCTTGTTTATCTTTGCCTACAAATTCTCTTTCACTATGCCCAATTCCCAATGTTATTAAAAGTTAAAACTCCAACAAGATTGTTTTAAACTTTAAATATTCACTCACTTTTTATTTATTTTTATCTGCTTTGACTTCTTTCTGAATATGTCTTATCTACATAGCTCTTGTATCTTATTGTTAACTGTTAATTATTATCTACACAACTCAATATCTTTAAAAGTAATTTCAATCAATTGAAGCACTTAGACAAAGTAGCATTATACGTTATAAACAATCAATTTCAATAATCAAATTATTTTGATTACACAAAGGTTTAATTTATAATTTTGTTTCACAAATAAATAAAACTAAATTTGAATAAAAAAATACATGAAGTTTAATAAGAGGCCTCAGGCTACCAAATGTGTTCAGCCCCCATAGTTAGTGGTACTAGTACGCCATTCTTCATATATTCTATTAATGAATAAGGAGAAACCAGGCATTGAAGCGTAGGAAAGCAGGGTAGAAAAACGGAAAATATTTTCCATTTCTCTCATCCTAGCTTCAGAGTTCCCAGTAACCTTAATCAATCATGAAAAAAATATTAGGGGTGTTTCGTTTGACTGTTTTCTATTTTTATTTTTACTAAAAATAGAAAATGGTGATGGAAATGTGTTTGGATGAATTTTTGAAAACATTTTTAGTAAAAATATTTTCTCAAACGAACCAAGAACTGGAAACAATGTTTTCAGTCAAAATCAGGAACCTTATTTTGGATAAAATGAAAGCACGGTGGCAATGAATGTAACTTTAAACAAATCTAAAAATTTCCTTTTGAAAAGGCATTTCCATGTTTTTATTTCTTGAAAGCAGAAACATGAAGTCAAACCAAACATATTTTTAGAATTCTAATCTTTTGAAAATGAAAACAAGAAATGAAAACAGAAAATGAAAATGCAAACTAAACACACTCTTAGGAACTTAAGAATTTCAAATATTCTATTTTTCATTCTTGTTTCTCTCAAAGTCTCGACAACTTCATTATTATACAAGTGTATGCTATTGCTTTTACTATTTATTAAAATTCTTCTCGTTTAACCCCTTACAAAAAAACTATACAGATAATGAGCCAAATGAACAATGTCAATTACACTGTAATCAATTACCAATCAGTTAATCAATACAGTACACTTAAGGATTTTGTGCGACAAAAAAAAAGTTTACACATTTTAAGGTACACCCAAATCCTATAATAAGCAACAA
The DNA here is from genome assembly GCF_004193775.1 of Glycine soja. NCBI lineage: Eukaryota > Viridiplantae > Streptophyta > Magnoliopsida > Fabales > Fabaceae > Glycine > Glycine soja. The sequence continues at coordinate 16,153,363 of NC_041008.1, read as the reverse complement.
CAATGTGCTTGGTTTAGGCCACATTCAGCTTAATAAGTCTAATTAAAGATATCGGTCACAGAAGTATAATAGTAAACAAAAACTATTTTTTCCAATATCTTAATTTAATTTATACCTAAACAAATTAAAATCCAGTAAACTCCTTCACATTATTAAACAAGGAAATCAATCACACAGCATCGTCTTCACACAACCACTGAATCAAGAAAGAACAAGAAGCATTACCATTAACTGAAGCACAGTGAGCCCAACCAGCAGCAGCCTTCACCACTGAAGCCTCAGTGGGAAGCTGATAAAGCCCTGGAATCTCCTTCAGAAAGCACATGCATCCATAACAAGTTGCAAAATCAATTCCAACAACAAATTCACACCAAAACCAAGCCCTACATTAGAACACTAACTGCATTACCCCATGCTTCCCCGATATTAAGTAGCTCTGCCCTTCATCGTCCGCAGAACCCCACGTTATGAGCTTCCCTTTCTCTGCAAACATCACAAATCACAAATCGGCTCACAAATTAACCAAAAGTTCACAAAAAAGAAAACAAAAAAACAGTTCTCCAGATTTTAACAGATGAATCCGGATTAAGAAAAAAAAATAAAGTTCGAGGATCTGGTTCTAACGGTTTCAGATCTAGAACATCTTTGAAGTGGATTAAGTTTTTTGTATGAATTTAGTCAAAATAGAGTCAACGGCCTGAGGAATCAACCTGAGATGGCCATGGCGAATCCGCAACCACCGCCGCACACGTCCTTCCACGAATCTCCGGCGAGTGAACGATCGGAGAGATTCACCGGCGCCGGAGACAGTATCGGAGACTTCTCCGGCGAGGCTCCGGGAAGGTATCCCCACATGTACACCATTTTCTCCGCGCACTCTTCTTCCTCCAACACCACCACCTCCTTCGCATCCTCCAAAGCTTCGGTTTCGGTCATGGCGAGGAAAACTCCGATCTGTTAAACGACAACACGAAGCTCCAAAACGCAGAGGGAATCGACGGCAACGCTGCGTTTGCTGAAGCGAAAACTTAACGAGAGGTTTGAAGTTTGAAGACAGCGTATCAATTACAAGGTTATAGCGCGCGCCACGTCGGACGATGACGTGGAGATTGGAACACGTGGCGCGATCAGGATCGCACTCGCGGATTGCATCGTTTGAAGGCATCGAAGTTTCTGGAAAATGTAGGGGACCATTTGCGTTGCTTTCGAGGGGCCTCTTCTGAGCGACGCGTGTCTGATTGTGCTTAAGTGTTTTGGCTTTTAGCGATTAAAATAATGATATTTTGGGACAAGATTAGCGTGTAAGAATATAATTAATTAATGAAATAGGATTAATTCAAATTTAGGAATGTTCCAGAAGTTATATTTGAATTTAGCAAAAAAAGAAAACTGAAGATTGTGGGCATCGTTGCGGTTAGGTTGGACCTAATGCACGGACAGGAAACAGACACGTCTACATGACATGTGCCAAGTCTTCTTTTATTGGTTTTTTTAACAAATAGAGGTAAAAATTTACAAAATTTTTCAATCAGGATATATTTTAAAAAATTGTTTAAAACGGAATAAATAATAATAGTTGTTATCATTTTTGAGTTAAAAGTCGTTACACTTGTTAGGATTTTTTATTTTTTTAATTAAAGTTGTAAAATTATTTATAATTTCAGTTTAAATATTTTTTTAAGATTTTAAAGTCGTAAATTTTTTTGTAACTGAAGTTATAAAATTATTTATGATAGTTTTTTTGTTTTAGGACTTGTAAAACTTTTTTTTTTAATTTTTTGAAAGGTTTAGAACTTTGAAGTCATAAACTTATTTTTTTTCTTAGTTTCTATTTTAAATTTACAATGGTTTACGGTTTTATTTTTATTTTAAATAAAAAAATTAAAAATATATATTAAAATATATAATAAATAATGTTAAGTTGACCTACTTATTAATATTTTTTTTATAATTTTATTTGATATGTTATTATTTTATTTTAATGTTTTATTATTTAAAACATATTATATATACTTTTAATATAGTTTAATTTAAATATTTTTTATTTAAAATTTAAATAATCTTTCAATAAAAATACATATTTATAAGAAAGTTTAAGAATTTAAACCCTAAATTTATTAGGATATATATATATATAATCATGGATTGCTTGAATAGTAAAGTCGTGTCACGACTTCAACAATTCAACAAATGTCTCATGCTTTAAATAAACTTTAAACTTTAAATAAAAAAACATTTAAAATAAAATATATTAAAAATATATATAACATGTTTTAAATAATAAAATATTAAAATAAAATAATAATATATCAAATAAAATCATAAAAAATATAGTAATAAGGCAATTTAATATTATTTATTATATATTTAAATATATTTCTTTAATTTTTTTATTTAAATAAAAATAAAACCATAAATAATTATAAATTAGAAAAAATTAAAAAAAAAATAGGTTTACGACTTCAAAGTCCTAAACCTTTAAAAAAATTAAAAAAAAAAGTTTTTACACTTTAAAGTCATAAAACCAAAAAAAAATCATAAATTTACTAAAATGGTATATAATTTTACGATTTCAGTTAAAAAAAATTACGACTTTAAAGTCGTAAAAGAAAATGCTTGAATTGAAGTCATAAATAATTTTACGACTTTAGTTAAAAAAATAAAAAGTCGTACGACTTCTGAGTTAGAAAAGTCGTAACACTTGTTATGACTTATCCCGTTTTGTATAATTTTTTAAAATATACTCCCGATTGAAGAATTGTGTAAATTTTTACCCTTATTTGGTAAAAAAACCTCTTTTATTTTTGTTAACACTGTAACCCACCCGCATGATGCTTGACTGCTTTCTCTTGTCTTACTAGAAAATTTACAAAATGTATTTAGTTTAGAATAAATATTTATTTGTATATAATTAAATTTATAATAAATTTATGTATGCATATATATATATGATAAATATTTTAAATTTTGATATAAGGTTATACTTAAAAAAAATTATTGAAGCATAAAAGAGAATATATTAATAGATAGAAATTAAGGAAAATCAAATATATAAATAAGAAATATACTCTCTTTTTTATCACACGCCTTTTTTTTAAAATCACACAGTCATTTATTGATCAAAATATATTAAAAATTACAAAAATACGTGGGTAGCACTTTATATCTAATGAATGTCATTTAGACTTAAGCTATGATGTAAAAAAAATGATTTAGGATGGTTCATTATGTGATTATTACCCTTTGAAAGTGAATTACTCTATATTCAAAGGTTGTGATATCTCACCTATTATCCTTAGAGATAGTTTTTATTAATTTGTTAATTAATTTAAAGGTTAAATGTAGCTTACGCAAAAGTTCTTTGTTATTTAAATGATTACCCATTTTAGGTAAACAATAGTCATAGACTCTAAAGTTATTTTCGATTGTGGCGTTTTTGAAAACTACTATCATGACATTCTCAATTGTGACGGTTTTATTACTGTTGCTTCTTTCATCCTTGTCGTCCTCAACACCTTATGAATCCCTTTGTTTTGCCATGGTGAGTGTATTTTTTATTCATTCTTGTAGTGTTTAGAATGTTTGGGGAGACTTTTGTGTTTGCATAACTTAAAGCTTGGCATTTTGTTCGTCACCTCTGGATTAGCGAGATGAGTCTCGTTGAGCAAGGAAGATAATAGAGAAAAAATCATTGAGTGATGCCTCATTGTTGAGTGAGAGTATGAGTAGGGTGTAAAATATGAAACAAATGTTTATGTGTGTTTTTCCCTAACTTACATGGATATTTGATAATGTTATATATGTCTGACATATGTGATATGTTTGATGTTGCAATGTGTTGCTTCTACGTACCTTTTTAATATGTTATGTTGTTGATGACTTACTAAGAAGTAATTGAATATATGTTTGTTTGTGTGCTTTGGGAACATGGATTAAAGTGCATTTGTCTTAGGATGAAGGAATAATGAATTAGATTGCAGGTAGCCTAAACCCTACGAGAAGAATGTTATCCTAGATAAACTAGTGTAACAACAAATATTGTGAAAAGAAAACTGTTTTAGCGTGTCTAAAATAAGATCGATAGAGACATTTTCAAATCACAACCCAAAAGTAATTTGAGTGATGATAAATTAGAACACTCATGTAAGAGAAAGCTTAGTGAGTTACAACTAACGAAACCTAAAACAATAGATTTCCAAGTACCACCTACCTTCTAGGCAGCAACCTTGAGATAGTTAGCTCTAGAAGAGACAAGCAAGAAAGAATTATCAAGCCCAAATACTTCCTTAAACATATGCCTAGAATGAGAACCACTTGATCTTAGAGTTACGTTTTGGAATTAGGCCTGGACAAAGAGGAATAGACGACAATAGGTATCTACCCAGATAAAGCCTGTTTACTATAATGGTTGCCAAGATTGGTTAAAGTGCAAACGGATTATTTTTTTAAAAAAACATTTTGACATTGAGAGTAGGAATTTCCTTAAGAAAGGTTGAGGAAGGATAATAAAACCTTTAAAGTTAAAACTTGCCTGAGTGGCAATTAGTGGGATGAATCTTAGTATATTGAGAAGGATTAATAGAAGTGCAATTATGAATATATTCTTAGGCTATTTTTTAGATAAATGAAAATATTTTAAAAAGGGTAAAGTTGTAATACTCTAAATTTTAAATATTAGAAATATCATGAGAAGACCCTTATTAGGACTTATTATTATATTATTTGATCATTTGATTAAACAATACTTTAGGTATTATCATAAATATTATTATCTTATCTTGAAATTTGTTTATATTTAAATCATAGATATATTATATTATATCATTCTTGCTGTTTGTTCCTAGTCGAAACTCATCTTCATGTTTTTTTTTTCTCTGCCGAGTGTTTCCCTTATCCTTCCTTATCCCTTTGGTTATTGTCTTATCTCCTTTTTTTTTTTTTTTTTTTGTCTTAAGTTAGAGATTTGAAGGCATTTGGAAATATATTGTGAATGGAGAATCCTAGTACAAGTTTCTAATATTCTTCTTCTACTTTCTCTTCTCCTCTAAGCTTCAACAAGGACTAAGGTAAAACATTTTTTCTCTTCTATTTTCTCTTCTTGGTTCAAAATACCCAGTCTCTTCCTTAATTTTTTTATTTATTTCAAAAGGCTTGATTTTTGAACTCCATGTTTTAGGTTCATTGATGTTTTGGTTACATTTGTAGTTAAATCTGGTTAAAGCTTACAACTTTTTGAAGATTTTCTTGATGAGGTAAAGGGAGATGAAAGCTCAAGTCCATGAAGGCATGGTAAACTTGTGCCATTCCATGTTTTGGTGAACCCTAGCATTAGGATTAGGCCTTTTCTCGAATCCTCTTGTGAAAAAAGTGAAAAACATGTTTTCTATGACTCAGTTGTTGAGTGATTTATGCCTTGAATACTTTATATATGCTACTGTTTTATTATTATTATTATTATATGGGCCAAATCACCATTATTTATTTATAATATGTTGGATCAATTAATTAATATTAGACTAAAAATGTCTTTTTATTAAAGTAATATGTTTTACTAATTTCATACTCAATCATTGAAGTAATATATTTTACTAATTTCATATCAATATTTTAATATATACATATACATAGATTGATTCTTTAAGTACAATGTAATTTTTTTATATTTTTTAGAATATAGTTATATAATTGTTTTAATATAAACTGATTCACGCGATTTGATCTATGACTTATATTAGTTTGACCACGTACATACTAATACTATCTAATATTCTGATTGAATCAATGAACAATCCAAATTCGATAACTGCACTATTTATATATGTTGCATGTATTATACTCAAATTTGGTTACCATAACATATAATCGTATACATACTTCATACTTATATATACCATCTAATTATATTCTTAATTAAATTAAAACTAACTCATTTCATTATTTATTTATTGTATTTTTTATATTAAATTTATTAATATCTAAATTTGTAATACTTACTGTAACATCCAATTTTTATCTAGTTATTAGCCAAAACCATGAGTGGGAGTAAATGTTGGCCATGGCAGCAAATTTTAGCAACGAAAGAAACCTAATAAAGCAATATTATAGTATGAAATTAACGTAAAAATGACATAAAGAAATTTATATAGGGGAAATATCACAACTCTTTAAATATAATACTTTGTTTTAGCACCTTTACTTTAAATATATTGTACTTAAAACAAGTATTGTACTTAAAACAAGTACTGATAATGATTAGTTCCAGAGCTTCTAATAAACCAAGCTGATCAATAATAGATTTGTGTTTTGGGCATTAATTAATTTATTCTATTTTACAAGTCTGGCATAATTATATATTTAAATTGTGGAACCCCCATCCACAGTAATAATCTGTCCAGTAATGTATGAAGAAGCCGGAAGACAAAGGAAAGCAACTATTGCTGATATGTCCGTAGGTTCTCCAAGGCGACTAACTGGTGATTGAGACACCAAAGTCTCAACGTTCTTATCCACATACGTAGATTTCTATAACAAGAACAATCAAATAGATTTAGAGCATGCATTGCTGCTGAATTAATAACATATTATGCAGGAGAAAAAAAATGGGATTGAAAACTAGAAGTAGATATGTAACCAGGCAATAAAAACTCAATTCTTTGGTTACATCAAGATGACTAGCTTAAGTTGGAACAACTCATACTTTATGCATTTAATATTTAAGGTAAAGCATTTTCATAATAAAAAAAGTAAAGTATTATTTCAATCTCACGGGGGCGTCCGTAATGTCTGTGAGTGAAGTTTTAAAGAAAAAAAAAAAGGAAGGACAAGTTTTTTATTTTTAAATTAAAAGAATTATATAGCTTTATGAGATGTAAAAAAAAAATAGGACATTAACTTTTTACCATCTATCATTTTATTTTTTATTTGAATTAACTATCAAATTAGGGAAATATATTTTTTTTTCTTCTTCCCATTGCTTTTCCTATAAAACTTCACTCACAATTCACAAACGCACATTAAGAAAACATATACAAAGATGAGTGATGTGAATCAATCTTAGATATGCCTGGCAAAGTGGCAATGTATAAGCTTTTTACAATTAAGTTATTAACAATACATACCATGAGAGAATCCAAAAGTTCGGTATTAACAGCTCAGGTGCCACGGTATTTGCACGAATATTATCCTTTGCCCATTCCAATGCTATGTTCTTGGTGAATTGATTCAAAGCTCCTGAATCAATATTTTATATGCAGATTGATTAACTTCTGCAACCCCAATTTACCACGTTGCTGCATTATAGTTAAAGGATATAAAGATAAGGAAACATACCTTTAGAGGCTGCATAAACAGAACAAATAGGAAAAGCTTTGAGACCTGCAATAGAGGATATGAACACTATGCGGCCGTACCCAGATGCTTTTAGAAGTGGGTGTGCTAGTTGGCATAGGTGGAAACATGACTCAAAATTAGTACCCATTAGTGTTGCAACATCTTCTGAAGTATAATCTTGGATGCTCTTAGTGTAAGCTGTTCCAGCATTGTTTATCTATAGAAAACCCATTTACCAAGTCAACTCTAGTCAATTTAATTAGGAACAAAAAAGATTGAAACAGGAAAATTAAAGAAAAGAAGAGGCAACCATATATCATGTAATTAATAAGAAGGCTAATGGTGGAGACTTGAATAAGTTGAAGAAATTTCGCCATATACACATAATTCTTTTTTTTTTTGTTAATTTCAGCCATGCATAATTCTTGTTCCTTTGGATATGCATTAACAGAATTCAGTTATTTAGAATGACATATTTGATTTCTTAAAAAAAAAAAGAATAAATATCTGACGGACGCATATATCTTTGACTAAGCACACCAAAATTTTGTCATTGAAATAAATTTTTTCTTGCTATCTATGTATTGTCGCCTTCTTGCAAGTTACAGTCTGAACACTGAACGTAGAATTTGTCGATCTTGTTTGTCAACTGCTTGCTCTCCTGGTAACTTAGTGTCTTTTATGTTCTGTTGTGGTACCACTACCACTAGTACCGTTTCTTTAATGAAAGTTAACAAACACTACAAAAAAAAGGTGATTTTACTGACGGTTTATTGTTGGCGGCCAAAGTAAACCCCCAGAAAATGTTGCACTTCTAGCCGGAAACGTATCCATACTTTAGGTGTTGCAGGAGAATGGTAAAACGAAACTATCTGCAATTACTTTAGGAGGCCAAGCTCTATAATATTCTTCAAGGAGGAAGTATGTAGTTTTCTTTTCCTTAATAATAACTTTAAGCAATTTGCCTTGTTGTTGTTTTTTATTAATAATTATTATTAGTGTTGTGTATGTGTGTGCCTGAGTGGATAAATGAATTGGTGTGTAGAGATGGAAGGTTTTCCTGTTAGGAAGCTAGTGAGGTTTTAAATTTTTTAATTTCTTATTTTCTTTAATCCAGGTGGCATCCCAAACATAAAATGTAAAGATTGAGAGATGCTTTTGGATAGGACTGAACCTTGCTCACAGGTTTCATTTTTCTTCTCTATTATATTGATATAGCACATGATCCAACTCTGTTTAATAAATAGAGTTTGTTAATAATTTTTTATTAATCATGTTTGACTTGAAGTTGTCTTTTAGATTTATACATTATGTTTGTAATAGGCCATTATGCAAACAAAAATTATTAAAATTATAAAGAATGAAATTACTTGTCCTCTTCTTTTTCAAGACATGATGAATCTAGATGGAAATTGGAGAGTGCTCTGATAAGGTTTGTTGAAGATATATTTTTGTAACTGTATAATATTTTATTTTTCAGTTTTTAAGATAGGATTTAGTAAATAAGTTGATTTCCTATATTTTAGGAGTAAGACAGTTCTAATGGATTAGCCTAGTCAATAAGTGGTTCCTATCTTTAAGGAAATATTCTGTTTTACTAATATCTTGTTATCTAATTAGTTTATCTTTTGCTATTTATTGTATCGTTGCTAAGAACAATTTGAATTAGAATATAATAATTCTATTTCCTCCGCATACGCATTGTCTCTCTTCTTTCCTCTGTTTTTTATAATTTCCTCCTCAAAACCAACAATTGGTATCGAGAGCCTTATTCTTACGGGACCTCTACCATGGAAGGTGAAGCAAGTTTTTCCCACATAACTCTTCCAATCTTTGATGGAGAGAATTATGATCTTTGGGAAGTGAAAATACAATCTTACATGGAGTCTTTGGATTTATGGGATGTTGTGGAAGAGGATTATGAAATATATCCGCTGCCTGAAAATCCCACCATGGCCCAAATTAAAAATCACAAGGAAAGAAAGATGAAGAAGGCAAAGGCGAGGTCATGTTTGTTCACTGGTGTTTCACAAATGATATTCATCAGAATCATGACTCTTAAATAACCCAAAGCAATTTGGGATTATCTGAAAGAGGAATATGCTGGAGATGATAAAATACGAAGCATGCAAGTGTTAAATTTAAGGAGGGAATTTGAGCTTCAAAGGATGAAAGAGTCAGATACAATCAAAGAATACTCAAACAAATTATTGGGTATTGCCAACAAGATAAAGTTGTTGGGAAGTGATTTTGCTTATTCGAGAATTGTAGAGAAAATTTTGGTAACGGTGCTGGAGAGGTATGAAGCATCTATAGCTTCATTGGAGAACACAAAGGATCTGTCGAAAATCACATTGGCAGAAGTGCTACATGCCCTGCAAGCTTAAGAGCAACGAAGGTTGACGAGGCAAGATTGTGTTGTCGAAGGTGCTTTGCCCGTCAAACATCATGAAGTTGATGAAAGCAAAAAGGATTTTTTCAAGAAGAATCAACCAGTAAGCAGCGAAAACAGTGCAAACAACCAAGGTAAGGATAAAAAGAAAAATTATCCACCTTGTCAACATTGCGGAAAATTGGGTCACCCACCATACAAATGTTGGAAACGGTCAGACGCAAAGTGCAGCAAGTGCAATCAGCTTGGACACGAAGCTATAATTTGTAAAAACAAATTTCAGCAGCAAGAAGCCGATGCCCAAGTTGTTGAGCAGGAGGAAGAAGATTATATTTTTGTTGCAACAAGTTATTCGATGAGGAGTAGTTCTAAATGTTGGTTGATTGATAGTGGTTGTACGAACCACATGACATATGATAAGACTTTATTCAAAGATTTGAAGCCAACTAGTGTCTCAAAGGTTAGAATTGGGAATAGTGGCTATATTCCAGTAAAAGGAAAAGGAACTGTTGCAATTTCAACGTGTTCAGGTACCAAATTAATATCAGATGTTCTTTATGTACCTAACATTGACCAAAACTTGCTAAGTGTAGGTCAGTTGATTAAAAAGGGATTTAAAGTGTCCTTTGAACATCAACATTGTTTTATCTATGTCATTGTTGGCCGGGAAGTTCTAAAGGTTAAAATGAAAGGTAAAAGCTTCTCATTTGATCCAGCAGAGGAGGAGCATACAACCTATTTCACTCAAGTCACACCCACGGAATTCAAGCACAAGAGACTTGATCATTGCCATCTTGAAAGAATGCTAAACATGAAAAAAAGGAAATATGCAAAAGAAAATTTGAAAAAGTTTCAAATGGAAGAATGCAAGTCTGTTAGCACACCAATGAATCAAAAGGAGAAGTTTAGCAAGAAAGAAAGTGTTGATAACATTGATGAAGGATATTATGGGAGCTTGATTGGATGTCTAATGTATCTCACTTCAACAAGGTCAAACATTCTATTTTCTAAAAAGAACAAAACTGGAATTTTTGTTGACAATCAAGTAGCCATTGCTATTGCAAACAATCCCGTGTGTCATGGGAAGATTAAACATTTCAACATCTAGGTTTATTATTTAATAAAGATGCAACAAAGTAGAGAAGTGAACTTTATTTACTGCAAGTCTAAAGATTAATTGGCTGACATGTTTACAAAGTCACTACCTATCAACAAACTTAAACTCAAAGAATTGGAGTTTGCAGTTCCAAAAGCAAGGAGGAGTGTTGAAGATATACTTTTGTAACTGCATAATATTTTATTTTTCAGTTTTTAAGATAAGATTTAGTAAATAAGTTGATTTCCTATATTTTAGGAGTAAGACATTTTTAATGGATTAGCCTAGTCAATAAGTGGTGTTCCTATCTTTAAGGAGCAAGTTAGTTTTAATATTCTGTTTTGCTAATATCTTGTTATCTAATTAGTTTATCTTTTGCTATTTATTGTATCGCTGCTAAGAACAATTTGAATTAGAATAGAATAATTATATTTCCTCCGCATACGCATTGTCTCTCTTCTTTCCTCTGTTTTTTATAATTTCCTCCTCAAAACCAACAAGGTTTTCCAAATATTCACCATATGATTGGCAGTTCTGTGGTATATTGAATTTTTTTTATTCCTTTCTCTCCTTTTAGATGCTTGGTGGTTAATTTTTCTCATAAGAATTTTCTAGCATATTCGTTGACAGTTCAATGTTTGAGTAATCAAAGTATGAAAAATATATATCAGAAGTACCCTGAAATCGCATCCTCTTTCTCTACTTTTGGGTTTTTTTTTTATCATTATCAAGTTTTGTAATATAATCATTCTCTTTCCTTTTAAGTTGTTGCTTCTTTCTATTATTTCTTGTTTCTTCTTTTTATTTTTTATTTCCAAAGCTCTTGCTTATCCTTGTATCATTATTTCTAAAACGTTATCATTCAGGAGAAATTTGTCAAAGTCTGAATTTGTCCTGAACTATTGGATATTCCTTTCTATAGTAATACCTAGCTTAAATTTTTCTTTCCACATGTGAAATAATTCATGCATGTTTTTTTACTGCAATACCATCTGTCAATACCAGATAATGTGATTAGGCACTACATGAATGAAAATATACTAATTGATCTAAGTGACTAGGTTTATAAAATTTCCCTATTTTGAGGTGCTCTGTGGTTTATAAATTCAAGCAATAGTCATAGTCTACAGTTCTTATGTTATCATAATATTGTGTTTTTCTTTTCCTTGTTTTTTCATACGCACACTTCTCACATTTTTGGGTTTAGGAAGATGAAACCAAATCAGGTATATATTTTGCTTTTATATGTTTTATTTTATTAATTTTAATGTTATATTATATTCTTGATCTCATTTGTGGAAGCTTTAATCCCTTAGCTTGCAATCACCCTTTAACTCCAAGAGGATATTATTCTTTAAGGTTTCTCAAGTCAGTACAAGTTAATTCTTCTTATCTATCCCAAAGTGGTATAGAGTTCTAATTTCAAGCACAAATTAATTTTGCTTCCAACTAAAATATCTAATTTCTATCAAGTCAAACATTGATAAAAAATGTGTGTGATACCAACAGATACTTCAAACTTTGCTTCATTGTGCTAGTCATTTTCTAATGTGTCCTTTGGAACATTTCTTTTGTTTAAATTTAAGAATCTATATTAGAGATATTAAAGTTGTACTTGTAGCTATTATCTTAATCATCTCTTATTCCAACCAGATCATGAAAGTTAGTTAAGATATGTTTTTGAAGGAAATGGAATAAATTAATATCTAATCAATCTATATATACAAAATACCTTTAAGCAATGTATTGATCTATTTCTTTCCACTTATTTTTTTCTTTAACAATATTTATTACAAGTAGTGTACTCTATTTCTTTCTACTGGCTTATTAATCAAGAGTTGCTTTGTAAATTATGAGGTATCCTTGAGTTTATTATATAATCTGCTTTCCTCTGTAAATCATATTTTGATAATAGAGTATGAAGTTTTAAATTAATGATGTGTTTTATTATTTGTAACTGGTGCAGTGAGGTAATTGATAATTTTGCAGAAGGCTATGTGATAGAGACATGGTTACTTGATATCTTATTTTGAGTGTTAAGATGACCACTCATTTTACTTTTCTTTGTTTTTTTTTTTTTTGCACAAAGATATAGATTTTCTGTGATTTACTGACTTGGTTAATTCTTGTAAATAAATTCTTTACCTTGATTAATATGCAATTTGTTTATTAAAAGTTTGATTGGTGAACTATGTGATTTTTAAAACCATATTTCTTACATTTAATTGTTTAATTTGATACGATAACATTTTTGGTTGAGAAAATTCTTTTGTCTTATTTTTCTTTTTAATTAATTAAGAATTAAGAAAACTTGTTTAATTGTTAAATTTGATTTCTTTCGTTTAATTGTTAGTTAATTAAGTTAAATGTTAAGAATGAATTTGTTGTGGATTATATATCTTTTTGAGCTTTTGAAAAAAACTGTTGTATTTTTTTAGTAAACTAATTAATAGGTGATATAATTTATAGTAAAATATATAATATTGGTTATACAAAAATAAAGATAATTAATGAATAAATATTAGACATAGAGAATTTTTTTAAATAATTAAAATTATTAAACACTTTTTGTTTATTTGTGACAATTTTAAACAGTAAAAACAAATGAATGAATGCTAATATAAAAATGAAAACGTTTATTTTGTGACGGTTAAAAATGTTATAATATTTTTGGCAAATTTACCGCGTTCAACTAAAACCTCACAAACCATTTCTGACATTTGTATTCTTGAATTAATGCTGACTGTCGAAAGTGAAATTGGTGGCAGTTTTTAACTCTAGAAACAACTTTTCAACCGCCACAAAATACTTTTAAAACAACTGTCGAAAGTGAAATTTGGGCATGTAATTTAAATTAATGTAAAATTCTTTTAAAATTTAATCTAAATGGATCAAACTTACTTACCAGAATGTTGAGCTTTCCGTTAAAGATTGAAGCAACATTTTTCATTAAATTTTCACGTTGGTCACGAGATAGTACATCACTTGCCGACCCTGTTATGCGAAATCCTTTTTTCACTACTAGAAATAGTCCTTTCCAAGACGCAATTTTTACGACGGTCGTGACGCAAACATCTTAAAAATATACGTGATGACATTTTCGTAATTTGAAGCTTCTATAAGAAGATGGTGTTATTCAAACCCGTCTTAAAATTAGTTGTTCAACGACGAGTATTGCAGGGATCGCTGTAGAAAGCTCAATCAAATTTATTTTATAAAATAAATTATTTTATTTAAAATAATTTAAGAGGTGTGCATATACACCGTCTTTGAAGCCAAGAGAGATAACTACGGTTGATTTTATAAACACCGTCTTTAATTGATTTAATTAAAATTAAAAAATAATGACTGCGTCTCTTCATTTGCGCCTCTGAAGGTTCTAGATCCAGAAGTAGCTGTGAAGAAAGAAAAATACCAAGTGTTTGAAGAACTCGTCCGAGGCCGGTTTGGCACCGTGTTTCGCTGCTTCCAACAACGAGGACCGTCGCTGCATCAAAATGGAGGCCTTGGAGGTTGGTGGCATGGTGGTGGTGGTTGTTGCCAGCGAGGAGGCGAAAAAGAAGCAGCCGCTGGAGAAGAAGTCATTGTCGTATTCGTCGGTGAAGAAGTTGCGAAGTGCGTCGATCCAGCGAAGAAGAAGGAGCTGGACGGCCTACGCGCTGAGATGTCAGTGGTGCTGGCAGAGTGCGTCAATCCGATGAAATTTGTGCTGGAGGCAATCTTAGAGGTGTTTCCGGTCGACAAGAGAGGGGAAAAGGCCGGCCACGACTTCGGCTGGGCCTGCGTCCTTGTCCTTGAGTCGCTAATTCCGGTCGTCGTCGACCCGGTCAATGGAAAATCGAGGCTGTTGGTTACCCCTACCGTGAAGGAGCATGCCACGGAGATCACAGAGACTTGGAAGAGCAGCCTAGAGGAGCATGGCGGCGTGGAAAACGTGAATGTTCAGGACTTTTGCAACAGAGTGATTGCTTTTATTCAAATGTTTTGTTGGAGAAAAAAATTTATCATCTAGGTTGTGCCTTAGTTTTTGATTGCTATTGGAAAAAATGGATGGTTAGGTTTTAAGTTCATTTTGTTGATTATATAATGATAATAAACTTGAGTAGTCATAATTTTTGAGCTTGTTCTGGAAGGTTCAAACACTTGAGATGCCACTAATCCTTGGAAACTCTGGTTCTGGAAGCACAAGTCAGGTCAGGAAATGGAACATGAATAGCACAAGGTGGGAAGGTTAGTCTGATGGAACAAGGTCATAACTGGTACGCCGTATACTTGCTTAAATTCCAGTGAGAGTGTGAACTTAATTATGAGAGAAAACGCCTGTTTTTAAGTTCCTGGTTTTGCATCATTATTAGACTGTTAGAATAGTTACTTAAGGTGGATATGATCAAGGCCATGTTTGTTATGTTAGCTACTTAGCCAAAAAGCCAACCCGACATGATTTTTACCCCTTGCACCCATGATTGAGCCAATATATTATTTTAAATTAACCCTTGAGCCAATAAAATGATTGTCCTACCCTTTAGGATGATAAGAGAGCAAAAATGGGTTATAAAGGTCTTAATTTGGGGGATTTTGGGAAATAGGTAGCTAAGACAATAGTACAACACATAGTAAGACACCTTTCACAAACTGTAGGCCCAATTAAAAAAAAATCATGAGTGTAATAAAGGGCAGAAACAAAAGAGCAAGAGAGGTGTCAAAAGAAAAGTGTTGTGGGGAAATAAAAGGGTTAAGAAAAAGGCCTCGGAAGTATTAGAAATTTTTGCTCTCTTAATCCTAAATTTGAATTCTCAAGAAAAACCATGATTTTTTGTAAGCCAGGCCCCAACACAAGCCAATAAAGTCCTTAGTGATCCACCTAAAGGTAACTAAAGATAATTGTACTTAAGATGAAATGCAAAACTTTGGAGTCTTACTTGCAGGTTGCTAGTAAAATTGCAATCACTGAACCAAACACTTGTGAGCAGAGGGAAATACCAGCCTTGCGAGGAAAGTAAGGCAAGCCAGATTTGATTAAGATTCCAGAGAACAGACTAATTCCACTCTTGTGTTTTATGCTTTCATTTTGAGATGTTGACAGATGCGGAAAGGACCACTGAAAGAAGGAGGAACTGAAGCCATTGATAGTGTTGGAACACTCAGAACTTGCTTGAAAACTTATTTGCTTTTATTCTTGGTTTGCTTGGGGACAAGCAAAGTTTAATTTGGGGGATTTTGATAACTACTAATAATTGCAAATTAACAGTAGTTAAATAGTCAAATTTTGGCCTAAAATTAATTATTTAGCAGTTATTCATAATTAGAAGTTGAAAAAATTAATTAAGTTGAATTTTTGGTTGCAGATACAAAAAATGAGGTTACATTAAGCAAAAAAGGCAACAAAAATGAAGAGAAAGAAGGAGTTCTGAAGCAGGCCCAGCCCAACACTTGCGCTAAGTGCGCGTCAGGCGCTAAGCGAGTAAAGAAGACAGGCGCTAAGCGAGGCGTTAAGCTCGAAGAAGTAGAAACCGTTACGCGCGCTAAGCCCAGCTACGCGCTAAGCGCGCGATCCAACAGAAGCACTGGCTAAGCCTGCAAGGCGCGCTAAGCGCGCGATCCGAACGCGCTAAGCGCGAGGTGTCACGCTAAGCGCGACTATGAAGGCCCAAAGTCCACCTCAGCAACTATAAATAGAGAGCCAGTCCCAAGGAATCAACACATCTTGCCTTAGAGCACTTTTCTCAGCACTCCAAGCCTGAGCTCTCCCTTCTTTCTTTATATTCTTTGTTTTTATTATCCCTATTCTTTCTTTCACCCCAATTGTAAAGCCCTCAATGGCCATGAGTGGATAATCTCCTAGCTAGGGCCTGGCAGGCCTAGAAAGCCAACGATGTACAATGTGCTTCAAGAATTATCAATGCAAAGGGAATTTATTCCAGGTTTTTCTGTTCTAATTCTTTTCTTGTTATCTTGCATTTGTTCTTAAATTTCTTTTGGGTTTTATTCGCTCGGGAGACGGTATTTCCTAATAAGGATTTAAGATTTAATGCATGCATTAGTTTTAGGGGTTATACACTTGGGAAAGGGTAACACCTAATAGAACATCTTAAGAAAAGAATCCTTGGGTTAGCATTGCTAGGCATAGAATGATAACTCACTACTCATGCATTTAGCAACATCTAGAACTTAACCTTAATGCATTTTAATTATTAAATCTTTGCAAAGACATTTGGGAGATAGGTAGTTAAAATAAGCTTGTAAACGTGAGGCATCAGGGACAAGTAAAATCAACAGATGTGGGTAGAACTAATACCAGTGCATTGGTAATGAATATCATATTTACATGCATAGTAGGCCAATTGGGTTTGTCCGGTCTTGACATTTTTATTAATTGTCTCTCCTTTTAATCTATTTGATTGGGTAATAGCAACCTATTTCTACACCTATTCCTATCTTTATTATTTTACTTACTTACAAATTGAGAAATATTTGATAAAGTGCAATAAAATCCCTGTGGAAATGATACTCAGACTTCCGAGGTTTACTACTTAAGAGCGATTTGGTGCACTTGCCAAAGTCTCAACATTTGATAATCCGTAAGGATGACAATTGGATCTATTTATCCCATAACTTTCTAATTCATCCATAAATAAATCCAGCCAAAATATCCAATTACAAAAGAAAATAATGGATTGCATAGATTGAGTCAATACTATTATTGGATCGTTAGTGAACCATCCAACATATTTCTTAAACCATTGGATAAATGGGAGCAACTCCAATAGGTGTGGAGAGTCAACCTTGCTTCATCCGTAAACCACCTGTTAAATGAATATACCAATTTTTGAATCTCTAACCCTATTAAAAATTGATTTTTGGTGGCAGCTTGTATAAGAATGTATAAGGCAATATATAGGAGTGTGAGATTAGAAATAAGGAAAAAATGTACTTACCCTAGGAAAACGCAGGGGTTCTAGTAAGAATTATAGTATAACATCATCTGAAATGTAGCTGCATATAGGTTCAAACAGGTGCATAAAAAACTCCAGTGTAACTAAATTAGTAGTGAATACATTATAATGCTTTAGGAAAATGGTTAGTATGTAGATATTATACATACCTTGATAGGTTTTCTAGAACCTCTTTGAGAATGGTGTATGTAATAATTGACCTGTTGTACTGTCAATTGTTGAAGCAAGTATAGCTCTAAACGGGAGGAATTCAATGTTGTGATGTTGGCATAAATCTGGAAACTTGGAGAAGCGCTTTGATTGAAAAAGAACAAAACCAAGAAAATGATTAAGAAAAAAAAACTGGGTAGCAAAAGAATAACGTTTCTGAGGTCAAGATTGGACTCTTAGGGGTTGATGTTGTATAGAAAACATTTACTATCTCGATGGAGAAGGGCTCAAACTGAAAAAGAACAAAATCAAGAAAATGATTAAGAAAAAAAGGAATGGGTAGTAGAATATTCGGTGTTGTTGATGTTGATGAAATGAAAATCACAAACTCAAAGAGCAACAATGAATGTTGTAGAGACCCTAAACTCAAAAACCAACAGCGAAACAAAATCCAGACAAAAACTTATTAAAACTACTCATTTACATAGATTTAAACCATGAAACCCTAACAGAAACCCAAAGTATAACACATGTTTTATCTTGTCTTGTAGTCTCTAATGGAGATAAGTTGCACATGCTACCTTTCATTTTTCTGTCTTAGACGGGAGAGAAAGAGAAAACTTTTGAACATGCTGGAACAAAGTCAAGAGCAAAGAATAAACACTTAACAACAAGAGGAAGGGTAATCAAGTTTTTCAATTGTTGCAATAACGTATTTCTCAGCTCATTTTGTCTTGGCTAACTTACTAGGGAGGTACGCACACGCGGGTTGACTCATTCAAGAATGGAAGAATGATAAAAATAGGAAGAGAGAAACCAATTCTCTATAGGCAAATGGATTCGGAAAAAATATCCTTCCAAAATTTAACACATAATTGGATCCATTAATCCATTCACGGTAAATATGGAATGTTTTAGACACATTATTTCTTGAAGAAGCAAAACATCACTGTCACCCCATGAATCGATACTCAATCCCAGTTCATATTCAATTTTATGTTGTTTTGCTATCAAGTTAGAACTATTTTACTTCCCCTATCTATATTCTCTTCTCTCCCTCCTATGTCTCGAAAAAAAAAAGTGGAAAGCAGAATACCATTCTACTCTGGACGTTACTGATGTGTAAAGAATACCTTTGTATCTCTTGATGGAGAAGTGCTTTCACTGGAAAAGAACAAAACCGAGAAAATAATTAAGGAAAAAAGAACGGGTAGGAGAAGAATATTGTTTCAGAGGCCAATACTGGACTCTTTGGGGTTGATGTTGTAGTAAAAGTCTTTGTATCTCTCGATGAAGAAGCGCTCTCACTGAAAAAGAACAAAACCAAGAAAATGATTAAGCAAAAAAGAAATGGATAGCAAAATAATACTATTTTTACTGGACTCTTCGGTGTTGGTGTTGATGTTGTAAAGAATGAAATGAAAATCCTAAACTCAAAGAGCAACAACGAATGTTGTAGAGACCCTAAACTCAAAAAGCAACCGCGAAACAAAACCCAGACAAATTACTCATTTACATATATTTAAACCATGAAACCCTAACAGAAACCCAAAATACAACACCAACCAAGAGAGATGATGAAAAGAGAAAATGAAAGCTTAGGGTTGAGGGAGAGAAGAATGATAATTTTTTCATTTTTTCTATCTTAGATGGGAAAGAAAGAAAGTTTTTTTTATTTTTTCTAGCTTAGAGAAAGTTTTTTATTTTTTATTTTCTTCTCTTTTCATTCAAAATCTGCACTTCCAATCCTACCACACTTGATCTGTACTTCTCATTTTTTTTTTTTTTGTAGATAAAGGTAAGAAGATAAACATACCACACGTGATCTATACTGCAAGCGCTGCCATGCCTCTCTCTTTTTCTCTGCAACCTTTTGATGCTTCCATCAATTTAATAAATACTAACTCTCTATAACCATTACATTACAGTAAGCAAGCAAGCTTGTGTGAGCTTTCTGTCCTTCAAAACCATAAAACCAAAAAAATTGACACGTGTCAACAAATAAAGTGAGGTCAAAAATGTAATTTCCCTAGACTACTCCTTTATATTAGATATTAGATATAGTAGATGTAACTGAAAAGACATATTTGACAGATAATAATAACTTCTTGAAAAAGTAAATAAACATAATGAAAAGAAATATCAATGACGTAAATATCCATTGGTACACATCGAAGACAATTTTAGTTGATGATTCAATGTGATATTTGTGCATGCAAGAAAATGGAATCCAATGTTATATTAGTAGTAGGAATATATTATACATACACGATGTTCATACGCTTTACACAGGAAGTATTTAAAAATTAATTAGTATAGAATATCAAATTAACCTATATTTGATCTTTTTGTAATACAAATAAAATCAAATTTTTATTTCACGGTACTTAATCAATATAATTTATTTTGTGATTTTTTTTCAAAGTAAATACCAATTAACTTTGGGCCTGTGTTTTAATTTGTTACGTACTGTAAATAGAAAATGTATTTAAACAAACTCAAATACAAACCAACCAATTCTGAATTCAGTATCAAGTGATATTAAATTTAGTGAATTGTAAAGCAAGGTTTGTATGTTAAATCGGTTTCAGCGATAACGAATAATTAAATGACAAATATATTATCAAAGTGGAAAAGGTTGATGATAGGAAGTCTGACCATACATTGATATCCTGGACAAAAGAAAAGAGTAATTGGATTGATAAATAAGATTTTTTTTTGACAAAATAATGCAAAACATAAATAATAATAATAATACCGGTAACACTTAACAAGAACATGACAATAGAATAGAGGAAGGGTAATCAAGTTTTCAGTTGTTGCAATAACATATTTCTCAGCTCATTGGGAGGTACGCACTAGGTTGACTCATTCAAAAATGAAAGAATGATAAAAAAATAGAAAGAGAGAAACCACTTTTCTACAGCCAAGTGGATTCGGAAAAAATATCCTTTAAAAAATTGAACACATCAAAACATCACTGTCACCCATGAATCAATACTCCATCCCAAGTTCATATCGTTTTATGTTGTTTTGCTATCAAGTTAGAACTATCTTACTTTTCTTGTCTATATTCTCTTCTCTCCATCCTATGTCTTGGGAAAAAAGTGGGAAGCAGAATAATACCGTCTATGTATAAAGAATATCTTTTCACTTTCACTGAAAAAGAACAAAACCAAGAAAATAATTAAGGAAAAAAGAACTGGGTAGCAGAAGAATACCGTTTCAGAGGCCAATACTAGACTCTTTGGGGTTGATGATGTAGAAAAAACCTTTCTATCTCTGGATGGAGAAGCGCTCTCACTGAAAAAGAACAAAACCAAGAAAATGATTAAGGAAAAAAGAAATGGGTAGCAAAATAATATCGTTTCTACTGGACTCTTCGGTGTTGATGTTGTAAAGAATGAAATGAAAATCCTAAACTCAAAGAGAAACAACGAACGTTGGAGAGACCCAAAACTCAAAAAGCAATAGCGAAACAAAATCCAAACAAAAACCCATTAAAATTACTCATTTACATAGATTTAAACCATGAAACCCTAACAGAAACCCAAAATACAACACCAATCAAGAGAGATGATGAAAAAAGAAAATGAAAGCTTAGGGTTGAGGGAGAGAAGAATGACGATTGCAAGCAAGCCTACGTGAACTTTCTGTTCTTCAAATTTTCCATCTTAAACCAAAAAGACCATAAAACCAAAAAAATTGACATGTGTCAACAAATAAAGTGAGGTTAAAAATGTAATTTCCCTAGACTAAAAAGACCATAAAACCAAAAAAATTAACAAGTGTCAACAAATAAAGTGAGGGCAAAAATGTAATTTTCCTAGACTACTCCTTCTTAACGTTACACATAACAAGATTATTGGGTTGTGTCTATATATATCTTTTTTCTCCTTTAGCAAAAAAGACAAGCAGAAAAAATAATGTTATCTTCTCTAAGTTTCTTCTCTTCCTTTTCTTATAAAAATTATTTTTTTTAGAGCAAGAACATTAATATTCAGAAGGTTCAAAGATCCTTTCACTACACACGATCAGAACAAATAAATTGTCGTATCTTTGGAATAGAGCATAATCTGATTTTTTTCTACCAATGCAGTGAGGACATTCTCTCTCTAAGGATAACATTTGCGTATTTTGACCCAGGTTATTTAAAATTTATCCCTTAACATTATTTTCTTTATGCTAATTGTATGTTATATTGCATTGTTAATCCATGTTTTGTTATATTTTGAAGTTAATTTACTAATGTGATTTTGTTATTTAGTATAAGACTTTACCTCTTATTCTTATTTATTCCTTTTATTTTATTTTATTTTATTTTTATAACAATCGAGAGGTCGGATATGGTTGGGTTCCGTATCGTTGGGAGTAGTGTGTTGGAATATTAGTAATTTTTACAAAAAAATTCATTATTGCGTAATAATTAATTAAAATTGTAATTGAATTTTTTAAAATAGAGAAATAGGAATATATATATTAATTTTACATAAAAAACCTATGATAATCTTTTTAGAAATAATAATTGTATGAATATTATGACTAAATTATTTCTTTCAAACCCCTCCGTATCAACCAATTCTTTCATTAAAAAAAGCCCTTTATCCACCCAATTCCTATATCCTTATGTTTTTCGGTCATTTATTGAAAAACATTATACTTTTACATTTAATTCATATGTTTTTTGGACAATAAAAAGAGATGTAAAAAAAGGAGAGAGAAGTGCGATATAAAATAAGTAGGATAAATGACTGTTTGTATGTGAATATGCAATAAATTGATGATAATTTAGTTTTTTTTAGTAACAGGAATTTACTTAAGTGAAGTAAAAGACATATACGTCCCTGTTAGAGGTGAGATATGAGATTGATAATAGAGAATTGAACGAACCCTATGCTTCGAGTGCCTCCTGTCACTAGAGCTGGCTGTCATGGAGCGACCATCTTTCGTCTTTGGCGCACCTCAACTTTGGTTTTGCCATTAATTTTTTTGCTTACTAGTTTAGTTAGATCCATCAAATAAAAATAGCATCTGCAAAATAGTTGTGTGATTTTGTTGTCAATTTCATACTTCGGATAAGTGTCTTGAGTCTTCACTAGTTTTGTGGTGGAGGATTGGGTTCAGTGACGTATCGTTGGGAGTACGTAATTTGAAGTAATATCAATAATTATATAAATTATGGTGGAGGATTGGGTTTCAGTGACGTATAGTTGGGAGTACGTAATTTGTGGTAATATCAATAATTATATAAATTAAATTATTACGTGATAGGTAAAATTTAAAATTGTTAAATAAGAGTATTTTGTGTGGTCATAATTATGAAATTTATCATTAATCCGATCGAAATAGTGGGTCAATGGTCTAACTGGTGGATCACTAATCGATCCGATTTGATAGATATATATTAAAAATTAAAAAAATTGATAGATATATATTAAAAATTTAAAATTATATATGTATCTATTATATATAAGTATATAACTAACATTATTTGAGTAAGAAAAGTTCATTCATATTCTAAAATTCAAGATAACAATCAATAATAATAATTAAGACATCAAAATGATGTCATAGTGGTGGTCCATTTTTTATTCTTTTATTTTTTTTGTAAAACTGGTTGGGTCAGACCGGTTCCACCAAGATTCGATACCTAATTGCAATGTCATCTCGAACACATGCACAAGGTGATCGACGACTCAGAGTTCTCATTTTGAGGGATCCCATAACTTTTAAAAAATCTGAAAAAAAATTATTAACTTCATTTTGGTGAACTTTTTAATATATAAGAATTTTGTGTATTATTTTTTTATGGTTGAATTTATAAATTCATGAAATTTTTTGTTGATTAATTATTTATGAAATACGTCTCCGTTGTTTAGGGTTTCTTTTTTAATTTTTGTTTCGAACCCCAAAAATATCCAAAACAGCACTGTCTAGCCGGCTAGGTTAATTACATAACAAATCCAATAATAAAATTGATCCGGTTAGATCACTAAGTCATAATTGGATCGATCTGACCGAAGCAAACCAAGTTTCATAACTATTGTTCTACATGTGGTGTGCAATGTTGGTTATGATCGTGGTTTGCTATTATATATAGGTAAGAATAATATTGTTTGAGATTCATTATACCCTATGAGTAGAACATGTTTATGCATGTTTGCACTTTGACCTCGTACCATTAAAACAATTGATGAAGTTGGATTAGTTAAATGAGAGATTTAAGTATAATTTATTAAGAGAAATTAGATGTAGTTCTTATATCAGATTTCTTAATCACCTGATAAATTAATGAGTAATTATCAATGTTATTATTACGTTGTTAATTAACGTTATTTGACAACATATAAAAACAAATTTTCTTAAAATCATTAAAGGATTAAAATAAAAACTTATTTTATAGGGACCAAAAATTTATATAAGCCTATAAATATTATATATATATATATATATATATATATATATATATATATATATATAATTCATTTTCAAAAGATTAAAATATATAACCAGTTCAGTAATTATTTTTTTAAATATTTTCTGATCTTTCACCTTTAATTTTCATGGACAAAACGATATTTGTTTCATCATGAAACTAATTAAAGCAAAATATATAAATTCGTTTGAAAATTATCTAAAAAATGATTGAAAAAAACTTCTCAGTACAAATTAACATTATAACACTTGAAATATATAGTACTTAAAACAACAACTAATTACTAATACATTTTTATTTAGAAGACTAAGAAAATAGATCTCTAATTCGAGGGATTAAAAACATAAATAAGTTAACTTTAAATTGTACAACCCCCGTCCACATTTATAATCTGGCCAGTGATGAATGACGCAGCTGGAAGGCAAAGGAAAGCAACCATTGCTGATATGTCCTCAGGATCTCCAAGTCGACCAACCGGTGCTTGAGACACTATAGCCTCAATGGCTTTATCCGCTTCATTACCAGATTTCTATAACAAGAGCAATACATAATTTTGAGCATGGTTGCTGCTGAATTAATTAATAACACAATATGCACGAGAACAAAAAAGATTGACATACAACTGTACGAAATATGTAACACGGCAATAAAAGTACTTCACTGGTATTAATTTATGGGCACTAAATGAGTTTAGGATCACTCAATCTCAAAAGCTAGTTAAAAGGGTGAGAGTTATTCCTCATTTATATATTTTAATTTAACTTTATTTTTAATCGATGTAGGATTTGGATTTTTTCCAACAACTCATGCAAAATGAGTTTTATATTTTTTTAAATAAGTGGATATTTTTTAAATTGGTTTTGTATTAATTACATTTGACAACTGATGTAAAATTAATGTTTAGTCTTAGCAAAATATGTTAACAAAGGAAGGACAAATATTGTATTTAGTCTTTATTTATACTTTAGGTTTCCCTATTTTTTAATTTTACAAATTTAGTTCCTTTATTTTTATGTCAATTTGATTATCTTATTATTTTAATTATATAATTTTGGTCTATCTCTTAACTTAGCATTCAATATTTAACGGAAAAATAATGTGAGAATGTAGAAGAGTATCATGTCAATATAAATTTTGTTGGACAAGTGACCTCAATAATTTTAAGAATGGAGGAGTGAATTAAGTTTCAAAAGTCCCACTAACAAACTTTTAACTCCCTTTTTTAAATAGTAGGCTTAGAATACAGAAGAAGAACAAGAAGTAATCAATTTAACAATGTTCTTTTAAACGTGTAAGAAAAAATTGATTGTAATAATATAAATGAGATAAGGGAAGAGAGAAATGCAAACTTGATTTATATTGGTTCGGTCACGCCTTATGTCTACATTCAGTCATCAAACAACCCACTTGAGATTTTCCACAATCTTTATAAAAATCTTTTTTACAACTTCTGAACACCCAAGGAATCACTTTCCTTTGTGTTCAGGAAACTTACAATTCAAGAGACAATCAATCTCTTGATTACAACTTACTTTCTAAGATGAACAAAAAGATTTCTCTTCTTTAAAGTGGATAATACAATTTGAAGTTCCTAGATGAACTCTCAATAGATTTGTAAGTGTGTGCCTGAGAGTTGTTAAGAGAGCATTTGACAATGAAGTTCTATTGGAATAACTCTTTTACTTTTTGAAATCAGACACACACATATATAGGCCCTTCGTGTCTTTCTAAAATGGTTTGAAGAGATGTGTCTTTTCAAAAAGTTTTTTCTGAATTTTTTCACTGGTAATCAATTACAGGTTTCTGATAATCGATTACAATTATATTTTGAAGGATCATGACTTTTTAAATTGAATTTCAAGAGTTTCATTGCTGGTAATCGATTACCACAACCTTGGATGTCTTGGAAATACTTTGTTTTGAAGCAAAGCTTGATGTTGAATTAATCTTGAAGCAATGCTTGCTTGTTGAAGCAACCTTGTATTAATATGGAAGCAATGCTTAACTTTTATGAATGTTTGTTGAAGTAATCTTGAACGCAACCTTATTTAATTATTCTTTGGCATCATCAAAATCATGTATTCATACAATCACAGATTTAGTATTTCTATTAAATATTATGTTAACAAATGATTCAAAAATTGCACAATTGAAATAAGGCTTAGTTATATTTTTTCCCTTTAATTTAAATTTTTTTCACTTTTCATCCATGTAATATCAACCCTTCCCTCGAAAATTGCTCCTATAAGTTCTAAAATTTTTATTTTTAGTCCTTGTTGTAAAATTCTATTTAAAAACATTAAATATTATTGATATTGAAGTCAACACATAAAATTGACATAAGCATAATGACACGTCATAAAAAAGTTTCATATACATAATCGGAATTTACAATACTAATTAAAAATGAAAAAAAAAATTAGACAAAAAAATGAAAAAAAATTATAGGATGAAAAATGAAAAAAAAAAGACTAAAAGAGAAAAAAAAAAGTAACATATTTGTAGGCAAAAAAATTAAGCCTTAAATATAATGTATAAGTTTAATTGAAAATCGATATAAAATTAATAATCATGCATTTTCAAAATAATATTCATTATATTTTTTTGCCTTGTTCAACACTATAAGGTCACTTACATATTGCATAAAACATTCTAAAGTCTCCCACTCACAATATATTGTTTCTTCCTTCTCGAAAACACATATATCTTAGAAGAAAAAAAAACATGCACACTTCATATACTCTCAACATGAACACACACATAAATAATTAATTCTCCACTTATTTTCTTTTTTCCCCTCACTCAATACACACACATCCATTGTCTTTTAGACTTTCTCATTTTTTTATATCATAATTCACAAGTAAATAAGCATAAAAATAAGATAGTTAGGTGGTTTGTCAAATACCTACCATCTAATATAAGTAAGGTCTAGTTTGGTTTGATCTATTTATTAAAGATGTCAAAGTTAGGTCATAAGTTCTTGTCAGACCACTTTGTATATTTTTACCTTATTTATTATGAATGATAATAAAATAAATTAGAAAAAATGTAAAAAAAAAAGTAAATAAGTGATGAATTAGTTACCTATAATACTTTTTACAAACGTGATGCATACTGACGTCAATAATTTAATATTTTTAAGTGTTTAATGATAAATACTAAAAGTAAAAACTTAGAAATTAAAGTGATGATTTTGAAAAATAAATAACAATATATTAAATTATATGGAAAAAAACTTAATCATGTTTAAAAAAATGTGAGATTAAATACGCCGAAAAATAATCTAAGGATAAAATTTACATGCAAAATTAAGAAAATGGTAATATCAAATAAACATTTATACTATTTATTTATAAGTTAAAAGAAATATAGAATATTTATAAAAATAAATAAATAAATAAATAATACATCAAACTTATATTACTAATTTATTAATTTATTTCTTTTATTTAAAATAATTAGAAAAATTAAAAGTAGAAAATCTGTCTTCCCTTTTCTTTTCGTATAAAATGGTCCTCCCTAAACATGCCTTAAGAACATATAACAAAGATGAATGATGTGAATCTATCTTTATATGCCTCGGAGTGTATACATACCACGAAAGAATCCAGAAGTAAGGTCTTAACAGGTCCAGGTGCCACGGTATTTGCACGAATATTATCCTTTGCCCATTCCAATGCTATGTTCTTGGTCAATTGATTCATAGCTCCTGAATAAAATTTATATGCTGATTGATTATGCTCTTTTGCAACTCCAAATTTATCACGTGGCGTTCTAGTTAAACATAGGAAAAACATACCTTTAGAGGGGCCATAGATAGAACAAAGAGGCAAAGCTTTAAGACCTGCAATGGAGGATATGAATACTATGCTCCCATATCCAGATGCTTTTAGAAGTGGATGTGCTAGTTGGCATAGGTGGTAACTAGACTCAAAATTAGTTCCCATTATCGTGGTTACATCTTCTGCAGTATAATCTATGAGGTTCTTTGGTGTATTTGTTCCAGTATTGTTTATCTATAGAAAACCATTATCTATATCTAATTAAGAAGACTAATGGTGTAGACTTGAATCTAAATAGGAGGGTCAGGCTTACTTACCAGAATGTTGAGCTTTCCGTGAAAGATTGAAGCAACATTTTTCATTAAATTTTCACGTTGGTCTCGATATAGTACATCACATGCCGACCCTGTTATGCGAAATTCTTTCTTACTCCATTCTTCCAAACATCTATCAATATCTTGTTGTTTACGTGCACATATATGCACCACTGCCCCAAATTCTGCCAACTCTTCTGCTATTGCATGCCTAATTCACAATGGAAAAAAGAATATAATAATAAATTAATAACAACAACTGAGGAATTAATATAAAGAAGTGAAAAGACACTAGAGAACGAACCCTATGCCTCGTGTGGCTCCAGTCACTAGAGCTGTCATGCCATGGAGTGACCATCTTTCGTCTTTGATGCAGCTCAACTTTGTTTTTGCCATATATTAATTTTTCTGTTTACTAGTTTTGTGAAATCTTTCAAAGTTCAGACAATATAACAGCATACAAAACAATTTTTTTTTTGTGTGATTTGGTTGTCAATTTCCTACTTAGGATAAGTTCTTGACTAGTTTTATTTGTGGTGGAGGATTGAGTTAAGTGGCATATGGCCATGGGAGTATGCAATTTGTTAATTGATAATTGTTAGAAATACTTAAGTGGAGACATGTGGATTTAGATAATTATCTCATCTTTTTTAATGTAAATTGTTAACTTGTAATTTGTTTCTTTTTAACTTATTATTTTATTAGATTTCACATGCTTATAGATGAACCATTTTGAAAGATTTTTGAATTGGATCAAATAATAATTATTTTGGAACAAGGTTCAATGAAAGCTTGAAGTGAAGATTCTAGCTCCAATGTGCTTAAGTTGAGATTGGAGGGCCCATATTAAAGTTTCTTTTTGGAGAAAATGAAAAAAAAAAAAGATGCAAAGAAAAATTGGCTTCAGCAAAATAACTTTTGACTTAAGCTGAATTTGGAAAGAGGTGCAGAACTGCATAGCTGTAATATCTATCTAAGCATAAAGTTTTTGACTTGAGCAGATACTCACTTAAATGTAAATTTTTTAGGTCTTTATAAATAGATACCCTTGTGCACACTTCCTCATTTTGTAAAAACACTTCCTTTAAAAAAGTTCTTCTTTCCCAACTCTTTTCTTCCATTGTTCCTCCATTTTCCTTGCTTTTGGATGCTATTCTCGAAGATGAGTAACTAAACCCTCTCTTATTGGGGTTAGATTGTATCCGAACCTTATGTTCTCATGTTAACTTTTTTACTTTTATGCTTCATACTTGTTATGATTTGGCCATTCATAGCTTGATTCTTGGATGCAATTGCTATTTGAAAATACTTTCTTTATCTTGAATTGTGGTAAAATGTCCATTAAACCTCGAAGCTAGGAATAAGATGAGGGGTAATGATTATCTTTGGGTCATTGAGCTTAAAGTAAGTTCTTTTGTTAAATGTGCAAGGGATTGATATTTAATGAAGGAACTTAGGTCTTTTCACCTAAGCAATTAGGGATCAGAATATTGTAACGTCCTGAAATTTCGCTAACTGTAAAAAGATGTTTAAATGTATTTCTTGTGTTATTTGATTATGTGATTGACTTGGATGAGTTGAGGTATTGTATGAATTAGCAATGTGTGATTTGTTTGATGTGGATGTTGAGTTATGTGGAGTTTTATTGACTTAAGTCGAAATTACGAGATTTCAAGTTTTACCTAAACTTGTTCAGGTTAAACCGTGATCCCAAATTCGTTAACCGTTGGGTCGCCTTCAAATTTGGTTAGTAGGTTCATAACCCATTTCTTCACGTTTTGACCGTTGAGATTTAAAAAATAATAATTTTTTGCAACTCGCTCAACGTGAGAAGCGTGCTAAGCACAATTCCAACCCGAGAAGGAATTGAGCTCAGTGCAATAGGAATTGCACTCAGCGCGAACTGTCGCGCTTAACACAAATCCCAACCTGAGAGGGATTTGCGCTTAACGCGAAAGTCACGCTTAACGTCAAAAGTGGATTCTTCAGGGTGAAAAACACAATTTTCACACCTTTCTCTCTCAAAACTCCGCCAAACCACCCTAGAAACTCCTCCTTCACCACCCATGACCATTGGTGGCCACCATGAGCTGTGGTTGCTTGCCACCAAATGATCATACGGAGAGAAACATTTTAATTGGAGCAGAATCCTCAGAATCCACCTCAAGGATTCGGCTGATAACAAACTCTTAATTCTTTCATTTGTAATTTCTCTAAGGTAATCTTGACTTCTATGTCTTTCTCCTAGTTACTTTGAGATTCTCTTAGTGTTTCTTGTGTTTTGGGTACTGTAATAGGATGTTTTTACACTTCCTTTGAAAACCCCTAAAAATGAGACGTTGTAAATGTTATCGTTTTATAAAATTGATGTTGTTTTTGTGACCTTCAATGAATCCTGGTCACATTAGTATGATCGGAATTTCAAAATGATGTCCTTTTATCGTAGAACCCAAAATACCCCTTAGCCCATTTTGTTTTGACAGGGGTAATTGACCCTGATTGTTATTATTAACCTTATTTTTGAAATCTATACTAAAGTCCCTTCGATTTGGTATATAGAACATTGCGCTTGAACTGATGAACGTGAACGAAAGAGGTCTCTCAGCGACATAGAGAGGAGTTGACAGAGAACTCACAATAGGTGAGGGGAGTATATTATAATTTTATGACTTTGATACCATAATTGGGGCCAGGGAACCCAATTATGAGAATGTATGTCCTGTCCCTGTGTAAGTTGGTTTTCAAGAAAAATAATATTTTTGACTAATGGGATGCGATGTGTCTGTTATTGATAAATGAGATTATTGTTTTTATTAGACTTGTGTTGTCTGAAGACCTGTGGAGTATTAATCTCAGACACGAACTATATATGTATGTACGTGCGGAATGTGATTTGCAGATGATATAATTATTGATGATATTAATTAATATGAGGTGACATTGATGTTTATGATAATGTTGATAGATAATGATGTCGTTATTGAAAATGATATTGATAATAATTTATATAAGATGATGTTGGTGTTTATGATAATATTGATATGAGATGATGTTGTTATTGATAATTATGTTAATATGAGATGATGTTGTTGTTGTTGATAATGTCATTGAGATGAGATGATGTTGAGAATGACATTGAGATGAGATGATGTTGATAATGACATTGAGATAAGATGTTGATGTTGAAAATGTCATTGTGATGATGCATGTTATGTATGTACATGAGGGTTGTAGTGACCATGATGGATATCCCTGGTGAGGGAAATAGAATGGTTAAATAATTTTAAGCATCTCTTGAAGGAGATGACTTAGAATATTTAATTATTCATGATCAATGCATTGATGATGTCTATGTTTCATACTTCATATTATATGGAAATAGTATAAACTTTGTCAATAAGTATTTGTAGTCCTCATGAAGGTGAATACTTGTACTTGGGGGCATGTCACTCGGTTTGGAATTCTCTTGAAACTTAGGTTGATGACTATTGGGGGGAGGAGTTGCCTGTGCACGACAAGGTGATCTCAACACTTGCTGCTTGCTAGTTTTTCTAAGTGAGAGTGTCGCATGGACATGCTTAGGCTATTTCTCGATGAATGGTACCACATTGCATTTGAGAGTTGAGATCAGACGCATGCATCATGCTGAGCATGATTGATTGGAATTGTGGAAGGCTGGTGACTACTTGTTGAGTGTATGTTGGACTAATGGATGTTTATGTATGATTATGGTATTTGTTAATGTTTTCTTACTAATCATGGTTATTTGAGTTTTGTCTTGATTTTTTTTATAATAAACTCACCCTTGTAATTTTTGTATCATGTGGTTGGTACCTGTGATGATCGTGAACCTTCGTTCGTGGGAGCAGATGAACAACAATAGAGTACGTGAAGTGAGATTCTTTTGTGGAGCCACTAAGTCAACATGATGACGTTGGAATTATTTTGGGAGAGAGTTATGTTTTGTTAATCAACTCCTCCATAGCTGGTTCTATAATTCTTTCCGAATTGAGGATGTAAATCACAGATTTAATTATATGTATGAATTGATTTACTTTTCGTTCTGTGAATGATATCTATCAAGTTAATATATATATATGTGTGTGTGTGTGTGTGTGTGTGTGTGTATTCATTTAAGTAATTGTGCATTGTTTGGTAAATGTATATCTTGAAAATTTTAATGTGACAAGTCTTTACAAATATCGATTTTGAACTATGACTAATATTAATGTTGAATTACAAGTTGAATACCATGTTTTAACATAAAGAGAGTTTGATTCGGATAAATCTAACCCTGAAAACCTTTATCATCTAAAATTTATATCGTTTTATTGTGCGTTTAACAAAAAATCCCAAAAATATCATAATTTATAGCTTTGCTTGTTTAGCCTTTATTGTTAAATGCTAAGTTCAAATCATCATTGTTTATTTGTTAGTTTAGATAGTAAAAACTTATAATATTAACTAAGTAAAAACTTGTTATTTATCAAATACTACTTTAGGAGTTGGTATGCTTGTCAAAAATCCAATATTAATATCGATAAGTTTTACATAAATTCAATTGTTGGGTGATAGTTAAAATTTTAAAATTGTTAATTAAGAGTATTTTATATGAAGCACTTTATCATAATAATTTTTTTAGAAATAATATTTAAATAGTATGACTTCACAACATATGTTTGTAAGATTATC
This sequence comes from Glycine soja, assembly GCF_004193775.1. Taxonomy (NCBI): domain Eukaryota; kingdom Viridiplantae; phylum Streptophyta; class Magnoliopsida; order Fabales; family Fabaceae; genus Glycine; species Glycine soja. The sequence goes on along the minus strand of NC_041008.1, from coordinate 16,120,216 downwards.
TTCCCATCCAACCATTATATTATAACCATATCCACTCATGTTTATTTCATTACGTTTGTCTCCTTCTGTTATTTATTGAAAAAATATAGAATTCATTTGGCATGAGAAATTTTTTTCATTCTTCTTGTTTTCATATCCTTTCAAAATGTTGAAAATGACTTTTTAACCTTCAATTTGGAGCATCTTTTTTTACACTATTTTCAATTTTATTTTACTGAAAATGAATTGAAAAATATTGGACATACTAAAACTCCTTATGTTTATACAAGAGTGATAGTAATTCATTTTTTTAACACATTTTATTATTCATTAAAATCAATTGAAAACTATAAAAAAAGAGAGATTCATTAAAGGAGGTGAAATAAAAAAAAATTTAGCCAATAATAAAGGAGTATGTTTAAGAATCACGATTGGGATTTGATTCCTTCTCACTGACCATGCTTTCATTGCTATCTAACAACAACAAACCATCACAACCCTTCAACATCAACTTGGAATTAAGCATTTGAATAAAGAACTAGATATAACATAATTAACTATTATATGTTTATCAATAAGACTAAGTACTAAGCTATGAAGCACAGACACTAACACGACACGGACATGTGGACACCTGTAATGTCCAAAATATAGGACATGGACACAACTATATATATATAATTAAATAAAATAAAATTACATAAAATTAAATACGAGCGATATGCATAAAAGATCTAAATTGAAAATCAAGATTTAGATATTCATCATCATCTCAAAAGAACTTTTCCTATGATAATGAGTTTCACAAAAAATACTAAGAGACCTCATTATACAATTTGTACGCTTCGTTTCTTTACAAAAAAAAATTATAAAGCAAGATGATGAATTAGCAACTTCAAGTCTTTAAGAATTCCACAAACTAGCAATCATCATTGAAAAAGATACCCTCTAACTCTGGTTCATTTAAAGACAAACTAGCAATTTCAAGAATACCACAATCATCAAGTGATCCAAAATCATCTCCAGCTACATCCCACATTTTAGTTTCCTCTTGATGATATTGTGGAGTATTCCTTGAGAGAAGTCGTAGGTTGCTATGAACAAATACTAAATCTTCAGCTCTATGTGGTGCCATTTTATTTCTCTTTAAATAATGGATAAATGAATATGTACTCCAATTCCTTTCACAACATGAAGATGAACAAGGTTGCACAAGTAGCTTAAGGGCAACCTTTTGAAGTATTGGAGCATTAACGTCATGAACTAGCCATTAAGCTTTTGGATCCATTTGACCTCTATCATTTAAAGAATCAAGATCATCAAAACCTTCTCTTCCATCTGAGAAGTTGGCAAACTCAATATTCACTTTCCTTCTTACATCCACATCAAGAAAGAACCTCTTGAAGCATTTTACTCTTTCAGGAGTGAGTTCCATGTCTTGATGTGGAGGAACTCAATTAGAATCTTCACTTAGCCATTCATGAATATAATATCTATAATTAAAAAGAAATATATACATGATTAAAATTTATATTCTAAAAAAATGTAAGTAAAAAAGTATAGAGTTAATTACCTTGGATTTAAGGAATGAGCTTAACAATGGAGAGGAGTGCTACTCTTAGTCCAACGATCAATTAATATGGAGTGCACTACTTCATGAAAGGTTGATCCTTCACTCTCCTCCTTTCTCTCATATTGATATATGACATTCTTCACCTTTTCAATCATTGAATCCCACATCTCATATACTAGATGGAGAGATGAAGCTTTCGTATCAGTTCTTCTAAGATCATCATACATAGGGCTAGTGAAAGAAAGAATGTAATCAACCTTATCCCACCATTTATCATCCAACAAAGTATCTTTCACAAATTTAGCCTTTGCAACATCATCTTCCTTGTAAGAAGACCATTGGTCACTAATGACCATCTCTTAGAGTCCTTTCTTCAATTGCTTGAATCTCTTGAGCATTACAATAGTGGAGGAAAATCTTGTTGGAGCAATGAATATCAATTTCAATGAATTGAATGAATTGAAAATTGATAGTCTCATAGAGTGACTCATGACAAAGTTTTTCACAAACATTGCATCCTCCGCAATTTGGGTGATCCAAGAACATTCTTCATAAATAACATTGTTTTTTTTTTCTGTATTCTTGGCTGCACATATGTTCTTCAAAGCAATATTTAATGTATGGACAACACATGGAGTCCAATAGATAGAAGGAAACTCAGCCTCAATTATTAAACCTGTTGTTTTACAAACGGCTGCATTATCCGTCACTATTTGCACAACATTTGAGTGCCCAACCTCCATAATTACCTCCCTCATATGTTTGGCAATGAAATCATTGTCTTTTATCTCATTTGAACAATCGATGGCCTTTAAAAATATATGTCCACTCTTCGTGACAACCATGAAATTAATAAGAGATCTTCTTTGTGGGTCACTCCATCCATCACTAACAATGCTCACACCCTTCTAGCTCCATGCATTTTTAATTGGTTGTAACAATTTCTCCACATGTCTCCTCTCATTTTGAAGTAATGTTGTCCTTAATTTATTATAACCAGGAGGTTGGTAACCACTGATATGATTGTTAGTAGCATAGGTAAACGCCTTCCTATAATGAGGATTTCTTGTTAAATGAAAAGGCAGCCCCGAAGAGTAAAACATCCTAGCAATTTCATGATCAAGTGTCTTTCTAGCTTGAAAATTAAAGGCACTTTCTACATTTGATGTCTTTCTCTTTTTTGGATCAACACCAAGAGTGTTTGTATCCATTTGGTGTTGAGTAGAAACCGGAGGCAATGACACAGATTTTGTTTTTGACTTCTCCACCCTTAATCTAGCCTCATTATCTATCTTTTTCAAATCTATAAGTTTGGCAATTGCTACCTTTTGACAAACTCTAACTCCCTTTCCAATCATCTTCAACAAGTGTGCCCTCACTCCAGTGTAAGACCCATTAAAGATAAAATCACAAATATTGCATTTTATCTTATAATTTCCACCACCACCTACACTTTTTATCTTTGTAACATAGGTCCATAAAGGTTTGGTATCATCATCTTGTTCTTTAGATTGACTAGGACTTGAAGCACTCATCCTTACAACAATTTTAAAAAAATATACCAGAAGTGAAAAACAAGAAATGGCAGCGCAGTCGAATACAAAAAACAAACAAAAAGCAATATATCCGAAGAAAAAAAGAGAAACAGGGAGCAATATACAAAAAGCAATACTTGTGGTATATTTTTTTCAAAAAGAAATATACAAAAAGCAATACTAGAAAGGGCAGCGCATACGAGGGAGCAATAACTTGTGGTATATTTTTTTCAAAAAGCAATATACCAAAAGCGATACTAGATTCTAGAAAGGGAAGCGCATACGAGGGAGCAATATACCAAAAGCAATACTAGAAAGCAATACTTTTTATCTCCATTCTCCACAAAAGAAAAAGAGAGAAATAGGGAGCAGCTGAGCAAATTAGAAAAAAGAAACAACTCAAACAAGGGCCTACCTGCATGGGGAAACGGAGGTGACGACGTGTAGCAAGGGAGGCGTTTGGTTTGCTTATGGGAAACGACAAGGAGAAGATGAAGGTGCATGAGAATGAGAACGGTTCGTATTTGGTAAGCATTTTTTTAAATTTTTTTAATAAATAATAAAAATAACTGAGGTGTCTGCGTCCACTTGTTGGGCCACGCCTGATCGTGCATGTTCGGCTGTCCAACCGTGTACGGTGACGGTAAAAGCACCTAACACCGCATCGCACCAGAGTCGTGTCCGGTGTAGGACACGCTGCTGAAGTGCCACATCTGTGCTTCTTAGGTACTAAGTATTAACATCGGTCACATGATAATACAACTATGTTACCAATAAGACTAAGTACTAACATCATATAATTATTTATGATATTACAATGTTAATAATGAGATGTTGTTGTGCAATAAACCACTAATTTTCTTGGCAAGTCATAGGGAGAGACCGTGACAAAACAATCACGAAAATGAAGCCTGAGAATTTGAGTTGCATATCCGGGTTGAATTACAAAATACAAAGTAAGAATGGAATTGGCAATTTGCTGAGCTTGAGGGCATGAATTGTCATAAAACTGAGGGTTGAGGTTACAAAGGCACAAGGGAGCAAAGGCTATAAGGATCACATCTGCTTTAGATTGTTTTTCTTTTATCAACAAGTCAGTGGTACAATGGACAGTTTCCTTTTGAAGAACTTCTTGCTTTATCAGTAGTTCTTGAAAACTTATTTCACCCTACACAAGAATATACTATTCATTGAACTTGTAGTTTTAAAATTATGCATAAATGTGATATTAGCAGAACCTACACACATGCTAGGAAGAAGATGTGGCATTTGGTTAATAAAACAAAGGTATAGTATTTTTTAATATGGTTTACTAAGTATGATATTCATAAGCAAAATTCTAGTCAAACCCTCTTACTCTATGGAGTTATGAAACTTTGTCTACTAGTCCAAAATTTTCAAATATAAATATAATTTTGATAAAAATAAAAACTTCGTACCCCACTGTCCAGAGGCTCTTCGCTATGCGAAGGTATGGGGGAGGGATATTGTACGCAGCCTTACCCTTGCATATGCAAAGAGGCTGTTTCTGGATTCGAACCCATGACCAACAAGTCACCAAGGCACAACTTTACCGCTGCACCAGGGCTCGCCCTCATAATTTTGATAAAAATAACCAAAGGAAAAAAATTCAAACACAAAACAATTGACTATTGTAAATATCTCTGCTAGCAATGCACAGGACACTATGAAATCCCGATTAGTTAGGGAGTGTAAATTAAAGTAGACTGCATCTCTTCTCAAGCAAGAGCATGTACAATTAGGATCCAAAGCTAAATTTTTCCTCACCAGTTATGATCAGTCTCCCATCACAAAACTTGGGTGGCTAGTCAACTCAGGATACTTTGGCAAACTTATTCCTGGAGCTCCACAACCATTGGCCAGAGCATGTACAATTATGCACTAGTAACAATCCATTCTTCTTAGTGCAAGATGTTCATGCACTGCCCTAGGTGCAGCTTTTTGTAGTGAATCTTTTCCAGCTGCTTGGTCAAGCAGTCTCTGCCCACTCCTGTCCATCAGGTCCCTAGCACTGCTCCAGAGGCTGCCATATCTAAAAATTCATGTGATTCATCTCCTGCTCCAATGACTCCCCGATCATTATCAATAACCTTCCATTATCAATAATTAAGTTAACAGATATATATTGCCACATTTCAAGTTCAGAAAAACAGCAAACCAAAAAAGTCAAGATAAAGCAATACATCATAGAAGACCCTCCATTCTTTTGATTCAATCATTCAACAATACAGTTTTTCATAGCAAAAAGACATGAACAATTATCAATCGGTTGCTCCAAGGGATAACAAAGAATACACTACAGGGTTCCATTTGATACAGGGTCAAAGTTAAATATTTGCAATTTAAACTAAAATACAATTAAATCATACAAAGAAACAGATAGAAGTGAAGCACATTCATACAAACCTGCCAAAGCGAGGCTTTCTCAGCCCAGAGCTTAGAAGCAGAGGCCATAAATTCTAAATCAAAGCCATTACTGTTCCCAAAAATGTTTTTCCTCCGTCATCGAGCTCCACTATGTGGCCATGCAAGCGCACGATCTCCTCCGTCGTGGTGTCGATCTGGTGTCGGAGGAGCGTCTCATCCACCAGCCACGTGTTTTGGTGCGAGGCGAAGAACGAGGGGTTGTGTGGTGGAAGCACATGAAGAAGAAGGCAGCGGCAGTGATGAACGAGGTTAGGGTTTGGAGGAGAGGGGGTGTGAAATGCAGGGTTGTTTTGATAGAAGGCTTTAATGGAGTGTAACCTAAACGACGAGGAGGAAGGGAGAAAGTGAGGTGACAGTGAAGGAGAAGGAAGACAATAACAGAGTGAAGGAGAAGGTCCCGTGGAAGGAGAAGTAGTGAATGTGAACCGTCTTTGAACACTTGAGGACTGAGCATCACAATAAGCATAAGGCTCATGCACGAGAATGACACTACGGTTTTCTTAAAATTATCTTTGAATACAATTTTTAAAAAATCATCGTCGTATGTATTTGGTTATACAAAAATGTCATCGTTTCATATATTAAGACGGTTTTTTGGAAATCATCGTAAAAAAAAGAAATTATAAAAAATTATTTTTTAGTAGTGTTTTTAGGAATAATAATTGTTTAAATATTATGGATTTAAATAATTTGTTTTAACTGTACCAAAAAAAAAATTGTTGTGTAGTACTCCTATGATACAATGATATGATATTTTAAGACACATCTACAGCATAAAGATGTGATCATTGAAGATTAAGTAGTTCTTCATCTTTTTTTGAGGTCTAAAATGGCTTTTATCCACATTTAAAGATCTTTTAACCATTGGAGTGCATCACATATGTGATTTGTCTATTTCAAACTTTTAAACACCTTTATTTTATAAGTCTCTTGATGTAAAAAAAATTCATTATTTAAATATTCAATTTATAATCTCAAACACATCTTGGTCCTTCCTAGCTACATTCTTAATCTCAAACTCTTTCTTTAAGTTATATATAATTTTTTTTATCTGTAAGAATTAAACACGTTATTAAAAGATTTATAATACTTATATATATTTTATTCAACCAATTGACTTAGACCCCTTAGTAAATTATGTATAAATTTTGGAAGTCCTTTAGAAATTTCAATTATATTTATGTTTTCTATATAAAAAACAATTATAAAAAATTCATTTTCAAACCTTTCAATAAAAATACAAGGACCAATGAAATTAATTATATATCTTTTTTTAGCAAATACCCAGTAAGATGATATTGTACTAAATATGTCCTGAATGTTTTAATCCATAGAAAGATTTATTCAAGTAATTTTTTTAGAATTTGCACAGTTACACAAATTAAAATTCTTCGAAGAGTTTTGTACAAATATAATCAATTTATCAAAGAGAGTCATATAAATAGGTTATAACAATATCCATGTATATTGAGTCCTACATACACAATCTAACTAATTAAATATATATTCAATATTGAGGAGAAGGATTACCACAAACGTACGATGAAGTGATGTTTCATTTTTAACACCACAAAAGGATAACCTAAGGGAGAAGGTTATTAACAATTATTCTGCCTTGTTGAATAGTTTGGCAGAAAGACACACTTACAACGGGACTAAATAAAAACACATGGCTAAATGTTTAAAAACAGTTGACAAATCCAACCAACGATATACCAAGCATGATTCGGTCGGAAGAAACTCAAACGGTAGAGAAAGAACACTAGAATTTTATTCAGCAGCCAAATGAATAGCAGTAAACTAAGTTGTGAAACCCCCATCAGCACATATAACCTGTCCAGTGATGTATGATGCAGCTGGAAGGCAAAGAAAAGCAACTAATGCTGATATCTCTTTAGCTTCTCCCATGCGACCAACAAGTGTTTGAGACACTATTCCATCCACAGACTCATCCCCTCCAGAAGAATTCTGTTAGAAGAGCAATCATGCACTATGAATACTATAAGCAGATGATGACATGATAATTAGTTGTGTTAAATTAAAAAGTGCACCCTTAAGCCTCACAAGGCCATATATTTTCACTTTTTTCTTTATGAATGGCAAACAAACACAACTAAGCTGGAAACTAAGAACGAACAAATTAAAGTCAAATCCTTATTATCAACTAGTAAAAGTTTTTATTTATTTATTTACATGTGAGAAGTGAAAACAAATACTAAGAGTTTACAATAATTTGTGGTTTTGTTTAACCAATCGAATTAGACTAAGAGTTTAGGATGACCATCAATGGAGTTTAGATAAAATATTAGAATATTAATCCTCATGTGTATCTAAAAAAAAATTGCCCATGGGCCTATACTTAGTAGAAAATAATTTTAATCCCTTTCTCTCTGTATCTTCTAAGTATCTATATATCTATATTTAGATCTATATTGTGTTATATGTTTTCCTTTTTTACATACTTTTTCCCCTATCAAATTGATAAAATAAATTAATATTTTAATATTAAATTATAGATAACAATTAGCAAAATAAAAATTAATTAAAAGTACTTCTAGCTAACTCCATTTAGAAACATTCAATGATATTTCAAACCTTAGCTGTAAGCAAGAAATAATTCAAGGCCAACATAATTAATTAAAAGGGTTAATTATATTTTTTATTCAAAACTTTTTTAGGTTTTCACTTTTGGTCCTTTAACAAAATTTTGATGCATCTTAATCTCTAAACTTTTACTCCATTAATATTTTTAGTCATTGCTGTCAAATAACTTCGTTAAATTAATGACAACGTGACTGTAATTTTATCCTGAAATGAATAATACACAATTTTTGGTGATTGAAAATGAACCCCCTGCCTCCATCCCAATTCTCTGGGATCCATTATCGTCACCGAGGTAGTCCTTTTCTTTTTATTCTCTCTCTGTCATATAACTATAATTTCTTTATAAAAAGAATATAATCCTAATTTTGGTTTTTTGGGATTAGAAGCCTCAAGAATTTGAAGTTCACTATGTTTACATATGTCCTTTGCTTTTTGTAGTTATGTGTGGAGTTGATGCAACTGCAAAATTTAGATTGTGTGATGATTGATAGTGTAGTATTTTTTTTTTTATTATTATTTAAGTTGAGCATTGGTTATGTGCAGGGAGATGAAGGATTTTCGCAGAAGGCATTTAATATGGTTCACAAGAATAATTATGAGTACCTGACAGTACTCTTCTATGCATCATGGGGTCCTTTCTTACATGTGTTTAGACCAATTTTCTTTATTCTCATGCATAGGTCTAGGTCTGTGCAATTTATTTTTTATTTTAATTTATTTATTTTTTTTCTTTTGATTTTGACCATACCTTAAGATAATTTTGATCTTGAGTCTAAGTTTGATTTTGAACTCAAGCTTGCATTAATGGATGGACAAGGGAGAAAATCATGAAAGGAATTTTTATTTTTTTTTGACAATTTTTAGTCATTAAATATTATATTTTTCATTTCAGCAAAATAATTTTTGATGATTTTTTAATTATAAGCAGATAATAAATCATCTATAAAATTATTATCACATCATCATAATGTTATTTAATGACAAGAACTAAAAATTTATTGGAATAAAAGTTTAAGAACTAAGATTGATTAAACTTTTATTAAAAGACTAAAAGTAAAAACCTGAAAAAAAAAAATTGGGACCAAAATCATAATTAATCCTAATTAAAACACGTTATAAAATTTCAACATTAGAAAAACAATATAAGCAACGAGAAACAATTGAACAGGACCAAAGTAAAAAGGACCGATCGAGCCAAACTGCATTTTGCAAATCAATCTTGATATGCATACCCATTGATATAAACTTATACTATAAATGATAAAAATGCATATATACCATGATAGAGTCCAAAAGTTTTGTCATAACAGGTCCAGGTGCCACAGCATTTGCACGAATATTATCCTTTGCCCATTCCAATGCTAAGTTTTTGGTGAATTGATTCATGGCTCCTGGGTAAAATTATTTATATCTCTATAAGTCATTCTTTCAAATGCATCAATTGCAAGCTCGATTCAAATTAATCACAGGTATGGGATATGAAGAAAATGAAAAATACCTTTGGAAGCTGCATAAACAGAGAAAACGGGAAGGGCTTTTAAACCTGCAATGGACGAAATAGATACTATGCTTCCTTGTCCAGATTCTTTTAGAAGCGGGTGTGCAAGTTGAGTCAAATGATAAACGGACTCAAAATTAGTACCCATTATGGTTGATATATCTTCTGCAGTGTAATCTATTATTTTCTTTGTTATAGTTGTCGCAGCATTGTTCACCTGAAAGACAACCTCTTAATTATTAAATTAATTCGAGTACGATCGAGAATGCCTAAAAATACAAATCAGAAAAATAAAAAGAATCACATATGGAGGCTAACAATTTAGACATGGGAGTATGTATAAAACGATATCTAGTATTGTACCGTGCACCGTGTAATAGCTAGCTAAATCAATCCCTCAATCATTATAAATTAATATGGCTAGCTATAAACTAGTAGAATTTACAAGCATCGTCTCAAGAAAAATGTTATTTGATGGACACCCAATATTATTCAACATTTTCTGAGAAAGAGAAAAATATAAATATGATAAAATTTATAATATAATAGAAGAAAGATATAAAAAAATGAAAAATATTGACAAAATATTTAAAATAAATGGATGTCTATGTATTATTATTTATGATCACAAAGATCATTTTATTTATCACCTTCAAAGTCACCTGGTGATATGTCAATATTCTATTTGAGTAATTTTTCTTTTACATTTTATTGGCTTCATGTATCCCTGACTATTTTTTTCTTAAGAGCCTAATTTCTTTCACCAATTTTTTTTTACATGGAGACTTAAGAATTGAATATTTAATCATGTGTTTAAAAGATAAAATTATCTATTAATTATATCATATATATTGTTTATTTTTTATTTACCTAAACTTGTCTTTGAAAAGAAAAGAAAAGAAAAAATGTGATTGAATCTTACTAAAATATTGAGCTTTCCGTGGAAGATGGAGGAAAGAATTTCCATTAATCTTATACGTTGGTCAGAACATTGTAAATCACATACTGAACTCGTCACAGTAAGTCCCTTGCTTTTCCACTCTTCCAAACATTTATCAATATCATCTTGGTTCCGTGCACAAATATGAACAGCTGCCCCAAATTCTGCCAATTCTTCAACAATGGCATGCCTAATTCAAAATGAGGAAATAATTAAAGAAGTAGCTAGTGAGTGAAAGCAAATTAAACCATGCACCAATAATTAGAGATAAGATTAACGTAAAAGTTAAGACAAACCAACCCTATGCCGCGGGTGGCTCCTGTGACTAGAGCAGTCATCCCATGGAGTGACCATCTTTTGTCCTTAAAGCTCAACTTTGTTTCAGCCATTATTTTTGTTGCTCTTCAATGAACTAGTTGCAAAGGAAAGGCAGAACAATGTAATATGGATCTGAGCAGGAGTAAGACTACCTCTTTATACTTGTAATTCATGAAGGCTTTGTTGTGGTTCTAAATAATAAACTTCCTTAATATATATTATCATCATCAAACACAGTGCGGTAAGACTGGCAGTGCCAGCTAGAATTGTACGATGCTTGAAGAAAAGATTTATTGGAATTAGAGATTCTAAACAAGGGATGACAAAATGGATCCAAATTTTATGGACACCCACAATGATATCCACAAACAGAAAATATGTATTGGGATGAGATATTTATCCGTAAATTTTTACAAGGACGAATGCGGGTACAGATACTATAGTATCCATTCTGTCGCACACGTCCCATATATATATATATAATTAAAATATATTAGTTAAGTAATTAACTTATATTATACACTTTTCTGTAAAAAATAATAATTATATTTTATGTAAGCACCTTTATGTTGAGAAGGTAAAATAGAATCATGGTTTTAGTTTGTAAATTTTATGTTAAAAGTTTTATGTTGAGACCAATATTATTCATATGCTTTCAAATATCATTTTGATTTTATGCCTGAATATTGTTTTGTGTAGAAGGATGACATTAGATTTAATATATATTATATTATATTTGTTTCACTCTATTTAAAAATATTGAATTATTATTTATTTTTATGTATAAATTTATGACTTTGTTAATAAGTATTAGAGAGCATTGTATCACATGATATTTGAGTTTAATTATAATTTTTATTAAGTCATTAAAACATTAACTTAAACTTATTTATTTATGATTTAAAGTTTGGAAGAATCATGCTATATTTATTTGTTTTTAATATTATGTGTGGATGTTTTTAATGTTATGTTTAGATAATTTAAGAGTGATTTTTCAATTTACTTATAGTTATCTTTTTAACTGATATATATTTTTATTTATAAACTTGCAGTAAAATACAGTACAAGTATGAATATATAAATAGTCGGTAGATACAAGGATGAGGATTGAAGTTATTACTTGAGTGGATATGAGACCCTGGTATGAATATTTTTTTTGAAACGCGGGTATAAGAACGGGTATTATAAGAATCTATCTATATTGTCATTCACAATTTTGTGTCACCATTTAGTTAAATATTTATCAAGCAGACATAACTCAATTAATTGAGTAGGATGCCTAAGTTGTTACAAAAAATCCTTTGATACTTATCTTCCATTCCTATAAATAAATATATATAAAAAAATCAGTTCAATATTTGTTTGAATTTTCTTAAAAAAAGTGGTTTTGTTAATGAAACCGTATCATATATTATATTGAATCATATTTATTAAACGTGGTGCTGATAACTAAATTCAAAATACAAAAAATCACATATAATAAATGTGAGTTTACCACCGAATGGGTGAATTTGATGAATTAATTAGGAAAAAAAAACTTTATATTCTTTTCCAATTAGAACATAATTCTTTCTAATAACAACATTAAATACTCGAGAGAAAAAAAACCTTTATACTCTTATCAAACTGGAACATAATTCTTTGGAATAAAGAAATACATACGGTCTCTTACAAGAATTAATAAATGTGAGTCTCTAGATGTGCTCGTCTCCTTTTAAAATTACCAAAGTAGTGAGCTTTCTAAAATGTTGTCAAATTAGCTAACAGTTCCTCGTCTTTTCACCTTGTAAATCACTCCAGCAATTCCTACAGAGTAGATTTACGACTTTTGAAAGAAGCTAAAAGGGAAAGTGGGGGGCAGCTTGCATGGCATCATCATTACAAAATCCATCAAAATCCTAATTGATCGACTTAATTAATAACTAATAATATTTATATATCATCTTTGTCAAGTGCCAACTAGATGTAAATTGACGCAATTACTTTAAATTCTGGCATAGTTATGTGACCTCTGCCTTGTCCTTTTTTTGGAATTGCTACTCTTTTCTCCACTTTTACTATTCACACCACTCACGTGCTTTAGAAAAAAATTATTCCCAAATAATAAAATCCTTTTGATGAAAATAAATTTCTGCTTGCATTCTATAAGTAAACAATAGAAACATATGTTTGTTGTGTAAGAGGAAGTACAAAAAATATACAATAGAAATATGTTCCATTGCATCTTTTATATAACATTGTATACTTTATATAACGAAAATAAATTTTTATTGTGTTTTTTAGCACCTCATTTTAGCAAACCGAAATATGTTTGTGTTTTGTTATTTTTTTAAAATTGTAATTAATTGTGGATATAAGTTAATTTTTTTTACAGTTGTTTTAATTATTGTTTAATTAATTATGATACAAATTATCTTAATGAGGAAACACATTATTCATTTTAACTGTAATAGAATTATTAGACATAAATTAAATTTGTTTATTCAACTTAAAAATAATGATGACAAGTTACCCATTTTAATTGTTATCAAATTAATTTTGATACAAATTAGAATCATAATTAATTCGATTACTTAATTCATATAATAATTAATTTGATTAGTTTTGTAAATGATAAATTTTATCTGATTAATTCAATTTTAAATAAAAAAAGATAATCTATATGATACTAACTACTATTTAAAAAAAGTAAATTTATCTTAATTAATTTAATTTCAATTTTTAAAAAGATAATTTACACTAAAATTAATTTGATTACTTAAAAAAGTAACTTATATTGATAATCAACTAAAAAAATCATAAAAAATACATAATAGAAACATGTTTTCATTGCGTAAGATGAAACACAAAAATTGCTCAACAAAAATATTATTTCATTGACAAAATACACAATGAAAATTTGTTTTTTTTGTATTTTTTTTTCACCCTCTTACATAAAGGAAACATAATTCTATTGTGTATTTTGTAAACTGATTTATGTTTCCATGAAAAGGGCATTATCGAAATCATATTTTTATACCAGGTGGGGTGTAAATAGGAAAAGTAGGGATGAGAGTAACAATTCCCTTCTTTTTTCCACAGTAACTAGGTGTAAGTCTGTTTAGACAACACTTTTTTTTATAAAAAAAAAAAAATAGTCCGTGTACTGTTCAACCAACACGTGACAAGGACAATTTTTAGATTTATTTAGATTTGGCCATCAGTAAATAACCAACTCCATAGATATGTAGAGCCGTTAAGATGAATCAAAGTCCATGGACCAATCCGAGGTTTGGAGACACGTTAGGTTAGTAAAATTTGGCCCATCTTATTTATGTAGAAAATTTTACCTGACCCATTTAGTATTGAATCCACCAAATAGTTAGAGTTTTAATGTTTAGTAAAAAATTATACGATAAAATATGTTTTTATGTTTGGTTATAGTTTTCTTTAAAAAAATTGTTTGATTTTGATCCTTTGAAATTTGGAATACATCATTTTGGTCCTCCAAATGATTTAGATAGTGCTTTATTAAAAAGAGAAAATGGTTTAGATAAGACTTGGAATATCCAAAGTAGTGTAGTTCAAAATTAAAGGAATATAAAATAGACAATTTTTTTTAGAGGAACTAAATTAAACTTTTCAAATTTTAGAGAAAAAACATATTTTACCCATGCAGCCGGCGTTTAAATACAGATTTTATGTGTTGTTAACGTTTTTCTAAGCATCTTTTCTACTGTGCTAATTGCTGTACATTCATGAGATTCTACTATTTTTTTTTTATGGTAGAGATTCTACTATTCTTGATTTCTTTTGCTGGTTGTTGGTATGTTCGGGTTGGACAATGGACATGGCCGTTCTATTAACAAAATTTATATTCATCTTAAAAATAAAACATTGCATTTTTATTGAAATTGAATCTATTTTTTTTTCTAAACATATGGCTTGGTATAAATAAACTTGATTTTATATAATAATTTTACCTAAAATTTACTATATATTATTGATGATTTTAAATGTAGACTACCAATATATTTTTCTCATTAAATTCAAAAGTTTAATGGAAAAGAAATAATCTAAGTATACATAGAGTAGACAAATTTACTAAAATATCTTATTTACTATTAAGTTATATATAAACAATGAGGAGAGATCAAGTTGTGCCAAAAGTAATTTAAAAAAAATTATTTCTCATCTTCATCATTTATTTTATTAAAATCTAATAATTAAGATTAGTCATACATTATAATAATTAGATTTTAAGAAAATAAATAATGAAAATGAAAAATAAATTTCTTATAATTACTTTTAGTGTAATTTGATTCTTCCTTACAGATAAATAATTATTACTATATTTAATATAAGTATATTTGTAATAAAAATATAAATATATTCAGAAAAATGATATTTTAAAAAAAATGCCTTTATATAAATGAAAATAATATAACACGTTTATGATTAATTAACATGGGGCAATGAGGGAGAAAATAATTACTACAAAGATTACTACAAACGAGGTACAACGTACGAGGTTTCATTTATTAACAACAAATTAAGATAACATGGGGTAACGAGGGAGAAGGTAAGTAATAATTGTTAATCCTTGTTCAATGATTTGGGACAAAAGAAATACACTACACGAGACAGAACAAAAGGCACATGGATATGCTTAAAAACAAGAAATAATTAAACCCAGCCAATGATATACAAAGCATGAATGGGTTGGAGGAAACACCAACTGCATACATTAGAATTTAATTCAGCAGCCAAATGATAGTAATTAACAGAATACTAATTAAGTTGTGAGACCCCCATCAACACATATAACTTGTCCAGTGATGTATGATGCAACCGGAAGGCAAAGAAAAGCAACTAATGCTGATATCTGTTTAGCTTCTCCCATGCGACCAACAAGTGATTGAGACGTTGCTGCATTCACAACGTCGCTCACTTCTGAAGAATTCTGTAAGAGCAAATCATTTTGGATATATAAGCAGATAAATAAATACAACAAAATAATTCTTTTTTTGGGTAAGCATAAAACAGAATAATTAATGATTTATGTTAAATTGTAAAATGCATCTTTAAGCCCATCTTTGCACCATGTTAATGCATAAAAAATTTGCGAGATTATTAAACATCTACGGGTGATTTATCATTAAGATGGTAAACTCTAATACCATGTAAAAAATAGATTGAGTTTAACTATCACTATAAGAAAACCGGCTCAAGAAAGGAAGATTGCTCAAGTTTTATATATAAGAAATATATATTCTTAATCAACAAGAGTCATCTTAACACTTATAACCAAAAATATAAGAAGAAAAAGACATGCAACAAATAAGTATAAGAAACATTAAATACAGATAATGACTATTATCATATAAAGTATTTAATTGAAATAATTATATTATTTCTCTTCAAACTAAAGTGATCGTATATGGAAGCACGGCAGGCCAAATTATTATATTTAATTAGCTTCGTAAGACAAGTGATTATCATAGTAGAATAAGGAAAAATAATGAAAATATTTTGCCATATGTAAATCAATCTTGCATATCTACCCATTGATAAACTTAAATAAATAAATGCATATATACCATGACACCCTCCATAAGGACAGTCATAACAGGTCCAGATGCGACAGCATTTCCACGGATATTATCCTTTGCCCATTCAAATGCTAAGTTTTTGGTGAATTGATTCATGGCTCCTGTGTATATTCAAAATAGATTTATCTTTTCTTAAAAAAATTATCTGAATCAATCATTGTGCACAAAAAATTTTAGGTGATTTTGAATCATAACCCAATGCATACTTTCCATCAATCTTTACATGACATATAATTAAATATTATTAATTATTTTACTATAAATTAATTAAAAACTTAAATATATATCATATAAAAATAGAAATGGATCAGAATCATAGACAAAAGATGGTTGAAGCTACTAAACAATTTCTCCAAATGCAGCGGGCTAAATTCACATCACAATTATGGGAAATGATTATAATGAAACACACCTTTAGAGGCTGCATAAGCAGAAAAAAAGGGAAAACCCCTTAAACCTGCAGTGGACGAAATAAATACTACGCTCCCGTACCCAGATTCTCTTAGAAGTGGGTGTGCAAGTTGACACAAATGATAAGCTGACTCAAAATTGGTGCCCATAGTGGTTGATATATCTTCCGCAGTGGAATCCAATATTGTCTTTGCTATACATCTTCCAGCATTGTTCACCTAAAAGAGAACCACTTAATTATTAAATTAGTAGAATTGATCGATCAGTGTAGTTGTCGGTAAGGATCTAGAAATTTTATGCTATAGACCATATTCATATTGATAAACTTTTACAGTCCATTTCAAATTGCAGGACAATTTGTAATTGTATATGTATATTATATATATATATATATTGCCTGCAGATATTTTATTTTGTAAAAAAGAAAAAAACATGAGAGCAATATTGCCTGCAAATTCCAAGAAATTATTACGTAATTTTAGACTATCACGTGATCCCAATTAATATTTATGCGATAAGTGTGGTAAAAAATCAATGTATATAATAAAAAAATAATTTATGGAAAAAACAATAAAAATGAATCACGTATAAATAATTTCAATTGTCAACCTTATCATTGATGATGAATAAAATCCTAATCATTCCATTCTTTCAATTGACATGGGAATTTTTGGAACCTGTTACTATGTATTAGCTACAAATTCAATTCCTTAAATATATATATATAGGTTTAAATTGAATCTTTTAAAAATAAGAAATCAAATCAAATATATAATTAAAAGTATAAAGAAATAAGAGTATTTTAGTAAAAAAATATAAAGGATTAACTAAATTTTTAATCTCTATTTTTTTTTAAATTTTGATTTTTATTTCTTAAACAAAAGTTTATCTAATCAAGGTCTTTCAATTTTTTTCATTAATGTTTCTAGTCCCTTAATAAAAGTTTAAGGGGTTAAGGTTCTTAAATTTTTAAAAAATTTGATTTCTAGTCCTAAATAAAAATTTAAATCCTATTATTTTTTATTTATTTAACGAGGTTTCATTCACAGACAAAAACTGATTTTTAAAGTGTTTAGCAAACTTGGTTAGTCAATTTTTATTCAGAAACTTAAAACTGAATTTAAAAAAATTAAAAACTTAACACTTAATTAACCCAAATATAAATTATTATCACTTTCACCTGGTGTTATGTCAATCTTATATTTGTGTAACTTTTCATTAACAAGAGGATAAACAGAATAAGTGGTTGAATCTTACTAGTATGTTGAGCTTTCCGTGAAAGATGGAGCCAACAACTTCCATTAATCTTATACGTTGGTCAGAACATTGTAAATCACATACTGAGCCAGTCACATTAAGTCCCTCGTTTTTCCACTCTTCTAAACACTTATCAATATCATCTTGATTACGTGCACATATATGAACAGTTGCTCCAAAGTCTGCCAATTCTTCAACAATGGCATGCCTAATTCAAAAATGAAAAAAATAAGCAAGTGAGTGAAAACAAATTAAGCCATATATGCAGCAAATAATCAGAGACAAGGCTAAGTGACAAACCAACCCTATGCCTCGGGTGGCTCCTGTGACGAGAGCAGTCATTCCACGGAGTGACCATCTTTTGTCCTTCATCATGCTCAACTTTGTTTCAGCCATTGTTTTTTGTCTCTTCAATGAGCTCCCTTGAAAAGGAAAGGCAAATTAAACCAAAATAGTTTTCTGTGATATGGATGTGAAGAGGTAGAATACTACCTCTCGTATAATTGTTCTTGGAGGATTTGTGGTTCTAAAGTCTCTTAATCTTATCGCCAAATACGTACAGAAAGGCTGGCAGTACCAATTTCAATTGTACGTGACACTTGTCAGCTTGAAGTAAAGACTCATTTATTGGATTAATTAATACTGTTCTATTACAAGCACTTAATATATTACTGAGTAAAGACTTCTTTTTTTTTTTACTTTAGCATACCAAAAAAATATCCAGATAACCTATCTCCTAAATTATTTACCCAACTAACATAAAATGCCACTCATGCACTTTGAAAATTTGGTGCTCCCTTACCCGATTTTCCTTCTCTCTTAATTATTTTTTTCTTTAAACAAAGTTATAGTGAGAAATCGGTTATGTACAACCAATTTCTCCCCTTAAAATAAATAAAGTTAAAGAGATGGTTCCTTTTGTGTCATAATATTTTGGTGTAGAGTGCCTACTTGCATCACCATAATTCTTAATATTTGTTAGGAATTTTAGCTACCAATAAATTTTGTAGTTCTTTTAAAGCTAATTAACTATGTATTATTAGCTATTGATATTATTTTCCTAGCTAAAATTAAACGTTATAGGAAACGTGAATGTTGGAGAATGAACAACAGAGTTCATTCAACGAAGTGACTCATTCTTAATTGTCAAATCATTAATTGCAATTTAACATGTGTAACCACCGTCTACACATATAATTTGTCCAGTAACTGATGATGATATCTCTTTGGGCTCTCTGATACGACCCACAGGCACTTTAGACAAAATAGTCATAACCTCATCGCCTCCAGAATTCTGCAACAATAGCAGCTGCCATGTATGTGTTCAATTACAGAATGCACTGCTGAGCCCATTTTCACATGTTACACAAAGTTTCACAAGTAATATTTTACACTATTGGTGTTCCATTAAATATGAAATTTAAACTATTGAGATTTATTAAGGAAGAAATATATCAGTATATAAATTGCTGGAAATTATATTTATTTATAGCCCTCTATATAAGCAAAAAGAAATAACTAAGGAAAATAGTCAATAATTATGAGAAGTGGGATAAAATTCGTAAAAAAAGTAAAAAGTAGAAACTAAAGAATACAATTATTTTAATACGTCACAAAATTAACAACAGAAGATAAAATTTGTTAGAAATAAAATTCATTAAAATAAATTAGAAGTAAAAAAGACAACTAAGCCATTAATTTTAACTTGGGGACGGGGGTACTCATGTGCATCTTCTTTTCTACTTATCATAATCCATTTCATATCTTAAATATTATCGATGCCCTCATTGCCAATCAATATTGGCAGGACACACAGTTAACTAAGAAAAATATTCACAGGAATAAATGTGGATAAACTTACGATGTAAGACCCCAAGAGTGTAGTCACAACCCCTCGTGGTGCTATAGCATTTGCACTATGTTATCGTTTGCCCACTCCAATGCTACATTCTTGGTGAATTGACCCATGGCTCCTGAATAAAATTATAAATTTAGAAGAAATATTTTTTGCGAGCCATTTCATTCAAATTCAATAAGTTAGACTTACAACGATGAGATACTGAGATATGAAGAAAAGTATATATACCTTTAGAGGCTGAATAAGCAGATAAAACGGGAAAAGCCTTTACAGCTGCAATGGACGAATTAAATACTATGCTCTCATATCCAGATTCTTTTAGAAGTGGGTATATGTTAGTAATATGCACGAAGCCCACACAAGTAGGCCCAAGAGGAACGTGGCACAACCCCAATACCTGAACGACTACGAGACCTGAGGAACAAGCAACTTAGTGCAAGACAAACGCAACCAATTTACACACCACAACCAATTTACATATTCTAGCTAAAAGAAATGATTGTTAGAATACTGTTGTTATATTTCTGTCATCATATTATCAGAGGTTGTTAGGAATTCTGTTATCAGTGGTGTATTAATAAGGTTGCTTGCAATGAAAAAGTTAAGTAGAATTTACCAAATTCAGTTCCATAGGAGGTACTTTATCCTGGAAACAAGGCCATCACCTGGGCTAGGTCCCTGCTTTTATCAATTGGTCTGACCACCATTCTGAACTTGCCTGCAAAGTTGACTCCATTCTGGACCACCTCAATCATCCCACCAACACCACATCTCACCCCGTCCAACATTCTCCGGTAAAGCTAGACGTTTCTCGTTTTGATGGCAACGCCGGAGGAAGAACGCATTAAGCTCGCATCCTTCTACTTGGATGGCCCTGCATTAAGTTGATACTAGTGGATGTTCCGTAATGGATTCATCATTTCCTGGTCCAAATTCTTGTGCTCTTTGTATATTTTATTTTTGTTTGATCATCCTTTGTCCCACTGAATTTTCTTTTTTTTTATTATTATTAAATCACATGTTAGTTTAATCATTGGGCTAATGCAATCCATGCATGCTAGGGAGGTCTGTGTGGTTGTGTTAGTAGGAGATAATTGTTATTTACACCCGTCAACTTTATTAATATGCCCTTCTTTTATTTATTTTTTCAAAAATATTCTTTTTCAGAATCTTAAAAATTTAACACATTTTGAAAAGCATTTTCCAAAAATATAAAAAATTTAACATTTTGGAAAGCACATTCTAGAAGTAAAGTATTAGAAATTTTGCATCCCGTAAAGTAGTTTCCTGAAGAAGAAAAAAAAAAACACAAATTGTCTTTAAGTTGCTCTATGTTTGTTATGTGTTAAGTAAATACACTCATTTTCTCAATTTCTTTAAAACAAATCCTAGTGAAAAATAAAACTACCAGCCATGCAGTTGTAGAAATTAATATAAATCCCATGGATGCATCGATATTTCAATCACAATAATAACAAATCTTCTAAGTGAAATAATTATCGAATGTAAACTATTATAAATTAATAATACAAAACTCATTTTTCTCATATTTAAATTATAATCTTCATATTTAAATAAACTCGACAACTGCACATCTACTATTTGTTATGCTAAGCAAGTCCTCTCTGTTTTCTCTCTCCAATTTACCTTTTTGTGATGTCTTCCCAATTTTCTAATCATTAAATAACAATTTGTATCCAGAAATATTTCCCAAATAATTAACAGGCAATAAGCCATAAGCTATCTTAAACAGTAGAGTGATATCAGTTGTTGCTATTAAATTGCTTAAGCATAAAAAAAGGTGGTGCTATTGTCTGTTTGTTAGAAATTGGTCAGTTGTAGAGTGGACCGGTTCGTCTAATTAATTCATCAATCTGAATCGGAAGATAAATCCAAATGGGGAGGTCCTTTCTCTGTTATTATTATAGATCTTCTAAATCTTATTCAATATACCATATATTATTATAATGTTGATGTGTTTCCTCATACCCTTTTTTAAAACCAGTTGAATGGTGTTATATGTATTATTAATGCAAATACTTTTACACGGTAGATCAATCAAATAAAAAAAATACCGTAAATATAAATTTTAAGATAATTATTAAAAAATAACAAATTTATTTTATATGATGTTTTATAATTAGATAAAATACTATAAAAACATTTTATATAATCTAAAAGTTGATGTAACCATGTAAGACTCTGTTATACTCATACGAGTGTAAACGATCTATTTAGTGGAAGAACTTATGTTTGATTCTTATCTTGCACAAAATTTTCTTGGATCAGCAACAGACGCATACTGTGAGTAAAATTAGTCTTTGATCCAATGACTTGAACAACACTGTTGTATTAGACCTAGGATAAAAAATACAACCATTAATTTTATATAATATTATAAATACATAACTTTTTTTTTTAATTTTAAATACAAATTTATATGTAGTTCTTTTACAAACAACTTATTACTCAGTCACACTAAATACGATTAAGTAAAGGAACTTATTTGGAAAATAAACAAAGATAAACACTTGTTTAATCGCACTATTACATGCGTGTGTTGGCTTCTTGTCTAGACCAAGTTTATATACATTCTTGACAAATTTATATACATATGTGCTATATATAATTGTTAACAGGATTGTAAGGATGTCATTATGATTTTTTTTAAGAATATTAAATATTTACTGATTGGAAG
The DNA here is from genome assembly GCF_004193775.1 of Glycine soja. Taxonomy (NCBI): domain Eukaryota; kingdom Viridiplantae; phylum Streptophyta; class Magnoliopsida; order Fabales; family Fabaceae; genus Glycine; species Glycine soja. The sequence continues at coordinate 16,097,506 of NC_041008.1, read as the reverse complement.
TTTAGGATGACCTACGTTACTTACAAACGACCTACAAAAGCTAATCCATACTAATTAAACCTATATTCACATTGGCTCACAGGCACCCAGCTACATTCAATCGACAGATTTAATTAAATGAGATTCTTTTTTTCTTTTTTAAGAACTAAATGAGAAAGTTGAATAAACTCAAATATGCAGAATGGTTAATAATACTTTTTTTATATAATATTTTTTTCAAACGCTAGTAAATTAAAGGTTTAATATTTACTCCCTTACGATACCATAACAGCTTCTAATTTACTATTTTATTTAATAAAACCAATATTATTTATGCTAATAAACTTAACAAATAATTATATTAAAAGACATATTTACCTTATGATTGCATAAAATTAGGATATATGACATATTGACATAATACAGTGATATTAATATACATCCCAAATGGTCACAATTCCTTCATAATCACTGCTATATATATATGTGTGTGTATTTGGTATATTTGGTTCTAATTTAAGCATATTAATTCCAGCTCAAGCAACTAATTTTTGAACGTGTAGACATCTCCACATGCGACAGGACAATGAGCATTTTGTAAATTGTAAGTTCATTCACAATCCTGAAAAGTAATAACACAAATTTAAGATTTAAAGAATTAAAATGGGTATTTTAAAAGATAAAATAATAAAATAAATTTTACTAAAATGATGAAGAACCAAAATTATATTTTAGTCTTAAAATATGAACAAACCAACAATAAAACTTATAAACTTAATCAACAATAAAATAAACACTTTCAAATCAAATCTTACTATTTCTAGGTCATCCAGTGTCAAATCACTCAACCATTATTATGTGGTGTCTAATGAAATCAATTCTTAAGTCATAACTATTGCAAATTATACTTGATTATATATTTCCCTCCCTTAATATTTAATGGAGTGCCAGTAAAAAAAATATTTAATCGAGTGAGGATAAAAAATGACTCGTGTAGAGAGAATGAAGACATTTTAAGCGATACTAAGCTAGCATAGGACAATTTAGATGAAATATCTTAATGGAATTGAAAGACCTATCTCGTTGTAAAGGATAAGCCTAATGAGTGAAATTACCTACAAAATAAATAAAAATATAATGTATGCAGTGTAGCAGGTGGGCGTCTTTTATAATTCGTCCAATACTTATTGAAGAGAATAACGTAACGCAAATATTCGTCTTAACTGCAGCAGGAAGCAAACAGATTGAATTATATTATTATTTCTCTTCTTAAAACAAACTTAATTATATAAATTTTCGAGATTGGGTATTAATCAATGATTTTTTAATGAAGAAACTTGCGTGTGTTTTTCGCACTCAAAACCTTGGAATTTCAGATAAATCACGTTGTATACCAATTGAAAATTTTAAATTCTACAAGTAGACAAAAAAGGACAATTAGTTATAGTAAAAAAAATTCCTTATTGCTAGTTTGTGTACTATTTTTTTTGTTAGCAACAAAAATATATGTATGGGGGTATAATTAAGGAATATTCCATCCAACCTATCAAAATAGAAAAGTTAAAATTACAATATTTTTTGTACAGAAATAGCTAAATTGTTGGGAGACAATTACACCCAATAAGTTAAAGATGAAACACAAATAAAAATACATTACAAAGGAAATAATGGAATACATAAAAAAGAGTATGATTTGACACCTGGCTATATATATCCACACATAAAAATGTGTCAATAAACATGTTAAATATATCACACAAGATTAAAAATTAATTTAGTAGCTAAAAATTTAAATCCCTCTAAAATTAGTGTACAAATTCAAATATTCAACTCAATAGATATGAATATTCATTCACGAGAGACTTTCTCACTACAAGTCATTATACATATAAATAATAGATAAGTTTATTTAAGTTTAAAAGATGTGTTTTTAAAATATATTTTTAAGAAATAAATAAGATTTGTTTTAAAAAATAGAAAATTATTTATTTTAAATAAAATAATTTAGACAAACACACAAGGAAAACAAAAAAAAAATACTTATTTTATTAAAAAAAAGTTTAAACAAATTCACCTAATTACTATTTTTTTCTTGTACTTGGATTGGTACAAATACAATTCTGTACAAGATTCCCTTCATAAAGAGTGGGGGTGTCGCTTCTTTCAATAATGGATATGTGTCTCTTTATTGCTCTCGCAATTGCAAAACCTTTGAAATCTCCACCTCAATGCCTTCATCCAAAAATTAGTGCAAGCTTCCCAAAAAATAATTTCAACAATTTGTAAGGCATTGGAATCTCTCATTTCAATTTTTATTTCGAAACTTAAATTGATTCTCAACAATTTTTCTTTTAATTAAAATTTTCAAACTTCACCATCATTAGAAAACTTTCATTTTTCTCTTTTGCTACATACCATCACTTGCTCGTCTTCTGACCTTCCCTTCTAAGGAACAAATATTGTCTTTTTTTTATGTTTGCATGATGAACTATTTCTTCTTGCACACCTTACAACCTTACTTGGAACTAACAAACTTGTAACATTCTCCCCACCAAAGATGTTATATTTGTGACCACAAAAGGCACAAATCTCACATTATAGTTTGGATGACACCATCGTGAAACTTCATTCTCAAACTCTTAATATTCTCAAGTTTCAACCTCATTTTTTCACCATTTCCTTACCTGAATGAACAAACACTCCATTAATCTTCAAGGTGTCAAACGTTGCTCAATTTCAACAAAGTAAATGTGTTTTGAGGCATCATAATTCATCACTCATTTGATTTAATAAATAACCTCAATTATTACTAAGGACATGTCTTCATCTCCAATTCTGTTGACCACATTAGTCTAGGAGTTATGATATTCCTTCTTCAAGTTTTCCCTCATTTTTGTACAAGTAGCTTGTACATGCCTTCTTTCTCGTAATATTAACACTTCACATTACTCATTCATATTCTGTCGAAAGTGCAATGATGATTTTGAATTTCTATTTGGACCACTTTTTTTTCCTCTTTAATTGACTCCTCCTGTGTTCATACTCCTCCATAATATACAATCTTTGTCATGGTATTCTTATTTTTCATCATTCTCTCGTTTTCTCATAAACTCGTCTAATTTCAACATACTCCTCGCTACAAACTACATATAAGAAATTAGAGGTTCAGCTCTTGGTAGAGAGGTCAATAGCATTTTGTGCTTCTCATTAGTTTGCATTCATTAATTGAAATACTAATTGGTTAAATGTATTAATGTGATCATGAAAATTCCTTCCCATATTCATTGTGTTGATAGAACTTCATCTTTAAACAAAGTCAATTAGTTAATGATTTGGATGCATAAATGCTTTAGAATTTCTCCAATAGGGAATCTTACGTTATTTACTTCAATGTGTTGTATTTGATCTAAAGACTCCTATGGTCTCATAATATTTGTTGCTCTAGATTTTTTCATAGAGATAAAAAAAAATTAATAAATTGATAAAAGAAAATAATAATTTTATAAAATTAATATACCATTATTTTATTTATAATTTTTTTTATTAATCATTAATATTTTAAGGAATATAAATAAAAATGAATTAATATGATATTAAAAAATAAAATAACATTGATACTTATTTCTTTTACATGATAATTATTGTGAAGCAGGATACAACTAATTGAATATATAGTACTCTCAACCATTTTGGATTTTACTCTAATCATCACTTACACTGAAGACCTTGCTAACTGCTACACAAGAAGGTCTTAAATGGTATTTTGCTAGATTATAGTAAAATTTATATTCCCATCAAATAAAAATATTATAACAGGACATATAATTTTTTTTACTGCATAACTAGACATATCATGAAGACCCCGTATCCGCTATTGGGCAAAGAATTCCAAACGACACGACTTTGATGTATTACTCAATAGAGGGTATTTCAGTCATATTTCTTCATTTGAGTCTGTACTACTCTATCTACACCTCACATCTTATGCAAGAAATTTAAGGACCCACATGAATAATTTTCTAATTAAACTGTCGCTGCATTTCTTCCTTTCACAAAGAAAACGCAGGAAAAACGGGAACTTGGAGTATTCATACTAATGTCTTATTGACTGTGGTGGAAACCAAACACAAAATACCAAACAATAAAAAAAGACTATGCTCTGAGACATTGAAGGTAGAGAGTACCAACCACTTCACCTTCCACACCACACTCTCCTCTAAGCCATATATCTCATGCTTAATTTTTTCATAGTAGACTCATGTAGCTTTCAATTCCTCTCCACAATCCAACAATTCCCATCTCTAATTCCTTTCCTTTTCCTGAATTAAGTTGAACATAATGGAGGAGGATCAATGTTGGATCAAGAGTAGGAGAAAGTACTCAATGAGCTCTAATCTTGACTCATCTACTAATTACCCCTCCTCCTATGATGACCACTCATCATGGGAAGAACAAGCCTTCGCAAAAGATGCAGCTAGGTCTGGTTGCACATGGCCACCTCGATCATATTCTTGTAGCTTTTGCAGAAGGGAATTTAGGTCAGCACAGGCTTTAGGCGGCCATATGAATGTTCATAGAAGAGATAGGGCAAGACTCAAGCAGCCATATAGCCCTCAGAATGAAATCCTAAGTGTTGATCTTGAGAAAATTACCACGCAACCCCTGAATTCAGTTCAGATTTCTTTTACTTCTTTGGGTTACTTATACCCATCTTCTCTTGGTGTATTGACCCATAATAACACTAACCCTAATTCTGATCCTTATTCTCATGCTCCTCCTTCACCTTCCAAGGTTTTAGTCTCATCAATCAATAAGAGAGGAAGAGAGAAACCCCAGATTCCGCTTTACAAAGGATGTCATGAGTCTTCTCCTGATCTTCCTTCTAAATCCATGTCAAATTTAACTGAAGACTTCAGATTTTGTTCACGTAGGCTCGATCCTGAAGCTGGTGTTGAGAAAAAATTGAAGGGATTGGATTCTAGGTGTGGGAGTACTGAGGGAGATGATGATAAAACGGACGTGGCTGTGAGCTTGAACTTGTTTATGAATCTAGCTCGCCCAACTGTGCAGTTTGAGACTAAGGAGAAAGATACAAGTTTCAAGAAGAGGAAAGAAGATGCTTCATCCATTCCATTCTTCCCCAAATCATGCTCTGTTGATAGGCTTCATATGCAGTCAAAGATGTTTGAATTGAGCCCTAGTTCCATAGAAGAGCTAGATCTGGAGCTAAGGCTTGGTTATAGGTCCATGGTATAGTAAGTAGTAACAGATATGAAGCACCAATATTGTTTATAAATGTAATTTTACTCTTCTGGTTTTCCTCTTGTTCCTTGTTTATTTCTTTGATACCATGTAAGGAAGATTTTCACGTTTAATATATTGGATTTGTGATAATAACAATATATGCCAATCACAAACAAGCTATAGCTCATCATGGAGTGCAAGTATAATTGATGTCTCCATCAATTTTTACTAGGATCATGTACAAGCATATAAGATATATCATGGTTCTATCATTTTTAGTAGGAACACGTGAAGGCATTTATTTAAGACACATGTAAATTGTACAACATATATTCTATTTTGATGTATAGTATATCATATGAGAAATTTAATAACTAGATAATTAGCTTACGTTGCACCCTAGCTATAGGTTAATTTCGTTTATTTGTATTAATGCCATATAGAAAATCTTTCTTGTGCCACAAATCCGGTCATAAAGATGTGTTCTGTTTACACTTTTAATTGACAGAACTTATGCAAGCAGGTTTTGTAAATCTGGTACAGAACTTAAAATGGTCTAGCAGTCCGGTTCAATAGTTCATTTTGGAAAAATGATTCTTGGACACTCTTTGAATTTATAAACATCTTGGGATAGATAGAAAAAAAAGAATAAATAAATGATTAATAAAATAATACGAAATAAAGAGAAACAAAAGATATTAGAAAGTTGTTTGTAAATAATAAATGTCTAAATATCATCCCTGTTCATTTTCAGTGTGGAAAACTGTACATGAAATTAAAGTCTCAACTTCGAGATTTCATATGTCAATGTTTGTTTGAAAATTTGAAAGATATATATTACTGTAATATGTTATGTATGGGAATTTTATTGTATGTTGCTGGAAAGAAGCTTTCCATGCATGCACTGAACATGTTTGCCATTGATGCATGCTTCTTTTATTGATTTTGCGGGCCCCCTACTTCTAAAATATCCTAAGGTGGATTTGGGTTTCCTAGAGGAAGTAACATGGAGCATAAAGGAATTTATCATATATTCTGTGTGTAAAATTTTGAGTTTGAGTATTGAGACTAGTGCATGCATGTGGGGTTTAAGGGGTGAAGGATCCTACTAAGAACTGCATGGAATATTGTGAGCCCGTTTTCCTATTCAGTACCTCACTGACAGATCACTAAAGTTACCCATATATAAAACACCTTGTTTGAGCGTTTCAAAGCCACATAAAGTCAGATACATCCCAACATTGATTCCCTTTTACTGTGTATTATTCTCTTCACACACCAGATTTGTTGCAGTTAATTAGTATCCCTTTACGCATAAAAACCATTTGCTTGCATTCTCTGTCTCACCTTTTTTCTTTTCCTAAGTCTCTTCTAAATCTATCCAAAAATTTGCCACCTACTCCAGAATCAATCTATTTAAAAAATTGGCTAGATATATTATGCTTTTGCTTCTATTTTTTTTTTTATATTCACAAGGAGAATATTATCCCAACAACTCGTTGGACCTAGCAACGCAATTTTTGTTTCTTCTTCTGTATGCATGAATTAGGTACACACACTTAATGACAAGCTCCCTGAATTATAATGTGTGTGAACTCCAACTTCCCTATGAATTAACCATAGCTAGTCGAGTCTGCTGCATAAATCGATGCAGGATGCGAGGTGACCGTAGTTAGTACTTCTTTCTGATCGATACCTTTAATATATGGGAATTTGATGGAGAACCCCTTGACTTAATGGTATCTTTTGTTTTTACCTAAAAAATTCAATTAAATACCACTTTATTTATATATACAGAGAGGAATCGAATTAATTAGTTTAAGTATAATTTTGGTAAGAATGAAAGTAATTCTTTTTTTAGTTACATTCAGAATAACTTAACGCAAATGTATATCAACATACACGTACCAAGAAAGTTCAACACAATAGATGATTAAATTTTTAAAGCATATTAATATCAATTTGATTTTCTAATCATACATATAAAAAAGTTATAACTATATTGAAAGAAACAAAGCATACTTTGATTATTTATATGCATTGGATACCTTTTCACATATAGAAATATATCTTGAAAAACCTTAGCATGCAGAGACACATATCTATTTTGTTTTTGTTTATATATATATATATATATATATATATATATACACACACAACTATTGAGTACCTATTTTTTATGTTCTTTTTACACGATCATTTTATATTTATTTTATCTCTTTTGTCTTTCCTTCTATCATATATCACAACTTTTTCAACCAACTCTTTTGCATAAGTTTAAATGTGGCCGGTGTAACTCCAAGAGTGTAAAACGCTCGTTAATTATCCTCAAATCTAGCTTATTGACACTTTTTTTTAATTACAAAAAATTAAAAACCTCTAAGAGAACTAATATTATCTATGGTCTTTGTATATAAGAAATTATTACTTAATTCATCAACATCAATAAAAGTGATTAGCTTTGTTATTTTGTTATAAATTTATTTTATTTTAATATTTATTCTACATTAAATGATTTAAGAGGTGATTATTTTTTAAATTCACCCAATAGTTTAAGAGGTGGGTATTTTTCAAATTCAACCAATAAATACACTCACTTTCCTTAAAAAATGAGTGTAATCACTAATAGATCTAACAAATAATTAAAGATAAAATATAATTTAACAATAAAGTGATCTTATATTTTTTTAATTGAAATCAAGAAAATATTATATTTTATTTCTTATATATAACGATAGGTAATACAAGTCAGGTTGTAAAGCGCATTCCAAACAAAACTACGCACAACCTCAAACACCTTACTATTATTCTTCAACTACAAACATGCTTTGCTAGACTGTCAGCTAATTTAATTCATTAGCCTCACACAACCCATTCACTCAAGCTATAAGCCCTTGGTGCGTATGAATCTCATGAATACCTTTAACTAGATTAAAGCACGGATGGGAAAGACAACAACCTTTTATTAGGAGACTCACAGTAGCTTTAGAGTCAGAATAAACTCTTATTCTATGAAATCCTCTCCCCAAGCCAATCTCAACTCATATAAAATCCCCCACAACTTCCCCTAACTTTATTGGCACATGTTTGTCTGAATTATAGTGCTTGTTTTTATTAATTTTCTGTTGACATTTTAGTTTAATTAGGTCTTGTACAAGCTACTGTTGTCTTTATTTAATTCATTTTAAATGATAACACATAAATTAAGAAATATAATTAATATCTTTTTTATATAAAAAATATTATCTCCTTCTTAATTTTATGATAAATGTATAAAATATTTAAAAATTACATAAAGATAAAGATGTAAATACAATTATATATAGTAATTAATATTATCTTGAATTTCTAAAAAAATACTTAAAGAGTATAACTTAATTTTTGCACAACTTAATGATATATTTATATTAATATTATTTGTTTTGAAATAGATATACTATATAATATATGTTAACTTTAATTTCATACTTTAATATTCTATGACATGATAGTGTATAGTGTTGAAAATTGTATATTTTGTCATTTGGTAGGTACCCAACTTGTACGTCTTACACATTATCTAATGATCATAATCAAATTGGGTTCGAGTTCAAAGGAGAGTAAATTGTTATCTTAGTCCTAAAAGTATATAACATTGTTACAATGTTAGTTCCTAAAACTAATTTTTGTTCAAATCATCAATTTTTAAAAATATAATATATTAATATTTTAGTCCAAAATTTAAAAACCGTGTAACTTAGAAACTAATTAAAATATTGACATGTATATATGTTAATATTAACATATGACGTAGCTATTTATTGTCACTTTAATCCTTAAATATATGTTATATTATCACTTAAATCGGATAATTTTTTAATTTTAGATTAAAATATTGACAAATTATACTTTTAGATACTAATGTGACAATCATATACACTTTCAAGGACCTGAATCATGTTTTATCCAAATTTTCGAATTAGATAGGGTTGAATTTAAACTTGTCCCAACTCTTCTTTTGGATATACCACAATAACATATAACGTACTCACCTTGCTGTTTTTGTTTCTCTCAATTCATTTTGCACTTGATAAGAAGGGGTTGAGAAATACATGGTTAAATATACAGGGGAAATACATGTAACTGGGATTGAGGGTTTAAAATCGAGGTTTGTCTTCTTTCGAAGAAGTGATCGTTGGGACGGAGATAGCAATAATGTTTTGGGAGCATTTGCAGAAGTGCACATGTGAAGAACTTGAATTCGAATTTTAGAATGCGACCATAGATAACAAGAAGAATATATGTTGTTTTTATGAATTTGCGTGGGAATTCTACGTTCAGCAAATCTTTAATTTGTTAACTCAAAATTATTGTTTTGGTGAATTGAAATTTACAAATAGACATTCCAGAATATTGGGAGTTGGTATTGTCTGGGATTTTATTATTTATACTTAATTATGTTTTTTTATGCAGTACTTAGTTAGGTTTTGACAAAACTAATTAAGAGTATTATTGCATGGGAGTGGTTCCTTTGATCACGAGCTCACTTAGACACAACCAATACAATTTCTTCAGAGATAATGTTGTTGACGTAAATTTTACTTATTTTTTATATTTTACATTTTGACTTAGTTACATTGTTAGTCACCATACTTTAATTAGTCTACATATTTTGGTCTCTCTAATTTTAATTATTTAAATTTAATCCTTATAATTTTCTAATTGTTTAAATTCAGTCTCTCACCCAAAAATTCCATCTAACAATTAACAAAAATATAATAAAGGGATGCTGTATAACTTATAAGTATAAATTTATAAAAGAAATCTATAAAGATTTTCACAGAAATCGAAATAAAGAAACAAAACATGACTTGTTATATTTTATACATTTTGTTTTCCATTTATATAAAGATTTAATACATTTTTATGTTGCTAATTTATACAAATCAATAATATGTACATCACTGACCCATTTTCTGTTAATTATTGAATGAAACTTTGATGTGGATACTTAATTTAAATTATTGATGAACTATAAGAATAAAACGTAGTAGTTAAAATTAATAGAACTAATAAACTTAATTACAAGTAAGGTAAAATATAAGAATAAATTTTTTAAAAAAATTAAACCTTTATAATCCTTATTATAAAATGTCAAATTATTTGATAGGACAAGAAAGGAGGAAGAAACCATAATTTTTTGTAGTATGAAAGAAAATGGAATAAAAATCAATGTGTAAACTCAATCTCCAGGGGTCAGTTCTTTGTGGAATATTCTCCATAAACTAAAATTAGTGTCTACATAAATTAAAATAAGATTTTGGAAAAAAAATGAGATAAATTTTTAGCTTATACATAAATTAATTTTAACTTATAGAAAATGTTTTTTTTTTCATTTTATTCCCTTTAAATGCTTATATGGAGAAGTTTATTCAAATAAAACTTTAATTTTTTTTCTGAAATTATCTTTACAACTAAACTACCTTTGATTATGAAAAAAAATGTACGGATTAACTATACAAGAAACGTTGTCGATCTGTAGTATTATTGCAACACCGAAAATCATAATAACAGAAGACAAAATGAATTTTTATATGGAGTACAGTTATTAAGTTGTTTGCGTCAAGTAAACCATATTAATTCGTTAACTTCAATAGCAACGACGGGTCCAATGTTATACGTCTGCTAACTAACTTCAATATGTAATATATCAGTATGAGTGGTAAGATTATCAAACTAATGAAAATGATAGAAAATGACAACAGAACTTCATCGATCCATTGGTATTATATTATATTGTATAATTTGATAAGCCGATCGAGTTCACATAATGGTAATATCATGAAAGTTATTTCGTTCATATCTTATGGCATATTAAGTCAAAATTTCACAATATTTTAGTTCTTAATTTGCTTTCATTTGTTTCGCGCAACCTCTGTCCCAATGATCTTTCATTACAACATAATCAATTATATGGAAGACAATTTAAAGGGAAAGATAAAACATATATAATCTAGCGTGATTATTTCTGATATTATAACTTGCTTTTCAGTTAGAAATGACAAGTGTACGTATTTGTGTGGAGATCGACCTTATGATGGATATAATAAATATTTTAAATTATTATAACCTTATAATTTTAATGAATTAATATTTATTTTATGGATGAAATTATTATTTTTGTTATAATTATGTATAATTTTTACTTAATTTTATGTTGAGTTCAAAAAATAAATGAGAATAAAAAAAATTTATTTAATGTGTTACTAAACACTTGGGATTTCAATATCGATAAATAATTTATCATGATTATTATTTTTTAAATTATCCAAAAATATATGAGATTAAATAATTTTTACTTGAAATTTCAATTTAGCAAGTTATAATAAATTCAGTCCAAATATAAAAAACAATTATTATTTTCTCCATTTTTTATTAATAAAAAAAAAGATAGGAACGAAGATGGACAAGATGGGAAAATTCGATTCCCAAAAGAGGATGGAGATGAATCTAATTTTTAGATCCAACAGGGATTGGGGATTCGTGGAGTTGTGGGCGGGGGTTGGGGAGTCTAATCCTATCCCTTGTTGTCATGTCTATTTTCGGTCGTTCTTTTTAATAGTAAATTCTTTATTAATAAAATTGAAGAAATAGTTAACTTGTATTACAATTTTTTGTCATTTTTGTTTTGAGTATGATATGCAGATTTGAAGAAACTATAGTAGCATCATCATTGCAAAGCATAAGATAAAAAATGTAACATTGGAAATATATATCATTACTCATTGGAAAACAAGTTCTATACAATGGGAGCAGCAGAAATTAAACAAAAGTAGAGATTTAGGCAAGATACAGATGCTATGAGCGGCAAAAAAATTTATAGAAAGGAGACAAAATATAACGGATTTTAGTAAGGCCAAAATAATTTATCTAATAGTTTGTTAAGTTTAGCTTAAAATTATTTTAAAGTTAGTTAAAATGCACTAACTGATTTACATTATCATTTATTGAATCATAATATAATTATATGTGGATTATCATATATATATATAGTTTGTTGACTTTTATATTTTAGATAATTTCCAATTGATTGACTACAGGGACGGATTTGTGGGGGCAAGTAGGGGCTTCCCTCCCTCCCTTAAACCCCTTTTAATGTTATAATTAATAGTTTTATTAAAAGATATTTTAAATAAAAATAATATACTAATTAATAATATATATATATATATATATATATATATATATATATATTAGTTCAAGTAAAAAATATATATATATATATATATATATACTAATTAATAAATCTGATAATATATATTATCACTTACCACTAATTATATACTAATTTTTTTAATAATATATCTTATAACTAATTATATTCTAATCCAAAGTGATATATATACAAGTAATTAATAGATATGATAATAAATAATATCTCTATGACTTTTTATTAATTTTATTATTTAGGCTAACTATGATTTAATTGGTGTATTATTATAAGTATCATATATCTATCTATATATCTAATTAGTAACATTAACTATTATTAACATTATATTAATTATAAATATATATATATATATATATATATATATATATATAAAATAGTTGTTATTAAATTTGATGAATTTTAGTTATTATATTTAATAATTTTGTTCCTCTTTTTTATTGTGAGATTATTGTTGTGTATCCTATGTAATTTTTATTGAGCTTGTAAAATCCAAAAGTCTTCCAAAATTTGAAATAAAAAATTAATATAAATAAACTTGTTTCTTTCGTTATCATTTGAAATAAAAATTAATTTTAAATTTATGTCTAAAACTAATAAATAATTTTATAAAAGATATTATTTACTTGAGGTTAGATGCTTAACTAATTAAACTAAAATAAAAAATTCAGCCTCCCGTTTGATGAATTTCTGGATCTGTCTCTGATTGACTATAAAAAATTATTATTATGTGTGTTAACTTAATATGTATTAATAAATTTAATTAAAAATAATGTATGAAACAATGAAAAAAAAAACATTGTATTATCATCAAATTATGGATTGTTATATTTCAGATAATCTATATATTTTTATTAAAAAAAAAGATAATCTATATTTTTTTAATTGATAACAATTTTTTTACTCTTGTGTATGTTTTGTGTTGAGGATAATTATCCTAATCATATATGTTATAAGATTTGATCTTGCGATAGTGGTAATACAAACATCATTTCTTGTGGTAATTAACCAAGTGACGAATGTCTGTATAAATAAGGAAATATTTGTAACCAAAATATTTGTATTTTTAACACTTCTTGTGCAGTATGACTATATATATAAAAGAGCCATCATAGTATTGACAATTAATGAGTTTTCCACAGTGAAAATGCAAAAACACTGTTGAAAAAGACTCGACGGCTTTTGGGAAGGAGTCATTGGAAACGAAATATTCCAATTTCATTATTTTCATGGATGAATGATGGTTGGATCAAATGGATGGATTTTCAGAGATTGAATCAAATAAATTATTAATTAATGAGGTTATGAAATTAATCAAGGATGAGGGGAATAATAAGGGTAAGTTGCAAGACATGGAAATGGGGATGATAAGGCTGACAACGAGGGATAAGGTTTAGGCCCAAAAACATTTCTAAATTATCTAACCAATATTTCATATGGGCCAAGACGGAAAAAAGTACAACAAAGTGGGGCCTGCTTTTCTCAGCTCCTGCAATGCTCTTCTCACCCTTTTCATTTTTCAAAATGAAGGAAAAGTTAGTCTTGCTCCTGTCTCATTTCCTACACCCGTTTCCAACCCCCTTACTCATCAAACACACTCCCTCTTTTCATTTCCCACACCCCCTTCCCCTTGACTCCCTTCCTTTGGTGCTATTAACCTTCCTGTCGCACCATCATGAGAGCTTTTCACTACTAGCAAATAGATTTTTAACATTGGTTAAGGACTTTCAATATCGATTATTAATCGATGTTGAAACTACCAACATTAAAAGTATCAACGTTAATATCGATTTTTGAAAACCAATGTTAAACTAAACAATACAACATTGATTTTCTAAAAAACCGATGTCGTATAGTAAGAAATAACAAAAAAATGTAAAATATGTATATAAACCAATATCGGCTTTTAGAAAAATCGATAGTGTGGTTTACTGACAAAAACCGATGTTGTTTTAAAAAAAATTTTAATATCCTTTTTGTTTTTCTAATTATCAATTGTAATTATACATAACACAGCTTATCATTCAAAGTTGTAAAAACTCTAAAAATAAACATAAGCCATCCTTGAAAAGAAATAAATGAAAAGTAAATGTAATAAAATTAGAATATGTAGTATATTTTATATAATAAATTGTCTATCCACAAAATGATAAGTTGATAAAAAGATCCCTAGTAGAAACATTCCAAGCATCATTTTCCACAAAATATACCACCAAGAGTTATTATAAACAAAAATTTACAAATATTAGCATAGTATAATGTACTTAAATTACAAACAAATTCAAAATAAAACAAAGTTAGATATTGTATCTAGGGACTCAAAAATAATTTGCATTCCAACTTCCAAATTTTGTGATTCTGCAAAAGTCTTCCATCCACAGCCAATTTTTAGAAACTTCCTCCAATGATTATAAACAATCATGCATTCCATAATCTCTTCCAAATTCAGATGGATAAATTTTGCGCCTTTCATAAATAAGTACATAGTACTCGTCACATCCTGAAATTAACATTAAGTTCATCTTAGATATGTATATGATTTTAAAATTTGACAGATAGAGGTGTTTTTGTACTAATTATATACAGTGCTAAGTTACACCAAACTACTGCAAGTTATTTTGTAGTTATTTAGTAGGACTTTAAAAGTGGTTGAGTTAGGAATTTGATGGTAGAAGGAGTGTCATTTATGATAGGCGTTTGGTTGAGAGCTACTTTTGAAGATGGTCAGAAAGAAAACACTCTATCCAAAATAGGTCATGGTTACTTGATGATTACCTATGAGTCCATAGAAATCTCTGAGTTTTGCCCATCTAGCCAGTATAGTTGCATTCGTCAGATCTTGGCTATATGTAATAGAGTGTATGTTGTCATTATTGTCTTACAGATGTCAAGTATGCTCTAATTGATCCTTCCATCTTACAGCAAAAGTCATACTCACTTCACCATAAGACTACATTTAAAATAAACTAATATAAGAAATGCTGATGTATTATATCATGTCATGTTTATTTGAGAATAGTCTTGAAATTTCTAACCCGATCCTTAATATGAATTGTGTTGAACATTTTCTCTAGTTTTCTATTAATCTTCATCATTATTCCTCTATTGAACATTCATCGTTCCTAAACTCCATTTACAATATAAAAATTACTAATATTAAATGGTCAAGCATAAATAAACACATAAAAAGAATAACATCTCAATAAGCTTAGTATACAATTGTATCAAAAATCTATTCTACACATATAAACATAAATAGAATATATTTTCTCACTTCATCCACAACATTTGTTTTGCCTTAAATCTGTTCAGCTAGAAACTATTAATCCAACATTGTATAGTCTCTAATCTAAAATTACCCTTTGACTTAAAAGCTAGAATTGCTTAAAAATAAATATGCATGTCTACCTAGTAGTAGTAAACCAAGAGATATGAGATTGGTCTAGTGCATGCCACGGAGTTGTAAGACACAATGCATATACCCATTTTTGAAAACCAAGAATGATATTCCTATTTTCAAAGTATCAATTTTTTGCTTCAAGTTAACAACCCTAATATCATCTTGGGTTTGTGACAGAGGATCGAACATTTTAACCTAAAGTGCATGAGGATTCTTACCTAGTGAAATAGGTCGACGCACAACTGTACCATGGTTGGCCGTTAGATGGACTAACCATTCTCTGCCAATGTTCTTTGGTTGGGTGTTAGGTGGAGGTTGTTCTTCTACTAACCTTGTCTCTATTTTTGTGTTTTGAACCATCGTGAACAGATATGAGTGTCGATGAGTGAAATAGGCAGATAAATGCACAAGCTATATATTCTATCCAACGTAAATGATGGTGTAGAATAAGAAAAAAAATACAGGATTCATTAGTGGACTAATTCATAGTATTAGAGTAAATTGATGTTATATAATGTCTACAATAATGAATATTTAATATTATATAACAAAAAAGTAATAAATTTATAAATTGATAATTAAGTTTGCAAAATTAAAAAAATAAGGCGACCTCATGACAACCTCACGCCATGTCTTCTCCCTCACATGGCGACAGTGCCACGGTGTCTCCACCAACACTAAGCAACACCACCCAAAGCACAGGGCAAACTATTTAAGTTGCCACCCAAAGCACAACACAAAATAACACTACATGACGAGTTTGTTAATTTAAGTTGCCAAAGGTAAGAGAAAGACATACCTCATCGCCGAGACCGACACCAACACCGATAGCTAGCACAAGTGGGAGATTGAGACCGAGAGCAAGTGTGAGTGGGAGTAATATATCGAGTGCGAGCGAAAGCAAGTGTGTTGAGAGGAGGAGTTACAACACCGCGGAGGAAGTGAGAGCGTTAGGGTGAGAGTGAGGAGAGTGATAATGGGCACGAGAAAAACAATTATATATATATATACGAAAAACAATGTCGATTTTTAAAAAACTGATGTTAATGTAGTTACGTTAACATCGATTTTTTAAAATCCAATGTTAACCTTGTAAAGTTAAAAACCAAAGTTAACAAAGCCACGTTAACATCGGTTTTCCGAAAACCAATATTAACAAACTCATTATATTTACAATTATGCCACTGTCTTTTTGTTAACATCGATTTTCATCAAAATCGATTTTCATCGATTTTCGTAGTAGTGTTGTCGTCGTGGCACTCATTTCTTCCTACTGCATTTTCAATCTTGCCACCCCCACCATGAGAGTTTTGTTGTCACCAATAAGTGTTTCTTTTTCTTACCTTTTAAATTCAGCAAAGTCACGATTCTGTTATGTACTCGTACACAATGAAGTTACAATTTTGTCGTGTATGTATTTAAACCTAAATACATAGCCAAATCGTGGTTTTTTTTTTGTAGTGGACAAGATAATTACTTTTGGCCTATTTCCTAATTGATAATTTTTTATGCCAATAAGATGTTGATTAACTTAAGTTTTCCTTGTTTTCTAGTTCTTAATTAGGATTTTAATTGTTTTTCTTAATTAGAATTCTTATGCCTATGACTCTTTGTACTTTCAATTCCATATCAATATGATAAGAGTCTTCTACTTGCATTGATCTTCTTCCTTAAATAAAAAATTAAGAAGTAAAGATTCTCATGCTTCCTCCAATAAACAATTGCAAGACATGACCTCCCCGCATAATTTCTCTAATGCCCCAACATAAGATATATGATTCTTTTTTTTATAATGACAATAGGAGGGGGGAGAGGATATGAATAAGAGAAATATGCTTGATATATCAACTTAGAAGTATGATTGCAATCTATATGTTTGAAGTTGACAAGGACTAGTTCGTGAAACATTCCCCCAAAAAGTTGTATGTTTCTATATTTTAATTACAAGTAAAAGGATTGGAGGAAAATGTTACAAGTTTGATTCTCCCTCTAACAAAAAATTAATAATTAACATTTTTCGATAAAAAAATTACAATCATTCAATACATAATAATTCGGGATGGGGGGACATATGTAGGGGGTAGAAATACGAGGATAGAGAACTCAAGTATAAAAGAAGACTTGACATATAACAAGTGACCTTTTGGTTAAAAATTTAACAGTGAATTGATGAACTCAAGATTGAAGGCATTGAAATTCAACAATGAAGGCATTGATTCAATGGTTTGTCATTATTAAAAAGGTAGAGAATGTAAATCTGGATTGATACAGTCAGTTTGATCGATCTAATTGCAAACCATAGGTATGAACGAGTTAAGTTATCTATCAGATCAATCATACAATCAACTTGGTGGAAATTGCTCTAACCTGACTGATTTTTGGAAGACATGATTTGCATTGCTCTTACACAAGAAGACTTTAAAGTTGTTGTACCATCTTCTCATGGGGCCCATAGAGGTAGTTTTGCAATGCAACTTACAATTACACTAACATAATACTTTAGTAAATATAAGCCACAAATAATATATATATATATATATATATATATATATATATATATATATATATATATAATTCGTATTATATTTTTTCACACTAATTCATGTGAGTCATTTACTGACCCACTGATTTGATCATTAACCCAATGGCTCAATGTGTTGATTGGGTCGATTACCAGTTTGATTTTTAAAACTATGATCTCAGTCAACAAAGATACTTAAGGAATGTTTTTATAATGACAATTAATTTTTGAAGCACTCTCTAACATGAAGCCAAAGAAATGAAGACATGAGCGATCACTTCAAGACGTTAGTCAAGAGTCTTAGGCATATTTTTGTAAACTCCTTACTCATCAACTAAGCCATGCTACAATGATCCAATTTGGGGCTTTAAATTGAATTAGGATAATTAAATTGAGTGACTAATGATTTAATATAACTAAAATAGGCTTAAGGACATACAACAAGTTATTAGGGGCAAATTGAGTCGTAAGACTCAAGTTTAGAAATGAGAGACTCAAGTCCTATGAAACTAGACTCAAGCTTGGTTGGGCAAACTCGAGTTTGTACATTAGCTGCTCGTAAAGACTTGAGTTTAATTTTAGTTTGAAAGACTTGAGTCCCAATAGCTTTGGAAGCCTATGGACTTATTTTTTAAGATAATTTGATTCTAATCAATTGTTGGGTAATCAACGCTCCCACAAATAAAATTATCCACACCCACAAAGGATTGTGAGAACACAACAAAGATTATATCATATGAAAAATAATAAGAAACACAAGAATTTAACGTGGTTCAGAACCTCTTGCCTACGTCTACAGAACCGTCTCAAAAATATTTTCTTATCACAAAAAATGATTACTAGATTGTAACCCACCCCAAATAGTGTATCACTCTACAAATTCGAATACCCCACTTAATGGTTATAAGAAATGATAACACTATCACACAAAGATACTTTTCTCTCAACAAAGTGACTTTGTTTCACAATCTCTCTTCTCACACACTCTATCTTCATGTGTTGTGTTTCTTCACTAATTCTCTTCTCTATTTATAATGAAAATTGCCACCAACTATAATAAATAAGCTCTCTTGGAAGTTAAAACAAAAACAACTTTCAATGCATCCATTCAACTAAGGTTCATCTAGTAAAATGCAATCTTTCACTTTGCATTTATGCCATCTAAACCTTAGTAATAAAAATCCAATTTCCAATATGCATGCACCTTATCTTTTGGCTTGAAACTCTACAATTCTCCCTTTCAAGCCAAAAGGGAAACATCATTCAATCAATTTGAAAGTGAACAAACTCCCTCTCTAATGGAAGTATCTCCCAACACTTTCACAACATTAGAAAACTTCACTTTCTTCTTCACTTTGCTATCATGGTTCCTCTTCAAGACTTGACCATCAAAATAGCAAATGTTACCTTTATTTTTCTCTCTCGCAACACCAAGTGTCTTCCTTTGTACACTTTGCATCCCTACTTTGAACCAACATATTTGTACCCTTGTAATGTCATCTCCCCTATAGAAATCATATAGACAATAACAGAAGGTACAAACTTCATATTTGAGAAAGTTCGAATAGCACCATCATGGAGCTTTATCCTTACACTCCCTATGCCTTCAACCTTCATTTTCCATCATTTCCTAACTTGAAATGGCTGAATTCTCCATCAGTTTTCAAAGTATCAAACATCTCTCGATCTCTGCAAATGTGCTTTGAGGCAGCAGAATCCATCACCTATTTTGTTTTAGCAACCTCATCGTTTGTTTCCAGAAACACATCATCTTCAACACCTTTTACTACATTAGCTTTGGAGTTGACACCATCTTTGTTCATATCTCTTAATTTTTTCAAGTCCTCCTTCATTTGTTTGCACCTCACTTGCGCATGACCATTCTCACCGCAATAGTAACATTGAATGTTACTCATATCTCATTGTGGACGCGATTGTGATTTCGATCTTCCTCTTGGACCATCATGTCTCCTTGAATGATTTCTCTCTCGCTCAAACTCCACCACAACTATTGCATTGTGTTCATCATCAACATTTTCAGTTCTCATCATTTTTTCATTTTCTCTAAGAGCGGTAGTCACATCATCCAAATTCAAAGTTAATTTTCCCACAAGTAAGGTTTGAACCAAAGCTTTGAAGGACCTTGGTAGTGAGGCCAACAACAACAACGCCTACTCCTTATCAGAGAGTTTATCATCTGCATTCAACAGTTGACTGACTAGCTGATTGAACTTGTTGATGTGGTCATGGAGATATCCTCCCATCTCCATTTTGAGTTGATATAATTCCATCTTCAAACAAAGGCGATTGGTTAGTGACTTTGACACATAGATATTCTCAAGCTTCTCTAACAAGACCTTCGGTGTTGTCTCTTTCAACATGTTGTGTTTTATCTCAGGAGCAAGGGCTAGCCGAATCGTGCTCACAACCCTCCTTTGGATCTTAGTCCACTCGGTTTTATTTATAAAAGGTGGTCTTTCATCTTTTAACGCCTGATCAAGACCTTGCTGCACCAAAATATCTTGAATAGTACTCTACCAAATCATAAAATTTATTTTCCCATCAAATAATAGTATCTCAAAACTTTATGTGCTCTCAACCATAACTCTGATACCACTATTGGGTAATCAACGCTCTCATAAATAAAATTACCCACACTCACAAAGGATCGTGAGAATATAACAAAGATTACAAAGTAGGAAAAATAATAACAAACACAAAAATTTAACGTGATTCGACACCTCT
Source organism: Glycine soja (assembly GCF_004193775.1). Taxonomy (NCBI): domain Eukaryota; kingdom Viridiplantae; phylum Streptophyta; class Magnoliopsida; order Fabales; family Fabaceae; genus Glycine; species Glycine soja. Next base: position 16,076,407 of record NC_041008.1, on the reverse strand, counting down.
TGGACCATCATGTCTCAAAAATATTTTCCTATCACAAAAATGATTACAAGATTATAACTTACTCCAAATAGTGTATCACTATACAAACCCGAATACCCTACTCAATGGTTACAAGAAATGATAACATTCTCACACAAAGACGCTATTTTCTCAACAAAGTGACTTTATTTCACAATCTCTCTTCTCACGCACTCTCTCTTCATGTGTTGTGTTTCTCCACCAATTCTCTTCTCTATTTATAGTGAAAATTGTCACCAACTATAATAAATAAATCCTCTTGAAAATTGAAACAAAAATAACTTTCAATTCATTCATTCAACTAATGTTCATATAGTAAAATGTAATCTTTCACTTTGCATTTAAGTCATCTAAACCTTAATAATAAAAATCTAATTCCCAATATACATGCACCTTATCTTTTGACTTGAAACTCTACATCAATCCATTAATCAAGTATATCTTTTTGCAATATACAAAAAAAAAGTTTTTATCATTCAGAAAACTCTAACTTTGATTAATCCCACGGAAAAATAGGTTAAGAGTTTTCAAAGCTTTTGAGATTGAAAATCATTACCTATCAAGTTTTATTAATTAAATTTTAAAACTAATCTTCTGTAATCAAATTGAAGTTTTCTTTTTTCCCTGATAATCTTATCTAATACATTGGGATTTTTTTAATATCTTTTCCAAGTTAATGAATCCCTATATAAAAAGCTTTTCTATTGAGAAAAAGAAACCAAGTGAAAACCAAGTAGAAATTAAGAAAGTATAAGTCCAAATCACAAGAGAATTAGTGTACTGTTAATAGAGAATTAGTATTTAGATCATGGTGTGCGTGCTTGGTAGATGGAGAGAGTGATAGTGCTCATGTGTGATTTTATTTACTTTTGAGAAATTATACTTAGCCAATTGTGTTGTTTCAAGGGAGTATTCTTGGAGGTTTCTAATTGAGATATAGGTTGAGGCATCCCGGGGTTCGTTTGTCAAGGGGGTTACTTTTAGTTTATCTTCATATTCACTAGGCTGTGTGATTCTAAAGGACTAGGTCTATGGTTCATATAGGAGTGTCCTAGGGTTTAGGTTGTCTGGCGTAATGACATAATCAATTTCTTGCTCTATAACATTGACTTAATGAAACATCTCAAGTGTCATGAGGATGACTGCACATAGGTCAAGTTCACCGAATTAGGATAAAATATTAGTGTATTCTTTTTATCCCTTAAACTTTTTAATTACTTGTTTTAATTATTTGTGCATAGATTGTGTTAGAGTTTTGGGATTTAAATCAATTCCAATTCTTAAGTTAGTCCAGGTTATATAGTAGGAATACACAAGTCAAGAACACCCCTACTCGTTACTAATAATATTTTTTTTTTCTATCCTTACATATTAACGTTGGCTTATATGTGTAAGCTAAGTTGTTATTAAATGCCAGTCTCTATTAATCGACAAAAACAATTTAGTAATGACACTTTTAGCGTGACAGCCTCGTGGCCATTTCTTAGTTGACGGTAAATTTAATTTAGGCAACGTCCTTGCATGAGTAGTCGTCACTAATATGCGAATTTCTTGTAGTGGATCTTGTTACTATAGTTTGGCCTGTATACTTTTGGACGGATAAAATCTGACACACCACATTTGACGACTTATATGGTTGGTTGAAAGTTAAATGTGATTTAATATGTGTCCAAAATTTCATAACCAATGGTGGGATTGGTCAAGTTGTTAGTAAGTTGGTCTTGAGAATGAGTACAGGAATATCTCAAGCGAGTGGTCCTTGATTCGACTCCAGTGGAAAATAATAATTCTTGAAAAGGGGGTGAGTTGGTACAAATTCCTGTAGAACTATCTCTAAGGAAATCGATAAAAATATATATTTCTAAAATGCCATAGCTATCATCATATCCTATCACTATGCTATAGATTTTACATAAAGCAACGATAGATTCATCTGTAGCAAGTTGTCATTTTAGTAACAAGAAAAATGAAAGATAAGAAGATCAGATAATAAATTAAACTATTTGATTAAAGAGACTCAAACACCATTCGAACAAACCACGTAATTTAAATACGTAAACTTCCATATAATAAAGAAAATGGATAGATTTCATCAAAGCACTGGAAAAATAATTATTTACATTTCTAAATAAGAATAGCTTTTCTATTTCATAACTTATGATAGATATATATCCCCTTCTTGCTAATGAAGAGTTTTTTTTTTTGTGAAATGCTAATGAAGAGTTTAATACCCTCACAAGTGGACCAAAATGTTTATTTAATTTTTCACTTCTCAAATATATCGTTGCATTACTAAAAAAAATATCGCAAATGACAGCTGCTACTGTGATAAAAGGTTAGCTAATTCTTTGAAGACACAATTATTGTATTTGCGTACCACACAATACAATGAGCATATACCTAAATTAACTTTTACCATCAGGGAAAACATTTTTTTAGCTTTTCATTGAGCGTAGGAGCACAACTTAAAAATCATATAAATGCTTATTGATCCTCTCAAGGCAATGTAAAAGGAAATGTCTTGTAGAATAACTGAACGAGTAATAAACATGCATCTGATTAATATTTTATTCAATCAGCTTTAGGGTTTTCAATTAACTATTTTTAAAATCATACGTTCTAAGTTGAAAACTATAATACTCAGCTGACATAATAAAAAATGGCAAAAAACTCGTATATGCTTAGCTTCTGTAGTTTTCCAAGTTGTCTATAAATTTTGTCTCAGCCAATCTGTGTTGACCACAGTTTCATAACACAATTTCTTCCTTCTTTTAGTGAAATTTATGTCTTATTGGAATTTCCCCTTCACTTTGCAAAGAAAGATGGAGTTCAATTCCCAAAACCCTAACCAATCTGAGATAAGATGGAGCTCAGATGATCAGGCTGGTCCTGGACAAGTAAAATATTCTTGTTCCTTTTGCCAAAGAGGGTTCTCAAATGCACAGGCCCTAGGAGGCCACATGAATATCCATAGAAGAGATAGGGCTAAACTCAAACAATCTGCTGAGGAAAAGTTGCTTTCTTTGGACATCTCAATCAAAACCACTGGCGATCCAAATGACCCTTCTGATTTGGAAGAGAAATTTTTGTTTCGGCTGGGTGCTGGTGAAGAGAAGCAAGCAAGAAACCATAAATATCCATTCAGTTTTCCTCACAAAGATGATCATCATGGTCATGTTCCACAAATTCCCCATCTGCCTTCTTTTGAGGAGAAGACAGCTGAATTAGACCTCGAGCTGAGGTTAGGGCTTCATCCTCAGGAGTCAGCAACATTGAACACTAGATCGTTCTTTTGAATAAAGTTTCCAAGTGGAAGATCAGCGAAAAGTGGCTTTTATTTCATACCTAGCTCTTCTTCCAACTTATCTACAAAATATATATATATATATATATATATATATATATATATATAAAGGTAATATTTGATTATGTTTAAGAATTTAATTTTGATGCAGTATTGATATTCTTTTCACTCACAGTACTGTATCAAAATTAAATTCTATATATAAATATATGTCTTGTTATTAGTTCAATAATGGGAAGCTATCATGTGAACTTTTATGTTAATATTGCTTTTTGTATTTTTCTGCTAGCTGTACGTTGTAGCAGATGGGTTTGCATGTGATTTTCTTTTTGTCTTACTTTTTATTCTTTTGGGGTAATTACTGTTGTTATATCTATAGTATATACTGTTTCTGTAATCATACAACTATTATTTGAAGTTGTTGTGGTTCGGTTATTATATATATATAAGAAGTTATATGTTGGTTTCGAATTATGATTCTCCCAAGCAATTTTCGTTTTCTAGCTAGTTTGATATTATATTGCATGTTACAAAATCAATTTCTGTTATAGCATGAATCATAACAAACATCACAACATTTAGTACAAAATGGTTTGAAGGAACAAGAATTAAAGGAAGATAACTCAGATTCATCTAAGCAATTCACTTAAGATCTATTGAGTAAAGATGAGAACTACTAAATTGAATATACACTACTAAATTGAAAATATATTTGATAAAAATGAATTTAAAGAAAGCAAAACGGACCTGTACAATTATCCATCTTTGGACATCTCATTGTAGAAGAGATAGGGCTAAACTCAATCAAAGTTTCTTTTAGTGGAACAGCATGACATACGGACCTGTACAATTATCCATCATTGTCGTCTGAGTTAAAAAGTTTTAAAGATGGACACAACTTGATTTCTTCTCCTTCATAATTGAAACACGTTAATGTCATCGAAGTTAATTTGCTGATAGTCCATAATCTTCTTATAACTTAATTTTGCACGCATAAATTGTATACCAATTCTATTTAGAATTCTAAAAGGGCCTTGTGAAAAATATTATCTGCAAAATGAACCTATACACGATCTCTTTCCTTGAAACTTGCATCTGGCTTTTACAATCTATCAGCTCATGCTCAATTCTTATACTTTTCATTTTGCTCAAAAAATTTCTCTTGAACCTTTCGGGGTAGACTTGGAATTTTTTCACTCTCTTTTTAGCATCACTGCTATAAGATGATAGTTAATGGGAATTTGAGTTAAGTCTAGAGAGCTTATACGATTAGATCCAAATACCTCCTTGAGGGAAAACTTAATTTGCAGTCTTACTTTGAGATCCAATTGTGGCAATTAAAGATCGCATGTTCTAGTCTTTCCTTCACTAATTATCTTCATGCATTAACTTAGCTTCGAATAAGAACTTATTTTTGCCTATACACTTATTAATGATGTGATGATGAATTAAGTAGAAGGGCGATATAATTATAGCTTATGTAGTACGTACTAGATAAATACATGTACTTTGCTTAGACTTTTAATATTTTCAGTATTATAATTAGTAATTTACTTGGATTAAAATATAGAGACATATAAAAATGGTTCTATAAAATTAGAAAAAGTACAAATGAAGGAGTATATTTCAGAGAAAAAAATTACTTTGCTTCCATATCAACTAACTTTATTTTTTAATTTTCTAATAATAAAATATTAATTTATTTTATTCATTTAAAACTAACATAATCTCGTTGTGAAAAAAGACAAAATATTCAGAATTTATGAATGTCACGTTTTATTATATTTCTAACAACTAAATTAGACTAAAATTTTAACACCTATACTGCAATAATAAATTTTATAAATTTCTTTGGTCATTTTGTTCCATTATAACAAGGTACACATTAAAACATTCATTAATAACATCAAACAAAAATATCACAATTCTATAAATAAACATAATAAATATTATATTTATATAGAAAAGCTTATAAATGTTTGATAAATAAGTTTTTCTCAGTAGCTTCTAATATTTTTTTTAAAACATTATTTAAAGTATAATATTTTAAATGTTAACTTTTAACTTCTAATTTTTATATTTTTTTATTTTATTCCTTAATATTTATTAAATTTTCTTATTACAATTTTTAAATAAAACATGGTTTTATTATTTATGTTTCTTTCAACTCAATCTTCCTCCCAATTTTTTATATTACATTTATTTTATCCATTTTACTATTTATAATACTTAATTTATTATTTCAACATTATACTTCATGAAATTCTCAGATTTATTTATTTTTCTTATTTTTTGAATACTTGATTTATTTTGACCATTATGCTAATGAACTCCATCTGTTCCTAAATATAAGATTTTTTTCTAAACTTTATTTATCTCTTTTAAAAAGATTATAAGTTATCTTTTACCTTAATTATTTTTTTTACAAAAATATCCTTATTTGTTTTACTACAAATGTTATGAATTAAAAAGATAAATACATTTTCTCTTATGAGGATTGTAGAATAAGACTAACATACAATCATTGATTAATTAAAGAGTGATTAAATGAAAAGACAAAGATAATGAATTATAATAGTCTTTTATTTAGGGATAAAAGAGTAATTTAATGTTAATAACTAAATTAACTAATTTCATTAAAGAGTGTAAATTAATTATAATAGTCTTTTATTTAGGGATAAAAAGAGTAATTAGCGCCAAAGAAAAGTTAATTTGTTGCTTATAAATGCAACTAGAGGTATTTTTTTTCAAGATTAAACCTTTCCTATCAAACCAAACTAACGAACATTAATGAGTTGTATTTTTCTCGTCATTCTAGAATTGATTTAATTAAGAGTATCTTTTAGTGAAAAAATAATTAATGATTGACACATTTTAGATTAGACTTTATATAAAATAAAATAAAATTGAAACCACACTTTTAGTTTGTACATGATAATAAGGAGCAAGAGCTAAGATAATAACAGAACATAATTTTATCTTTAAAAAAGTAAATAATTTTGCATTTAAGAGCTAGGGAGATTCAAATTTATCATGAATAATTTATTTATTTTTACATAAAATTATAAAAAAAATTTGTCCTAGATTAAAGATCATGTTTGTTGTTAGCTAAAAAAAAATTATATATAGTAAAAATTAAACACCAGCTGTCCTAAAAAAAAGATCATATCCCACCATGAATGCAGCTTGAACAGAAAATCACGAATAAAATTTAATGATTCAAACATGATTTTTTTTCTAAAATTTATTTATCTCTTTTAAAAAGAACTTCTTCCGTGAGATCGCACGAAAAAAGAAGGTTCTTCCACAGTTGTAACATTAACTGAGGAAAAACTTCTTCTGTGTCATCTCACAGTTCTTTCGCAGGAGCTCACGGAAAAACCTTCTTCCGTGAGTTAATTTATTTTTTTAATTTTTAAATTTTTAGATTATTTTGTATTTCTCTTTGTTATTTTGTATTTTGTATTTTACTATTACAAAATTTAATGCATATTTAATTTGGGTTATTATTACAAAATAAAAAATATTTATTTAATATATATTAAATTTTGTAATAATAAAAAAATTTGTGATAGTAAATATTTTTTATTTTAAAAAATATACGAATTAAATATTTTTTATTTAATTTAGGTTATCATTAAAAAATTTAATATATATTTAATTTGGATTACTATTACAAAATTGAATGCATTAAATATTTTTGTAGACGTAACCCGAATTAATGCATTAAATATATTTTGTTTAATTCGGGTTACTATTACAAGATTTAATGCATTAAATATTTTGGTAATAGTAACCCGAATTAAATATGCATTAAATATTTTTTATTTAATTCGAGTTACTATTACAAAATTTAATGTATATTTAATTCGGATTACTGTTATAAAATAAAAATATTTATTTAATATATATTAAATTTTATAATGGTAAAAAATTTATAATAGTAAATATTTTTTATTTAAAAATATATATATACAAATTAAATAATTCGTATGATTTATATCAAAATTAATTATCATAAAATTTATTATTTAAATTTATATGTGCATTAAATATGCATTAGAAATTGTAGTGATATGTATAATAACATTATTTATTTTATAACCTAATTGACTCATTATTCCAGTTGGTTATAGTGTTGTGCTAATAACCTATATATTGTTTAATTTGTATATTTTTTAAAAATAAAAAATATTAACTATCACAATTTTTTTTACCATTACAAATTTAATATATATTAAATAAATATTTTTTACCATCCTTTAAGTAGACCTGTAACAATCAAATGAATAAATGAGTTATTCACATACTTCAGAAAAATATATATGAATTAATTATATTATACCAGCACAAAATGACAATTATTAACCAAAGTAATGGCAATAACCGGAGGATGTGATGATGGTCGATCCCTACGAGAAAAAAATGGCATGCTTTGGTCATTGGATAAAGTGGCCAACACCTATTTTAAGGGGAAGCGTTAAGATAGCACATGTATAAGTTGAAGAAAGGAAAATATATAACGAAAAAGAAAAAAAATTAATAGATATAATAAATATTGTAATGTAAAATAAAAATAACAAAAATAATGAGATAAATAAATATAATTAATAACCTACCCATATGTCACAAGTAATTATCCTCTTCATCACAAACAAATTTTTACAACACACTAACTTTTTCTTGAATATTCGCCACCAAATCTCCAAAAACAACCTCCCCATGCCAAGAGCCAACCCAACAGACACCCCGACCAAATTAATTTAGTTTTTCTTTTGTTTGTTAAACACACAAAAGTGGCAATTTTAAGGAGAAAAAAATGCAATAATTTGACACAAACACCCAGCCCAACACACATCGCCACCACACCACCAAATTCCAGTCAAAGGACCCGTCAAAACTTAAATAACAAACTTTTGTCGTCAAATTATTAAAAACCATTGAAACCTAGAAAGAGAGAGAGACACAGAGAAAGGACGGTGTTGGTGACGTTGGTCGTCCCACCCCAAGCCAAAGCATGGCTCGTTGTCCCGGGGCGGCGGCGAACCTCTGCTGCCTCTTCTTCCACCACAACCAGTCCCCGCCGCCCGAGACCCTCGGCATCCTCGCCTTCGACGCCGCCAAGACCATGTGCCGCCTCATCTCCCTCTACAATTCCCTTCACCACCAAGAAATCCTCCACCTCCGCCGCCACATCATTAGATCAAAATCCGTCTCTAACCTCAATTCCCGCGATGAGTGCTTCCTCCTCACCCTCGCCTGCGCGGAGCGCCTCGAGGACCTCAACCTCTCCGCTGCCACCGTCTACCACCTTGCCACGCGCTGCTCCAACCGAAACCTCACCCGCTGCTTCGAGGCCATCGACGCCCGGAAGCTCCAATTCGGAACAAAAGACGTTGAGACCAAAATTGAAAACATGGAGAAGCTCGTACTCGCCACGCGGAGCCTCCACAAGGCGATGGAATCGCTCACCGAGATGGAGGCTTCGGAGAGAAAGATGCAAAAGTGGAGAACCATTAGGGAAAACCATGGGTTAAAAGTGAAGGTTGAATGCTTCAATGATAAGATCATGTTTTATAGGAGACAGGTTGTGTATTTCAAGCAAGTTTCACTTTGGAACCAGACATTTGATAAGGTTGTCGCGCTCATGGCGAGAATCATTTGCATTGTTTACAACAGAATATGTTCGGTTTTTGGAACCTTTGTTACCGGCAATGTCAAACGTAGAAATCAAAACAAGAACAACAAAAATGGGGTTGTTAGACGACGTATTTTCGAAAACAGTTATTGTCGCGTGGAGCATCGCGAGTTGTATAGGATGAACCTTTGCATGTTCGACCAAACCGAGGAAGTGTTGAAGAAGCGTGCGTGGGGGTGTTGTAACGTGAAGAGGGGTGCTCCTACCGGGGTTTTCCGGTTCCACCACGCGCCGTCAGGGGAAGGTGGTGAGGTGGCAATGAATAACCGCGTCATGCGGCTGGCACCGGCGAATACGGTTGGCGGGGCAGGGCTTTCACTGAGGTATGCCAATGTTATTTTGTTGGCCGAACGATGCATGCATGCGCCTGATGCCACGATTGGGAACGACGCGCGTGTTACGTTGTATGATATGTTGCCTGGGAGGTTGAAGATGAAACTGAGAGCAAAGTTGAAAGGGGAATGGTTGGAATGGAAGAAGTTGGAGGGTGGAGAAGAGGAGCACTCTGAGGCGGCGACACGACGTCACGTGGTGGCGGCGGAGGTGATGGAAATATTGGTGCCGGTGGCTCATGACATGGTGAGGTGGCAGGCGGAGAGGAACTTGGAGAAGCAAAAGTTTGAGACGAAGCCAACGGTGTTGTTGTTGCAAACTTTGCATTACTCAGATTTGGAGAAGGTGGAGGAGGCCATTGTGGAGGTGTTGATTGGGTTGAGTTATATGCATTGGTACAAAAGTGTATGATATGGTTTTGGTGCTTTCATTTCAAGGTTTCATTTATTTGATTCTTTTCTTGAAAAGAAAATTGTAGTGATTTTATGCTAACAAGTGTAACATGTTTGTTGCCTTTTACATGTACTACGTGAATTGTGTCTATAGAATTCTGTGTAGAGATCTTGAGTTTGTGTCTTAGAGACAATGAAAGTTTCGTATAGTCTATCACTTAATTGATATAGGGATGGAATTATCAAATTATAGGTCATCATTAAGAGGTGATTTGCTTCAATATCTTGATCAATGCACTAGGCTCAACAGAGATTACAAAGGAAGAGTAGGAGGGACATGGGCTCCAATGACATTGTAGCAAAGCAACAACATCAAAGCATTTCGCAATTGCTCATAAAAAACATAATCGAAAGAATTGTCATGCAAAATGCTTGCTAGAACATCAGCGCATGTAAATAAATTATTATGCATGATAAATTTATTAATTTTGAAAAAAATAATTATCTTAGAAATTACACAATTTTCTAATTGGTTTGTACTATAAAATCTTTTATGCTGACAATAATCCACTAACTCATAGATGACAGAGAAAAAAAGAAGTTATATGATGTGGTAAGAAAAAAAATATAAAAAAGGTGTTTGTATTTAAAAGATGTTCAAATATGATTATTTTTAAAATAATTAATATTATATATCCTCCACTTCCAAAGTCCTCATAATTCTGGTATGAATGAAGAAATTCACACCTAATGTGTCAAAGGATAAGAAAAAATATAAGTGAACAGAAATAATATTATTGAGCAATACTATTAATAATGTTCCTCTCTTATGCAAGTTTAACATTGTGGGTAACCTGTCCAAAAACAACATACCAGAAAATGTTACCAGCACTAGCACTTTAACATTAGACATGCTAAGCACTTCCAAGAAGTTTTACACAAGACACTAGGGTTGAAATGATTTTCCTTTCTCTTGGGTGGTTTGAACTGTGAGCATAATCATTGGAAGGATGTCAATTTCTTCTTTGGATCTTATAGCGGAGGAGGTAGAGGTGGAGACATAGTGGAAATATTAACGTCTACACGAGTTTATCCGATCTTTTTAAAGTATTTGTGTTTTAAGGTTGTTTTATAACAAATAATAAATACTATAAATTTTTTTTATCTTTTAAAATAATTGTTGAATTTTTTATTTTATTTTTTTCTTTTCACTTCATAATAAATATATTTATAAATTAATTAAAAATAAGAAAAAAAATAAAAATATAATTAATAAAAAAATTATTCTTAAAAAAGTAATAAATATAATCTTAATTATTGCAAACGATAGATAATAAAACAAAAATTCTTCAAAAATTCATCAATTAAAAAAAATCAAAGGAGTAGTTAATATCCATCAAGCTGCTGAGGAAGGCTGAAATGCATGATTTTAACTTATTTTTTCGATACAAATGCATGATTTTAATTTATTTTTTCGATACAAATGCATGAGTTTAACATTTGTGGAAAATACTGGTATTGTTTGACACAGCAACATCAAACATAAAATGGTTCAGATTAAATCGTACTAGAACCGAACAACATCTATGATTGCTATGGGCAGAAATAGTTTATCCATGAGCATACTAGCAGTGTGTTCAACCAAACTTAATGTGGGGATTGAATGATAAGCTGTCAGAAATGTTACATTATATTGTCACAGAATAAATTAATAATGAATGTGACTTGAGCATCTTATATTAATATTATTTTTAGCATTTTCTTTTCTACATATAAAATTTATAGGAAACAGATGCTTCTTTCCCATTGGATGGTTAGTTGTGTTCCAAGAGTGAACATTCATTATTACCGATTGCTCATATTATATTGACAAAAGATGAGCATTGGACATCTTAAGAAACATCTCCATGTACAGAATATATTCTATTGGAATTTGTAAAAAAAGTTAGTATCTAGTCAAAATTATCTAACCAACCGTATATAATAATTGTCATTTAATTTTGTTAAATCATCATTTCCTGCAACAGACCAAACAGAACATAGATAAGGTTTATACACTGGTTTGGTTACTTTGCTTCCTCGGCCTGAGATTTTATTTAAAGTTGTTTATGTTTTGGCATGTGATTCTAATTAACTGGGTCGATATTTGGTTTTTCGTTGGAAGTAGACAAATTTCTCGGCAAATAATAATTAGATTCTTATGACATGGAGCTTCTTTCAATGTTGATTAGAAATAAGAATATTTGCCTATACGTGGGAACTAGCTTTTAACAAATTCATGGATTCATCATTAATTTATTTACATATTTGTTCTACAAATTCATAAATTTATAAATAAAATATCTTGTCTATTTGTTCTTTTTAATCTTTTCAATATCCCTCTACAAAATAAAATTTTCAATTATTTGCATCACTAAAACGAGGTCAAAGCCCATTGATTGGATTGCTTATTAAGAACTTATTTTCTGTCTAATTTTAAATTATTCAGAATTCAAATTCAGAATATACTAAAATTTAAGTTAATGGTCTATAAGACTATAACATGCGTAGCAGTCTACATAAAGACCCGTTAGCCTGTCATGTTTCACCGAATGTTGTGGCATATGTGCTTGTATATACTATATCCCTGGTCACTCTCCTAACAACAACCGCTGAGCACACGTGTCCTTTCCTAAAAATTTTTCAAATAAAATAATCGATCCCCGTTGCAACCGCGCTTCAGCTCTGCAAACATTTTGTTGAGGTTCAAACAATTCTTTGCTTTCTTCCATGTCTTTTCTTTCAAAATTCAAATTTAAATTTAAATTTTAGGCTTTATTTTTTTTATTTTCTATCCCTCATTTTCATTTTCATTCATTTTTTTCTCTCTCCTACACTTCTTATTCCCTCTCTCCCCGTCAATCCCACTTTGCTCGGCCACCTTCATGTCGTGGTCGTGTTCCCTTCTCCATCAAATTTCTCTCTTCCATCTTTCTCTTTCTCTTCCTCTATCTTTCTCCAAGAGCAACAAGAAGCCTTTTTCTTCTTCTTTTTTGAAGCAAAACCCAAATTAACAAGAAGCCTTCTTCTTCTTTTTTGAAGCAAAACCCAAATTTTGAAGCTTCAGTTTCATGGTACATATTCTTGTCCTAAGTTGGGGATTAAAAAAAAAAACATTCTAAGACAAGGTTCCTGTCGAGGACCGTCTTAGAATGTCCTGAACAGAAACTTATCTTAGAATGTTATATATTTTACGACGATTCAATACAATTGTCATCATAGATACCCGCACTTTTTATTATGCTTGATACGACGACAATCGATAACCAATGTTGTAAGTTTCAAATAATCGATGTAATACGTTTTTATTATTGTAGTGTTAACTCTTCAATTTGATGATATTGTAGGCAATATGTTATTGCTCTTTCTCTTTCATTTACTTTTTTATCTCTTCAATTATATGCACGTTGTTTCCAACTAAATATGATCACAATCAACCAAAACATTATATTTTCTCAACCTTTTTCTGCATAATTTAAAAAACAGACGCATCTTATTTATCTACATAACATCACATTCCATTATTATCTACTCATTTATTCATCTTACAACTTAATAAGGGGCTGCTATTATGATTTATGAATCTGATATGAAATGCATCGTGACTCCAACATCTAGTTATCAAACTGTACAAATATGATGCAAGTAAAATTAAGCTTCCATTGTTCTTAGTTTTTACTTGTACATGTTTTCTGAAGGAAATTGTAGTACTAGAATACTACCTTTGATTGATGATATGTAACTATGTTGTTGTTAATCTATCATTTTGTACGTCATCTTAGTTTTTCATAATGCTCCTTCTGTACACCATCTTCCCCATAAATAATAATATATTAGTATACTTATTAATGAATTAATTAAAGTACAATTCTGTAAATGTAATCTAATGAATAAAATCAAACATGGTGAAATTATCTGTACTAACTATGGGCTACCTTCCTCCATTTTTTTTATTATTTCCTCACTCTTTTATTTTCTTTGAGAAGGTTAATTCTTAAATTAACAATTTATTTAATTTTGATTTCTGAAATGATTGATTCTTATATTTCTTCTATCAACTGCTTTATCTTTTCTTCTTTCTTCATTTTCACAGCTTAAGCTGCAAGGTACAAAGATAAAAAAAAATGTAATCCAGCAAAGACAAAAGAAATGTAATTCAGCAAAGACTATTTTTTTATTGTAAGTGTCTTGTAATTGAGTGTTGGAATCAGGTTAAAAAGTCATTCAAAGTGTTTAAATTATTTTATGCATTTGTACATGTCATGTTATAATCTGCAAAATCTACTTCAAATTTTGAAAAGGTTAGTTATTCAATTTTTATTAGCACTTAAACCAACAAAAAATATGCTTACGCTTGCTAATTCAATTAGACGTAAAGAAAAATTAAAAACAATTTGATTTCATCTCTGAATATATAGACCAACTTTTATTTGAAATCACAATATTTAAAGGTGAAAAGGAAAGTGTTAATTACATAATTCTTGAGTTAATCACAATATATTTTGTATGAATGCATTTCAATATGTGTTTACTAACAATTTTTCTTAGCTAACAATTTATTTTGGAGTAATTCTTTTTAGAGATATGTAACATTATCAACTATGAAGAAACAGTCTTTTGCACAACCAGAACCCTTGGCCTCGAGCTTTGCCCCCTGTAATAAAAAAAAAAAGGAAACAAAAAACACAACCACAACCCTACATATCAGGATGATGTGGATATAAATATAAGGCAGTCCGGCTTTAAACGTTCCTTTTTTATTTAACTTACTGTTTTTTCATTTTGTTTTTTGTTTTTTTTAAGGGTAGAGAGACGAATTTCTCCTAATTTAAATAATTTTGAGGGATAGAACCCAATGTTTAGTCCCCACAATACATTCCTATACCCAAACTTCATATTTCCTTAATATGCAATTAGCAAATGGGTTTGGAGTAACGCACTAATGCGTTAATTTTAAGTAATATTTCAAAGATTAGACTAGACTAAGACAAAGGGTGAGAAATATTGTGGTTGACTTTGGAGACACTGTTATTTTAAAATTCCCTTACCTATCGCTACCCATTAGAATCTATTCACCTCCAATAAGAAGCAGTTTCAGAATCTATTCACCCCTTTGCACCCCTCCAATTGTCCAATTGAATCAAAGAAGGCTGCATGGTTTTGATCTTAAAAATTTGTTTGGGATTCAACTCAACCTTATAAAACAAATAGTAAATAAGAAGATAAATCCATATTCCTTAATATATTTCTATGTGCAGTGTACATACCATTCTTTCCCATTAATACAGCAATAGTTGGAACCTTTCTCATCCCATATTTTTTTAGAATAGTATCATGATAAACTTTGACTCACGGCATAACTATTTTTGAAATTAAATACAGTATTAGAAAATTTACAACACACATTTTATTCAACTAATAGAATTAGATACCTTAATTAGGACAAAGTTATTTTATAATTATTGGACGATACCTTAATTAGGACAAAGTTATTTCATAATTATTGGACGATGAAAATATCTTTCTTGACCATTAAGACACTACAACAATTTTAACTTTTTTTTATAAAAAAAAAAAAAAAGTACTCAAATGTGACGAAATGTAACCATCAGTTTTTCAGTTGCACTTTAAGTGATCGTGATATTTGCTAATAGGCCATGATTTTTTATTACTTTTGGCCATAGGGCAAAAAACATTCAAAAATCTCAAATAACGAAAAAGACCGCGCATTTTAAGATGTTATCATGCTTTTAAGACCACATAATTATGGCTCTATAATGGTTTTCTAAACTTTTAGGACATGATTTTTAAATGTTATCATACGCATTATATATGTTTAAACAACATTTATAAAAGAGTAAATTAACATATATTTTAGATAACACATTTTTTAATGTAAACGAATAGTATAGGCATAATAATTATATAGCCTACGTCTAAACATTTAGACCATGATTTTTTAGTTGTCGTTTTACTATAAGCAACATTTATCTATCCCAAAAGCAGTGTAATACTTTTTGCTGAATTTCTTTCTTCTTTTTTTTTCTGATGAATCCTAAAACAGTGTAATAGTAGATTGATGTTTAAGCCATAGTTATGTAATTATTTATTATTTATTAATAACCATACTTAATTATTTAAGTATACTAAATCACAGAAAAATATTTAACTCAAAATAATTAAATTATTAATACGAATTTCTACAAAGAGGGTGAAAAAAAACAATTTGAATTTTTTAAAATAACAAGCCTCCATATGACTTAAGTTTCTCCATTTGTTTCACTTAATGTATTCACCTAGTCATCCTGATTTAGGAAAGCACTATTTTTAGTCTTCAACCTTTTACAACCACAACTCCATTTAGGTGGCAATCATGTTTTAAAATTGAATAAATAATATATTATATATGTATTGATGGTGTAATGGTTTTTTATTTTGTCACTCAATTATAAATTATATTATGTATAATAAATTTATTGATTTTTATAGTAATTATTTTAAAAATTATATATAAAAATTATTTTTGATTGGTTTACTGTACACTAAAAATGTATATATGTTAAACTCTTTTGGCTGTTCAAGCTTATGAGATGGAGTCAGATTATCTTGAGTTTTGAGCAAGCTCATGCTCTTTTGAACCCTTTGCTTAGTTTTGATGAAGGGTAATTACCAATCAGTTTGTTTAATCTCTCTATATTTTCTTCTTTTGGGCTTTTTAGTCTTGTTTTTAATTAAAAAAATTGCACATATATTTATTGCAACCTACATCACGACGAGATAATGAAAGAAAATAAAATAAATTTATTTTCTAAGGAAACGAGAGGGAATTGTCACCAAAGTTTATTTAAGGAAAACATTAAAAAAACACCAAAAAGAAGATCTGCAAATTTTGAAAAGAAGAGGTTCAGGAGTTGTTTATACATAGGGAAGGTGCTAGCACTCCCACACACCCGTTACAAAGAATGACAGTCTTTAATCAAGTGTGTAATAAAAATAACGTGACTTCAAAATTATTTATTTTCTCAAGAGCGATGAATTTTTTTGTTTTTTTTTCACATCGACAAGGGTGTTGCCCTTGCTCCTACGTATCCCTAGGTGCAATGAGGAAATCAGAAATGCGTAATTCTTTAGGTAAAATGTTTGTGTGTTGAATTGATTTTATCTTTTTTGAAAGATTTATTTTAATTACAAAAAAAGAGTCGTTAAGGTGTTGGACCTTGAAACAACGTTTGAAATTTTGAAAAGTAGAGGGGGTCGTTAAAACGTTAGACCTTGAAATGATCTCAAGTGATACTTGACGAAAAGAAGTTTGGTTGTGAATTGATTTTTTTGATTTGGTTTTGTTTATTGGTCGGATATCCTTAGTATCCACCTATTATGAATAGGAAGAATATCCTAAAGCGCATGAGGTGAGTTCGAGACCTAATGTTGTGCACTGCGGAAACAAAGCGTCCTAGGAGAATTACTAGGCAAGTCTGAGACATAGCGTGACAATCCTTGTGCTACGAGTAAATAAAGAACTAGAATAATAAACGACAAAATAAGTGTCATACACAATGTATAGAAAAGAGTGCATGCAATTAGATAAGAGAAAAGAATGGGATAGAAAAGAAGAGGGGTGTACACTTAGTAATCAAGGGAGCAGGGTACAATGATAGAGCGTAACAGGATATATAAAAGAAAAAATGGCAATGCAACAAAATACATAAAAAATCACAAGGCAACAAAATACACAATCTCATCGACGTGTTACAACGGGAATATAATAAAATGTGACAGGAGTAATTATAAAGTGCAACGACAATTAAATAAAACATAAACGAGAGACCCAACAAGCAAAAGAAAGAAAAAAAAAAGAAACTGGGCTTGGCCCGTTAGAGACCCAACAAGCAAGGGCTACGGAGCAATCAACGCACCCCTCCGTTTTCTGCCTACACCATTTTGGTCACAGTTCACCTTATCTACACTGTTTCAAATTCGGATTGGGCCCAGTCCAATAAAAAAGGGAGTGCTAATTACCCAACGCACGTCCATGTTCTCTACTTGCACCATTTTTATTTAGACCGGGTTTTTTTTATTATTATTTCAGATTGGGTTTGGGCTTAGGGTTGGGCTGGAACCACGTCAAGGCTAACGCCACACTCAAGCTTCAAAACCAAACAGCAAATCAAAGGAACCAATCCACAAGACAAACGAAAATGCAAGCATATTCGCAAAAATAAAACGCAAACCAAATGACACTAAACAACAAACATGATGAAAAGGAAGTATGTACAAGCATCAAGCATAATCAATTCATTGTTATGGTATATGAGACGGTCGAACAAAGAATATATATATATATATTACTAACCCTCTACCTCAGGGTAAGTTACCTTCCAAATTATTATTTATTTAACTTAACTTTTACCAAATCCTAACCGCAAGGTAAAGTTTTTTTTATAGTGGTGAGAGAGGATTTGTTCTTGGAAGATTTTCGGGATTCGCCGAAGTCCGAACACGTGGAATGAGCGAGTAATGTGGATGATGAAAAATCTACTCTTCCATTAGGGATTGGATTTTCGGACACGGCTTTTGAGAACTGTGGTATGGCTTAATAATCTTACTTTGCAACTCTCCTTCTCATTGAAAGTACACTAAAACGGCGTTGCAATCAACTTGCTGGCTTATTAAGTTATTATATTTGTATATTCTTTTTGTCTTAGCTCTTCCTCTTTTTTTTTTTTTCTCGAATTCTTGATTTTCTTTTTATTATTTCCACCTTAGGTGATCTGATTGAGCTGTAATTAGTTGTTATATTATTATTAGCTTAAACATTGGGGAAAATCTTTCAGAAGCTCCCTCACCAAACTAGCAAAATTAAAATATTAATATTGTTTCTCTAAAATAAACTGAACCAAGCACACTAATATATGGTTTAATGTTTTGTTTTTGTTAGTGTTAAAAATATCGGAATATTTTTTCTGGCCCTTGGATGTTCTGTATGTACATCTGCTTCTTCTGTAGGGTCCCTTTGTTTGGTTTAATTCCTTCCTTTAATTTACTTATTACCTTTTTTTTTTGTTTTCATGAATATTCTTTTTTCTTTAACAAAATTAAATATTATTGCTTTTTTAACTTAATTATGTACACATATATTTAAAGATATCTCACTAAATATTTGAAATTAGCATGCATATCTTTGGAAAAAAAAATGTAAATTATATTAAACCCAAAATGATATAATAATAAACGGGGCATACCCCGCAGTTAAAGAAAATCAAAAGTCTTCCTAATACAAGAAGACCTATATCAAGATGCTAAAACAAATATAATAGGTGCGCTTGTCTATACATAAAAAACTTAATCTTGATAACCTCTACTACAAAAAATTAATAATCTTCAAAAATTAACTTGTTCTAGCATAGGGAGGTGCGCTGAGGTGGGTGAAATATGATGGTTTAGTTAGTACGTTGAGTGAAACGGGTCATAGTTAAATGATATTAAGAGTATCTTTATCCGTGGAACTAAAAGCTTGTATCGTTTCTTCACCAGTTTTTACATACATTAGGAAGTAATATTTTCTTGGAGGTATATGGAGAGAGTAATATTTTGTTCTATGTGATAGTTATTTGGATTTGATAAAAAAAAAAAATAGTTATTTGGATAAGGTAGTTTTACCTTTTCTTCCCTCACATTAGCAACTTTAATCTAACTACTTAACATACAATAGTTATTTATTGTTAAGAAACTTTCACCAAAGATTCCTTTAAATAAAAGATCACCAAAGATATATACTTTTAACTTTTAAACAACTCCGGCTAAAGATATTCTTGCAAATCAATTTCTTTTATTCCTAATAGAAAACCTAAGGAGCATACATGCATGCGCTGTCTATGGATTAAAATAATCTTGAGGCATAGAACCCAAAGTTTTGTCCCCAAATTCCCATTCCTAGAAACTAAACTATGCATTCATTTCTTTAATGCATAGTTGGCAAATGGGTTTGGAGTACTATGTATGTTGAGTCGTCTTTCGAAGCTTAGACTAGACTAGGAAGGGAAAGTGATGTGGATGACTTGGAGACTTTTTCTGTCTGTTATTTTATGATTCCCTTACCCAACGCCACCCACCCCGAAATATCAAGAAACCTTTTCAAAATGTGACTCATACTGTATTATATTCTTTTTTTTTCTTTTTTATAAAGAAATATTGTAGTATATTCATCCATTAGTAGTTAGTAGTTAGCACCGGGCCAATCGAATTAGTGAAGGATGCGCATTGAAACCATTTGGGTTTGTAACACAAGTCATATGTTCAACTTGTTGGCTGAAAATAAAGAGTATAATTAAGAATAGTAGAAGATTGACCACTATTTCCTTAATTTTTATTTGCTACCAAACGTTCTTTACCATCAATGTGACAACAGTTGAAAATAGGTGGTACCTTTTATTTTATCTTGTTTTAGATTAACATGATAAGATTTGACGCAGGGCATGTACATTGGTTCAAAGAGAATCTAGAAAATCAAGAAGCAAATAATCTGATCAAACTCATTAGAGCCAGCAATATATAAAAATCTTGTTTTCTCATTTCATCTCTCTGCATAACCATGGAACAAGTGCTTCATTTATTTATTTTTTAAAACAAAAGAAGGGGCGAGTTTGTGATCCCAAGGTTCGGATAATCTCTATATTCACATCCTTCTAACCCCAAGTCAAAAGCGACAACCCATGCATAACATTAAATAGATGAAAAAAAATAAAGTAACAAACAACTTGGGAGGCATAAACCAAATCCAAGCATGCACAAAACATAAAAACTGCATGAACCTGTAGTTAGGTAAAGCTAACCTATTATTTTATTTTTACTAAAAGCGCTAGAATAGACAGATGTGTTTGATATCATTGGTTAAGATGCTTATAATGTGTTGGATATCATTGGTTGTTTGTAAAGGTCTACTTAGAGAATTATTTTACAGACCTACATTACAAAGTTTTATTCTAATACAACTTAACAACTA
Source organism: Glycine soja (assembly GCF_004193775.1). Lineage (NCBI taxonomy): Eukaryota > Viridiplantae > Streptophyta > Magnoliopsida > Fabales > Fabaceae > Glycine > Glycine soja. The sequence goes on along the minus strand of NC_041008.1, from coordinate 16,055,621 downwards.
TTCAATTAGTCTTTGTGCACCAAAATATCATTGTATATAGATTGTCTATTGTGATACCCTCTACCTCGACATACATATAAATGAATAAAATATATAAAAATATAAATAAATAAATTCACGTGGATAAAAGATTCACATTCACTTCACCATTATCAAATAAAACTTATTAAAAACATATCCGACTCAGAACAAGACCGTCAAAATTTACAAAAGAAATTTTGTTAAATCAATTAGGTAAAATAAAAAAAATAATATCATGCAATTAAAATAAAAATTCATCCCCAATATCACATCCTATCAGAGTATTGTGTTCAAGCGTCCTCTAGCATGAGATTCTTTAAAGTCATCCACCAAGTCATCTGCTCCTACGAACACAAGGTTCGAGATCATCACTGTAACACCCCATTTTTCGTAAAAATAAATTAAAAAGGATTCTATTTCTTTAAAAATAAATAGTTTTAGAAAAATGATGAGATTTTTATAATTAAATAAATAAGGAGAAATAACTTTGTTAATTAAAATAATGGTTTGAAGGAAAATAAAAATGATATTTTATTTATTCATTTGATAGGAAATAAAATAGAGTTCTTGTTTATAAAATAATAAAAATAAAGAAAAATAGAATAAATAATAGGCTGAGAGTATCTAGTTATAAATAAAGACACGTTAGGTCAACTAACAATAGGTCTCTACGCTTTCTTTTCCTCTCTATTTCGTTTTCCCTTCTTCCTCTTCCAAAAGCTTCTCTTTTTTTCGCATTCTCACCGTTGGAATTTTCAAAACAATGTCTGGTGTTAAAGAAATATCCTTCTCATCGTAACTTTCTCTTTTCTCGTAGAGACTCAAAACCTGTCCCAGTAAAAATATGATCTCAAACTCGTCAACCGTTGGATCATTGTGAAATTTGGACACCAACTTTGGAACACATTTGCTCACAGCCTCACCGTTGGGATTTGAGACATAATGTTTATGAAGAGAGAAATTAGTCTCACACGTTGATAATAAAATAGAGGCTACAATCTCTTCTCCTTCTCTCTAACGTTTGGAAACCCTAACAGAGCAAACAAAGAAAAAACTTTAGGAATCTTAGGGAACTACTAGAAACACCATTATCACTGTTGAACTACACATGTGATCCCACTTAGAGGTAAATGATGAGTTTATCGCAATTGAGATTAAAATGAACATGTGTAAGTGTTCTTAGAGGATCAAATTGGGGTTTATTTTGGATGTTTATTGTATTATAATTCTTCCTGTATGATTATGTTAAATTATTTGAGGGATTTTACTCCCCGTGTTGTGAGAAATTTTTTTGTATAATTTTTTTGTGTTTTGGATAAGATTAGCGTGATAAATGGTTATGTTGGAATCATGAAATTGTGATTGAAATTGTGTACAAGTGATAAATTGAATATGTGATGAATTGTGGGATAATATGTTACTTTGAGATTATTATATTGTTATTGAGATTGAGAATAATTGTAAAGTTGAACATGTGTTAGTTTGTGAGATACACGTAAACATGAGATAATGGATTGTGACATTATGAGATGTTAAATTGTAGGCATGAGATTTGGTTGTGAATAAGTGTGTGATTAACACTTGATATGACAATATTGTGTTGTGAGCTGTGAATTATACAATAACTCAACTGGTGTTTACTTTGAGAAAAGTGTTTATGTACAGTATTAAAGGAAAAGTGTAAGATTTCTAGTTAGGAACCTAAAGTGTTAAATTGTAGCGTAATGTGTTAAACGTATTTGAAACATGAGTGTGAGGTTATGTGTATTGTATAATTCATGAGTAGTGTTTGCGTGCAAAAATTATTTTAGGGGTTTGACCTAAATCGGGAAGGTGAGGTCCTAATGGATTCTTCGGAGTTTAGGCCTTGAGGGTAAAGACACTCGGTTTGAGTGCTCCTTTAAGCCTATGTTGATCCCATATGATTGGAGTATTTTCGCAAAACAGAATGACCTTGACTGGTCACCGTATGATTTTACTTAGTGAGAGTGATCTGATATACTCATTGTGTGGTGTGTCTTGTTATGTACTCCTAAGCGCCCCAGTGTGGTTTTTCACTGACATGGTACCACATTGCATATAGGTTTGAGTCTTAGTATAATTGTTGCATAACACTTGCTAATTCTCTAGTATGAAATTGATGAGTGTTATTACGTCTTGACCCAGGTGTTTGATTCATGTGTAATGTGATTAGTGATTAAGTTGTGTCTCAGCATCCTCTAGCATGAGATTCTTTAAAGTCATCCACCTAGTCATCTGCTCCCACGAACACTGTTGGACAAGTGGTATCAGTTATCTTAAGATGGGGGATTGAATTAAGATACAAAAATTATTCCTAATTACAATTTAATCTCTTTTTGAATTAACAATGCACCTTTAATATGAATTACTCAAAAGATAATTCAAAAATAAACTTCTTTAAAGTAAAAGATAAATAGCAATAAATAAAAGAAGTTTAAAAGAAGAAAGAATGCAAACTCAGATTTTATCCTGATTCGGCCACCCCCTGTGCCTACGTCCAATCCCTATATAACCCGCTTGAGATTTTCACTATCTTATAAAAAGCTTTTTACAAACTCTGAACCACACAGGGACACCCTTCCCTTGTGTTCAGATATCTTTACAACTTAAGAGACCCTCAGTCTCTTAAACAGATCTCTTTGAATAAGAAGAAGAAGAATTCTCTCTTTAAGAGAAGAATATTACAATGGAAGATCGCTCAAGATTCCTTATTGAATTTGCAAGTGTTTTGGCCAAGGAATATTTTGAAAGTTATAAGACAATTTGGTTTTGAGAGGATAAGACAATGTTGTTCAGAAAAACTCTAAGGAAATTCGAACCCCAAGTCATCTATTTATAGGTCTTTGATGACCATTCAAAAAAATTTTGAACAGTTGTGACTTTTGGGAGTTATTTTTAAAATTTCCTTACTGGTAATCGATTACATAAATGTGGTAATCGATTACACAATTAGTTCTGAAGAGTTATGACTCTTCAGACTTGAAATTTGAAATTTGTGTCTGGTAATCAATTACACAACCGTTGTAATTGTTTACAGGCTTTTAAAATTTAAATTCAAATTTCTAAAAGTTGTTACAAACAGTTTTAACTTCTGGTAATCAATTACATCCATTGTGTAATCGATTATATAGTTTAAAATTCAAATTCAAAATTTGTAAAACTGTTTCAGAAAGCATTTAGCTACTGGTAATCGATTACATCCTTTGGTAATCGATTACCATAAAAAAATATCATATTTTTGAAATCTCAAAAAACTTTTGTAAAATATCCTTTAGCTAAACCTGTGCAGCATCAATTAAGGAATTCTTTCTAAGATCCTAGAAACTAAGTACATCGTTCTTCTTGAATTTCTGGATTCTTGACTTGAATCGTGCTCATCTTTGGCATCATCAAAACTTCATATCATATATGCTTCTATAATCTCCCCCTTTTTGATGATGACAATAATATGAAATCAAGATAAATGATATACAATTTGATAATGCGTGCTCACAACCCTTACTCCCCCTTAAGATTGGAATTTATGCCTAAGTTCATGATAAATTCTTCCCTTGTTCTCTCCCCCTTTGGCAACATCAAAAAGCCAAAAATACTTGGAGAAAGGAACTAAGGCAACATGAAAAACATAGCACAATTCATCCATAAACGGATTCAATCCATAGAATAAACCAAGCAAGTCTTAATCATCCAAAACAAAGTCTAAAATAAACAAACACACAGCAAAACAAAATAGTAAACATCCAAGATAACCGTAACCAAAGCATGAAGCAATAAAAGCCAAAATACAAGGCTTATAGAAATAACCACAAAGCTTAAGGAAATAAAACATAAAAAACATAACTAAGAGTCGGCCGGGGGATCGAAGCAACGCCTGATGAAGCTCATATCATCTTCGAGTCGAGTGATCCTTGTATCTATGGCATCGAAACGCTTACCCACAAAAGCTCGGAGGTCGCGGAGCTCTGTGAGTACCTTAGTCATAAGAGAAGTGGAATCATCCCTAGAAAAGTTCATTGGGCAAAAACTTGTGCTATTCTATTTTCCTCTCCTCCTCCATTCTTACAAAAAGTTTTTCAAGAGACCTACTCTTGGTGACTATTTTCAAGAGAAGGTCTTCTTGGTTGCAAACACTGAACACAAGGGACCAACGTTCCTTGGGTTCATTGCAAGAAACAGAATTTGCTTCTCGGTTGATCACTGGACACAAAAGACCAACGTCTTTTGGGTTCATTGCAAGAAATGGGTATAACTTCTTGGTTGTTATCACTGGCCACAAGGGACCAACATTTCTTGGGGTTCATTGCAAGAAGTGGGAATAACTTCTTGGTTGTAATCATTGAACACAAAGGAGGGAAGTCCTTTGTGGTTCATTGCTTGTAAAGGATTTTACAAGGATAGTGGAAATCTCAAACGGGTTGCTTGAGGACTGGGCGTAGGCACGGGTTGTGATCGAACCAGTATAAATCCGATTTTGCATTCTCTCTTTCCTTAATCTCTTTTACTTTCTGCTGTGTTTATATTTCTTTAAGTTTACTTCTCCTTATTTGTTATTCGAGTAACTTACAATTTAAGAAATAATTGAATCTAGAGAATATCTAACAAAGGGAAATTTTCAATTAGGAATAGTCAACGAAATCTTAATTCAACCCCCCTTCTTAAAATTTATGAGGCCACTTGTCCAACATGTTATTCTACAATTCATCACATATTCAATTTATCACTTATACATAATTTCAATCACAATTTCGTGATTCTAATATAACTATTTATCACGTTAATCTTATTCAAAACACAAACAAATTATACAAAAATGTTTCTCACAACATGGGGAGTAAAACCCCTCAAACAATTTCACATAATCACACAAGAAGAATTACAGTACAATAAACATCCCAAAATAAACCCTAATTTGATCCTCTAAGAACCTCTACATATGTTCATTTTAACCCCATTGCGATAAACTCATCCTTTACCTCTAAGAGGGCTCACAGGTGTAGTCCGATAGTGATACCAACATCTCTAGTAGTTCTGTGAGACTCCTCATTTTTTTTCTCTGATTGTTCTGCTAAGATTTCCAAGCGTTACAGAAAAGAAAAAAATATTGTAGCCTTCATTTCACTGTCAACGTGCGAGACTAATTTCTCTCTTCAAAAACATCATTTTGCAAATCCCAATGGTGAACATGTGCAGGAATGAGTTCCAAAGGCGGTATCCAAATTTCATGATGATCCAACGATTAACGAGTCCGGGATCATAGTTTTATTGGAACAGGTTTAGGTGTGTACGAAAAAAAGAAAACTCAGTACGAGTGACATTTCTTCCATCACAGACATTATCTCAAATCTCCCAACGGTGGGTGTGTGCGAAAATAAGTTTTTAACCTCGTGTTCAAATTTCACGACGAGAATGAGTCCAAGATTGTTGTTTTACTGAGACAAAGAAGGAAAAACGGATTTGAGAGGAAGAGAAAGCGTAAAGACATGCAAATGTAAAAAATGACCTATTAAATATCTATTTGTAGGCAAGATACTCTTGACCTATTATTTACTCTATTATTTTTATTTTATCATTTTATTTACTTTAAAACTATTATTTTAATTAATAAAATTATTTCTCTTATTTATTTAATTAAAAAAAGCTCATTATTTTCGTAAAATTTTATTTATTTTAAATAAAATTATTTTTAATTTATTTTATAAAAAAAATGCGATGTTATATCCATCAAACGAGATTTTAGAATCATGGCACCATAATTCTTCCCGACTTTGTAATTTTCATATATATTTATATTTTTATCTTACTTTAAACTTGTATAATTTTTTATATCAATTTATAAGTTTTCATATTATAAAGTTATATAAAAAATATATACTTATAAAAAATCCTACAATGAGCCAAAATGAATGTTTAGAAAGAAATATCTAAAGAAAATACACAAAGAAAAATCTAGTTAAAATGATGAGAATTTTTTAAACAAATAAATATTTTTTTTATAATCTTTCTCACTTTGTTTTTATTTTTAACAAAATAAGAGAATTTTAAAATATTTTAAAAAGAATCTTTCAATTTTTTTTCCATATCTATCTCTCAAGACAGTGCAGTAATCTTGTTACCATTAAAGATAACAGTACGAATCAGATAATGGGAAAATAAAAGAAGCATCCAAGTCAGCGTTCATTAGAATCTTTCACTACTTTGGCAATTGGCATTGAAAATGACAGTACGAAATAGAGAAGTTAAAATTATAAAAGTGATGCCCTGTTTGCCCTCTTATCTTGTATTTTTGCCAAGTCTCCCTTCCAGACTTTCTACTAAATCGGATATATATTAAGAAACCCGATGTTTAATTTTCAATATTCTAAATTTATCATCATATATTTATTTTCTTTATTAATCCTTTTTTCACTTTCTCCTGCCTAAAGACCACAAAAATTGAGTGTAGGTTGATTCATCATATATTTTTCCAAATTGCAAAGCCTCGAAAATAAATGGCACATGTCACTCTGAACTTGTTTCCCTTTCAATTCAGGAGTGTGTAAGAGAGGGACGAATGTTCCCTGTCCTATCTCATAATACTTCATGTGCATTTTTGTTCCATTATGGGAAGGGTAGACTTTTGAATTCTTGCATTAACACTTGTACTTTCAGTCTCTCCTCTATAACTTCTGGGCTTCTGGCCCATGTGAACCATTTATTGTGTGCTTTTTTCATTTCATAATATATCATTCCATTCCTCTTTACTCTTTAGCCACCCCATCTCCTCTTCCTTCCTTCAACATCTATCTCACCAACTTTTTCTCTATTCAACAACAACAACCTATTATGCTTGAGCTTATCTCATTTTACACTACAACAGTTCCATCAACTTTGTCATATCTCAATCCCTTCTTCTCGTCCTTCTGATTTCCATCTATTTTCTTGTTCAACATGGCTACCCTTTTGAAAATTTTATCTCTTTTGGTGCTCCTTTTGATCCCAGTTTCATGCCAAGTTGACCAGGTTCTCTATTCTGGATTCAAGGATGTAGGTGCCAGTAACCTAACCATGAATGGGGTGACTACAATAGAGCGCAATGGAATACTCAAACTGACAAATGAATCCAGCAGGTCAATAGGTCATGCTTTTTACCCATCACCTTTTCAACTAAAGAACTCCACAAGTGGTAAAGCTCTCTCCTTTTCTTCCTCTTTTGCTTTTGCTATTGTCCCTGAATACCCCAAGCTAGGTGGCCATGGCTTGGCCTTCACAATAGCAACTTCTAAGGATCTCAAGGCTCTACCAAATCAGTACCTTGGCCTCCTTAACTCAAGTGATAATGGTAACTTCTCTAATCACATCTTTGCTGTTGAGTTTGACACTGTGCAAGACTTTGAGTTTGGGGACATTAATGACAACCATGTTGGAATAGACATCAATAGCATGCAGTCCAATACTTCTGCCAATGTTAGTTTGGTCGGTCTCACTCTCAAAAGTGGGAAACCAATTCTAGCTTGGGTTGATTATGATTCTAGATTGAATCTTATAAGTGTTGCACTTTCTCCAAATTCATCCAAGCCCAAAACTCCTCTCTTAACCTTTAATGTGGATCTCTCACCCGTTTTTCATGATACGATGTATGTTGGGTTCTCTGCATCAACTGGTTTGCTTGCTAGCTCCCATTACATCTTGGGTTGGAGCTTTAAAATCAATGGTCCGGCACCACCCCTTGATCTCTCTTCTCTCCCACAGCTTCCAAAGCCAAAGAAGAAACAAACATCTTTGATAATTGGGGTTTCTGTCTCGGTTGTTGTTATTGTCTTATTAGCCATCTCTATTGGCATTTACTTCTACAGAAAAATAAAAAACGCTGATGTGATTGAAGCGTGGGAGCTTGAAATTGGGCCACATAGATACTCCTATCAAGAGCTCAAGAAGGCCACTAGAGGTTTCAAGGACAAGGAGCTACTTGGGCAGGGTGGTTTTGGCAGAGTTTACAAAGGAACATTGCCAAATTCCAAGATCCAAGTAGCCGTGAAGCGAGTTTCACACGAATCCAAGCAGGGCCTGAGGGAATTCGTGTCGGAAATCGCCAGCATAGGCCGGCTTCGCCACCGGAATTTGGTTCAATTGCTCGGCTGGTGTCGCCGCCAGGGCGACCTCTTGCTTGTGTATGATTTCATGGCCAATGGGAGCTTGGATAAGTACTTGTTTGATGAGCCAAAGATTATCCTAAATTGGGAGCATAGGTTCAAGATCATAAAGGGTGTTGCTTCAGCTCTTATGTATCTTCATGAAGGCTATGAGCAAGTGGTGATACATAGAGATGTGAAGGCCAGTAATGTGCTGCTAGATTTTGAGCTGAATGGAAGACTAGGTGATTTTGGATTGGCAAGGTTGTATGAACATGGTGCCAACCCAAGCACCACAAGAGTGGTGGGTACATTAGGGTATTTGGCACCTGAATTGCCTAGAACAGGAAAAGCAACTACAAGCTCTGATGTTTTTGCATTTGGGGCACTTTTGCTCGAGGTGGTTTGCGGGCGTAGGCCGATCGAGCCTAAGGCGTTGCCGGAAGAGATGGTGTTAGTGGATTGGGTGTGGGAAAAGTACAAACAAGGGAGAATACTTGATGTGGTGGACCCAAAACTAAATGGCCATTTTGATGAGAAGGAGGTGATGGTGGTGCTGAAATTGGGGTTGATGTGCTCAAATGATGTGCCTGCTGCTAGGCCTAGCATGAGGCAAGTGGTGAGGTATTTGGATGGGGAAGTTGAGGTGCCAGAGGACTTGAAAAAACCAGGGGCAGTAAGCCACCATGAGGGGTTTGAGGAGTTCTTGCACTCACTTGCATCTTCTTCATTTGATAAGATGAGTTCAGGTTCCAACTTTGGAAATAGAGACATGGATTCTAGTTTTCTTTCCTTTTCTAATTCACCTCATTCCCTTCTCCATGGTAGTGGGGAAACTAGGTGATTCTGCATTATTATACTGAGCTGTGATATATACTTTCTTTACTTATCTTTTCTCACTTGAGAATTTTCATTTGTTTTTACATGCTATGATGTATGTCTCAATTATAGAAGATCTTGGATATGATGAAATGAAAAAAAAACTAGTAAGTTACAATTGCTATGATGCCCCTCGTTATCCCCCCCTTCATTTCTTAACATAGGTAGGCAAATCTTATACCAATTAGATGAGCTTTTTATTTTGCTTGCTTCTGCATTATTTTGTGCCTTAGGAATAGATAAATATTATTAACGTGTTTAAAGTTGCAATCGTGGTTTGCTTGGACAGCCTACAAGATTTGAATGGTTTTATTCTATTTTCGTTTGAACTTGCCAAGCAATAACACTGCACGGTCATTCATTATGGTTGGTGGGCAATGCCTTTACTTAAAATGGTTTTCTCTTTTTTGGGTGTTTTATAGGAGAGACCACCGTTGCAGGGGAAGTGATTTTTTTGTCATGTGTCGGTTGGTGTATTCCTTTTACTTTGGTTTTTTTGGTCTCTCAACAGAGGGAATAAACTATTTGTTTAAATATTTTTTTGGTGTGTGCCAATTGTGGTGAGTCTTGAGCTGCATATAACTTGTGCTCAAGTTTAAGTATTTTCATTATTGATGTGATGTTTTTGTTATACAAAAAAGAAGCAACTGTGATAGTAGCTGCGTGTTGATGACCAAAAATATGGATAAATATCACTTATGCAGTTTCAATTGACCCCATGTTATTGATAGAAACTTATAAAATTATAGCATTTTTTTTCATCCATAGAAATTAAATATAAATATAAAAAAATTACAATTATTCATGCATTCTGTTAAATCAATTGAATTAAACACTTGGTAAACTACATCGTGTTTGGAAATTCATTGGGAAAAAAGGTAATTATGTTTTGAACTTAAAAGTATAAGTATTATTTTCTTAAAAATCACTTTTTTGCTGGATAAGTGAACCGACTCACTTTAACCAGAAAAAGAAACTAATATATATGCACTCAATTAACATTCGTATAAGCTGAGTGGTCGAATTAGCTCACAGGCCACAATTTCACATCGACACGCTATAAACGGCTATTGTGTAGCAGATCAGTTTAATAATTGATGAAAATGAAAAGAAAAAAAACGAGAAATCAATCCAACTCCACGATGAAGTTACAAGTTCCATATCTGAATTAGACAGAATATCTGATTGCGCAATTTTTATGAATAAGGATAGTTGTAAGTTCCGTATCTGATCACACAATTTTTTTGCAGGAGTATTAAGTTATCGACATGTATATCTCTATGGTACCAAAATTTCAATTTCTAGATTGCCTGCTTTGCACGGATTACATATGATCCTGTGTTGTGAATGGGAACTACGTGACCATTGGGTAAAGGTAGCTACTCAATATAGAATATATAAAAGGAGAAATTGTAAATTATATAAAAAGTATGCAATAAAAAATAGATAAAGTTCATATTTTTAAATTAAAAGAATTTATGATATTTACGAGAAAAAAAAAGATGTTAAGATAATTTATCTTAATTTCTTTTTCATTTATTTTATTTTAAACAAATATATTAATATAATTTACATAAAAAAAGAAATTTGACCGCATGCAGAATTGAAAAGTAGGGAAGAACCCTTGATAAGGATTAAAAGATTTTCCAGTACTTCCTTATCTAACTTCTTTACATTATTCCTCTCTCTCTCTCTCTCTCTCTCCATCATCTGGTCACTCTTGTTAAATATTTTGTATTTTCTCTTGTCTTTTTAGCTAGAGAAGCAAGAAGGAAGGAGAGTATCCATTATCCAATTTTAAATAGAGGGATAGAGATTGCTGACACTTGGCATAAAAAGATGGAGAGTATAAAATCACATAATGGATCCACTTTTTATTCACTACTTTTATGGCTCCTTTCTTTTCGGTCAATTCCAATATTGTCTTACAATATGGTTTACCATAGAGGCATTGATTAAAAAAAGGGAGAGGCATGAATTGATTAATATGGTTCATCAGCCATTGTATTGACGATGATGGGTAGTGTTTTAGAGATTGGATTGACTGTGTGTTCGGAAACCTGTTGAAATGGATGAATTGCAGTTGTGAGGTGAAAGTTATAATCATTAGCTTTCAAAATTTATATCTGGAAAATCACATCCACCCATGAAACCAAAACATACTAATCACTTGGTTAGATTAATGAATTGGTGAATTGATGAACTGTTTGGCTCAAATAAATTAATTATAAACTCTATTTAGAGAAAGAGAAAGCAATAGTAAAAAGTTGAAATTTTGGTTAAAAAAACAGTAAAAAATTAATTTACAACAAGTTAATATAAAATATTTGATACAATCTTATTTTAAGTTTTTTGTTTTAAAAAAATCAACTTAACGTATTTTGGAAATAGAGACCTGGATACTAGCTTTCTTTCCTTTGCTAATTCACCTTATTTCGTTATCTCCTTCTTCATTTTTTTTACAGGAATCTCCTTCTTCATTTCTTAACATTTATTTTGTGTGTCTTATAAATGGATTTTTCTAAATATTATTAACGTAGTTTTAAGTTACACTTTTGAAAAAAAAATGATGAAGTGACATTTTGAATGGTGACGTTCGAAGTCCACTTAATAGGTCATTTTAACTGATAGCCAAACACTCACTTTTTTTCTCCAAAAAAACACACTCACTTTTTTCATAAAAATTGTCCCTTCTACTTCTACATAAACACTTATGAAAAAAACTTGTTATTTTTCCCATTCATGTCAATTTTACGGCAATATTTTCATATAATTCAAGTTTCAAAAATGTCAAGCCGAAGGGGATAGAGATGGCTTTGATTGGCAGAAGTATTGAGAAGCACTTTTCCCGTGGTTTACATTCTTTTGAAACCTAGAAAACATTGAGTCATTATCGATGTGCACCAACTTGTCACTAAAGTAATGCTGCTATGAAAAAAATATATATAATTTTTCAATCATGATAGCCTTGAATGAAAGATATCCCAGCTGTGATTGTGATGGCCACTATTGAAAGAGAGAATTAGTCACTCCTGTAAGAATGAAAGCACGCCAATAAAATAAAAGGTAGCTTAATGTGAATGGTTAAGGAAAAGGAGATTCCACATACTTCGATAAGACAATTGCTTGGAAATTTACAAACAACCCACTTGCCATTCTAAGATGATTGGGCATTTGTTGTTTGAATGTTGTTCTGTCTTCTGTGATTGGGCCATTGCTTCCTGTACCTAGTTTTTCTTCCTACACCCTAGAGAAAACTTAAAACAACCCATTTTTTTCTTCCTAGAAAACATGAAACAACTTGAAGGAATAAAAATACCCTCTTTATCTCTTTTACTCACTCAACAGGCACCTCACCCCACTCTCAAACTCTAAAGCATCTCCCTAGCTCCCTCCGTCCTCCCTCACTCAACAGTCATTCATGCCTATATCTGTCTCTAAAGGTTACATGTGAGTCCCTTATTAGAGAAAATTATATTTTATCTCTGAAATATGAAAATATTGGCCGTTGATTCAGTAAAATTTTGTCTCTAATAACTTATCTAGACATGGAATTCATGTTCGTCTCTAATTTTTTGATTTATTTATTTTTACATATTTCCCCAATTTTCTTCAAGTTTAGCTATTAATAATCATAAGAAAATAACTATTTATACCTATTAAGTAATAAATAATCTAATAGACAATCATTTAATAGAGATGAAATTGAAAATAATAACACATTAATAAGTAACAAAATATCATTAATAGAAAGTCAAACAATTATACTAAATTTGTAGACATACATCAAAATGACATAAAGCATCCATATAGAACTATGTTCCAAAAGTAATTTACCCAACACAAGTTATATTGTTTTAACAAAATTAAGAAAGGAAAGCAAATCAAAGGTCATGGAAATCATTCATTAAGGAGTAAAATGTGCAAAGAAAAAGTTAAATGGCAAAATGTGCAAAATTTCAAAAGTTTGGTGACAAAATGTGCATATTGCATAGTTTGGTGGCAAATTTTGCCACATGAAAAAATGGGACAAAAAAGTGTAATTATGCTTTATATATATATATATATATATATATATATATATATATATATATATATATATATATATATATATAAAATCTTAAAGCCGTTAGGAATTTTATAATTCTTGATTAAGGTGTGTTTGTTATAATTGCAAAAATTGAATTATTTTAATAAGATTATTGTTATAATCAACTATAATTAGAATTGGTTTTTATTTGGGTAAGTTTGATGAAAAGTGGTTTTAAGATAACTCATTTTGTTTGGATGCAACAAAACATAGCTTTTGCATAACAAAAGAGTATGAAAACAGCATGCAAAGGCAAAAAAATCACAAAATGAGAGTTGCATTGTGATTTAAATACTTTTACAACTCTTTTTCGCAAAATGCACCTGCATCTGATAGAAGTTTTTCTTTTAAAGAGAGATATATCAAAGAACAACAGACGAAGAAACATCTAACAACACTTTTTCATGTTATATGATTTCATTTCCAGCATAAGAGTAACAACATCTAATAACCATTTCAATCCACTAACATGAATATAACAACATTGTAACAACATAAGAACAGTATCAAGAATATAAACATGGATTCATATATAGAATCAAAACAATGAAATGAGAGGACTTACCATCTCCACGCTCCCATGGAAGAACATCATAGAGAAAAAATACAACCTCACCCATTACCTCTTTCTCTCCTGGCTTGGTGAAGAATGAAAACCTCCCTCTTCTCATATTTCTTGCGCCGAACAACCACACTCACACACAATCTTACTGTTCACACCCTTTGTTGCTATATCTACCAATGTTAGCGGCAGACCAGAATTCCTTCAAACAGCTCCGTTTCTAATGTCTACACCCCCTTCAGGTCATATTTTCATTTCTATTTTCTTAGCCCAAAACTAACATCCTTTTAGCCGATCATATCAAACACATATCAATCAATCAATCAATTAATTAACTAATTATCAAAGCAAATAATTTACTTAAAGAAAATGTTTCATGCAAAATAAATATATATAATTAAGTAAATATTTCCGCTCTTAATAAAGGAAAATTGCTCACATTTTTCGTATAATAGGAGAGATGAATAAAATGCAAGAATGTTTTGGTAAATTATGAGATTCAGCTTCACTAAATTAAATGACTAAAGGTAAAAAAAATAATTAGGAGAAAAATACATTAATCTTCTGTAAAAAAATTAATCATTTAGGGTATTGGGCAGACAGTAAACCAAGAATTAATAATTCTACATATAACTTAATTATGTGAATAATGTATATTTAATTTTTATTGAAATAATTAAATAAGAGATAAAAAAAATCTTTAAAACTTAAAATGATATGTAAGTAATTTTGTGGAGTGACAACTTTATACTTATAGAGTAACCAGATAGCTCAATCTTCATTTTCTTTCTTTTTTTTTTTTGGTGAATGCTCAATCTTCAATTTTAACATATTAGAATGGACACTTTAATTTAAGTCACCGAGAGAGGGAAAAGGAGGAGACAAAAAAAAAAAAGATGTAAATTTTGAATGAAAAAGAAAGCAGGGAAAATAGATCCAATACAATCCAAAGCTAACAAAAGAAACACAATGACTATAATCAGGTGGAATGATAAAGCTGAGCTCCCTGATTCGCTTCCATGGAAAGCTAATACCAACCACCAAAGTAGAATGAAAAAGAATAAAAAAACAAGGAAAGAAACGAAAGAGTGCAAAAAAGATTGACGAGACACATTGGTGGAGTTTTTTTTTTTGGTGAATACATTGGTGGAGTTATAACTTTCATAATTTACTCTTCTAATGTAATATCATATATATATATATATATATATATATATATATATATATATATATATATTATTAATTTTAATGGTAGGTAATGTTGTAATAACAAATGTTAAAATTCCTTTCAACAAAACAAAAAAAAAATGTTAAATTGACGAATGAAATGCTTAATTTTTCAGTAAAACAGAATTATTTTTTAAATGCTTATTTTTATTATGAATGATTGATAGTAATATATTAGTTCATTTTCACACAAAAAATATTATTTCATTCATTAATAGCGAGCTCAAATTATTCGAGCCACTTCTATGCAAAATGAAAAAGGGCATGATAGGTTATAAATGATAATGCATAAACTTTAAATTCTTTTACAGTTAATTCATGTCAAAATTTTAAATATTTTTTACCGTGTACATAAATTTACTCTTCATTGTTTCCTTATCCTTGAAAACATGTATGTATTCACAAACTTTTTGAATTCACCCAGCGCCATGAAAGTGAGAACCACCTTTATTCGTCTCACAAGATACCTGTGAGTGAAACAAGAATTAAACAGCCTTTATTCTTTGTTTCTTATTTTTCTCTTTTTCTCTTTATCTTTTCCCCCTCTTTTGTCCCTTTTTCTGGCCAAAATATAGAAACTTACAATATATCACCCGTAAAGAAAGGGTCCCTAATTGACCGTAGTTGCAAGATTAGGAACCTTCCCTAAACACAGCTTCTCAATTTCGCATTAATTTCCCCCCTAGCTACTACTATAGTGTTACCATAATATTGATTGTTATGGCAATATAAAGAATAATTAACTAACTAGATTGGGAATAAAACTAATTCACACCCATTAAAAAAATTAATTAATATTACTTAATGTTGATAGTTTCAATAAGAAAAATTAATTTATTTTCTAAAATATCTTTACACTTAATTGCATAGGAAAAAAAGTTATCGAGAATAAAACTCTAATAAAATAGAGGCTACTCAGGAGATTATATCATAAAATCAAAGAGAGTCAATAAAAATTTACTTATATTTCAAACAGAGACTTTTTTTTTTCTTATATTTCCGTTGGAGGTAGTAGTAGATTTGTCCGTGATGTTGTTTCTGTACCAAATGATACTAATTTCATTTGCAAATTAAACAGTGTCATACACAATTTTGAAAAAGAAAAGTGTGACCGGACAAAGTGAAAGTGATGTATCCGATTTTTTTGCATAGATAAAATTGTTGGTACACTTTATTTTTTGCAATCACAAATCTTGAATTGTCACTTCCTCGTTTAACACCTAGAGAAGCAACGCAACGATGAGGGAGGTTCGTTTTCTTTACAGCGAAAGTGCCAGGATCTTTCCTAGTGGACCACAATTGAAAGTTTCAAATGTGTTGTACACGTTTTTGGGCGCTCGAAAATACAACATAGTAAGTTAACAAGCAATAAACCTTGTTGGCAGGAAGAAGAAGCCTATTGCAAAACAGAGAAAAAAAAAACCATGTCTCTCAAGGTTGTAACAGTGGTGTTTTTGCTGGCAACAATAGTAGTAGCCAGTGATTACACTAGTTTCACCTATAATGGATTCCAATCTTCTCATTTGTACCTTGATGGCAGTGCTGAGTTCACCACCAATGGCATGGTTAAGCTCACCAATCACACCAAGCAACAAAAGGGTCATGCTTTCTTCCCAAGTCCAATAGTCTTCAAGAACACCACAAATGGAAGTGTGTTTTCTTTCTCCACCACTTTTGTTTTTGCCATAAGGTCTGAGTTTCCCAATTTGAGTGGCCATGGGATTGCCTTTGTGGTTTCTCCAACAAAAGAGGTTCCACATTCTCTTCCAAGCCAGTACCTTGGCCTCTTTGATGACACAAACAACGGCAACAACAGCAACCATGTTTTTGGGGTGGAGCTTGATACCATTCTGAACACCGAGTTTGGTGATATCAATGACAACCATGTTGGGATTGATGTCAATGAATTGAAGTCGGTTAAATCGGCTTCTGCAGGGTATTACAGTGATGGGGGGTTTAAGAATTTGAGTCTCATCAGTGGCTACCCAATGCAGGTTTGGGTGGAATATGATGGCCTAAAGAAGCAGATTGATGTTACTTTAGCTCCAATCAATGTCGGTAAACCGGAACGCCCTTTGTTATCATTGAACAAAGATCTTTCTCGAATTCTGAACAGCAGCATGTATGTTGGATTCACTTCTTCAACTGGGTCAATTCTAAGTTCTCATTATGTTTTGGGTTGGAGCTTTAAGGTGAATGGCAAGGCTCAACAACTTGCAATCTCTGAACTCCCCATGCTACCTAGACTAGTTGGTAAACAAGAGTCAAAGGTTCTCATAGTAGGGTTGCCTCTGATATTACTAATTTTGATTCTCATGGTGGCTCTAGCAGTGGTTCATGCCATCAAGAGGAAGAAGTTTGTGGAGCTGCTTGAAGATTGGGAGCAAGACTATGGTCCTCATAGGTTCAAGTACAAAGATCTTAGCCTAGCAACAAAGGGGTTCAGGGAGAAGGAGTTATTGGGGAGTGGTGGATTTGGTAGAGTCTACAAAGGGGTGATGCCAATTTCGAAGATTGAGGTTGCAGTGAAGAAGGTGTCACATGAATCAAGGCAAGGGATGAGGGAATTTGTGGCGGAAATCGCTAGCATTGGCCGTCTTAGGCACCGGAATCTGGTTCCCCTTCTCGGGTACTGCAGGCGCAAAGGAGAGTTGCTGTTGGTCTATGACTACATGCCAAATGGAAGCCTTGACAAGTATCTCTACAACAAACCAAGAGTGACCTTAAATTGGAGCCAGAGATTTAGAATCACCAAAGGGGTTGCTTCAGGTTTGTTTTATCTGCATGAGGAATGGGAGCAAGTTGTGCTCCACAGAGACATTAAGGCTAGCAATGTGCTACTTGATGCTGAATTGAATGGGAGATTAGGGGACTTTGGTCTTTCAAGGTTGTATGAACATGGAACTGACCCTCACACTACTCATGTGGTTGGAACTCTTGGTTATCTTGCACCTGAGCACACTAGAACAGGTAAGGCCACTACAAGCTCCGATGTGTTTGCTTTTGGTGCATTTATGCTAGAGGTTGTGTGTGGAAGGAGACCAATAGAGCAAGGAAGGGAATCCGGGAGCGAAATTCTGGTCGATTGGGTGTATAATTGTTGGAAAAAGGGTGAGATTCTCGAGGCAAGGGATCCAAACTTGGGCGCAAATTATAGGCCAGATGAGGTGGAATTGGTGTTGAAACTCGCCTTGTTGTGCTCACATTCTGAGCCTTTGGCTAGGCCAAGCATGCGCCAGGTTGTGCAATACTTGGAGAAAGATGTGCCTCTGCCAGATTTGTCTATGCTTAGCTTATCTTCAATTGGCTTAACTTTTGGTCTGCATGAAGACTTTCAGGACTGTCCAATGTCTTATCCTTCATCTATGGATAGGCCAATATCTCATACTTCTTCGATTGCTGAATCACTTCTCTCTGGGGGTCGTTGATTTTTAGAAGACACATGAAATCTGCATGCATGCATGAGCTTGTTTCATTGTATTTGATTTCATCTTATTCTTAATTGGTCTATTTGTTATTTGATTATGTATTATATTCTAAAATGAAATGGATTATCGAAAATAGAAAAAAACATAAACAGAGTTTGGTGTCTTGTTTTCTTACTCTATCTTTTGAGCAGCAAAAAAACACTGCAATCATTCAGTAATGACAGAAGATCAATGTGAAAATAGTTTCCCGTACTTAAGAAGCATGGAAAGTACCATTAAATGAATTTATGATCATACAAACTTGTACAAATACACTAGCATGGTAATAAACTTTTAAAAAGAATCGGTTAACTTCTCTCGACACAGTTTCTAATTTTGAAGAACATACATGATTAGATACTAACAACTTTTTTTTTCTTATGTCTTAAAATTTGTCAGATAGGAAGATTAAGCCCGTTAGATTATTACTTTTTTAAATGGAATATCTTTACAGGCATTGTTATGAAAGCAATTCAACTCTCAGAAGAGTGAAGATTAAGTATACTCCTCTACCAAGTAATCACTTCAAAAGTTCAACACCTATAACATTTGTCTGGTTCACAATCTTTTTTCACTATCCTATGTTGAGTTAATTCTCATTTGCTCAAATGTTTTTCCAGCATTAATAAATTATTTGTTACTTGAGCCAATCATTTCATCATAATATAATCTTATACATGTTAGGCTGTATAATTTTTAAATGAACTCAAATATATCTAAGGCTGGGTTGTAACTAATTCAGTAATTTCGGCTTTAACAAAAAGTGACTTATTTATTCAACTATCTTTTTTGCTCCACTCCCTAGACTCTTCTTCGGCTTAGCTCCATGTGCTTAGTTAGGCCAAAATCTTCTTCGACTTTTGAGTAATTGAAGCCTCTCAATCTTTTCATCTTTTGCCAAAATATCGTTCTTCATAGAAGTCACCTGAGAAGTCAAGTAAGGAAGAGGATAATTCGTTGTTTACCAATCAACTAATTTCAGAGTATATCAACGGAAACAAATATCAGAACACTAAGCATCACATTGACATAGAAATTAGTCTTGAAGCTAAGTAAACAAAAACTTAACACCATGTCAACCATCTTGATGATTAGTGTTCCATTAAAGGCTGGATACCAACATATTTCCGTCCTTCTAAGTGACATTTAATAACTATCCAGTATGGGTAAATAGTACCACAGCAGATTAAATAGAACTCTTTAACTACAATATAACAGAATGTTGTTGTGACTGATAATCGCTTAATTCGAATTTATAAGTTGCTGCTACTGAATGTAATCAGCACGCTATAGTCTTCAAACTTGCCAAAGAGAATAGCAACAAGGAAGAAACAACAACAAATCACCATTTTAGTACATGAAAATATATAGCATTGTCATAGTCTTGAAACTTATGAAATTCCAAATAAGTTCCCATAAGTGCTATTTGTCAAATACATTAACCCAAAATTCAAAAAAAAAAATGTGACTTAATTGGCAATATTAACATATAGTTAGAGATCAAAAAATGATAATAAATGGTCAAATTTAAGAAGTTAGATTAAATAACTGAAAATTTTAAGAATTTATTTGAAATTTCTTAGTTTCAGAGATTAATGTGACTGTGTGTAACATTTTCATGAACTAAAATGGTAATTTAGTCAACAAATAAATTAAAACAAATGCATGGCTTGATCATAAAGTTTACTATACCCCCAATAGATCAAAAATGGTATAGGAACCTTTCGTCTTTAAGATCAAATGGAGAAACACCCCAAACCTAGTAGAACAAGAATGGTCCAGCTCCTCCTTTGAAGCCCAGCTCGTCTCCACTGTATATTTGTTGAGTTCTATCTCCTATGTAAAGTAGGATAAATGAGGTAATTAAGTCATGTGACTATGTCTTTTGTAAAAAAGAAAAAAAAGAAGTCATGAAACTATGTCAATGTTCAGGTGTTTTAATAGTAGATGTTAACTTATGGAAAATTGTTCTTGGAACCAATATACTATAAAATTCTTAGTGAAAAAGGGAGAAAGGAAAGAATAGGTGTTATATAATGCGCAAGAAAAACAGATAGAGAGAAATATTCCTCTGTTTCAAAATAAGTAATAAGTATCGTATATAAAAAAATATTTTAAAATAAGTGTTATATTAATTTTTCAATGTAATAATAATTATTTTTTTTATTAATACTCCTAATAAACATCATTTTAGCTTTTTAATATAATACTAATATTATTCTTTTTTATCTATTTAATAAGATTAATTTTTATAAAATTAATATTTTCTTAAATCTATTTATTAGTTTTTCTTAATTTGTATAATAAATATTAATTAGTGTTTTTAAAAAAATAAGTGTACAAATATTATTACTCTTAACTAATTCAAATGAGTCAAAAAAATACTGTCATAGTCTTGATAACCTACCGGACTCAATTCTTCTAAATTTTTTTTATTAAAACAACGGTTAAACATTATATATATATATATATATATATATATAACGTATATTTTTGTAATTTTGTCATTGAATATACAATGACAATGTTTGGCGAAGTACACTGTTATAGAATCTTAACCGGTAAAAGTAAATTTCCAATATAACCCAAATTTCATAAACAATGAAATAGATGCTCCTAATTGTAAAGTTACCGATGGATTTGGATTTTCTCCTGGAGCTGGCAGAACTATAGTATCATTATGAGACGTAAAATTGATTCACTATGAATCCAATGATTAAATAATGTAAATATCGATCTCTATTAATTGCAAAGACAAAATTCTGCTGAGGATCCAAACTAAACTTATAGATAAATACATACACCTTACCCAACCACATTTATGATTACACGTAGGCACTTTTGTCAAGTCCACCTTGTTCCAATCTCAACCACACAAAAACAAGTGGAAATAAGAAAATTGAAAATGTAATAGATAAGGCGCAGGGACACAACACAAGGAATGGTCTTGGTGTGAACCATAGCCATGGCTACTTCATCAACCACATTATTGCTATCATCACTCATACCTGCAAGCATCCCATCATTCAACTCTGGAAACCATTCAGTTTTTTTGCTTCAAAACCGTTCTTTGAATCGACCCAAGAAGAGAGTTTCCTTCGTTGTTCAAGCAGCCAAGCCCCCTATTGGTGTATGCACTTCCCATCTTTTGCTTCTTATACATGCCATACCACTTATTTATGTACTCTCTTATTTATTTTATTTTATTTTTCATTTTGTTGATTATGAAGCAATTGGGCATGTTTGTTTCTTCAGGTGGAAATTCCAAAGGTGCAGCCTCAATTTAAGCCTCCGTTTCTTGGGTTCACTAAGACTGCAGAAGTATGGAACTCTAGAGCTTGCATGATTGGAATCATTGGAGT
Source organism: Glycine soja (assembly GCF_004193775.1). Lineage (NCBI taxonomy): Eukaryota > Viridiplantae > Streptophyta > Magnoliopsida > Fabales > Fabaceae > Glycine > Glycine soja. The sequence goes on along the minus strand of NC_041008.1, from coordinate 16,033,884 downwards.
TTTTATTGTAGAGTTTGTGAGTATATATTTTATATCTTCATTCTTAATTAGTAGTATGCAATTTAGTTTCACATATAGCACATGGCTTTTAAGATTTTGAATTGATAAAAATGTGGTGGTATAATGGATTGGAATGGGTTTATTTTGAAAATTGATGACATGTTAATATGTAATTGGTTGCCAAGGACATTATTTAAATTGAACTTATTAGAAAAGAGTCTCGTTTTATTTTTTACTAGTTTGTTGAGCACTCTTCCATTGAGCATAAGCATTGGTGCTGAGTTTGGTTATTAATTGTGTGATTGTGCTATATTTTTGCAGATAATAAACAAGGGCATACTTCAAGTGATTGGGGTTGATGTTGGCAAAGGCCTTAATATTCCTCTCTGAACATTATTTTTGGCTGTGCTCGTAAATGTTGTCATATATAAAGTCAATGTTTTAACCTTTTTTCTTATTGATCTCAAGAACAATTTTTCAAATTGCCGTGTCATTTGAAAATCTTCTGTAATCTAATATCTGTATTGAGGTATATTTCTGATATTCTTGGGTTGACTTGTTGGTTTGGTATCTGGAACTCGAAACTGCCTGTCAAGCTATTTACGAAGTTATTCATCAATTTGAATTGTTTTACCAAATGTTATGCAACGAAAAGAGATATAAGAAGCGAAGACAGAGTATGAGATGAGATGGGATATGAATTTGTTATATAAATAAGGGGTCTCTAATTTATTTTTTCTTACCTCTCTTTTTTCTTCTCGTCCGTTTCCTAACTCTTGTGCCATTATCCTCTTCATACCTCTTGACTTTCAGGAAACTCAGGTAAGCAAGGCAAATAGAAAAGAATAGGGTTTTTTTTTTTTTTTTTTTATAATTAGTATACAATGGCAGCCCTGAAGATCGAACAAATTGTGCCTCATATTCTAATGGTGAGATAAAGGAAAATGTTATGCAGACATGAAGGAAAGTAACACACTGGATTTCTTTTGTCCTTAAATATAAGATTTTTTTTAAAGTTGTCTTTTGCATTGATTATTCCTTGATTCAAATATTTTTTATTATTTTACAATAAATATATCTTTTATAAGAATTGGATAAAAAGATCAATACACATTAATTAATTAATTAATTAATTATGTGTGAAAGCAATTAAGTGGAAAAAAACTTTTGTGTGTTTGGAGGAGGGAATTTAAAATTTCTAAGAAATTTTAAATTTTAGGAATTTCAAATATTTCAACTGAAATTCTTTTATCTTCAAAATTTTGTGTTTGGATAAAAAAATAAATTGTGAGGGTGAAAGAAAATGAATGCAAAGAGAAGAGAAAATATGATTGGTGTATTTCCGAGGAGAAGAATGGAGATCGCAGGGGAACCGGGACACGACGCCGTACACCACCACATTCGACCATAACATTCAGTCAATGGCGCAAGGCATGACCCCGGTCCTCCGCGCCGGTGAACACCTCCGCCGCGTGATGAATAGCGACAACTGCTCCCCTGATTGGCGGGTGCAGTTGTATGTGTCTCCCTATGTCCACACCCGATTGATGTTCCACAAGCTTAGAAGACGTTTCTTGAAGAAGAGGATTATCGGCGTGAGGGAAGAGTCACAAGTTCGAGAACTAGATTTCGGGAACTTTATGATTAAGGTTATTAAGAAAATATACAAACGTTTTAGAAAATTCTTTTATAAGAAGAGAATTTCAATTTCTCACCTTTTAAAAAGAAATTGAAATTTCACATTTTTAGTTGTTTAAAATTCTGTTTTAAAATTCTAAAAATTTAAATTATTCATAAAAAAACATTCAAATAATGAATTTTAGATTATATAAATTTAAATTCTTTAATAAATTACTTTTCTCGATTAAAATTCTCTATCCAAATGCACTCTTGATAAATTTAAGGATAATTTTGATAAAATAATATAAATTTTTAAAAATTTAATGTTAATAACTACATTAACCAATTTTCTTAAAAGATATGAATTAATTTAAAAAAATCTTATAATTAAAAATAAAAGTATTTAATATAACATTTTTCTCCTAACATCATAACTTTCCATTAAGTCATTTCTTCATTTGATATTGATGATTTAAGCATAGAATTAAAAACTAATTTTAATATAAATTAGTACAACTAATAGATATCATTTGACAAAGAAGGCTATCATCCTATTCATAAATGGGTTTTCTCCCAACACATGCCATTAACCTCTTTTTATCTCATCATTTGAATTCAAATCCAAATCCTTGATAGTTAATGTCAGTAATCAGCATATCAAATTAAAATTTCGAATTTACATTAAATCCTTAATTAAAAAATATAAATTTAATAAAACCGTGAGCACTCTAAATTTTGAAGTCATACTATTTGCATGCGTATACTATACTTAAATATAAATCATATACATTGAAATATATTAAAATTTAATTAGTTGGAAAAAAATTACATTATTCAAACTTCTAACCAGCTTTACTTAGTTAACTCACTTTAAAGGACATCCAAATTACAGAACAATAATTTCAACTATTACTTTTAATGCAAAAAGATTTTCAGAACCAAAATTAAAATCTTACATAAGATCACCTCAACGATTATTAAATTTACCATCGATTAAAAATAAATAAAATTGATTTCAATAATTTAATAAATAACTTCACACTTCAAAGCATTTAAAACATCAACATCATATAATGTAAGTGAATATTAAAAAGACCTCATTAAAATTCGGTCTAAATATACATCAGCCGATCTTGAATATCATAGTATATGTCGGCACGACATTTCAAACTCTACACAACATTAATCCATGGTATTGGTTATGTATCACGGTCCAACAAGAACCTATAGCAGTAATAAGGTAAAAACACAGAAAATTGACCAATTTACAGAATCCTGCCAATTCTAGAATCTATGATATTCTCCCCTGAATCAATAGCTTTAGCCAGCGGCGGTGTTTCCATAGAGACTCAGCCAAGTACTTTCATCTTCTCCCCTTCTGCCTGTCTTTTTTTTGGACACTAACTACTTCTGCGTATACACCTATAACATTAAGGAACATTGAGACAAGTCAGGATAAATTATAAGCATGCACAGAGTGTTAAAATTGAATATTACAGCATAATGTTTTTAAGTGGGACTAGTCATTCACTCATTCCTATGGCCAGGGTTGGCGGTTCCTGAGGCTGATATTCTTTTTGGGAGATCTCTCAGTTCAGTTTCCTGTTTTTCTTTTTGTTTCTGGTCGATGTTTTCCATTCCAGGAGTTTGCAAATAAGCCTCAGGGATAGAATAGAAGGAAGGGTTGAGGCAATGGAGAGGGGTTCAAGGAGACTAATGAACAGTTTCAAAGGATTGAAGACATGTAAACTGAGTAATTGGGAAATAGTCAGTCAAGAGAGGATGGAGACAATTGCATTGAAATAGAGGGCATCCAAGGAGACAGTGAACTGAGTTGGGAAAGAGGAGGAGGAGGAGGAGGCAGAGGAGATGACCAATTTAGGAGCCCAACTATCTCACAAGCTCAATGCAAATGTTAACTTAAATACTCTTCAAGGACTTTTTCTCCTAGGAGATGTGAGGCCTGTTCTTTTTAAAATATCAATCTTTTGAAATACTCCCAACACTCATTGATCAGGTTGTTACATAATAGATTACAGTACTGTAGTATGGCTAAGGCAACATAAAAAAGGAAGGTTGTGGTATGGCTAAGGAAAACCAAACAAAATTGATTATTAAGCCTACCCCATAAGTACTTCAAGCTGTCCTAAAGCACACAAGGACCCTACAATTAATTCTTCCATGCTCATGTTACCCGCTCCTAAGTATGGTCTGCCAGCATTTTTTACTTCAGTAGCACCTTGTACACGTTATGTAAACCTCTTTTGCCAATGGATAGTTCCCTATTTTATGCAGGAATTCCACATATGATAGACCAGCAGTACCTACAAAACCAAACATCAATTCGGTGTTGAAGGATGCCTGCTCCAGTACCTCATGAACGGGAGGATACCATCACAATACTGCTTGGCAAGAGACTTGTCGAAGAAATCTTCAGCTGCACCAGGCACATAATTAGTGTTCATCAAGAGTAACAGCAATGAACAAATAGACCTTAAGCACAACCTAAGTCAGTATTGCCATCTATGAAGCACCAACACCGACACGGACACCGGACACGACACAGACACGGACACGTGGACACCTGTAATGTCCCAAATATAGAACGTAGTACGGGTGTCGTGTCGGTCAGACACTGACACGGACGCGTGTCGGACACCGGACACGGCAAGGGACTGAAGTGTCCGTGCTTCATAGATTGCCATTGACAAGTTCAATCAGCCCTTTTGGTGCTTTAGCACGGACAAATTGTGCCTCATATTCTAGTGGTTTCTCTTGATTCCCCACCACCTTCATGCACTTATCAGCCACCATGGCTGCCAAATCATCCTACATTAAAAAATAACACTGAATAAACATGAACAGTGCTGCAAAAAGCAGCCAAACCAAAATTTTACAATTGTTTTGCAAATACCGACCTGCCTCATCAATAGATGAAGCCCAGCCTAAGTTTCAAGAGCAGCAACTACAACAAAAATCCAACATAGAACTCAAAATCGTTGGCATAATAATAATAATAAGAGAAGTGCTAGCAACACATTCCCTGACACACTATTATTGGCTAAAATTTATTAAAAACTACAAAATCACGAGAAAGGTTCATTAAATAAAAAGATCGAGAGACCTACACAATTTTATGATTCTAAACAACTTTCAGTCAATAGTAAAAAAGTGTAAGACTAACATTTCTCTGCTACTTAATAATAACAACAAAAATAACAGCAGCAACCAACAAAAGGAAAGGCAAATATATATATATATATATATATATATATATATATATATATATATATATATATATATATATATATATATATATATATATATTAAAAAAAACTTACCTCTAATACCCAAATAAGAATTTGTTAACTCTTGGACACCCTCTGGCTTCTCAATCGCTTCAGCTTACTCTTCTCTAAGAAAAGAAAAGTTAACACAATATATATCTCCAATATCTCCAATGAGTTCAAAGAATCATCCAAAAAAAATTGAGCTCCAACATGAGAACAAAGACACAGGTAACCAAACAATCACAAAGAAGGTAGCTTTCAAACAACAAAGTGGACATAGCTAGCACGGCCATTCCATTCGAATTCTCAAGCTTTGGCTCCTTGCCCTCAGTCAGTTCATCGGTAATGCAAATCTTCAACACAGACAAGCCCATCCTGAACGCCCCAACTACAGAAACACACCCGAAAAACACAAATCAGCTGAAAAACAAAAAATGGGTCACAGAAAAATAAGGTTTCTGAAAAAATGGCGAAAACACGTGAGACTCACGTGATCTTTCAGTCCTCCATTGCCTCAAGGCGTCGTTGATCATCTTGATGGCGTCAAGGACGACCATGTTGGCCACCAATTCCAAGCCATTGGTGAATGGTCGGAACGATGAAGCGGGAATCGGAGAGAATCTTGTGGGGAATAATGGGTTTGCAGTGAGGGCAGTGGAAGAAGAAGAAACCCTAGATGATAGCTTTGATGCAATGCGAAGCACGGTTGGAGAAATAATGTGTGGGGTTTCAGAAGGGGTTTAGAATGATGCAAGGAGAAAGAGAGGGTTCAGGGTTTTTCAATGAGGTTGAGATTTTTCTTCCCCTAGGTGTAGGTGGAATTCGAAGATTGAGTTGATTGTTTATTAGTTTTTGGTCTGCGCATAAGTTTTGATAAAAAGCGGCATATTAATCATGACTCAGTTTTATTTTTTCATTTTGAAAATGTTGAAAATAAAAGCCCAAGAGGATATAGACCAGGACCAGCCTAACACAACCCGGTAGATCATAGGCTCATTGATCCAATACCTGATATCTAAATTAAATCAAACAAAACAACTTGGGGACATGCTAGGTGCACCCAGCAACATTGCTGGTGCACCCAGCAATTAGGTGAATGGGCAAAATTGCCCTTATATTAAAAAAATAATTCCTTCTTTCGGAAGAAGGTTCTTCCGGATGAACAATTTGTTCTATCGGAAGAACCTTCTTCCGGAGAAGCTACCAGAAGAAGGTTCTTTCGGTAGAACAAATTGTTCATCCGGAAGAACCTTCTTCCGGAAATTTTTCGGAAGAAGGTTCTTCCGGTAGAACAAATTGTTCATCCGGAAGAACCTTCTTCCGGAAGAATAAATTGTTCTACTGGAAGAACCTTCTTCTGGAAACTTTCCGAAAGAACCTTCTTCTGGAAGATTTCCGAAAGAACCTTCTTCCGGAAGAAGAAATTATTTTTTTTAACGCAAGGGCAATTTTGCCCATTCACCTAATTGCTGGGTGCACCAGCAATGTTGCTGGGTGCACCTAGCATGTCCCAACAACTTGTGTTGGTTTGAATAGTTAGTAATACTATCACAAAAATGTGTTTCTATAAGGTGAGAAAAAAATCGTTGTGGAATAAAGTGCGATGCTATTTTTATAAATAAATACAATCATTTTACGATGATTTTCAAAAATTATCTTAAAAATTACCATTCCGTGATGGTTTCTCGAAAATTATCTAAAAATTATTGTCATTTTACAACGGTTTTTCAAAAATTATCTTAAAACACTGTCATTCTAAGATGATTTTTCACTGCAATTTTACTAAAATCGTCTTAGAGTGTGTTTTTAATTTTTGATCTCTCCCTCTACTCTCTCGCGCTCTTTGTTAACGTTTCTCACTCTCTGACTCCCCCTCCTATTCTCCGACTCCCCCTTTACCTTGCGCTATGTTTCTTACTCTCCCCTCACTCTCCAACATCGAACCCATCATGCTTCCTTCTTTGTTTCCCTTTCTTGTTGCACTCTTTATTGCTTCATGTTCCTTGAAACACATTGCTTGTGCACGTTTAGTGTCACATTCGGGTTCGATCTCGTCAGTTTTAAGCCGTCTCCTCTGTGGTGGCGCTTCTTCTTTGCGATGGAAACAATGACAACAAGGTTCGAAAACCCTACCCACACCACCACACCACCTCTAAACCAGGAGCGCACACTAAAGCACAGAATGCCTTGGAGAAGCTACAGATCTAGCCACCAAAGTCACTGATATGGCCATTAAAGTCATGGATTTGGTACCCCCAACGTCCTTCCTTCACCCTCACCATTGTCGCCCTCCCTCTCACGAACCCTACTCTCTTCGAAAAATTCTTATTTGTGGTAGATCTAGGATTTAAAAAACTAAATCTGGGTCAAAAACAACAGATCCACTTAATATCAACTTTGTATACATTTTCACTTTGCTTGACTTATTAAGTATTTTATTTTTTGTCTGTTGGATAGATATTTTATGCATTGCATGATAGGCCTCATTACTTGTTTTCCTGATATAACTTGTTTCTTTAGCAAATGTAATTTTCCCTTGAAAGTTAATGTCAAGTTTTTGTTGTGCTTCTCTCTAGTACATAATTCATACCACTACTATGTTTCGAATGCCTTACCTTCTGTCTTTTTTCTCCTTTACAGACAACTTTTGAGGATGTTTTTCCCGTTGAGGCAACAAGCATTGAAGAGTATCTGCAACATGTAATTTTCACTTAAGATTGCCTTTTATTCATCTTAGATTTACTATATAACATTTAATTAACAATTATGCATTAGAATGATTCAATTTGGATCACTTTTGTCAATATGAGACATCATATACTCTATTTATCGTTTGCATTTTTTCCATCCAATGTTCACAAAACCAGTGCAAAATATTTGTTCCTATATATTCAAATATATTGTCAGAATTCTGTTTTATGAATTCCTCCATTACATTACATGGTATTAGAGTTAAAGAGCTATCCTTTGTTGATGGAAATTATGATTTTTTTTTTCATTTTTATATAGTTTTTACTTTTTCACAAATGAGCATGGTGTTGTGGCATGATTGTTATATCTAAATGTTGCTTTTGTCTATTGCTCGCCTTTGTTCTATAAGCAAACTATTCAATTTGCATGTGAAGTTCTGTTACTTGTTATGGAAAACCAAAAAAATCTTCTTACACTGTGCATCTAGTCATTTTTTAATGGATTTGTGTACTATGTGTTCTTATCAGGTTCATGAAATGACAATGGTCTCTACTGTCCAAGAAGCTCAGAAGGGGGTTTCAATGATTTTATGATGAAAGTGTTAGAGGTTAGTGTAATCATGTTTTTTTATGGGATAATCATTTATAATGTTTTCTGTTATCTTTTAATTTGGGGTTTGGTTTTTTTTTTTTTCATATTTTACTGGAGATATCTTTTGCAATAGGCCTTGTCTAAGGTATATTCATAAAACTACCAAAATATGAATCCTTGTATAAAAAATGATAGGTTTTGTTTCATATTTTTACTTTTGTAATAGGCCTTGGCTAAGGTATATTTAGTAGCATAACGAATTGAGTAAGTAATTTTATTTCATATTCTAAGATAGGTTTATTTTTTCTTGATATGTTGTGACTCAACTTCCTTATTACTCATTAGAATTTAGTGTTTGACAGGAGGATTGGCAAAAAAAGAAAAGCATGATTTCCTTTAGAGTTTAAGTTGAATTTTAACATTACCTAGGACAAACATTGTTGGTAACAACAATGTGGGTACCCTCCTTGGTCAGATTGCATCTATGTCTTCTACTTCATCGGTGTCATTTGGTATATCTAGCATGGAGATTGTTCCTTTGACTGGCATACCTATTGTGGAGAAAAAGACATCTGTCGATGCTGAGATAGTGAAAAATCTGAACAAAGCAAGGGAGTCTGGGTTACCATTTAAAGTATGCCCCCTACTTTCTCTATCTCTTAAATTTATAATGAGATTTCTATATTAGATTGAAATCTATATTGTTTTTCCTGTTTAAAAGACAAACCTTTTGTGATCAAATATTATTTGGCATGAAACTGATGTTTTGAAATTTTAATTCAATATCATGTCCAGTCTTCATTTTTTGATATACAATAGCACATGATATGTTTTGAGATGTTTGTTGTACTATCTTCTCTGAAGCAATAGTAACTTGTGTTTACATGCATGCAAGTATGTTAGTTTTCATTATTTTTTATGGTTCTTAGCTTGCTGCAGTTGTCAAAGATGCATATGAAAATTTGGGCATTAATGCTAGTGGTGGAAAATCAGTAAAGATGTGAAAGATATGGCTTCTTGTTGAGGTTGTTCTTGTAGTTGTATTCCGCGATTATGTTAAATAGGCAAAATAGAAAGAATAACTTGTGCGGGTAGCTTTATTGCTTTTACCTGTGACTAAGTAAATATTTTATTTATTCTTTATATAACTTAGTTCATTGAAATAGATGTTGAATGCTAATGATACAAATATGAAGAAATTTGGTCCCCTAAGGTATGTAATTTGTTTCTACCTTGATTTTATGTGTTCATTTGATGTATTGGACTCAAATTAATAATAACACTTGTCATGAATTTTGCAGGTTAATGACTTTGTGTGCCTCTCAGATAGGGCTTACACTCATGAATAGATTCTGGCCATAGAGAAAATCATATTGGGAAAGTTGGAATGGACTTTGATTGTGCCTACACTTTTTGTTTTCCAAGTTAGTTTTATCAAGGCATCGATCCTAGATTAGGAGGTGAGAGTGTGTTTGTGTGTGTGTGAGTGACCTTTTGTTTAAATTAATTTTATCAAGGCATGAGTTCCATATAAAATCATTTATTTTCATTCAATCATTGTTTAAATTAATTCTATTTTGGTTTTGTTGGGTACTAAGAGGGATTGTGCTAGACTATTGGTGGGTTTCCACTCCAGTGTTGGGAATAGAAAGCTTAGGGTTGTGTATCAAAAGTATTTTGACCCTAAAAAGGGTGCTATTGTTGTGCTCCCACTAGCTAAAGGTTTCTTCCTCTCAATCGAGTTAAAGAAGCAAAGAGAGAAGTAGTGAGAGTTTTTTATGGGCAAAGCAAATAATCATTTGTATTTTTTATGTGGGTTATTAAATTGACATTTTAAGGACATAGGATTTTTCATTTTTTTTTGTTATGAATGGTGTTGTGTATTTTACTTATTTCAATCGACCAGAATAACACCCGTTTATAGAAAACCATCTTAAAAAGAATACATATTAAGATAATTTTTCTAAAAAACATCTTCGAAAGTGGACTTTCAAATACAATTTTCAGAAAATCGTCTTAAAAAGTTTATTTTCTAAAATATTTTTTTTAAAGACCGCCATGGAATGCTCACATTTTTTAAAATAAAAATCACATATTTTAAGACGGTTTCTAAGAAAATTGATGTAGAAATCATCTTTTAAGTCGATTTAAAAATTGTCATAAAAAGTGTTGACTTTTCACAACAACAGATTTAAAGATGGTTCAAAATCATCGTGGAAAGGATAAAAAAACCATTTGTGTTTTTTTGTAGTGGTATAAATTCAAGTTTTAAAATTACAAATTCAACAATATTGATTTTGGTATCAAATTTAACTATGCAGAATTTGAACTAAGCCAAATTTATATCATTTCAGATTTTTTTTTGAATTTTTATAGTGTAATTTTATAGTTTCCATAATTTTAAAATACAAAAATAAAAGAGAGTTTGACATTGCTATTAACAATAATGTGCCTAATTTAATTTTTTCATTTTTAATTAATCATTTTTATAATGATGAGTTGGGTATAACTTTTTCAAATCTGAAGCAATTAAAAATTATTTAAGAGATCAAAATATTGCATTAAATGAGAAAAGAACCAAAAGTTTATTAATTGAGCACTTCTTATAATGAGGTAAATCTATGTTTGGCAACCCACAAACCTAAATCAAACCAATTCAATTGATCCGAGTGATTAATTGGTTCAAATTTTTTGACAAAATTTTCCAAAACCAAACTAAATCAAATTAATTGATTTTGATTGGTCGATTTTTTTTTTCACTAAACTAAAATTCAATCCGTATACAACTCTAATTTTAAATAGTATTTAAGAAGAATAAATAATTTTTTTAAAATATGAGATACTTGTGTTCTTAGGATTGTCTATATGATTTCTTTAGTCACGTATATATATTGCAATACCACTACTTGTTAAGCTTGACGGTGACAGGATGCAACCCAAATTGTGTTAAACTATACTAATTTATGTGTCACTAAGAATAAAAGAAATCTTAAGCTACAAGAATGAACAAAGTAGAGTTCATAATTACGCTATACTAACTTTGAAAAAAACAAATCATTTTGTACTATACCCCTTTTCCCATTTTAAGATAGAAGCAGATAATGCTGATGTTTAAAGCAAAAATCCTACAGACAATCCTGTACTTCTATAATTTTCCTCACGGAAAAGAATGCCATGTCATTGAAGTTTAAGATGTAAACATTCTCTAATGCAACTAAAGTTCATAACATCATATCACATGGTGTAGTTTTTTTTTTCTTGCTTTATTTTTAAGATGCTGCAAGTTGCGAAATTTGTAGCAACTTGATCCCTCAAAAATACATTCTACAATATTAAATAGAAATATTTTAACCATCTTTTAATAAAACAGTTACTAGAAAAGAAATCTCCAGCTGGAAGCAATGCATATATGCTCCTTTATTATGAAAGAGAAAGTAGAAAGTAAGCAGAGAAAAATAAAGGCAAAAGCTTAATATCGAGGGTGACAGTGGGAAGTTACAAAACCGTTTTGTTTTGTATATAAAAAAGATAGCACTTGGCACGACCTATACTTGAGGGCGAAATATATGGAACTTGGAAGCCACACACACAGTCACTTATGCCTATATAGGTAGTAGCATAACCTCTTGAACTGTGTTGCTATTCAATTCGTTGAGCTCAAACAATGGCAAGAACTTCCTCCATTCTCTTCTACCTGGTTGCCTTTTGCTCCATCATAATCATAGGTAATACTATTTCCTCCTCTTCTATGTCATTGATTCCTTTTCAATATATGTCATGTAGTGTAGTGTATAATTACTGTCATAATTCGTGCATTGAAGATTTAAGAGGAATCATTTGATAATATAATGATTAAAAAATTAAACCACCAACTTTGTACCCAAATATTACCCTCTCTCCTAAATATTCTATAAACAATAAGACTATTTAAGTAATTAATTTTTGAAAGTATTGAATATTAGTAAAGTTCATAGACCAATTTGGGTGTTGTTCTTTTAATATTTGGAGGACTACTTAGTATCAATTTATTTTAAGTCCATAGACTAATACTTATAAGACTATTTAAGTGTTTTTATTTTGCTTTAGGGACCACTTAGGAGAAAGTGTAATACTTTAAAGATGAAATTGATGGTTTACTTTATAATGATCGTAGCTTACATAACAACTAGTATGATACATGTTTAGTTTAGTGAAGATGTGTAAGAAAATGCTCTTACTAGGTGTATCTAAGAATCTCTTGTCAATGATCAAATGCTATCTTCCTAAGCATTATTCATCTCGGAGATATAAGGTTAGTTGACAAAAAAAATTAACAAACTAATAATTAACATTTTGTCGATAAAAAAACAGAAGCATTATTCATCTCTTGTTATTTGTTGCAGATGGGGCTCAACTCATTCTAGTGAACAACTGTGGGGAAAGTGTATGGCCGGGGATACTTGGCGGTGCAGGGCAGCAAACACCAAAAGATGGTGGAATGCACCTTGGAAGTGGTGAAGAAGTGGTGCTTGATGTGCCAGAGAAGTGGTCAGGAAGAATCTGGGGCAGGCAGGGTTGTAGCTTTGACAATGATGGACATGGTCACTGTCTCACAGGTGATTGCAATGGGATGCTACACTGTAGAGGGCAAGGAGGGGTGCCACCAGCAACAGTGGTTGAAATGACACTTGGATCCTCCTCCTCCCCTTTGCACTTCTATGATGTGAGCCTGGTAGATGGCTTCAACTTGCCCGTTTCGATGAAGCCGGTCGGGGGAGGAGTCGGGTGCGGAGTGGCTTCCTGTGAGGTGGACTTGAATGTTTGCTGTCCATCAGCACTTGAGGTGAAGAGGAATGGCAAGGTTGTGGGGTGCAAGAGTGCTTGCTTGGCTATGCAATCAGCAAAATATTGCTGCACAGGGAGTTATTCTGACCCCAAAACTTGCAAGCCTACCCTTTTTGCTCATCTGTTTAAGGCTATATGTCCTAAGGCTTATAGTTATGCTTATGATGACTCTAGCAGCCTTAACAGATGCAGGGCTCCTAGATATGTTATCACTTTCTGCCCTCCCCCAGTGTGAAGGGATCCAGATGAGAAAATGAAGTTGAAGCTACTGTTGCAGAATTGCTAAGATTATCAGTCATTAGTGAAGAACTGTTTTCTGGATATTTTAGTTTTTATGTGTTTTGTAGTCTTTTTTTCAATTCTTCTTGAATAGTCATTGTTCTATTCTATGTCATCAAGGTAGTTGAAAAGAATAGATTGATATAATAAACAACATTTCACATTTTTGCTCTTACTGTTGATGATGCTTTGACATGTATGAAGTTTAATTAATCAAGTTAACTTAGGAATATTGAGTTGTAAACTAGACATTTTACTTACATTAAAGGGGAAAGCTAGTCTTGGAATCATGTGACCAGTTACTTGCACCCAAAAAAAAAGAGGAATGGAAAATTGTGCAGCATCATTTGCAAGATACATCCAACAAAAACTATGGACAACAACATACCAAAAATGGAAATGAATAAAGAATCTAAGAAGATTAAACTCTTTCCATCTTTTTATCATACAACCAAAAAACTGCAGCATTTCTTTCTATGAAAGTGTCATTAAGATGATAATTCCATCCATAGAAGCTTCAAGCTTTTGCTCATTAGAATTGAAGCTGCTTTGGTGCACTAAAAAATGAGAATCCGATCATGCTGGGTCATGTACAGCTATATGCACCAAAAAATAGTATATCTCTTAGATACGAATGCAAATTAGTCCTCAAGATTTTATCTTTAAGATACGTCTCATGTAAGAAACTGGAAATTCATTGAACATTATCTCCTCTTTATTGGATGCAAAACTTTTGGCATGTCATATGGTATCATTGCTTTCGCCTTTGGTTATTCCATTAGCCTCAATCTACGCAGGGCTTCATGTTGTTATCACTTTACTTTCTTCTCCAGTAAGAGATATGTTTCCCTCATTGATCTGCAAAGATTTTTGATGATTTAAAATTAGGAAAGAAGGAAAAGAAGATCTTCATTATATCATACTACCGTCTTCTTTTCAGGGTATATTTGTTATTAGATATGTCCTAGGTTGTTCCATGTTGGAAAACAGGAATTATTCTTCATCGTGAGAAAATTCTCTGAAGTAGGATGGATTGAAAAGAAGAGAATATTATAGAATAGCATTTCACATTTTTTGCTTTAGTGCTAAAGACGCTTCGCCACATATATAGATTAATCTATTTCAATCAATTGGGATTGGGAACAATTGGTTGCTCGCATTGTACGTTTTAAAGGAATTAGGAAAACAAATCCAATTGCATTTATTACAAGCTAAATGCTACATAATACACACTGCAAACCTGCATATTGTACATTGAAACTTCCAAATGTATAATTTTTATTTTTTTGAATGAGTGTTGAATAAATGGTGCGGTTGAATTAATAGAATTATTTTTGGATAGTAAGTATTGTTTAAATTTTAAACATTATTAGTATTAAATAAAATTAAAAAGGCTTTGCTTATAAAAGTAAATATCCATTAAAAACAAAACTCAACTCTCAAAGCTAGCAATCTTAGCAGAACAAAGATGAGTCACAATGTAGATGATGATGAGTTAGTGAGTGAAATGGAGGAAGCACCCACTTTTGCTTCATCTAGACCAGTCCCCAATGTTCAAGAAATGGTAATGAATGACCCTTTACAGCCAGAAAGATATGTGAGGAGTCAAGAAGATTTTGAGAAAGTCAACCATATGCCTCAGCTTTCATCTGAGGTCCCTGTCATTGATTTAGCACTGCTCTTACGTGGGAACAAGGAGGAGTTGTTGAAATTGGACGTAGCATGCAAAGAGTAGGGTTTCTTTCAGGAAATTTTTCTTCAACAGTATTGCCATTTACATACAAAAGTAGAAAAATGGAAACCTACACAAAGAAGAGCGCTTCTACTACAAAAAAAAGAAAAAAGAAAAAAGACTAATAGGTTCTGCCAGTTCACAGTAATACATTGTCTGTTAGAGAGCATATAAAACCATTCATCTAAACAACTTAAGATTTTAGTATAATTGATCCATAATGTTGGAATTGGAGAGTTTGGCATGGCTTGCCTCAAGCATTCCAGTTTAAATACATGACAACTTTACTTGATGTCAATTGGTTATAAAATAAAGGTATAATATTATATTTTTTGGTTTTTATAGCTGCAACAACTTTGCCTTAGTCCCTATTGTTTAAAACATTCCATTTTGGTTCATATAATTGCAACTTTTAACCATTTTGGTCCTTAGTGACTAAAATCGCCTTAAGCCAATAGATTCAGATCCTTTAAAACTGCTACAAAACTGAATCTGTCTAATTTTTTGGTGTTTTTATAGGATTTGAATGTTAAGGCGTTAAGTGATTTTAGACCATGGGAACCAAAAGAATTAAAAAATTACTATATGGACCAAAATAAGATGTTTTAAACTATACGGACTTATGCAACTAGTAGGAATTAAAGGGATAATAAAACCAAAAATAAAATATAACATAACTTCAGAGCCTATAGCCCACCTTTGTGTATCTCTTGTTGTGGCAGGCATATGTGGAAGGAGTGTGTTGAATCCTAGTTTTCTCCATGCTTCATGCCAAAAGAAATGTTAGAAATATAATATACATAAAACTTTTCATTTATATATCTTTACCTAAATACCTTAATCATTTGGGGTAATTAGTCCATGACATTGACATCCTTGTAAAACTTATGTGTTTGCTTGGTTTTCATCAAATGCTTCATGAGATTGAAATTAATTCTGCAGATAGTAAACCATAGCATCCAAAAGGAACTTCTGCAAGGAATTAAGAATGCAGCATCTGAGTTTTTCAAGCTTCCAACAGAAGAGAAGAACAAGTACGCAATGGCCTCAAACGACATACACGGGCAGGCTTATGTAGTTTCTGAAGAGCAGACAGTTGACTGGTTGGATGCACTACTGTTAATCACGTATAAGAATTCAATTTTGTAATATTTAATATTCAATTTTGTAATATTTAGTTATAAATTACTATTTAAAAATTTACTCGCTACAGGAAGCTTCAATTTTGGCCTAAAAGTTCTGAGGGATTCATGTTGGTACTCCTCACATTTGAAAACTATATGCACATCACAACTTTTGATCAGTTAATGAAATTTATCTAATGATGTAGGGAGATAATAGAGGCATATGCAACTTAAGTTAGACGAGTTGGTGAGGAACTGCTTAGTTCATTGTCTGTGATTATGGGGATGCAAAAGCATGTTTTTCTTGGACTACATAAGGAATCATTTTAAGCTTTACGTGTGAACTATTACCCTCCTTGCACCATGCCTGAGAAAGTACTTGGTTTGAGTCCACACTCTGACACAAGCACCATCACCTTGCTTACACGAGATGATGATGTAACTGGCTTAGAAATTTGACACCAAGGAGGATGGGTGGCAGTTACCCCAATACCAGATGCTCTAGTTGTCAATGTTGGAGATGTAATTGAGGTACTTGAGTTTTTTGTGGGGGATAAATATGTTACTACGTATTAGTTATGGCAAACAGGGTGATGTTTGTTTTTAGTCCCTATTAAAAATCATTTTTTTTAAGTTATTCCTTTATGAACATGTGCATCATATAATTGTCTCTTCTTAGTTTCTCATTTATGGAAATAGGAATCGCACGCAATTCTTATAAATAAAAGACTAACGCAAAATGAAATTTTTTAGAGATTAAAACCAAAAATTAACCAATACATAAGGAATAAAAACATATTTAAATCTATCTTTTGATGCACACAAAAGAACACCAGAAATATAGAAAGATTTAAATTTTGTAGTACCAAAAGATAGAGTCATTTAGTTAACCACACTTTAACGTTTCTTCCTTCTGTAATCATGGCAGATATGGAGTAATGGAAAATACAAGAGTGTAGAACACAGGGCAGTGGCAAATAAGAACAAGAGAAGGATTTCTTGTGCATTATTTTTGTGCCCACAGGATGATGTGGAAGTTGAGCCCCCTTGATCATATGATAGATGCTCAAAACCACCCCAAGTTGTATCAGAAAGTCAGGTATGGAGATTATTTGAGACAATCTATGAAGAGGAAAATGGAGGAAAAAACGCACATCGATGTGGCAAGGATATAGGATTCTGATCTGAAGAAAAAAGATGAATAAGAAAAGAAAAGGCCATGTAAGAAAACTGAGAAAATTAATGAAAGTTCAGAAGTACTCCCTCATGCTGATTTATATCTAGTGCTAATTGTGTTTGTATAATAAGATACTATTATCATGCACATCAACTAAAGTAGTGTCTCTACTCTCTACTAAATGCAAGTCCTTGACAATGAAATTTAGATTTCAGTCTGATCCAACTTGTCTGTAATCTCTTCAGTTATTAATTCCACAAAGCTTGCAATCCTCATCTCAAATTTTCTTGAGAAGCATGATATTTTCCTTCATGAATGAAATTCAAACCAATTTAATCTTTGATTGCAGACTTATATGGAAACTTACATCAATTGAGTTTTAATGTTATCAGTTCCAGCCTCTCCATACATGAGAATTTTTTGTATGGTCCGGGACTACACGTGTCCATGATCCTGGTCAATCTTCACATGATAAATAACAGTTTTTCAATTTATGAGAAAGGGTTAGTAAAATTCGATTATAGTGTCACATGGAGATTGACTCTGACTAGGGGTGGGAATAGGTCAGGCCGGCTTACAGGGGCCTACAACCTGGCCTACATAAAGTCTGACCTGAACTGACCTATTTAATTAAAATGTTAGACTCAGACTTTTTTAAAAGCCTATTAAATTAAATAGACCAGGTTTAGGCTTGTTAAAAAGTCTGATAGGCCGACCTATATATATATATATTTATATTATTTTTTGGTACAAATTTATACTTATATTATTTTTTGGGTATAATTAATTTTTTTTTTGAAACCAACATACTTTGATTACACATTACAGCTCCATAACTTCCATTCTTATGATCAAGTAAGACTTTAATTATAATTTAGGTATGAGTCATGTGCCCCTTTATATTACTCCTTATTTTTATTGCCTTTCCTATTCTGATTAACGTTTTCTTTTCCATTAACTTTCCTATTACGTTTTTTTACCCCAAAACAAACAAATATAAAAAGGCTTTTAAAAAGGTTATCAGGTCACACTAGGCTTTTAAAAAGGCCAGGCCAAGTCAAAATAAAAGTCTTTGATAGGTTATAGGTCAGATTCAGGCCTCAAAAATTCATCGTAGACTAGGCTCAGGTCTTTTAAAGTCTAGTCTGGCCTGACCTATTCCCACCCTTAACTGTGACTATTAACATGTATTCTCGGACCATATTATAATTTCTCTTCCAAACATGTGACTATGAACATCTTTGACACTAACAGTGTCAAGTTTGATTTATGTGATATCTTTCATAGTTTGTCATGTGTCATTGAGTTGATCAAACTAGTGTAAAAAATTGACAGAAAGATCAATTTAATGTAACTAAAAAACTTTGTAAGGGACCAAAGTGAAACGTTTTAAAATTAGGACACCAAATTGAAACCTAAATATAGATAAGAGACAAGAATTCTAATTTAGCCAAAGAGAAAAAAAAAAAGATAAAGAGAGTGATAAATGTGATAAGTAATATATTGGTAGAAAGAAATAGGAAAAAGATGAGATAGCAGAGACTCTGAACGTACTACTGTGATAACCCATGACTAAAACATGTTAGAATCGAAAGGATTATTTTCCTTTCTCTCATACCTTGAGTTTGTACGTAAAACAACTTCCTGTATCAACCAATGAATAAAAAGGCTTTGCTTGTAAAAGTAAAAATATCCATTAGAAACAAAAGCTCAACTATCAAAAACAAGTTGACAATAAACTAATCACCACAAAAGACAAGTTAACAATAAACTAATCTCCACCAAAGACACGTTGACCATAAACTAATCCCACTGATGAATGGCTTTGCTGATAAAGGTAAATATCCATTAGGAACAAAACTAACTCTCAAAGCTAGCAATCTAAGCAGAACAATAATGAGTCTCAATGTAGATGAAGAAGATTTACTGACTGAAATGGAGGAAGCACTCACTTCTTCTCCATTTATACCATTAGAAAATGTTCAAGAAGTGGCAAGGAATAGTCCTTTGCAGGTTCCTAAAAGATATGTGACGTGTAACATTCCATTTTTCGTAAGTCAATTTAATTTTTTTTTAAATAACTAGAGTTTTAGAAAAATGATCAGGTTTTTATAAATAAATAAATAATGAGAAATAATGATTTGAAGGGAAAAAAAAGACATTTGATTTATTCATTTGATAAGGAATAAAATAAAGTTTCTTTTTTTTTATAAAATAATAAAAATAAATATTTAGAGTAAATAATAGGTCGTGAATATCCCTAACTATAAATAACAACATGTTAGGTCAGTTTTCAGACTGACTCCTTAGCTTCCTTTGTTTCTCAATTTCGTTTTTTCTCTCTTCTTTTTTCAAAACTCTTTCTTTTTCCTGTAGCCCATCAAACCTGTCTCAGAAAAATCACGATCTCAGACTCATTCACCGTTGGATCGTCAGGAAATTTGATCACCACGTTCACAACCCAATTCCGAGCATTCTCACCGTTGGGAATTTTGATATCATGTTTGAGCTGAGAAAAATACCTTTTTGCATTGTAGCCTTTTTCTTTCCTGTAAAAACCCACAGCTGCCTTGATAAAACTACAATCCTTGTCTCGTTAACCATTAGATTGTAGTGAAATTTGGATATGTTGTTCAAAATTCAATTTCGGACGCTTTCACCATTGGGATTTGCAAGATAATGTTTGTGGAGGAAGAAAAAGGAATCGTATGAAGATAATACAAATGGAGGCTTCAATCCCTTATCTGTCTCTCTGACGTTTGGGAACTCTATCGGAGCAGTCGAAGGAAAAAACTGGAGGAATCTCAAGGAACCGCTAGAGATGCTGCTACTGCTGGCTGAAGACACATTAGCCCGCTTAGAGGTAAGGGATGAGTTATTCACAATTGAGGATTAGTAAGAACATGTGTAGGGATCCTTAGAGATATCAATTGGAATGAGTTTTGGGGTGTTTTTACAATTTTCATTTTATCCTTATAATTATTACAGTGAATTATATTTGTTTGATGAATCAGTTGATGTCCCAATGAGAAATGGCTGTGAGATTGATGTGTTCTTGTGTTGAGTGTGAACCCCTTAGAAAAATTAAGCTCTTTTTATTAACGAAAATTATATTTTAAATAATATTATTCAATGACTTATTTTATACAAATTATTATCTTGTTCTAATTTTTCTACAACGATGATCAACATGTTATGTGTATATAATTATTGTAATATTAGAATAATAAATTAAAGAAAATTGTAAGGTTAATGCCTAGTGGTAATTTCTTTTGATGTAATATTAAATTGTTATAGAAATCCTTTGATTAAAAACAATGTAGTTTAATTTACTATATACATATACATATATATGTTTTGTATCATGCAAATATTATTATTGTGTGATGTGTATGAGTTATAAGGTGTAATAAGTTATTATAATGGTATTATAATATTATCGTGAAGATTGAGTAGTATAAAATTGAATGTGTCAATTTGCGAGATACATGTAAAAAATGAGATGATTGATGTGATATTATGAGATGTTAAATTGTGGGCATGATATTTGATTGTGAATAAGTGTGTGTGTTTGACACTTGATGTGACAATAATTATATTGTGAGCTATGAATTATAGAATAATCCGACCAGTGTTATCTTGAGAAAAGCGTTGATGCGCAGTGTTTAAGAAAAAGTGTATGTTTCCTATTCAGGAACCAGTGTTAAATTGTAGCGCAATGTGTTAAACGTGTTTGAAACACGAGTGGGAGGTCATGGATATTGTATAATTCATGAACAGTGCTTATAAATGAAATATGTGATAAATTGTGGAATAATATGTTGCCTTGAGATTATAATATTGTTATTGAGATTGAGTAAAAGTGTAAAGTAGAACAAGTGTTGAATTGTGAGATACATAAAAACATGTGATGGTGGATTGTGACATTATGAGATGTGAAATTGTGAATGAGTTTTGGTTGTGAATAAGTGTGTGATTAACTCTTGATGTGACATTATTTGTGTTGTAAGTTGTGAATTGTACAATAACCCGACCAGTGTTATCTTGAGAAAAGTTTAAATGCGCAGCGTTAAAGATAAAGTGTAGGTTTCCTATTTAGGAACCAGTGTTAAAGAGAAAGTGTAGGTTTCCTATATAGGAACCAGTATTAAATTGTAGCGCAATATGTTGTACGTGTTTAAAACACGAGTTTGAGGTCGTGAGTATTGTATAATTCACGAGCAGTGTCTGTGTCCTAAAATGATTTTAGGGGTTGGACCTAAATCAGGAGGGAGAGGCACTGACGGACTCTTCGGAGTATAGGCCTTGGGGGTCACCGGGTTTGAGTACTCCTTTAAGCCTATGTTGATCCCATATGGTTGGAGCATTCTCGCAAAACATTGTGACCCTGACTGGTCTCCCTATGATCTTACTTAGTGAGAGTGACCTGACAAACCCATTGTGTGGTGTGCCTTGTTATGTACTCTTAAGCGCCCCAAGGTAGTTTTACACTGACATGGTACCACATTGCATATAGGCTTGAGTCTTAGCATAACTGTCTCATGCGCTTGCTAATTGTTTATTATGAAATTGATGTGTTATTATGTCTTGATCAGAGCATATGATTCTTGTGTAATGTGATTGATGATTGAAAAGTGTGATTGATGGATGAAAAGTGAACTTTGAATGACAAAGTGGTGGAATTACGTGAATTACGTTTAAGTAAGTTTTATTTGGTTTATATGATATATATATATATATATATATATATATATATATATATATATATCTAGTTGTCTTGTTTCTCTATTAGTTATGAATGTGATAACTCACTCCCTGTGTGTTGTTTGTGTTTGGATCCTGTGATGATCTTGAACTTTGTGTTCGGGGGAGCAGATGACTAGGTGAATTGATTTAAGGAATCTTGTGCTGAAGGACGTCGAGACACAACGCTCTGATAGGATGTGGCATTGGGGTATAGGGTTTTATATTAATTGTATGAAGTCTTAGACGGTCTTGCTTAAACCGAGATCACTTTATTATTTATTTGGACAAGTATGAATATGATGTAGAAGAAAGTGAATGTGAGTCTTTTATCCCTTTGAAAGACTTGTATTTACAAATGTAAAAAAAATACTTTTAATTAATATTTGGATTTTTATTCCTTTGTCAGTATATATGTGAGGGGTAGAGGGCGTCACATGACGAGTCACGATGAATTGGAGAATGCCAACTATATGCCTCACACTTCATCTGAGATCCCTGTCATTAATTTAGCACTGCTCTGAAATGGGAACACAGAGGAGTTGTTGAAATTGGAAGTAGCATGCAAGGACTGGGGTTTCTTTCGGGTAATTCTTCATCAACAGAATTAAGTTTGATTTACTTTTTTTAACCAACACCACATATAAATTTTCCTTATATGTCACCCTACTTATTGAATGATTATGAAAGTTCTGAATTTATAAAATAATTGTTGTGAGATACAAAAAAGGACCATTTTAATAGTATTTTATGCTGTGAAGCACCGATACTTCAATTTACTTCACTATCCGTATTCGATATGTGTCTGATACTGATTTTGGATACTTCATTGATACATATCAAATGCTGCATGCTGCATGTTGCATGAGATTTCAATTGGATCTTCGCTTGATTTTCATCAAATTGTTCATGAGATTTCAATTACTTTTGCAGATAGTAAATCATGGTGTGCAAAAGGAACTTATGCAGAAAATGAAGGATGCAACATCTGAGTTTTACAATCTTCCAATAGAAGAGAAGAACAAGTATGCAATGGCCTCAAATGAGATACAAGGATATGGGAAGGGTTATCTAGTTTCTGAGAAGCAGACACTTGACAAATCAGATTCTCTGATGTTACACATTTACCCCACCCGGTACAGGAAGCTTCAATTTTGGCCCAAAACTCCAGAGGGATTCAAGTAGGTACCCTTGACAATTGAAAATTATGTACACGACTTTCGACCAGTTAATGAAATTCATCTACTAATGCAGGGAGATAATAGAGGCATATGCATATGAAATTAGACGAATTGGTGAGGAACTACTTAGTTCATTGTCAATGATTATGGGGATGCAGAAGCATGTTCTTCTTGAATTACATAAAGAATCACGTCAAGCTTTACGTATGAACTATTACCCTCCTTGCAGCACACATGAGCTAGTACTTGGTTTGAGTCCATAGTCTGACTTAAGTATTATCTGTTAGGAATTTTATAATTCCTAATTAATTAATATGAGTTACATATTATATTATAATATTTATATTAGTTATTTGATATGTTTGATATAATTCAATGAGCGGAAACCAGTTGGTCCA
This sequence comes from Glycine soja, assembly GCF_004193775.1. Taxonomy (NCBI): domain Eukaryota; kingdom Viridiplantae; phylum Streptophyta; class Magnoliopsida; order Fabales; family Fabaceae; genus Glycine; species Glycine soja. The sequence continues at coordinate 16,010,234 of NC_041008.1, read as the reverse complement.
TTAGGAGATAATGAGAACCCTAATAGGTTAAAACCTTGGTTATTGTTCCCAATACATCAAATCAAGAAACAGTTTTTCCTCTTCCCATCTAAAGAGAAAACAAAGATCCCATAAGAAAGAAGGTGATTTGGTTGAGGAAAGTCATTAAACTAATTGTTCATGATTGCTGTAAGATTCCGCTGCGTATTAATCAAGCTCTGTGGACCCAGATATTCCTTAAAACCTCTTGATGATCTGACCTAATGTGTTTTGATCCTCATTTGATATTTTATAAGGTTTATTAAAAATTTCCAACATTATCATCTTGCTTATGCAAGTTGATGATGTGATTGAGTTAGAAATTCAACACCAAGGAGGATGGGTGCCAATGACCCCAATATCAAATGCTCTAGTTGTCAAAATTAGAGATGTAATTGAGGTACTTGAGTCATCTTTTTAGGCTAAATATGCTTTTAGTTGTTTCAAACATGGTAATGTTTGTTTTAAGTCCCTATAAAAAATCATTTTCTTTTGGTCATTTGTTTATGAAAATATGTTAGGTAATTGTCTTCTTTTAGTTCATCATTTATGAAAATAGGAGACCAAAAGGATATTTAGATAATAAAATCAAACATCACCCAATTTTGCAAAAAAAAAAAAAAAACATATTTAATCCTATCATTTTAGTAAACATAGAGAACATAACGACTTTAAACTTAGGAAATAGTACCAAAACTTAAAAGTCATTTAATTATCCACAGTTCAAGTTTCTTCCTTTTGCAATCATGGCAGATGTGGAGTAATGGCAAATACAAGAGTGTAGAGCACAGAGCAGTGACAAAAAAGAAGAGAAGGATTTCTTATGCATTATTTTTTTGCCCACAACATGATGTGGAAGTTGAGCCCCTTGATCATATGATAGATGCTCAAAACCCCAAGTTGTACCAGAAAGTGAGGTTTGGGGATTATTTGAGACAATCTGTGCAGAGTAAGTTGGAGGGAAAAACACACCTAAATGTGGTAAGGATAGATGATTCTGATTTGAGGATTCAAGATTATAAAGAAAAGAAAGTTTAAAGTACTCCTTCATCCTGATTTGCCAAGTATCAGTTGTGGGTGTTCGCATAATGATAAATGTCATATACATCTGTAGTTGAGTCTGCTCTCTGCTTAATACAAGTCCATGTAAGTGAAATTTAGATTTCATTCTGAATCAACTTATGTAATATCAGCATTTTTATCAATTCCACAAAGCTTGCGATCCTCATCTCAGGTTTTCCTAAGAAGCATGGTATTTTCCTTTATGAATCAAATCCAATCGTGCTTAATGTATCAGTGATTGCAGAATTGTCTTGACACTCACATCAGTTGAGTTGTGATGCTGCCAGTTCCATCCAAGCCTTTCCAACAAGAAATTATTGTATGATTCGAGAATATCAAATATTTTGTGGTTTCAACCAATCTCCACGTGACATGCACATAACTGAGTTTTTCAATTTAGAAGAAATAATAAAATTTGACTATATATCACTTGAAGATTGATCAGAACTATAGATGTGTACTAATTAATCTTGGACCATACAATTATTTCCCCTCCAAATACCCAAGAATCATGTAATACATGGTGATCAATTTTCAGATGATTTTTAAGTTCCCTCAAACACACCACACGCAGCCTAAAACTCTCTCAGGATTTTAGAACCATACGCTGTCGTCCCCCCTGAAAGGTATATCAGAGCCTACTGTTACAAGCTGACACAAATTTCTAAAACCTTCGAGATAAGAAAATCCTAGATGAAAATTAACTATGCTAGAGAATACTCATAAAATCACTGAATTGATAACCTCTTTGGGAACTTTTCCTCCTGGCCATTCCAATCCTTCTTAATGTTTGTCTTGTATAATTAAAGGAAAAACCTATACGTTTATTTCATTGTAGGCTGTGATAAAAAAAATTGGTAAAAACATATTATTTATATAATATTTCTTAAGTTGATAAAAAAATTGTCAAATAATATAATAATTTATAAACTCTATATAACTTTTAAATATAAAAATAATTCAAATATATATAAAAATTTAAATAAAATATATTTTTTTAAAATATTATTTGTGATGAAATAATCACTTGATAATCATATAATTACATTTTGTGACACAAATATAGAGAGCAAGAGGCCAAATATAATTTTAAATTTGTGATGGATTTTGTGAAGAGCATTTTGAGAGAAACATAAATGCATCACAAAATCCCTCATGGAACATTCTATATGTACTAGGGACGGATTTTGGGGTGAACAATGTTAAGATTAAGAGGGACAAATTCCTTCACAAAAAGAAATCTATTTATTTAGTGATGGAGTTTGGACAAAAGTTTTAGAGAAGGAAAATATCCGTCACTAATTTTGTCAAGTAAAGTAAATTTAAATATGTGTTATTCACAAAATTCTACTATCCTTCGCAATGGCGTTACTATCAGTGAGGAAATATAGTCCTTCATCACTAAATTTTAATTTCTAGTAGTGTGGAGTGGTCAAAAAATTGCTACTAATTAAATGCTAATGTTAAGCATATTACAAATGCAATTTTGTGGATTTTAATGAAACTGTTACAAATTGTAATTTAGTTACATTGCCACAAATTATAGATGTAATTAGAAATTGTTTGTCACGTCAACATGTTGTGGTGTGTTGTGAGAAACCCTAGTCATTGCAGACCCTCCTATGCACGTAGCAGCTATCACTTCCCTTCCTCGATCGTGAGACGGTAGAGGAATATGTTCGTGTGGACTTGGTAAAGGTTTAGTCATCATAACTAGACTACGTGGTTTGCTGGAAATCAACGTTCATTAAGCTACAGGAGGTAAAATCTAAATACATGCAAATGCAACTTATGCTCATTCGCATGGATCCGGTGATGGGTAAATTTATGCCGGGGTTGTTTTGATCCACGTTACCCAACAATTTTCCCTTTCAAACTAATTTATTAAAACATTCAATTTGATGTTTCGAACCCAATTAATGTCTAGAGAATATAAATTAAGCTACAATTAACCAATGTTTCACATCAAACATGAAACTTGCCTAGTCGAAAATAAACTAACATCCTTATTACCTCAACTCAAATAAGAAATAAAAGCAACAACAATAAGAACTAACAAAAACATAGAAAGGACAATAATAATGTAGAAGTTTCAAGTCTTATAGTTGTGTTGTTTGAGCTTATTACATACTCTTCTAAAGAAAAGATAACCACAGTTTGCTCCTTAAGCTCAATAGTGCACAGCCTGACTAGAACAAATTAAGATTCTTCTCACCACTTGACAGAATTCACTGTGAGAACATGATAGCAATATACCAATCAATAACATATATGATTTTTATGTTAATAGTGATCGAGAAGTGGTTAAATGAATAATTAGTTATTATATTCCTAGAAGTTTAATGACGATTGGTTTATAGTATTATCTATTCTAATAGAAAATAGTTATTCTTATTAAACTATAGCATGCATGATAATTAAACAAACAAAACATTTATGGTGACAAACAGAAATAAAAATAGTTTTATCTAATTAATCACGGTATTCCACTTTCTCTCTTTACTTTCCACATTACACCTCACTCACATCTCTATTTTTTTTTTTATCTCTAATATGTTTTCCTTTTTCTCATTTATTCTTAAATGCAACATGTGTGCCAAATAAACCAACAAAACATAAATAAATATAATCTTTCCTCATTAATCGACTCTCGTATATCTATAAAACTTTTTTCCTAGGCCTCTCTCTTATCGTCGTTCCTTTTTACTAACAAGTGTTTATTTTCCTATAAAATAAAGTCCTACAAATTAAGACTTAAGTACACGCTTTTTCATTTCTTTTACACACTCAAATTTTTTTGTCACTAGTTTCCTTCTCTGTTTTTTTCATTTTATCCACAACTTGTTCTATCAACAAGACTATATATTATTGAGTATAAAGAGATACTCACGGCCATGGCTCATCACCAACAAGAATCGTATCTCCATCATCATCAGCGTAGAGAACTACCCACTTATTCTTGTTTTGAAGTTGTCCCTTTATGTCAAACATCTTCTCCAATTCATCTACAAGTTGATCATACCCATCCAATGTGGTCAAATTCACAGCACGAACGACTGCAATCCCCTGCATTTGAACCTTTTTGACATGTTTTGAAACAGAACAAAAGGTTTACTTCAATAACCTTTCATACAAGACTATAAAACACCAAGTTTATTTTTTTAGAGAAACAACATAGTCAAGCACCTTAATTGCAACTTCTGGTGCTTTGAGTCTTTTTTGAGGAGGTGCGTCCTCGTCCATATCTGCATATATGTTCGTCTTCTAAAATAGAAAAGATTTTGACGTAAGTTTTTTGTGCCGATAAAAAAAAAAGTTGTGTACAGTTTCTTTGCAATAAAGACTACTTGCTTACAATATGGACCCCTAGAACCAAAATGGCAAGTTAAGACTTCAACAATCGACCTTAGTATGTAATTTTCTAACCATAAAAAGATGAGATGAAAACTTTTCCATCAACTTTCTTATTACAAGTATAACATACCTTCAAAATTTTAGGTTAATTAGCTAGTTGAAAGGGTATAACTCAATTTGGACCCTTGAAACTAAAACTTTAGTCTGTAGGCCTTCTTAGTGACTTTTGTGCATAAATTCTATATGGACCACATATTGAGATTAAACAAAATGCTACTGCAAGTGTAGTCATAAAAAATTCTCTACCAAATTTGAGGTGTTAAGATTTAATATGGCTCAAGTACGTTGTAAAATCAAGTTAAATTGGAGGTCTGTACAACTAACCTATTTTTATACGTAACTTAATTCTATAGTCAATACATCATGTAAGTAAAATGTCTTCCAAGTTTGAACTTAATTAGAAGTCTATGGACCCAATTTAGCAGGTTAATTGTCCTTTATGTTGTTACAAAAGTCACTAACTTATCTATATATTTTCCAAATTGGGAAAGATTTTGAGATGAGATTTTCTTCTACAGTTTCCTAGGAGTAAAGACTATCTAGCTATTTGCTTGCAAAAATTTTACTCATTTGGATTACTGTAGCTCAATTTGAATCCCTAAAACCAAAATAGTAAGTTAAGACTTCAATAATCGGTTTTAGTTTATAACTTTCTAACCAAAAATAATTTTGAGATGAAACCTTTTCCATCAGCTTTCTTTTATCCCAAATATAGTGTGCAATTGAACAAGTAGAACTCAATTTGGACGCTTAACCAAAACGTAAGTCTTTAGGTCTTCTTAGTGACTTTTGTGCAAAAGTTCTAAACCAGAACACATAGTGAGAAGAAACCAAATTAATACTACAGTTTTAAGGGTATATATCTCAATATAGACTCCTTGGTTCCAAATCAAGCTATTTAGACTGCCAAATCACCAAGAAATTGGTATAAAACACAACTTACGCTCGCTGCCATCATTAGGGGTTATGAACCCAAACCCCTTGTGGTCCATAAACCACCTCATCTTCCCATGACTCTCATGTATGTCCATCTTCAAGTCCTTAAAGAATATTAGAATACACCGTAGTTGTGAACTAGTTACCCTTCAAACATTATTCGTCAACATTCATCATTTTGCAACATAATGTTCACAAAATCAAATTTCTTCTATTATCATAAAGTCAAAAGTCCTCTTTACAATTTTTCTCCAACCCAAAACCTAAATAAACATTGTCACTCTCATTTCTCCTTAATTTCCTCAAACAACCGGTTGAGGTTAATAGTGATTCTCCTAATGGGGATATTTATGAGAATCGTGTTTTTTTAAATGTTGCAAAGTGAATAACAAAATTATCTATTTGGGTCATGTAAAAAAATCTATGGAACTCAATCTTAGGGGTTGAGTGATGGAGATGGTCTCTAAATTTATTTTATTCATGATACTAACGCCCAAATTGAAACAATTTAGCAATTTAGAAAATAAAAATCTAACTTATAACTAAAAAATAATAATGACCATTGAAGGCGACAAGTGGCGTCCAAAGAGAACGAAAGAGATAAATATAGAGATGAAAAAAAAGAGCAAGAAGGATATCTAATTAATGTTACGATGTTTGCAAGGGCGGTATCACTCCACAACGATTAGGTTAGGAGTTGAGTGAGGGAGATGGTCTCTAAATTTTTTATATTCATAGTGTTAACATGCAAATTGAAACAATTTAGCAATTCAAAAAATAATAATCTAACTTACAATTAAAAAATAATGACCAATAACGATGACAAATGACACTCAAAGAGAGCGAAAGAGATAAATACAGAGATAGAAAAAAGGAGTGAGGATACCTAATTGGTGCCGACGATGTTTGTAGGGGAGGTAGCACTCCACAATGATTAGGTTAGGGGTTGAGTGAGGGAGATGGTCTCTAAATCTGTTTTATTCATAGTGTTAACATTCAAATTGAAACAATTTAGCAATTCAAAAAATAATAATCTAACTTACAATTAAAAAATAAAAATGACCATTGACAATGACAAATAACGTCCAAAGAGAGCAAAAGAGGTAAATATAGAGATAGAAAAAAAAAGAGCGAGGATACCTAATTGGTGCCACCGATGTTTGCAGGGGAGGTAGCACTCCACAACGATTAGGTTAGGGATTGAGGAAGATGGTCTCTAAATTTGTTTCATTCATAGTGTTAACATGCAAATTGAAACAATTTAGCAATTCAAAAAATAATAATCTAATTTACAATTAAAAAATAATAATGACCATTGACGATGACAACTGACGCCCAAAGAAAGCAAAAGAGATAAATAGAGAGATAGAAAAAACGAGCGAGGATACCTAATTGGTGTCACCGTTTGCAGGGGAGGTAGCAGTCCACAACGATTAGGTTAGGGGTTGAGTGAGGGAGATGGTCTCTAAATTTGTTTCATTCATAGTGTTAACATGCAAATTGAAACAATTTAGCAATTCAAAAAATAATAATCTAACTTACAATTAAAAAATAATAATGAACATTGGCGATAACAAGTGGCATCCAAACATAGCGAAAGAGATAAAAGTAGAGAGAGAAAAAAAAGTGAAAAGGATACTTAATTAACCTCAATGATATTTGCAAGGGCGGTAGCACCCCACAACAATTAGGTTACGCGATGAGTGAGGGAGATTAGGTTAGGGGATGAGTGAGGGAGATGGTCCACGAGGAAAAGAAGAAAACTAAAAAGAAGAGAATTGAAGGAGTTGGACACAATTATGCAACATATTCAGAATTTGTGTTAGCTAGGTTGACATAAAAGTCAATGTTAAGTGTTGCATTTAATATATATTTATTATGTCTTTTATTATACACATTTAAAAGTAGCATTAACTAAGCAACACAACAAGTTTTAAAGTTAAAAAATCAAGATATATATATATATATATATATATATATATATATATATATATATATATATATATATATATATATATATATAGCATTAACGAGGCTTTTGCTTTTCTCTAGTTGCGGGGTATGTCCCGTTTATTGTTGTATCATTTTGGATTTAATATAATTTACATTTTCCCAAAAAAAAAAATACGAGACAATCTAGTGCCAAAATAGAGCATCGGCCTACAAATAAAATAAATACTTTTAAAAAAATAATAATTACTTGATAAAAGATATTAATATGTTTAGAGTAGTTAAATATCTTTTTTGAACAAAAAAGGATTGTGACTTGTACCTAGAATACTCCTAAAAAAAATGTTGTTAATTTAAGAAAAATAAAGTTTCATATCAAGGTTCGTTTATTTAAGGCCTAAAATAAGTTGGCCGACTCTGGCAAAATGTAGCTCTTTGCAGCACTCATGCATGTCTCATTCTGGTACGGTGGAGCAGCATTCTTTTGGATGCATAATATAAAATTACTTTTACCCAATTCTTCTAGACTTTATATCTTCGTCAATTATGTTTTTAATTCGTCAATTATGTTTTAATTTTTTTCTCTGAATATAAAGTTAACTAGTCTTGATCTCTATTGTTTATCTTCATTTTCTTTTTTTATATCGTTATTGTATAAAATTTTCGTTATGTGCTAAGGTGGCAATTAAATTTTAACTAATTTTATTTTATATTTTTTATATAAAATAAATAAATATAAAATAATTGGAATTTAAATCAAGCTAACGAGTTAATTTGAGTTGTTGCCGTGCTTGATGTACAAATAATTATAGCCCCTGAACAGAAAATACCACAACGGATCCTAACTTTTCTGCCAAATATTCTACATTAAGTGGGTTGCACCTCGAGCTTTTTGAGTCGGGCCAAGAAGTTGAATCACCAACACTAACCGAAAAAAAAAATCACTAATAATTAAAAGTAACCATATATCATAATTTATATCATTCATCACAAATCCAAAACATAATTTATGTATTCAAATATACTTGTTCAATATAAATTGTAATATAATTTAATTTATATATTAAAAATATATATTCATTATTAATTCTAATTATATAAAATAAATATTTAACTCATTCAAATTCCAATACATATAAATGGCAATGGGCATTCACAACAATTTTCATAGTCACAGAGGCACACTTTGCTTACAAATACAAACACATTAAATGAATATTATGCTAAGTCCAATTCACCTCTCAAAACTAATTTATTAAAATATTTAATTTAGTCTTTGGAACCTAATTAGTATCTAGAATCTCTAAATTGAGCTACAATTAGCCAGTGTTTCACAACTAGCATGAAACTTGCCTAGCCAAAAACAAACTAACATTCTTACCTTGAATAAGCAAAATAAAAGCAACAGAAAAATAAAAGAAAAAAAACCAACAAAATAGTAAGAACAAGAATGTAAAAGTTTCAGGTCTCGGTTGTGTTTAAGCTTATTACAATCTCTCCCATAGAAGAGATAGGTAGTTTGCTCCCTGAGCTCAATTTGTGCACATCCTGGCTTGAACAAATGAAGATTCTTTTCACCATATTGCAGAATTCACTGAAAGAACATAAAAATAATAATATCCCAATCAATATATATGGGATATTTTATATTAATAGTGAGAAAGAAGTTGTTACATAAATAATTGGTTCATATAAACAAGGAAGTTAATGATGGTTAGTTTACAGTACTATCTATTCTATTAACAAAGAAAAGTAGGTATTCTCCACTTTTTCATCCCAAAGTTACCAGACATATTCTAACTTAACTTTAGCATGCATTACAATTAAACAAATAAATCAAATACGGTGATCAACAAAAAAAAAAAAAAATATATATATATATATATATAAAGTCGTTATCTAATCATCATATTACACTATACCTCTTCACTATTCTCATTAAGCTTCAGTTCACCCATATCTCTAATAGTAACATTCATGCCAAATAAAGCAACAAAAAACATATACAAATATATATATATATATATATATATATATATATATATATATATATATATTAATCGCCATTGCCTCCAAAACTTCTCTCTTATATCCTTCTTCCTTTTTACCAACAAGTTTGTATGTATGTTCCTATTAAGTTCTAAATTAAGCTTGAAGCGTTATAAAGTGCATGATTCTTATTAATAACTTCTACACCTACAATTTTTTTTACATATAATATAATTTTCTTATTCTATTCCATTTTCTGCATTACATGTTTTCTTAACAGCACTATATATTACTGTGTATAAAGAGATACTCACGGCCATGGATCATCACCAACAAGCATCATATCCCCTTCATCATCAGTGAAGACAGTTTCCCACTTATTCCTGTGTTGAAGCTGTCCCTTTATGTCAAACATCTTCTCCAATTCATCTACAAGTTGATCATATCCATCCAATGTGGTCAAATCCACAGCACGACCGACCGCAACCCCCTGCATTTGAACCTTTTTGGCATGTTTTGAAACACAACAAAAGGCTTACTTCAGTAATTTTTCATACAAGACCATAAAACACTAACTTTATCATCTAAATGAACAACACATGTGACATGTCAAGCACCTTAGTGCAACTTCTGCTACAAACTTGTTTGCTTTGAGTCTCTTTTGGAGATACTAGTAGTTGTTCTTGGTTCCATTCTTTAGAAGCCTTTGAGAGATCAGACTCGTGGTTTACATCAGTTTTGCACTCAGAGGCGACTCCAGACGCATTCTCTACAGAAAGAGAGTTGTTCCTTGCATGATCAATAAGGTCAATCCCAAACAATCTATAGCTTGTAGCAGCCTCTACTTTGTTGATGTTCTTGTCAACCTGGTCAAGGAAATGATCATTGTTCAATCTTTCTGAGTGAGGTTTCGAAATAGGCCAAGCTAAGATGCTCTTGTTATCATCGGTTGTGTCCTGATATAATTGAGGAGAAGATAGCCAACTTGCTTCTGTCTGATTCATTGATATACCATTGTTGTTGCTTTTACTGTTATGATGCCTCATGTGGGAACTGCTGTCACTCCTTTTGCTTTCGGTCATGACCCTAAGTTGTGTCATATCACACTGTGTAAGTCCAGCATCCCAGAAAGTAGGTGCAGCTAATGGTGTGTCTCCTTTGAAAGTGAAACGCAAGTGTCAAGAAAAAGATTAATCAAAACAAGAATTAGAGAGTGAAACATCATTTTGGACCCTAAAATTAGCACCACTTGGAACTTTGGTCCTTGATATTCTGAAAAACAACAATTTAGTCAGTCAAATTGATACCACTTGTCAGTTTAGTCCTTGATATTACGAAAAGGAAAATTTAGTTCCTGACTTCAGCTACAGTCAAGGACTAAATTCTCTTTGTTAATAATGTTAGGGACCAAATTGATTGATGATGTCAATGATATAGACTAAATTGACCGATGGTTATCAAAGTTGGGAATTAAATTTGATTTTTCATAATTAAGAACCAAATTGATTGGTGATATCAATTTCAAGGACGAAATTGATGTTTTTTACTTAGAATTGGAAAGGATTAAAAGTGGTAATTCCTCACCAAGATCCGGAACTTCACTTGCTTGTCGAGGCCTTTTATTCTTTATAACAGCAGGTTGAGATGACGTAGTAGGAACACAAGCCAGAATGTGTTCTATCTCCCATGATGAAACTCTATCAGGTCTTGGAAAAGATGCAGGTTCATCCCATTGAACCTGGAAGTAGATGATAAAAATAGATGAATACCATACAACCACAAAAAATAAGAGGACAATTGCATAGTCAAAGATGACAATACCTTAAGAGATCGCCAATTTGAATTCACCCAGTGAGGGGAAATATCCTCTACTCCAAGTATTGTGCCCGAAAATCTGATAAACCATGTTTTAGAATATCTAATGAAAATGTCACATCACAAAGACACTAACTATAGCAGTAAATTTTGGTACCTTTTGTCATTTTCAGGGGATTCATCCCCTTCAAACCTCATCTTGAATCTCATACCAACATTACATTTTTGGTTGATAGCCTCTAAATACTTGTTCACACTAACAATGAACTGGCTTGTCCTAAGAAAACAAAATCTCCATGTCAACAATCATCCATTGATTACTCTAATAGTAACATGAGAGTTTCTACTTTCTACTTATTTTTGCAACAAGTAGAAGTTCTACCTTGGCTTATAATATACAACAAAAAGAGTCTGAGTTGCTACAGCATGAGATGCAGTTGCAAGAACTCCTAGGTGCATGCTCTGACTAGAAATCACAGATGATGGCATGCTGCTCTGCAGAGGAGCAATACGCCTCACTCCAACCCGCAATTCTCCATTGTTCCCTCTACACACAAAATCTTATTTGAATAAGGGTTGCATAGTCAAACAGATAAAAATTCTTACATGATTTTATCAAAGTTTTAAAATTTAGTCACTATTGCAATTTTATTGCCATCATTAATATTGTGGAAAATTACAGAAAAAGGTGGCTGATGTGGATACAATTGCAGTCACAAACACCCCCAAAAACATTGATGATTATGGCTTTCATTCCAGTCGCGGATAGTTTTTTAAAAACCTTGGATTTTATAATAGAAGATATCTGCTGAAACATGTGAAGGAAACCAACAAAAGTGAAAAAAATCAAATCAAATTTACATACCTCAGAAACACAAAGGTGTCTCCAGCAACTAATCTCTTGGAAGTCACAAAAGTACTCCATCCAGTTGTGAGCAAGTGTCTACGTGGCTGACCTGGATAGAAAGGAAAATAGATTAAAGGCAAAAACATTAGGCCACTAGTAAGTAATACAAACCAGAAGGACCCAAATGAAAATTTCTCACATCCTTTACCTCTAAATATATGCTTAAAGCGCCATTCAAAGCCCTGGAGATCCTTGGCAACCAATTCCTGAGTTGGTGTTGATTTAGACATGTCCTGAGATGAAGAGAAGGAAAAAAACAGATTTTTTGTAAACATCACAAGGAAACATAGATTTGGTATTGGAACCAAAATAAAATCAATAAAAAAGTTAAACCAAACCAAAGAGATAGTATTATTACCAATGCTGGAAGGCATTCAGTGGCATGCTTCCTGAGGACAGAGAAGCCACCATGGGTGCTTGTATCAGAGGCAGTTAAGACCTTACAGAAGGAGTGAACTCTTGGCCTTGGAAGTTCAGCAGGGCATGGATCGGGGCTCGTAGGCTCAGTTTGCTAATACATTTGTTCCATTAGAAATCTAAACAATGGGAGAAAAGAATCTAATCTAAGGTTGATCATGAAATAACTTTGAGAATCATAAGAGGCCGCTACATCCTTACATTAGATTCCGGCACCAGAGTAATCTGTGCATAAACCTCATCTGTTTCTTGTTCAGCCTAAACATGTCAAAGTTCAATGTAACTTTAGTTTTCCACCCTACCTTATTTACAAAATCCCATAACATTATATTATATTATTATAAATATAAAATAGCTTAATACCAAACTGTATATTAGGATCCTGCTTCTCAAAAGTGAACTATTCAGTTTACAGGGTTAAGTAATTAATATCAGTTGAGAAAATCAAGAGTCCATGTTAGGTGCACATGTGTAACAAATCATTGAAATATTGGAATATTAACAGCTGATTTCTCATCAATGACTTAGACTAGGAGCCAAATCCATACTCAAGAGGCCAGTTAATCATTAAACCATTTTCTCAGAAACCAAACAAGATTTTTATTTATTTATTTATGAAATCAAAATAAGAGAATTTAAAAGGAAGGAGAAAAGAAGGGGAACTCTACCAAAAGTTAATTAATTAACAACATAAGACCAAATTTTACATGGTAAGTTGGTAACTCCAAAACCAAGATGAATATCTGGCCAATTTTTCAACAACCAAACAAGATTTATTCATTTTTTTTCTTTTTTCCCTCAAAAAATAAGGTGGTGGAAGAAAAACGAAAGAAATTAGGATCGTAGAGAAAATCCAGAAAATTACCAGTAAATGGACGTTGACGACACGACAAAGGATCTTGGAGGAAAGCTTGAACAGTGGAATCCGTTGGTTTAGTTCCTGATTTGTTGATACTTCTAACTACAGCCGAAAAAAACATATAGAGTAAGAAAAATCAGTTAAACAAAATTAGAAAGAAAAAAAATCCAACACCACCAAAACATTCTGACACAACCTACTACCCCAGATAAAAGGAACAAAGAATTTTCCTTAAAAAAAAAAAAAACTAACTTGTTCCATGTGACCCTGAGGAAAATAGAAGACCCTTTGGCCTGTACGTGGAACTTCCACATGGGGTCCTGCGCACGCCTTCCATAGTTGCTCATAGAGCTCATCTTCTTCTCCACCGCAGCCACCACAGTTCAACGACATCGTTTAAGGTTGTATTGTAACCAAGTAAAAAGTTGATGATGTTATTGTTGTGGTTGTTGAGTTCAGAGGTTGTGACTTGTGACCAATGAATCTAAATCCGTGACATCATCATTGTGGTAATAGATAGATAGTAGCAGGAATGATGATGATGATCGCAGTGTGATGGTGTCACAGATGATAACTGAATGGGAATGATTATGCGTTGACAGAGAATTTATGAGAGGAAGCAGCTTTTGGAATCGTGTCTGCAATTAGTATAAGCTAATACTATGCTACCTCCTGCTACCGTTACACACACTCCTCTCTCTCTTTCTCTCTCTCGCTTTGGGGTAAGAAAACGGCGTTCTTGAAATGCTACTACCACATAACAACTCTCCGTGGGAGGTGTGTGTGTCCGTTTTATAATAAGGCTGTCATTTTTTTAAGTGTTGTGTGGCACCTGTGTGTGCTTCTCTTTTTTTCTTTTTTCTTTTTAACATTGCTAAAGCAATTCTCTCATGGGTGTCTAGATTTATTTAAGATAATGGTCTTTCTTAATAAATATTTTTTTCACACAAATGAATTTCAACCTATCATCACATATTTAAAAAAAAATTTATCTATCAATTATATCATATCTTATTAATTAAAATATCATGTTATATTTGTAAGAATCATATATTATTTAAAAATATGGTTGGTTACATTTAAATATTCTTGTGAATATCCTCTAAAATTCAAATAAACCGGCCCCAAAACATATGAACATCGGGTGCCTGGCCAGTGGCCACTATGCTAACTCATCTTTTTTAATTATGCTAATTCATCTTATTGCATATTATTTAACTAATTAAATTGTACTCCCTTAATTTAAAACTAATCTAATAATATGCTTTAAATGAGGTATTAAACTAATTTAAAACTCTTATTGTTTTATCATAAAGTAAACAATTTTGTTATCAACCAAATTTTAAGGCATAAAATAAGTTGTTTGATTCATGGCAGGAAAAATGCATGTTTGTTTAACAAATAGTTCTTTTTTTAATTTGTTGAAAGTGCTTCTAAAATGCCTAATTAGGCTTAATTCGATCAAGGAGAATGCTAAATTTTTTTATTTTTAAAAAAAAATTATATATAGTTTGTTATATTCGCAAAAATTAATTGAGATTTACAAGATAATAAGAATTTCAGTCCCTTCAATACGTATGTTCCGTTATTTTATTTTTTTTATTCAGGTACGATCCGTTATTAGATAATAAATGTTTTTTTACTGCAGATCATAAAAGTTAAAGTTATTTAAAAACATTTAATATTTTATCATTTTTTATTAAATCAAAAACATAAAATTATAGATATAAATTTAAATCAGTCAAAAAAAAAATCAAATGAATGATAACTTGTTACATACAAAATTTATTCAATATTTATCATATAGGAGTGTATTTCAATCTGACTAACAATTTGTCACTCATTATTGAGTAATTACATATTTTAAGAGTGTTACATATTATCTGAAGTTCTAAACTCATATCAATAGAACTTAAAAAAAATATTTATTCCGTCAAAATAAATAAAAAATATTTTTTGCTAACATTACTATTCGTCTATTCGTACAATATTTCTTAAATATAAAAAACATTAATTAACATGTAAATAATTGCATAAGTTTCTTAACCACTATAATGTGAATATTTGACTTTCTGATAAAACTGTGATGTATATAAAAAGCTTGGGTCCTTTGAATAATTATCTATTTATAATTTAGTCATATTTAAAAATTTTGATTTCTTCTAAAAAAATATATTTTATGAGAATCATACTCAAATTATCTCCCACAAACATATTACTAATTAAACTACAGCATTGGATATAATTACATAAGCATTCAGAGATTAGTGGAGTATCTCTAGAAGAATAATCAAATTTCCACTCACTAATCACCAAACCATGTACTAGTAGTAATTTTGAGTTTTTCACTTTGGTTGGGTAAAACGGATGGCGCGTGTAACGGCAGTGTAGTAACAATAATCACAAGTTGGATTGGTACGGCGCATTGAGAAGTGTGACTTGTGAGGTTGGCGTAACGGAACGGAAAGTTAACGGAATCGTGACGAGAAGTCAGTCACCGTTAGTACCCATCCCTTTCCATGTCTGCTTCGAAGCAGGCAACAGGGTTGGCTCTAGTTACCCCGGCAGTGGCAGTTTTGTCATTTTCTTTTGATGCGTGCCAGTTTTTGTTACTGACACCAATTGTGTTTTATTTTCACAAATTTCATCCTTCTATAGTTATTATTTTCATAGTATGTACCTATATTATAGATTTTATTGAATAAAATTCTTTTTAGAAAATATATTTTATTAAATAATGTGTTTTTTCTTAAATATTAGATATTTAATTATTTTCTCCAAAAAAAAGTATTTAATTGTGTTTTTGTTTAAAGTATTGGCTTTAATCAGTACTATTAAATTTATTTTAACTTAATTTTAAATTTTAATACATTATATTAAAATTAAAATATATAATTTTACAAAAAAGGATTTTTTTTCATATCATTATAATATTTATCAATTCTAATTTAAATTTATGTTTTATATATTTTATTGAACATATCAATAAAAATTATAATTCTTTATTTATAAATTTATTTTTTATTTTTTATTTTTATTTTCAATAATAAAAGTCTTGTTTCTTTAATTTATTACTAGTATAATTTAATTTATAGCCTTTTGACATTAATAATAAATTATACTTTATTATCTTAATTTATTTTTTATTAATTTCATTTAAATTTAATAACACTCTGTAAAAAAAACTTGTTAATTTTTTTACCAAAACGAGAGTGGTAAGAAGTATAAAAAAAGAGATAAGTGAAAGATAAAATAAATAATAGGATAAAGATAAATAATAAAAAAATGAATTATAAACTATAAAAATATTAATAAAAATGTGTGTAAGAATAGTATTATTTTTTTTTCTAATGATTCTAAAAAATGTTGATAATTACAAACCTTGCCACTAATCTTTGTGGCCCAAGTAAGGACGTCATCATCAGTCTTTGTACGGGTCCAACTTCTTTTTCTTATCTCTTTCTCTCTCTTCCTCCTTTTTCTTTTGTTTCAGACATTTTCCAGCTAGAAAAGAAATATGGTGTAGCAAAACTTAGTTTAGTGGTCCTCCTCCACCACTTTTATTTTCATGAAGACCCCAACAGATGAAAATAATACTAATAATATATTATAAAAAATAAAATTTATCAAAAGATTAATAGTGGTAAGATTTTTTTTTATAAATTGTTACTCTTAATTTTAAAATTTATATTTTTGAATTAAAATTTAAAAATTAAAATATCATTTAAATTATAATTTTTTTAATAAAATCTTAACATACAAATAGTTTATAAAATACTATAATTATTTCTGTTCTTATAACCTAAAATCCCTTAAGAAAAATAGGATAACTTCTTTTAACGGGTAAATATATTCGGAGTCTCCTTCATCAATCTAATATAGGCTTCGGGTTCAAATTTAATTCATTGCATAAGTATATTCAGCGGGGTTACTTCTTGGATGTTCTTGTATGAGAATTGGATGTATATGCAAGTCCTATACTTCTATTATTATTTATCTCATGGTAGATATTGTGAATATATATATATATATATATATATATATATATATATATATATATATATACGATAATAAAATGTAAACGTTTCTGATGACAATCTGGAGCTTAGATAAATCTGTAACTGCTTTTCTTCTGTAGGTCTAAGTTTTTTTAACGTTGTCATTAATATCCTAGGTAGCCTTGACTGTTACTAGTGGATTATTAGGACTTTTTAGAGTGATGAGATTTTAAAGGAAAAGAGAAAGGATAACAACTTTTATTTTTTAAAATTAAGAAAATTATATAATGTTTATAATAATAAATAAAAGATTAAAAATCGAATTTGGGAATATTTAAATTTATTTATTTAATTTATTTTAAAATATTGTATTAAAATTTTTATTAAAAATAAAATTAACCTTTTTTCTTTTTCTTTAAAATTAAATTTCCGAAATAACTATAATGTCTGTTTAATCAAGACATCAACTATTGGTTGTTTGACCTACACGACATCGAGCAAACAAGCATTTGGTCTTGGATTTGAAGGCTTGATTTTTTTTATCAGGAAAAAAAAAAGTATAATCAAATAAAACAAATATCTAATCCCAGCAATCAGTCTAAAGTCTAAACATCTTAATAATGTAATAAAATATGTATGTGACTATAAAGTAAACCGATACATCTATATATTATCTATAAAAGAGATATCCTTGGAAATTTCTAAAATACTCCTATTTAAGATTGTGACACTTATTCATTTCTTTGATTTTTTAGTCTTTCAGCCCTTTCATTTTTCACTCTTCTCCTTCTTACAGGTGTCTGATTTTGCAAATTGTGGCTTTTACACGTGTTTGATTTTGCAGATTGTGCATGTGCTGGCCTTTGCTTCTTTACGTGGTTTCTTGCATTTCATTTCATCTGTGATGCTTCAGTTTGTGTTTTTTGCTTTTCATTTTTCCACATACAGACCAAGTTTGGGTTCTCTTTGGTGCTATTTTGATGTATGTTTTCTTACATTGCATGTTAGCTTATGATTTTTTGGCTTTTCTTTTCTTACATGCATATTACCTTTTCGGTTTTTCGCTTTTGTTTCGGTGTTGTTTTCATGTTTGTTTTGTTACATGCATGTTATTTTTTCATTTTGCTCTGTTGGACGATGTTTGGTTTGCATGTTTGCTTATCGTGTTTGTCTGTTCGTGCTACTTCTGTTGTTCTGTTTTGTTGCTGTTTTCATGTGTATTTTCTTACATGCATGTTAGCTTCTCATTTTTCTGTGTCAAACGAGGTTTTGGATTTTTTCTTAGCTTATCGTGTTTCTCTTTTCATGGTGGTTTTGTTGTTAACTTTTTCCTTGCAAGATTATCGGCATTGTTGCATTTTTTCGCAGTATTATGACACGTTCTCCAGACAAGATAAAGAGCATCGATGGCTCAAAAGAAACTCTTAAACTTAGTGTGAGGATCAGTGATCTATGATTTATTGGCACGCCTAACAAATCTGAGCAAGCTGAGATGGTGTTTGTGGACTCCAATGTATGCTTCAATTTTATGTTTTTTTTTGTAGATTTATTACTTATTGTTCAGGCCATTGTGTTGTAACTTTAATGCAATCCAGGGTGATGAGATCCACGTTGTTTGTAAACAAGACCAATTGAAGTAAAAAAATATGGACTTGAAAGAAAATTGTACTTATGTCATGCACAATTTTAAAGTGCTAAAAAACAATGGTCAGTACAGAGTCTGTGATCACCAATTTAAATTGGTGTTTATTGGGGTTACTGTTATAAGGGAGTGTGTTCTAGAGGACATCCCTTTTAGAAAATACATGTTTGCTGGATTTGCGGATGTTGTGGCTGGCCAGTTTGAACCTGGGCTATTGGTTGGTATGTTAACTTATATTTTTGCAATTGAGTTTATTTTGAAAGTTCTGCTCTTTTTGGAATAAAATAACATTCCTTGATTTTCCTACTTGCTTTAGATGTTATTGGTGTTGTGGAGGAGGTTGTCTTTCGCCAAGTTTCAGGAAAAGGTAGAAGGGTAGTCTTTAAACTAAAGGACTTGAGGTAAAGTTCGATACTTGGTAACAATTTGTGTCATATGCTTTGTCAAGTTGTGGGTATGATTACATTATTATTAACTGATTGTCTCATAACTATTTGTTTTTGATAGCCACCAATTGCTATCTTGCACTTTGTGGGATGATTATTGCTTGCAGTTTTTAAAGTTCTTAGATGATTATGAAGGTGATGGCCCAATTATAGTTCTATTGACCCATGGTAGAATAAAGGAAGCTCAGGGTATATCCTTATCTTGAATTTATTGGTTCTTCTGTTTATGCTATTGCATGTTATGGTTCTATTTTTTAAATGATTTAGGATCTTATCCCCCATCAGTCAACAATTCTTTCAAGGCTTCAAAGTTAATTATTAACCAACCGGTGATGGAGATTCAAGAATTCAACGAATGGTATTTTTTGTATATGTTATGTAATATATGTTGACCATTTTTTGTCGTTGATTCTATATTTGTAGGCTTGCAGAGTTGGGCATTGAGGCCCGCTCAGGTTTTAAATCCCATGGTGAAGGAAGTACACAATGAAGGGAGTACACAACTTTCAGGTTCTATCTAATTATCATCAAAGGAATCATTCTTTGGAAAGGCTGAGGCAAAGACTATTGCTGAGATTAACACCATCTCTGAAGTAATCATCTTATAGATTTTAATTCTTTACCCCGCACCATCTGAAGTTTTTTTAGCATTTGATGTGTATGTTGTTTCACACAGGAAATTGTTTGTGTAACTGTTGGCACAATTACTAGGATTGTTCTGGACAATCATTCATGGTGTTATACAGCTTGCATTCAGTGCCATAAAAAAAGTGATGCAGAGATGGCGCCCTTCACATATGCATGTAGCAAATACAATAAGGAAGTTGTGCTTAGGTCATTGTTATCTTTTAAAATGTTGTGTATTCTTCATACCTTCATCATTTTTTCATTGTTGGTACATATGGTAGCAGGTATAGGCTTGAGGTGATGATCAACCACGGAGATGAAAACACAAAATTCCTGCTTTGGGACCGTGAATGCAGTGAATTAATTGGTCAATCAGCTGATGCAGTTAATAAGCTTAAAATTGAAGTGCGCTTTTGGATTCAAAAGTGACTCTTTATCTTTGATATGTTATTTTTTGTTTGTGTGATACAATTATTCTCTTTGCACAAGGATGGTAATGTTGATTTGAATGCTTCACCCCAAGCACTTGATAAGCTGCTGGGTTATGAACTTGCTTTCAAGATAAAGGTGCAACCCAAGTTCAAGAATTCTCCTGTTTTGAAGTGTTCAACTGACTCAAGCTTAATAAATGTTGTGATGGATATGCTAGCTGATGTTGAGGTACTGTTCAATGCAAGTTATTTGACATTAACTATTGTGAAAACTATGTATTCTATTCATACTTATTTGTTTTGCATGGGTTGTGTTATCTTCAATGTATGTCTTATTCAGACATCTTCAAAAATGAATATCCCAATTTCTGATTCCAATCATTCTGCCCAACATGAATCTGTGAGTTTTGATCACTGCTCTTATTTTTTAATATGATCTTTCTTGCAACTCTTCCATTTTGACACTTCATGACTTTCAACTTAGCATTCAACTTATTCATTGCTATTTGTTTTATCCAGCAATCTGTGTCTGTGACAGTAGACCATCATCCACTGCTTGGACTCCCCTTGACACCTACAAAGCGGCAGGCATTTCAAGATTGTGATGATGAAGCAGGGACCTCTCAAATTTCACATGCGCAACTTTCATCCAACAAATTAAAAAAACATGGCACAATTTAGTGCATTTGGTTGCTTGCAAGTTGTGCTGAACAATTTTTTTTGCCCTGCTATTTGTATATTGTAAATTGGCTCCTACCTTTAATTTTGTTGTCATGGTGTTCCTTTAAAACTTTGATCACAACTTTTGTTTAAATTTGAATCTTATTTTGTATCCAAGTATTCTGGGATTTTAGTTCTGTAGTTTATCCGATGTCACCTTAATTATTGCACTATATTTCAAAATCCTTATTTGTTCAATTGTTAAAATAAATATGGACAAAGCATGGTTATATTAATGGTTATAAAGGCATGTTTCAAGAAACTCGACAAATTCTCAAAGTTGATACAATACCTATGCAAATGTTATGAATTCAAATATATCGTGAGAGATAGAACAAGTAAGATTTGGAAATACAAATCACAAATTGCTAGACAGAAAGTTCAAAAAACATGTTCTTCACAATCATGATAACTTAAATTTCAATCAAAGTTTTAGAGGGTCATTAAAGCATCTG
Source organism: Glycine soja (assembly GCF_004193775.1). Lineage (NCBI taxonomy): Eukaryota > Viridiplantae > Streptophyta > Magnoliopsida > Fabales > Fabaceae > Glycine > Glycine soja. The sequence goes on along the minus strand of NC_041008.1, from coordinate 15,988,548 downwards.
ATTTTAAGGTGTACATCCTTAATTGTCTCCGCACAAAGTATTCACAGGAAACAAATTAAAATGTTAGAAATAATTACCACGAAATATTGATCACTGGGACAACTAAACCAGCATTCATATCTGATTAATTTTCTAACAACAGAATATACACACCAAGACAAAAGTATCAGCTTTCGAGTCTTGAGAAACATGATCTTGGATCATCAATGATATGTAATTAACTGTTTATTTATTATCAATCATCGTTTAGCATCATTTGTTATTTTAGATGGCATTTTTGGCTTGATTTAACTTTAACAAATGCAGAATCGGATATTTTATAAATTTACTCCATCTTTCATCATATCCCTCAATATGATGTACAATTAATATGACAAGTAAAAAAAACAATTTCTCCTTAGGTTAACATCCTACTTCTGCCATCCATAACATTTTCCATATCAGATTTCTTATCGATGGCGCCAAAGCATAGGTATAACAATGGCTATGAATGCATGTCTAATCATTTTAGTGCATTTAATTAGCTGTCAGCATTCATAATTTTAGTGTTTTTCCTTATGCTTACTGTTTATTACTTACTTTTCAAGTTTTAATGTGGCCGTCAAAACCATGGCTATAATCATGGCTATACATGCATGTCTAATCATTTTTATCAAAGTATGATCCATTTAACCAGTTGTCAACATTGATCATTTTAGTCAAGTTATGTCTTGGTCCGATTGGAAATAGCATTTATTTTCTGCATGTCCATGGACTTCTGGAATTTTAATTTACCATGTATTGTAACATTCCAACAAGAAATCACTAAAAATTTTATAACTCAGTCAAGATTAACAACAAGCATCAAGAACATGGATAACCATCAGCATGCAAATCATAGTGATACAGCACAAGCCAGGATAAAGAAAAAAGGTATCAGGCAGCACAAAGTTAATGATCAGGCTCAAAATATTGATTGTAAGCAATTCAAAATATTATCTTCCAAATTACAGTTAATAATTGTAATTATTTTATTGATTTAATAATACAATATCCACATTTTTTTTCACACAAAGACAACCAAGTTGTAAGGTGCATTCAATATTATGGGAATCCATTCCACATTAAATAGATTCCACTAAACTTAGATTTAATTCACTTTTTTAGCTAATATTCATGATTCATCAGAGGATAAGAGTTCTGAATTAACACAAGGTACCAATCAAAATCTACTTTGTCAAATTAATTCTCAACATTATAATGTTATAATCTGATCTAAACGCAATTTTCATAGGCCCTGCTTCAGTTTCTTCACCTGAAAGTCAAACTATATGTCCTCAGCTAATTAGCCTGCAATTAATAGAGAAGGTAACAATTAATATTCATAAACACTATGTTATTAGCTTAGCCTCGAATACCTTGCACTGTACAGAACTGCTTTTGTTTATCGTGTTCTAATTTACATGTTTTCCTAAAACATTTTCAATAACCAACCTCATTTTGCCATATGTCATTAAACAATTTCAGGGTATTCTGATCTTGGTGACCAACTCATGCAATGTAGCCACTGTAATGCAAATATGTGGTATGATGAAAGAGTCTCAAAACATAAAAGAACTACGAATCCAAGATTCAGTTTATGTTGTGGAAGTGGCAAAGTTGAACTTCCATTGTTACAAAATCCACCTAAATATCTCTGCCAACTTTTGTATGATCATGGTACATCTAATAGTAAAAATTACCAACAGAACATAAGGATATATAACATGATGTTTGCCTTTACTTCTGTTGGTATTAAGTTCGACAAATCAATTAATCATTCAAGAGGACCTCCTACAATAAGAATTCAAGGTCAACCATGTCATAGAATAGGTAACATGTTACCAATTCCTGGGAAAGAACCAAAATTTGCACAATTGTATATCTTTGACACAAAAAATGAAGTGCGGAATAGGATTAATGCAATAAGGTAGTTAGTCTTTCATTGTTATTATTATAAATGCACAACATTGATCAACAATGTTACATTTTAACATATTTCAATTGTTTATTCTGCATTGCTAATCTTGCAATCATCATATATATAATTGTTTGCTTTGCTCAACAGTCCACATAATCAAATTCAAGAGCACATTGTTTCACAGCTTAGTGAGATGCTGGATGAATACAACGTGCATGCAAAAATTTCAGGATGGCGAGAGATAGATTGCAAGATGCTCAAGTGGATAATATCAAGTTGAAATTGATTGCTAATCGTGAAAAAAATGGTCGTACATATAATGTACCTACTGTTCCAGAAGTTACAACACTAATAGTAGGCGATTTTGATGCAAATTTAAAAAGAGATATTATTATTGAAACTCAGCATGGATAACTACAAAGGATTCATGAATTACATTCTAGCTATCTAGCTCTACAATACTCTCTCTTATTTTCTTACGGGGAAGATGGATATAGACCTTATATCCTACATAGTAGTCCATCAGATGGTAAGAAAAGGAAAAGAAATCGTCTTACAATGAGGGAGTGATTTTCTTACAGGCTACAATGCAGACCAAATGAGTCAAAAAAATTTGTTGAATTCTAGGAGACTATTCCAACAATTTGTTGTTGAGGGGTATACTATGGTTGAATCAGAAAGGCTTTCTTACATCAGAAACAACCAAAAAAAACTTCGAGTTGACAAGTTTTGCAGCTTACAGCAGTCATTGGATGATGGAAGCACAAAAGGCCTAAATAAAGGTAAATGAGTCATTTTGCCTTCAACCTTTGTTGGCAGTCCCTGCTATATGGATCAACTTTATTTTGATGGTATGGCCATATGTAGCCATGTGGGCTTCCCAAATTTGTTTATTACTTTAACCTGCAATCCAAACTGGCCTGAAATTCATAGATTGTTGAATTCGTTAAATCTGAAAGCGACAGACAGACCAGACATAATCTCCAGAGTCTTCAAACTAAAGTATGAACAAATGCTTATGGACTTGACAAAGAATCACATGCTAGGAAAAGTTATTGCATGTAAGTTGATTCTAAGTTTGGTGAATTTATATTATGTGTGACATTGTTATTTTACACTGTCAATATTAAGCACACAACCATATCTAATAACTTTAATTGTTGTCTATTAACAGACTTACTAATAAATTGCAGATATGTATACAATAGAATTTCAAAAACGAGGGCTGCCTCATGTCCATTTGTTGCTTTTTTTACATCCTGATAACAAATACTCATCCTCGGATGAAATTGATCAAATTATATCAGCAGAGATACCTTCACAGCAAGATGATCCAGAACTGCATTCATTAGTAAAAAACCATATGGTTCATGGCCCATGTGGAACTTTGATCCTGGATCTCTATGCATGAAAAAAGGCAAGTGCAGTCGTTTCTATCCTAAAATGTTCCAGTCGTATATTGTTTTAGATGCTGATGGTTTTTCGGTTTATCGTAGAAGAAACAATGGTCACACAATTGAGAAAAATGGTGTTATAATTGATAATAGGTATATTGTACCTTACAATCCAAGATTGCTCAGAAAATACCAAGCACATATCAATATTGAATGGTGTAACCAAAGCACTTCTATCAAATATTTATTTAAGTACATCAACAAGAGATGATAGAGTAACTGCTGTTTTGATTCATGAAGATAATGATCAAACTCACAATGGTGGCACTCATAATGATGAGATCAAAGAATATCTAGATTGCAGGTATTATTAAAACTTGATCTCTAATTTATCTGACGATCATTGTTTTAATAGCTACATCTATCTTCCTGACAGATACATATGTCCCTGTGAATCTACTTGGAGAATCTTTGGGTTTCCAATACATGGCAGAAAACCCGTTGTTGAAAGATTACACTTCCATCTTCCAGGCCAACATAGTGTTCTCTATGAAGACCATGATGATATTGATGATGTATTGTCTAAGCCAAGTATCTCTGATTCAAAGTTTATTTCATGGATGAACACCAACCAAAATTCTGTTGAAGGAAAAAATCTTACTTATGCAGAATTTGTTTCTAAGTTTGTATACAATCAGAAGAAAAGATGTTGGCACCTTAGGAAGAAAGGCTACACCATTGGCAGATTACTATGGGTCCCACCAATTACAGGGGAATTATTTTATTTGAGAATGATGCTTACTGTTTATAAAGGACCTACCTTATTTGAGGATTTAAGAACAATTGATAATGTTCAGTATCCTACATATAAAGAAGCATGTTTTGCTATGGGATTTTTGCAAGATGATAAAGAATTCATTGAGGCAATAAAAGAAGCAAAATACTGGGGTTCAGCATATTATATAAGAAAGCTATTTGTGTTGTTACTTTTAATTGCAACAATGAGCAAACCTGAACAAGTTTGAGACCAAACTTGACATTGGATGGCTGATGACATTGTCTATAATTATAAAAAAATCATCAACAAGTCCAAGTTAGAGCTAATTTCCCATGACACAAATCAATATTGATACGACATATAATTTGACTTTTTTCCCTTTTGTGTATTAGCATTACAGCTTAATGATAGAACTCTTTAAAATCTGGTCTTGCTTGAAATTGAAGAATTGCTGCAAGCAAATCAAAGATCACTTAGAGACTATCCTTCAATGCCATATCCAGAGGATGCGAATTGTCCAGCCTATCTAAACAATAACCTTATATTAGCTGAACTCAATTACAAAAATCAAGAACTTAGATAAGAGTTTGAACATCTATTTTCTCAGATGACAGGTACATTAACTACAGAGCAATTTACCCCTCTAAAAATTATTATGTCCATTTCCTTCTTAGCTTTTCTCATCTAGAAATTAGTATTTCAACTTGATTCATTTTTCTTTAAATCTAACACCACATATCGATAATTCTAGACGAATAAGCATCAATTTACAACCAGATTGTTGAAGTTGTTAATAAAGATGAAGGTGGTATGTTTTTTCTCTATGGATATGGAGGTACAGGAAAAACATACATTTGGAAAACACTTGCAAGTTCACTAAGAGCTGACAATAAAATTGTAACTATGGTAGCCTCTAGCAGCATAGCTTCTCTGTTATTGCCTGGAGGTAGAACTGCACATTCAAAATTCAAAATTCCAGTTCCAGTTTTTGAAGACTCAACATGCAATATCCATCAAGGAACTCAATTAGCTGAACTATTAAATCAGACGAGTCTGATCATTTGGGATGAAGCACCCATGGCTCACAAATTCTGTTTTGAGGCACTTGATCACAGTCTTAGAGATATCATCAAACACAACTCAAAGGACAGTAAAATCTTTGGAGGCAAAGTCATGGTCTTTGGTGGAGATTTCCGACAGATCCTGCCAGTCATTCCAAGAGGCAGCCGCTCTGATATTGTTAATGCAACAATTAATTCCTCTTATCTATGGGATCATTGTCAGATCATGAGACTGACAAAAAACATGCGCTTACAAAACAACATGCAAGCAACAGATCAAGAAGAAACTGCGGCTTTTGCGCAATGGATTACAGATATTGGTGATGGTATTATTGGAGATGAAAATGATGGCTATGATACTATTGAAATTCCACATGAACTATTAATCACAGAATATAACGATCCTATTCATAGTATAATTAGCTCTACATTCCCAGATCTATCTCATCATCACAATAATCATGAATACTTCCAAACCAGAGCAATATTAGCTTCTACAAATGAAATAGTACAACAAGTTAATGATTATATGCTTACAATGATATCAGGTGATCATATACTAAATTATCTTATTTTGATTTTCATCTTTTAGTCAACTTTCCTGGATTTTACATTTTTGGTTGATGAACTTGTCTTTTTATGTCTAAAATATTGATAGGTGAACAAATGGAATATCTAAGCTCTGATTCAGTTGACAAATCCGAAACCATTGAAAGTTGTCATTTCCGCTCACTCACAACTAAATTTCTTAATTCATTGACAACATCTGGCTTACCCAATCATTGTCTCAAACTCAAGATTGGAACACCTATAATGTTATTAAGGAACTTAGACCAAACTCAAGGGTTGTGTAACGGTACTAGGTTAATTATCACAAGATTAGCAAAACATGTTATTGCAGCTGACATAATTTCTGGGACAAATATCGGAGATCATGTTTATATCCCACGAATGTCTATGTCACCTTCACAGTCACCATGACCTTTTAAGCTATTGAGGAGACAATTTCCAATAATGCTTTCTTATGCAATGACAATTAACAAATCCCAAGGACAATCCCTATCTTTAGTTGAACTTTACTTGCCAAAACCAGTTTTTTCACATGGTCAATTATATGTTGCATCATCAAGGGTCAAGTCAAAGAAAGGACTTCGAATTTTAATACATGATCAGAACAAAAAAAAATGACTTCAACCACCAATGTGGTTTTCAAAGAGGTCTTTACAAATATTAAAAGGTAAATCCAATTTATTTGGGATTGCAAATTTAATTCTAAGCACAACAGTATTTGCTTCTTACTCATATGATCTCTGATATACAGTTAAAACATCATCAAATGAGCCAATCTATAATTCATCAACTTCAAAAAACCAGTCTTCCATTATGGAGTGCATTTTCTTATTTGCTGCATTTTAAATTTCCATCTCTTTTCATGAACTCCAAATTAACCATTTCTTTCATGAATTGCACGAAAGAAAATAAAATGCTTATCTCAATTTAAATACTACCATTCAGCAAATGAATTCTATATGTTATTCTGGTTGTTTTCCTAGGATAATACACTTATTATTATTCTTTTAGTAGAACTATTTCTCTTTTGTTAGATAATCAATTGCCATTGGAAAATATTATCTCTGCCAAATCATTACCGATTTCAACATTAGACAGGTCATTCATCTGATAATGCAAATTGTATTTATAACAATAAAAAAATTTAACTTCCTCTTTGTTATATTCAGCAATAAAAATACCTCTTCACCTGCCTCCACCACCACAACCCTTCATACTCATTATTCTGCCAATTCATGTCCAATCTTTGAATGTAACATTCAATGCTCCACAGTTTCCAAACAACTTAACTTGCCACCACTTACACCCCCCAAAAGCAATGACCCTTCCATCACCCACTACCTCACATCATCAAACCACCGTTTCTTTTTCTACCACCTCCACTTCAACTCTAAGCAAATCATTCTCTCAAAGTGACTAGCACCATGACTTCCGCTTCATCGACTGCCTCAAGCAAGGTAAGCCTAAACCCAATACCTCAATTGCAATTTAGGACAGACATATTGAACAATTCTACCTTTGAATCCATGATTGTCTCACTCAACTTTCTTTCGTGTGCCAAACCCCTAATTCAATTTTCCCTACTTCTACTTCATTTATTTGTACCCATTGTCTTAGGTTTCTTGCATACTACGTTATCATCTATGTTACTCTTTAGATATTAGCAACGTTTAAATCCACATTTTTGCCCCTCACACTTTTTGCATTCATGTTGTGCTTTTATGGCAATGCATGTTCTATTTTGACATTTTGTTGATACTAATTCAAAAACCTATTCCAATGGTTCTGATATTCTATAGTTAAATAGATAGTAAGAAATTTAAATATTAATTTAGTTTTCTTCATTGCTAACGAGTGGTGAAAATTATCCAATAATTTAAAATGATGCTACTATATTGTCACTATCAATGGACCCTAGGTAGCATGTCATCTAGAATAACATTTGAATCATGCATATAGGAAAAAACAGTCTATCAGTATCCTGTTTGATTATGCCCCAGCCTAAACAAAACACAAAGAAGATTAAGTTAAACCTTTTTAAGTGCCTATTAAATTTTGTAGCATTCTATTACCATTATTTCCAAGTATTGTATTAAGCTTCAGAGTTGTTCGGTTATATACATCATCTGTTATGTTCTTTTTATAATGCTGATTCTGTCCTTTCAAACTTTCTTGCTTTTGGTCTTTAATTCGGGTTATGAAGTGTATTTTCTTATTTGTTCGGTCATATGATCTCTGATATACATCATCTGTTATATTCTTTTTATAATGTTGATTCTGTCCTTTCAAACTTTCTTGCTTTTGGCCTTTAATTCGCATTATGAAGTGAATTTTCTTATTTGTTTGGTCGTATGATCTATGATTAAGAACTTTTGGTGCTGTTGTATTTGCTTTTGGTGCATTTTCTTATCTCTGCTTTATTTTCTTCACCCATGGTTTGATCTTTTACTTTCGTTACTCTGCATGAATTATACATGTTCTGTATTGCTTATTTTCATGTCTTGGATCCAATTTCTTAGGTGTTATATTATATCCATCTTCCCTTATGTTATTTTGATTATCCTAATTTACAACTCTTAAATCCAATTACTACTACATTGCAGCAACACCCCAATTTAGACCTGCAGACAATTAAATTGGTCAATATACATGTTCTTTAAATGCTAACTCCACTTTTTTTTCATTGCATTGCAATTGAGATTCCCTGCTATCAGACAACCATTAATATTGCAATTTAAAGCTGCGTTCCATTGTGACAAGGTTAAATCAAATGCTTCCTTTCCATACTTTTTCCTTTGCTGCTTTTGATATTGTTTTTCCTTTTTAAAATACTTTTTCCCCTTGCAGGATGCCATAGAAATACCAGGTTTTTATAAGCGGCAATGGCTACCTAATTATCCAGAAATTGTAGAGTTTAAATATGATGGGGCAACTTACAAAATTCAAGTCAGGTAACACAAGGGCAAACTTTACTTTGCTGATGGCCTAACAAGATTGAGGACAGAATTGCAGATTTATGAATCAGTGATCATAAATTTCCTAGCCTGTGACCACCACTCAAAATTTGACCTCCACTTCACTCCACCATTACACCAACAGACATGCAAAAGACGCCGCGCATCAAGGAAACATATTTGGACCTATGAAATCACCCAATCAATGCTAGGGGCACCATATCCACTGGTAAAATATTCATATCCGTTTATATCTTCTATACAAATATTAATTTCAATGCCTAACTCTTTTTTTTCCCTATAGCAACTTCCACCCTCTATCACACAATGCCTAATCCACTGTGGTGATCACATGACAATTTTGAGAATATTCGGACCTCCACTGCAATGGAATGTAGTTGTGCTTGACAAGGGAATTGGTGATAAGTATATCACTCAGCCTTGGTATAAATTCTTTCAAGAAGGTGATTTTAGCCATGGAAACGAACTCTCATTCTACTATAGGCGTGCTGAAAAAATCTGGGAAGTTGTTATTAGACGTGCAATTGATTGGGATGACAACGACATAGATTAGGAAAACCTATTGTGTTATTTTGCAAAACAATGTTACTTATGTTTGTTTCCAACGTCTTTATATTTATCTTCTAAAAATTTGACAATCGATCAACTCTACTATTTAGAACTCTTTAATATGAATGTTATTCCTTTTGTCTTTTTACAATATCTTTCTTTTTATTCATCCATCGAAAATCATTTAGCGAAAGACCTGTGCGTATGCACGGGTTACCGACTAGTATATCATAAAAATAGAGTATATTGTCTTAAACTTTCACCCAAAACATTTTAAATAAAATCTAATTTGTCAATCTAATTTGTCACTCAGTGATTTTTTTTTAAGATTTGTCACTCATTAATTGTCACAATACTTAAAAGTTAAAACACATAATTCAAAAGTAATAAAATTAAATGACAAAAAAAAATCCTTGAAAAATATAGTCCAAATTCAAAAAGGTAACCGATGTGATTTAAGTGATAATATTAATATGTTTTTAGAGATTAAAATAATAATAAATAATTAAATTTAGAAACTAAAGTGATAGCATAAAAAAATATAGATATCTTTTTGTTATTAATTCTAATGACTATTGATAGCGTCTTATATTTTCACTTTTCAAAGATCAAATTCATCATTTATCTTTTATCTATGAAAACTCATTTTGTAATCATTTTCATTAAAATTAAATAGTCTCTAATATCTATTTTAAGTTTAAACATATGAAGAAAATTCTTTGAACAATTATTTTTAACATTTTGCTTCTCAAGCAGTAGAAAAGAAGCACACTTTATTTTATTTTGATTGTTTCACTTCTTTTAATGGGTCGAGTAACTAATGCACCTAATCATTGTCCTTCTTTTAAGTTTGGCTTAGGACGTGAATAAAAAGCACTAGTGTGGATAAACATTCTTTAGGGAAAATGACAACAGTAAAAAGACAACTAAAAAAGCCAATCACATTTTACTTATGTGTGTTCTGCTGTCTTGTTTATAATTAGAAACCAAAGTGGAATATCTTATGCATAACCTTATTACTCGACACATGTCTTTCTGACAATAACATTAAAATGAACTATGCTTTAAAGTAATGATGAGTTGTGTGCTTAACCACTGTCCTTTTCTTAAACGATGTGGTTGAGAATTGAAACTTCATAAGGGAGAGAGAGGTAACAAGTCAAGCTGAAGGATAAACTGCCTTAGACTTTGTCCGCACACTTCGTATAAATTTAATCCATTAATCATAGATATTAATGTAGATTACTATTAATGTATCTGTTTATTTAAGGTCCAAAAATTATTTTTCAATTTATAACATAAAGAAAAAAAATTATATATGAAACTATAATTATAACTTTTGTCATTATTATTATTATTACGGACAGAAATTCAGGTATTATTATATTTGTTTGTGTGTAATTTTTTATTTTTTAGTAAATAAAAAATAATTGAGAGACGTAAATAGTTATGGTGGCTGAAGAGTTATATTTTATAATATTTTTTGTGTCTGTAATTTTTTCGATAAAAAAATAATTGAGAGATGTAAATAGTTATGGTGACTCAAGAGTTATATTTTATAATATTTGTTGTGTTTATACTTTTTTCGATAGGGGCCATTAAATGGAATGTGTCAAATAGGATTTTTTTTTTTATTATGATATTGATGTTTACTTTCTATCAAATTAAGAACCTAGACTAGTGATTATTTTAGTAGAATCTCTTGTCAATCATTTCTTTTTTACCTAAATGGTGTGTGAATATGAAATTTTGCTATAAAAATTTAAGTTTAGTTTCAGTCCAACCAATGGCGTGTCGGTAATGTATACTAAAGAGAATATATTTTTATTATTGTAATAGATTATTATTATTATCTTAAGGACCAATTAGACAAAAAAAAAAGTTTTGGGAAATGATATAAAATGAAAGTACCCACAATGATCATTATGGATAGGTTATTATTGTGATTGCGCTCTATATGCTTCTAAGGGACATGCTGCTGATTCGCCCACCACCACCACCACGCCCTCAAATCAGGAATGTTTTTTCAACTTTTTTAAAACCTCATCAACAGACTAAAGACAATGAAGCTTTAAACCTTAGTTTAATCACTATGCAATGAATTTACACTTGGTTGCACATGTGTGTAGGTGAGAGAAAGAGAGACAACACTGTTTCTGGTGGGCATTGTAATTCAGTATGCAGACCCCATGTGGTGACCACGTGGTTTGGTTGGTTTTTCTTAGCTAGCCTTGGCCAGCACAATCAAGAGATTTCATTTGGAGTTAAACTATTTTCTTTTATTTATTTTTTAAAAAAGGAAACTAATTCAATTGCCTATTAGTTAGCAAAAAAAAAAAATAGTGTACTTATTTTAATTAGAAAATTAATTGACTTAGTGATGAAGCCACTTTATATCATCCATAGATTTTGAAAAGTGGGGAAGGAAACTCAACTTACATTTTGTTAAGGGAGGAAATGCAATTGGCATAATTTATAGTATTAGTTGGATGCCTTATTTCTTTTAATAAACCACTCAAAGGTCGGCCCAACATATTCATAAGCTTAAAACGATTTTTGAAATGAGACTTTTTTGTTAACAAAAAAAATGAAATTTTTTCTTTTGAGAGACTGAATCACATAGATGGTGCCAATGTTAGACTAAGAGAGAGAGAAAGATTTTTTCTTTCAAGAGAAAGAGAGGGAAAGATATGAAGAATTGAAATTTAGACGTGTTTATTGATATATAGGACTAAAGAAGAATGTTATTATTTTTTATTTAAAATTAAAAGAATTAAATGAGTAAATGAAATATTAGCGGATTTTTCACTCGCATGTAAGATCAATCAAAGGACCTCATGCATAGCAGCGCGGAGTGTTATCACTAAGTTAGAGTCTTTGATAGCACATATGCTTAATATACATATATTAAAAGCAAAAAAAATTATTTTTTGGTAGGTCTAAAGTAAGAGCATGGACTGTCTTACCCTTGGACCGACTTTGATTATCACCGAATGAATCAGCGTTTTCAATTAGGAACTATGGATTCATGTGAGGATTTTTTTTTTTTTTTTTTTATTTTTTGGTTTGTGGGTGGGGGGAAGTTTAACCATTTCATTGTTTTATGCGTGCACACATTTGGTCACAAACAATAAAATTAAATTAAGTTTTATGCGTGACCCAAGTTGACCGTACCTACTTTTGACCTTATTTTGAGCCCTGCCTGTTCCACCTTCTCTTTTAGGTATATAGACTATAGTTGAGTATTGACTGGCCCAACTTCTTGTCATGCCTCAATTACCCAAGAAAAAACCAAGGCATGCACTGGTAAGTGGTAACCTTAATTACTTTTATTCCCTCTTTATATAACGGCTTGTGCTTGGTCTCTTATTTTGTGAATTTAAACACAACAACGGGTAAAATAGGTTCAATTATATGTAAAAAATAAGAAGGCCTAAAGAAGTGTTCCCATACAATCATCAGACTTTTCAATCATGTTCTTTTAACAAATACCCTTCACTTAAAAGTACTATCCATCGAAAGAGAAATGGATTTCTTGCTGTTTTTTTATTTGTAGGTATAAAAACCTTTTTGAAAGAAACAAAGAGATGAGATTTGAATCTATAATTACTGTTTTTTAATTGGTGGTTAGATAAGCATTGTCTACGCAAGAAAGATCCATTATAGAAATAAAGCACTCAATGCTAGACATGCTATTATTAGTAACATAAAATGCACCCATTATAGATTTACTGTTTATTCTGTAACCAACTACAAATCATTTTAAATTGAAGAAGTAAAGACATTGTACATAAATTACATTGAATAATCAAGTCTCTACAGTTCAGTAAAAAAAAAAAAAAGATCAAGTCACTACCGTGGTGAAGAACTTAATTACATCGTCTTTTTTTTAAAACAAAATTTATGTTGAAAATTTTCAGATGTCAATTTCTTTTTATTCAAAAGAAAAAGTTGAACTTGGATACTAAGAGATTTAAAACAATTGATGCATGTTACAACAATATACTAAGGGAAGGTTTACTGCTGAAAAAGTTTATAACTTACATGAGCTTTAAGAGCCACAGTTCTCTGAATAATATGAGCAAAAGTGAAGTCATGTAGGAGCCAAATGATTGGTGAAGTAGATATCTAGCTAACGGGTAATCAAGTAGGAGACCATGTTACAAAAGTTTGATTTATCAGTTAGATTAGGAATCCTTATAATCAAGAAGATTAGTGTTTATGGCTTAATGGGTATGGCGGCTAAGGTAACAAAAATAAATTAATTAATTAATGCACCCAAACTCCTAATTTATATATGCGAGCTTGGCAGTGATTGCAGATCGATGATCATACGCAAGATTTGATACACACTCACGCACATAAGTCACTAAACATTTATGCTTCATTGAAATTACAAGTATCAGATAATCAACTCTATTCACTTGCAGAAAATGAATGAAACATGGTACAAGAGCTTCACAGGCATACAAGGTAGAGAAAACAGCAACAAAAATGCATGCTCAACCTGACCGATTTACTTAACTCCTATACTATATTTAATTTTGTGCTAAGAATTTGACTGATTCATTAAATTAATTAATCATCCGAGAGCAAGAAATAAAACAGATAGCGAGCACTGGTTTTTGTTGTTCCTTTTATTCCTTCTTTCGTGGGGCGTTGTCTACAACATGTGAAGTAAAATATTCACTACCCACCACCAATATAAAAAATAGTACATGTTGAACCACATATACTTTATATGAACCGCTAATTAAACTTGATAAGTAATCATTACGTCAAATTAGCATTGATGGGCGCTGAATAATGAAGACTAGCCTTTTTAGTAGCAATAGAATCAACGTGTTTCCCACCTCCGAAAAATTATTTGGAAAAAAACAAACTAGAAATGATGCATATTTATTGAGGGAATAGGCAATTTAGTTTCTGAGATTGTATCAATTTCGCATATTAATCTCTAACTTAATATTAAATTCAAAATAGTACTTATCTTTGCATAAGTGTTGCAAAATTGTCCTTCCATTAAATTTTAAAATAACGTCGTTAGTGAAGTCAATTTTAGTACCACGTGGACTATCCAACGTGGCACTAAAGGATGACGTGGCATGACATGTGAACGTGTCTCTGAAAAGATGCTACGTCATTTGATGATAACAAAACGAGTAAATAAGCAATTTAGTCCCTGACTTTGTACCCCTGTTGCATATTAGTCCCTAACTTAATGAAACATTTAAAATAGTCCCTATCTTTTGCATAAGTATTGCAAAATAGTCATTCCGTTAAATTTTAAAGTAACGCTGCTAGTGAGGTCAATTTTAGTGTCACGTCATTTGATGATGATAAAATGAGTGGCTTCTTCAAATTTGATGTTTCTGAACCAATTGAGGCATATATACGAAAAAGAACCCACACACACTTGCACAAATAAAAAGAACCAAAAATCCACAGCAACAACCTTATCTCTGTAGCCGTCAACACCAATGGGCGAGGTCTGTATAATCATTCTCTTTTCCTCTTTTTTTTCTTCAATTACCATCAATGTATCATTCTGGATTCTGATTTTTTTTGTGTGTTTTGAATAGGAAGAGAAAAAACCAGAGGAAAACAAAGTAGAGGAGAAAAAAGCAAATGAAGATGAAAAGAAAGAAGAAGAGAAAAAACCAGAGGAATCAAAAGATGACAAGGAATCCAAGGAGGAATCTTTGTCGCCAGAAATCGTGCAAGGCACAACCTTTGCAATGCATGGACACTTTAAGCATGATTTTTGACATCTTTTAAGTTAGGAACTAATATGCAACAGGGATACAAAGTCAGGGATTAAATTGTCTATTTACTCGTTTTGTTATCATTAAATGACGTGACATCTTTTAGGAGACACGTCCACGTGTCATGCCACGTCATCCTTTAGTGCCATGTTGGATAGTCCACGTGGCACTAAAATTGACTTCACTAACGGCATTACTTTAAAATTTAACGGAAGGACTATTTTATAACATTTATACAAAGATAAAGACTATTTTGAATTTAATATTAAGTTAGGGACTAATAGCATATGATCTTATGTTAACTGTACATTTTTTTCACTCTTTTGTTTTTTTATCGTTGAAAAAAAATTGGTTTTCTCTACACAACAAAATTTCAGAGATTTGGTGGACATCATGATTGATCGAGCAGTATACATTTTCAAGATATCTATTAAAAAAGAACTCCATTGTAATGCACAGAATTTTACAATTGTTATTATCAAATCATGAACTAACATATAATTGAAAATTGTTTACATTTAAGTGGTTTTTAATTAATTGACAATATAATTTTTTTGCATTAGCAATATATTAAAATTAAATTCGTGACAAAATTCTATCTCTTAAAATTTCTTTTTGAAGAAAATAAGAGCAAAGATTTGAGACTTACTTTTTTTATGTTAGGGAAATGTACAAGGAAATATATGCTTGCAGTTGAAGACAACCTAATTTATTTCAACCTTGCTTCCTTTGTGCGTAGTTTAGCTTCTAAAGCAATGTCATGGTGTATAATAGTAGGGAAGGGGAGATACAAGAGAAAAAGGGGCATGGCTTGTCTTTGCAACGCAATGCAAATTCTCTATCAATTGTTTGAAATTTGTGACAAAGGAACCTTTCTCTTTCGTGTTTTTTCATTTAAGCTTTGTTATCACGAATTCAAATAAGAGAATTTTCTTTGTTGAAAGTTGAAAGGTAACTTAAGGTTGCATATTATTGTTTTGGAGAATATTGAAGCATATTATCACGAACTCCTAACAATGTATACCCCATATGCTCATCCAAACTTTTTTTTTTAACACAAAAAAATAATATTAAAGTTGTAAGTCCAAAGGAACGGGTATAGAACCTATAAAGCACGGACACTCCAGTCCCTTGCCATGTTCATGTCCAACACGCTCCGTGTCAATGTCTAACACCGATACAACATCTGTATTACCTTCTATATTTTGGATATTACGAGTGTCCACGTATCTGTATCTGTGTTGGTGTCGGTGCTTCATAGGATAGAACTAGAGGCCCCAACAAGAAAGTAACACCAAAAGCAACGTCTTGATCTTCCTGCAGCCTTTTCTGCCAATCTGGAATGTAAAAAGACATTATGAAAAGATGCAAGTAGTAATTTTTGAAGTGCAGGAAGCAATAACCTTTAATCTTTCACTTTCTATCCAATGTACTGTTGGAGTCACTTAATTGGCCGTTGAGTTGCTTCCTGCACATTCAATTTTGCTTTCTGCACTCTTTTAAACTTCCGGAACACTTATTTCAAAATATAAAATTACAAAGGCTTTTTAGAATGTAAAATTTTACATTCGGAAAGGTCTTTCTGGAATGTAATTTTACATTTCGGGTTAGGTGCAGGAAGAAAATTTTAGAGGTGTATGAAGTAGCTTTTCTTTCCCCTTGTGGGTTTTTTGTGGGCTCCCAAGCAACGTCTGGAACCATGCAATCTACACGCTGACTCTAAACTTCAACAGTCATTGACAACATGATAGAACGAAGGACCACTTTCTACTGAATCGGAGTAACAAAATATGTTGGACAAGAGAGATGAAGGTATCATCTTAGCATTAATAGGTTTTTCTTTTCCTTTTAAACCAATCTATTTTGTGAACAAAAGATGATTTAAACAATTTAATTAGTTCCCTTGGTTAGAAACCAATTAAAAAAATATAAAGGAAAAGAGAAATCACAACAAGGATTTCTATTAATTCATGTCACCCAGAGACTACATCCTTGGTTACCAATAAAGAATTGTACTGACAAACTTATATGGGAAATATTGCTCCACACTGTCAAAAGATTTTTTTTGTTACAAGCCTCTTCAGGCTCAACCAAATACCAAATATTCTTTCTATCTTGTATATTAAAGCAATTACACAAGTACTCTTAATTTCCTAGTAATTAAAGTCTCTTCAGAATCTCAGCAATTTCATAGAGAAATGCTTAAGAGTAAAATCACAAGGCTATTGTCCTAACTCCTAATAGACAAATGGAAAATGTATAGTTCATTTACTCGTGTAACACGAAGAACGAAAAAATCTTTCACTTATTCAGTAGAGAGAGTTAGGATGTCTTTGTACGTAGCTCCTATCACTATATGTCTAGGAAGCTTTCTGGTATGATTCATGTCACCGAAAACTGAGTGAACAACACCAACCACCTAACTCATTACTAATATATAGTCATCTATCAACACAATAACAATAACATTAATAAAAATTATTTATTCACATGATACATAAGAATGTGATGCATGTCGGCAGACTAATGAAATTTTGTTAGTTATTGTATTTGATTAAATTAGATGAATTAAGGGTCATTTGGCAATGCATGTAACAGCTAACTAATCAACCTTATTTCATCAATGCTGCGCTCAGGCATTGTGTTTTAAGCCACATATTTTAACTTTATTTCAGTTAGGCCCTGGCTGACCAAACAAGGCAGTTTCTTAAGGCTCTAATCATCTATGTTTTTCTTAATTATACTCATCAACTTTTTTTATTAATAATTTGAATTCTATATAAGAAATTTTATATTACTTGTTGTTCAAATGTTCAATCACCAAAACAATTATGTAATTATAACACACACACACATATATATTTTAAATTATTTAATAAATTTTATTATTCATTTAAAAAGTTATAGTAAAAAAATTCCATTAAATGCCAACAAAGAAAATGGTAATTGAAATTACTATGGAGTATAAATTTCATAAAACTGGTATGATATATATAAAAATAATATTTTGATGAAAATGATAGAAATAAGATCACATATTAAATTGAAGATTAGTTCTATTTATTCTTACTAAAAAATTCTTTTGATTTTGATTATTTTAAATGTATATTTTTTTTATCAATTTTTAAATGTATATTAAATCAATATATTTTATTTTATTTGAACAAATTTTAGAATATGAAACTCCAATTATTCTTTTATTTGAATTTCTACTTAAAAAATATAATTGGGGATGAACTATAAAAACATTGTACTAATCTTATAACAATTTTATGTTATACTGAGCATTAATTGGATATTGGTTCTATCAAAAAAATTAATTGGATATTGATGGTCTTAAATTTTTCCCCCAAAATTGGAGATATTGAAAGAAATTTAATACACAAATAAATGTTTTTTTTAAGGGACACAAATTAATGTCTTATTAGAGGTACTAAATTATATCAAAATATTGACATTTTTTTTACATGCTGGCGATGTTTATAGAATTTTTTTTTTTTAACAATAGGTATAATCGTTGTCATTCTTAAAATAACTTTTTTAGAATTTTTTTATTCAGATCAACTATAATGCATGATAAAAAAAATATTTGAATCAGCATAAAAAAATATCAATAAGGAATTTTTTATCAACTATCTTGCACCCCTAATACGATTAGAGATAATGGATACCGATAATTTCATAATATAAACAAGGAGCAAAATTTAGTAGCATTTTCATAATTTCATCGCGCCTAAAAATACCAT
The DNA here is from genome assembly GCF_004193775.1 of Glycine soja. NCBI lineage: Eukaryota > Viridiplantae > Streptophyta > Magnoliopsida > Fabales > Fabaceae > Glycine > Glycine soja. The sequence goes on along the minus strand of NC_041008.1, from coordinate 15,969,771 downwards.
GGTTTAGCAGCACATTTGTTCAGATGATTGCAATAAATTAAAGAAAATCATAATCAAGACCGAATAGAATAACATAGACAACTTTTTCTTTCTTTCATTCCCTTTTTATTAATAATTATCAATTATTAATCATAACTCCTAAAAGTAGAAGATACAGAGAATATGTACACAGTTTAACAAAAATAAAAAAGGAATGTATCCCGGAATATTCCCTTCCCAGAAACACAATTACGAAACACTTTTGTAAATTTTCACGATACAATAATCAGGTAATCACTAATCACCATTAAAAAAAACGCACTTTTTAATAAACCTGATTATACCTAAATACTTCTTTTTTAAAATAAAAAAAATGGAATACAGTTAATATTTCTTTGGTTTCACGCACACAGTAACGATACTAAAGTAGGGGTATTCGTGGGTCGGTATGGACCTGTTTTAATTAAATTTGGAATTCAACCCAATCAAATTTAATCGGTTCAATTTTTACAAATTTTTTTAATTCAACTCATTCATAAACGATTTGATTTGATTCAGACCAACGAATTATCTATTTAAATTTGATTTTTTTTTAGAACTACTATTTTATATGGTGTTCACGAGTATAGGTCACCCGCAAACCCGAACTAATTCAAACCGATTCAAACAGTTTGAGTTAAGTCATTTATGTATTTGAATAAAAACTGAATCAAACCGATCCGATCAAAATCGTTCATGTACAGGTTGGGTCATGGGTTTAGATTTATAGATTCGTTGACCGTTAAATCGATCCATGAACCCGTTATTAAAATATAAATTTTTATTTTATATATATATATATATATATATATATATATATATTAAAAACTAAAAAAATAATTTGACAATCAAGGAAGGTGTGGTAATGCATTATTTCCTTCTGTGCTTTTAATAAAATAGTAACAATTTAATAAGTTGGAGGATAAATACACTTCGTCACCTAGGAGTGTTCGCAGGCCGGTTCGAACCCGTTTTGATCAAATTTGGGACCTAACCCAATCAAATTTGATTGGTTCGATTTGGTTCGGTTTTCACAATTTTTTTTACCCAACCCAATTCAACTCATTCATGAACCGTTTGATTTAGTTCGAGCCAACGGATTACCCAACTAAATTTAGTCTTTTTTTTTTCTTAGAACTACTATTTTATATCATTAGGAGTGTTCATGGGTATGGGTCATCCCCGAATTCGAATTGATCCAAATCGATCTGAATAGTTTAGGTTGAGTCATTTATATATTTGGATCAAAATCGAACCGAACTAAACCGATCAAAATCATTCATGTACAAGTTGGGTCACGAGTTTAGATTTATAGATCTGCTGACCTGTTGAGTTGATCTGTGAACCCGTAATTAAAATATAAATTTGATTATATATATATATATATATGTATGTATATATATATATATGTATGTATGTATGTATTAAAAACTAAAAAATAATTTGGCAATCAAGGAAGGTGTGGTAATGTATTATTTTCTTTAGTGCTTTTAATAAAATAGTAACAATTTAATAAGTTGGGGGATAAATCCACCTCATCAACACAAGAAGCCAATAATGTGTTCGTTGTGATAAATATTTTTTATATAATTAAAATTTATGATAAATAACTTATATTGTGATATAAGATTAATTTTAACAATTGATGATTTTTTAAAAAAATATTGAAATTAATATTTTAAAAATGGAAAGGATAGGTTAAAAGAGATAAGAAAAATTCATAAAAAACGTTAGTTGAAGTTTTTTTTTAAATAAAAATACTTTCATAAAAAATAACTCATAAAATTGGTTTAATTATTATCCTATTGTTTCTTTATATATAAAAAGAACTAATTTTAAAAGATTTTCTCTTGTTAGGATAAAATCAAAAACTTTTTTTTCTTATATAGGACTAAAATTTGAATTTAACTTAATTTTTTATTAGTTATAAAAATCATCCAAACCCGGACTGAAAGGAGAACCGACGTTCTGTTGTTGTGTTGTGTCGTGTTGCTTTGTTTCTTAGGAGCATGTAACAATCCCCTAGTTTCACAAGAAATCATGTTTCATGCTTTTTTACATTCACTTTCGACTTTCGAATTTTCTTCACCAACCAACATAATTAACAACTTTTTTTATATACCACTTATTTTTTGATTGTGGTGTGCGCGTCACTTATTTTTATAAATATTATTAAAACTCTATGTGGTATCAAAGTAACTATTACGGTTAGATTATTGAGATTCATATTTGTTGATCTGTTCGATGCCCAGATAAAATTTGGTTATTTTTTCTAATTTACACGAACCCTATTTTATTTTTAAAAAAAATACATTGCATTGATATGAATATTTATCCATCTCAAGATTTTTTTTTATTTATCAAGATGCAGTAATTTTATTTTGAGTAGTAGCCTCTTGATTTTAGATTCTAAATCAGTAGCATATTTTTATATTCTCTAACTAGAATTGATTTATCTAGATCATGTATTGTTTTATTTATTTTTTAGTTTGATTCTTAAAATGATTCCTTCGAGAATCCAGACATTAGTGGTTAGCATGAGGTTTTGGGAATTAAATACAAAAGTTGAAATCAATTTGAAATCCTCCAATAAAGGTGTAAACCGTGTAATATTTTTATTATGGATAGGTTCTTTAGAATTTGCAAACGAGACAATTGGAAAAGAAAAGTGATACATAAAGTGTTAATGGTTCATCTCCAATTCCACCAATTAGCACTCCCTCTCCATTCCATGTCATACTCAAATCCATCACAACAAGGGACAAAAGCTTCTTCACAACCACAAGGACATGAAACTCCACCACAACAAGGGCAAGGACAACAACCTGAATCTACACAAGCAGAGCTAAGAAAAAAAAGTTGCTAGACCCCCTTCTAATGTTTGGGAACATTTTATTAAGAAGGAATATGGTAGGACTTGTCGTAATGCATCATATGCAGCAGCTAGTTTTATCTATGGAACTTCTAACTTGAGAAAACATGTGTTCCAACAATGTGAAAAAGAAAACTCACACAGACATGTTGATAAAAAAGCAAAAGATAATTGTTTTTTTTTTTGGAAATGATAGTGAGAGTGACCCTAATAAAGTTAGTATGAAACTTGTTGATTTTAATCAAGAGTAGACTCTAATGACACTTGCTAAGATGATAATTATTGATGAACTTGCCTTTAAGTTTGTTGAAAATGAAGGGTTTAGGAAGTTCATGGAAGATGCTCAACCTAAATTTAAAATTCCTTCTCGTGTCACTATTGCTAGATATTGCATGCATGTGTTCTACAATGAGAAGGAAAAGTTGAAGCATGTGTGGTCTGCAAATAAACAAATGGTTTCACTTACTACAAATACTTGAACGTCAATTCAAAATATGAATTACATGTGTGTGATAGCTCATTACATTGATGAAGGGTGAGAGTTGAATAAAAAAATATTGAATTTTTGTTTGATTTATTACCACAAAGGTGAAACCATAGGGATAACCCTAGAGAATTGTTTAAAAGAATGAGGGATTTCAAAAGTTTGTTGTGTAACAATGGATAATGCAAGTGCTAATAACTTGACTATGTCATATTTAGCTAAAGAATTGAGTGTTTAGAATGGGCATACTTTGTTGAATGAAGAGTTCATGCATATGTGATATTCTGCTCATATTTTGAATTTAATTGTTAGTGATGGATTGAAAGAAATTGACCTATCTATTAGAAAAATAAGAGTTGCATGTAAGTTTGTAAAGTCTACTCCAAGTAGATTTGCAAGTTTTAAGAGGTGTGGTGAAGAAGTAAGCATATCCACTAAGGCCATGTTAATACTTGATGTACCAATTAGATGGAACTCTACTTATTTGATGTTAGATGTTGTTGAAAAATATGAGCATGCATTTTATCGCTATGAGTATGTTAAGGTTGCATATGTGCTAAATCTCATATCTAGTGAAGAAAAGGATGTCCCAAAGAGATTGATTGACAACATACTTGTGTTTTTATTAGCTTTTTGAAGACCTTCTATGATGTAACTCTTTCTTTTTCTGGGTCATTGTATGTTACTCGTAACACTTTTTTTAAGAAGATGGTTAGTATCACTAAATAAGTGGAGGCATAATGATGACTTAGTGATACAAAGGATGATAGCAAATATGTAGTTAAAGTTTAACAAATATTGGGAAAGTGATGGAATTAACTATCTTTTGCTTGTTGATGTTTTTCTTAATCCTCATTATAAATGTGAGTACATTCAATTTTGTTTTAATCGCATGTATGGTGTTGAAAAGATCATGGACATGATGAAAAAATTGAAAGACCTCATTCACAAACTGATTTAGCAATATGTACTAGAGCATCTTATTTCTCATTCTAGTAGCAATTCAGCCAATTCTAGTACATTGGCTTCAAACATGGCCTCACAACATAATGATGACAAAGGTGATAAGGGTGATGATTGGGATGACGAATTTAGAATGAAAATGAAGAAAAAAAAGGGTGAGGTGCAAAAAAAAACTGAGTTAGATAGATATTTAGAGGATAATGTTGAAGATGATCACACTAAGTTTGACATTTTGAATTAATGGAAATTGAAAGCATCCAAATATTATATTTTTTCCTATATGGCTAGAGATATATTGACTATTCCTATATCTAATATATCATATGAGTCTACATTTAGTACAAGGGGTAAAAGCTCTCATTTGTGCCCAAAATTGTCTTAGATCTACTAAGTAAAATGTTAATGACTTGCAAGTTGAAACAAATGAAGTGGAAAAGATTGAATCAAATGTGTAATCTCTTATTCCATTTTTTATATTTGTATAAAATATCAATTAATTTTTGTACTAACAGGGTTGTGTTTAAATTTTTGTTTGGTTTGACTTTTAATACTGCGAGAGTGTTAGGACTACTAGTGTTGAAACTTCTTAAAGTATTACTTTCAGATACATTGTTATTTGTTTAACCTTTTTTCATATCTATTTTTTCTATCATGTTTATAATATTAATGGATCATATTTTATTCATTTGTTCCAATAATTCTGGTTGTATCAAATATGGTTGCAAGAAATTAGTTTGTAGAAAATAATTGTATTTCAAACTATTATAGTAAATCTGGTTGAAGAATATTTTATTTTAATTTGTATTAGTCTATTGTAGAGTATTATGTTGATGGTTCTAAATAAATCAATTTTACTACTTTCAAGTATTTGATAATATTGTGCTAATTGTATCGAATATTTGAAAGAATCATGATATAAAATAGTAGTTCTAAAGAAAGACCACATTTAAATGGGTAATTCGTTGGTCCGAACCAAACCAAACCTTTATATAAATGGGTTAGGTTAAAAAAAATTGTGAAAACCGAACCGATCAATTTGATTGAGTTGGATCCCAAATTTGATCGAAATCGACCTGAACTGGTCCCTAAACACCCTTATACCACACCTTCTTTGACTGTCAAATTATTTTTTTAGTTTTTAATATATATATATATATATATATATATATAAAATAAAATTTATATTTTAATTACGGGTTTAAGGATCAATTTAATGATTCAATGGATTTATAAATTTAAACTCATGATCAAACCCATACATAAACGGTTTTGATTGGTTTAGTTCGATTTTAACCCAAATACATAGATGATCCAACCCAAACTGTTTGAATCAGTTCCAATCCGTGGATGACCCATACCCGTGAACACACCCCTACACTAAAGCGTCTTCTCGTAAAAAAAGATTAAATTACTTATTTAGTCCTTGTAGTTTCACGATTTGTACTTTTTAGTCCATATAGTTGAAAGTGATTTTTTTAATCGTTCTAGTTTATATTTTAATTCTTAGTCTCTATAATTTAAAAGTGATTTTTGTAGTTAAGTTGTTTAGTTCGTATTGTTTGAAAGTGATTTTTTTTTTCCTTTTAGTAAATATATAAAAATAATTAACTACAATTTAATTATAAATTATTAAATATTTTTTTAAAAATAAATTATCTAATAATAAATTAGTTACGAATTTCTTATTAATATTTTTATAATTAATTATAATTGATAATATTACTTATATTTTAACATTAAAAATTAAAATATAAAATATATAAACTAAAAAAAATTAAAATATAAAAAAAAAAATCACTTTCATACTTCATATATTAACGATAAAGGTAAGACTAAAAACTATAAAAGCTACAAAATACAGATCATAAAAGTACATGAATCAAATAAGTAGTTAAAAAAAACTATAAAGTACCAAGTCAATTAAATTATAAGTATTGCCTTCACTTTCAACCCGTACTTTCTCTGTTTCTAAACACCCCCCACAAAATTTTCTCACTCGAGAATTTTCCCGGAAAATCTCACCTTTTTCGATTTCTCAGTCAAGACAAACAACAACAAAAACTCTAAATTCTTTCTTAATTCTTGCCAAATTCGAAGGAGAGAGAAAGAGAAAAAGAAAAGGAAAAAAGGTTAATGGCATCACTGGGATCTCCGTCTTCTTTCTGGTGCTACCGCTGCAACCGCATAGTTAGGGTTCCACAAAACCACGCCGTTCTCCTCTGCCCCGATTGCAACTCCGGCTTCCTCGAAGAGCTCCAAACCCCTCCCCACTCGCGCCGATCCACGCGCGGCGGCGGTGGGTCCCCCTTCAACCCGGTAATCGTCCTGCGCAACGCAAACGACGTCGTCTCGCCCGAAACGCGGAACTTCGAACTCTACTACAACGACGCCGTTTCAGGTTCCTCCGGCCCAAGCAGTCTCCGTCCTTTACCACAGGGAGTATCCGAGTTCCTCATGGGCTCCGGCTTCGACAATGTACTCGACCAGCTCGACGCCGCCGCGGGGGGCGCCGGAGCACTGCCCCCCACGGCAGCGTCGAAAGCGGCGATCGAGTCGATGCCGGTGGTTAAGATCCTCGCGAGCCACACCTACGCGGAATCGCACTGCGCGGTCTGCATGGAGAATTTCGAGATCAACTGCGACGCACGTGAGATGCCGTGCGGTCACGTGTACCATTCCGAGTGCATCGTGCCGTGGCTCTCGGTGAGAAACTCGTGCCCCGTGTGCCGCCACGAGGTTCCTTCGGATGAAGTTGAAGAAAGTAATAACAATACTGTGGGGTTGACTATTTGGAGACTTCCTGGGGGAGGATTCGCTGTGGGCAGGTTCATCGGAGGGAGGGAGCTCCCACTGGTGTATACGGAGATGGACGGCGGGTTTAACGGCGCTAACGGCGTTCCAAGGAGAGTCGCTTGGGATAGCTCCGTTGGGAGGTCTAGGGAGAATAGAGGCTTCGGTGCTGCTTTCAGGAATGTTTTTTCGTATATCGGGAGGGTTAGGAGCTCGTTTTCTCGCCGAACGAGAAATTCGCGTGCCAACGGAAGATCTCGTTCTTAAACAACGGTCTGCAATTGCAATTTCGATCGTAACGTCAAGGTTATTAGAGCTCACTGACTGTGACGCGGTCGCAATTGATGCTGCGCTGTCCTCAACATTTTTCTGCAATTTTCTACGATATCAAAGGCTGCGGTGATGAGACCGCAATCGCAGATTCGCAGTAAGGTTTTAAGAAAAAACGTGATTGCAATTGACGTCACATCAGCTGCATTTGTCTGCAATTTTTCTGTTGTATTCGGAAACAATGACGAGACTGCAACTTTTTTTACCACAGTGGGATTTTTCGATTTTTGTGATGTTTTTAGTTTGCTAAGTATTCGTTTGAATTTTTAGAGGAAATGCATTTTTTTTTTGTAATGTTTTTAGTCTGTTAAGTATTCGATTGGATTCTGATACTGTAAATACTATAACTGATCAAACGGTTTCTGGAATTGCTGAATGGCGTTTTTGAATTAGCTCGGGGTTTTGGGAACCGGATAAGAAGAGCATTCAAGCAGTTGTGAATCACCACTGTTGGATAAAGGTTTAAACTTCAGATATGTTTTTATAATTGATAATTGATAACAGATTCGAGATAAAATATGATTTGTATTTCCTGAAGTTTTGGTTTTTAACCATAACAAATGGTGTCGTGTGTTTTATGTGGGTGACTTCATCTCACCTAATGGGATAAGGTTTTGTTGTTGTATGAGATGAAATATGACTTGTTTGATTTTCATCTAATCTAATAGTTATAGTTTGCTGATGAGGTGAATGCGTTAAATTCCTGACTGCAGGAAATTAAGGTTCAGGGTTTTGCAGTTTGCTTGTGGTTGTGATGAGATTGAGTTAGGATGGAAGACAGGAAGATGGGATGTCTTGTTAGGGTGGAAATTAGGGGAGGAAGAGGATCTTGTGTAACTGTTGTTGTATCTCTTTGTCTTTTGGTTTTGAATAATTTTATTGGTTTTGTAGATAGAGTAATTAATGCTTGTGAGTTATGGTGTTTTATTTGTTTTGAAATGTGGTTCTATTGGGTTATGGGAAATTATGACTTGTATTGTTGATGTAACGTGGTTTGTTTCTTTGTCTACCACAGCTTTGGTTTCTTATGGGTTCTTGTTAGGTGGTGTTTAATATTTGTGGGTCTGCTTTGGTGGCATTTGTCGCTTTCAAACTTCATTTTCCATGTGATTGGTTTAGGTAGATAAACATTTCACACCTTTAGAATTGTGCAATTGAAAATTGCTTATTCGTAAATGATAGTACCAAATAGCAGTAAAGGTTGTGTTAAGGAAAATAGATCACCATTTGAAATAAGAATTCCACCTCATTTTGTGTTGTCTGATAGTTATTTTGGAGGATCATGCTACTTATGACTGAGTAAATTGTCAATCTAGGGATTGACTCTCACCTATGCATTTAATGGCCAAATCTACATTTAAGAAGCCATGTTGTATTCTCTTGTTTTGGGTGTTCGTTTTCTTGCTTGATCACTTTCATTTGCAAGTTTTAGCTTGATTGAGTAACAAAGGAAATAAATGCTCATAACTTGAATAATTTTCTAGTGTACTTTTCATATGTATTTCTCTTGTAGGTGGTCACCATTGATATTTGAGAAGGTGTTGTGCTATGTCCCTTTAATTTGCTAGAAGATTCAAGGAAAGTAATAGTTGACAACTGAATGCAATGATGCCAGCATTAGCTGCATTCAGATGCCATTTGCATATGCTGACTTCTTTTTGTTGGGATTTTTCTTATTACTAATGTGTGACTGCAAAATCTTTTCACACTATAGTCAATAATGTGATATTTGTATGTTTGCATGATGACATTTGACATGCTTAAATTGTTAAGAGGGATTCTCTGACATCTGAAACTCACCATCAACTGGCATGCCTCTTTGTGTTTTACCATTTGCTTCTTATTTTTCTCCACTAAATGCCAGGAAAGGATGCCTCTATTAGTATCTTATGTGATGCAAGAGGAAGTTTCATTCTGCCTGTGGCTTTCTGTTGTTATTTTTATAGGATCTTTTCAACTCTAAGCATATGATTGCCTCAATTTTATTTTTTCTGACTTTATAATGCAATCTTGTTTTTGTTAAAATGACTGGAATCTGTTGATTCACTCTATTGCTTGATGACAAGTGAAATTTGGGGGGTTTATTTGATTCTAGGCTGTGTCTACTTTATAAATAATCATCATTAATGTTATGAATGATTGGTGTGGTCATTTGCTCCAGTAGATGTTATGTTATCATCGTATGATTAGATTTTGTTTAGGTAAGGTTAATAAAATATCTGGAGTTCCAAACAATAAAGTGCTACATATCCTGCCCTTGTACTTAATTTATAAGTGTGTGAATGACTATTGGTTAATTTATGTGCTTAATTGTTTGATTGACATGGTTTTTCATTCATTTATTTGTATTTCTAAATCACTTGATGGCTTTCTCAGCTGCAAATGGTAGGTAATACACATGCTGGGAAAAAAATAATTTACTTAATACATTTTACAATCATAAATAAATGTGGCTGGACTTTGATTTGGAAAAAGGAAAGAAAAATAAACTTTGTTAAACCTGTGTAAGAGAGAAAAAAGAGCAAGAAACTTCAGCCAGCTTAAAGTCTTTGCAGAGTACATTTTGTTGGCACGATTTGCAGACAATTTTGATGGTCAATAACAATGACAAGACGTATATCATGATTGTGTTGAGTGAAGAAAACTTGTAAAATTACGAGATTTGATATTTGTACCAGAACAGTTTGAATAGTAGGGGTTCGCAATTTCACTAATAGTCAAAACAATTTTTTATAGTGAACCACTTGCTTAGGAAGCGTGGATGAATGTGTACGCACGAGTCGTATGAACTTTCATAGTCCTTTTGCGTGTAAACTTGGGCAGGGTCAAAATCACATTCGGACTCTACAAGATTGAAAACAGGAATTGGCAGAATGAATGCTGGGGAAAAACGTTGAATTAAGGTGATAGATTTTTTATGATGTATTCAACGTACTGACTTGACTTCCTCTCTGAATAATTACTTCCCTAGAAAAAGTTTCTTAACTACTAGAGGGAAGTAGTTGCACACTATGGGCATAAAACAATTTTACATGTCATAATTCACATTATTCTTTTAGGAATTATATATTCTGTTTGACAACTTTCAACACATTTTTTCTTAAAATATTGGGAAAAATTTCATGCAGCATGGTCAAAAGAGTGTTTTTTTTTTTTTTTTATATTTTTATTATTATTATAGCATTGTCAATAGAGTTTACACAGGTTATTTAGCGCGTTCAGCATAAGACTTTACTTGATAATAAAATATATTGAAAAGACAATATTCGACAATGTAGTTATCATTTTTTTTTTCTTTTCTATCATACACTTGAGTTTTTAGGTGAGATTATTTGTCTTTATTTGTTGTCCATCTGTACTCCTTACTAATTATTTTCAATATTATTATTATTATTATTAGTTAAAAGAGAGATACTGTGTGCCTCTACCTGTATTTTTAAAATAAAAAGAAAAAATAATTAAAGAAAGTAGTGTTAACAGTTATATTTTAAAGATTTATGAAAAAAATGAAAATATTTATATATATTAAAGGATAATTTAGAAATAAGAAATGTGTACACTAAAGGAGTAATTGTTTTTATTAATAGTTATAGATTATTATTATTATTATGTCCAAATCAAAAAATTATTTTTATTTATACTTTTTGTATCGTTACGTAGAATGGTTTAAAAACAAATTAATATATGGAGGTTTGGAAACCGGTTGCTTATGGAATATGGAGTAAGGTGCAGATTAATTTACTGTGTACTTCCATCATAATCGTCTTGCAATGGTTATCCTAATCTAATAGGGTAGTTTTTAAATTCTTTTATAGGAATTTTGACTTAATCCATTTTGACAAAACATGTAACTTTATTATATATTTATTTTGATTTTTAAAACATTTTTCAAACATTTAAAAGTGTAGAAAATGGAAAGGCTAATAGAAACAAACGATATTTTTAGAGATTAAAACATTCTAAATCTAAAGTTGGAAATTTCTAATAAAAAGTTATTTTAAATATTTTTTTCTTTCAATTTGTTTATAAAAAAGAAAATAAAATGTGAAAAAATGAAAATATAAAATTTACTTGACATTCAAATCCACTCAATAAAATTATGAATTTAATTAAAATGTTACTGATAATGTAAATGTTTTAGCTCTATCATTCAATTATAGATTGCTAGGTATAATAATCAACTTAAAAGTCATGCTTAAAACAATTTTAAAAATTGATTGGTACTATAAATTTTTACACTGATATATGAAAACTAAAATCTTAAACAATTTAGTAAATTTATATTGATTTTGCAAGTTGCGGCAAAAATGCAAAATAAAAATATTTCAAAAGCAAAAAAATATAAAGTCAATGCCAATATAAACATAATAAAGCTTGTTTGCGATTCCAACGAAGAAAACAGCACAAATTTCAACTAAAACAACTAACTACAAGAAAAAAAAAATGTAAACTTAAAAATCCGAACCCAAAACAAATATTAAACGAAAAACAAAAAGCTGGAATGGCACCGAAATGAATTTGGGTAGAATAATCTGGACTGAACTTGGCGTCTTTGCCCAACGGCCTGCAAGTTTAGAATATAGGTCAACCCACCATGCAAAAAATAATTTTCAAGTAAACCAAAACTGATTAAATAATGGTTTGGTTTTAAAATCAATTAAAAAAACTGAAGGTCTTCACTTCAAGGAAACTATTATTTAAAATAATGATTTATTCTTGAGTTATCAGTGTATAATCTTTTTTCTCTATTTAAAATTACTAAATTATAATAAAACTATCAAATAAGGATTTCATTTTAACCAAAGTAAGTTTATCCGCCAAAGGGTAACAAGATAACTTTGCTTTCATTAACTCCTTCACTTCAAAGTCTTATCTTTTAAGTATTTGACTATTTGATTCTATCAAAAGTACCTCTAAAAGACACTTTAACACTAAGTTAGGACTCAAGACTAAACAATAAATAAGAATTAACAATATTTTTATCTAGAAAATCTCATCCATATTTATAGATACCATAATGGACCTTGAAGTTATGGTGATTACCAATTTAAGTAATCTATCCTTAATTATTGTTACGATGTTAATTGCATATGTAATGCTGATTATGGCATGTTATCCTTTCATGGCATATTTGGCCATTGAATCAACTGTATAAATGTTCGGCTATTCAGCAAACCGAGAGGTCGAGGTCTAAACTCTTAAGCAAATACTATATTATTTTCTTGTAAAAAAACAAACATGTGAAGAACAAAAAAAGAAAAATCTAAACTAGATCCTCACATGTCTGTTTAATATGGTTGCAAGGGACAGAATCACATAGGCAAGCTCGTGTAACCCTCTCATTCCTCTTATCTTGCTTCATTTTCATGTGGTTAACATCCTTCTCCTGCTAAAAACAACATATATAGGTTGAAATGTACACCCTGTCTTATCCACATTCCTTGGAAAATCTCAAGTAATGCTAACGTGGCCTTATCCAAATATTTTTCAAACCATCTTCAACTCTTCATACATAAAATCTATGCTGTCTCATATTAGCATTCAAGACCAAGAACACAAAAACCACTTAATTAGTCCTTCTCACATCCAAAATCTTGTGCCAGCAAATCAAACATGGCATCCATGACTATGCTTCAGACCATGATTCCTAAGAATGCACCGAACCTCCCTCCTCGTGTTGGTGCTTCTTCCAACAACACTACTAAGATCTCATTTGGTGGCTCAGGTAGGGTACTGTGGACCGGGATTCAGAGGAACAGGAATAATAGGTCTTCTTCGATTGTAGTTGCTGCAGTTGGAGATGTTTCATCTGATGGCACTGCGTACCTTGTTGCTGGTGCCATTGCTGTGGCTCTAGTTGGAACGGCCTTCCCCATCTTCTTCTCTCGCAAAGACACGTAAATTTCATCATCTTTTCTCTTCGACAATTAATGTTTGTGATACTTAATGACTTTAATTTATAGTGTACACACTTTCATATAGATATTCAATAGAAATTTTATCTTATGATTTTATCATATGAATTAATTGATGACTTGGTAAAGTAGTCAAATCTCACCAGTTGCCGAACAGAGTATGATAGTTTACAATAATTAATTGATGATAGTTTACAATAATTTGTAATTGGTTGAACAATAATCTCATTAGTGTAGACTTAAGAATTTCTATAAAGTGACTATTTTGAATTGACTTTTTTTTCCTTGGGAATTTGAAGTATTTTCTATTTCATAGCATTGTTTTTCCAGTGTTCTCTTCTAGTGATTCTAGTTTAGGAAGGATTTAGACTTGGAATTTGAATGTATATATAAGCTATATATGTTATTGTTGTTGAGAATGATTTGCTAATGATATATGATGAATATGTATGTGGTAGATGCCCTGAATGTGATGGAGCAGGGTTTGTGCGGAAGGCTAATGTGACATTGAGAGCAAATGCAGCAAGAAAGGATCAAACCCAAATCGTTTGTGCTCGCTGCAATGGTTTGGGCAAACTTAACCAAATTGACAAATAGACAACATTATGCTCCCTACATTGCCCCTTTCTTTCTTTTCTTATTACTATGTAATTATTTAAGGATAATATATTATTGATATCCCCTCCTCGTGTTTCTTCGTCCTATGAGATGAACATTATAATATATCATGATAGGAGAGAAAAGCACAAATTTCACTTGTTCAGAAACCTACCATTTTGATTTTGCATTGCGTATCTGATTTGTGTTTTTCTCTCCCGTATCATGATACCCCGATGTTCCTAATCTGTTGTTTAATTGTGCATATGTTGTATGTACTTGAAGTACACTTGACAACAAGAAAGTCCAATAAATATGATATATGTTCGTCCTTTCTTCCAATTTCTGTTTCTCACTGAATCTGATTGAAGAGGAAAATTAGATCTTTATAAACAGAAAATTAACCCTGCAAAACCATTAAATAATCTCAATCGGTTGCCTGGCTAATAACTGGGAAGACGTACAGGCATTAATACGTATTTGGATTGGGTTATTGTAATTTATTTGTATAAAAAACTGTTTGTATTTATATTTTCTCTTTTTTTTTGGTAGAGTTCGAGAAAACAATGGCTAAGACCAACTGTTGTTGATCATTATGTTCAGAGCCTGCAGATCATTGAATACCAACTTTAAACTAGATTACTAGAAATCCTCTCATTGTTATATAAGATTTACTATAAATAAAACTGCAGACATAAGTTGCCCTGCCCACAAAGGTGTAAAGTTTAAAATTTCAGAAACATGCTTCACAAGCTTGAGAAGGTGGCAAAAAGAGAGGAATTTGAATAGAGACAAGGTTTAAAAGATAGAACAGTTTTGTAGTGAAAGACAAAACGAAATATCTGGCTCAAACTTGATTCAATGGCCTGAATTGAATAGCTCAAGGAAATATAAGCACCCATGAGGTTGAGGCATGTACTTCAGCAATTAATTGATATATCTTTAGAAACTATAACTATAATAATTGATACAAAAAAAATGTGGACATATTGAGACCATACTGCAGATGAGCAAGTAACATGCACCTTGAGGTTCATAGTATTCATTGATGGCTACACAAATTCATCACTTTAAGTTAAAATACTAACAAGCATCTTGAAGATCAACTTTTCACGTTTGATTTATAATCTTGCCTCCAGAACGTTCAACAGATAAGATCTAATTTTTGAAGTACATGACGAAAATTTGAAAGTGCAGTGGCCGTCTTTGATTTTAATAATCTGGGTAATTAAACATCCACACCCATATTTCACCTTTTTTTTTCCCAAACATAACTTTAGCACCTGTTACTATTTATTCTACACATCCACAGCAATATAACATTTTTCAATCTAACCCCTGAAAGTTACTGTTTCTTTTACACATCACCCCAAAAAAAAAAAAGGAAACGAACGACAAAATGTAAAACTGCTATTAAAGCAAACATTTTCAAGTTGATCTAAGTCAAACGCGATTATATGAAGCACACAAAAGCTGTACAAACATTGATAGTTTCACCCTAGCCCCTCCTTCTCACTACGGGTCAAAGGATCAAGGATGCCAAACTGATAACCTATTCTGGCCAATCCAGCAGCTGGCAGTAAGATAACAACAGAGAGGCTCGTTGACTTGCAACCAAAGAGATGCAGGCCTTTTTATCCTTTCCAAGCTCAGTGCAGAAAATCCTTCATTGGATCATCATGATGTACTTTCTTCATCCTGTATGCCTCCATGTCCTCTGCAGTAACCTCATCGTTCCATCTAACATTATATTTGCGTTTCCTCTCATCTTTCTCTTCTCTCTTTCTTTGTTCCTCCTGTGAAAAGGCACCATAACACAACAATCAGCGTGACATAAGTATAAATGTCTGAATAATTACATCTCAAAAGATTGAATTCTCCAGAAAAAATAATATACTTCACACTAGAGATGAAAATCCATAAGCCAAATCATGTCATCTTTGTTTCAAGAAATTACATGCAATATTTATATCTTGAATCTATGGTGTCTTGACCTTGGTAATTAAGGTCAACAAAGTTATTGGCACAAAAATATAATTAATTCCTGGGGGGGTACAATAAGACACAAAGAATGACACAAATACCAAACATGATAGACTGATATTTACCTTCTTGAGTGATTCAGCAAGCAATTTTTCATCTAGAACTAGATCATCGGGGACATCAGTACCCCATGTAGCAAGCTTTTTCTCCTCCACAGGTGCAGGATCATCTGTATAGGTTCATATAAAGAATTAGAGATTAATAAATACATACTAAATACAATCACAGAAAATTGTCAAAGAAAAGAAAGTAATAACAGCAACGAAAAAGGAAGGAAGTAGGGACACATCATAGGTTTGGTGTATGTTAGTGTACGAACCTGTAGCAGCCTCCTTACGGGCAATATTAGCTTTCATAAGATCACTTGCAGCCTCAGCAGCCTCAATACCAGCAGCACCAGTGCAATAGCTATTGCGTATTGTCTGCTTGCAGCACTTATAGCCCCATTGATGATCCTTCCACCATGAGCCCCAAACAGTCGTGTGGTTGTTAATGTAAACATCTTCTTCATACTTGCTCCTGGGGAGAGCTGCTTCCTGTTGGAAATATCAGATAAATAACTAAATCTATCATCTTAAAAAAACAGCAATAACCCTAAAGCTGAATTCATAAGGTTGAAACTAAAACTCATGGTAAAACCCTAAAAATGTTAACAGATCATGTATGAAATCCCACTACCACTACACTACCAAGAAGCATATTTAAGATTTATATACAAATGCTGCACCATAAAGATTTAGAATGCATATCTTACCTGGCCCTTAATAATTCTACCTGCACGATCATACTCAACTTGCCTTTCACTTTGGCCCAGCAGAAGTTCTCTTGGAAGTTTGTCCTCATCGGCCGCATTGCCATACTTCTCAATAATGGTTTCCTTTGTTTGATACTTTAACTTCTCCTTCATGACCTTGAAATTCTTATAGAGTAATTCAGCTTGGGATGGAGCTGCTTGCATGTGAACATCTTGTCCCTTGTCAAAGGCTTCCCAAGCATGGATGTTTAGTTCCTTGAATTCTAAAGCTTGCCCACTATTTCTATATTGGTTATCACCCTGCAGTACAAAAACAGATTTAATCCAAATACAAGATTAAATATGGCAGTAAAAACTAGTGTTTTATACAAATTTTCATTCTAGAGACAAGTTATTACCAAATAAAACTTTTCATTTGGATCTGCATCTGGAAGTGGATCCTCACGCATGGATCTGGTCTTGGGATCATAGTGTGCAGAATTGACATCAAGATTAAGAAGATATTTTGCAGTATCCTCTCGAATACGTAGATTCCTGAAGAAAAAATGTTTCAGATCCAATTCCTCCAAGGCATATAATGAAAGAGAGAATCTTAAGTATGTGATTAATTAACTTGGCCTTGCATTATTAAAATAATGTTAACATAAAAATTACCTCACAGTTCCTGTACTCCCACCACCTGTTGTACGCACACGCTTCTCAACCTTTGCAAAGTCCATTTGTTTGCTCTCATCAACCTTTGCCTCATCTACCCTTAAATCATCTTCATCTTCATCTTCCTCTTCCTCTTCATCCCCATCACTTGCAGCATCCTCACCATTTTGGTTGCTCTTCTCCAGTTTCTTCAGCTGCTGTTCTTTCAGGTACTTCTTTCGAGCTTCATCTCTAGCTTCATACCTCTCAATGACTCGAGCATACGTTGATGCATCATAGCCATTCCATCTGTCCCGTTTTCCATCATAGTCAAGCTCAAAAGTTTCTATCTTTTCATCAGGAGCAATGTGTTTGTTTGTCCATTTTGCTCCCACTCTCCGTGGTCTTTCCATGCATGACTTAGAATCATGTGTCATAGCTCCACAGCTATAGCAAGAAAATGAAGATTGAAGCAGTCAATTAACATATAAATAAATTCAGAGAAAAGCACGGCTGTGAAATTTGAGAGATTAGGTAAAGTGGCAAACTCATGGGACCTCAGCATATTTGAATATTAAACTCAAAATAGTTTATGATCTTCAAAAATAATATTTATAAAACTTATCTTAATAACCAAAAAAATCAAATAAATGAGAAATATTCACATTCTAACTCTACAACAAAGCAAAAGAAAGTACTCCCTCCGTCCCTTTTTTATAAGGCATTGTTTTGAAATTTTTTTGATCTTCAAAAATAATACAAATAATAGAAGATGCAATTCAACTCAAGTACCCAGCAAAATCAGTCAAAAGTTTGACTTATAGATAAAAACCATGGGTAGATTCAGCCTCATAAATTTGGATGTATAATTAACCGATTATGTGGGTGCTTACTTAAAACTCATAAGATGGCTGCCAAACTCTTGATAAACTCTTACAAGTTTTTGGTTTAAAGACACCAAGGAAACAAAATGAATGGATGAAACAAGATTTAAATATGAAATTCCATGTTCCTTTTAAGTTGCTAGAAAAGAACAAATCAAATCTGCAGACATAAACTATGCAGACACATGCACACAAACATATTTGACAATTAGAGTGAGACCACTTACTTCTCACAAGCACCTTTCCGATACTTGTCTGCCTGAAAGATTTTAGCACCTCTATCGTACCATGATTTGGTGTAATTGGGGTCAGATTTCCATTTCCTTTGATGTTTCAAACTCTACAAGCAAAAAGATGAAGAAGAGTATGTTAGTTTTATATATGTCAAACATCAGAATTTCCTACATATCTCAGAAGAGTATGTTAGTTTTTTATATGTCAACCACTTACAGGTCTCTCAGCATTAAGATACCAAGGAGCAGAGGACATATACTGGGGAATGTGAGGATTGATTTCCTTTCCATCTTCATCGAGTTCAGCTGGCGCAAGCCCCGCTTTACGCGCCTCCTCCAACTCAATCTGCTTGCGGTGGTCCTCCCTGGACTTAAATGCCACTGCAATCCACGCCACACAAGTTTAAAAAACACACACAACGGGCCAATTGAGGTACAAGGTAAATTGGGATAAACATGTTCACGTTAAAATTTCAATTAAAAGGAATACAATTGAAATCAGCCTAAACCCAATACGGGAAAAAACTTCATGCTATGCAGACTCTGCGTGCCAGGATTCATACACACACGATGAGTATCCATTAACAGAATGAAACAATAGCAAAGCCCGAAAAACAAAAATTACAAAAACGAAAAACTCAATCGAATAATAAAACCGAAGTTGCCCAGAAAAAAACGCCATGTTCATTAAAAAGCAAATAAGAATGGAATTGGGATTGAAATAAGAAACCCTAGAAAATAAAATCTCAACGGAATTGAATGAGAAAAAAAGGAGTACCTGAAGCGGTGGCCATGATGTGAACAAACGCAGAATCAAACCGAAGATCGAAGAAGAGGAACCAAGCGTAGTCACTGTAATTGTGCTTGTTATTTTGATTTGGTATTTTGCGATTTTTCACGCTTTGCTTATCTTTTTAGCCTGAGCAAAATGCGATCATGGCCGTGATGCTCCTCTTTTTTCTTTTTTTTCTCTTCGCCGCCTGGTAATGAAGCCCAAAGGAAAAATATCCTTCAGAAATAGGGGGAGTTGCTAGGTGCACCCAGCATTATTGCTGGGACACCCAGTATTGTTTTAAAATTTCAGAATTGCCCCTGCCTTAAAGTAATGTACGGATCAAGTACAAGATTAACATTCAACCAATTAAAAGGCAAGCAAATAACAGGCATTCAAGTACAAAACAAATAGCAGGCAAGCAATTGACAGTCTTACTGGGCATATGCGCAACGATGTGCTCGAGTTCCTCATTCACGCTGGTCCAACGTGATGACGAAGCACAAGAGCGTGACATTCTGAAAACCAAAAAATATCTTAAACAAAATATCATACTTCGGGCTAAAAAGCTTCAAAAGTAACCCTAATTTAAAATAAAGAAATCATTTTGAAAATTAAAAAAGCTTCACGCGGATCAACCTAAACATCTACCAAGTACCCTAATGCGGATCATCTACCTCCTAAGTTGTCTCTACTGCGGATGAACTTAAGCAATCAACAATGGAAGCAATAGGAAGCAATGGAAGAAGGAACCTTACCTCGATGAAGAACAGAAGAATGGAGCTCGTGAAAGAAGAAGAGACACTCAGAGGAAGAAGAAACGGCTCGCGGAAGAAGAAGAGACACTCGGAGGAAGAAGAAACGGCTTGCGAGAGAGCACCAACAGCAGCCTCGTGAGGGAGAAGAACCAGCAGCAGCTCGTGCGTAAGAAGGGAGAAGAACGCGGAAGAAGGTGCTCGCAAAAGAGAAGGAAATGAAGAAGGAAGCGGAAGGGCTGGTGCATAATTTTTTTTAAAATATAAGAAGGGCATTTTCAACATTTCACTTTAAGTGTTGGGTGCACCAATATTTTTGCTGGGTGCACCTAGCAGCAACCAGAAATAGGTTGGCCTTTTCCAGAGGCCCATAATAATGACTTCCTTTTTACTTATGATACCCTCCCTTTCACTTTTTAAATGAAGTTCAATATTTTTTTTAAATAAATTGTTAATAGTTAAAAATAACTTATATTGTAGTGTAAATTATTAATTCTGAATTCATTAAAATATAATTTATACGTTCATAAATATTTATTTAATATGATTTAGAATTATAATGTAATGTATATACTAAAAATATTTATTTATTAAAAAATTAGTTATATAAAAAGAAACATTAATCTTGTGCATCTGATAGACAAAAAGGATAGTTAAGAAATATATTTGAAAGGAATAATTATTTTAATAAAAACTCAATATTTGATATTAGGACAAGACATGCGATGCAATGAGAGTTACTCCAAAAAATGCTTTCATTTTTTTATAAAAAAAAAATCTTAAAAGGGCTCTCATAAAAAAAAGCTTTTAAAAATACTCTTATTTAAAATAAATATTTGGATGTATAATATACTATTTGATTATTGTATAAATTCATAGTGAAAAAATAATAAATAAATAAATAATATTTAAATACAATTTATAAATTTTATACATTTTATTTTAATTTTCATCTAAATATTTCAGACATTTTTGCTTTGCTAGTTTACAAAATTCAATAACATGTTATGTTTTTTTTTATATTTGAATTAATTATTAGATGGAATTTTGTGGTGAGGGGACTTAATTTGAATAAGTGGAAGAAAACTATAAGCACTGAATATGAATAATTAAAACTAAAAGAATCAAAATCGCACATAACTAAAGTAAGAGGATTAAAAACGTAATTAAAATTTTATTAATTTATATAATGAGTTAATTGCCACCTTACATGATATTATTGAAAAAAAATCTCTATTATTTGATTTTCAATTATGTTTTGCTTTTGCTAATATGCTTATTTTAAAGTATTCAAAATGATAAAGATAAAATTTGAAGACTTTATCTAAAAGGTATGACAAATAAGAAGATGGAGTTCTAAGTCTAGGCATACTTCCTACGGGAAAAAAAAAAAAACATGCAGCATAAACCTAGTACAATAAAAAAGAATTTAGTTTAGGAGTTTCAATTTTGCTTCCCAAAAAAGGAAGAATTGTTTCAAAGGTATTTCATGTTGCCTAATTTACAAACTCATTGTTGTTTCCACTTCTCAGTCGAATATTTCTCTCCACAAAGTCTTTTTTTTAAAAAAAAAATGATAAATTTTAATCCCTAATTAACCATCCGATGCATGGTTTCCTATTCTTTGCAAGTGTCTCCAATCGTTGATGAAAACAAGCTATCACCTCCGTGTAACTAAAACTGTCACGCTAACATAGTTCAAAACAACCTCGACGTTTGTGATAAAATCATTATCTGATATCAATTGCAAGAAAGTTATAATTATACATACAATTTTTTGTTCCTTTTCTCTTGTACATTTTGATATATGTTATAGAAGGAAAAATAGGGTGTGGCTAATTAGAATGCAGAGAGGTAAGAGGAGGCTATACGAGGATTTGGGTCTTGATCGAGAGGATGATTTCCAAACTGATGATGAAGAAAATCAGGCACAAAGGGTGTTTGAACATTTAGATGATGATACTGATTCAGATAATAATTCACCTACTTCACGAAATTTGTACAATGAGGTTTCCATTATCTCTTGGCCTCAAAGTTATAGGTAATCCTTCGATAATTGTTAATTACATGTGTTTTTTTTATTATTTTAGGTGGGGAACTTATATATGTATGCACTTTTGTTGTACATTCAATTTTAATTACTTTTGTCGTATAACGATTCCAATATTAATTTCTTTTTGGAAACTACATAACACTTGTAAATTTCAGGTACTACTAGTAACATTATAAAAAGATGATTCTCTTTGCTAATTGAAAAAAAAAACACTCAATTTTACGTACACATTAGGATAATTTGTATTATTTTTTTTGAGTTTTTTTGTGGTCTTTATTGTTTGCATTGTTGGTCTTTTTATTTGTTTAAGAAACAAATTACTACCTCCATTAACATGTGTTGGTCTTTGTGATTCAACTTTTATATGTAATTCATACGATGATGTGGTTGCCTGCAAAAAAGAATTTACATATATAGGACAATGAATCTGAATATATGAATGTCCATTTGAATAGATTTTCATCGATAATGCTACACAAATACACACAAAAAGTCATTGCTTCCAATGACATGAATTTTTGCAATGATAGTACCACAAAAAAAAATTAATCTAATTATAATTAGGAGAATAGGTTGCAATGGGATGAATGATTAACATTCATATAAAAGGGGTGAGTATTAGATACATTTTAAGGCCACTTTTGAAAGAGTTTGAATCTTATATAAAGTTTCACTTGGATAAACTTTTCATTGAGTATTTATAAGAGAGAGAAAGAGAGAGAAAATAAAAAAAATAATTAAGTTTTTCTCCTAAATTAAAATTAACTTATACATAGTCTAAATTCATTTTTTTAAGAAAAGTTAGATTAAAGAACTTTTATAAAAATTTAAGTGCATAAGTTGACTTTAATGTATAGGAGAAACTTAATTTATTTTCTTCTTATATGAGTGTTTATTGATAAGTTTATTCAAATAGGACCTTAGACTTATTTTATCTTATAAGCACTTGTAACATGTGTCTAGCTAAAATTATGAAAGTGATTTATGACCTTTACATAACACTTTTTTATCTTATTTCAATGAGATTGATAAGTTTTATAAAGTAAACTTATTAAGAAACATTTAATTAGGTTATTTGTTGTCTTGAACACAAAACTTTTTTATTTTTATATGTTTGCAAAGGTTGTAACAAAATTTGAAACAAAAAGAACAAGTAATTAATTAATATGATTGAAATTGAAAGAAATAGATTGTCTATAAGTAGTAAAATCTTAAATTCATTTGTTCATGATGAGCAAACAATCTATGGACATGTTAACTAGTGTAACATCATCCGAAGCTACTTTCTTAAGGGAAATTGGTTCAATAGGGAAAGGTGATTCTCCTACTACATCATTCAAGAGATCTCAAGAAAATCAAGAGGATACTTCTTTGACTCTACCTTTAGTTTCTCAAACAACTTCAATCAAACAAGAGAATTATTTTGCATCAACACCCCATTTGCAATCACTTGTCTCTAGCAATCCAATATTTTCTATGGATGAATTGTCACCGCCACAACAACAATGTTCATTTTTAAAATCAGTGATTATCATCTTCATTCCATAATTTTAATTTCATCCTCGTATAATTACTAAGATATATGTCTTATTGAGTGTAGACGTATGGTTCATATCCTCTACATATACCTTGTTGTCATAATGTAAAATAACAATGGTGATTTTAATGTACTTACAAAAATATTTAGTTATTTAAAACTCAATCCACTGCCAAAGACATGGATGATATTGTTTTATGCACAAAGAAATGTTATCTTCATTATGTCAGGGACTTAAATAATTTTTGTTTTCTATGAAGGAACCAATATATTATGTGGGATAGGAATTCTTACAATTCCATATGCAATGAGAGAATGAGGGTTCCTCAGCCTTATAATACTTCTAATATTTGCTATCATGTGTTGTTATACTGGGATGCTATTAATAAGATGTTTAGAAAGCAAACCTGGACTCAAAACCTACCTAGATATTGGTCAAGCTACTTTTGGAATTGGTGGTCGCTTGGGCATTGCGGTGAGTAGAATAATGATTGCATGCAAGCATCAAATAATAGTTTTAATTGGCTCCTCTAAAGTGAGTAAAGGTAAAGTAAATAAGCTTTGTCTGTGATGATAAACCTACCTAGATATTTCAACACATTTACTATTAATATGCATATGCACGTAATTTCGAACGTTGATTTTATCAACAATGATTGAGATTACTTACTTTACTCACTAAAGTGAATTGCACTCTCTACTGAAGCCATATAAACTTCTATAGGTGTGCTTACACCAAATGTTGTTAATGTTGTGTGTAATTGTGAGGATGTAAAGGAAAAACTAACAAGTATCTTTTGCCCAAATGCAGATATTTTTATACGTGGAACTTTTTGTAAGTGCAAGAGTTTTATATGCCTTTGCAATTGCTTTATACATATTCTTTTGTTCTATTGATTCACATATGTACTTATAGATGAATAGCTCTTGTGTGTAGGCTTCTTGTGTTGAGTATATAATACTAGCTAGTGATAACCTCTCATCATTGTTCCCAAACACTCATATGAGAGTTGGTGGGACTGATTTTAATAATGAACAAATTTTTGCCATCATATCAATTATTCTTGTTCTACCAACAATTTGGCTGTGAAATCTAAGCTTGTTTTCTTATATTTCAGGTTTTTTTTATCACTATTGTGTTATATTTTACAAATTTTCTCTTTCAAATTTACTTGCTAACAACAATTACCTTTGTGTTCAGTTGGAGGAATATTTGCATCACTTGTGTCACTCATTCATTTAAGCAAAATCAAGGAACTGACCTACAATGTAACCTAGTTTGACATATATGACAATTGACATTTTTTGTTTTAGTTTACAGTCAAATATTAGTTTTTCTCAAGAGCATTATTGATTTGCTTCCATTTTGAAGCTTTGTCTTTTGTGTTGTTATCTACATTAGTGTGGGAATAATGGGCTATTTAACCTTTGGTGACCCAGTTGCATCTCAATTTACCTTAAACATGCCCAAAGAATTACTTGCTTCTGAGATTGCAACCTGGACAACGATAAGAAAGGGAAACTAATCTCCTTTTTCTTTTTTAGTTAGAAAATAGCAACTGAAAACAAATAGCTAGGTACTTATGTTTAACATAAGAAAACTTTTGATTCCCTTTTAACTTAAATTTATGATTGCTTAGATGATACTTTTAATGAATTTATGTCTTTTATAGGTTGTGACTCCATTGGCAAAATATGCCTTAACGTTATTGCCTATTGCTTTAAATATTGAGGAACTCACTACCTCTCTTAGGCTAAGATGTCATGCTACATCTGTTCTTATTAGAACAAGTTTAGTGATTTTAAGTTTGGTTGTGGCTCTCTATATTCCATATTTTGGTAAGTATTTACATACTACTACTGTTATTACCACCTTTATGTTTTGGCTATGTTTAAATATGTTTCTCTATAGGAAGGAAAAGTGAAATAAAATTTTACTTAAGTTGAAATTGGCTTATCACAAAAACCTTTTTTTTTAATATTTTCTTCTCTTGTAAGTGTTTATGAAAGAACTTATCCAATTAGGATATTTTGTATGTTGTTTCTTTTTGTGTGTGTATGTGTGTGGCTTTTAATGGGATACTTATGTTTTCACACTTTGAGTAATGGGAGCTAAGAAAAGGGAAATGTGCATGTAAAATTGAAATCATTTAGTGTGAACTATAATGGATCTATAAAACATATGCAACTAACCAAATAACTGGAAAAAAAAATGCTTATCAACAACAAATTAAGTGTTGACATCTATATTCAACTTAATGCTTAAGGCATCGTTCACACTTGGAGGTTAACCAAAGAAAAGAGTTGAGAATTAATAGATCAAATTCCCACCACTGTGAGCTTAAAATAGTTATTATGCAGAAGCAAAAATAAGAGTAAATACTAGAAGAATAACACAAAAATTTTTACATGGAAAATCTTCTCAATGTGAGCAAGGAAAAATTATGGGACCTAGTATAATAAAAGATCTCCAATATGAAAGTAGGATTGCAAATAGTCTCTTTTTTTTCAACAAGATCACTCTAAATCTCTCCCCTCTTGAATAGCTATCTCTTAATTTTCACAAGTGTAGTGGAAACAACTATCTCTTTCTCTCAAAAAGGAATAAGTGAATTTTTTACTCTACCACTCTCTCTTTCTCTCAAAGAGGATTCTTGAATGGATTGGATGAAATGAGATGCTCCACCACTTCACAAACCTCTCTATTTATAGGGGATGGGAGGATCCTTCATTCATGAATAATGTGACTCTTTGCAAAAAAAGTGAATAATTAAAGTCAGCTATGAATTTACTTCCTTCAATGTTTGTGGTGGTCGACAAGAGTCATGCCTCTTGGTTTACTCAACTTAATTTCCACTAAGTGCTTTCTCAATTAAGGGAGAAGTTCCAACAAAAGGAAGCCATGTGAACTCTTGTATATGTACTCAACCTTAGATTCTGTTAGGATTGCATTTCACTTTAGATTTAACTTATAGGCCAAGTGTAACTCAATCATGATGTAGTAACTGAATTATCGTTGAGGTTGTCTCCTAGAGAAATAAAGGAAGAATTTCATGTAATTATTTAATTGAGAACTAGGTTTTAGTATTTTTATTTTATGATTATCACTAAATAAATAACATAAAATAAATTTCAATAAAAGTTAAATGATAATAAAATAATTAAGTAAAGATAGAAATACTAGACTTGGATGGTGACGTCAATCTTGATAAATGAATGTCTAGGTTTGGACTTAGAATTCACCCAATTTATTGTGACTTCACAATCCTCTACTCTTCTCTCATGTTCATCCCCAATTCACTAATGTATTCTACTTCAACTTCCGCATTGTCGCAGATTCTAAACTACTTACTCGATACTCAATCCCTTGGACATACCAACACAAGCAATCAACATCAACGGTCGAGAATTAGCGAGGCTTAACCAAGATTATTCTATTCCTAGAGATAACCTCAATTAAGTACTTGATTCATGTTTAGGTTTCAACAAGGTTCGCCAAAGTGCAAGTCAATTCCTGAATTCATCTATAAGATGGTCAGTTAAACAAAATCATTAAGTACGGAAACAAATAAAGAATTCAAGATGAAGTATTGAATTGATAAAATTAAAGTGAAACAAGGTTTATCATTTCCTTTCCTAGGTTGAAGGAATTGCACTAATAAAAATAATACAATGAAACCAAGAGTGTCTAATGGAATAATGAAGATATCTAGTAGGTGGAAGTCTTAAATATAATTCTAAGAACTAGTTGGGACTTCTACACCGTTACAATGAATGCATTGTCTCCTATCTATAGAATTGTAGTTAGGTTTAATTAAGGAGACAATCACAAGAAATTATAAATAAATAATATCTCTAATTAATTCAAGTAATTATCTTCTTCTTTAGTTGATTTATCCTTGAAAAATATATTGCTTTTGATTTTTGTTAGCTTTGATATTCAATTTTCGCAATTTCTCCTTTCAGAGCTTTGTACTGATTTTGGGCCTCTGGATCTCTTGTCGAAATGACTTGTGTTTTGCTGAAAAACTATAAAAAAATTTATTAAAAATAACTAAAACATAAAATTCTACCTAAGACAAAGTAAAAACTAATTTGATTCAAAATAAGACATAAAGTTAATTAAAATGTCAAATAAATGTCACAAAATACATATGAAAATCCGATAAATTTGACGTATATCAGATTCCTTTAGAATAGCTATTA
Source organism: Glycine soja (assembly GCF_004193775.1). Taxonomy (NCBI): domain Eukaryota; kingdom Viridiplantae; phylum Streptophyta; class Magnoliopsida; order Fabales; family Fabaceae; genus Glycine; species Glycine soja. The sequence goes on along the minus strand of NC_041008.1, from coordinate 15,941,932 downwards.
GAATTAATCAAATTTAGACACATTTACCCAATAGCAAACCTATGTTCAAGTCAAGGTGTGCAAATGTACCTCGTGACTTTGATAAAATTATAAGTAAATATATTCAATTCTTATATTTCCCCCACCCTCGCTTTTAATATTTGAACCCACATTACTCCTCAATATCTTACTCTTTAGCTAGCATTTTGTCCCCAATGACTTAGGATTCTAGATCTGCCATTGCTTATGTCGTAATTACTTAGAGTTCAATTAGTCATGAATCCAATGAATTTTTGGAGGGACCTTGACTTCCCCTTATATTTGTATAAGTGGACAATAATTTGAATAATTATTTATATAAGTGAGCATCAAATTATTTATCCCACCATCAACATAATGGAAAAATATGAGAAAGTCACAGTAATTCTCCTTCGCCAAAGTTACTAAATCTATTTCTAGCTCATTCACTCATTCTAAACTTGGGATTGGAAAAGTTAAAAAAATATTTAATGCATAGAATAATTTCATAAAGTTTCAAACTCTCATTTCTTCCTAACATTGGCATATTTTAGTTAGTACTTCAATATTCGCTACCCTTGAGAACAATGGTAATTATGGAAAACAAGCCGGGGAGCGAGTAAAATCATAAATCACACATTTTTTGTTATTTAATGTTCTCTTCTTTCAAATTTACTATAGGTTCTTTGATGGCACTAATTGGTTCTTTCATGTCAATACTAGTTGTAAGTTCTTTGCTTCATGTTGACTTTTGCTTGTGCAATTCATTTCAGCATAATCATGTATTTATGTTGCTATGTTTCATGATAGGCACTTCTTTATCCCTGCGCATGTTTTCTCAAGCTACATAGTGACAGATTATCAAATTTAGAGGTATAAAGTTAGGTCTTTATTCAAATTATTATTTTTAAACATTTTAATATTATGATATGAAACAAATTAAATTGCATATTATTTAAATCTTTTGATTTCCAGATAACAAGTTGTGTTTTGATAATTGTTGTGGGGTTGGTATGTGCTTTTGTTGGAACACAATCAGCTATTTCAAAAATAGCTGGCGAAGGGGACTGACCAGTTGTGTTTTTTCTCGCTTATAACTTCTATTTTGAGCTTGTGTTACACAGTGAGACTTTTCCATTATGTATTAGTCAAAATTGTTAGATATGTGTGCTTGTGTTTTCTGGTTTGAACCAATTATAGCTGATTGTAATCCACAAGAAAAGGATTATGATTCATGTATTGAGCTCTTTAATTAGTCTGAGTTTGTACAAATGCTTGCTTGTAATACGTATATGCTTTGTACTATATGTCTAATGAAGATGAATACAAGTAGCTTAAGCCTTCTTATATCGATAACATAAGAACTTTCCCTTCATCTATGTATTTTATCTAGTCTTCTCTACTTCTTTGAGTTTAGGTAAAAATCTATATGAAAAGCAAAATAGATAAGCATGTTTTTAATTTGGTCCTTACGTAAATGATAATATTTTTAATTCCTTAAAAGAATTGTCTTTTTTTTTTCATTTATGAAAATGTCATATTTGAAGGAAAAATATCACACTTAAATCATTTTCAAAATCTGATAGAGGTTTTATTTCATTATCATATGTATGGAAAATATTTTGTTAGCAGTAACAATATTCACTTTGATAATTCTTACATTTCGAAAAAATTAGTCTACATCTATCAATTAGAAGAAATCTTTTGGTGCAAACCAAAAGGATTTAAGAATTAAAAGGAGACACTTTTAAGAAACTAAAAAATAACATGTATTCTATTTTTCTTTAAGAAAAGTACGTAACAGCTTACTAGTCTCTCTCATTTTCTTCCTTTTTCTCTTTCTTCTTTTACGGGTCTTTTACTCTTTTTTTTTTTTTTTTGTCTTCATGTTTTTCTTTCTTGCTTTCTTTTTTAATCTTTTTATCTCTTTTCTTTTTACATTTCTTTTCATTTTTATGTCTTTCTTTATTATTTTCATTATTTTTCAATTTGAAGAAACTCGATGAAAGACTTGGTCAACTAAAATATTTTCTTTTAGTTTTGTATTCTTTCCTTCATTTATTTTATTATTTTATGATCTTATATACTATTATTAAGTTTCTTAATTTGATCATATTAATTTTTTTTTATCATATTTTGAGTTTAAAAAATGAGATATATAGTAATAATTATGGGAAGAATCAAATATTAAATAAATAATATTTAGTCATTGATGAACAAATTTTTTTTATCATCATTAATATCAAATTAGTTTTTTTAAAATGACAATAATATAAATATTTTATTAATGATTTAAACTAAACTAGCTCAACAACAAAATTGGTTGAATTTAGACCGGTTCTAATTTGATTTCACCCTAAATCAAAATCAATCCAGCCAGTAAATTATCATAGGATTGCCTCCAGTAAAATATTTGTTGTCTATATAAAAAATACCCATTCAAATAGGGATAATGTTTGTAAAGTGTGACGAAGACCCCTCCTTCTTAAAGTAATAATAGTAAGTAGTTTGTTAAAACTAATGTAAGTAACTTGCATATATACTCAATCACATAGAAATTATTTAAGATTTACATTAATTTTTGTCACTTTAATCTTTTTATATCAGTATTGTCTAATATTTTACATTAATACTATTTAGTTTTTTTATTATATTTACACTAATTATTTTATGTTTAAAAAATATGTCATTTTAAAAACATGTATAGTAATGTAACAGCAAATTATTTCAGTTATATATGCACAGAGAAATTTAAAATAAGAATAAAATTTAACATAACCTGTGCAAACGCACGGATATTATGCTAATTATAACTTGTTTGCAGAATTTAAACTAAAAAATCACACGAGAATATATACGAGATCAACCAACAAAGAAGAAACTTGTTGGTGCACATTATGTATAACGAGTTATGTGTTTACTTATGAACACAATTCCCTACCCAAAATACTTATTGTAGTACCCATAACCAATTAACCACTAAGTTCCTCTTACAAAATGATTAGTACAGTATATCAACTGTAAGATCATGGTAACGGCTTGGTGAATCTTGTCTCACTCGTATAATCAATCATAACAATTTTGATGGTCTTAATGTCCAATTTTGCATGCTGTTAATTCTTTTTTGGGTTTTAATAATAATAAATAGTATATAATTAGATTCTTTTGAAATGAGGAAACAAACAAGGACAATAAGCCATGTTGCAACACAATCTAACACGATGGAGTTGGAACTAATTTTCAAAATGTTTTGGTCCCTGGACCCAACCATGTTGCTGTGTCCTAAAGCAATACAACACAACATGTGCAGCACCTTTAAACATTAGTTGCCGTCACCGTAAGATAGGAAGAAAGAATCCCAAGGTGTGATCATCTATTTATTTTGTGCCTTGTTCAATGTAGCTAGTATGCGATTAATGTCCTAAAATTTCTATAGGATTTTGACTTATTGTAGCTCAATGCTGCATCCCACATAGGCACACTCCAGATTACTGTATGGTTTAGGGATATTAATTAAATACCCAACTATTTGAGAAGGACAAGTTACTCAGTGAACTGCAACGAATTAAAAGGATGGTCACCAGATGAGATGTGAAGAATTACACGACAATAGAAATTAAGTAGTCTTATACGTGAAAGTTACAGGGATCCCTAAAAAGACACCACCAACATTAACAACAACGATAATAATAAATGAATTATGCTTGACTTCAATGCTGATTAAATACGTAACTAGTGTGTGTACAAGACATGGATTTATTATTTTTGAGGCCTGATAAATTTCTACCCAAAATGGGGTGGATTGAAGTAGAAAAAGGAGAAAATAAAAACAAAAAGTAATAGTGGTAATTTTTTTATCATTAATAATAGTGGTAAATATAATTAAAAAAACTGAGAGATAAGTAAATAAGATGAAAAAGAAAATGAGTGGATGGTTATTGTTTTCATTAATTACTTTTATAATATTTAATTATTTTATCTCTAAATTTATCATAGAATTAAAAAATTACTAGCATATAAATTATAGCTATAAAATTGTGGATTAATATAAAATTAATTAATGTCTCATTGATAATTATAAAAATTAACATACTATATACTTTAAAAATATATAAATATAGAAATTATTTTAATACATTTTTGTTGTTGTTGTTCTGCTTAAGTTTGTTGTATTGTTTGTCCTTTAAAAAATCTTTGATGAGTTCAGAGATGAGAGTAGTTATAAATTAACTTTTTTTCAATTTCTAAGCAACGTGGTTTTTCTATAGGATGGAACAATCGGCTTAAAATGTGTGCAAAAAGTATAACCCAAACAAAAACTATCTAGACCTCAATGTATATATGCACAAAGCATGTCCAAAAGTTTAGAATCAAAGTATATAACATCTCCTTAAGATTTTTTTAATAAAAAAATACACCTATAATTTGGATGCTTCTTTCATTATTAAAGAGTCTAGCTCAATTAATTAAGTAAAATTAAAATACATATAAATTATTATAAATTCTCCGATATTATTTTTAATTTTCAGGGAAAAAAAATCTTTTTTCATTGCTATATCTATAAGAATGATATTTAGTAGAATGAAAGTGAGATATATTGTACTAGTACTAAAGATGAAGTAGAGCATATCTTAAAGGCGTAGTTTTTCTTATGATCGATCGGATCTATTTAATTAGAACATAATGGCCGGTTAATTAAGAAAGGCATCACGTGCTTTGCCTTAAGATAATTTCTTGGCATCTACAACAACCAAGAAAAGCTGATTACTTCAGAAAGCAGCCTTTTAAAATTCATGCCTATGACACGACGAGGGTGCCATCATCATATTCCTTTGCAAAGTAAGCAAACCAAAAGCTTTTTGCAACCAGTCACTATGCATTGTGCCATAGTAAGTACCACAATGTTTCTGCATCAGATGTCATTTTTTGACCCAATATTAGACTCTTCTTAAACTAGGAGGACCTAAGAAAATTAATAAATCTGTTTTTCAAATTAAATATTTGATAATTTTGATTGAACCTCTTTATTTATTTCTTCCATTTTTCAACGTGTAAAAGCCGTGCAAGTCACTGATTCAAATTGATCAAACTCACCAAAGCAATTTTAACAGAATTTACCTTCAATTTATGCTAGAAAACTATCCTTTGATATTTTTATAATAAGACAAGAGTCACAAGACAAGTAGTGGTTTTATGTATTTATTTTTGCTTAACTTGTTTCATAAAAACAAAAATTGAAAAAAAAATCCTTTTGAGCTACGCTGCTTGATTAGACAAAGTGGAACATTCTGTAGTAGCAACAACATGGAGCAAAGAACCTTGCTTTTTGCATGTCCAAAAGTGGAAAAAAAAGAAAAAAGAAGCAGCCATTCTCAATTATTTAAAAGTCTAACTACCGTATGGTAGGGTTAAAGCTAGATTTTAAACTTATATATATACATATCGTGCCTCGATCTCATCTAATTGAAGTGTTAAGCTGTTTTGGCTAATCATCATTGTTTGCATCTAAATAAACTTATTACATACCCTTCCATGTTCATAAGCAGCAATGTTGCTATGCTACCACATATGACATAAATTCCGTATCCCCCTATCTGTCACGTACCACTTTAAGCCATGTTAGCAGCAGCTACTTATAATAACGAAAGAGAAACAAAAGAAGAAGCAAACCTCCAATCACATCAAGGAAACAGAATCTAACAGAAATCAGAAGAATGAATTCAAATCTAATGTATACAACTATACATGCACTGATCATATAATACACCCTGATATATATATATATATATATATATATATATATACATATATATATATACTCACGCACATACCAAACAATACAATACATGAATTAGGTATGCTGGTACTATATAGAACTAGCTAGGTACAACCAGAGCCTTGTTGTAGTTGTACCTTCCCTGGTAGATCTCATCTCAACTATTTCTCAGATCTTTTTCTTGAGCAAAAGAAGAGGGAGTTTTTCTTACTTTATAATACTAAACCTTCAAGAAATCCAATGCCTTTCTTTGTCCCCAAAATATACACCACTTTTTCCATAATGACTCCGAACATCTTCTCTAAAACACTCATACCCCATAACCCAGCATTTTAACTCCCTCTAAACCAAAAACCAAAACCATTAAAAAAAAACCATAATGAGACCCAAAGCCACACCCACCATCCCATATCTCAAGTTCATCATTTTCTTCATCATAGAAGCACCCATTGGCATCTTCTTCAATAACCATTGTGAAGCCAAGACCTTAGCTTTGCCACTGAAATCACAAGTGATCCCATCTGGGTATCTCCCAAGACCCCCCAACAAGCTTCGCTTCCACCACAACGTGAGCCTCACAATCTCCATCACTGTTGGCACGCCCCCACAGAACATGTCCATGGTCATTGACACAGGAAGCGAACTCTCGTGGCTCCATTGCAACACTAACACAACCGCAACCATACCCTACCCGTTTTTCAACCCGAATATCTCTTCTTCTTACACACCCATCTCGTGCTCCTCGCCAACCTGCACGACTCGTACCCGAGACTTTCCCATACCCGCTTCATGCGACTCCAACAACCTCTGCCATGCAACACTCTCCTATGCCGACGCTTCTTCCTCGGAAGGGAACCTTGCTTCCGACACATTCGGGTTCGGATCCTCCTTTAACCCGGGAATTGTATTCGGTTGCATGAACTCTTCCTACAGCACTAACTCCGAGTCGGACTCCAACACAACCGGGTTAATGGGTATGAACCTCGGGTCACTCTCATTGGTTTCTCAGTTAAAAATACCCAAATTCTCGTACTGCATATCGGGTTCCGATTTCTCGGGAATTTTACTTCTCGGGGAGTCCAACTTCTCGTGGGGCGGGTCGTTAAATTATACTCCCTTGGTTCAAATATCCACTCCGTTACCTTATTTCGACCGGTCCGCATACACGGTCCGCCTCGAAGGAATTAAGATTTCGGATAAGTTGTTAAATATATCGGGTAACCTATTTGTTCCGGATCATACCGGAGCGGGTCAAACCATGTTTGATTTGGGTACCCAGTTTTCGTATTTACTCGGGCCGGTTTATAATGCATTAAGAGATGAGTTTTTGAACCAAACAAATGGTACATTACGGGCACTGGATGATCCGAATTTTGTTTTCCAGATAGCAATGGATCTTTGTTACCGGGTGCCCGTTAACCAGTCCGAATTGCCCGAGTTACCGAGTGTGAGTTTGGTTTTTGAAGGGGCCGAGATGCGGGTTTTTGGTGACCAACTTTTATATCGGGTACCCGGTTTTGTTTGGGGCAATGACTCGGTTTATTGCTTCACCTTTGGGAATTCGGATCTTCTTGGTGTGGAGGCATTTATCATTGGACATCACCATCAACAGAGTATGTGGATGGAGTTTGATCTTGTGGAACATAGGGTTGGATTGGCTCATGCACGTTGTGATTTGGTTGGGCAAAAGTTACTTGGTTTGGTCTGAGTGGACTCACTTTTACTTCCTTGGGGGTATTGTATTTTGCATCCCAATTATTACTTTTTATTACATTTCAAAAAATTCATTTCAAAATATAAATTTATATTTTTGAATAGATTTTTTGAAATGTAATGAAAAGTGTCAAATGTAGTAATAAGAGTGTAAGATATATATAGCTTGTTTGGGATGTGATATAAATAGCTAGCTTGGGATATGATCCAAAAGTGAAGAGATATATGAGGAAAAGAATGAGGGGTTTTAGTGTGTAGTTTTTAAAAGGATATCATTTCTACTTGTGGTGTGGTCCACTTTAGGGGAAACCAAGTGTTATAGGTAAACTATGAAGAGTGTCTATAGGTATAGGTAAGACAAATTGCCTACTTTGTACATTCCATTGTTTTAAATAACTAAATAATTTGAAGTTAATAATGTTTTTTTTTCCACTCATTTAGTAGTTCAATTATAGTGTTTTCTTATTGAAATAAATGAAATTCTAAGTTAAGTGTCATTGTCAATATTCTTTTTTAAATGTTACATTAGGAAATCTATTTTAATATTAGACTCTATCTTTTATGGAAATAAATTCTATATATATAATATTAGATTTTTTTCACTTCACATGATATTATTTAAAATAAAAATATTTTAAAACGATTTAACTCCAATAAAATATTTCTTTACTTAATTACACTAGTCAACTTTTAAAACAATTTCAATTAAGTTGATTAGCTGTAATTAAGTAAAAAAAATAATTGTAGTTTAAACCAACATCTATCCAATAATATTGGACGGAAACTAGTGTCTTTTCACTTGGCAAGGCTTAGATCATATCACAATTCAATCCTTGTATATTTTTTACACGAGAAAACGAAAACAGAAAAGAGGAAATGACTTGTACAGGTTTGAACAAAATGCTTTGCTTGCTAGTACAAATTGCAGTAGTTAATGTGCTGTTAAAATTCAACCTTATATAATACACTTAAATATTGAAAACATAAAATTACTTTGAGTATTGTCAATTATAACGTCAACCTATATCAAGTATAGAAACATCACCCACGTAAGTACGTACTTGTAAGTTGCAACCACTCAAAAAACATGTTATCAATTAAAAGAAAGTTTACAATTGAAGAGAGTCTTGTGCATAATAACAGTTCTTTCATCATTCCAAACTTGTTAAGCTCTTCCTCTTCATGTTCACTATTTCTAGTGCAAATTTTCATCTCCCTTAAATACTCTTGCGTTCTGCATAATATATTTTGCAAACTCAAACTCGCCTCGAGTGCTGCTATACTTGGTAAGACAGCAAGTTTTAAGGTGCAACAAAATGCATGCATTCTGGAACACATGGTGTGGACGTGGCCAATCTTCTTCTAGATTGAGGTCAGGTACAAAAGTGATATATATATATATATATATGAACAGAATAAAATAAATGCAAATATGTGGGAAAAAAAATTAACACACAAGTTAGCTACTTAATTCGACAAAACTTATCAATGAAAAGATTTTGAAGCCTGGGGCAATGCTTGAGCACTTCTAACACATAAGACCAGTACTTAGGATAAAAATAATATTCGATATTTTTGAATTTAACATGAATTAAATTATGAAACTCGGGAAAATCCCGTCCTCATGTCGGCACCTGAAAGAGTTACACACCACACAAACCAAACATTAAAAAAAAAAAAAAAAAAACTCTTTCCTACCTTAATTTAAGATTAACAAAGGTATACGTAGCCATGCAGAAAGAAATGCGCGATGTAACGTTTAAGATGATCAAAACTGCATCTCGAGCTTTATTGAATAATGGCAGAAGTTTATATACACAGAAACACGAAAGGCTTTTACCCAGAAGGCAGTTACAACAGAAAGCTTAACTAACCTAACTTATCTAAGGAGATGTTGTTAAGAGCCCCCCTCAAGCTGGGAATGGATGTTCATCATTCCCAACTTGTTACAAAGGTCTTGAAAGATAGCTGGAGACAAAGCTTTGGTGAAGATGTCGGCAAGTTGCAGTGAAGAGGAAACCGGAAGGAGTTTGATGAGACCCGAGTTGACCTTGTGACGAATGATATGGCAATCAATCTCGATATGTTAGGTACGTTCGTGAAACACGAGATTTGTTGCGATCTGAATGGCAGATTGATTATCGCAATATAAGGTGGCTGGTTGAATGAATTAAACACGAAAATCCTGAAGAATGTACGTTAGCCATTGCAGTTCGCAAGTGGTAGAGGCTAAGGCTCGATACTCGACTTCTGAAGAGCTGCGCGAAACGGTGGATTGCTTTTTCGATTGCCAAGAAACAAGGGAAGAACCAAAATAAACTAAGAAACCGGTGGTGGATCTCCTGGAATCACGACATCCTGCCCATTCCGAGTCACTAAAGGCTCGAAGTTGAGGGGTTCCTATAGCAGCAAAGAAGAGACTTGAACCCGGTGTACCTTTAAGGTAGCGAAGCACATGGAAAGCAGCTTGAAGATGAGTGTTTGTAGGACTAGCCATGTATTGACTAAGTTGTTGAACAGCATACGCAATATCGGGGCACGTATTAGTGAGATAAATGAGCCTACCAACCAGCCTTCGGTAGGAAGAAGAAGACTCGGCTGAGAGAGGAGTTCCTGACGTAGCTTGTAACCTTGTGGAGTAATCCATTGGCGTGGAGTTTGGTCGACAGCCAAGCATGCCTGAATCAGAAAGTATATCAAGAGCATATTTGCGTTGACATAAGTGAATTCCTTTAGAAGTACGTGCAATTTCAAGTCCGAGGAAAAACTTCAAGTTGCCAAGGTCCTTAATCTTGAATGTTTGATCAAGAAGCGCAGTTATACCTTGTATCTCAGTAATGATGTTACCTGTTAGAATGATGTCATCAGCGTAAACTAAAAGGACCGTAGTGATGGGTCCAGTGAATCGTAGGAAAAGAGAGTGATCAGAGTGAGATTGCCGAAATTCATGAGAAATTAGGAAGCTAGATAATCTTGTGAACCATTGACGACTAGCCTGCTTGAGTTCGTAAAGAGAGCATTGAAGACGACAAACGAGCTAAGGATTTGCGACCGAGAGCCCTAGTGGGACTTGCATGTAAACTTCTTCAGTAAGCTCACCATGAAGAAAAGCGTTATTGACATTTAGCTATCATAAGTGCCATTGGTTAAGAGCAGCTAATGCAAGGAGAAGACGAACAGTGGTAGGCTTCGCAACCGGAGAGAAGGTATCAAGATAATCCAAACCTTCCATTTGCGTGTAACCTTTTGCAACCAGACGCGCTTTGTATCTCTCTATGGACCCATCAGCACGATATTTAATTTTGTATATCCATCGGCAACCAATGACAGTTTTGTGAGGAGGAAGGAGTGTGAGTGTCCAAGTATCGTTCGATTGTAGAGCCTGTAACTCAGCCTGCATTGCCTTAATCCAGCAGTCATGGCGAAAAGCTTCAGCATAGGAGGAAGGTTCTATTGTTGACGAAATAGACATGATGAAATGCCGATGTGAGGGTGAAAGACGAGAGTATGAGAGGATTGAGCTTAGAGGATAACGAACAATTGTTGAAGTGCTTGCAGTGAGTGAAGTGAGATCACTGTGGTAATCTCGAAGGTATGTCGGGACATGTTTTGTTCGTGTGGAACGGCGTGGTTGTGGGGAAGAAGGTTCAGTTGGAGGTTCACAATTTGAAGATTCTGGCATTATGGGTTGTGTTGGTGTGGTCTCTATGGGTGAGTCGAGTTGGTTGCCGGAAAAGGATCCCGGAGATGGTACAGTGGGACCTAGGCTCGATTGTTGAGTTTCAGAAAAATGCAGGAAATGATCTTCATAAAATATGATGTTTCGTGAAGTGATAATGCTATGTGAATGAAGGTCGTAAACTAGATAACCCTTAGTATGCGATTTAAAACCAATGAAGATGCATGGATGTGCTCTGGGATCGAGCTTTTGGCGGTTTGCTTTAAGGGTGTTAGCATAACACAGACAACCAAAAACGCGAAGATTGGATATATCGCATGGATGTCCATGGAGTTTTTCATAAGGTGAGATGTTATGTAAAAACGGAGTGGGGATGCAGTTAATCAAATATGTAGCATGTGGCAAGGCATAACACCAAAAGCTGGGTGGTAAGCTTGCTTGAAAAAGGAGAGCGCGTGTGACATTGAGCAAATGTTGATGCTTACGCTCTGCGATGTCGTTTTGTTCAGGGGTTTCGACACATGTGGTCTAATGAATGATTCCTTTCGAGGCATAATAGTTATGCATGAGAAACTCAGCCCCATTATCACTTCTTATGATTTTTACTTTGCCATTATATTGGGTTTCAATGGATGCAATGAAGTTCATGATGATATGTCGGGTTTCGGCTTTAGTATGCATGAGATGTATCCATGTAAAGCGTGAATAGTCATCAACAATCATTAGAAAGTATCTATGACCATGCATGGAGGGTTTTGAACACGGGCCCCATATGTCTATGTGTAGTAAATCAAAATTATGAGATGCATGCGAATTACTAGAAGGAAATGGTAGCTTCTTGTGCTTTGCATAATGACATGTGTTACACGCAAAGTTCTTATTGTTTCTTAAAAGAGGATAATAGGATTGCATACATTGTAATCTTTCAGTTGATGGGTGACCCATTCGAAAATGCCAAAGGTCTATGGGAATAACATTGCATCGAGGATGAATAATAGTGGAGCATACGGCTTTGGTGGTTATTTGGTCTAGTGTGAGGTGGTAAAGGTCGTGTCTCACTTCAACTGTACCAATCTTCATACGATTGTTCATATCCTGTAATGTACAAGATGTGGAAGAAAAGATTAGTGTACAATTAGTGGAAGATACAAGCTTGGAAATTGAAATAAGATTGAAGGTAAATGTGGGTATGTAAAGAACATTGAGTAGAGTTATGGCAGTCGAGAGGTGCACCACTCCCGAATGAGTGGCGTGAACATGATGGCCATTTGGAAGCTTTACCATGATCGTGTTGATACGTTCGTAGGAATGGAGATTGCTCAGGGAACAAGTTACATGATCTGTAGCTCTTGAATCTAATATCCAGGAGGTGAATTTTTGAGTTGTAGAAGATGGAAATATACCTGGGTTCGGTGTCTTATCAGTGGTGCATGAGGAGATGGAAGCAACCTATTTGGTCTGAATCTGGTTAGGAGTCGCGTTCCCGGAGGATGGCTGTTGGATTAAGGCAAGTAGGGCTTTGTACTGCTCAGGGGAGAAGCGAACGAGATCTTGGGACTCATGATGCTGAGTTTGATCATCTGTGGCTTTACTATCTACTGCCACCACGTTATTCACAGTTGTTTTTCCATTGTAGGGTTTGTATCCCGGCGGGAAGCCATGTTTCCGGTAGCAGACGTCAACGGTGTGGCCTATCTTGCCGCAATGGGTGCACGTTTTTCCATACCTTGTGTTATTGCTCTTGTTCCTTCCATCGTAATTAGGAGGCATACCATGCTTCTTGTAGCACACGTTTTCCACATGGCCAATTCGTCCACAGAAGTCACAAACGGTCTTTGCAGCATTAATGGAAATATCTTTGGATTCGAGATTGAGATTCGAAGCAGTGTTACCTAACAATTGTCGTTCTTGTTGCGCCACATATGAAAATATTTTTGATATGGCAAGTATAGGATCCATGAGAAGCACGTGAGATCGAATATTGGCGTATTGTACATTCAAATCATGCAAGAACTGCATAGCTTGATCTTCAAGCTTTCGTTGCGCGATAATGGTGAAAGTGGAGCAAGAACATCTAATGTTGCAGGAGCAAACTGGATCGGGTCTGAAATTTTCGATTTCGTCCCAAATCACACGCAATCGAGTGAAATATTCTGTGACTGAGAGTGCGCCTTGTTTCATTGTTGATGCTTCTTGCTGGAGATCAGAAATTCGCAAAAGATCTCCCTACGAATATAGCAATTTCAGGTCATGCCAGATTTCTTCAGCTTTGTCCATCCATAGTATGCTTTGCCTTATAGAGGTAGCAACTGAGTGAACGATCCAGGAGACCACCATGTTGTTGCACCGGCGCCATGCTCCATACATTCTGTCTATTTTCAACGGTTTAGGTGCACTTCCATCTACAAATTCCACCTTTTTTTTGGTGCTTAATGTAGTGATCATGGATCTACTCCATGAATGGTAGTTAGTCAAATCTAGGATTAGAGAAACGAGAGCGATAGCTGGATTCTCACTCGGATGGAGATACAAGTAGCTTTCCGTGTTGTTGAACGTTGTCTCGTTCATGGTGAATGATTAAGGTTGTGAGAAAAATGAAAGAAGAGATGAGTGCGCTGCAGAGCTCTCCATTAGAAGAGCTCTGATACCATAACAAAGGTATACGTAGCCATGCAGAAAGAAATGCGCGATGTAACGTTTAAGATGATCAAAACTGCATCTCGAGCTTTATTGAATAATGGCAGAAGTTTATATACAGAGAAACACGAAAGGCTTTTACCCAGAAGGTAGTTACAACAGAAATCTTAACTAACCTAACTAATCTAACGAGATGCTGTTAAGAAAGATGAAAAGGAATGATAAAGAAATTGCACATTCAGTATGAGTTCATTTATTCGCAAGAACTGAAGATTGCTAACAACTTCTAACAGAACTTTCTTTTTATCGATAACAACTTTTCGTAGCTTGGACAATCTTCTAAACTTTGCTTCAGCAGTTCAGCAGCTTCATTACTATAAAAAAACCTATATCATATTAGGACTCCCAAACACCGCAAGATTTGTGTGATCCAAAAAATTAACACAATTCAAATAAAGGGTTTTACGTAAAGGGAGACTAACAGAGAAACAAATAGTATTTTATTTTATCGACAAATATTAATTGTTAATCTTAAGTATTTTATTAACAGAAAAATTAAACTCACGACTTTTTTTTCTTCTTCTCATTCAATCAATCTTATACCTGAGAAACAAATAGTTTTGACGCATGTGTATTCCAACTTGGTAAGGCATTTATGCACGAGAGTTCGAGATATTTCACTCTGCATAGAGCTGCAACGGAGAGAACACATGTTGCAACAACTGCATTAATGGGGAGAAAAGGAGACAATGCGATAGAGGACTGATTGTCTGATTCTATCAACCATGGCTTCAAAATAATTGATAACTCAACTCAAGTATGGAAATGGAAACAACCGTATCGAAGAGTTGGTTGAGTGCATTAGTATGTTATAATAATAAATGTTTTTTGGAATAGACAATTAAAATTGAGATATAAAGGAATCGATTAATACTGATTGATTTGGATTTAAAATTCAATTAAAATTGTTTTATGGAATAATGAAAATTAAATTGAAAAAAATGCAAAGACAATTAAGACTTGGTGGTTAGAATAGGAGGTAATGGGATAGGATATATAATTATGTTATATGTTGTGTTGATAAGATATGATAATGTTATTTTGTTTTTCTATTATTCTCTAGGGTATTTTTTATTTTTCGTATGTAGTTCTTCTTGAGATTTCGAAAATCAACCAGGTCTATTTTCAAGATCAATGACTAATTTCATAAATCAACATGAGATTTTTTAGCTTATTTTATACTTATTCACACGGTTGAAAGGTGAGAGGTCTAACTCAACCCCAAAAGTTAGCTCAATGGGTGAGAGTTGCTCTTTATTTATATATTCTAATATTACTTTATTTTTAATCGATGTAAGACTTAAGTATTTCCCAACACACCCCCTCACGCACAACACTTATTGGACTTGTTGCATGAACAACAAATGGTGGGTAGTCATAGCGGAAGCGAGGGAGGTCCCAAGATCAAAGCCTGCTCTGATATCATCTTAGAATGTTTTCCTCCCTCGCTTCCGCTACAACCATCCACCATTTGTTGTTCACGCATCAAACCCAAGAAATGTTGTGCGTGACGGGGTGTGTTGGAAAATACTCAAGTCTCACATCGGCTAAAAATAAAGCCACATTAAAATATATAAATGAAGAACAATCCTCATCCTTAAACTAACTTTTGAGATTGAGTTAAATCTCTCACATTTTAACACACACGTTCTTTAAGAAACTTTCTAACATATCATTTAGTTGTTTCTTTCTAGTAAGATTTAAAGTTCAATTAAATAAATCCAAAAATTTACATATAATTAAGTAGTAATATAGTTGCTTACAAAATAATGATCATTATAATTAACTCTCATTCTTATCTACCTAATAATAAACATGCATTTAAAATTCACTTTTTATTAAATGTCACACTAATTAATGTGATTCACTAAATAAAAAATTAAATAATTGAAAAGAAATTGCCTAAAGTACCTCTTCTTTTAGGCGGAAAAAAGTGTTTCAAACTTGGCTATTTTATATTATAAAAGATAATTTAAATAATCAAACATGTATATCTTAAATAATAATAATAATTTTAGTAAATTACATGTCATATTAAAATCGCTCTTAGTCATGTAAAAATAAATGTTAAAAAAATCTATTTATTATGCTTATATTGTTTAGTGACTATTAATTTATTGACAGTATAAATATACATTTTTATTATTGTGCAAGACACATAAAATTTCTACTTGTATGATATTAGCGATAATTACAAATTAATAAATTTTCAAGCACCGTAAAACTTGTACATAACAGATTGACAGGACTTACACGCTAAATATAATTACAAATGATAAACAAAGCAATAATTACATATTAATACCTATAATTCTTTCTAATCTATTTTTAAATATGATATTTTATTTTTAAAAATTCAAAGTAAACGAATAAACACCTTCGTCTCGTAATCTTTGCCGTCTTATTTTTTTTTTACACAAAATAAGAAAAACTAAAAATTAATAAAAGTGATAATTTTATAAAATTTAATTTAATTATCATCATTAATTCATTTATAATTTATATTGCTAATCATTAATACAGTAAAAGATATAAGTAAAAAATAATAATTAATATTATATTAAAAACTAAAATGATAATAATTATTTGAGACTTATTCTTTCTTTTTATGCAATAAATATTATGGGATAGAAAATTAACCAATTAATGCATGCATGAATTTAAATGTTAATTAGTAACACTTTAAAACCCATTATCCTTTCCCTAATCTCTCTATATAAAAACTGTTGCGTCATGTTACATGTCAACGGTAAGATAATTTGCACCTTTTTTGTTTTAAAAGAATTTAAACATTTTATTATATTATTTTTTCTCTCTCACTCTTTATTTTTACTAAAAAAAACCGTGCAAGTTCCAATGCTAGTTAAATGTTCATTTAAAGCTTACTTTCTATTAAATGTCCCATTACTTAATATGATTCATTAAATGAACAATAGATATATACAACGAGATTTGGATGCACCATCAATGAATACATATATAAACCTGACAATGCAGTGGATCCAAAGTGCCACAAGCTACATACACAAGAATGGCTCGCACACTTGTCTCAGTGATTTCGTTAATTTTTTTTACCTTTGCAGTCATGGTTGTTGTTCTATTCTCAATTGGTATGTGGCCAAACTGATATTAAAATTGGGATTTATTTATGCAATATTTTTTAAGTAATACTTTTTCTTACAAATCTAAGTACCCATAAAATGCAGGTGTGAATAGCAGTCAGATCTGTCCTGGAAATTGCGAAAAATTTTCAAACTGCAATGCCTACTGCCAGGCCCACTATCATAAGAAAGGGATATGCATCAGCCCACCTAAACGAGGGTACATTTGTTGTTGCTTCTCATGAGTTTTCTTCATATAATTATAAGCAAGCAATGTATTGTTTTTAATAATTATTAGCATCAGTGCTGGAAATAAAAAAGCATTCTGAGAAGCTGAGTGTTATCCTTTTTACTATTGTATTTCAGGTAATAAGTCAAATTAATTTATTAAATTACAAATATATTGTGGAGTGGAAATGAAGAGACATAAAATAGAAAACTCCACTGTTTTATTAGAATCCTAAAAATATATTTCATTTCGTGGTTTCTACGTAAAAATCTTAAAGACAAATAAAAAAGAATGAACAGAGTAATCCATTTATGGATTTAACTGTTCATCATCAATATAATTATATTAAAATTCGGTTTTCATTTTTCTTAGCCACGTGTTCAATTATCATTTATTTCAATATTTTATTGTTTCTCATTAAATAAAGCGCCACTATTTTTTGTTTTTTTCCCTCTGTTTGTTTGTGCAAAGAAAAGACTGCATTCCAGTTAATATTGTTAGAAATAAAAATAAAAAAATTAATATTACAATCGAAAACTAAAATAATAATTATGTTGAGATTTTGTTGCTTATACGACAATAAATGTGAAACAAAGGGAGTATTAAAGTTGACTTAATTGTCAGACTTAGATCATATTAAATAGTCCTTTCATCTTATTATAAGTGTACTTCTAAGTTATTTTATACAAATTAAGAAAAATTAATAAATAGATGAAAAAGAATATCAATTTTACAAAATTAATTTATTATCAATAATTTATTTTTATTTTTTTATTTCATTAATATTATAAGGGATATAAGTTAAAAAAATAATTAATATTATATTAATAAGCTAAAATGATAATTACTTTGAAACTTTTTTTCCTTCTTACATGAAGATTATTATGAGATAAACGTATTTGATTAGTTGTTAGTATAATATTATTATTAAATTAAATAAATGATGCATTGATGACTACCCCTCTGGTTTCAAATATAAAAGGAAAAAAGCATTCATATTTATTTAAATATAAACAAATCTCAACTTACATTTAATGATATCATCTCCAAAGTGCTTTCATTTAATTGGAGTTTTAATTGCAATGACTCTTTGATATCAAAGTCCAACAAAGCACAATTGAAAGTAACTTATTTTTATTTTATTTGAGATTGTCCAACAAAGCACAATTGAAAGTAACTTATTTTTATTTTATTTGAGATTGGTGGAATTAAGGCGATATTCAGTAACATATTTTACCTTACTTCTAACTTCTTTTACGGGTTGAAAAAATCATTTGGCTATTTGGTAAATAAACTCTTTTAGTAACTTTTCCGTAACTTCTAATGTTTTTTAAAACGCTACTTATTTGAAATAACATTTTTTTAAATGCTAATTTCTAACTTTTTATTTTTTCTTTCACTTTTATCTTGGACATATTTATTCATTTTTCTTGTTACATCTTTTAAATAAATTATGATATTATTATTTTTTTATCATTTTATACTTTTGAACTACTTGAATAACTAATTTTACCGAACAGTTCTAATTTAATAAGCTAATTTTTCAAGTAGTTTTACTCTACATAACCTAAATGTTATTAAATAATTTCCTTATAATTTAACATGAATTGTTTTTATCTTCTTTTATTTAAATGTGGAGGGAGTAGATATTAAATATATTAGTCTCTCTAGCCCATAAACAGTTTTGTACTCAGTTTTTTTTACCATATCAAGAAAAAAATTAATAAAAAGATGAAAGAAAATAATAATTTTACAAAATTAACCTTATCATAATTTATTTATTTATAATTTTACCTACCCGTCATCAATATTATTAAAGATAAAAATAAAATAAATTAATATTACATTAAAAGCTAAATAATAATTAGTGGGATTTATTTTTCTTCTTACACAATAATAATTATGAGATGAAAGAAGTAATAAAATTTACTTAATTGTTAAGACTGAATCATATTAATTTTTTTTATCATTACTATCATATTATTAATAAATGACGCATTAATGACTAAATATTAAATATATTACTCTTTTTGTTCCATAGTAAGTGTTGTTATAGGTTTTTTTATGTAGACCAAGAAATAAAACTAAAAAAAGAATAACAATTTGGTTAAATTAGTTTTTTAACCTCTAATTTATTATTTAGGTTCATTTTGGTCCTCTAATTTTTTTTTAGTTCAATTTGGTCCTCTAATTTTTCCTGGTTTTAATTTGATTCTCTAATTTTTAAAATCAATTCAATTTAGTCATTTAATTTTTTTTTTGTTCAATTTGGTTCTCTAATTTTTTAAAACGATTCATTTTTTGTTTGTTTGGAAAATGTGAATTTTGTAGTAGTTTAAAATCCCTTAGTGATGATTTTGAACCGTTGCAAAGTGCGAATTTTGTGGCCATTTAAAACCCCTTACAAGTTAGATAGAAAGACCAAATTGAATTAATTTTAAAAATTAAAGGACCAAGGTGAACCCAAAATAAACTAGAGAACCAAATTGAATCTGAAAAACTAATTTAACCTAACAATTTGGAAAAATTAACATCATCAATTAATTATTTTATAGTTTTTGCTTCCCATCATTAATATTATTAGAAATAAAAAAAGGAAAAATGTAATTAATATTACATTGAAAAACTAAAATGACACTTATTTTGAAACTTATTTTTCTTTTTACTCCCTTTGATCCTTATTACAAAGTTTAAATTAAAATGTTACTTGGTTATTGTTAAATGAAATATCTCTTCCATTAATTTTTTTTAAAAAAAATCACCCCAATTAAAGTCAATTCTAGAATAACATAACACTGAGAAAAATAACTCATTAATATTTACAAGTTTTGTTCACATGATTAATTTTGAATTACTCTATTTGTTCCTAATTATAACACGTTTATAATTAATTGACACATGACGAAAGTTAGCTAATTTAGTTAATAATATTAAATTTGTTTGTAATTGTAATATTTTTGCAAATATAACTTTAAAATTGTTGAGACTAATTATATCACTTGTAAGCATGACATTCTAAATGCTCTTCCAATGCATTGTTATCAAATATTTAGAATGAAGAATTTCTTTTTTAAATATGTGACATATTGCAAAGCAAGTATAACTTAAAGTCAACTCGAAATGTGCAAATTCATGAACAAATTGTCTTGTTCTTATACATGTTGGGTCAACCATGTTTTGTCTTTATTGTGAGGAAAGATTTTGAGATTCAGGTGATACAATATTTAGACACTTCCCTAGTGTCTTAAAAGTTGTTTATGCTTGCAAAGGACATAATGAAGCCTATTGATCCATCATTTAGAAATGTTCCTTCTTAGATTAAGAGAGATATCAAATATCACCCTTATTTTAAGGATTGTATTGGTGCAATAGATGTTACAAGTTTGTGTCACTCTTCATCTTGAAGTAGGTTTTATTGGTCGAAAAAGGTTATACTACCACTAATGTTACGGTTGTTTGTGACTTTAGCATGTGTTTTACCTTTACTTGGGCAAGTTGGGAGGGTTTTGCACATGATGCTAGTCCTATGATAACTCCTTGGCAAGTGTACCAATTCGTCCAAGTAGTATTTTAAAAAGGTAAGACTGAGTGTTGAGTCCAGATAGACTTTAACTATACTCAGAGTTTGTATACGTCCAATTTTAAGTAATCAATAAATTGAATTAAATATTTGTCAAGTGATGACGCATAAATGTAAGTTCAACGTAAATTAAACTGCAGAGCAAGTATGTGCAACGGTGAAAGAACAAACACTTGGAGCAGTGAAGTGATAATTGATGCAAAATTATGGACATGTTGAGGGCTCAGCCTACCAGAATTACTTTTGATGCAACGTTAAGGATTTTTCTCTATTTAATGTTATTTCAATTATTACTTACATCCACTAACCTACTATAGTCATGATTCCTCATGTGAGAGAGACTAATTTACCTAATTTTACTCCTAATACCTTAAAAGCTACGTCAGACAAATTGCATTATGAGTAGAGATGCATAATTTGGGCTAAATAATACCATTCTATCCCTAGAGATGGATTACCTAGATGTTCTTTTCAAGTTCTTAGGAAATAAATATTTTCCAATGCCTAAACCCTATAAACCACATGAGCATGAGTGATCAAACCATAAACATGATGATAAACACATAAAAGAGACGATAAAATCAAAATAACATTAAATAAAGAGTTAGAATCATTATATCAAGAGTATTTGATTTCTGAGCTCCCAATAATGAGTGTTTAGTCTCTCATTATCATGAAAGACTTACAAATACAAAAATGGGCAAAAGGAATGAAAAGAATGGAAGAAAATGGAGATGAAGTGCTCTAAATGAGTGGTTTCCTCCAATCGATCGTGCCCTAGCTCTCACTCTCTATTGATCAATAGAATACCTAAGTTCCCTCCCTTTTTTCCTTAAAATGCAGCACACTGATGTTTTTTGACATTGATTGTGCGTTAAGTGAGATGGGCGCATTGAGCGTTGCGTAAACATGTCCAACTGGCTTAAGTGACCACGCGTGACAACTGACTTTCAATGTGGCTTCTTACGCTAAGTGAACTTCTTGGGCTGAACGGTTCTGACACGTTGAGTGCGATACTTTAGTTTTTCAATCCTCTTCCATGCCTCCTACTATATCTCTACAAAAGTTATACAACCAAAAACACTATAAATTTACAAACTTTAGCATCTACTAGATAAAAACTCAGAAGAAGCTAAATTCCTAATGTTTTGACACAAAATAAGCAATAAAAGAGAGTAGAATTAAATAATTGCTATGTGATTTAAATACACAAATTAGGTATGCATAGCAATTATCATTCTACATCAAGCTCATACCAGTCCAGACTTTTTTAGAAAATAAACTTGACAAAGAATTTTATTAAAGCCTATTTAGTTAAAAAAAATACACACCATAGGCTATTTAAAAAATCTTTTAAGCCTAACATGCTAACTGTTCAAGCTCTAGTATGGCTACGAAATCTTATCGGCAAGTGTACCGAGTCGTGCAAGTAATAATAAAACAGTAAGAACCAAGTATCGAACTCAGGGAACTTGTTCCATTTGGCAAAGCATCATTCAGTAAGCAGACATTTGTATAAAGAATTGATTATCATGAATTAAAAACAATGGTGGGTTCTATTCTAATTAAAAACAGTAAATGTGAGCAACTGGATGTGAAATCAGATATGTAAAAGCGTTGGGTCCTTCTACTGAAATACTTGATGCAATTAAAGATATTTCTCTATTTAAGGTTATTTCTGTGTTCTATGCTAAGAGCTAAACTACCAAACATCAATGTCTCGTGAGTTTGGATTAATTCTAATTAAACCTCATTCTCGGATGTCTCGTCGAACTTAGCTTAACCAAACAACATTAGGATTATAGCATAATAAAAACTAAATTACCACACTTCGTGTCCAGCAATACGATAACCTAGCTCTGCTTTATCCAGTTCTAAGGATGCAATACATTTTCCAATGCTAAAACTCCTAACAACACATACAAATGGGTGATCAAGCCACAAGCATGCAATAATTAAGCATAGATAGAAACAATGAACACATAAAAACAACTTCAAATAGATAGGATAAGTATTTACATCAAGTACTCAGTAGAATTTTCCAACAAAGGATTTTAGCCCTCCATTACAAGGGAGCACCTTTCACAAACAGGAGGAGGGTTTCAGAGAAAATACCATATTACAAGATAGTGGGGATGTCTCCTCCACCTCTAGGATCCTAGAAATCACTTCTAAACCTAAAATCCTCCTAAAAGCTAAGGTTTTTGCTTCCTTGCTCTGTTTTTCGCCTTTGTTCTTTTGCCAAACTCTTAGTCTATTCAGACGTCCTTTTCTTTCTCTTTACTTCAGGCTTAAAAAGGGCTTTCTATCCTCAAAGGCGCGCTTAGTGTCATTTTCGCGCTTAGCACGAATAAATGAATTTTGGCTTAGTGTCATATTTGCGCTTAGCGTCAGAAGAGACAAACTTCTCGTTTGGCGAGCTGATGACACACTGAGGGCGTGCTGGCATGACAGATTCTCTTCAAGATTCCTTTTACTCGCTAAGCGAGCTGATGTCTCGCTTAGCAGATGATACTCGCTAAGCGCATGGTCCAGGCTTAGCGAGACAACAGCTTCAACACCTTCCAATTTTTTTCCTTTTTGCTTGAAATTGAAGTGAAATTTACACTAATTATATGCGGAAAGCCTCTACTGAGCAAAGATAAAAACTAAACAAGAAATATTTACAATCCTACAAAAAGAACCATAAATTGGGAAAAATATATACATTTTTGCAAAACTTTTTTATACAAAAGTTAGTCGTAAAATACGATTAACACTAACCTATTTAAGAAACATAAATAAATATTCATTATTTTTGTCATTGTTGTTGTTATTATTATATTAAATTTGTTATATTACATTAAATCTTACTTTTATTTTGTCTTTTTAAATATTAAACATGTTGATCTACATAAAACGCCAAGTTAAAAATATAATTAACTTTATTGAAAGATAAGTTTAATTATGTCTTATTTAAAAGTCTTATTATAAAATTTATTTTAAAATAAGTTATCAAGAATGTTATATTAAACCTTAAAAATATGTTTATATTGTATAAACAAGATAAATTTGATTCTCATAAAGTCTAACATACATATTTTGATCTCTACTTTGGTGTTGAATTATCACAAAGCAGACTTTTAAATATGTTTGTAGGCTAAGTCAATCTTTTATGTAGGCTAAGATGGGTCTTTGACAAGTAAGTAGGTTAGACTTAAGCTAAATAATTTTAACCAAGGTGAGACTTAAGCCTAGCTCATTCCAATCCATTTCTACCCTATTGCTTAAGTATTAAAGAAAATACAAGTATAAAATAAAAAGAATAACAATAAATGTAATTTATAAAAAATAATAGAAAATATAAGACAAGTTTAATTACCTTTTTATCCTTTATTTTTATGTTCAATTTAGTTTTGTTATTATTTAAAAGTTCAATTTGATCTTCTATTTTTTTTCCAGTTAGATCCTTTATTTTTAAAAGATTCAAATAGATACTTTAGTTGTTTAAAATTGGATTCAATATAGTCCCAGTTTTTCTAGCATCCAAATTATTTTAAAAGAAATAATATAAATTTAATTTTAAATAAGACTAAATTGAATTCATTTAAGAAAAATAAAGAATCTAGTTGAACCTTATAAAAATAATAGACCTAATTGAACTATGTTTAAAAATTACAAAATTTAATTGAACTTTAAATAATAAGAGAACACAATTAAATTTAAAAATTAAATTAGAGGACTACCTAAGTAATTTGACCTATAAGATAATGAATAAATATATAAATAATAAATAATATATTTCAAATTAGAATTTTATTACTAATTAATTAAATAGTATTATTAATTAATGAATATTAGTTTCTTCAATAATTTTTATTTATTTATGGTTTATTAATTTAATAATTTTATTATTGATTATTATGTAAAAAAGTTAACATAATTATCTCATCGGTATGAAATTTTTAAAATTATTAATAATGATGAGTCATGTGTTTGAATACGCAACTCATAAGTTCGATCGTTAATCCAATAACCTAATATCCTTATCAAATCGATTACTAGTTCATTCAGTTTTTAAAACCATGGTGTATATATGTTGTGCATCAAGTAATAATTTCTGATAAATATATAGATACAAATCAATGCTTGTCCTAGAGAATCTAAGGGAGATTTTCGACAACAAATCCAAATGCCATTTGCAGTAACATCAAAAGCTGTTAGAGTTAGCACAGCATGAAATTAACAACCGACACAGCTAACGAAACAATGTGTTGTAAACATTCAACTTTCCCTTTCTTCCTTCATTAACAAGTTTTAACGGTAGGAGGCTGAGGTTTACCTGACAACCAAGTCTATCAAACCCAATTTGTGATGATCAATCCCTTTCATTTATCCAGATTTTCTTTATTTTATTTCTCACTCAAAGTGCACAGAATGGAAATGTGAAACGAATAAAAAAAATTGGAAATGTGGGGGGAAAGATAATCTAATTTGACCAAATTGGCCCTAGATCCGTTATCATCAAATCAGATTAACTTATTATTTTCTACGAATCATTGTCATAACAACATAGGAAAAATGCATTTTCTTAATAAAACATCAAAAGTTTACATGGATCTGTTACTGTCCAATCTTTGAGTTATGATGGCATGTACCATTGCCATTAATTGACAACAAAATCTATTTTGTTGGGATAATTTGATATAGTATCATTATTACTTGTCTTACAAGGGTAATTTTGGAAAATGAAGTTAGACCGTTAGAGGAAGTTCTATAATAATATAATCTGGCTTGTAAAGTACTCTATATTCTTAAGCATTGGCAGCAGCTAGCTAGTGGCATGGTTCAAGTTTGGAAGAACATTGTCGCTGAAGGCATTCGAAGTCTGTAATATCTCATTTTCAACCACCTAATTATCTAATCCCACTAATTCCATTTCTACTATATAAGCAGCCTTATTTTGTTGTTCTCTTCATCCAAAGAAAAAACAAGAAGCTCAATTGTCTAGTTGAAGAGCTTCAAAACAAGATTTACAAGAGTAAAAGGGGAAATGGGTATTGCTTATCTCAACATGCCAGGCTTCATGAGGGCAATGTTTATTATGTTATGTGCTATGATGATATTGCCAGAACTAACACATGCAAAGCATGCAAGAGTAACTAGGCACTACAAGTTTAATGTATGTGTAATGCATTTTATTGACATGTTTTTTAATGCAGAAAGATGTTTTCAATTCAATTTTACATATGATAATTTTTTTACTTTTACTGACTAATCCTTTTACCTTTTCTTTTGTTCAGATCAAAATGCAAAACTTCACAAGGCTTTGCCAAACAAAGAGCATTGTAACTGTCAATGGACGATTTCCTGGTCCTAGAATCATAGCAAGAGAAGGAGACAGAATTGTGGTTAAAGTCGTTAACCACGTTCAATACAATGTCACCCTTCATTGGTACATTTTTATACAATTAGACCCTATGAATCAATTTGTTGCAATTAATTGTTGAATGGTAACATTTTCTCAACATTTGATTAATTCTTTCAGGCATGGAATTCGCCAACTAAAAAGTGCATGGGCAGATGGACCAGCCTATATCACACAGTGTCCAATTCAGACAGGTCAAAGTTTTGTGTACAACTTCACAGTCATTGGCCAAAGAGGAACATTGTGGTGGCATGCACATATCTCATGGCTTAGAACAACTCTCTATGGTCCCATTGTCATTCTTCCCAAAAGACATGTCCCTTACCCATTCCCTCAACCTTTCAGAGAAGTCCCCATCATATTGGGTAAGTTGAGATCCTTCAAACCAAATCACAGAATTTAGTGTCCCTATGAGCTCTTCTACATATTGAAAATTTTACATTTTTTTCTAATATGCTAACCCGAATAAAATGGCAGGGGAGTGGTGGAAAGCAGACACAGAAGCAGTTATAAACCAAGCAATGCAAACAGGATTGGCACCAAATATCTCAGATGTTCACACCATCAATGGTCTTCCAGGTCCTGTCTCCAACTGCGCAGCCAAAGGTAAGAACATAGTAAGGAAATATAGTAAATAATATATGCACAGACAATGTAAATAGTTTTTAAACTATCATTCAATCACAAATTGTCATATACAATAATTTTGTTGACTTTTACAATAATTATCTTAAAAGTTATACTAAAAATGATTTTTGATTGATTAACGATTGACAGTGTATTGAAATTAAACTTAAAAGTCATATTAAAGAAAAGCACAAGCATTGTCAGTTCTTGATCATATATTGATTGGTTTCATTCAATTAAGTTAAATTGTCTATTTCTTCAGAAACATTCCAGCTCAAGGTGAAGCCTGGAAAAACATATCTGCTTCGTCTGATCAACGCTGCACTTAATGATGAGATGTTCTTCAGCATAGCCAACCACACCCTTACCATGGTTGAAGCTGATGCAGTGTATGTAAAGCCCTTCAGCACAAAGATTGTTCTGATCACACCTGGTCAAACCGTCAACGTCCTTCTCAAGGCCAAATCCAAGGCTCCAAATGGCACATGTGCCATATCCACAAGGCCCTATGCTACAGGTCCAGCTTCTTTTGATAACACCACAGCCACAGGGTTCCTTGAGTACAAGAAAACTTCACATGCAAGCAACAAGTCAAACACCAAGAAGCTTCCTCTTCTTAGAGCAGTGTTCCCTAAATTCAATGACACTGTCTTTGCAATGAACTTCCACAACAAGGTTCGTAGCTTGGCCAATGCAAGATTCCCAGCAAAAGTTCCAAAAACCGTAGACAGGCACTTCTTCTTCACTGTTGGCTTAGGAATCAGCAAATGCTCAAAAAATCAACAATGCCAAGGGCCTAACAACACAAGGGTAGCTGCTGCTGTTAACAATGTGACATTTGTGACACCAAACATTGCTTTACTCCAAGCACATTTTTTCAACAAGTCCAAAGGAGTGTACACCACAGATTTCCCTTCCAACCCTCCTTTCAAGTTCAACTACACTGGCACTCCACCAAGCAACATCTTTGTGAGTAGTGGCACTAAGACAGTGGTGTTGCCATACAACACCAGTGTGGAGTTGGTACTTCAAGACACAAGCATTATTGGAGCTGAGAGTCACCCTCTTCACCTTCATGGCTTCAACTTCTTCATTGTTGGCCAAGGAAATGGGAACTTTGACCCCAAAAAGGACCCCATAAAGTTCAACCTTGTTGACCCTGCTGAAAGGAACACTGCTGGTGTGCCATCTGGAGGGTGGGTTGCTGTTCGCTTTCTTGCTGATAATCCAGGTTGGTACTATACAATTACAAAGAGTATGTCTATTTTGAATTTAATTCAAATTCACTCCTATTCAATCACATATTGCCATCAATTATTTCTGATTGGTTACTCGACTTCTAATCGCATATTATCATTAATGATTTCTAATTGATTAATATAAAGTTTTTTTTTATATTGATAATGCTTGGCAATTAAATTCATTTATCAATTTTGTTTGCTTAGAAAATATATATTTAATCATATTAGGCATCGCTTCATAGATAACATTAAATTAGTTCTTCTTTGATAATATAGTTCATGACACCAGTTTCTTTAATGCAATAATTCAATATGAAATTAGGACCAATCTAATATGAAGTCTATCTTAAAAGTACCATGTTCTGGATTTTCGGTGTGATTCATTGTTAGTGTTTGTAACATTAGTTTGCTGGTCTTACATGAACAGGTGTTTGGTTCATGCATTGCCACCTTGAAGTGCATACTAGTTGGGGCTTGAAAATGGCATGGATAGTCCAAGATGGTAAACGGCGCAATCAGAAGCTGCCACCTCCACCTTCTGATCTTCCAAAATGTTGAAAAAATCGACAACCTTAATGTTTCGCTTTTCTTTGTCTATTTTTGGGGTTAGATTTGGAGGTATTTGCTCCTGCCTTTTGTTTTCAATTTTGTCCACATCTTCCAATTTTGGGATTTCTATCCTTTGTAGCCAAAAAAGAATGTTTGGGGGAATTAGATTGTTATGGTTTGTTTTAGTTCTTATGTGATCACTCTAGTTAGAAAAATTATGAGTGCATGGGAGAGTTTTATGTAGGTTACAGTATTCAATTATCTTCATACTGAATTGTAATATATACATTCTCTATTCTGAAAGGAATAAAGCTCCTTTAGTAAAGATTTGTGTATCTTATGCAAGTTATCAGAAATCTTCTTGTCCCTCAAACTGAAAAAGTGTATCATTATAAACAAAAGCTAACACAATTATTTTTAACAGAATCGATTGATCTATGCATGGATAATGATAGATCTCTACATCAAAATTTTCATACTTTTAATCTCTAGTAATTGCATAATTATATACTATCTCTGTTAGAAATTAAAAAAAAAAGTGACTTTTATGCTCTTGAACATGGAAGAATTTTGGACCAGGAGTCACTATAGTATAAATTCTTAAAGTTAGACTTGTAATTATTGTGTTTAATTATAAGATTCTTTTTAAAAATTTAGAAAATATATTTTTTATAATTTTTAGATGTATTAATTATTTTGTTATTTTCTCTCCAATTATTAATAAAAAACAAGTAAAGAAATAGAAAATAAAAAATAATTTTGAAATAATATTACAAATAATTAATAAATTTAATGAATATTTATTTTTTTGAAGAGATTTACTTTTAAAAAGTCTGATTAAGGATGAAGCAGCAGTAATTATTGTGATTTGGCTGCAAAATGTAGCACTATTTAAATAAGAGAGGGTGATACAAGCACATCAGTTGAACTTGTTCCTGAAAGTGTTACATGCACAGCAAATTTCCAATATTCACGGGTTGCAGATAAGTCAGAATGCATACATGGGGACCCGAGTGATTCTTCCTTCACTCACTCACACTGCGCATAAACTCACGTGCCATCATCTTCACAAGTTGCCACCAATCACTAATCAGTGTCTGGCAGAGTAAAAACTGTTAATTACATTTCTTGATATATGTTTTGCTCTTTTTTTTTAATATAACTAAATTACTTAGGCATATTTTTCATTTATTTGAACTTGCAGAAGTTCAAAGTTTTAAATTATGGCCGAAGTTTGTATCGAAAAAATAAATTGTGGTCGAAGTTGTAATTTTGTCACGATGTTTTATAGTATTGCAAAAATTTATAGATGGATGTGGTTGATGTGATTATAATTTTGGTCGCATGGAAAACTTTGTATAAAACTTACTAATTAATAAAATAAAACTGTAATATTACGTGAAATGATTTACTATATTATTTTAAATATATATTTTATTATCAATACAAATTTATAAAAAAAATTGAATTCTTTCTTTTTATTTAATGAGTCGATAATTCTAACTTTTTATTTAATGTGTGGATAGTTTTTTAAAAAATTAAAATTTTAATCTCCATAATTGTGTAATTGTGGCATTAACTAATCAGAATTTTCATTCTCTTATAAACTAAATTATGACTAAATCAAGTGATCTTGACTTAGTTAGTTAACTTAATAACTTCTTTGGTGGTATGCACGCGCCATGGAGTGTATGGGCAATGACAAGAATGAGACAACGGAAGGTGTGGATGTTATATTCTCGGATATACTCAGCATGGCATCCTTAAAGTTTTCATCTTTTTTTTTTTCTTTTCAGAGATTCTTTCTTTTCTCTCTCTTTCTCTCAGGCTCAGCTCTAAAAACTTGTCTTCAATATTCTGTTTTTCTTATCAGTCTTTGGTTTTCTAGATCAGATGGAGGAAAGCAAGAAAAACCCTTCTCAACTTAACAGGTTTCACTATCTATCCGGGTCTTCATGATTTTCCTCAAATTTTTGTTTTTGCTCTCTTTGATCACTGATTGTTCCTCCCTTTTCTGCATTTTATGTTATAGATTCATTTTTTCGGTAAGAAGGGGACTGAAAGGCCCATTTTTTATGTTATAGATTTGATGCTATTGTTGTTCTCGTCCAATATATGTTATATTAAAACCTTGATGCTTATGTCAGTAGCTGAATATGGGAAATTCGCCAGAAAGTTGGAGATTTAGGGTTTCCTTTTTCGTATTTTTTAAAAACTTTTTTTGCTTTTAAAAAACTTATTTGTTAAAAGTATTTCTTTAAATAATAAAATTAGAACATCTCTAAATTATTTTAATTTTTTTATACATGGTCTTCTTTTTATAATGTTTTCCCATCTTTTTTTCCTTCTTTACTCACTAAATAGGATTAGTTTTTCAAAGTTATTTTATAAAATAGATTTTAAAAACTAAAAACCAAAAACACAATTATACACACCGCTAGTTTAGTTACTTCAAGCGAAAAAAATGCTTAAGTAAACTAGATAAGATCAGTGATATTTACCAAAAAACAAGTCGAGTGATATTTTTTTAGCATGTTATAAGTGTTAAGTATTTACCTAATGTGTGCTGGGAATCTGGTTGGTCACCTTCTATAGAGTCTCTACTTCTAACACATTTTTATTAGTCAAACCTTAAACCTATCTAAGGGATCCATGTCCAATTTCACTCGGGCCAATGTAATGTTAGTAATAAAACCAGTGATTTGGTAAAACATTTCTAATTTCATTATCTATTTTTATAAATATTTAAAAAAAATACCATTTTTCCTTTTATTTGTAGCCTGTTTTTAAAGGTTTGTATCTGAAACAGTCAAAACATGTAAATTTGCTTTGAAGAATTAAGCATTAGGCTTGCAGCTATGTGATGTGATTAGTAAATAGAATTATGATTGCAGATGTAAGTGTTTGGATTGCATTTTGGCGCATAATATGTGGGATTTACTTCTTTGGGCCCTGTGTTATGATGTCTATGTTTCTATTATGAGAACCTTCAGAAAGTCAACCCTCAACCATACATTAAATTCCAGAAATTATTAGGCTATTTGAGTAAAAGATGCCCTTTTCTCTGCTGGTTATTTGTAAGTTGAGAATGTTTCAACAGGAAAACAAGAACAGCTCTTTTGGAAAATTTTAATTTGTTTTATGATGTGTGAAACATGACATAGAATCTACAAATGGTCTCCTCCACTCCTAATTGTACTTTCTGGTTTCTTCATTTTTTGTTGTAATGAACTTAGCCTTTGAATAGCCTCCTTTTATATTGTTTAGATTGTGACATCATATTACAAGGATAATTGCAAAATATTGTTGTTTAATTCAAGATTTCTTCAATGTGTACAGCTAGAACCATGTTAAAAACCATCCACAAGGTATTGTAATCTGGTCGGTTGGTTTTACATTTGAAATATGCATTTCTGTTTGCAGCTATATTTGGAACACTTAAAATGCTCGGACATCTGTAAAATTAATAAGAACTATGTTACAACAACAAAAGCCCTTTCCCACTGATAAATATGCTATGCCAAAAAGCATTTTTTGGAAATGCCATTTATACACATGAAAAGTACTTTGATGAATTTTTTGTCAACACATTCTTGACAAGGAACTGATCATTTCCTGCCTTACATATGATATAGTCTCAGTGTTGTGCTGTGTCATTTGTTCTTTAAAATGCTTAATGAATGAGATTTTCCCTTGTTACACAAATTAGATAATGGACTGAAAAATTGACTTATATTACTCAGATATGACTTGTTTATGATCTAATGTGAATATGTATTATGTGACATATGACCCAGACATCTCAAACAGTGAGAGATTGGTTAAAGTATATGCTTTTCTAGTTGAAGCTACTATTATTCCTTTATCAAAACAAAGAAGTTACATAATAAACTAATGGGATTTTAGATCCTTTTTTGCCACTGCACACTCTTGATTCGCTGTCTTTAGCAGAGGAAATACTGTAGATGAGGAGATTATCCCACAAAGATTAGCCTGAGGCCTGAGCAACATATTAGTTGAATAATTGTCTTTCTTCATATCCTGACTTAATAACTATGTCCTTTTCTCTATGTGTGGCGTGAAGGGTCTTCTGGCACTTATTATCTTGTCCTGAGTTGTTTGTCCTTTTCTTTTATTCTGACATTTTTCTGTTGTTCTTTTCAGATTCCAGGATGATGGAATGCACGATCTTGACATAGTTGAATGGAAAAAGAAAAGAAAATTACAGAGTGATCAGTTGGATTTGATTAGACCTAAACATAAATGCTGGGTTGGAAGTTTCTCCTCTGAACATGCTTCAGTGTTTGATAAAAATCCAGTTTTAGAGAGCATGCACAACCACACAGTTGAAAGCTCCAAACATGAATCTGCCAAAGACAGCAATAGTTTTATGGAAGACTGTGATACTGCCATGTCTGTAAATGAAGAAGCCAAACACGAGACAGATTGTGGAAGTTCATACTTATATGGTAGGCCTTCCACTTCTCTGGTTAATTGGGAATGACTATAATGTTAACACAAATGTTACTCTTACTCTTTGTTTTCTACACTTCCCTTTTACACCTACCTTTTATGGAGAAAAGGGATAGTTCACCTTCCCCTTTATTCTCCGTTGTTTTTTTGTTTCCATAAAAAAGGTTACGAGTAAAAGGAAAGGGTACAAAATCAAGTGTAGGAATAAGTTGATGCTGATAATGCTAAGGGTAACCACTGCCCTTTGGATGTATCAACAGTAAATAGGGTAAGCTATATCGATGAGGAAGCATTTGTTGATAGCCAATGCATTCCACCTTATGATGATGCCGATGCACAAGCTTTGATCAATCATGAGGAACACTTTCTGGGGTTAGGAAGCTTTTCAGGTCATGAATGCTCAGAAGATGCTGAAGACAGCAATGAGGACCCTGTAGAGAAGGAATTCGAAGATTTTCTTTATTCCAGTGGGGTGAATCCTAATGTGTATGTCCTTTCATCTGGAAGATGGGATGTAAATCAAGGTATTCTGCATGTTCTAGACAGTTAATATGCATGAAGATTGGATCATGCTAGCACTTGTGAAATTAGTTTCTAAGTTAGGTGCATTTTATAAAGAAGTTTTGTTTAGTAATTACTAACATATAATAATGTTTTCAATGCAGAAGCTCAATCAAGCTCAAGACCACCAACAATTGATCAAGAGTTTGAGGAGTACTTTTCTATGCTTATGCTCTAGGACAGTTTACCGATAAAGGAGCATGCATAGTTGTATATATAATGCTGAAAACGGCTGTTGTATGTATTGTACGAAGATTTAGTAGTATTCTGATGATGACTTTATAACATCTTCAGTAGGTGTAATATGATATTTCTTCTTATGGCCTTTGTTCTCTTTATCTCTTACCCTTCAATTCCTAATGCATTACATTCTTCAGTGATGCTGCAGTTCTCAAATTATCTTCTATATTGCACCTTTGTATTTTTCATTTTGACTTCATATTGTTCCCCAATATTCTTTAGTGACTTCATATGGGGAAATTTGTGAACTGAAAGATTAATCAATCTGTGTTTTTTATAGCTGAAATTTCATTGCATTCTGTACCAAATATTATTTTCCAAATAAAAATGTTACAGGATCATTAATTAGTTTCTTTTTTACAATTTCAATTTCAATATTATTATTCGGCAGATAGTACATTGTTGTTCAACAACACTGGTAGATGACAAATTCAAAATTGAGCATGGTTGGTGTTGGTTTTCACAACATGAAGTTGTGTGGAATTTACGATGACAACTGGTTGATACTAACTTGATTACTTGAGTCAAAGAATAGTTATAAGGCTCAACCTAGATAACTTACAAAACTAACAAATAAAGTTTAAAGTAGATGATTAAAAGCAGGACCAAACCTTTACTTAGATATCCATCTATTTCTTAAATTGACAATCAAAGTTACATAAGAATAAATTTTCAAACTCAATGTGATAGACAATTAGGAACTTGTCAGCACCAACGAAGAATCGATGCAAAAGCTTTTAGAACTCCTCTATGTAATAAACACTTCCAAAAATATAAAAGGTTATAGGCTCCACGTGAAGAGATCTCACAATAGAAAGAGTTGCACATAACTAGTTTGCGGTATCCTATGGTTGGTTTTCTTTCATCTAGCCTATTGTTTTTCCAGCGATTGAGAAGTTCTATTCTAGACTGCACAACTAATTTCTCTTTTGATGGCGATAGCGTTGAATGAGAAATGCTAAGTTTCATTCTTTGTTCACTTAGCAAATTGATTATGTTTTTATGACATTTAATTAAGTGGTAGGTTAGTTTCTAAAAAAAGTGACCTATTGAATCTGTGCTTATGCTTAAAGGTGCATAAAGTGAAGAACAATAATTTATGACAATTGTATTTCATTGTCCTTAATTGGGAGCACAGTCGTTGTCCCATCCCATAGTTATCATTATGTAAATATTTGTTTTTCCAAGTTATTATGTAAATTCTTACAATGGAATAAATATAATGCCACAATTAGTATGAAGTGAATGAAATTCGTAGGGATCAGGAAAAAAATTGAGGATGCATTTGCTTTCTTGAATTATCGTTCTCAAAAAACAGAAAACTATTTGAAGTAACATCTCTGTGCCATTCCTTTAAAAAAAAAAAAAAACTGTCATTGTGTCTATCTACTGGAATTTTTTTCTGAGTTATGTAATTTTTAAGAAATAACCATGTACACATTTTTTCCTCCAATTTTTAAGAAACCTTATATTTTAGTTCTCAAATTAAACTTATAAGTGATCGTGTGATTACTTACGATTAGAAGACAAATAATATGTACTTAGACTTTGAATAGAAGCAAAACAATGATCAAGGGATCATATAATCAGAGGAATTCATCAAATATTAATTACCAGCTATATATTGCTTTGAATATTCTCTCAGACGGCAAAACCCGTGACTGCTCATTCCAAACCAACCAACCAAACATGACAACAACATTAAGACTATTAACCAAACCGTTTTTTACCATTACAAACCCCAAGTGACAAGAGTCACAACTTATTCGTTTTCCCTTAACACATCAAAAGAATTTCACATTTTTGTTGTTGAAAACAAAAGGAGCTAAAAACATTGGAGAGTAACTCAGGAAGAAATGATGCATAGCCAATGAATCCGTTTAGTCAAAGTCAGCATTTTGGAAGATCAGAAGGGGGTGGTTGAAGCTTCTGCTTGGGCCCAGGCCCATCTAGTACTAGCCATGCCATTCTCAATCCCCAACTTGTGTGGAGGTCCAAGTGACAGTGCATGAACCACACCCCTGTTGCCACAACAAGTCAATGTGACATAGAATAACGACATTAGATAGAGACAGGTTTACAACCTAATGCATGATGACAATTTCATTTTATCTGATGTAACTTTTTGCAACAAAGGGATGATGTCATGTATACCTTATAATTTTATAGCATCATTTCTAACTTTTAGAAGGGTATGCAAAGACTAGCTTCCTAATATTCCAATGTTCACTTTCAAACATACACTTATTATTTTTGAATATTGTATATTGATTAACACTGAAAGGGTTTAAATATCATTTTCATCACATATATAGCAGCGTCATATATTGGTTCAATGTGTTTGTAAATCTTTTTAAATACAGTTAATTTTTATTTTAGCTTTTGTAAAAAAAAAATTAGTCTTTATAAATTTTAAGAGTTTAGAAAATGATTCATGTCGTCATTTATCAATATCATGACATGTATCTAAATATATTGCGATTGTCATTTCAGAACAATTGTAGACACGATGTATGATATACATGTTATGTAATTATTAATTAACAATAATAACTATTATTAAGGCTAAAATTAACAAAGTATTTTCAAAACTGAAACCAAAATTTATTATATTTAAAAAATCAAAAATACATTTTAACCTGTATTGTTATTAAGAAAGAAAGATGTAAATTTGTTTACATAGAAACATTCTTTTATCCTTGCTTAGCCTACCATTTTTTACATAAATTTTTCGTATCTTTCTCTTATGAAACAGTTTTCTTTAAAACAAAAGAGACTATGGACACATGCACTATAAGATATACTACACATCATATATATGCATGCTGCCATTGAAATGTTGTACCAACCTGGGTTGTCTGCAAGGAATCTAAAAGCAATCCAGCCACCAGCAGGAACACCAACAGTGTTCCTCTCAACAGGGTCAATCAGGTTAAACTTTGCAGGGTCATTGTTGGGGTCATAGTTTCCAAACCCTTGCCCAACAATAAAGAAGTCGTAGCCATGAAGATGCAAAGGGTGACTCTCAGCACCAAGAATACTAGTATCCTGCAGCACCACCTCCACACTGGTGTTGAATTTGAGCACCACCAGCTTTGTGTCATTGGTGACCATTGTGTTGTTCGGAGGCGTTCCGGTGTAATTGAAAGGGTTCAAAGGGGTGGCAGGAAAATCAGTCTTGAAAACCCCATTGGCCTGGCCTGAATAGTAGGCCTGCATGATGGAAACAGATGATGGAAGTGCAAAAGAAATGTTGTTAACCGAGGCTGCGAACTTGGTGTTATTACTTGGCCCTTGGCATGTTGTGTTTTTGGGGCAAGGACTAGTCCCTAGCCCCACAGTGAAGAAAAATTTTCTGTCCACTTTTTGAGGTACCTTGGCAGGGAATTTGGCACTAGCCAAGCTTCTGAATTTTGCTGTGAAGTTTGCCACAAAGCTTGTGGCATTTATTGGTGGCAAAGTTGGTTTGAGAAGGGTGAGATTTTTGACACTGGAATTTTTCAAGGGTTGCTTGTAGATTAGGGTACCTGCAGTTGTGGAGTTGTCAAAGGTGCCACGGCCTGTGAAATAAGGCCTAGCAGACATTTGGAATGTGGCATTGGGAAAATATGGCTTGGTTTTGAGAAGCACGTTTGTGGTTTGGCCAGGGGCTATGAGGAGTGTGTCTGTGTCAAATGGTTTGGTGTATCTGGCATCTGCTTCAACCACAGTTAGGGTGTGGTTGGCTATGCTGAAGAAAAGCTCTTCGTTGAGTGCAGCATTGATTAGTCTTAGCAGATATGTCTTGCCTGGCTTCACCTTTAATGTGTATGTATCTTCAGAAACCATGAAAGATCATTAGTTTTCTATCATAGGTGAATAGTTAATTACTTGTGTATCGTTGGTTATTGATTTTCAGACATTATTTTGTTGTTCTAAATTAGTGTCTACTCTACCTTTAGACTGTCTCAAACGAAATTTTATTTCTCATATTTTGTTTCAACAATTAATGACTCTTCTATTATACTTGTCTAAATATACAAATCTTTTTTACTTTAAGAAAATATTTTTCATTTGCATTTTGACTGTTTATTCTTACTTTTAACCATAAAATATTATTATATTTTCAAAGAATTGTATTGTATAAGAAATAATAAAAGAAACTTTTATTATTTTTCATTATTTCCTAAACAATTTTTGTAAAATTAAAATAAGATAATATTTTTGTAATTAAGCATAAAAATAGAAAATCAAAATAAAAAAAAAAAAAGATTTTCTACAACACGTAGTCAATTTTCACTCCTAGTTTTTCTATCTAATCTTCACCCGTAACACGTGGTAAAAGTGAAAAATGGGAATATGATTGTGATATGGAAAACAGTATATAAATACACTGCTAACATTCACAAGTTCCCTACCATATTTCCATCTTCAATCTTACAAATATGCACCCTTTCATAGGATAGATTGAAGATCCAACTTTAGGGTGCCATAATACAATGCTTTGTCGTGTACCTTTAGAAGAACAATTATACAAAGGCCCGGGAAGTCCATTGATGGTGTATGCATCTGAAACATTGGGTCCCCCTCCTGTCTGCAAGGCTTGACTTATGACTGCTTCTGGGTCAACATTAAACCATTCCCCTGCAATCCCAAAACAAAACCATGCAAATTACCACCATATATATCACAAAAATTATCAAAAGAATTATATCTATAAATATACACATACATGCACATACACAATTATATATATGTATGCATTTTTTTTTATCTGTAAAAATCAAAGATAACATCAAGAATTTATAATAAGTCACGTTTTCTCCTCAGCGATATGAACCAGACTACCTTCACATGACATATGTGCGTATGTATAATGTGTCTTAAAAAATGTAAAAGGTATTAATCTTGACCATACTATTATATAAGAAAGGTCCAATATTATTTTAATTAAACTTAGTCTTGACTATTTATTTTGATAATATGGTCAAGATTAGTTTTCCTCCACTCTAACTCTCAACTAAAACGCTTTTCTAATAATGTGTAGTTATTAATTATACCAAAAAGTATGGGGATTTCTTTGTGTGGCTTCTCGAATGGAAAAGACTCATTGTGCTTGGGGAGGATGATGATGGGTCCATAGATGGTTGCTCTCAGCCATGATATGTGAGCATGCCAAAGCAGAGTCCCTCTCTGCCCAACTATGGTGAAGTTGTATGTGTATGACTGGTTGGTTTGTATGGGGCACTGTGTCACATATGCTGGTCCATCAGCCCACCCAGTTGTTATCTGACGGATCCCATGCCTGCAACAATCTTAGTAGATCAGTATAAAAATTGCATGATAACTAGAATAAGAGTTTAATTTCTATGCACAGATAGTATAAAAAAAATTTACATTGTTTATCAATCAGAAATCGTTGATTGGATGGATGACTATGATTGAATGGAGGTATGAAAAGATGCATAAACTATTTACCCCTAGAATATTATGTGTAACATTGTCCAAGAGAGAGGACTGGCTTGGATTAAGAAGTACATACCAATGAATGGATACATTGTTTGAGACTTGGTTAACCACCTTAACCACAACCCTATCACCTTCCCTTGCCACCAAGCGAGGTCCTGGGAATTTCCCATTCACACTCAGAATGTTCCTTGTGTGGCACAATCTAGTGACGTTCAGGTACTCCACCTTTACACATGAAGAAGTAAACAAACAAAATTAGAAGGGCACAAATTAATGCAAATGCAACTATTGAAGCATACCAACTTTCATGCAACATGATGAGTTTTGTTATACTATACATTAAATGTGTAGTGCCTTGTTATGCTCACTACAAACTCAGGAAACAAAGTTATAACGCAGAAACCAAACAGAAGAACTCTGAGAGATGCAAATGAAGGAAAGTGGGGGGAATCCATTTGTTGTCTTTGTGCTTTGTTCTGGTTGGGAAAAATGAACTTAGATAACTATATATAGAGAAAATAGTGCTTGTCGTGACCATGTCTGGTGGACATGGTTGTAGGTCTTGTTTAATTTTAGAGTGGACATGAAGTAATTAATTATTGTGAGATGCCATTATTTGAGTTTCACGATGAGCCTTAAACATTGGATGAGTCTATACATAGTCCTGTCCTTAAGGCTACCAATTTTCCTTGGACCTTATTTTTTTTATGTCATATTTTTAATACATATCTTTAGGCAATTCTAAGCAAGCAATTATCATAAGTTGTTAAAATTCATTTATATAAATTTTCATACTTCTGCATAGCGTCGAATCTATTTATTATTTAAATTTATTTAATTAACTTTTTACTCAAATTCAATTAACAACTCTTAACATTATTTTTTTTTCTTTTTTTCCTCCACAACATAAGGTGTCAAAATATTACTTTTCCTCACCCCATCCTAGAGAGTCAAATTATTGAAAGTTGAGTAGATTTTTGTGTGTCGTTTCTATCAGGGACAAATTGAAAATGTCAAGTGACAAACCAATAAATTAACAACAATATCAACACAAGTGATAGTGGTTTGTATTTTTTAATCAAGTGTTCGTTTGGGATTCGAATCCTGATTGATCTTTCGATATGGAATAAATTGTGTTGGGAAAAAAATATTAATCTTATATGCACTTAAAATTTCCAATAAAAATTAATCATCATTTTTTATGAACACTATTCCGTATTAATGTGATGATGAGGAAAAAAAAATGACCAAACAATAAAGAGCTAGAAGGAAAGTCCAGTGCTACTTGAATACCCTTTACAACCTTTAGAAGTGAGGTGTATATATATACGTAGAGGCTAGATCCCGTTTATAAACAAAGGTCCTTTTCATTTCTTTTCAACATAAGCAGTTCAACTCACACCTTGCGTTTTCAAAACTCCAAACTTAAGTAGCTTATCTATGGCTTGTTGCTTTTAGTCTGAGTTTCCTAAAGGTCGTAGTGCTTCGATGAGTTCATTTTCTCAAAAAGGCAGGTCAAATCGAACTAAACTCTTTTATACATGTTTTCGATCTTAAGCTATAGACTTGTTAAATAATTGCCAGATGACATGACACAGAACCACCATCAAATGAAAAAATTACAAAATGGATTTGAACAAAATTTATATTATTAGGAGGAAAGCGTGTTCAGGTAAATGATTCAATAGTGATAATATATATAGTTCCTAAATAGTTGGAAAAAGTTGAACTGTATATGCCATCCTGTATATTATACTTTAAGTTAAATATTTAAAGTCGCCATTATCTTGTTAATTGGGATGAATGTTTTAAGAGATTAAAAGTGTATATGATATGATAATGATAGATATACAAAAACTAATGGTATACACTTGTCCAACTGTCTAGGCAGCTATACCAAAAACCGACAGTATAATATATGGACAGTTGATCATTTGTTTTTATATAATGACAAATTAATAATGAATAATAAGTTGTTCTAAATTAAATATTCGAAAGCTTTCATTTGTTTTTTTTTTCTTTGTTTCAATGTTAAAAAAGTCATATATATATATATATATATATATATATATATATATATATATATATATATATGTATATATATATATGTATATATATATATATATATATTAAATTTAAATTTTATTTAATAATAAAATTTCTAAAAGATTTATCAAATAGAAAATTAAATATTTTAAATATTTAATTTATATTATTTTTTGAGAAAAAAATAATTTAGGTAAAGATTATTACCACCTTAATAGTGACTAAAAAAAGGGGATATATATGGGAAAATAACATTATTTTTAATCTAGGAGATTTAGTTTGATTGGATTGAGCTGAATTTTGTAAACTCTAATATGGTGTTCAATTCTTACCATAATAAACACTAAATAGAAAATTTTAAAAATTTTAAGGACAAAGAAAAGATCAAGTTTTGCGTAACTGAATAAGAACATGCATATATTTTCACAACGATATTCTAGTTGAGAAGTTTACCAGGTTGGTGATGTACTTCGAACTTCGACAAAATATAATAGGTGTGAACAGAGACGTCTCTCTAGTCAATTTATTAGCGTGTAGGGGGAGCATTTAAATAATTTATTTAACTGTGATAATAAGTCCCAAATATTAAATTGTTGGAGTGTTAATGTCATTCTGTATTATTAATTTAATATCAATTCTCTATAATGATAAATTATGAAGAGAAACATACTTGAGCATGTTGCATATCATTACCAGCTAACTGTTAACATGCATCGTTAACAAATAAATAATTTTTTTATTTATATGAATTAAAGAGAGAGATAGCATCAATTTATAACAACTCGATCACTACTTTTGTTCAACCAAATCTTTGATAACTCGATAAGCATACCAATTTGTTAGAGTGATATTAAAACGATAAAAACAAATATCAAATTTATAAGGATTTTAATTGTATTCAGAGTTTGTATATAAGCTTTAAACAAATGAATGACTAAAATTAAATATTTTTTGGAGTAATAGTACAGAAATATAAACTTCTATCATAACAAAGGATATAAGAAAGTAGAGCAAAATGCAATAGACAAGAAAAATAAATACTTGGAGGTGGAAAAAATTATTTGGTCCAGATTTTTGTAGAAATGTTGGGTATTGGGCTACCAAACTCACTCTTGATGCAAAGTTAAAGATTTTTCACCTTTTAAAATTATTTCAACTATTACTTTCATAAACTAAATTACTCTAATCATAATTTCTCATGTGAAGGAGCCTAAATCCTCAATTTCACTCTTAATTCCTAAAGAGCTAAACCAAATAATTTGCTTTAAAACTAAAGATGCATAAATAAGACTAAATAATATCATTTTATCCTTAAATATGGATTACCTACAAGCTCTTTTAAGTTCGTAGGGTATAAATATTTTCCAATAATTAAAACCTTGTAACATACATGTGAATGAGTGATCAAATCATAAACAAGACAATAAATTTAGCAAGAATCAATAATATTGAAATAGCATTAAATGGATAGTAAAGATCATTACATCAAAAAATGGATAGTAAAGATCATTACATCTACTTATTTTTAAATAAAATTATTTTTAATTTATTTTATGAAAATAGGATGTTACACTGATATTTTATACACCTGATAAAAACAAAACATAAACTCTACTTTAAAAAATACTTACTCATTTACCGTTGAAGTTAATTTCCTAACAAGTTCCTTTTTATTGAATTTATGATTTAATCATTTTTCTTTTCAATTCTGACATGATTTTAAGAACAAAGAAAAAAACCAAGCTAATTTTGAAGCAAATAAAAAGTCAATCAA
The DNA here is from genome assembly GCF_004193775.1 of Glycine soja. Taxonomy (NCBI): domain Eukaryota; kingdom Viridiplantae; phylum Streptophyta; class Magnoliopsida; order Fabales; family Fabaceae; genus Glycine; species Glycine soja. The sequence goes on along the minus strand of NC_041008.1, from coordinate 15,898,794 downwards.
TATGAAATCGATGTAGAAAATGATTTTCTATATTAGTTGTCTCCACAATTGGTGTAGAAATGGGATATTTACTAATACTTTTGTTACTTATTTTTACTTTTTAATTACAAAAGTGTCACCTTGTTTTGAATCTATTTCTTGTTTTCAAAGATTTGTATAACAAACATTGAAAACATTGTGTTTTTTCTTTTCTTTTTCATGTACAATTTTAAAAATAGAAACATATTGAAAATAAGGGGGTAGTTTTGTAATTAAAAAGTGAAAATAGAAAATGAAAGTAAAAATAAACGCCTAAATCGATTATGTTCACAATTGATTAAGAAAGTCTACTTTTTTATTAAAAAAACACTACTACAACTACATTGCCTCCTTGATATAATATATTCTAATACAAAAACTATAAATATAGAACCAAATAGAGAAATAACAGATACACTCTTGTTGACTTGAGCATCAAAATTCTTTCGAGTAGCACCCTAACATCCACATGGAGATCCACCTTGAAATAACTAAGACATTGACTCATTGGCTTATGACTGCCTTATCTTGCACTAATAAGGAATAATTAGGGCTTCTTTGATTTTTCATCTTACTTTTTTAGTTTTAAATTTTTTTCTAAAATAATTTCATATTAATCAACTATTAATTCATCATCTTAAATCTATTAAATTTTGAAAATTGTCTCCAACACAAATGTTTTAAAAATTAAAAACAAAAATAGTTAAAAGATATTTCCTCACCCATTTCTTCTATTTTGTGGTCCTAGTTCAAGGGGTATAAATCATTTGGGTAGGTGTTGTGTTGTACTTGTATGTAGTGAGGCATTGACTTAGTGTAGATATGTAATTTCTTTATTTTTTTAAAAAACCTAAAAGCAATTTTGAAAACAGAAATTAAACACACCCTAATGTAAAACCTAATATGCTTAAGGCTCTTGACCTAGAGGTACAAAGTTGTAGTAGGTGAGCCATCGAAAACATGAAGCTTCAAGACTACCAAGTCAAGTCGTTTGTAAAGACTTGGGTCAGCACAAATATCCTCTTGCTGATAAAATATTATGGATGAAGTCAAAGTCAAACCAAGCACAAAATTCCATCAACCCACCCCTTCTAGTTACCTCAAATTCGAAACCTTCTCTTTTCATTTCAATATTAATTACTATATTTCAGTGATTAATTTGATCAAAATCTCGTTGTTTTGCCTCCCACCGCCCCCATAAAATTCAACCAAAACCCTCTCCCCTTGATGAGATATGGAGAAAGTGAAATGCAGTCTAAGAGCAATGAGGTGTGACTGTGTGAGTATCGTTGCTTGTGGAAGTACCATTACTGAAAAAGTTGCATTTTAATAATAGTATAGTATATTTCATTTATTTTAGATGAGGTCAATAATGGGGGAAAAAAGTAAAAATTCTGAAATGCTACAACAGCTTACAGCGGGAGCACATGAAAAATAGAAGTTTCAACAACAGGCGACATGCAAAAGGAGAATTTAGAAGACCAAATCGTAAATAACAACAAATGTCAGACAATGAAGCTATGCTTTTGTTAGGACTAGCCAGCCGATAGGAGCCAAAAAACCCACGAAGCAAATTTCAAAAATCAAAACGTAGGAACAGAAAGGGACGCATACATCATACAAATTCTAGAAGAGTACAAATCAACTCCAAGTCTCAAAGCATATAAATATAATCATCATTCTATATAACAATTTTCTTTCATAGAGATCATCAGCTAACACCTCTACGACATACCAAAATAGGAATGCCCACAAAACAACACTAGATATAATTATTCTTTATATCAATAAACTAATAAAATAGTTAATTAAATACTCCCTTTTAAAAATAACAAAAACCAAATTCAGACACTCCCCCCAAAAATTTAAAAAGTTGCTACTTTGTTAGACGCATGCTTCTTTTCTTGCTGGAACTGAAAACAAGGAATCAAGATCCGGTGGCTGGAAGTAACCCTCCTTCGGCGGCGGTCGTCGCTTTCCGGCCACCGGCTTCTTCCGCGGCGGCGGCGGCGGGCAGATGAAAACCGCCGGAATCTGATTCTGCACCAACCTCGGCGTTCTGCACTCGTCTTCCCACTCCATAATGACACCCCCACTTAACCAAATTGCAATTCAACACTATCTTCAGACACCCTTTTGCCCCTTCTTTCAGAATCCAACAAGCCCACAAAAAATTCGCCGTAAAAGAGCGAGCTTTCACACTTTGGAGCAGTGTGAAAATGTGTTTTCAGGAGAAGGGGTATATATAACTGGAGAGAATAAATAAAAAAATCAGACCAAAATAATAAATAATTCAATAAATAATTTTAATTTTAAAATTGTTGAAAATTTGAAAAAATGGTGGGATGAGAAATTGAGGATTCAGAGAGGGGTGGGGTGGGATCGTGTGGGGGTGGGTGTAACGGGAAGCGGCTTTAACCTGCGTTGTGAGTAGGTGACAGCTAAGTGGTGACAGTAGAAGATGCCACGTGCCATTTTTTGAGTGGATGGTGACGTGGATTTCGTGGGCCACGTTTCGCCGCGTTATTTTCGTGGTTTCAAATTAGGCGGCGCCATCAAAAGGTCGGTGTGTTTGCGCGGGAAGGAGCAAAAAATTGATTTTTCATAGGTTACTGGGCGGTGAGTCACGGCGAGGTTCAGAGGTGGGGCCCATGCAGGACAACGGTGTATGATGGAGCTGTCGTTTGGGGTTTTCGGTAGGGACCGGTGAGGTTAGTGGTGCTGCTAATGTTACTGTTGTTGGTGTTTGTAATGTGGGACTGGCTAACACTAACAATTATGGGCCTTTTTTGTCGTGTAGTTCGAACGTGGGCTTGGACGGTTAACAAATTCATTGTATTCAACCCTGACAAAAAAAAATGGGAAAGTGAAGAATCACAGAGCCCAATGTTGATTTTCGCATCTGTGAAAGGTTTTTTCTGGACACAAGGAGGAGAAGAAAATCTATGGAATTATTTAGAAGAATATCTGATCGGTCTTCACAGATATGTAATGCTTAAGGGATTAAGGATATAATTCTATGTATGAGGTTGATATGGGTGTCTTAAAAGTTAAAATTATTTGAAGAAAAATTTAGTGTTTACTGACATACGAGTATAAAACTTTTTTTACCATAACTAGTACAATATATAAAAAAAAAATTGTTGTATTTTTGTATATTTTGAGACTAAATTTGTATTTTTTTTATTTTTTAGATAATAATTTGTCATCATATCGCATTATCGGAGATGAATTTGACTATTAAATTATATTTATATATATAAAAGAAACCAAGAGTAAAGCAACGGATGGCAATGTGTCAACAATCGAATATAGAAATAAGTGAGGCTCGAGTAGACATGGCAATGAGCACGGCTAGTATACCTATTGTTTCCTCAATTTCTTATTTGGACTCTCCAACATATGTTTATACTTGTATCTGATACCCAACACGTTTAAGTTTATTGTTTTATCCCTTACCTGTCGATATCCTCGATCCCGTCCCATACATGATTTAAATTAGAAAAATATTCTTTTTGTAAAAAAAAATATTAAAAATTTGATTTTAGAAAAAATAAATTGATTGTTAAATATTTATTTTTAACTACTTATATATCAATAAATTTATCATAGCGCGTGTGTCTACAAAAATAGTTAAGAAAATAATATTAAATTATAAAAAATTCTAAAATAAAATTAACTAATAATAAAAATTCTATGTCTTTTGATTAAATTATACAAAAATTCTAAAGATTTTAAGTGGCGGGACGGGGCGGGTTCAGGTTCGAGGTCGGGACGGGTCTAATAATCTCATACCCGTACCCGTATCCGACTTTTGGTTATCGAAAAAAATCTGAACCCGAACCCATACCCGATCAATTCGAATATTACCTGTCAAAGGATGGATTCAGACGGATATCTACGAGTACAGATTTTCTTGCCATGTCTAGGCTCGAGGGCGAAGGCATGCAAAAATTGGTGATTGGAATTTTGCATATAATTTGTACAGACATTAAATAATCATTAGAACAATCCACTCAAGTCAGAAAAACATTCACTATAATGATCCAACTTACAACGGGATTGTATAGGTCGTTTCTTAATATTTTCGAGTGCAATTTCTGTCCATTGAGAAGCATAAGAAGTCTATTTTCCAGCAATGAAATCAGTTTTACAAGACAACATGTGTACAAAGAGCAATGACAAAAAAAAAATAGAGACATTAATATTGCGAAAATCATGTAAACATCATGTTCAAACCATTACAACATTAGAAATCATTAACCATCACATTCTTTCGTGGTTGGGTGCCACTTGTGGTAACTCTCATGGTTCTTTTTAATATATATTTTGCTGTTTCAAAAAAAAATCACATTCTTTCAACCACAAACTGCCATTCCAATATATATATATATACTCAATGACAATAATAGATGATAATAAGATTCCTTTTACCTCAAGAGGCACATGAATAAAAAAGAAAAGAGAACTTTGAATGGTAAGGCATGAGAGCTTTGGCACTAACATAAGGATTTTATTATCATGAACCAAATACATTAACCAAAAGAGTCAGAAATGTTGAGATCAAGTAGATGAATAAAAAGATGTTGGAACAATGGTTGTATCTAAAAAAATGGGGGGTGAATTGGATACTCACAAAAATTTAAAAGATCCCACAGAATTTTCAAAAACCTTTAAACCAAATCCTGATTATGAAAACCTTTTTTAACAATTGATTATCAAAAAAGTGCAAGAGTTGAAAAAAAAGAAGAGGAAAACATAATTTTTTATATTAGTCTGCTCTCTACCACTAGGAGGCCTAGCTACATATATCCATTTCTCGGCCATTTCCACCTGAGACTTGTCACTATAACCGAAGTATTCCTATAATCACACAAACAAGATAAACACTAGTTCTAATAAAATTTCTTCGTAAACTCTATAGAGAAATCTTTTACCACAAAACACCAAGTAGAAAAACCAATCTACTCTAAATGAGAAAACCTATCTCATCAAAGATTTACAAAGAGAAAAGATTAAAGAACAATATCACCTAATGTGACAAAATAAATCATTATGCACGAGTTACCTTATTAGGACCTTGTCAATATGTAACATTCCAAAATTAAAATATTAGAAATAAACCACATGGAGACCCTTATTAGTGGATAAAATTGAACACACCCTAGGTGGCACTAATATGTTGTTGTTGCTAATGTTGGAAATAAACCACAAGGAGAGTGGATACAACCCACCTTCTTCTCATCATTTATTTGTTTTATTAGTTATATGGTTTTTTTTTTTTTTTTTGCTGAATCTATTAGTAATATGGTAGTAAGAATCAAATATTTAATATATGATTCGGTCTTAACAATTAAGTAAATTCTAATAATATAGTATTTAATATTTAACCATTAATGCATCATTTATTTATTTTATTAATAATAATGATATTAACAACTAAATATTTAAATTTTTTTAATTAAAATATTATTTTTAAAAATTTATTTATTATTTTTATAAGATTCTTTTCTAATTTTTAAATGTATTAATTATTTTTTTACGTATATTTACTTAATTATTATCTCTTTAAACATTAATGAAAATAATTAAGTTAATAGAGACATAAAGACTATTGAAAGGAGTAATTTTATCATGACTTATTCTTGATAATATGATCCCTTCTCTTATTTATTACCTTTTCCATTATAATTTGAGTCTTCATTTCTTATCTTTCTAAAGTCATATATTCTATTTCTTACTTTTTTTTTATATAATCTATTTCTTACTTTCTCATTTTACTGTGTGCGCGCGCGCTTAATTTTCTTTAATTGACATTAAGTAAATAATATTGAAATATAACTATTTCAATCTTCAGTATTTTTTAAACTAAAATTTAAATACTTACACATTTTTATATTTTAATTTGATTTAATCATGACTAAATATTTTTTCATCGATCAAATTATTTTTAATCATTATTTTTTTATATATTTTTACAAATTACCCGCATAATGTAACTTAATCACTAGTCATAAAACTATAGTAAATGTTATGTAAAAAAAAACTAAAGTAAATGTAAAAAATATATCACCTGCAATTATAGAAATTGTTTAAAGTTTACATTTTATTTAATATCACAAAATAATACGAGGATATACAATATGATTAATAATATGTAATCCTTCCTTGCTAATTCTTTTGTTATTTTCCATTCTTTCTCCTTTCAAGGTCTTTATTTCAGTCCTTAGGGTTCTTAAATGTGGTTATTAATTGTTGGTGAAACGAAAGGGGTCACTTCCCTTGGACATCTATACCAAGCATCAAAGCATTTGCAACCACTAAATCGAAAAAGATATTGACAATAGTCATGATTCTTGCAACGGAGAGTGACAACATTCCTTGCATCTGATTTCTTGCACACATCTGCAATTACAAACAATACATTAGCACAAATTAAAACCAACCCATGAGATATAACATGGGAAGGAAAATGGATTGCAGTATATAATATCGCAAACATTATGCCTAGGAAAATTGATACATTGAGCTAGCTAGCTTATTAAATAGAAACTAAATGCATGAGGTCAAGAAAAACCTGATGCAATCATAATGAAAAGCAATAGGATTGTAAGTTTCATAGTAGACTTCTGTGGAATGACCATCTTGATCCTATAGAACATTTTCTTAAGACATGCTTTTATATATATATATAAAAGCAAATGGTGAAACTATAATGAACAATGTTTTCATCGTTACAAGTGGCGCATTAATTGATATTTTCAGAAAGTCAGAAAACTTTTTTTTATATATATTTTCAGGATAAAGTAAAAGGAGGTTTTGTAGAGTTCTTTTTAGAAGTTATATTAATACCACAACAGGTATATTCTCTAAAACAAAACTTACATACCAATACGGGGTGTTCAAATTCAATTAGATCCAAAAAGAAAATTGAAAATTGATCTAAAGAATCGAAAACTGATGCAAATTGATTATTTATTTATTTAATTGTATCATTTTTTTATTATAATTGATTAGTTCGATTTTTGGGTGGTAACTCTGCAACCGATCAATTTAAACCAAACTAAACTGATAATATTAATATTGATCTGCGTTTCATTATGTATATATACTATCAGTCAACAACTTTTTTAAAATAATTCTTAACTTTTTTTAAATGTTAGTTGAAGCAGTATTTTTTTAAAAAAATTAACTTTTAGTTTTTAACTTTTTATGTATTATTCTTTTTTATTTTTAAAATATTTATTTAATTTCCTTATTAGTCTTTTTAAATGTCATTTATGTCAACTAATTTTTTATATTAATTTTGTCAAAGTTCTGATATAGGAACACATACATAACTTGCTTAATAGTCAGGCCGTTGGGCCGATAAACTGTTCATATATTTAAACTTTAATGATAATGATAATGTTATTATGTTTTTAGTTTTTACAAATTGAAGTATTTTGCTTATGGTCTTTATAATTATTTTTGTTTAATTTCAGTTTCCACAAAATACACTATTACTATTTCAATCTTTGTGGTCGTCGGATAAATTATGACATGGAAAACAACTGTATATCGATCTTAAATTATGACACGTGTCAAACCCTCAATTATTCTGACAAAATCCCCAACCAATTTGAAAAACATATCACTTTTAGCTTTCCCTTTTAAAATAAAACATTCTGAAATCTGAGAGAGATTTCAAATTTTGAAATTCAATTTCTTTTTTCTCTTTCAGTTTTCTCTCTTCTTTTTCCCTCTTCTTGCTCAGTCCTTACTAGAACAAATTTGGAGCTCAAATCTTTTGGGTTTCAAAATTTAAAAGTTCAAATTGGCTGCGCCAAATTCAAAGCAAATAACACATAAATCAGTTAACACATTTTCTTCCTCTCCCTCATATCTTCTCCCTAACTATTCTTTCTTATTCCCTAACACTTTTAACGGAGACCCTTCTCAAAATCTCTTTTTTTAACAGCAAACAAACATCACAAGGTTCGATATCTTTGTTTGACTTAGAGGGTTCTTCAACTAAAAGTGAGTTTCTTGGTTTTCTTCTCCTTTTTTTTTTTAGTTTTTTCTTTGTTGATTGATTTAAATTTATATATAATAATCATGGATTTCTTTTTTTAAATTCTTTCTAACTGAATATTCAGGAATCAAGAAACTCTGTTGAATTGCAATCTCATGCCTAATTGGATTTTGGAAAGAAAGGCATAAAACTTTGTTAATTAATGTTTCTTTGAGTTAGAACAACTTTGTACACTTGACAACTCCGTAGACCTTCTGTCAATTCTCAATCTTTCGAATACCATATCACTTTTAAGCAAAATCTTGGCATCTATTTGTTTATCTTTATTAGTTGGTGGAAGCAGACTTAATGAAGTTGAGCTAACTCAAATTTCAGATTGTTTTATAATAAGAAAGAGACATGAATATCTTTTTAATTGCTTTGTGTTCATGTTTATTTTGTATTTATATTAATATAAATTAATTAATTCTTATATAATTAATTTTATATTGAAATGAGATAAATATCTTCAATTTTTTTTGTTGGTTGAGCATCTATTAAATACTTTTTAGATAATTAAAGTTGCTTTATTTCTTTAAATATGTTGGCCATCTTTATACAATATAACATCGCATTATTTATTTATTTATGAAATCTATATTATAAATTATTCTCAAATAATATTAAAAAAAATCGTGCATTACACGGTAAAAAACTAATTCGTCAATTAAATTATTTTTTAAACATGATTTTAATTTATTTTTTATATTGGCACGAATTATATAACATTCGGATACTTACTAGTTTTAAAACTAAAGTAAATGTACTAAAAAAGAAAAACCAAAGTAAATGCAAAAAGTTTATCACCAACGATTTACTTAACATCATAAGCTAATCCTTCCTTACTATTAATCCTTCTATATTACTCATCCATTATTTCAAGGTCTCTACAAACACACCAAGTGTTAATGCCTTTACAATTACTATCTGGACAGTGTATTGGCTATGTCTCTCATATCTTCCAAGTATGTGCACCTTAAGTACTAACAATACTTTTTTTTTTTTGTTTACAATGATCACATTGAGATTTAAATTTAGAATCTCATGCATATTACATCTTTCACCACTAGGCCAACCCTAGTGATTTATACTAACAATACATTAGTACAAAATGTGTATGAAGAATTTTTGTTATTTATGAACCTAAATATCTTTCGATAAGAGTAAAAAATTACTTTCTCAAAATTAATCAAGATTCATTTAAAGTGTTGATTTGTTTCGACAAATATTTCTCCATTGATACAAACACTTCGTAACGCGTATCGTTGGGGGAAAGATTTGAAGGTAACGAGGTTGAAGTAAAATCTGGCAAACATTTTATTGATGTCTATTAGCAAGTTTTGATACGTGCATGGGCTTACTTACGAAAAATAAAATAAGTGAGAAAAAAGCAAGGTTTACTACCCCATGCAATGAGAATGAAAACCAATAAGAATACAAATTAGACCACAAACTTCCGTGGAATGGCCATCTAGATAATTACTCAGAACACTTTCTCAAGACAAATGGTTATGTAAGCAAATGGTGAGAGATATGAGCATTTCTTTTTTCTCGTTACAACTGTCATTAATTGATATTATTAAGCTTACTAAATAATAGAGTATTTTTTTAGAAGTTACTGATTAATACTAAGCAGTTTTATTTTCTAAAGTAAAACATACATGCATAAGAATAATGATGGTGAGTTCTCTAGCAACTAAAATTAATATCTACGACGGAAAGGAACAGAATACCTATCAAGGTAGCACTAAGAAAATTAAGGAGCTTTCCATTAAAATAAAATTAAATTAGGAGCTTTGCGTAAAAAAAGAAAATAGGAGCTGAATTAAAGATACAACTATTATACATTAAATTGATCTTATTTACTGAAGAGTCAAATAATTTTTAATTTTTTTGGCTCGCCTAAACTTGATTTACATAATAAAAAATTTTAATTTAGTAATTAGATTAATTAAATTAAAAATTCACAAAAAGTACCAACAAGTCATCGGTTGATCTTCTTATGCAAGATCAAATATTCAAATTTTATATATATAAATAAAATATAATTGAGAATGAAGATTTTTTGCACTAATAACATAATTATAAAAAAATATTTATAAAAAGTTATGAAAGGAAGTAACTATAACAAATTTGTAAATAATTATTGAAATGTATTTTAAAGATTTTTGAAATTAAAAATTTCAAATATTTATACATTGTATATTTTAATTTATTTTCGTCGTCCATGAAATTACTTCTAAGCATTCTTTTAATTTGATTTTTTCATATTTCTTCAAATTACCCGGACAGTGTAACTTCATAATCATAAAACTAATCAAAGTAAATGAAAAAAAAAACCAAATATTGTAAAAAAGGTTTAAAATTTTATTATATAATATCAAAAGTTAATGAATACTAATATGCAATTCTTCTTTAATATGAATCCTTTGTTATTGTCCTCCATTCTTTGAAGGTGCTCGAGTGTGGTTAATTATTGTTGGTGAAAGCAGGAGGGTCTCGTGGACATGTACACCAAGTGTCGATGCATTTGCAACCACAATCTGGACAAAGATACTCACAATTGTCATCACTATGGCAGCGGAGAGTCACAACATTCCTTGCCTCTAATTTCATGCACATATCTACAATTACAAACAATACATTAGCACAAAACAATTCCGGAGACATAACATATAAAGTAAAATGGATTGGACTATAACAAAGGAAATTGATACATTCAGGAAACTTGTAAAACAGAAATGAAATGAGAGAAAAGCATGGCATATATATAACCAGATGCAAAGATAATCATAAGAAACAGGATAGCAAATTTCACAGTAGACTTTTCTGGAGTGACCATCTTGAACCTATAGATAGTTTTCTTGAGACAAATGTACTTATATAAGCAAATGGTGATACTAGCATAGCTTTTTTTTTGTTTTTTTTTTTTAAGGACGAAGATCCGTTTATTTAAACCTAAAAAATACTATTTTTTTTTCTTAATTAAAACTGTTCTATTAAACAAGATTTGACTTCCTTAATTTTATGAATTTCCTAAATTTAGTTTTTCACTAATTAAATGTAAATGTAAATATATTTTTATTAACATTAACAAACAATAGACAAATGAAAATGTTTTTTAATCAAAGGGTTTAAGATTTAAATCGTGTAGACCATTGAAGATAAAATAAATCATGTTGAAAAGTATTTATTGTTGAAAGAAAAATACTTATCTTTGTGTTATTATTATTGATAACAATTTATTATTGAATGTTAAGAGATGTGAGGGTCATAATGAGTTATTAATAACAATTTTTTTTATAGAAATACCAGATATTCAAAGATCTGATTTTTTTTAAAGTGAGATTAGCATAATTTAGAAAATAAATTATAATAACATCTATAACTACCAAAAATTTATATAGAATATCACTAATTAAGCCAACTCCATAATAAGCATAAGTAGGTCTTTAAAAAATATTGTTGATAATTATGTTTTTATAATATTGTTAGGTATAAGTTATTACATTTTTTTCCATTAGGACGTTTGTTACACAAAATGTTATTAGATTCTGAGAATATCAAAATAAGAATATATATTTAGAAAGTAAAAACAAAATATTTTCTAGTATTTATTATTTCAGAAAAACGTGATTCTCATGTTTATACTGATTTTATATTAATTTTAATTTTATTTCCATGAATAGAGAGTAACAATGTAAATTTCTATGTGATAAGAATCATATTTATGTAAAAATTCTATTAATACTCGCTGCCCCACAAACTGTCTAACTCTGTTTGTATTGGTGGTAGTTTCTGAATAATTAATATTTGCCTTACTTTTTTTCACAAGTTATGTAGAACAGTGATGGATAAGGATTTATTCACCGTTCATGAAGATTTTTGGGAATTAATATTAGGGTCAATAATATTTCATGAAATAAACGCCCATAAAAATTTAGATAAATTAATAGAATCTCAAAAACTCATCATAATTAAAACAAACCTTAAAGTTCAATGAGCACTCAAAGAGATATTTATTATATGCATGATGCTTATTCATATATATATATATATATATATATATATATATATATATATATATATATATATTATTTTTTTGCCATCGTGCTTATTCATATATAACAATATTATATTATTGTGTATAAAAACAAGTCGGCCTATTCATCCCTGATAGGATTTTTTAAAATCTTAAGCCTGTTCTTTAACAAATAGGTCAAGTTGTAGAACCCTTAAGTAGCGTAATCAATAGTTATTCATATTTTTTAAAAGAATATTATATGTTAAGTTAAAATTATTATAAAAATATCAAATAATTTAAATTTTAAAAAAAAATTGTGAACCAGATCTACACATTCAATAATTTTTTTTTATGGTAAAATGCTGAACTTTATTGATGGGAAAAGGAAATTACATCATTATTATGAATGATTTGGTCCAATTCTTCTGGGACCTCCTCTATCCAGCACCTACCTAAAAGAAGAAGAAAAAAAGGCCTAATTAGCTAAGCAATGAACAGATTTATTTCCATGCCTTTTAACAGAAAGAAGTTACATACTCCCCCCAACAAGACCAACCCTTCTGGTATCTTCGACCAAACTATGAAAGAGAGAACGACCACCTTGCACAGGTTTCTTCCACTCATTGCACATTTGTGAGCAGTCCTACTCATATTGGGCATTTGGGCTTCAAATATACATAGCTCATTCAGTAGTTGGATGAATAAAAACAGAAAAAAAAAATATATATATTACAAGAAATAACTTTATCATGATCTACTCTTAGAATAATATGATTCTTCCTCTTATATACATTATAATTTTGAGTTTTTTTTATAAAGTCTTTTTCTTTCTTATATGAAATCACATATCCATTCTCATGTTATTTCTGAGTGATCTTATGACTAAAACGTTGTTCTAGTTTAATTAATCATCTTAACTTAAATTTTGAGTAAATACGTGATTATATTAAATATTTAAAAGAAAATTTTAATAATTTATAATGTTTCTATTTAACTCGAAGGTACATCCATGGTCTCTACCAAAATAATATTCAATTCTTTCTCATGTGACACTTGATCTAAGCTCTCTTAATTAAATTAATTTTTTTCTTAATTAAAATTATTCAATTAGATGAGACTAAATTTCGTTAATTTTGATAATAAACGCTTATTTTTCTTCAATTAACATTAATTATAACAAAATATTTGTAAATAATCATTGAAATAAAATTATACTATCAAATTTTAGGATTTTTTAAATTAAAAAATTCAATTTACACATCGTATATTTTAATTTACTTTTATCATCAATTAAATTAACCCCATTATGTAACTTTCTACTCATTAAACAAATCAAAGTAAATGAATAAAAAAAAACACCAATGATTATCATAACTGTTTAAATTTTATTTAATATTAATGTGCGCATATACAATGATTAATGATATGCGATTCTTCCTTAGTAATCCTTTGTTATTCTCCTCCATTCTTTCAAGGTCTCTATTTCAAGGTGCTTGAGTGTGGTTATTGTTGGTGAAAAGAGGGTCTTCTGGGTAACATTTACACAGAGCATTGACGCATGTGCAACCACAATGTGGACAAAGATCATAACAATTTTCATCAATAAGGCAGCCGAGCATCACAATGTCCTTCCCTGTCTCTAATTTCATGCACAAATCTACAATTATAAAAATACATTGGCACAAAACCAACCCCTAGACATAACATATGAACTAAAATGAATTGGATTACAATATCACAAACATTAATATTTAGGAAATTGATACACTCAGCAAACTTATAAAACATAATTTAAATGAGGGAACAGCATGGCATATAACCAGATGCAAGGATGATGAAAAGCAACCGGATTGCAAATTTCACATTGGACTTTTGTGGAGTGGCCTTCTTGATCCTATAGATCATTTTCTTAGACAAATGTGCTTATATAAGCAAATCGTGAGACTACCATGGTTTTTTTTTACGATGAAGATTCATTTATTTAAACCTAAAAATAAAAAAACTAAAGGGGTTAGATGATTGAGTGAAGTGTATGAGTATTGTAATATTAATTGAAGGTGACTTGTTAGAGTTCTTAATATTAATTGAAACATTTTGAACAAATTATATAAACCTCCCGTAAAGTTTGCTTTATTTACACATGTCTCTCATCCTTTTAAAATCATTAGATTAGTATCTTGTTAATGTTGTTCAGCTATCATTTGAAAATCAAAAAGATATTTACATTAAATTTTAATTTTGTTTTAGAAAAATTTGAAATTCTCTCCGATTTTTAAGTGATCCAAACAAAGACAAAAATTTGTCTCATGCTACTATGCTAGGTTTTTTTCTCCGTTTAGCTAAAGGGGAGTTTCGTGTTTGTCACCATTGCGCCTTTTGTGTTTGTCACCGTCTTTCCGTATTTCTAGTCGCATCTCACGGGAGGCACATGTATCCCCTAATGTTTTAAAAATGTTAGATATGTACACTTGAGGTTGTAAACATGTTACAATGAATCCCTTGTCTTTTACGAATAATACATGTGTCCTCCTTCTATTTTACAAAAATTATATTTGATGCCTCTCTTTCCTCTCATTTGTTAGAATGTAATAGTTGAACATCATAAAAAATGAAAAAGAAAATCAACACCATAAATATTAACTCACGAAAATAAACTAGCACCAGCTTTACACAATCAACAACAATAATATCTTATAAAGATTCAACAATAATGTGCTAGAGATAAGAGTTTTAAATAAAGAAAAGAGATGAAGATAATTTTGAGATTAAAATTTTAATAAAAATCAACAAAAAAAGAGAAGAAACATGCATAAACAGTAGTTACCCTAAACGAGGTTGTTGTAATTTCCTCAAACATTTTTATCCTCTAAATCAAAACTTTTTTTTAACTGTAAATTTAAATCAAAACTAATTACATACTAATAATAATAGCAACTTTTAGCCAGCAATTAAACTAATGTTTAGCAAGAAATTGGCAAATCAGTACTTTTTTTTGTGGAAAAACAAATAATTACTTTGTAGCAAATAATAGAGTAATCAATATTCAAATAATTTTATTATCTAAATCAAAACCTACATACTAATAATAATAGCAAATCAAAACTTTAATTTATAGAAATAACTCTAATTAAATGAGAGTTATTGATTGTTTGAATAGAAATAGATAACAGTATTACCTAAATTTTATCAACCAATTGGATTTATTTAGCAACTAAATCAACTTAGATTGAAATAAATCTCGAACAATCAATAAAATAGTCATGTTCTCGTTATGCGCTTCTTCCGATCGTGTTTTCAAATTCATATTATTGATTTATTACAAACAAATTTCAATTTCTACGGATAAATAAAAAAGAAAATTATGTCTCTCTAAATTAGGTAAATGTGGTAAAGATCGTTAATTGGTCAATAGCAACTAAGGATTTTTTTGTAAAAAAAAAAAAAGCAACTAGGGATTTTCTATAAAGTTTATTTAATATATAAAATGTAGTGTTTCTACATAGGATAGCGCCACATGTCATTATAATTTTTCTGTTTTATGTCCAAAAAAATTCTTTTAATTTTACTTATTTATTATTTACAATTTTATGACAATCATTATTATAGGTTCTCAGTTAATAGTCATATGTTTTAATTGATTTTGTTGATAATTGATTAATTAAAATTGTCTCAATTACGACTGAAATTAATAAATGTATATTCAACCTTGATTTCTTTCGATTTTTAGTTCCTAGGATATTGATCCCCTTTTTTCCACACACAAAAAAAATTATATTGTGTTGATTAATTTGGTAATATTTTATATTTAACTATATTTATGCCAATATTTAATTATTTAACTAGCTATACTTGACTACATTAGACCTAAATTAATGATAAAAAACATTATACCTAAATTAAAAGAATTTTATTTGTGAATTTGGCAACATTTTAATTGATTTTGTGTATAGCTAATTAATTGCAATGTTTGAAGTTAACATTGTGCTATAGTTCACAATTTTTAAATGATTTTTTAATATTTTATTTTTAATAATCTATCTGTTATTTATAGATAATATAAGTATTTAAATTTTGAAATGTTTAACCAGTTTTAAATTTTAATCAGTATAATAAACTAAAGTGAGTGAAATGGTTTAGTAGTTTGGGTGGTGAAGAAAAAATGAAGGAAGTTGGGTTCTAGTTCTAGTCATGAAGGGACTAAAATTTTATAATTTTAATTTTAAGAGACTGAAATTATGGATTAATAAGAGGGGAACCAAAATTATAATTTTGGGAAAAAAATATTTTACCAAATATAAAGATCAAAATTATATTTTTTAAAACACAAGAATTAAAACTATTTTTAACTTTTCAGTCCTCCTTATTGATATAAAGTATTTTCTGATCTTGTCGATGACTAATTTATATTAAAAACATCTAATTAATTATTTCTAGTAAGTCTTATATCTTAATTACTTTTATTTCATCCATAAAACTTAAATTTAGACTTTGTTAAAGACATTTGAACCTAATTTCACTCAAATCATTAATACATTTGATTAAAATTTAAAACTATTTTTTTACTAAAAAAACAACCTAAAACACATTTTACACTCCAATTTTTTCATTCAAACTACATAGTTATTGGAATATATGATTTTGACTCTCAACAATCATGTGATGCGGGCCAATTTATCAAGTGGGGGTAATTTTTTTTAAATTATCAATTGAGGGATTGATTTAGAATTATAATCAATTTTAGTTACGACTTTTGAGTTCAAAGTCATAACATCCGGTTAAGACTTCTATTTTTTTATTTTTAATTGAAACCGAAAACTTTTTCACAACTTTAGCATTTTTTTTAATTTACAACTTCTAAGTGGTAGGTTTTTTTTTTTTTTTGCTTTTGAGACTTCAAAGTTGTATAAATTCTTTTTCTTCTATTTTCTGTTTTTCATATTATTTTTTAACATTGTAAAAAAAATTTATTCAATTATGTAATAATTTTTTTTTTACTTTTTTTAGTTTTATTTAATATTTTTATATTTTTTATATGGTTTATTTAATATTTTTTATATTATTTTATTTAATATATTTATTTTTAATATTTTCTAAATAATTTTACAAATGTTAAGGATTTTCATTTATTTTTTAAATTAAAAAATAATTTAAAAAACTTAAATTTAAATGTTTAATATTATTTGATAATGTACGAAATTATTAATTTACTTAATGATAATTATAAAAAACAATTAATTTTTTAAGAAAAAAAGACCTACATGTGATCTTGTTCCTCACTAACAATAAATAATTATATGTGATCATACTACAACAAGAGGAGAAAGAGGTCATGAACAAGAGGACAACAACCACCTACAAATCGAGTGTATTATTTTTTTAAATGAATTTTAGTTTTTTTAAATGTATGTCTTTTGCATTATTTTTTTAATTTACAAAACAAAGAAAATTCCTTAACATTAGTTAAAAAATATATAAAATATTAAATAAAATCATATAAAAATATATGAAAAATATTAAATAAAAAACATTTATTTATTAAATAATTAAATCAAAAATTATTTACAAATTTAGAAAATAATACAAAAAACAAAAAAATAGAAGTAAAAAAAACTTATATGACTTTGAAGTTATAAAAGAAAAAAAATCTTATATGACTTTGAAGTCGTAAAAGAAAAAAAAATCCAATGATTTAGAAGTCGTAATTTTTTTTAAATATAACTGAGGTAGTAAAAGTTTTACAACTTCAGTTAAAAAAATAGAAGTCATAATGGATGTTACGACTTTCAACTTAGAAGTCGTAACATCTATTACAAGTGATCACATAATGGGTAATAATTCAAAATCGACCCTCAATTGGTAATTTAAAAAAAAATTACCCTTACTTGGTAAATTGGCCTGATGTGAGTGCATGATACATTCTATAACACCCAATTTCTCGTAAAATAAATATAGTTTTAGAAAAATAATAAGATTTTTGTAATTAAATAAATAAGAAGATATAATTTTATTAATTAAAATAAAAATTTTAAGGTAAATAAAATAAATATATGTTCTTAGAAAATAAAAAGGATATTTTATTTATTCATTTGATAAGAAGTATAATAGAGTTCTTTTTTATAAAATAATAAAATAAATAAAAATAGAGTAAATAATAGACTGAGAGTATCCTAGTTATAAATAGAGACATACTAGGTCACTTTTACATTTACGGTACGTTTCTATGTTCTCTCTTTCTCTTAAATTCGTTTTTCTTTCTTTCTCTTCCAAAACCTTCTCTTTTTCCCGCATACACACATACATGTCCTAATAAAACTATGATCTCGGTGTCGTTAACGTTGGATTATCGTGAAATTTAGATATCAGGTTCGAAACTCATTTTCGCATATCCTCATCATTGTGATTTTCGAAATAATGTCTACGGATGGAGAAATTCCCTTCGCATCCAGATAGTGGAATTGAGGCTTTAATCCCTTCTCCTTTTCTCTAACGCTTGAAAACCCTAGTAGAGTAACCAGAGGAAAAGCTTGAGGAATCTTAGGGAACCGCTAGTGATGTTGTTATCGCTGCTGAACTACACACGTGAGATCGTTTAGAGATAATGGATGAGTCTATCGTAATTAGAGTTAGAATGAACATGCGTAGGGATCCTTAGAGGATCATATTAAGGTTTATTTTGAGATATTTACCATATTGTAATTCTTCCTTTACGATTATAATTATGATGTTGTATTTGACGGGCCAATTGATGCCTAGATGCGAATTGGGTTATAAAATTGAGTGCTCGATAACTGCTAAATATGAGCTATTTTGATAATAAAAATATATTGAAAATATCTTTAAAAATATTTATTTAATAGTTATCTTTGGCTTAAATATTAAGATTTGATATTTTTCTTATTTATGGCTTGCAGATAAGGAGAGATTAAAGGATAAAAAGATTCAGAAAATATCCAAAATATCAAGAAGATATGATTAAAAGCAAAACAAATCCAAAAGATATCAAAAATATCAAAAAATAAGATTTTTAGCATCATGCCCAAGTCCACTACAACAACTATAAAAAGAGAGTGAAGTCAATCATAAAAGAGAACCACAAAACCCCCTTTCTTATGGGTTTCATTTACTTTCTTTCACCCCTCATATCCCATCAGTTCTTATACCACATCCATTGTAAAGTCCTCAATGGTCATGAGTGGCTAAACCCCTAGTTAGGGTCTGACAGGCCTAAAAACCAAGCGATGTATGATGTACTCACTATTTATCAAGGCAAAGGTGTTTTCTATTCTATTATCTTTTCTGCTTTTATCTTGCATTATTCATCTTTATATTCTGTTAGGGGTTAGACGCTCGGGAGAGTGTAACTTCTAAATAAGATTTAAAGAAGGTATGCATTCATTGGTTTTAGGGGTTAGACGCTCGAAAGATGGTAATTTCTAATAGAACAAGAAGAAAAGATTTCATAGGAAAGTCATTGCTAGGAATAGAATGATAATTTTATGCCCATGGATTCTTGCAAACATCTAGAATTCATACTTCATGCATTTTATTTGTTGAGTCTTTGCAAAGGAATTTGGAAGATAGATAAATAAAATAGGCTTGTCATCGTGAGGAATCAGGGACAAGTAATTGACCAGATGTGGGTAGAATATAATCACCTAAATTGATAAAGAAAAATCATAAACTCATATATCCTAGGCAAACAAGGCAACCTAGGTCCCAAGCTTATCAAATTCTGATTTTATTTTACTTGTATCTTTTACTTTTCTTATCTTATCTTTTATCTTTATCATATCTTAATTTAAATATTTTATCTTCTTTATCTTCTATTTTTATCTTTAAATCTATTATCCTTTCTTTTAAATCTTTATCTTATTTCCTATATTATCTTATCTTTATTTTTAATTATTTATCTATTGCTTTTAAATTGGGTTTGCATTAATCTAAGTACAAACAAAGTCCCTGTGGATTTGGCACTCGGACTTCCGAGTACTTTACTACTTGTGATAAATTTGGTACACTTGTCAATGAGTTAACAGTGCTCATGGTGTTTTTTTGTGTTTTTGAACCTACGATCTTGATTTCCTTTGATTTTGATATGATTATGTGAAATTGTTTGAGGGGCTTTACTCCCCATGTTGTGAGAAATTTTTTTGTATAATTTGTTTGTGTTTTGGACATGATTTACTAGATTAGCCTGATAAATTATTATATTGAGATCATAAATTGTGATTAAAATTGTGTGTATTTGATAAATTGAATATGTGTTGAATTATAAGATACATGTGTATTGAGATATTGTGTGGAATTAATGTGCGACGAGTATTATGATGGGATCCATTATGAGAATCCGATGAATTTAATCACTTTGAGACGCAATGAGTTAAAATTATTTTGAGAACAATTGAGAAGTTGTCTATTTTGTATAGTTCATAGATAGATTCTGTATGCTAAAATGTTTTTGGGGTTGAACTTGAATCAGGAGGGAGAGACCTTGACGGACTCTTCGGAGTCTAGGCCTTGGGAGATAAATACACCTGGTTTGAGTGTTCCTTTAAGCCCGTGCCGATCCCACGTGGTTAGAGCATTCTCGCAAAATTGCGTGACCCTGACCGGTCTCCCTATAATTTTACTTAGTAAGAATGACCTGATTTACTAGTGTGTGGTCTATCTTGTCATGTACTCCTGGGTGTCCGATGAGATTTTTCGCTAACATGGTACCATATTGCATATAGAATTGAGTCTTAATATATTTGTTGGATAACATTTGTGTATTGATCGATATTGATTGGTTGAATGATATTGTGTTTTGATCCTTAAGTACGTGGATGATGTGAAAATGTGTGAGATGTGTATTGTTGAGATGTGATGTTACGTGATAAGTGGTGGAATGACATGAGCTGCGTTTAAGTAAGTTATATTTCATTTATATGATATGTATATCTATGTTGTCTTGTTCTATTTATTAGTTAAGAATGTGATAACTCACTCCGTGTGTGATGTTTGTGTTTGGATCCCGTGATGATATTGAACTTTGTGTTCGTGAGAGCAGATAGTTAGGTGGATGGTTATGGAGAACCTCATGCTAAAAGACACTGGAACACAATGCTCTGATAGGATGCGACATTAAGACATGAGTTTCTGTATTAATTGTATGAAGTTTTGGACATGTAGTTTTTATCATTTTATTTCACATGCTGAGCCTTTAGTTCATTCTTTAGAGTTTTGGAGGACCTTGTTTTAAGGCAGAGATGTTTTCATACCCTTAATTGATAATTTTTTAATTTGGTGATTAATGCGGATGTGAACCTTTTATCCACGTGGATTTACTTACGATTTTATTGAATAAAATTGATTTAATTAGATTCCATATTTTATGTATTTTTTTCATTTATATGCATGTTGGGGGTAGACGGTGTCATACATTCGGCTTCCACTAAGTTGCACCATCACTTCCACATTCACAGGCTCCACACACTTCCCACACCACACCACACACGTAATCTCCAATCCATGTGGGACCCTCCTCCACATGTGTCAAGCTACCATGGGCCACACCATGGGACCCACAAATCAGAGGTTGACTTTTGAATTTTGATATAGCAAAGGAGGCCAATTTACCAAGTGGGGTTATTTTTTTTTTCAAAATTACCAACTCGGAGTTGATTTTAAATTATTACCCATTTTGAGGTAAGTCCTAACAGATGTTACAACTTCTGAGTTGAAAGTCGTAACGTTCATTACTACTTTTATTTTTTTAATTAAAATCATAAATTATTTTACAACCACAGTTATTTTTTTTAATTTATGACTTCTATGTCATAGTTTTTTTTCTTTTTAGGCTTGAAAGTCGTATAAGATTTTCTTTTCTTTTACAACTTCAAAGTTGTATAAGTTTTTTTTTTGTTACTTCAAAGTCATTTTTTTACTTCTATTTTTTACTTCAAAGTTGTAGAAATAAAAAAATGACTTTGAAGTAAAAAAAAAAAATTATACAACTTTAAAGTCGTAAAAGAAAAAAAAATCTTACACAACTTTAAAGTTGTAAAAGCAAAAAGAGAAAATAACATACAACTTAAAAGTCGTAATTTATTTTAAAATAACTGAAATCCTAATAAAGTTTACATCTTCAGTTAAAAAAAATAAAAATTATAATTAATATTACGACTTTTAATTCAAAAGTAATAATATTAGATATGATTTACCTTAGAATAATAATTTAAAATTAACCTTAGTTTGGTAATTTCGTGGGTTCCACACACCCCACCCCACCCATTCACTGCTAAACGACGCCGTGCAGCTAACGTAAACTACTCTGACAGTCAACGCCCCTTGTCCAATTGTGCTCCCTTGTAGGGACCCCTATGCTTGTTATTTCTTCTTCTTCTAATTTTCCATTTATTTATTTAATTTTGTTGATTGTGTCGTGTTATGGTTTTGTTTGGATTCGACAAGTCAAAGGCATATGAGACAAGCAATTCCCTAACTTTGAAGCAATCCAACAACAGCTGATTGAGATGAAGAAGGCATCATCATCATGAATCATGTGCGCCTCTAGCTAGATCAAATTGTTGCAGCAGGAATAGCCATGTTATGGTTTATTTATTTTGCAGAGTTGATAGCGCTAATTAAGAGGTGTAGATTTACATTGTCCATTTCTGGGTATGGGAATCAGCAGCACCATTGTGCCTTTGAATTATTACATTTTTTCTTTCATAGTTGGTGGTTATTTTGACTTATACTACTAAGGTATTTCAATCCAGGACCATTTTAACTACTTCACAAAGAATTGATAAATTCAGTTAAGAAAAAAAATAATTAAACACGGTTCTTTTAGTGTTAATTAAAAGTTTCACTCTTTTTAAGAGCACTTAAAAAATATATCTAAATTTTATCATTTAGTTAATTTAGTTGTTAGTACTGAAATTATGAAATTTGTCAATATATAATTTATATTTTTTTCAAAAATTAATAAAATTTCATTTTCTTAATCTCTTTCTCCCTAATTAATTAGTTAATTAATCCATCTCCAATTAAGAGTAGTATATTTTTAAAAAGAAAAGGATCAAGACAAAGTTTTCAGAAAGTTCATATGATCAAAAAATCAAAGGTGCTATATTTTTATCATGAATAGCGGTACTTGCAAATAAATTTTTTCCCTGATTTTCTTTAAAGTGAGTAAAATTATTATATAAATCTACTATAATTAAGTTAGGTGTAATAAACAAGAATATAAGATTGATTGAGTGATTAAAAAAAATAAAAAAGTTGTGAGTTTGATATTTTCATGCTAACCAAAATTAATGATTAATATTAGTTAGATAAAAAGAAGTTAGGTGTAATAAATTTATAAACCAATAAAAATATTGACAAATGTCAAGATAATGCTTGTTTAGGAACAGTTTTAGAGAATAAATATTTTTTAAAAAAAACCATCATATTTTGTTTCCTCTTCCACTTAATCCTCTCTTACTTCTATGGTAGTTAAATTAACTGCTTGCAGTAGTTAATCATTATTTAATAGTATATATATTTTATTAGTTTAGTGCATCCAACTTGAGTATATTATGTTTATGCATATAAATCCTTAAAATATAAAGTTACTAGTGTTCAAAAACTTATAAAGTGATAATATATATAGCTAACATATTATCTAACACTAATAGCTTACATGTAAGCACACTTTTTGGTGTAGAAGTGTTATTCTTCTACAGTTGAAGTCACCACTTGTTTTCTTTATAATTTAGGTCAAATTCTTCTGGTTGCTGCTGAGGACAGAATACCGGTAAAATTCTATGCCATGCATTCCATGGCATGTGCAGTAGCCAATAAGCCTACCTAGGATGTTTTTTCTGTTTCTGATTATGATTTTATTAAATATTTACTTATGAAACAAAACATTTAACAATTAATATATAGCAGCTATTCTCTGCTTTTTCCTTTTTCATGAATATTATTCTCGGCCTTTTAGTTTTCCATATTTCAAGTTGTTGAATAATTGCCACAAATCATTCATTCCACACTCATTTTATTCATATATGAAGTTTTACTATTATTATTCTTCTACTAGCTAGAATTACTTCAACAAATGAGACGCAACGAAAATTTTATCAGCATTTGATTGCCCCTACATCCTATGCATTCAAGTAGTAAGTAGGAGTATGTTCTGCTTTGAATGTTATGTTTCCAATTAATCATAAACAAATCCAAAACTCTATGATTCTCGATTTAATTATTAGGCTAAGCTCCAATATTTTTCCTGATGTTACTTTTTTCATAAGGAGAATCGTACTTTAGTAAGTAACCTACCGTTTCATCTATAGTAGCAAATAAATAATTATGCAAGCACACCTACCCCGATAAACATTTCAGATTAAAAAGAAGTAATCGAAAATGAGTCACAAGGAGTCAAAGAATATCCTAAAAATATTTTCAATATAGTATATGATAAATATTTCTTTAAGGTTGACCTTTGCTTTGGTTGAAATTGGATTGTCAAGTAGCTTCTGTCTAGTGTGATACGCATCTATCCCATCATGTAACAAGACAAATTAAACATTGAAACAGAAGCATAGCCCACACAGATCAGTACTACAATAAATTTAAAAAAAGTCAAAGCCCCCATCCGTAATGGCTCTGGAGCATATCGTGTTTGTATGGACTCCAACCTTTCAATTCCCAAAACTAATCTAAAAGCATAGCCATACATCAATTTGACCAAGTTCCTGTAAAAAAGTTAAAAAGAGACATTACAAGGAACAACGAAACTTAAACTTGTTCCACTTGCCTGCAGCCAAAAACAAAGAAATGTGATGATTCAATACAATGCCAAAGCCCATTTTGTACATGTCTGATTTCACGTTGAGTCGTCTGATATCATGTCAAATACCAATTAACGTGATTTTAAATAGTTATTCACCTGATTCACATTGAAGAATTGGTTTTAGATCTAATATTAATTTTGCTTTGAAACAATTTTAGATAATTTTTACATTGGATAAAAATCATATACTGAATTTTATTATTAACTTGCTTTTAAAATAAAAATACTCAAACATAAATTATTTACTTTAGAATCAATTATAACTAAAATCAATTTTGTAAACATTGGACTTCAACACATACCTAGTAATTACCATATCACCACAAATGCACAGTAGAAAGGCCCCATCAAATTATGAGGTGGTGAGTGATGACACATTTTTGCAGTTAACCAACGATGTTACTACATTGTTTGGAATAGAAATCTCCAAGGTAAGTCAAAGGAGAATACATACAAAAACATAGCCACCTTGGCTTACTTATTAATAAAGTCAAGGAGGAGGGGAAGAGGAACCAAGTATACGTCACAACCACCTCTTCATCTGCTCCACTCTTTCCTTTCTCATTAGCCTATTATCTTCTCCACCTTCCTCTTTTTCAACTGCTATAACTACACAAGGAGGATCTCGTTGTTGTTGTTCCAACCTAATAATAAATATGGTTGAGTCTGCCATGTCAAAGACAATGATGGAGGAAGTAGTAATGGCAAGTTCTTGGTCAGAGGGGTCAGAGGATGATGACCTTGTGAGAGAGCTTTTAGATGATGGGTCTCCCCTTCTTATTGAACCCCCCAACACAACAACAAAATTAGCCTCTTCAAGTGATGACCAAGACCAAGCCTTTAATAGGTTCATCTCCAACATTTACTCAGGACCTACCATCTCAGATATTGAAAATGCTTTGTCAGTGACCAACCAAAGAGATCACCACTTCCCACAACTCTCATCAGCCAGGTATAAAATATTTCCAAACTTGGCTAATTAAATTACTCTATATGTAACTATATGGTTTTAGTTTCCTGAATTTGGTGCATGTTTGATGTTTCTGTTTCGTTTTTTTTTATTTTTTTATTTCAGAGTTTCCATATTGGAAAGGGGTTTGAGTAAGATTGAGAATAAGTATACCCTGAAAATCAAATGCTTTGGCAATGGGATGGGTGATGATGGATATAAGTGGAGAAAGTATGGACAGAAATCCATTAAGAATAGCCCAAATCCTAGGTAAATTCTCTCTTCTATATAATTTATATATGAACATTCACTTATTGGATTTCAATTTTTTTTAATATAATTTGCTGGTAAAAAGGCTGCAGAGATTTCCATAATTCAGTTCTGCTATGCATGTTTAGTACTTTGGCATTACTTCAAAAATCTTTTACCGCAAGACAAAAAGGACATGCAGAGAGGGTCTTAAAAACTTATTTAAATAAACTTTTTTTTATAAACAATTACATGAGAAGAAAATAAAAAGATAAAATGAATTTAACTTTTTCTGTAAGTTAAAATCAACTTGTGTATTTAACTTTTACACAGAAACTTCCTCTTCTAACTTTTTCTTAAAAACTAAAGTTGATTTGAACTTGATTCAATTCATTTTTACCTCCTTATTTTTTTTTTATATATATCATAGATACTTACCAAGAATCTTATCTAAACGGGCCTTAATTGGTTCCTTGACTTCCTTCTCATAAACACCATATAACAAAAACCACTTTCACTTCATCAAGAAATGGAGAGTGAATTTCATGCTTCCCTGCCATTAAATGCATCAAATTCTCTTCAAACAGTTTAATACCATTTGGCAATTTAGTCCCACTATTGCAAATGGTTACACCTGAACATAAAACATGCTAATCAACCTAAAAGCCCCACATAAATTCATAGTTAGTATACATTAGCTTGCTTAGTAATTACTTGTTACTATCTCTTCCAAAAAATTACTAGTTACCATTCACCAACTAGTGAGATGAATTTTCACGATCAGAAAGATGATTGGTGCTCTTTGTCGTTGTCGTTATATCCAACATATACATATCTGATAACCCTATGATGTGTAATAGAGATGATACAGAAAAGGTAAGAGGGTGAGGAATATATTTACACGTCACTACTTCAGTGTGTTTTTCCCTCGGTACTAGTAAATATGGCAAATTGGGTTGACAGTTGCGTCACAAATTTTTTTACCTACTAGGCCTAGGCTAGGTAGTAGGTACCTAAAACATTCAACTTTTCATTAAAACCTACCATTCTTGTGTGTTATAATTTGCAAGAGACCTATTCATTGATCCATAAGTTAGCCGACAAATGCAAATTTAAGATTAAAGCTACTTTTTCATAGAGGCAAAACCATGCACAAAAGCAATTCTATATATTTGTCTAAATATATATTGTGACAGCCAGTTTTCATGACGCATCGATCTAACAAGAGGATTAATTATGACAAGTCTCTTCGTTAAAATTTTACATAATTTTGTCACGGGAAAGATATTGTATCAATCCCTATTTTTTTTATATATATTAAATAGGTAAGACCCTATCAGTATGAATGAATTTTATGAAGAGAGATAAATATAAATTGTTGTAACAACAAACAGGACTCTAACATATATGATGAACTACAGGTATTACCTAATTTTTTTAATCAACCTCTCTGTTGGAAGACTGAAGTACAAATTTCAATAGGAGATAATACATTCCCAAACTATTTCCAACGAAAATTTACTAGAGCATATTTTTTTAATAAACTATTTTTTTTTTTGTTTTCAAAAGCTTTATGAAAGGATAGCTTTTGAAAAGATATAAAATAGCTTTTTTGAAAACATAACTTTTGAAAATAAAATGTTCTTAAAAGCTATTTTATATCTTTGGGTTCGGATAAGACAAGACCACTAAAAACAGTAAGTTCTTTTACCAAATTTTAACAGAGCTATATTTTTTTAACTTAAATTTAAAATTACTGGTTAAACCAGAACAATTCATTTCTTGAAGAAAAGTCATATAATTTTTTCTTTCATTTTCCTCATATACCAACTTTAATACCTTGTCAAATTTGGGTAAAAGCTACTTTGGTTTGGGCTCGATTTGTCAACCCCCTAAATTAGTATCTGAGAACAATATGCCTCTACAGTTACCGGACAGTTAATCTATTAAAGTTAAGCCGACCAAAAAAAAATATGTTAAAGTTAATCACATAGTACAAAATTTAATTGTTCCATTACTAATTTTGATGCCACGGAACCAGCAGGAGTTACTATAGGTGCACCAACCCAAGGTGCAGTGCCAAGAAGCAAGTTGAGAGATCCAATGAGGACCCTGACACTCTTATCATAACCTATGAAGGGCTCCACTTGCACTTTGCTTACCCATATTTCCTCATGGGCCAACAACAGCAATCTCATTCCTACCCACCAATCAAGAAGTCCAAGCCCACCTCTCCACAGGCCCAGGACCAAACCCATAGAGCAGACTATGTTCATGAAGCCCATCAGACAGAAGAAGCCCAATCAAATGCTTCTATGGGTGTGATGCCATCATCCACTTCATTGGACTCTACACTAGACATGGCCCAAGAAAGTTTGGGCTCACAAGGGTTGCTTGAAGATATGGTGCCATTCATGGTTCGGAACCCCTCAAACAATGTCAATAGTGCTCATACAAAATTCTCTTGTTCTTCATACCGTTCTCCTCCAACATCACCTCTTTGGGCTTCAACTTACTCCACCACTTGCTATACCGTTGGCTTAAATTCTAGCACTTAGTTTATAATTATGTATATGCAAAGATTTAGAAAAACAATAAATTTAAGGGGGTGGTTAATTACAATTGTTTTGCTTATGTGAATTTAATAATATAATGTAATAGTATAGTTTTTATGTCACGTTATCGAAGGAAAGAAAAAGGTGCTCTTATTTTAGTGTCAAATCACAATTGAAAAACTATTTTTTTCTCTATTTATTTCGTTCAGAAAATTTCTCTGTTTAGTTTTAGCCATGTAACATCGTTATTGAACTTTTCTGTCACGTGTTTCATATCGAATCACATAGCACCACATGAATTTCATCACAAGGACACCTAACACTTAAAGAATTACTCAAAAAAGTAGTATGTGATAAGTTACAGAACATGAATATATCTCTTTATTTGCTAAATATATACCTCCCTTTATGTATTTTCTTTTCTTTTCAAAATGACCCCTTTCTGTAAACTAAATTTTACCATAAAACACCTCCCCTATCCACCCTCCAATGCAGCACATGTTTCTGTCTTCAACCCTTTTTTGCATCGACAACTTCATTGCCACAATATGGATCTTCCCTACCTCTTTTGTTTCCAGCATAATCACTTCTCCTCATTATATGCCTCAAACTTTGACAAATCTCTCTCCCTGGATGCAATACACCATCATCGAGTACCACTTTTCTGTTGACATTGCCATTATGCCCTTCATGTTGCTTTCATTAGAGTAGACTCCTAGACGACAACATTTAGGGAGTCGGATTCGTGTCTCCCTTCACAAATCCATATAATCCTTAATTTTTCTTCTGAAAAGTAATTTCCTCAAATTATTATAACATTTCCAAAAAGAAGTTGTTGGAACCAAGAATTTAATTTCTGGAGAAAAGGTAACTTTGAAATTTAAAAAAAAAAAAAAACAAACGTAAGAGAGGTACTTGCACGAGTGTACGAGTGTACAGTGCAGTGCAGTGCACGAGTGTCCACAACCACATAACATTGTGCTTTCTGTGCTTTTTCATCAATGCTTTTGTCAAAGCTTTGCCAAGAATGTGAACACTGTCACACTGAGCACAGTACACACAATAGCCATGGCTTGGCGTTTTTCTTTCACGCATTTTTCACATTAAAAGTGATAATGGTGAGTAGCGGTATGAAAAAAATAGTTTGGTAAAAAATTTCGGTTTAATTTTATATCTCAATAGTTAAATTGATTTAGAAACTAATTTAAAATTAAACTTATTCTAAAAGATTGGTTTTGAATTGAAGTAATTTTTAATCGTTTCAAACTAGTTTTAAAAGTTGAATCAGATTTGAATTGAAGTTCAGTTAATTAGACTAATTTTATAGAGACAATTTGGTTAACTAAATTAATTTTATAAAATAATGTATTTTTTTTTAACTAATTAAAAAAAATCCAATTCGATTGAAGTTTGGTTACAATCTGAACCAATTTTTTTTTAACACCCACAATTCGATTTAAGTTGCCTCTAGGATTATCATGTAATCAAGATCAAGCTACAACTAACACCCTTCAAGTCCAAGAAGGTTTCTCTTCTCATTTTTCAAACAAGGAAAATGCATGGTAACAAAGGCAGGATCATATCACATTTAATACGATTCCATTATTTGAATAATTTATATTAAAATGGAACAAATTTAGAAAAAGAATGGACTAGAATAAATTATAATTTTCTAATTTTCATATTACCCTTATTATAAGGTGATTTTGTTTTATAAATAATAGCCTTGGAATCAATTTTTACTCTTTTCTGTTGATAGAAACCTTTTCTTTCTATAATTCTGATCCACTTTCTTTAAAAACACTTTTTCAAGGATAGAGTAAGATCCATTCCATCACGTACGTACTCCCCGATTTGGGAGGTAAGGAAAAAGGCTAAAAACAATGGAATAATGTGGAATGAGTTCTATTTTTATTTCTGAATCCAAACAATGGTCATTAAAATTAATCCATCCCATCCCTCTCCATTCCATCCCTTTCCATTAAAATTAATACTTTGTTTTTAAATAACTATAGACACTTTTTTTTTTTTTACAGAAAATAACTATAGACACTTAATAAAGCATATTAAATACTCCTCTAAAGAAAGAATATTAAATACTAGTATTATCTAGTTATAATATTTTTTTATTTGTAGAAAATAAAGATAATGTCTAAAAATTTATAATAAATCACACATATTATTTAACCAACTAACCAACTGAGTTTGACGCCATTAACATCTATCTAGCATTCTCATTTGTATATAGTATATTATTTTAACATTATACTTTTAAGATATTTTAATTATTATACTAATTAACCAATATGACGTTTACTTAAGAGCATGTAAATTTATTTTATTTTAAACTGAAAATATTTAAAAATATAGTATAAGATTAATACTAGAGTACATAATATGAAAGAAATATATTAATCAAAACTGAAAAATGTAATTAAAATAATTGATTTATAAAAAAATTGATAGAGTTTAAAATTATAATTATAATTAAACCATATATTATATCAAAAAAATAAAAATAAAATTTATATAAAATATTATATATATATATATATATTATTTTTTATTAATCAATTATTTTAACAATAATTTTATCAAATATGTATAATTTAATAAACTAAATAACTTTTGATTATCATATAACTTTTAAATTGTCTTTACCAAACATAACATGAAATTTTTTACTTCATTCTAATGATCTCACTTAACTTATGCCTAAATAAGGTAGGTTAAACTTAGCTTTATGAGGAACTTTTACACTTCAAATTTTCAATTATTTGCATTTGCATTGTGTGGATGAGAATGAATTGAATTCCATGTTTTTTTGGTAAGTGAAAGATAAGAAATGAATTCCATGTAAACTTGATATTAGATTTTGTCTTTAAAAAATCCGTACGAAAAGATGAAACGTGTGTAAGAACAACAAAATCCTTTAGATGATATTTGCTCCTTCCGTTCCATAGGGATATTTATTGGTTGGGTCAGCCATATTGATTTGACAAATCGAACTGGTTTAGTTTTTTTTTCTTTCTTTCTTTCTTTCATACAATCAAGTCTAGTTCAAATGACATCAATTAAATTCAAATTCTATTGATTTGCTTTTAGTTTTGATAGCATTGTTATTATATCTACCTTTGGATTGCTTGTCTTCAGTGGCTAAGTATCGCCTTTAGCTTATGTTCCTAATGATTAAGTTTTGATAGTTTTTTCTTTTCTGAAGGTGCTTAAGTTTGAGTAGTTTTAGTAGTTTTAGTCATTGTATATATACTTCTTGGTTAATGTATTTTTAATATTTTTATTGTATTTCTCTTTCGTTTAATAGATACTTGTACTTCTCAGTTTTAGTCATTGTATACTTCTCGGTCCATGTATTTTCAACATTTTCATTATATACTTCTCTGTCAATATAGTTCAAATTCCATTAGAGATGTAAAATGCTAGTTACAAATTAGTTGTATTAATTGGTTATATAAGCCCCATTTATGTACTCCTTGTAACCTCACTCTTCTCATTTTCAATACATTCTATTTGTGGGTTTTATACCTTTCTCTCAATTAACAACAAATATAGAAAAATGATAGATATTGATCGATGTAATGTTTGTGAAATAAAAGTTTTCCATGTATCACCACTCTTGCATATACAAGAAGTACGATGAGTTATAACAACATATTAACGTAATCTTTTTAATATAATTTTATTATTAATTAAAATTTATTGAAACTTATAAAATCATACGTGAGACGGATTAAATAATAAGTAAAATTTATATAATTTTATGATTTTCAATAGTTTTTAGTTAACAATAGAGTGCTATTAAAATAATGTGTTTTTTTATAGAATAAAATAACATTACGTTAAAAGTATAAACTTAAATATATTTTTAGTCTTTACAATTTTTTTAGTACTGATAAAATATGTTTTTTTTTTGTTTTTCATTCTTATAATATTTTAAATAATATTTTTTTAATCTAAAGTATTATAAAGACGAAAAATAAAACAAACATTATTAATAAAGACTAAAAACAAAAATAATTTTATAAGGATGAAAAATAAAATAATACTAAATTGTATGGATTAAAAATATATTTAAATAAAAATTATATCTTAAAAAAAATTATTGAAAGTAAATATTAAGTTCTTGCTCAAAACAATCCTTTGATATTCGTTAATTATTACAGTTTAAGTATCGGATTGAATTTTCAAAGGTTAATGTCATCATTGTTTGTTTTCTTCCTTAATTTTATGAGATCGAGGCTTGCAACTTCCAAGAGTAGGTGATCACAAAAAAGAAAAACCCTTGAATTTTCCCTGTATATGCTCTTTTATTTTTATTTTCAAATTTTTAGCTGTCAGCGTCGGAAAGGCATATAAAGCCAAGTGAATTCCCTGTCAAATGCATGTTGCGAGAGAGTTTCTGGTCCTTGTATAAGCCATGTTCGTGGCAAACTCTTTATTTCTATTTTCCATATTAAATTTTGATTTCTTAATTTCTTCTCATCACTTAAGTATTTTCGAATATACCATATCTAGATAGTATTTTTTTTCTTCTCAATTAATGTGTAGTTCAGAATAATTGTGATGATAAATAATTTTGAGTAGAAAACTCACACAGACACTGTCCGTCTTTTAATTAGAACTTGACTTATTGATATATATATAATGCTGCGAAATTTTGTCCTCCCCCTTTTTCCTTACTCTATTTGGTAAACTATGTCAAATTGTTAATAGGTCAAATAAAAAGCATGGTAATGACGATTAGGTGGTGTGAATATATATACTTGGAATATTTAATGGAACCTAATTAATTAATATTCATGGGTTTTATAGAATGAATATGTTGATCCATCACATTCTTATATTAGATACATGTTGATGTTAATATTTATTAGTCCTTAGATATTTTTTATTTAATTATAAAAATATTATTGGTGACAGTAATTAGTATCACCTTATCGTCATCATCGCCTATACCTACCGTCATTTTCCAATATTAATTTCTTTGGTTAATAAATAATGATGGTTGGTCGTTGCGTTGAAGGACCAAGGTATCCTTTGGTTCACATGTTACTTACCTTTGATGGGGATATGTGCATCGTAGAGCTCCAAAACTTGATGAATAAATTAAAAGCACAGGGCTTTCACAATCACTTTGCATCACTAGGTTTGATTTGAAGGTTGAATTAAATTAATAATAAGTGGTGTGAGACAAATCCTTCTATGCCATTAATGAAGATTGAAGTTGTAAAGAGTACTCTCTTGTACACAAATTCAGCCCGTAGATAGTTGCTGAGTTGAGGAGTGCTATCAACCCCAAATTTTATCTGGAGATAGTGAATTCATAAAATTGTTCAGATAATTGATAGGGCCATATCTCTGGCCTTCATAGAGCTAGGGCATGCATATGGTTGATCACCAATCAGTGTCATAATAATTTGACAAAAGAAAGTATACTTTTGGTTTTATATCATTTTATTGCTTGCAATTTGGCGTCAATCATAAGTGCACGATCTCCTTTGGTTGCAGTTTATGGATAAGATGTGTGTGTAAACTAGAAACACTTAAAATTTAGGATTAATTTTTAAGAAAAGATAATGTTTGGATTTGATAAAGTGGAATGCAAAACACCGGCCATCTTAACTTGTGTGAAATTTGACTTTAATTTATTTGTGATTTAATTATTTTTTATTAAACTTTAAAAACATGTTTAAGTTTATTAATTATTAAAATATTTAATAAAAATTCCATGTCAAAATGTGTGTGGGTGTCATTGCTAATCTCCATTACTTCTTGGCAAGGTTAGCTCAAGTCATATTTCTGATGAACAAAAAAAAAATTAATTATATACCTCACCAAATGATTAGTTTAAGTAACTTAAAATTACTAAATTTAATGAATAAGAAACAGAATAGTTGAGACTGATATTATAACAGAAAAAAAGACTTTAAATTAATTTTAATGAAGATAGAGAAATAACTAAATTAAGTAAATTTTAATTATCATATCATGTATTAAAATATGTAATATGTAATTTATTTATTAATTTTTAAATAAAAATAGGTACTTTTTCCCTAAACATTTTTATTTCATGTTAATTTTTATTTTTATTCATTGAGTAAATCATATATATTATCTATTATTACAATTTTTAATAATTTTTTAAACATTAGTATTAATAAATAGATATAGTAATGAAGTTTTATTCTCATGTTCATAAAAAAATGACAAATATTCGAATGAGTAAAAGTGTAAATTACTAATACGGCAATAAATTTAATTTATTTTAGATTCAATAAAGTGTGTCAAACTTTATAGTATTTTTTTATTACTAATAAATAGATATAGTAATGAAGTTTTTTTTTTTTTGTTTATCTAAAACAATATACAAAATTAGTTAGCTTACACATAAAGTGTGTGGCTTTTAACAAGTTAATATTGAATCAATAATTCATTTATAGTTTGACTCACGTATTCCACACATCTCATTTTTCTAGGTGAATATTCCACACGTCTCATAGTTCCTAACTTGTGAGATGGTTTGCTGTTGGAATAATATATTTTGAATCCAAATTCCTCTCATTTGGAGTTTGTAAATTGTTTTTGTTTTAATTTTAATTAATAAATTAAACTAGCTCTCTCGAAAACAAAAATTGAGCTGTAACATCTCATCCACAATGACATGAAAACTTTGGGCTAGATCATTTAAAGAAAGAAACAAAATGAAAAGTGGATTTTAGAACAGATTACAAATAATAATCACCCGGCTGCTGTATGAATTTATTTATATAAACTATGTTACTTTTAGCATAGCTTGGCAAGCAATGAGCACGGTTGAAAGTGCTTTCTACGTCAAACAACTTCTATTTATATTATTGTTAGAATTTAAAACAACATTTACAAGGTAGGGTACAATGCATGCATGTTCTATGATTCGCGATTTGTTTTACTTTTTGTTTTGTGTTCTCCATTATTGGGTTTTGCAGAGCCACTATCTGCACATTACACCGGCTGAATTTAGACACGTTTCAGTTTTAACATTGAAGGCTTTAAAATTTCACATCAAAGTTTCAAATCTTTCACCAAATTGTGAACTGATCAAAATTACTGGCCAGAATTAATTAACTAATCTGCCCAAAAAATAAAAATGAAAAAGTTATTGTCCCTTTCGGAATGATTGTGATTTGTGAAGTTTAAATTTTGAAATTTTAAAAATTAAAATTATTTTTATATAGTTTTTAATTTTATAATTTCAATGTTTAAATTTTAATATTAAATATTAGATTCAAATCACAAATCATTTATTACTTCTTAATTTAAACTTAGGGCATGTTTGGTAAACCTATCTCAAAATTTAGCTGGCAGCTAAAATTTAAAAAAATTAATTTATTAAATTAAAAGTATTTGATAAAAACTAGTTGTTGAAGTAGATAAAAAATATACAATGAAAAAAAAATAATAAAATCATGATTTATTTTAAAAAATATAACAAGGAAAATGAATAAATACATCACAGGTAAAAGTGAAAGAAAATATAAAAAGTTAGAAACTAACGTTTTAAAAAATATTCTTAAAAATAACATTTTAAGAAACACAAATTATTGAGAAACTACTAAAAAAGAGTTTTTTCAACTAGTAAAAAAAATTAAAAACCAACTAAAATGTCTTGTCAAATATAACTTTATTCAATAATAAAGTAAGAGTGATGGAAAGGCGACAACAACATCAACACTAAACTTGAGAGTTGTAATAATAAAAGTAATGATAATAACAATAGGGATGTGACAACAATTAGTAACAATAATATTTATTATGGTTGAAATAATGATAATATTTTTAGTGGTAAAAGTCAGAATGATAACGATATTGACAATGATAACAATAATAAGTGTGATGAACATGATAGTGGTGATAATTGAAGATTATTGTTGTAATAACAAATAGTGTTTGTAGTAATGTTGATAATAGATCATTCTAATAATGATAATGATGGTAATAGTGGTAGTTATTGTGTATTTTAAAAGTAAGTGATTAGAAAATATAAAAAAATATACTACTTTTTTCTCATATCTTTAGTGTTAGAAACAGAGGGAAGATAGAGCTAAAAAATAGGGATATATGAAATATATTATTGAGAAGTTATATCAATTACAACATGTATTGAATCTATTTATAGGCAACAGTAACTATACCTATTTACAAGGTTAACCAGTAAACCTCTTGATTACAGACTAGAGGTATTGAATTACCTTTTTAACACCTCACAGGAATCTTGGCTAAATCTATGGCAGATTTACTGTCAATTTGTAGCTCAATCTTCTTAAAACTGTCACACTTCAACTCAACTAGTAAGGACAATAGTCAGAGACCTTGACACGATGCATTGCAGACAACTACATACTCAGCCTCACAGGTTGACAAAACAATAACATCTTGTTTTCTTGAGCTCCAGGATATTGGAGCACCCGATAACAAGAACACAAAACCAGAAGTGCTTCTTCTATCTACTTTATCTCCACACCAGTCTGAGTCTGTATAACCCACGAGATGTATATCACCCTTCTCTTTCTAATTTGGAAATAAAATACCACAGTTTTATGTCCCCTTTAGGTACCTCATGATCCTCTTGGCTGCTACTACATGAGATTGCTTTGGACGAGTCGTAAATCTGCTAATCACTCCAACACCATAAGAAATCTATGGTCTATTGTGACAAATGAACCTCAAACACCCAACAATTTTTCTATACAAAGTTGCATCTACATTCTGTTCATTTTTTGAGTTGTCAATCTTCAAATTGGGCTCTACTGGAACTGCTACTGAGTTGCAGTTTTGCATGTGAAACCTCTTCAAAGTTTCAGTGATGTATTTCCTCTGATGCATTATAATGCCTCTGTTAGTCTTCATGAACTCAATTCCCAGGAAGTAAGAAAGTTCTCCAAGGTCAGTCATATCAAATTCTGACCCTAGTTGTGTCTTCAAGTTCTTAATTTCCCCCATGTTGCTTCCTGTAATTACCAAGTCATCTACATAAAGGCATAGAAGCAGAGCTTCATCATTCTTGAGAAATTTCACATAGGCACCATGCTCTACAATGCATTTCTTGAATCCACTGTCAGTTAGGAATGAGTTAATTCTCTTATTCCATGCTCTAGGTGCTTGTTTAAGCCCATAGAGTGCTTTCTTCAACTTCAGCACTTTATCTTCTTGTCCTGTAGTCTCAAATCCAGGAGGTTGTTGTACATATACTTCTTCTTCTAGGGGTCCATTTAGGAAGGCAGACTTTACATCCATTTGTCATAGTTTCCACCCTTTCCAACTTGCCAAAGCAACTATCAACCTCACAGTCTCAAACCTAGCCACTAGTGCAAGGACTTCTTTGTAATCATAGCTTTCTTTCTGTATAAAGCCCTTTGCCACTAGCCTGACTTTGTGTTTAGCAATACTCCCATCTGGTTTGAGCTTGTTCTTGAAAACCCATTTGATCTTTATAGCTATTTTTCCATTTGGTAGACTAGCCAACTCCCATGTCTTGTTCCTCTCTATGGCTTTCAACTCTTCTCTCATAGCTTCTAACCATACATCCTTTTTAATTGCTTCTTGGAAGGTGACAGGTTCTGCTTCTCACATTAGTGCTAAATGAACCAATTCGCCATTATCATCTATTGCACTATCAGGAAACATCTCATAGTCTTCTAGTCTTATTGGCAAGCTTCTAGTCCTTATGGATCTTCTTCCCTCTACTTCTTGAACTGCACCTATAGGTTAGCTTGAACTTCACCTGTAACATTATCAGGTTCTGGTTCACTCAATGTTTCTGTGTTGATCTGCATCATTGGCTTCTTGCTTAGATCATGCTTGTCCTTCATCCATGTGTTCAGCTCATCAAATTACACATCCCTACTGAAAAGTATTTGATTCGTTCTTGGATTTAAGAGTTTGTATGACTCTGTAGGATTGTAGCCAACAAAGATCATGTGTTCACTCTTGTCATCCAATTTTTCCTTGTTTGATCAGGAATATGTCTATAGCATGTTGAGCCAAAAACTCTCATATGCTTCACAGACGGTGTTTTCCCTGACCATACAACTTCTGGTACTTGATTTTTAAGTTGTTGTGTGGGGCACCTATTCAGTACATATGTTGCTATGACAACTGCTTCTCCCCATAGGGCTTTAGGTAGGTTCTTTCCTCTCAACATGCTCCTTACCATGTTCATGATGGTCCTGTTTCTTCTCTCAACCACACCATTGTGTTGTGGTGTGTAGGGGGCTGTTACTTCATGTAGGATGCCTTTGTCTGTGCAAAAGGCTTCAATTTCTCTAGAGTTGAACTCTCCTCCTCTATCTGTTCTAAGGATCTTCAACTTCTTTCCTGATTGTTTTTCAGTCATGGCTGTGAATTTCTTCAGGTTCTCAAATACTTCACTCTTAACCTTGAGTAAGTATGTCCATATTTTCCTGCTAAATTCATCAACAAAAGACACAAAGAACCTATTCCCACCTAGAAAGGGAACCTCAAATGGTCCACAAACATCAGAGTACACTACATGTAGTAAATCATTGGCTTTAGTGGGTGTGTAGTTGCTAAAGGATGCTCTTGTTTGTTTACTAATCATGCAATGGTCATAAACAAATTTGGGGATTTTAACTTCTGGCAAACCAGTCACCATATCTTTTGCATGTAGAAGGTTTAAATCTTTGAAATTGAGATGTCCATACCTCATGTGCCAAAGCCAAGACTCATCTGATTTGGTTTCTGCATTTAGGCACTGAGAATCAAATGCCCCTAGCTTCACTTGGAAGGTCCTGTTCTCTGAGATTTTGGCCTTCAGTATTTTCTTCTGCATTCTGTCAAAGATCTCCATTGTGCCATAATGGAGGTTCATGCTGAATCCTTTCTCCATAATTGACCAATGCTTAACAGATTGTTCTTCATTGTGGGAACATACAAAACCTTTGTTATCAAGGCTTGGCCTCCATCTTTCCTTTGGATAAACACATCACCAGTTCCTTCTGCTTCAATGACTCTATTGTCTCTGAATTTGACCTTGCTTCTCTTCTTCATATCAAAAGTCACCAGTCACTCTTTATGTCCAGTCATATGATTGGAGCATCCTGAGTCAAGATACCAAATATCATTGTTTCCAGCCTTTGTATTTGTTGTCATCATCAATAACAAGGTGTTGTCTTCTACATCAGCATCTTCACCTTTTGCCAAGTTTGCTTTAGGATCTTGTCTCCCCTTGGACTGATTCTGAGTTGGTTCCTGACATTCTGCAGAGAAATGCCCAATTTTACCACAATTGAAGCATTTAAGCCTCTTTCTATCAAATCTTTTCTTTCCTCCTCTATACTGCCTGTACCTTCCTCTACCATTGGACGATTCAGGTTGTTTTGAGTCATGTTTCTCATGTTCTTGCTGTTGAGGAGCCTTTCCAGCATTTGATCTTGGATCTCTACCCCTACCTCGTGTTTTGTTCTAGCTTCTACCACTGCTTCCTCCTCTTTTGTGAGTTTGTACTTGCAACACTTGATCTGTGTGCCTCTCAGTGGTTCTTTCATTAAGTCGTTGCTCATGGGCTTCAAGGGATCCTTGAAGTTCTTTGATCTTCAGAGACTTTATCTTTCAGAATTCCTCCATCACTACAACGTGGTAGAAATTTCACGATATTGCAAATTTTGCGATATTTTTTCAACAATCGTTGATTCTGTTATCGTTTCGCCACATAATTTCATCGAATTCGTCAGCTTAATAATTTGATTGAAGAAATTTGCAATCTTTTTTGTATCCTTCATTTGCATTAGCTCGTACTAGCTCATCATGGTTTGCAACCTTGCTTTCTTCATTTGATTTGCACCGACATTTCCCTTTTGCAGAATGTTCCATGCTTTTTTGGAAGTTGCAGCTCCTACAATCTTCTCAAAATCGGGAATATCCACACACTGGTGAAGAAGACACATTGTCTTGCAGTCTCTCTTCTTGTTCTCCTTGTGGATAGCTTTCCGCGCCTCTGTGGCCCCTTCAGGAAGGCTTGGGTAGCCATCTTCCACGATGCCCATGACATCTTGATAGCCGAGGATCACCTTCATCTGGATGCACCATCTTTCCCAATTCTTGCCATCGAGGATGGGGAAGACAGTGTACTAAAGGGAGGGTCTAACTTAATTTCTCGTGTTTATTTTTCTAATGCTTGATTTTAAAAGTTTCTTTTTCACTCCCTATTGAACTTTATATTTTGAGATTTAATTTATTTATTTTTTTGTTTATTTTAAATATTTTATTTATTTTTATTGCTTATAATTAGTACTTGTGGAGTTAAAAATTTTCTTTTTAACTGTCCATTTTTTCTCCCTCCCAAGGACTAATTATTAACAATAAAAACAAATGATAGATTAAAAATAGACAAAAAAAATTTAGAGGAAATTGAAATTTGACGGGAATTAAAAATTTATTTAACCTAAAAATAAGCATAACATTACTTACATTTCCTTAAAAAAATTACTTATATAAGTAATTGTGCTTGTATAGGAAATGACACATTAAATGTTCTAATGATAATTTTTATTAATCAACAGTCTTATTTTTAAACAACTCGTAATATATAAGCAATTACATGTCTTGTAGGTGCTCTTAGATGTTTAAAATTAATGCATATAGATTAAAATTATTAAATAAAATTTACTATTATATTTAAACTAAAATACTTATTAAATATCTTGATCCTGAAAGTCTAATTCAACCTCAAAAATTAGTTTAAGGAGTGAGAGTTTTCCCTCATTTATATATTCTAATGTGAAATTACTTTTAACCGATGTGGAAGTTGAATTATTTCCAACAATATTAATTGTTTTTAAGATAAAAAAGGACTAACATATCTAAACAAATGAGAATGAAGTAGTAATAGCCTTTTTATTTTCAAACTTGAGTTGAAAGTCAAAATTAAATTAAAAGCTAATTTAATTCTATTTTAATTATGTTGAACGTATTTTGTTTTAATTTTTACATTTAAAAATAAAATTCCATCGTATAGTGTGTAAAGTTTGAAATCTAAGAACATGCACATCCTCAAAGTCAAAGTAAAGTAAAATATTGTTCTGTCATGACATTTTCTGTGACTATATTTAATGTATTTCCACATCACACTTTAGTTTATAGTCTTGTTTGTTGTAGTTTTCCAAGTCAACTAATTAACTTCACCTAGGTAAGTCAAGTCCCATTTTGGAATTTGCAGGCGAAAAAATATCCAACCATAAGCAAGGAATAGTTATATCAGTGACAAATATCTTATAGTCTAATTTTCTGTTACCAAAATACTTTAATTGAAATAAGAAAATATTTTTTTTTAGGTTATAGACTACGAGTGTCCTTTGACTTATTGTGTTAGAGATTTATTCCGTTCTTAATGGGTGTGTGATTATCTCTTTTCTAAATTTTTTTTACACAGTAATCAAAATATAAATTCTCTTATTAACTTGATCATTTTTATTTTATATGAGTATAACTGAATCTTACATCATTATACTAATCCTTTGGATTTAAGAAAATATATTGAATATATAATTCAAAAACCATATATAAAAATAATATTTACTAATAAAGAAAATACTGTAAATTAAAGTTGTCTTTATTGATATAACTTTTATCAATCAAAATTTAAAGTGTTAACATATACAATATGGATCTAAAGTATAACGATAGTATTTTTCTGTTAAAAAGTTATTAATGTGTAAATTATTTATTTATTTTATTAATGATTGATTTTTACTTAAAAAATATGACTAATCTAATATTTAGTGTATCGAATAATGTATTGAGGACATATATACTTTAGATTTGTCGCATGGTTTTTGTAGAAATTGAACCCAGTCAGCTATGAATTAATTGAAAAACAATTATTATTCAGAGTCACGATGTTAACATACATTAGATTAATTAATAGTAATTTTATTAACCAATAAAAGCAAATTAAAGGTCACGATCACAGCCAACCCAGGTGGTTGGAATTATTGAGGGGAAAAAAGATCGAAATTCGAAATGAAGCTTTCAAAGAGACACGGCCAAGTGCAACTCACATCCCACCACAAGTGCCAACATTTTGATAAAGAGTAGTAATGATATTATATTTTCTTATAAATATTTTTTTATTATTTTATAAATAAAATACTAAACAATTTTTTTAATATTTTAAAAATATAAATGCATACAGAATTTGATATGTAAAAAAGTAAAATAATAATAATAATAAAATTGGAAAATTTAGAATTATTCTTTAGTAAAAAATTAACCATCTTCTGTATATTTTAAGTATTTAATGACACAAACAATCACCAAGAGTGAGGCTACCTCTGTTTCCTCCCCCACTTTTTCCCCTTAACAGTGCTGGCAGCTGCATGTATAGTCAAGAAAAAAATTTTTTTTTGACATAATTTAATTGAATTTAATATATAGTGATGATTGAATGAGATTTCACCAGAAAAAAAAAATTGATTGAATGAGACAAAATAATGGAAATTATTCATCCAACTAAAAAATAACAAACATATAAGCCATATTAAGAAAAAGAAATTGAATATTTTTGTTTTCTATTCTTTTCCTTTCTTTTCATCAACTGATCAAGTTGTGGTTTTCCCTAGGATGTAATCTTAGGTTCCAATTATTGGCTCCCTTTTGAATTAAAAAATAAGGGAAACAAACGTGGCATGTTTTGCATTAGGACGATCTTTTTCACTTAATTATTGATAGCATAATCTCTATATATATGTCATAGACGCAAATGCAATAAACAACACATGCACATATCTGTCAAATGGTCCAAGCATTCAACCACCCAAACTTAGATTAGGAAAAGAATTTAGGGGTCTTTTCTTGCATCATGGATTTTAGAAACGGAAGCAAAA
This sequence comes from Glycine soja, assembly GCF_004193775.1. NCBI lineage: Eukaryota > Viridiplantae > Streptophyta > Magnoliopsida > Fabales > Fabaceae > Glycine > Glycine soja. The sequence continues at coordinate 15,855,229 of NC_041008.1, read as the reverse complement.
TAATATAATTTTGCTTTGAAACTGGGCATAGAGTCAAGATAGGCATGCAGAGTTACTTCAACTGCACTCAGAAGATCACACTAAAATAATCTCGGAGTTATTTAAATAAATCATATCATCTTGCTTTAATTTAATTGCTCATTTTGTACTTCCTAGATCAACAGAGGAATTTTGGATTTCGTTCCTATTTCTTTGGTGTGCTTATCAATTGTACGAATTGGTGTCTTAAATTAGGCACATCCAGTAATAAATACAAGTTTTTTTTTTTATCATTAATGAAATCTTTAGCTTATAAAAAATTTTAATTCCTTATATTTGATATTTCTCCACTGAAGTTCCATTGCTCGGAGTGCATAAGCAAAGAACATTTCTGATAATTTTCTTTAAAAATCTGTTACACGTGAAGCGGTACTTCCCTAGCCCCTCCACCATCAACTAATTTTTTTTGGATTATTATGCAATAAAGGATTCGGAAATATTGATAAAATTAAATAATGCGTTCATATTGGATAATTACTACAATTTTTTTTAATTATTATTACTATTATTATGGCTTTTGTATAGGTGTCTACGTTTGGGCACTGCATTGTGGGGCTTGCTGCATAGATCATGGATGCTCAAATTCTAATCATTTTATTATATACAAATTAGATTACGTAAAATCATTGGATCTTGGTGTATTATTTTAATATATATCACTAATAAGACAGAGATGATAATTCGTAATTTGTGCTACTCCAACTCCATTAGCCCCCACATGAAAACGAACAAAGTGAAATAAATGGGACTATTTGGATCTTCTAATCTTCTAAAGAGAGAAATCAATGTAATCCAGTTTCATGGATTTCTATAATTCAGCATTAATAATGAGTCTTGCTTTGTTATTATTGAGAAAAAAAATTATACATATTAAACGTTATAACTCAATATTTAAATTTTCTACATTGCATAGTTTTTATTTTAAAAATAATCCAACGCTTGATTGCAAAAACGAATTTTATATATCCAAAATTAGGAGCTAAACTGAGAAACAGCTGTATGTCTTGAATTCTCATATGATTGTACTTCCCCTCCATAGAGATTGGATATTTTCATTTTCCTTTACTAGGTGAGGTACTTCATCCTTCACCTTATTAGGTGACAGTGATACAAGAAGTGAAGGGGAACAGGGTAGGGGAGTAATTCAAGAGATATGAGGTGTCAAAGTTAGTGAGTTATATCCAATGAATCATCAAGATATTATTTATTATATGAATAAGCATGAGATGATATGAGCAATATATACTATCATAATTAAAGCACATCATGTGAGAGAGTTTATGTACTAATAATGTACCTCAACTAGAAAAAGAAAAAGACAATTTCTTTTCGAAGGAGTAATATTCATTTACATAAATTAAACTTTTAATTACCGCCAAGTGTAAAGATTAATCAACATGAAATTGTTTTAGTTTAGACAATAATTTTGAGTTAAAACATAAATATGTAAAGAGAAAATAGAAAAGGAAGAAAGTGCAAAAGGGAATGAAAAGATTTAGCTACATTAAAAAAAGACAAGTAATGCATATATGTATAAAAGAGACGAAGAGAAAATATAAAGACAATAAATAATAACACTAAACTACTTCTATAAATAAGTGAAATAACAAAAAATATATATTATTTAACACCTGTAATTTTTATTAAAAAATTAAACTATTAATTACAACTGTGAATGTCATAAAAAAGACACCGAAGTCGTCTCTATTTGCGGTGGTGTGAATCACAGAGAAAGATAAAAAGAGTATATAAAAAACATATTTAGACACATGAATCACGGCCATCACTATGTATTTAGGGGCTAAACAAATTAAAACATTTACCGACCAAACACATATTTAAATATCTACATGTGGTCACAAAGTCTAGGATATAAAAATAGACAAATCTGGTGATCAATTATTCGGTCCCTTCTAGTACATCATCATGTGCATGAGAAAAAATACAGAGGATCTTCTTCATTAATCAGAACTCGAACCGTAACTTTTGTCCTTAGTATAAAAGGACACTGATCAAAGTAGTGCTTCTATTAGCTGTAAGCTGCTTGTTAATATTTTAGAGTAACTTACGTGCATCAAGCACCCAGAAGAATCCAGATTAATGGTCTTATATAACTTGTACAGTAATCTTTCCCTTTTAACCTAAATGCCCCAAAATATCTTCCCTGTACTGAATCTATATCAAGAAAAAAAAATATTTAAATTAGAAATATAGTTATCTTTTAACAAGGTTCATTCAAATTCACCACCCCAAATTTATAAGGGTATATTAATATTTTATTGATGTTTAAAATTGAGCTGTATACAACTTTGGCTTTGTCCTTTCAACAACAACAAAAAACTTTGGATTTGTCCTATTGTGAGCACTCATTACCCTCAAGCTCTAGAAGATGTAATTTGGTAAAAGAGAGTCCAATACGCAAAAGGGTGCATGCCATTTTTGCTATTAATGATTGCAAATGATACATGATTTTGGTTAAGATTGTTATTATTAATTATAAGATTGTTATTCTCCCTTGTCAAATAGGTGGCTGCTTCCAATGGCAGAGAAGTTACTTCCATAAGAGGGAGCAGTGCCTCAATAATGAAAAAATGAAGAGGTGTTGTGAGTGTGATATTGACCATGTGTTATGGCGCGGTACCACCAAAGCCAAGAAAATTTGTGGACAAAAGTTGAGATGATGCAAGATATAATTAACAAGCATCTTTTTCCATGCTTTATTGCGTGTACGTGCTTCATATCAGCCAAACAAAAGGTGAAAACATTTAAAGGAAGCGGTTTTATGCATATGATATTTGTTTTTTTATTGCAGTTATAGGAAGTTAATGAACATGAAATAATGGGAATTAAACGATTTTTTACTAAGAAAACTCATGGAATTTATATCTATTTTTTTTACCTTATTATGTGGCTTTTGATAAACAGAATAAATACAACTGACACTTTGAAATACTTTATCTATTTAAAAATAAATGCTAATTAAGATTTGGTATAATATTTAAAAACTATTAAATAGGAGCATTAATCTTATTATAACTAGTGCAAAATGGTAATTCGTGCCTTTTGAAAGTTAAAATAAAATGTTGTAGTAGATTATAATAGTTAAGAATAAAATAATTCAAAACAAAGATACACCAAATATGATTATTCTCTTTATAATAGTTATAGATTATTCTTCTTCATTGTAAAATATATTTCACTTAATAACGGTATTTAAAGATAGCTACAAAATTAAAATAATTAATATTGCTTAATTTTTAAACAACAAATTATTTTTAAAAAAAGTTTCGGATAACAATGATTTATATAGAGAGAAATTTATAATGCACTTGTATGTTAATTCAAGGTGTCATTTAACAGACCTATCTCACTCACTGTCCAATTAATGTTTTTTTTTTTTTTTATTGATTGACGGTTGTAGAAAAAAAGTAAATTAAAGCTTTAATAATAGGAGAGGTTGATTTCTCTATATGCGCGCACGTGCTATATGGAGGTATGTACATATTATATGTAGAAGAAAGTAAAATAATGGAAGAACAGTGTGTACACTCGTATGTACATATTAGATGTAGAAGAAGAAAAGTAAAATAATAAAAGAAGAATGATTGAGAAGAGATATTTTCAATTTCTTTTAAAAAATCTCTACTTTTCCTTTTGTTTCATTAGCAATAGATACATAGTTTTTAAGAATTTTATACATTCAATTAATTCTTAAAAAAATATTAACAAGTTTAAAATTCTTTTATCACAATTATGAAAATGTCAAATTTTCAATAAAAACTTTTTGGTGTACCAAGATTTTGTGTCAATCTTTAAATGGTATGATGTATTATTATTTGCTTTAAATTTTTAGAAAACAATTTACAAAATACTAAAGGAATTTATATTGAAATAATTAAAGACAAAAGTCAATTATTTTTTGAAAATGATATTTTAAAAACTCATTTTGCATATAAAAGGGCATTTTCAGCACAAATGTTACAAATGTCTCATTTACAAAACATCAGTAACAGTAAACAAAAGAAGAAGAAAAAAAAAACAGGCTGACGATATATATAACCCACTTTGCAGCGTGTATATATATAATGACCTCTCATATTTGAGTATAATTAATTTTAAAGTATATTAAAAAGTGATCCAACATTGCAAGGTAATGCAAGACACATTTTCCCCCCTTTTGCTTTCACCTTGAATTCCATCTTAATCAAAATAAGTTATATATTTAATATTTTAAAATAAGTTCAAGAGCTTAATTTTTTTTAAAGAAAAATAGACATTGACAAAATTTCACTTTCTTGAATTATCAGACTCTATTAAAATTATTTGAAATTCAGAAGAAAAAAGATCAAATATCTGAAAGTTAAAAATAAAAGTATTTTTCATATATTCAGGTCATTTTTTAATAAATTTATTTATGAACACTTATAGGAGAAAAAAATGAATTGAATTTTTTTATAAACTAAAATTAATACACTTAATTTTGATAGAAAATATTTTATTTAATTTTAAAAAAAAATAACATGCATAAATTAATTTATATTTATGAAAGAAATTTAGTTATTTTATTTTCTTATCTTACAAATATTTATAGGAAATTTTATCTACACGTCACCTTATACTTAAATGCTTTACACTTACCAGCCATGAGAAGGTATCCACATTTGATTGAGACGATAGGAAGGGTAAGTATAATTATCAAAGAACAAAAAAATTGCTATGAAATAATTAATAAATATTTTTATTAGTAATAGTACATGTCTAGTTTAGTTTATTTAAAAAATATAAATTAAGAAAAAATTTAAATAAATATTATTTTATATACAACCAAAATATACATTGGAATACAAAATATATAAATAATATAGTATCTAATTAAAAAATAAAATTTATTTATATTTTTTACATTTGACTCAAATATATAAATACACCTGCAATTCACTGAGTTTTCTCTAGTTGGATAATAAATTAATCTAATATTATAGCCATATAAGCCAATGGTGCACTTGTCCATCTATAAATACTCATCATTGCCTTAGCTTTTTTCCTCCCCCTCCTCCTTTCATCTTTCAATACAATATTGCTCTCTAAGCTTTGATTCTTCTTAATTCATACCCTTCCCACACTCATTCATTGTTGTGCGTCTGGTAAGCTAATGCCTCCAATTGTTCTCATACATATTTTTTTAGATCATTAAACTTTTCTGTTTCATTCTTCACTCATTGCCCACACAATCCTTCTAAACCATGGCTTCTTAATGATTCTACAAAACACCCATTATTACCATGAGTGCATGTATAAGGTTTTGCCTTTTGAATTCTCAAAATTCATTAAGCAATGAAAAAATGTTCGGAACTGAAAACCGTACCTCTGTTTTCGAGAACACTCCCCAATTTATTTGGTGATAATAATACATAGACACGTGTCCACTTCTTTTTTTCCTTTTTTTCCGAGGCCTAAAAAATATACGTTGTTATTAAGTCTTGTGATTTGGCTTGTATATTCCGTTGAATCCAGAAAGTTTGATAAATGAGTGATTGTGTGACTCCAAAAGTTTATGCACTTTGGAAAGGAATTTTCTGTCTCATAAACTCTGTTCAAAGGATTTTAATAATTTGTTTCTGGCTTAGACCATTCCATGATTGCTCTCCTTTCTTGGGGGTCCATTTTTTTTTTCTTAGTTTATAATTATAATAATTGAAGCTTTTGAACCCTCTCATGTTTCATTAAATTCTGTGCCCTCAAAGGGGTACTGTTGAACCATTTTTTTTAATCTATTTACTTGGCTGTGGATTGTCCACTCAGAATCTTTACAAAGCTTTATCTCCAATGGATTTGATTACCACTTTGATTGTCTTCCTTTATGATGCTTTAGCTTCTTTCAGTGCTAATCCGAGTTAACAAGACCAAATTTTAAAATTAAAAAAATGGAAAACCAGTGACATTTGTTGGTTGAGAATCACAATGAATTCCCATATAAATATTGATTGGTTCATGTGGTTATGCATCATAGTGCTCACTTCCTTTTGTTGTTGTGTCTTTTAAGGTTTTCTGCCTGAAATGGAGTACATGAACCAGAGACCAAAATATGATTGCCTTCTTTTTGGTGAGTCTTTCAGTGAGACATGGTCATTAATTAATTGCAAAATCTGAACCCTCTTCATTTGGGTGTGATAATGATTATAACTCATTAACTCTTATATTTGTGTTTCAGATTTAGATGATACTTTGTATCCACTAAGCACTGGTCTTGCAAAAGCATGTGGCCAAAACATTAAAGGTGAGTGTCTCTTTGCCAATAAAGTTCTTGGTAATGTGTTTATTGTTTTACTCTTTATTGGTGTTGCTGACACGAGTGGTACAATTGATCTAGACTATATGGCCGAAAAGCTTGGCATAGAGAAAAGCAAAATTGATGACTTGTCCAACCTCCTCTACAAGAACTATGGAACAACTATGGCTGGTTTAAGGGTACGATTTAATTTTTTTTTATCTTTTCATTTCTTTGCTCAAAATGGGAATTCATTGTTGAATTCAGAAATCTCTGATAGTTTATGCTTGTTTTGTTTCATTGTCAATTCAGGCAATTGGATATGACTTTGACTACGATGAATATCACAGGTACATGCCTTTTTTTTTTGCTTACTGTTTTTACCCTCATTTATTATTCTCATGTGTGTTTGTGATGAAATTGATTTTTGAAATTTGGCTATTACAGTTTTGTTCATGGGAGATTACCTTATGAGAATTTGAAACCAGACCCAGTTCTGAGGAACCTCTTGCTGAGCCTACCCTATAGGAGACTGGTAAGTTGTTTAAAATCAATAGAATTGAACAATGGTTGGAGAAGTGTGAAGAGATGGGGGAGAGGTTGCAAGTTGGAATTTCTAAACTGACATTTCTAACAAAACTAACATTTGTCGATAATAAAAAAAATATAATTGCACAAGATCCTACTACCTAGAAAAATTGAAAAAAATCTAATGAGACCTTATTTTGGTCTTTTATTTTCAGATCTTCACAAACTCAGACAAAGTCCATGCAGTTAAGGCACTAAGCAGGCTAGGATTAGAAGACTGCTTTGAAGGAATCATATGCTTTGAGACCCTTAATCCCATCCACAAAAGCACTGTCTCTGATGATGAAGATGACATTGAATTTGTGGGGGGTTCAGGCACAACCAATCCAACCACAAAAAAAGATGCTAGCAGCTTTCAAATCTTTGACATCATTGGCCATTTTGCTCAACCCAATCCCCACACAGTTTTGCCAAAGACACCAATTATTTGCAAACCATCAGAAAATGCCATTGAGTTGGCCCTCAAGATAGCCAACCTTAATCCACAAAGAACTGTAAGAAAAATCATCCTATTTTACTTACATTATTGATTTTGTTGCCTCATATTTTCTCATATTTTTGTTTGTTCCTATATGTGTCACTTTCAGTTGTTCTTTGAGGATAGTGTCCGCAACACACAAGCTGGAAAACGTGTGGGTCTTCACACTGTGCTGGTAAGTCATTGGTAGTTTTGTTCAGTAGTAGGAACACTGCCAAACGAATAATGAGGAATCCAAGAATTTTAAGGTGTGGAACTTCACACACATATAATTATGGGGGGTACCATGAGAAATTATCAGATAGCTAATTTTTATGTGATTTGTAATTAAGTTTTTTAATTTATGGGAGAAAAAATTAATAACACTTCATTATGTGTTATGTATAAAATAATTGTGATCAAAGGAGTACTAACAACACTCTCTAATACACACTCTATTATTAGTTTAAATTTATTAAAAAAAATTTACAAAATCAAGATAAAAATTTGTTAGTAAAAAAATGAGATATATCAAATTTTTGTGAATCTCAAGAAATTTTGATACGTAATAAAAAAATGTGTTGAAAAAAGTATCTTAAAGAATATGTTAACATTTCTTTTTGAGAATGTAATAACTTCTCAAGTAAAACACACAATATCCACATAACACATGTAGTATTATGAATAAAAAGAAAAAAAAAAATTGTGGGGATAGTTGCTCCCACAAGGCAATCCTTATTGCGTGCCAAACTTATATGAGCCTCTAATTTATTGATTACTACTTTTAGGTTGGAAAATCTCAGAGAATTAAAGGAGCAGATTATGCATTAGAAAGCATCCACAACCTTAGGGAGGCAGTGCCAGAACTATGGGAAGATGACATAAAATCAGAAGTTGCTTATCCTGGCAAGCTTGCTGTGGAGACATCTGTGACTGCTTAGATCATTGATGAACAAAAAAATAAAATAAAAAAAATAAGAAAAAGAGAGAGAAAGAGAGAAGTCCTTTGTGAATTTCCCGAGTTGGGATGTAGTAATTGTATGTAGTTGATGTAGATGCTTTGATCATATTACAATTATAATAAAATAATATGTGTAGTTGACGTAGATGCTTTGATAAGATAATAATAAAAAATTAATATAAAATATTAAATTCTCCATTTGGGCCTAGCGTTCATATATATATGTATATTTTTCCGTCGTCTCCATCAACTGAGGAAGATTTGCTTTGCATTAAAGCGCAAGAGAAAAAAAAAAAAAAAAAAAAAAATATATATATATATATATATATATATATATATATATATATATATATATATATATATATATATATATATATATATATATATATAAAGTGAATAGAAACTCGATTGTCATTTTATAATTAAGTCAATTATAATATAAAACAACTAATATTTTCAAAACAATGGAATTCAAGCCAACAATATGTTTGCGTTATTGATTAAAAGAGGATGTTTCTTACTCAGAAATTCGAAACCAACAATGAAATATGTTTGAGTTATCTTTAAGAAACTTAATAGTAATATTCAAATTTAATCAACTGAAGTAATAGACAAAAAATATTTAATTATAAAATTTAGGTTTAAATATAATTTTTATCATTCTATTTTATTCAATTTACAATTTCTGTCTCTCTATTTTAAAATAGAAATATTTGGGTTTCCTATTTTTAAAATTTACAATTTTGATTCATTCATTGTATATTTTATTTTTTTATTAATATTTTGGTAAATCATTAAAATGTAAGAAATAAAAGTAAAAAAAATTGAGAATTAAATCAAAATTATGAATTTTTTTAAAATAAAAGGATTAAATATCTCTATTTTGAAATAGGGAGATAAAAATTACAGATTTGATAAAATAGAAAGATTAAAGTTTTATTTAAGTCTAACATTTATATATAATATATAATAAATAATTGAAGGTAAAGGTGAATGTGAAAATGGGAATTGCATATAGCATTAACCTGAGAAAAACTTCCCTTGATATAATTGTAATATGTTCCACTCCTTTCAATTATTTGCCATCATAAGTTTTTGAAATTCACTCCGATGATCCGATCCAATGCAAGAATTAGTTAAGAGCTAATCATATTTCATGAATTGTCTCACAGTTGTTTTTATCAATTATTGGTACCAATCATAATTAGAAGACGGTGAAATGGTCAACATGTTGGAAATTCTTGCCACACGCTATTAAAATAAAACAAATCACTAAGTAGGCTAACGTGTTTTAAATGCTTAACATACCTCAAATAATTAAGAGATGGTTCATACGCAAGTTGCTTATAACATTATACTCTTAAATCAAATCCATCATGCATTATTATTTATAATTAGGTCACGAAATCAATGGCCTACTGTCTACTACTGCCTCACCAGTCTTAACTTTAAAATAAAATAAAAAAATGTTTATTAACTAGGTAGTTAAAGTGCCAACATATTAGTTCTGATAGAGAAGATAAGTTTTTCTTTAACAAATTACAGTAACACTCCAAGAGCTTTTATCAAATTATATATAATTCTATTCCTTTTGATTTTGTTACACTAACACTCTTTTATATGTTTGAAAACACTGCATTAACATCATTTTGTTAAAAAAAATCATTTTATTTCAATGACTTGACTATGTGATACTAATTCCCATTTTTTTCTTCTTTCAAAATGATTTAATTCTTCTTGCATAATCATTACCCAAATTTTGTCACTTATAGCTTCATTTACATCCCAAACCCATTGACAACAACAACAAAGATTCAAAACACCTCTCCCCCAAACCCATAAACCCCTCACAAATTCCAAAAAATAGAAACAGGGGTGCTCGATCTTCACGAGGCAAGGAACGTGGTTATCCTCCCATGTGGGTGGTTTAAAAAACACTTCTGGTGGTGTTAATAATAGTTTCCCTATACTGGCAACAAGAACTCAAAGCCCAGTTCCGTTGCTAATTTCGAGCGCACACCCTTCCGGCTCAAGCTTTATCACTAACTGATTTTCTCCACTAATTGGGCCTCGACACTAAGTTTTTTTAAATTTCAATTGCCAACATCTATATATGATAGTTGAGATTTATATTTTTATATCATCATTTTTAAAAAAAATATTTTTCATTATAATTTTAAATGTTTTATTTTAAAATTTATTCAATTTTTTTGTTAATTTAATTTTTCTCTATATTTTAGAAATAAAGAAAAGAAGGATTTGTACGTGCAACGTTGGGTAGAAAACTTGTATTATCCAATTGGCAACGATGGCGTACGTATATCGCGTGCATATAATTTTTGCTGATTAATTAATGTATAAAGGCAAAAGAGTTTTTCCCTTTTAAACATGTTCTTTAAAGAATAGACTAATTAAAGGCAAATATTTAGAATATTATAGGGCCACTAAGAAACTCTAGCTATGTTCATATATCAAAGCAATTAGCCATGCTTGAGTTGTCGATTTCATGCACTTTACTTACGAATATTGCAAAGAATTGATACCTTTTGTCAAAAGAATAATGTTATTGATGATGGTAACTCCAAGAGTTTGTCGAGTAGAGCAAGATAATGTCTTGCATATTATAAGTTGTAGGTTTAAGTTTTCATTTGTATCCTTAGGGTAAGGTAATTAAATGCATCTTTTTTTGCAAGTGCTCTTTAGAGATTTTTTCTGCCTTAGACACACCATCCTATCCCCTTAAAACTGTAACTACCAAAAAAAATAAAGAATAACGTTGTTTATGCTTCACATTTTCATAATGTTTGACAACTCTTTCTTTTTTTCTATCATTCATTGTATCATTAATATTCTATTGTAGGTACTTTTTTTCTCTCTCTCTTTATTAAACAAATTGCTTTGAGAATATATATGAAATAGAAATAACATTCTAAAAACATATTTACTTCTTAAAAGTAAATAGTAAATATATTAAAAAGTAGTCACTATAAATATATTTTATCTTCTTTTAGTTTTTCAAAATATTTTTCAATGTTAAAAATATATTAATTTTTTAAAAAATTATAAAAGTAATTTTTTCACTACTGATAACATGATAAACATTGAAGTATCTCTGTAATTTTTTAAAGAGAAAATAATTTATGCATCAAACAGTAAAGTATTTTTATATTATTATCTAATAACAAATTATTATAATTATGTGTATTAAGTATTATAATAATTACATATTAAATCATATTTAGGATGATTTATGGTTAATTGAGAGTTTTATTTACAACATATAAAAATTAAACTCTTATTTATTTTAGTGTATGATTAAATTAATAGAATTTATTACTACTGGGAACCTCCTCGACTAGATTGATCCTAGTGAGTTATTAAACTCTTATTTTAAAGTGTAACATGTGATATGACATGTTTTAATAAATAATATTATTATATGGTACGGTAAAAAAACATTATTATATGGTAATCAAGACCATACTAAATTTTTAAAATTTGTAAACATCAAATAACCAGGGGACAAAAATTACATTAATTACTATATCTACAATGATTATATATATATATATATATATATATATATATAAGCTTTGCCTCAATTTAAAGTAAATAATGCTCTCAATTACATATGAAATTAAGAGTACGTATATATATTCTAAGAGTATTTTTAACGGAGGTATCTTTATGGGTATTTTATTCAAAGGTACACTATCTTAATTTTTTTCCTTATTAGAGCAAGCCTACATGGCACAAAATGTTTCTTACTAATAAATTTCGTATGTTTATAGGATATAATTGCTTACAAATAAAATAATTATTTTATTATAAAATAAAACCAACATACTATTATTTTAATTTGAAACAAAATTAAATGCCAATAAAAAAAATTACAGAAGTACGAGTTGTTTAAATTTTTCACTGTTGAAATAAATCTATATATGAATTGTTTAAATATATAATATTATGGCATTGTGGGAATACTTAAATTGTTTGGATAAAAGATAATGTGTCCAAAATGGATTCCTTAACTTAATAATATTAGAGATGTTCTAATGTTCTTTAGTTGGAGACAAATCTAAGATCTTAGGAGAACAATCTATTTTAAAAATAAAATTTAGTAATTATTATCATGAAAGGAAGGAAAAATTAGGGATATCTAACAAGTTTAAATATAAAAAAATAGGAAGGAATATATATATATATATATTTATAAAAAGTGTGGATGAACCACTGAGTTGGAGGAACTTTTTCTTTTAAAATCATTAGGCACAGATTTTGCCAAAGGATTATGATCATATGCCCTCGCAATGGAAACAACCATCTCTAGCTCCAGCCCCTGCTTCTGGTAGAAGGACAAGGCCACAGCCAAACACACCACTGCAGTGGCAGCCACTGGCTTTACCATGCCCTTCAGGAACTCCATCATCCATGACCAATCCGTGCCAACTAAAGGGACCACTAATTCATGCTGCAATGTGTGGTTCAGAGTTAGCATATTGGTTTTAAAGAAGAAATTAGATTCCATGATACGCTAGCTAGCTGGGGAGTGGAGGGGAGAGTAAACGTTGCTTTAATCACAGCATCAACATGCATCTATGTATATGTGGAAGGGCAAAGTCAGAAACGACCTTCCCCAGAATGTGTGTCACCACGTGGAGTCACTAACCTTTGCCTCTGGCGTGACACAGCAACAGATTCATTCAGCACTATTTTGGCACTTTCTTATTTTACTTATCATTTTTTTAACTATCAAATTTCATTTCTTCTTCAGCAAAGAAAAATAGAAAACTCTTGGGTCAATCCATTTGAAAGGTCGTGTATGGCGTGTATTCTGTTAACGTTTCATAACTGTCCAAAAGAAAGGTTAACTTTTCATGCAATTTACTTGCAGATGTAGCAAAGAACCGGGTCCCTTAACGAACACAAGCCCTCAAAGTTTTTAACTTTAGGCAAAGAAAAATTCTCTGAGATTAATTTAAAGCTACACTTCAGCTCAGATTGTACAATAAGTGAATCAGCTCACAAGCAATCCAAGTTGAGCCCACAACAACAATTATATATATTGCAACTAGAAGTCAGTCTCTATATATTGAACATGATTCATTCAGTATATTAGCATATATCATTGTTTGTGTGAGTGTGCATAACTTATAGAATAGTGGCACATGAACACTTCATCACTCTAAACATCACATTAGCACTAATTCTTTCTTTCGATTGAGTTTATTAATGGTTCTGCACTGTTAGTATAAGAAAATTTATACGACCAACCAATCAGAAATCGTTATTATTGGTATAACTTTTATAATGATTTCAGATTGAATGAACAGAGAAAATTTCTGTGGGTGTATAACTTTTTTTTTTAATCTTCTATCATATTATATTACTTATTATATTTTTTTCTCTGATATTTTCAGGTACAACTAGAGTGAAGTGTTCACCAATCGTTATTCCAACTTACATAGACACATATTGAGAAATCAATTAATGTCTGAGAAGGAAATGGAAGCGAGTAATAAAGAAATGATTACTTTCAGCGATGAAATAGTGAAAGCACAAAAAGAAGCTGCAGCAAAAGAGTGGGAATGTTTCGTGGACATCTTCAGGAGGAATGACAGGAAGGAGGAGTTGTTGTTTGAGCCTTTGGACTTGGTGAAGAACACTGCCATTCATGTGCTAGCTCGCTCAGGAAACAAGCAATGCCTCAAAGAGTTACTCCAAATGCTACCAAAAACAAAGCAGTTAGAAGCCTTGAGGAAGCCAAATTATGAAGAGAACACACCTCTTCACGAGGCCGTGTTGTTCCACGATGATCCAAAGATGGTGGATCTCATCATGGGTTTCATGCCATCGCAACGCGACAAAGACGCGCTTCTGGAGATGAAGAATAATCAGAATGAAACCGTGGCTTTTAGGGCTGCTAGGTATGGGAGGCTAAGTGTGATAAAGTATTTGCATGGCAAGCTGCAGCCCAGAGGCCTCCAGTCTTCTAAGCATTTTCAACCCAATATATATGGCGGAAGGGAGCGTCCCATTCTTCACACTTGTGTGCTCAATTTTAGTTTTGGTAACTTTTTTCTCATTTTTTTTATAAGAATTAAACCTAATTTATAACACTCACACACTTTACTTAACTATTCAACCCTCGACCCCTTACCTAGTTGATCATGATTTCTAATGATAAATAAAATTTTATATATGGTGACTAATTTTTCATGATAAGAGGAATGTTAATTACAAATATATTTTTCCTTAACACATTTGTTTAATACATTATATTATCTTCGGTCGGGATAGAGACTCATTCAATAATTTTAAAATATATAATTTTATATATACAGATAAAATGTGCTTTTATGTCTTTTAATGTTCGTTCATGGTTGATCTTAATATTTATATATATACTTTAAAAGTGAAGATTTTAGTCTTATATTTTTATATATATATATATATATATATAGTTGAAGAATTTTGTCGCTGGTTCTAATATACTAAGTTTGACAAAGAAAGAGAAAATTTACTAACTATCAGAAATACGAAGTACAAACTTTTCATTTCAAAATATAATGAATAAAACTAATTTTAACCTAAAATTAAAAGTGCTTAAACAGATTTCACCCTTCAAAAAATTAGAAAGTACTCCGGGCCAGGCTGAGTATTTTAGGGAAAATGTAGAAAAGGTAATTAGAATGTGTGTTTGTGTGTGCGTACCTTAAAATCTCCTTATATGTATTTGCTTATATTAAAGTGTGTTTGTGTGCATGCATACCGTCCCTAACCTTTGAAATCACATGCATGCAGGCGCTGCTATTTGGTTGCTGAAAAATGTGGATAAAAGTTTAGCCAAAGAAAAGTTTATGGTTCAGAAGAAAGAGAAAGAGAATACAAAAATAGTTTTGCAACTGACCTGTTTAAAGCTGCTAGCGAAGATGCAGTTGGCTTTCGAGAGCACAGGCACCCTGGAAATGGGACTCACAAAGAGACTCCTATATGAATGTACGACACTCATGATCATTACTTTTCCTTTTCTTTTTCTCACGGCTTTATTCTACTATTAAATTAGTTATATAGTGGATAATAAGAAATAAAAAATTAAAAATATTCAACAAAATAGATTAAATAAGTATGTTTTAACAAGTGGTTTTGGACATGCCCCATTAGTATTTTTCTTCTTCTTTTGTCCAGATAGATCAATGAAGTAAATAGTGCTAACTTACTTTCGTTAATTAACTGCAATTTTGGCAAAAGTGCTTCCTGAGGATGGATATGAATCAGAATTGGAAGATGACGCAGAAAACAATTCAGTCAAAATCGCAAGAGATGAAGAAAGCAGCCAGCCGAATGATGGAAATAAAAAGACAACCAAATCAAGTACCCTATTTCTTTTTTATTTTTTCGTTTTCCAAGACTATGAATGCAAATAGTGGAGTGTTAATAATAGACTTTTGGTTTAATTTTTATTTTCTTGCAACAACTTTTTTGTTGAGTTCCTTTTAAATATTTCATTTTAAGTAGTTTTTGATTATTTTTGACAAAACTAGATAGAAGTTGAGAAGTTAGTTGATTGAAAAATTAGTTTATTAAATTAGAAGTGTTTTGTAAAATTAGATTTTAAAGTAGTTAAAAAGTATAAAATAATTAAAAAATAATAAAATTATGATTTATTTAAAAGGATAAACACAAAATTTGATAAATATATTAAGGATAAAAATGAAAGAAATATAAAAAATTAGAAGCTAATATTTTAAAAAACACTACAAATTACTCAAAAGTTACTAAAAAATTTATTTATCATACAATCAAATGAGATTTTCAATTAATAAAAATATTAAAAATTAAAAATATCTTGTTAAACATAATCTTATAATTTTTTTTATCCTTTTTATTCTTGTTGTCTAAAGTCGTCTAATATCTCTTTTGATATTTAACGTGGATTAAATAAACCACATCATGTTCATTTCAAAAGTTCATGGTCGACAATAAGAAACAAAAAGGTTAAAAAAAAAGTAACTATAAAAATCAAAATAAAATCATTTAAACTAAGATTAAAAGAGAAAGCTTTTGCAATTATAAGGATTAATGAATAATTAAACATGACTTTTTAATGCTTTCTATTCAATACATTCTATTAATTCTATCTTAAAATTCAAGTGAATTTTACTGATCTGAAAAAAAAAAAAAGCTCGCATGTGTAATGAGATTTACTTGAATTATTTCATCTAATCATAACACATTCAAACACTAATAGGTATAAAAAATTAAAGTGAAATGATGGGTGTTAATAAGATATTTAGTACATTAAGAGTGTATATATATCATCTGCAACCTTTAGAAGGCGGTATTTTGGTACCAATCATATGAATAAATTGATCAAATCAAAGAATTTGACTGTACTAATTAATTAGCTGAATTGATTGTAGAAGTTGGAGTTTTCTCAAGAATCAACTATGCTTTCTGGAAATATGCAAAAGGTATAGCATGTGTTGTCAATAATTTATAGCTAGCATATACAAAATAAGTTAAACGGTATTTTGACCTTCCTTTTAAATGCACATATATATATGCAGACCGGTTCAGTTTTATCGGTAAAATTTGGGATCAAAAGAAGAGACATAAGTTTGCAGAGCAACTAGTTAAGTTGCTATTGGACATTGATGAGGAATCATGGAAGCAGTATCCTTTGGTACCCTTTAACGAGCCAATAGCACTTTCATTGGAGTTTCCCGGTAACGTCACAGAAAAGAAAGAGGATATGAAGCTTATAAATAGAGTTGAAAAAGAGGAGAGAGTAAAAAAATTACTTGAAGATAAAAAAAGTAAAAAGAAGCTCTACTCAGATGACAAAGTCGGAATAATGTGGAAAAGTACACTTTTCATGGCTGCAGCATCAGGGATTATAGAAGTGGTGAATCTAATCGTTGGAAAGTATCCTGAAGCCATTTCTTATGTTAACGAGGATGGTCTCAACATATTGCATGTGGCTCTGAAGTACCGTCAGTTGGAAATCTATGAGTTCATAGAGAAAACTTCAGCATTTGAGCTATTGACACAAAGAATAAGTAAAGATAAACGTACTATCTTGCACCAAGCTGGAAGCATGGAGTATTACAGAGAACAAGGATTGGCAGGTGTGGCATACCAACTGCAATGTGAGCTAGAATGGTACCATGTAAGTGTTTAGAGCTCTATACACTATTCATTAAGAAAGTATTATTAGTTAAACTATCATTAGCTCTATGGTCTCCAATAACTTTTATTACCTTATATGAATTATTGTTAAATACACGTGTATCATAGAAATTATAATTAAGACTATGAATAACAGATGCTTCAAGATCACTTAATAATTTATCTCCTTTTTCATGATTTTTCACTCTATAACTTACATTATTGTTGTAGTTAATTAAGTTGTATCATGATATGATTAAGGTGTCTAGAGATGAATTCCTAAAATAGAAGGTAACTACAAGCTAATTATAAGGCAAAACAAGTAAATTAAACACGTTGATCAGTAGGATTGTTACAACTTAATTAATTACCTTGACTTTCAGTCCTAATGTTAATTACCTTGGAGGAAAAATAATTAACTTTTCTTCTTATAACTTTATCGGGCTACAAATTAAAATTATTGTTTCTTGTAAAGAATAACTGTCTAAACTTTTGGAATTGTTGGTTAATGAAAATAATTAATCACTCCACCCAACATAGTGTTTGTTTTCATTAACCAACAATTTTTTTTTCGATTCTTTGAATAATGTTATTTTTTGGTTAATTACAATTTTATGTTTTCTTAATATTGCAGCGAGTTAGAGAAAAGATTCCAAAGCAATACTTGATGCATGCTGATGAAGATGGTTTAACAGCAGGAGATCTTTTGGACATAGACCATGCAGAGATGCATGATGAAGCAAAGCAATGGATGAAGGAAACAGCTCAGTCATGTTCCACTGTGGCAGTCCTTATTGCCGGTGTTGTTTTTGCAGCTGCTTATGCCATCCCAGGAGGTAATGAAGGAGGAAGACCCGTGTTACGTACCTCTTCTGCATTCAGAATTTTCACTATCATGGATGTCGTGGCTCTTGCCACCTCATTGGGTTCGGTGGTGATGTTCCTTTCTATACTCACTTCTTCATTTGACTTGTGGGAATTCCATAGGGCATTGCCTCGAAAACTAAAATGGGGTTTTGCTATGCTATTTTTCTCACTCATCACCACAATGCTAGCATTTGCTGCCACCATTTTGCTCACTATTCATATGGAGGGGAACAAAAGCTCGACAACTTTAGCATACAGTTTGGCCTTTGTTATTGTTTCTATATTTGGGTTGACACAATTCCCTCTATATAAAATGGTCGAAGACCAAGTGAAGGCAATGAAGAAATGGTGTGGCCCAAAATCGACGAAATCAAGATCCAACAAATCCTAATGAATTTGATCTATACTTTCATTATTCCCTATAATTCACTAGTTTCTTGTCATTATTATATACACTTTGAATTGTGATTTTGGTGAGTTGTTATTTTGTTTCAATAGTCATGCCGAGTTTAAAAAAGAATTAAAAATAATGAATTATCAGTTGTAAATAAAAATAAAAATTTTAAAATTTATAAATAGAACATGCTTCAAACTAAAAATAAATAAAATAATTAATTTGAGCATTTAAAAAAATTACTTTTCAACAATAAAGCCACATGTTTAAATAAACCGATGAATGGTAAGTACTATCACACAAATTCCACAAAGGAAAAGTTATACTAAATATGTGTTTGGAAACACACTTCTAGAGAACATAAAAATACAAACCACAAAATAATAAAAGATGAGATTATTGTAATAAACAATCAGTCAAGTATTATGCTTAAATTGTAAAAATTTTAAGGGTTCCCTAGATTAACAATGATAGGAAATTAACAGGATTTTAAAACCTATGATTCTCACAAATAATATATAAATAATGCATATATTTGGGTTGACACAATTCCCTCTATATAAAATGGTCAAAGACCAAGTGAAGGCAATGAAGAAATGGTGTGACCCAAAATCGACGAAATCAAGATCCAACAAATCCTAATGAATTTGATCTATACTTTCATTATTCCCTATAATTCACTAGTTTCTTGTCATTATTATATACACTTTGAATTATGATTTTGGTGAGTTGTTATTTTGTTTCAATAGTCATGCCGAGTCTAAAATAAGTTATGCTTTCGCTAGTTAGTTACCTAGCTACCCAGCTTTTGTGCACACAAGTTTTTATATTTAAATGTTACTTGTAGTCTTTGGCTTTTAAGTTTAAGCAAGATTTATATAAATATAAATAATCTTGAGTCTATTGATGGTATTATTTTATGAGGAAAAAGATGGTATGTAACTGAAACAATTTTATACTATTATTAAAGTATACATTATCATAAGTTTATTAATTTTATAATAATTACCATAAAAGTTATATCAATGACTTATTATTATAGCAAAATAATTTTATATTGGTTCTAAAATGTACTTTACATTGATTTCATAATTGATGTTGTTTAACATGATATTAAATATAGACATATTCAATATCACTTCATATTGATGTAGACTTCACAAATTCAACATTGGTTCCAAACAAATGTAGAATTCATAAATTCAAAATCATATACTCTACCACTCAATGTAGAAAATGGGACATTCTATATTAGGAAAGCCTTAAAGAAACATTCACTACTAAAAAAACACACTTTCGATGATAGTTCTCTTACTATTAAAAAATCGCATTTCACAACAGTTATGAGAGATATTTTATGATGATTTTGTTAAGAATCGTCTTAGAAATTAATTTAAAAAAAAATAAAAAGGAGGATTCTTAGACAAGTTTTCATAAATCGTCTTAGAAAATAGATCTTCTAAGATACTTTTCCAGAAAATCTTCTTAGAATGTCTTTTTTTTTAAATTACAAAAATAAAAAAAAAACTAAGGATTCATTTTTTTAAAAAAATTAAAAAAAAATATTTTTTTAAAATCGTCTTCACTTAAATTTTTAAAATTGCCTTAGAATGTATTTTTTAAAAAAATAAAAAATTTAAAAGATTAAGGATTCTAATCATCTTAAAAAAATAGATTTTTTAAGATGATTTTTACAAAACCATCTTAGAATGTATTTATTTAAAAAAAATACAAAAATTAAAAACAATGAATTATCAGTTGTAAATAAAAATAAAAATTTTAAAATTTATAAATAGAACATGCTTCAAACTATAAATAAATTAATTAATTAATTTGAGCATTTTAAAAAAATTACTTTTCAACAATAAAGCCACATGTTTAAAAAGCCGATGAATGATAAGCAAATTCCACAAAGGAAAAGTTATACTAAATACGTGTTTGAAAACACACTTCTAGAGAACATAAAAATACAAACCACAAAATAAATAGGTACCACAAAATACTGTATATAATTTATAAAATTGCAACTAAGCCGGCATTCACTTAACATTATGTAGCAAGAAATACTTTAAAGCAAAGAGGTAACACACGACATCATGTATACAAACTATAATGAATAAATAAAAGCTTTGATATACAAAATTTAAAAACCAAATTCTGATCACTTCACAGAACCAAATTCCAAATTAATGTTAAAAAAAATGAGAACAATATGATATCATAAATATATTAGGAGGATTAATTTAATGATTTGATACAAAATTAAATTAACCTCATTATCACAACGTGCAAAGAAGTTAACCGCATCTCATCTTTCTATTTTAGTTGGCTTGACAATTTTCTGGAGAGAAAAAAATCATTTATTAGAAAATTCAAATCATTTTTTTATGAAATTAATGGAAGAGTAGAATGACATACCTTGTTATTGAAGTTCCACCTCCCATTTCTAGGACTGAAGTCCTCCCCATTAACAAATTTCAACTACAAATGAAAATTTAATAATCAGCTTTGAAACCCATATTACATAACACAACATTGATAATTAAAGAATAAGATGCCATCAACAACAAATAAAACTACATCTCAATAATTTGACAACATTTCCATACAAAACCAATTAAAATTGGTTATGGTAGAACATGAAGATTATATTACCAACTATTCTTAGACAATTAAGCAAAGCCATATTTAAAGTTACACCTCTATGAGCACAATATTAACAAAATTAAGTCACCACCACAATATTCATCAATATGAAGATAACAAAGTCTATTTAAATGAAGTTAAAGAAGACAATGCATGATAAAAATGAACAAGCACTTCTGAGTTGATACATGGGAGATCCCTAGAATAACAAAGATCTATCTTGTGGATATTAACAAAATAATCATATACTAACACTTCTTCCTCAATAACATCGTCACCACCTTTTTTTCTTCAATGTAAACCTACAACACCCACACTATGATAATTAAAAATCTCTAAAATTAATAATAATTAATTATCAAGAACAAAAGCATAATCAATGACATATGTTTGATCTTTGCAACGGAGTTCACTAAGTCCAGTGATTTTGAATTCAAGAAGCAACAAGTCAAGACTTCATATAGAATAAGTATTAAAAGAATTTTTCAAAAACCAAATAGCACAATTTTATTTTACAAAAGAATTTTCTCAAATTTTCTAAGTTATCAGAGTGATTACTCCTAGTATTCGATTACCAGTTGTCAGTAATCGATTATCAGTGACTAGTTTGGTTTTCAAAATGTTTTTAAATGATTTGTAACATTCCAAAATGTTTTTCAAATAGTATAATCGATTACACTATATTAGTAATCGATTACAAGTGATTCTGAACATTGAAATTCAAATCCAATTGTGAAGAGTCACAACTTTTCATAAAATGCATTGTGTAATCGATTACAAGTGATTCTGAACATTGAAATTCAAATCCAATTGTGAAGAGTCACAACTTTTCATAAAATGCATTGTGTAATCGATTACACCTTTGTGGTAATCGATTACCAATGAACAGTTTTGAAGAAAAAGTTAAGAGTTATAACTCTTAACATGGTTTTCTCTAAAGTCACAACTCTTCCAATGGTTTCTTTGACCAGACATGAAGAGTCTATAAAAGCATGACTTTGGCACACATTCAATACACATGTATGATATTCTTCCAAACAATTCTTTTTCACAATCTTTCTCTAACCATTGCCCATTGCTTTTTCTTTGCCAAAAAGCTTTCTAAACTTTGTTTCAAAACTTTGTTTTTTATGCAAGTGGAAATTCTGCAGAAAACAAAAGTGTGATATCTTTCCATCCCTTCTCCCTCTTGTCAAAAGATTCAAAGGACTAACCGCCTGAGAATTCTTTTGATTCTCTCTTCTCCCTTTTGCCAAAAGATTCAAAGGACTAACCGCCTGAGAATTCTTTTGATTCTTCTATTTCCCTTTAAACAAAAGATTTCAAAGGACTAATCGCCTGAGATATCTTTTGTTTCCCCTTACAAAGATTCAAGGGACTAACCGCCTAAGAATTCTTTGTCTCAACACATTGGAGGGTACATCCTTTGTGGTATAAGTAGAGGGTACATCTACTTGGATTGTAATACTGAGAACAAGAGAGAGTATATTTCTTGTGGATCAGTTCAAGTGGAAGGTACATCTCTTGTGGATCTTTGCTTGTAAAGGATTGTACAAGGTTATTAGAAATCTCAAGAACCGGTGGTTGCTTGGGGACTGGATGTAGGCACGGGTTGTTGCCAAACCAGTATAAATCTTGTGTTTGTCTTCTTCTTCCCTGCACTCTTTAATTTCCGTTATTCACTTTTTATTTCCGCTTTACTTTTGTCTAAGTTATTGCTTTTGTTTTTTACTTTCTCATAACTTAGTAGTAAAGCCTAATTGAATCTAGTAATACTAAGAAGGATAATTTTTAATTAGTCAATACACATTAATAATTAATTCAACCCCCCCTTCTTAATTATTCTGAGGTCACTTGATCCAACACCTTTGAGTGAAAATATTGCATATGTTCGCAATGAGGGTGAAAATGTTATCAGTGAACTAATAAAACAAAAATGGTACAACACTTTCATAGCGAAAGCGAAAATCAAAGAGAGAAAAATTACTTTCAATACTCACGCACTTAACAGAGGAAAGAGGCTTTGATTTTACTAACTTGATTTCACTCACTTACTTATATCAACAAAAGTAATTGCTACGTACGTAAAAACTTAACATCTACAAGTTTACTTTTATATAGAATATTCATTAAACTTTCCTTATAATACAATGTTGAAATATAAGTCTACATTCCTGTGCTTACTATTCCATCAAAAGCACCGTACGTTGCGGCAAGATTACCTCCATAGATAATTCTTACAAAATGCATCAACTTTTATGTTTAATACTTTTTAACCAGTAGAATAAGTCTAAATATTCTTAACCGAACCTTCTAATTGTTAAATGAAATACTTTTTATCTTCCCATGACACAAAATGCATCAACATTTATGTTTATAAAGAGAAATTACTTGAAAATTAAAAAAAAATCATTAAGGCCAATAAAACTTATAGAATACTCTCTAGAAATTATGTAAAAAAACCTAAATACACAACAAAGAGGAATAAGCAACAAATATGTAGCCTATTAGCATTATGAACAGAGCCAATGCAACCATGATTTCCCCCTGCAAATGTAGCCCCACTTGCTTGATCACATGATGTTTTGCAATCATACACTAGCCATTAGAACAAGGGTATGTTGATTACAGTATCCACCAAGCAAAATGGAAGTTAGCATGATCACCAATGCCAGTATAGATGCAGATTTCTATTCCATTACAATAGCACGAATGGCAAGGCCTTGCCCTTGTAAAACTAACACATCGAGGAAGACACTGAGCAGTATGTATATGAAGTTTACCAAACTAGCTTTTAGCCCCGCCATCCAATAGACTGTTGTAAGAAATATGGTGGGAAACACAAGCTCCATTGGAAGATCACCAACCATTCTAGACATGAAATATGAGGAGAGCATGTACATTCCAGAGGATCGTTCCTTCTTCAGCATCGTTAGCTCTTGGGGGAAGGTAAATATTGCTTGGAAGAGAGGCATGCTACCCCAAAAGATAGAAAGGAAGAATAGAATCCCAATCTGCAAGTGCATAGCATTTGAAATATTATTATTTTTATTGAGATAAATTATAAAATGGGGAGAAACATCCAATACTACCATATAGGACGTCAATGGCATGGTAGGGCTATCAGCAGAGACTCACCCAGTAGATTACTGAATATAGACCTAAACCTCAAACAATTTTATCCAATCATAGCTACTCAACTAGTGCCTAGGTGTCAAGGGAGCTCCCTGAAGAGTGAAGAAAGTTGCTCACTGTGTGGGACTTAAGTGACAATAGGGGAATCAAATCCACATCCATAGAAAAGATGAAAATTGATCCAGATCCTTAATCACTTTTGTCAACTCATGTTGTCAATTGATTTATTGTTATAAGCTTAGAAATTAGTTTATAACCTTAGTCATTCATGACTTTACTCAGTTCTCTGATTAACCACATTCTATGTTAAAACAAGGTAATAATTCAATATATAATTTCACAAGTCTTCAGAGAAACTATATTGGTATATTTTACTTTTGGTGAGTCCAATTTTACACAAAATTGAGCTAAACATGACATCTTAGGAGCACATATATAATTTATTTTCCAAGTGGAACTCTTATTTATTTATCAAAATTTGTTACATGATCCTGCATGTGTAAAATATCATATTTATACCATAGTAGTCATGCAATAAGAGCAACCATGATGTAAACCCATTTGCACAAGGGTTAAAGATGGATCTTCAAAGATTTTTCTTTCTTTTTTTTATGAAATTTATTGAATGAGAGAGAAAGTGATGAGTTTATGGAGGGTTGAATGTAAGGTATTTGGTTCAAAGTTTGAATGTGTTTGGATGGAAAATGAAGATGATAACAATGGTGTTCAAGTGGGATTAAAGAATGGAGGTTTAGAAAGATGAAGAAGGAGAATGAAGAATCACTCCTCCAGAATTGGTGTCACACACAAGGTGGTATTCCTTGATAAACCAATTTCTTGAATCACTTAAGTAACTAAGGAGATTCACTCTCACACTTTAGAAGGTGATTAAAAACTCAAATTCAAGGTCTATCTTTTAATTAGAAAATGTGCAGCCTATAAATAGGAATGACATCAAGTTGGTAACACAAGTTAAATGATCACCAATAACAACAATTGATGGTGTCATTAAACCTAATTAAAACTAGAATTGATAACAACAATTGATAGTGTCATTATACCTAATTAAAACTAGAATTAAGACACATAAACATATGGAAAATTATGCAACTCCTTGGTCAGCCAAGAGGCAGCCACAATCCTAGAGTTTTCACCTTATTAAACCTTAATTTCTTTAAATTAAAACAAGCCCATAGGTGGTGCAAATCCCAAGAGAATTGACATCCATTTTAACACAAGTTTGAGCCTTTATTTCAACTAAAAAAATGCTAATAAAACCACTCAACAAAAGTGGCATCCTCTATTCTTCTTGGAACATGGTACAATTAACAATCTGAAGCTTCTCCACTTGTAACTTGGGCCTAAATTCAAATAGCATGGCTAACACTTGTTGAAGAACTTCCTTGGCCTTCTTTGTTCTAGCCCTTGCCATAGGTCTTCCAAGTCCTTCTAAAGGTTCCTTGCCCTTATTCCTTGCCTTGTCCTTATCAAACCACAAGGACCTGACAAATCCGCATGTCAAAGATGATGCATACTTCCTCTCTTTGATGTCTCTTTTTAGCAGCACGAGGAATTGTTGTGACCAACTGGTAGCCATTCCCCAAAGCCATTGTCTTCAATTCTACCCTTACTTTATCATAATCAGTTATTACATGAAGCATTGGCTTGAATTTGGCATTGAAGTAGTTCCTATATGCAAAAATCAACTTACGCTTATTTAAGGCATGGCCCTCATTCGATTGATCAGTGTAGACACCTGCAAGATATTTTCCCATGTGGCCAACTAAGAAAGTTAAATTAAACCCATCTATTTTCTTTTTAATAAAAAAGAATCACATGCTCAATGCCTAAATAACTCATCGTTATCCCCCATGTTCTTTACCATATTTGCAGCATGAGTATATGAAATAATAATTAATGAGAAAAGTTCATTTCTAATTTCTAATTTTGTCCCCTAGATTGGAAGCATTGATCACTTCACTTTAGTACATTACTTTCTAAATTTTCCTTTAAGTCTGACTTCTGTAAAAGACATTCACTTTAGCCCTTAATGTAGGAAAAAACTGAGATGAAAAGAACTTAAATGAATGACTTGTCACAAAGCTAGTAATTCTTATAATCTAATTTATAGATTTAATCAATCATGAAAAATAGAATAAGTGAATTTATCCAAATATATGTAGGTACTAATAGATAAATGAAATTTTGAACTTCTGTCCACAAAGGTTCATAAATAACAAAGGAAACCTCACACTTTTTAAAATAATAAAGAGCAAACAACATACCATTTGCAAGATTCAAAAGGGAATTTGAGGGGTTCATAACCGTGGTTGGTGCATATCCAAATCTAGAAAAATATTCCATAGCTTCAGATCTTTTTCCAAAATACACAAGGTCCCTTTCTGAAAGCAGAAACGCCTTTTGAAACATGCAATACATCCTACTTGAAGGTTGAGGTATGGTCATCAAAACTTTCTCCCTCCATTCGACAAAGTTGAGACAATTCTCTTAGCAATTGTTGAGTCCAATCCAGATGTTGGCTCATCTAGGAACAACAAGCTTGGGTTTGTGAGCACTTCTTGTCCAATGCTAACCTTTTTCCTCTTCCCTCCAGAAACCCACCCCTCTAACCAGTGGCCCTCCAATGATGTTGTCCTTGCACTCGGTTAAACCAAGCTGAGCCATCACAATTTTTGAATGCAGAATTTTCTCCTTCGTGGTGAAACTATTTGGCAATTTGAGAGGGGAAGTGAGCACTAGAGTTTCAACCAATCAAGTGGGGATAGAGAACATAATCTTGTGTGACAAAACCTCTGCTCCTCTTCATTGCATTTGAGAAGGCTTTGCCATTGTATGTTATGCTTTCATGGAATTTCCCTCTGAAAAAAATAACAAAAAACATCAAACTCATTTTGGCAAAACCACAAAAATATTACAATGAAGTTGTGAACAAATGCCAAATAGGGTGCACCTGTTTATCAAGAGGGTGGCAAAAGTCGTCGGCATCGAGGTCGCGAAAGACGATGGCAGAACCAACTCTGAAGTGGAGGAAGGAGGAAGAGACAAATCATTGACATCGAGGTCACGGAAGATGACGACAGAACCAGCTCTGAAGTGGAGGAAGGAGGAGGAGACAAGTCATCGGCATCAAGGTCGCGAAAGACGACGGCAGAACCAACTCTGAAGTGGAGGAAGGAGGAGGAGACAAATCGTCGACGCCGAGGTCACGAAAGACGATGGCAGAATCAGCTCTGAAGTGGAGGAAGGAGGAGGAGACAAGTCATCGGCGTCAAGGTCGCGAAAGACGACGGCAGAACCAACTCTGAAGTGGAGGAAGGAGGAGGAGACAAGTCATCGACATCAAGGTCGCGGAAGACGACAACAGAACTAGCTCTGAAGTGGAGGAAGGAGGGGGAGGCGAAGGGGTTATGAAGGAAGGAGGACTTGGCGGCGTGGGCATGGAGGAAGGTGGCGAGGAGGTGAGGGTTGAGAGGGAGGAGGTGTGTATGGAAGCTTCGTTCTAGGGCATGGAAGAGCAAAGAAAGAGGATGAAATTCTCAGCGTCAAAGTAAAAAGGTGAGCAAAATTCAAAGACGGTTTTATCAAAAACCCGTCTTTGAATATTTTGAATGGTTAATTTCTAGAATAGTTTTTAATGACCGTCGTATAACTTTTATTATTTACAAGATTACTACCACATGATATTCTAAGACGGTTTCGTATAACCGTCTTAAAATGTGTATCGTAAAAAATAGTTTTTTTTAGCAGTGATGCTACGCAAGGCTCATAAAATGAGAAACTACACAGTTGTGCTATGTCAAGTCCCTTCCCCACAAAAAGAAACGTCGAACGAACAACACGCCGCGAAGAACCTTTCGCCACAAGGCTTCGCCATATGAAACCCTAGAGTTTAAATTCGTGTTCCCCCACCACGATATATGCATGTCGTCACGCCCACCTTGCCCCATCCTCTCTGCGTACTTCAACCTTGCCTGCTTGTTGGAAACTACGCACGCGTGTCTTTCGCACGTGTGAGACTTCGCCACCGCTAACCCCACTCTGGTGGCAATAAGTCCTCCCTGTGACCACGTCTCCACTATGAGCTGTAAGTTCCACCCTGCCGCCATGGCCGAAATAAACTCTGTCAATCTTGATTTGTGGAAAATTTGACATGGCATAACACGAAAAACAATTAAGAGTTAGAACTAGAACACAACATTTAAAGGTAACGAAACTAAAATAAAATGGTTGCTCAGAATTGAAGCTCAGGCTCTGATGTTGCTCTACGGTTTTGACATTTCGAAATCTTGAAAGGGAAAAGGAAATGAAGTTAGGTTTTTTGTTTGTTGGCGGGAGAGGAAGTGGACGGAGGCAGTGGCAAGGCATATGGGGCGGGCGTGGGTGTGGATGCGTTTAGAGGTAGGAGCGGGTGTGGGTGTGGGTGTGGGAAGGGCAAGAGATTCAAGAGTTATGCCGCAAGAGACTGAGAGAGCATGCAAAAATTAAGGGAAATGAAAGCAAAAATTAAATGGGAAGGATTTTCAAAGACAGTTTTTCGAAAATCGTCCTTGAATACTTGCTTTTCAAAGATGGTTTTTATAAAACCGTCTCTAAAATTTTGAATTTAATTTAAAAAATGCAGCCACTTATTTTTCTACATCGGTTTTTCGAAAACTGACTTAGATTCAACAATGTTAAAACATGGTTTTTTAGTAGTTCTCGAAAACTATTTTAATATATAGGATGGTGACAATTTTGTAAATATGAGATTTTTCAACAACGATTTTATGAAAATTGTCTTGGAAACTATCATTCTATGACGGTTTCATGAAAACCGTATTAGAATGGTTGTCATTCCAAGATGGTTTTCGTAAAACTGTCTTTGAAGGCTATTATTCCAAGACGATTTTGTAAAAACCTTACAAAATCATTTTAGGAGTGTTATTAATTTTTATCTCTCACTCTCCTCTCTCGTTTCTCACTTTCCTATTTCACTTTTTGACTCCCCCTCTACCTCGATCGAGATTCCCTCGTATACGCCTGCCGCCACCAGGGCGCCTTCCACATCACCAACCACGGTGTCCCCCCTTCCCTCCTCGCCTCCCTCCGTCGCGTCGACCTCTCCTTCTTCTCCGACACCCCCATACCAGACAAGCTCCGCTACTCCTGCTCCATCGTTGTCGCCTCCGAGGGCTATGACAACAAAATGCTCGCAACAACAACAACAATCACGTTCAACCTTCCTTTGGTTCTCTTTTTTTTAATTTCATAAACCCTAACATTTTTTCCTTCTTTTTTTGACTTCCTCTCCATGTCTGCAACAAAACTCCTCTGATTTTAGTCTCTGTCGCTGTGAGTTGATTTCTAACCACCATGTGTCGCCATCATCCGCCGCAAAAATATTATTAACACCACGTGCTCAATATGTTTGTGCGAGTACAAAGATTCAAAGATGTTGAGGATGATGCCAGAGTGTTGCCATTACTTCCACCTATGTTGTCTCAATTCGTGGCTGAAGCTCAATGGCTCTTGCCCTATTTGCAGAAACTCGCCACACCCAACATCGCTGCAGGAGGTGGTGCCGCTCTCTTAGTATGTTGCTAATAGGAGAAGGAATAGGTGAACCTTTTTTATATATAAAAGAGCAATTTTTTGGGGTTGTTAGGTTAATTGGTGATGCGGGTTTTGCTTTTTTTGTTGTTGGGATATTTAAAGTTTTCATCTTTCGTTTTTAAGAGTGGGGAGGAAGGGGGAGAAAATAGAGGGTTTTTTTTTTTTAAGTTTTGATTTAGGTTTGATGTGAGGGAAATAGGGAAAAATTATTAGGGCTAGTTGGTTGATTATGTAATTCCTCCATAGGGGTGTTTCGTTTTTTGGAAAACCTCAAGCTTCAGGGCGATCATGTTGCCATGTAGATTATGGAGAGGTTGAGATTAATTGTGAGTTCAAATTCTTTTTTAAGAATTGTTTCAATTAGAGCTGTAACATCATAGATTTTTTATTTTATTTTATTTTCTTGGAAGAAATTTTATATGCAAATGGGTTGAATTGTTTTGTTTTGTTTTCAGTTTTTGATATGTAGGGCTTTAGGTAGG
The DNA here is from genome assembly GCF_004193775.1 of Glycine soja. NCBI lineage: Eukaryota > Viridiplantae > Streptophyta > Magnoliopsida > Fabales > Fabaceae > Glycine > Glycine soja. The sequence continues at coordinate 15,824,608 of NC_041008.1, read as the reverse complement.
GATGATGGAACAGCTGGTTGGCTACTTGGAGTTGTTCGTGATCTCAAGTTATCTCATCTGCCACCCATAGCCACGGTTCCACTGGGCACATGGAATAATCTACCGTTTGCATTTGGTTGGGTACAAAATTATAGTTCTATGTTGTGTACTTTTAAGTTTTAATGAAAGTTTGAAGTGCATGTAAAATGTTATACTGACTTTGTAGTCATTACTAGTTTTTTCACAAAAAAATATTGTCTTGATTCCTGCTCCTTATTTGTTTGGATGGTCTTTAAGATTAAGCAAATTATGCTAGTTTATTCCTGAACTTTTGCATGTCTACCATTTACTTTTTAGAAGTAAAAAAAAATTAGCATGCAGTGCTTTTATGTTTCCCTGTATATATGAAGATTTGTGGTTCCTACTATGCCTTTCACTTTTGAGTAGTAGTGAAGGAAATTTTTTTTCAGTTCAGTAGTTGCTCTGGTTATGATGATAAACATTATTAGATTTTTTTTTTTGATAAAAAAACTATGGAACTCATTTCTTCTATTGCTTTTTTATTGCAGGGGAAGAAGAACCCAGGGACGGATGAACATGCAGTCAAGTCATTTCTAGATCAAGTAATGAACGCTAAGGAAATGAAAATAGACAAGTAATGAATTTTGGTTCTATTCTTTCATCTTACAACTGAGTATTATTCTATTGTTCTGCTACTTGAATAGTTTAGTTATTAATCTATAGTTCCATTTCCTTCCTACTATTGAGGATATTCTTGAGGCTCGCTTATTATTGAATGTAATAAATTTGTATTTGTATGTTGTCTGGTTATGATTGTGATCCTAATTGATTTTTTGTGGGTTAAAGGCATTTTAGTTGGGATCGTTGCAATACCAGTAAATGTAAAATTAATTGATTATTCGGATATCCAAATTGAAAGCTTATGATTTATCGTACTAATTTAATTTCCATTTTGTGGATATCAGTTCAATATGAGATTCTTCTGTCATGTGTTTACATGCCTTGTTAATCTTAAACTGTCAAACTATCTATTATTTAACATTATTATTTCATTTGTTCATTATTTTGTTCTCATATATGGGGCATAATAGTGGTTTTTTTTAACTAGTATTAGTCCTTTTTTCTTCTTTTGAGATTTCGTTTTGTCCCTTACTGGCTCCTCATGTCCTTAGTGTCCTTTAATTCAAAGTAAATATATGTTTACTGTTTAATGGATACTCATTGTTCAAGATATATATATATTAATTGTTTTATTGATTTGTTCTACAAATGCTGATTGCTGATACTTGGTGTTTGTTTTCCACTCCTAAACCCTCAGCTGGCACATTCTTATGCGGATGAGAGCTCCAAAACATGTTCCATGTGATCCAATTCCTTGGAATGTTAGTATTTATAATGTAATGTCAGTATCAAGGTTATCAATATCGAGAGTTTACGCAGACTCATGAGAGCTCTACGAGTCAACTCGTAAACTCGACTCGTAAACTCGTAAGAATCTACTTCGTACAAAAAATGGATAAGTAAATATATTCAAAATTCACCAATTTGTAAACAAATTACAATAAGCTCGTAGTTCATACTTCATATTAGTCTATTACAAAACAAGTGTTCAAAATTAAAGCATTTAAATAATTAAAAAAAAGCACAAATGTCTTCAAAGAAGCATGTCCAATCCTCTAATAGGATCATCTCCATGAATATCACCACTTTCATCACCATCTCCATCATCATCAAGGTCTTCCTCAGACTGTTTATCATTATCATTAGGTTCCAAGAAAATTAATTTATCTATATCAAAAGCATCTACAACTGGATCATTTGAACTTCCTCCAACATCTCCCACTAATTCAACATTGTCACCATGACCTTTAGCTTGAGGTTGCTCATCCTCATCATTATATCCCTCTTCAGTTATCCATTCATTGTCAGATTCAATCTCATCAAATGGAAGAGCAATACTTTTTCTATTTTGTTTACTTTTTAACTTCAAGTTATACATGACATAAACCAAGTCATTCATTTTCTTTTGTTGTAATCGATTTCTTCTCATTGTATGAACCTATAATTAAAAATCAAATTTTAATTACTATTTAAACGAGTAAACCAAATAAGTAAAATTATCAAACAAATAAAATAAAGTCATAAGGTTCAATTGAAATACCATTTCAAATGAGCTCCAATTACGGTCACACCCAGAAGAGCTACAAGTCAAGCTCAAAACACGAATAGCAAATCTCCTCAACTCTGGAGTTCCATCACCAAACATCTCCCACCATTCTCCAAGTTGCATGATTTTTCTACTATCCTTTGCCTCTTCCATAGAGAAAAGCCCTCTAGCAAAATGAAACTCAACATGTTGCAAATTAATTTTTTTCCTTTCTGCAACATCCTTGACCAATCTTCTCATACACATGTGCAACCCTTCTTTCACCTGAGGGTCATCATGTCTGAAAGTAGGTTCATAGTGCAGGTGAGGATTAAGATAATATGCAGCTGCATGCAAAGGCCTGTGAAGCTGATTTTTCCAAATAGGCTCATAGCTACATAGTAGATAGATATCAAATATGCTATATTAGAAATAGTTAAAACTTAAAATAATACACAAGCAAATTTTAAATCTAAGAAAGTTTAGAAATTATACCTTTTTCTTGGTGTTATTAAAGTTGCATTTTATCTTCTCTTTTGCATTTTCCATCTCCTCATATATGAAACCCATGGCGGGTTTTACATCTGAATCCACCAATCGAAGGACCACCATAAGAGGGGCAGCAACTTTGAGGCACATGATTACGTTCTTCCAAAATCGACTATCCAAAGCCATATTCTGTACTTTTCTTTCCTCTTGTGAAGTTCCAAACTTGCTTGTTTTCCACTCTTCAGAGCTAAACATGCTCATTAATGATGCTTTCAATTCATGAAGGCAAGCTAAAGTTAAATAAGCTGTGGCAAATCTAGTCATACCAGGCCTAATCAAGTATCTTCCATTTGTGAACTTCTTCATGATGCTAATCAACATTGTTCTACCATAAATGTAGGTGGTGATCCTTCTTCCCTTCGTTATAGTAGTCTGATGAACCTTGAAATGTTTCTCAAAATCTTCAAATATTAAATCAATGCAATGAGCAGCACATGAGGTCCAATACAAATTCTCTCGTTTATGCATCAATAATTCTCCAGCTGCTTTGTAATTTGCAGCATTATCAGTTATCACCTGCACTACATTCTCCTCTCCAACAAAATCCACTACATCATCCAACATCTTCAACACTTTGTCAGTTGTTTTTGAGATGTCTGAGGTATCCAATGAATAAAGAAATACAGTCCCTTTTGGACTGTTCACCAAAAAATTACAAATTGAACGTCTTTTTTTATCGGTCCACCCATCAGACATAATTGAGCAACCAGTTTTCTTCCACTCATCCCTAAATTCTTGAAGCATTACATCAGTTTTGGCCACTGCTCTTTTCAAAAGCTTCTCTCTGATATCATGATATGATGGAGGTTTATAGCCAACCCCATATCTCCCAACCATGTCACAAAATTTTGCAAAAGCTGGATTTTTAATAACATTGAATGGAATGGCACTTGTGTACCAAAATTCAGCACATTGATCATCAACTTTATCTTTGTCACCTTTTTTATATAACTGATTTAAAGTTGCTTGAACTCCCTCACCACCACTAGCCTGAACAAATTTTGATTTTCCTCTTCCTTTGAAGGCAAGCATCCATTTCCGTTGTATTCCACTTTGACTACTATTTGACTCCACTTCCACTCCCTCAGTACCTTCTTCATGAATACTGTTCAACTTTCTTCTCTTCTCTGATGCATTAGCAACCTTTGCAACAATGTTCATCATAAGCATCTTAACTTCTTCAAGCACTGAAGCACAAGGATCAGAATCCCATCTAGTCCCAACAAGATGATGCTTAAATATGAAAATTCCCCCATTGTTGATCTTTGAGCAGTAGTTGTACTTAACTTTTTTACCATTCCCTAAAACATTTATCCCATGCTTCCACCCAATATCAGTCCTATTTCTTGGAGCATTTTTGCTTCTGCTTGCTGCACTTGTGGATGTGCCTGTATTGGCATTTGATGAAACTGATTCATTCCCAATCCCAGTCCCAGACATACTAAAATGGAACAAAATTAGCAGCAAGTAGCAACAACAATTAGCAAGTAACAACAGAATTAGCAGCAAGTAGCAAGTAAGTAACAACCAATTAGCAATTACTGCTCAAAGGAATAGAATTAGCCACAGAATCCAAACATAATATGAGTACTCATTGCCTGCTTGCATAGGTTATTTTTATAATTGTTTCCTTATTTAAGTTGCTATATATCAAATGTGGGAAGGGAAACAATAAATTATTCAAGTAAAGATTTATGAAAAAATCTAATTAATTAATTTTTTTACAGCAACTTAGATATAAATTTGTTGTAGACTTGCAGTAATATATGCAAACAAGCTCAAAATATATGAAGCCGGAGATCCAAATTTGGATTCAGCAGCTTATAGAGGTCTTGGTTTAGCTTGTGGCTGACCTCGATCCTCTTTCCTAACAGAAGCAAATACAGAAATACTAATTTGGATTCATTCAAATTCAAGTGATTTAATTCAGAAATTCTATGAAATTTTGGAAATTCAAGTGATTCATTCGATACCAACCTCAGCCTATGCCTAACACCATGAAATTTCAGAAATTCTTACGTGGGTTGTGCTCGTCGTGGACCTCGTGCTCGTGGGAGTTGGGACTCGCGACTTCCAAATGAACAAGGTCTCTCCTATGGGGTGACCCGTGACTGTGTGACAGTGTGAGGTTTTGAGGGAGAAAGAAAAAATGCACGAGTAAGCACGAAGGGAAGCAAATCCCTAAACCAGTCACAGCAAAAATGACGTCGTTTCGTGGGATTTTTTTTTTCAACTAAACTCGCGCAACTCGGACCAGACTCGCGAGTTTGCACGAGTCCACTCCGAGTCCACCGAGTCTGCTCCGAGTTTACTCAAAAACGAGTTTACTATCGAGTTGACTCGCGGGACTGAAGTAAACTCGTAAACTCTTAAGAGTCTACGAGTTGACTCTAGAGTTTGACAACCATGGTCAGTATTATAGATTAATTGTTTTTTCAGTGCAACATTCATAGATTTATATTCTCTTTTATCTCATTTTTTTCATTTATTGCTGACTTTTATATAACTTTATTTATCATATCTTTTTATTTTTTTTTTCTCTTTTTTCCTATTTAGAGCTATTGGAATTCAATATGTTTTTGCTTCGTGCATTGCGGTAATTAAGTCATGCCTTTCTATAGTTTGAAACTTGCTTACTTAGGGTTGCCCCCATGGTTGGATTATCTATGCAATGGAATGCCGCATATACTATATTTTTACATGATGAGTTGTTTTATTTTTGTAATTGATGAGTTTATTCCTATCTTTCAATTTTTCTCAAACGAAATGAAGTGAAAAGAGAAATCTAGCTACTAATATACAATAACATTATGATTATTTTGTATCTTACTTTGTAGTTGATAATACTACATAATTGTTTTTTGTGAATAACTGCAAGAAAAGATTTCCTTTTGAAGAAGTTGGGACCAAAGGTGTCGAGCTTTGCTCTTTGTGAATAACTGCAAGAGAAGATTTACTTTTGATTATAAAAAATGTTGATAATAACCAACCGTAGAATGTATTTTTGTTAAATGTGCATTCTTTTTTATATCCATGGTGTAATATTTTACATCTGTAATTGTGTATTTGTTATACATTGTAACCAATATGCCGTGAGTTTCTCTTTAGAATTTTTTTTTTGTTGCACAGCAATAATGTAAAAGTATATATATATATAAACAGTAAAAACGTATATTATTAATTATTAATTCTTTTTTGACATCATTAATTCTTTAGTTCTTATTTTAATACATAAAAATGTCACTAAAACTAAACCAAATAGCATAGATGGTGACGTCATGGTCCGAGATAAGGTAAACAGATAAGAAAATCTGAAAAATCTGACGAAACCAAACGTATCAATAACACAACATTGCTGAAGAAGTTGAAAGGTCGCATCGTTCCTTCATTCGTTTCGTTGAGTTGAAAACTCTTTTTCCACATTCTTTTATTTCTTGTCTCACCCGCACCATGCAAGTGTGCCAACTACTGTGATTGGTATGGCGACACGTGTCCCTTTTGTTTTGTGCGCAGCCACCACTTCTCCCAACCACTGCCTTAAATACTGCGTGGTGGCACCGTCACTTCCTCTACCGGTTTCTTCCTCCTCATTAAGCCGCCACTCTCTCTCTCTTTCCTTTTCGTCTTCTTTTTCTTCTTCGTTGGGTTTGTTGCCACTTAGTAAGAAAGAGGGTGTGAAGAGAGTGGGGAGAAGATTTGGTGTTGTGGCCATGGCGGAGTCTAAGAGTACTGTGCTTGTTACGGGAGCGGGTGGTCGCACAGGTGAGGCATTTTTGGTTTTTGCTTTGATGGGTTTTCTTTGGATTCTTGTTTTTCTTGTGTGTGTTGGGATGAAGAGAACTTTGATTTTGGACCAGAAAATGACGTTTGGGGTTTTTCTTTTTTCGTGTTTTCGTTGTTGGGTTCTTTTGAGAAGTGGAAAATGTGGAGTTTAACGGTCTATTTTATGCTTTAATTGATGGGATTTTCTTCAAAATCGTTTTTTTCTTTTCCTTGCTATGGAGAGAGAGAGTTTAGAGGTGAATTGAATATTTTTGAATCGGGGTTAATAGTTTATGACTTTTCATGAATTGAAAAAATACTGATACAATTTTATGGCTTCTGTTAATATTCATTTGTTTACTGGGTGTGGCTTTCTGAGACAAATTTAGACAATGCTTTCTGGATTTATTTGTAATTACAAAAATCTCGCATTTTTCATTTGATTTCTGCTTTTAAAAGTATAATAAATGTTTGGTAAAACTAGCGTATAGGTTAACTGAAAGCTTGTAACTTATAAGCTATAAGCTAGGAGTTGAAAAGCTGAAAACTTAATAAGCTAACTGATTTAAAAAATAATGAACAGTTTTCTATTTGGCCAATCCAATCAGAAAAAAAACGTTGTCTACGTTGAGTATGGGATAAGGATACACAGCATGATATCCTGTATTTCATTAAGTTAAAGATTAGGATGCAATGTGGAAAAGATGTATATAGTAATTGCACGAGTAAGTAGGAAATATACACAAACTGTATAGTACTCAACCTTCAGCTTGATGATGAAAGTGTATGATACTATGCTAAAAAAACGGTTTTCAAAGGTTTTGTTTACATAATAGACGAGGGTTACAGTATTTTGGATTTGATTTTGATGCACCATTCAGATTGGCTTAAGGATAATGTATCAAATATCTATATATTTCATTGTATAAAATTTTCAGTTATGTTAGTTTCAAGGGGTTCAGATTGTTGGTTGATGTTGAGCCTTACCGCCTTATATTTGTGCATGCTACTTATATGATGTGTGTTACATAGGCAAGAACCAAACATGCCTTGATTATACAAAATGTTATCCAATCATCTTACTGGTCAATCAATGCTCAATTCAAGATCATATGCATTTATTGGTGGTAGCTGAAATACGATAGATACCATGTTTTTTTTATCACTAACTGAGAACTGGTGTTACATTTCAGGACAAATAGTTTACAAAAAATTAAGAGAGAGGCCAAACCAATATGTGGCTAGAGGTCTGGTTAGAACAGATGAAAGCAAACAGAACATTGGTGCTGCAGATGACGTTATTGTTGGGGATATAAGAGATGCTGAAAGTATTGTTCCTGCAATTCAAGGTATAGATGCCCTCATAATCCTCACAAGTGCAGTTCCACAGATAAAGCCTGGTTTTGATCCAACCAAAGGACAAAGACCAGAGTTCTATTTTGAGGATGGGGCATATCCTGAACAGGTACTATTATAGTTTCTGCATTATGCATTTATGCTTGAGTTAACCTATTACAGTTTCTGCATTATGCATTTATGCTTAAGTAATTCTTTTAAATTTATCCCCCTTTTGATTCATATTTTAATTTTAATGATTTTTTCATATTAGGTTGACTGGATTGGGCAGAAAAATCAAATAGATGTCGGTGAGAATCTATTTCTTCTTTCCATTAATCATAGATTTCAATACAAACTTACGCATGCTTGTGTTATTGAAATTGTTTTATATATATATATGAACAGCCAAGGCTGCTGGAGTGAAGCACATTGTGTTAGTAGGGTCTATGGGTGGAACGGACCTTAACCATCCTTTGAACAGCTTGGGTAATGGGAATATATTGGTTAGTAATGTTTTCTCCTTTATTTCTGAACTACCTCCCTCCTAGCATTCTGCCATTGCTTTTATATGATTAGAGCTTGCAAGTCATCTTAATGCAAAATGCAAGTTTGGTACATGCCTAAATGGATGAGTATGTTTTACTTCCCCCATGTCCTTCCATTATTCCTCCTTTGATAGGAAGAATGTTGTTTTATGTTGCTTGCAGGTTTGGAAAAGGAAGGCTGAGCAATATCTGGCTGATTCCGGCATCCCATATACAATTATAAGGTACACCAATTCTTGTCCATACTGAGACATATTCCTAGCTTGGTTTCTTCTGTTTTCCCCTCATATATGTGCCTTTTAGTTGCAATGATGTATAAAATTATAGACCACTTAACCGTTTCCTTGTAATTGTATTTCAAATAAAATAAAATGTTGATACTTTAGTCCTCAAAACCTAAACTGCACCAGAAACACTTTCAATCAACACTATAATGTTACCTTGATACTTGGATTTTTTACAGAACACTTTTAGAATATTTGGTGTTAGTTTGTCTGAAAAACCATCAAAAACTCAAGATCACAATTTATTAACATCAATTTGTGCCTTGCATATATTTTTAAAAAAAACTTCCTAAATAACAAATGATAGAAGTATCTTCTTCCAGAGTATATATTAGATTTTTGATGTCAGATACGGAACAAAAGTGAAATTTGGAAGGACAAGAAAACAACATGACTCAATGACTCTTAGGAATCCTTGTAAGATTTACAGAGTCAAGATAGGGAACTCAATTTGCAAGATATCACCAAGGCACCTATTTATACTAGAAGTGGTGCAAGCACCATCTCCTAAGAATTAAGTATCTTCTCTTTTTCGTATACTTTATTGACTACACACTTTTCTAGCATTGTGAATGAAAAACTATTTTTTCCTAAAAACATGTGAAAAATGAATTCAGAGACTAGTCAAAAGAGCATAAGTTAAATGTATTATGCATGCAGCTCTAGAATTGTCCATCGTTCTCCCCTGGTCGAAAAAATTGACCTCTTTTTTTTCTTCATATGAAGACAAGTCAGAGACATTGAAGTTCATAATTTCTGAGTAATGCAATTTTGTGTGCATTTTGCAAATTCTATTCAGAACTATAAAAGGGCCATAGCTCTTGACTTGAGCTGCCTAAACCATCCTTTTGGAAATTGTTCTTGTTGAATATGAGTTTAGACAAAATCTCCTTGCTTGAAACTTGTTGGCTTCCCTAATCTATCAATTTTATTCTTATACTCTTTATTTTATTGAAAAACATGAACTCAAAGTCAAACCTTCATTTAATTTTTTTCCCTCTCTTTTAAGTGTCACTTCTTAAAAGATGATTAGTTGGAAACTGGAATAGGAGCTAAGTCTAGCAGGATAATAAGATTATAATAGGTCCATATACTACATCTAATAGACTTTTACTCAATTTTTGTTATGAGATCAATTGTAGGAAAATTCTAATTGTGGAAATTGAAGTCCCATTCTATAGCATTCATCTCTCTAGTGATATTTAATAAATTACCCACACTTCAAGTGCTACTGTTTGCCTGTTAGTTTGTGGCGGATGGGAGGAACTGAATTGTATTTCCAAGCTTCTTCCATAGAGTTCACCAAAATGACTCATAATTTCATACCATAATTGAATATTTGTTCCTGAGTTTTCAGCAATCCTACAATGAAATCAAAATGTGATAATTTGTTAATCTGAAGATATAGTCTCATGAGGATTGTCCTAAGACAACACCCAACAACAGTCAGAAAACTTAATCATCCTATGACAGTATTTGATAATCTGACAAGCCCAAAAACTTTTCATCTTAGGATAGGATAGTTGAACTTTTTAAAGTGCTGCTCTAATCAAAAGACTAGTAAAAAAAGAGCATACAACAAACATGCTGTTGTAGAATTCTCCATCAACTTTCACAGTAAATACAGCATTGATAACCAGTTAACCATTGATTTTATGATTTTGTCATCAATAGTTTGAAATTTAATATAAGACATACATATGGATAACTGATAACACTGGCAAATCACGGATAAAGAAAATAGAAGAAAACAGAGCCAAACACCAAGAACAGAGGGTAAATCACGAGAATCTTTATTGCTTATAGAAGAAGAACTCAGAACAGGGAATTACAACTGAAGAAGGTTCAACTGAATCCCAATTCAGTTGAACTTCTGTAACCAACTCTAACTCAATCCCAATTCAGTTAGTCCCAAATCCCAATATGCCCAAAAAACTCCTTTACAATAAGTTAGAGTTCTTATTTATAGTACTCTTTAACTAACAGAATTCAGTTAGTTATTCCTAACAGAATTCGGTAAGTTATTCCTATTACTGCCAGGCTAGCGCCTAACATACACTTTGGTAACAAGAGGTTTAGGCATTCTCTTAACCCTATCAATACTCCCCCCCCCCCAGAAGAACCACCTTGTCCTCAAGGGGAAACTGAGGAAAAACCTCTAAAATCTAAGTAGCTGAATCCCAAGAGTTCTCACAAGCTGGTAATTGGTCCCATTGAACTAAAACTTCCAAATTTCCCCAAGCATCCTCTCTCCATTGAAGAATTTCAGCCGGCTGAACCTGTAGAATTCTAGAAATCTTAATCAATTTGCCTCCCCTGTTTGACTGTAAGTTCCAGCTTGCCAAAATCAGCCTTGATTTCCCTCCCCCAAGCCAGCTAACCAATCCAACCCCAAAACAATATCCACCCCTTTCAAAGTAAACAAATAGAACTCCTGTTCAATTTCTAGTTGCTGCAATTGGAACTTTAATTTGGGACACTTTCCTTTGCACCTCACTTTATGGCCATCTCCCACCTCCACAAGGTAAGGAGGAGTATCTTGAACTCTCAAGTTCAGTTTATCCACCAATTCTGTAGCTATAAAATTGTGGGAAGCCCCACAATCCAACAATATCACAATAGAATGGCCCTGTAATAAACCCTCCACTTTCCAGGATTTTGAAGTGGTAAATCCAGACATAGAGCATAATGATAATTGCAAGGATTTAAAAGTCTGCAAACTGTCTTCTTGTCCTCTTCCTCTACCTCTTCTTCTGCTTCTAGAATTATCATTCTGAATTGTCTATTTTTGCATCTGTGTTCTCTAGTAAATGGCTCAACACATCTAAAACGTAGTCCCTTTTCTCTTTTCTCCCTCATTTCTGCCCCAGTTAAATGCTTAAATTCCCCACTTCTATTTCTCCCACTTTCTACAATTTGGCTTTGCCTTGTACCACTCCTGTACTACTCACAGTAGAAACTTCATTCTTCTTATCATTTCCCAATTTAAACTCCAGAGTAACAGTTTTAGTGTAGAGATTGCTTCTAGAATAACTAGAAGTTCTAGCATAGCCATAACTATTCCTCTTATTAAGCAACACATTCTTTTGTTCTATCAATAAAGCTTTTTGAATGATTTCTGATAAGGAATGTAAATCATACAATTTTACCTCTGCTTGCAACTCTTTCTTAAGGCCATTCAGAAAAATTCCTCTAACAAATTCTTGATCGATAGTCCTCAATGCTCCCACATACTTCTCAAAATCTTCCACAAATTCCTTCACAGTGCCTGTTTGCTTGAGAGATAGCAATTGTTCAAACGGATTTTGAATCATGGAAGGTTGAAATCTCCTCACAAGTTTGAACCTCTCCCAATTTGGATTTGGATTGCACCTCTCCCACCATTGATACCAACTCAAAGCTTTTCCCTCCAAAGCCATCACTGTCGCTTGCATCTTTTCATCTTCAGTGACATCTTTCAATAGAAAATATCTCTCCAATCGGAGCTAAGAGCCAAACGCATCTTCTCCAGCAAAAATCGAATCTCCAGCTTGCGCTACTTCTCCCTTCGATTCATATCCTCAAGATGACCACCACTGTTGCTGATTCCTTCAAGAATTGGACCTCCCTCGCGATCACGATCTCGATTTTGGCCAAATTGCGCGACAATCTCTGCGATTTGTTCCTCGTGTTTCTTCGCCAGAGCTTCAGCAAGCTCCAATCGAATCCTCATCTCCTCACGCTCTTGCTCCCAATCTTTAGAGTTTCGCGCCATAATCCTGGTCTTCATATGCAGCGTCTGGAATCGCAGATCTCAGGGCACCAGATCGGTGCTCTGATACCAGTGATAACACTGGCAAATCACGGATAAAGAAAATAGAAAAAAACAGAGCCAAACACCAAGAACAGAGTAAATCACTGAGAATCTTTATTGCTTATAGAATAAGAACTCAGAACAGAGAATTACAACTGAAGAAGGTTCAACTGAATCCCAATTCAATTGAACTTCTGTAACCAACTCTAACTGAATCCCAATTCAGTTAGTCCCAAATCCCAATATGCCCAAAAAACTCCTTTACAATCAGTTAGAGCTCTTATTTATAGTACTCTTTAACTAATAGAATTCAGTTAGTTATTCCTAACAGAATTCGGTTAGTTATTCCTATTACTGCCAGGTTGGCGCCTAACATACACTTTGGTAACAAGAGGTTTAGGCATTCTCTTAACCCTATCAATAACAGTTTGTAACCATGGATAACTGTGACCAACAGATACCTTCTTTATTTTACTCTCTAAACTACATCAGGGATCCAAATCCATATAATTTTCAAAATCTCAATTGCACCTTTGTCTAAAGCTTTCAAATGAGACTTCTTATCCAAAGTGCAGGAACCATCTGACTAGAAAATCTTCAAAATATGATTGTTTTATTATTTGCAGTATACATGTAATCACTTCAGGTTTTGTACATACTACATTTTACACAGTTACTTATCTTCAATATAATTTTGATATTTCGAGGTAACTTGTTTTCAATATTCACATTGCTAATGAGAGAAATAGTTTAGAGTCAGGAGCTTTTTTATGAACATGCCGAGTTTTTTTTTTTCTTCTTTTTTTAACTTTTCCATGTTTCCTCACTTTCTATACTGAGCCAGGGCTGGTGGCTTGCAAGACAAAGATGGAGGTCTTCGGGAACTACTTGTAGGGAAGGATGATGAGCTTCTCCAGACTGAAACCAGAACCATAAGTAGATCTGATGTTGCAGAAGTCTGCATTCAGGTATCTTATTTTTATTGTTAATAAACTTGATGGACATAACACCTCCCCCATTTTTTAGGTCATGTTTGGATATTATAAGAGAAGAAAATAAGAAAGTAAAATGAATTGAGCTTCTAGCATAAGTTAAAATCAACTTATGCACTTAATTTATGTAGAAGTTCTTTTAATTCAACATTTCTAAAAGCTGGTACATAAGTTGATTTTAGCTTATGAAAAAGCTCAATGCATTTTACCTTCTTATTTTCTTCTCCTGGTAGTACTTATGGAAAAGTTTATCTAAGCAAGCCTTAATTTCTGCTCAACTCTGAGATTTCGATGCCCCCTCTTCATATAATTGGTTTAACAGGCACTAAATTTTGAGGAGGCTAAATTCAAGGCATTTGACTTGGCATCAAAACCTGAGGGAGCAGGTTCAGCAACAAAGGATTTCAAGGCTTTATTTTCCCAGATCACCACTCGCTTTTGATTTTTGAATGTTGTTGTCATGGTCCCAAAATCCTTGTGGATTGAACCATATGGGTATTAGTGCTATCTGAAACAAAATTTAATTTTAGTAAAGGATTGTTTTAAGGCAAATTATAGACTTCACTAGTACTGTACCTGCACGCCTTGAGAAAAACAAATGTCTTCTAATCAGCACATCATTTCATGTTATCAAGTGTAATTGTTTGCAATTCCATCCTAATACATTCCTGAATGTTTTCAATTGCATGATACCATGATAAAATTAAAATAGTTTTCATGGGGACAAAACTAAAAAGCTGTCTGTATGTTGTATAAAAAAAATAAAAAAAAAGTTGTCTGCATAAACTTACTAGAAAATACATTGCTGACAATTGTTACTATTATAATTGCAAACTGGTTTCCTGTTGGAAGCACATGCATTTTAACACTGGGCCCATGTGGCCACCAATTTGAGTGACAGGAGAAATAAAATTTAATTGTAATTGGTAAAAAAATATATATAGTTGTAATGAGTAGAGTTGACTTTGAAACAAAATATTTTAACTTTAGCAGCATTTTTTCTTAGACAATTTGGAGGGGGGATGGAATTAAGTTAATAAGAGTGAAAGATAGTGCAAATAATTCAAAAAATGGTACGACTCATTGTATTTGTATTATTTCTCATCTATTTTTAGTTTTTTTATTTATTTCTCTTCAATCAAGCACTTTTAACTTCCATTCTACTTTTCACCTATTTATATCCATTGTTTATATTCATCTTGTTTATCTCATCTCTACCAAATAGGACATAAAACGTAATAATATGTTGATTTGAGTGTGGTGTTTACTAAAACTTAAAAAAGTAGTTACACTTCAAAACTGATTTTACTTTACCATTTAAAGAAAATTAATTCTTCTAAATATTTTTTTACTCATTAATATCTTTGACATTAAATTTCTGGATTTCTTTTTCTAGAATTGATTAATTATGAAATTGATTTGACCAAAAATCTAAACCAATATCAAAAGTCTTGTAGGATCCCCTCTTTAATTGGAATTTGGAACTACAAACGAGAGGGCCATACTCAGTCCAGGAAACTCAAGGTCGAGTTTGGATTAATAAAAAAAAATAGGATAGAATGCAAGAAAATAAAATACAATTGCATTAGGTTCAATTGTTTGGATTGATGAAACGAGAATGAAATATAATAAAATAGATTTATAAGAATGAGATGGAATAAAAAAAATTATCGTCACAATTATTTTATTTCATTTTATTCTATTTTAATAGTACATTGTAATAGTCATATATCTTCTTTCCGTGAATCCAAATTGTCTAATACACAGTGTAAGTTTTATAAATATACGACATTAAGTCAAAGGAATTAAAACCTACGAGATTTCATTTACAAAATTATTGTTTGACGCATCATAATCATCACACACGTTTCTTTTCCTTTAGAATAGACAAGCCGTGTACAAACATCTTGGGACCTAAAACGAAAATGTTAAAGAGATCTTTTTTTTATAAGAATTTTAGAGAGACTTAGTATCAAGGGCATCACATTGAGATTCAATTAGTTTTTCAACTTTTCATTTTTTTCTTCAATTTTTCATAATCAGATTCATACTTTCTATTTGACATTTTCTTTTGTAAATAATCAAAATAAAAAAATTAACTAAATATTAAAGAAATCTAAATAAACTAAACTATAAAATAAATATAAAAAATGATGATCGATGAACACAACGATAGAACCTGGAATTGAAAACAGACAGAAATTTTGTTATTTAGATGTTGTGTCAGGCGCAAGGGTGCTACGTGATACGTGTTGTGTTGCTGCGTACCCAAAATCATGCCCATGAAATGAATCGTTCCACCAATCCATCTGGATGGAGATGAAAGGCTCCATACGCGGGAGACCGGTATGTATGTGGTTTATAGGCGTTCAAAATCCAGACGATGTCAAATCCAGGGAGGTTGAGTCGCGGAGACAAAGTTTGATCAATAGACAATGTTTTATTCAAGGAAAGGAGAAGAATAGATTTTTTGTATGAACAGAAGATAAAGAGATGAAAAAACGTGAAGAATGAAGTCTGGAGGGTGAGATACGTTAGTTAGAAAATTTGGGATGAGTTAAAGGAAAGTTAATAAGGATTTATTTTTTTGGGATAAATAAAATACTTAAAATGACCTTAATTGTGATATTAGTTAATTTTTAAAAAGATGATATTCATTGACTAATTTTTAAGGAAAAAAGAGATTCTAAATTATTTTATTTTAATGAGTTAAAATTTGTTAATAGTTAATAATAAAAAAAAATTAGGAATCTAAAAAAATGTTTTTTTTTTACCTCAGACCGATACCTAATTTACCTTACACCTTTCACGAGACCTATAGTAATCTAACCTTTACCACGGAAGAGTTTTCTCATTTTCAATTTCCACGCACGTTGTTGACTATATATGACACTTTTAATTATTATCTCAAACGTTGTTTTCATTTTTATGTGTGCATCACGAGTTTCTGCTATCAATCTGCACTTTTCCACTTTTTTTTCCTCCTTTTCTTTTTCTTGCATTCGAAATAAACTTCATGTTTTTTGTACATAAAAATAAGATTTTTTTTTTTTTAGTATAGTTAACAATGGAAACTTTTTTTTTCCATTATTCGTACTGAAAATTAAAGTATTTCATTTCACTTTCACCTCATTTATTTCTATTCCTAAATTCATTTTTCATTACATCACTTATTATATCTATCACTTTCTCTTCTTCCACCCAAAATGGAATTAACGTTTATAATTTTTCTTATGAATACGGTTTTGATTCTTGCAATAAATTCCACTCATACTCTTTTGTAAAACCTATATGAACCTTTCCAAAGACAAAAGGAGAAAAATTCAATTCCTCATGTGAATCTTTAAAAGCCACATTCGACACAGGAGGTCCCCCATCACAAGGTCCACCACTATGTAATGTTCTATGCCATTAGGATATATACATGCATTAACAATCAACTTACTTTTAGTCCACTATAATTATTTTTAAATAAAACGTTTTACATTATGTTTAAAGCATTCAAACACTTTCAATGACACGACAACATAAGGTTGGACTACAGTGTAGACAGTTATACAAGGACAATGAATCCAACAAATTGTGAGAACAGAGTGAATAATTTAGAATTTACTTTTCATCCACTGTTGAAACAAGTCTTCAAAAGCAAATGTAAAGAGATCCGCTGTTTGTACATCACTTCCACACTTGAACCAATTTCAGCATCCAAGCTACGTGGACCTAGTCAAACTTTTGCCTCGAATAGCAACACGCCATCTGGTGTGCAACAAGTATTTCTCCAAAGTAAATATTCCATTAATTGTTAGGAGGAAATACACAAAATACACAAGCTATATCATCTTCAGTTAAGTAAACTATCAGAAGTATTTGAAGTAGAAAGCTCAAAATGAGTAACAGCAATATAGGTTTGATCTTATTACATGCTAAATTCATCTGCAACATTAGATTGGATCATACTCATTTGACAGCCCTCAAGTTAGCTATCACACAATAGACTTTATAAATGATCTATAGGAGAATAACATAGATTAACTACTTTCATACCAGGCTATTAAGTAACCATGTTTTCCCCAACTGAACTCACAGCTTGAACCCTTACTTTTGATCTCGAACCCTACATATTGAGCTCACCCTGATCAATTATCAGATTGAAGTTTGTTCAAGATGAGTCAAACCACAATGACAAATATACCAGCATTGTTAAACAGAACTAAGAAAGTGAGCAATTGAAGTACCTGAGCTCCTCAGAAGTCAAACTAATGCACAAAGCCCTAGTGAGATGCACTTGTACCATCTTGGTTAGTCATGCAGGTTTCCAACAAGAAAGGGCATAAATGATTCGCCCCTTCCAACCTTGCAACAACCATTGGCTATCTTCATCAATTACAAAATCCTTGTGGTAGCTAGTCGTTACTTTCTCTATTGCCCTCTTTACTATCTCACGCTCAAAAGGTTGTTGCAAAAATCCAGCCCTTAGAATTCGCGCTTGCCACTGCCTATATGTCTCTGGCCTCTCTACTCTCTCACAGCCTTCACAAGCTATGACATTCAATGCTTCCCTGCCAAATATCTCTTTCTCAATTAGCATCCTCTCCCATTCCTCACGAGGCACAATGGTTTCAAGCATGTCAAAGAGTGAAGAGTAGTGAAACAGTGCCTCCCTGAATCGAGTAACAAAGAAAGGCGCATTAAAGGCCCCGTTAGTAATGCCATGAATGAATATATTCGGGTTGACCTTCCTTATCAAACTGAGGAATTTATTCCTTGGACTGTCCACAACCACAGATTCATCCAGCACATTTTTACAGCGATAAAAACAGGTCACAACAAGGTACTCGTCCCTATCAATCTTGAGTTCCTCGAGTTGAATTGTTTCCCATTTTTTCGCTATAGCATTGTACTCAAATTCCACCTTAAACGATTCAGCATATGCTGCCAAGCGGCATCCAGTTTCTACAATTCTCTCAGCAGGCCTGAAACCAGGTTGTGGGAAGTCTATTCCTGTAATCCGAAGTTTAGGTGCTCCTCCTGCTAGTGAAAGTCTCTGAATTAAAGTAGGCCACTGGAAACCATAAAGGATACCAAAATCTATAATATGGAGCCTTGGTGAATTTGCTGAAGATTTCCTTATTGTAACATTAGAGATAAAAGCAGTCATCTTCCTAAAAGGGCAAGCAGCAAGATATAGATGATAAGCCTTCAGAAAATCAGCAGCTGATGTTCTTTTGCTAACAAGTCCTTTATAAATTTGGCTACCAGTACCAGCCAAGCGGGCTTCAAGGCCATCAGCAAAGATATGAGCCAACCTCTGATTTCCATCCCCAAAAGGGTTTGAGTGCTGCCTGATCCGTTTTAGCAACTCATGCGCGCTTTTATAGTCATCTGCTGCAACAGCCTGTGCACAAAGAACCAAAAGTGTTCTCAAATCTACCACTTCCTTTTTCCCGTTTTGTTTCTTACTACGCCCCTTGCCACCATTGGAAGCCTTTGATTTACCATTTGACACCACTATCTGGTCATTCTTGGTTTGCAAAGCCTCACGGCGGGCCATAAAATGCTTCTTACCATCCCCTAAACTATGAAGCAGGATTATATCAATCATGGATGATCGCAATGTAGGTTCAGAGAAAATTGCAGCTTGCTTGCTGCTTCTATTTTCTTCAACATCCTCCTCTTCCATGTGATGGTGCTTCCTTATTTTGGATCCAGCAGGAAAAGACTCACCCTCGTCCTTCTCCACCTTAACAGGCAATTCATCACTCCCCACTCGAGGCTTTAGTTTTGAAAAATTAGCCACATCCAAATTAGCAAAGAGTCCATTTCCACTTGGAAGAAACTTGCTAGCCTCCTCAACACCCTTCTGAAATAGCAAAATGGATTGAGTCTCACTGTTCAGATCAGGAACCTGGAGAATACTGCTTGGAGAGTCCACAGGCCCTTCCACACTACTTTTCACACTGTTTGAAGAGCTATAAGATGACTGTGAAATGCTATTGCCTCGAAAATTCTGGTTAGGAAGTTCCCCCAAATTTCGTCGCAAAAAATTGTTAGTAAAAATGCTACTGAGGTCACCATCATTGTAAGAACAAGTACCATAGTTTTCAGATAAATTATGCTCCCCACTACCATCATCTGGATCAACAGAACTTGGATGCCCTAAAGGCGTAGAAGGGTACTTTTCGCCAATCACCTCATAGAATGATCTCTCAGCAATTTGAAGATCCAAAGAATCTTGCCGCATGCATGTCTTATCTTCCATGTCTTCTTCCATAAGGATCTGACTGATGTAACTCAAAATTCCATCAGAAAATTCACAATCCTCCGGAGAAGGTTCCTCATGAGTCCAAACCGAAGATGAAGAAGGTGTGTCAGTTGGTACTAGATTGGACTGCAGGTAACCAAATTCCCTACTTTGATCAAAGAAACCATTTTCAAATCTCTGATTCCCCAACTGGATTTCATTAGGGGGACCACAAAGACGCGGATCCATTATCATTAATCTTTGCATAAAAACTCAAACTTTAGTCCTAAAACAACTTCAACAGCCAACCCTTCTTCTCATATCTCTTTAAAGTCCTTCAAAAACCAAAAACAAAACCATCAAAACACAAAATACCAAACCCACCGAACACGTGTCCTGACTTTCAAATGTGTCAGTCTATGCACAAAAGAACAAGGAAAGTAAAACAAAAGGGATAAACAGATAGACTTTACCAAAACAAAAACATCAAGCAAAGCAAAAGTTAAAAAAAAATCACAAAACATGAAAAATAGTAACTTTAAATTTGACAACACCAAGAGGGTATGTTTCAAACACGAAGCTCGATAAGTGAAAGAAAATCAAATAGATACAAAGAGAGAAATGAAAAGTAGAAAAATAAAATGAAAGTGAGAATCATATAGAAATGGTGAAGCTAATGAGCAGCAAGAAAAGGCAGAAAAACAAAGAAGTTCTGACCCAGAAGAGAGACAAGGTTGTTTACCTCGTTGGAGACCCACCAGAACACTAGCTCAAGAGAAAGCAGCAGAGGAAAGAAAGAAGAGATAGAGAAGAAAAAGAGAGCGCGAAAAGGTCATGACGAGGAAGCATATATGAGAAATTATTGTATTAGTATGTGATAGCATCGTGTCTCGATCAATTTTCATATCATACGAGATTTTTATTAAACTTAGAAATTGAAAAAGGAAAATTCCAACAAATGTTATAAGATGAAGATCACTTGTTAAAACATTAAAGATAAAAAAAAATCTTAATAGAAATTGTAAGTAGTGTGTTTTTATTTAATTTTCAATGCAATTCTAATAATAACAACTTTCTATTTATTAATTCTTTAATGGGGTATTTTCAAACAAATATAATGCAAGTAATATATATTGTTTCAACTTAATTAATAATTTTGAATTAGAGTTATATATATATAATTACATTAAATATTTAAATAAAAAATTACTATTTTAAATAATATTATCTGATTCGAATGTATAATAAAAAAAACACGTAGGAATTCATAACTCAAATATTTTCTTTTTAATTTATAGGAATTGAACTCAAATGTTGTAACTTAAGCATATAATTTAACTAAGAATTCTTTAATAAAAACATATTAATTTGTGAATAGTTAAATAATCTAAACACCTAATTAATATTTTTCATTTTTTTATTTCTTGTCTATCATATCATATCATATCATCAACTATTTCTTATGTAAAAAAATATCATCAATTAATCTTCATGTTGCATAATAAGAGTCATATGAAATAAAATTAGGCTCACTTAATTATTATTTTAGTTTTTAAATATAATATTATAATTATTTCATATTCATATGTCTAATAATATTTTTTTAAAATATTATTTATGTGACTATTAACTTAACTCTGAATCGATAATTAATCTCAATCAATCCATAAGATTGAAGTTTTAAAAAATACTTTAAAAAGTCATACTAAGGAAACAAATACTCTACTTACCATGGTTATAACAAAATATTGTTGTTTTACATTGTTTTTAAAAAAAGATTAATTCAGTTGAAAATAAACTAGTGGAGTGATTGATTTATTGTATTATTATTGATGGACAATAAAAATTATAAATGAAATTAATAATGATAGATAATTAAAATCTAGAAAAGTAATTTATAAAAATTAATAGCAATTTTTTTGTAAAGTTACTATAACTCTTTCTTTTATTTACTAGTTATTTTATAATAAAGAAATACTAAAAGAAATTTGGGAAGAAACTTATTGCAGTAGGAAGCATATTAATTTCTTATTTCTCCAGCCATCCTACTTAGAGTCTAGAAGTCTAGATTCTCTAGAACTGTCCTCGAATTTTTTCTTTTTCCAATTGAAAAAATCTATATAGTAAGTGGTGTATAGAGATTGGCTGTGACAGAGACATTGGTGTTACTGTTTATACAAGAATTAAATAGGAGAGAAAAAGTGTTCAGAAGCAATGGTAGCCGTTGATTATGGTGATGAAAGGGAAATAGAGAAAAGTGAAACATGTTGCGGAATTCTATAAAGATTGAAAGCCTATGAGAGGCAGACACGTATTACGTATAGCGCAAAAGTGGGGGTGTCCGATGTTTTTGTCTCTCAGGTTGGAAAATTTTATTCATATTATTCCCTTGATTAATTTAGAATTATCTGACTTTCCATGTTTTGGTTGAATAATTAGTACTCAATCAAATTAAGCTAAATACACATGACTAGGTAAATATCTACGCGTTCTGCGGGCGTTTAAATTCTTCGTTTTTATTGGGATATAAACTTCTCTATATGGCTATGTTTAACTGGAAGGAAACAAATTAAGAGAGAGTGCGATTAATGGGTAAATTTCTTCTTTTACAGAGATAGCAGAGGATCTGCACTTAAAAATAAGAGTGATAAAGATAATGTTGATTCATTAATACTTTTATAATCTATTTTTCATTTTTTTTTTATTTCTCTTCAATTCAATCAAATGAGTGAGTTAGGGTTGGACATGGATGAAAATGTGTTACCGTTGGTTCGACATTTCAATCGGGAGGGCTGACGGGTTGGGGAAGAAGGAAACACGAGGTGGACAAAAATGATTTAGGGTCTGATCATAAGTTCATTTTCTTCTCCTTTTATTTTTTTCTTGATTATTGTTAAATTGAACATAAAATCTCAATTAATTAAATATTTAATCACTTCTTAAATATTTCAACTCATCTAATAAACAGTCAAATAACATATCATGATGGTCAACATGTCCCGGTTAACAATCAGATCAAAATTAGAAATTTTGCAAATTAGGAAGATCAAATGTTGGAATTAGAAATTAGGGGATCAAAATTATGATTTTGTGAAAATAAGAGAATTATATATACAATTTAGCCTAAAAATACGATATAAAAAAATAAAAACTATTTTTTAAAAAAGGTTGTTGAGAGTTTCATTTAAAAATAATTAAATATATTTATGAAATTTGAATTTATAAAATTTTATTATATACCTTAGAATTCTCCCATTTGAGTTGTATTATAAAAATATTTAGGATTTATTTAGTTTGAGAAAATAATTTATTTTTATAAATAGTCATAAGAAAATCACATTTATTTTAATAGCTTAATGGTTTAAAATATTTAACGTAAAAATCAATAAACTTACCCTATATTATAAATTATTATAAATTATGATTGAATGATAGTATGAAATTATTTTATGCTGCTATTGCATAACTTATTTTTTATTATTTTAAATATTCATATACAAAACAATATATCTTCTACAAACTGCTATTTTTATGTAAATAGTCAAATTAACAAACAATCTAGTCAAATTTACAATATATTTACTAGAAACAGTCATATTGAAGTTGAGTAAAATTATTATAGACTACAAAATTCTTTCTACAATTATTACTAACAATCCTATCTAAAGATATATTATCAACCACGTAAATTAATTAGAACATAATGTATGCTTGAGTAATTGTTGGTTGGCCTCCAAATTGCGTGTGTAAACAGATCGGAAGTGTATCTTTTACATTCATTTGTTGGAAAGGCATGCCACCACAAGTTGAATGGGAACCCAAAATAAGCTAATAATTGTGAATTCAATTTAACCGATTGTCTCAAATTCAAATCAAAATTTAAGTATATAATTGTTTTAAATATTCGTTTAAAAAAACTTCAATGTTAGTAGTCTTGATTAAGTCAAACAGAATTGTCTTATAGCCTACCAAAAAACAATACTCCTACTATCTATTCTAATAAAGGGCTAAATTATCGAGTTTTCGACTCAACTAGGTAGGCTTAATTTATATATATAATTCTTTTTATACGAGAGAGCTTACTTAACGGAAAGTGAACTTTTGCATAAAGAGGAAATATCTTAATTGCTAGAAGCATGGCAACATGGATGGCCAAATTAAAGATGGAATCTGCCTCTGACATTATCACGTTAGAGTTGGCTGGCTTATTTATTCAATGTTACAAATATTTTGCTTCTTAGTTTTTATCTACCCAACTAACTATGAATATTTGACTTGAGTTTTAAAATTACATTTATAGATTGTAAATTCGTTGAAAAAAGAAATGTCTTTTAAGTTGTGCTCTTTTTTTTATTGTGCCAACAAATACTGACCTCTTATACGTTTGTCGAACCACGGCTTTTTTATTGTAAATTTGTGAATTTTTAAGTAATACTTTTCTTTACAGATAAAGTAAACTATATCATATATTTTATTCATGGATTCACGATAGATGTTAAAAAAGAAAAAAAAAAATAATCTCCTTAACTTATTACTTAGTCCGACTCCATAAGTTTTAGTCGTTTCATGACCTTAATTTTTGGGATTTGATGAATGTCATGGGACCACACAAACAAAAGCCGTGGTTCGACATGTGCAAAGGAACGTGCACTTGAGTTTAAAATACATTTTCAATAGATATACCCTTATGGGAAACATTTCAAGTGAGATTGAGATGAGTGCTAATATATACTATGTATTAAAAAAAAAAAGAGTGCTAATATAAGAGGGTAAGCGGAAGAAAATTAGGCTTCACAAATATATAGAAGATGATTAAAATTAAATTAGTGAGTTATGTCATTTTTTAAGTATGTTTAATTGTAAAATTTGTTTTTTAATTTTGTCTATTTCACTAAATTAGTTCTCTTATTTATTTTTTATAATTCACTATTTAAGTTCTTCTATATTTTATTAAATTTTATTTTCATATAAATGAGAATATGTATATTCAAATAAGTTTTATTTTTATTTTATATATTATATTTATCTTTTAAAATAATGCTTGTGATTTGGTGATAATATTTTCTTTATCTATATTAAGATATTCATTTTATTTATTGCAATATAGATAAAAAAATAATGTCAATAAATCACATACATAAATATTTTAAAAACTAGAAAATACTTTCATTTTAGTTAATTATGTATTTTTACTATATAATTTAATTCTTTAAAAAAATTAGGTACTTGATTAAATGAAGTTAAATATAAAAAAAATACTACTATAATAAATAACAAGAATATCTTAATATAAGTAAAAAATGTTGTCATTAAATTACATATATAAATATTTTAAAAGATAATAAAATAATATCATTTTATGAAATTATAATTTATCTAAAAAAATATACATTACAGATAAAATTTATATTATATTTTTACTGTATAAAATAAGTTTTGAATAATGTGATAAAAAATACATAAGATTATAAAAATATAATATATAAAATAAAAATAAAAATTATATAAATGTACATATTCTAATTTATGTGAAAATAAAATTTAATCTTATATATTATATTTTAAAAGATAATATATGATATTATAAAAATATAATAAATTAAAAAAGAATAAAATTTGAATTTTGAACTATTTTCACATAAAACCTATATTAATATTATATTATGCACAAAATACTCAAATGAACATTAAGATGTAGCAGTAAAGGAGGAGTGCGTTTCTCACTCTAAGGACCATGATTTTATTTCTTGTCTAGTCTAGTCTGAATTTTGAATTTTGAAATATAGGGAAATTCAAATACTGAGTTAAAAAATAAGAGGATCGATTTTACAATTAAACCTTTTAAGTAGTTATGTTATTCCTCTAAAAAAAGTAGTTATGTTATTAAATAACTTTTAATCCAACTAATTTATAACTTTTCATCCAAATAATAAAAAAAAATTACACAAATAATGTAAACTGAAAATTATTTACCTAAATGATGCAAAATATTGTACTAGATGAAAAGTCGATTCTCCCAAAACCGATTTTTCACCTAATTTTTTTTACATGGTTAAGGGAATTGATTTTTGTCTTTTTTTAAGCATATGTCTAGAAATTAGTTTTCCAGAATCGATCCAATATCTAAACGTCCCTTTTCAAAAAAAAAAACCAATTATTAAGGGAACCCATTTCTTAATTGTTTTATTTACCTAAATGATGCATATGTTTTTAGTTAATTTTATGTTACTTTTTTTGTTTAAAGTTATTTCCAAACATTTTTTGTGTGTTGTCAATTCCACACAAAGATTCATTTTAAATTAATTTATTTCAAAGAAAACACTCGTAATCCCTTTTTATCGATGAGTATTTTTAAAAAGAAATAATCCTTAAATGAAATATTTAGAATAGGTGGCATAATTTGAAACTAAATGTACCTATAAAAAAAGAAAAAAGATAATACCAAATTTATCTAGACTGAAGTAAACAAAAAAAAAAAAAAGAAAGCTTAGATAAATAACTCATGGAGGTGACTTTATGCGCTATTTTATTCATGTTTATGTTGTTTTATCGATCGAATGTTAGTGTAGTTCCATAAAGATAAATTGTGGCTTAAATACAAATTTTAATAACAACAAATCAATTTTAATTTTTTTTATAGAAAGATTAAAATATTTTAAAAAATGGAAATGAAAACAAAATGGAAATCCACTTTAAAAAAATAAATTCAATCGTGTAATAGTTTTAATTGTTTTCATTTTTAAAAAAATTGGATGTAGTATTATTTTGCATGATTGAAGAAGAATAAGAAAAAAATCTTAGGTAAACATCACAATCTTCTCGGACTAACACGATTAAAGTATAGAATCTTAAAAAAAGTAACATCATAATTCCAATGATAAATTGCAAGTTTATTCTAAAAATGTAACAACAATTAGTTTTCACAATGACTACACATATTCATCACGCATCATAGCAATGATCTCATCAGTTGTTCTTGATTTCCTTGGTTTGTGCAACAGGACAAGCATTTCATCTGGAGAATGCTCAAAAGTTACATTAAACTCAATCGAACCTTTGGTACTAAATTATGAATAGATGAAAAACATTTTTCTCACAATATTGTTGTGTTTGAGCTCCATACAGTCGTATTCAACACAATCATCACCTATATAAATCAGTTGACGATAAAAATGTTGGATCGAGTGGCCTCAGAATAATTAAGAAAGGGGGGTTGAATTAATTATTCCTAAACCTTTACTAATTAAAAAATTACTCTTATAAGGTTTTTACTTATGTTGTTAAGAGAATATGGAGTAGAAGAGAAACTTAACAGAAAGTAAAAGCGGAAATTAAATGCACAGCAGAAAGTAAAAGAGTAAGGAAGAAGGAAACAAGCACACAAGAGTTTTTATACTGGTTCGGTAACAACCCGTGCCTACATCCAGTCCCCAAGCGACCTGCGGTCCTTGAGATTTCTTTCAACCTTGTAAAAATCCTTTTACAAGCAAAGATTCACAAGGGATGTACCCTCCCTTGTTCTCTTTTAACCTAGTGGATGTACCCTCCACTAGAACTGATCCACAAGAGATGTACCATCTCTTGTTCTCAGTCAAACCCAAGTAGATGTACCCTCTACTTGTACCACAAAGGATGTACCATCCAATGTGTTGAGACAAAGATCTCAGACTGTTAAACTTTTGATACTTTGTGAATGGGGATACAAAAGAATTCTCAGGCGGTTAGTCCTTTGAACACTTTTGTATTAGGGAAAGGGAAGAAGCAAAAGAATTCTCAGACTGTGTCATTTTGAATTCTTTGACAAGGAAGAAGGGAGACACAAAAGAATTCAGGCGGTTAGTCCTTTGTTCTTTTGGAAAAGGGAGAAGAGAGACACAAAAAGAATTCAGGCGGTTAGTCCTTAGCGAATTCTTTTTGGCAAAGGGAGAAGAGAATGAAAAGATGAATAACACAAGTTTTCAAGGTTTGGAAAATCAGAAAACTTCAGAAAGCTTTTGGTACAAAGAAGAAGAAGAAGTTCAAAGAGATTCAAGGCTTGTAAAGGATTGTATGAATATGTGTTCAAGATTATTGAAATGTAAAACAAAGTCTTGCTTTTATAGACTCTTCATGTCTGGTCAAGAAGACCATTTAGAAGAGTTATAACTTTAGAAAAACTTAAAACCAATTTGAAAAAGTCAAAATCTTTTTGAAGAGTTACATCTTTTGATTTTTTCAGAAACAGTCACTGGTAATCGATTACCAAATTAGTGTAATCGATTACACAAAGCTTTTAAGTGAAAAGATGTGACTCTTCACCTTTGAATTTGAATTTCAACGTTCAAGGGCACTGGTAATCGATTACCAAAACATTGGTAATCGAGTACATCTTTTTGAAAATAATTGGAACATTGTAAATTCAGTTTGAAAACTTTTTCAAACTCATTTTGCAACTGGTAATCGATTACAACAATATGGTAATCGATTACCAGAGAGTAAAAAATCTTTGGTAAAAGGTTTTGTCAAAAAATCATGTGCTATTCAAAGTTTTGAAAAATCTTTTTAATATTTATCTTGATTGAGTCTTCTCTTCATTCTTGAATCTTGAGCCTTGAATCTTGATCTTGATTCTTGAGATCTTGAACCTTGAATCTTGATTCTTGTCTCTAGACTTTCTTCTTGAGTCTTGAATTCTTCTTGATTCTTGAACTCTTGAATTTGTTCTTTGATTGATCTTTGAGCTTTTTGTCATCACCTCTGTCATCATCATTGTTATCATCAAAACACCTTTGAATCACCTTTGATTCACCATGAAGCTTTGCTTCTACAATCTCCCCCTTTTTGATGATGACAACTTCTGAAATCAAGAAACACACACATACTTTTTCCTAGTCGATTACTCTCATAAATTCTCCCCCTTTGTTTTTGAATTTATGCTTATCTTAAAAATAAGTTGATTACTCATGTGAGTTCTTGATTTAATCCCATTTCTCTCCCCCTTTGGCATCAACAAAAAGCCAAAGTGCGTATCAAACAAATTTAATTTAAACATCCATACAATATTCATGAAAAAAAATATCAACCAAATCATGAAGCAAGAAGCAAGAACCATGAAAACCATGAAGCAAACAACCATGAATAGATTAATTATAAACTCCACATAGTCAAATAACATACTTAATATTGGTCCAAACATACCATGCAAATAAGGAAATAGTAAATTGTTCAAATACCATAATAATATAGCCAAAATACAAGGCTGAAAATCAAAGTAGTAATAATAATATTAAAATATAATTCTAAGATGATGGTGGCAGCGGTGGTGGAAGATTGAAGCTTGACCGAATGTAAGATACATCTTCTTCAACCTTTGTCATTCTTGACTCCATTTCATTGAAGCGCATATCCACTTGCAGTTCCAAAGTATCAAACCTTTCACCAACAAAGGTTTAAAGACCATCAAACCTTTCCATAATCTTCAAAAGAAGAGATGAATCTTCTCCTTCATGTCCTTCTTCACTAACATTTCTAGCACCCTTCTTTACCCAAGATCCATCATGCTCCTTTATATATCCAAAGGATGTTATGACTGAAGCGCCTATAAGGAATGATCTCTTGATTGGAACATAAGGTTCAGAATCAAGAAGGATGTTGAAATGTTGAAGGAAAAGAGTAATAAGATGAGGATAAGGCAAAGGGGCATTCAATCGCAATGCCTTATGCATGCGATATCTAACAAGGTGTGCCCAATCAATTTGTAAACCTTTATGAAAGGCCCACATGACAATGAGATCTTCTTCAGAAACCTGAGCAAGGTTTGAAGATCTAGGGAGTAAGATGCGAACAATAAGGTAATGGAGGATGCGGCTCTCAAAAGCCAATGAACTGACAAGAAGTCTTCCGGTCATATCCGCTTGATTGGTGCAAACCAACCGGCAGGCATCATGCACAGAGAAATCGAATTTCCATTCATCAATCAATGCACCCTCAAAAGGTACACCTTCACTAGGCAATTTTGTTAAATCATAAAATAGGGATTGGTCAATGACCATCTTAATCCCATAAACTTCAGACATTAAGGTACCTTCATGGATTTCTAAATTAGAATAGAAAGCTTTGACTAATTCAGAATAGACAGGTAATTTCAGATGCATGAATGGAATAAGATTGGAGTTTTCAAATGCTTGGAAGCATTCAAAATTCTCATTTGAGAAGAACTCCATATCAATAAATTTTGGGTCTACAATGGAACGAGAGGAAAAGAGGTTTGTGTACCGTATACGTTGTTCCTCTAATGAGAATACTGATCAAGAGGGAATGGAGGGAGTAATTGGGGCTTCCTGTGACCCTGAATGCCGCTGACTCCGACTCGAGGTTCCTTTTCGCTTTTTCGATGGTTCTGCCATTTGAGGAGTTGTTTCGGGATTTCAATCGGTTCAAATGAAAAAGATTGAAAAAAGATGAAGTTTGGGCTTTGCGGGGAGTGATTTGGACAAGAATTGAGTGAGATATGGCTGGAAGAAAAATTGGGGGCGAGGGTTTTCGAGAGAGTGAAAGGTTGCAGGTTTCAGAATTTGAAATTTGAATATATAGGTGCAGGGACGCGTCGTAATCGATTACTCAAATATGGTAATCGATTACCAGAGAGCAACTTTGCAAGAAATAATTGCTTGTAATTGATTACACTATTAAGGTAATCGATTACCAGTGGTTATTTTAGCCAGAAGACAAAAATAGAAGGCTTTCTAAGAGAAAAGTTTTGAAAACTATATTTGAAAATAATATATTTGAAAATGCTTTATGAATAATTTTCAATCATGTAATTTACATATCATGTCATGCAAAAATATTTAAAACATGAAGATTATCAATTTTATCAAAAACAAAACACAAGTATGAAGAATATTGATTTTACTTAAACATATGAATAAATATTTCATGCAAATAGGATGAAATCAATCAAGCAAATATACTCATGATTTCAAACAATCAAAAGACAAACAAATAAAGAATTGTTAGTCATCATAATCAAATTGTTTAAATAAAAATTTCAACTTTAAGAGAAATTTTAATAAGATAATGGTTTTGATATTACCTTTTTCAGGATTGAAGTGTCTAGATCTTCAAAGATAAGGATCATGCTTTTTCTCCTTGTTTTTCATCCTTGAGAGATGTTCTCGTCACTTTCGTAATCTTTGGTTAGAAGATTAATCTCCTTTTCTGAACCATCGGATGAATCATTGTCATCCCATGCAATGTATGCTTTCTTTGTTCTTCTTTCGTCAAATCTTTTCTTTTCACTTTTCTCCGACCATTCTTCATTTGACGGACAGTTGGCCTTGATGTGACCAATTTGATTGCATTTGTAGCACCTAAGGATTTGAGAATCATCTTGTGATTTTCTTCCATTATTGAAATTCTGACGCCTGTCAATTCTTCTTTTCTTGATGAATTTATGAAATTTCTTAACAAAGAAAGAAAAATCTTTTTCATCATCCGAATCTTCTTCTTCGTTTTCTTCTTGTATGGAAGATGAGGCTTTAAGGGTTATGCTTCTCTTCTTTTTGCCATTTTCTTCATTTTGATTGAGGCGTTGAAGTTCCATCTCGTGTTCCTGCAATTTACCAAATAAAGTGGCAAGAGACATGGAAGAGAGATCTTTGCTTTCAGAAATAGCAATTACCTTGGGCTGCCATTCCCTACTTAAACATCTTAAGACTTTATTAATTAAATCTTCATTGGGAAAGATGTTTCCTAAATATGCAAGATGGTTTACTATATGTGTAAATCTCTTTTGCAAACTATGGATAATTTCATTTGGGTTCATTCTAAATAATTCATATTCATGGGTAAGGGTATTTATTCTAGACCTTTTTACATCTGTGGTTCCTTCATGGGTTAACTGGAGAGTATCCCATATATCCTTGGCATTAGTACAATTTGACACTCTAAAGTATTCATCTATCCCTAGGGCTGAAGTGATGATATTTTTGGCTTTCAGATCATACTGGATTTTTCTCCTATCTTCTTCTGTCCATTGATCTCTCGGTTTTTGGGTTGTAGTGTTTGTGCTTACATTTACTATAGTGGGTATATGTGGTCCTAATTCTATTGCTTCCCATATATTTAGATCTATGGCTTCAATGAATATCTGCATGCGGGTTTTCCAATAATGGTAACCCTCTCCATTGAAAATGGGTGGTCTGTGAATGGAATTTCTTTCAGGAAACAAGGGATTTGAGGTGGCCATTCTACAAGAAACCTGATCTGATACCACTTGTTGGATCAAGTGGCCTCAGAATAATTAAGAAGGGGGGGTTGAATTAATTATTCCTAAACCTTTACTAATTAAAAAATTACTCTTCTAAGGTTTTTACTTATGTTGTTAAGAGAATATGGAGTAGAAGAGAAACTTAACAGAAAGTAAAAGTGGAAATTAAATGCACAGCGGAAAGTAAAAGAGTAAGGAAGAAGGAAACAAACACACAAGAGTTTTTATACTGGTTCGGTAACAACCTGTGCCTACATCCAGTCCCCAAGCGACCTGCGATCCTTGAGATTTCTTTCAACCTTGTAAAAATCCTTTTACAAGTAAAGATCCACAAGGGATGTACCCTCCCTTGTTCTCTTTTAACCTAGTGGATGTACCCTCCACTAGAACTGATCCACAAGAGATGTACCATCTCTTGTTCTCAGTCAAACCCAAGTAGATGTACCCTCTACTTGTACCACAAAGGATGTACCATCCAATGTGTTGAGACAAAGATCTTAGACTGTTAAACTTTTGATACTTTGTGAATGGGGATACAAAAGAATTCTCAGGCGGTTAGTCCTTTGAACACTTTTGTATTAGGGAAAGGGAAGAAGCAAAAGAATTCTCAGACTGTGTCATTTTGAATTCTTTGACAAGGAAGAAGGGAGACACAAAAGAATTCAGGCGGTTAGTCCTTTGTTCTTTTGGAAAAGGGAGAAGAGAGACACAAAAAGAATTCAGGCGGTTAGTCCTTGGCGAATTCTTTTTGGCAAAGGGAGAAGAGAATGAAAAGATGAATAACACAAGTTTTCAAGGTTTGGAAAATCAGAAAACTTCAGAAAGCTTTTGGTACAAAGAAGAAGTTCAAAGAGATTCAAGGTTTGTAAAGGATTGTATGAATATGTGTTCAAGATTATTGAAATGTAAAACAAAGTCTTGCTTTTATAGACTCTTCATGTCTGGTCAAGAAGACCATTTAGAAGAGTTATAACTTTTAGAAAAACTTAAAACCAATTTGAAAAAGTCAAAACCTTTTTGAAGAGTTACATCTTTTGATTTTTTCAGAAACAGTCATTGGTAATCGATTACCAAATTAGTGTAATCGATTACACAAAGCTTTTAAGTGAAAGGATGTGACTCTTCACCTTTGAATTTGAATTTCAACGTTCAAGGGCACTGGTAATCGATTACAACTTTTTGAAAATAATTGAAACGTTGTAAATTCAGTTTGAAAACTTTTTCAAACTCATTTTGCTACTGGTAATCGATTACAACAATATGGTAATCGATTACCAGAGAGTAAAAACTCTTTGGTAAAAGGTTTTGTCAAAAACTCATGTGCTATTCAAAGTTTTGAAAAATCTTTTTAATACTTATCTTGATTGAGTCTTCTCTTCATTCTTGAATCTTGATCTTGATTCTTGAGATCTTGAACCTTGAATCTTGATTCTTGTCTCTAGACTTTCTTCTTGAGTCTTGAATTCTTCTTGATTCTTGAACTCTTGAATTTGTTCTTTGATTGATCTTTGAGCTTTTTGTCATCACCTTTGTCATCATCATTGTTATCATCAAAACACCTTTGAATCACCTTTGATTCACCATGAAGCTTTGCTTCTACAAAAAAAGATCAAGTAAAATTATGCAACCTCCATTGATGTCAATTTTTTTTCCTTAAGACATCAGGCGATATGTCCTCACTTATTGTGATGACTTTAGGATTACTGGGGAATTCAAACACTATCCCTTCATATGATGGAATCATATCACCATCATAATACACAAGAGTGGACATACTCTTCATGTTTTAAGTAATATGGTGAATATCAGACAAAAGTATTGAGTTGCATCTAACCTTTATTGCTATATATATTATATGATGAAGTGTTCTCTTGTGACTCATACCAACAGTTCAGATCACACTGACAATATACACAATTTAGATTGTGTCTTAATTAATTACGATTGGTTTGCATAGTTCAAAAAAAATTGTATTCAATCAAATCATCTCGTAAAAAACATTGTCCAGTCACATTGTCTCAAAAAAAGTAATATGAGATCAAATCATCTAGGAAAAATCAATATAGGGTTAAATCGTCTCGAAAAAGAAATCTTCAATCAATTGGTCTAAAAAAATGTAGTGCTTAGTCAATTAATGCATTGTTCAATGTTGAATCAATTAACAAGGGCAAAATGATAATCACCATAGAACACAATAATTTAACTAGGGCAATTAATATCATCTGTGTCCACTAGTTTCACATCTAGGAGGCTGTTTGTTTCTTGTAGACTGTCAACATACTCGTCCAAGTTCTTGTGGTTGAAGTTGTTCATTAAGAACAATAGGTTATTCTTCCTAGACAAAGTCATTAATATTTGGTTGATTGATTGAAGAACTACCAACAATAATTTGGTGAAAGGATGCAAATTTAGGTATGAGCATAGTTTGCATGTATGCATAAACAGATTCCGGTGTTTGAAGATCTATACCTATGAGGTTGCTAATAAAGTCTTCTCTGTTAGCACTGAAGAGTTGCAGATTGTACCCATAATCTTGATGATGTTGTTGTTGTGGCGTGAATTCATATGATTGAGAAGGTGGTTGTAGCCCTTCATCATGCATGCTGGCAACAACTGGTGGGCTTTGTGGTGGAGGATGTTGTTCAATTTGCATCTCTAGAGTTGAGAGAGATGTGGCGGTAACGTTTGGATGTGTTGCAAACCATGCTAAGAAAACTTTTGAATTTGCTCGATACTAATTCATGTAATGACTCATATGTTCAAGATATCCTTGAATAGGTTAACAGATTAACACATGTTTGTGTCTTTCCTTCTAAATTGCAATCCATTGTTGATGCTCCTCTGCTCAATTTATGACATTGCATCCTCTCATGTCAGTATGATAAAGTTTTTCAAGATTTTGCGATGGATTTAGTATGCCTTCACAAAGTCCAAATTGGAGCATGACCCTGTCAATTTGTTGTCATACTACCATTGGGAAAAAAATTAAAGCGACACAAGCACTCCATATGTTTAGCACTATACATCCTCCCATTTTTTCGAATGATGGATAAATTATCCTACACATTCCTCTATACAAATATGCTAAACATGCCAAACCCCAATTGTACCATCCACCCATTCAAAATCTGCTAATAAATATAGATACATCAGGTGAACTCTATTTCCTAACACTTCTAGCATCAAGACCCCACTAATCAGTCCTAAAATGTATGCCTTACGATGGGCTGCTATTTGGGTTTTGCTGGAAAAGTCAACATTTTTTCTTTTAACCATTTTATTTTTAGTGTTGATCCCCCTAGTGCATTATTTGAGGGAACAATACTTATATATCCTACGCACATTTATGATTATGCATTCATCAACTCGAAGATGAAACGTGTGATATTCAAGTCTCTACCTTTTAACCAAAGCAGTCACTAAAATGTCATTGATTTTAATCTTCTAAGCTTTGCAATATCTGAAAACCCAACTTGAACTAACAAAGATTCAATTCTGAGATTTAAAGAAGGAGTAACTTGAGCATATGACTGGATTACATCATATGTTACATGTAGAAATCAAAATAATAACAACATGAATATTTGTAAATCATAACATAATTAACATTCAATTAAACAAAATGTATTACATACTTCTCCAGATCTATGAAGGTGTTGTTTCCAAAGAAGATGAACAACTATTTAGGCTTTGATACTAACATCAAGAAGAAGTTAAAGAGGGATATATGAGAACGAGAGAAAGTGAGTTTGTAAGTGTATATGATGGCAATACATGCATTGTATTTATAGGAAAAAAATTTAATAGTAACACAACTTATTTAGTGAGATCTTGGTTGTTCAACATGCATTGTTCCAATTAATGTTATCTAGGCCATTGGTTTTGTCGGTGGCATCTTGGTCGTCCAGCGTGCATTGCTCCAATTGATGTTATCCAAGTTGTTGATTTTGTCAGTGGGATCTTGGTCGTTCAACCTGCTTTGCTCCAATAAGTGTTATCTAGGCCATTGATTTTGTCGATGGGATCTTAGTCGTTCAACTTGCCTTGCTCCAATCAGTGTTATCTAAACCATTGATTTTGTCGGTGGGATCATGGTAGTTCTTTTTTAAGTGCATGTGACCAGTCATTAAACATTATAATATAAGTCTGATACATCACCTCAATCAGAAATCTTACTACTATCATAAACCCTAAACCATGACTTCATCATCAATTACGGCAATTTTGTATTACAATGACATCATCACAACAACTAAACATGGTGCAACATTTGTAAGCGATTCACCAAAGATCGTTTAACTTGACAACAAAATGTCACATGATGCCTTGAAACAAGCTATTGGAAACAAGATTAGTCTACTAAATGGTAAGGTGGTCATGGATATACAATTTTGATGTCTTGTATCATTTGTTGGGGATTATTTTTATTACAAGGCATGCATACTACAAAATGATGAGGACATAATTACTATGTTTTCTATTGAAATTGTATGCTTACAACTACTCAACATATGCAAGTATAGAGTCTACCTTTAATCACTACTACAACAATATGAGGGAGGAAGCATATGGTGATCAATCAATTAATTGGTTTAGGAAGATTCCACGAGAAAATTGGACTCTCGCATGGGATGGAGGCCGACGATGGGGGCACATGACCACCAATCTTGCGAAGTCAATTAATTCGGTATTCAAGAAAACATGAAATCTGCCAATAAGTGTGCGCTGGTAAAATCAACCTATAAGGTGTAATGCATTATTCAATCAAAAAGGAAGAGAACTTGCATCAATGATTACATCTGGTCAAGTTTATACACAAGTACTAAACAAGACTATGGAAGACGCACAAAGAAAGGCAAACTCTCACATTGGTCTTGAGTTTGATTAATGCAACACACAATTCTTAGTCCAAGAGACAATTAACTTGAGAGAGGTTCTACCCGCTAGAAATTTCATGTTCAGGCTAAATGAAAGGTACTATGGCAAATTCCAAAAGTTGTGCATGCCTTATTCTCATATTGTTGTTGCTGGTAAGCATGCTCACCATGAGTATAGGAATTACATACATTTTCTGCATACATTAGAAAGTGTCTCCAACGTATAAAAGGATTGTTTGGGGAATTGCACAACAAAACATATTGATCATTGTGTCACATGCCAAGAATTTGCCCTAACCCAGAGAAGAAAAAAAATTCTAAAGGTCATCCTCTCTCCTCTCATATACACATCGAAATGGATATCCAAAAACTGGATCAATCAAAACGATGTTTCATGTGTTGCATCCTAGGCCATTCAAAAAACAAATGTCCCAACTGTGTAGGTTCAAGCCAACAACATTAAATTTATGTCATATTCTTTGTATTTTGAAAATTTTGTTGTATTGTTTCAAATTTAAATATTTTGTTCTATTGTTTATAATTTTATATCTATTTTGTAATTTAAATATTTTAGTTCAATTCAACTTGTTGGTTAAATATATTTTTTTATTTCAATTGTGTGTTTTAATAATCAAATAAAATGAAAATGCAAAGAATTTCAACTTTTAAAGATTCCTTATTTGTTGATTTTGAATTTTTTTTTGCTTTATTTAGTCTTTTGACTCTATATTTCTGCTTTTTTTAGTTTCGATATCTAAATATTCTATAATTTTTTATGTGAGTATTTTTTATGGATTTTTAGTCAATATTATTAATTACTATAGTGTTTTTGGTAAAAACTACTACAAAATGAAGATATAAGGAATAAAAACATGATAAAACAAAAAATATGCAAAATAACATAAAATGATTTCAACTCTTCAAAAAATAATAAAACAAAAAATATGCAAAAAAAAAAATTGACAACAACTTATGCAAAATAATATTATTTTTAATTTAAAAAAGACATAAATATAGATCACTAATAACACAAAAATAATATAAAAAATGCAAAAACAATTTTAAAAAAATAAAAGAATAAAAATTAAGAAATTGATTCTTCAAGAACCGATTTCTTAACTTGTTTTTTTTTATAAAAAAAAAAAAGACGCGTTTGGTAGTTGGTTCTAAGGAACTGATTGTTAAATGTATACTAAAAAAATAGTAAAAAAATCAGTTCCTACATAAAAAAAAAATAATAGGTGAGAAATCGGTTTGGGGGGAATGAATTTCTCACCTGCTACAATAATTTGCATCGTTTAGGTAAATAATTTTCAGCTTGGATTCTTTGTGTATTTTTTTTTTTTTTTTGGTATTTTATAGATGAAAAATTCACTAATTTATGTATGATATATGATTGAAATTTACTTCTTTCACTTTCTCATTATAATTACTTGTCACTTGACACACTTTCTATATATTTTTTTACCAGCGGGCCGATAAGATGAAGAGAAAAGAAAAGGCTAACTACCCCTAGGATACAAAATTCCTAGAACATCAACATGAACAACTAAAGATAAATGTTTTGGACAAGCAGTCGTACGAAATAGATCAACCGAGCCATTAGTTCCAAGAAATTTACTAACCAATCCACACATTTACTTCCTTCTCCAAGAGTGTGATTTAGGGTCCATGTGATAGGGTGAAAAGAAATGAAAAAAAAAATTGAATTGAGATGAAAATTTTAAATTAAAGTAGAGTATAAAAATGTGGGTCACATATCATTAATGACCACACACACTCATTGCAACATCAAGCAAGTTATTACAGGTAAAATAGGCATAGGTCATATATATATATATATATATATATATATATATATATATATAAACTAATATTAGGTTTCAAATTTTTTTACTTACACTACTCAATAATGTTTTGGAGAATTTAAAATTAAACAATTCATCCATTATATTGAAATTTTTTATAAAATAAATTAAGCTTATAAATAAAATTTCTTACAAATCAAAACTTATTGTCATTATATCATATTATTTTCACCAATAATATATTATTCAAAATACCAACAAATGTATAAATTATGTGAAGTTTGATATGCATGACCTCAAATATTAATATCAAATGATTTAATGGTTGAATTTTTTAATTTGATACTATACTAAAAGAATATTAAGTAGTATAGGTGTAAAAGTTTGACACTTATTATCAATTGATCTTCTTCATCTTTGTATGCTTTTTTTTTTAATCAGTAGAAATTGAATATGATAACAGGAAATTTACAACACTCAAGCATCATATTCTACAAATTGAGCTAGACACCCTTGGTTTTCTCTATATATACGTGAGCATCATTGCTGGGATTAGAACTTAATCCTCTAAAAGACCTTTTTGAAACAATTTTAGTAAAGTTGTCATGAATAATTGTGGAATTTTTTTTGCTTTTCAAGATTTAATGTACATGTTTTTCATAAATTAGAAAAATTTATCCTACATATTGAATGATAACTCGTGTTAAGTTGAAATTCTTATTCTTTTCTAATCATAATTAGTGTTTGAAATAAAAGTCATTGTCTCAAGATCAACAGGTACCTAATAAACAAGTCTATATATCAATATGCCTTTCAAGAAAGGATCAATATGAAAGGGGTATTTTTTTAGAGAAAATTAAAGCCAAAAATGTATCAAGGAGGTATATAGTTAACAATTAAATCCAAAGATGATAAGTGTCTGATTAGGTTAGTGGGACCTGTAAAGCCTAATTATCTGCTCATGGGGCTATTAATTTTTCATTTGAGGAAGGGACTAACTTGTAATTAACGAGAGGAAAATTATATTAGAGGAGAGAGAGAGAGAGAGAGAACAAATTTGTTATAAAGGCAATTTAGATATGTTTTCTATTTTCAGTTTCAGCTTTTGCTTGGAGCCATATGGATTTTCCTTGGTTGGGGCATTTGCTCCTTCTTTTTGTACTTTATTTTTTACCTTAGTGTTAATAATACAATTTCCCTTTGTTATATATGAATTGTTCCTATCATAAGACCACCTTGAAACGGTGTGAGATACCCTTAGAACTATCATACATCATCAACCTTGTAGACTTAGAGGTGCCTCATTTACATATGAATATGGGAGGACATACAATTAGAAATATGGCCCTGAAAAAATTCTAACTAGTTTTCAGAAGGTTAAACATAGCTAAATTCATTTTGGATGGTGCTAACGTAAGTGAAAATGTATATGTTGTCAGCAAAGAAATGGAATTTTGAAAACTTTGGAGATTTGAACTTGTGGATTCTTTGCAGTTTTTTTTTACAAACCACTACATTTTGCTCTTTCATTGTCCATTATTACCTGTTAAGTGCTAACTAAGGCAAAAAAAAAAATAGTTGCATGTTACACCACTTTGTAACTGTTCCATTTATTAGTATCATTGTACTAGTCTAACGACTTAGCGTTACTTATAATGAATTGTATCATCGTATGTGGGGAAATGAAACTATCATTGCTATAACTATAGTTACATCTATTGGCATAAGATATTCATTTGTATTTGTTCATATGTATTCCTTTATGTCATTGTAATGGCTAGTAACAATGAAGATACAACCAAGAAACAAGTTCTAAGAGGTTTAACTACTATACATTATTTATTATATATTCTAGTATGCATATTGATAGCATACCAGCAATCGACCACAAGGGGTGGTATGAGTGACACCATATTCCTTTAGGCCAAAACAATCATGTACAAGCAACCAAAACATTATCAGGCTTAGGGAGGATAAATTATGGAATCACATGAGTATATTATGTAAACGTTATATACTATCAACTTTTATCATAACTACACTACTTCACTCTGGAAACTGTACTTTTGCAACAATGTGTTTGTTCTTCTGCGTCCTTCAATGATTGAAATGACTCACAGTGGTTTAAGTTGATGCTTACACTGGTGTTGAGACCAATAGGCATGAGCAGCTAAGACCCTATCCAGAAGCTCCTGAGGAACAGGTTCTCCCCTCCTTTGCTGCGGGGAGATTCTAGCAGTGTGCACTAGTGTCTTCCACTTATCCTGTAGTAAGCCCATAGTCCTTGACGAGCTACTAAAATGAAAATATTGCATACGTTGTGTGTGTGTGTTTGTGTAATAAGAAGGTAAAATGCATTGAGCTTTTCCATAAGATAAAACCAACTTATGCACCTTAGCTTTTGGAAAAGTTAAATGAAAAGAGCTTCTACAAAAGTTTAGCTTTTGGAAAAGTTAAATGAAAAGAGCTTCTACAAAAGTTTAGTGCATAAGTTGATTTCACCTTATGAAAAAAATTCAATTCATTTAACATTTTTCTTTTCTAATAACTGTTTATGGAAAAGTTTATTCAAACTGAATCTAAGAAAAGCATCATTAATTAGACTATCATACAAATTATGATATTTTAGCTTCTTGTGGGAGATTTCACCCCAACAATGAATAGTGCATCACATGAAATTGCTGACCTTCAAATCCACATAAGTTCGATGCTTTGCGTGATCAAAAGCACGTTGTTTGACATCACGCCACCTGCAACGCATAAGTAACATTTAATGCTATAAAGGGTTTATCACTACTCATTAACCAAAGCATAGAAGACAAAATCACATTAACAAACCTTCCAGTTCCAAGTTTTTCAACAGCCTGAACCAATGCTTCTACTTCTAGAACAGAGAATGGCCTCCTGATTCGGCGTTGTGCAAAGTCAGGATTTCCAGATTTGCGCCAGAATGGAACCACCGCCAATGCCTCCATGTTAATGGCAGGAACTGCCACTAGAGCACGACACTTTGACATGTTATTGTTAGTTGAAGTATCTTCCAGAGAGGAGACTATATTAAGATCACCCTTAGCACAACTTTCAATTTTGATCATAGAACGTTCTTTGGATACATTATACGTTCCTTGTTGTAATGTTAAAGATGTTGATTGCCTGTTTATTGAAGATCATATCAAATTAGTAACTGTTGATAGGATCACCAATAGTAATTACATCCATGGATGAAAGGGTCGAGAAAGATAGATATCACGTAAAATTAAGTTAATGCAGTAATGTTTGATTGAAAGCTTACCTGGATAATTTTTTTCGCGAACTAGTGGTTAGAAAACAAGGGTCATCATTGTATGAAGTTGGAGAAATTGGAGTATGCCTTGGCTCCAACATAAATCCCAATCTATGACGTTTGTCATCTTGAGATATCCCAGTTTGGATTAGAGTTTTGCTATCATCTCGAACTTTCTTTCCCTGAAGAAGGATGCCCACATGTAATTCATCTCCAAGTATAGTTGTCACAGCCTCCATTACTGTCCTCTGCAAATAATAAAGAAAATAGACATAGTGAGCATGGGACAAGGTACAATGGATACCTAACAATAGTTATTTATTAAACTTACTTTATACATTTGAAATCTATCTGCATTTGGTCTCAAGGCATGACATAATTAAAGGTGGTTTGGTGTTAGGTTTTATGCCATAAAATTGTACAAATGCCTCAATTTCTTTTATGGTTAGCCTCCATTGTTTCAGTCACAAGTGATGGATTTGACTAAATTACACATAAAATTGTGTGTAAATCATGTCATTGTTGTGTCTCTTAGATAAATCCTAATTACTTACTTTCAATGAACCAATGGTTGCAGTTTCCGGTATATCAATAAAAAGCTCTGGGACTTTAAAGGATTTTATGCTGAGCTTCACTGCAAATTACAATTGAAAATTGTGTCAGAATCCTATAAAACAATCTTCACTGCAATATGTTGTTAATTCATTTCACTAATTTTCTTACCATTACAAGCCCTGGACCCAGAATGTGCTTGTTGACCAACTATAGAGGACGATTCTTCAATTGCTGCATGTTATAAATTGGATCATTGAACCAAAATTGAGTGCAAGCCTAACATATATTACAAAGAAAAATGTGAAGTAGGCAACAAAGCATTGTTGCACTTGTACCATGGTTTGTGCCATTAACCCTGGTGGTGTCAGAAGAATCAAACATGCCTTGACATTGAGACCCCCTATCAGATGTAGAAGATGAATTCTGATTGAAGAATTTCCTCTTCTTAAATGGATACATCCGTTGTAAATTTTCAAACTCGAAAATGTCCCTACTGTTGTTCTCATCTATAATGACACAATTTATGGAACTATCAAAACTTATCTAGAATGTAAAAATTTGGAAATGGATTGACAATAATGAATTCATGCATCAATAGAGATTTATTGTCTCACAATAAGGAACTCTAGAAACTGGTTGTGAAACTTATATGAATTGGAAATCAACTGCAAGTAAAGCTACATACCACTCATAATAGGACTTGCATCCTTCAATTTTGGCATATCAGGTGGTGCGCCAGATGTATTATTATTCTTGGAGTTCAGTTGTGTGCACCTAACTAAGTTTTCATCATCATCTCTATTAACTAATTTCCTAGAAGTAAAACCATTGGGAAAAGAATCAAGATGCTTGCGACACTCCAACGATGGTTTTTCCGCATTATTAGCTAAACTACAATGTTTGGATACTTTGTGGCATGGTTCTATTAACCCATCGGAGCAACCTTTAATGTGGATGGTTTTCCCATTTACACTTCTCCTTTTGATCCTTTCATCTTCCCTCTCAAGGACATTTTGTCCTTGGCCTTCAAGATGATTGTCAAGAAAAGATGAATCCCCCATGCCTCTGGTCAGAGTTTCATAGAACATAATCTAGGTGAGTCATGACAAGTTTACAAAGCCATTATTAAGCTGATCAACAACAACAACAAAAAAGTATTATCCCACTAGGTGATCAACATTAAGTTGATCAAAGAATTAAAACATTTTTGTTATCAACCAAATAGCCATTCAAATGTATGTACCTATGGTTGTCATGTTTCCCTTGCATACTTGGGACAAAGGCAGAGGCAATTTCACTGCAAGCTCCATGGTCAAACGAGTCCCTCATAAATGACCTCCTTTCATCCTCATATTTGTCCTTTATGTTAGTACCACAGAAAGAGCAAGGATCTTCCACAAACACAACATTTTTAGGATCAGAACTCTCATTCTTCTGCAAAAAGTTGCCCGCTACGCTAGCCAACATTTCAAAAGCCTGTATCTGATTGTTGTCGGGTTTCTTCTTGATTGTGCCCCTCCCCTAAACCATTTACTAGAATTCTTAGGATGTTGAAACACTACATATAATACAAGTCACTAGAAAATGTTGGAAAAAGTGGGGATAAATGAAAAGGTTAATTTACTTACTCTAGCTGACCTTGAAGCTCTAGGAATGACAGGCACCTGATAGCCATTAAAACCATAGTTCAACCTCTTCTGCAACACCATATCTCATATAATCACTCCTATAAGAAAAAAAAATTAGATAAAATGAAATCGACTTCCTTAAGGTAAGCAAACACCCAAAATCAGAACCTGCCAGCATAATCAAATTATAATCAATAATTATAAAAATGACGTGGATTGATGAGTCTCAAGAGGCATCATTGTACCAAGCTGCATGTGCAAAATGTGTTTAAAGTTTTAATTCATTTAATCAAAAACTAGTTCCCTTGCAAAGGTAAGTAAAATAACAATCTTGTTACTGTGCCTAATTATTAGGCTTAATTAAGAAAGTCAAAAAGCAAGAAATTCTTTGCAATTGGTAAAATTCAAAAAACACTTTTATAAAATAACCAGAATAAATGAAATTAAAATAAAAACAGACAATGAACAATTAGAAGGAACATTATTAAATACCAATGTGTACACCAGAATTGAATGATTAATAACTCCTATGGGATGGATTATGTGATAATGACATTAGCAGCTAGAATCTTAAAGATCCCAGTGGGGGATAACTTTCTGCCATTATAAAATATCAATACAAAAAAATATATTGAAAC
The DNA here is from genome assembly GCF_004193775.1 of Glycine soja. NCBI lineage: Eukaryota > Viridiplantae > Streptophyta > Magnoliopsida > Fabales > Fabaceae > Glycine > Glycine soja. Next base: position 15,779,919 of record NC_041008.1, on the reverse strand, counting down.
ACTTACACATAAGTGAATATTAGAAGAAACCTTCAACCCATGTTGAATCCACTCTCTTTTGGTTTGAAAATCAAGAAGATAAATACCCTTCAGAAAGAAAAGAAAAAAAAAATCAAATACGCATAAAAAATAAGAAGGGGAAAAACAAACAAAGCCAACCTTGTCAGTTAATCTTAAAACACAAACAAACATAAGCCAAAATTGCAACATGGTGATTGTAATTATCCATACACATTCTAATTGAACATAATTAAATACGACACCAACAACAAGCAAATGAAACGATGGACATCGATCATATATCATCAGTTTACAGATAAAAGTATAAAATACTGGTCAAATGGATCTTCAGACCCCTTGTGACCCTTTTAAGGAGACAACTCCTGACAAGTTAATAAATTTATTACCACTATGCACGTATGAGAGAGAAAGAGTGAAAGAGAGAGATCAAATTATAAAAAAGAAAACAGAGAAAGAAAATGCAGTAAAAATAGGACTGTACATAAAATGAAATGAATCAAGCACTAGGAAAGGAACCAAAATGAACCCATAAAAGAATTGGACAAGGGAGATGTGCAATGTAAATTCCCACATCAATAGAGGAAAAACAACACCATAAATGATGAAACTAGTTCCATTGAAGAAGTGATGAACAACAATACAATAACCACAAATGAAACAAATCCTAGCTTGTTGTGTTGAATGATGTTTGCAACAAAAAAAAAACTTTATGGATTGTGTGCAAGGAATATGTTCATGAAAGATAATAAAAAAAATTCTCACCTAGAGACTTAGGCTATTGTCTGATCAAACAAAACCCACCTGAAAACCACCCCAAGCCTGTGTTTGTTCTTAAACCCCTCGCAACCCCAACTAAATTGTTTGCAAAAATTTGACCACTAAATATCCTAGGAAGGGACTAGCCAGTAACATGGTGCCAAATGACCGGCTACAACAGGTTGTGTCAGCAAAAACCACTTGGATGCGACCGGTTCTTTCTTTTGGGGTGATCCACTCACTCCTCTCTCCATGTCACTTCTTTGGTTCCCACGTGGAAGACTCTCCACTCATTTGGGTTGCATCTTTTCTCTTTCACAAATACTAAAACAACACACAAAAATGATTGAATGGGTTTCAAAACCACGAGCCATTAGTTTTCCCAACTGTCATACACACTCTCTAAAAAGTAGTTGAAATGAGATTAATTCTTTATTTGTTTACATTTTTCATTGGCAATGAAAACAATGAGCCTATTTATTTCATTTGAGTCAATGTCGGTTATCCAATGTTGGATTATGATGGTAATTCTTAAACACATGTCAAAATAGTGATGATAAATAATTCATGTGTTAATTATGTGAAGAGTTTTTATATTACTATTATTTAATCACAAATTATTATTATAATTATTATCTATAATAAGTTTAGTGACTTTTATAATAATTTATATTTACCTGATTTCAATGTATTGTATCTCATATTCATAAACATTTCAAATGTTGATTTCTTTTTCTATTAAATGTTGTAACATGATATATAAGTGAAAGTTAATTTGCATTCCCAAATTGTGATGACACAAATAAGCTATACTTAGGTTAAAAAGAAAAGGCAAAGTAGTTTGTACGTGGTATTTCATTAGCAACAACAGTTTTGATAATTTGTTGTTATTTTAGTTTTGGTATTGTTGCAATGCAAGAATAATGAAAGGAATTTAAGGTCTAACCGTTATATAATGAAAATAATATAATTACGAAAATACATTTTTAGTGAGAAACGTTATATCTTATGAACATCCTTTCAAGTTTGATAAATTTATCGGTTCATATTTGATTAATTTATCAGCTCAAATTTTTTAGTTGTGTGTTTACTTAATCTTTCCTATTTTTTATTATAAAAAAAGGGTAAGTCATTGTTTTCTCTCTTTGAAGTGTTAAATTCACTAATTTTAGAAAGATTCTTGCACTTCTTTGATTAGATAAACATTAAAATGTCCAAAATGTTTCTTTCAAAATTAGTTGTCAATAAAAAGAAAAGGACCTAAGACACAGATTAGAAAGAGAAACTGTGATAAAGCATTGTGTGGTGAGACATAAGAAGAGGAAAATGAGTTAAGTAGAGTGACCGGTAGTCTCAACCTAATGCTATGTTGTTACAAACTATTAATAATTTGTCACTCAAAAATCAAAAGAGAGTTGTTAAGTTGACACCTTCTAATGGACCAAGTAATTTCCTTCATTTTGGGCTTGCCACCACTAAAAGCATTGGTGCTCCACTTTCTTTGCTTAAGTACACTTTGGTCCATTCCTCTCTATTTCCTCTGTCAACCTTTCCCTTATCGTGTACTTTTCTTTTGTTAAAATTCAATTTTATAGTTTATCTATTAGTTTTAATGAAATAAATGCTTGGTGGAGAATTTTCAAAGAGAACAATACAAATACATAAAGTTACACAAGCTTTTTTAATACGAACGGATACATATTACATAAATTCATGTAAAAAGTGTACATGCTGGAGCAACACAATGGCCTTTGGAATGTCTTTCGAGCTTCACTCAAGGTACCTCTAGGTATGGTTTGGTTGAATGGAAGAGAAAAGAATAAAATAGAATTGAGAAGAAATAATTAAGTTAAATTAAAGTAGAGAAAAAGATATGTGAGATCCACACTAATAAAAAAAAATTCTTAATTTCTCTTCCTTTCTTAGCAACCAAACTATGAAGGAGATGTGTTTATTCTATTGTTAATAATCATGTTTAATAAGAACTTTATTTAGATATGGTTTTCATTAAATGCTTATTATTAACATATTGACAAGTTCATAGGAACTTTGTTCATGCAAAAATAATTTGTGCAATCTAGATTCTAAGCAATATAAATGAATGTTTGATTTAATTTTGAATTATAATGCAAATTAAACTTAAAGTATCATAAAAGCAGTGAACAATAAAGACAAGTGAAAACAGGACATAGCTACTAAATCAAAAGCACAAACACTTAGAGTAAAGGAAGAGAAAATATGCTTAATTATGAAGTTGTTGGGTGTTTGACTCTACTAAACCACTCTTGATGTAATGTAATGATATTTCTCAATGTTCAATCAAGTGTTATCCTAATCCACAAAATTACCCTAATCAAGATTCTTCTAATAAGGCCTTAATCAATTCACTTAATTCCTAATCCCTTAGCAAGTAAAATCAAATGATTTGAATCACAACAAGGATTAAAACAAGGCGAATAAACCACATTCTATCCCTAGACAAGTTTTATTAGAAGTTACTTTCAGTTATTGGTAATGATAACATTTCCCAATGACTCTCACTCTATAAAACATGCATATGAGTGATCAAATCATAAACAAAACAATAATAAAAGAAAGTAAGCAATAACATTGAAAATGAACATTAAGTAAATTGAAGAGATAATTACATCAATATTTTCTAGTGCACCAAACCCCCAATCTCCAACAATGGATGAACTAGTCTTTCATTGTCATGAAAAGCCTTATAAGAAAAGAAAACACAAAGTGGAAAAAGAAGAAATGATTAACAAGCCAAAAACTAACCAAAGCTCTGTATTTTTATGTTTTTCACCATACCCTCAAATCACCCTCACCAATCCCAAGAGAATGTCCTATTATATTGGGTTCGGTGTCTTCCTTTGTCTTGTCACTTAAGAGTGCGCTCAACTCATTGGACGAGACTCACTCGTTGGGTGAGTTCTTCAGAATTCCAAAAGGTGCTTCAAATATAATTATACTCACTAGACCAATTGAGACTCGCTAAGGAAATTGAATTTCTAAATTTCTTTTCTTCCCTTAGTGGCCTTTACTTGCTAGTCGAGTTTTTTCTTGTTGGGCAAGTTCAGCTAATGACTTGGCACTTCTCCTTCGCTTTTGAGCTACCATGTGACCTTGTCTATGTATCACGTTAAGAAAATACTTGCATGGCTAGTGTGTTTTAAAAAAAAAAAATCATCATGTTTAGTAAAAAAAAATCTTAATCAATGATATTTTATGATATGAAATACTTGTTGATATTTAATTTTGATCATTTAAACGAGAACACTTATTAAAAAAAAGACTAAAAATATAGATTATTAGATTATAGTTGAATGATCAAAATTAAAAAATCTACATTACTTATTTGAGCGATCATGCCACTACTGATTAACATTTAATTTTAGTAATTTATGTATATATTGTTGTATGATTTTTTTTAGAGGAATGAGAATAATTATCATTCTAACACGCACACGACCACATGTGCTTCCACCCACACACATTGTGTGCAAACCGTTTAATGAAAACTTTTAACAAGTGTCAAGATTTTACGATATTGCTTTTCCTACACTTATTTATATCATATCAAATTTGAAAAGTTTTTATTGACCATTGTACAGTGTATTTCTTTTTATGATCCTCTTATTATATACATTTTTTAACATGCTTATTAATATTATTATTTTATAAAATAATTAGTAAGAATTTTTTAAAATAAATAATATACTTTACAGTGAATTTAAATTATTTCCATTAAATATGAAGCTATTTTTTGTTATTAAATATATTAATAATGATATATATAATTTTAATATTTATATAATTGAAATGATAAACTCATTTAAAATCGCATGAACGAATTAATATAAAACTCAATTGTATTTTTTATTTGGTATCAACATAATTAGAGTCTTTAGACTCTCCAGAAGCCCTAATTTTTTTTTGTCGTTTTTTTCAATTATCACAAAAAAGTATAAAAGTTCTTGTGATAATAATGAAGTTGAAGCAACATTATGCAACTATAATAGAGCCATCTTATCAAAAGAACAAAGGGAGTAAATATGCAATACTTCTACATACTCAACGGAGCAAGAAAGGTCCCAAGGAGAAAGGAAGATAACTTTAATTTCCCTACTAGCATTTATCCATGCAAAGTGAACTGATGAACTAACATAGCTACTATTAATTAATCAAATACTACAGTGATAAAACAACCCAAAAACAAAACCAAATTTCAAGCATTCCAATCAAGATTACATTACAAACTTAATAACAAAATGATATTTAAAAAAAATAGAAAGAATTCCACAAGGATGCTCACTATTCAGCATCCAAATTATCATATTGCCAAGGGTTGAATTCTGGTCTGATGTCAGGCACTTCAATGCACTCAGAACTATCAACGGCAGCACAATGTTGGGTATATTTACCGTTGTATTGGTAAACTTCCAAGTCACCCCAAGGGGTAGGAGTTACTTCATCTGTTAAATCAAACCATCTAGGAGTGAACTTATGGCCCTTGGCCTCTCGGTTTCTCTTCTCAGCTCTTTGCCTCTCCTCCAAACTGAAAAACAAATTTAAGTTCACATATGGTAAGATCTCACAAGTGATGCTTATAGAGAACAATAAAATTTTAAGCCCTTCGTTCATCAGTTGTTACCTGCTCTTCTCATAACCAGATGTGGATAGGTCACCCTTCTCAAGGGCCATTCTATCAGGACGTAGACGAGAGTCAGATGCCAACAACTTCTTGGGAGCAGTGTCAAAGCTGTTAATCTTGTGTGCAAAATGCGTGTACTGGAACTTGTCCTTCTTCGGGGTATCAGCAACTCTCCAAATCTGTGCAGAATGAAACACAGGTAACTTAACAAAAAAACAATTCAAATTGCTAGAACAAAAGGTGATGACAACCCAATGAAGCGGAAATCATACAGTGACACTACATGCTACTGTCTATCCTGCAAATCGTACTATTGTATGTCCAGTGAAGGATAAGGGGTTGAGGACTCAAGTGATGACCGGTATTAAACTACACCTAGAAAAATCAGAGATTAAATGCTCCCTAAACACACCTTTTTATAATTCATTTACTAATTTCCACAACTAAGCTTTCAATTGTATGAAGTTACAGCTGACTAATGACAGAATTAGTTGATGCCGTATAACCATGTGAACCAAACCAAACCAAACATAATTCAAATCTAGTCAGCTATAAAAGCCATAGTTATGTAAAGTGGTATGCTACTAAGTCGTAATATAGAATATTTATAATAATCAATAAAATCTGCTGTAACAGTGACGAAAGTTTGAATAACAAACCTCTTTCAACTCAGTGCCTGGAAGTGGTTCTCCCTCTGAGTCACAAACTTGATAATTCATAGCCTCATTCCATTTTCCAGTCATCAGTATCTTAGGCTCGTCAGCAGAATTATACACGTACCCATCCACTTCATATCTACCAGCTCTGCAAAAGCAAAAATCTTTAAGTTTGATAATATATAACAGAAGTACTGAGCAAGAAGTAGTAAGTTACTAGAGAACATTTGATGGCAAGAGAAAGTAGCCATACCCAAACCAGCCACATGGTTGAAAATACAGCACCACTTTGTCCCCTGTAGTCAGATTTGTCAGGATCATCTCTCCTGGTGAATCAATCCAAGTTCGTCCAAAAATCAAGTTGCTAACTTTTGTAGGAGGAGGCACCAAATCAAGGACCACACCATCTCTTTTGAGGGTAACACGCGTTCTGCATCCAAGTAAAAGTATGTTACAGATGCATACAGCTTTAAAATGTAAAAAATGTTTACTAATGAACTTTGTAGACATCCATTACACAAAACAAACTACAAATTAAATTGAGGTAAAAGCATATGGAACATCCTTAAGCATAAGATACACAGTTTAGAATCCATGCAACCTGCGTGTATTTTATTTCTCTTTACTTACAAGGGAAAACCATAAACAATCCCCGGACTTGAGAGTGTAACAACATTGAGTTCCACAAATCTCAGTAAAAATGAATAGTCATGGAAAAAGGTAGGTAAGTATTACCTTCCAACAGGATATACATCAACTGAGTTGCCGAGAAATTTGGTTTTCAATTTTGATGTAACATCATAAGTGAAATGTTCAGTTTCAGCATGCCCAGCACTCATTGGAGGGTGATGACTGACCTACAGAAATTTGAATCACAATCATACATAATATCAGAGCATCACCGAATAAGCAAATAACAGTGAGAATTGCTGTCCAAAACAACAGTGAGAATTATGAGTACTTCCATTATAATATGGATATCAAGGGAAGCCAAGCAACCGCCCCCAAAAAAAATAAAAAAAGACATAAGTCTCACCACCATGGTTAAAAATAAACAGCACCTTAAACGTAACTTACCTGCTCTGATATAAATGTAATGCCACCATGGTTAACCATTTCATAAGTCTCACCAAGAATTGGATTGAATGGCTTCCACGTTCGTTGATAGGCATAGTAGACAGATATAAAGAATGATGCTGCAAAAATCATCTGTAAGATCAAATTCCATGCAATGTATGCACAAATGACAGAGAGGGAGAGGAGGGAGAGAGAAAGCGAATATGAAAGTAATGCTTACAAGCATATACTAGTCTCATGTATGGATCCTCAGTCTTGTCCGCCATATCTAACAGGTAAGAGTACTCCATAAGCTGTGAAAATATATTGCAACCAATGAGATTGTACTGGCAGAAAATTTGCTAAATAGTTTGTGTTAATGTAATAGCAAAAGCAAATGCAGCAAAGTATATAGCACAGACCTCAGCCATTTTCTGAAGCATTGTCATTGGTTCAAAAATGATAACTGGAAGTGTCACCATTGATGTGATATCAGAGCCAACATACTTTTGCATCATTTTCCAGTAACTATCTCGCTCCTGTAAAGTGTAAGTAAAGGAAATAAACATGCAGAAATGATACATTATAAATATAGAGGAAAATAATTTTTCCAAAGTCCACCATGAGATAAAATAGAAATAAACTTTAATCCCGACTATTAAAGAAACCATTGGTTTACATTGCATATTATCTGTGGACCATAGCATGACTTAGCAAGAAGCTTGCCTCAACATGCAAACCTGACCAGATAGGTTGCTAAAGTGGACAACATCAAGGTTCAGTAAGCACATTCCCATCTCTTTTAACAAAAAATAACAAGCAGCAATGATTATCTATGAATCTAGATTGTTTCAATCAGTATAGAGGAATAGCTTCCTCGCATGATAAACTTTCTTCGACTCGGATGATTCTCTCATCCTCCATCAATCATCATAATTTGTTCAGACAGTCATGAGTGCAAGCCTTGTGACCTTTTAGTCTTTCTTCACTGCAACATGCAAATACATTACAAAGATAGTGATAAGTAGTAGTATACCTCTTGTTTCCATCGTCCCTTTCTTGCTTCCTCTTCAGCATCTTCAGTTCCTCCATCTGGATTAACAACCTCCAGCCCCTCGTAGCCCACCAAACTGGGTAACAAGACCAGAAATAGTCGACAAAAAGTAAACCTTATCAGCTCATGAAACTGAATCAGAGTAACACAAGCTTCAAGAAATAAATCAATCAATTCCAAGCCATGTTTCAAGTGATGCTGAAACTGAAAAATGAATACGAAACCACAATTCTGAACAAGATCAGAATACATTAAAACAATCAAGAATCTCAAAAATTAAACCATGCATCACTGTGAAACAGCCATAAGCTAACACACGACAGTGAAGACCATATATCATAATAAATCCAATCAACAAAGAAACAAAACCAGTTGAGAAAGATGATCTTCCAAAGTAAGCATCTCTTGCATCTAGCAGTGTTAAAAAAATTAAAATAGGGGCAAATCAATGATCTTGGGACACCCCACATGAACAAATTACAGAAAAACAACAACAAAAACAGATAAACTAACAACTTTCAAAATTCAACTCCAAAGGATTCATACCCATTAACGGATTTGGACATGGCACTACCGAAATTGGACAAGCTGGAAGCAATAGAAGCAAAAAAGCCACCCCCACCACCAGAAGAAGCAGCATCAGCAACTTGCTTGGGATCCTTTGGAGCCATGGCAATGAAATCAAATCAAAGATGGAAACCCAATTGAGAAAAGAGAAGGTTTTTGAAAATAAATTCGTAGCCAACCCGATCTAATGAGGCAAATCAAATGGGTATACTACACTTAAATATGGGTTTATTATTGCTTAGGATGAATAATGAATATACAAAAGTAATAATAATAATATTATTATTATAATACATAGAGAACAGCGAAGAAAGCAGGGATTTTGGTTGGCGGTTCTCGAATTTGAAAAGTCCAACGAGAATGAAAGCAAATTGGAAAGTGGGGTGATATTTCTTCGTTGAGGTGATGACACAAGACAAATCAGAGAGGGTTTGTTCTGCACGCGCTTCTTGGGCACGTGGGAATGAGGAGTTGAGTTCACTTGAGTTGTGTTTTGTGTTCTGAAAATCCAAATTGGCGGCTTTACGAGGAACAGGTAATGCTGTTTTGGGATTGCAATGAGAAGGATCACCACTTGCCTTGCCGGCTGCTTTGTTTGTGTCATCATGTCATTTCCATACATGATACATACCAAGTGCTTTTTTTTTTTAACAAAAAACAGTGTATATATTTTTTAATCAAAGTATATATGAGTGATAAATAAAAAATCTATAACAATACATAAAGAGATATCATTTTTAATAATTTCTTTTTGATTTTTCCTTTTACAAGACGTTTATGTTATATATAATTATCTTTATAAATAAATTCATAATTTTAGTTAAAGATAAAGACAAAAAAAAAAAAAAAGAATGTACAGTGAAAGTAAATTTGATGTAATTGATCAACATCGTATTTCAAGAATAATTGACTCATTCACATCTTAAGAAAACATCAAATTTTTTATCTTTAACAATAGATATATTTATAACAAATAAATAATTGCATCCTATATTTCCTCCAACATAACCGCGTATCATCATTCCTTCCAAAATAACCGTACACTATTTTTTTCCTCCCACGCAAACCGTATATCATTTTCCGTTAATGAAACATGACAATTTCTTTTTAATTTTTTATCCCTTTTAATTTAATTATTTTCTCTTTCTTTCATAAACAAAATTATATATAGTTTTTTCATAGTATTGTTATATTTGTTATTTTTTGTGTTTACATATACAAATGGAACAATATAAAAACGTTAGGTTCAACCAATAAGCATCCTAAGATCTATTGCATCTACATCTGAGACACCAAATTTCGGTATTGTACTTCTTTCGTTTTTTTTTCTCTTGCAATTTGAATCACCATCTCTCTCTCCATCTTATCACTTTGGACTTACCATTCCCAAATTTTTAATTTGGGTTTAAGGTATTTTATTTTACTCCAAAAAAGGAGAATTTGATTTGTCTTTATCTCATCAACTTGGACATTACAGGGAATGGTGAAAGCCTCTTAAGCAAAAACATGTCTAAACAATTAAAGAAACCACATTGAAAAAAATGAAAGGTATGTGTAGCTTTGTTCTATATTTAAAAAAATAAAATGATTTTTTTGTGCATTCCGAATTAAACTAAAAGAAAGAAATGCATCTTGGTTTGCCAAAGAAGACAAATGTCCCAAAGAGCCTTTCAATAGAGACAAAACAACATGAATCTTGATGGGCTATAGAAGAAGAAAGTTGGAATTGGAATGATTCTTGGAAAGATAGATTTGTTACTATACTTTTTTATTATTAGTTTAATTATTATTTTTTTTACATTCTATTTTTGTTTCAGACACCCATATGAAGTATTGAATAGTATCAAAATTAGTATATCATTACTTGCTTTGACTTGACATGTTATTAGTACAAGAAAAACATTTGAAACGCAACATAATTTTAAACCAACTTTTAAGAATAGATTTTTTTAATTTTTATTTAAAAAGTGAAAATTATGATTTTAATTTTAAAACTAAATCAAGAAAAAAAAATCCCTCTTCATCTAATCCAATTTTCAAGTTTTAAAATTTTCTTTTTTAAAAAAAAATTAAGTAAATTTTAAAACTGCATACCGATAATTGTGGAAGTGAGTAACCCGCCATTTTGGTTAAATGAAATATATTTTTAAAAGAAAAATTAAATTTAAAGTATTGAATTCTTTTTAAAATTATGATAAATTTTAGAATGAATTTAGAAAAATAAAAGCATAATTTTTTTAATAAAATTTTTTATTTGTTTTAAAAAATAATCAATTTTATAAAACTAAAAGAAAAAAAATTGGAAAAGCCGCATAATTATAAACCTATTTTTAAAAAAGCTTTTTATAATTTTAAAATCAACAGTAAAAAAATAATTTATCTGCATAATATTTGTCTTTACAATTTGGTCTTACAGACTAAATTTGATCTCAATACAAAAATATTGAACACGTCACTTAGTCATTATAGAACAAGGATCTCGCTAAGGCAGTAGCACTAATGGTCACCACTCTACCAATTATCCAACCTGATGGTTTGTCAATCACCCTATTTCTATATCAATTCATGTCCTCTTCTCCTATATAGTATATATATTGGAATTCAATTAGAGGGAAAAAATATCTTCATACATCTATATCTAGGCTCTCTTAAGTTGTGAGCCTAAGAAAGGTTTCTTGAAATTTTGTAAGATCTATTGGTTTAATTGGCATATTAGTACAAGCTTCTTACTAAGTCATACCTTGATTTGCATATAATATGCAATGTAAACCAAGGATTTGCTTAATTCTCATAGGAAAGTGTGAAAAGGGTTTCCCTAGGTCACTTCACCATCACTCTCCTCATCTAAAGTACCCACTAATTGGTCATCCCTAACCTCTGTCGACACATTACACACAAATAATGTCTACATTTGGATAAATGAAATTGACTTGTAAAAATTGGCTTCCAATTGCTTCCCAACAAGATTAGTTGCCTCATCTATGCAAGTCGTTAATTTTGCCTCAAAATGACCTTGGGCTTTGCTCTCATTTATCAACGTTTCTTCCCGCTTCGCCGTCTTAACTTCTCACAATCCATAAAGGGAGTTTAACTTAATTGGTTGAATATGGTACGTGAATTATTGTAAATCCCCTAGTATTAATTTTTTATTCCTACTGATAAGAAAAACTTTCCACATTCCTTTCTCCTCTACGAAACATTTGTTATCTTCAATTAGTTAATGTGACACCCTCTACTCCTCACATATATGTACTAATAATAAAAGAAATAAGAAATTAAAATTAATTAAAAGTTTTTAAAACACATTTAAATAAAAGTCTTTCAAAAGGATAAAAGACTCACATTCACTTTTCTAACATTATAATAAAACTTGTACAAATAAATAATAAATCATCTTGGCTCAAAACAAGGTCGTCCAAGACTTCATGCAATTAATATAAAAACTTATACCCCAATGTCACATCCTATCAGAGCATTGTGTTCCTGTATCCTCTAGCATGAGTTTCTTCATAGTCATCCACCTAACCATCTGCTCCCACGAACACAAGATTCGAGATCATCACAGGATTCAAACACAAATAGCACACGGGGAGTGAGTTATCACATTCCTAACTAATTAAGAGAAACAAGACAACATGTAAATATACATATCATATAAACGAAATATAACTTACTTAAGCATAGCTCACGTCATTCCATCACTTTGCCGCGTAACATCACATCACAATACAACACGTCTCATTCATTTTTACATCATTCATGTACTCAAGGATTAAAACACAATATCACTAAATCAATCAATATCGATCAATACGCAAGCGTTATGCAATAGATACACTAAGACTAAATCCTATATGCAATGTGGTACCATGTTAGTGAAAAATCTCATCGGGTGCCTAGGAGTACATGACAAGACAAATCATGCACTAGTAAGTCAGGTCACTCTCACTAGATAAAATCATAGGGAAACTAGTCGAGGTCACGCTGTTTTGCGAGAATGCTCCAACCATGTGGGATCGGCACAGACTTAAAGGAGCACTCAAACTGGGTGTATTTACCCCAAGACCTACACTTCGAAGAATCCGTCAGGGCCTCTCCCTCCTGATTCAGGTCCAATCCAGAAAACATTTTAGTACGCAGACTCTATCTATAAATTTTACAAAACACACAACTCCTAAATTATTTTCAAAATAATTTATCTCGTCGCGCTTGTGATTAAACTCGTCAAGTCCCCTCAATGGTTCTCATCACAATACTCGTCGTGCATTAACTCCTCACCCTTAAAGGGTCTTATAATCGTGTGATTGTACTACAATTCATAGCTCATAACTCAATGCACACAACATCTCAATACACATGTATATTACAAATCAATACATACTCAATTTATCACATACACTCGGTCTCAATCACAATGGTATAATCCCAATTTAACATGTTATCACACCTCATGAATCATATATCATTTACCTATGAACTATGCAATACACATAACTACTCAATTATTTTCAAAATCATTTTAACCCATCGCGTCTCAAAGTGATTAAACTCGTCATGTTCCCACAGTGGATCACATCACAATACTCGTCGTGCAAAAACTCGTCGCCCTTAAAGGATTTTAGAATTGTGTGATTGCACAGTTCATAACTCAATACATACAATATCTCAATACACACATATCTCACCATTCATCACAGGTTCAATTTGTCACTTACTCACAATTTGAATCATCATTTAATAATCTCAATATAACAATTTATATAAAATGTTTCTCACAGCATGAGGAGTAAAACCCTCAAACAATTCCACACAATCATATTAAAATCAATAAATCAAAATCATAGGTAAAAAACACAAAAATACTAATAGCACTCAAGTTTATCAACCAATTTGCATCAGAACATCAATTGGTCCGCCAAATACAACAATAATGTATTTATAATCGTAAAGGAAAATTTATAATTCAATAAACACCCCAAAATAAATCTCAATTTAATCCCTAATGATCCCTACACATGTTCATTCTAATCCCAATTGCGATAAACTCATCCCTTACCTCTAAGTGGGCCCACGTGTGTATTCTGACAATGATAGCGGTATCTCTAGCACTTTCCTAAGATTTCTCGAGCTTTTCCTCTGATTTGTTCTGATAGGGTTTCCAAGCGTTAGAGAGAAAAAAAGATTAAAGCCTTCATTTTGTACTATCTTCTTGCGATTCACTTTTCTCTATCCATGAATATTATTCCACAAATCCCAATGGTGAAGGTGTGCGGAATTTAATTGTGAACCAGGTTTCTAAATTTCGTGATAATCCAACGGTTAACGAGTCTGGGATTGCATTTTTACTGGATAGGTTTTGAGTCTCTATGGAAAAATAGAAAACTACGATGCGAATAACATTTCTCTTAGCTCCGACATGATTTTGTAATTTCCAATGTTAAGAATGCTCGGAAGTGAGCTGCAAACTTGGTACTAAAATATCACGACGATCCAACGGTTAACAAGTCAGAGATCGTCTTTTTACTAAGACGGATTTGAGTGTATGTGGGAAAAAGAGAAGATTTTAGGAGGGGAAAAGAGAAAATGAAACTAAGAGAAAGAAGAGCTAGAGTCTACTGTCATTGGAAACTAACCTAACATGTTTGTTTCTATGGGTACTCACAATCTGTTTATTTATTTTTATTATTTTATAAAAAAAAACTATATTTTATTTCCTATCAAATGAATAAATCAATTTTTTTTTTATTTTCCTTCAAATCATTATTTTAATATAATTATTTCTCCTTATTTATTTAATTGTAAAAATCTCACTATTTTCTAAAACTCGATTTTTTTAACTAAAAAAACTTTTTAATTTATTTATGAAAAATAAGATGTTACAATCAAACTACCTCTAAATCAGCAAGGCTTTTAAGTTTCATTTCCCTACACCTTCAATTAGTCAAACCTCCTCCTTCTGTTCCAACACATTCTTCACTGATTACCCAGACCTTGGCAACCTTAAGATGATTTTATACAAACCTCCCAAGAAAGCAGTCCAAATACCAATCACCAACAACATAAAGTAAGTCGCTCTCCCACTTCCTTCCCCCAATCTTCACATATTGTTTCTCCTTGTTAGAGTTGGGCACTAATGTATTCCCTTATCGGAAATTGAACATCCCATAAATGAGGTCATGCTCTCATTTATACCACAATAATTAGTAAAAATCTTCATCTCCTTCTCCATTGACTTATTCATAGTTCCAATCAAATTGGTAAGCTCTTCACAAATATGTTTACTAGGGGTCCCCTCGATCATTGATGACTTTATTTGTATTTTCCCCCTTCTTTTCTTATGAGAATGTATTGCCTTATGATATCTTGGAATTAAGCTATCAGATCTACCAAAACAAAATAAAAGGCACTAAGAATTCCTATAACCCAAATCAAAATAGGTAAATAAATTATACCTACGTAATTAGAAAACTCAGTCAAGTTATTCTCCAAGCTAATTTGAACACATTCTTCACAAGGCACAAGCCCTCTAAAAAAATCAACTTCCACCTTTTCCTCTAAAGAAAAAGAGTTATGCATAGAATTTGAATTAGCCATTAGGTTGGGTTGCCAATACAAAGACAATTCACTTACAAAAAATGCCCAAACATCAAACTATGACCTTATCCTAAAAAATCTATTTTTGAAACTTTTAGATGAGGCCGCGATTAGAATCAAGACTCTTCTCTGTGGTTATATATGCTATTTTATTTTTTTTTATACAAATAGTTATTAGACGTTTTTGTTTTCATGAAAGATTATTTTTAATTAACCTAAATATGTTTTTAGTCTCTAATAAATTTTTGAATTTTGTTTTTGTCCTAAATAAAATATGCATGGAATTTTATGCGGAATTTCTTGCAAAAAAATTGCAGGAAAGTTTCTTGTGGAAATACTTCACAGTAAATTTTTTCGGTTGATTATATTTTCGTAGGAAACTAGTTATCCACAAAGAAATTACCTGCAAACTAAAATTCATAGGAAACAAAGAAAATTACAGTAGTGATATACAGTTAATTATTCATTTAGTTATAGTATATACACTTTATATGTAAAATTAAAAATAGCAAAAAATGTAAATTACAAACATTTAAAAAGTATCAATATTTTCCCCAAAAACTCGGATTAAAAATCGCCTAAAAGTTCCAAAGCAAACTGTTTCTCTCTTTACACAAAATTTTTGTCATAAATGATAATATTTTTTTATTAGTTAATTTGTTCTTATTTTATTTAAATTAAAATTTAGACAATTACTTATTAACCCATAATTCTTTTGGTTTCTTTTAATTTTAGGTATCGTATTCGTAGGAATACGCTAATGCTTCTGGAAATATTCCCTTACAATAAACAAGTAAGATCATATAAAATTAGTTGGCAAGAATTAAAAAAAAAAAAAAGCAACGTACAACATGTTATTTTTTTTAATATATCTTTATTATCAAATAAATTTCTTATAAATCTATTCAATAATGTTAATTTATTCTCAATTTAAGTTAGAGCGTTACTGCAAATGTGCCTTGGAAGGGATCGAGTTGAGTTTTGACTCCGTGTCTCCTACGTGTATTAAATTAAATAGCCAACCGTAGCTACTTCATTCTTAAGAAAATCATAATGCCAACTATTTATCCAAGTAAATGTACATAAAAATGTTAATTTATTAAAAATTAAAGTATAAATTATAATAAAATTCCCATTGTTTTAAAACTTCGGTTTTTTTTATGCATGTAAAACAAGTTCATTTTTTTTATATGTGGTGCAAATTAAAACATTTTTATACACAACATCCATTTGTCTATGTTTTTTCTTAAATCAATAAAGTATTGTTTTCCTTCAACGAGTTTGAGTATCAATTGCAATCTTATTTTTTACAAGAATATTCAGCATGCCAATTTGACTTTTTACATTAGAAAATATGTTAATTTGTTCATTGAAATTTAATAATATGAAAAAAAAATATTTTGATCATTGAAATTAACATCATCATTCAATTTAAAACTTACTGTTTATTTTTTAAAAGAATTAAAAACTTACTATTTGTTTTATATATATATATATATATATATAAATTTAGTTTTTGGGGTATAATAATAATAATTTGAAATTAAACCTCATACAAATTACCTAAACCCCTCAGAGCAAATCTTGCATTCACACAACCTAACACCTCATATTTGCATACAACCACTCAAAAGATGATGATAACTCATTAATTTTTTTTTTTTACGTCGATGGTGAACGCCTGAACGACGACGTTCGCACAAGGGAGAGAACTACCAAGGGTACCTTACATAAATATGAAAAATGAAAATGACTACGGGACATTGCTTTGATGAATTTTTATTTTTTACTGTTCTTCACTACAACATTCCAAGTGGCTCATTTTGCATTTTCTTTACTCTAACATGGGTGAATTTATCATGCACCCAACTCTGTTCAACTTCAATAATTGGTCATTTAAAGGTGTTTGATTACCACTTTTTTTGGATTGAACGTGAATCAAACATTTCTAATTTAATAAATTAAATTTTGATCTTTCAAAATTTTCAACTAATTTGTACAAGACAGCGTTACTCAACCCCTCGTAGCTGATGTTAACAAAACATTTCAATAATAATTATATTCTCATAATCATCCAACGAACTTGCGGAGTTCTTGTACAATCTCTGGACGGTAGGGTTGACCCAATCATGCATAGGAAGAGAAATTGCCCTGTCTTTTTAATAAATCTGTGGGGTCATAAAAGTCAGGCTGGTTTTCATACAATTGAAATTCTTCCTTTTAAGAAAAGACAGATATTTTTAGAATGAAGAGTTTTTTTTTCTTTCTTTCTTTTATCTTTGACTGAAGAATTTAAAACCAACTTGTCAAAGAAGTTTGAAAGAAGGTCAGTCTAAATCCACTTCATCATCCATTGCAATAATATAATAGAATTTATTATCTTTTTAATTCTTAATTTTTTAGATTTTTTTTAGTTTCTATTTTTTTTAACTAATTAATGTCTCTTAATTTTTTTTTTCGTTCTTTTTTTTTCCTTCCTACTTTTGGTACCTAATAGGGACTACAGGTAAAGACAAAAATTTTAAGGAACTAAAATCAGTAAAAAAATAAATCAAGAACTAAAAAATAATAAGCTCTAATAAAATACATGATATTATTTTCCCTTAGACCTCAGTATTGAAAGGTTCTTGTTTCAATGGCAGCTAGGACTGTTTACCTGAATTTTAACAATATTTCTCTACACATCAAAACAAAGTTTTCTTTTCTAATAAAAAATTAAAATTATTACCTAAAAATTATATAATACTGTAGTTAGTTTAATTAAGGGTATAAATATTATAATACTAAGGGAAAAAATAATTGTTAAAACATAAAAATTAAATATTATAAAATAAAATCATAAAAAATAATTTAAATTCAAGAATGATACTTTAAAATGAACCTAGAATTAGTTTTATTTGAATATTATAAAATGAAATCATTTTCAAACATAAACTAATTTTAAAAAAATTCTCAATGTTTGTACAAAACTTTTAAAACTATCCACAAATGTCATGAAGGAATAATAGAAAAACTAATCAAACTTGTTTGAATAATAAATTTTGATTCACGTAAAAGGTAGAAAATAGAGTGCAAATTAAGAATAATTATTTTACTTAAAGCAACCTTGTTTTCTTCTATCACAAAAGAATGATGGTATGTTTGGTCTTTGGAAATGTGGTACTCAACTTAAAGCCATGTTTAGAGGACTAACCGTGTTTAATTAGAAGAGCATGTTAACATGTTTATGAAAACTTGTTAAAATTAATTTAACATCTAAAACCATGGCAATAACAAGAGTAACATTTCAATACTTTTGTGCTTTGTTGAAAATTTAATATTAATTTCTTGTAAACTTGTTTTCAGGTAAAAGTTTCCTAACATAAATCAACTTAATTAAAAATAATTTTATAAAATTAAAATTATTTAAAATAAAATTTACATATACTTATCCAAATGCACATATATCAATAAACTGTACTAAAAACAAATAAGAATTTTTTAATATTTTGGAAGTTACTTTTTGAACACAAATCAATATTTCAAAATAAGTATTTTCTGAAACACACTTCTATTTGTTAACATTTTAGAAAATACTTTATGGAATATTGATTTGTGCTTTAGAAAGTATTTTCCAAAATTTTAAAAACAAAAAATAGATCCAGAATATACATTCAAGAATAATAATTTTATATTATTGTTACGAGTATAAAGGGTATATTTGATAATGAAAAATAAAAAAAAATTAAATGGTAGTATACTAGCAAAAAAGGAAAGTAGATATAACAAAAGCTGTTTTTTTTCGTGCTTTTAACTTTATAAAAAAATAATAATAAATTGCAAGCCTGCCCATTAGCCTGCAAGAAAATCTCCAATAAAATCCGGTTGTTGCTTGGGGCAACGTGGGTGAAAGGGCTAAAATGCACTACATCCTTTCATATAAAAAACGCATAGTGACTCGTCCGTACAAGTCACTATTCATTATCCACTTTCCGCACTGTTTCTTCTTCCTCTTCTTCTTTCGAACTGCTTCTTCTTCCTCTTTTTCGCGCGTGGTGGTTGGTTGTCCGTGGTTGCTGGTTATGGCTTTTCTTCTTGTTGGTGATGGTGCGTTTTCTTGCTGTGGTGGTTTCGCCTTTGAGGTTAGTGAATCTTCTTCCTCCTGTGGTGCTTCTTCTTCCTTGTTGTGGTGGTTTAGACTTGTTTTTTGTCTTTAGCTATTGTGTATTGTTTTGTGTTTTGGTTTGCATTGGTCCCATGGCTGCTTCTGTGTTTTTCTTTCTCCCCCGCCCCCACCATTGCTTGTGCCAGCTTCTGCTGCTCCATGGTTTATTTTTTAAAACCCATATGCAATCCGTATGGTCCATACGAATAAAAAAAAATTGGTGCAGTGTCAATAAAAAAATTTGTTGTTTATTTGTTTGTATGGGTTTTAAAAAAAAATTGATTTTCTATTATTTAGTAATTCTTTTGTATGGTTTAAATAAAAAAAGACGTAGTGTCAATAAATTATTTGTTTGTATGGTTTAGTAGTTTTTTTGAAACGCTAATTTATTATTTGCCTTAATCATTTGTTGTAGTGAACATAGTTACATAACATTTGTAGTAGTGAACATAGTTTAAAAAAGATGTTAGTTAATGTTTAAGAAAGATGAAAACATATTTTAAACAATTTGGAAATTTTTAGAGGATGATTGAAAAAAAATATTAGTAGTTATTCTTAAACTATTTTTCAAAAAAAAAAATGAAATTGTTATTTGTAGAGAATGATTGAAAACAAAAAAAAAATTCAAATAGTGTTATATTTCAGAATGTCAGACTCTACTCCATCGTTATCACGGTTAAGCACCCTTAACGAGGAACTAGATATGATTTTTGCGACTCTGCCTAGTAAAAATGTTTACCTTTCATATCGATACGTTTATTTACACGTGACTTGTCTGTAGTTAGTTAGCTTTTGCAATTGCTTAGAATGGTTTCTTTGGAATATATGTCGAGTTAATAGATTAATAATTTTGCCAATTGCTAAGAATGAATTATCATTTATCATGACTGCTAATTGAATGTCAATTTTGTTATATCATGCTTGAATGTTAATTATGTTAGAATTAACAAATGAAGAGCACAGACAATGCTACGAAATGACCAAGATTATGCTGAAGGTCGCGGTTCCACTAGATACTATTTTAAACACCGTTCACGCCAAGGACCAGGTCATCTTCATTTTGATTTAATTAACATATAATTATTCTGTTATTTTGTGTAACTAACCAACCTTATTTTGTTATATCAAATGTAGATTTACGGTGAAGTTAGTATGTCATTTGCAGTGAGGTGAGGTGGAAGAACATACTTGATTGCTTATGACATTTCATTAACAAGGATGAAAAATTTCATACCGTTGCCTACAACCAAAATTTGGACAAATCAGCCATTGTAGCAGGGTGGACAACACTAAGATCATTATGGTAAATGTGTATTCTTTCTCACCATATTCAAGAGCAATAGCCTGCCCAAATCATTCCCAAGATGGAACTCATTATACCATCAAATGCCAAACTCTGTCACTTTCAAGGTGTATGTCACTCCACAGAAAGTTAGTTGTAGTAAGTAACTTTCCAATTTAGTTGTCAACAATTTTTTATCTTTCAAGTTTTAAATTTCATAACATAAATTGCTGACATAACTTTATTCTTAATATCAGGACGTTCCAAGTACCATGTATTATTTTCTTAAAGATAAAGGCTAAATTCATTTGCATTTGAAGGACGTTGCAGAATGTCGGCTTATGTTCAATCACTGGAGAAAGACACTTAAAAATGGAACTGGATGGAAACATTTATGTGAAACCTTGTCCTTGACAGCTAGCATGGAAATAGTCTTTGAATTCATTGATCCGACCGTTAACCATGTGTTATTTTGGTCATGTTTATGAACATTTTTATGACTTGGAACATTTAACATTTTAATTATTAGGAACATTATTATGACTTATGAACAATCTAGTTATATAATAGTTGTTTTATCATGTGTTAGATCATAATTTTTTTGCAATCATGTTCTTATATATAATAGTTGTTTTATCATGTCTAATATTATCCCATTGTTTTTGAATTAATTTGGTCATGTTTTTGAAATAAATTATTTTTAATTAATCACTAAATTAAAATTTAAGCAATCTAATTTTAAAAAAGTTTATATATATTATAATTTTTTTAACAATCTAATTACTAAATACATTTGTTTATACCACTATAAAATAATATCATAAAATCAATATTTTCGTTTATACCACAATATCACAAAATTAATATTTTTATCATTGCTAAATTTTTGTTATTTATGGTTTTTTTATTACAAAAAAAATATATTTAAATCCGTATCGACAAAAAAATTGCCCATATCATAAAATATTTTTTTTACATACCTACGGATCAGCAATTCGTATGACCATATGGATTAACAATCCGTATGGTTCATACAGATCACCAATCCGTATGGACCATACGGATTGTTGATCCGTAGGTACGTAAAATCTTTTTTGCTTACCTCTCCTTTTCAGGCGACGAAAACTGACCAAAATTCATTGTATAGTTCTCACAAACGCACGTATACCACCGAAGATCAAATACGCTTCCAAACCGTCCTTAACGGAAGTAACTTACACTAAGTGATGAAAATCTTGCGAAAAAAAATTGGCGTTGCAGAAATAAAAAATTCAACTTGCTATTTATAACCGAAATTTCCAAAAGGTATTTTTGGCATTTTGGAAAATCATTGGGTGTCCCAAACAATTCCCTAAAATTCCATGATGCACATAAAATGAAGACTGTTTAAGTGTTTATTTTGTAGGCTTTATGGTCAGGCCATACAATTTTGGTGGTGGCAATTGCTTTGCGCAGACAAATTGTTGATACACAAGATGTACAATTCCAATCTTGCTGGAACATAACATTTTAACTAACGGAACTAATATCTTAATTATATTATAAAATAATTAATGTTGCTATATATAATATTAAAATTTCTAATGTATATTTAATGCATATGTAAATTTATATAATAAATTTTGTGACAATTAATTTTGATCTAATAATTAATTTGTTTACATATATAAATTTTTATGAAACCTATGATTTTTATTTAAAATTTATATATGTAAAAAATATATTATTAGATCAAAATTAATTGTAATAAGTAAATAAATAAATTTTGGATTAACTTATTAAGTTAAGGAATGACAAATACGAAAATAAGGGCCTCTGTCGTAAAATTTGTGAAAAATGTCGATTGGTTCGAAGACGAGGATGAACTATAGTAATTTGTTCCAATCCAAGACACAAACAAAGACAAGGATAATATTTTAACAAACTGAGATTTTCTATAAAAAAATATAATTTTAATATAGAAATTTATATTTTATCTTATTATATATATTATTCTATCAAATATCTAATTTTTATAACAAAAATAATTGATTCATACGGATTGACAATCTTTATAAACATACACATTGTTAATCCGTATATAGATTACGTGTTGCGGATTGTGTTATGGATTAGGTAAACTTATGGATTGTGAATCCATAAGTTTATGGATTATGCAAACTTATGGATTACGAATTTGTATTCTCTTATGGATTACGAATCTGTAAGCTTACACTTATGGATTACAAATCCGTAATGAATTTATGGATTCACAATCTATATCAACTTTGTAAAAGGATAATATTGGAATTGTCCATCTTATATTGGGTGTACCAATAATTTTCCAGATGCGCTAAGCAATTACCTTTGGGGGCTTATGTGGATGTGGGCTTAAACGCCTAAAAAGGTAAGCTTGATGCATACCCAGCACTTGTTGTTACATTATGATTTCTATATTGTCATTCGTCTGCATTAGCATTACTCGCCACATCAATGGTCAACATGCTATGTCAACAATAAGTTAATTGCTATAGATGATCAACTAACAAGATAATAAAATATGCGAAATTTTAAAAGTTAAGTGATGAAATGTGCAATTAAAATAGTAGAGAGGCAAAATTTGTAAAATCATGAAAAACATGGTTGTCAAAATATGTCATTAAACCTATATATTATTTAACTCTTGGGGGTATTTCTATTTCACTAATTCTTCACTCAAACAAATCCATTTTTTAGGGATGCAGACCCAAAATTTGTTTTGTTATGGGTGGAATCATGGAGTCAGCCAGCTTCAACTTTTACCCCATTCCGTGTATCTTTTTTTGTATATGTCGTTTAATCCAGTTACATAGATTCTATTTCGAGAAACTAAAGCATCCAGATGTCAACTGGGTAATAACATGCTTTTTTTCTATGTTTTGTTTAAGGCATAAGACATTGGTGTGTCCGTACGTTGGAAACGTTCTGGCCCTTCTTCAACAAAAGAAGCCTCCAAGCAGAACCCTCCAAACATGGCACTAAATAACGAGTAGTAAATGACAACATGATTGTGCAAGGAAAAAAAAGATATAAACTAATAAGAAATTATGAAATGAAACCTTTGATCAAATCATCACATCACCTTCATTACATTATTCCCACTTTGCTATGCCTAGAGTTTGATCAAATTTGGCTAGAAAAAAGTGTACAAGAATTTAATTTTCTATTTATTTTGTCTTTCTCTCTATGAATATTGCTCCACATAGTTCAATTACTCTGGAGGGAGAGCCACGACCATCACTGGTTCAACTACGGGTAAACTCTAGGCAGTGGAGGAAAGTGGTACATGTACATCAAATGGAGATCGACCCATCTTTCCCTTCAAAAGTTGAACACAGGGAATTGAAGCATTTCAAGGAATGGTTTCCTTGGTTATTCCCTTCTTTGTCATTGCCAATGTCATTGTGTTCATCATCACCATGTATGTCAATGATTGCCCCAACATTTCTACCACTTGCATTGCCCCTTTCCTCGGTCGTTTTCTCCTTTCAGCCTTTCAATGAGAACCCTCTTTTGGGGCCTTCATTATACACGTGAGTTGTTGTTTCAATTCCAGTTCTGCTGTTGAAAATTATTTTCTATCTGATCATGTAACTGATAAGTTTATCTTATCCCATAGTCACATTTCAACTTAATAAAATTATGACAAATTCTGAATAGTTTTTTAGGTAGTGCTGGTTAGATATTGAATGAAACATAAAAAGATTCATGTCTTAATAGATATATCATATATATTCTGTCTGAGATGAATGTTTGGAACATTTGGGCACAGTGGAGACGAGATATGGATTGAGTTTAAGCCCCGTCCGTAACCATATATGGTTTATTTATGACATGTGATCAGAATATCTATTTTTAGAGTTTAATGCATAGTAAGAAAATTCTTTCAATATAGGACAATTTTAGTTCTAATAAATAGTTGAATTTGGGCCTATTAATTCTAATGTAGGACCATTTTAGTGGTTTGAAGACACACTAAAATGTTTAAGCTTGGGTTAGTTCGTAACAAGGGGTTTGAAGACACACTAAAATGGTGAACTGGTACAAAATACTGATTTTGTTGATTGCAGATTATTTGTTGCTGTAGTAAAGATTGAAGAACTTTGTGCTTGTTGACTGTTCAGGCTACGGAACATGGGGGCTCTGGATGTGAACAAAGTGGTTCACAGACACCAGGGTTGGCGCCTCATCACTTGCATGTGGTTACATGGTGGAATATTCCATCTGTTGGCAAACATGTTTGGTCTTCTAGTCATTGGAATTCGGCTTGAGAAGGAATTTGGGTTCGGTATGTGTGACATATTCATATGTGCCTTGTAAATATCAGGTTCTTCAGAGTTAAAGGCCAGAAGAATCCTTAAGATAAATTTAGTATGACATTATATTTTTCTTTTAATTTCTTTACTAGCTAGGAAGTATAACTTTTTTGTTGTTTAGATAAACTTCTCTGTAAACAATTATATAAAAAAATGAGAAGGCAAAATGGATTGAGTTTCTTCCATAAGCTAAAATCAGCTTATGTACTACAGCTGTTGGAGAAGTTAAAGGAGATAACTTCTTTACAAGTTACGTACATAAGTTAATTTTAGTTTGAGAGAAGGTCAATTCGTTTAATCTTTTATTTTTTTTTCTCTTATAAGTGTGTTTACAGATAAGTTTATCCAAATAAGGTTTATCTCATTAGGATATTATTTGCATGTTTTGTAAACATTATTTCCTAATTATTTGTAGTAGTATTGCAGTGCTTATTGGACTGCTATTTATTATTTCTGAATTTGGAGGTAGCTTGCTTTCTGCTCTTTTCATTGGGGAAAGAGTCTCTGTTGGTGCTTCTAGTGCTCTTTTTTGACTTACTGGGAGGCATGCTTTCAGAACTCCTTACTAACTGGTCTTTGTATGAGAAAAAGGTGCCTTATTAAATTCATCATATTTGAAAGAGTTTAATTTTTAAACTATCAATCAATTAGAAATCATAATAGATATCACTTTTAAAATAGTTATTGTAAAAGTTAAAAAATTTATCATACATATCAATTCGTGATTAGATAACAACGTAAAAACCCTTTATACTGTTAGTAAATGACATGGACTATTTTCTCTATTTGAAATCTGAATATGACAAAAGGAAATGTTGTGCTCTTGAAAGCAAGCTATTGATTTGATTTAGATTTTCTTGCCATGTGCAGCTAGGAGCTCTCTTCATTGCTATCAACCTAGCAGTGGGGGTTCTCCCACATGTGGACAACTTTGCCCATATTGGAGGGTTTCTTTCAGGATTTCTTGTTGGATTTGTGTTCTTGATCC
Organism: Glycine soja; assembly: GCF_004193775.1. Taxonomy (NCBI): domain Eukaryota; kingdom Viridiplantae; phylum Streptophyta; class Magnoliopsida; order Fabales; family Fabaceae; genus Glycine; species Glycine soja. The sequence goes on along the minus strand of NC_041008.1, from coordinate 15,753,807 downwards.
GTCCCCAATTTGGATGGATTAAGCAACGAAATGCTCCTCAGCCACATTCTCCAACATTAATTAAATCAAAATTCAACAAATATCAGTGCATCTCCTGGATCCTAGCCCTGATCCTGCTAATTTTTGGGTAAGCTGTGACATAATTCAACTTGAATGTAACTAAATTTATAGTTAGTATGGGTAGTTAGGCTGGTTTAGTTAGTAGTTAGTATAGGTATTAGTCCTATTAGTTGGCTGTTGCAAGTTGCAACTGCTTAAGTGTGTGTATGAGTGCTTGTTAGTTTAGTTCATTCACTCTGTAGATACTTGCAGTACTTGTATACTATCCCTTAATCAATCATTTTACACAATGTTATTCTACGGTAGTCCTCTTTTGTATTTTGAGCTCTATGGTGTATGGTCACAATACGTTGGTGTGACATATTTTTTCTCATGGCATCTCATCTGAGAATTCTGATAGCTGAAGTCTCATTTTTCTAATATATAATGAAAGAATTCGAGATAATAGCTACAAGTATACGAGAAAAAGAACCTTTTTCTTTTGTAATTCCTATGATGCAATTGGAAGTTGCTCTAGAAAAAGTATATATAAAGGTACTTGGAAATTATTAATCATGTTGACACATAGCAGGATCCAAGTAGTTAAGGTAGGCAAAGTTTTGGGAGTCGCTTTTAGATTCACCTTCTAAAACATAACCGAATATAATGAGACCAAACTTCTATGACTTAATAAAGTGACTTGGTCAATCTTTTAGTCACAAATGGACTGAAGACTATAAATAGGATGTGTTGTGGCACATTATCAACACTAGGCATGCTTGCATTGTTACTTTTGCTTGGTCCATCATCTTGTACAAATCAATACTTTTCTGTTCACTTTCATTCTGTCATTTATATTATTTAGTTCTGTTTATGCATAATTGTTTACTTGACAGGTTTACTACTGGCCTGATTTCACTTCTCCGGTGTGTTGATGCAAATGATTACTGCTCCTGGTGCCATTATCTGTCCTGTATTCCAACTTCAAGATGGAACTGCAATCCGAAAGCTTCATCTTCTGTTGTGGTAAGCATTTGTGCTGAAATAAGTTCATCTGAATTGCCAGTTAGTAAGGAATTGGGAGTGAAAAAAAAACAATGTTCATCTTGATTTTAACCTTTAACTTGTATGGTTCTTATAACGCATTTTTTTTAAGTCTTATAACGCATATTATTTTGTTGTGATACTTGTGTGGATGTGTGTATTAATGTTTGTTAAATACCATGCTGCAGACAGAGCAGATTTGTATTATAAAAATTTGGGTTCAAATTGCTTTGATATGGAATCACTTGATTATTTAATGAAGTTATCCTAAAGTTCAAACGATTAAAATGTGCTTTCTTTTTGCACTAATTTATTTGTAGCAAGGAATTCTTTACTTATGGTGCACTTTTGGTCTATAGACCATGCTATTTGGAATTTGGGCTTTGATCAAACTCAATTAAGTTGAGTGGACCTACTTTATGAGGAAAAACTCTCACTGTCAGGTTTATTTTTTTTATGACTCGATCAAAGGAACTAATTTTTTATTACTTGAAGCAATAGACACTAGTTAACATTGGAACAAATTGCTATTTTAAGGCACGTTTTGCTCATAATTTACAATTCTTGAATTATTTGCATGAACGAGAAAATAAGGTTATTAATAAAAAAAAAAAAATACATGGTTTCTTCTTTTATCTGCAACCTCTGTTAGCACTAGGAGCAAGAGTTTGATTCAACAGTTTGAAAACACTTTCACAGCTTTGAATTTTTAACTTCACTAATTTCTGAAACTCTGGCTATAATTAATTAAGTTGGTTCAAAGAGAGCTAGAACTATGAACCTTCCCCCATAGAACTGAAAGTTCCGTAGTGGCTGAAGAGTGAAGATAATTCCATTTAGCCAATGATGACAATAGAAGTTTCTGGCACATCAATAACAGATTAAATGACTCGGTCTCAAAGAACTAAATCCAAATAACTTTATTCGGGGTAAGCACCAAAAATGATGTTCTTGCACACCATTTTGTGAACAAGGAGACATGTGGTTGGAAAAATTAGAGTAAATGTGTGTAGAAAACGTTGTAAGACAAGTTGTTACATGGTGGAAACTGTGCATATATAAGATGATGGTGTGCACATTATTCGGGTTAGGAGGCACACTATGTAGCATATAGTACAGAAACCCCCCCTTAAAATGTACTAGTTATTTTATAGACCACATATATCTTCTATAGAGAATAATTTTGTTTGAATAGAAATATTATAGACAATAAAGCTCTCTTCGAATATTTAACGTATTTATATTCATAAAATTCAACCTCAAAATAATTAGTTAAGTTAAAATAAACTTATATCAATTGATTCACGAATTTAATAATTTAAAAAATAACAGTTTGATTAGAGCGCTCCATTCAATGTTTATATTCATATATTATATGGACCAGACAGTGATTTTGTCTATGCTGAGACTAACTAGATTTTGCAGCCCAAAATTTTCATTTATATTGTTATTTAACAAAATAAACCAATGACAAAGCCTGTATGAAGTTTAGGACCTTCCTTCTCTTAGCCTTGGAAGCCAATTGTAACAAAAACACGCTAGTTAAGCTATTAGGAATTACAGAACTATGAATGTTCAATTTTGAACATTTCGGTTAATTTCGGAGTGGAGGCTAGGGAAGTGATCATAAATGCAGGAACAGAAAAAACAGAATGTATTTAACAATTCCATAGTTCTCACGAGATTTGCGTAGTCAAAACAAGCATTGAAAGGTGCATTTAGAAGGTTGGTCTCGACAAATACTGAGATTCACCATGCACAATGCACGTGGTGTGCTTGTGACTAGTCTAAATATGTTCTTTATTTGCGGAATCAGAGGTTTGACTGAGTGATGTTATGGTCACCCCTAAACTTTTTAGGTTTATTTAAATTATTATGCAATATATAAAGATATTTTACAGTTCCCTCATGCTATTAAAAATTAAAATTGTATTTATTTAATATTTCCCTTCTCACATCGTATTCATATGCTACCCCTTGTAGTCAGCATATAGTTATATATTTAATTTATTTATAAGAGAAAATACTATGATTATATATTAAAATTCTTACATATGTTATGAATGTGAAATTTTTTTTTTTAATATTAAATCATTTTTTTGTTCTTAGCATTTGGCTTCCCTTTAAGTCAAAAATTGGACTCCACCCTTGTTTGATTCGCTATTAAGCCAAAGATGCATTAATTAATCCCCCGTATTAGATTTTGTCTCCATAGCTATCTGCTGATATGAGAGCAAAATCTTGTGGACCTCTCTATCCATGATATGAAAGACAATTTGCACTTGTTGATCTGCAAAAGTCCAAACACCATAATGTAGGTTTCAATTTGCCTCAATTCACTATGATGTATCCAGTATATTCTCTTACTAATAATTTTAATGTAATATAAGAAAACATTGGATAAAAAGTAAATATGTTAATATCCTAAAAATATATGTTAAGTATTTAATTCTTCTTATTATTGGATAAGTAGGAGAGTAAGTAAAAATTAATAGAATTATTCATCCACTATTTAACAACAAAGAGTACGCCTTAGTATAGTTAGCAGCACCAAAGAGTTAATAGGGATCACAAACATTTTAAGATGGCGTTAAAGTAGTTCCTTTTATTTACAGGTTCTTGAAGTTTTATCTCTAGATCTTTACTATAAGAACGGAAAGAGCGCACAGCAGACATAACTTTGCATAAAAGAATGGATACACATCAATTAATCGAGTTTTTAGTAAAAGACAGAGAAATATGGGAGAAGAAATAAAATACTGATAAAGAACGAGTGCTTAGTTTAAGAATAAAAATAATAAAAATGGATCATGTGTAATTAAGAAAAAGAACAAGCAAAAATGAGATTTAAAAAGTCTAGAACTTTATGATTTGTGCAGTAAAAAAAGAATTTTATGAATTGTGGTTGTGTTTTAAAATTCATTAATAAGAATGGTATATTTCTATTTAATTTTAGAATCAATTAAAACAACATAACATAAAGTATCTAAAATATAGAGATGCAAAATTAAGTTAAAATTATTTTTATTACTAATATTACATATCCAAGGGGGATTGGAGACAACTTGAAGTTTTTCACGGAAATGGTTGGTTGTCACTTGTCAAAGACTCGATGGGATACGTTTGCGGCGCAAAGCCATAAAATAGTAGACATGACATTAATTCATTATAGACCAATTTGTCGCATTTCTGTATGTGATTTTGAACAAATTGATATATGCATGTCCCTGCAAGCCACTTGAATTTAAATGCACAATATATTTAAATAGTTTACTTTGATATTATTTTTATTTAATTAGAATTAGAATTCTACTTTTCTTATATATGTAATATGTAATAATCTTGTATTTAAGAAACTTTTATTTTTTTTATGTAATATATATTTATATTTTTTAGTATTTATATAAGAACCCTTACTATTATATTGTTCTTTATTTAAAAGTGATTTTTTTTACATATTTATCTCCTTTAGCATTATTAGAAATTTATATTGATTCGTCTTCCGAATGTAAGATTATGTCTCATTCTTAATCTTAGCAACCACTGAGATTTCGACTGACATAAATGTAAAGAACCTGCTTATAAAAAAAATGTAAAGAACCACGTATACTATTTCAAGTATCATCTAAACTTGTTTCTTTACTAGTCATTTTCTGAGCTACAAGGGTCAATAAACTCTCATTTTATGTCTTCTCATGAAAAAAAATATATGAAACTTTGAAAAGTTAAAATATGTAAAAGAAAAATTAATAGAAGCTAAACTGCATGAATTTATTCAAGATAGTCTTCAAGAGCTGCTTATTGCTACATTTCGATACTTCTTTTCGTCCCTGATATATTGTTGAGCTTCGCGATATTTTGGAAGTTCTTGAATATAAAATGGAATTGAATACCCGTTGGGCCAAAAAACTAACGAGTGGCCAAAATAATCACAAACGTTGCATCAATCCCTTAAATTTGGATGCGGAGAAGAGAGAGAGCACATCCAACGTCCTCATCCCAATTGACTAGTCCTCAATGAATTCATTCCACAAGACAATGAAAGTGATAAATAACATAAATTTACAAGTCTCAAATAGTGGCTGTTGTCCCCCTTCCCCTCATGAGAGCTTCACACATGCTTCTATGTTGTTATCTTTATTGTCTTTATCATGAAGATTTGATTTTTTTTTTCTTTCATTTTTTCTTGTATATAAATATTTATTTAATATCATAAGTCTTTATAAAAATGTTCTTGACACTAATCAACATGTGTTAGTGTATTTTAGAGTGAAGAAATGTGTAGACGGGTAAAGTGATAGTGAATTTACTGTTCAATTTAAATGACTTAAATCTATAAGACATTTTAATTCAATCTTTTAATTAGTATTTTAATAGGTTTGCATGAACAGGTTGTTGACACATTCATTGGGACCCATCTCCTTTGGGTTGCCACTCAACAAAATCTCTTTTAAGTGATTTTGTGGGATACCTACCATTCTAAATACACATGAAGAAAAATGGACTTGAGTCTGAAACTTGAAACTACAAAAAAATATAAAACACTTTTTATGGTTTACATATAGAGACAACATTTTCTACTCATATTTTTTGTTGGAGAAGTCATTTAAAATAAAGATGTGGATTCACACGTTAAAGGATGACCCGAGAGTTAAATCCATTTGTCATCATCTCCATATTCTTTCCTTTCTTAATCACTTCAGTAAAGATGATGCTCTATGATTGCACCATAATGCCATGGGGAGTAATTCTCAACTCTTTGGTACTACATGCTAGATTATTTTGAAAGTCGGTAACCACTGATGTTTCTAGGGCAAGGGACGAACATAGATTTATACTATGAACCAGATCACAAGCCAATATCAATTCATTTAAACTCACTTCATAGGATCTTCCTCCACAAGAGACCCTCGTAATGTCGTATGATCTACACCTATTTCTCCTTTGGTCAAGTTGAATATTAATTGAAGTTCTTTGGGTGACCCAGGGCCATTAGGGTTTGGAGGTATAATGTGGGACTCCTAGAGACTTTGGCTTTTCGGGTTCAATGGTCTTTGTGGTCACACTACAAACATGCATGTTGAGCTCCTTGCTATCCTTAATGGGATGCACCATGCATGAAATAATGGGTTTAGACATATTATCATAAAGACAAACTCCTTAGTTGCTATCCACCTAATTGAGTAGCAATCACCTTTGTTTCATCTGTTTGCGACGATAGTTACATCTATTAAGTCACTCTTAACTTTTCAATGGGAGATTCATATCATTCACACTTTGTGAAAAGTGAATGTTTGCGTTGATATTCTCACAAAGAAGAGAGCTTTCACCTGTGTATCATTGGTCACACTAAAACTTTGTCCCAACAATGTTACTACTTATGCACTTGACACAATTTTTGTACGCTAGTAATTTTTCTCTATCCTTTTCTTCATTAATAAAAAAAGAGTATTTTAATTCAAATTAATAGAAGATATATCTTACTTTCTCCCATTTATACACCTCTTTATTTTAAATGACTTAAATCTTAAAAATGAATCATTAAAAATGATTTACACCCTTTGATGTTTTTACATATTCTGGAAAATTAATTAGTTTCTCACCAAATACATGAGTGGATAACTGGATAGTTTAAAAACAAACAAACAAAATACTGTAGCCATCAATCCTTCAATCAAATGTGAGAAGAATTAGGCTTTGTGTATTCTTATATGCACTTGAAATTTCAGCAATACCCAATAAAAAATTATATATGATTAGTATTTAGGACGAACTAGCCTTAATTCAATTACGTATTCATTTTGGATGCGGATGCCTCTGATAAGATATTTATATATCTCAATACAGGAAATATTTTTTTATCGTTAAGTATTAATTATTAATTATTATTAAATTTATCAGTAAGAAGATTCAAATTCATAATTTCTTTTTCTCTATTTTTTTTTATAATTAAACTAACCTTATAACCCATCTAGATAGGAAATATATTAAGGGAAGTATAAAAAGAATTAAAAATCTTGACCTTAAAATTTCAATGAATGATATGATTAACATTAGATTTAAGTAAAAAAAAATCCTATTTATCCAAGCATTATCATGATCAAATTAATTCATCTCATCTCTTTCACTATCATTAGATATAGCCCCTATCCATTATGAGACTAATATCATAGCCACTTTATTATAGGAATACTCCCTACAAAATGTATTTTTCAAGATTTAAACACCAATCTTTCCGCCTAGCTGAGAGCGTGGCTTGTACAACACCACCTACGTCGCAATGTATATGAACTGATGCAACGTCCTTAATTCAATTTCTAACTTTCGCTATCATTAAAAATTGTCCTTAATTACAATTTCTGCACAAAATCTACGCTAGCTCCTAATTCTTTTATCAAGCACAAGTGCTTTATATAACAATCATTAGGAGGGATAGCAATATTTAACAATCATTAGGTCAGGTGACGAAAATATAATGTTCAAAAGAGTCATCTCCTATTGGCTGATGTTAGCCAAAAATCAAGTTGTGGTGTGGTTCGTCAACTTGCTTACAACTTGCAAGAAATGCCAACAATATCATCATAATACAGGGAATATATAGTTTTGGAATGCATGCTTTAATTTCTCCAAGTTTTCGAAACTTGATTCCGCATAATTTTTGCAGGCAACATCATGAACCTGATAAGGCGAATGAAGACATGAAAGGTTGCCTTCAATTAACGTGCATATGAGACAAAACCTTTGATAAGCTTATCTTAAAATCAAGCATCCAAAACACGTAGGCATGTATATTGAACAACACTCTCATAATTTTATTTTTTTTGTTATTGTTCTTCCAATCTTATTCGTTCTTCCTTCGACACAGACACATATAAGCAAAATGCATTATTTAAAGTAAATTATTGTTATCTAAACCTCTGCCGATCCTATATAATAATATTGCATATGCATTTCTTGAAATGGAATTTTATACACATATAATTAAGTGATAAGCCATCATGTTTAATTTGTCAATCAAGCATATGAACTAAATTATTATTCTTTAGAAACTAATTATGAATACTAATTAATGAAGATGATTGCTTAGTGGGGAAGCATACATGATGCATTAACTGATGAAGTATGACCCACAAATTAATATATAACACAAATCACAAAGTCAAATTAATAGAGCTAGTTGATCAATTTAAAAACAAAATTTCCTTTGAAATTAACTGAAAGTCAGCTCTGGAAGCCAATTGCATGTTAGTATGTTTTATGCATAGAATTATCTATGCACTATAGTGTGTGACTGTGTATCACCGACTATATATCTTATTACTCTTCAATGGTGGCTATACATTATAAACATAGACATCTCTATTCACATGCAATATTATAAATATATCTATTGGCCATATTATTAATTAGACATTTCTCTTGATCATCATCATATGATTTGGTACGGAAATATTGGACGGTAAGGTACAGTTCTTTGCGTAGAGAATAATTAAATTTAATTTTAAATAGCATGAACAATTAAATTAAATGTACTTTTGCATTTCGCTCATTCAAAATTGCTTTTTTTTTCTTCTATATATATAAACTAATTGAACATTCGTTAACCTAGAAAAATGGGTAACTTATGCTTGGCCAACTTATACATGTAATTGAAGTAACCACCATGTGTTTGGGGTATTTTAGCCGAATAAACTGCACTAGTCATTAATAATTCCATGTCCCTTTTGAAGAAAAGGAGGAATCTATGCATCCACACCTAACTTTATGTGTCTTCTATGTATAAAATAGTGGTATTGCATATAAATCGATTATTGGGAATTTAATGACTTGTAGCTTAGCTAATTGCACGCTTCCGATCTTAAGTTTGAGAGCATACAAAACTTATATTCATTCGATCCTCAAAGTTTAAACTAATAATTATTATAGTTTATTCTAATTTTGATACATAATATATTTTCCAGGCTTGTGAGATTTTATACCTTTTATTATATTCAAGCGAAACTGACTATGCTTCTTGTTCTTTTTTGTCAACAATGGTAAAATTTTATTAAATAAAGGTACCAGTAGTACTATAAGCATCATACATCAAAATGCGAGGAACCCCAAATCGAACTTCCTGAGGTTACTTCCTATTAATACCAATTTGTTAATTAGACCTAAGTAATCGAACTAATTATTGATATGAATGGGATTTTCAGACGACACACTATTGAAGAGTTTCGTGATTAGTTCTATCTAAGTGGAGTACAAACGAATATAATAGCCCTATACAATAGACGGTAGTTTCATTAGAAATTATATATCAAAAGTAACCGGTAGAGTCCATTTCCCCATTCATTAAGATTTTAAAAAAAAGGATTCCATGTTGTATAAGCAATTTATCTTTTCTTCAAAATATGCTCATATATATGGCTTTGGATCCCAAAGAACAGTGTTTGGAAGCTATCAATTCAAAAACCAAAAGTCAAATCTTAAACCATTTTATAGTAATGCTAGTAACACGTCGTTTTACCCGCCATTTTTATATTTGAATAATTTATTATTTTATTATAATTGGTCTTCCTTGCTCTGGTGTTTCGGACTTAATTCTTTGGCTAGAAGTTTCCAATTTTCATTTGTGAGAATCAGCATATCTGTCGGTAGCACGGTAACTATCAGCCCCGAGAGAAGACAAAGCGAATGGAAACTCTATTACTACATTTTATACTATAGCACATTGAGAAGACACATGGTAAATTAAAAAGCATTGTAGTTAACGTCGGTTTTTTTATGATTTTTTTAGAATTACGCGGTTGAATATTTTTTCTAATGCATAAGAAGAATTCGAATTATCTATATATAATCAGTAATGATATTTATTAAACTTAAACGTTGCTATTCACCGGTTACTAGTGACGCGGTCTTCGTATATTATGATTTTGATGTTATAGTACGTAGGTTGAGGTATTTCATGCTATAGTATATATACGTGGCGATACCAGATCATAAATTTTTGGGACACTTTATGACCCTTTAGTATAGTGGTAGGTCTCTTCCCCCAGATCATAAAATTTTTGGGACACTTTTATGATCCTCAGAATCTAATTGTCGTGCCCAAAAGAAGAAACAAGTTAGATATAGTGCTGAGAAAAAATGCACAACCAGATGGAGAACAAAGCCAGTTAGTTTAGGGAGGAGACAACCCAAAAACACATAGAAATGTTCTTTGCCGTAGTAGAGTAAGAAACAATCTCACTATGGTCTATGGAAGATCTATGGAGAGATCATGAAGATCTCTCTTTCAGTAGGCTTTACCCTTTTGTGTTAATTAAAGGGAAAAAAGAAAGAGGAAAACACAAAAAAACTCAAAAATCTTAAAATTTTCTTAATGCGAAGGAAAGTTGTCTTATCCGGAAGTCAAAATGTCAAAAGCTTCAATTAAAATTTATAAAGATATTAAATACGAACTATTAATAGAGCACTACAATATAAAGTAATTAACAATCAAATATTTAATTATGATTCAAATTCAACAATTAAGTCAACTATAATATTTTACAAAGTAATATTTTTTTTTTGGATGGGGGTTTTCCCTTTTCTTCCACCAAAAAATTTAATCATTTTTGTTGTATTTGTGGATGTTTAATGCACTTCCCCATTCCCATTTAATTGCCATTTAAGAATTTTACCAAAAAAAAACATTAAGAAAGACAATAAATAAATTAACGAGTAAAATATTTTACTCCATATTAATATTGAACTGTACTTGTTAAAGATAAAATTAGAAAAAATGTCTTTAATTGTTCATTACTATAATAAAATGTCAGTTAAATTGGAATTAATGTATACATTTTATTAAAACTATAATCCAATGAGAATGAAGAGAATATATATATATATATATATATATATATATATACTACTGTTAATTCAGTGTCCGAACAATAGAGCTAGTATGGTGAGTAGTACTTTTTTTTATCAGCATCGCTAGTATGAATACTTAATTTTAACGAAGAAACAAAATCACGTGTGCAATGGTGTGCAATTGTGAATGTGATAATTGCACGGATAAGATTAATCATATAAAAAAAAGGGACATGGTCATGGGAAGGCGTGAGCGAGCAAGAGAGATGGGTGAGATTGGATGGAAATAGAAAAAAACAGCATTAAAGAATAGAGAAGAGAAGATTGTGGCAGGAAAAAAAGCATCACATGGCTGGCTAACACAACGTGGGGGCTGCGATGATCTTGGTGGCACGTTCACATGTCTTGGCATGCAGCATCATTGGTTGGTAACTTGTGGTTCAACCACATATGCTGACGTGCAAGATTTGCAAGATTTGGTTCGTCGGTGACTGGGTCACTTTTCAAGGTTTCCATGGCTTACGTGTCACTGTGCACCCATCCCTCTCTTTGTAGTTAATGAGATGAGGATTGTGGATATGCCCTAGCACCGTTGTGTGGGTGTGAGACTCATCAATGAACCCTTAATTTGTTTCTCAAATGTGTCAATGCAAATGCCAAAGCCAATAATAATACTAGTATACTACAAAGGTTGGTGAGACACAAACTAAAAACTCTCTACCCCTTGCTTGACATGTGTCAAATTTTTTTTGTTCTTATTTTCTTATACCACAAAATGGATCTGAATAAGACAAGCTTGCCTTGAGGCTGGGGCTTTTTGCAACGTGTAAGAGTTCTAATTAACATTTACATGTAATATATGTAAAGAAGATTAAAAAGACATTAGACACCGTCTGTAGTTTGAGATTGACCTTTAAGATGAATTTCATAACTTAATTAAGGAATCTATAACAACTTAATTATGGTCTTATAAATAAAATACAAAATAAGTGGTTCAGTTCGAATTACTTTGCAATGCTAGTATTTTTTTAAAAGCATTTTGCTTTGCTAGCTAGTATGAACTCTTAAGATAATATTTAATGTTACTCGAGTTAATTTTTTTGGATATGATTGATTTCTCTTACTAGCATTCTTATTTAGATAAACAATAACATAGCAAATATTTCTTTACATAGCCTATCAAAAAAATATTTAAAGAATAATTTTTATGCACTAACAATATTGTAAGAAGTTTTTATATTATTACTCAATAAGAAATTATGATAAATATAATTTTTAAGATATTTTTCATAAAAAAATAATGAATATACTGTATATAATGATTTCTGATTGAATAAGCATGAAAAAGCTCTATAAATTATTTTTCTTTAAGAATAATGAGCTAGCAAGAGTTATTACTTTTTGAAAAATTTTGATTTATAAATTTACTTTCTAACTTATAATTAAAAATTAAGGTAGAACAACTTCATACGTTTTAAGTAAATTGCATTGTTAAAATAAAAATTTAAAATTGCATTTATAAATCGTTCTTATATATAATAGATGTGTTTAAATATGTAGAAAATAAACCCATTTGCGCATGTTATTAAAGACCAGTGTGAGGAATGTGAGTAAAATGACATGTCAAAAAGTTCATTTGCTGGATCCAAAGTGTCATTTGAACTCTTTGAATGGAAGATTAGGAACTGAGACTCTGAAATATAAGACAAATATTGGGCCTTCGACACGAAATCGATTTAACGTCGCACATGGCTTCAAGGTCTTGATGTGACCATCAACCCTACCGAGCAACTTACGTACTGCAGGTGCTTGTTATCTTCTTTTTTTTCTCCTTTTTTTTTTATTTTATCTATGATTAATTTGATATTTTTGGTTCCATTTCATCTGCATTTTGGCTTCAACTAGGTTTCCTTTCGTGACCCATTGGCCTTCAAAATTCCAGTATTTTTTTTCACATTTACTAGCTTTCTTGTCCTTTTATACTATATCATTTATATAAATGTGATATATATTTGGTACGTAATTCATAAAATAAAATGATAGCGTTTAGTGCATGTTTGGCGTTTTCCTCACCCTAACGTGGGTTCAGAGTTACAAACAGATGTTTGTCTACTTTACATATATAGTTGAGTTTGTAATTGCAATAATATACCTTGCAATTTTTTTTATAACAAAAAACAATGTTGTTAAGACGTGCTCCTATTCATTCAGTTTCATGGAGTTTTCTACAATATATATATATATATATATATATATATATATATATATATATATATATATATATATATATATATGATGTTTGATTTTGGTTTTTGCAAGAACTGGAAATTATAGGAATGAAGACATGCATGCATGTTTATTCCTTTGTTCTATGTTCGTTTTGGCATATGGCAGTCTCGTGGGAGTTTTTAACCTTTAAAGGGATTTGGCAAGGGAATTCATTAGTTCCTTTGGTTTTTGGTTACTAATGATGGCTAAAAGTTAACATGAATTGCTTTATAGCATAGATGGGATTAGATGTGTTCAGTGGTTATAAAATTGGAGACCAAAAGATGGAGTTTACTACAATATATATGCCGATGAAATGTTGATAATTTAATAACTAAATATCAAGAATTTGTGTCTATATCAAGGTTGTCTTTAGAAATTTGGAGCCTATTTTTAGTGTAGAAGTAAAGAGCAATGTAATCATGTCGAAGCTAGCATAAGAGAGATATTTAATCTATCGATTTAATCTATTATAAATTACAATAATTGAATTAATGATTTTTTTCCTGCCTGAATAAATCAGATTTTGGTTAACAAGGAATTTTAGTTAGTTCAATTGATTAAGTAGAGTACTTAACTTATTATAAACTATTTTATATTTATCCTCGATTTCTAAGACAAAAAAAAAATCAATTTTTGGTTCTTACATTAAAATTAATCTAATTAATAATTTACATTATCTATTATATTTCTTTACTGAGAAGAAAACTTCACTAAAAACACGTAGGTCAAAATTTAATCGGATCACAGCCATTAAATTAAGTTCACTCAAGGGGTTTTCCCCTGTGGATGAAATTAATGATAGACCAACTTTGAGAACCTTTAAGAAAAGAAAATTTATACTTGTAAAATAAAATATATAATTAAGAGAGAGAAAAAGAGACAATGAAGATAAATTTAAATTTAAAATATATTAAATAATTCGAAAAAAGAGAGAAATAAACATAAAATAATATATATATATATATATATATATATATATATATATATATATATATATATATAAATTATTATACCAGTTATTATACGTGTATCATTTCTCTCAAGAAAATATCTTGGTGGTTAGTTTCAAACATAAATGACATTATCCTGGTTAAGATTAATCCACTAGCGTAAAAGAAATTTTAGAAGAATGGATGAAAGATGATACCGCACCATCTTTTTACTTGATATTTATTCCAAGTCAAACAAGTTGAGAGAAAGCAAATGTTCCCTATAACTATCTGTTCTTTTTAATATTAGTTTTTTTTATAAGAAAACCATCATTCTGAAGATAAAAAAAATACTTATAAAAATTAACACAATAATAACTTCACTAAATGTATTGTTATTTATAACTTTCTGAGCAAATTGTGAACAGAATTCCATTTTATTGCGATGACAAGTTTAAAGTGGGTGATATATATTTACATCTAACTTAGTTTTTCATGTGTAAACAAAAGCTATTAATTCTAACTTTTACGTTTTTAATCTTAGGATTGGCTGCAAAGCGTGTATCCAAACACGAGGTTGATCTTGATTCAAGCAAACCGTTGTAATTTTTTATTGCTCAATTGAGAGGACATAAATTGGACGTTAAAGAACTTTTCTCATAATAATATAAGCTAAAAAGTGACTACACTTTGCTTGTGTTGTGGATAACATGAATCATGACATTAGTGTGAAATCAAGGAAGGGGTCTTCCCTATTTCACGTCAAACTTTTGCTATGTCTTTCCATGATGATGAATGCATCATGTGCCTCCCCCCATTTTTTCCTCTCTCAAATTGAGCCTCAACTTGCCTTGGTCACTCTGACCCAAACAGTTTTAGCATGAAGGAGAAGCATGTGTGATGCACATGCACATCATTTCATGTTCCATTAATAATAGGGGTGACCAAAACATTCCTTGTGGAAAAAGAAAAGAGAGAGAGAAAACTTCAACCAATTAAGGTTATGTTTGGATAACCATAATATGGTGTACAAATCTAAAACAAATTTAATGGTTCACAAATTTAGTTTGCAAAAAGAAAAAATTGAATGTTTTTGCAAATCTTATTTTACCCAAAAAAATCTGTTTGTAATAATAAAATAAACATGCATTAAATTATTGAAGGAAAGTTCCATAAAATAAGATCCCATAGAGAAAGAGACAAAGAGAGAGAAGCAAGTTACTTAGATGGTAATAATTAGTTCAGAAACTACTGCACCTGCAGGTCCATGACCTAATTCATCTCACTCCTTGCTTGGCCTCACTCCATAAGTACCCCCCTTCCCTTCTCACTTTCCATTCACCCTCAAACCAATACAATCAACCAACCCCTTCACTCTCTCTCTCTCTCTCTTGCAATGGCTGCCATTGTTTTCATCCACATTGCATCATTGGTCTCTCTTTTTGTTGCAACAAGTGCAAGAATCCCTGGAGTTTACACCGGTGGCCCCTGGCAGAGTGCTCATGCCACCTTCTACGGTGGCAGTGATGCTTCTGGAACAATGGGTAAAGCCTCACTCTTCCTCTAATTCCTCCATCGCCTCCCATTACATCTTACTCTTCCCCCACCCCCTGTTTTCCTCTGTTTTCCCCTGTTTTCTACTACCCAAATCCTCTCTACCTTCCTCTCTATCGTCACTCCCCATGTTGCATTTTCAATTCTGTATTGAAATCCTACTCTCTCAAAACCATATTTAGAATTCTAAGTCAAACCATCATTCTTTTAGGCATCAAAATCTCCTCTTTTATGACCCATCTCCCAAACCCAATTATACTAAACCCTCTTTCCCAGATGTACACAACCAAAGCATTAACAAGCACACAGTTTCAATTTCTTCATAATCCTTGATTTTACAAAAAAATTGCACATAAATGCAGCTAATGTAACCATAATTGCGATTGCATAATCCCAAAAACCTTGACTTGCTGTCACAATTGCAGTTACAAACAGTTTTCTAAAACCTTGAAAACAACTCAAAACCCCTTACCCATCATAAATTTCCCATCTTTTTCCCACATTTTCCCACACCCAAAATCCAAAAAAGCCGGATTCAAATCCAACCAACCACCCTCTAGTAAAAGATAAAAAAAAAAAAAAAAAACCCTTAGTTTCTTCTCCAACATTCCAAAAAATCTCAAAGCAATGATCAAATTTCGTTCTTGAATTTTTTCACACAAGCCTTTCTTAATTGAATTCTCTTGTTCCTTCAGGTGGTGCTTGTGGGTACGGAAACCTGTACAGCCAGGGCTACGGAGTTAACACCGCGGCGCTGAGCACTGCTCTGTTCAACAACGGTTTAAGCTGCGGCGCGTGCTTCGAGATAAAGTGCGACCAGGATCCACGGTGGTGCAACCCCGGGAACCCTTCGATCCTAATCACTGCGACCAACTTCTGCCCTCCGAACTTCGCCCTTCCGAACGACAATGGCGGATGGTGCAACCCTCCCCGCCCGCACTTCGACCTCGCCATGCCCATGTTCCTCAAGATCGCCCAGTATCGCGCCGGAATCGTCCCCGTCGCATACCGCCGGTGAGTCACTTTATGGGTTTTCTCAATTTGTTTGTCTGCTTTGCATGTGTTTTTGTTTTTTACTGTTTTGGGAGCTCAGAAAACGACGGAAACACCTAAACGGTAAGAAAATTATTAGTTATTATAAAAATCGTGAAACTTGTTGAATATATAATATAATATGTGATTAGATATGGGTGTATTCTAAGTTATTTTATTTTATTTTCTTACAAAACATGAGTTACGTATTTTATACCCATTATTACTTGATTTAAAATGAGAAAATTTATTTTTTTATTAGTGACCATAATCTTATGGAATTTTAGAGAGAGAGAGAGAATTAAATATATATTTTTAAAGTTTGAGGACCAAATTTATTGATGGAAAAATATAATATCCAAAAACGTTAATAAGGACTTGTTGTATATTTCAGTCAAAAAGAAAATAGGGACTTGTATATTAATCTAGTTTTAAAGTTGACACTAATTTGATTAATGAGATGATGAAGTTATTAATTGTGTGTTTATAAATATAGAGAGTGAACATATTAAACAATCCAAATTAATTAGAAAAATAAACATGAAGTATAGTTTATATTTGTGATATATTGAATATTTTTTGAAAACTTATTATTTTTACTTTTTTATTGTGTAGTTATGTCTATTCATCATGTAAATCTTTTAATGATCAAAATCTTGAAAAACTTTTTTTCTTTCTAAAATTCCATTTTCTCTCTCATCATTCACCTATGTGAAAAGAACTAAACAACATAATAGAATATATATTTGTTTTTTCCTAAACAAACTTCTATGAACAACTAAATGTCTAAATGTATAACCTCATCACTGTTTTTTTTTTTTGGGTTAACAAAACTAGATAAACAATTCTTGAAGATGAGCGTTAAAACTGCCATAAGTTATTATGGAATTCTCCTGAAATTATGAATTTGCAAACTGAGGCTGAGGCACCGTACCACATACAAACACAGAACCACACATATTCAAAATTCTTGCCTTTTCCGTCATTGTTTTTTTCCCTGTGCCCTGATTTTCTTGAAGAAAAAAAAACAAATATTACTATTAGAATTTGCTCAGCAGTTTTTATCAGAATCCGCATTCAGATGTTTTGTCCATTACACACCACAAACCAACACAAATAGCCATTAGTTATAAACTAGTTGTACCTTCAAACATGGAAGAGGGATTCTACGATATGCGTCTTATAATTAAGTTAGGGTGCATTCATGTACCATACACAAGTTATCATTAAATCTAGACATAATAAATCATGTGTATTCAACAATAACATATACAAAACTTTTTTAATACATGTTTCACAATTACTTAAATGCTGCATGTCGGTACAATTTATCTTACATACAGGGTGACGGTTGCAAAACTTTTTTATTTTTTGACGAAAAAAACTTTTTTCATTATTGTATCAATGAAATTGGCTAGAGAAACAATTAATTAATACTCATTACATACATAACTCATTGGTAAACAGTTAAACTTTTGATTACTTTTTTTTAGAGAAGTTAAACTTTTCATTACTATTATAGGGTATTATAGTCATATGATTTCTATTTATGTGATCAATGTTGTCAATTTGTAAAAAGCTTTCCTACTTGTTTCTGTAGCTTTTAGCCCTTTCGGTGTTTTGGCTTATTGATACATCATACATCATATATGCTTTAGTTTCGGTGGTTACAACCAAATGTCAAAAATAACCTTATTTGGCAATATTACTAGCTGTTATGGGTATTATAGTCATCCAAATACCGGATCTGCAAATTCTTCAGTGCTTCAAGGGTATGCTAGTAAAATGCTCCCCAAGAAAATTAATAGGTTCCCGAAAATTTAGGACTTAAAGTCAGAAAAACAAAGTTCGTAGTTCCATACCGACTTTGGGTCCCTTATCCAGTTATCCTTAGAATATGTCACAAATTAATATTACAAAAATTAAGAGTCAGATATGAAATTTTTAACAGTCACATTGGTTACCTTTTGTACTTGAACTGAAAACTTTATCTAAGAGGACTAAATTTAGTATATTAGAGTGAATTACATGTTAATTCAAAGTGTAATATGATTATTGATGTGATAGTCTAAAATTTAAATAATGAATTGATTTTTTTATAATTTTATTTGGGTGCAGGGTGCCATGCAGGAAGGCAGGGGGGATCAGATTCACAATCAACGGTTTCCGTTACTTCAACCTGGTGCTGATCACCAACGTCGCAGGTGCAGGGGATATCGTGCGCGTGAGCGTGAAAGGAAGCAAAACCGCGTGGATGAGCATGAGCCGCAACTGGGGGCAAAATTGGCAATCCAACGCGGTTCTGGTGGGCCAGGCCCTTTCCTTTAGGGTTACCGGCAGTGACCGACGCACCTCAACCTCCTGGAACGTGGCACCACCTAATTGGCAGTTCGGACAAACCTTCACCGGAAAGAATTTCCGTGTCTAAATCCAAGAAGAAGAAGAAGAAGAAAAGAGAGAAGAAAATAACAATACTCTTAAATTAATGGCTCCTGGTATTTTTGAGTTTGTTTGCTTCAGTTTCCCTGCTTCTAACTTCCCTCTATTTTCCTGGGAAAGCTTTGGAGTGGGTGGTAGGGGGTTAAAAGAAAATTAAGAGAAAGGTAGTTTTAGGAAAAGTAAAAGTGAAAGTAAGGTTAATAATTAATATAAATGTAAGTCGGGGGGGTGTTTGCATTAAATGTTAAAGTGTTTTATGTATGGGTGATGCTGGAATATTAATTACCCAGCATTAGCAACCCGTTTTTCTTTTCTTTGTTTATTCAAAGTGTGAGGGGGCTGAGGAGGTTGCAAGGAGGAACATGTAGCCCGCAGCTCTGGCTTTAATATTGACATAAATGTACTATCATATCAACAAATATAAATAAAAGAATAGCATTTCAGTTGCTATAAATGCTGATTTAAATAGGCTTGTGTGTGTGTGAGGGAGTTTTCTCTTTTTGGTATAATGAAAGTAATAGAAATTTGAATTTCTGATTCCATTCACATCCCAAGCTCTTATACAATTAATCAATTGTAGTGGCTTAAATGGCTTGAGTTATAGGAGTGTGTAGCAACTTGTGTTTTTTTTCAGACCAGCTGTTGTAGTTTTTTGTGAAACAAAAAAAATACACAAGTTTATTTCATAACAATGAAATTGGACTGTTAAATTGAATTTCTTTATTCTTTATGAATTTAGCTCCTCTAATTAAAGCATGGACTGTACTTTATAAAACAAAATTACAGAGTAATAACTATTGATTATATAATCAATAGTTAAAAAAGTAATGGACCATTTTCAAAAGAAAAGTAAAGTCTTAGTACACCTTTTCACTTCTCTAGAGGTTAACATATTCCTACTTCAAAGGATTTCTCCTTCACGTAATTACTTCATATACATTCTTGATTGAGCCCATTTGTCTAAGTCCAACAAGCCTTTCTTAACTCCTATATCCTCAATATTTATGATCTACCTTTGTGATGGCACCCTATTTTGTTAGGTAATTAGTTTTCAATGGTTGATTTCCTAGTCAATTATTATTTCTATACAATTTATCCATGATTTATATTTCAAAAACTATATTTTAGAGGAATCAAATATGTAATTTATATACTTTTTAAATAAAATTTGGAATCCCAAATCAAATTAATATAATATTCTAATAATTTGATAAGGATTAAGTTGCCTAACACAAGGAAGAAAGTATATGGCAAAAAGGTTAATTTGTAAATTCATTATTTCTATTAAAATTTTTATGGGAAGATAATGCTTAAAAATGGGTAAGGATTTATTAAGTATCGTCCAAAGTTTTAAAAAGTCTTTTTGATTAGTGTTTAAATCCATGTGCTAAAATAATGTCGTAGCATTAAACAATTCAACGTTTTCAAAATATTTGTGATTTTTTTAAAATTAAACATAATTTAACTCTCTTCTTATGTCTTTTTATGGCTAATAAAGTCAAAGTAAAAGAAGACATTAAACTAACAAAAAAAAAAATTCTCTCCACTTTATTAATATCCCTGCATGTTGCAGGACATTATCTTGCTAATGTTGTGTTGCACTAGTGCAATGTCATATGTGAGTGTGTCAATTGGTTTGAGATAAGGATATGGACAATTTAAGTCAAAATATAGATGGCTTCTTGGGTGGATCAAAGGGTCATGAGGTAACACTATTTTCCTAAGTTTTCATTCCCATTAACACATCATAGAGATGTTGGTTCAGCGTCTTCGACAAATAAAACGCAAAACACTTTGATGCAGCAAATAACCATTCCAAAACAACAACCAGTATTCCGCACAAAGTGAAGGAGGAATTTGTCAAGTATTTTTTAATCCATGATAAGAAATTAGATTATTGAATAATCTTTACAATGGTCCACCATAAATCACTTAGAATCATTGTCCATCCTTGAAGCCGTCCAAAATTTAAGACAAACATATTGTAAAATCTATGCTAATATAAGTACACTTGCATTTAATAGATAACCATTTTTTTTGTGAAGCACACAAATAAACATCTAACCTCTCTTATCAACATCACAAGTTTGATTTCTTGCATGATTAATGTATTGTTCAACCCCTTCTACAAATTTTCATTTAAGATTAATCCTGCCTAGATAATATCAAACATACATTTGCCTATTATTACAAAGATAAGAACTTACTTTTTGTCAATGAACATGCATCTTAGATTTCAAAACATTAACACAAACGTTATATGATTTCCCTGAAAAAGAATCCATCTTTAAAAATTCAAGCTGAAATTCTTATCCTACAAGATTTCAGTTACCAAACAAATCAATCAAACTTGTTAGTTCCAACTTTTTAAAAAAAAATTAAAGAAAAAGGTCATGCTAACTGTTTTATGCTGAAAAGAAAAGGAAAAAAAAAAGTAATTCTAACTTTTTGCTTTTTAAAACTTTTGGTTTTCATCTTCTTGCAATGATGTATGCGGATTTCATTAAAAAGTGTGACGCTATCGGACAACACATGCACTGGTTAAAAAATTGCTTTTTTAATTTAGTCATATTAATTATTTTATGCACTTTTAATAATCCATGCATAGACTTATGCAGAAAAGTATTAAGGCGTGATTCTAAATATATTTAAAAATTACTCTCTAAATATAAGGCTATTGTATTCTTTAATCCGTTAACATGGTCCTATTCCCATACACCACAAAACGAAATGGTGATAAATGTGATTTAGATAGACTAAAAACTGTCACGTAATTTTTTTATTAAATTAAATTTGGCGACTTAGAAAAATAATGTTTATTCATTTTCAAACAAACAAAAAAAAATCTCGTGAATTATGAGCAAAAACTATCATCTTCATGTGCTGTCGATTTTATTTCCACAAACATGATCTACAGGGTAGCCAGGCGTTTTCAGTTAAAAAGCTAGTGGATAGAAGTTTTATAGGAAACCAGCGTTATTTCTTTCTCTCTTTTTCAAGGGAATGAGAATACTACTAGGGCATTTGGTTAGATATATGTTACTTTACCAATCTTAGTCTGGGTCATTTTCAACTACCGAATGTTAACACAATTTGGTAATGATTTTTTTTATCCCTTGCCCTAGTTAATTCAATATGCTAACTGCCTCTACTCAAAATAACAAAGATATATATGACACCTACTAAAGGGAATAAAGGGAGCAAAATGTGCATATAGCTAGGGTTAGCCAGTGGTTGTGAATGAATGGATGAGAATTGCACACACATGGTAGGAGTGATGATGTATGATTGAAGCAGAAAAAAAAATGCCCTTGTTCTTTATAAAGAATTATTATAATTGATTTGTAATAACCCCTAGGCCCATTAGATTTGTTATAAAGTTGTTGCCAAAAGGCTTATGCAGCAAAAAAGAGCTGCTTGCGTAGTGAACATCTTTCTACACATTGATCCACTCATCTTTTTCACCCTTCTTATATATGGTCACCAAAATGCGAACGTAAATGCAAATGGAAAAGGAAGAATCGTGTGAATGATATTTGGGAGTTAAAGTTAGAGGAATATATATTTGGGTATACTATGACTCATGAATATTACTTCTAGCTTTTTCACTGTGTGTGGTCCTCGTTTTCGTTCAAAAAAAATTCATGTAGTTCGAAGCTTTATACGGTTATGAAATTATTTTTTTATGTTAGTGGAAACTAAGGATATGGTTTCATATACTTGGAACTTTTAAAATTACAAACAAAGGTTGAAATAATTTTAATGAAAATGTGAAAGAACCATATAATTTTTCGTTGTTATATAATTTTTCTTAAGAAAATACGTGAAGGGAGAAAATTACGCTGAAAATTCAAGTTCTAATCATGCTGTGGTAAATATGATAATAATCAAGTCTTGAAAATCACTTTCTTTATTGAACAAATTATTTAATACACCTTTCATGGATGGATGACAAAATGATGGTAATTAAAGTTTAATCGTTAATTAAAAGTTAGATTATTGTTTGGCAATTTTTAAAATGAGACTTGTTGGTAAAGAAAGTCTTGAGTTGTTCAAGTGATATAAGCTTGCGTAAGCTTTTTTTTTTTTTTTTATGTTTATTCAAAGACTTGCTAGACACCTTTGTTACTTTCTTGAAAAGTTTTGTTAGCGTGGTCCAACTAAAAGAAGCATGGAATATGTATATAGGCATGCAAAAAGTGATATTTATTTTTCATTACATTGTATAGTGATTAGGATATTAATATATATATCTAATTATTCTTGTCCATCAAATTAATATCTTTTAGGATTTTTAAGGAGATGTTCTTAAAACATTTTCTTCTTTTTTTACCTTTTACATTTAAACCAAGAGTCAGCAAAAGTTCCTACACCATAGCCCTGTTGGAATGCATGGAAATAAAAATTTAGTCTTGGTCTGCATTCATGACTAGTCATGGCCTTATGTAATATATATGTGGGTGGTAAAAGTGAAAGAAATAGACAACAATGAAGAAAGAAATTAAAGAAAGAAAGAAACAACAATGATTTTATCTGTCTTAATTCACTCAGATATCTAATATAGCACCCAGATGCTGAAAATCTCAGGAAAAAAAAAGCGACAATGAAAGTAAATCTTTAATTTCCATTCATGTTATTTTTTATTTCTTTTGTTATAATGTATTAGCTGCTTTATTTTTTATGCATAATCTCTAGTATTTCAAGAAGGTAAAAAATCAGCCAAAATTGAAGGAAAAAAAATATATTAGTGTACAAAACCATTACAACGAATATTGTTATGCGCCTTGCGCGTCTATGTTGCATAATATATGCATATTTATCAGATGAATCGTATCTAAAATCTTGCTCCTACTTGTCTGTCGGATTGCTATTGCATAATCGATTATGTGGGCCTTTAAGGTATGTGTGTAGCCATATCTTGATTTGCCCACACGAACATTGACCATACCACACACTACATATTTGACCAAGCTAATAAAATGGATACTAGAGCGTGGCTGTCCATCCAACTTAATTTTTTGTTAAATGTTGTTACCTGAGGAATATATATCCCCAACACATCAAACCAAACATTACATTCTTTTAACAAACATATCTAACTTAAAGCCACACATTTATGTTCAATAGTGATCATGCAAATCATATACAGCCCAATAAAGCTTAGCCGTTGAAGTATCATTCCTTTGTGCCCAACCAATTAATGTGTGTATGCTTTCTCATGTTTATATAATAAAATATCCAGAATCTCGTTTTTGCTACACACGTTTCTTCTTTCAAATGGCTTAAGTCATAGACAAGGAATTTGTCTTATGAGACAAAGGATAGGGTGCATGGTACTAGTACTACTAGCTATCTTGGTTCTAATAAGATAGCGTACAAAGTACAACCGCACGAAAAAAAATGGAGAGGCATTTATACCTTAGGCTTTGAAGAACAAGTTGGTTATTGCTTTGCTTGAGACAACACAATATCTGATGCAACAATATCTAGTTGGTATGAGCCACTTTGAATCCAATTTGCGATTACCTTTTAGGTAGTACTCTATATATATTTTTGGTTATTATATTAAATATTTATCAATTTTATTCTTGATTAATTTTGTTGAAAAATTTAATGGATCACTTTTTTTAAAAAAAATAATCTTCTCAATCAATTTTTTCAATAATAAGAGTCAAATTCAATCTTATTTAAAGGAAGTATGGTCATGTACGAATCTTTAACACAAGGTTTGAAGGGTTTCTTGGAACACTAGTGATAATCCAAGATAATTGTGTTGTTACACCATTGAGTTAGTGATAAATATGCTTGAGTAATTTATATGAGGCTATTATGAATTCTCGTTGTCAGTGTAACCGAAAAAAGAAATGATGGAAGATGAATATATGCAAAAGCTTTGTGTTTGACCCCTTTTTCTTTTTGGTAGCTTTATGTGATATGGGTAATATTCATTGATTTGGTCAAAAAAATTTAGCAGAAATTACTATCCAAGTCCATGATAAAGCAGATAATATGCGAAAGGAATTAGCTAGTTCAATTAATAGTAAGTCCAAATTTATTACAATTTAAAATAAACATTTTAATGTAAGACTAGGCTAAAGTTTTAAAAAGTCATCATCATCATTTTTAACGTTGATAGGATAATAATGTAAACTTATTTTACTATTAATATATAGACATTAAACTCTTTTTTTAGTCCGACAAGTAATAGGATTATAATTTTTTTATGAATTATTTATTTTAAGATATTATTATTTAATTTTCTTAATTTTGCAAAGAAATTTACGTGTCATATTAGATCCTTTAAAATTAAATTTTGTTTCTTCTATAAGCAACAATTGCTTACTATTAAAAAATATTCCTACTTATAGTATAACTAAAATTTTAATTGAAACAAAAATAAGTGTAAATATAAAAGTGCGAATCATTTACCGGTTGTAACTAAAATTTTAATTGAAACAAAATTAGTCTAAATATAAAAGTGCGAATCATTTACCGGTTGTAACTAAAATTTTAATTGAAACAAAAATAAGTGTAAATATAACAGTGCGAATCATTTCCGGGTTGCTTCAATTACCATTGAAGCCAATTAATAGGAAATAAGAACCTCAAAATAAATTGCTCAAGGTTATAATCGGTAACGCAATTAAGTTAGTATTTAACTTTTTGTTTTATGAACTGAAAATTTCATTTAATTGTTGGATAAATAAGTTTTTTTTATAGTTTTTAACGTTTTTTGAAATGTTATTTAAAATAAATTTTTTAAACTACCAGTTCCTAATTTTTTATATTTTCTTTTATTTTTATTATCGATATATTTATTCATTCTCTTTATTATCTTTTTTAAATAAATCATGATAGTATTATTTTTATTATTTTATACTTTTTAATTATTTCAACAGTTAAATTTATTAAACACTTCTAATTTAATAAACTAATTTTTCAATTTTTATCAACCAATTAATTTTTTAACTTTTAACTAATTTTTTACTTAATTTTATCAAAAGATATAATAAGTTACACTCATTTCAAATAAAGGTGGAGGCGTGGAGCATTCTTCATGGGGCCCGCTACAATATCGGTCTTTCGACCCCGTACAGAAATAAATCTTGTGCTATTATCATGTGTGTTTTGTGATCAGTTGGGCTTTTTGGGATTCATATGCTATAATTTGTGGAATTTTGGGCTGTTTTAGGGTTGGTTCTATAGGTTCCTCCACTTGTACTAAGCTATAGCATGTTACTCCCAACACCACGCAAATTTCATCCTGCACCCACTATTTAAAAAAATGATAGTAATAAAATTAAAATTATTTGATTTTAAAAATAGAATGACTTGAAAAATTATTGTCAAAGAATTTAATTAAAATATACTAACAATATAAGATAATTTTACACTATCATCCAATAACATATTGACATGTATAATAAACTTATTAACTTTTATAATAACTAATTCAAAAATTACATTTATAACAATTTTCAATTAGTTTACAATATAAAAATGAGTACATGAAATTAAACTCATTATCAAAACCAAAGAATCTAGTAAATAAACCTTTTTCTGTTCGACAACTCATGCATACTATAATTCTTTCCCTCCCTCCTTTCCTCTTATTCACTTACTATATCCAAAGATTTTATGTAGAACAATGAAAGGGTCAAACATCAGTGCAGTCTAACTAAATGGACTCTTACACTGCTACACCTAGAGTTTTCATTTTGGCCCGAGGCCTTAGGGCCAACCCACTTGGCCCTGCATAATGGCCTTATGGGAACTTAGCTCCCCTAGTGAGGGACCCTGTAGGGCCTAAACTCACACAATCCCACTTAATATGGGACCAGGACTAGGGCTAGCCCACGGGCCATGCTATTTTAAAAAGTATTTTTTTTCAACTGTCCAAAAAATATATTTTTAAATTAGTTGGCTATGATTAATTTCAATTGACTTGGACTAAGGTTATTTTTGGACGACCTCGATGGGGATTTTTTTCTACCTCGACTAGATTATTTTTGGTTGACATCAGCTAGAGCATTTTTTGACCAACCTTCCTCAAGGTAGTTTCGAACTAACCTTGCTAGGGTTGTCTTTTGTTGACCTTAGTAGGGGCAGTTTTTGGTCGACCTAAACCAAGGTTGTTTTTGGCTAACATCAATCAGGGTTGGTTTTGGCAAATCTCAGCCATGATTATTTTCAAGCTACCTCATTCAGTGTCATTTTTGGCTAACCTCGGCTAAGGTTATGTTCAACCAACATCAGTTAGGATTATTTTTAACCAACCTCGGGTAGGGTTGTTTTCTATCAACCTCGGCCAAGGTTACTTTCTATTGACTTTGGCCAAGTCTGTTTTTTGCCAACCTAGGTCGAAGTTTTTTTCGACAAACCTTGACAGGGCTATTTTTATTGACCTTGAATAGTGTTATTTTCTGTCAACCTCACCCAGGATTGTTTTTGCCCGACCTCGACAAGGCTCTTTTTGGCTAACCAAACTAAGGTTAATTGCAACCAACCTTAGTTAGGGCTATTTTTTGTCAACCTCGACCAAGACTATTTTTAGTTAACTTCGACTAGGGTTAATTTTGGTTAATTTGGCTCAAGGCTATTTTCGGTCAACCTCATCTACAGTTAATTATGGCCTACCTTGGTTAGGGTTATCTTTTGTCAACCTTGGCCAAGGTTATGTTTAGCCAACCTAGTGTTTAGCCAACCTTGACTAAGATTAATTTTGACCAAGATTATTTTCGATCAACCTTGACTAGGTTAATTTCGACCAATTTTGGCCAATCTCTTTTGTACAAAAAAAAAAGTATTATACTAAAATAAATATTTGAATTATGAGAATTGAATAAAAAATCTAATTTTTTAGCCCAGAAGGCTTTGTTAGCTTTTTGATTCTGTGGGCCGTTAATATATACGGTTTTTTTTTTTTTACAGAAATACGTATTCTCTCTCCAACTTTTTCTCAAAATGCACCTATTTAGAAAAGAATACCCATTATACACTACTTTGCAGCATCTTTGGAAAGTCGGGTCTGGCCATCCCGACTTCCGTACGATGATTTTTTTAAAATTAAATTATTAAAATAATACATATTATATTATATAAATATATTTTTAATTGATTTTAAAAATACTTTTTTATTAAAATATTTTTTAATAAGAAAATGATATTAATAAATATAATTACTTTTCATATATTATTTAATTTTTATAAGACATTTTTTTAAGTTAACATTTTATTTTCTTAAAAAAAATCTGAATTTTGTCTAATAATATATTTGCTTTAGTAAAAAAATTAAAAACTTTAATATTATTATACTAAATATAATTTGTTTGTTTATGTCATTAGATTTTTTTAAAAAATGATAATACTTTTTGTTTACCAATTTATTTATAGAAAAACATTATACTACATTATAAATAAAATACTTAAACAATCACATTTGGCTAAGGAAAAACTTAAATGAAGGCATGTTAGGACAATTGTTTATGTTAGCCCTATTGCTGACAAATTCCACATTTTTTACTACTTTCTCGTTCATTTTCGTCTTCGTCCATCTTGGTAGGAATGAGAGTTGAAATCGAACGACCCTTTCCAGTCCTCTTTCTCCTTGGATCAAGACCCTACTGATTTCCTTCATATTCTTGCCACATTAATTTGTGTGGCAATAAGCTAAAGGAGTTGTCGTAGACGTTCAAAAATGTGTTGTAAAGTGAATAGCGATGACACATAGTTCATGGGATCAACATTGACAGATTTACATGCAGTCATGACGTGAGAACACGGTAAGTGTTTAGCTTGGTATTCACCACAATCACACTTTTGAGATTGTAACATTACCCTAAAACTTGAAGGTGGCGTGGGTGTTTGAAATGGGGATTGAGTCTTTGTTAAAAAAATGTGTGATTGTGTCTGTCAAATTCATTTTTACAATGTGTGTATTTGATTCTTGTTGACCGTTATTCATTGTCTCATAGACGACTTTGGAATACTATGAGCCGGAGTTGATCATTGCTTGAGTTTGGCCTCTACTAGCAAAGAGTTGTGCAGTCTTGAAGTACGTCTCCTCAACCAAGGATGACACTGGCAAATGTTTGTGTTTTTTAACATGGAATTAACAGACTCAGACAAATTTGTAGTCATATGTCCCCAACGTTTCCCCTCATCGAAGCATTGTACCCAACAATTTTTGGGTACATGATCCAGCCATCTAGTTGCACTTGGCTTATTCGCACGGATATCCCCAAGATGTCGCCAGTACATCTTCTTCATGTATGTGTAACCTGTAAATATTCAATCAATCTATTATGTTAAGAAATTTGATTGAAAGTAAAGTTTAACGAAGAAATAAAATAGATTTTCTCCCGCCAACATGAGTGGTTTCTTTAACCTTGTGTTTGGATGAAGGATTTGAAAATTTCTAGGAAGTTCAAATACACAACATTTTAATTGCCTTGATTTAAATTTCTTTCATTTTATAAATATTTTTTTGGATGAAGCAATTCAATTTCTTGTATTTTAATTTCCTAGTTTGGATAAAGTAATTCAATTCCAATGAAATTCAAATTTTCATTTTAAAATATTTATTTAAAACTTAAAATTTCAATATTAAATAAAAATAAATATTAAACATTTTTTAAATATTTAAAATAATTTTAATGCCAGACAATATTTAGTAATAAAAAAGTAAATGAACTTCAGTGCATAGTTGATATTTAATAATAAAAAGGTAAATGACCTTCAACACCTCCTTCATCATCGTGGCCACGACGACGATCCTTCCTCCTCCAACTATCGTTGTGTCCACACCCACCACAAACCAGGGTCGATATCTCCTCGTAAGAAATCGTTGGAACCAACATCGTGGTTTCAAATCTGATGCTTGTTAACGACTTTGTGGATCTCTTCATCACCACCGCAAACATTCATCGTCTTCGTCGGAGCAACAACACCTCCCTACATGGCTCCTGGTTCGCTTAAACATGGGCTAGGGTTCAAGTGGTTTAGGCTTTTGATTGGGCTTCGGATTTGATTCCTGGCTAGGGTTTAACATGAAGGTTCAAGATGGTGGCGGCATGAAGAGGTCGCCGACACCATAGGGGTGACAAAACGTGCGAGAGAGAGAACGAAGGGCTACTGTGTGAGAGGAGAAAATTTGAAATTCTTACCAATTAGGTGTAATTTCAATTCCTACTATTTTAGTTATTATAATTCTTTTAAAAATTAATGTAAATTTAAATTCTTTAAAATCTTGTATCCAAACAATTGAATTATGATAGGAGTATTTCAAATTCACTAAAAAAATGAATTGCCTTGTTTAAATACCTCATCCAAACACACTATAAATGTTTGCAGTTTGAGTTACCGCGAAGAAAATTTTGTGCAATGTGGCGCAAACAGAAGAAATGGGATGTGTCTTGAACCCATAAGTTACTTAGGTTGTTGTAGGCACTTATAATCGAGGGGTGTCTATCTGAAGTGAGATAAATGTTAATTTACGAAGTAACATGTCTTCTCAAATCCTTCAGGAAAAACCACGTGCTAAAGTTGTCTCCCCTTATGCAATGGTGTAAGCAATCAAGGAGATATGGTTAGCTCTATCTTGTGCTATAGCCATCAATTATGTGTGACAATATAATTTCCCGTAAAGTCATGTACCATCTACTTGTACTATGGGTTTGCAATGTGCAAAACCATTAATGCATGGATCAAATGACCAAAAGACATGTCTAAGCATTCTTCTTTTGCCCGATAATATTTCTCCTCCCTCAAACACGGATTCTGTCTGAGCAGTGACCACAGTCCCGGGAACACAAGATTGCAAAGCTCCCAAAAGTTTTGGTAGCTTGGCATATGATTCTTCCCAGTTTCCATGAATCATCTCCAACGCTCTTTGCTTTGCTAACCATGTCTTTATGTAGGATGAGGTATAATTCATGAACATTTTGATCTTTGCAATCAACATCTTGATGAAGACAGTTGGGTTTGTTTTGACAATTGGTTGGATGATCTGTGCTATGACGTGTTTGTCGAGTTACCGATGATCTTGTTTGAGCATTGGCGTGAGACAAGTGTGATGACCTCTGATACTCTTAATAATCCATTTCTCATGCCTCTTTGAATTGCATGTGCCTAAGCTCCATGTATAATCATTTTCATGTAATTTACACACGAAGTTTAGCTTTCTCTGGTCAGAATATATTATTATGCAATGAAAATTATTTCTGATGTTGTATTCTTTGACTGCTCGAATACATTGTGCTTTTTCATCGAAGGCCATGCCAACCTTGAGTGCACCAGTTGGTGGTTGTACATTATGTTGTTGCTGAATGAAATGGTGTCGATCAATGTAGTGTGGTAGGTGGTCAAGGTTCAAGTCTACTGGATACCTAGGTTTGTGATATTCCAACGGAGGTGTCGTTGGTTCGCCAACACCCTCATCATCGCTTTGGTGATTGATGTGATCAAAAAACTGTTGATCCTCATCCTCACTAAAATTATCCATGTTTTCCTCATGAAATCATATAATGTGATCTTCGTTAGCGATGAGATGTTCATTTCAGTTTGATGTATGTGTTTGTGGCGGTTGTGAGGGTGACGTAAATAGGGATGAAGGATGGTTTTGTTGGTCAAAAGAGGTTTGTTGGGCATCAAAAAAAGAATCATTTTCGGATAATAGTTGTGTGTATGAAGTATAAATGTCAAAGGCGTCTTATGTTTCAAGGTTGTTGTATGAAGACATTGGATCATTGAGGTCCAAGTTGTTGTACGATAATTGTTGTGGAGGCAGTAGTTGTAGTTGTGGACATGACGGTTGTGGAGACGGGAGTTATGGTTGAGGAATAAGGTCAGTAACAACATAGAATTCAGCAGAATTCAATTGTGGATTCTAGAGAATTGTTTCCACCGCGCCTCTGAGATCGTCATTGTTGAGTAGTTGTGCTTAAATATAACGTGTCTGACCCTGATGAAATGAAATAAGGACATGAAATAACAATTAAGCAACTTTTTCAGTTGCTCGAGTAGGAAGACGGTTGTTAATTTTCCGAATCAATTATGTTAAGGTAATAAAACGACTAACCTAAATAAATATTGGATTCGCACATGTGTACACCGATCCCTGAACTGGGTTGTCTGCAATGTGACCGTTGTAGTAAATGACAGTCGCAATTTCTTTAGGTGGAGCCATGGGTGGTGCTTGTGGGATAAGTGGAAATACTGTGAGAGTTACAAATAGAGTTTTATTTTATGAGAATGTTATTGTGTGTGATATGTTGTCAAATGGTGAGATTATATATAGGATGAGAGAGTTTAGTACGAGAGTTAGGTGACAAAGTTAGGTTAGAGAGTTAGATAGGGAGGTTAGGTAGGAGGGTTAGGTGGAAAAGTTAGTTACGAGGGTTAGGTGGCAAAGTTAGGTAGGAGAGTTAGGTGAGAGGCATAGGTAGGATATTCAGTGCATGTGAGTGAATATTGTGCAACTGCGGAAATTTCCAAAGACGACAGTATGTTTTTTGCACCACAAATGTTGACCACAGTGTTCTGCATCGCGTGCCTAGTCCACGCGGATTGTTGAGAACCATGTTAATGGGGTAAACAGATGCATGTGAGTGAACAGTGTGCAACACCACACATTAATGTACATGACAGACTGTCCGTTGCATCATGAGTGTTTACCGCGGTGTTCCGCATCACGCACGGAGCCCACACGGATTGTTGAGAATCACATTAATGGGGTAAACGTACGCATATGAGTGAATAGTATGCAACACCACACATTAATGTACATGACAAACTGTCCGTTACATCATGAGTGTTAACCGTAGTGTTCCACATCACGCGTCGAGCCCACGCGGATTGTTGAGAACCACATTAATGGGGTAAATGTATGCATGTGAGTGAACAGTGTGCAACACCACACATTAATGTACATGACAGACTATTCGTTGCATCATAAGTGTTGACCGTGGTGTTCCGAATTGCACGCCGAGCCCACGCAGATTGTTGATAACCACGTTAATGGGGTAAACGTACGCATGTGAGTGAACAGTGTGCAACATCACACATTAATGTACATGACAGACTGTTCGTTGCATCATGAGTGTTGACCGCAGTGTTCTGCATCGCGTGCCAAGCTCACGTGAATTGTTGAGAACCACGTTAAGGGGGGTAAACGTACGCATGTGAGTGAATAGTGCGCAACACCACACATTAATGAACATGACAGACTATCCATTGCATCATGAGTGTTGACCACAGTATTTTGCATCGCGCACCGAGTCCACCCGGATTGTTGAGAACCATATTAATGGGATAAACGTACGCATATGAGTGAACAATGTGCAACACCACACATTGATGTACATGACAGACTGTCCATTGCATCATAAGTGTTAACCGTGGTGTTCCGCATCACGCGCCGAGCCCACGTGGATTGTTGAGAACTACGTTAATGGGGTAAACATACGTATGTGAGTGAACAGTGTGCAACACCACACATTAATGTACATGACAGACTATCTGTTGCATCATGAGTGTTGACTGCGATGTCCCGCATCGCGCACTAAGCCCACACAGATTGTTGAGAACCATGTTAATAGGGTAAACAAACGCATGTGAGTGAACAACGTGCACACCACACATTAATGGAGTTGTTGGTGCATGTGATGGTTAGGTATGACATTGCTTCGCATCTCTGAAATCATGCATGTGTAGGCTATTATTATTGAAGTAAATTGAAAATAACAGCTTCAAAGCATGCAACAACAACTATATAATAAAGACTAAGAAAAACTTAAATGCAATACAATAACAAAATGTGTTAAATTATTCATTCTAATTTCAGGGAATTGTCTAGCTTCTACTCCTTCTCGACCCAACTTAGGTCATTAACTTGAATAGGTGATAATGAATTATGAACATCAACTTTAAGTTCCATACATATTACACTTTTCATATTCACAAATGTATGAAACATGCATAAAACTCCTTCTTCGTCAATAATTTGAATTTCCCAATATTGAACTTGACCATTAAATTAATATACAGGACAACGATACCAAAGTGCAGTAATTATAGGCATAATATCATTATCTATAATTGATGACTGTATTGTAGTGATTATGTTTGGCAGCGTTATTGTTGGATTCAATAGTAACGATTTTGTCTTGTCACCTCTAAAAACTGCATTTGCACTTTAACTTTGAATGATTTCACCATTGATATAAACATACTCATAAATTGGCTCTAACCTCATTTTGCTTGCTCTCTCTGTTTGCACTCATAATTTGATTTAATGCAATTATGCAAATTCTTTGGTGATACGGTGCATTTATATATACAATTAATGACGAGTCGATGATTCACATGAATTAGAATCTCGAATCGTGACACTAGCACATTCGAGTTAACGTGCTTTTGAATCTCGAGGCATTAGAATGAGACAAATTAAAAATGTTCTTTCGAATATTGACGCCTTACAATGAGATAAACTGTACTATGCTTTGGAATCTCAACATAATTTATACAATAAATAGATGGGAGGTGCATGTCAATACCATATTTTCATCACCCAACTTCAAATTTTATATCATTTGTACTCGGTTTACCATTTGATATCGTTGTCATGACTCATAAACCTCTATTGTGTCATCAACACATTCATCATTCACGTACCACGATCAACGACTTAATCACTTCATATTACCATACAATACCTGAATCAGAACCATAAATTATACCATTATTATCATCTACCGGGTTCCAACATATTTCCCTAATCGAATAGTGCAGGATTGATCCAGCATTGATCACTGCATTGGTTAAACAATGGAGGCCTGAAACGCACACATTTCACTTGTCATGGGGTGAGTGCACCATCACACTCAAAGATGTTGCACTACATCTAGGCATTATAGTCGATGGTCGTGTTGTGATTGGACCTAGCTTCTTACATTGGGATGAGTTATGCAACTAGTTACTAGGGGAAGTCCCTCCTGAAAATGCACGTAAGGGAGCTGCATTGAAGCTGACATGGTTGTTGAGCATCTTGCACTCACCATTGCTTGAAGAACCAACAATACCCCAATTACAATGTTGGTGTAGAGCCTACATAATGTACATGATTGATGATTCTTTAATTCCTGATAAATCTGAAAATAGAGTTCATCTAATGTATTTGAACCTATTACATGATTTGAACAACATAAAAAAATATAGTTAGGATTCGACTTGTTTAGCAAACCTATACAAAGAACTATGCCAGGCATCATCGGAGGTTGGTAGAGTTATGAGTGGTTGTGCCATACTATTGCAGTCATGGACTTGGTACCGCATGCCTTTTATTGCACTAAGAGTCCACACAAAGAACTTTTAATTTCTTCGACGTGTATTATAACATCACAATGAATATCGGTTTTGTATCTTTTACATTTCAAATGGAGTGGTGGTAGATTAGAATATAGGGTCACACCTCATGATGACTTGGTAAAATACTATCATGAACTGCACCATCAATATGTACATATTAACATTACTAATGTTGCATGGTTAGCATATATTTCAGTTTTCTTGGGTCCCATATAGAGGATTTGAAGAACACTTACCGAGACATGTATACAGAGACAGGGAAATTTGGTCTGCATGTACTGCAATTATTTGTTTTCTAATTGTGGAATGGCATCAAACAAATCGGGTCAAGCTATAATTTGGACTACAACAACATATCCCTATTGATTCTGTGAATCTTGATCGACTTCACCAAATTGACATGCGAGACAATCATTACAGTGACTGGATGAAATATCATACAAAGTGGATTAATATCTAGAAAAACAAAAGCAATGATGTTTTAACTGGACATTGGGTTGAAGGAATAGTGACACATACACTAGCGTATATGGAATGGTATAGGAAAAACACTATTTTGTTTTTGTCTATTGCACAACAACTAAATGATCCACGCATAACAATTACCCACAATGTTGTAAGGACAAGTGTCGAACAAACACATTTTCAAATTCCACATCCTCGGTCAATGTATTGTACTCCTTCACCTGTTTATCAAACTTTTGGCCAAACTGGTGAGTCAGTCAACGAAACTAGCCATGAATGGATGACCAATTTATTTGGTGTCGATTTGAATACACCAAATTTTGTGGCATCATATTTAGTTTCTTTACAACAATTTGATGCACCACATTCGTTTGGAGAACAAGGACAAAGTTCTTCAACTGCAATAACCCACACTGAATATACTGACACAAAACAACATCATCATGACGTGGGAGAATCAATCATACAGGAAAGAAGAAATCCACAACGTAATTGACGTCCACCACCTTGTGGGATTGGTCATCATCTTGGTCATTGAAGTATAAAATGTTGTGATAATGGGATCAACTATGTTTAAGTACTGCTGTAACGATTTCATCAAGAAAGACCTCAAGTGTCCATGTTCTGCATTTTTTTAAAAATTATGTCAAACACATTAATGATATCCATGACACATTTTTATCATATTTTAAACATCAAAGAATCCAAAAAAATATCATGCACTAGTTCCATGAGCAACCACCTCAAAATAGGATCACAAAATCAAAAAAACTATTATTTGGACCCTTACAACTATGCTTAAGTGTCCATCTTCTGCATTTTTTAAATTATGTCCAACACATTAATGATATCCATGACACATTTTTTCCATAGTTTGAACGTAGAATAAAAAAAATATTGTGCATCTGTTCCATGGACAACCACCTTAAAATAGGATCACATAATCAAAAAAACTATGATTTGGACCCTTGCAATAATGTTTAAGTGTCCATGTCTGCATTTTTTTAAAATTATGTTCAACGCATTAATGATATTCGTGACACATTTTTTCCATAGTTTGAACATCAAAGATAAAAAAAACAAATATATTGTGCATCAGTTTCATGGACAAACACCTCAAAATAGGAGTCCAAAATAATAATAAAAAGTATGATTTGGACCCTTGCAACAATGTTTAAGTGCTCATTTACCCGTTCATCTAAATGCACAGTTAACTAGTGAATCACCCAACTATAAGCATATTCTATAAATATCACTATAGCTAAAGACATTCGCATCACTTTCAAATATTCATCTCAATCCCTACCATAATGTGTCACCCAACTACATATGTTAGTGTTTACTACAACGACCAAATCTACAACACTAATGAGGGCACCACCTTCGTTAGTAACAACACAAAAATTTTGATGGTCAAGAAGGTCATAACCTTTACACAATTGCTTGAACTTGTTCACCAAAAACTAAACATTGAACCACAACAACATACCTAACATCTCCACTTCCAGTGCCCTATATTTGAGTCAGAACAACGTTATATGTACCCATCTTTTATTCCGCGAGATGATGCAGATGTTCGAAAAATGTTCAACATTTTTTACAACAACCCATCACTACTATTTGTGGAGTTATTTGCCATAATCTGTGACAATAATAACCCACCAAGCAACCAACATGGCTCAACCTCCAATCTTGAGGACTTATTAGATGAATACGAGAGTTGTTGGGTCAAAAATCATGGTAGTGATACTGACTCCTCTTCCGGGCCCGAAGGAAGTAGCATGTCTCCATCCCACGAAACAATATTCAAACAGGCTTGGTAATTTAGGGATGATTCATGCTTAGTTGTTTCTGCTTTGAGGTTTTCATGTAGTGTCTTATGTCCATGTTCAGTGATCACTTTACGTAATGAAATAATTTTTTTTTAAAATTTAAGTTAGCAATTTTTAGTTTACCCACTTATACTGCAGTAGGTGGCATGGTAATATAAATGTCAAAATTCACAACACTTTGCAATTTACATTAGACTGTTTCAAAAAATTAAATGTCTCACCAGCAAAACTGACATAAAATGGACAACTCATAATCTTTTTTTTCACTCTGAAAATGATAATGGATGTTTGTTGCATCAGTTACCAGGGAAAAATCACAATCCAAATTGACAACACTTTACAATTTGCACACGTGTCTAAAAATTAAATGTCTTACTTGCAAAACTGACATGAAATGGACAACTCATAATCTATTTTTTTCACTCTGAAAATTATAATGGACGTCTACTGCAATAGTTACAAGGGAAAAATCACAATCCAAATTAACACCAAACACCTTAATACAAACACACAATTTCAGACAACATACCTTCACAAACCAAATTCAATCTTAATACTATGTCATTCTTAGGAGAAACAAGCAGTCAGATCATTGCTAACTCGAGATTAGCCTTCATTTTTCCAAATAGATCAATCACTCACAACCAAACTGGTGTTTATTTTCAAAGTCCCGCTCCAACACTAATGTGAGTTCCTAACGACTATTCTTTTGATACACTCAAGAGTAGAATGCACAACACCCTTCAGCTAATCAACAATCAATTAGTGGATGAAATCTACTACCGACAACCATTCATAGATACAGGTCAGCAATATTTTTTTCAATCTCTACAATTGAAAAATAATGATGATGTTTACACAATGTTAATGTGCAATGAGCAATACTCGTGTGTTGGTCCTATCAAATTATTATGTACCATCAATAGAACACCGTATGGTATACTCAACTTGTTTCAATACACTATCACTCCTACTCATGATGCAATTATGTATTACAACGGGAAGTGGAACATACCACGCCAAGGTGGGTTTTTGGGTTACTCCTTCAATGGAACAAATCCAATAAGATTTGACATTCCTTCGGGGTGTAGCATGAACAAACTCAAGGATTTAATCAAGCAAGTTGCACCTATGGGATTCCCCCTTATGGAATTCACGAATCACAATTGGTAAAACGATTGTTTTTTCAACAACCAAGTCATGTTAAGTATTCAGAAAATTTAATTGAATATGAAATAACAAAATTGAAAAATGATGAAGACGTGTTAAAGGTGTTAATACAATTTAACTATTGGAAACGATTCTACCCAATAGAAATTTTAGCTATTCTTAACAAATCAATAACCGAAATAGATGAAGATATGTCTCCTGCACAACATCTTTCAAGTTATCATTAGTTTTGTCATATTTGCATTGTAATTGTATTTTTTTAATATGTTTTGTTATGCTCGGCTATCATCTCAATTACCACACTTTTTAATTTTATGTCTATTGTATAAGAAAGATGTATCAATTATTTATTCACTGTGTTTTTTAATTTGTTTTAATACGATTAACTAACTTTTTCATTTTTTAATTAATGTACATAACAAAACAAAACTGTCAACAACATGTAAATTTAGCTAAAAAATACATACATTGTAACTAAAAAATTATAATTTTTTCCAATTTTTACATTTTCCTTTATCTATCTATCTATCTATATATATATATATATATCTTTAAAAATTTATAAAAAAAGTATTTTAATAAAAAAGTATTTTTAAAATCAATTAAAAATATATTTATATAATATAATATTTGTATTATATTAAAATAAAAATTTTAAAAAAAATCACCATGCGAAAGTCGGGGTGGCCAAACCCAATTTCCCAAAGATGCTACAAAATAGTGTATATTGGGTATTTTTTTTTTAAACAGATACATTTTGAGAAAAAGTTGAAGAGAAAATATACATTTGTGAAAAAAGAAATTGACTCATTTGACAGCTCTAGTTGCACCTATACTACATTTTCTACACAGTATAAACATTCACGGGCAATACTACTTCTCATAATTTTTATAGAACCTTTCGGCCATTTTGTCTTGTTCTTTTTTATAAAAATCAAATTGTTCACAGTATTTTTTTCACGAAAATATCCTTAAGTGAAAATGCATTAACTAATTAAGTGAAAAATAGATTAAGAGAATAAAATCTCAATAATTTTAAGATTTTTAAAATAATAATATGAATTAACAAATTTATTACCACTAATCTTTAATTTTTGTATGGTTATTGAATCTTCTAGTCTATGCCCACTTTCTGCCGTGTAGTAAGGCGAGGAAAAGATACATGATCTAGGTCAGATCCACTTATTAGTCTCACATATTACTTTAGTCTTTTCTCACCTTGTTATACCGTGTTAAAAAAGATTTAAATAAAATAATTAAAAGAGTCCTAAATAAAATACGATATTTAATGTAATCCATCTGTGGGATGCTCATCCAAAGTATTTAATGAGCTAAAGGCAACCCACGTAAATTATGCATGTACCACATAAACCACACCACATGTTGTGTCCTTAAATTGGTATGCACACATAAGTGATTTTTAATTTAGTCATTGTCATGGGCAGAAGTAATAATAACGGAATATAATTGTCATCACGTTTAATTTCAATTGATTTCAATTGATTTTTGACAGCTCAGTTTACCAACCTGGTGTTTCAGTTATACTAGATATCATGCATTCAGCTTTTTCATTCTTTGAAATCGTCATGACTCATAAGTCATATCAAACTTCCTTGGAAAAGAAATACGTGCAACAAAATAGATTATTACTTATAGGTAAATTCACACTTTCTTTGTTGGCGTGGATTGCAAGAAGGTTGAATATGACAGTTGAAATAAGTTGCAAGGTCTATATTACTATATATTACAGTGAAGTTGACACTTACTTGACGTGGTTTAGTAAAACATGAGTAAATGAAAGGGATTTTACTAATAGTACTGTCATGCACCTCACTCTATGGAAAATGACTGTCTACAGTTTGATAGGGAATGGATGCTTTCAAGGTTGGAAGATACAAAGAAATCAGTACAATACAGTTACTGACTTAATGGAAGAAGAGGGAAAATTTTAACCTTGTATGCTGAAAAAACTTATATATGGACTGGAGATAGAGTCTCTTTTCCAAATAATTCGTATAAGGTGGGAGAAGTTTATCTTTTAAGTCAAACAAAATAGAAGAGGTTACAGCTGGATTGGATTGGTTGCAATCAATATTGCACGTATTCACACATATAAAGGTTTTTATAATTATTATTGGGATAAAATATTAACAATTTGATCTTTATCCGATAGTTGTGAGTATCAAATAATATGAGTTTGATGCTTATAAATAAATAAAAAAGATTATTTTGAGTTATCAATTGTGTAAATGAATAGAAAATCCACTAGAAATTCAGATTTTGATAACCTTATTAAGAAGATAAACCAAGATATATATTGTTTTGATGGATTCAATTTAAATTGTGATGAAAAATATACACTTTGATGTTTAATCTTGGACCACAAACTGCACTTTTTATTTTGTTCATAATGAATGACATTATAGTAATATTGTTAGATTTACTTCTACAAAAGTAATATGTAGAGCTGTCAAATGGGTCAATCTTAATCCATTTGGTCCTGCCCCACCTGGATTAGGGACAAAGGGGGCACATATATAAATGGCCCATATGGCCAAAAAGCCCACAAAGCCTTATGGGCTACTATCAGCCCATTGGACCAAAAAATTAAACTTTTTTTTATTCAATTCTCATAATTCAAATATTTATTTTAGTAGAATACTTCTTTATTTTTGTATAAAAGAGGTAGGCCGAAATCAGTCAAAATTAACCTAATCAAGGTTGACCAAAAATAACCTCGACTAAAATTAACTTTAGTTGAGGTTGGCTAAAAATAACCCCGACCAAGGTCAACAAAAATTAACCCTAACTGAAGTAGGCCAATATTAACCATAGACGAGATTGACCAAAAATAGCCTTCAATAAGATCAATCAAAATTAACTCTAATCGAGATTGGCCAAAAATTGTCTTGGTCGAGGTCAACCAAAAATAACCCTAGCTAAGATTGGTGCAATCAACCTTATTTTGGCCAGTCAAAAAGAGCCTCATGAGGTTGGCCAAAAACAACCACAGTCAAGATTGACAAAAAATAACCCTAGTCGACGTCATTCGAAAATAGTCATGCTGAGGTCAACCAAAAACAACTTCAACCCAGGTTGGCCAAAAACGGACTTGGCCAAAGTCGATAGAAAACAACCCAAGCCGAGCTTGACAGAAATATGATTTTTTTTCAGACACTAAAGGAAGCATATCTTTGAAATCTTTGCACTGTTGTTGACACGGATGAGATATGGACATGAATCTACACGCATATATGCAATCTATTTGTCAAATTCTAGATCAAAATTTCAACATTTCAAAACATTTCTCCTTGGTGTGTGTGAAAATACACATATCACAGATGAATAAATAAATAGATATCAGCTGAATGTGCAGAAGTATATACTGTGTATTAATTAATAAAGCATGATATTAGACTTTCAAAAGAACCTTCATTAGTTTTATATTTTCAAGAAACA
Organism: Glycine soja; assembly: GCF_004193775.1. Classification (NCBI taxonomy): domain Eukaryota; kingdom Viridiplantae; phylum Streptophyta; class Magnoliopsida; order Fabales; family Fabaceae; genus Glycine; species Glycine soja. The sequence continues at coordinate 15,711,365 of NC_041008.1, read as the reverse complement.
TATAACATAAAAGAAAACTCCAGATATATATTAATTGCAACAAATGCGACGGCTAGGAAATTTGACTTAAAAAAAAAGTTTCAATGGATAAAGAAAAATGGTTGAGCTATAAGTGGAAAAAGCAGAGTCAACAGGGTTTAGTGGTTGGGAAAAGTCAAATAGTCAACATGATGAAGACTTTCTTACATATTAAAAAGCAAAAGATAAAAATGTAGAGCATCAACCACATGGGTAGTGTTGCAGTTGTTTACAGGGTTCAAAATTAATGAACACCTTAAGGACCCACATTAGACTCTTGAATGTCTAACAATCAGGACCACAACACGAAAAAAAAATTATATATAGCACAAAATGTAACATGGAAATAAAGCAAACTATACACTGCTTACATAAACATGGTTCATGCCAGCCCCACCTAAACCTCTGAATCGTTTGTTATCTGCTTTACCACTTGCTGCGTCACAAAATTCTCTCAACCGCGGAGGAGAGAAGCAGAAGGTCTAGGATAAGCAGAAGCCTTTCTAGGGACATCTGAACCACCATTGCCACCGTTGGAACGGCCAGGACCGGAATTGCGTACATGATGCTGTTTATGATCAGCGCCTTTTCTCTGCATGTTCTTTGATTCCTGAAGCTGCTCTAACGCTTTTACCACCTCATCCATATTCGGCCTGCACCTAGCCTCTATGGAGAGACATTGAATAGCAAGCGCAGCTGCGGCTTGAGCTCGACTCTGTAAATATTGACCTTCGAGACGGGGATCTATCACACGGAAAACTCTTCGTTTATTAGATAGGTAAGGCTTGGCCCAATCAACAAGGTTATGTTCTCCAGTTGGCTGATTCTTGTCTATAGCTCGTCTTCCCGATATCATTTCCAAAAGAACTACTCCAAAACTATACACATCACTCTTGGTAGTGAGATGACCTAGCGAAAAAAAATTATTCAGAGATGTAAAGTAATAGGTAATACCAGTTAATATGAAAAACTAAAAGCTGCTCAAATTTAGTAAATTCACAAATTACAAGAGAACAAATTCTGTAACTGACAATCGAATGTAAGATAGAAGAATTGACAAATTTATCCAAAGTGATACGGGGAAACCATGGTAATTTGTATTCAGAAAAATCACAAAGTTTCAGGGCACTCACTAGTGTAAATGAAAGGGATGCTTAAAACTCTGCTGATAGAATAAAGTGTAAACACCTATTAAGAATTTTTTTAAACTAGACTAAGAAAGTAGCCTCAAAATCTTATTTATGTGATAATATAGTCTATCAACTAAAACAGGATACTTTATGAGGGTGAAATCTAAGCTAGGAGGACAATTTGACAAATACCAAAGTTCATACCTGTTGCTAAATACTCTGGTGCTGCATATCCATGGGTTCCCATGACCCTAGTAGAGACATGGCTTTTATCACCAGTAGGACCATCTCTGGCCAAGCCAAAATCAGAAAGTTTGGCACTGTAGTTCTGCAAAGCAACAGGCAATGAAGAAGCTCAGTACGGAACTCTAAATAACCCATATTTTCAACCATAACAGGACATGCTCAAATTGCAATTATGTACATACTGTATCGAGTAAGATATTTGAAGTTTTAAAGTCACGGTATATGACTTTAGGTTCTGTACTATGAAGAAAAGCAAGGCCCTTTGCAGCCCCAAGTGCTATCTTCATTCGCAAACTCCAAGAGAATGGCTGAAAGTAAGAACCTCCTGTATTTGTGATGATTCCAGGCAAGATTAATATTAGAACTCAGAGGATTACACTTTAAATTATTATTCTATTAGTACTGAGGAAAAATAAAACTTCTTTTAACAGGTACAAAAAAGAATAAAGAATTATACATTCAACTAAAATAGAAGGTACTAACTTCTGAATAGATGATTTTCCATGCTACCCTTGGGCATAAATTCATAAACCAGAAGCCGATGCTCATCCTCAAAGCAGTATCCTATTAACCTAACAAGGTTAGGATGCTGTAGTTTCCCGAGATAGTTGATTTCAGCCTGAGAGTCAAATAATACATAAAAAGAAAAACATCAACTATCATGCAAAAAGATTTTGGGCATTGGTCAAACTTTTAGTATCACAGTCAAGTCAATACAGATCCACTAAAAATCCCCAAAACAGAATCAGACAGGCAAAGCAACAGAATGTCAATAAATGCTTGCAGTTGCCAAGGATTTTTTCTTTTTGGTGAATAGCTAGGATTTTGTTAATATACAATGAATTAAAATTTAATGCCAAAGCAATAAGCATACGCAGAAGAATTCAATTGATACTAACCAACCACTCTCTGTGACCCTGGAACCCGTCTTGGTTAAGCCTCTTAACAGCAACAATCATGCCTATTCCTGGTTTGGTAGCAGCAAGTGAATGCTCATCAATCCAGCCCTTAAAAACTGAACCAAACCCACCCTCCCCCAAGACGCTATCCGGGCGGAAATTTCTTGTGGCTGCTCTTAGCTCATTATAGCTGAAGCTTTTCAAGTTGGAAGATTGCAAGATCTCACCCTCACTCCGAGAAGCGACGGATATGGAGGCTGATGAGCTCCTGCTATTTGAGCTGACGTCATGGCCACTCCTGCTGACACTTCTAGAAGTGATCCCTACATCAATACAAAGAAAAACACGTTCACAAAGACTTGCTCACCGTCACTGGCCTTAAAACAAACATAAGCATCACTTCTATTAACAAATTCACATGGAATCCCAAAACCCCCCAAATTATCCTTCCGTTGTCATAAGGCAATTTCCCACAAACTGAGATTACAGTTTTTCTCTAGAAAAATTACCTAGGAGAAAACCTTACTCCTGATAGGACTTAAAAAGGTGAAAAACTCATAAATTAGTTTTGTTAGTGAATTGTAGGGCAAAATCTTCCAACCCCATTTTTACTCCCATTCCAAACCAACCCTAAGTGAAATTTTCAAAGGGGTAGAAAAGCTACTATTCACATAACGACTCAAACCTAAAGTCTACCAATCCAATGGGTCTCTCAAATCAAACCCCTTTTTCCATGAGACACAGATCACCATTCCAGAAAAACCATAGAAGCCTTAACTGGCAAGGATCTCAATCATGTACTATAGACTTGAATACATAAACATGTCTTCACAACTATCCATAAAGTTAACAACTTTCAGCCTATACAATGCCCATTTCCAACCCCAGAAGAAAATTAGCTCATTCAAGCAGAAGAACATGAAGATGCAAACCACCAAAAAAAAAAAAAAACTGACCTGTATTGGAAGGACTCACAGACTTAATCCTATTACTCCAGCAAGCACCCATCAACAAAACCAACCCTATGACCAAAATCAAAGGTTAAGTCTTTCAGATGCAAGCAAAAACAACAAAGCCTGAAACTTGAAGGGTGAAAATGCAAAGTTGCAAAAATGGGGGCAAAAGGGGCAAGAAAAAATATAAGACTGTTAAACCCACCAGGATGAAGGCAGATCTCAGTGATTACGCACTCAGTAGCTAAGATTTCAGAACCCTTTTTCCAAATTTCTATGATGAGGGGTTTGATGAGAAGGATCGTGGAAGGAAGCACGAAGACTCAAAAGAGGAACTTTGATCACTTTGTTGATGGAGGCTTTTGTAAAATGAAAATGATAATGATAATATTGGTAGAGCCTTTTTTGGACCCTTTTGCCAAACCAGAGAAAGTTGAATAGAAGCTTGACTTCACCTTTTGCCAGCTTCTTCTCATTTTGTCTTTTTTCCACCCAACATTAATTAAGGAATATATTCAGTAAAAAAATAATTAAGGAATATAATCCATGATATAATTATCTGAACATAAAATAAAATAGGCTTACATATCCCATATTTTAAGTCACTAGGTGATATCATCGGTTGTTTCAAAATATATTAGTGGTTGAATAATGTTATATTATTATTTAACTGATAATAGAAATTTAGAATAATTTATTTACATTTATTGTAAAAATTATAAGATAACAAAAAAAAATAACACAATTTTATATATCTCAATAAAAAAAAGTATTTTTAATTCTTTAATCAATGATCTAAGTACATTAATCAGCATTTGTTAAAAGTTATTTAAGAAAAAAAATATAATTACATATATTACTTATATTTCTCAAATAAGTGCCATACTATTTTAATAATTTAAAAATTGCTCATAAAATTGATAAAATAAAATAAAAAGTTTAAATTGTTTGTTGGGTGATTGCATCTTCTTACTATACCTATAATGATGACAATGAAATGACTTATAAATACTCCTTGTTTAAGCTTTCTAATATTTTGTCAAAAAAAAAAAAGTTTGGAATTTAAAGCTTAATTTTACACTATCATTATGTTTCTATCGGTCAAGTAGGAGCCGTGTCTTATTGTCAGACTTTGTCCCCACGGTTATTTAATGATTTGTGTATTTGTTTTACAATGATTAGATTTCTTATTTTATCAGTCTAATTACTACTCCCTTCTCATTTTATTATAAAGTTTAAATAAAAAGTGCAGTTTATTCTTTATTATAAGATCTAATTTAAAATATCTTTTATATTAGTTACTTTTTTATAAAATAATCTTAATTAAAGTTAGTTCTAAAATAACATGATAATAAATAAAACATAACATTAATGTTTGTAAGCTTTTTTCGTAAAGATAGTTTTAAAGAAAAAAAAAATGTGAATTCAAGACAAATTTAATACTTTTAACGAACTAAACCAATTTTTTGATATCGATAGGTTAATTAATTAAATATTATAATATGAACTAAAAGTAGTATTATAATAAGATTTCCATTCTGATATTTCATTTTATTTAAAAATTATTTATTATTTTCAATGTGGATAGTAAATAAATATTTTTATTTTGAATAAACTTCAAATACTTTTTTTTACTATAAAAGTGTAGTTGACAGTAACTCAAATGTCCATCATTATATTTAAATGAGAATGGAAAGTAACAGACAAATGGTAGGTTTGTAGCTAGCCATCAATATGCTAGTCAATTAAATACAAATAATTTAATACTTTTAGAAAATTAGCAACAGTATATTTTTTATAATACATATTTCGAAAATATATCATATAATCAAATAGCAAATTTTTATAATCTCAACTTTGTACTCACAAAATATATTCTAAAAGTATATAATGTAAACAATTATCCTTCCATCTCAACTAACTTTCAAAGTGTTGTATTTGGTTTCCATCACAAAATTAAAATTTTGATATTATTGATTTCTATATTATTTTTTTGTCTATTTTAATAGCCTAAGTTATCGTATATTATATTTTCTCTTTTCTTTTCATATATCATTCTTTATAGTAAAGAAATTTTAAACAAATATTAATATATTATACATTTTTCAAACAAATACAAAACCTGCACGCCCTTCTTCTCCGAAGGATGTGTACCATACACGTTAAAAATCCACACCAAACATATGTAATACGAACCAACTATTCTCACTTGACTTTTATTTGATACTTTTTTTTCTTTCTAATTATGATTGTACTCAAGACTCAATTTTCAATTTATATAATAAGTCATTTTGATTCAAGAAGCCAAACTATCTTCCATATATCAACATTGGCTACATTAAAACAAGATAATATTAACTCTGAAAGGTGATAAAAAGCTACGTGGAAAAGTAAATTTCTTTGTAAATGTACACAAATTTTTTAAACTCTTGGATTAAGCTTTGGTACATTATTGTATATATTGGGTTTCCCACATGCATCATTCATCTTTCCATTCTTTTCCATGTGAACCTCAATGCTATTTTGCACGTTGTCGTCGAAGATGATTTCCGATGGCTCCTCCATTGTTATCGACAATAAGTTACCACCCACCATTGTCATTCCACTCCAATCACCCCCGTCACCCACCAAACCTCCTCCGCCACAAGCATTGCTTCTCCATTCAAAGAATGCATGAGAAATATGAACATAATAACAAAGAACTCAGATCCGGATTAACGAACGACACAGTCAAAATCCAAATCTAAAACACAAGCTTAACACAACAAAAATCCAAATCATGAAATTGGATATGACAGAAAATGATGCACAACAGAACAAAAATCCAGATCTCAGTTAACACACAACAAACATTGTTTCAAACCGAAAACGCTCCAAATATTCAGATTTGATTCATACACTTTTTAAAAATTTAAATGCGGGAGAAGGTATACGGTGCGATAAATGTACCATAGTGATTGTGAATATGATTAATCTAAGGACTAAAATAATTTGTGTACCATACACAAATTCTCATACCCAACTACTGTAGCCTGTTCCCCGAAAGGTTTAAGGCATTGTGCTAAAAAGTTTATATCGTCTCAAACTCATAAATTAAGTTTATAACATTATTGTTGTGTGTAAATCTTTTATTAAGTTTTGTTATTCTAATGAAATCGTTACTAATTTGAATGTCAAGGTATCTTTTATAGATAGTATTTGTATTTATAGTGTCTAGTCATATCAGAGAGTTATACCACTTTTAAAAAATCTCATATTTTGATTCATGTAAACCATACTTATATCATATCAATGTTAATAAAAACGTTAGTTGCACCTGAATTTTGTTCTACTAATATTTCATATTGACATTATATCAATATTAAAGTACATTATTATTTATTATCTTCGATATTAACCAGAAAAGGATAATGTGTTAAAATATTTATGAATATTTTTGGTTGGAAAACATTGATGAATATGAATGTAAAAAAGATAAATAAATGCACTACCGCATAAAGTCAAGTCAAATTGGTTTCAATAAAATTATCACATGTTAAAATAACGATTAGAAAAATTGTATTTTTGTAATACGCATCAATTACACACTTGGCTGATTTCAAGACCCTTGCAATTACGGGTTGTTGAATGTGTTGGGTTTTATAATAGATGATCATCAGTTCTGTCAAGCGACTAATAATTATTCACTAAGTCATAATTAAAAATAGAAAGAAAAAAAAAAACTTAACTAATCTTAGAAAGAGAAGTACGTAGTACTAGTATTTTATAGTAACTCTGACGAAAAAGTTGCACTAAAATTCTAAAAATAATTGTTAAATAATAAATGAGATATTTGATCTTGGAATTTTTAAGCCCATCATCAATATTCAATTATGATGACCTTTTCACCTACTAGATGGAAAGTAGATAATGTCATGTGTGGGTGAATGTTCAATGGAAGATTCAAGTCATGCACATGTGTATATTCATGTTTTGATGATTACAAACAACTGCTTCCAATGATCAGTGAATTCGTAAGCCATGTTTACTTTAATAAACAATTGTGAGATTTGTGACAAAGATTACGAATCTTGGCAAGCAATTCTGCAGTTTAGAAATGTTCGTAGTTGACTACAGCCAAGCCTGTCGAATACACCAATCTCGAGTATTTTTACTATTTTGGGTGCCATGTGTGTATTTATACTAATACTGTAATATTTAATCAAAATGTTAACGTCAGCAATTCATGGCCCATGAAACAGAAAGAGATTGTACATATAAAATATAAAATATAAAATTAAAATTAATAATAATAATAATAATAATAATAATAATAACTTGTTACAAATAAGAGTTGTATAAATTGTTATATAATTTTATTGTATGAATAAAATGTTTCAAATGAAAATATATAGCATTAGAAATTTTTTAGAGATAAAATAAATTTGGAGAACTATGTACATATTTTAAAAATTACGAAGTTTCATTGTATATACATATTATATATCCAGGTCAAATGAATAATTGGAAAAACGACAATTCAGCAAAAGAAAATAAATGAAATTGAAGATTCAAAATAATGTGACAATTTGGTGAGCAACTTTTCCGTCTAATACCATAGAAATTGATAAATACTTGACATAAAGTATTAATTATCATGTGAGCGGTCATCAACAGTCAACTTTCATATTTCACAAAGAATGATATTCTTTTGAATTGTATGAGTTAAGAACTAGGAGTGAGTTCAATTCGTATGGCACATTTAAGCCTAAATGTGTATATAAAAGTTGACTTGACTTTCAATATAAGAAAGTATACGAATACATATAAGGTGGTGTATAATTATCTATAGTGGACCTTGAGTCCTTGGAATTTTTGTTTGCATTGCTTTGCCATGTTAGATACTGCCTATAAGGGAGATAAGGGGGTACTAATTTAGGTAAGAGTATTTTAACCTAAGAAATTATGCTTAATCTAATCTAATAAATTCAAATTACAAATAAAAATCATATTTTATTAGATTGAGTTGTTACATTGTTAGGGATAAAGGCTAAGCTACACTATGTTAACTACACTAACTGATATTTGATAATACTTTCGCGTCTTCTTCTCATTCATTGCTTGATATTTATAGGCTTACATTGCTATTGGTACTTAATAAACTATAACAATTATGTTACAACAGAATTGAGGGAACACTATGGATGTCCCCTAATAGAATGGTGAGCACAAATGTTGTCCCCTTTTATGCATAGTCATTCAGGTAAGTGGGCTTGGTGCAGTTCCTTATTGGTCGGGTAGTTGTTATGTCTCCTATGGTCCTGCTATTGCTATCAATACCCATCGCTGGAAAACCAACCTTGTCCTCAAGGTTAGACAATAAAAATAAACTGAATAGGGGGTGGATTTAGAAAGAAAGAAAGAAAAAAAAGAGGTACGTGAGTAAAGTTGCTTTGTTTGTGGGCCTGTTTGGGTCTAGTTGATGAAGACTGCTGCAATTGGAATCTACTGTTATGTTTTACGTTCTTCTTCGTTGAATGGCTATCCTTTTGTTAAAATGGTTTAGCTTCAATGTTGATGACCACGACCGTGACAGCCGTAACACTCGTGTCGACGAAGCTCAACCCGTGCCAGCCATGGTGGAGGTGGAGGCGATGGCTTCGGTGGTGGTGGTGGATGTGGTGGCAAGTGTGGCGGTGGGCATCGTCGTTGATGATGGACAGAGCAAGAGGTTGAGGGTCGACGACACAAACCATGGTGAGAACGGCGGGTGCAAGAAGGAGTCCGACAAAGCCAAAGCGAGAGACCGTGCTACGAATGTTCCTCTAGCTGTGACAGAAGCAAGAAGGAGAGAAACTAAGAGAGGAGAGACGGGGTTGTTGGTGATTGAGGGAGATGGAGCTGGCATGCTCGAGCATGTGTGACTTCATTATGGAGCTTCCATGGGAAGCTACCATGGGGAGTGATGTTGACTTGGGTGCGCGACATGGAATCAAAGTCAGCATAGGAAAGGAATCGACATGGGGGCATCTGTCGATGGTGACTGCACCGAAGAAGAAAATGGGGAGCGTTGGCTGGGTACCATGGTATCCAGTTTCAAGAGAATGGCATCGAGATTGAAGATCATGGAGGCTTGGGTCACTACGAAACCAAGTTGAGTTGCATTGAGTTCGACGATGGCAGCCTCAAGGCAATCAAAGCTGGATGAGGAAAGGTCGACTTCCACCATTGGAGGGTGGTAGGGAAGGGACAGGTTAGACCAAATTGTTAGGGACAAAGGCTAAGCTACATTATGCTAACTACATTAACAGATAGTTGATAATTCTTCTATGTCTTCTTCTCATTCATTGCTTGATATTTATAGGCTTACATTGTTATTAGTACTTAACAAACTATAGCAATTATGTTACAACAGAATTGAGGGAGCACTATGGTTGTCCCCTAACAAAATGGGGAGCACAAATGTTGTCCCCCCTTATGCATAGTCATTTAGGTAAGTGGGCTTAGTGTGGTTCCTTATTGGCTAGTTTTTGAAGAGTTCCATTGGTTTAGACTTTTGAAGACGATGACAACATTTAATGGCTAGTTTTTGTTGTGCCCTGCAGAAGCACAAGACTAAGCAACAACAAATTTCAAAGAGATAACATCATCCTTCACGAAGGAAAAATTTGTTTGTAAAGCGAAAAAACTAAAACAAATCAATGTGCTTATGAACATATGCTACTATGCTAGGAATCATTTATCTTGCTATTATATTGGTACCACTTGACTAGGTACTTGTATTTTACTTTTATAATATATTATTATTATTATATGTTAAAATATATTTTTTGTCTTTATAATTTAGTGTTTTTTTCATTTTTGTTCTAGCAAATATATATTTTTCATTTTATTCTTACAAAATGTAATTGTTTTGCTTTCATATCTAAAGTGTTTTATATAGTAAAAAAAAAGGTTTTGACCTTACGGGGAAACATACTTTCGACGATGGTTATTTTGCGCATTCAAAGAAATTTTAAACCGTCTTCAAAGATAACGTCGTAAAAAGTTGACTTTTCACGACGGTTCTTAAAAAATCGGCTTAGAATGTTTTTTTAAATAATTAAAATATTCTGAGACTTCTAAAACAGTTTTCCCAAACAATCATCTTAGAAGGTAAACATTTTAAAACGATTTTTCAAAGAACCATCTTAAAATATATTTTATATAAAAAATAAATGAAATTCATATATATTTCTTACCATTAATCTCAAATTTCTATTCCTAGTCACATGTTATTTCAATTTCATATATCCTTAAATAATAATAATAATAATAATAATAATAATAATAATAATAATAGAACTAATAATAATAATATCAACTTTAAATAGAAAAAAATAGATGTTCCCCTCTAATTACTATTGTGCTAAATAACTACGTGGGGTGACTCATGTCCATCAGCGTACGTAATATTCATGTTTTGACACTATGAAATTGAATATAATATGCCACTTAAACCAAAGTAAAGGTATGTGCTTCCCTCACTCCTTTCGAACAACTCTGGATGGTTGCATTCCTATCATAGTTGATGAATAATATGTATTACAGGCACACCCTTGGTGGGAAGAAAAAATAACTTCACACAATTGAATCACAACAATCCTTATTTCAAAATGAACCAATCTTATACTACCAAATAAAAAAATTTAAAAAGGGAAATCATAAAAATGTGTTAATAGTAATATAAATTCTTGATTGACCACACAATTAACAAAATACATACAAAATTGTAGAAAACACAATCCTAAAGAAACGCACAATATAAAATAATTAATCTGATTTTTTTTAAAAAAAAACAAGGGCTGGAACAATTATCAATTAATAATAGATGTCACTCACTTATTGTTACGCATCATAATCAGGGGGTACCGTTAGCAGGGGGGACACAGGAGGTAGATGGCAGCACGGGGGTGTCACTAGGAAGGCCTAAAAGGAGAGTAACCCTTCCCTCTCACCTAAAGGACTACGTCCGTTAACGATTAGCCATGCAGATCGCGTAGACGCAAGTTGTAGTAGTTAGGGTACATAATAAGTTGTGATTGTTAGAAGGTTCTCGAACCTAGTTGCAGTAAGCGTGGCCATTAGGCCGTTAGAGGTTGTTAGGTTGTTAGAATCGCGGAGGCATCCATATAAATGTTTGTATCTTCTGTTAATAAGCATGAATAACACATTCCGATATTTCTTTTCTTCTTTCTGTGGGAGGATTCTTGGGCCTCGAATACCAAGCATAGCATTGGTGCTCTCGTTGAGAGCCCATGGCCGCCTTCCATGGCTGCCATACCCATCTCCACACACCTTCATTGTCGCACACCCTTCATCCCTTTGTACATCCAGCTCAATCCCTTGGGATTGATTTTGAGAGTACCCACCAACGGTTGCTAAGCTTGTTCGATCCCGAGAGAACCTTCTAATAATCGCAGCTTATTATGTACCCTAACTACTACAACTTGAGTCTACGCGATCTGCATGGCTAACCGTTAACGGACGTAGTCCTCTAGGTGAGAGGGAAGGGTTACTCTCCTTTTGGGCCTTCCTAATGACACCCACATGCTGCTATCTACCTCCTGTGTCCCCCTTGCTAACGGTACCCTCTGATTATGATGTGTAACACTTATGCACCGCAGAAACAAGATTTAAGCAAACCTGGTTGCACATTTGATAGCCTAGGCTTTATCTAAAACCATATATTGCCATTTCACGCGACGAAAATACTTCTTATCATATACTAATAGCTGGTAGCTTGTGATGAGAATGTGAAATTTAGCTTCCCTGGTAAATACACAAGGTATAGTTACAATAGAAATAAGAGGAATGAAAATTAAAGACTAAAATGATAAATTACAATGGAGCTTATTTTGGGACGTGAGGGCCAAAATCAGCATATGAGTAGTGTATTCATATTGACCAAATCCTTCAACACCAAGAAAGGGGATTCCACCATTGACATCCTTTTTTTACTTTCTTAAAAAACCAAATGTTTTGTTTCACAATAACTTAAAAGTGAGAAAACCATCATTTCATTTCAAAAACAAAATTGCACCAATTACAAAATGCTCCTAATTTTAAGGAACTTCAAAAGTTTTTACACCAATTTTTGTTTAGTTTTCAAATTTAAATACAATTAAAAATTGGCAAAACTATACTTTTTGTCCTTTACTTTGGATTTCATTTTTGTCCCATAACTACTTTGAAATACTCCTAGCTGCATTTTATAATATTTTTTTTGCTTTGCTTTTAAAATTTTATCAGATAGGAATATCACAATAATAATTAAATAAACTTAAGAAATTTTAAAATTATATCTACAAGGACTTGTGCTTACTTTTAAAACATTCATTGATTTGCTCTTTTGATTCTAGATTTGTGCTATATGTTAATATTATACTAATTTTATATCTTGTATTACAGTCAAGTCGAGTCCTATACTTTTTAAAATGTCATATATTGTTATGGTTGTGTCGTATTGTATTTGTATCCTATGTCATATGTGCACATTCTAGACTAAAAATATCGCTGACATTCCCAGCACAGTTAATTAAAAAAAAATGAGCAGCAAATTCCAGAATACATAAGGTTCTTATATTGAGAAAAATAACCTTATTTGAGCATAATTTTTCTTCCTTTTTGAATTACACCAGCTCAAGGCAATTTATTTCCTTTCTTAGAAATCTACCTTACCCCTTACTCGGCAAGTAACAACAAAAATGAAGTAAAATACTCCAACATTTTTTCCACCCTATTCTCAACTTTGCCTTACTAAATCCACCATCTGACCATCATTACTCATAGGTTCAATCAATATTCTTAGTGAAAATAAAAAGTCGCACCAGTAAATTATCATCTTTCGTTTACTTCATAAATCAATTTTAGAAGGAAATCCTTATTTTGACAATTTTTTCTAAAACACATCAATAAACATAAAGGTATCAAGGGAGACTGCATTCCACAAACCAAATTTATATGTATCGAAATATCCAGGGTTAGTGTCATTTGATTAAAAAAAAGTCCATTTTTCTCAAATAATAACCTATGTAGAAAGTCATTACTGTCCCTTGCCTCTTTCAAAGTTAAAAAAAAGGTAAATAATCACTTTTGTTCTTGAATTTATAATTTGTTGACAAATGTGTTCCTAAAAGATGAAAATACAAAATTTAGTCTCCGAAAGTATAAAAAGTACAATAAATATATTCGGCAGTTAACTTTTGTCTATCACCGTTAACAAAATAGCATACGTGTCACAGAGAGACGAATTTGTTAATGAAATGATGGTCAACGTAGTCATCTCTAATTGTCAGCATGTGGACATATTTGTCCTATAATATTTTTTTGACTTTTCGTTTTTTCACTTTATTACCACATGCATCCCTGAAAGATGAAAATAAAAAATTTAGTCTCCGAAAGTGTAAAAAGTGTGACAAATATATCCATACATTAATAATAGATTGTGACTAATTATTATAATTTGGAAAAATTTATAATGATTGTGACAAAAGGATCAAATTAGTAATTTAATATTTTTTTTAACTTAACTCATGTCAAATAACAAACAAAAGTTAGTGTACATTTAAAATTTTGATTTGGTTGTTAACTGAAATTCAGATCATAGAATTAAGGTTAAAGAGGTGAAAGTAAAAAAAAAATAAGAAAAAATATAATAAATAATTGCTTTTGTATTTGCTTTATTAACTTTAAATTAATGATAAAAATCCATAAATTAAATTGAGTCTAAAAGAAAAAGAATACTCATTTTATAAATTCGTAAATAATTTTTTCATACTTTCAAACTTGATGAAAGGTTCAAATAAAAAAAATGTTTATTGTAAAACATTATGGTTAAATTAGATCCATGAATAACTTTTAGAAAAAATTACAATTGCAATGACACTTTTAATTTATAAAAAAAATACTCACCTCCTTCGGAATGATTTTTTTAATGTTATGATTTTTTAAATAATCAATCAATAAAAAATAATTGTGTATGATTTAAAAAAATTAATTTAAAAATCAACAAACTTTTATTATAATTTATAATTTGATGTCATTGCATATACTAATAGACATTTATATTTTATTATGAAAAATTTATAGAAAAAAACAATTAAATAAATAGTGCTTGATTAAACAAAAATAATTATTTTCTTATTGTTTTACAGTAAAAAAAATTGTATTGATAGCTTAAAAATTATATAACAGAAACAGATACTTATCAGTGTGATATAGCTCTCCCAAAATTTTGTCGCAATCATTATAAAATTTTTCAAATTATAATAATTAGTCACAATTTACTATTAATGTCCGGATATATTTGTCGCATTTTTTATACTTTTGGGAACTAAATTTTGTATTTTCATATTTGAAAGACGCATTTGTCAACGGAATGGGAGGACAAAAAGTTAAAAAAAATATTATATGACAAATATGCATATATGCTGACAATTAGAGATGGTTACGTTTATAATCATTTTAGTAAAAAATTTGTTCATCTATGTCACATATGCTATTTTTATTAACGGTGACAGACGGAAGTTAACGGTTGGATATATTTGTCACACTTGTTATACTTTCGGTGACTAAATTTTGTATTTTCATCTTTTAAGGACGCATTAATCAGTGACTTACACATTCAAGAACAAAAGTGACTATTTACCCTAAAAAAATACAACAAAAATTAAAATTACCTACGGTAAAGATCCTTTAGGTTAATACTTTTCCTAAGTAATGTCCGCTCTAAAAGCCCACCCTGATATGGAAGTCTTTTCAGTTCAGGGCAGAAGCGCTCAAGTTCCTCATTCCAATTATTTAATACAGAAGTAGGTGCAACAACCAAAAAAGGTCCCCATATATTTTTTTTCCTAAAAGGGACAAATATGTTAAAAAAAAGTCACAGTAATGTACCAAAACATGTGGTTGAATAGCTACCTCAGCTAAATGGGCCAAAAAAGCCATGGCCTGAATGGTCTTTCCAAGTCCCATCTTATCTGCTAGAATAACATTTAAACCTTGAAAGATACCAAAAGCCTTCAAATTAACAACCAAATGAAATAAATCATTGAGACTTTATTAAGGATTGCTTAACAATCTACTCATAACAATTAACGAGCCACTGAAGACCTTTTGGCTTATATTCTTTAAGAACCCCTTTAAATAATTCAGGTGTCTGAACAGTGGATGCCACTAGCATGGTGGAGCTGCAACACATCGACACAAAAGGCTTAATTCAAATGAATACAATATTGCTTAACTCATTTCCCAATATTATCCAGATGAACATTAATTTTTATTTTTTTGCATATGTACAATTACATATGTCCATGAAGTATAGAAATAAATTTACACAACAACAAATAAAGAGATAAAAGAAACTCACGGGGTTTGCAAATCAATATTACTTGCTCCAACAACATTTGGTGGAAGTGGATCAATTTCACCAGCTTGGCGCAGACTCAAGCATTCAGTGTCAAAAGCACTTGTCAACATTCTCTGCTTAGAAACTGCTTCTTGTGCAACCTTCAAAGCTTCATTCTTCAATTCAGCCTATTCAGGATCTTCCTCCTCGTCAGGCATCGCATCTAAAGAGTCAACCAATGCATCTTGATCATCTGCACCTTCATCTTCCTTGGGTAAAGTTTCTGAAGATAGTAAGTTTGACTTGTTCTACATAAAGTGGTTGTACAACTTAATCAATTGTATAAGAAAATTAAGCCTTTGTTATTGCCTTTTTGCTTCTCGAAGCTCATGTTCATGCCTCAAAGCTTCAACAACTTCTATTTGTGTAAGGAATGAAATTAAAAAAATTACAGCATATTCAAGTCTAACATACAAATGAAAATGTACACTAGCATGACAATATTCTAGTTTGAAAGATAAATCCAAGTACACATTGTTGTATCTGCATGTCTACCAAATTGACCACCCATTTTATGTTTAGAGTCAAGATGTAGGTGTGATATCTATTAAAAGAATATCAATTTTTTCTCTATCTCAAAAAGACAAAAAACACCTAAATTGAGCAGCTTAGACCCGAAATTAAATACCATGGTTTGAAAATGGTGAACAATACCACCTGGATCAATCATTACCACTACTTTTAAAAAACTGTGACATCATTTCAATAATCTCAATGAAAAGAGATTTCAAAAACTGTTATCCATAAGATAAACAAGCATCAACGAAATACACACAGACATAATGACATACACTAGAAGGTATGCAACAATCATGTAACACTAAAGGTCACCATAATTACATAAAAAAGATGACTTCTTGAAATACACTATCTTCCAGAGTTCAATATCCAGCACCATCAAATCAATAATTTCAGGAAGGAATTAAGAAATATCATATCCTTGTTTATTCATTTCCAGAACAGTAACATGTCTCTAGCTAGTTTTCGGGTGCGTATACCAGCAGTCCTTGTCCATTTAAGGGATCTACTAACTCTTATTCTGACATGAAAGAAAAATAGGTCCATATAAGTAATAAATTACTGTAGACAAAAAGTTGAATACAAAACCTACCATCAAAATCTTTAGACTAGACAACTCGATTCTTGATACACCACAAATCAATACAAAATATAACAAATAGAAAATGTATTTAGGGCAATGCCTCTCTTTGACAAGTCTATGAGACCCTTTTGGCATTAATGAGTTGTTTTCAATGAAAAATAGTGAAGTTCCTATGATGCTTTGGTATTTCTCTTCTTATAATATTTGCCCAAATTTTTCCACATCTTTCCATTTCCTCCTTCTCGATCAAAGCAGGGTCTTTCTTCACCTTTTGCTTCTTAGGTAGGCTTTTTTCAATGATCTGAAGCAATCCAAAGACACAAAGCTAATGATAAAAAATAAGGGAGAATGTAAAAGGGAAAACATCAATTCATTTTATATGATAGATACCTCATAGGTGTCACCTTTCTCCAAAACCTTCACATAATAAACCTGTAATACTCCTCCCTTAGACAAAATAGATCGCCTTATAATTCCCCCTACCCCCTCCGAAATGGAGGAATTCAAATCAACATCAGGCATTTTCAAACTGAATTTATGAGTTGAATTAGAAGCCACCTTAAACCATGATTCATGATTAAAAAACTCAAACACCATAAAAGGAAATAGAGTAGAAAAGGCAAACCTATCAGTGCCATATTGCGACGAGAAATCTGCATCATGGTAGTTTCCACGTTTTTGAGAACTGGAATCATTCATCCATTCTGATGTACTCTCTGCCACATGTAATCCTCCTCCACTATGTTGCTTTTCACAAGTGGAGCAATAACCTGATTTTGGACAGGACTACTTAAGGCACCCATAAACCTCCTCTTGTATTTCTGAATATGCTCTCCCAGCATCGATCGATATTGCTCCTCCATCATGTGTGCCCCGTAAAAACTGCTCTTTTCCTTGTTGTCACTATTTAGAGACCACCTTCTCTTCTTGAACAAATTCACTTCCTTTTCATGCACATTCCCATTACTGTGATTTGTAATCCCCCCACCTACTCATGGAAGCATCACAAAGATACAGAACACAAACTAAGTCCAAGCTCTTAAACCAACAACAACTCATTAGCCAAACAGTAATATCTACATACAATCATGAGAATCCTAGTAGCTAAGTCTCTCATATAAACAAAAACCCTCAAATATAGAAACAATGTCTACCTTGGTTGTCTCTGCTCTCATCCTGACTACTATTCCTATAATAATCAAAACCATCATCTTGTTTTGGAAGTTGAAATTTCATCAAAGGCTACAAAACAATGTAATCAGAAACAACGAAAAATAAACAAAATCTTCAAACTAAGAAAAAAAATCTCAAGACATAATACGAAGTTAAGAAGCAAAGAGAGCATTAAGAATTTTGTTTCTGATGTAGCTCCATGTGGAGCTTGTAGGCCTTGGATCTTCTTCATCAGTGGATTCCTTTGCTTCTTGAAGTTTAATGACAGTGGAATGAAGAACGAAAAAAGATGATTGGAGACACCACTTCAAGGAGAAGATGAGTCAAGAAGAAGCCCACCACCATAGGAAGCCATGAATAAGAGCTTGAAGGTATGAGAATATGAGTGGAGAGAGAGGGAGAGAAGGAGCACAAAATTTTGTGTCTCAAAAGAGGTCTGAACTTTGAAGTGTAATTCTCAAATGATCAAAGTTGAAAAAATGCGCACACATGACCTTTATTTATAGCCTAAGTGTCACACAAAATTGGAGGAAAATTTGAATTTCTATTCAAATTTCACTTGAATTTGAAATTGAATTTGTGGAGCCAAAATTTCACTAATTATCATTAGTGAATTTTAGTTATGGTTCAGCCCACTAATCCAAGATCAAGTCCAAGATTCTCCACTAAGTGTGCTTAGGTGTCATGAGGCATGTAAAACATGAAAGACATGGACAAAGTGTGACTATATGATGTGACAATGGGGTGTAGCAAGCAAATGTTCACCTCCCCCTCTAAAATTTAATTGGATTAGGCTTCTCCAAATTTAATTAAATTTATTTCCCAACACACACATCAATATTCACTTAATGCATATGAAATTACAAAACTACCCCTAATACAAAAAACTAGTGTAGGTGCCGTAAAATATAAGGGCTGAAAAATCCTACATTTTAGGGTATCTTACCTACATTATGGAGCCCTAAATACAAGGTCCAAAAATAATGAAACCTTAATCTAATATGTACAAAGATAAGTGGACTCATACTTAGCTCATGGACCCGAAATCTACCCTAAGGCTCATAAAAATCCTAGGGTCTTCTCTTGCATCTCTGGCCCAATCTTCTTGGAGTTTTCTATCCAATGCCCTTGAGGGGTAGGATTGCATCAGTTTCCCCAAAAAGATCCAAAGAAAAGGGGACAAAACCGTGAGAAGAACAAAGGCTTGGATCAAAAAGGCGATGAGAACAAAATGCATAATCAGGTTCCTATTTAATAAACAAAAAAGGGGTAAAATAAACAAAGCAAAGGTTGGGCAAGAAAGGGTTTTGGAGCAACAACACGGAATCGAAGACAGAAGAGTACATATTTGCAGAAAAGTTAAAGCTCATCTTCGAGAAGATGTTAGCCATCTTTGACCTTTGAGATCCACTGGTTCACCACAAATGGTTTCGGTTTCGATTTTAGAAATGAGAGGAACCCAAAAAAGGGCAAAGCCATAACCACGGGTGTGAAGCGTTGACCTAATAAATTAGGACATTAGAGAAGTGAGAATGCAGAGAGGCACGAAAGACTAAAGGGTCTATTAAAAACAATCAAAATTCTTTTAAGACAGTCTTCGCAAAATTGTCTTAGATTGGTATTTTTTTAAGACAGTTTTTGCAAAACCGTCGTAGAATAGTTGTCTTTATTTACGAAAATGTCATTGTCTTTCTTTCTAAGACGATTTTTAATCAACCGACATAAAATCATTGTCGTCAAAAATCATTTTTTTCTAGTAGTGTGAACATTAAAAAACCGTTATTGAAAACACTACTTATAAGGACTAAAACAGAAAAAAGATTTGCAAAAACAAAAATAAAAATATTAAATTGCAAGGACCAAAGATGCATTTAACTCATCTTATTCTTATTATTATTACAATACACTATTGGAAAAAGAGCTTTCGACGAAGGTTCTTTGGCACATTCAAAAACAGTTTTGAAGCCAACGTCATGGAAGATTTTAACTTTCCACGACGGTTTTTAAAAAATTGTCTTAGAAAAACTATCATTTCTAAAATTGTTTTTAGACAAATAATCGTTTTAAAATGTATTGTTTTAAAAAAATAAAGAATTCTAAGACGGTTTATCTAAAAACAGTCTTAAAATGTCTACAATCTAAGATAATTTTTCAATGAACCATCTTAAAATGTTTTTTTAAAAAAATTCAAAATAAATTGACAATTCTAAGACGGTCTTTTTTATAAGAAAATGTAGAAAGGGCTGAATTCCAAAAATCGTCTTAGAATGTACTTTTTTAAAAAAAAATTAAAATAATAAATTATCAATGGTAAGACCAAATATTTGAAATTTTAGGATACTGATGAAGTTATAATTAAATATATAAATTTATAACACAATTTGGCATTATGGAAAGTATATGATGAATGTTGTGCACACAACATTATGCAACTAATACTAAAGTAGATAAAATTAATTGGTGGTCACCCTTAGCAAGATGAGGAAAATGTTCAAGGTCGAAAAGTAGAATGGCAAGTAGGCATAATACCATATCTTGATTGATTGCATAAGAAATTAATGCTTGAACAATAGTATATTATTATTGTTGATGGATTGACAAGTGGATCAATTCGTCCTAAGTAGTAAAGTTAAAATGGAAGTACGAGTATTGTATCCATAGGAACTTTGTTTGTACTTAGGTAGATGAATATTTTGTTAGTAAAAAAAGTTAAAGAAAATTAATTTAAAAAGATTATGAGAAAAACAGTAATTTAAATTGACAAAAAATTAAATCAAATAATAGAATAAATTTAAAAAAAAAAACTAAATTGATTAAGTAAAGACAGAAAAATTAGCGAACCCAATAATATTATAGAAGTAAATTTAAAAGATGAGAATGTTGAGAACTTAGCCTACCAGAGCTACTCTTTGATGTAACGTTAATGATTTTTCTCTATTTATAATTATTTTAATTTACACCTACATTTATTAGTATGCTCTAACTTTGGTCCCCCGCATGAAAGAGTCTATTTTATCTCTCAAATCCCTTTGCAGAGCTAAAATAGTAAAGTGCATTAAGAATAGAGATGTATAACAGACTAAAAAAATATCAACATATCTCTAGTGATGACTTTATTTAGATACCATTTTCCAGTCCTATTAGAAAATAACAGTCTCCCAACGCTATCCCTAAAACTTATCATGCAAATGGATGATCAAGCCACAAACAATAATATTAAGCACAATAAAAGATAATGCAAATGTAATATTCATAAATAGATAGGAAGATAAATTACATCAAGAGTAATTGACTGCCAAATTCCCAACAAAAAGGGTTTAGTCTCTCATAGTCATAGGAGACTTTACAATTGAAAGAGAGAAATATTTAGTGAAGGGGAATACGATAAGAAAAGGGGATGGAAGGAAGCAATGACTCCTAATGATTACTTATCCTTCTTCTAACATTTGCCTTCTATAAGGACTTGTATTCTCTTGGAAGTTATGTGTGTGTTTTTCTTCTTCTCTCTTCTTCTGTTATAGGCGCAGATTAGCTTAGCTAAGCGGGTTTCTCACGCTAAGTCCGTCTTTACTTTCCTGAATTAGCCTATTTTCTTAATTAGTCTTACTTTCCTTAATTAGTCTGCTTTTGTTAATTAGCTCTGCTTTCTTTAATTAGTTTGTTTTCCTTAATTATCATGCTTTTTTAGGCTTTATTTTACTCACTAATCATCATAAATTCATCACTCTTAATATTCTCTTCACAAAAACTTAAATGATGCTAATTTAACAATTATTTGCTCAAAAAGGGAGAAAATAGGAAAGAAAAATTATAAATTCCTATATAATTTAACTCCAAAATATACTCATAATTAGCGGTTATCAATTATCTATCATTCTATATTTCAAAATCTTCAGGAAGCTTATTTAGTTCATGATATTAAGAAAATATAGCCATGTAATAAATTGTCCTTACGTTGTACAAGTCATTCGGATTATTCCACCTAGTTGTGATGCCAACATCATATCCTAAGGTTCGGTGGTCATATGCATCAATCTCATCAAAGTAATATTTGAAGTTAAACAATCCATGTATTGGATATAATTTTGTATTCTCAATCACTTCCTTGAGTGCATCAAGGCCCAAATACATGAGAACCTGTGAATAAGTTATAAGGTTGCTACAGTTATCAAAGAAGTAGAATTACATACAAACATAATATAAAGCACACTAGACCAACATAAATAGCATACACCGGCCATTAATATGTATAATTATAACCTAGAGTTTGCATTCCTAAGTTTCCAACTTTCCAATCTAGTCTACTAATATAAACATTAACAATAACAAGCCATGTATGGAAACATGTAGCAAGTTAAGAGTAACCATTGTCAAAAAGATTATGAATGAACAAAAAATCATATTTGGGATACAAAATCAAACAATAATCACATGCAAAACTTGTTAACTCGTTGGCAAGTGTACCAATTTATCACAAGTAGTAAAATTAAAATAGAAGTCCGAGTGTCGAGTCCACAAGGACTTTGTTTGTACTTACGTTGATGAATACCCAATTTGTAAGCAAGAGATAAAAAAATACAATGGATAGAATAAAGAAAGAATTTGATATTAAAAGGGAAAAAGAATAAAATAAACAAGATTAAATGCAAAAGATAGCTTTAGAATTTAAATATGTTGGGGCCTAGCATGCCTAACTACCCTTGATGCAATATTAATATTTTTTTCTCTTTAATGTTTTCTCAATTTTCACTCATATCTACTAAGACACTCAATCATGATCCCTCACGATGAAGAGCCTAATTTATCTATTCTCTCTCCCAAATCCATTTGCAAAGATAGAATACTAAATTGCATGAAGCATGGAGATGTATGCAAAGGCAAAGCAAAGTCACTCTATCCCTAGCAATGAATTGTTTAGATGTCATTTCCTAGTTCTTTAGAAATTACCATTTCTCAATGTATAACCCCTAAAATGAATGCATGGATGACCAGACCATACAATAAAGACGAAGAATAGAAAAGAGACAATAGAAATAGAAATTACATTTAATAGATAGTAAAAGAAGTTACATTACAAGGACGTTGATTGCTAGGCTCCCACAGAGGGGGTTTAGCCTCTCATGGTGACATTTTCCCCTTCACTTGCAATGATCCCCTTGCACGCACAAGTCCCCCTTCATTCATAATATGATTTTTCACTCATTCATAATCTTTTTGAAACAATAACAATATCAATATCACATAAAAGATTTACAGGAATGTCCTTTTTTCTTAACAAGCAATTCTTTTGAACAAAACATGCAAAAGCAACTAAAAAGTAGTTTACCTATACAATATTTTGGCCAATTTCTTGCTTCAAAATTACTCACCCAAATACAATGAATACACAACACAAATAAAGTAAAATGAAACTACTATCAAATAATTGTTGGCATCATCTACTAATTGAAAGCATAATTGCATGAGATTTTCTCAAATAGATCAATGATTATGAGAATTTATATAAGTAATAAAATCAAGACAAAAACATTCTAACTTTTCTTTTCCAATGTGGTGTGCAAGCTTCTCAGCCAAGGCTTGACCTGGTGTATCCCCATCAGTGGCAAGTATAACCTGAGTTGCCTATCAATATAAACATTGAGAAAAAAAAATGAAGAGAGTGTATGGAAATTTTTTCTTTCTGCACATTCAAAAGAAAGAAATAATAATTAACAAACCTTCTTTAGTTCATCTTTAGAGTTCCACCTAATACTTTTTGTCCTAGCTTTAAAAAATTAGAAATATGACAAAAGCATTAGATTACAAATGTGACCACAGTAAAGACCAACAACAAATAAGAAAATAAAAAATTACACAAATAATATCACAGATACAATATACTAAGAATAAAAAAAGACCTTGTCCTAAGGTGGCAACTCCTTTGAGGAGATTGATGGAGGTGCAATATCAGGGACCCTGGACGTGTTTAAACATGGAAAATCCAAACATGTTATGCTCGTGTCTTCTGCAAACACAAACTCGAAGTTGGAACGAAACCTATTTGATTGAACATCTCTGGCGTAGGAGACAACCTTCGATTAATAACCCATCTCTGGAGAATGAATATCTTTGTATTCATAGGTAACCTCTCTGTTCCTTAACCTGTTTCTTTGTTTCAGTCTTTTACTCTAATACTTTCATTTGTTTCCTTTTCCAATCTCTCTATTTGTCTATATCCTCTAAGTCTCTCTTTGTTCTTGTTTTATGAGTCTCTCTCTATTCCTGTTATATGCATCCCACAGACTAGCAATCCCTCATTTCCTCTATGTTCTCTGAATCTCTGTCCACCCCTCTGATCTCTACTCAATGGTTCTCACTTTTTTGTTTTCTTTGCAGTTTGTTTAGTATGCATATAAATTATTCTTCATTATTACAGCCACCATGCTTTTTTAGTTCTACAGTAGTCTACATCCACCGTCCATCATTACTAATATTCATCCATAAAGATACAAGAAACTATTGGGAAAACTGAACTATTTGACTGTTACCAGGCCATAAATTGCTTTCCCGTTGTGTTGTGCATCAGTTATGTGGGACATCTAAACACTCACTCTCAGGACTGCACATTTGGAGTGTGAAGTTTACATAACAAGTCAGTCTATAAGCTCCGCAAACAACAAGAACAAAAAATACAAATAATAATAATAGAAAATCCTAAGTGAAAGAGGAGAAAAGTCATGCTAATGGTTCAAAAATCAAGTCCCTGCTAGTTAATTTGAGCCCACAGGTCAGAAACCGAGGACAAGGGCTGCCACTCACTCCTTCCTTTAGACCACACAAACGTATTTTCAAAGAAGTATCCATTCAAGAAATGCTCTATCCACATCAATTTCCATGTAAATATGACAAATAGAGGTTTCAACTTCACCATAAAACAAATGCGCTCAAAGTCTCAGGCCTCGAAATTCACTTAATTAATTGGGGAACAAACAACAAAAATCAAAATATACAATACCTAGCCCTAGCTCCACTCCACTTCATTAAAAAAAATAAACAGTTTCAAATTACTTAACTCATCGTGCAACTCAGAGAAGGCGTAAGGGCCAATCTGTTGTTGATCCTTGCCAAGAATGTACCATCGAACTTCAGTAACCTTTTCAACTACAAAACCAAATTATTATTGAAATGAAATCAAATAAGGAGCTTAGTCAAATTAATGGAACTAATTGTTTTATTTTTTACTTCTACAAATTAAAGTTGAGAAATGCTAAAAGGTTAATAGAAATAAGTGTGCATCCATGAGTGTCTTGCGCTTTCAGTGATCATGTGAATAATTTGTGTCGGGAGCAGAGAATTTGCGGAAATGAAGAAGAAATTAAATTAAGTAAAATAAAATTGGAGATGGGAAAATTAGGGTTACCAAATGTCTTCGGGAAAATCGTATTTGATGAGTTCATCGTTGTCGTACTTGTTAAGGCCCCTAAAGATAGTGAAATCGCCGACTTCAAGGCACACTTTGAAGTAGAACATCATCGTGTCGCGTTGCTTCACTTTCATGCACACGAGAAGAAAGAGGGGGGTGCGGTTAGGGTTTGAAGACCTATCCTTTCCCCGACACAAATCAAAATTAGGGGTGGGGGATTGCTTTTGCTATTTGAATCGTTGTGTAAATCATAATCAAAGAGTGGGAATATAAATATAACTAGAGAAAGATACAAACGGAGAACCAGAAGCAGAGCCATCAGATAGAGAGGATGAGTTGTTCGTTGATTTTGTCGAGGTTTTCACCCTTCTCAAAGACCTTCTCAACGCCGCCCTAGAGAAGGGTCATTTGCTGGGAAGAGAGAGAGAGATAGAGAGAGAATGGGGTTTGGATTGGTTCGAGTTGGTCATTGTTGGAGCACAAGAAGAAGGGGTTGGTCAGGGAATGGATGTGGAGCCTCTGCTTCTGACCCTTCGCAGGATTGGGGCTTAGGGTTTCCGTCAATGAGAGAGGCGATTGTTGAAGAATGTGAGTGGGCACGAGTGAGTGAGAAACATGCCTTTTTAATAAGTTAGATGTGTTTTCAAAGACGATTCTTCACGAAACCGATGTAGTAATACGTTTTCAAAGACAATTTCCAGAAAACCGTCTTTGAAAAGTTACAATTATTTACAAAAATGTCATCGTCCTTTTTCTTAAGACATTTTTTGTATAACCGTCGTAGATGCGCCATCATCGAAAACATTTATTTTAGTAGTGGTAACACTTTATTGTTATTTATAATTTCTTTATTATGTTTAATTTTATGATATTTTTTTTACTATTTTAGATTTTTTACGGTTATTATATTATTAATGTAGAAACATTTTTTTTCTTATGATTATATATTATAGTGTTAGTTTACAACTATTTTTTAAAATTTTATTAGTACTATTTATAATTACTTTAAATTTGGTTAAAGATTACTTCCTCTAATCTCAAATATAAGAGGAAAAAAACATGGCACGCTAACCAAGGGTTTGTTTCAGGTGATTTTAAATTTTGAGTTTCAAAATTTTAAAAAATAATGAGTTTTTTGGTTTAGTTTAAAAAAACTTTAAACTAGTTTTTAAAGTATGATTAGTTTTAAATAAACTCATTGTGAAAGTTCTATATCATATTAAAGTTAGTTTAAGAGTGTTTTTGTGTGATGGTGACAACAATGATAATGATGGTAATGTTAGCAACAACGACGACGATAGAAATATCAGTGATGGTCTCAATTGCAGTAGTGGTGACGACGGTGGTGGAGATGACGTTGGTGGTAGCGATGCAGATGGTGGTGACATTGACAATGTAGTGGCGATAGCAATGTTGGTGGTGACAGTTAATGGTGGGGATGTTGGTGGTGATAAAGGTGGTATTATTGATAATGACAACAACATTGGTGGTGACAATGATAAAAATGGTATTAGTGGTGGTGGCGGTGGTGGTAGCAATGTCAATTGTATTAGTGACAATATTGGTGACAACGATAGTGGTGGTCATGTAATGGTGGTGATAATGACGATAGCGGTGATAGTGACTAGAGCGGTGTATTGTATTTATTTTATGTGCATTTAGAATGATTTATTTAAACAATTCACAATTTTTAAGAATTTTAATTATTTTTTTTTGTGTGAATGCAAGTTGGCCCGCAAAACTCGCGGGCTATGCGAATGGGTGAAAGTTCAAAAAAACAAACTCGTTTAGAATGCAGCTTTGTAGGTTACAGGTTTCATGGGTGTGGGCTTCATGGGGCAAGCTTACCGCATGCCCATCTCTAGCAGTGATACCAATGGTGTTAGTGGTTGTGGTGGTGGTAATAATGCTAGTGACAATGATATCCTAATGATAGTGGTGATGATAATGTCGATAACAATGGTAGTGATAACAATACGGTGGTGGTGGTGGTGACAATGACAGGTGGTATTCGTGGTGGTGTCGATGGTAGCATCAATTGCAACAAAAAATATCATTGCCAAATGTGACAAATATGTGTTTATATTAAAACTAAAAACCAATTTCACAAAATATTTTTTCATGATTTTGAAAATGAATGAAAAATATTTCAAAAATAATTTAAAAATTATTTCAGTTCCATTTTTGTTAAATATATTTTGTTTTAAAAATTACATTTGAAACTTAAAAACCGAAAACTCACAATTATCCAAACAAATATTTGAAAAAATATATATTTTTCTTATATTTAAAAAAATATAATATTAATATATAAATAGCACGAATAAAACGAACTCATTCCATTTTATTCTTTAATAATTTATTTTTCTCTTTGCAACTTAAAGAGAGCCTTATTTCTCTCTCTCTCTCTCTCTTTTTTTTTTTTTTTCCTTATATTGTGTAGTGTGTTGAGTAGAAGATTTGTCGTAGTGCACTTGTCCTTGTTTGGACTGAAGAAGGGAAAGGCAAAGAAATTTAGAGCGCTGAAACCAACGCTAGAGTCAGGTGTGGTGCTGCATTATTGCACCAGCTTTAGCATTTTCTCTCTCTCCCATCCCATGGCTTGTCTTGTCCAATTCCAACTTTCTCTTCCTGTCTCCCACTGCTTCATTTCAGTGCTTTGTCTTCTTTGGAAAATGTTTTCTAAACGCAATACTGCTACAATAAATACTGTTCTTTTTTTTATTATCAAATCATCAGATTAATACTTCCCTTCAATTTTTATTCTAATATCCAAATTAAAAGTGCGTTTTGATTTTTTTATGAAGTTTAATTTAAAATGTTTTTATGAAAAAAAAAATTATGTACTAATTATTTTTTTACAAAAATGTCATTAATTAAAGTAAGATTTAGAATGTGGCAACGAGAGAAATATAAATCATTAACGCCAATTATTAATTTGTTTACAGGGATAGTCGTAAAAAAATATATATTAATTTAATATAAATTTAATATTTTAAAATAAATTAATTAAATTTTTATCTGAATAATTTAATTGGACCTTATAATAATAATAATAATAATAATAATAATAATAATAATAATAATAATAATAATAATAATAATAATAATAATAATAATAATAATAATAATAATAATCAGATGAAGTAAAATGTTTGGTTTAGGTAAGAAATGGTCCCTTTGTTTTGTAGGGAAAAAGTAGAGTAAAGTAATAAGTGAAATAAAAAAAAATTAATGTGTTTGATCGAAGAAAAATAAATGAAAAAAGAAACTTAAAGTTGTGAGACTTATTAGCTATTTTTTATATTATTTTTCATTTATTTTTATTCATCTATTTTTTTCAAATATTTTTTTATTCGATTTTCACCCATTTTCATTCATATTTTTTTATTCATCTTATTTCTCAAGTTTATTTTTTTGTGTCGAACAAACTCGAAGGAAAAGCAAAAGAAAAGAGAGAAAAAAAAGTTGAGATGAATTTGTAGATTATTTGGTAGAAAACAAAGTATATATAAAATGACCTCAAATGCATTGGTATTTAATGTAAACATATTTACATTTTATTGTAAAACTGTTTTCTAGAGTTGAAGGAAGAGTTTGTTCAGCATTTTATTGTAAATGATGAGAAAACAGTATTGGTAGAAAACAATTTTCTCGTCATATTGTTATTTAATGCAAAAGTATTTACTATTTTACTTGTCTTTGTTTTGGATATTGACCTCCAATGCTGGACAAACTCTTCCTTCAACTTCAGAACAACCTCTAAGATACAAAGGATTACTTTTAGCTCCAACTCCAACATAATAACTTTCCCCCTCATACCCAGCTTATAAGGATAAATAAGTATACCAAAACAAAAAAGGCCATTGTCCTTAAGCATGGTATGGAAGATGAAAATAGTGAAAGGGTTTCATAGATTCATACAGATACCACATGAAGACATGGATGCCAAAACATTATGTAGAGCAATTTGTGTTGTAAAATTGCCCCTTCGTTCTCATAAGCATCATATCGGTGCATATTTTGATTTAGTTCCGAGAGTTCAAAAATACTTCTGTTACATAAACAACAAATCTTTCCTTCTCAATTCACACATTGGAAACATAATTTTATGTTGAAATTTGCAAAAGTACTTTTATAACTTCAAACAAAACATAGGCTTAGGCTATATATCGATTGTGTTCCTTAAAAAAGGCTATATTTGGATTAACATTTGGAAAGTATTTTTATAAATTTTAACTTCTCAATAACAAATTCTAATATACCAAATGAAAGAAGGAAATATTGTTATTCCTAAAATAAATTAAATTCTCCCAACTTTAATCAAAATATGCATTTAACATTACCATTTCCTATTTTCCAAACTCATTTAGTACTATATATATATAGTATCTATCATCATTTTCAAGGACTCTCAAAGTTAGTTTAATTGTGCGGATCATTTGTACTTCTCCCTTTCATGCTATCAAATATACTACTATTACAATATTAGAATTAGTCAATTAGGTACCACTCTTTTGAACGTGAATTTTCTGCTTCAGTCTCTAGAAAAACCTGGTATGGTGGGTTACTAAGGGTGCATTCCTTTGTGTCAAAAAAGAGAGAGGAAGAAATGATAGAAAATTTAAAATTTTTTATATAAGTTCTCATTTTTACATTCTTTTTTTTTTTTTTTTGGCTCTAACGATACCTAAAGTGATCCATCCTATAATCTGAGTATACCTTTGTGCTCACATTCCAATGTTGCGGTCAATAGTATGCTTTTTGCTATGTCATCGAAATGAGATATAACTAATCCTCAGTCCTCACCTACGTTGATGTCATTCTATAACCGCAACTCAAGAATAATCATACAATGTTTTTGCACATCAGGATGATATTGATGATAGTGCTTGGTTAACAAAATAATAAGACCAAATAACATGTCTTTCTAAAATTCACATGATCTAATAATTTGATATTGAAACAAATATAGCAATTAAAAATACTCTATCTTTGACTATGTAGTTGCAATATGACAGTGAATTTTATACAACCATTCATTGAATTTTATACAATCATTTTGCTATAATAATCTTGGCAAAAATATATATTAGTGAATCATTACACAGTATAAATATTATGCAATTACTTTTAGTTTATATACGTAAAAAACATTCATTTTAGTCATTATACATGTTATTTTTTAATTCCTTTTAATCTGTATGTGTTTAGACAATAATAAATAATTTTAAAAAAATTATGTTTAGAGACAAAAATATGTGTAAAAATTAAAATAGTTTTTTTAAATATGTGAACTAAAAAGTAGAATTTGTGTAACTATAAGATCTGAAAAGTTAATTAAAAAATTCAGAATTTAATTAATGAATTTTCAAAAAATAAAGATGAGATGGGCAAAATATTATAGATGAAAAAGGTAAAAGATTATTGAATAGCCGTTATTTGAAAAGCACAGTAACGATTACGCTAGCAAATTCCCTGCAAGACGTAAGCACATAAATTTTATTTTATTTTTATTTTTGGTTATAACAAATACTACTGTGTGCGGCCTCTTTTCCTGTCATCTTTATTTATGGATGTGCAGGGACATTGTGCACAGATAAATGGGGTCTACCAGAAAGGTTTAATTCTTCTAAGGTATTGATATTGAATCATAATCATAGTTCAAAATTCAAATACATGCATCTGTAGAGTCTGTATTAAGCAACTCTTTTCTTTGAGAGAGATGTATTAAGCAACTCTTATCTTATAAGAAAAAAAAAAACCGTGGACAGGTAAATCAACATTTTAAAATTTAAAGAGATTAATAACTTTGAAGTACTATAAATTTATTAATTAAAATTTTTAAAAGTTAAAATCGTGAGAATATGTGTAATTTAGCAAATTACATTAAAATTTTATTTTTTATTTTATGATTTATAAAAGAGAAAAAAATGTATTAAGTGTATAAAAAGTTTTATGTAATTATTCAATTATAATTCACTATTTTTAAAATAATTATTTTAAAGTAATTTAAATGGTGATTTATGATTAAATGATGATATAAAATTATTTTACACCATCAATACATAAACATTATATTCTTCATAAAATGTTTTTTCATTTAAAAAATGGATAATTTCCTTTGCATGTTTATAATTAAGATTAAGATTACGATACATTAACTTTTCATCTTTTTTTTATTAAATTAAAAGTTTTAATTTAGTTTTATGATTTTAATTAGGTTAAACATTTTTTATCCCTATAAATATAATAAAATTTGCTTTTAATCTCTCAAATTATAAATGTTAAGTTTGAATTCCCCAATTATGTAATATCCCAACTTAGTCCTTAGTTAAGTTTAACTTTATTAATGAGTACAAATGTTATTGACAATGTTACACATCAACATTCTACATGGTATATGTGGGCATTTTGTTTGATACGACACAAGTTTAATTTTAGTTCTCATAAAATTTAAATTTTGATTCTATTTATTATAAAATTTAATATTATTTATTTTTCTTAAATTTTTCCCTATTAATGTCATTTTGGAAATCTTCAATTTCTTCTTCATACACTTGCACTTTCATACCCCTAATAACATGACATACTAGTTTTTTTTTTAACATAACACGATATCATCTCAAAATATCAATAATGGTTGATATAAGTGGTAGTAACTTTTATCCTCTTAATCAAGTGATTTGAATCTTGTTTGATATATGAATATGAAATAAATAGTGCGGGTAAGAAAATATACACCTTGTGTGTATTCAAGGTTCCGATGAATATTTGTTATTGCTTTCGATGGAAATGATTTCGTACTAATACTATTAGTAAAAAAAGTCATCTTAAAATGATACATAGTTCATTTATCACACATTAATTACAGGTTGTGTTCAACAAGACATTTAAGCTAATTCATAATAAAAAATTACTAGCTGAAAATCTCATTTGATTGTTCGATAAATAAGCTTCTTTTAATAACTTTTAATTTTTATTTTAAATGTTAGCTTCTAACTTTTTTATATTTTTCCCCTTTTTATTCCTAATATATTTATTAAATTTTCTACTTAACTTTTTTAAATAAATCAGGAGTTTATTAATTTTTAGATATTTTACACTTTTCAATTATTTCAATAATTAATTTTATCAAATATTTATAATTTAATAATATAATTATTCAATTTTTAATTATTAACTTTTCAACTAATTTTATCGAATATAATCACATTTTCTACCGGTTTAGAAAGTAAGTTTTGAAAGTGTTTGAATTCTCATTCACAGAACTCAAATATGATAAGCAATATTTACCTTGTGTGTAACTAAAGTTAAACCAAACACATACTTGGTTGTTTTTGGTGCATCTTAGGGTGAAATTTTGATTAAATATAGATCACCTATGTTAATCCAAAGTTTTACTTAATTTGTTACGTCAATATTATATTAATAAAGTTAGTAACTTAAATTAAATAAGATATACTTTATATTTATAAGAAAAAATACTATAAAAATAAAAATTGAAATTCACACAAGGATGTGCTACGTGTGGGTTTAAAATGATCACGGATGTAAGAATCTTACTAATAACTCCTGAAATCATGCGCAGATATTCTAATGAGTTTCAAAGACCCAACTAACTAAGCAACATTTTAAGTGTAACTGTAATTGATCCTTGTAAGTTGCTAAAAAACATCGTTATCCTTGTAATTAGCAATTAGAGTGAAGTCGTTAAGGGCGCATGAGGAAAGTTATCATATGATGTGTGTCCCTTATCATTCGCGTGCCCTTGGGTTTCTTTCTCGCATATTAAGCGCTGAAACTGACGTACCCTCTCTTTCTCTCTGTCATACTGTGGGGTCTCTCTCCATGTCTTGTCTTATCACGCTTTCCTCTCTCTCTGGTCCATTTTTACTTCACTTCTCTGTCTTTACTCCAACACTCTCTCCAACCTCGGTTTCCACTTTCTCTCTGTTTAAGAACTCACCACTTCTTCAACTTGGTGCCGTTGTTTCATGGACCAGAACAACGCCTCATAGCTCCTTTCTCATTTCACACACACAAAGAACCTTGGTGAGCATTTCTTCTTCATCTTTTTCGTTTTTAACCATCTGTGGTGCCTCCATTTTTTACGTGGCGTGTATGAACCATTTGGGGTACTGTGCTATGCTACCTAGTACGAAAAAAAGTTCTTTTTTTTCAAAATTTTTTTTTTGTAGGTTGTGGCTAAGTGGATTCTTGAGTTTTTCTTTTAAAAATCAAACGGGTTGCTTTGTAAATTTGTTGGTGATGTTTGTTATGGTTTTGCTATGATATTTGCATTTTGTGTGCATGTTTGAGGATTTGGTTCATGTGAATTTGTTACTAGTGAGAAAGTGCAGTGAAGCTCTTTTCAGTTTTTGTCTTAGTGTCTTGATGTGCTTTGATGTTATGTCAATATCGTGCTACATGTTTCGGTTTATGTGCCCTTACTTTGGTGTTGCTTCAGATTATTTCATAAAGTTCCTGAATTTGTAGCTGCTCGTTGATTTTTTTTTTTCTGTTGCTCTCTGTTTTAATTACCATCGCCTCGAGTGTTTAAGGTTAATCATTATGTCTTCGTGTCTGCCTGCAATAGATGCTCTGAACACTGTTTGAGTCACCCTTTTGGTCTGTTCATGAATTGATGAGTGCATAACTGTTGCTTGTGTGTGTGGATAATAATCTAAACCAGTGATTGAAAAATTAGTCAAGAACTGTTTCGTGTGAGGGGGAGGGGTGTGCAGACACTAGTGCAGTTTTTTCTCATTCATGGTTCTTGATTGTAATGTTAGAAGAGCACATGAAACTAATTCATGAAAAAAAGACTTTATATAGATTCACTGACTGAAATTATGAAAGAATGGTATTGTTGTAGGCACTTAGGCTGAGAAAAAAACAATTGTTGCTTTGAAGTTGAAGGTATTGATCCTTGAGCATTTCTGTTCTTATCACGCGATCTCTTACAAAATGTATGTTGCGTGCATTGTTGTTTCTGTTAGATGCTTCATTGCATATTAGTTTTCATTCCTGATATCTGACATGTATTTGGCATTGTCGCATGAACTCTATTTTTTAACATGTCTGTTACTGCAATACAAGAACAAGTGAAGCGAGAGAGAAAATGATGCAGAATCTTTGTGTCTGTTTCTTTTGGTAGATTGTATTTTAAAATAAATACAACATGTTAAGTTTTTATTAATGGCTTAATCATTTTGATCTCTGTCTGATCCCAATTGAATATAAGGTCAATTCTTGTTACAGATAGTTTTGTATTGTGTTTAACTATATATTCATGGAGGATGATCTTGTCTTTTCTTCATTTACCTGAGTTATATGCTTGTTTTGAACATGGTATGAAGGCATTGGTAATAAGAATTCAGGAATTGGTCATTTGTGCACATATGATTGGAAATTGTTGAAAATCAAACACTCCCCCTCCCCATACTAGTTTGTTTCTCTCTGGAACTCTGGTGAATTGATGCAATAAATTGTCACGAATTTTGTAGAGACATCATGAAGATTCCAAGTTCCAAGCAACTGGTTGTGGGATTTGCACTTGGAAATGAAGGATAGGCAACGTTGGAGAGCTGAAGAGGATGCTTTACTACGCGCATATGTCAAACAGTATGGTCCTAGGGAATGGAATCTGGTGTCTCAGCGCATGAACACACCTCTTAACAGGGATGCCAAGTCATGCTTAGAAAGGTGGAAGAACTACCTCAAGCCCGGCATTAAGAAAGGATCTCTTACAGAGGAAGAGCAGCGTCTAGTCATCAACCTTCAAGCAACACACGGCAACAAGTGGAAGAAAATTGCAGCACAAGTCCCTGGTCGCACAGCAAAGAGGTTAGGGAAGTGGTGGGAAGTGTTCAAAGAGAAGCAGCAAAGGGAAACAAAGGGGAATAACTGCACCATTGACCCAATTAACGATAGCAAGTACGAGCATATCCTTGAGAGTTTTGCAGAGAAGCTAGTGAAAGAAAGGCCTTCAACATCAACATCAACATCATTTGTTATGGCTACTTCCAACAGTTCTTTTCTGCATGCTGATGCACCGGCTCCTGCACCAGCCTTGCTTCCGTCTTGGCTTTCCAATTCCAATGGCACTGCACCTGTGAGGCCACCCTCCCCTTCTGTGACTCTTAGTCTTTCTCCCTCGACGGTGGCAGCGCCTCCTCCATGGATGCAGCCCCCCGTCAGAGGACAGGACAATGCTAGTCCTCTTGTTTTGGGGAATGTGGCGCCTCACGGGGCCGTTCTAGCATTTGGTGAGAACATGGTGATGTCTGAGCTAGTGGAGTGCTGCAAGGAGTTGGATGAAGTGCATCATGCTTTGGCCGGGCATAAGAAGGAGGCAGCATGGCGGTTAAGCAGGGTGGAGCTGCAGTTGGAGTCTGAGAAGGCTGGGCGAAGGAGGGAGAAGATGGAGGAAATCGAAGCGAAAATCAAAGCTCTGAGGGAGGAGCAAACGGCTGCATTGGATAGAATTGAAGCAGAATATAGGGAGCAGTTGGCAGGGCTGAGAAGAGATGCTGAAAGCAAGGAGCAAAAGTTGGCTGAACAATGGGCTGCAAAACACTTGCGACTTACTAAGTTTCTAGAACAGGTAGGGTGCAGATCAAGGCTCACTGAACCAAATGGAAGATAGAGTGACATCAATCATTCACAAATTGGGAAAATCTAGTTTGCTTTTACTTATTATTATGTCTTGAATTTATATGATATGAACTTTATAGTCATAGTAGTTTTGTTCCTGTCATTTTTCTAAAATATGTTGTTACATATGGTTATTGATATCATCCCTATCTTTTCATACAACTTGAGGACTTGCATTAGCGGTTGAGTTATGTTTAAATATAACATCCTTTATGAATATGAACTTTGTTGTTATTCAAATTTGCCTTAATACACACACACTTTTCACCTAGTTACTTCCTAAAGCTGTCCATAAAGTAGCGTGACATTCAAGTTCAGCCCAACACTTACGGGAATTATTTCCCCTGAATGCACATAAAGCTACTTTGTCTCAATAAACTTGGTCAATAAGTAGTTCGTCAAGAAACTTGGTCTCAATTGACACAAAAAGCTACTTCAATTAAGAATGTCATTAAGTTTGCGGTACAAAAGGTAGTAAATTGGGCTACTCTAATAATAGACGTGAGAGTTATAAACCAATAAACAATTTGTTACTAATATTTTCTCTAAAAAGAGTTAAGCCTAGAACTACATCATCTTCTTCGTTAAAATAGCATATGGTAGTTGAGTAGATATTCGTGACAAATTATATATTTTACACTAATAGTGCATATAAATTAAATTCTGTTTTTACAATATTTTCTTACTAGTAATTTACTAATCCACCGAATATTATAGTAAAAAATGTAGAAAAGAAAATAATTTTTTTTATACAATTTGCTTTATAAATTAAAAAATGATAATAAAGTAGAAAGTAAAAACATTCATTTTTTGGTTTATTTAAAAAGAAAAGAAATTGCAGGAGAATAACATTAATTATCAATTATTCTATCATGACTATTCTTAAATGTTTAACGAATATTTATTATATAAAATAATATAATTTGAAGTTATCTTATTAATTTTAAACGCATTAAAACAATAATATTTAATAATAATAGATGTAATTAAAATATCTTTAATTATATTCCATGCATTATTTAGTTACAAATAAAATAATTTAAAATATATTGTGACATCTTTGTTATATAAAATAATATATACACAATCTCAGAATTCCCTCTCAAAAGTTTGAGATTATTTTAATAATTTTAAATGTATTAAAACAATAATGTTCAATAATAAAAGATACAATTAAAATTAATTATATTTCATGCACTATTTAATTACTAATAAAATAGTTTAAAATATTTGAGATATTTTTATCTTTATTATCTTATCTTAATATATATAAATTCACTCACGTCTCCAACATTTTTTCCTTCCTAAACCTCCATATTAGTTATAACCTACCATATTAAATTTTGCAATTCTTAACCTCTTCATTTGTCAGCCTACCATTGCTTAAACATAGCCTACCATATTAGATGTAAGTTACTAATACTAATTCCTAACTGTTTCTTTCTCACCCAGTGCTTAGCCATAAGTTACTATTAATAATTCCTAACTTCTTCATTCTCTTTCTCCTTCTTTATGCCTATATATATCTGTATATAAGAGTACATGGTTCTAACTATTTTTTTATCCACCTTTTGCTTTTGCTTTTGATAGTCAAGTATTTTTTTTGTTAATGTTTAGTTATGTTTATTTTTTATAATATTTTATTTATTTTAATTTTGTGCAGTATACATCTTGGATTTTAATAACGTGTAAACAAATCTTCACTACTTTATTTTTATTTTATTTTATTTTAATGTCCGTGTGCAGACTAGGTTTGGGGTAATTTGTGTCAAACATTTATTGTTTGTATGGTAGTTTTGATTAATATAGGAGCAACTATGTTGGGTGGGTTTGTATTCTCTATTTTAATTTCTTCTGGCATTGCATTTCCTGTTACTGTATTTTGCAGGGGGCTAATAAGAAACTATTTACAGGATCTTTTGAATTTTGTTTAATCAAAAGTGTTTTTGAGAACGGTATTGTGGGTGGGAATTAAGATTCTTGTCTGCTTGAGATCAGCACATGCACTTAAACTTAATAGCTGTTTTATGAGTTTCTTTCTGCTTGCACATCTTACGCGAGTGGGCAAAACATTTTGTGGCTGCAACTGCCTTTATTTTAGATTTCTATGTCTATTACTTGATTTCTTTTTCATTAATTACAACAGCAGATATTAATACAAATTCAAGGTTTATTGATGATCATAGTTAAAAATAGGAAGAAAAAAAAAGAAATTTC
The DNA here is from genome assembly GCF_004193775.1 of Glycine soja. Classification (NCBI taxonomy): domain Eukaryota; kingdom Viridiplantae; phylum Streptophyta; class Magnoliopsida; order Fabales; family Fabaceae; genus Glycine; species Glycine soja. The sequence goes on along the minus strand of NC_041008.1, from coordinate 15,673,139 downwards.
TTTTATGAGCATGCAATAATAGAAATGGTAGTTTCATACTTCAATATGGAAAGAATCTCAAAATCATTTCCAACATTTTCTTTTTCTTGATTATTTTTTTAAGGAAAAATCCATTTTGTACATAATAAATATATAAAAATTTAAAAATCCATTTTTGTGTTTGTGTCTTTGAGAGTATGATAAACATAAAAAAAATATGTCAAGTATTCATTAATTCCCCAAGTTTAGGTGAAGAAAGCAAATTGATAGGAGATTTGAAAAAAAAAATTATAACAGGTGTTTTATTAGGATGTTATGCAATGCATGTTGATTTTTTTAAAATTAATTATAGTAGACTTTTTGTTTTATCTTACACATCTCATTATAAAAGATGTAGTGTGATTTAACTATATGAGATAGAGGTTGTTAGTTTAAGTTGTGGAAAGGAAGTGTTAAGAAAATGGTATCTAGTCATTTTCATTGATATGAGACACTGAATAAATACATGATCTTTTTTATCATCTCTTCATGATTATTGAGGATAAAATATCAAAATAGAATCACAATTAAAAAAGGAGAAAATATACCAGGATTTGGATTAATTATAATTCAAATCATAACTAATCCCTACAATTAATGGATTCTAACACCCCTTCTCAAGTTGGTACATGAATGCCACACATTCTCAACTTGTCAAGAGAACTACTAAGGGCCTTGGATGCTACTGTCTTGGTCAGCATATCAGCAAGTTGTTGTTATGATTTTACAAAAGGAAAGGCAATAATATCATCTTTAATCTTTTCTTTGATGAAATGTCTGTCAATTTCCACATGTTTTGCACGATCATGTTAGACGGGATTGTTAGCAATCTTTATGGCTGATTTATTGTCACAACAAAGTTTCATTGCATCCTTTTGTTCATATCCAATATCCTTTAAAAGACTTCTAATCCATAACAGTTCACATATCCCAACTGTCATCCCTCTAAACTCTACTTCAGCACTTGATCTAGCAACTACTTGTTGCTTTTTACTTCTCCAGGTTACTAGATTTCCTCCCACAAAAGTGAAGTAGCCAACGGTAGACCTTCTGTCATCTACTGATCAATCCCAATCAGCATTAGTACAACCCTCAACTTTGAGGTGACCATGATTTGAGAATAACAAACCTTTTCCTGATGCAGATTTTAAGTACCTTAATATCCGTTCAACAACATTCATATGCGGTTTTTTTGTGTCATGCATAAATTGGCTCACGACATTGACTGCACATGCTATGTCTGGTCTAGTATGAGACAAGTAAACTAACTTTCTCACTAGTCTTTGATATCTTCCTTTATCTGCACTGGTTGCATCAACACAATGAAAATTTTTGTGCTTTTGTTCTATGGGAGTATCAATTAGTTTACACCCAAGCATTCATGTTTCAGTGAACAAGTCTAAAACATACTTTCTTTGAGAAAGGAAGATGCCATGCTTAGACCTTGCAATTTCGATTCCTAAAAAATATTTGAGATCGCCAGGCTGATTCATGTCAAATTCAGAAGCTAAATGTCTCTGTAAGCTTAAAATTTCATCAGGATCATTTTCGGTCACAATCATATCATCAACATATATTATCAATGCAGTGATTTTACCTTGATTATGCTTGAGAAACAAGGTGTGATCAAAATTGCTTTGTGTGTAATCGAAAAACTTCATAGACTTTGTAAATCTTACAAACCAAGTGATTGTTTCAATCCGTATAGGGTCTTTTTAAGCTTACACACCAAAGGAATATTTGAGTACTTTGGTATACTGGGAGGAGGATCCATATAAACTTCTTTCATTAAATCTCCATGTAAAAAGACATTTTTTGCATCGAATTGAAGAAGTGACCAATCTTGATTTGCTACTATTGATAATAACACCCTCACTGTATTGAGCTTTGCAACTAGTGTAACGGTTTCTTAGTAATCAACCCCCAAAGAATTGAGTGTAACCCTTTGTAACTAGCCTTGCTTTATATTTCTCCACACTTCCATCAGCTTTATGTTTGAAAGTAAACACCCATCTACTCTTTCCATTTGGTAAGGTTACAAGTTCCCAAGTAGCATTTTTCTCCAATGCTTCCATTTCTGTTTTCATTGCCTGGATCCACCTAGAATCTGCTAGAGCTTCCTGCAAATTACTAGGAGTAAATGTAGTAGATGATTGAGATACAAAATTGACATATGTCTTGGACAAATTTTTAGATGACATGTAGTTGTTTATGGGGTATTTGACCTTACAATTAAGAATGAGTTCATCCTCAATTGGGGGTTGTCCTCTATTAGTACGAGGTGGAAGAGTGTAATGACTCACACTAGGGTCAGAATTTAGGATAGAAGAGACATTGCATTATATATCAGTGGAAACATAGTTTTGTGTATGATAACTGCTAAATAATTGTACTTTGATGATAGAAAATAAAGCAAAATTGTCTTTAAAAATAATTATTTAACATTTATTTGTGCTTAAGAATTAAAGAATTGATGTTTCGTTAAGTCTTGACTGCAGATATAAAAATTGGAGGTGCTAAAAGCAAAAAGTGAGAAATAATAAAGAAAAAAGAAGAAATAAAAAAAGGCCTAGCCTAACGTCTCGCTTAGCGTGCAGCTTGCACTAAACGAGACAGAAGACACAGGCGCTGTGCGATGCATTAAGCACGAGAGTTGGTACTCGCGCTCAGAACAAAACAAAATAGAGTTCGCTAAGCAAGAGGTGTCTGCTAAGCGCACGATCTACACGCGCTGAGCGAGGGAGGTCACGCTAAGCAAGCTTACGAAGGCCCAAAGCCCACTTCACCAGCTATAAATAGAGAGCCAAGCCAAGGGGAAACAACACTGAGTCTTAGAACAATCTCACTATTACCTGGAGCTTGAGAACTCTTCCTTAGGGAATTCTCTCTTCTCTCTTTCATCATTTTTCCCTTTCTTTCTTTGACCCCTCTCATTGTAAAGCCTTCATGGCCATGAGTGGCTAAATCCCTAGTTAGGGCCTGACAGACCTAAAAGCTAAGCGATGTATGATGTACTCACTATTTATCAATGCAATACTAGGTTTTTCTTATTCTATTATCTTTTCTGTTTATCTTTTCATGCATTATTCATCTTTTCATTCTTTTATTGGTTAGGTGCTCGGAAGAGGATAGCTTCTAAATATGATTTAAAGAAAATATGCATGCATTAGTTTTAAGGGTTAGGTGCTCGGAAAATGGTAACTTCTAATAGAACAAAAAGAGAAGATTTCATAAGAAAGTCATTGCTAGACATAGAATGATAATTTTATGCCCATGCATTTTTGCAAACATCTAAAAATCATACTTCATGCATTTTATTTGTTGAATCTTTTCAAAGGCATTTGGGAGATATATAAATAAAAAAAGCTTGTCATCGTGAAGCATTAGGGGCAAGTAAATGAATAGATCTGGGCATGATAGAATCACCTGAATTGGTAAAGAAAAATCATAAAATCATACATCCTAGACAAATAGGGCATACTAGGTCCTAACACTTGCATTCTATTGAATTTCATCTTTAATTATTTTGCCTTTAATTCTTTTGCTTTCACTATTGTTGTTTTCTATTCGTTCTTCTATCCCTTTCTTTTATTATTTCTTCCTCTTATAAATTGAAAAGTATTCAAGATAAGTACAACACAAAATCCCTGTGGAATTCGACACTCGAACTTTCGAGACGTAATTACTTGGACATTTGGTACACTTGCCAAACGAATTAACAATGTATCAACAACAGAATGAAAAGAAGTAAGAGTTTTAGGTGATACCTTTACAAAATTATTTTTGGATTGGATCAACAGTGGATTTGAGGTTGAAGGAGAGATTATACTATCATCTTCGACCATATTCTCATTTACATTATTCTGAATTTGATCCTCCATGTTCTCATCTCCATTAACATGAATTTTATCCTCTATTGTTGTTGGCATAACATCAAATAACCTGATATCTTGGTCAAGTCTATCATGATTCTGCACCTCCATGTTCCCCTTTGAGGTGAAGAATGAAGTGTTTTAAATGAGAAAAACATTTCATGGTCATGAAATGTAACTTCTATTGATACAAAAATCTTTTTGTAGATGGATGATAGGCCTTATATCCCTTTTGAGTGGTGTTGTATCCCACAAACACACATTTCATTGCTCTAGATTATAATTTTGTTCACTGGTGAGGATGCAAATGCTCATACATGACACAACCAAAAATATGGGGTGATAAATGATTGACAAAATTAAGGGTGAAATGATGAGAAAGGGCATCAAGAGGTCTCTTAAAGTTTAACACACTCGATGGAACTCTATTAATGAGATAAACTACAAAGCTTAAAGCTTCACCCCATAAGTAAGAAGGAATATTACCGCTAATCAATATTGATCTAGTAACCTCTAAAAGATATCTATTTTTTCTCTCGGCTACTCCATTTTGTTGAGGGGAATTAGGACATGATGTTTGATGAAGAATACCAACAGATTCCATAAAATTTGTCAACTCATTTTTGTAGTATTCCCCTCCATTATCATACCTGACTATCTTTATTGGAGTATTAAATTGTGTGTTTATCATTTTGTGAAAAACTTGAAAAACACTACACACATCACTTTTGCGTTTAAGAACGTATAGCCAAGTCATTCTTGTATAGTCATTCACAAATGTCACAAACCATCGCATTCCATTATGTGTGGGAAGCGGGGCAGGTCCCCAAACATTATAGTGAATAATAGAGAAAGGAACATTAGCTCTATTGTTATTTATAGGAAAAGTAACGCAATGACTTTTTACCATTACACAAGTTTCACATTTAAAATCAAAGATATGACAATGGTTAAATAATGAAGGAAATAATCTCTTAAGGTAGCTAAAAGATGGATGTCCTAATTGCTTATGCCATTGCCAAATATCTCTTTTATTCTTAGCTTGTGTTTCATCACTTATAGAGTGAGTCAGTGCTTTTCCTTTGGTATATTGAGAATTATCTTCAAGATAGTATAATCATTCACTTCTTTTACCACTACTAATCTTCTCTTTCGTATGTATATTTTGTAGAATACAATGTGTGAGAAAGAACAAGAAAACACAGTTATGGGACTTGGTTAATTGACTAGCAAAGAGAGGATTGCAATTGAGAGAATGAACAAAAAACACATTAGAAATGGATAATAAGGGAGAAATGGGTATCGTACCACTACCCATAGCTAGGGAAGAAACACCATTGGCGTTTATAATGACTGAAATAGAACTATTAGAGGAAAATTGTGTAAACATATTTCTACCACAAGTCATATGATTTGTTGCACATGTATCAATTATCCAATCACTACCCTCAGTAACAACAGAAAAACCACAAATTGGTTGAAATATACCTGACTTAGCAACAAATCCAGTAGCAGCGGTGGAGTTGTCTTTGAGAGACTCCACCTTTTTTTCCTTTTGGGTGCCATTTAGGATAATTTGTACCATCAAGACACTCAGGTGTAAGGATTGAAGACGAATCCTGCATATGTGGAGTAGAATTTGATCTATTTGACCTATTCTCCATTTTCGTATCTAGAAGCTAATCTCCAATTCCTAAAGAAGAGAGATAATTGGAGTTGACTCTGATACCATGTTAAGAAAATGATATATGGTAATTTTCATTGATATAAGACAGTGAATAAATACATGATCCTCTCTATCATCTCTCCATGATTATTAAAGACAAAATATCAAACTAGAATCACAAATAAAAAAGGAAAAAATATATAGGGATTTAGATCAATTACAATTCAAATCATAACTAATCATTATAATTAAGGATTCTAACAAGAAGATGGTTAAGGACTCTAACCACTGTCTTGGAATCACTCTCAATGACACTAATATACTGTTTATCATACTTTTTTGGAATTGAGGTCATATTTATATGCATTTTTCATTTAGTAGATGGTATAGAGTGAAAGGTATGGGGTAGGGTAAAGATATATTAGTTTTACTAATGGCTACCCTTGCCATTGATGGAGATTCATGATGTAGAAGAATTTTGGACTGTGTATATGCAAGATGTAATTTTTTTGTGCTACATTTACTAATTTTGAAACTTATTTTATGATATAAGATTTGTATATATCTTAGGTGTTTGATGAAATTTATTTTGAGCCCTTAATTATATTTAATTTCATGTTATTAATGATGCAGTTGCATATTTGATGTCTTTCAAGATAGATGACTCATTTTATGAATGACAAATTTTAAGTGAATGAATGTACTAGAGAACATGTTCCTAGCACTCTTTATCTTTAATAATATTAGTAACCAAAACATATCTTCATTATTTAAATCTCAAACCTTCATCTCAACATCAATAGTTTAAACATAATTAGATCCTTAAAATTTATATTATTGACTAAAGTATTAACAGGTTAAAAAAAATATCTACACATTTATGTTTCAAAATATCAAATTGTCAACATTAAAATCTTGATATGTTTTTTACATATGATAGTTGATGGATGTTGAACTTCTAAATGTTTAAATATTTTTTAAAAATGGATTTACTGTCCTGTGCATCATACGAGTCCAAATCTAGTTATATAAAATGATACACATAAGGTCACATTTCTTCCCAAAAGTTTGAAGCTATCTTAGTAATTTTAAATGCATTAAAACAATAATGTTAAAAAATAAAATCAACAACTTAGCACATGTCACGTGGACTATCTTTATAGTTTGTGTTTTATCAAAAAGATACCACAACTTCATTATAAAAAAGAAATTAAAAAGATAAGTTGTTATACATAATTTATTGCATTTAATTTTTTTCTTACTAAAATAAGTACATTTTTCCTAATTATAAGAATATGAACCTATTTAGATGTATTAATTACTAATTATCTATTAAATTCTTATTTTATTATGAAATATATTAATTAATGAGATGTCCACTTATACTCCATGCAAATAGATACATTTATTGAAAAAATTATCTCTTGAATTATCACTGCTTAAACCACTTTATTTTATATTTTTGATAAATAATTTAGATTTATGACATAATTAAATATAATTAAACTAACATATCTATTTTTATTGGTATCGATAAATCAGTTATATATCTCTTATACATAAACAAATAATTGGAGAGAGTATATCGATTAGAAATGTCATCAAACTCTTCTGTTAACGTTCCAATTCTATTTTTTTATGACAAATAAATAATATAATAACAATAGATATGTATAAGTTTTTGACAATTTCACAATAATAACTATGTTTGTTGCATGTGCTGATGATCTACGGTTGGCATAAAATTATACTAGCTGCCTGTGTATAGACATCATTTCTATTTATTTATCGTGTGGATATAAGTGATATTTATTTTAATTAAGTAATAGAAAGTTGAATTCTGATTTTTGGTATAGAAGAAATTGTGTGCGTTGATATCTCTGTCATTTATTAATATTATGATAATAAAAATCATTTATAAAAACGAAACAGGGGAAATGAGTGAGTGAACCCTATATGAAGAAGACGAGGCACGAGAGAAGAGTGTTGAGTGTAAGTAGCTGCAAACAGCGTCATCATCATCGTCATCCTCATCTCAATCGGTTCCCTATGCGATCGAATTTCGCAACACAATTTGGGGCTTTCTTGAATTCCAGTTAGGGTTTGCAACGGTTCTTCTCTCCGTTCCGTTCCGTTCTCGTTTCGTCGCGGAATCACAAAACTGAAAACAATCAAACCTGGGGAGTGAAGGTTCGGGGTTCGATCCTCGCTCCTTGTGCTGTTGCCTCGTTCGGTTCTGGCGCTCCGTCATGGCCGATAACATGGAAATCGATACACCCTCCGATTCCCAACCGCTCAAGCCTCGCGATCGAGTCGTTCGGGTAACAATCGTGTTTTTTCCGATTCTCCTCCCTTTTAATCGAAATTCACACTCTTTGTGGCTTGATCAATGGTTGATTCGCTTTGCATTTGATGAAAGAGTTGTTTGGATTGGTTTATTGGATGGTTTAACTGTTTTTAATAGTTTCTGTCGGTTTGGACTGAATGCTTTTTTTCTTCTTGTTGTTAATGGATATTGTTAAATTTTGAAATTGACGGTTTGAAGTTTATTTTTGTAATGCTGAATTGTATGTTTAATATGTGGTTTTGGCTCGGTTTGCAGAGGCTTGCCCAGTTTGGTGTTCCTGAGGAACAGCTCGACCAACCTGGTTTAGTTGCTTTTGTTAAGGATAAGAGGGCGTTGATACCTGAGCTGGTGTCTGTGATATTGCCTACTGATGCGGAAGTGGCGGATGCATGGCAAGCTAAATTGTCTTCTAAGAAGACGGCGGTGGGTGTGATCATGAAGAAGAGGTTTAACGAGAGCATGGCGTGGTTGCAGTGGTTGATATTTGAGGGCGACCCAGGTGGCGCACTGAGAAGGCTTTCCAAGATGTCTGATGGGCAGAGGGGTGTCTGTGGGTCTGTTTGGGGCAACAGTGATATTGCTTACAGGTGTAGGACATGTGAGCACGACCCAACGTGCGCAATCTGTGTTCCTTGTTTTGAGAATGGGAATCACAAGGGCCATGATTACTTTGTTATATACACGGGCGGCGGTTGCTGTGATTGTGGAGATGTAACAGCATGGAAGCGTGAGGGGTTCTGCTCGATGCATAAGGGTGCAGAGCAGATGCAACCACTTCCGGAGGAATTCGCAAACTCTGTTGCTCCTGTGCTTGGTTCCCTTTTCAATTCTTGGAAAGTCAAGCTAACATTGGCAAGTGAGTCGGTTAATGAAAAAAATCATGCAGCAAATGAGCTAACTTATGCCGTGGTTGATATGCTTTTAGAATTTTGCAAGCATAGTGAGAGTTTGCTCAGTTTTGTTGCTAGGTTGTTGTTCTCTTCTAATGGTTTAATTAACATGCTGGTGAGAGCTGAGAGGTTCTTAACTGAGGTTGTAGTGAAGAAACTCCATGAGCTACTCCTGAAATTGTTAGGAGAACCAAATTTTAAGTATAATTTTGCTAAAGATTTTCTCACTTACTATCCAACTGTCATAAATGAGGCCACAAAAGACAGCAGTGACTCTCCTCTAAAGAAGTACCCACTACTATCCACGTTCTCTGTACAGATACTTACTGTGCCCACTCTTACCCCACGCCTTGTGAAGGAAATCAACCTACTAACCATGCTGTTGGGATGCTTTGAAAATATTTTCATTTCTTGTTCTGAAGATGGACGCTTACAGGTAATGAGTTTTACATTTTAGGAGATGACATTAAGATGTGGCAGAATAATGAGTTTTGTTTGGTTCTTATCCTTTTCAAGTTGTTCTAGTTGTGAAGTTAGTTAAGAATTTTATATTAATGAAATGTAGTTACACTTCTCATTATTTTGTTTTTGATCTTCTCTCATGATGTTTCATTAAAGATATATAGGACCTTTTTGTAGGTTTCCATGTGGGTAGGTTTATATGAGACAACTATACGTGTTATTGAAGATATTCGGTTTGTTATGAGCCATGTGGTAGTGCCCAAACATGTAACCAATGACCAGCAAGATATCTCAAGAACATGGATGAGACTTCTTTCCTTTGTACAAGGGATGAACCCTCAAAAGAGAGAAACAGGTCAACATATAGAAGATGAAAATGAGCATGTCCATTTGCCTTTTATTTTAGGGCATTCTATTGCCAATATTCACACTCTATTGGTGGATGGGTCATTTTCTGATGCTAGCAAGGGGGAAATGGATGCAGAAATTGTTTGGAGCTCTTGTAAGAATGATTCAGATGATGGAGATAATCTAAGGCATGCAAAGGTAGGACGGAGATCTGAGGAAAGCTCTGCATGTAATGTGACCAGTGGGAATAGTGCCTTAGCTTCTAGAAAGTTTCGTGAGATAAAAGCTGATGACTCTTCTCAGCTGCCTCTTCCACGTTCTGTCACTTTGTTGATATATGAGTGTTTAAGGGCTATTGAGAATTGGTTGAGAGTCGAGAATACCCCTGGTGTAATTCCTAATGCACAATCTCCGAACAGTGGTGCTGTCTGTGATGACAATTTTTCAGCATTTAAGAGAACAATATCTAAGTTTGGAAGGGGTAGATATACATTTGGTAGGCTTACAAGTTCAATTGAAGATCATGGTAAGCAGTGTTCTGAAAATAATGCAATTGATTCAGAAAATACCTATATTCGTCCCACTTTTGATGATAATGCCATGGAAGAAGATTTCCCCTTGGAATCAGATGGTCCACGTTTTTTATCATTGCCTGATTGGCCACAAATAGTCTATGATGTTAGTTCCCAAGATATATCTGTACACATTCCATTACATAGATTGCTTTCCATGCTGTTACAGAAGGCAATGAAAAGATATTTTTGTGAATCTGAAGGGTCAGATGTGACTCATGTTTCTTCAGCTAATTCATTGCTGACTAGCTACAATGACTTCTTCGAACAAGCTTTACGAGGAAGTCATCCATATGGTTTCTCTGCCTATGTAATGGAGCATCCATTGCGGATTAGGGTCTTTTGTGCTGAAGTCCATGCCGGAATGTGGCGTAAAAATGGAGATGCTGCTTTATTATCTTGTGAATTGTATAGATCAGTACGCTGGTAAGTAAATTTTGTATTACTATATACTATTTCTGAGGACTGAAACTCATCCATGTTAGAGGTATTTCTCTCTCTGCTTAAATCTCAATAATCCATTACATTATACTATATCAGTTCATTATTTCGACAGGTCTGAAAAATGTCTGGAGCTTGATCTATTTCTTCTTCAGTGTTGTGCTGCACTAGCTCCAGAGGATCTATTTGTCAGTAGACTTCTGGAGCGCTTTGGGTTGTCAAACTACTTATGTCTAAATCTTGAACGGTCTAGCGAGTATGTCCTCTCCAGCAACAAAGCAAATTTTTCATGCATATTTTTTTCTTTGAAATGCTTAAATGTGCAGTATTATATGAAGTTAATGGCATGCAAGTTCTTGAACAATATAACTTTTTCTTGGATTGACCATTTTTTGTTGTGGTCCTTCAGCAGCTTCTTTAGTCAGTCTTATGTTATGTTGTTTTTTAGTTCTTATATTAATAACTCTGAATGTGCAAATGTCTTAGAATGTGGGTTTGAGCCTAACTCAACCCTATAAAGCTGACTTGTAATGTGAGGGTTGCCCCTCATTTGTATTCTATAGTTAGTTTTATCTTGTTACTTTTTTATGCTTTATGGGTAAGAGTGGGTGTTGGGCCTACATCCCAAATTGGGTCACTCTCCATTCTGCACCCCAAACAATTCTACAATTGGGGATTTTTTTTTTTTTTATAATTAATCATGAACAAATTACAGCAACATCCCCTGAGGTTTCATGTAATTACACAAGTGTTAGTGTAATTACTTTCCCCTTCCTTGTGGGGGTGTTAGTGTAAAATTTGAGATGTGAGTGTAATGTTTTCAAACATATAAGGGGGTGTTAGTGTAATGTTTTCAAACTTTAAGGGGTGTTAGTGAAGGAAAATAAAAAGGTGACATTATGTGTAATTTGATAAAAGTTTAGGGGTGTTGCTGTAATTTGCTCATTAATCATATATTATTATACTATTTTTTTTGGTAAGGATATATTATACTATTATAAAACTTTAAAGTATTTTATAATATTTAAGAATATTTAAAAATATTAATACATAATTATATATTATAATAATTTATAAGTGTATAAACAAAATATATAAATAAAATGTAATAACTAAATAAAAGTAATATAATAATAAGATATATATATATATATATATATATAAGTAGAAATAATATAAAATAATATTAAACAAATATAACTGTTATATAATAGAAACTCCATTAAAAATTCAGAATTCAGAATAGCAGCCATCCCATTATAGCATTTTTGGTGGTGGTCACTATCTGCCATTGACTACTATGGTTTTTTTTTTTTTTTTTCCATTTCAGATGTTTTTGACTGAGAGGAAAATGTTTATTAATGCTGTGCTTAGTGATTTGGTGTCTGTGGCTGGGGATAAATGTTAAATTTTTTTCAGTGTGTTTCTTGCTGTTACCTTTTTGAAGATAAAGTAGTCTTAACTATGTTCTTAAAAGGCTTCTTTATTGGGGATTGATTGACATTGATGAGCTCTACTCCATTTTTATTCTCCTTTAAATTTGTTTTGTTATTCCATCTCTCTCTCTCTATAGGGTATCTTATCATTTTCTCCTGTACTCATTCATCACTTTTATGAATCTCTGTTCCATAGAGGGGAGAAATAAGAAATGCAATCTTACAATCCATGCACTCTTCACTATGTCATGCTGGTCTAATGATTATTTATATGATTCGTACAATACATTGCAAATGGTTACTTGTACTTGTAACATTTGATCTTTTCATGCATAATGGATACTAGTATATTAAAACTATCCAACAATTACTAGTGTTGATATCATCTTACTATGTTTCTCACCTGTTGGTGAATGTCAAATTTTACTTTCCATATGGAGACAGGGGCATTTGCTGATTTATGTTTCATTTTGATGCAAGATTTTTCTTTTTGTCTTGTTCTCATGCTCTTGCATGATTTGCTTCTCTACCATATTTAAGAATGAATGCTTTGTTATTTTCAGATATGAACCTGTTTTGGTCCAGGAAATGCTTACTCTTATTATTCAGATAGTAAAAGAACGACGCTTTAGTGGGCTAACTACTGCTGAATGTTTGAAAAGAGAACTAATTTATAAGTTATCCATTGGTGATGCCACTCATAGTCATTTGGTTAAGTCTCTTCCTCGTGATCTCTCCAAATTTGAACAACTTCAAGACATCTTGGATACAGTTGCTGTTTATTCCAATCCATCTGGATTTAATCAGGTTTGTTCCACTCTTGAAAAAAATTATCTCTTTCTTTTGTTAGCCTGTATTTACCAAGATTTTTATCTGTTATGTTAGGGTATGTTTTCTTTGCGATGGTCATTTTGGAAAGAATTGGATTTGTATCATCCACGTTGGAATTCAAAGGATTTACAAGTTGCTGAAGAAAGATACTTGCGCTTCTGCAGTGTCTCTGCACTAACCACCCAATTGCCCCAGTGGACCAAAATTCATCCTCCTCTAAGGGGGATAGCCAGAGTAGCCACTTGCAAAGTTGTTCTACATATTATCCGTGCTGTGCTATTTTATGCTGTTTTCACTTTTAAATCATCTGAATCTCGTGCTCCTGACAGCGTTCTTCTACCTGCTCTACATTTACTGTCATTATCATTAGATATCTGTTTTCAACAGAAAGAATCTAGTGAGAATACATGCCATGATGTGTCACATCTTCCCATAATTGCCCTCTCTGGAGAAATAATTGAGAGTTCTTTTGGTGAACAAAGCTTGTTGTCACTTCTTGTTTTATTGATGGAAATGCACAGGAAGGAAAATGTCGACAACTTTGTGGAAGCAGGTGGTTGTAGTCTATATTCTCTGATTGAAAGCTTACTGAAGAAATTTGCTGAGATTGACAACAGATGCATGACCAAGTTGCAAAAACTTGCCCCTGAAGTAGTCAGCCATATTTCTGAATGTGTTCCAACTAGAGACTCAAGTGTCTCATCGTCGGCTTCTGATAGTGAGAAACGCAAGGCGAAAGCTCGAGAGAGGCAGGCTGCAATAATGGTAGGCTATTGTGTTTTCATTCTGTTTTAGTCAATGATAATAAAGAAATGTTATATTCTGTTTGCAGTCCTTTGCATGATTTATTGCTATTTGGATGGAAGACAAATCTGAGACATGATGTTTATTATCTGAATATTTAAATTCTAGAATACTGTGAAAGACACATGCTTTTGATATCTTCCAGGTGCTTATTTTGTATGCTAAGGAAGCCATATGGTTGCAAATATTCTTAATTGAGCTAAACATGCTTTAGTATGCTTTTTCATCTAGACACCTTGATCTGTTCTGTTGCGCCCATTTATTTGTCTTCACCATTTGATCTTGTTTACTTTCCGTATAATGTAGGAAAAAATGAGAGCCCAACAGTCTAAATTCTTGGCCAGCATTGATTCCACTGTTGATGATGGTTCACAACTTGGTCATGAAGGTGACTTAGACACTGAGCAAGATGTAGAAGAATCCGATTCTAAACAAGTTGTTTGCTCCCTTTGTCATGACCACAATTCAAAACATCCTATCTCTTTTTTGATTCTTCTTCAGGTATATATATATATATATATGGCAGTAGCATACCTGCTGTAAGCTAGATCAAGCATAGGTTCTAGTTTGTTGGATTGCATTTTTTTAAAAATTTTATTTACTCTTGATTGATACATTTTTTTGTGTGTACAAGAAATCTAGGCTCGTGAGTTCCGTTGACAGGGGTCCCCCATCATGGGCCCAACTTTGCCGATCAGATAAAGATCGGACACCTATCATCAACACCAACGAGATGGATACATTGCCTATTAACTGTAATTCAGTTAGTTTGGGATCAACTTCATCTTCCCACTTAAGTCAATTTGTTCAGAATGCTGCAAAAGAATTAGCTTCTTGTGGGAAACCTGGGGAAGTTCTTACTTTTCTGCAATATGTCAAGAATAAGTTCCCAGCTTTGTCAAATTTTCAGCTCCCAGACACATATTATCATGATAAAGAAAATACACCATATACTTTTGAGACTTTAGAACAGGGTATGTACTTCTCCGTGCGTGATGAAATGCATGATCTTCTGCTATCTTCGAATTTGTTGAATGAGGATGAGAAAGTTTCAACTGTGGGAGGGAATTCAAATTTTATAATAGACACTGGATCTGTATTGCTTGGGAAATATACAGCCGATCTTGTGCAAGAGATGTCAGAAGTTTCTTCTGTGTCTGAAAATGCTTCTAATGAGACTGCTTCTGTAGAATCAACATCACAGCATCCAGCATATGATGGATTTGGCCCTACAGATTGCGATGGAGTTCATCTTTCTTCCTGTGGGCATGCAGTACATCAAGGATGTCTTGATCGATATTTATCTTCATTAAAGGAAAGGTATGTTTAAGTTAGAGTTATCAGTGTAGCTTATTGTGTGTTGTGTTCATTATCTTTGAATACCTTTCCTAGTTGCTATACCTCAATTTATAGCATTTGAAATTCCTATTTTCAGTTTTAACTTTGCTGTTATGTCCTGAATGTTCTTTCCAGATTGTTAGAAATATATTATAAAGCTACTCATGTGTCTCCTTGCTTGAGCTAGCTTGTTTTTGGGGTTGAGTTATGCTTGGTCCATTTTTAATATTGTCTCAAAGTCTACCTATATAGATTTCAGAGAAGGATTTGAGGACAAAACTGTTATAACATTTAATTCTAAAAAGCATTTTTGGAGTGTTGTGTGGATGCCCTTGGACCAGTGTTTGTTAACTGGTTTCACTGGTTTGGTAGAAGTGAAGAAGCCAAGTTTATGTAGAAAGGTGTTTTGTGTGCTATACTTTGGTACATCTGATACACACAAATTTTTAGAATATTTTGGGAGAATTTGGTTTGATGGCAGCTTCTTTGGGGTATAAGATAATGCATTGGGCCTCTATCTACTTGGTGGTGTAGAGTTCATATGTTTTTTACTTTTTAGAGTGGTTTCCCATACAGATATGTTAAGAGATTAGGACCACTAAGTGGTAGCTTCATTATTGTTTATTTGTATTTTCATTTTTTTAAGGAGGATCAATTATTGTAATTTGTAATATCTGTTTTAACTCATCTTTTCTCTTGTCCTGGGATCCCTCGTTGGTATGCTGTCTGTTAAGTCATTATAAGTTCTCACTGATATTCTCAGTTTGCCCTGGCCTTGGAATGGAGGGAGCCTCCCTCACCGTAAACTTTCATGTACCAAACTACAAATTTTTTTTGGAGATATTAAGTTCAGTCATTATTTTTACAGATGATTTAGTTCTTCAATGAAATCAAGTCTGATTAACCTAAATGGCATTATGACACACATATACACAATACGGAAATGATTAATATGAAATGAGTAGATGGTCAAGTTTTCTTGCTGTGGAGTGATTATTATTGTTATTGTAACTGGACAGATCTGTCAGAAGAATTGTTTTTGAAGGAGGACATATTGTTGACCCAGATCAGGTTTATGTCTTTTCTAATTTATTTTTTTTCCTTTTGTTATGACACCTTTATAATCTTTTCACTCTCTTCCTTTTTGAATGTTCATTCTTTTTTTCAAGGGAGAGTTTCTCTGCCCAGTGTGCCGCAGACTTGCAAATTGTGTCTTGCCAACTTTACCTGGAGAATTACAGAAGCCTTTCAAGCAGTCTACCATCTTGAGTACTAGTTCAATAAATACTGCACCCCCCTTAGCTGAATTGAGTGAATTGACTTATTCACTTCGTCTCCATCTAGGCTTAAAGCTTCTGCAATCTGCTGCCAATGCAGTTGGGAAGGATAAATTCCTAAATGCTATTCCTTTGCATCACATTGATAGAACTAGAACAAATCTTGAAAAGTTCATATGGGGGCTTTCTAAAATGTATTCCCCTTGCAAAGAAGAAAAGCTATCAAGATTTTCCAGACTAAACCACTCAATGCTGATGTGGGACACTCTCAAGTACTCTTTGACATCAATGGAGATTGCTGCACGGTGTGGAAAGACTTCTTTTACACCAAACTTTGCTCTTAGTGCATTGTATGAAGAACTGAAATCTTCAAGTGGCTTTATATTATCCCTGATGCTGAAACTTGTTCAAAAGACACGAAGTAATAATTCTCTTCATGTTCTACAAAGATTTAGAGGTGTTCAACTCTTGGCAGAATCAATTTGTTCTGGGGTTTCCCTGAATTACGCAAATAATGACGAGTCTGGGAGAGGTACAATTCTTGTTCTTAGTTCTGTTTTATTGTTTCAAACACAATGATATACTAACTTATTAGTATATTTTAATTTTATACGACTTTTTCTTTTAATATTAGCTTTTCAATTTGGAAGTTGTAGATTATCACTTAATGATATGCTGTTGTCAAACAGATTGCAAATGAAATCCTATTCACATTTAATAGGATTGTTTTTTTTTAATAAATTTATTGGTTTTTTATAGGTTAATTTTTTCCTCATTGGAAATTTGTTAGGCTTCAAAGTTCTTTACTAGTGCATAAAAATTAAAAGGCTCTCAGCTTTATAAACTTAAAATTGATAATAGGTATTGGATTGGATACTTTAAATGGGAGCCTACTTTGCATCTGAACTCCTACTTTAATCACTTAATGCTAATAATAGTTATGATCCATTTATTTGTGCACATTGTGTGCAATCTACAATTCTACATGCTATTAATTTGCTTGAATATATTCCTGAGTTTATTTAATTGTACCGTAAGGTAATTCTTGACCCACTGACAAAATGAAATAAAATGATTCTGTTTTGCTCTTCTTGGTTGCTTCTTTATTATTAAAACAATAACGTACCACTCTTGTTCCATTCATTCTAACATGCCTACCGAATGTGACCTAAGTGTTTTATCTGTTACTGATGTTCCATTTCATATCTGCTATATATCCACAGGTGATATGTTAAGTATCTTAAAGCAAATTGAAATGGACTTGTCAAACACCAACATTAGCTTTTGGAGTCAGGCTTCAGATCCTGTACTCCTCCATGACCCTTTCTCAACATTGATGTGGGTTCTTTTTTGTCTACCACACCCATTTTTGTCATGTGAAGAATCCTTGTTATCCCTAGTGCATGTTTTCTATATAGTAGCCGTAACCCAGGTTGGTCACCTTGCCTCCAACTTAATTAAATGATATGTTCTCTTGTCAGGTGTCTATTTCTTGATCATTTTCCTTTGAATACAGGCTATAATTTTGTATTATGAGAAATCTAAAGATAAACCATCAAGGGAATCAGCTCTTTCAGATTGCCTGATTACCGACATATATAACGTTATGGATGAGTCTGGATATGCCCAACAGTACTTTGTGTCAAATTATTTTGACCCCAATGTTGATATTAAAAACGCTATTCGGAGGTTTACTTTTCCTTACTTGAGAAGATGTGCGTTGTTGTGGAAGATACTCTATTCTTCTATCCCAGCACCATTCTGTGATGAGGAAAATATATTGGATAGATCATGGAATGCCCCAAAGGACATAATGGACTGGGCCAATATTGAGATATTTGAGGTCGCTAAAATTCAAGAGCTCGAGAAAATGTTCAAAATTCCCTCTCTTGATATGGTTCTCAAGGATGAACTTTCAAGATCTACAGTCTCTATTTGGTGCCATCATTTTTGCAAGGAATTCGACTTGCGCAGAATTCAACAAAATATGCATGTAACACCTGCTGTTCCATTTGAGTTAATGAGATTGCCCAATGTTTATCAGGATCTTTTGCAGAGGTACTTTTAATTATTATAGTGTTATGCAAGGTACTATATTACTATTTTTTTTATTCTTACAACATCCACTCAAGCAGGTGTATCAAACAGCGCTGCCCTGAATGCAAATCAGTTCTTGATGACCCTGCTTTGTGCCTACTGTGTGGTAGATTGTGCTCTCCAAGTTGGAAATCATGCTGCAGGTTCATCTCCTACCAATTTCATCATTGATTTTAATGTTGTCTCTGATTCTTAAGTTGTAATTATACAATGACAAGCTAGATTTTAATTTTTTACTTGGGTTCAGATCCAACTGAACTACTTTCTCCAGTTTTTACAGATTTGTTCCCTTGAGCATCTCTTATCTCAGAATTGAAGTTTTCTTTTATTTTTTATTAGGTCTTTTAGCGTTCTACGCTATTCTCTAAACTACATTAAACAAATATTGTCAGTTAGTAGACCATGGTCTGTGGCGTTAATTGATATTTGAAATTGATGACAGGCCACAAAAAATGACATTTGATCGTTATAGGTGTGAGTTCCATTTATCAGTGAAGGTCTTTTTTGTTGGGAGTTGCAGACTAATTATGGAATTAAAAATTAGGTGTTCATG
The DNA here is from genome assembly GCF_004193775.1 of Glycine soja. Taxonomy (NCBI): domain Eukaryota; kingdom Viridiplantae; phylum Streptophyta; class Magnoliopsida; order Fabales; family Fabaceae; genus Glycine; species Glycine soja. The sequence continues at coordinate 15,654,187 of NC_041008.1, read as the reverse complement.
ATGCAACAGTGTTAAGAGGATTAGGAGTTTGATGGCATTCTAATTTGGTTTTGTTGCCATTATTCTTTTTCTTGTGGACCCAATGAAGAGGACAAGATGATTAGATCTTTCTCCTTTAATATCTAATGACTGGTTTACATAGATTGTAAAAGTAATTTGTTCAAACGGAAATGTTTTTTTTTTTTTTTTTTGAGAACTGAGTCATTGTGCAGCTTGATTAACTTCCATTACATGATGTAGTCTTTGATTTATGCATTTGCTGCATAACAATATAACAGTCAAATTAGGAGAGTTAGCTGGTGCAGAGCATCAGTACTTTCACTCAAATTTTTCTGTTTTGGGTTTTATTTTGGAGCAGAAATTTTCATTTGACCATGGTTCTTTCATATTTCTCATGCTTTTGTTTATTTATGTGAATTTGAAAGGATTTTTTTTTTAACATCTTAAGGGAAAGTGGATGCCAAACTCATGCTGTAACCTGTGGAGCTGGTACTGGAGTGTTTCTGTTGATTAAGGTATCATGTTCTTTCTTAAACTTGATTGAGTTTTCAATCACTTGTCTGCTTAGGTTGTATTGCTCTTTTTTAGTTTCCTTTATCTTGTCCTTGGAATCTTGTTTGAGATATCTTGACCAGTGTTCGTCCTCTCATTTTTTATTGACTAATTAGTTCTTTGCTCCGATATTAGAGTAATAATGAGTCGTGTTTGTACTGACAGAGAACAACAATCCTACTACAGAGATCTGCACGTCAGGCCCCCTGGCCCTCTCCTTACTTAGATGCTTTTGGTGAGGAGGTAAGTTTCCCTTTGGCAGCTTTACTAACATACATAACATTATTCTTGTGTTTTTTTTTTCTTTCACCTAGAAGCTGATAGAACCCAGGAAGTTATATAATATAATTTTTTAAAAAGCAGTTAGTTAGAATTAGTTAGGAAGTTATTGTAGTAAGGTTAGGCTCTTAGCTCAAATAGTAAGGTGATAGAAGGGAAGTTCATTCTAATTGTTTGCTTTAGGGAATTGAGCAGTAGCTCAGTTGGAGAAAAGGGAAGCCCGACGGGGAAACCATTGGAAGGAAAATTGTCTCCTTTTTTCTGTTCAAATTTCCTTCACCAATAATATATTCATTAGAGTTTGAAACATTAGAATATTATGATTCTTAATTGTTTAACTGACTGTGCTTATACTAGCTGACTAGCTGTATTTTATGCTAGTATTCTTGACCTAGATTATTAGCATAAATAGTATTGCGTTAGTGATTAAACACATCTTATTTCATTATAAATCTTATCAATTATTCAGACTCTGTCTCCTCTGTTTTTCCAAACTAATACATATAATTTCATCAAAGTAATTGTTCCTTGGCATTCATGATTGCTTGTTTTGGAATTCTGCACAAGCTATCAGGATTTAGGCACTTGATATGTAACTGAAGTTAGAAGTTCAAATTTATCATATTTCCAGTTCTTTAAATTTCTCTTATTTTTAATTTGTAATGTTCTTTACTTCAGGATTTTGAAATGCATCGAGGCAAGCCACTTTATCTGAATGAGGAACGCTATGCAGCTTTGACTTATATGGTAAGGAAATATTCTGTCTTTATCCGTTATCTTTCTTTCAGTTTTCTTATATAAATTAATATTTTAAACAATGATTTTTTATCTGCTTAGGTCGCTTCTCATGGTCTGGACCGGAGTTCCAGGGTCCTTGGTCAGACCACTATTGGTTCCTTCTTCCTGGTTTAGTTCAAATTCTACATGTTTATTTTGTGTGAAGGTTTGACATTTGAATTAGCATAGCTTCTATCATTGCTTTCTTTTCCTCCTGTGTTATTTGCTGATCACTGTGTTGGTGAACTTGTGCATGCAGAATGTTTTACTGGACAGATCTCTGGAGGATGGAAATCAGTTCTACATATGCTAATTTATCATGTAATACACTCCTCTGACTAAACAGAAGATCACTAGTCCATACTGTGTCTTATGATAAAAATGGACGTCTCATTAAGGGTCTCATTAAGGAGTGCATGCGATGATTGAATATTATTTGTATCAATTTCAATGTCATTTTTACCGTTGGAAGGATGCTCTTTGATAGTAATGATTAGGAAAATAATGAGATTTTCTTTTATTGACAATGGGCAAGGGCTAATGGTGGGGGACTTTCCAGTACAGACTGCTTGTTTATGACTCCAATTAATTCGAAATCAGTATGATTTAGATCAGCAAAGATGGAATGCACAAACCCAATGATCCATATGTCCCTAGAAATTCATTGATAGATACTATTTTGGTTCATTAGGAGTCTGTTAATGAAGGAGTTAGGTTAGCTAGGTGGGCTGGGATAGTAGAAGAAATTGGGCATATTTTGCCTATATAAATAAGTGGGGGAGATTGAGAGAGATCTTTCTTGTCCTTTGGGAAAGGATTAGACTCCTAAAGTGAGGAGAGGGGAGAGTCCTGGTCTCTCAAATATCCAGGGAAATCATTCATCTTGCAACTTATTCAATTCTGTGATGCGTTTAGTTAGGGTGTAACTAGTACATTCTAAACCTTTTCTTTAGAGCTTCCCACAAATATTAGGTCTGATTCTGACAGTAATGGCATGATTGGTTTAAAGGATGGAAATATAGAGAAGAGAAATAGAAGAAAAATATTTGAATTAAAGTAGAGTGTAAAAGGTGTGGGACCCACATAAAACCACTTTATTTCTCCCCTATTTCTCTCCTCCTCCCCTCAAACAAACATAGCATAAGTGTATTAATCTCCAGCCACTTTTCTTTATCACACTTAAGAATCATTTGGGGCTGTAAATAAATTTCCCTCTACTGTATTTGAACAAAACATGAATCTTTTCTAATATTTAGTCCTCATTTATTGATTCTGGTATACACCTGTAGAGTACAGATGTCCTTGTTGACTGTTGAGACTTAAGTTGTATTTTTTATTGTCCCTTTATAATTTTTAAATTTTTATAATATTCACTTTTTACTTAGCACTGAAGTATAGTATACGAATTTTATGAATTTATACTTACAAATTTTTCTCTTTTCACACATCAGTAGATTGATACAGTAAAGATTTTAAACTTGGGTCCTGTCGGAGAATCTACCTACTGGTCATGGCTGTACAGATTCTACTGATGCTGACATAGCTGCAAGCTTTCTTCTGCTCCATGCCTTTCCATAAAGTAGGTGCACATGTGTACATATATCATCATACTAGTGAGAGGAGCAATTGCTTCAAGGTATAGTTTGTGGAATTATGGGCTTATCAGTGGTTTAGGATGTCTGAAGACAATAATGTTGGTTCTGTATCCCTTCCTCTCCGTTTCTTTTTAGTTGGGCCATCCCCTCTACCCAGGTAGAGGAAGCAGGATAATTCCCTTGGGCATATTGTATACAAGGTATATATACATACTGATTTTTACTGTCAATATATGTTTGCTTTTTAGTATATTTCAGCAACAATGCTAATAGACTAATAGTAAAATTTGGGCTGTTCATTTTCAAGTGTCGCTGTGATAATATTGGTTAATTAGGTAATTGATTGTATTGGAATGTAAGACTAGATGGTAAGTATATGTTTATCTATTATCTGGCCATTGTTGGAATGCCCTTTGAATTATCCTAGTGTTGAGTGGGTGGATGTTGCGAAGGAAATGGATTTTTTTTTTCAGTTTGAGCTTTCTCGTAAGTTTGTGGAATTGCTCATTTGAATAAGAAAAGAACCGCACTGTAAATAAAGTGATAATATGAAATATTAGTAGTGAAACTCAATTATATTCAGTTGTTCAAAATAAACCCGGATGGAGTAGAATTTAACACCTCCTTTCTCTTGACATCACGAGTTATTTAAGAGGAAAAAAACGGGAAGTTAAAAAATGAGTACTGAAGATTAGGGCTGTACTATGTTCAAATGCTTTGTCAAATTTAATTTCTGTATTCTATTTGAGTTTCACTTCTACGGTGCACTCTGCTGAAAGTAAAATTAAAGGTTAGAGTTCAACATGAGTTGAAGTGACAGTTGGGGAGAGTGTAGCATTAGATTTCTCTTTGCATGCTCATTCTTAAATTTATTTATTTACTATTGCACTTTTTTGAAGATTGTGTTTTCATTTTTACAAGGTCTATCACCCAATGTTTTAAAAATTGGCTCGGATCAGTCGATCCAACCGGTTGGACTAAGAATTGGTGACGAGCTTCTCAATGAACTCGGTTTGAATCGGCCAGTTTTGCTGTCCAAGTGGTAAACCGGTCTCAGTCTGGTTAAATAATTGAACTAATATTTTTTTAAATGAAAAATTTTATGAAAATACAACAAAAATGATATACCTATTACCTAAGATTTGAAAGACCTAAAAATTATTCTAAATTCATAATACTAAACCACTATGATTAATTAGTTAACTTTAAGATACAATTAATATATGTTAGATGATATCATGTTATCAATTAACTAATGATAGTGACTCAACACATCTTTTAGAGATCCAAGACAACACAATTTATTAGAGATTTAAAATAAAAATTAATAATTTATTGATGACCTCAAACTTATTTAAATTTTAAATTTTTATTTTATTTTAACAATAATTTGAGGTTTAAATATTTTTTTCATCTCTCCAAATAGCTTCAGTTCTTGTAATTTTGTTTACTCTATAATATTTTATTATATTTTAATATTAATTTAAAAAAAATTGAAAAAAAAACAATTAAATGTTGTTCATCATGTAATCATTTTTTTAACAAAGGCCAATGTCAGAACAAAAATAGATAATTTTGAATTTTCCGGGATGAAACACATTTTCTTTTGCAAGAACTAAGAAAAACATTTATATACAAGGATCAACAAGATATTTAAACTTTATATACATTAATTATTTATTGATATTTTGTTGTGTGTTACAAGTTTGCTAATACTAAATTTTTATCTTAAATTTACTTTAATAGATTATTTATTTCATAATATTGTTTGATCTTTACTGTTTTTAGATATATTTTTAGAAATATTATCTATTTACAAGACAACAAATATGTATATTAACGTTGATCATGAAAAGTTGAGACTAATGGCTATTTTAGTGTTGGTCTCGAGGTTAACATGAACATAGTTGTCTCTAATGTGTTTACATCGGTTAAAAGAGACTAACACTTAATTTTTTTTTACTGGACTACTCTCTTATTTTTTGCATCTTTTTTTTTCCGTTAAGCCACTTGTTCCTCTTTCTACTTGTAACCATCCATCGTCAGACAAACCATTGAAGGGTGAGTACAACAAAAAATAAATAGTTCAGGTCAGGCTTTAAAAGGTCTAAGTCTATCCTATTATGAATTTTTTTAGATCTGAGTCTGACCTATAATCTATCAAAGACTTTTATTTTGACTCAACCTGAGTCTTTTTAAAAGTCTAGTTTGACCTAATAGCCTTTTTTAGAAATCTTCTTCACATTAATTTTTTAATATTTCTTTCAAAGTTATTTTTATATAAAAAAAAAAAACACACCTTCTATAATAGATTAAACAAAGCCTTAATATATAATTTGTCTTAATTTTTAATCTAATATTAATTTAATTGGTAGTCTTACAAATATATTAATAATATAAATAGAAATTATCAGATGATATAAAATAATTCAAAAATGAAAGAGAACCTCTTTCTTTTAATTTAAAATATTATAAAATATAAATATTATATCACAAACTTTTTAATTGGTTTTTAAAATTACTTATTTATTAAATTAAATTTTTTAATTTTTTAAAGAAAATGATATTATTAAATATAATTATTTTTGTTTTATTATTTAATTTACTTAACATATTTTTTAGGTAAATATTTATATTTTTGATATCTTTTGAATTTGTTTTGCTTTTCTTTCCATATCTGGAAGCCATAGATAAGAAAAATATCAATTCATATCATTTAAGCAAAAAATAACTATTAATTAAATATCTTTAAAGATATTTTCAATATATTTTTATCATAAAAAATAGCTCATATTTAATCATTATTAGTATCTTTTGGATATTTTAATCTTTTCTTCTCATATTTGCATAAATAATAAAAATATCAATTCTTATGTCTAAAATAACTGTTAAATAAATATTTTTAAAGATATTTTTATTTAAAGATATTTTCAATAAATATTTTTAAAGATATTTTCAATTTAGCATTTACTACTCTTTAAAATTTTATGTCTATTACATAAGATACATGTATCAATTATTTTTTTAATGTATTTTTTTTAGTTTATTTTAATACTACTAACTAATTTTCTTATGGAGCAGTAACGTGTAGTCAAAGTCTGCTGGTTTAAAAAGAAATATTAATTGTACCCAAAAGATAATATATATATATATATATATATATATATATATATATATATATACCTATCAGACTTATAAGGTTTTTTAATAAACCTAAATTTGGTCTATTTAATTTAATAGACTTTTAAAAAAGCCTCAATCAAACCTTTTAATTAAATAGGTTGTAGGTTCCTATAGGCCAACTTCGTCTATTCTCACCCCTAAGTTAATATCTTTTTTTAACATTTGATTGAGAGCTAGCTTTTGTTGGATGACTGTATTTATATCATGATTATATATATTTTATTTAAAGGTCATTCGTTGTAAAAGTAATTTAATTCACAACAGGATTTATTTATTGTTATTTATTCAATGTAAAAGAGGAAAAAATATAATAAATTTATTTCAAATTCTATTTTATAGGAAAAAGTCAGTGTGATTGGGTATCACAATCAGATTAAAATATTGTAATCACAAAAGATTTTTTTTTTATAATTCCTTTATTTTAATTTTTAATCTCGAAATTAAACATTAACGGGTAAATATTTAAGTTGTCACATGTGGTATTTTGATTGGACTTTAGTAGCGTAAAAAATTTTCCCTGTCATCACCAATGAACAAGTATCAGAAAAAGTAGTCCTCAAAAGCCTAATTGTCCTCAGTGTTCCTCTTCTTCCTCGCTGGGTTTCCTGCAGCACCCGTCTCCCCAACCCAGAAGCCAGAAAATGGAGTAGTTCCAACTGAAATTGGAGACGTTGGGATGCTCCACCAGATCCGAGAGCTTGTTCTGCAGCCCCTCCTCACTCCCAACCGCCATTAAAGCACTCTCATTCCACAACCGGTTTGCCTTTAGAAACTCCAAAGCTCGACCGCCCAAACAGCCCCAAGCATGGCCTTGTCCTCATCGTCCCACACCACGCGCGCGTCAACCTTCATCTCCTAAGAAAAAAACAAGTATATCTGTTTGTTTATTTTTTCAGCCCCAAGCATGGCCATGTAACAGATTGAACTAAGCTGGGAATTGAGAGCTGAAGGAAACAAAAGTAGGTATCAAAATTAATAAAAAAACGCTTAAGTAAGCATTTAACACTCAAGGTTCAATTTTGGAATTGTGAATTAAAATAATGAGATTTCAAAAAAATGAGGGATTCAATGGGTAAATTAAAAAGAAAACCAAATTCGTGAACTATAATAAATAAAAGGGCTAAATTTGCAATTAAAAAAAAACTAATATATGGTTTGGTCAATTGTCAGTCTCACTGGGAGAGGGCGTTAGGTATTTGCTATTGCATCCCTTGCCACTTAGCTTTTCGTTTAGAAAGCCTCAAACCATAGTAAAGGCAAAAACATGGTACTATTTCATCATTCAACATACACTCCTGCAACTCTTCTCTATAGTAATTTACTGCAACATCATCAATTAATTTATAACTCCCTTTACTACTTCTACATCATTCATAAATTATTGGCAACAGCTTTTCGCTGCAACAATTGTTTTGACACTCTTTTTTGTCAATTACATTTAAACGAATAATATTTAAATATTTGATATAGCAAGGGAATTCTTAGAATGATAAGATATTTCTAGGAATATACATCATGAATCAAACAAACTACGTTATTCTCTGGAGTTCTAAAACAGACTCCCGATAATTTCAAATATAAACAACATAGTTTTCTTTTTTCTTTTTCTAAAATACTCTAGCAGCTTTCTTGCCATAGTATTTCTAGGAACGCAATTCCAAATCAAACAGTAGATGATACATTCTACCCAAGTTTGAGATGTTATACCACCACTTGGTTGCATTAATTTATCTTTGATTTTGATGATAATTTCATGATGAACACCTTTCTGTGATTGTCAAACAGTAATTTCAATGTATAGTGTACATCAAACTAGCGGGTGCAACAATGTAAGGTTACACACTTATTAAGTAGGTCAGGCCATAAATTATTTAGAGAAAGGATTGAAGGAATCTAAAAACATTGATAAAACATTAGAAAATTTATTTTTCCTAAGACAACTGTACAAATCTGATAGATACAACTAGCTATATGTATCCACAAGTAAATGGAATTTATCTACTGTTGCTGAATTTTGTTGAAGTGTGATGGAAATGACAGCCAACTATCAAGTGTGGAGAAGTGCCAAGTCATTGTGACCCGTGCACTGAATTTTCTTCATAAAATTGGTAAACATTGTCAAACAATTTAGAGAAACAATCAGCTACCTTCAAAAGCAAGTCCAGCCATAATCCCTGCATTTATTCAGAAAGAGTTATTAGGATTCATAACTATATTAGATTATTGATCATCAGATAACAAAAACAGCAAGGAGAATACACTATCTCCTGCCAAAAGAAATGCTGGTAAAGAAACCTGCTCAATTATATTGCTCGTCTAGTTTAGATAGAAAGCTATACCAAAAAATACCAACAATTCGTAGGACAATGTCTAGATATTTAATAGAGATTGAGTGGACTGGAACCTTTTTATTGTTTGGATTTTTTCCGATGGAACGAAAAAATAAATAAAAAAAGAACTGATTTCATTTTCTATCCCCTATATCGGAGGATAAGAACAAGCTTGAAATCAGCTTGGTCTTTGTTTCCAGTGAGTTTGAAGTTTAAAGCATATGGGCACATTGAAAAGAAAAAGATGGGATTAGTACTCAAGCAAACAGTTGCAAGTTCAGTGTCCACACACAGACATTTGGAAAACTTCAAGAGCTAATGAATGTCCAAAAAGTTTTTAATATTCTTTAAATTTAGAGAACTTCAAGAGGACAAGATTGAATAGTACCACCGTAATACATATGTAATTCAAAAAGATCAAAACCAGCTTGAATAATAAGACTACGAAAGGACAAGATATTTTTCAACCCAAATCTCAAATTGAAGTAGCATTTTGGTTATAAACTTCTCTTAACAAATAATGAGCCAATCTCACAGAAACATGTGAGATTGAAATGGGACCACAACTCTAGGTCAGAAGTGATGTGATACAAAAACAATTATCACAATCATCGTTGATAATTTGATGTAAGAATAAATAGCTTTTAAGTAAATAGAATGAGATAATCATATCAAATCAAATCTAGTTTGAGCTCATAAAAATTGTCCTTTCAATTGGTGGAGTCGTGGAGAAACAAGACTTTTACAGATTCAAAAAATAATAATTCTGTGATGAAACAAAATATCTCTCATTTGGCCCTCAAATAAATTATTTTTTCTGGATAAGAAAGACAACTATATCATTCTGTCAGATAATAAAAATATCCTTCCTCTAACTTACTGAAAACATTCTGACATTAAAAATTAATTAATATCATCAATTACTAGTGGGATCAAGTTTTTTTTCTGGATCAACTTCATCCTACAAGAAAGGATGGATTCTTCACCAAGTAATACAGCCATTTATCTGATGCCTTAAAGCTTAAGCAGAAAGATAACACAATAAATTTAAAGAACAATAATTAGCAATGACTTACAATTTATGCACTATGTCACAACCAATTTTTTTTCATGCAGACGATCTTCAGTCATCACATTACTCCTCTTGTCGTCATTCTTCTCTTTGTCAAATGCAAACTCCAGTTGTTTCTCCACTGACTTGACAATTGCTGTTCGCTTGGATCTTAACCTGTATGGGGGAGATGCATTGAATGCCTTATTGTTGGGAATGCCAATCCCATAGCCATGGCTTGCTGGACTCCCGGAGAAATGCCCAGAACCAGAATCATCATTGGTTCTCTCTGTTTTATTAGAAGTATGTGGATTATTATCTACTTTCAAAACTTTAGTGGGACTGGTGAGTGTTTGGGCCCCAGTTCTTCTCCTCCTCAATATGGAAGGAGTATTTGGAAAAGTATTAGCAGCCTTTCTCAAGATCGATTCAGGTGTCTCAGTGCATAATTCACTACCCTTCGCACGAGGTGGAGTGAAGAAACCAGTAGGTGACATCGTTGGACTCGGACAGTACTCATTCTGCTGGCAAGTATAATTTAAATAAAGAGAATCTATGGGAACTGAACCATCTAACTGTGGTGGCTCATAACACAAAGAACCACAGGTTGGATTTTCTTGTGAAGATGTTCCGATTAACCTGGTACTGCTCCTGTCACCATTGTTTGTACAATGCTCAAAAGTTGAGTTTCCATTGAGTCCAGAATTCTCAGATATTGGCCCAAAAGTTGTTCCAAAATTAGCTCTTGACACGTGTTCTGAGTTGCTACAGCTGGGGTTGATGTTGGATGATCCAGGCTTGCATTCTACACAGTCAGAATCGGCAGAGTCATTTGCAGGAACACTTGAAGAATCACCAACTTCTCTAACTGTGCCTGAGGACTCAAACTGATTCCTGCCACTGTCATCTAGCTTACTAATGGCTGTAGTTTCAGATGATGTTTCAACAGCTGCATTTAATTCTTTATTTGAACAACCAAGCATTGATTTACTAGCAGAACGTCTAATTGTATCTTTGACAGGAACTTGTGGACTATTCTTAGGAATTGGTGGAAGTCTTCCTGTAGCTAAATAAAAATCCAACTTTTTCTTCAAAGAACTATTCCAGTGATTCTTTATTGCATTATCAGTCCTGCAGAAGAAAATTCACAGACAAATATTAACATTTGTCACAATATAATTCAAATGGCATCTCATTCCATCATATAAATAAATCTTGTAATAGGAGGTCGTATAATCAACAAAGTATGCCATCCTTCTTACATTACTTTTATGATAATTGAAGTATTTTTTGTCTTTTGTTTTTTTTTTTGTTGTTGCAGGAATTCACTCTACAACTTATTTAAACTATACAATGTGGTGCTTCCACTAATTATGTTTAGAATAACCTTGAACAGCTTAGTCATCTCCACAATAAAGTAGGTGGACAAATCTTCAGAACTTATACGTTCAGAAATTGTAAAAAGGAAAAACCTCAAGAAATACATCGGTGTAAACTTGCATGGGGAAAAATTAACAAGTGAGAAAAACAAGATGACAATATAGATTTCAAGATTTTCAAATTAAGAAGACCAATATTTCTTATCATCAGTAGAATTGCTACTGCTGACTACAGCATTCTCTTTTTTATTGTAGAACTTTTCTCTCTTTTCTGAGGTTGGAGGTGGATTGAGTGAAAAGTTCATTAAGAGAAACAAGAGTATTGAAGAGAGATCACATGGCCCTTAAATTGGGTTTCCCTAACAGTCATGTTCAGAATTCAGTAGCATTGTTGCATTTTTTTTTTTTTTGTTAAAAAGATTCCTACTCCCATTTCTCTATAATTTTTTATTTTAAAAAGATTCCTATAATTTTTTTTTCTTGTCTTAATGAATTTCTTATTTTATTTTAAAAACTAAATGTAAGTAGAATATATTGTTCCAAGATTTTATTATTGAGAGAGAGCAAGAGAAATACATCCAAGTACCACCACCACCACAAAAAAAAAAATGATTTGGAACTAGCCTAAGATGATACTTCAGAATTAGCATAACATAAAGATTACATTCTATGATTATTGCTATGATCTTAATTTCCTTCATAACAACAAAAGAATTAAAAGAAAACAGACCTTCCATGAAGGACCTTAGCTATTTCAGCCCATTTGTTCCCATGTATACGATGAGCATTCATCAGGGCCAATTCCTCTTCCAAAGTCCAGGCATCCTTCTTTATGTCAGGATTAAGATGATTGTGCCACCTGAAAATATTTGAAAAGAAAAAAGCAGTATAATCTTAGTAACCCATATGCAAAGCAAGTTTTAGTAGTCAAATTGTCAGTTTAAACTTTAAACAAAAGGACATTCAGATGGAATAAAGACTTGAAAAGTTGAAGGTGATATGCAAGAAACAGATCTAAAATTTATATTTAATGATATAGAGGACAACTTTTAGCAATAAAAAGGTTAAAAAAAAGATACAAAAAGAAATAACTTTCACATGATCTTCAGTTAACCTACCGCTCTCGACATTGTTTGCCTATTCGACCAGGTAAAGACTTGGCTATCAAAGACCATTTTGTAGGCCCATATTTTGACACCAGTTCAACAATTTTATCATCCTCCTGTAAGCCAATCAAAAGAAGTTATTGCTTGAATAAAGCTGTAGGAAAAATTAAAAAGAAAAGGACCAAGTTTCAACCTCCTGTGTCCAAGGTCCTTTAACAAGTTCTGGATTAAGAACTTTTTGCCATCTGTGCAGACACTGAACTTCTGATCTATCAGGAAAAAACTCAGCTGCATTCCATATTTTAAATAAGTGTCACAAAAATGAGCATAATGATTTCACCAAACCAACATGACCAAATTCCTAGGTTTACAAATTACACATATGACCATCATCCATCATAGAAAAATTACAAAACAAGATTATTATAATGAAAGTTGCAAGTAGAAGTTTGGAAGTTTTAATTTTAGTTGTTTTTATTCTAACTTTCAGAGTTCCAAAGAAGTGAAAAACTGTGGGAATCCATATATTATTTCAGGAATGTATATATTTTATTTGATCTTTCCTGTAATTAATTTGTTATATTGGCCATCATTGCCAACAATTATCTGCCTGTCATTCTCCTTCTGTAGCCTTCATGATAGTCATCCCTTCTTCTTCCAGTTATATGCACTGGTTTATTATCACTGTGTAACCTTCAAACTTCAATCACGTGGTGTGTGGGTATTGTTTTCCTGATGTCAGACAAAGAGAAGATATGGAACACAGTTGACAAAACAGGAGATGCTGGACACCAACAGCGTGGAGAATTGCAGAATATCCATTCTGATTATAGGCTGAATTTGAAGAATTATCTAAAAGTCTCAACTTGTTCATACTGTGCTAAAAGGAAAAGAAAAGCTGATTCACCTAATGATTAATAGGCCTATAAATGGAGACCCTAAGTTTCCAACATGGAACAGAGAAGACTCCATGAATATAGCTTGGCTATGGAATTCAATGATCCCAGAAATTAGTGGCACTTGCATTTTTCTCAACACTGCAAAGCAAATATGAGATGCAGTAGAGCACCTATTCCAAAGCCAAAGAAGTCGTTCAAGTATATGAAGTAAAGGTGAAAACAGTAGTGGCAAAACAAGGGAACAAAATAGTTATTGAAAGTGTTAATCAGCTGAAGTATTCTCAAAGATGAGGCTAGATCATTATAGAGTGATAAAAACTAAATGCACAGGTGATGCAGCAGTTCTCAAGGAAATTATTGAGCATGACAGAGTCTACGACTTCCTTGTTGGTATGAATTCCGAGTTTGATCAAATCAGAATTCAAATTTTGGGAAAAACAACAAATTACATGTTTCAATGACATGCCGGCTATTGCACAAAGTGAAGAAGGCAGGAATTTAATGTTGGATACCCAAACTATTGATAGTTCACCTATGGTGGATAACTTATCGAGAGTGGTTCAGCAAATGTGATATTGTGGGGCACGTGCACCTGCTGCAACAAGGCACATTACACCCAAGAGAAGTGCTAGAAAGTGCATGGAAAACCTCCTAGTCAAGAATGGGGACAAAAGGGAGAGAGGTCTGCAAGGAAGAATGAACTTACTCATGTTGCTGTTGCTGGAACAAATGAAGAGAATAAGCCTGAATCCACTGATCTTGATCAGGAAGAGATAGAAAGGGTAAGAATTTTCCTTGGCAGCCTAGAAAAACCAACAGGTACTTGTACTTTGGCATATTCGAGTAAGCTTCCATTCTCATTTGGATTATGTCTCTGAAACACCTTCTACCCAGTTATGGATATTGGATTCATGAGCCACAGATCACGTGACGACAACCTTATTGAAACACTTCTCCACATGTTCCCGTTGTCCCAGGAGTAAGAAAATTACCAGTACAAAGGGGACTGTTGTAACTATAGCTGGTTTAGGAGATATCCAAATCTCCATGTCCCACAGTTATCCACCAAGCTTGTTTCCATACAAAACTTACAAAAGATTTATACCATAACTGATATTGCTTAGCAATCATTGTGAATTTTAGGATAAGCATTTGAGGATGATGTTTGGACATGGTAGAGTATCGAATGACCTCTACTACCTTGAAGAATCAAATCTGTCTACTATGGTTAAGAACAGTTTACCACATACATTCATGTCTGATTCTATGTTATCCAACAAAAAGAATTTTCTTTATCATTGTTGGTAAGAGCATCCTTCTTTTCCTTGTGAAGAGCACTGGACAATTATCAATAAAAGTTACTAACCATTGAAGCAATGGTTAGATGTTGAGAGTCTTCCTTGTGAGGTGTGTGAGCTAGCTAAACACAAGCATGTACCATTGCTAATAAGCAATAAAAGAAGCGCATTTCCCTTTTAGCTTGTACATACAAATTTATAGGGTCCCTCTACTGTTCCAAATGTCCAGCGCTCAATGGTTAGTAACTTTTATTGATAATTGTCCATATGTTACTTGGATTTTCTTACTCAAACACAAATCTTCAGTAAGCACTGTTTTCCAAAGTTTCTTCTTTATGGTAAAAAATAATCCATTAATCTTGTGTCTAAACACCACAACAGAATGAGATTGCAGAGAGGAGAAATGGACATCTTCTAAATCAAACATGAGCACTGTTGTATCAGAAAAATGTGCCATAACACTGTAGAGGTGATGTTCTTATAGCAACATAGCTTAACAAATTACCCTGTAGAGTCTAGAGTCTTACAATTCAAAACTCAATAGCCCAATGGATTTACTCTCTTCCTTCTACCCAAATTTGTCCACTACAAACAATCTTAAGCCCCAGATCCTTGAGTGTGTTTCATTTGTTCATATACATAATCAAGACAAGGGGAAACTTGATCCTAGACCCGAAAGATCTGTTTTGTTGGGTACTATTCCACTTAGAAAGAACCTATGAAGCTCTACTGCAACAATAAATCAGCAATCAACATAGTTCATAATCCAGTTCAGTGTGATCAGACTAAGAACATTGAAATGACTAGGAATTTAATTAAGGAGAAACTTGACTGACGGTGGCTTAATATGTACTCTACATGTGCCCACTGAAGGACAACTCGCACATATCCTAACCAAGGGGTTGAGCATCTCCAGCTCCACATTTGAGAGAATTCTATCCAACCTGGTAATGGAAAATAGTCAAAATACCTATTCACTAGCTTGAGGGGGAGTGTGGGAATCTTATGCTATTTGAGGAATGTATATATTTTACTTTATGTTATCCTATAATTAATTTGTAGTATGAAATTATTTTAGAAACCAGTATAAATCCCAAAAATCATGGGATTACAGCTTAGAGAAGGGATACATTTGTTTCTTAAATTAGCAACTAGGACCTATGTATATAAACCGATTGATTATTCAATGAAATATGTATTCCATCCCTAATTTTCAAGACTAACTAAAAATTATCCTCAAGAGTCATGCCTATGTCTTTTGAATTATATATTTGTTTTTTTTTCAACTGCAATATTCTCTAGCTCCACTCTAGTACCAAGAAAACCATCAGTAATAATGAGATAATTTGTATATAACAGTGTAGAAGTTTCATTATAGTTTTCATGCTCCTTAAAGATTAAAGCAATGGCAGCTGAATCTATCTCAAAAGATGATGGAAACTTTGCAAAACAATATTTATCTTGTTTCTCATTCATTTTAGTTAAATTACTTTAGGGATAATACTATCTGTTCAGTTCAAATAAATAGGGTAAGTTCAAGTACTCACTGCAGTAATAATCAAGTATGCATCGCAACTATAAATATGTAAATCACATATAAAGGTCATCACTGAATTATTGAACCAGATGTCTCCATAGCAAAAGCAACATAGCAATAAAAAGGGATTCCAGAAGAACTAACTAGGGTAACAATAAACAAATACCTATTTTCTTCCAACTCTTTCCCTTAAAAACTGCAACAGCATTCCTTAATGTCTCATCCTGCAGCAACGTTAAATAAAACATTGAGAAAAAACATTAGCTATTATCATTAACTTGTTTACAAGCAGCAATAAATTGAAAGGACTGGCATAGTAATCTTGGACTACAGTTACAAAGACATAAAATCAACTGAGCTGAAGTCACTATTTAATCAGCTTGATAACAAGCAAGAACATATATAACCAAAAAATTGATAAGTAAGAAAAGAACAGTTGTCTCCAACGAGTAAAGACTAACTTCTTGTGCAGTCCAACCGCCCTTAGCACGCCTTATAGGGCCGGTGGTCCTCCTGCACAAAACATATTCATATAACAAAAATCAATGCATATAGATCACAGCAAAAGCTTCAAAATAGAGAAGAAAAAGTTCCACAGTATGAAGGGAATCAGCTACTTAACACATAATCTGAAATTAAGCCAATACCACAGAGGTATAAAACATGCAGGAAAGCACACTGCCCTTAAGGTACAACATGATGATCACAATTCATGACAGATACTGCAATGAAAAAGTAAAGAACTTAACGGATGTTACCGATGTGAGGGCGATGTGGATGCAGGGCTACATCTCCCCGGAGACTTGTGAATTGCACTGCCACTGCCTTCGGATACAGAGGAGCAAGAAGCAGCAGTAGATTGCTTATTCTCCTGACAACACTCCTCTGATTTCACCACCTCAGCCATATCCTTCACACAAGAACCCAAAATCCTAAAAAACAAACCATAGCATACATCAAAAACAGAGAAAGCCAAAATTCTCAGAACAACCCACCATATACCAACCATCCAAAAAACCCAGCTCAAATTGAAAAAATCCAAACTTTCACGGTGGAACACAAATTTAAACAGGACCCAGATCTTAGAATCTATTATCAGATCAAAACCTTCAATCCCCCCACGCTCCCTCCCAAAAAAAGTAAAAAAAAAAATCCTACAATTAACATGAAACGCTCCACCAAAACCTATTCCAAGTCCTTGAAGATAAACGCAACGACTCGATCAAATCAAATATAAAGAAATTAACGCCTGAATTTTGCAGAGTAAACAAAAAAAGAAAACGGAAACGGATAAAAAAAAATAAATCGAGAAAAAAAAACCATGAATTTCTCCGAATAGTGAAGTACCTATGCTTGCAGAGAAGTGGCGGGAATCGAAGTGAAGCTCATAGAAGAGAGACCACGATTGCTTCTCTCTCTTTGTCTCTCTCTCTCTCTCTCTGAAGCTAAGGTTTCGAAAAATCCTCGAACGTTGAAACAAAGGAAAATTGAAATTTGGTTTTAAAAAAATAAAAATGCAACCTAATTTATTTAATTATTTATTTTATATCTGTGTAACGAATATACACATAATAAAACTATTAATAATATAAATATAATAATAAATGTTTGAGCACCGACGTGACGTCGCCGTGAATAACCGTTAGGGGTGCGTGTGGCGTGGTTTTCAGATGCCGTCAGTTAACGGCGGTTGTGAACGTTACTTAGGGGAACAAAAGTTTGAAACTCAAACGGCACTGAAGGCGTGACGGCGATAAAGGTCGAACAAGTTTAAGGGACCTGATTTGGGTGTTGGTAAATTTTGAGCCGTTGGATGAGAGGGAGTGGTGGCGATTTCAGTTCCAAGAAGGAAACGTTCTAACTAATTTGGATGGTTAGAAAGATGTATTAACTATTAAACAAACTACTCATATTAGGTTCGGATGAAACAAAAACGGCCAAAAGGAAGGATTATAACCCTTCATAAAATAAGTCACAAAAAATAAAAAAACAGTTCAGATTTTTTTTATCATGTGATAAATATCATATGCGATGCCCTATTTAGTATAATCCTTTGAGTTAAAAAATAATTCACATAATAACTTATCTAAAAATATTCTTTTTATCTTATATATTATATTACTATTCTGACCTAAATATAATCAATAAAAAAAATTGGACCGAAGTATAAGTAAATATTAACTAACTTTTAATATGTTATTCATTTAATAAAATTTTGTTTCTCATAAATAATTTATTTCTGATAGTTAGTTAAATGTGCTTATATTTAAGATGGAAGGAAGTATTTATTTTATGGAAGGGGTCGAAGAACATGAGATTACATATGTGAAAGATTGGCAGAGAAGTTCTTAAGTTGTGATGATTTATTGAGGAATCACCTTGGGGAAGTTCTTTTCTCCTTTTCCTGCAATTTAAGCTTTGGGGCATTCTGGCTCAGAGACAATGATCCATCTCATTCAGCATGGGTGTTTCAGATCGCATGCCTCGTATCCATTGATGGCATTGATCAACGATTTTAACCAGAAAGGAGGCATATTCATGTGGTGGCCATGTTTATAGAAAAGCTAAGCAAGTAGTTGATGTTCTTGCTAAGTTCAGTTTTTCTGTTAATAGGGACGGTAGAATTTTTTATAGTTTGCCATCGTTTCTTCCTACTTTTGTTGTGGCTGATATAGCCAGTGTTTCCTTTCCTCCTAGTTTTTAATAAAGGTTTTCTTGGGGTGCTTTAATCCCATCGGTGCCAAAAAAAATATTCTTTATTATATTTTATACTTTAGTATTTTTTTTAGAAAAAAAATTATATAATTAAAAATATAAAATAATTTTACATTATCATTCTACCACAATCATTGTATATGATAAATTAATTAATTTTTATAATAATTAACTTTAAAGTCATATTAATAATAATTTATAATCTGATGACATTGTAAAATTATTTCACACAAAGTCTGTTGTATAATTTATTGTTTAAAACAGTATTTTAACTTATGTATAGTACAAAATAAATGTTTTATTTGGCATAACTAAAATTATAATAAATTAAATTTTTAAATAAATAGATTATATTATAATTAAAAATTATAATAAACTAATATTTTTAAGCATACAAATTTTATTTTAAACTTGTGATAAATAATTTATATTGAGATAAATGTGATTTTTATTTGTTGATAAAAAAACTGAAATTCAAGTTAAAATTAAAAATATTAAAAATGATAGATAGAAAGATATAAGATATAAAAAAGAATTTCTACAAATATTCTCATAAAAGAAGAACAACAAATAAAAATAAATGACAGTTAAAAACACTCTCATTGAAGATAGTCATTTTAATTTAATTTATATATATAACATAGGGGTGTCTTTTTTTCCGATAATTATGATATTAATATAAAATATCAACTTACTTTGTTGATAATTTTAACAACGTCTTTTTCTTTCATAAAACTAAAATTCAAGACTTTGTTTTAGATGACCTAATCTAGTTCCATCAAATCAACAACTTGTTGATGTAAAAGGGTAAAATTTCATGTAATGTAAAATATCTAAATAATTATGTATCTATACGTATATTTTGATGAATATATATATATAAAATGATTTAATGAATAAAAAAGTTACCAAAAGAATAAAAATAATAATTTGAAATATATTAAAGTTTAAAAATAAATATTATGATTCTTTGTATAAAAAATAAATGGTCTCAAATTTGAAAAATTGATCAAGAATTTTTTATGTATGAGATTTATACCTTACGTATTTTTTAATAGGATATGGCTTTCACAAATAACAAAGTCCTTGAATATTACAAAAAATCAACTTACAAAAGTGAGCATGTACAAGTTCAACACAAGTTAAGATAAATTTGCAAAACAAAGGATAAAGTGTTTAAGCTTAAGGTATTTCGTCTAGAGACTATTGCTTCAAAGAATGAAATTTTTGTTCAATATGATAGCTTAGTTAACTTCTGTTTTTTCTCCGGTCTTTATATAGGCATCAAAATGAGAACAATTGTGTGAACTGACTTGCAAAAGAGGGAGATATATCTAATGCTCTTTTCTATCTTTGGAACATCTATCGACAAGCTCTTATACACAAGCTACTTGTCGATAAAAATAAATAAATTATAAACATGATTATTACAATTAACTCAAAAATATATATTAAATGGTGATTAATGAAAAAAAATCAATAATTAAGATTTTTTTAGGATTAAAAAAAGCAGAGGTACTCTATATAATAAAAACAAACCATAGGAATGATTATCATAATTTACTCTAGGCATACCTTTTGTTAGATTTAGTTAATTTTGTTCTTCTCTTTGTGTGTTTATTTCCCATTAATTAAAAAACATGGAACTTAGAGTTTTCTAACAAAGTCACTATTATAGTTTGTCTAATTAGTCTTTTAAAAAAAATTAGGAACATAAGATACACAATCCTTACTACTAAGTTGTCAAGTTAATCTATTCTAATATTTATAAATGGAAAAAAAATGTTTTTAGTTCCTATATTTTCATAAATCTTGTATTTAGCTATTCTCATAGTTTCATATCATCATTTAATTTAGTCTTTGTGATTAAAAATATATTTTTAATGTCTCACCATTGACATTATTTTCTACATAAAAAAATGGATTACACTATTTATTTATCATCTGAATTCATGAAAGTAACATTTAAGAAATGAACAAAATCAAAATAAGATGTAAAAATAAATTTATAATAATTATTAAAGAATAAAGATGGAAACAAAAATAAAAATGAAATTGTTAAAAGTTATCGTTCGATGTGTTTAATACGGACATATTAATAACTTCTTTTAAAAAAATAAAACAAATTTCCACATTATTTTAATCAATTTTAAAAATAAAAAATACACACTTTGTTTGTTACATCACACAACAGTTAATGCCACTTATGAAAAATTTGTGGGAAGAAACTAAAAATAATTTTTCTGTAAAGTACAAAAACTAAATTAAATTATATGAAACTTCAAACATTAAAAATAAGATTTCAAAAATATAATCACTAAAAACATATTTTTCCTATTATGGATTGATCTCGTTCACTTAATTTCTACCATTTAGTCTAACTTTAATTGTTAACTACAATAACTCAATTGATTCATACTTCAACCCATATACAAAACAATAATTGGATAAAGTGAAGCATTTCAAGATGTTGGAGGTGCATAAAAAAGTCAACACTTCATGTCAACATAAACTACCAACTTAAGGGGTAATTATTCCAGACTAGCCCAATAAGCCCATATCGATTACATGGAACCAATCTAGTCCAATAGGTTTGTGTCAGTTGGTACCTAGAATAGGGGATATGCTAGGTGCACCCAGCAATATTGCTGGTGCACCCAGCAATTCAATGAAAGGTCAATTTTGCCCTTCAGTTAAAAAAATAAAAAGCATTTTTTTTCTTCCCGGAAGCATTCTCTCTTTTTCTCACTGTGTCTCTTTCGCAAAAAGCTTCTTCTCTTCTCTCTTCCCCGACAAGCTTCTTCTCCGCGAGCTTCTCCGACAGCCCTTGGACCCATTTGCTTTCGAGGTAGGTGGCCTTCTTCTTAGCTTTGGTTTTGTTATGCACTACATTAGGGTAGGTTAGTGTAACGTTAGGTTAGTGGAACCTTAGGGTAGAAGACAGAACCTTAGGGTAGAAGACGAAACCTAGGGTAGAAGACGAGAGGGGAGAAGACGAGAGGACGCCGGAAAAAATGGCGGAAATCGCTGACGGAGGAGTCTTCCGGAAGACCCCTTAGGGGTTCTTCCGGAAGTTCCGGAAGAACGTTTTCCGGAAAGTTTCCGGAAGAAGTGTTCTTCCGGAAGTAACCAAACGTCTTCCGGAAGAACACTTCTTCCGGAAGACTTCCGGAAAACGTCTTCCGGGAACTTTCCGGAAGAAGTGGTTCATCCGGAAGAATTCCGGAAGACTCGCACTTCCGGAAGAAGTTTCAAACTTCCGGACGACCTTTCCGGAAGAACCCTTCTTCCGGAGTGTTTCCGGAAGAACCACTTCTTCCGGAAGTGGTTTTTTTGTTTTTTTTTTTAAAAAATTTTTTAAACAGAAATTGTTTTGTTTTTTTTAAATGAATTATTTTATTTATTTTGGTTATTTTGTTTTTTAGATTTTATGAAAAATGAAGTTTGGGTTTTTGATGTCATATTTTTTTTATAATTTAAATTGTGTATTTTTACTAAATATTAATTTGTAAATTAATTTTTTTTATAAAAGTAGTTGTGTTTGTTTTTGTTTATTGTTTTTTTTTAAATTAGTGTTTTTTCTTTAAAAATGAAGTTGTCTATTTTTATAATTAAAGTTGTGTGTTTTGGAAGTTTTATAAAAATACTAATTTTTTATAATTAATTAGTTTATTTTATTATAAATGAAGTATTTTATTTACTAAAAAAATTGTGGATGTTTACTAAATAATTTTTTTTTACATTAGTTGTTTAATTTTTTTTAAAAATTAAGTTGTGGATGTTTAGTAATGAATTATTTTTATATTAGTTTTGTTTTTTTTTTTTATAAATGAAGTTGTTTAATTCTTTTTTAAAAAAATTAAGTTGTGCATGTTTATTAATAATTTTATTTTACATTAGTTGTTTTTTTTTATATAAATGAAGTTGTTTATTTTTTTTAAAAAAAAATTAAGTTGTGCATGTTTATTAATAATTTTATTTTACATTAGTTGTTTTTTTTATATAAATGAAGTTGTTTAATTTTTTTTTTTAAAATTAGGTCGTGTATGTGTGAAAATGATTTGATTTAAGTTAGTCTTATTTGTTTATAAATAAAGTTGATTTTTTATAAAGAAAATTGTGTATATTTTGACCGAAAAAAAAACGTGTTCGACATGATTTACAGATCATGGCCAGAACACGAGGTTTAGGTCGTGCCATAGGTAGATTTGTAGGCAGAGATAGAGCTGCTGGCGAGGATGCTGGCGATGTTCCCGAGAGGCGTAGGCCTACTGCCTCAGCCCGTAGGCTACGCGTTCATCAGATGACTACGGAGGGACGTGATATGGCTGAGGACGTCGCTGACATGACTGATGATGTCCCTGAGCAGCCTACGGAGGCACCTGAGATGCGTGCGGACGCACAAGGTGCTGATAGTGGTGAGGGGTCAGATGGTGATGATGCTGCAGAGGGATTCCCTGGTGGTCCACGTGACCCGTCAGTGCTCACATCATTTGCCGAGCATGTTGCACATGCCGTGTGGAGTGGACAGGTATTTTAATTTGTTAATTATTTGTCATTGTTTATTTATTTGTTTATGATTAATTTTTTTTTAATAATTGTATAATTTGTACTTCAAATCAGGAACGTCCTGATTTGAAGTTAGTGTCACATGGGAGGAAGCTGACACTGATTGGGAGGCCAGTGCCTGAGATTGAAGGCCTGGTGGCTGCCACAGGATTAAGTCCACTGATAGATTGTTCAGTTATTACTGGCGATCCTGGATTTATATCCGCATTTGTGGAGAGGTGGCACAGTGAGACTAGCACCTTCCACCTTCCAGTAGGAGAGCTGACGATCACATTGGATGATGTGTCGTCCATTCTACATTTGCCCATCACTGGCGCCTTGCACAGTTTCCACGCTCTTTCTACGGAGGAGGCCAGATTCTTGCTCACGGAGTTGCTGGAAGTGTCTGCGGAGGAGGCCAGAGCCGAGACAGCGCTCACACGTGGAGCATATGTACGATTAGGATGGGTTCGTGACATTTATGAGACCAGATGTCAGGCCCGGCGGTGGATTGTCGCAACTCGCGCTTATTTGCTGCACCTTGTCGGTTGCACTCTTTTTGCTAATAAGAGTGCAACATACGTGCATGTGGTCCACCTTGACGCTTTCCGGGACCTCGCTCATAGTGGTGGTTACGCTTGGGGGGTTACCGCGCTGGTTCATATGTACGACCAGTTAGATGAGGCTTGTAGGACCACCACCCGACAGCTTGCGGGGTACTTGACGCTATTTCAGGTAAATTTTGTGTTTATTAATATGTTAGGTTCGATTATGATTTAAACATGTTTTTATGTTATGTTAACCTCAATTATTGTGTAGTGCTGGATCTATGAGCACTTCCCTAGTGTGCATCAGTGCGTGACTGACGACACATACCAGGAGATGTCCCCACGTGCTTCCCGGTGGTTGACGTCGAAGGCGCACATGAAGGGCATCACAGGAGCACCCTACAGGGCACGTTGTGATGGTTTGACCGTCACAGATGTGTCCTGGTTGCCGTACACGGAGCATCGGGGTGTTAGGGCGTTTCAGGAGATTTCATCGTTCCAGGGTCAGCTCAGATGGGGTCCTATGATCGTCGCAGTTCGACCGGAGAGGGTGGTACGCCAGTTCGGTTACATCCAGAGCATCCCTCCGCCGCCTGTTAGTGCACGATTGTCACAGGAGCAGATAGATGACAGGTGGATGGAGTTTGCGGATCACTTACTACCTGCGGGTCAGCCTTGTTTAGTGCCTGGGCAGGTATCTGCGGATTACATTGAGTGGTTTTTCCGCATATCTCACCCTTTCATGACACCGACCCAGGCAGCTGACCAGCAGAGGGATGCACCAGCTGCAGACCCTGAGGACTACATACAGCCGCCCAGCCCCCAGGTTCCAGTGGCATTTGACCCCCCTCCATATGTGGTAAGATTATTTGCGCGTTTAATGTTTTATGAGTTGTTGTTTATTTTGAATTTCATAATAAATGTTTTTACTGACTTTGACAGGATGATTACGAGGGATATGAGGCGATTGCACAGAGGTTGGAGCGTGTGCTCAACCTTAGGATAGTCACTGCAGGCACAGAGTTATATGACATTATGCAGGACTGCCTGACGATCGCGAGAGGGGGACCCAGTGCTGATGGGACGGTCAGGGCTCGTCAGAGACGCCGCACGGACCATTGATCATTGTATTTATATTGTTGTGTTGTAGTTGACATGAATATTTGTAATTATTACAGTTTTTGTTTAATATAGTTGGCGTGTTTTGCACAGTTTATTATTTTATAATATAGTTTGTTATTCCGATTGTTTGTGGTCCTTAAGCGAAGTTTACGGTTGTTTTAAATTTATTTTTAAAAAAAGGGAACCTAGAATCATGAGTTTTGTTTGTAAGAATTACATAAAAAATAAAAGTTTTTAAAATGATTAATAATTCATAAGTGAACCCTTTTTCCATGTTCAAGTACCCATGTTTGGGATTTTTTTGCGTGGGTGTGCCTGTGCCCTGAGACAATGGAGGGCGGCCATTTCTCATGTTTGGACGTCAAAGAATCCAAAAAAAATAGTCCCGTTCCCCAGTTCCGTCAACTAACACGTCAAAACAAAGTCTCAAAATCCAAAAAACTACGAAATGAACCCTTTTAACAATTAAATTTTTGGACCACTGAAACAACGCATTCAACTTTATTATGGGAATTAAACACGCCGTAAACATATAAAGGTTACATCAACAAAAAAACAAAAAATTAAACATGACATTCAGTTGTTTAGCGACGTCCCACTGACCTCGTCTTCAACATATTTAGTAAAGACAACTAAAATTTCTATTGGTCCATATTTTTTCCAGTAGTTAGATTGTACTAACACCTTCAGCAGTTCTTCGTTGGTGATCAGCTCATTTATTTCATATTTTATAACCGTATCTGAATACTCAAACCGAGCTGGTTGGCGGAAAAACAATCGTCTTACCGTTTGTGATTCGTGAATTCCAAGAGGGGGGATCCCTTTAGGTGCAACTTGCTTGATTAAATTCTTCAGTTCATCGATGGTACATGTTGAAGGAATTTGAAATTTCTTAGGATTTTTTCCTGTGAACGCGCAACCAACAAATTTGTTCTGCCGTGGCATGTTCCATTTGCCGTTGTAATACAGGATCGCGTCATGAATACGAGGCATAGTGCGTTCAAGTAAGTTTATTATTCCATCTGGTGTTCTTCCAACGGTGCATAATAACTCAATCGGACCAACACAAGAAAATTGATCATTACACATTAACATTGTGTTGACATCGTCATCATTTATCAATTTGATACACTCAAAGCGAATTTGGTTACCTGTATCGGTGAATGGCTTCCGGTAGTGAATTTCATCCAAAAATTGTTTGTCGGATAGCTGAAGGGTATTGTGTATTCTGGTTTTTAGGCTTGCAAAATCACACCTATTTGGTACTCGAATGGGCACCGGAGTTGAAGTTTGGAAGTAAACCCCAGTATCATTGTGAATAATCGATCCATTTGGATAAATGAAAGCCAACCTTGAGTTGACAATCGTCTGACTGCTAGTTTCTCCTAGAAATGCCATAGTTTGTGTATCAGTTGGGAGATTATTTGAAAGCAAGATAATGTGTGATTTAGTAGCCTAGTCTGCCATATATATAGATGGTTGTGACCGAGCCTTTGTTTAACTTTGTTTACAAAAAAATAGACACGCGTAAATGTGTAGTCAAGTCAGCCAATGTGTTGTCGCTAATGTGTAGTCAAGTCAACCAATGTGTTGTTGAGCGACTGCTAGTTTCAAAATGTGTACTGAAGTCAACCAATGTGTTGTCACGCTCAAACTGTAACACGCATGCATGTCATTATGTGTTGTCAATTATGACAATGATGTATGCTGTACGCGTAAATGATTTTTGTTGGACCAACAATTTCCTTGCTTAACCAAACGAGTAGTTGATAATATTAATTGGTTAGTGACGGGTTACAACGAATTATATCGCATAATGAATACAAATAAATAAACAATGAATGTTTAGTCTTCATTTAGGTCTACATAGTGTGTTTTGAATGACATCAAGCTTGTGTATTCCTGCATTCTACTAATATATGGAATTGCCCATTGCTTTGCCTGAGAATAACAATTGGTTGACCACAACAGCGCTGGGGGCGGCAACGGACAATGGTCTTTCAAATAAACCTGTTGTACATGAACAAACATTATATCATGCGCTGACCGTGCCAAACGAACAAGCGAAGTCATTGCATAATTGTTACACTAACTATATTCAATGTACCTGAACAAAATGATTTCCAAACACGTGACCGACACATATGATGCGGTGGCCAGAAGAGTCAGGTGGTGGTTGACTTCTAAGAGGGAAAAATGTCATGCTTTGTTGTTGGGACAACGATATAAGGATTACGTTATACCGTGAAGCAATCACATATCCCATGTCTGTTATATCCATCCACTTGTCCACACTAACCTGAATGAACCAAACATACACATGTAAGTAATTTAAACATTGTTATTAAAAAAAATTAACCTAAAAACATACCTTTGAAAATCCATCAACAAGTAGGGAATAATGCTGGGTGCACGTAGCAACTCCCCTAGAATAGCTAGGATAAGGCAAAAAATCTCCCAAATAAGTTGAGAATAATTCAAAGTTCCTTTGTTCTCTTGCTAGAAAATATCCACTTTATCGTATAGAAAATTAGTATGTTATCCTAATCAACCTTATCATGTTATCATTGACGACCTTATGCTTCAAAAGACGCGTACAACATGCAAACAAAATATTACCTTGATTCTCTCAATTTTTTTACATCTAATACTATCAAATAACATGTAAATAAAATAATTATCTTACTTGCTTTGATTATCTTAATAACCTTTGAATATCATTCTTGAAGTTTTAAATATGTTAATTAGAAGAAGAAAAAATCGTACAATTTAAAGTTTGGAGGAAAAAGAATTATTGTGGGAGTGACATGTGACACATGATTTACTTCTAAAAACTTTATTTTGATTTATGACATAACACTTGCATAAATAAATAATATGTAAATAAGAAATTGACTTGAGAGATTTGGGAGATTATAAAAATGTCTTATAGGTATAGTTATTTTTTTAAGGAAAAAAAATGTTAACATACTTTTTTCGAGTGAAACTTTGTTATTTTTTTAATCATAGTAGGATTTTTGACTTCTTAATAAAACTCTAATATATTTTTATAAATTTTAATTCTTTGGATTAATTATGGAAGTAATTCTTAATTCAAGATTTGGTTACACTTAAGATTCTCTGTCTCTTTTGATTCGTGGGAATCAATCAAGTTACACTCATTAGATAATTTTTAACAAATAGTGTACTTATCAAATAAATAAAAAAAAAACTTATATTATTTGATAAGATTTATGTAAAATTTTACCGAATAAGTAGTATTTACAACGGATTATGTTAATTTTTACTACTCCCTTTATTTTTTAACAAGAGTCGTTTTAGACTTTTGCACACTAATTAAGGAAATTATTAAAGGCTTGAAATAAGTAAAATATCAAATTACTCCAATTATAGGAGTGATAATGAAAATAAATGCATTGCAGAATTCCAAGGCAACTGCTACTCTACTGAAGGAGGAATCCAAAAACAAAACAAAAAACTCTCTCCTCTCTCATTTAATATACGTGTAGTTAACGAAAATAAATCTCTCTCTCCATTAAAAACTCTATTTTGTTTCATGAGCTACTAAAAACCTTTCTTCTTTTTCTCATATCAAAACTCATTAATCATTCAATGAGGAACCAAAAATTAAACTCAGAAAAAAACTTTAGAGGCAAAATTTGAGTGAAAATTTTGAGCCAAAAAAATTGGAGCCAAAATTTGAAAGCATACCATTATAAATTTTGGGTCCTATGTTTCATCTTGCAACAAAAGAGTAGTATGGCTTCCAATAACTATCAGTTTAATCTAAATGAAATTCCTTACATAAAAGGGGTTAATGAAATTCAATATCAAAACAAAGAACTTGATGAAGAGAGGCAAGCGACAATTCCATTGGTAGTTCGATCTTCGATCGATGGCACTCTTGTTCTTGATCTCAATACGGATGGAAATCATCATTATCCTTTGTTTGACCTGAACCTCGATTATTTGCAACTAGATGCTAACAATGATCCAGATATTGAAGGCATTGATTCCATCCTCAATGAAGGAAAAGACGCTGATTCTGTACTTGATGCGGGTGATGACCCTAATTCCTGTTGGTGTTTTAATTTAAAATTTATAAATATATTAATTCTATTTTATAAAATAAAATATTTATTTTAGATTTTTTTAAGATTTTGTTTTAATGAGTCAAATAGTTTGTTACATTTGTTGTGACAACTGTAACGTCATATTTTGTTGTTGCAAGATGCCTATATATATATATATATATATATATATATATATATATATATCTTTCCTCTTTACTAAAAAAGAAAAGAATACAGAACGTGTCTGGTTTCTTTATCCCAAAAAATTATCTCTTTCTTTTTCCTATAAACAAAACTTATTTTTATGAAAACAAGAATATTTGGTGTTCAGAAGGTTCGGGGATCCTTTCGCTGCACATGATCGGAACCAACGGGTTGTCGTATCTTGTAAGAGTACCAGCATTAAATTTATTTTGCTACTGTTATTTTGTTATTTAATTCAAGATGGTGCATCTTCTTCGTATTTATTTTTCTTTATTTTTGTATTATTTTTCCAACAATTCCTTCCTCAATGCGGGCGATGACACTGATTCCGTCTTCAATGCTGGTACTCTGTTTTAGTGTTCTTTTGCCTTCAAATTACGTATTTGCACAAATTGTATTGATATTTCTCATTTGTTGAAACACGCTTTTGTAATTGAGATTGATATGCTGAATATAATGTTCTTGTTAAAATACTCAATCTATTTTATTTTATGTGTTGGGTCAAAATTTGATTTGTTTGTTCAAAGCTTATTTGTTGGTGATAGTTAGAACTTAAAAGTTATCTTGTGTTAGTGATTGAGTCATGTGTTCGTGATCCAGATTAATAGCATGTATTCGTGAGTCAAATTAACAGCATAGATTCGTGGTTTTTTTTTCTCTGTTTTGATTACCAATATTTTGTTTTTTTTTTCTCTCTAGGAAATGTTAATGTATAACATGAAGATGCTACAGTAAGGAAAAAAAGTTCTTATCGAATGAGTAAAGATGGACAATATATACTGCATTACTTGAGAAAAGCGTCAATGGCAAATTGAAACGCACTATAACCAATGAGGTGACAACTCAACACCTTAGTCACAAGCAGCCAGACAAGTATTACTTGCACCCTTCAATTGGGACTTCATTCAAATCGAAAACACATTTGAGATCTTCAATCTTTACTTCTTCCACCCCTTCGTTCTGGATTTCATTGACTCTTGATTTCATTGCTTCTTCATTTTGAGACTCTCCAAATGCTCCATTTTCAACCTCACTCAAAGACTCTGTTCTATTTGTCATGAATTCTCTATTCTCTTTAGAGCTGACCTCAAAACAACTATCTTGAGTCAATCCATCATTATCAAACAAGTCTTCAAGCGAAAGATTCTCACTATCATACCTTTGTGAATCTTGATACACAACATGATTGTAATTGTACTCTGACTCATCGTTGTTGTTCTCTCGCGACTCCTCAACCACTATCGCATCATCAACTTCTTTGTCATCATCATCATCGATGTGTCCAAATCGGATGATGGTTGGTCGAACCCTCGATGAGATACCACCATCTTTTGCTATAGCAAGTGAGAAAGAAGAAAACCCAAACGACACAGGGAAGGGGAATAGGAAAGGTGAAAAATAAAAAGTGTATTTAGAGAGCAGATAGAGTAAGCAGTAAAGGAAGAGTGAAGCATCACGCAAAATGGTTTAATTAATGTGAAATGGAGAAGAAAGAGGAGAAAGAGAGAGAAAAACAAATGCCAGAGATAATCAATCAAGATATGAGAATGAGTAGAAAGTATGAGAAGTTGTCCCTAATAAATAGGGAAGATAGAAAAAGCCTTTTATTTTTGAAAGACTAAAAGAGTCTAAAACACTCTTACTAAAAAACAGAGAGAGTACTACACTATAATGATTAAAGAATAAAAATGAATAAAAAAAATACATTTATTAGAAAATATATCATTTACTAGTATTATCGAAACCTTAAATTTTCAATCAACTTTTTTATTTGTTAATTCTTACTAAAAAAACAGAGAAAGTACTACACTACAATGATTAAAGAATAAAAATGAATAAAAAAATACATTCATTAGAAAATATATCATTTACTAGTATTATCAAAACCTTAAATTTTCAATCAACTTTTTTATTTGTTAATTACTTATTATTTACCTACCTATTAAAAATATAAATATCTTCCTAAAATTGAGTCTCTTTTTGGAGTAATCCTAAAATTGAGATATTATTTATTACCCTTAAGATAAATATCTTGTTAAAAACGAGTATTAGTATTAATTAACCTTAACATAGTATGTGGATCCCACAAAGGGGACCATAGTCTATGATAGTCAAATTCAAATGAAAAGTGTCTCTCAAATTCACAAACCCAACGGTCATGTGTTTTCAAAAACCTCTCCCCCACCCCACCCTCCCTCTTTCTTTCTAATCATCTCAAACTTGGATTTCACCCACATTAAAATCTTCAACAACTCTTGTCAATCTGTCTCAAAAAAACCTTTTTTTTTCTGTCTTCTATGGCTGCTACTCCAAAACCCACCATCAAATCTTGCACTCCCAAGAAACTCCCCAACGCTCTAATCTCAGTTTCCAAGGTGAGGGTCATTGTCAGGGTCAGACCCTTCCTCGCACACGAAACCTCTGCAAGAAACGGCGACGTTTCGTGCATCTCCGTCCTCGATCAAGATTCCGAGTCTCCGCAGGACGAGATTGCCGTTTATCTCAAAGACCCACTAACCAGGTCTTAATAAAGTTTACACCTTTTGGTTTTTCTGTGGGTGAATTTTGGTTTTAGCCATGTCGGGTTCTTACTGTTTTTGTGATTTTGGTTTTGCGTGCCTTAGCCGGAACGAGTGCTACCAGTTGGACTCTTTCTTTGGGCATGAAGATAACAATGTGGGTCAGATATTCCACCGAGAAGTAAGCCCCTTGATTCCGGGAATGTTCAGCGGATGCAATGCCACAGTGTTTGCTTATGGGGCTACTGGCAGTGGGAAGACATACACCATGCAGGTGTGAGTGTGAGATCTTTCAGGAAACCATTATTTCGCTTTGTTTGCTGTCGTCAGGGTTTTAAATTGGGTTGAGGCTATTGCAAGTTAATGTCTTGTGATTTGCAATGCCAATATGTCATACCCGGGTTGTAGTAGACTCTCTTTTTTATACAATTTTCTTTCCTAGATATATGAATTAGTTTGGTTTTTTCTAGTATCATGAGGTTTTGCAATTGTATAGATTTAGGATTAGGATTACTATCATGAGGTTTTGCAATTGTATAGATTCTGGTTTTTTTGTTCTGAACATTAGACTAGCAACTAAGGATTATGGAAATGGTTTT
Source organism: Glycine soja (assembly GCF_004193775.1). Classification (NCBI taxonomy): domain Eukaryota; kingdom Viridiplantae; phylum Streptophyta; class Magnoliopsida; order Fabales; family Fabaceae; genus Glycine; species Glycine soja. Next base: position 15,621,873 of record NC_041008.1, on the reverse strand, counting down.
AAATTGTGGTTGCATCATGTGTGGTTGTAGAGATCTAAAAAACTAGAATGTTGCAGCTGCAATTGTTGTCATGGAATGCAATTTAAAACCATGATCATGGGTTTTATTTGAGGATTTTAGAAAGTGCATCCACTCTTAGATTCTTCAAAATTCAAATTGGTTGTACCTCCTACTTGTTGATGTGAACTTGTAGCCTGTTTAGTTTAGTGTTATGTAGGACAACACACACGTTTAGTTCCCAAATCCAAGGTATAAGCTAGTTCACACAGCTTCTGATTTTTACCTTTTTGATCCACATTTTGGGCTTTTTGACGCAGAACCAAACACACATTTAGAGTTAAGAGAGTGAGGATTAGGATTGTTCTTTAATTTTTATGCTTAACAATAGCAAAGGTCCTGGTTATATTTTTCTAAATACTATCCCAGAAAATATGGGGGCTGAGGTGGTGGATTTGAAGAAGTTTATTCATTCTTGGGACTTGGATTCCTTAAATTTGTGGTACCTAGTTGTAAATTTTTTGTTTTAACATTCTTTTATTTAATTTTTCTTTTTATGTTTTTTGAAGTTTCATACTTTGTTGTGTTGTGTTCTTGAGATGAACTGATGCTTGGTGTTGCAGGGAACCGAGGAACAACCAGGCTTGATGCCACTGGCAATGTCCGCGATCCTGTCTATTTGCCAGAGCACTGGCTGCACAGCACAGATTTCATACTACGAAGTCTACATGGACCGATGCTACGACCTCTTGGAGGTCAAAGCAAAGGAGATTTCAGTTTGGGATGACAAAGACGGGCAAATTCACCTCCGGGGACTATCTCAGGTTTCTATAAACACAATGTCTGAATTTCAAGATGTTTTCTCTTGTGGAGTTCAGAGACGCAAGGTTGCACATACAGGCCTCAATGATGTCTCTAGTAGGAGCCATGGAGTGCTTGTGATATCTGTGTCCACTCCTTCTGCTGATGGCACTGGAACTGTTGTATGTGGAAAGTTGAATCTCATAGACTTGGCAGGTTAGTTCCATACTCAATTGGGATTAGATGTCTTGCAAGCACTTGTGGTTATATGCTTATGTGTTTTAAGATTGAAACAGGTAATGAAGACAACAGAAGGACATGTAATGAAGGGATTCGTCTCCAAGAGAGTGCCAAGATAAACCAGTCCTTGTTTGCATTGTCAAATGTGATATATGCATTGAACAACAAAAAACCAAGGGTACCCTACCGAGAAAGCAAATTGACCCGTATATTGCAGGACTCTCTAGGCGGAACAAGTCGTGCACTGATGGTTGCTTGCCTGGTAAAGCTAGAGATATTATAGTTCTTCTCTTCTCAATTTCTGTTTGTCCACTAGATTTTTAGATACATAACAACAAATTGCTTGAGTAAGAGATTTATTAGTTGAATATTCCTTGTTCAACCACAGCAGTGACCAAAGAATTGCTTATTAGTTTACTTCACTATGTTAACTATGATTTGATTCAAAATTTATTGAAGCCTTTTTGTATTTTGATTTCAGAATCCAGGAGAATACCAGGAATCTGTTCATACTGTTAGTTTAGCTGCTCGATCAAGGCATGTTTCTAATTTTGTACCTTCTGCTCATAAACAAGAGACCCCAAAAGTTAAAGTTGACATGGAAGCAAAATTGAGAGCTTGGCTAGAATCAAAAGGCAAAACAAAGAGTTCACAAAGACTTGGACCATTAAATTCTCCACTTCCGAAAAAAACTCCCAGTTCCATTGTTACCCCTGCTAAGAGATCCATTACCTTTAACAGTTCAGTGAAGAAGGGGGGAAGAACTGCTATCAACCTAGATGCTCAACATACTAATGAAAGGTGACTAGTGGTCCTACTCTTGCATACATAATAACAGAAATTTTTTTTCTTGTTGACTTTACATTTCTAACAGCTATCTGTTTTACTGAGTAAGCAGGGCCTTTGCTGTAGCTTTTGGAAATTTACTAGATGTTGAAGGTTCTTTTGATTCATGCATGGAGGTAAGTGAGAATCAAAAGTGCAATACATTTAATAACAGGTACAATAACCCAAATACAACATCATTCATACTGAAAAAGACAAGCATTATCAAAAGAAGCAAGAAAAAGTGCAACAAGGAACTGTTTGTCTTCATAAATTTTTGAATTTTCACAGTGAAGAAACCTTTGCATCTTTATTGAATATAATAATATTCATAATTTTTAAAATTTTCACTCAAATTGATGAAACCTTTGCATCTTTCTTCAATATAATAATACTCAATGCTCTGCAGAATGCGCCATCTGGTGTCAAGGAAAATGATGACAAAGGGACTGAGCATGATGCCAATAAGCCTGCATGGAAATCATACAAAAATCTACCTGGTATGCCACTACTTTGTGAAATTCCTGAAATTAGTTGCATTATTTGACAATAAAATAGGGAAAAATTAGTTTGGTACTTTTGGTATAGTCTCCTGTGCTTTCTTAAAGCTTTGAATCACCATGTCTTTGTATGTAGTTGAGTCATTGAGCAAGGGAGTGAACTCAATTACTATTAAGAGTAAAGATGCAGCACAAAGTCCTTTAAGAAAAGCCCTCTCCCCCATCAACATCAATGGTAATCAGAAACCCCTTGAATCACAAACACCTTTTCTGGCAACCTGCTCCACTAATAAAGGGCCACAAAAGAATGACACTCCACTTGGCAAATTCAGCACACGAAGTTCTACACTGAAGGTAATGCAGGTTATCTGACTCCACCCCACTAACAAATGTACTTTTGAACCACCATGCTCACATTACCTATTTTTTAATGTGCAGAACTGTCTAGTTCAAGAATACATTGATTTCTTGAATAATGCAAGCAGGTAGAGCAAACACTCTCCTTGGTATTTCTATTCTGTGAACCTTCTATTAAGGTGTTTTAACATTGATTTCAATTCTTAAATGCAGAGAGGAACTACTTGAGTTAAAGGTACATGCAGGAGTGTCACAAAAATGCCCCATATGAAGAGCTATTTTTTTATCTTGAATAATGCGTTATTCTTTTATTTTTGTTCATTTTGTAACTTTTGGGATTCAATTCCTTCAGGGCATAGGAGAGAAAATGGCAGAATACATAATAGACCTTAGAGAAGAAAGTCCCCTAAAATCGGTTAGTATAAAGAACATTTACACTACAGATACTGAACTAAGTCAGCATAATGCTTTTAGTGATGCTTTGGTTTTGGCATTTTGTAGTTAAATGACTTGGAGAAGATTGGCCTCTCTTCCAAGCAGGTATATTATAAAGTCGTTATATTAGCTGAAATCTTAATTCTAATAAGTGTGAACAAAATTATAAATTTTACCACTTTTTGGCAGGCCCATAACCTGTTCACAAAAGCTGCAAAAACACTATTTGAAGATAAAGCTGAAGATTCAATACTCAGTTGAAGTCCATTCTCAGGCTTTTATTTTCAGGGCATCAAGTGTGATTTTTATTCTTTTCAATTTATTATCATTGTACCATTGCCGCAGCTAGCAACCTATTCAGTTTGCTTTGAGTTCTTGTATGTTGTAATCTAATCACAATACATTTTTTACTCATCATTGAAAAAGTGTGATCCTTGTAACATGGTGTCAATTATTTCTACTATTCTCTTGCCTGTGGTCAGCATTGTTTATGACTTTTATTCAATTGAAGTTATATGAAATGAGCTCCACGTCTAACTCTTTACCTTCCACAGAATTGAAATAAAAATTAACATACAAAAATTGTACATAAACTATTAAAGTAACTTCTATGAGAAGCGTCAATCTCTAATGCTTTTGGTTGACAGGTAAAAGTAGGTCACACATTAATTCTTCTCATGGTTCAGTTGAAAACAACTAATTTTTAAGTTGAGATGGAAAAAGAAAAGTAGACTTGCATAATATATAAACAACCAAAGTTTTTTGTTTTTTCCATTTTTTAAGGTTAAATAGACACTTTTATCCCTAAATGTATACTTTGCTAACAAATGCATCTTCAAAAGATGTAAATACAAAATTTAATCTCCGAAAGTGTAAAAAGTGCGACAAATAATGCATCCCCTAATAAAATAGTCTACGCGGTACAGAAGGATGAATTTGTCACTAAAATGATTGTTAACATGGTCAAGCTGACTAGATTGGACAAAAATGTAAATAAGATATCATTTTTGGACGTAAATGTCTGTAATTTTTTGTTGAATGAAAATGTCTATTTTTTTAATAGAGGAAAATATCAATAATTTTTTTTTTGAACTTACATATGAGTATGTTCCTTCAGACCAAAAATGTTAACAAGTTATTATTATTGGACGAAAATGTCAATAATTTTTTATTGGATCTAAATATTTTTAGGATAAATTTTTGTCTTTTTTTATCTTTACAAACATAACATTACAATAATCACTTAAAAATATATTAGCAAACATAATTTAAAACAAACATAATAATATTGATTATTAATCATAATTTGTCTGTCATAATAGGAATTATCCAAAATAAACATTGTACCAGTTTACCAAAATAATACATTGTAATGGTATATCAATCATTACAAATTTTTTTTAAATTACCTTAAAAGATAAATATATCTCATATTTCACTTCTTTGAATCTTGACTATTTTATTAATGGTGACGGATGAAAGTTAACGGTCGAATATATTTGTCACATGCACTTGTCAGCGAATTACACATTTAGGGATAACATGACTATTTACCCATTCATATTCCCAAAGAGTGGAAAGACTAATAGTCAAGAAAATATTATATGACAAATATGTTCATATATTGACAATTAGAGATGATCACATTGACAATCATTTGAGTGACAAATTCGTCTCTCTGCATCACGTATGCTATTTTATTAACGGTGACAGAAAAAAGTTAACAACCAAATATATTTGTGGCACTTTTTATAGTTTCAAGAATTAAATTTTATATTTTCATCTTTCAGTAATTTGTTAACAACTTACTCATTCAAAAATAAAAGTGACTATTTATCCTTTTCTTAATCTATTAGATAGTCTGTACAATAATTGATGAGTAATGCCATGGTGTTCTATCATGAGCCAAAATTTTCATAAAATTAAATACTTTTGTGTTTGAGTTCTTTTCGGTAGGGTTATTTTTATATACCCGTCTACCCATGACTAGGAGTTTCATTGATCTACTTCACACAGTCAAACCAGCATAGGTGAGATTTTAATTATTTGACAAGCAAGTTAACTAAAAGCTAGAAACCTAATTAAAAAAACTAATTTTATCTAAAATGATGTTAAACTAGTTTATTGAATTGGAAGTATATATGTAGTAAAATTAACAATAAATGTAAAATGAAAATGACATAAAATGCATTTCTATATATTTATTTGTTTTTAGGTTTTTGGTTAACTTCTATCTCCTCATTTAAACAATCATGCATCAAATATACAAAATCCCAAATGAATTTATTGTTGAATTGTATTACTAATTTTCTTTTCTTTTTTGTTTTTACCAAATATTACTAATTTTCTTAATTCAAAGGAAAGAGAATCGATTTTTATAAATGAATCTTGAGCTTCAAATACCATGCATAATACAAATGCTGTGGACAATTTAGGTTGAGAACGGATAATTTTGTATTTAACTGCATAACCTCTTTGTTTAATTTTATGCCCCCCAAACCCAACTGGGCGACTCCCAATCCTATCACATCCTTTACGAACGAAGTTGAATGGAAATTGCTTGCACAAAACACTAAAAAAAATAATGTAGAAATTATATTTATACACTCATTTTTTTTATCTTATTTTCTTTCTCATATTATCATATTACTGAATCAGTTCTTGTACAGTTAATCATATTACTTACTATATTTACTATTTTTTTCTTTTTCCGTCATATCATTTATTAAGCTTATCATTTTTTTCCTCTTTTTTCTTTCTATCTCCTAACACTCCTAAATGAAATGTACACTAAACATTTTTCTTCATTTGGTCTATCAATATGCGATATCGTTTATAATATTTGTGGAATTTGAACCCTAACCATCATCAATATAAATTAATTTTCGCGGGATCGAGAAAATTCCCAATGACTCAAATTTCTTCACAAATCACAATGCACATTACTAATGAAGTCAAAACTACTAACTCATTATTTGACTAACATCAGCTACTTCCATTTACAATTGAAGCAGTTAGCGTAAAGTTAATCAAAAAGTAAAATATTATTCAATTAATTAATGCCCTTTCCAGTTTGCGTAAATGATTATATAGTTATCCAAAGAAGCAGTAAAAATCTATTTCTAGGCATTAACACTGCATGTAAAACTCAAATCAATTTGTCAAAAACATCATTTTCATGAATTCATTGTTAGCATGACAAGTCATATCTATCTAAGGATAGGAACAAAAACTTCATTAGTGTATTTTGTCAATCATCATAATCTCGGATTTTCGTGCCGACCAAGTCAATAACGCATGATACTGATGCATTCTCCGGTGGAGGGGGACTCGAAGACTTCTCAGCTTATTTTTTTCAATAAAGCAAATTATTATTGAGAAAGAGAGACATTCCACATGCCTTTTTAAGTTTTTTTTAATAAAAAAAGAGAAAAAAATTCAGTGATTAAATAAAATTAAAAAAAAGGGTGATAGGAAGGGGGAAAATGACAATATAAAAGTAGTAAAACGGTTACTGTGAATTAAAAGAAAATATATAGTACAAGTTTTAAAAGTGGTTTAAAAATAAAATTGTCTAATGACATGTATATACTAAATTTGATTGATGAGTTAATACTTAATAGTACATGTATATATAGTTAATCATATTCTAAATTTTAAACGTTTATGTGATAACTACTTATTATTAGTAAACATTTTATAATTTATGATGAGTTTATATTAATGTAAGTTAAATTAGTTATTGCATAATCAACAACTTTATATAAATTTTGATTTCACTTATCAAACCATTATCTTATAATATTATATTACATTGTTTATATTCAATTTTTCAAAATTTAATAATAAGAAGAATATAATCAAAATATTCTTATTTTATGAATTGAATATTAAATAATTTTGTTAATATAATTTATAAATATAATATATAGAATATCATTCCTAAATAAATCTATTTGATAAAATATTTTAATTTACCAATAAATTTGAGAGAAAATTATTTGATAGTGAAAAAATAAATTGATGCCTCCTCTAATTTATTAAAAAATTAAATTTAAACATATTAAATTATTATGTTTTATAATATTAAAAAAGCTATAAAAAGTCTCCTTTTCAATATTCTCAGCCAAGAAATCTTACTCCTATAAAGTGGACAGCAAATTATTCTCCACATAACTGCTTGTCAACTCCTTTTTTAGATGATAAAAATGCCACCCTTGCTTCTTTTTTCAGTGGAAGGTTATTTCGTTCGCATTTTGATGATTTTTTAAAGAAAATTTGTGTGATTGACAATGATATACAAATGCTCGAATCATTTATAAAATGCTGTAAAAATATTTATTTCAATAACAGAAAATAATTCCTTTTGTTTAAATTTGAAGTACTTAACATTATCTATATATAAATAAAAAAATAACTATAAAAATTATTCTGAATTACTTTCTTTAAGCTTATTTGGAAAAAAGATTTTGCCAAACATGATTACGACCTTGAATCAGATAAGAATAGGAATTGTGAAAAAAGAAAAAGTTTCACACCATAAAAAATAAGTATACACGAGAGAGAGAGAGAAATAAATAGGTAGAGGAAAAAAAGATATAAATGCGTGCGATACGTATTAATTAAGTAGTGAAATGAAAAGGAAGGAGTTGAAAAGAAAGTAAAATAAGTATACAAAATAACGTAAGGAATTGCTGTAATAATGTAAGCCTCAATTGTATTCATATAAATGAAAACAAATTTTTTAATCAGTCACAAATCACGAGCGTGTTTACGTATCCATCACCATCCAAGTCAGAAACACACACATGGAACTGAAAATCACAATCTTGATGAGTCTTTAGCAAAAGTAGAAGGGGACCAACAATGACCTCAGCACGTGTTTTTGAGATAATGCATTGTTTATAATAAAAAATTGCATTTGTAACCTCTAAAGAAAAAATGAAGAAAAATTACCCTTTATATCCTCTAAACGAAACATTTTTAGAATATTTTCAAATTTCAACCAGAGTGGTTTATGAAATTTCTAAATTTATGCAGTTCATCATTAAAATAATCCTTCTTATCAGTTCTTTGTTGAAATTCATGATTCTCACAAGAGCTTAACCATTAAATGCTCTTACATCACTGCCCTTCAATACTCACAAGTCACATCCATTAAAATAAATGCTATTTATCATCTAAATGCCACTTTGCCACCATGCCGAAGTTTCGCACCCTCGACTTCAATTGTGAAAGACAAAGAGGAAAATCGCATATTATGGCAAAGAAAACAAACAGAAAAACTAGACACTTTATTCCAGCAATAGTACTAGTTTAATATTATAAGCAGAGATTCATAATTCAGATTAACTAGCCGAACTTTATACAGAAGCGACCAATTACCAAACATTTATATATATATATATATATAAAAAAAAGGCAACCATGACCTTAACACACCCATCACAAGTCCAAAACACTTGAACTTGCTCAAGGGCAAGAAATGACCACTTTATTCTAAGGGTGTTTGTTTAGACACAAAACACCAGAGTGCAACATAATACATACTACATAATTTTGAAGTTTTGAAACTACATATAGTTTTTATCATTATTTCTAAGGGCCATTTCTGCTTGAAGCTTTAGCTCTCCAACACCTCACTTGCAAGTGCAGGGGTTGCAGGTGCAGTTAGCTCCACATTTGCAGCCATCGTTCTCAGCGGGAACACCCATTTCAGCACTCTCGAATTGAGCCTTAACTGGTGCCACTCCCATGACCAAGGTCTCGGTGGTGGTTGACTCGGTGTAGCTCAAGTCTGGGTACATCTTGCAGCTGCATAACAAGTAGAATAAAGAAAACACGGATTAGTGAAATTTACATAACACAATTACACAAAAGCAAAAGAAGATTCTTATGATAAATTTTCACATGAACATCTCATGTGAAAATTGTGTCTCTCTCTTCTTAAAAGTGTACGAAATTTTATATGATTTATATCCAAACATGATCAAGTGAATTCATATTCAACACACGCCAGTGCTCTCAGAAGAAACATTTTCCCCCGAGAATAAAAACCTCGGGGTGCTTCTAAAGAAGCACAGGTTAACAAAAAGGGTACCCTAAAACCAAATAAGGAACGAAGCATGGCCATCTTTACACAAGTAAAACAGATCCTCAAAGTGAACCTCAAAGTGAACAGAATTGAACTCGTAGAAACCCATGCAAGAATAAAACAAAAAACATTATTTTTTTTTATAAAATTTACCAAAAAGGTACCCAAAAAGCCAAGCAAAACACCCCAAAAACCTATAAAATCGACATGTTCTGACTTCTGTAAAGCAGAACAAAGGTTCAGGTGATCAGAATGTCCTCATGCAAGAATAAACAAAGCATAATTTTTTCATGCAATTCAACCAAAAGGGTACCCAAAAAAGCCCATAAAAAACCCAAGAAGAAAATTTTCCCGGAAAAACTCAATTTTTCGAAGTGTGAAGCAACAGTGACACAACAAAAATCTTACCCTCCGCAGCCGTTGCCGCACTTGCAGGCGCTTCCGCAACCACAGTTACCACCGCAGCAAGACATTTTCAGGTGAGAGAAAAAACAAACACACAAACAACAAAAGAAGAAGATAACGACGAAGAAGAACGAGTCACAACAATCACATACACTAGAACGAGTTTCAAGGCGAAGCCACGACCCCAATTTATAAAGCGGTTGAGGGGAGAGAGTCCGAAACATCCACCGTACACGTGTCGAAATCTGACGACGCGTCTAATCCGTTTGCGGATCTTCTCCCACGTCGACGTCGTTTTCATCACTTGGGTGGATTGATGAGAGAGAGGGATTTTCTGGTATGTTCTAAAATGTACGTTTGTTTGCCGTTGGATGAGATATTAAATGATGATCAACGGGGGAGAGTTGATGTGATGGAAAGGTGTGAAAATATCTGTCTCGAATTTGTCACCATGTGCCACTCATGCAATCATTCTACTCTACCTCTTGCTTTTTTTTTTTTTTTTTTTAAATTTATATTTTTTTATAAAGCTTGCTCATTTCATTTTAATCCTTTCCTCTCTCTTACATAGCAAAAGTGCACAACATAAACTTGAGTTTTCAATTTTTTTCTTAATGAGACCACTATTTTTCACTATGGGTATTAATTAATTCATCTAGATTCTTAGATTCTTATTTGTGAATCTTATGATTAATTTCACAGCCTAATATTTCATTTAAATTCATTTATACTTTAAATTATAATATATATACAAATATTTTTTTTCACTTACAAATAAGGTAAATAAATATTGATTGTTAAATTTTACTATTTATGATTGCATAATTCAAACTTACTCATCACTCTCGTGTAAAAATATCAACTCATTAGAGATGCCTCCTATTATCATGTGAATATGGGGTGTGTTAGCAAGTATAAATGTTAAAAAAAAGTTATAATAATTTACGCATCTTATTTAATTAAATCAACTTTAACATGCACACATAATTATACTTAATTGTCCTTATATAATTGTATCATACATATTTACTCATCCCAATTTTATATAAAACGGGCAATCTCATTTATTTGTGAGTTTTAATATTAAATATAAATACTATTACTAGAATTATTTTAAAATTTAAATGTTTTTGGATTTTTTGAAACATGTTACTTTTTTGGAATGAGTTCTTTTTTTAATGTTTACCTTAGAAAAAAAATGTGTGTTTTAATTTTATGCCAAGATATTTTGGTGCTAAAAATAATATTTACAATTAATAATAAATACAAACAAATGGACTACTTTGAAGAAAGGTCATATTTTTGCCCTCCAAAAAATCATATCTTTAAAGGTTAAAAATATATTTAAGATTTAAGTTTGAGGTTAAAAACCATCATAATTTGTATTTGTATTTATTTTTATTCTATAATTTATGATGGTTTTTCTGTAATTTGTGATGATTTTTAATTGATTTTTAGAAATTCTCACAAATTTAAATTTACACGAATCTTGTTATGTTCTAAAAATATAACATATTTTAATTTTATTTTACGTGGAAGAAAAATCAACGATAATTTTACAGAAATCGAACATTTCTACTTTTATAACAACGAAATATATGTATTAGAAAGATAAAAAAAAAAAAAAAGTATAACTAAGTCCGTTCAATGATAAGTTATTTGAGCTAAATTTTATACTCATACATGATACACCACAAGCAACTTGTACCCATCACACACGTTCCATTTCACATTTTCCTATGCTTCTGTTTTTCAATTGCTTTTCATCATTGGCTAAAGTAGAAAGTGAAAAATAAAAAACAAAAAAAATATGCCACTAAAAAACCATATGCCTATTCATTTTTTTAACATCTTGCTTTTTTTTAAGAGACATCTATGGCTATAGAAATAAAAAAGATGACAAAAGTTAGTAATGGTTATTGCAATGATTATTACTTAAGATTCTATGAAAAACTATGGAAATCCAAATGGGTGGATGTAATGGAAGCAGGACATTGGGCAGATGTGACCCGATTTGAGGTAAAATAAATAGATTGGTTTGAATTTTTATAGGTAAAATCAATTAAAAAAATGTTAGATTTAATTTTTAAGTATCAAATACATTACTAATTAACTCATTCAATTTTTATGTTGTAAGAATTAATTCATTCAATTGATAATACGTGTCAAGTTTTTTCACATACATCACTTAATGATTTTTTTTTATGAATTACAGAATTTAACAATCTAACCATTGAATTGAAGTGAATTTTTATAAAGTTGATTGAGTTTATAAAATTTCATGCAAATTAGAGACTAATTGATACTTTATTATACTATTTTTTTATGGATAATATATATTTTTATCAGCAAAAAATATATATTAAATGTGGATACAAAGGTACCCCAATCCATTTACACTATAGTTTGGCCTATCTAGTATCTGCATCACCCTTGGCATATTGTTGTGCACCATTAGATTTATAACATGTTATTTAAAATATAAACCAATGTCTATTTCTAGATAATATATCAACTTGTTAGCTACAAAACCATGTTCCACTCTCGTGATTAAAACTCAAAAGAATATACACGTGGATATATAATTAAGGAACCTTTTTCTGATATTTCCGTCCATCTTAGGCTTGTTGATCGTCTCTTATATCTAACAATTATAAGATTTGATCTCTATTATATTCTGCAATATCTTAGTCAATTCTTATTAATTAGCTTCACCTCTAATGGTTCATTATCATGATTCTATCAAAGTTCTCAGACATGTCAGAGGTACTTTAGCTGAGGGTTGTTTTTTATGTATAAAAGCTAATTAGAAAGAATGAATTCACGCATTAGTAATTAGAAATCAATTACAAGCTTTTCTACATGAAAAAATAACATTATTATGAATTTGCGTTTTCAGTAGACATCAATCATGCACGTTGTAGAAGATCTTGGACTTCTCAAACGACTACTCTGTATTGCACTAGTTTATTAGAATTTTAGATTGAAAAAAAAACAATAGATTAAAATAGAGATGGTGTCCAAAACAGAAAATATAATTTATATATAATTAGATTAAATAATTTATATCAAAATTGCAAATTATGAAATCTTTTAAGAAAAGGAATAGACTAAAAACAACACTTTTAGATGAAATTATTTTAGTTTAATATATTGAGTTGGATTAAAGGCCATCAAGGTAAAAACCTGTTTTGTATACAATTTCAAAAGCCGCTTGAGAAAAAAAAACATTTTCATTTAGAAATTTGCGTGGGCTTTATTTTTTCTTCTCCTGGAAGTCAAAGATTAGCATATTGTACCGGAGTTTTTACTTTCTGCACTACTTTTTTCAACATCACTGTCCTTATATTCAACTCCGTAAGATTAGATGGAATTACCGAATTACCAGAGAGAGGTTTGAGTAGTTTACATCTTAAGTTCAAATTTTATTGTCCTTATTGTACAAAAAAATGCCATCCTTTATTTTTTTAAATTATTATCTAAAATTTCCATTGCTTAGTTGAATCATTTTTAGAAATTTAATTTTAGAATTTATTAAATTTCTTTTAGAAATTAAAATTTGAAATTAATTTATAAAATATTATTGAAAATTTTAATCCTAGAATCTATTTAACTTTTTGTTCATAAAATTAATTCCACAAGTAATTTGTAAACTTTTTTTTTAAAAAAAAGAAATATTAAAAGATACTTTATAAATCACATTGGAATTAAAATTTTGAAAAAAATAAATACATTTTAAATTAAAAATTCTAAAAGATATAACATCACACTCATTTTATTGGAATAATGGTAATTTTGAAATAATAATTACAAAAAATAATGGGTCATACCGTAGGAAAAAAGGTGGTGTAGCAAAAACCATCTTGCATTGGTATACCGGTGGGCCCTTAGTTTAGTGTGACCGTCCTATGTGGGCACCGAATCCATTTGGACTGTGGACCAAATAATCTTTTTGATTAGTTCTTACACGATGTTTCATATTTATTTTGGTCCTACATCATAACCTTTATCTATTATCAATAATTTCTCATCTCTATCAACAAAACAAATACATGTTATTCCTATTATGAATAATTAAATTTTGATTATTCATATTTATCTCAGTAGTATATTTTATGAATTTCTTTATTATTATTTACTTTTTTGTAACTTTCTGGTTATTCGTTGTATTTATAAATAAACTACTACCCTTGAAAATAATACATGCAATTCTATTCTCTCTAATATTCTGTCTTCTTTTTTTTTTTCTCTATTTTTGTTTGTTCTGAGTTATTTTATTTAACAATTTCACATTCTGTTTCTAACAGCAACAGATAAAGCGTTTGCTGTAGAGAAAAGAAAACCGAATGCAACAACTATTTGAAAAAGATACTATCCTCACTATAATTTGCTAAATTTGTTCATATGCAGTTAAGGGGAAAAAAAAGTAAAGCAAAAGTTAACTTGTGCTTTTCTGACAGAGTAAAAGTTGTATGATCAATCAATCTCGGAAGTTTTAGTTTCACAACCTCCACTTTCTTTCCACTAATGTTTAGCACTGATATTTTGTATTTATTTTTTAAATCTCACGAGAAGTAGTATTATATTTATATCTTTAACTGTATGGTTGGATTAATTTATTTTAAAATATCAAATATTCTATCTAACTATATGATGGTGTTGCATTAATTACATATGACATCTCAATTATATCTAATGATTGAGCTTTCAACTCAAATACCCTTTTAATTCTCCCGACATTCTACAGTGACAAATCCCAATTTTCTTCTATTGTGCCATTATGTACTAAAACTTCTGCATTCATTTTTAGCATGTAATAATATATCACAAAACTACAATAATAACAAAATATACTCTTTTTTATATTATAAAGGCAAAATTTTAACTTTAATTTCCTTATTTTTTTCCAAAATCTCGCTTCTCTTATTTTATAAATTTATAATTTTGATTCAATTTTTAATTTTATATAGGTTTATTTTTATATTTTTTTACAGTTAAGTAATTAAATTATGTTTTAATGATACTAAAAGTAAATATGTTAAGTCTACAATTTAATTTGATTAAAATAAAAGAAATAAAGCATATCAAGTATATGATTTGATGAGTCAGATTACTTGCTTTATTAATTAAAAATTCTCAATATTGTCTTGTCATAAGTTTTTAAGAATTTGAAAAAAACTTTTACCTATGTGTGATTTTGAATTCCCCTGACATCATTTCTCCTACTTGATAGACAATCCTCCTCTAGAAGATCTCTTAACCCCTAGAAACTAATTAAGTAATCCTGTTTAGGTAAAATTGTTTGCGATTTGGACATGTATAATAATCCTGAGGTAGATCTCTAGGATAACATGACATCCATAACATTTTTACCATTGGGAGTGCTTTCCATTCTATCATTTTTTCAGCATGAAAAAGTTTTATTATTTTTTAAAGACTAATTTTTTATTTTTCTAAAGAATTTATTTGTAATAGAAATCTTTAGAAAGACATCATGATTCATGACATGATCCAACTTTTTGATTATTAAACTGCCAACTGAGTGCTTAGTCTAGTTACTTTAATGCTATTACTCTTTAAATTTTGAATTATTCATTGTTTAAACTAATATATGTATTAAAAATATTATTAGTTGCATTAATTATAGGTTTAGTTAAAGATAGTCAGACAAGGTTTTTGGTAGAATCTGATATCATGGTGACCCCCTAAAAAAATATCCTTTATAATACATAATTTGAAACAATGAATTAATTTTATGAAATAGAAACAACTAAAAGTATTACCAGTAAAAACATCGATTTAATATTTTAAAAATAAGAAATATTCTCAGATAAATTAAAAGTCTTAAAACAACAAATAAATAATATGAAAAGCGTGGGAATTATTGTTTGGAGAAGGGTTGAGTCATGGAAACGCCCCAAATAAAGCTTCAGTGCAGTGTTGTAATTGTGACATACAACAAAAAACGATGAACATCATGAGTGGTTGTTCAGAATCTTCAACCAAACCAAACACCATCATCAACAATTCACCCAAATCCAAGCCTCCTTTCAAGCCAGCAAAGGATGATACCAAGCCCGTTCTTCAAGATCCTGTAAAAACTCTTTCTCTCTCTAGTTTCTTTTTTGTGCTTCTTTCTTTGTAAATTATTAACCTTTTTTCTTCTTCTTAATTCTTATTATTCTCTGTCAGATACTGAGATCCGACCCAATTGAGACAGAGGAAGCTGTGCTGCGATTGCCACCATTCAAAATCCCCACTTCAACTTCAACACCTGAAATGGCATGAATGTATTTAATTTCACTCTTTTTTTTCTCTTCTTTTTTACGTTTTTTCGTCTTCAACAATGGGTTTATGAGGTTTGGTTTGAATGTTTTTTTTATGAGCAAAATAATATATTTTAGTAGTTTTAATTAAAATAAAGGTAATATAGAAATAAAAAATAATTATTTATTTTGCTCGCTTCCTTATCCGAGAACTTTGTAATATTTTATTATAGCATATTGGAACAATGGAATGGAGGATTTATTCTATTATGATCTGTTATACTTTATTCCATTTCATTCACATCTTTCTGTCTTATCTCTTTCTGTTGATTCAAACATAGGCCCTGTTTAAATAAAATTTGTCTATCACTGTTTATAAGAGAACTAAATAAAAGGTAAAATAAATTAACTTATGCAATTCAGCTTTTGTAGAAGTTAGATGAGATGGGTTTCTATAAAAGTTAAGTTAATTTTAGCTCATGCCAAAAACTAATTCATTTTATCTTCTTATTTTCTTTTCCTGTAAATACTTAAGGGCCATGGTCTTAGTTTTCAGCAGTTGAGAGGTTCAGTGTTGATTATCACGGCATGGAATACTTTGTTAGTCATATTCAATTCATCTCTTAATCAAAGATTATCACTGCTCTTATGGACAGCCTTTTAAATTTTCTCGTATTTCTCAGAATTTAGGTCTGGCTTGAAACTTGAAAGAGTGGTTTCACTGCCAAACAGTAGTGATGCAAGAATAATGAGTTAGGATTTATGATCATTTTGGTGCTTGCTTCATTGGTTTTGTCTGTCAGATTGGAAATTTAGAATGCACATTGTCAGTGTACACTACACACTGCACAATCATGTTGTTTATTTGCTATTACTTGAGTTGATACCACAACAATCAATATTAGTTCACATAATAGTTTTTGAAGCTTAATTTCTTTTTCAGCTTGAATATGCTATTGTACTGGTGTTTTACTTATTGTTTGGGAGGGAGGAATATGGGATGTCTGTTTCAAAGTGAAAGATTTGGTGGTTGCTGATTTTATCGATGTTTTGACGACTATATTGAAATGATTATAGGTTCAACTAATCATTAATTATTTGATCTCTATAGGTGACACTCGTTTAGGAGTCAATCTTTATATATGAAAAAAACTTGAGTCCCTATACACCCTTATTAGAATATAATGGTCCTTATCGTTACTATGTTTCAAGAAAAACTAGAGTTTTAGTTTGATACATTCTTATAGGGACTAAAACTTCATTTTTTTCATTAAGGGATTGATTCTTAAATGAGTGTCACTTATAGTGACCAAATAATTAATTAAACTATGATTATATTTGAAGGATGCATGTGATGATGTCACTAGCATGAAGCTTCAAGGTCTTTGTATGACTGCCACCTTGTGTGGGTGGAATTTGGCTTCTCCAATTTGCAAATTTTGACAATCACTTCAAATCTGTAAAGTCCCAGATAGCTTGCAAAATCTAAGTAATTAATTTATGGAAGTAAAGGGAATGACTGGTGTCAATTCTGCCCCCACCCCCTTTTTCCTAAGATTTGTTTTGGTTGTTCTGTGTATCACTTATATTGGGTTTTCCGTTCTTACAGCTTCGGAAATGAAAGATTCCTGTTTGCAAAGAATTTCTAATTCTAATACTATTGGTAACTAATTATCAGAAGCAAAATTAGTTCGAATGAAGCTTTAAATAAGTTTTATTAGAATTACGTTCTACAAAGGGGCAATGGAGGTGGAAAGATTACTTAAAGAAATTTATTTGCAGAGTCATTGCTTTGACTAATATTGAGTGAAATAGCTGCCTCTTGCAAAGCCTATTATTTTTATAATTTAATTTCATCTACTTTTAGGATTCATCTAACTGAATGCGTTATGTGATTCATGTAGACTACGTCACCTAAGGAAATATGATTATTGTTGTGATCATCCATCTAATCTTTGAGCTTATGCTTTTCCCAAGATTTAAAAGAAACTTGTAATGAGTTTTTAAGAAAAGTTGTTTAGGTAGATTAAATATGCAGTATCCATTGAGATTTTAAGAGTTGCATGTACAGTCAAACAGATGAATGTCCCAAGTTTAGTTAGTTAAACTATGAGTAACTACATTGACATGTGAATCACCAATGCATCATTAATTCGAGTCATATATATGTGAGAAAATAAATGACTTATTATAGCATGTGTACAGTAGGATATACAATGTTTTTCACTTTTAGCTTGGATGATATTAATGCTTTTTTTTGTTCACGATACAATTTCTCCACCTGATGTGACAGTCTACCTTGACTATATAAGTTTACCCCAAAGAGTTATTAGCATTGCATAATGAAATAATTGATATTAGAACTGAAATATAATAATGATAACTGAGAAAGTTCAAGTTATTTCAGCAGGATCCTCCGAAGCAAATTAAGCCGCATATTATACTTTGGAATTTGTGTAGTAGTATTAAGATTGTATAAAAACTAACCATTATTAAGGTGGTATCAGTAAAATTGGGGTTTAAACTATTTAAGACATTGAATTCAAATTTTATAAATGAAAAAAAAAATCTAAATTTTATGAAAGGTTATTGCACGAAATCATATGAAGTAAGATAGCTGAAATTCAAGTAGTTACGTAATATTCACTTCAATCACTCGTGTATGGCTATTAGGACCCTTACTTGTCCAACTCTATACTTAGTTTTTGTTTAAATTTTCTTCTTAACAAATAGTATTAGTGATGAAAACAAAATGTAGTTAACAAAAGTGATGAAGATTAATTATTAACAAAAGTGATAATTTTTTTTAGTGTACAAACTCCGTTTAGCCCTGAAGAAGTTCACCCCATCCATTAAGTTTTCCTAGATCTGCACTTGCAAGATCAGGTATTGTTTGGTCAGCCTTGGATCTCAAGCACGTGTACTGTTTCATTTAAGTCAAAATGCCATGATGAAATTATTTATTATTAAGTTATACATATCTGACACAATTAAATTCTGCTTTGTCTTTGGTGTCTCCATGAAGTTGAGGAATCTCATAGTTCAACTGCATGGTCAGATTCTCCACATTTTTTTTAATAATTTGTTGTTCAACATTCAGCAATATCATATCAGTGAGTCTGGACTAAGATTTTGTATCCGTTATCATCCAATCACCATCTATACATGCGAATAATCATGGCAATGAAGCAAGCAAATCACTAACAAGAAGTGACAATTTGTTTAATATAAGGAGAATAAAATATATCATTAATATTAGATCGACAATAATAGAAAATCTCTCCATTCATGCTTCCAAATGAAAGGAGATTAAAAAAAACTCTTCCGGTCAAATAAAATCACTATGGATGAACAAAATTTTTCTTTTAGAATATTCAAAACGGGTTGTATATTTAGAATTCAAATTATTAGTTGAATTAAAATAACTTTATATCATATAATTAAACTTATAGGATTAACAAGTAATATAAGATCTCGTTATATTCACCGTGAGAGAAAGATTTAGTAAGAGAATCTGAACTTGATTCTCATTGTGTTTAAAAATTCTCTTAAGTCAGTAATAATCATGCATTAGTTTTCTATCTAATGAAATAGAAGATATCATGATCTTTGATTCAGGACAAAATAAAACTTTATATCAAATAATATACCAAAAAATTTATGTTAGGTGATTAAATGATTGCAAGTTGTTGTTATAAAGTATAAATCTTTTCACACCTATTTTCAATTCTTACATATCAAAACAATTATAAACTGTTTGATACCTACTTACAGTTTCTGCAAATAAAAAATCAAATTATCTAGGCATTCCATTCATGCTTCTTAAATAAAGTTATAAAGAAATAAAACATAGAAGGTAGCAATAAGAATCTTCATAAATGCCTCCAACGCCGCTTCTATGCTAACTCTGGAAAGTCAAAAGCATCCAAATTAATGGCCATTGCTATTTCAATTTAAAAAGTACACCACCTTCTCCCTTATAAACTCTTCCTTATTCAAACTCACCACTACTAAAATAAAGAAACTCTTCCTCATTCAAACTCACCACTCCAAAAAAAAAAAAAAAGAAACCTGTCTCTCCTAGCCTTTTACTCAAACTCATAGTCAACTAACTCATCAGAAGAAAGGAAAATTCAATTAAACCATAAAAGAAAAACGGCCATGAACTAACTAGAAGAAAACAACATTTCCATTTTAAAAATTTAAAGTGCCACAAAGTCAACACCCCCTCCCTCTTCCCTCTCTTGCAAAAAACCCTGTTCCTTGCATTCAACCCTGTTTTGCTCTGCTCTGTTCTGTTTTGTTCTGTTTCCGTCTCCTCTGTTCTCTCTGCAATGCACGTTGCTTCACTTTCGGCATTGCCACACCCACATAAAAAGCTCAAAACTTGAACCCTTTATTCTCTTTCACTCACCAATGGGTAACCGAATCGGTAATCTCTGCCTCTGTTCGTCCGGCGACGCCTCCGGGAGGTTCGAGAACAGAGCTTCCTTCCTCTCCAAGCAACTCCAGAATTCCCTCGGAAACTCCATCTGCTATGTGAGATCTGAGACGTGCCGGTTCTCCGACGATGACGTCACCCTCTTGACTTTCCGGTCGGTCTCCGGCGCCACTGTGAGTGCAAACACATCGGCCACGCCTTCAACTTCGCTCGACGATTCGCTTCAACACAGCGTCGTTTTGGATTCCTCTGCTTCGTTTGAGAGCTCTGGCTCCTTCACTTCCACCTTAGTGCCTTTTCAAAATCAACACATGCCCCGTGGATTCTCTGTGGAAGGCTCCACGGAAAGAGGGTTGTATTCGGGTCTTCGTGATAGTGTGATGAACGGTGAAGGGTCCATTGAGAAAGGTTCTTCTGAGGTAGCAATAAAGAAGGGGAAGAGAAGTAAAAGAGATTTGAAAAAGGTTTTGAGTAGAGCGTTTTTAAGTATTAGGAGAATATCAATAAAGAAAAATGATAACGCTAATGCGAGAGTAAGTTGCAGTACTAGTTTGAGTGCTGAGATGAGTTTGCATGGTTCTGAGGGTGATAATGATAATAAATATTTGGATGGTGATGAGTGTGATGTGCTAATGGGGTGTGAGAATCTTCATTGGGCACAAGGGAAAGCTGGTGAGGATCGTGTGCATATTGTGATTTGTGAGGATCATGGATGGGTTTTTGTGGGGATTTATGATGGTTTTAATGGCCCTGATGCCACTGATTTTCTTCTCAACAATTTGTTTTATGCTGTGAATGATGAGCTCAAGGAGATCTTGTGTGGTCACAACAAGTTTGAATCCATGGTTATGGATTCAGACACTTTGGAGTTAGATGAGAATGTGTTTTTATCATGTAATGGAAATGGAGGGGCTGATGGTGGTTGTTCTTCAAGTGAAAATAAAGAAAACTATCCAATAGAAAATGAAGAGTTAAATTTGGAATGTGCATCAGAAGGAGAAGAGGGAATGAATGGGATAAATAGTGAAAAAGTGGGTTTGAGTCATTCAGATGTGTTAGAAGCTCTTTCCGAGGCATTGAGGAAGACTGAAGATGCATTTATGAAGACCGTTGATGAGATGATTGGTCACAACCCTGTGTTGGCTATGATGGGTTCATGTGTTTTGGTGATGTTGATGAAGGGTCAAGAAGTTTACTTGATGAATGTAGGAGATAGTCGTGCAGCGTTGGCCACTCACACTGGGGAATCTCTTCAGCTCACCATGGACCATGGCACTCACGTGAAAGAGGTAGCTTGTGCAATGCAACTTGTTTTTCTGAGCAGTGAATGAATGAATGAAAGTTAATTGGTGTTTTAAGTTCATATGACATAGTTTGTGAGACCTTTTGTGAATCTCAGGAGGTTTACAGAATCAGGAGGGAGCATCCTGATGACCCTTTAGCAGTAACCAAAGGCCGGGTGAAGGGTCACTTGAGTGTCACAAGGGCTTTTGGGGCTGGGTTCCTTAAGCAGGTAATTACTTACATTTCTGCATAAAAAAAGCATTTTCATGGGAGATTTCATTGTGAATAATAATATCCGGGAGAATTTAGCAGTTAACCGAACTTAACGACGTCATATAATTTATGTAACTGACTTTAATTGTAATCACGACCTTTGATTCTTTGGTAGGACTCTAAGGTATCTCTTTAAGTTTCAATCTTTTGGATCAACTATAAGATTATAATCACACTTAAAAAGCTTTTTGCTCCTTTCCCAAAATGTGTTGTAGGCTTTGTTGCTGCTATTACTGCATAAAAGCATGCAATGCTAGTTTCATTCCCCTATTTTTTACTGTTACATGGAATTATAGATATTGATTATATTCTTCACAAGTAATAATAATAAGACAAGTCAACTTTGTTAAGACTCAATCCTACCACATCTAGCATGTTAACAATCTTAAAATTTTGTAGCACCCCAGTTGCTACTTTAATGGACCACTATATTTCACCCATGGCATGATTTTGTTGGTCCATTTTGCAGCCTAAGCAAAACAATGCAGTGTTAGAGACTTTCAGGGTCAGCTACATAGGGGAATCTCCATACATCACATGTTTTCCTTCACTCCACCACCACAAGCTCAGCACAAATGACAAGTTCCTCATACTGTCTTCAGATGGACTTTACCAATACTTCACCAATGAAGAAGCTGCTGCCAAAGTAGAGTCATTCATTACCATGTTTCCGGATAGAGATCCTGCACAACTTCTCATTGAAGAAGCACTAGGTCGAGCAGCAAAAAAGGCTGGTACAAAGCACTTTTTTTCCCTCAACTGTTAGGTTTGTTTAAACTTAAAAAACACAATTTTAAAATAAATGCTTTCTAAAAAATTGTTTTTTTAATAAACAAATAAGATTTGTTTCTCAAAATAAACAAATATTTTTTAAACCATAAACAGTTTAGACAAACATATTAAGAAAACAAAAAGTTGTTTATTTTATTAAAATAAGTATTTTTTTCAAGAAATAAATTTAAACATGAAATGAAAGAAATTCACAAGTGGTCAGAACAATCTTAGTGAGCAACTCAGAAAAAAAAAATTAAAAAATCTTAGTGAGCTTGATTTTCATTGTTGCAGGTATGGAGTTCCATGAGTTGCTTGATATTCCACACGGGGAACGCCGCAATTACCATGATGACATTTCTATTGTCATAATCTCCTTAGAGGGAAAAATATGGCGTTCATTGGTGTAAATATGCATTTGCTTATAGTAACTAAGCACTGAAACTTTGGGGCATTCCTTCTAGTTCTTTTTTTTGTTACCTCTTTCTAACATTTTTTTTTTCAATACCAAAGATTCAAAATTAGGGGCAATCAAGAGCTACCAGTTCAAATTCCCTTCCAGAAAGGACCAGTTCTGTTTTGATAACTCTCAATCATATTTCTTTCAGTGGTATATCTAATATTGCAAGGGAAATATTCCCTTTCTCTTGGAATATAAAAACATTGTCATAACCTGATCATAAAGTCAACGTCCATTTTTTTCCTCCAATGATACCAAAATGGCATGCAGTTGACAAAAGATCCTTATTTTCTGCGCTAAATTCATCAAGAATTTAAATAATCGGTTTCAAACAATGAGAAGCTGTAAGAAGGATCCACAAACTAGTATGATTTTAGAGTACCAACAATTTCAAATTGCTTAGTCAACCTATTAAGGAGCAGGAAGTAGTAGGTTTGGATATAATAGGGTTGATAGTCTAAGAACTTGTCCTATTTAATTCAAACTCTGTACTGTTGAAATTAATGATTGTTTATATATAATCTACGGCAAATTGATTTTGAAAGCAAAGTTTTAATTTGCTCGAAGAAAAAGTATACTTCGTGACATTTTTTCCCTAATTGTTTAATTGCCAATTGGTTTCAGCAAAACATGTATACAAATCATGCGTGACAATGACAATTCTAGAAGCAATCTACAATATACTATGAACTTCAACTACACTACGTAGAATGATAGGCACAAGGGTCGTAAAAGACAATGCAGTGGGTCTATGGTAATTAGAAAACGCGTGGTTGATTTTAAAATCACATGCACATACACAGATCAATCTGTACTAGGATGTTTAACAGTGATTTAGGTCTATCTAAGATCTTTTGATAAAGGATCACTTGAGTTAGAACATTGAAGCCATTCTAGAATTATTGTCTAAAAAATTGAACTAGCTGATTTGATTGGAAATTTTTTGAATGAATTAGGTATACGATTTCTTTAAGAGAGTTTCTACCGTGTCCTGTTAATTTTGGGGTATTCACACTGTTGTTTTTTCAACCCAAAAGAACTACTAATTTCAAAATCAATGGACTAGTCAAATTTGTCCAAAATAGATTATGAAAATTCGAGAAATCAGTTGTTTTAACTTTAAAATGTTTATTTAACATTTTTTTATATTAAATAAGGGCCTAATGTCAAGTTATAAAAGTCAATCTCTATGTGTCTAAAAAGAAAAAAGCCTATGACTATGGTTCACATATAAATTGTTATTATTTAATCTCTTATATTATTGATTTTTTTCCATCTTGGAGAGCATATAATATAATTATTTTATATTAATATAAGATTTTGCCTTATTTCTTTTATGTTTGTATTAGTTTATTATTTAATATACATATAATATTAAAATATATATTAAATTAGAATCTGTTCAACTGTAATTAAATGTGATCAAATCAATAAATCGTGAACTAATATCTTCATTTGTTCATTAACTAGTTTGATTTTAAAAACAATTGGTAGAAAGAAGCATATTTAATCTTAGAAAAAGATTTTCTGAAGTTAAATTATCTTTAAATTGAACATCGCGGTAATATTTAACCTTGAGTTTTAATTACTAGTAATGGGTTAAAATTACCATGTACCTTAAATTGAATGAAATATTAATACATTACTATTTATTCACTTTATAGAAAAATTTACTTTATATAAATTTATTTATTTTTAATAATGTACAATAAAATGTGCACTTTGGTTTGACAAATTTATTGAGACCTTATTTTTTCAAAAATGCCAAATCAACTATCAATTTTTATTGGTCCAGTGTACAAATTATAAAAGAGAGGATCTCTCCTATTTTACACTCCTATTAAAAATATGTGTGGTGGTAGTACATGACAATGACATAATATAGGACTACTGGACTACTTGTCTTGTTTTGAACAAAACAAATTAATGAAACACATAAAAAAAGAAAAGCAAATTGAAATAGTTTGAACCTTTTCAGAGGTAGTTTGAAGCGTTTCCACGCCTTAGATATCTCAACTGCAACAACTTGACTTTTACAATTTTGTTTTAAAAGTATGGTGAAATTTCCAAAGAAACAAGCAAAGAGCCCAGCTGGAGATGTTGAGGATTGAGAACAGCACAACGCCAATTCTGAATTGAAAAATGTTAGTATAGAAATTGAAAAGACTACATAATTAAATGAAATTTAAATAATGGAGCAAGAAATTATGCACATTAGAGCCAGGGGAAATTGAAATTGAGGGATCAATGTAAATGATTACTGAAAGGGATCATGTAATCTCTAAAATTTAAATTTTAAGGACGCGAATTTATAAAAAATATATATTATTACATTATACCTAACAGGTAAAAAATGTTCTATGAAAATTTCAAAATTGGCTCAAATGTGCATTTCAAAGAATGCAGAAAATTTAAAAGATATTTGTGGTGAAAAAATCAATTTGTTCTTTTGGTTAAAATTACGATTTTGTTTAGTCAATCCTCTATTTTCACACACACACACACATATATATAAAAGAAACAAATGTCAGTAACACTTTTTTTTAACATGTGATTAATTGAAATTTTTAAAAAATTACCTGATTTAATCTTGAGACTTACAAAAATTAATAATTTTTAATAAATTTTAACTAGCGCTCGTATGCCTCCCTTCCCTGAGAGGTACTAAAAAGATAGGACTAAGACCGAAAAAATAAAATTTATCAAAAATCAAAAACAATTTTAGGAACCAAAACCAAACATTATTATTGTATAAGGACTAAGAAATTCATTAAAACTACCAAAATTGTCTAAATGATATAATCCACCGGCCATACAATATCAAAATGTCAAAAAAATAATCCAGGTAAAATCATGTGCTGGTGTGGAACAAGGACTCAATTTTGATCATATGACACTATTAATTTTTCAGGTTAAAATCTCATCATAACAATGTCGCATCATATGATAGGGAAAAAAATTACATCAGTATCAAATTTAAACTCTTGAACAAAAAGTTGTAAACTCCTACAAAACCCGGAAAAAAAGAGAGCCCAAGAGATTATTTATTAGTAACAATGTCGCCTTGATTTAAATACTGGAGTACTATAACAATATACAAGCATTATATAGAACATTTAATTTTAAATATAACGTAAAGTAAAACAAATAAAATTTGAGGGTGGATACATTCCTACTTATTGAGGACATTGCATAGGTTATTATAAACCCTTGGGTATGTCTTCAATTCCTACCGATAAAAAAAAAGCACTTTACAAATAAGCTTACTTCTAAAAAGCTTTTTCCATGAGGATCATCAAATTAATGTAAAGAAAGACCTGGACTTGACAAAATATTTGCAAGTCACAGCTACAACAGAGCAACTGTATTACATATTCAGGCAAAAGCACTCGATGATAGGCTAAACCATAGGGCAGCATGAGAAAAGAAATAAAGAATACTAACATTTTTCTTCTGGTGTCACTTTTCTATTACCTATATTTACATCATTCCTAATGCTAGTGTAACACTACCAACTGCCAGTCCAGAAACCATTTGAATCACTTGTAATTGCCATCATTCTCCAACAGGTTTACAAGCAAGCCAAGAATAGCATCAACAAGAAAGTCTAGCTCACAGCCTCACAGTGGCCTATCATAGCTGCAACTTACTAGGAAACCAACTAAGAGGCGACTCATTTTTACATACATTTTTGGAAATGGAAAATACAAACAGTTCTAGAGTTGAACCATCCAATGATTTGAATATCTTTCACTAGTACAACTTCAAACAGAACACAGACTCACTCAACAAGCAGTAATGGAATGAAACTTGTCAAACATTTGGAACCTGTAAAATCAAGTTATTAAACAACTCAGGCTCAATTTCCCAAACCCATATCATTCTTTAAGCATGTCACAAAAGAAATCATGTAATGCAACATACCAAAACATTCATCAATTCCCTTTGTTTAGTCATCCATTTCCAGTCTTGGGCAGACTACAAAAGAAATAACCTGCAATTCAATGCAAACAGATGAATTAGAGATTGAAAATACGAATGCCACAATTCGGAAATAGACAGAAGTAATTGAAATAACGACAGATTACTCACTCATGTCACCATGTTATCATAGTCAACCTTCCATAAGTTACAATTAAACTTTGTAACAAACTTGGTGTCAATGTGCAGCTATAATGGTCTGCCATTATAATCAGACAAATTGTGCACAAAATTCCAGTAAGAAAATGGTCCCTGATCAATTGATTAACACTTTCAAGTTTACTAACTGGAGAGTATACAACATATAAGAATGACTTTACATTGGATAAACAGTGCCCAGCATTCAATCCCCTTTTGTCATCACCTTCGGACCTTCCAAAGATCAGACACGACAGCATATCCCAAAGAATTTCCATCATCACACCGCATTCTCTGTTAATATCCTATCAAGCTCAGAAGCATTGCCATCTAAATTACCCACAACAAGTTTTAAGAAAAGATCCCACCATTCACCGTCAACTCCAGTCGTCATGGCCAACAAAACTACCTTGTCAATTTCCTCTTTCTTTCCTCCTGAAAGAGAAATCCCATCAACCAATATTGAGAATGTCGACTTGTTAGGCAAGCATCCACTCTCCACCATCTCCTCCAGCACCCTGATAGCCTCCTTCACATCCCCAACCTTACAAAACCCTTTCATCAACACATTATAAGTAAAAGCATTCGGAACACGGCCCTTCTCCACCATCTCATCCCACAGCCTCCCCGCCTCGCAAAGCTGTCCTCTCTCGCACATCCCCGCAATCAGCGTGTTATACGTCATCAAACTCGCAACCTCCCCTTTCTCCAGCTCATCCAACACGCCCCTCGCCTCCACCACCTTCCCCTCCTTGCAAAGCCAATGCACGATCGTACTCACCACCGCGCCACCGACCCTCCACCCCTTCCTCACCACCCCCCTCCACACCTCGCAAGCCCTCTCCACACTCCCCTCCTCACACAACAAATCAACCACCTTACAACACAACACTGAACTCGGCACAAGCCCCTTCTCAACCATATCCTCGAGCAAATTCACCGCCTCCCCTGGCTTCCTCCCTTTACAATAAGCCTCAATCATAACACCATAAGTAACCTCACTAGGTTGAACCCTATTCTCTTCCATCAAATCCATCATCCTAATTGCATCCACCAACTTCCCCAATCTACAAAACCCACTCATCAAAACAGTGTAAGAGGTTACATCAGGCATCCACCCTTTATCCAAAATCTCACCAAAAACCCTCATAGCACTCTCCATATCACCCTTAAACACAAACCCACCCAACACAGTGCTGTAACTAACCACATTGGGAACCAAACCCATCAAACTCATTTCATCCAAAACCCTAACAGCGACATCAACCTCGTTCCTCTTACACAGCGCCTTGAGCAGAATGTTGCAGCTAACAACGTTCGGCACAAGCCTGAATTTCTCGGTGGAACTTTTAAACACGGAATGCGCCAAACGGTGTCGTTTGTTCTGGACGAGCGCGTTGAGGAGAGCGTTGAGGGACCTGACGCCGAGGGGTTGGAATTTGAGGAAGATGCGGAGGGCGGAGAGGGGTTTTCCGGCGAGGCCGTAGGCGCGGATAAGGGTGGTGAGAGGGGGCTCCGGCGGGGGGTTGGGGAGGTGCGTGAGGAGGGATTCGAGGTGGTAGAAGCGACGGGCGCGTGAGAGTTTGAGGAAGAGCGCGTGGAGGGGCTGGGGCGCGTGGGAGAGGGAGGGGTGGGCGTGGTGAAAGATTTGGAGGGAGAGGTCGGGGTCGTGCTGGCGAGAGATGAGGGAGGCCAGGTTGTGGGGGGTGAGGCGGCGGGGCCAGGGGTAGATTGGGGGCTGAATTCTGAAGGACGAAGAGGGGAGGGCGGCGGCGGCGGGGACGCTGTTGGCGGTGATGGCGGCAGCGGCCGCGGTGGAGAATGGGTGGAGTTTGCGCCGGGGAGGGCGTGAGAGTATGGAGTGGAGCATTTGGCAAATACCAACTGGCAACAACAAAACGAAGTGTGAACTGAACTCTGAAGTCAATCTCAGTTATGCTCTTTTTTTTGGAAAACAGCCATGGTTGATGCCGTCACAAATTTAGTCTTTAAAAAATCAAATTAGTCTTGTTTGTGAGAATAATTTATCATTAAGGTGTATAGTTGAATGATTAATTTGATAATAAGTTTATTTTTTAAAGATTAATGTGTTACGACTAATTTGTCGAACGTTTTGTGCATCCTGAAATTAAATTTGTATTCTTTCATTTTTAAGGAACTATTCTGTCAAACTAAATATTTATTGAAAGAAAAGCTACTGGCACAACATGCCCTTTTCATTACGGTTGCATTTATTGGGAGATTTTGTAGTTGCTAATAGAGCATCAATATTGTAATTCACAAAAATCGAGCGTGCTGCATCAGGGATCAATAATTTTTTTTACAAACTTAAGAAGAAACTAACAAATCAATTATACAGTTAGTTATATAACAATTGAATCACTTGATCAAGGGGACACTTCGTGCTGCATGGATCTTAGCCTCTTACTATCTATAGACTGTAGAACCCATGTCATACAAGTGAATAAGATGATCTCCCCAGCATATTCTCTAATTCTAACTCAATCAATTGAAGCAAAATTCATGCAACGGACATAAATGAGAGGATATTCCTTCATGAACTTCGACCAAGGAAGATCCGAGATAAAAGTTGCAATAAAAAATGGGGCTCATAGCTTTATTTTTATATTCAGGTGAAATTCATATTGTGGCAAGTGGGGCTGCAAGGAAAAGAAGAGCAGTAAATGCGCTTTACTGCTTCTCGGTCAAAGTACCAATCACCAACGGATTCAGCAATGGTCTGCTTCAGAGGCAAGGCAACAACAGTGGATCAACCACAATGGATTATATGTGGTAATGTTAATTTGTTATCAAGAAGTAATGCATTGTATGGCCCAAGCATATTGCTAAATTAGCTAGAGTTGCTACATCGACACCAAATCTAGTATTGAATGAGTAAGGATCTTCGTATTCTAATGGACAGATGTGGATAAAGAAGCTATTCCACGAGTACCCAATTAAGTTTGGTACTTTAAATATCAGTACATTGACAAACCAATGGAGGTGATGGACACCATGATTCAGAGAAAAATTAGCATCATGTGTCCAAGAATTAAGTTCCTGCAACTCAAGGATGACAAATATGACAGAGAACTATAGAAGGATAGACAAATGTTCAAATAGTAGGCTCTAAGGCTAAGGAAGGTAGCTACCTAGGTAAAGCCTCCCCTATATGAAAAAGAAATGATCAAAAGCATTTCATCAAAATTCTCAGACATCATTATCGTGGGAAAAAGGTACAAACAGGCATGAGTGTGAAAATGACCTACAGTTCTGGCAGGAGTGTTAACCGTAAATATCCATTGAAGTTGATGAAGAAGAAAGGGAGATTAACTATGTAGCTTATTAACAAAGAATGGTCCCTCAATGAAAACCCCACTACAGGCCCAATTATCCTCGATAAATATTCCCTACTTACCGTGTCTCGTACATCACAACTGTCGCATGAACTCCTTACCCTCAACCCTACAACCCAAACACACCATATCAAACACCTCCACCTGTCCAACTGAATCCACCTACTGCACTACAACCCCAACCATGGTTCCAACCCAAACCAAGCAAGACCCCACCCCAACCCCCAATAACCAAGATAAGAAGCCACCCACTCGATCAAATCTTGATGACTTAAAAGGGAATACACCTACACCCACAACACACACACACACACAAATGAGAATGTTAAGATGTATGTGTGACCACACAAGAAAGAACATGATACAAAATTAGTGTATACGAGGAGATATTGGTGTGACACCTATCGAGAAGACGATAAAAAAACAGTGGAAGTGATTTGGACATATGTAAAGAAGGCAACTGGAAGCAGTTATGAGAAAAGTAGATAATATGGTGTATTATTGTATTTTAAACTAGGTAGTTAAAAGTGTTGTGTTAGCAGAATGCAATAGCCTTTTTTTGACCATGTGTGACGCGATAACTGGGTGTGACACAGTTTTGCAAACATGATGGGTGTAGAAACTATTAGTTGCGAGTTCACACTAGTTGCTCATATGCAGGCACAATTGCAAAATCGAAGAAAATGGAATTAATCCCTTTTCACATTGTTCCAGAGTTCTGTTTGTTTTTTAATCTTTTAAACCTTTTCAATTGTGCCCCTCCCCTCTCAATTTAACCATTCTTCTCCTATTTCTTCTCAACATTATTTTCAGCTCTTTACTTTTTCTCTATGATCTCTTATTTCTTTTTACCATGGCACCATCTCAACCACCAAGTGAACAACCAATTCTTGGAAGCATTGCTTCATCAACCGGTTCAGCCTATATAGGTGACAACCTTGATATCGTTTGGGAATGGAATTCCCTAAAGGACATAAACAATAAAAAGGCTGTCATTTGTGATTTTTGTTTGAAGACTACAATGGGTGGAATAACTAGAGCCAAGAGACACCAAATGGGGATGAAGGGAGATGTTGGTGTTTGCCAAAAAAATCTCACTTGAAATCGAGCTCAAAATCAAGGAAGCTTATGAGAAGAAGAAGGTTGTAAATAATGCGGCATTTGGGGTGGAAAAAGATGATGATGAGGTAGAAGCATTGGAAGAAACTAACAATATAAGGGCTGGAAAAAGACCTGCAGCAGCAGGTTCTACCGTTGCATTTGCTGTCAAGGGAGATACAGGGAATGATCATATGGATTTGCATACACTTAAAAGTCCAGAAGCATCAAATAAACTCACAGGTGCAATGGCTAAAAGAAAAACAGCATACAAGATACTTGTATTAAAGAAGCAATCTTGTATTCTTCTATAGGAATTTCCTATAGGAATGGTTCTAGCCCTTTCTTCTTTAACACAAGCATACCGTATGTTTGTTTCCTTTTAGCCATTGTGAGTTTGTTTGATGCTTCTGAACTTTTAAGCATATGCAAATCCATCTGGTCTTTCACATTATTTCTCTTGGCAGCAGGAGCAAGGTTAGAATCTGTTGAAGCAAATCTTTTTCCAACCCTTACGTAGTAAATTTCTTCCAATGCTTCTACCTCATCATCATCACCTTTTTCCAGCCCAACTGCTACATCATTTACAACCTTATTTTTCTCAGAAGCTTCCTTGATTTTGAGTTTGATTTCAAGTGGGACTTTTTGGCATGCACCAAATCCCCCTTCACCCCTATTTAGTGTCTCATAGCTCTAGTTATTCAATTGAAAAACTTTAAAAAATTAAAAAATTAAAAAACACAGAAACCCAAAATGGTGTTAAAAGGGACGAATTCCATTTTCTTCCTTGATGTTGCAATTGCACCTGTGTATGTGCACAATTGTTGTGATCTGGCTGCAAATAAGAGACGAATTTGATTTTCTTCTCTAATGCTGCAAATGTGTCTACGTATGCGCGCAACTACTACAAACTCGTCACAAATAGTGGTCACACCCACCACTTCACAAACTCATGCCACACCCAATTATCAAGTCACACATGGTCAAAAAACGCTACCGCATTTTGCTATTCTATGCTAACACAACGCTTTTAACTACCTAGGTCATAATCATAATATTAATGGCTTTATAGTGTTTATAAATGGAAACATAATTACCCGAGTGTGTTTGGATGGAGAAATTTAAAATTTTGAGAAATTTTAAATTCTAAGAAGTTCAAATACTTCAATTGAAATTCTTTTATTTTCAAAATTTTGTGTTTGGATAAAAAAAATTAAAATTATGAGGATGAAAAAAATGAATGAAAAAAAAAAGAGAAAATATGATTGGTGTACTAACTATACGTGTGTTCCTCTATGCTCATACCCGATCGATATTTTAGGAGCTCAGACGGTGTTTCTTGAAGAAGATTGTAAGAAGAGAATTTCAATTTCTCACGTTTTAGAAGGAAATTGAAATTCCAGATTTTTAGTTGTTTAAAATTCTGTTTTAAAATTCCAAAATTTTAAATTCTTCATAAAAAGCATCCAAACAATGAATTCTAAATAACAGAAATTTAAATTCTCTAATAAATTACTTTCCTCGGTTAAAATTCTCTATCCAAACGCACTCTAAAGTGCTTCTTATTTCTATTCACAATTCTTTCTAATGCAATAATATTATGATTTACCAACTTTATGTGAAGTGCCAAAACTATGGTTACCTTATCGTTTATTTTAGGACAGTTGGGTGAATTCTATGTCTTGAGTATTTAACTATTTATATAACTTATACTATCTACACAACTTATGTTAGGTGCCAAAACTATGGTTACCTTATCATTTGTTTTAGGAGAGTTGGGTGAATGCCAGGTCACATCCATCTCAGGCAATGGACAAAGCAGGAATCTATAAACATTCCAATCTCCTTTCATTGTTGGAATTCATTCACAGCCTTCAGCAAAGAGCCACCGTAACCAAACAATGATAATTTCCCAAGTTATCCCATGCCTCAGCGTGGCTACTACATTTAGGTTCCAGGTTAGATCATCATTAATCAATATCTGCAGTATTCCAAATCTAATCCAATTGAAGGCTTACAGAAGTTAACAAACCAAGAGTACAACAACATATCCAGAAACTATTTGGTAGCTATAGTGTTTACTTACTTTCAAGTTTATCAATCATGTTAGCATTACAATTGCGAATGTTCAGTCTGTACCTTTGCCAGTGACCATCAGGATCGGATCCTTGAGGCACCAAAATATTGCGTATCTAAATACATTTTAATTTGCATCAAATATCTGTCACAGAAAAATTAGACAAAAAATGTTTTATGACAATGAAACATGCATACTAAGGGAGCTTACCTGCCAGAAATCATAAGCTGGATGAACAAGGAACAGTGGAGTCTTTATGTTTTTAACAATTTCTGATGGAAAGAGACACTGCATTACAAATACACAGTTGGTTGTTCTTTAGTGGAAATATACGAACCAACTAACCAAATTTTACAGTTACAAATTATATCAAAGGGTGAGGCAGCGAGATTTGAGAAACTAAAAAACCTGCCTTATATGGTTCCATTTTAGCAATGCAATCTTTGTGCAAACTTTTTGCAAGACCCTAACAACAAGATATGCGAATATTATATAATTAACTGAAAAAATCACATTGTACTTTTTTTTACTTACAGTAATAAACTTAACAGAGAAGTATAATTGTAGTTCATTAAAGAAATATTGTTATAAATATATAAGCAAGCACAACATTACCTGAAGCTGGACAACATCATGATAGAAAGATCTTATTGTACTGTTTCCACTAACATCCTTCTTGAAATTTATAGAATAAAGATTATACTAATTATTTTACTTAGTAACACATAACATGAGAGATGGTGAACAAGCCATGTACAGGTACAAATCAGAAGTGAATGCACCAAATGCATGGTTTTTCAAATCCAGTAGCAGATAATGAAACTCAAGTCAATTACTAGTCACAACTTTTTTTGTCAAGCAACATCATCCTATGATGACCCATTGTGTAATAAAATAAAAGGACTTTTGGTAACTTTCAGTTTACATTTTACAGTTTAAAGGACGGCCTGAACTGGTACAGGGAGAAGTTGCTTGTCACGCCTGAGAAAACGCATGTGTGTGAGCTTTTTAATGTGTCGTCAACTGGTTTGTGTAAATTGGCAGACGGTGATCCTAACCACGGGGTTGGCTACTGGAAAGGTTTCCGGAGGAGTGACGGGGGCCAGCAGTGGCCAGAAAACTTATCAAAATTTTGCCACCGGGGACAGTGGGTCCTCACGGTTTTCGAAATGCCTCTGTCAGACTCTGGATTACATGTTAAAAAAGGGAATGGACCGAAATCATGTGCATGGAGCTGATTTATATAGGCTAATTATATTAATTACACAAAATGAGAGGATATTCAGTTTCCTCTAAATTAGATAATATATCCCTATAAAATTTCTATATAATAAATGCAGGATATTTTCTTATTTTCAATAGATATGTTGAGAGAAACCTACTCATCTAGGAAGAATCCTGCATCGGCAAGACACTCGACAGTTGCTTCCTTTGGAAGTACTTGTCGGAAATTATCAGTGTATAAGAGTTGCCAATCCTCCAGCAGAGCATCCTGAAAGCAAAGCCTACAAAAGTAGCCTTATCAATCATCAAATGCTAACAAGTTTTACATCAAGGCTAATGCATCATAATACATAAACAGTGCATTATTTCAATAGCATATAATCTAGTGTCTGGAGTGACATATATCTGGCCATTTAGAATTCAACTAATGTCAAAAGAAGACAAAAGAACTAAAAATGCAGAAATTCCTTTCACACCTGAAACTGCACTTGTTCAAATCCATAAGCTCAGATTTAATCTTTCACACTACCATCTATGCTTATTGCTCAAGTTCATTTACAATAAAGGACACTACTTTCTTGTGTTAACCAAATCAAGAAATAATCAAAGTAAAGAGAAGTTCTTTGATTATAAACTAATAGAAAGATTATGATAGCAGACCCTCAATTAAAAGGATGTAACTAGAAAAAATACAAAGGAGTGTGATAATCAACCTCTGATTAAGGAAGTTTATAGGAAAAGGAATAGGCTAGGCCAAATAGAATTCATGCCTTAAAAGCAATTTTCCTTGTGAGCTGTGACAAAATGTTACAGTTGGTTAGCCAACTAAGTAATGACTACAGAGGTTAGTTAACAAACTAGGGTGAAGATTGTTATAAAAGGCAGGGAAACTCCAAGAGGGGCATCAGAATTGTTTGGGAAAATTGTGGATGGAGAGTCCAGACCTCTCAAAAGTCTAGGTAGTATCTGATCCAGTTCTATTAGAGTGCAGGGAATTAAGGTAGTTAGTTAATGTTGTTGTGTTGGCAATAAGATGTAAAAATGATTATTTGTGCTGTCAATTACTGTTAGTTAGTTGAAAAGACTTCAAAAATAAGAGACACACGGAGGACAAAAAAAATAATCTTTTTGGATGATTATCAAGAAAGGCGAGGAGAGGAAGGACTTCCTGGATGTAGAGTTCTTTTTGTACATTGTCACTCTTCTATCTCTGTCCTGTGAGATCTCTGATTGAGGTCTTGAGAACAGAATTCAAATGATAAAATCTTTATATTTTTCTAGTTTTCTTCATCTATTTCTGATCCAGTTCAATCAGAATAATTTCATAATGTCTTTCATTGTTTCACATGCATCAGCTGAGGATAATAAGTGCGCAACAAACGTAATATCCGCCAAACTGATCCATACCTTTAATGTTTACAGTGCAAGTGATAAAATTGAGCAGAGGACTGACAGCCAGATATTATTGTATCCATGTTGATAAGCATTATTATTATTATTTGTTTGTAACAATCTCAGAAAATTTTAAAAGATATCTTAGATTGTCATTGTGGTAAAAGTATAACCTGCTTTGCTTTAGACAGGCCAGTTGATAAGAGTTCATCCATAATAGTTTTCCATATGACCTAGCCTCTGAAGAACAACCCACTTCCTCTCTGCTATATAAAATAATTTTAAAAAAATACATCAACATAAACCCAAATGAGTAAAAGTTATGAACAACCACCAGTGCCAAACATAAAATCAATCCTAACCTCACTCTCTGGATGACCGGCAAAAGATGCGCCGCCACAGTAGTGTATCTTCACCTTGTTCCAGTTAAAGAAATTTGAATAAGTTTGACACATCATATGAAGTAACATCACTTATTCAATATAACTGACTGTCTATCTATATTTACCTACATACATTCACACATCCTACACCAGCACAAACCACACAACTGCCAGATATGCAAATCCAATGGTGTTGGGTATGTAATTATGCAGGTTTGGGGGAAAATGTCACCAAAACAATCAATCATCAATATTACAACAGTAGTAATCTATTCTACAATTTCTCTAATGATATAATCCACAGAACCCATAATACCAAAACAAGAATAATGACAAGTTACTAGGTCAATGTAAAACATTGTCACCGTATCATTCAATCATGACAACATAGCAGCACATGATTGGATGATAGTAGAAAAATGTCTTACAAAATGGTGCATTTAATTTAAACTCTTAAAACAAAAAACCACAAATTCCTACAACAATGGGGTAAACAAAGAGAGAAAGATAGCAAGATATTGCTGACTAGCATCAACTATCAAGGTAGGGTGTGATAGAGGCAGTTAAGTGTTATGTTTACAGTGGATAAGCCAAGGGGTTTAAATTGCAAGTTGCAACAGTGGCAGGGACCTCAAAAACCTTGATATAGCTCAAAAACTCACACAGATGCAACCGCAATAATGGGATTTAAAAGTTAAAACCATGATATATAAGCATGTTACAGTCATTTACAGAGAACTTACCAGTGTTCTGAGCAGGGTCAGAGCTCAATATTCCTGAAAAAGGAATAAGCTTCTCCATATGATTGGAAGACCCCAAATGAGTGAATTTTCACTGATGACATGAAAGTATCGAATTGCACCACCTTCCTCCCTGCACACACAATCGAAACCAGGTCAATAATATTTTCGAGAGGAACACAACCTATAAAATTCATTGGAATTGGAATCTATAAAATTACGAGCTAAACTTATTAAATAAGAAGTGAGAATTGCAAAATCTTATGATTTTCAATAGATTTCAATCCTCGATAATAAAGAATGTGTTTAAAAGAGTATGTCAGAAAGAGTTTGTTTTTTTAATATTTATAGGAATGAAAGACAGGTATAAGGAATTTACAAAAACTCACCCCCATCCAACCAACTGAACTATACCCTATTAGTAGAAAGAGAAATTATTACGCGTGTCTATAGTTCCAGCTAATTTCTATGTGTCTTTCAAATTTACAAGAGATAGTTAATAAAACTCAATTATGAGTTACAGAGTTACATAGAGATTATCTGGGACTATGGAAATGGAAGTTTGGGACTACGTAATAATTTCAAGTATTGGAGAGTGTGTTACTAGCATTTCTCCATTTTAGAAACCAAACTCATTTTTAACAACAAGGGAGCCAGAAACCCCAATGTGGATCAGCCAATTGCGGGATCCGGATCCGAACCGGCTTCGGAAATGGTAACCAGGGGCGCTCCCGTCCAAGCATACTGCACATACGGGAAAATGAGGATTCAGTCAAAAAGAAAAAAGGATGGAGGCGCGTGGGTGTGTTTGGAATGGAACATACGCGCAAGCGTTTGGTTGGCGTTGCGGAGGAGGGTTAACGGAATGAGGTTGGAGTAACGGGAACGTGAATCCAAGTGGGAGAAGAGAAGGAGAGAGAAGAGGACGAGGAAGATGAATGCGGCGATTGCGTAGTACTTGGAGGACCAAATTCTGAGGGCGCGAAGATGCAAATTGGGAACGGTTAGAGCGGAAGAAGAAGAAGAAGACGAAGACGATGAAGGCATTGCGTTGTTGTCGGAGGAGAATGAATGGAGAGAGGGACACTGCAGGAGTGAATTCAAGTAGTCCGAGTCAACACAATGAAGATGTTTATTTGTTTGTTGTTCAACGTGCTCTAAATCTAATGCTAGATTATTTGTTATTATAGTTGATTTAACTATGTTTAGTCTATAAATTTTTTCAAATTTTATATTTTAGCCCTAAAGTCCTTGTCGTCCATTTGTGCACTTAGTGGATAATGTGATGGTAATTTTATTATATTTTTTACTGGTTAGTTTTTTCTGCAGTAGAAAATCGTCAAAAATTGCCATGTTAAATTTTGTAAAGCACATAAAACAATTTCCGACGGTTTAAACCGTGGGAATTTGCTTTCACCTTTTTCAGATTTCATGCATTTTTAATTTATTTTTTAAAATATGTTTTCTTGTCTGGTTTATCAATGGTTGGTAAAGACTTATTCAATATAAACCAAATGAAAATCTTAATGTAGTGCAAAACCATCATCTTCCAAATCCATGAAAATAGTGCAATTCAACTCTATTGTCTAAGCTCCAATTATATTTAGGATTTGTCAAATAACAATTGCTTTGAGCTTCTATCATGGTATCCTCAATTTCCTCGTGCAATATTTTATGATATCTAGCAATCCAATATTGAATAAAAACGGTAACAAGAAAAACAGTAACAAGCAATACAATTCCAACAACCTTCCATTATAATGTCTCAAATACGATGATGGTGTTAAGACAAAATTCTTCCAAAAACTAATATTTTAATGATGATAAACTACTAGAAACAAATAAAGTGATTGAACTTAGTTATTAATGATTATTTTGAGTGTACTTTATTACGATATGACATATTCATGAAGATAACATATGTGTGAAGTATATACTTGCAGAGGAAAATTTTCATTATATAGATTCTGCAATCAAAAGCAATATTGCTAGAAGGAGAATTATTCAGAAGTTGAAAAGGTAGTCTTGTTTTACCGGTCAAAGTGTATGTCAGAGTTGTGTATGATTATAAAAATGATGATGCTAATAACTTGAGTCAAAGGATATGTATTAAAAGCTACACATGGTGATAGGAAAAGAACCATGAGCCAATAAGATACTATTGTGGACATTAATAAAAGGCCCAAATGGAAAATCACTCCACCAAAGCATCTAGAAGATTATGTCTGAGGAAGACCTAACCAATTATGTCAGGAGGAATGTTGTGTTGGCACTGTAGTATTGGTTGGCTCAGATTTTAAGAATATTATTGTCTACCATTCAAATTTTGTTATTTGTCATTTTCTACATTTTGTTATTGTCAGCATCTATGTTATGTGTGTGTGCGTGTGTGCGTGTGCTCTATAACTGATTCTACTCGTTCCAAGTCCAATATGAACCGCATCGAAGAGGTTATAACGAAACTCACCTCCAATCAATTCACCATCATCGCCACTCAAAACACCATGACCACAAAAATTGATGAACTTCTTCAAAAAATGGCCTATCTCGAAACTAGTCAACATTTTCCTACCTTTTCTTCTACAAACCCACATTTCTCTTATGTATATCTAGCTCTATACTATGAGATTGATTTTGGGAGCACCTGGAACCGATTGCTAAGCATGTTCAGTACCGTGGAAACTCTTCATTCATCATCACCAACTTCAAGTCATGCTATACTTGGAAATGATATTGGCACCGATATAAATGCTCTGAGAAACCAAAGTGAAATGAAGAAGATTCAAGTTGCACAAGTGAAAATCTAAGGCGTGAAGAAGTAGCTCTATTTTCTTTCGATGACTCTGATTCTGATCTATGTTGCGCGCCTCATACAGTTTTGGAAATGAAGATTTTTTTTCCTATTGCTATCCCTAGTGCCTTACAACCAATTTTAGAATGAGCATCATTATCTAAGAAATTAACTCATCTTTGCCCTTCCACCAAAAAGCTCAAAGCCCATTATATCAAGATGGAACCATTTCGGCAAAACCACATTGACATTCAATTGTTATGCAATGATGAAACTCCCTACTCTTATGTTTGTGCCTTGTGGTTCCTCAAACAATTGGATGACTACTTCATCTTATTTGATGGTTGTGTAGTTGATGCATGCTAATTATTTGATGATACAAGCTGGGTAACAAATGCGACATCTATGCACACCTTTAACAAGAGGTTTTGTTCTGGTGCTATAAGGAGAAAAATTTTGGCACATGCCCAACCAAATCCACATGAAATGCATCAACATCATCCTGCATTTTCATGATTCTGCATATCCAAAAAGGAAGTTGGATAAGAGGTACTTAATGTTAGTTGACCATCATTGTTCATTGTATGTTGTTAATGCTACACTTGCAATTATTGAGATGCAATTTTTTAATCTCATTGTTGCCATTGATCATCAGAAGGGCAACAGAAGTTTGCCTTACGTTGAA
Organism: Glycine soja; assembly: GCF_004193775.1. NCBI lineage: Eukaryota > Viridiplantae > Streptophyta > Magnoliopsida > Fabales > Fabaceae > Glycine > Glycine soja. The sequence continues at coordinate 15,580,859 of NC_041008.1, read as the reverse complement.
AGTGTTCATCATCCTTATGAAGAATTCATCTCTATTGCTAGGAAGGCTTCATATGCTTTTAATGAAGACAACTGGTTTTCTTGTTTTGGATTTAGAGATGGACCATGGGATATGAAGACATTTGATGATATTATCCCTTCTTGGCCATTTGACAATTTAAAGTTTTTGAAATTTGTTGAAATAATGAATATTGTAGTGTTTGTTCAAGGTAATTTGATGACCGATTTCTAGGACTTGCAATGCTTATCGATCATGCTAAATTTGAAAATGGCGTACCTACAAATCTTGTCTCTCCTAAATTCTTATTGCACAACTCAATAGAGATGGCCTTTGAGGTCAACTTACCCATTATTATTCAAGTTGAAGATATTTTTCCACAAATAGAGTAACCAAGTGCAGTTCTTGGGAGGACATTTTTCACAACAACAATTGCTATTGTTTTCAGAGTTGCAATTCTGTTTTGTGCCACATGGACGTGTGCTATTTGGGAAAGGTTGTTTGATAATGTACGATGTTAGTTCAACCAATATTACATATAGTGTTGTTGATACATTTGTAGTACTTCTCTTGGGAGCTATTGCTGGAATTCTTGGAAGCTTATATAATTCCCTTGAGGATACAATTGTTCAGACTTATAGAATCATGAATGACAAGGGTGTCATTACTAAGAATGAGGCTTTCATGACTGAAGTGGTGTTTCATAACCACATACTTATTGTAACAAACATAGTGGTAGCCATAAAAAAGTCTTCCCTAACACAAAGCAACACCTCTGTTTGATAAGCTTGCATTTGAGAAGACACAACAAGCACTAGGTGAACATGTCCCTATCCTACAACTAGGAGTTGCTTCTTTACCTTGACTTGTGGAAGATATTTGTTTCTCATATATAGGATTTAACAACCTTCTTGTCCTGCATTTCATTTGTTGTAGCAATGGTGCTTATTGTTTGAAAGTTAACTATCACCTTGAGGACAAGGTGCTTTTAGATGGCATAGGGGATGATAGGAAAGGAACCATGGCCCAATAGGATACTACTGTGGACATTAATAAAAGGCCCAAAAGGAAGATCACTCCACCAAAGCATCTAGAAGATTATGTCTGAGGAAGCCATATCTAATTCTATTAGAAGGAATATTGTGTTGGCACTGTAGTATTGGTTGGCTCAAATTTTTTAAATATTCTTGTTTGCCATTAACATTTTGTTATTTGTCATTTTTGTATTTTGTTATTTTCAGCATCCATGTATGCTATATATATATCCTAAATGTAAGAGTATGAGGTAGCGATAAAATATTATCTCCATTAATCATCTTTTATTCTTGGGAGGTCCCTAATCCCCAAATTCTAAGAATTTGTCACTGTGATCCTAACACATTGTTTAAGGATCACCAGAGCAAAATGACTTGTTACAAGAACATAGACAACTCATTCAATATCTAAAAAATTGAATTCAACCTCGTACGATTACCATAACGACTAGCTCTTGATCAAGTCTATAAATTCATCAAATTCGAAGGAGCAACTTGTAAGGAAGACTTGTCAAAATAGGGCACATTTCCCTGTTTGGGGTTCTTTTAGAAAGAATTTCCCAAACTAGGGCTGTTTTGGAGGTATTTCCCAGGGGGTGTTGTTTTGTATGTAGCTGGCCATGCATGGCGCCAGTGCTGATGGCGCCTTCGACAGGGACGAGCCACGTGGCCATGGAAGCACCATTCCCAGCAGCGCTTTCCCTTTTGCTGAGGTGGCTTTGGAAGCGCCAGCAGTAGTGGCGACTTGGTGAACGCGTAGCCCTAGGTTTAGGTTGCAGCGTTGCAAATTGGCCTGCAATAGGGAAGCGCCAGTGGTGGTTGCGATTTTGGAAGCGCCATTGGTTCCTGCGACTTGCATGAAAACGTCAATGGTGATGGCGTTTGAAGGTGTTTAAATACCTGAGTCTTGTACATTTGTTCTGCGTTTTCCCTTTGAATATTTTACTTTCATTTTCGTAGCTTTGGCATTTTGGTGACTTTGAAAATTTCTGTGGTATGAAGCATTTTTTTTAAAAAAATTATATTAGCTTTTTTTTTTTCTTCAGCGCTTTCCCTTTGAACATTTTGCTTTCATTTTGGTAGCTTTAGCATTTTGGTGGCTTTGGAAATTTCTGTGGTATGAAGCATTTTTTTTTAAAAAAATTATATTAGCTTTTATGTTTTTTCTTCAGCGCTTTCCCTTTGAACATTTTGTTTTGGTTTTGTTAGCTTTGGCATTTTGGTAGCTTTGGAAATTTCTGTGGTATAAAGCATTTTATTTTAAAAAAATTATATTAGCTTTTATGTTTAAAAGGCTTGTTAGTGTGTGTTTAAATGTCAAAAATAAACAGAAAACTTGTGTAACGATGTTTATTTGAAGAAAATATTTTGAATATGAAATTTGTATTATTTTTTTAATTAAATTAGGTTGGTGTTGATGAACGTTTGAACTTTGAATTAAAAAAATTTATAGATGATATTTATTTGAAGTAAGTATTTTGAGTAGGATTTTTTTTTTTAATATGAAGTTGTAGTATTTTTTTAATTAGATTAGGTTGGTTTGTTGGTGTGTTAAAAATTTAGAAACATTGAACTCGAAAGTGTTATTTGATGCTTTGTTTTTTCTCGTACTACAAATATTTTATTATATTTGTAGTAATTTTGTAATTACCTTTTTCCATTTTAAAGTTATTAATGGTTAAGATTAATTATTTATACTACTAACTTCGTTAATGAATTATTAAATTTTCTGTTAAAAATGACTATGTTGAAATTGTTCATTTTTTATAAGTTTGTCCCATAAAATTAATTTGAAGTTAATTAAATTTTTTTAAAAGAGAAATTGAATGTGAAGTTCCAATAATGAGATCTTTTGTGATTATATTTTATTAGTTTTGATTAAAAGTTTTATAAAATCGTTTGTGCTATTTAAGTGTGTTGATGTGAAATTTATTTAAAGTTAATAATTTTAATTACATCTTGATTAGTTTAAAATTACTACATTGAAATTGTTAATTTTTTTAAAGTGTCTTAATGTGAAATAGATTTGAAGTTAATTTTTTTTTAAAATTAAGTTTTATTTTGAAGTTTCAGTAATGACTTTTTGTGATACCCATTTTGTAATTTATTTGACGTGTTAAAATATTGTTTTTGTAGGTACACGATGAATTCGGTTATAACAGTGTTGTATTTCAATGGAAAGGTATATGAAGATAATGATGGTGTAATATTTGAAGGCAGTAAAAAAGCGATTCAGATTAAACGTGGAATTATTTTCAATGCTTTGAAGAAAAAAATTGGAGATAAGGTAAAGTAACAAAATAATGAAATTATTTCTGCTATTAGCTATAGATTTTTAGTGTCAGGAAAATATATTGCCTTGCAAATTTGTGATGATGAAAACATTGAAACAATGTTGGAAAGTTTTAAACAACAAAACCAAATGTCAGTTCTATAATTGTACATAGAAAAAGATGTGGCTGGTGGTTCAATGTTTCATTCTGCCAATTCGCTTACATCATGTGGAAATTATTTATCTAATGATGAGACACAACCGGTAACAAATATGAGCAATTTACATATTGACGAAAACGACGATGATGATGATGATGATTATCTTGTGTCTAACTCATACGTTGAAGAGTCTTTAGACAAAGATGACAGTGTTGACGGTATATCTGATACAAACGATGAAGTCATCAACATTCCTCAACCAGTAAGAATTGTTCACCCAGCAGAAGGTATAATTTGTTGTATAAAAAAATTAGACAATACATTTATTATTTGATGACAATTGTATTTAATGCTAAATAAGTATTATTTGTTTTTTTATTTTATTTTGAACTGTTAGGTGCACAACGAATTGAAAATCCAATTTGGAATGATGCCTTACATTATAACAATATCAACTGGAGTTATCCTGATGAGGAGGACATTTGCGGTTTGGAGATGCCGTCGACCTTTAATGTTGGCCAAGAATTATATGTTGGCATGAAATTTGATAGTAAAGATGCGGTTAAAAATGCAGTCAAACAATATGTTATGAAGGTGCATCAAAGTTTCAAAGTTGTTGAAAGCAAAACGAACAAGTATGTGGTTTGTTGCGTGAATAAAAATGCAGAGTGTCCTTGCCCTTTCTATATGAGGGCAATTTTATCTAAAAAAACAGATACGTGGAAAGTCACACAATGGGGTGGACCACACACATGTCTGAATATGACCATGACACAAGATCACGAGAAACTTGATTCAGATTTAATTGCCACTTGTGTAGTAGGTACGTATTTTATGTTCATTTTTTGTTAATTATCATTTAAATTTTGTTATGTTATTGACAGGCATGATCAAAGAAGATCCATCAATAAAAATTTCTTTGATTGAAGAAAGGATTAACAGTGAATTTGCATACAAGGTGTCGTACAAAAAAGCTTGGTTGGCGAAACAAAAAGTCATTGCAATTGAATATGGCGATTGGGATGAGTCATATGCGAAACTTTCGTCGTGGCTAACATACATCTTTCTATATAAATACGCAAGCACGGCAGGTCCCCACGCATACGTGCTGCACTGTTCAAAGTCACGTAAAAATTGTAGGTACCTTAAGGAAACTCTGCTACTACTTTTGTTAATAAAGAGGACACCTCCTATGAATCGAAGGATCCACGCACGGGTAAACCTTTGTAATTGCTCAACGTTATCCTCATCAATATTCATGTGAGAAAAATGGTGAGCCAACCAACTTAATTTGACGACACTGCCTTCAATTTCGCCTTCCTGTGGTCTGACTCCTAATAATCACTAATTAAGACCGCATTTATCTTTAGATATCTCATCTCCATGATCCAATAAAACCCAAATTGCCGAAGCAAAGGAACAATTTCCTCTGGTATTTGTTCTTCACCTTGATACGTCGGGACTGCTCGTCTGATGTGTAGTTTTCTGTCTGGTTCCCCAGTCCAAACATGTTCTAAAACATGCTTGGGTTGCATCCACAACACGTCACAATCAATTGGATCAGACCTAGTTTGTATACTTGATGAGCATGACGACGAAGATGTCATTGATCCTACAAAATAAAATATAATACAATTAATTGACAATAAAATTTATACATTAATTATACATAAACAAATTAAGTATATTTACAAAAAATTAATTAAAATAAATAAGAAATTATATTTTTTAAATTTCAATAACAAAATATATTATATAAATAACCTAATTCATATATATTCTATAAATAAATTAAATTACAAACAAATATAAATTTAAATATATAAATTAATGACTTCAAATAATTACGAGTAAAATAATTTAACATACAAAATCAATAATTTAAAATACATAAAACTATTCTAATTTAAACATAACATATGAAACTAATAATAATAACTAAAAGTAACGTAATATAAAAAATTTAATTCTAACCTAATTTAAAATTACTAATTTACACTACATAAAATTATTCTTAATCTATCATAACAAATATTTAAACTAAATGTAATCTACCATATACAAAATTAATGACTTCAAATAATTACGAGTAAAATAATTTAACATACAACATCACTAATTTAAAATACGTAAAACTATTTTAACTTAAACATAACATATGAAACTAATAATAACTAAAACTAACGTAATATAAAAAATTTAATTCTAACCTAATTTAAAATTACTAATTTACATTACATACAATTATTCTTAATCTATCATAACAAATATTTAAACTAAATATAATCTACCATATACAAAATTAATGACTTCAAATAATTACGAGTAAAATAATTTAACATACAACATCAATAATTTAAAATACCTAAAACTATTCTAATTTAAACATAACATATGAAACTAATAATAATTAAAATTAAAATTAACATAATATAAAAAATTTAATTCAAACCTATTTTTAAATTAATAATTTACAATACATAAAATTATTTCTAATCTATGATTAAATATTTAAACTAAATGTAATCTACCATATACAAAATTTAAACTAAAGCTAATCTAAACTTAATACGTTATGGTACCTAAAATGATTCCTAATCTAAAATTATTAAATTATGGTACCTAAACCTATATAAAAAATTTCAACTAAACTTAATCTATCATATAAAATTATTCCTAATCTACCATATAAAAAATTATTCCTAATTTATCATATAAAAAATTTAAACTAAATCTAATCTGTCCTATAACATTAAGAATTGAAACTAAACTATACAAAATTATTATCTTACACTACCTAAACTATACAAAATTATTATCTTACACTACCTAAAACCATTTTATTATCAGAATATAAACATCTATATAAATAAAAACATACAAAAGATTCAATATGTAACTTACAAATTTTTTACGAAAATGGAAGAACACCAACAAGAACAGCACCAACCAAGCAGTTCTCTCTTCACACAATATTTCACTCTCTCGGATAACAAGCAAACTCGAAAACGCAGGCAAACAATTGAAGGCCAAATGCAGTTTATAAACGAAAGAAAAAGCACGAAGCGCCAATGGCACCAACGCCTTTAGCAGGCACGAAGCGCCAATGGGAATGACGTTTCCTTGCACCTAAGTTGCCTAGCCCTACTGCCTTCTGCTGCCCTCAGCAAAGCGCCAACACCACTGGCGTTTTGCAATACATGGTCAAATCGCCAATCAGGTTAGCGCGTCTCTCCAGCAGTCGACACTTGTTTGCCATGCATGAAGTCGCCAGTTCTACTGGTGCGTCCCATGTTGGGTACGTGCAAAAACAGCACCCCATGGGAAATATTTCCAAAATAGCTCTAGTTTGGGAAATTCTTTGTAAAAGAACCCCAAACAGGGAAATTTGCCTCAAAATAGAAGGTAAAGGTCAATGTTGACAAATCCCCTAACTGAACTTCCTTAGCCAAAACACTATAGGTGGAGACAGTAAAGCCAAATTTGAAAGAGTGTTTGTCCACCCCTAGGAAAAGAACTCAATAGAGTGGTCAAGGGATTACTGCTTCTGAAGTTTAGTGGAAACGCAACCAGTAGTTGTGTGTGTCTAATAGCAAGTGTTACTAAGGGTGAAGTTTAAAGAGATTTTTTAAAAGAATATTTGGACAATGTCTACAAAGGCTTAGAGAATACTGGGGTGCAGTCTCAGGAGGAGATGCTTTTTGAAAAAAAATTGGATAAAGTCTTTATAAGCATAAAAATATTGAGATGAATTTGAAGAAATTTTTTGAAAGAATATTTAAAGAGCTTGCAAATGCTTAAAAAATATTAGTTGTAGGAACATGTGGAGACTTCATAAAAAAAATAAAGACTAGCTGATAATGCAGGTACGAGAAGTAATATTATTCAATTTGATATTTTATTTTTTTTTAAATATAATATTATCCTTTGATTTAATTTCATTAATATCGTTAGTGTCAATTTGAAAGAGAAATAATATCAATTTAAAAAATAATTAAAAGAACAAATTAAATATTTAAAACACATAGGATGAAATTGAATAATTAAATAATGTAAATAAAAAAAGAGATATTTTTTTAGTAAAATAATATATATATATATATATATATATATATATATATATATATATATTGGACAGCAGCATTTGGGTTGGATACACAAGCAAAAAAAAAATTAAACTTACACCTTAAAATATATATGACTTTAAAATCGTAAATAAAAAAATTAAATTAAAAAAATTACAACTTAATTAAAAAAAATAAAAAAATAAAAAATCATAATGAATATTATAATTTCTATTTAAAATTATAACACTTACGACTTATCTCATTTTCAATCTTATTTCATTTTCCATAATAATTTTAAATTGACCCTGGAAAAAGCAAATTTGTTTTGCCCCATTTGATAAAAAAAGCCACCAAATGGCGCGATTTATTTCACTTGCTCAAAACGTCTCCTCTCCACGCAATAATTCCCCGCTTAAGCCCTCTCAGCAGCCTCCAAACGAAAACCCCAATTCACTCACCCCAATAACGTTTCCGATCTATCATCATCTTCTCCATAATCTCTCTGTTCGCGTCGGAAATTGAGGTAGATAGTGTCGTGTCGAACCAACGATCGAGAAGGAAAAAAGCGCTCCAAAATATACCATCGAGCATAACGGTAACAATGCACAAATTGTGCCTATATATCCCTCTTGTTTCATTTTAATGACTAGTTATTGTAGTTTATATTGTTGGTTCATGTTTATAATTTGAGGATATACCAACAATGGTTGACATAAGTGATAGTGACTTGTGTTCCTTAATCTAGTGGTCCTGGGTTTGAATGACTGGTCCTTGAATATGGAATAAGTTGTGCTAGGAGGAAAATAATCACTTTGTGTGCACTCACTTTTCCTGACTTTTCCTGATGAAGATTAGTCATTGCTTTCTTTGGTGGCTAATTCGTACCAATAGCATGGCCAGAGAAAAAAAAATAATGCGACAATATGATCCCCTCTGTCCCACATGTTTTCTGTTTTTGCTGAAATTTTTTAGCAATGTCCCTTGACAAATGAGTAGGGTTGACTCTGGATTGTATGTTTTTATTCATCTGGTTTGCCAATGAATGAAATTAGAATGTGATATGTTTGTATTTGTTGAATTGATTTGTGTGTGTGTGTGTGTGGGGGGGGGGGGGGGGGGGGGTAAGCACTTATTTCAAACTCTTTAGATTCTGGCATTTGGCATAAATTGGAACCTGAATGAGGAAAATAAAGTGGATATTTCTTCATGTTAATGGAAATTATTGTGATTTTGCAGATATAGAAGATGGAGTTTTGCCCCACTTGTGGTAACATGCTACAGTATGAATTGCCCTATATGGGTCGCCCTTCAAGATTTTTTTGTTCTGCTTGCCCATATGTTTGCCTCATCGAGAATAGGGTAGGAATTAACTTTGGCCATTTCATGCTGCTTTAATACGTTATTAGCTGCTTGTTCATGGTTTGTGTTATTTTTACTTCACAGGTTGAGATCAAAAGAAAGCAAAGGTTGGTGAGTAAAGAGATAGAACCTATATTCTCTGAGGATGACATGACGAATGCAGCATCAACTGAAGGTACATTTCTTTTCTTTCTTATTTAGATAGATATTATCTTTGAGAAAATTATAGTTTAAGATGTCCCATAAATGTATTCAGAATTCACGATATATTAAGCACTGAGATGACCAATTAACCATCTTTGAATGTTGCTATATTTGGAGCCCAAATACACAAATTTTGCTAAATTACTAATGTCCTATGGTTATATGATACTGAGAGGCATACAAACAAAGGCATGACATAGAGCAGGAAGTTAAGTGTTTCAGTATGAACTCAACTTTTCATAGTAGTTCTAGTCTTTCACACATACTATTACAGAAGGGGGCAGGAATATAGCTAGGTTGTAGCATTACTAGCATATCTTTTCATTACAAAGCATAGCTGCTCTGGTGCTCGTGTTGGGCCCTGGCCTCCCATATCCTGGTTCTTATTTCTGGTCTCATGGTTCTTGCTACTGAGTCTTGAACCTCACTTCTCTCGTCACTCCTGGTCTTGCTCACACATCTCATGTTCAATAGCTCCTGATTCTATTGCATGTATTTTGAGTCATCACTATATTGCAGAAGTTTCTTCCGTCCTCTGTCCTGTGCCTTCAATAATGAATGTGGTAACACTGTAAGAGGAATTAACCAACCTTTTAATCTTCACATTGCTTGTTGCCTTGTTGAGTAAAAGCAAAGAAAATGGTTAGAACAAATGGAGTGGAGAAAAAGGCTCTAATTCTAGAATTGGTAATTTTTTTTTTCTTTGGAAGCTGAAGATGATCATGCTCCACTGTGTGATCGAGGAGGCAATATGCTAGAGCTTATTTATTTATAAAAGAAAGATACCAGTTGTGTGAACTAGCATTGATCATTGGAGAGATGATGTGGTCTGTTAGTAATTCCAATATAATTTAGCTTGAGTACAAATTTGGGAATATTGTTTTTATTAAGGGAGGCGGATCATGATTGATAAAAAAAAAAGGAATCATGACTAATTATGCGATATTTGTTTCTTTGTTTTTTCTTTATCAATTCCTTGTTCTTTTTCTCACCTTTTCTCACTCATTTCCTTTTCTTGTAGCGACATGCCCATTTTGCGGTCATGGTAAAGCTGCTTTCAAAGAATTTCAGACTCGATCAGCTGATGAGCCAGCAACTCTATTTTATAAGTGCTTGAACAATGAATGTAAGAAACAATGGCGTGAAGGGTGACTTCAAACATTTGCCGTATATTTTTTTAATTAATTGGCTGAGGATAGAAAAGCTTTCATTGTAATTGGGCTTATATGGAGCTAAGAGTGTTTGGATAGTTTTTACATTTTCGCTGATAATTATCAAAATGCTGCATTTTTTTCGCTCTTTATATTGTCGAAGTTTGTTTTAGGGATTACAAAAATGAGATGATAAGAATTCCTCTTGTTTAATATGAAAGATTCAAAATTGCCAATAAGATAAAAGTTAACATGGTTGTTATTCACTATTGTAATATGCTCAATTCACTCGGGTATTTCATATAATTAGGTTTTGATTTTTACAGTATGGAATGTGGGTCCACGTTTTCATATCAAATGTAACAGAAATGTAAAAGTTACATATTTCTAAAAAATAAAGATAAAAAAATGACGTTGTGTTTAGATGTTTTTTTTATTACCACACACTACCCCCCCTCTAAATCTGAGAAAAGTATCCAAATTCCAAATAGTATCCACATGTACCCAAATTAAGTACTTTTTTTTATATATTTTTTTGTGGTACATTACTATCCACACTCACTAGTCACGAGTATCCAATGCGTACTAGATACGAGTCCGTACCCGATAGGCCGATACACGTAAAACTAGAGTTTAGGAATATCCTACTTCAGAGTATACGCTCAACCTAAAATCCTAGTATTTACATTATACAGAAAGTATAAAATGAAAGGTGGTAACCATTAGAACTTGAAATTTCAAAAAGAAAAATTAATACTTTTCTTCAAGTAATTAACTAAGGAGATTCAAAATTTTACTCTTGTAAAAATGGGGGTAAAAGGCTAATAAAAAGGGCAGTTTCTGTGTTACAAATCTTGTTTTTCTGATGAATTGAATCACCATATAAACCTTTGAATTCCAGGCTCATGATCCCAATGGAATGGCCGAAACAGAAACATCATCATTGTAAAGATATTGACACCAATATACAGTGTGCCTGTGAGAATCCAACTTTGATCATCCCAATTGTTACAATGAAGCACCAGGAAATAGAATGGTATAGTGTAGTATCTGAACTCTATTAGTGGAGTTGGTACAAGAACAGCAGCAGTAGCCAAGAAGTATGCCAATACCCATATTTTACTCCTAAATTTTCCTGTTTGACAAAGGATGTTGTTAGTTATAATCCCACAAGCAGTTGAATCAAACACGAATGCATAGTATGTCTATGTACTAACCCAACATGTGGATCATAGAGAGCCATGAGCATATATAAACTGGGACTAAAAGATATTTAATTGGCCAGTGAGCCATGATAACTTTCCTCCAAAGATAAAAAGGGTAATGGCGATTATCGGCAAGCAGGTATGGATGAGCTACACTGCAAAAATTGAGAAACGCAAGTGAGCCAGAAGTTGAGATTAAACATGTCAAAGAGAATGCATTAGATTTTAGATATGGCTCTGTTTGGGTAAGCTTCGCAATGAGCACTTATAAAATAACAAAATAGAAAGATAAAATGGATTAATCTTCCCTCATAAGTTAAAATTAGTTTATCCATAAACTAATATATATAAAATCTCTTATTTAACTCCTAAAAAAGCTAATTTTAACTTATGGGAGAAGCTTAATTCATTTTAACTTCTTATTTCTTTTCCTACAAGTGATTATGAGAAACTTACCTAAACAGGGCTATAGTAAGTTAAATTCTTGTAGTAGAGATTTAGAACGAGTTTGGCTTCATGAGAAAGCGTTAACATTCATGCAAACTCAAGTGGAAAAGTTATCACTTGAAATAGATATAACTGCTGGACAAACTGTATTAAGAGACAATAAATAAGCGGGCCTGATAATGAACACCATAAGGACACCGGTTAAAGAATTAACAAAAAGAAGATTTTTATTAGAAATCATGGTGGGGGTGCATTGGTAATAATAAATGTTACATTTTCCTATAAAAACTTTCCACTTCTGATTAGCATTCTCCACAAGTAAAAAGTTGGAAAGTAAGATGAGCTTAAAATTTTACAGTATTGGAGAAAAACTGCAAAAGCAGTCTATAAATTCACCACCACCAGAACATGCATTTAATAGTTAACAATCAAAATACAGATTCTGCTAGCTAGTTTACGTAGTCATCTGAGTCTGACATCACCTGAAAAAGTGTACTGAAAGCAGGCCAACAACAAGGGCCAGAAACATCTGAAAGTAAAGAAGGGGCCTACTCTTCCGAAACATCTGAAACAGGTCCACAGCTTGAGTGATAGTGAAGTGCATAGGAGCCTGAGCCAATACAGAAACCAGACTAAAATAAAGCATCTGTGCAAAATGTGGGGTAACTGCATGCGCTTCTTTTGCACCTGCAGTGTCAGTGGGATATGTGTGAGGAAGAAGAAGGTCTTAGTGGCCCCAAAAGATCACAAGGGAAAACAAGAAAAATGAATGTTACCCAGAACAACACTTCCATTCCAATAGACAAATAAAAGAAAGGCCACCACCACCATGAGATAGGGACTAAATGAAATTAAAAGCTTCCACTTCATGTACCATAATGTTAAAAGGATGGACCATATTTCATGAGCAAAACCTGCAAAATGATAGCAATAATCGTGTCCTATATATGTTGCAGAAAGTTGAAGGAGTGGGATGGGATTAACTTCTTGCTCCCTACAGTTATATAGTAATTTTATTTTCTTAGGAGCATAAAATAGGCTTCATGGTTTTCTTAAACATGTGAAAGCAAACCTGAAGAAAAGGAAGAAGAAGCATGTGAACTAGACGACGAGTGCTCAACGGTATCCCTAGATTTAACAATTCTTCGTCTTCTCAGATTGAAACCCTCTGTATTTGTACCAGTAGCATATGCCAACCCATGTTGGATAGATACATCCGACTCAGCAGTTTTTGTATGGTGCTTTGCATGAGTCACAGAAATATTTATGATCCCAGAGCATGCAACAAAAACCACCCATATAATATTTGTTTGCCGAATAATAACTGCAAACGCTCCAATCTATATGAATAAAATTTGGCGCATTACCATCATTATAAAATAGAATGACAATTATAATTATCTATGTATGCTGCTAAAAGTATCTGTAAACCTATACATCAAGAGTTCTGTTGTACAGACTAAAGTCAGAAAACCAAGAGATTAAGTGTGCGTGTGTTTGTTTTTCAGATTTTAAAAACTATTTTATAAAATGATTTCAAAAACTAATTTTTAGATAATAGAAGTGAGGGAAAAGTTGTGACAGTGTAATGAAGAAAATAAATAATCAAAAACTGAGAGTAGAAAACCAAAACAATTTATAGAATGACAAATATAATTATCTATGTATGCTGCTAAAAGTATCTGTAAACCTATACGTCTAGAGTTCTGTTGTACAGACTAAAGTCAGAAAACCAAGAGATTAAGTGTGCGTGTGTTGGTTTTTCAGATTTTAAAAACTATTTTATAAAATGATTTCAAAAACTAATTTTTAGATAATAGAAGTGAGGGAAAAGTTGTGACATTGTAATGAAGAAAATAAATAATCAAAAACTGAGAGTAGAAAACCAAAACAATTTAGAGATGTTCAGGTTTTTTGAAATTATAAACTAAAAAATAGATGTTATTTTTTAAAACAGTTCTCAAAAACTACTCTTATTAAATAATCCATCCATCCCATGATAAGTGTCGTATAAGAAGAAAAAATAAGTCCCAAAATAAGTGTCATTTTATCTTTTCAATGTAATATTAATAAAATGGTTAGTTTTGTAAAATTACTACTTTCTTTCATCTATTTATTAGCTTTTCTTGATCTGTGTAAAAAAAACATAGGATGACATTTATTATGGGACAAAGGGAGTATTTTTTTTTTCAAAAACCAAATAGTTTTCAAAAATAGGATTCATAGAGGCCCTAAGAAGTTTATAATCTAGAATTAACATACATGAGATAAGGGAGCCTTTCAAAAAATAAACAAGAGATAAGGGATAATAAAGATCCATTTGAACTAAGAATAGCTATGAATATAATGATAGAACTAATTCTATAAAAGTTGTTTTTTTTCTTTCTTTCTGAAATCAGACCATAATGAAGAATTGATAAAGTAATATTTTGAACTTAGTTGTGCAATAACATACAAACATACATATATGTGTGTGTGTGTGCATATATTCCTACAAAATTAAGAAACATAGGTTCAACTGTTTTAGAAGAGCCATGATATAGTAAAATAAAGGAACTTGGATAAAAAGTAATATACACAAATTAAAAAAAAATATCAATTTAAATATTTTTTTACAAAATTAAAATCTAAATATACCTTACCAATGCACTAAACCAGTAATGTTTCTTCAAACTTGCAAGATACATAGCCAGCACTGCAGTAACAGATGCAACATCTGTATAATAGAGAAAAGTGAAGAACCAGTGAAGGGGGTACAAGGATAGGACCACTGCATGAAGCATCGCCTTCCTATCATTAAGTGTTGGATTCAAGTGAGTAACTATGTCATATAGAATTACACTGCAGACAACTGCTAAGACACCATTAATTGATCGAAGAATTGCAGCAGAGCACAAGTCAGAAAATGAAGCAGCTTCTACCCAGTAAAAGCCTGGAAACAAAGCAGCAACATGGGCAAGTGAAAGATAGTACCTGCAAAATTTATTAAATTGCAAAGATCAACCTTGATATTTGATACTACATAATACTTTCGGTAATATTAAAGCAGAATTGTTTAAGTTTAATCTTAGATCCAGATATTTGAGCAGCACTTCAATAATCCATCAGAACCAGATAGTTTTCAATTATTCAAAGTGGCTCAGGTTCTTTCCCATAAGTTTTTAGGATTAATATAATACAAATATTGCACTGAGACTGTGGCATATCCCACATATTGGTATCCAGTTAATTGTTATGAATGATTTCATAGTTTCTGTTCTTCATCCTACAATATGCTTGCTTCATTCACTTTCATTTCATCAAACATAAGGAGTTTTTTTTTTGGTTAATGAAAGTTAGGGGGAGGAGAGGCTGCTCCATTCCAAGGACATGGCAAGCCACATGCTTCAACAAGGACAATACTGGCAGCCAAGGGAGATTGTTAGCAGTGAGAGCTGAGCCTAAGGTCTAAGCCTTTCAGGCAAAGTACTTCAACCATCTGTAGCTGAACCAACCCCCTTAGGCATAACACATAAGTAGTTGTATATAAGCTAGTGGCATCAAATTTTCCTGAATATGGGGCCAGAGGCAAAGATACCAAAGAGAAAAGAGAACATACAGGCCAGGAGGAGTGGTAATCATAGGGTCCCAACTTCCAAACTTTCCCTTGCAGTACTGCTGTGCCTGTGGTATATGAAATATTTCATCCTGCATATCATGGACATCAGTCATGTTGAATAAATGGAAATTTTCTTCAGTATCAATTTAAGTATCAACAACTGTCTGGTCCCCAGTTTAATAAACTTTTTTCTTACCATATATGGCTCAGGAACTATGTGATTAACCATTACAGTGGTAGGAATAACCCATAGGCTCACTATTACTGCAAGAGCTATTTTTCCCATTTCCCCCTCAATCTTCAGTAATAACAGGACCACAACAACAACTGTAATTGTAGATGTCAAAAAGTGTATGTCAATGTCTGAAAGTCATGTGCAATAGTTATGACACTGCATGCTCAAGCTGAACATACTAAAGCCTTTTCCTGAACAACCAAACTGAAGAAGCTATATGATTATGAACTGTATACCAGATGTAGAAATCACTCTTGTGAATATGAAATTAAATTACCTAAACTATGGAATACCACAAAGACATTTATATATCCAACTATCACAAGACAATAAACACAAACTAGGGTGCATTATATTGTCAAAGCTAAAAACGTACATATTTCAAAGGTGAAAGAAATATCTATGCTCCCAGCTAACAAGTAGGCATTCAAAATCAGCACAAACCCCAAAGTGCCAATTTCTAGTTAGTATGACATTATTCCTTTCAATGGCAAACCTTCTATGGAAGTCGTGATTTATTTGTTTCTACCTAAGTCAATGACAATAAGAAGGTTTAGGGGTGTGGAGGATAAAAGATGTAGAGTCTACGTGGGTTGTGTTACATGCATATAATACCGCAATTGATTGATGGTTTGAGAATTGGGGACGACCAAAAGTCCACATAAATCAATAGCTTTGTACATCATTGTAATCAGCATACACTTCAAAATTCCAAACTGATGAGTCTTGGTCTGTTACTTAGCTGATTACAACAGTACAGAAAATCAAAACACAGACACAAATGGAAGTCCAATAACCATATGCAGAAACCATGTATGTAGCATATCAGATAGAACTGAATTCCTTCCATGCCATCCAAAGACAAGTTTAATTTTTTCTCAAGAATTCTCAAACTAAAACTTTTTGTTTAACGCATCATCATACCCACTGATAACAATGTTTAACTTTTCATCAGAAGCCATGTCAACCAGTCCATAATTTGATGTTATTCCACAACAACGCCAATAACAATATTTTATATATAAAAAATAACAAAAATCAGCACTTATTAAAAATGCTCACTTCTCATTGCATTTACATGCAAATTTCTCTGTAAGTACTTATAGGAGAAAACAATACGCTAAAATGCATGTCAGCATCAATTGTTGTAACACCTTTGTTCTAACATCAATTTATGCACATTAACTTCTATAATCTAATTTCTCCAAAAGCTAAGGTGGTAAGTTGTTGATTTTAACTTATTAGCAAAGCTCAACTCATTTTACCCCCTTACTTTTTTTCTCCTATAAGTGGTTATAGAATAGTTGATCCAACCAGGGCCTACGTTACCACATTCCTCATCTTCCCAATCAATTAAGCTAATAAAAAATTTACAACCTCCAGTAAAAGCCTCTATTGTGCATTCCCTTAGATAAATAAAAAAAATGAAAATTGACATTTTATTGGAGTACCCATTTCCCCTCTAAAGCATACCCATACCCTATTAAGTCCATTTGCAAATACATTACTAGTTCCTACACAAAATCTACAAAAGGGTTGTTGCAAACTGTAAATGTGAGTGATAATGGGGTCATAAAAGATTGAAAAAAGAAGAAGAAAGAAAGCAAATCAAGCTCCAACAAGGCATACCAAAAGGGTACCAAAGCAGTACCTGTACATTTGCAGAGAGAAGCGGGTGATGCGGAAGCGCACGCTGTGACCTACGACGAAGGAAAGTGGTGACAGAGAAAGAGAAAAGAACCAAATTTGCAAAAGGGGCGGTTGTTGAATTGAAGTTGGACGGTGTGAGAAATGTTTTCAATAAAACAGAACTTTGAAAAGGATGAACTGAAAAATAGAAAAAATAAAATAGGTTTGGAATCTGGAAAAGAAAATTGCTGCCCCAAATACTGTCTCTGGTGTTTGTTCAGTCAGTGTTCACAATCCTGGGATTTGGCTGGAATAGGGTCCCGCGGCTCTCTTCAGTCTTCAGTTTACACTTTTTTCTCACAAGAAAACAATGGTGGAACAAAATGGTCTTTTTTTCCGTATGTTTTTTTATTCTATAATTTTAAGGAATAATTGCACTTATCTTCTTAGTCCTTTCAAGTTGATATTTATTAATTTCAATTACAGTTATTTAGTCAAATAATTATACCATTTATTTGATATTTTTCTAATTTCAATTATTATTATGACAACGCCTTATAGTTTCTGGATTAAGATAATAGTAATTTGTTATTAAAGAATTATACTTATTTCCTTTCTATTCCAAAGTAGAAATAAAATACATTATTTATTAAAAACAGAAGTCTTCTTGATGTTCTCTTTGATGTGTGGTAATGTAGGGAGAAAGTATGATGCATTAAAGTATGATTTAAGAGATCTTTTAGGTGGATTTATCATATTGAAAGAGGAGATTATATCATTAATTATTATAGTTGAAATTTCATGAATGATCACTAATATAATTTAGTATGAGTTGACTTACTCTGAGTTCATAACATAGTTTTGGATACTAATTAAGGAGATTGTGTCATTAATCATTATGATTAGATTTTCTCTAATAATCAGTGACATGAGAATTGATTGAGACATAGTTTGAATACTGGATCATCAATCATTATAGTTGAGATTTTCTACCATGATTAATGACATGAGAGTTGAGTGAGGCTCATTCATAATATAGTTTAGGAGATCATGTCATCAATCATTGTGATTGAAAGATTCTCTCCAATAATGAGTGATAAATTTAATGGTATGAGCGAATTGAAGTCCCATTTATAATAGTCTAAGAAACTATGAATACTTAAATATATAGTGATTTGAGTAAGTAATGTTGATTGTGCTATTAATGTGTAACAAAATTAATTTTCAAAATAAAATTCAAAATTTGATTTAGCATTATAAATTATTTTTTTATTGTTTGTTTGATTTTGATTAGTTGGCTATTTTTATAATTATTTATTGGTTTATGGAAGGCCTAAAAAAGCTAAATATTTGTCATTTACTTGGCAAGTTTCTCTGTAAAGTTTAATCCAATTTTTTAAAAGTTTGATTATGTTTTTAGGGGATGTTAAATGTCAACTTTAAATAAAGGCCTATAAATAAATTAACGAACCTTTCAAAAGGCTAATGAGTCCAAGTCCTTAAATAAACCAATAAATAATTATAAAAAAAACTTAACTAATCAAAATCAAACAAACAATAAAAAAAATAATTTATAATGCTAAATCAAATTTTGATTTTTTTTAAAATTAATTTTGTTACACATTAAGTATGTGGTATGCTTTCTCAAGTTACTTTGCACTTAAAGTACTTGTAATTTTCTGGACTATATTATGAATGGAGTCTCAATCTTCCATACCATTAAATTATGTCACTCATCATTGGAAAAAATCTCAATCATAGTAATTGAAGATACACTTTTTTTAATCAGTATTCAAACTATATTATGAATTAAGTCTCCATCAACTCATACCATCAAATTATGTCATTACTTATTGGCAGGAATTTCAACCATAATAATTGATAACACAATCAAATTCTATCTCAATCAAATCAATCTTTCTAATAAAAGAGTTATTTTTCTCATTTTTTAATTATTAGTTTTATTATGAATTTTTATGATAAATTATGAATTCGTATTAGTTTTATTATTAGTTGAAATTTCCCTTAATTTTTTAAATAAACTCTTTATTTTATATGACAAATCTCATAACTGTCCAGCCTATTGTACTTTTTTTTTTTATATATATAAATTATCGTAGTTCAATATACTGAGCACGTATTGGACCGCCGTTTAATATTTAGAAAAAACAAACTATTTTTTTACATATAAAAAAAACTATTGAATCATAGGAACTGAATAATTGCTCCCCAAATGAAAAGAAAAATCCATAGGAACTGGACACTCCAACCGTTGTTCATCGTCCTTCAAAACTGTTCCTAAGGATAAAACTAAAATTACACATATAATCTCGGTCAATAATATTAAAAAAAAAACAAATTATGAACCATTGTCTTGTAAACACAGATGATAAAATTAAACTTGTCATTTTATATAATTACCAATAGAAATAAATATAGCATTAATATTTTTTTTTCCTAAGTGTCTTTCAATAATCCAGTTAGTCAGATGTTAATCTTGCTCGTAGTATGTGATTGTGGCTGATAAAAAAAATTTACACGCTAGTGAGAATCAAATTCATAATATAATAAATATAGTACTAATATATAGCTAAAGAAAAAAGCACACAACTTCTTACACAAAATATGCCAAGATTAAACTAAAAATAATAATATTTAAGTTAGATAGTTTTCTTTCACTTGAATTTTGGATGTCTGTCTCTATTTTCGATTAATTTTACTCATTTTATATAAAATTTAGTTCTACTATTAGATATTAATTAAACCAGTTTGTTTAAATTTATTTTAATAAAATAAATAATTTTATATTTTTAAGGTGTTTGTCTAAATTGTTTCTGTCTAAAAAATAGTTTTCTATTTATTTTTAAAAACAATCCTATATGTTTTTTTAAAAAATATTTATATAAAAAATATTTATTTTAAAGTTATCTTTTTTAGTTTAAACAAATTCACTCACTAATTATTTGGAGAAATATTAGTAATACATTATTTAACATATTCTTTTGAACCCATATTCTATTCGTTAAAATTTATTGAACATCACAAAGTTGTATAGCTTCTATTTATTATTTAATGAATCTCTCACGTAATTTTTATAGTTTTAATAAATTTTAACTAATTAAAAAAGTGTATTCAAAAGCTTATGTGAGAAAGTGTATTGTTATTACTCTTCTTTATCCTTATATTGTTAATATTTACTTAGATTATAGTGTATATAATTTCTATTTTTTATGATATTACTTGTTATTTTTTATGAAAACAACTAATCCTTTTAGTTTTTTTTTATAACAATCCTTTTAGTTATATATCGAGACAGACTATATTGATCTAAAAAAAATCAAGGTCAAATGCTAAAATATAGTGTTGGACATGAAAGGAATAAATAACACTAATCTTCAACCAATAAATAGATTATTAAATACTGATTGAAAAAAGCACATAATAATACACGTTAAGACAATACAACAACATGGTTGTGTATAACAGTAAATTAATAATAATCGACGCAGATGATAACAATTTATGTCTCCTTTAATTAAGTATTTTAAAATTTGAATATTGAATGATCTTTAGATATAAAAAAATATTTATATGGTATGTCATCACAATTAATCTCCAATCAAAATTAATCACTACGTACCAATATTATTTTAAAAAATTGATGTATAACAGTAAAACCACGGATAGAAAGGTTTTGATCCAATCTCAATCAACAAACTTAAGAAACATGATCTCGATCGATCACAAGCTAGAGGACACGCACAGACTTTTGCCCGACCAATCATTTTCAAAATTCATGAAAGATTTAATGGCCCACAATGATTTATCACGTTGATTTAAAGCTATAAGACTGTGTAACGAAATAGTAGTAATAAGTAATTAAAAACCATTGACATTTCATAACTTACTAGTACAATGAAACTCTGTAGCACAAGTAACGAAATACGTAACAACAGCATGAAATATTGAGAATTGAGATGACCCCAACAAAAAATATTATGGTATCAGATTTGTGGTTGACTTTGTAACGAGTTGGTGACGTGAGGGAATTGAAAAATGAAGGGTTGAGATGAAGAGGAATGTTGACAGAGATGACAAGTCCAAAAACAGACAAGGCATTGGACACTCTGAAACTTGCATTTATGGACTCATAACTGTTCCATGCTTGCTTTTTCAAAACGTCAGCACTAAGGACGAAGCATGCATATACACACAAAAGGGAGACCCCACCTCAGTCACTTGCCATTTTGCCAAGTCTCACCTTTGCTACCCCTGTCCCTAACACTGTCTTCATATCAAAATTCACAATTGTTAAATACTCCATAGTAGTAGCATTCATATGCTTCCAATAAATAAAATTAAAATGCCAACATTGTTTTAATACTGGGGAGGGAAGGTTTGAATTGGAAACACTTCAATGCAAGAAACACATTAATTTCGTGCATGGGATAACCATTACTACATGAGAAATTATTAGATAATTCGATATTGTTACATGTTTGTAATTTTGACCAATTTTTATCTTACATATACTTAAATTTAATTTAGAGAAAAAAATTTAATAATATTTGATTGTATATCTTGTGGAGATTAATAGATATTATGTTGATCCTCTAAACTATCTAATAATTTTTTCATTGCATCCCTTTCAAAAAGAATATATTCAGAATAAAAGATACAAAGAGTACCATATTCTCCAAAAGTATGTTTAAATCACAAAATTGTGTGCAATATATTGTTACCCAAACATATCACTTGTTATTAGTTAATTTGTGCATGCTTGGATTATAATTTATAAACTTTAATGTGATTTTTTTTATCAGAAAAAATTTAGATGAATTAAGCCCTGAGGCTCACCAAACTTTAATGTAAATGAATTTTAATTATTTTGTAAACTCAATTTGTAAAAATATTTTTACTTTTATTTATCACCCAACATATGAATAAATTATGTCAGATTATTTTAGCTTAATTAGATGTTTTAAGTTCAACCTAAGTAACGATTATATTAAATATTTAAAGAAAAATATTATTGTTCATAGTGATCTTATCCAATTCTTGCAAGAGTTGAATTGTCCCCACATTGATGATAGATGTGATGCATAAACTCCCTTTACAATTACATGCATGTGGTCCATACCCCAAAAGAACTAAATAAGAGACTTTTTCAGTTTTACTTTTTAACCTGAAAATCCTTGCAACTTAAAACCAAACATAGCTTTTGACATTTTATAAAAAGTATAGCTCTTGGGTCATCCAATTGCAGAATAGTTGAGTAATATTAGAAATGTTAAAAAATATATACTTTCTAACACACTATTTGAAAACTTGAAATTTATTAATATATTCGAATTTATAAGTGAGGGTTGAGACGTGTGTCATTTGACATTTAGTCAATTTTAATACATGATAATGCTTGGAATACTGCTAGCCTTTCCTCGTAATAATATATGCATCAATAAATACAAGATTTCACACAATCATAGAATTTATGAAGTATATAACAGGTGATGTGATAGAGGTGGGAACAAATATGATTTGCCACCAGATTAGAGAGGTGCTTAATTATCAGGGGAGAGAAAGGGCAATTTGTCCAAGTTGAAGAGTATAGTTGTAGAGTATATATGGTACTGAATTAGCCTTACTAGGGGAGAATCTGATTCATTCGGTTAAGAAAAAGTTAATAATAAGGTCATGATGACTCACACTCACAATCAGTAATTCTCTTCATTCACTCATCTCTTTTCAGAATCTCTCTCTCTCTCTCTGCATGGACTGAAGCCTCACTTGAATGCTCCTCTAAAAGGAACACGAGCATGAGAGGCTAGTACTTTTTACCAATCTAATTCACCACTCCCTTTTATGCCTGCCTCAACCTCTCTCCTTTTTGTCTCTTCCTCTCCTCTTTACTGTATCTTTCTCTCTGTCCCTCTATTTATACATCCCCCTTTCTCCTGTCTCTAGAAAATCATCATCAAAGAGATTAAGAAAAATATAGACTACTATTACTATACTATGTCCCCAGCAGGTTCACCAAGATGGAGCCCTACCACAGAACAGCTCATGATCTTGGAGGAACTGTACAGGAGTGGCATTAGAACTCCTAGTGCATCTCAAATTCAGCAAATTACTACACACCTTTCTTTCTATGGCAGGATAGAAGGAAAGAATGTGTTCTACTGGTTTCAGAACCACAAGGCTAGGGATAGACAGAAGCTCAGAAGGAAACTCACCAAGCAACTGCAGCTACAGCAGCAACAACAACAACAGCTCCAACTCCACCATCATTGCCCAAAACTCAATCAAGATCATTTCACTAACCATTTTGTTGGTAACTTTGGTTATAGCACTCTTCGTTCTACTACCCACGATTTTCCCTTTTTTAACCCACCTAGCTTGCTTTTTCAGGTAATCTTCCTTTTCCCCACCATGCAAGCACAAAGCCTGAGTAATATTGTATTAGGCCTCCTTCAACTTACATTTTTCCAATAAACGCAGTTTGATGATATGTTTGGTTTTCCTTAAACGCACATTCACACATTTATATTAGCTTGAAACCAAGTTTTCAATTGAAAACTATCAAAGTTGCTTTTCCAAACTCAATTTGGAAAATGAAATATACTTTAATTCAAACTTAATTAAGTTTGCAAACTTCAATCCATGTACTTAATGTAAATTTCTTTGCTGTGTCTTGCCTCTTCATATTTTTCTGAGTAATATCTATAATATAACTCTTGAATGCATGGGAGTTGCTGACTTAGCATCCTTCTACAAATTGTTGACTAAGATAAATGATGTAACTGCACATAATTAATTACACTTGGGGCATTGCACAAGGATGGGGTTAAAGAAGCTTGAAGTCTTGGATTCATTTCCAAAAGTTATGCTTTGAGTTTGAGCTGTACTGTATTGGAAGCTAGGGAAAACTTAAACTATGTTTGTTGCTAATTTCTTCATTTCATATATGTTCAGGGAGGTGCTGCGAACACATCGTCAGAACAAGCATTGAGTTGCAAATGGAATGTGCATAACCCTCAAAGTAATTTGGTGGAGAGTAAAGAGATGGCATTCTGCAACTATGGTTGGACACTTGTGGATGTTGATAATAATCAAGCATCTTCATGTTGCACCACTCGACCTGTCAAGACTCTTGATCTCTTTCCTCTCACAACTACCAGAATCAGTGAAGACTGCACCACACCACCCAAGTAGCTCTAACTCATTGTTCCAAGACTGCATGTGTGTGACATTTGATGTTAATAGCCTATTGCTTAAGGAGATTAATCTCTATATAGGAAACCATGCTGGAATGTTCCAATTACCAAGAGTACCAAGTCTTGTACGTAGGACCTATGGTTGCACCATGTGAAAGCATGATCTAAGGTCAACATACTTTCATTCTGGTACAAAAATCCTATGGGTATATGGTATATCCTAGTATGATACCAACTACCAAGAATTATTAATTAATTTTATCCCATATAATGAACCTGTACCTTAATTCTAAGTGTTTTCCAGCCACTCCAAGTTGATGTTTGTTGTCTTCACTTTCATTAGTTTAGTTACATCAGGTAAATATATTCTGGCTATATAATATGCTCAATTTATATGGAAATTGTCAAACTGGTAATTTGTGTATTGATACTACATGGTCCCAACCTGTTATATCTTTTAAGTCTATTTAATGTGTACTGGGGTGTCCTTTGTTCATCAATCTCGAGTTCCTCTCATCATGCATGATGAAAACTAAAGACTTTATGGACATGTGGTAAATCAGCTTTTTGGTTAGACTTAACTTTTTGAGTGAGTGAAAAGGTAACTGCTATTTTTGGGCATGGATCACACCCACATTTATAAAGAGTACATGCATATATGGTCTCAAGTCTCAACTGTCAATCATTAAGTTGATGCTCGTGATAGGTGTAATGATGTTAACTTGGCATGACGAATGAGGAAGACAATAAGGTATAAAGGCAAGATAGGATGCACATGCAAGTTTGGATTAAAGTTAATGTTGTTGAAACTCGCATCAAAATCCAGAAGTTATTTGTTAAAGTGGAAGAGAATTACCCACATTTTATGAACAACTAGAGAGTTAGTATAGTTTTATCGTTTTGGTTAGGGTAAGGAGAAAGAATGCTATTTTATGTATATCTATTATAAGAAAAATATTTCATTTTGGTATAAACTTTTAGTTGGAAATAAAATATGATTTATTTAACCTCCTTCTAAGTGGTTACCAGTATAATCTAATCCAATGACCCAATTAATCTAACCTAAATAAAGGAGAAAATTTTGGATTACTAGTTTAGATTATCGATCTAGATTTGAATTTTAAAATTATGAAATTGATAGTTGAGACAAGTTGGTGAGATTAGTGTCTGATTATGCATCAAATCAATTCCACAAGTTAGTGACATAAGATTTATGCATCAAATCAACTTCACTTGTAGTCACAATGGTTAGCTTTTGAAGATGCCTCTAAATACCATAAGATTTAAAGTTCACCCGTAAAAAAATTATGTGTGAACAAATTATCATCAAAATTCAAATATCTTTGTAAAATTTATTCTATGCTAAAAGATAGAAACACAACACTCAAAACCCGCGATATATATATCTTGAGAGTACAAGACTTGAACTTTATCCTTGTAATCCATATATAAGATGATATACCCAATGTGTACCTTGATCTTAAATAAATAAGTGTGATTTGTTGAAAAAGAATACTTAAGAATTTATTTGAAGAGGCAAGTAAAAAACTACTTAATTGCTTGAAGAGACAAGCCTAAAACTACTTAATTTGAGTCAAAAGTGACATGGAAAGAAAATATTTGTAACTTGCATTGATTATAATAAAACTTGATGGGTTAGCTAATAATTGAACATAATTTCAATAATAAAGACAAATTTGAATCAAAATCTTGTGTTTTATTTTTTGCTTTTATAGTTTTATCTAACCTTAAATTATGCTTTTATCTTTTATAGTTTTTTTTGGAAAATATTTTGATATATTATTGTTAAATGTATTTTTCATAAGATGATATCTTATCTGAGGTTATAAGAAATAGAATTTAGTCTTTCTTGTAATAGACAAATATATTAGATTTAATATTTTTTTAGTTTCTAAAAAAATAAGCATTTTCAATATTATGTGTTGTTTTGAATGGAAAATAATATAATATATTTTCTTATTTTTAAATTATAACTTTTATTATATTTTTAAACTTATAAATAAAAGTGCATTTGTCATTTGTAACCACCACTATTTTAAATTATGATTTTTAATTATTTATTATTTTTAAAATTTAATAAATTAAAATAATAAAAGTGACGAGTATAAATCGCCATTAATTACTAATGTTAGTAATGTAGTTTTAGTGGCAATTTAAGACTATCGAATTCGCATACCTAATTGTATTAAAAAAAGACAATATATATTGCATGAATTTTTAAAATTAAGAGATATAATTTAATCTTTTAATAATAAAGAGACAGAATAAAATAAATAAATATAAAAGACAAAAACGTAATTTAAGTTTTTTAATATCCTAAATCTATAACTTTTGTACAAAGCATGCTAGGGTCCGATTCATTGATTTTATCCGCAAATTTTTATTTATTAATAATCAGATTTTTTTTCAAAAGTATGATACGATAATAAATTAATCATTAAAAAAATAAAAAAAAATTTAATATTTAAATATACAAAAATTAAGATAAATTAATTGTTAAATTTATATGGCGTGACACAGTAAGAATTTGACTATTTATTTATTTATTTTTCAGTTTTAAGTTCATTGAATATTATTCCACTCTTACCCTTTCTGGCTCAGTCGCTCTCCTCTCAAGTCTCACTTCACCGTAAGCTTTCAGATTTCACCATCGTTTGTTTCTCGCTGTGCATCTTTCTCTTCTTCTTATTCTAACATTGTCAATAAATAAAAATAAATAAATCTGCAACATTATGTCTGAATTAGGTAACGCGCATGCCTTTGTTTGAAGCTAGCCTTCGTCGAATTCAATTTGTTTTCCCTCTCACGCGGTCCTAAGTGCTAACCTGTATCTGAGGTATGCCACCCTTGGTCTTTCTTTATGTTTTATATTTTTTTTTTATCAATTTTTTTGGTACAATACCATTTTTGTACATGGTGAAGCTGATTGCAGCAAATTTGGCTACTTTTTTAATTTTGAGAACCATTTGGGTTTATTGCATAAAGATTGTTTACTGTGTTAAGCTAATGCTAGTGTCTGCTTTGGCCAAGTGATACAAGATTCTTCTTTAATTTTTACCTTTTTTTTTTTGTATTGGGGGGAAATGAACATGATATAAATTTGACTTTAGTCTGGCATAATATGAAAACATGATGTCCTTTTTTTGTTTGTTTGTTTAATTGTAAGTAGAAAGGGTTTTAAGTTTTATCTAGCTAATGTCAAAAAGTGGAATGTGATAGATTATAGTGTTTGAGACTTTGAGTATGTGGCCGTTCTATTGGAGTACATGTTATAATAATAATATCATTATGATGTCTTCAGGATTCTCTTATAGTGTGGTTATCTGAGGTAATGATTTGCAACCATTTGATGTATCTGTTTAAATTGCAACCTTTTCATAGCTGATTGTGAGGGTTGTATTGTTTCAAAACTAGCTAGGTCTGGTTCTTATTATTAGGTGCCCCAACTCACCCTAGTGCAGGGTACGTTGTTGGTTGTTGTTACTTTCAACCTATTTTCCAATTGCAAGTGAACCCACCTGCCTTGTTTTTGGTGAGTTGAAGGAGGGACTGGTTGAGATGGGTTGGCCTATTTCGCTACTTTTGTGGGAATTGGTCCCTTGTCAATATCTTATCTATCAAGTAATTGAGAGGCTTTGAAGTTTGTTTTACTTTGCAGTGTCTTCTTGGCATTGATAATTAGATTCTATCTTCAGTTCTTCTCTAGGTCTAGGTGCACTTATATTCATAATTACAGTTTTGTTTATTGGGAGTGTGTTAATACCTCTATGTGCTCTATGGTAAATTGATAATCAATTTCAATTTCTATGTTTTTTTAAACCTTTTTTATGGTTAATTCATGTTTAACTTATAATTCATGTTCTTTCTTTTCCAATGCTAGTATAATGTGGGGGAATTGACCCTTAGATGTCATATCTTCCTTTAACAGATACAAAATGCCAAAAGTAAAGACAAACCGTGTTACATACCCAGAGGGCTGGGAATTAATTGAGCCTACTCTCCATGAACTTCAAGCAAAGATGAGGGAAGGTTGGAATTTTATATGTGATACTTGCCTTTCTAGATTTTATTGTGTTCTTTCTGAAACCCTTGAACTTAATTGTTTTGCATTCCTTATGTGGCAGCTGAGAACGATCCACATGATGGCAAGAGAAACTGTGAGACATTATGGCCTATATTTAAGATTGCACACCAGAAGAGCCGCTACATATTTGACCTCTATCATCAAAGGAAGGAGATTTCTAAAGAATTGTATGAATTCTGTTTAGATCAAGGATATGCTGACCACAATCTAATTGCAAAATGGAAGAAGGTACCTAAATTGAGTTATATTATTCTATTTTGAAACTGTTTTTGTTTTTCATTACATTTTCGTAGAAGAAATTTCAATTAAGGAAAATGAGTAGTACAACTAAGAGGAGGAAAAGAAATTCTCTAGTTACCAACGATTAAGTGTTTGACTTTTATTTGGCTTAAAGAAGTCATTGTCTTTTTAAAGGAATTGTCCTAATGTATTTGCTAGAGGTGTGGTATGTGGTGTGTACTATGCACTTCACAGCTAATGGCATGACTCCTCTGTTTCTTACTTCCCTTGCTGTTTCCGTTGCTCTTTGCAGCCTTATGCTCCTTGACTTTTGTTGTTGTTGACTTGTTAATTAGGCCTTAGACCTAATGATGTTTGTGTGCTTTGTCTGGGTTGTATCTCTACGACTTTTGATTATTAACAATGAATGTCTATAATTTTTGGGTGATTTATTTTAGCATTTATACGTGTATAATTTATCTTGTATGCAAAATCTTCAGTATAGCAGCCATCCTGGCTCCTGCTGTAGCACTTTTGGGTTGGCCGCTCCATGTCACTATCCAAGATTCTCTGACACAATTGTCAGTCTGATATTGAGGACTTGGGAAATGAAAATATACGAATACTCTGCTCATTTATGCCTTTTCCACTATGTTAATTGTTACAAGGCTATTGCTACTGGATAGCAAAAAAGTTAAAGAATGTCACCTTCTTATTGACTTTGGTTAATCCACTTACAGAGTATATCTTGTTGTAGTTATTACTAATACTAAGACTTTATCTCTGAGAACTGTTAAAATATATAGCTTGTTTATAGTACATGTGCTTTCTTGGATTTGAGTACTTAAATCATGATTTTTTTTTTGGTTTGAATTGCAGCCTGGTTATGAACGTCTATGCTGCTTGGGGTGTATGCAGCCACGCAATCACAATTTTGCCACCACTTGTGTTTGCAGAGTTCCCAAGAACCTTAGGGAGGAGAAGGTTATAGAGTGTGTTCATTGTGGTTGCAAGGGCTGTGCTAGCGGGGACTGAGTGGACATCAATTCTATTATCAGTTGCCAAAAAGGGGGTTTCTTAGGATTATTTTGTTGGTGTTTTTAGCATTCTCCAGATTGTGTTAACTATTTACTACATGAATACTATACTATGTAATGAAAAATATTAGTTAATTGTTAACTATCTGCATAGTTCAAAATCTGAATGGAAAATGAGTAAACCTTACGATCTATTAAATAAAAAATAATTGGTGAAATATATTTCTATCTATTCGAGAGTAATTGCAATCTTTAGCGAGTTTTTTTTTTTTTTTTTTTAAAAGTGCTCGGTAAACTTTGCCTTTGCATAGGGATATTTTAGTTCGAGAGAGACTAATTTTTTTATTGAGTTTTTTTTTTAAATGAATATTTCTTTTTCAGAAATAGTGTTTCCGAATTTGGACCAACACTTGTTTTAGACATTAGCCCGAGAGGAGTTGCTATTCTCACCCCTAGTTATTGTGAAATTACATACATACTCTCCTCTCTTCCCTACATCCCCTTTCTTCTCCCTTCCTCCGTCACAATTCACGCACAACCACCACCTCTTCTCTCTTCTTTTAGCTTCTTTTTCCATCCCAAACTCCAAATCTCCCTCTTATCAATTGCATTCTTTGGTATTTTTACCCATTTGATTTCATTCTATTTTTATATCCAACAAAATTATGATTTCCTTATGTTTTCAATATAATGGAATCATAATTCAATTTATTTTTTCAAAACAAAAATGGACTTATGTTTCTGTTCTTGTTTGGGCTGAATTATTCAATGGAATCATGATGATTTTGTTAGATAATTCAATTCAAACAGCAACAAAAACATAATTTAAATTGTATACTTTATTTTCTTAACTTGAAATAGTCCAACCAAATATCTTAATTCTATTGAGTGAAGATAACTGAAAAATTTGAATCAATCCAACCAAATTAATTATCGTTGGTTTAGATTTTATTTTAACCTAAAATCAAACCAATATCCCTGAAAATTATTGTATCCTATATATCCTGTAAGCTTCTTTAATTACCTTATAAGCTACTTTTACCAAAAACAATACTAATGATAACAAAAATACAAAAAACAATACCATGGCCTTGTTTATTCTTTTTATTTGGCTTTGTCTAATCAATGTGCCCTTTATTGTAAAAATCCTTGTCATCAATTTTATTCTTTCTTAACTTTTGTACCATAGTGAATAAGAAAGAATGAAATTGAAAAATCATTAAATTCTGGTTCATCTTGAACGAACTAAAAATCTGCTTCTCCTTGTCGATCCTTTCTCCAGTTTCCATTCATAGATTTAATATTTTATTTACCATAAGTTCTCTGGTAGATTGATGAACATTAAGTTTTGGGCTTATGCAAATTGTACATGAGACTGAGAAAAGATGAAGAGTGAAGACAAAGGTTGAGAAAAAAAATATAAATAACACTAAAGATATCTATGCAAAACCAACACAACTCTGACATCTAAGTACATACAAGAAAATTACAAAACTCTCAATCCAAACTCACTATAGATTTCTATAATCTTCTATTGTTTGATGATGCCAAGTGCCAAATTCAGGACTTATGCAGTGCGAATTTCTCCTTTAGAAGTTCTCCTTGTGAAACTGAAAACGGGTAGATGACTTTAGGCTGAACTCGTGACAAAGTTCCTTCAGTGTTTTTGTAAGAGTAGGACTTCCACAGTAGAATACACCTGCATCAAGAAAATAGCAGATAAAATTTTTTCATTTCTTTTATTAACTTTTTTGTTTTTTAGAATTTCACACAAAGCATCGCAACTTTGTATACCTATCCGAGAGCTTTGATGCGCGTTTGCTAATTCAGTGAAGACTTTTTTCCAGTTTGGTCTAGCAAAATGTGTTCGAATCTGATATATGGTAAGATAAAAAAAATAAAAGATTAACATTTGGTTGAATGGTGAAAAGGTTTTGGTTTAAATGAGTGGTAAATCAATCAATACCCGGCTTTCTGAAACAACATCAACTCCATTTTTAGCATGTTGCAGCCTCTGAATCATGGCAATAAGCGCGGACCTTGCATCACCTTCCTCGTAGACACTTGTCAAATAGTTGTGCATTTCTATGATATTCTGCATCATTCAAACATGCTAACATTTTTTACTGTACATGGAAGGAACAAAACCAGGAAAAAAAAATGAAGTGTTTGGTCCTTAGTCTCACATCGCAGTCATAATCTGCAATATCATCCATGACACCTTTAAACCATTCAAATGATGACTGCTCTCTTGTTACCCAATAGAAATATGCTCTTTCAGGACCTTTCTTAATTTGATCATCTGAGTTACTGCTAGGGACTGAGTCCTGCATATAGGTTCCCTGCTATGTTAACCCCTTGAATTGGAACTTAGCGTATAAACTACAAACAATAAATAATACATAAGCTAATTGCATTGTCATCCAATCACAAATCGTCAGAATTTAAGATTATTGACTTTTAAAATAATTACTTGAAAGTCATACTAAAGATGATTTCTACTTGATGGGCAATGTGAAAACTTCTACATGGACAATACCTAATAAACTCAAATACAGATATGCTGCCAACCAAAAAAAGTATATATAACCTGCCACTTACCTCTTTAGGGCTTTCTGACTTCATGTTGTTCAACATATCTTTTAGAATACTGATCATTGGTGTGGCACCGATTCCGAGACCTATGAGAAAGAGAACATCATAGTTCTTATAGCTTTGTGCTGGGGCTCCGTAGGGTCCTTTGATGAGGATCTTTGGATATCTAATTCTGGAAAGACCAAATAATGTCAACATTTATAGATGATTTTGTAAAGCTAAGAACAAAGAGTTGCTATTCACCTTGATTTTGAAGGATGGTTATAGGTTGAATTTGGTGCTCTAGTTTCCATCCTCATAAGGTTTCCCTTTCTTGGTTGAGCATTGTGAGGCTCACAAACCTGCATTTCTAAGTATTAGTACAACTAGATGTTCAATAATTACCATATTTATATGAACCTTTGACTTACTAAATACATAGGATTGATTGAGTTCGCAGTTCAGACATTAACATCACCTGTGCAAATGTGTTTTTAAGCTCTGTAGTCCAATCTCCCAAGGTTCGTATATGAACACTCAAGTAGTCATCTCCAGGTGCAGAGGTGATGGAGAAAGGATGCCTGCAACAAGATTCAATTTGATCCTAAAAGTGATTTTGCAAAAAAAATCTTTTTTCTTTGATCACTATCATCCAAGAGTCATGGTTGTTACCATTCAAAAGTAGATATATCTGGACACTTGACAAAAAGATACATTCCACTTTCATACTTGAATCCTTGGGGTTTGGTCATGTATAGTGCCAGAACATTTCCTGTATATATTATTGCCTGAAATTTCCAAGTGATAAAATCATTTCCGTGCTCCAGCCTGAAGAATCAAGGAAAAGTGGTGGACACACACCTTAATGATGCTTACTCGGTGATCTTTACTCCTGAAAAACGGGTGAATTCTCTCAAAAGCATAGAGTGCTAGTGGAACTACAAGGTACATCCAAGTCTGCATTAATCAAAGATATTAATGTCAAATCAATGATGTAGAATTGGACATGCAGTATCAGCCATCAGGTCAAAATACCAAGTGTACAACATCAACAAATGAAGGGTGGACAGAGTTCAATTATATGTGTTATGAGACGTAAATAAACCACAATTTATATCAGTTTAAAAGTGCAAAGCTGTTGTAACTGCATTTTGAGAGAAAACTTTTGGAAAATTGAAATTAGAAGGTATGGTTTGTTGGTAGTTAGAGCGATGAAAAGTGTTAGAGCTACACATACCGTCTTCTTGTTCCATTCCTTGGTGAGAAATAGAAAGTAGCCATGTATGATCAGGAGTATGTAAACCACAATAAGCAAATGATGAGCATACCAAAATGCATTGAAACCAGCCAATCGATGCAACGGGGAAGGCAACTTGACAACACTTTTTCTGAAATAATGTGTCGCTAGAGTGAAGGTAAAAGCCATAATCAAGACCATAAGAATTCCAGTTAAACCAGGAATGCTTTTAACTAGGGTGTAGTAAGTAGGCTGCTCATAGTTAAAACCATCCCCAAATATCGAAAAGAACTTATTTTCTGGGCATGATATTAATCTTGGAAAATCACAAGTGATATGCATCATTACATGAATAAAAGTCCCTATAACCACAGCTACCGCAATCGTCTTGTGAAAGTTTATATTGTCATCAAAAGGTATGATTCGACTTAGAAATGATCCTCTTAGTTTTGTAAGTGTTCTTCTGCACATGGTTAGGACAATAAGAGCCATGTTGAACTTGAGAGTCTCAGCAGCACCCTTTGCAAAGCAGAGACAGTAACCCATGACTTGAAAGGCTTTCTTTTCCCTGTATTGCTTAAATTTCCAAATAAAAAGCACCAAGTTTATGGCCAACCAAAGCGCGAAAACCCATATTTTTTTCCATTTATCGAGAGCAAATTCTGTGGTTTTAGATAGAAATTTGCTCACTGGTGTCCTATACTTGCTCGGTATCATAGCTTTACTCAAAGTCATGGCTCTACATTGATCAAGTTTTTTGGTGCCTTCTTCAGAACTAACCATTTCCTTCAGCAGAGTTTCTAGCTGCCAGATCTGTTTAAAAAGAAATTTAAGAATACTAAAGATGAAGGTTTATGTAAAATTCAATAAAAGAAGAAAGCAGTAAGAACTTGTTCACTTCTAACCTCTATATATCCATTATGATCAGGGTCAAGCTCTTCCATTATCAAAGATGCATACCCATCAGCATGCATTTTGAGGTTTCCTAGCTTATTTGCTGAGGCGCTCAACACTATAACCTTTTAAACAAAGACATTTAGAATTTTGTTTCCATATAATGAAAGAGAGAGAGAAAAAAAAAGAAAAGAAAAAAGGTAATCAGAAGAATTTAAGTGGTCTCAATACTCACCTCCTTAACCTCATCTTCTGATAGCTTACCATCTCCATTCTTGTCACACCTGAAAATAACTGATTCATTTATGCCAATCCATTCAATAAGAATGCAACATGCAAAAGGAATACAGATAGTGTGTGTGCGCTTTACATGTCAAAGAACACTTGAAGCCTAGATTCAAAATCTTTGTTGGTCATGTCCTCCCAGAATACTTTAGCTTCATCCAAAGATATCCCATTTTCTGCATAGACTTTCCTTCTCCTTGCCAAAGCCTCATACAGCTCCCCAGCAAAATCCTTTGATTCTGCCCCCATGCCTGTGGAACACAATTTCAATTTGCATCATTCAAACTTACCACTAATTATGAAAACTAAATATATCACAAAACGACAAAACTTGGATACAGTTCCATAGACACTTTTGCGGCGTTGTTCTCCAATCAGAATTGGAGTTTTATTTCGACAATCTACGTTGATCTTTAATGTAAACCTTTATTAACATGAATTACTAAGGCGAAACTCTAATTCTGACAGGAAAACACCACCAAAAAAGCACCTAGGAAAATCTAAGTTTTTGTCCAAATGCATTCCCAATAAAAACAAAAAGGAGGCAAATGTTTGTACCCATGCAGGTTCCAAATTTGTCTTTTGTGAGTTTTCCATCAACTGCATTCTGAGTAAAGCGCTTCTCAATGGACTTCCATGCATCAGTTTCCCTCCCTGTGACCGTTCTATCAAGAAAACGTAAACCCTTAATCCCTCTGGCTGCTCCTGATTCAGTCCTCATCATTTTCCTCCCTCCATTACTCCCCCGAATGCCAAGTCTGCTCCTCACATTGTTGTTGTTGTTGTTGTTGTTGTTGTTGTTGTTCACAGCAGCAACATCATTGGGAGATTTAAGCACCGTGCTTCCATTAGGGGGTGCTTCATCATCCCTTTTAGGCCTTCCCACAACGGGATCAATCTCAATGCTCTCAAGAATCCACGTTGATGATTCATCTTTGCCTCCTTTTTGTGATGACATCAATGAAAAGGAATTGCCAAAATGATATGAATATGATGATGATGATGATGATTCGGTGAAATGTGTTTGTCAAGGTGGTGGTGATGGTTTTTGGAATTGTCAAGAAAGAAGGGTGTTAGAGGGAAAGGAAGATGAAAATGAAATAGTCAAAGTGG
Source organism: Glycine soja (assembly GCF_004193775.1). NCBI lineage: Eukaryota > Viridiplantae > Streptophyta > Magnoliopsida > Fabales > Fabaceae > Glycine > Glycine soja. Next base: position 15,544,822 of record NC_041008.1, on the reverse strand, counting down.
CATTAGAGAGAGACATTGATCAGTATATATATATATATATATATATATATATATATATATATATATATATATATATATATATATATATATATATATATATGTTTTTATGTTGTGGCTTTGCTAATTATAGAGAAACAGGCTGAACCCTCCACACTTGTGTGTCTGGTTCAACCAGCCATGCTCCTTAACCAACAAATTAAGAAATCAAACGAAATTACCTACAATATTATTGCATGCTGCTTTTTTTCTTTGAATGCTTTTCTGACAGCCATATGTCACTTCTACATTGAAAAGAAAAGGGGGTGACTTCCACCACATTTTTTTTATTCTTTCACATTACTAATAAATTTAAAATTTCATTGCTTCATCTATTTAGACACATTTAGATTGATATTTGATTAAATACATATTTAATATCAACTTTTCAATAAGAATTTATTTATTAGTGTTAATTGTGAAGTTTATCGAAATAAAGTAATTAAAAAAATTATTGTAAACTTTATTAACTTATATTAAAATATCGTAAATGGATTGGATCCAAATTGTTTGAAGTGAACAATGACTCCAAGGTGTAAAGAGAGCAATTTCATTCTTTTTATGAAAAATTAATGATTATTAGTTATTACGTGCACTTGCATAACTAATGATAATTGTGTTGGAAATTTAAAGGGACTGATCAAGTAGAACAAAATAAGGCATTTCATCTATAAATGTTCTTTAAGTTAAAGAGACTTTTCCAATTTTAGACTGAGGCGTCATCTTATATTTCCATTCAAAAAAAAAAATGTATCAGAATATAAATTGTTGTTTTTCTCATCAACAGCAAAATTATTTTATCTTTGTTCACTTTAGAGGAACCGAATCATATTTTTATATGTTCAATATACATATTCGTTTTTCAATTTAAGGATTTATATGATAAAATAAGCTTCAATAAGTTTTGTAGAAGCATTTTATACGTCATTTGTTTATTTTTATTCACTTAATATATAATTACCTTAATTACCAGTATCGAAAAAAGGTACACACTAAATTTTTGCCTTAATTACACTTTTTGTCAACAATCTTTTATGTTCTCGCAAATTTTGTCACTAAAATTTACATATTTAATCTTGAATTTTTGCAAATTTTGTCATTTAATTTAATTTAATTTTTTTCATAGTTTTACTCAAATTTTTAAATTTTGCACATTTAACCCCTATGTTACAATTATGCTATTTTTTATATGTTAGGAGGCGAAATGCCTGAAATTTTAAAAGTTGGGTGACGAAATATGAAAAAATATGTGCTAAATTTTATAAGTTGAATAACAAAATGTGTAAATTTCATAATTCGTGAAAATGTAAAAGATAAGTAGGCAAAGCCAAATAAGGCCAATTTAAGCGTATATAACTTTTGTTAGTTACAAATAAAAAAAAAAATCTACATAACTTGTAACGTGTTTTTTCTTCAAATGTCAAATTTTGTTGGACATTTAAATGTGATAATTTGTGTGAATCGTGTTTCATGTGGTGGTTACAAACAACCTTACCTTACCTGTGATATTTTATCATCACTATTCCTTTAATGGGAGCTTTAGTGGTAACCAGTTGCAAGGAAGGATCTTGGAGTGGGTAATTGACTTTTGGGTTTTATACTTCAACTTGTCTTAACAATAGTAGTGATTACCTTGTTTTTTGCTTTTTATTTGTATGAGTTATGGTACCCTTGTACCATCATTAATCTTTTCCCTTTGCTGATTAAAAAAAACAATAGTAGTTGATCAGTTAGAAGTTAGAAGCTGTCAATAGCACCAAAGGATAACCATTTTGTCTATAGCTTATCTTTGATATTCTTAATTAATTGGAGAATTGACGTGCTTGCATTATGCCAAACATGTTTGGTCCAGCTCAAATGCGAATCATATTATATTGGACTATGATGATACCTTCAACTAGTTATTAATTATTAATGAAATAATAGTTATACCTTAAACCCCACATAGAAAATCTTCAATATATAAAGAGCTAGCCCACGTAAGATAATATTTACGTGACACCCTCTATCCATACATATATGTATTAATAATAAATTATAATTAATTAACAATTCTTAAAACACGTTTGAATAAAAGTATTTCAAAAGGGTAAAAGACTCACATTTACTTTTCTTGCATCATAGTAAACTTGTTTGAATAAATAATAAAATCACTTCGGCTCAAACAAGGTCGTCCAAGACTTCATACAATTAATATATAAACATATACCCCAATGTCACATCCTATCAGAGCATTGTGTCTCGACGTCCTTCAGCACAAGGTTCCTTAAAGTAATTCACTTAGTCATCTGCTCCCCCGAACATAAAGTTCAAGATCAGCATAAGATTCAAACACAAACAACACACAAGGAGTGAGTTATTATATTCCTAACTAATAGAGAAACAAGACAACTAGATATACATATCATATAAATGAGATACAATTTACTTCAACATAGCTCACGTAATTCTACCACTTTGTCATTTAAAATTCATTTTTCAATCATCAATCACATTACACATGAATCACACATCCCGATCAAGACATAATAACACATCAATTTCATAATAAACAATTAGCAAGCGTTATGCAAAAGTTATGCTAAGACTCAAGCTTATATGCAATGTGGTACTATGTCAGTAAAAAATCACACTGGGGCGCTTAGGAGTACATAATTAACAAGACACACCACAAAATAGGTATGTCAAGTCACTTTCACTAAGTAAAATCATAGGAAGATCAGTCAGGGTCACACTGTTTTGCGAGAATGCTCCAACCATGTAGGATCGACATATGCTTAAAGGAACACTCAAACCGAGTGTATTTACCCTCAAGACTTACACTCCGAAGAGTCCGTTTGGGTCTCTCCCTCTTGATTCAGGTCCAACCTCTAAAACAATTTTTACATGCAGACACTGCTCATGAATTATACAATACTCATGATCTCACACTCGTGTTTTAAACACGTTCAACACATTGCGCTACAATTTAATATTGGTTCCTAAATAGGAAGCCTACACTTTCCCTTTAACATTGCACATCCACTTTTTTCAAGATAAACACTGGTCGGGTTATTGTATAATTCATAGCTCACAATACAAGTAATGTCACATCAAGTGTTAAACACACACTTATCACAACTAAAACTCATGTTCATAATTTCACATCTTATAATGTCACAATCCACCATCACATGCTTACAAGTATCTCACAAATTAACACATGTTCAACTTTGCACTTATACTCAATCTCAATAACAATATTATAATCTCAAAGCAACATGTTATTTCACAATTCATCACATATTCTATTTATAGACATTGCTAATGAATTATACAATACCTACAACTTCACACTTGTGTTTCAAACACGTTTAACACATTGCGCTACAATTTAACATTGGTTCCTAAATAGGAAACCTACACTTTCTCTTTAACACTGCACATCAACACTTTTCTCAAGATAAACAATGGTCGAATTATTGTATAATTCACAGCTCACAATACAAATAATGTCACATCAGGTGTTAACCACACACTTACTCACAACTAAAACTCATGTTCACAATTTCACATCTCATTATGTCACAATCAACCATCTCATGTTTACATGTATCTCGCAAATTGACACATTCCACTTTGCACTACTGAATCTCCATAACAATATTATAATCTTATTATAATAATTTATCACACCTCATAACTCATATACACATAACATGTTGATCATCATCATGGGAAAATTAGAACAAGATAATAATTTGTATAAAATAAGTCATTAAAGAATATTATTTAGAGTATAATTCAGTGAATAAAAAGAACTCAATTTTTTTAAGGATTCACACTCAACACAAGAACATATCAATTTCACAACAATTTTTCATTGGGACATCAATTGGCTCATCAAACATATATAATTCACAATTATAATTGTAAGGATAGAATTAAAATTTGCGGAAACACCCCAAAACCGATTCCAATTGATACTCTAAGGATCCTTACACATGTTCTCACTACTCCCCAATTGTGAATAACTCATCTCTTACATCTAAACGAGCTCCCGTGTGTATTATGACAACAATAGCGGCATCTCTAACCGTTTCCTGAGATTCCTCAGGTTTTTTCTCTGACTGCTCTGATAGGGTTCCCAAACGTTAGAGAGTATGAGAAGGGATTGAAGCCTCCATTCCACTGTCTACGTGCGATGATTATTTCTCCCTCCACATGCATTATTTTGCAAATCCCAACAGTGAAGATGTTTGGAAATGAATCTCGAACCGCATATCAAAATTTCATGACAATCCAACGGTTAACGAGTCCAAGATTATAGTTTTACTGAGATAGTTTTGGATTTCTACGGGAAAGGAAAAAGTTACGATGCAAAGGATATTTCTCTCAGCTCCGACATCTTTTCATAATTCTCAACGGTGTGAATGTTCGAAAATAAGTTCCGAACCTGGTGCTCAAATTTTACGATAATCCAACGGTGAATGAGTTCCAGATCGTGTTTTTCTAAGAGAGTTTTAGAAGGACGAGAGGGGAAAACGAAATTGAGAGGAAGATGAGGCATATGGTCAGTCTTAAAACTGACCTAAGATATCTCTATTTATAACTAAGGGTACTCAAAACTTATTATTTACTCTATTTATTTTTTTTTTATAGAAAGAAACTCTATTTTCTTTTTTATAAAGCATACTCAATCTATAAACAATTAATTAACAATGAAAGTTGAATATGTAAACTACTCTCAAGATATCTGTTTCTCTCTTTTAAAAAACATATAACGTTTTCTAACCACCATCTATTTCTTATAAATTTATTTTCTCATATAAAGACAATGTGCATGAATTTAAGAAATAATATTAAAATAATTTAAAAAAACTCTTTCGGAGGTCTACTATTTAAAAGAAACAAAAATATATTTAAAGATATTTTAGTTAATCATCTTCATTAGCCATGTAGCCTTATCTTGTGTCACAAAAGATTAAAATATTTGATTTCATGTTTGATAAATCTTTTACAAATTTTATAATTAAATAAAATTTTAAATTAAATTTAAAATTGTTTTATTCTTAATTTTTTATTTTAATTTAAAGGTTAGAATTATTCTCATTTCTCACAATCATTCTCATGATACATTATATATATGTCATTAATTATCTTGGTGCATGTGTTGAAAAATGGAAACCCGTTGCTCAATTGTTAAATACCACTATTCAACCATGTAGTATAGCAAAAAAGTAAATTAATAAATAAATTTATGCAACGTGAATCAGGACAAACAATAGAAATCACTGAATTATGAGGATACATCTCGGCTGTCATAAAAGAAATATAAATCTTATTTGTATAATCCTAAAGTGAGATGTTTAAGTTTCTGTGTATAGTATAGATTTTAACCTTTTAAACAAATTCGAATATTTTAAGGATTAGTCTCTAATTCTAATTCTAGTGCTGAGTGCTGAGAATAACCCCGATTCATCCAAAATGTGTAACATCTTTTCTCGAAACTTTTGGTTGTAATATAGTGCCAATAACAACCAATGTGTGTGTCTTATGTAAAGCGACCACATACAAAATTTGACAAAAACCAACCACAATCAGACGCACAAACAATAATGAAATTTCAATTCATTAGAATTCAACCAAAAAAAGAAGAAGAAGAAAAAATCAATGTTGGAGATATCCCTGTTAGATCCACACGTTGTCACATCAACTATGCGAGGCTGGCACCAGAATTAGCTTTCTCAAATAGAAAAAATTGCTGCATTTAATTGTAAAATATCGTTCTTTATTAATATGTGTGTCAATGATGTTCAATCTTTATTTAAGTTAATTTATAAAAATAAAAAGCGAAGAAAATAATCATATTTTTGTATATTTAAAGAAAAAATATAAATTACATGATAAGTGGTAAGTTAATTTGCTATTTTGAAGTATTTTTTTATCTGACTATTTTGAAGTTTAACATGTATATACAATTTTTTTTCATATATAACGTCATCATATATATATATATATATATAAAGAAAAAAACCTTAATACATACTTTTTTTCTTTTATCATATCACTTTTCTTTTTATTCCCTCTCTTTCCCATCATATTTATCTTCTCTTTCACCATTTTATTTTTTCTTTCTTCTTTTCACACTAATCTACACTAAAATTAGAAGTCATAGTCGTTAGGCAAGATTTTTATTTTTATTTTTTAATTTCAACTGGAAGCTAGGCGATGTGATTATAATCAACGACTCATTAATATGAACCTTATAGCCGATTTCCGCAGAGCAGTTTCTGTCTCTTTTTTATAGGCTAAGCTTGCACAATTAATTAAATAATCCGAAACAGAACAAAAATCAAACGTGGTAGTGGAATGAAAAATAAACCAAATAGGAAATGAAAGCGATGGTGTAGTTTAAAAAGTAGAATATTGCTCAAGGACGACATTGACATATAGTTTATATCAAACGGAAATGACTCATTAATTTGCAAATGATGATTAAGTTGATAAGATCACGCGTTCCAACTGGACACTACAAACACAACTTAAAAGTTCAATATCAATATTTTATTCATTTCTATTTTATTATAGTTCTGATAAACATATAATTGACGATTGACTAAAAGGATATTTAATTTGTCGGTTTAGTTCCTTTAATAAACAAACAAACAAATATACATAATTAATTTGAAAGAACTGGAGATTTCACATACTTAACAGTAAATACAATACTAGGAAAATGAAAGTTAATATGAAGCATTCAAAATCTGTATTTTTTTGGATTTACTTTTATACTTTGGTGTATAGTTTTTTATATTTATTACCCTCAAGTATATAGTGTGTTTTATATAAAAGAAATATATTATTTTTACCATTTTTGTTTGTATTTCAATTTTAATTTAATTTATTTATTTTAAATATGTTCTTTTTTCGGTGAATTATTTTAAATATGCTCTAAAATATTATATCTTTTAAAAAAATATCTGATGAATTACCTTCATAAGAAATGTCGGGTAAAGTTAACTTTTTTAGTTACAAAAATTAAGGACAGATCGATTAAGCTAAAAGGATCCATCAATCACTACAAAAAATAATGATAATTTTTTGTATTAAAAAATAAAGTTTTTTGGCGATTAAATTTCACAAATATTTTTTTTTACTTTTGAAAAAACTTCTAATTTTACTTATTGGTGCAATTTTTTTTTCAATTTTTAATTTACTTGATCGCTGCTCGACAGTAATATTGCAGAAAAAGAAAATGTTCAAATCATTATATGTTGGTTTAGAAATAGAGGAGGCAAAATGGACACTTGGCCCAATATGAGTCAACCCAATGCGGATTGCAGGATATAGTAAATTAGATAAATAAAAAAAACACACAAATTCAATTCAGATCTCTAAATAATGTTCAAGTCCTATAAAAGTTAAGTTTATTTTTGGATTGCTAGTTGTTATAGGCTAAGTCCTCATTAAGTCATGATCTAATTGGGTTACAAAGGTCCATGTTTGATTTTTGCTTAAAATTTTAAGTCCAAGTTCTATATTTTGGCAAGTTTGAACCAACTTGATTAATTCAATTTATTTTGCCACCTCTTTAAAATTATCACAATTTTTTGTTTTTTTTTTCATTAAAAGAAATCTTAAATTACTATTAAAATCACAAATTATAATGTTTATAGAAAAAAAAAACAATCCTTGTCTAAGACATGTTAGTTGTATAATGGATCATTTGAGATTATAGTGGGAGGTCAAAACAAAATATAAATTACTATTGGATAGAGATTGAGAGGGCAAGGGAGGGGGTTGAGCTTTGAAAATTGGAAGATTTGTTTCCAGATTGAAAGTAAGCGATTGGGAGTTTGATATGTGAAACCAAAACCATACAGCTAGTGATAAAATAAATAAATAATAGAACATGCTTCAGAAGATTTACGTTGGAAAAAGGCACTTAAAAATAATAACTAAAACTGAAACCATACGTTGTAGAGATCATGTATTCATTGGAAGCCTCTTCATCTTGATTAAGCCCCATTCGGAGAACAATTTTATGCAATATTGTTAATTGTTGATGCTTATGCTCTCCTGTGACACTAAGGAAAATAATATTTGGAAGATTAATCATTATTTCTTATATTGATTATTTCGTAATAATATCATGATTAAAAAAATTAATAAACTTTTGATAATTGATCAACATGCAATGATAGTTGCCCCTATAAGTATCTAATGAGTATTTTCTACTTTCTGAGAAGTATTCTCACTATACAGGCAAGTAAATCACCGTTATGCTGGTTCTAAATTTAGTATTTTTAATCAGGTTCTTTAACCAATATTTTAACTAATGTAGGTTCACTCAACCGATGTTTTTTATAAGCTTCTATCTCTCTCTCTCTCTCTCTCTCTCTCTCTCTCTCTCTCTCTCTATATATATATATATATATATATATATATATATATAATAATGATAATACACTCCTTATGAAAAAAAGGCTCGCTAAAATTTAACAAGCCTATTCCATCTATTTTGCTTCCTAAATTAATGTACATGTTCTTTTCGATAAAAAAAAATCAAAAGTAAATATTGAACCCAGCTTTCAAAACTCATAACCTTGGTATAAGTTGGAATAAGTGAAAATCAGGATATAGATATTAAGTACTAAGCGAAATAGAGATGTGGAAAGGCAATGCAAATGCCAAGATAAATATTAATCAGCTAAAAAAAGGAGTTGATTAATTCAAGTATTCAACCTCAAAATCTATCTCATCACATGATTGGCCTGAGGTTTTTGTTGTTGCCCTCAAAATTTCCAATAGCCGCACCTTGCAGTACTGGGAAAAATTCAGGTTAAAACATAGAAACCCAATAATGTTACGTGGACGATGGATCCATGCATGCATGCATGCATGCATTCCATTCCCTTCATTCATGCCGTGGCATATTCTTTGAGGGGAGAGAGGAGAAACGAAATCCAAGTAAGAATGATGAATTGGCAAGCCTTATTCTATGGAGATAGTGACTTCGCCATCTGAGTCATGGCCATTATCGTCCTCCTCGTTGACCTCATGAATTCTTTGTACAGCTTCTTTTAAGTCCCATCTCTTGTCCTCATCCCATTCACAGCATGCCAATGCAATCTTCAAAAGCTTGATCATCTCCCCCTCGCTGTTGTTATTGTTTGTCTCCATCATCATGTCCTTATCAAACATCTCACTAGTCCACTCTTGTGAATGCACCCAATTTGCCAAATTCTGTTGATCACTTCCTTTGTCTTGTAGAAAGTTATCAGGGAAGTTGCCAGTGAGAATCTCCAAGATGAGTATCCCAAGACTCCACACATCAGTCTTCTTTGTGATGCGGCCATGCTGCACATACTCCGGGGACTTGTAGATGAACATCATCTTAGGAGCACTGTCCTGGTTTATCACTGGTAACAACCCATAGTCTGTGAGGAGTGGCTCCAAAGATTCACTCAAAAGAACGTTGGAGGACTTTAGATTCCCATGTGCCGCAATTAGGCTTGGCATCTCACTGTACAGATTCTCAAGTCCTTTTGCTATGCCTTTCACTATCTTCAACCGGCTTCCCCAATCCAGGCTTGCTTGTCCTACAGGTTGGGATCCTGAAAATTGAAAGAGAGATTAATATATATAGAAAGGTTTTTCTGTTTTGTTTATCAAGAGATATTAATTATTAGGTTATTAATTTTTGTTAGCTAAAACATTTCAACCTTGTGACCTTTTTGTTTTTTATTTGACAATTAAAATTATCTTTACCATCAAGGGAACTTTATATTATATATAGAGAACACTAGTTAACGTGAGTTTAGACTTAATTTAATCATAAAAGTTAAGTTAAAGAGTAAAGATTACTTCTCACTTATATATTCTATAATTTGATTTTCTTATTTTTATTTTTAATCGATGAGACTTGGATTTTTTCCAAACACATAGTAAGTACCGTGAAGGCGAGCAGCCAAGCTTCCATTGGGAACAAAGTCGGTAATCAAGACTCTCTCCTCCTCTATGCAGTAGTAGGCGACGAGAGGAAGGAGATTAGGATGATTGAAGCTTCCAATCCGTCGCATGTGCTCCCGAAACTCGTCCCTCCCTACATTGTTCATCTGCGTGAATTTCTTCACCACAATCTCAGTCCCATCCAACAGAACAGCCTTGCAGGAAGAGCTGTAACCATCGCTGCGCAAAATCCTTGCTGAGGATTTCAGCAGATCCCGCCAATCAAAATCATCTCTTTCATCCCTCATAAATGATAACCTGAAGCGTCTCTTGCCGTGGCTCGAGGAGCTACTATGCATCCACATCCTACTTCCTTTATCTGACCCTGCTTCTTCCGCAGAAGCCACTTCTGGCCCAGCTTGTTTTCTTCTTCGACGACGCAGGACTAACAATATTACTGCTCCAATCACTATCAGTCCAAAAATAACAAGAACCACAGCCACAACAAAAATCACGGTTGATTTCTTTTTGGAGGAGGAGCATGCACTTAACGGTGTTCCACATACCCCTTCATTACCTGAATTTTCAAACAAAACAAAAGCCATGTATTTGATATATATATACACACACACACACACACACACACACATATATATATATAGGTTTTGTGATTAATTATATAGTATAACACAAATGTACCAGAGAAAGATGAAGCTGGCATGTTATGGAGGCTGGCTGGTATTTCTCCCTTTAATTGATTATTGGCTACGCTAAATGATTTGAATGCATGTTGAAAATTGGGAATGGGGCCGGTGAAATGGTTACCCTCCAACCTCAACTCCATAAGCCTAGGAATGGATGCGAGGGAAGTTGGAATAGGACCTGTGAACTGGTTGTTTGACAAATGAATCTTCTTCAACCATTGCATGCCCTGAAAAGCCTGAGCCGGAATCTCCCCGGAGAACTTGTTGTTTGAAAGGAAAATGGTCTTCAAACCCACAACCTTGTTGATTTCAGGCCATGCAGTGTCGAAGTCATTGTTCATGAGGCTTATGGTTCTGAGATACGGTAAATCCAGGAGGGACTGGACGTCAATGACACCTTTGAGCCTCATGCTCTCCAGCTTCAAACCCCAGACGTGTCCCTTGTAACACTGAACGTGAGGCCAGTGGGATGATGCATCATCATCTGAACATGGAGGGATGGATGCATTCCATGAGGACAACAACGCGTTGTTGTTTTCAAGGGAGTCTCTGAATTTGAGGAGAGATTCTGTGTCTGAAGCACTGATCATCACAATCATAAATGATAATAATGTGAATGAAATTATAAAAGAAGTGAGGACTAGTAGTGCCATAGTGAAGGGGAAGGGTTGGCACACGCCCAAAGAATGGTGCCGCGTGCACGCCCTCCAGAAGTACCTGCTGGTTTGGAATGATGGGTGTGAAGAAGGCAAGGGTTGGAGATGGAGGGTGGACAACTTTAGAATATGGCAGTGAAAGGAGAAACGCAACGAGAGAGAGAGAAAGCCAATAGTTGGTATAGGAATAGGATACAACAACAGACTAGAGAGATTAATTAGTTCTGTTTCGTTTAATTACCAAAATAATAATAATTAATTAGTGAGGTAAAAGGTTGACCAAGTCCTATATTTATTTGTTGCATGAGAATGTGTCACTGTCTTCTCTTCATCATCAGAAATACACGCCCAGCCACCACCACTACACCTTCTTCTCCCTCTTTTTAGACCCCACTCCACTCTAGCTACCACATTAATCATTAATCACTAATAAAGGCTTTTTTTTTTCTTTCAATTTTACTCTAAACGTCTTTTTTGTTCATACTAACAAATCTTTGTCTATTTCAAACTCTCAAGTTAGCCTCAACAACTTAACTAACTTACCCACCAAAGGATATTGCAGCGGAAATCAAGTTATTATAATGATGATGAATGACATTGTTAATCAAATTACAAAACTGCACTTATCAGTTAATTAAACACCTTAATTGACCGTTAGTTTTTTTAGAGAATTTGACCGTTAGTTATTTATCATGTTCCATTTCTTATCCAAATTACGTCTGAATTTTAGCTTGGTTTAACTCCAATTTTAAACCAAAATAAGAAAATTATATAACCAGGGAAAGAATCAAAACAACTAAATAAAAATTCATTCACATGCCTCTCGCCCGCAAAACAAAAACAACATAATCCTCTTGGCTATTTTACATTCACAGCAGCAACGTTATTTCTCCACTTGATCTAGTATCGTTTCTCTAGAGAACGATGAAGAACGGATCTAAAACTTGACCATGGGGGGTTAAAATTATATAGGTCAAGATATTAAAATAAAAGAATTTAGTTCAAACGTTAAATTAGCATGCCTTTATCAATAAGTATAAAGTTAATTCATATCATGATTTTTTTTTTCAACAAAGAATTGAAATTTTATTTTGTACAATACATGTTAAATCTTTTTTTTTTCACCTTGAATTGTTTAAAGTTGCATACTCATTTCTGTAACAATAAAATAATTTTTCCTTTCATTAATATGAATTTATTTAATTTTCTTTTAAAATAATTACCAATGCATGTCTCAAACCAAACGTTTAAAACAGTACTAATCAGTTCCTGAGCAAAGAAAACTTGTCAAATTGATTGTTTTTCTCTGTTTGGCAAAATATTCTGTTGTGTAATAATAACTAGTTGACCACCGCAGTAATTGCATTCTGCAGTGGATATGTCATCTCTGTTTTCTATGACTATATCTTAATCTCAAGCATTCCTCCTAGTATAGAAAAAGCATACATGGATCGATGTGTTGTGCATCTTTCACGTATATAAATTTTTTGTACAAATTATGCTAACAATTCCTGACATTTAATACAATTATACACAATAATTCACCTTTTTTTCTGATATAAAATTATCCTCTCACTTCATGGAATAACTAGCATGAGAAATTACTTCACATTTGTGGAGGTGAAGGTAATGCTCCATCACAACTCACAAGGTGTTATTGATCAGAATAACGAAGCGCATAAACAATATTGACTATCTGAAACTACAAGGCTAGTCAACACAAAGGTACACTGACGATCAGCTATGACAAGTTCCTTGGTAAACAATTCCACCATGGCATCACTGACCTTGACGTGTTGTAGCAGACAGTGGTTGAACAGCTGCCAGAGGATTTACTTGGTAGGAAAACGCAAGCTGCCACAAATCTACCAAAGCCCTCTTTACGGCCATTGCCTGTCTTCTGACAATCCTAAACCATGAACGAATATTCAGAACCATGTAATCCCTCAGGAGAACGGGAACAGTGTTTGGTCACAGTTAACATTGAATAAATAAAATCTGGTCTCTTCACCATGAGATACGGCAGCATAAAGTGAAACAGATTTTGCTCATGATGATGATAACAGATTCCTAATGAACTTAAATACTACTACAACTTACTGGAAAATCTCAGCCTTAGTGGGTAAAACAAGAAATTACAACGGATATTAATATAAGAATTAAAACTACAGTTGAATATATACTAAAATATTTTTGCATGAAGGGCCGTCCTTGAATTGAAATAAGGGACCTTGAATATGATGAAATGACAACATTTTACTTCAAAGCCAGTGCTAAATAGGTCAACCCATTTGGAATAGCATGGTTTTTCAGGAAAGGTTACAAAATATCCTACAAATTCTGTAACTAATAATAACACCAGGAATCACAAGTGTTTGATATCAAACAATATAACAACAATTTACAAGCTGCCTGTTCAGAATCTTGCAATCCATTACTCCTAGGTATAGGCTAAAACACTCCATTTGTTACTGTGTTATCCTAAATTTTAGGAATATGTTAGGGGGAATACTGAAAAGGTATGGGAAGTCTGTTAGGGATCATCTTCTGCTATTTTATGAGGAAATTCTTTGGATGTATCAGGATCCTCTCCTTACTCTGCAGCACAACCAAAATCTGAAACATTCATCTTATTCTCTCTCTTTATCAGTTACTGTGCAATGACCAATCAATGGTTGAGATCTTGCCCAATTTTAGCTGCACACAAAATTGGCTTGAGCAAATCTGATTTTTTGTTTGAAGCTAGGGTCTCATAAAGGAGGATAGCAGATCACTCTGCCAGTAAATCTCTTTTATATGAATAAAACGGTTCTTTTGGATCAGGAGTCTATCAAATTGCTAGTGGAATTAAAGTATATAAGGAAATAAAGAAATACAGCTATACAAATCAGCATAATGCAGATCCTAAAGTATATAAGGTCATATATTGCCCAAATTAGAGATTCAATTTCCCTAAATAAGAGATAGTTTCCAACAAGAACAACAACCAGAAAGGAAAAAACAAAAATGGTTAATTTAAACTAAAGATGACTTTGATATGCAATGGTGATTGTATCCTCGAAGTTAAGAGGATACAGAAACAAATACTTGAGATACATTCTACTATGGAGCTATGAACTTAAGTGAGTACCTTTCTAAAGTAGCTTGCTTCTTTCTGAAAACATAATAGATGAACAATATTAAACAACCAAGCATGATCTTCCCACTAGTTATGACAAACTTAGAAGTGCCAATCTTCAAATTGATACCACGGAAGCACCAGAAACATGCTTCTATTCGTTCAGACAATTTTGTAACAGCTTCTTTGGACCTATACTTTTCATTACTTTTCAAGGCTTTTGGTAATCCTTCAGACACATTTTGTTCTTTCAAAGGATAAGCTTCATTGCTATTTGTGGGTGACTGCAGAAAGGAACTTTGAGACAAAATGGTACTTTTAGGAGACTGCATGGAGTGTAATCTTCTCAGAAGTTCCTACAAATACAATGGCATACAAATACTTAGCAAATGAATGTGGAAAGCACACTGCCAAAGGACAAACAAGGCAATACTTAACAAAAGACTAAAGGAGGATTTTTTTTTTAATTTTCAGTTAAGGACCAGATAGAGTGGTAATTATGTTGTACAGACTAGTGAGTGTGCTATTGAATGGTAAACATATTTAGAGTGATTAGTCACCTAGAGACCAAGTTTTACCAACGAAATAACCACCATATAGACAACAACAAAAAATATAACAGTAAAATTTTGTTTTAAAAAGGTCCACTTTGTAAATTTTCCACTATATATTCCTTAAGTTTTATAATCTATAAATAAATTCCTCCTTTGATGCTTATTAATGTTAATGAAAACCAAAATACTTATCACTCTGATAATTACATTTGACACAAACAGCGTGCAATTTTTCATAAAACAAGTAGAATCATAGGAAAGACAGCTAACTCCAAATGTCAGCTTAGACTAATAAATTTTAAGTACAGATAAAAGATAACATCTGATTCCATTTCCACCAATATAGACAACAAAGAATGAAGTCAACTGCTTTATTTCAATGAAAACAACAGTTAAGAGAAAGGTAAGCCTGCACAACAGCACAAGTATGCAAGAGACATTACTCACAGAAGATGAACTTGCAGAACTCTCACTAACAAGCTTTGGGAGGTAAGGTAGATAAGAAATCATTTCCAACAGAAGTAAACAAAATCTAAGCAAAAGATCATATAGGAAGAAAAAAAATGAACTACAGGATCAGAATCAGTAATCATACCCAGAGTAGCATGCTTCAAGTTTTAGACTTTACAAGCCCCCCAAAAATTCTTAGTTAACCTTTAATCTATTCATGAACACATGCACAAACACAACACATATGTCGCGATCAATTTTGAGGATGTACACAACGATAAGTTAATGCTCAGGCCATTGAACCGCATCACCCAGACACCAGCTTCAGTTATACATACAGAGAGATTCAATTGATCCACTGTTGACACGGTCATGTCAACTGGTGGATTGTTCATTCCAATAAATCAAAACCACACAACTTTGTTTCCCATTTCTAGGTCAAATGCCTAATTACATGCAAAGTTGATCTGCAGACAAAAACATCCTTACCTGTCGATTTTCCTCAGGCAATGAAGCATTCTCAACCCAGGAGATTGCAAGATCAACATTTTTTTGAAGTGTTGCAAGAAGCGTGACGGCATAGAGCTCAACAACTTGCAAATATTCAACAATTGGAAGAAGAATGAAGCGGCGGCTTTGGTCTCTACTTGCAGCCTCGGTAATGACAGCAGAATATTGTGAATGTTCAAGAGTCCATCCATTGAGAAACTCGTGGAGAAATTGTTGAACGGAAAGTGCAGAACCTTGTGCTATTTGAAAACAAGCTCTGAAGCAAAAGAGGAAAAAAAAAAAAAAAAAGAACATGAGTGACTGAGCAGCTTGTTGTTGAAGGGAAGAAAGCAAGGAAGCATAACGACCCAGTAAGAAGAAGACGGGAAGGAATAGCTTTGGGTGAAACGAAGTATAGTGTGAGTTGATTAAGAATGTGTGGTGTCTTGGAGGGAAGTTGGTTGAATGCCTGAAGCAGCACCATAGCACTTGATTCCAACATATCATCTCTATCGATATCATGATGGGAATGACGCAAGCGTTCCAAAACAGAGGAAGCTAATTGTGCCGCTTCTTCGTACATAGAACAAACAAGGTAACTGCAAATGCAACATCATATTCATATATTAATATAATGGCTGGATTGATGTGTGTGAAATTCCGTTACGTACCTCTCTGAAGCCTCAATTTCTTTCCATATCGCAGCAGCAGCGTCTGTGTCCATGGTCTCCGCCTCAGCCGATGCTCCAATTGCCTGCTGCAAGGAACTGCCTTCGTTCCTGCTCATCAAAATCAGATGGATGGGATTTTAGAAGAAGAAGACGGCAAAAACGAAAAAAAGAAAAAAAAGTTTATTAAAATTTTAGTCCTAAAAAATTATGGGGTTTTCTATTTTTTATCCATACATTATTTTTTTTATAAATATTTGATCCTTAAATAATTTTTGGTTGTTATAAAGAATTCCTAAACTATTTTCCCACTACTCTGACATTGAAAATGCGAGCAAAATTACTCCTTTCCCACACAATATGAGTATAGATTATAGATGAGAAGGGTGAATTGATATTTCACGCAAATATCTTTTCATGAGCGGTTTTTGTACATTCATAAGTGTTTGGAGTGTTAGGGTTGAACAGGGTTCTTCTCTTTCTCTTTTACATTTTAATAACATGATATTCTACTCATTTATATCTAATCATGTATGTAATATACTTGTGACATTTACTCTATCTTAATTTATGACATTTCATCATTTAATGGAGGACATTAATGACAGAGACTATTTTTAATAATAACAAATTCTTTAAGAATCAATTTTTTTTTAAGAATAACTTCGGAATAAAAAATTTAAAAGCCATGGTTTAAGAACTAAAAACTTAATTAACGCAAACAAAATAATATTTTTGCTCTAGCTAAATACACCCACCCCTCTTTATTTGCTAAGTAGGCATGGCAAGAAAACTCATACTCGTGGGTACCCATCCGAATCCGTCACGACTTTGACGGGTGATACTCGAGTTGACTCGGTATGGATTCGGGTTCGGGTTTTTCCCAATAACCAAAAGTCGAGTACGGGTATGAGATTACTACATCTACCCCGACCCCGAACCCGAACCCATCCTGTCACTTAAAATTTTTAGAATTTTTGCATAATTTAATCAAAAGGCCTAGAATTTGTAATACTAGTTAATTTTATTTTAGAATTTTTACATGATTTAATATTTTTTTTCTTAACGATTTTGTAGACACATGCGCTATGATAAATTTATTGATATATAAGTAGTTAAAAATAAATATTTAACAATCAATTTATTTTTTCTAAAATCAATTTTTATTATTTTCTTTACACAAAAGAATATTTTTCTAATTTGAATCGAGTACGAGACGGGATCGGGGATATCCGATATCCAACAAATACGGGGATGAGATAATAAATTTTAACCCGTCAAGTATAGGGTACGAATATGGGGACATATTAGGGAGTCAAGGTCGGGGATGTGGGAGACAATATTCGTCTTCGTCACGTCGCGTCCCATTGTCATGTCTATTGCTAAGTACATTCTTTCGTTCTCTTTATATTTGTTATTACCAATTATACCCATTTAACCTAACCTTATTTTTACACCTCCACGCTAGGTTATTCCTTTAAACCTTGTTTTACACATGTTTCTTCACACACAACTCCCCTTTGGCTTGCATGTCATCACAATGACATGCTTGTCTTCGTCTTCTGCAACCCCACCATGTAAACAACATTCCCGTCATAGGTCGTCCTCAATGCTTTCTTCCTTCGCATGCAATTTTTTGGAAATGTAGTTTTGAAGTTTCGTTCACTGCTGATACGAACAGTAAGCAAGGTCTACAAATAGCAAGGCCCAAACGACAAACTAATGCCCTTACTTACTTGAAGGATTAGGTGCAACACGGGTAGCAGTAGCTCCATGCTCATGCAGCGTCCGTACATAAAGGAAGCGCACCACTAGGATTGGATCGTGTCTTCTAGAAAATGCTTAGGTAGTGGAGAATAAAGGAATATCTTGCTGTTGTGATATTCCTACTTTTGGCATATTTCCATTAGTACTTGTCAGGCTCTTGTCCCCTCCGTAGCTTATATATACATGTCTGTAATTGCGCTTCTAGAATAGAGAAAATAGCATAATTCCTTTTCTTCCTCTTGCTCTTGGAGGTAGCTTGGTCCTCGAATTCCAAGTGCTTCTTCTTCTTTTCTTCTTCTTCAAGAGGTGTTGGACCCTCGAAACCAATTTTCCCATATGCAGCACCTAACATTTTGGTGCTTTCATTGAGAGCCCATGGCTCCCTTCCATGGCTGCCATACCAACTTTCACTACCACAACCCACACCACTCGCCAAACAGAGCTTACATGGCTGCCATACCAACTTCCACTACCACAACCCACACCACTCGCCAAACGGAGCTTCCATGGCTGTCATACCAACTTCCACTACCACCACCCACACCACTCGCCAAACGGAGCTTCCATGGCTACCATTCCAGCTCAAACCACCACAATCCACAACACTCGCCAAACCACCTTGAATTTTCTTCCGCTACCAAGGACCATCTTGAGGCCGCCTTGGCCAACCTTGCTGCAGCTCAACGCCGCCTCGACTCCACACTAGATGCTCTTCTCCTAAAACTGTCTCTGAGAACCAGCTACCACTACCCTTCTTCCTCCGTGCAGTCACCACTGCCACCACCGCCGTCCATGCCAACTCCACCTCCATTTTCCGCACTCATACAATTGCGCCCCACACCCTTACTGACTTCGCTGCCCATGCCAACTCCCTCACCCATGCCGACTCTGCCGTCCATGCCACCTCCGTCACCCATGCCGACTCCGCAGCCCATGCCACCTCCGTCGGCCATGCTGCCTTCGCTTCCCATGCCAACGACGCCTCCATCCGCGCAACCATCCCTTCCACCATTGTCGGGTTCGCTTCCTATGCCTGCTCTTCATCGGTCCTATCTCGGTCTCGTTTGCACTGCCATTTACATCAACAAGTTCATCAACATCGTTCCTCTTTAAGGGACTGTCATGGCCGCATACAAGCTCCAACCAGTTGCCTTTGCATTACGCACAATTGCTAAACTAGGTGCAATTCGCCGGAATAGACCTTGGGATCCCAGTATCACTTTTGGAAGCCATGCGTTGCAACCCAACACCTCGAGAATGATACGAATAGTAAGCAAGGTTTGCAGATAGCAAGGCCCAAACAACAAACTAATGCCCCTACTTACTTGAAGGATTAGGTGCAACACGGGTAGCAGTAGCTCCATGCTCATGCAGCATCTGTATGTAAGGGAAGCACACCACTAGGATAGGATCGTGTCTTCTAGAAGATGCTTAGGTAGTGGAGAATAAAGGAATATCTTGTTGTTGTGATATTCCTACTTTTGGCATATTTCTGTTAGTGCTTGTCGGGCTCTTGTCCCCTCCGTAGCTTATATATATATATATATATATATATATGTCTATAATTGCGCTTCCAGCATAGAAAATATAGAAGAATTCCTTTTCTTCCTCTTGCTCTTGGAGGTAGCTTGGTCCTCGAATTCCAAGTGTTTTTTCTTCTCTTCTTCTTCTTCAGGAGGTGTTGGACCCTCGAAACCAGCTTTCCCATACGCAACACCTAACAACTGCATTCCTTAGTTTCTCTCATTTACAGGGGCAGGTTTGTGACCAAACATAATTTATGTCCATTAAATATTAAATCAATATGGTTTTTACTTTACTGTCATTTTGTTTCACTGTTAAGTACTAATTTATCACCGTCTAACTGAAAGGATCGAGAAGCTACAGTGCATCGCCTAAAATAGCCGAAAGTTGCATCGCTTTCCTTCACATGCATTACTCTTAGAAATTAAGTGTCATTGTCATCTAAATTCTTAAATATTGAATATGAAGTTTTTAGCAATTAAACATACTCTTATTTTATTAGAATGAATTTCATGTAATATAGTCTTGAATGAGTGAATTCAATCAAAATCAGTTAATGAAATATTGAAAAAAGTTCAATTCTCTTCCTCCATAAAGTGATTCTTAACATGGTTCCTTCCAGCCTTCACAATCAATCTTTGAGGATTTTGATTTTACACAAAAACTAAGTCTCTAACACTGCAGAAATTCAACAATGACTGCTATGGTGTCCAATTTTGTGAATAAGAGCATGGGATCCCAATTCTGTGTTACGTTTCTAATTATGTAGTTACTTACTTGGACTTTGGTGATTACTAGATTTGCATCCAAGAAAAACAAGTCTCACTTTTGTTTGCTAAGAAAATTAGGAAAAGCAAAAACCCTTGAACATAATTGAGATTTTTTTTTGCTTGGATTAAGGCTAGAGATTCCGTACCAACCTAGCTAGAGTAGCCGGAAGTAAGGTCCAAATGGTGGAGGTTATGCCGGCATTCGTTTGAGAAAAGGGAAGGGTGTTGTGCCCGTTTAATGAAACAGTGAGTTTTTTGCTTAATAAATCTGAATGGTTAATTTTAATCTTACGGTTTATATTTATTTAACTGAACACTTTACAGTTTTTAACAATTGGAGACAATCAAAATCCCTTAGTCTCTTTGGATGAGAGATTTTGGAAATTTAGAGAATTTTAAATTTTAAAAATTTTAATTGATTTAATTGAAATTCTTTTATTGTTAAAATTTCTTGTTTGGATAACAAGATAGCTTGATAGATAATTAGATGAACTTATGTCAAATAGAGGAACAACCATCATGAACGTCACTCTCTTACAACCCCCACTCTCTCCCTTCCAACGCGCCACTGCAAGAACCTCCTTGGAACCTACGATCACAAGCTTCTCTCCCTCCTTCATGACCGTAAAATTGAAGAAGTTTGGCTCACCTACTCTCACTCCATGCACCTCCCTAACTCCACCTGTCTCAATCACTTGGCCTTTTAGCTTTCTTACCATAACACACTCTATTCTCTCACGCATGCCCAGTCCATCGTCACACGCCTCCGCAATGAACGCTAGCTTCACTGCCTCAACGCCAATTGCCTCGGCCTCCTCGTTGTCTCCGTCACCAAGGTCAACCACACGCTCTATGCTGCCTCCTTCCTCCGCTTCATGCTCCGTTCCGGCTACCTCCCCCACATCAAGGCCTGGATTGTCATTGTCGACCACCTCACCGCCTCCCCTGATCACGGACATGGCCCTGCAAAGGCCTTCTGTGAAAGCTTTTGGGAATTTTAGAATTCCTTCATTTTTGAAAGAATTTAAAATTCTAAGTTTATAGTTAAAAACAATTTCCATTTTAAAATGTCAAAATTTTAAATTTCTTCTAAATGAGCATCCAAACAGATTATTTAGGTTGAAGGAATTTTAAATCCTCTGGATAATTACTTTACTCATTTTAATTTCCTCATTCAAACACATTCTTAGTGTCACTAAGTAAAATTAATTAAGTTAGTCATGTGAGTTTATAAAAAGATTGTTGAAAGGTAAAGTATATAGAAGCTTATAAAAAACATTGGTTGAGTGAACTTTCTTGGAATTTTCTATTCCAATAATTAATGTGGACTAATATTATAAGACAATTATATTGGTTATTTATCATTAGTGGATTTTATTTTATGTGATCAAATTAAGTGAGCTCATTAGACAACTAAATCAAATGATACGAATTTAAATGAACAGATGTAATAGGAACCCTATTAGATTAACACGCTATAAGAAAGCTATGGTCCCCAATATATCAAACTGTTACATATAATTTATCTTCACTCCATCTAAAGAGTTACGAAGGTCCTAGTGAGAAATAAAGAAATTCTGGTTAAGGAGGAACCATGAAGTCACCGGTTACGCTATTAGCCGGTTATCCGTTGTCTCCACAACATTCCACAAATCCTAAGAAGAGTATGTAGATCAGAAATCACCTACGAATTCAAATTCTCATACGTAATATGTGGTGGAAAAAAATCATGTGATTTGAAAATGTTTTCCAAAGATAATTTCTAAATCATTAATGACTCTCGTATAATATGTGATCCATGGGATATGATTTTTTTCACTCATGGTTTCTTTGATTTTTTTCCTCAAATTATAGACAGTAAAATCTCAACATTTATAACTCACGGTCCCACTCATCATGGAGACATATTTTATAAAATAAATATCTCCCATGATCTATTTTTCAAAACTTAAGTATTATAGGTATTTTATAACTTTGTAACGATAGCCATTATATTCCGGTTTAGGCTTTTAGATACAATAATCTAACTTCTTTACCATGTAAAAACGTTGAACATGAACTTACAGCCAATGTCATTGATCCGATCGAAATAGTGAATTAATAGTTGAATTGGTAGGTCACTAGTTAGTCAAGTTTAATCCAGCATATATTAAAAAAAAATAAAAATTTCATAACCTACTTCGAAAGATGCCCAAAAAATCATATCACAAATTAATATAATTTTAATATAAAACATATTAGTTTAATTTTTATTATTATTCTTCATTTGTTTATCATATTACATGTTTTGTTTTATTTAATTTATTTAACTATTATTATTTAGTTTATTATATTATTTGTTATGTTTTAAGTGGTTTATTAATTTTTATTTTATTTATTATTAAGTTTATTATAATTTGTTTGTTATTTAATAATTATTTTTTATCATATTATATGTTTTGTTATTATTCTTTCACTTTGTTAAATCTTTATATATATATATATATATATATATATATATATATATATATATATATATATATATATATATATATTAAATTTACCAATAAATATCCACCATCACAAGACTTAGTGGCAAATGACACGGGTGCTATTTAATATGTGGGATTCTACCTTGGGGCACACAAGGTGACACCTAGGACTAATGTTATGAAACTCTACCCGATCATTTACTCGATCGAGGTAGTGGATTAGTAGTTCAATCGATGAACTAGTAATTGATCTGATTTGATCCGGTATATATTAAAAATTATAAAATTATATAAGTATCCATTATATATAAGTATATAACTAACATTATTTAATTAAGAAAAGTTTATTTATACTCCAAAATCCAAAAGCAGCTTGGTTATTGCATTGGAGATTGCAAGTGCAGTACATACCCTTTTTCCACCTCCAGGCATTTCCTCTTCCAAAAGCAGCTTAGCAAACCTCTCCTTCATCATTTCCACTTCTACAAAATGAAATTGCTCTTCAAATTCAAAATTATCACCCAATTAAAAGGCAAAAAAAGTTATTTACGTAGAAGGAAGAGAAAAAGTCCCCGACAAATCAAGGTCACACTTTCTTGTTGAATTTCTACTTGTGAGCACTTCTTCCACTGTTGTTGTGTTCCCTCCTCACCTTTTTCTTCATCTCTTTCTCTTGAATCATGCTCTTCTACAAGACTCTCCTCATTAGCTTTAACCTCTTCAAAGTTTTCATGAATTGCATCAACACATTCTCAAGATTAGAAAGTTTTTCTTCTTCATATTGATTGTAAGGGTGTAACTCTTTCTCCCACCAAGAATTTTTCATGGAGTAGAGATGACAACTATCATTGAAATGTTCTCCTTCACATAAATCAAAATTTATTGGTGGTGGGTGAATAACCCCTAATTGCATGACTTCAACATACTCAGACAACCTCATTAATTGGTTACTAAGAAGCCTTCGATGTCTGAGCATACCACTCAAAATATCTTCCGTGGATCAAGTTCTTCTAAGGATCCATCCTTTTTTTATCATTTAAATTTGGAAAATTAAGGAAAATTAACAATTAAAAATAGAATATTCAAAATACCAAGTACAAAGAACAAAGTCCTCGACAACGGTGCCAAAAACTTGTTAATGAATTGGCAAGCGCACTAATACATACCAAGTAGTAAAATTAAAACGGCCGTTTGAGTGTCGTCTTCATAGGGACTTTGTTTCTACTTAGGTAGATGAACATTTTATTAATAAAAGATATTAAAGAAAATTGACTTGAAAAGGTTATGAGAAAAATAATAATTTAAATTGGTAAAAAAATTATATCAAACAAGAGAAGAAATTAAACAAAAATTTAAATTAATTAATTAAAAACAGAAAACATGAGAAAATCCAATGTTATTGTAGAAGAAAATTCAGAATATTAGAATGTTGGAAACTTAGCCTACCAGAGCTACTCTTTGATGTAATGTTAATGATTTTTCTCTATTTATAATTATTCTAATTTACACCTATATTTACTAGTATACTCTTACTTTGGTCCCCCGCATGAAAGAGTCTAATTTATCTATTTTCTCTCTCAAATCCTTTTGCAGAGCTAAAATAGTAAATTGCATTAAGAATAAAGATTTATAACTGGTTAAACACATATCAACATATCCCTAGTGATAACGTTATTTAGATACCATTTCTGAGTTCTAAATAACGTTTATCAATGCTACCCCTAAAACTTACCATGCAAATGGGTAATCAAGTCACAAACAATAATATTAAACACAAAAAAAGATAATGCAAATGTAATATTCATAAATAGATAAGAAGAAGAATTACAGCAAGAGTAATTGACGGTCAAGTTTCCAACAAAGGGAGTTTAGTATCTCATTGTCATGGAGACTTTACAATTGCAAAGAGCGAAATATTTAGTAAAGAGAGAAAAGATAAGAAAGAGAATGGAGAGAATGAATGACTCTAAATGCTTGATTCTCCTTCTTCTAACATTTGTGTTCTACAAGGAATTGTATTCTCTTGAAATTTATGTGTGATTTTTCCTTCTTCTCTCTTTTTATAGGTGCAGATTATCAGACTTCTTGCACTAAATTTGTCTTTACTTTCCTGAATTAGTATATTTTTCTTAATTAGTTTGTTTCCTTAATTAGTCTATTTTCTTAATTAGTTTGTTTTCTTAATTAATCTTGTTTTCTTTAATTAGCTTTGTTTTCCTTAATTATTCATACCTTCGTGAATTATCTTTTTGGTTTTATGTTACTTACTAAGTATCATAAATTCATCACTTTTAATATTCTCTATACAAAAACTTAAATGATGTTAATTTAATAATTATTTGTTCAAAAAAAATTATAATTTTTTATATAATTTAACCCAAAAAAATATACTCATAATTAACCATTATCAATATCAACTCTCAAAACAAATGGTTTATTGAAAGAGTTTTCTATCTTTTATCAAGTTCTCTCTCCTTATTGTGCGTAGTTCTATTGAAAATTTAAAAAAGAACAAAAAATAAAAGGAAATTAAATTACTCAAAAACTTCAATTAGATAGCATACTTTTCTATGTTTTAACTTAAGTCAACACTATTTTTTTAATTTAAAGTTTGAAACTTTTAATAATAGAAGGAAGGAATACTGGGGACTAAGATTAGGAAGGAGATAGATCGGAGATTGCCTTCTTGTTGGCCTTGTGGAGTCAGGACTGACGTCGGTAGGAAAGATGGATAGAACGGAGGAAAGGTTAGGTTTAGAATTAGGGATTAAAGTGTTTTTAAAAAAATATTAAATTAAAAATAAAAAATATCAAATTTACAGAAAAGTCTTTAGACTTTAATTGAAAAAAATAAAAATAAAAACTTAAATTTAATCATTTGATATAATTAAATAAGTCATATACCATTATATCATTAAATAATATATAACCCACGCCCATGTAACTTATTTTAAAGTCACACCGACTTTAATTTATAGGCAAATGACATCTTTTATAAGAAAAACGATTTCATTTCTTAATTCTCAAATAAACCAATTACCGTTCGCTTTGGATGATTTTTCCTATAAAACAAAATGATAAACGAATAAATAAATATCATATCATATTTTATATATATATATATATATATATATATATATAATTGATAGGGTGGGACACTTTTATATGTGATTTACATTAGTGCATTTTCTTTTTCTCTTAACTTGGTGAATTTAATATGTAATTCTTTATTTATAAGCATTAACATCTCAAATAGCTTCCCAAGAGAAAGTAATAGTAACTTACAAGTTTGTTCCTAACTTTATTTATCTATATATAACTTTTACTTTATATCACTCAATGTGAGGAAATTTAATCATTAACTATAACAAGAAATAACTATTTACAAACTTCATCATATACAGTAATTTTGTCTGTTTGGTGAAATTTACCAAGTATATCCTTTAACAACTCTAACATAACGATCTAAATTAAAGTGTGGCTTTGGTCAGATAGGAGAAGAAACCCAGCAGCCCAACTGTATATTCCCAAAATGAAGGGTTTCTGGTTTAATTCTCCTAAAAACATCACTAATTTTGGAACCTAACAACATAGTGCAAACTAATCTGCAACAACATCAATTTTCCACTCACATTGGAGTTTCAACAAATTGCTAAAAATCCAGCACATGACTAGTTATTATTATATTTATTATGTGATGAAAGGCCAATAAAAATGCTAGTGAACTTGTTTCTTAATTTCTAATCCTCAACACGTATCATAGTATAAACTTTGTATCAGGATTCAATCAAGCTAATTAAGCCACACGGCCAACCACACAACATCCAGGCCAGAAATTAATTAAAGATGTCGAGGATGAATTCAGAGAAGAAACTGGGTGCAGGACGTGTGGTGGCTGTGGCAATTGAGAATAACAAGACAAGCCAACACGCTGCCAAATGGGCAGTGGATAATCTTCTTCCCAAAGATCAATGTCTCTTACTAATCCATGTTAGACAAAGAGCATCTTCGGCTCCATCATGTAATTAATCATTACCTCTACATTTCTCTCCATCATGAAATTAATTTCTTTAACGTTTCATATTTTGGTAGCTTTATATGCAATTGCATTTGACTTTCATGCCTATAATAATTATGTTTACAAAATTCTAGTTTATTGATCTGTTTGTAAAATTTAGCATATATTCCTGACTTGAATGGCTATGCGTGCAGCGGATCATTTGAGCGAAGCTGTGGCCGACAAAGAATCTAAGGAACTTTTTGAATCATTTCGAGTCTTCTGCAATAGAAAAAGTGTTAGTACTCATCATTTTCATCATTCAACCAATTAATATAAACAGAAGAAAGTGCACTGGTGAACAAGATCGATCCTAATTAATTAAAACTGTTTGTGTTTTATTTGAAACAGATACAATGCAAAGAAGTGCTGTTGGAGGACATGGATATATCTAAGGCATTAATAGACGCCATTTCCACGAATACCATCGAGCTTCTTGTACTTGGGGCGCCATCAAGGAGTGGCCTTGTTAGGTGATTAAACGATCGATGGACTTTTTTCTCTTTCTTAATCAAGATGAAATTAAAACATGCATATACTGATGATGAAATATTATTAAGAAAAGAATAAATTACGGGTTGATGGTAATTATATAACTCCGAGTTGATGAAATATTTATGACAGAAGATTTAGGACAACTGATGTTCCAAGCACTGTGTCCAAAGGGGCACCACAATTCTGCACAGTTTATATAATTTCTAAAGGAAAAATCTCAAGCGTGAGATCTGCTACTGCTCCATTGGCTCTTAAGAAAGCTGCCATTGCCGCTGCCTCACCTCGTAACCAATTGCAGCCACAACAACAACAACCACACCCGCAGACAATGCCAAGTCCTGAAAGATTTTCAGATCCTCAGCTACCCCGCAACTACCCACCACGACGTATGCATGTCAACTAATTCATCTGTTTAATTTCAATTTGCCTCATTCAATTATTATATATGCCATTCTGATCTCAATTACATACATATACACAGCTACATCAGAGAGGGCAGCGCCACATGGGAGTCATGGGGCACGCCCCACCATGATGGATGAAGATGATATCATGTAAGTTACAAAATTAATTAATTAAATACAATTGCATGCATGCATGCATGCATGAATGCATTTTCTTTTTCTTTGTTTGGTATCAACTGTAATTAATGCAACAGCAATTGCATATGATTGGTTCATTAATTAGTTGATAACAAATGTAACTATTGGTGACGCATGCATGCAGATCACCGTTCACAAGGGCTGGGAAAACATACGAGTCTTCAAAGCTTCTGGATTCTGATATATCATTCGTGAGCAGTGGAAGGCCAAGTGTGGACCGAATGTTCCCAACAATGTATGAGGATATGGACAGTGCGATGAGTGGAATTGCCCCCGGTAGGTTCTCAGACTATGATGGCAGAAGCAGCTTCGCTTCCTCCTACTCTTCACAATCGCAAGGCATGGATGACTGCTACTCCTTCTCCTCCCAATCAAGGTTATCCGACTGCAGCACCGATGATGTCGAATTCGAGATGAGGAGGCTGAAGCTAGAACTCAAGCAGACTATGGAGATGTACAGCTCTGCCTGCAAGGAAGCCATGACAGCAAAGCAGAAGGCAATGGAGCTTAAACGTTTGAAAGTGGAAGAACAGAAGAAACTGGAAGAGTCCTCGTCGTTATCGTCGGGGGGTGAGGCTGCTGCAGCAGCATCCTCCATGGCACTGATGATGGAGATGGAGAAGGAAAAGATCAGAGAAGAAGCACTCCAAAAGATAGCAGCATTGGAAGAACAGAAGAGAATGAGCCTGCAGATGGAGAGGAAGATTAAGCCTGAGAAGAACGTGAGCGTGAGTAGTTTTGGACACGGGACAGCCAGCTACAGAAGGTACAGCATTGAGGAAATAGAAGAGGCAACAAACATGTTCTCGGAGTCTCTCAAGATCGGGGAAGGAGGGTATGGGCCAGTATACAGGTGCCAAACCATTTTTTTTCTTTATCAACAAATAATAGTTGTTAGGCTTAGAAGAATTTGAACTTAACTCAACCCTAAAAAATTATAGCTCATAGGGATGAGGATTGTCTTCCATTCATATACTCTATTTTGCTACTATCTCTATTTTTCCAATACTTTTTAGCTTAGTACATGGATAACATGATGAATGGTCTTTTGAATATAGACTTTGATATCATCTTATAAGAATTTGAGTCTAAATAGGAGGATTGTCCTCCACTTATATTTTCTATGTGAGAGTAGGATTTTTCCCCATAGTTAGTATCATTAATTTTATTAGTGGAAGGACTAATTTGAAGCCGGCACCTCTTCCCCCCAGGTGTGAACTAGATTGCACCCAGGTTGCAATAAAGGTGTTGAAGCCAGATGCAGCACAAGGACGAGAGCAGTTTCAGCAGGAGGTGGAAGTGCTGAGTTGCATAAGGCATCCAAACATGGTTCTTCTGCTGGGTGCTTGTCCAGAGTATGGGTGCCTGGTGTACGAGTACATGGCCAATGGAAGTTTGGATGAATGCCTTTTCCCAAGAGGAAAATCACGTCCACCTCTCCCATGGCAGCTAAGGTTCCAGATCGCTGCAGAGATAGCCACGGGTCTCCTTTTTCTTCACCAGACCAAACCAGAGCCACTCGTCCACCGCGATTTGAAACCCGGAAACATTCTTCTTGACCGCAACTACGTGAGCAAGATCAGTGACGTGGGCCTGGCCAGGCTCGTCCCTCCTTCGGTTGCAGACACTGTCACTCAGTATCGCATGACTTCTACTGCTGGAACTTTCTGCTACATCGACCCGGAGTACCAGCAAACGGGTATGCTCGGAATCAAATCTGACATATACTCTCTCGGGATAATGCTTCTTCAATTGGTCACGGCCAAGCCACCGATGGGTTTGACTCATCATGTTGGAAGGTCCATTGAGAAGGGAACTTTTGCGGAGATGCTTGACCCCGCCATTCAGGACTGGCCACTTGAACAAGCCTTGCATTTCGCCAAGCTTTCCCTCGGATGCGCTGAAATGAGGAGAAAAGATAGACCTGATCTTGGAAAAGTTGTGTTGCCGGAGCTCAATAAGCTTAGGTTATTTGCTGAACAAAACATGTCACCTATGATGATGTTTGGACTTAGAAGTACTGGTGGAGGTGGTGCTGCAGGATATGTTCCCAGAAACAGTAACTCTTCCATCCATTCCGGACTTTCTTCTTCAACCCAAGTCAGGCCTTCATCACACATTCATTAATTTTCTTTTCTTTTGAAATTGGATATATAATCATCAAATGAATGAATGTTGACATGTTGTGTTGTGTTGTGTTCTAGGGCATGAGTGAAGTGTCTGGCTTCTCTGGATATGAAAGCCGCTCAAGCACATCATCACTGGGGAGAATATGATCCAAGTGTAGAGTTATTGTTTTACCTTTCTTTTTGTGTAATTTTTATCCAGCCTTACGCTCAAATTCTTTTTTGAATGAATATGAGAGGCAGGGGGGTATCAATTAAACTTAATTGGTTGGATATTATCCACAGCACTCGGCCACATGCATCTTTGAAGAATGTGTATCATACAAGAAAATATTGTAATCCCTAAATGTATTTCACAACTTCAATAGGAATCTATGATGATTTTTGTCATTAATTTAATGAAATCCAACAAAATTTGATGTGCAGAACAAAGACAAACTTCCAGACTTATAGCCTTGTCTTTGTCAATATATTTATTTATGCGGATAGTCATATTTTTTTTTCATAAGACAAAATTTATTACCTCTGCCCACCCATTACATTCTTGTGTATTCCAGACATAATAACATAACAAGAAAAACTTAGTAATAGGTAAGACCACCACTCATAAAATGATATTTTTCGACCTAACTTCAATGCATAACCAGCTTCTCACCTTTATTATTTTCACCACTAGTTCATCTATGTTCAGTTGAGAAGAATTAAAACACAATTGATTATATGCATTCATATTGACCAGATAATGCACATCCAAATTAGTTTCCACTTTCCAGAAATTTACCTCCTCACTCTTGTAATTGCCATCCCTAAATTGGATCAAACCTGAGCATGATAATGCTGATAGTCGTATGTATCGCACTTAATTCTAAACCTCCCTTTCCACTTTATTATCTAATTCACGACGACCCTTTCAAACTTTCCCATGACTTTTTATATTACTTTTGAGTCTTGTCACAAATAATTTGACTATTAAGTTGATTATATATAAATAAATAAATAAGAAGGAAAAAGGCCGACGATCAAATCATCCATCACAAAAACCAGTTGCTAAATTTGTTAGGAACCGATTTATATCAATTTTTAAATACTCAACTTGATTATTAACAGCCCTCTTTAAAGTTTAACAACATATTTAACGAAACGTAAATAATTAACTAAAAAAAATCATAATATATGTATATATATATATATATATATATATATATATATATATATATATATGACTCGTTGATAATATATTTTGTTACGGACACAAATTTAAGTTAGTTTGTAACGGATTTTATGACAAAAATGTTCCCTCTCCAAATTATTCACCGCAAATTTCATGACTTATTGAAAAAACATATTTCTACGAGGAGTTTTGTGACGAATTTATGTCCTTCTCAAAAGTCTGTTACATCGCAAATTTCATGACTTATTGAAAAAAACATATTTCATAATCTTATTGAAAAAAGTCACAATCTGCATATTAAAGATTTAGCGAGAGATTTTGTAATGAATTTTAATCATTCTCAAAATTATACGTCACAAAGTACATCACAAAAGATTATGAAATACTATTACAGATTTCTCCCCTCAAAGTTTATTGTTACATAATCCGTCACCAAAACTATAAATTTCAATTAAATATTTTTTAGTCAATCTCTCCTTAGATATTTTCATCACAAATTTCAATTAAAAGATTAGCATGTGATAGATTTCATTACAAATAATGATTTTGAAATATATTATATTTAAATTTATGGATAATTATATATTTAAAATATTTTTATATTTTAAAATTATATAAAAATCATGAATTATTATTTTAATTGATGATTTTTTTATCAAATTAAGAAATGTCATATAAAATAATAATAATAATAATAATAATAATAATAATAATAATTTAATTCAATTATTTTAGTTAATTATTTACTATAAATATATAAAGAATTACATAACTTCAAAAAAGAAGAATGAAAAAAAATTGTAAGAGAAGTATTAAATTTTTTCGTTATTCTCTTCTTATTTTTTTGTCTGGACATTTTCTTCTTTATATAGTGTAATAAGATTTTGAAGTCAACTATTTTTCTATAAATTTAAACTGTGTAAATTGATTAATTTTGATTCTTGGAAAAAGTATTTAATAATTAGATTAAATTATAACTTTGGTCTTTTTATAACTACAATTTTAGTCTTCCTTTTTTTTTTACTTATGAACTTGGTTTCCTTATTTTTTTTAAATCACAATTTTGGTTCAACCTTCAATTCTAGTACATTTATTTCTATTGTTTTTATGTTTTGATTAATTAAATTATTTTTTATGGTAACTTAATTGAATATGTTAGGTCTAGGTTTCAATCCATAGTGGTGTGTGTAGAATCAGTGGCAGTTATTTGAATTTACGCTTACATGTTGCAAGCTGAAGGACTAGTAATTTACACTATATATATAACCAATTTGTCTAGATCGATCTCTGTAGCTTCTTGTTGTCGCATTCTCCCCGTTTGGGTATATATTTGATCTTCTAAATCTAATCATGTATTAATCATATTTATTCCAAGTTTTTCATCCATTGTCACTAGTTCTTTTTCCCCTGTTCACATTTGCAATTACTTGTAGAGAAGCGCACTTCTATTCTATGATTTCAATAACCCTTTTCTTCTGCTAGACTTTTGATTCTTATTTTAGATGTAGAAGTTTTCAATTATGTTTATAAAATTGGACCAATTAACCTACATTATAAAGTCTTTAATTTCTTCTTTGATGGTCTGATTATGGTTAAATTGTGTTTTAATCAGTAATGATTAAATACATCCACTTGTATTTTATAACAACAAATAATAAAATAACATACTAATAATTAAATGACCTAATTATGTTTTGATTCCTCAACTTTGGAATATATGTGATATTGGTTTTCTAAAATTAATATATTCAATTCATAAAAAAAGTTGACTAGAAAATGAGAATTTAAGGGATTTTAAGTATAAAAAAATTGAAATCAATAAGGAGACCAAATTTGATTAATTTTAAAATAGAAGGATTTAATTAATTTGTAAAAAAAAATGGGGAACCAAAACCATACCAGTCAGACTAAATGGGTAAAAAATTAATTAAGCTAAATAAAAACTATGAAAACCACAAAATTAAAATGTGGATCTGTTTTTTGTAATTTAGAAACTGATAAAGTAAGCTATTTTTAACTTTATTTTTTAACATCAATAAATATAAAAAAAAAAGGGTAAAACTCTTAAAGATAATAACATCCTAAAAAAACATTTTAAGAATTTCAATTTTTTTTAGAGGAATTTTATAGATGAATTGAATAAATTTAAGTGTACTGATGATTAATTTTAATGAATAAGTATCTTAATTCTTACCCAACAAACTTGGAAAAATAAAAAATGGGAGAGGAAATTGGTTCTTTATCTTGGATGAAACGTGAATGCACTGCTGTAGCTGGGCCATAAATTTCTCGAAACTTGATGTGTTACACTTGGCCTTACATGTAACATGTGGTTCTCTCAATTGGTTGGTGACTGGTGCTGGACTCAGCTGCATGTGCCCTTTTGGAACACTCTCTGTCGCATATATATTCATATTCATATTCCCTTAATTAAATTAATCAATTAATATTGAATTATGTATGCAGAGACGAGAAAGCGTTTTGTGGTGCAGAATGCCGTGAGACTCACATTAGCATTAGCATTAGCAACGATGATCGCCAAGACTTAGACAAGTGCTGCAGGTCTCGTGTTCTAGTGCACACTCACATCTGCTCTTCTTGCTGCAGCATGAATTCAACCTACACAATCAAATGTTTCATTTTATTATACATTTAATCGATGAAAGAATAATTAAATTTGGTACTAGCTATCTCGTCCCAGGGGAGAGTTGCCACGAAAATTAATTGCAGCAAATTTAGTGTAGATTGTTCAATCTCCAATGAATGGAACATTATATATATAACGTACATAGAGTTCCTCTCTCCATGCAATATATATAAATTGCAACCAAGTTCATTCTCCTAGTAATTGCAATATATATAGATTTCTTCTGTTTTACGTTATCTTCTGGACAGCATAACCATCTACGCCGAATTCATTAAAACAGGTAACGAAGAAATTTCAAATGCAAATTTAAGTATAAATTTACATTATAAATGTTTAATAAGTCAAGTGTAATTGGCAACTTCATATAAGCATAGAATTAACAATAAAATCATGAATATTAAGAGAGTCTAACTGAATAGGTTGAACAATATAAGTAAATTATTATAATTTTTCTTGAGACTGTTTTTAAGTCCCACACATTTAAAATATACAATAAAATTACGAATAACTTACATTTGGAAAAAAGAAATCAATTACATGAATTAGGGCAAACTCCTTGCCAAAGTCTGAGAAAATTGTCTAACCCTTGTTTCTTTAAGCTCTTCTCTCGAATGTCTCTTGGTCTCTTAGCTGATGAAGATTATTATACCCTAACGACACACCTTAAAGGCTTACTCTAGTATACTAATTTATCGCGCAAATAATGTTTTTTAGGAGTTAGAACATTACATAGTCACTCAAACTAGAAGGAAACATGGGTCAAGTCAAGCTTGAACATTACCAGCCAGACTATTAACGAAGCACGTGTGGAATGTGTCATCTGAAAAGCTGAAATAATCTTCACTCTTCACAATACAAGTCTTCCGTGGTCTAATACAATAATTGATGACATTGCCACGGAATCCGTATAGAATTGGTTAGCCAAATGAATCCTTGTCGATGGTTCACCCAATTGAGTTCACAAATGAGCCAGATTTTGTCACCTCCACAGGTTGCACACAGAGACCCACCGGCATGTTTATGTTTGTGCTGCATGGCGATTTGCCAATGGGAAATTCCCCTGCTCCCCACAAACAAACTCAAAATCCGCTTTCAAAAATCTATTTGGTTACTGTTCCAGTTCCAGTTTTGCACCTCCACACTCTACGTTCACTAATTTTGTTTCCTTCATATGAATGAACGCAACAAAATAAAAGGTTCCCCACTATGAATTAATGTTTCCTATATATTTATAAATTACAACCTCTAACTGAAATTTTGTTCTCACTATAGCACTGTTGTAGTATTTATGTCTAACTACGTGCGTTGCACCGGACTTTTTTATTATTATTAACAATTTATTGTATTATGAAGCCTAATTTTGTTTTTTATAAAAAAAATTGAAAGAAAAAAAATAGTCAAATATAACATAAAATACTTTATGTTAATTTGTTATGTTACATGTAACAAAATACAACAATAATGAGTTAAACTAAATAGCAAAATATTTCATTCATTTAAGTTTGAGTAATTCCCAATTTTAATGAATCACCTTTAAATTTGTTAGCTTTGCAACAATCTTGTCAGCCTTATGTAATGCAACAATAATATTGACCATCGGATTTCCAAGAAAATTTGCACCCCCATTTGCTACAATTTGGATGAAATAACTGAATAATTTGAGCCCCAAGAGTCAGACCATAATGACAAAATCCCAAAGGCAGATACTAAAAATAAAATCCAATAAGTAAACAGTTGAATATTCAAATATTAATAGTTAAAAATTTATAAATTATAAATGAAAAAGATATATAATAAAATAATTTTGTACCAGATGATCTAGAAGATATCATTTGCTGTCAAATTCTTGAACAAAACATTATGAAATTTAATTGAAGGTGGATTATTAGGATGTATCTTTTTGCCTTCACCGTAAACAAACTTATTTTTATCATATTTTTTTAAGTAAATTTTGATTCTCCATAAAGAAAATTGACTTTTTGAAAAAACCGCCGGTTGTTGAAAATAATTTATACTCAAATATATCAGTTTAACCCACCCACTTCATTGAGATCATAAAGTTCTGCCAAATTTTGACTCCATTCAAATAAATAAACTCTAATATTTTCTCTTTGCAAAGCAACTTCCAACGTGTTTCCTATGGGATCTTTCAAAGTAACTTGATTTGGAATTTGGTCATATGCATAATGAACCTATCAATGAAACATACTAATAGCTTACCTGCATCGTAATTTAGCATGAGCAAATCACCTATTATCATGTTACATGTCCTATTTGCCTCGTTAATTGAATAAACTATTATCATGCACAAGTTTCAATTATAAGTATGTCCTATTTGGTCATATATTACATTAAAACACCAGATTTTTTTTCTTCAAAATAAATTTAATTACAAACTAATTTTATAATGTAATCTTGATATCGATACATATATTTGAATAATAAATGTATAAAGAACATATTAAATATGATGGGAAATGCTAACCTAAATGTTAAAATATTTAGTTAAAGAATTAAAAATAATAAATATCATTCAAAATATTATCAATTCATTCGCACTATAAGTTTAACTATGCACTTCTAATTGGATGACACTAGCTAAAAAAAATTGGTTCGCAAAGGATATGCTATTGCTGAAACCTGAAAACATACTTCTCAGTTGTCACAAGCTGAGTCCAAGATTCCAAGTTTAGTGTAAAAGTTACATAACCACTCCCCAACAAAAGCACAAGAAAGATACATGCATTAAAGCTCCACTACGAGCCTATTATATCAAATGATGCCTACCAAAGACCCAAAACTCTCTTATATACACAATATACCATGTGAAGCATATTTTTTACCTTTATTGCCTACACTTAGATTACCAATTTCTTGTAAAGTATCACTTTTTTGTAAAGACATTTGGAAAGTTAAACCAAATCTAGCAAAGTACTTCTACCACATGGTTATCTATTAATAAAAAACGACTGAATAAAAGATTTAATGTGATTCATATTTTTGCACTGTAATGACTGGCTGTTAATAGAAAATGAGATCATGACACCTGAGTAGTTATTTGTTACATCTCCTAAAACTCTCACTGTTTAACTGCTGCTCGAGAAAATGACTGAATAAAAATTCAACACGTCTCAAGGGAAGAGCATTAAATATATTGGAATCACCCCCTATCTTTTTTTTAAAGGAAAAGATAACATCACACACACACACACACACATATATATATATATATATATATATATTAAAGAGTCACATGTATACAAAAGTATAGTGAGCCACTATATATACATATACTACTCCAAAAAAATACCAACCCACACCCTTCGGCATCAAATCACAAGGCTTTAGTCATTCATCATGCGCACAAGAACGAATTCGTGCACCATGAGGAGAATAAAATCGAGTTGGTGACATTCCTATACAAAAAACCATTGTCAGGAAACAACCTTAATCCTATCAACAACATTCTCAACACTTACCTCCTTCCCTCTAAAGAAACAATTGTTTCTTGCTAACCATAAGCGCCACCTTGTCGCGAACCATAACAGATTTTTTCATTCTCTTTGCCTTGAATCACCACCATCTTGCCCCTGCAACACTTTTCATTGCTAGCCTATGCCCAATATCACAACTCCAATCTTCCCTGCCAATTCCCTGTTGGTGTCCTCAACATAGAATTTCAGCTAACAAAATTTATTTGATCCCTTACTTAAGACAGTTACATGACAATAAAGAATATTTAGGAGAATAGCGTATTATTTGGTTTAGCCACACCAGCTGTAACAATTAAGCTTGTCCAAAGTTTCTACCAGCCAGATTCAAAAGATTCAAATCTTATAAGCAATGCGTCCAAAACATTTCGATTGAGGATATGGTGTGTTCTACTTTTTATTCTTCAAAACACTCCATTAGTTTGAATATGATCAAAATAATGGACTTTAGTTTCATCAAGGTGAGTTTGCATAATGAAATTCCCAAAAGCCAACTCTGTTACAACAAACATATCAAATACTTGCATATTGCTTCCTTGGGATGTGTGACACCAATATTTATTAAGAAAAACAACAGTGAACGATTCAAATTAGAGCAGTAATTTTTTGCTAAGGAAGCATGCCAACTAAGAATATGATGAGATTAATATTGGAACCATCCACAGGGGAAGTGTACGTTGCTGCCGTATTAGCCAATATATATTTAATTATACAACATGACATTTAATTAATTATTATCCTTGTGCATGCATAAGTTCATTTTACGTGAATTATTATTAATTACCGATGATTACCATTGTTCTTCGTCAACAATTACTGAATTAGAATAAGAGTGAGTCGATGATGAACATTAGATTCATGTGTCAAATACTAGTAATTGATCTCCTGTACAGTCAAATAACTCCAACATTTTTAGTACTTACGCTTCAAGCAAACAATGCAACAGTATGCACTTGACCTTACAACATTTGAAGTTTCTCTACTTCACAGTCATATTGGCTAAAAAATAATAAGGTGCCTCCAAGGATGGAAGATCATGAAAGCTTCCGCAAAATCTAGCTGCCTAAGACTTTATACATTCAAAATTACCGCTCAATGTTAAACCAGAGCAGCAGCTCACTTCTCCGCCCTCATTTGGCTCTTCAAATTTGCATGTCCGGAACATAGACAAAACTTCTCCTTTCAAGTCCTGATGGTGGACACAGAAGTCCGCAGTGGCATAATAATTGCCTTTCGGAATTAGGACAATAATGCATCTCCCAGAAATAATCTAAGTTAACAATACGGAAGAATAGTTAGCGTATTACTGAACTTCATTTAAGTATTGCCACCGTCAGAGCTGCTACAGGCTTGATTTTGAAGGCCACCATTGCCAAAATCTCCGTCCAAGCTCATCTGCTGCACTTCTTGAGGAGAAAGTATTTTAATACAGCGGACACAGTTCACAAACTCCCTGAAATACCCATCACAAACAATTAAAATATCAAATCAATTAATCAGAAAAATTCAAGGTTTTACGAATTTGCCCAAGTTTAAACATATATCCCAACTATTATATATTCGTTCCTATATTTATTGGCATTCAGGAATCGCTCCAAATACAAGATGCATATTGGTCCAATGCTTTTGGGGTTTGATATTTTCCACCGTAAAAAATGCTTTGAATTATATGCCTTTCCTCTTAATGTCCATTATTTGTTATCTTATCCTAAGGAGGAGAACGCATCAACTCTGGAAAAAAAAAACTCTGGTTGGTAGGCTACAAGGGTCAACGAAATGACTATTGAACTATGGAACATCATATTTCTTGCCTGCCAAAAATATGCACATGCAAAAGGACAAACCCAATGAGAAAAGGGAATAGTCAGACTTACTCCCAAGGATCATCTCCCACTAGAAGAACATCACTCTCATGATCTACATAGACAAGTTTCCAACCTATCCTTTGCCGATCCTCCAGCTGTCCCTCTATGCCAAACCTACGAGCTAGATCCTTTTTAAGCTCCTCATAACCTGAATATCGTGTTATGTCTATGGACCTTCCCACAGCTCCGCGTTTATATACCTAAAGGGCCAAAAGAAAAAAAGGTACTTTAGAATAACAGAAAAGCACACGCACACATGAAACAGCTTACATCTACCATCAAGACAGATTTATTATTAAAATAACAATTAACATCAATAAACCTTGGTATATGTCCTCATCCGCTGAAACTGTGCTGGTGGCAGAGGTGGCGGTGCTGGTGGTGGAGCCCACGGACCACTGTTCAAGAAGTTACTATCATCTATTGTGGAATCAATTGAATTGAAGGCCATATCAGGGACACCAAATGTCTGTGAAACCATTGAAGACGAAAGTTCTTGCTGAGCATCTCTGTTATTTTCATAATTTCCAAGCATGCCTTCTGAAGAGAAATTATTAGACAAATACTTCCCCAACCTTAATGTGCCTTTGGTTAAGAGTGAATCTGGATTCAGTGGCATTCCTATTTGGCTATCAATGTTATTGGCATAAGGAATATTGCTCCTAGCATCTGCCTGAACTTCCCCATCTTGATTATTGTCTCTAAACAACATAGACTGTCGATTGTAAGACAATGGATTGCTATTCTGATTCATATGAGCGTCACTCTGAGAAAGGCAAACTGACGTTGTAGAAGATGATGTGTCCAAACAATCTGTATGAGCAGCATTACCATTCAAGTACGTATGTGGAGCAAAATGGCCTTGATTCTGAATTTTGGAAATATTCAGAGATGGCTTAACTTCAAACTTTGGCTGTAAATCTTTTAACATGTTTGCATTTGATGACGAAGTTTCCAAGGCACTTGAACTCAAGATTGTGGCAGCAGAGTGCGCCATGTCATCCCCTACCATTGTGCTTCTCGGGAATCGTGAATTTATCAATTGTGGAAGTGCATTGGTACAGTTATTTGTAGAAGGTGAGGTGGAGCGAGATGGAACATCATCTGTAATTACAGACTGCCCTGCACCACCTGCTCCAGTCACTATACTACTGCCACCAGCAGAAAGTTGGTTAGTTGTAGCAGTAGGGAGAAGTGCCATGTGGCCAGGCATTTCAGAAACCATGCCAGGTTGTTGCTGCTGCTGAAGCTTGGGCTGCTGAGAGAATTGAATATTGCTCTGGCAATTGGCCTTTGTCATCTGATTTGAGATAGAATTAGCCTCGGGCAGTGAATTCTGAATAATATGAGGAATTTCCAGTACTTGACCAGGTGTTAGTGCTCTAGACAAGTTATGTGTTTTATCTAAAAGCTGTCTTTGCTGATCCTGGATTTGAGTAAGTTGAGTAGGCTGCTGCAATGCAGTTTGTTGAGCCAATAGCGTTTGTTTTTGTTGTTGAAGCTTCTGTAACAACTGCAACTGAATCTGATTGTCAGACATCTGTAATTGTTGAACATGATCAGGCATAGGGGACTGGATCAAATTTTGCGGTTGATTCTGACCAATAGTTGTCTGCTGCTGTGATGGGTTCTGAGAGAGGCTTCTATGTAGTTGATGGTTTTGAATGGATGGTTGCTGCTGCTGAAGAATATTGTTGGTTTGGACCATGTTCTGGGGATGCAAGAGTTGGGACTGAACTTGACCCTGAGGGATAGTTTGATTTGCCAAGTTCTGCCTCGGTTGTTGAGTGATATCACCCAACTGTTGCTGTGGCAGCAGGACTGTTCCCAATGTGCTAGAAGTAGATGGTAGCTTCTGAAGGTGATCCAATTGTTGAGCAGTCTGAAGAAGCCTCTGAGTATTTAAGGCTACATTGTCTGACTGAGAAATTTGTGGAGCAGAAAATCCCAGCTGGCGAGAAATATCAGCTCCAGGAATATTTTGCAAAATAGATCCAGATAAGGAAGGTGCATAATTTGGCTGAAGTGAGTTAGCCAGTGCAGGATTTTGCTGCATGTTCATCCATTGAGCTAGGCTAAGGCCAGGGAGACCTTGGGGATCCTTCATGCACATATCATCACCAAGCCAGGGCATTGTCCGCTTGAAAATGTTATCAAAATCAGACAATTCATCATCTGCAGAAGTAAAGAAAAAAAATGAGCCACAATAAACTACATATTTCCAATCACTAATCCAAATTCAAATTTTCTTCCATTAAGAAATTTGATAAAATGAAAGGTCCACCAGGAAACAAGTAAGAAGCACACAAATGAAAGAATCTAGAAGAGGTGGTTTTGAAAAACCAATATATTTCATCTTTGCATCTAAAATGTATGTAGTAGAATTATTTACCAGGCATTCCAGGTTGTCTTGGTCTCTTGGATCTAAAGAATGGAGGTGGACAGATGAAAAATGGAGCAGTCACCGGTTCAATTTCCCAGAGTGAGACCCTGCTACGCTTTTCCCCAGCGGTTGACTCATCCCAACCAACCTGACCAATGATATGTAAAACTTAACAACCAATGCTAGTGCATATTAAAGAAACAGACATATTCTGAAAATATAAATCTCCTTGATTCAACTACTGATAGACAGGGGGTGGGAAATTACATACATGAAATGCTAAAGGATGTAAGTAATGGTACCTGCAAATTACGCCATTGAGAGTTTTTCCATCGCACAGGATCCAGATCACTGATACCTGTAATTGTACCCATATACCTGCAATACGATTGAAATGATTAAATATAATTTTCATTGTCAGCCAGTATAATATCCATTTTCAGCCAAGCATCCCCTATTCCAGGAGTGCTACATAAAATAATGCCAATTTTAATGAAACTGGATGGAGAAATAAATACTTATTCAAGCACCAACTAAATTAAAAGACAAACTAACTACATCTTCCAACTATGACATTCATTCAACCACCCAAGTTTACTTCATGAAGGCATTAATTTGAACTCAATCATCCATACTTTTACAACGCATACTTCATATAGATGGACATAAAAGTGAGGCACCTTCTTGTTCCTGAGTCTTCAGTTTCAAACATCATTCGGAAACGCATGCCAAGTGATGGCTGGTGGCTATACACTGACTTGTAGTACTTGGCTAAAGGAATAACAAATTCTGAGGGACTAGTCCTGCAAACAAAAGAAAGACATAAATTGAGAACTTAGACACATTTGACAAAATAGCTAATCCGTGCCTTTGCAATCTTATTGGACAGAGAAGGAAGCAAAGTGAAAATCAAAGAGATTAGGTATTAATATTAAATAGTGGACCTAGGATTATAAAAGACGGTGAAGGGGCTATTATTTGCAGCTGCATGAGCCGCTGCAGCAAGAATTCCAATGTGCATGCTATCACTTGACAACACTGATGACGATATATTGGTGGGTTGCCTGTTAGCTCGTCTGATACCCAAAAGAAGATGCTGCTTTTCATCTCTGGCAGAGACAGACAGAAACATTAAAAATGAGAGAAGAAAGAGATATTTGGAAAGTTGTAGAAAGCAAGAATGAATGAATATACCTAATAAACAAAACAGAGTCTCCGGCCAAGAGCCTCTTTCCACTAACAAATAGACTCCATCCAGTGGTAAGCAAATGACGTTTTGGTTGTCCTAGAGAGAGAGAGAGAGAGAAGGAGCAATCATCATGAGATTTTATTCAGAAATTAGAGATAAAAGCTATAGGGTGTGATTGGACTCTGAAACGTACCACGGTAAATGTGGCGGAATGTCCAAACGGTGTCGTGCAAATCCCTGGCGACGAGTTCTTGAGCAGGAGGTTGCATAGAATAATCCTGGAGTAGATGGAATGAAAAGAATTAGAAGAAAGAAAGAGAGAAGTGGATGGAAAAGGGAAATTTGGAAACGGAGGAACGGAGTTACGAGAGGAGGGAAAATCTTATCGGCGGCACGGCGAGGGACGGAGAAACCACCGTGAGTGCTAGTATCGCTGGCGGTGAGTTGTTTGCAGAAGAAGTCGGGTTGTGGCTTGGAGGACTTGAGGGCGAGATCAGATCGCAAGAGAGCATCCTTGTCAAACTGAAAAGAAAGGGAAAGGAATGTGATTAGAAGCAAAGATGATGAATGGAGGGAGGGAGGGAGGAAGAGAAGAATGGATTGTTACAGAAGGGACTGGCTGAAGAGTGATCTGAGCGTAGACTTCATCAGTTTCGGGATCAGCAAGCAAAGTGAGATTGTGGAGGAGACAGAGAAGCTTGGAAGGTAGATTGGGATAGTTGGGGATTTGAGAGTGGGGATCTTTGTTGAGAGAAGCAGCAACCTGTTCGCTGTGACCTTGAGGGAAGTAGATGACGTGGGTGCCGGAGGGAGGAAGGTTAACCAAAGGCCCTGCACAAGCTTGCCATAGCTCAGGGTTTATGCTCTTCTTCTTCTCTGCACCAACCAATATTATTATTGTTGTTAGCACACACATAAATACAAAGAAAAGAGACTGAGTCACCTTCACAGGGATCGCCTTGAGGAGCTTCAGGCTGCTGCGTCGTCTTCATTAGGAGGATGCGTTCAAAGAGTGTGTGAGACACAATGCAATGCTCATTACTCTCTCTTTCTCTTGAGTTGACCTCCGGAGTTTTCCACCAGACGCCACGCTCGCTTCCTTACACCAAAAAATTGGTTTCTTTCCAATTTCAAACACTTCTCCTACTCTCTCTTCCAAACAACATCATTGTAAAAACACAGTACATTAAGAGTTTCAAAAAGAGACAATTACCTAATATTTCTTCTTTTTTATTCTAATTTTAAACATCATTCTCGTACCCTTTTTTTATTATTCTTTGGCCAGTTTTATTTTTCTTATTATTTTTTATTTTTTATAACTAAACATTAAAAGTTATAACATTAAAAATCGTTTACTCTAACTCGCTTAATTACTTTTAAAAAAAAATCAAAATATTCTTTATATTTTAAACTAAAACTTAAAACTTAGTATAACAGGCATGTAATATAAATAATCATCTATTTACGTGTGACTCACATGTATCCATCCAATCTAGTATGAAAAATATACGTGATTTTTTAATTAGAACAAAAATTTGAAAACTATTATTTGATCAAAATTAAAAACAAGTTTTTTCTACTCCCTCTTACACAGTAAAATTTCAAAGAGAGAAATAAGTTACCAAAGATAAAAATGGAGTGAGTATATTTAATTGCGTAACTTTGGAAAGAAATTTTACTGCTCCTTCTTATAGTAAAATTGATTTTTTTGCACAAAAAAATATTTTTTTAAAATTTTTGGTCCAATAAAAATGATTTTCTTTAACACAAAAATTA
Source organism: Glycine soja (assembly GCF_004193775.1). Classification (NCBI taxonomy): domain Eukaryota; kingdom Viridiplantae; phylum Streptophyta; class Magnoliopsida; order Fabales; family Fabaceae; genus Glycine; species Glycine soja. Next base: position 15,499,880 of record NC_041008.1, on the reverse strand, counting down.
TTATTTCTCACATATTTCTTTTAAACCAAACAACAAACATATCATTTTATTTTTATTTTTATTTATCATATTTCTTTCTTTTAAATCAAACACACAGTTAATGATAAAACAAAAGTGGATAAAATTAATTTTTGAAAATTAAAAAAATACTACAGTAACTAATATTTTTAATGACTAAATCCAATAAAATTACTAAAATACTTCTCGTAAAAAAAAATCATTTTTATACAACAGGATTGAACTTAGGAGTATATTATACCTTATCTTAATAAACAAACTTGACATGATAATTATTTGTTTTCCTACAGTAACTGGCATTATTATTAGATTGTAAACCGTCATAATATCGATTAACTTAATTGTTCTTTTGTAAAAAAATCATATTTCTCATTGTTACGCGCAACGCATAATAATAATAATAATAATAAAGATGAATTGGCCATTGCGTAAGGAAAGGAAGGAAACTTCTGCGGCATTGTATTATTGGATTGATCCCAAATGCGCTTGCCCGCACATGGGCGCTGCACAGCCAGTTCATTTATTTCGTTGTTTATTTAATTGATTAGTATATTATTTCAGCAATGTGTTGTTTTTAAGACAACTATTATCTATCTAATCTTCAAAGAATCCTATCCTTAGGCCTATCCGAGTTGATAAACCACTTCATAATCATACTGAATTTGTAATCTCTTAAAACAATAAGAGTTAAGTATAATTTTTAGTCTTTTTATTTTGTTTCATTTATAATTTTGATTTTTCTATTTAAAATAGAAATATTTAATCTTCTATTTAAAAAATTCACAATTTTGATTCAATTATTAATTTTGTTAATATTTTATTTCTTTTATTTTCATCCAATTGAATTTTAATTTTAAAATATTCATTATTTTTTTATCGGCCTTAACACATTCATTAATTAATTTCTCTCACAAAAAAAAATCATTAATTAATATTATCTTTAATTCTAAAAACATCATATATTTTTTTTAATTCTCGACAATAAAAATAAACTAGAAAAAATAGTGTACTATAAAACCAAAGTTCCAATACAATTTTAGATGGACAAGGAATTACTAACAAATTAAAGTCGTATTCTAGTAAATAGTAATGCTCGTAATAAGCAAAGATTAAAAAATCACTAATAAAATATTAAATAGTTTACCTCAAACTTGAATTAATATAGTGCATAATTATTTAATTTTTATTATTTATGATTATTATTATTAGCTTTCCTTTCAAACTTTGTAAGGAGTTTTTCATGTAATTTTTTCAACTCGAATGTTACATATATTATTTTGACAACTCGTATGGTGTGGTTCGAGAATGAACTTAACAGAAGCTGGTGTGCATGTAACATTCCAATGAATCACATTAAAAAAAATAGGGATTTAAAGATTATGCAGGTATGAGACTATATAGTTGAGAATGACTTAAAGAAAATAATTGGTATTACCTATATAAACAAAATGCATATACTTTTCGATAATCTATCACTTAAGAACTTCACAGTTTAGCATGCTTAACTTTGAGTAATTATGAGATGAATGACTTTCTAGGAAGTTTTGTTAGAACAAATCTCTTTTAACCTGTGATATTACAAACTACAAAGAAACACAGGTTATTAATAAAATGCGGAAATTACAGATCAAATCATACCTCCAGCCATTGCTATGAAGAGTTTCTTGTTTTGGTTCTTCCAAGCTCTCTCTCTTCCACTCTCTAGATGGTGTATAAGACTGAATTCGAAGGGATGAGCTCAGGGACCAAATTCATGTGCTTATATAGGCATTCTACCATCAAGAATGCATTTATCAGCCATTACCACTCATTATTGGCTGTTACAATTCTTTATTGGCCATTATCATCCATTAACAACCATTCAAAATGGCTTTCAAAACTGATGAGCGTTACAAAATTTCAAAATGTTATGACCATGAATTATTACATTCTCCCACTTGGTCCAAACATTTTGACTTAATGCTCAATCTTCTTAAGAAATGAATATATGAATCATAGTGATAGTTCCTCTTATAACGAGTAATATCATCTATGTATTACAATATACTCAATTTCCCAAGCAGTATACTTAAAGTGGTAATAAAACTTCATGAATAAACCCAATGTTTATTCTTGGTCCAAAACATAATTTTTCTCAAATAAATCAATGTGCACCAAAATATGAGAAAATATCATAATATAAAAGTTTCAATTTTTTACATATATGTATACAATCATAAATTGGAACCAAGTCCCATTCTTTCTACATGATCCTTAAATTTAAACGGTGGCATGCCTTTAGTTAAAGGATCAGCGATCATCAACTCAGTGCTTATATGCTCAATGACCACTTTCTTGTCTTTTACTCTTTCTCTAATGGCTAAGTACTTAATGTCGATGTGCTTACTTCGACTTCCACTTTTGTTATTCTTAGCCATAAAGACAGCAGCTGAGTTATCGCAAAAAATTCTTAAAGGCCTTGAAATAGTATCAATTATCTTCAGCCCAGAAATGAAACTTTTAAGCCATACACCATGTGATGTAGCCTCAAAACAAGAGACAAACTCAGCTTCCATGGTAGAAGTAGCAGTCAAAGACTGCTTAACACTCCTCCATGAAATAGCTCCACCAGCCATCATGAAAATGTACCCAGATGTTGATCTACGAGAGTCAACACAACCAGCAAAGTCTGAGTCTGAATAACCAATCGCATCTAGATTGTCTGTCTGTCTATACATAAGCATGTAATCTTTGGTCCCTTGAAGGTACCTCAACACTTTCTTAGCAGCTCTCCAGTGGTCAATACCTGGATTACTCTGATATCTTCCTAACATTCCAACTGCAAAAGCAATGTCAGGCCTTGTGCATACTTGAGCATACATGAGGCTTCCAACAACTGAAGCATAAGGAATGTTTTTCATTTGTTCCCTCTCAAAGTCATTCTTTGGACATTGGTTCAAATTAAACCTATCACCCTTCACAATGGGAGCAACACTTGGTGAACAATCTTTCATCCGAAATCTCTCTAGAATTTTGTTAATATAGGTTTCCTGTGATAGACCCAAAATACCTCGAGATCTATCTCTATGAATCTTAATGCCGATGACATAAGATGCATCACCCATATCCTTCATGTCAAAATTCTTAGAGAGAAATTGTTTCACCTCATGTAGCAAACCCCGATCATTGGCTGCAAGTAAAATATCATCTACATATAAAACAAGAAAGCATATTTTACTCCCACTAACCTTGTGGTATATGCATTGATCCATGGGGTTTTCATCAAAACCAAATGAAGAAATTATCCCATGAAACTTAAGGTACCACTGACGAGAAGCTTGTTTTAAACCATATATAGATTTATTAAGCTTGCAAACCAAATGCTCACCACTATTAGAGGAGAAACCTTCAGGTTGTTTCATATAAACCTCCTCCTCTAAATCACCATTAAGAAAAGCTGTTTTCACATCCATTTGTTGCAACTCAAGGTCAAAATGAGCAACTAATGCCAAGATTATACGAAGAGAATCTTTCTTAGATACTGGAGAAAAAGTCTCTTTGTAATCTATTCCTTCCTTTTGAGTAAATCCCTTAGCAACAAGTCTTGCCTTGTATCTCTCAATGTTGCCTAATGAATCCTTTTTGGTTTTAAAGACCCATTTACATCCAATGGCCTTCGCCCCATTAGGCAACTCTACAAGGTTCCAAACTTTGTTACTCTGCATGGAACTCATCTCATCCTTCATGGCATCATACCATAAATTTGACTCTTTACAACTCATGGCTTGATCAAAAGTTTCAGGATCATTTTCAGCTCCAATATTATAGTCAGATTCTTGCAAATATACAATATAATCACTAGGAATAGCTGATTTTCTTACTCTAGTAGACCTCCTTAATGCTGCATCAACATTTTCTTGGGGATCATGTTGTTCAACTGGTTGTTCATCATTTTCATGAATTTGATGATCAACTTGATCTACTAGATTATCAACAACAGTTTGTGGAATGCCAATCATGTGTTGTTCATCATCCCTTTGAACTTGAGGGGTATGAATTACAACCAATCTTTCATTTGACGTGGAAGGTTGAGATTCTATATAATCAATTTCAGAACCTAAGTCCCTCAATTGATCACTCCCACTGATCAAATCATTTTCAATAAATTTGGCATTTCTTGATTCCACAATCCTAGTAATATGATGTGGACAATAAAACCTATAACCTTTAGACCTTTCGGCATATCCAATGAAATACCCACTAATGGTCCTCGGGTCAAGTTTCTTCTCTTGTGGGTTATATATTCTCACCTCAGACGGACAACCCCAAACGCGCATATGTTTCAAACTCGGTTTCCAACCTTTAAATAACTCAAAAGGTGTCTTTGGGACAGCCTTGGTTGGAACACGATTTAATATATACGCTGCCGTCTTTAGTGCTTCAGCCCACAAGGATTTAGGAAGATTGGAGTTGCTAAGCATACTCCGCACCATGTCCAATAATGTTCGGTTCCTTCTTTCTGCCACACCATTCTGATTCGGAGAACCAGGCATAGTGTATTGGGCAACAATCCCATGTTCTTGAAGGAACTTTGCAAAGGGACCAGGTGCTTGTCCATTCTCAGTATACCTGCCATAGTATTCTCCACCTCTATCTGATCTCACTATTTTTATTTGCTTGCCACATTGGTTCTCAACTTCAGCCTTAAAGACTTTGAAGGCATCCAATGCTTCGTATTTGTTATGAAGCAAATAAACATTCATATATCGTGAATAATCATCTATAAAGGTGATAAAATATTTCTGACCATGTGCATCCATATCTGGACAACAAATATCAGTATGAATTATTTCTAATATGCTTGAACTCCTATTAGCACCTTTCTTAGACATGTTGGTCTGCTTACCCTTAATGCAGTCCATACAAGTCTTAAAGTCAGCAAAATCTAGAGTATTGAGTACCCCATCTTTCACTAACCTTTTAATCCTCTCAATGGAGATATGTCCTAATCTCCGGTGCCATAACATAGAGGAATTCTCATTAATATTACACCTTTTAATACCAGTTTGAACATGCATAGAACTATAAGTGGCATTATTTTGTAAACCAAGAAGATAAAGACCATCAGACAATATACCATTCCCAACACATTCAGAATTATAAAATAACTCAAATGATGTGTCTTTGAAATTAAAGGAATATCCAAACGGTACAAGCCTTGAAATAGAAATCAAGTTTCGGGAAAAACTTGGTACATAAAAAGTCCTTTCTAATTTTAAAATAAAGCCACTACTTAAAGTCAAAATGCAAGTTCCAATGGCCTCCACATGTGAGCCTAGCTTATTGCCTGATAAAATGCTTTGCTCACTTCCCACTGGTTTCCTTAGGTTTTGCATACCCTGTAAAGAATTTGCAATATGAATAGTAGATCCAGAATCAATCCACCAGGTGTTAATATTAACACTAACCATATTAGATTCATAACATACTAATGAGATTGATTTACCTTTCTTCTCAAGCCATTTCTGGAATCCGGGGCAATTCTTTTTCATGTGTCCCTTCTTCTTGCAAAAGAAACACTTTGCCACCTTCTTAATATCAGCTTGAGGTGGTATTTTACCATTCCCCTTCTGATAAGCTTGAGACTTAATTGCTTTGTTCTTCCCATAAGCAGTAGTCAGTAGTGCACTCTCACCCATCTCCATTACAAGCCTTTCTTCTTCCTGAACACACATGGTCATTAATTCATTGATAGACCATTTATCTTTATGTGTGTTGTAGGAAATCTTAAATGGCCCATATTCATGCGGAAGGGTGTTCAAAATGAAATGCACTAGGAAGGACTCAGACATATCAACCTCTAGTTTCTTAAGTTGAGCTGAAATATCTCGCATTTTCATGATGTACTCACGCACACCTTTCACACTGGTGAGCCGAAGAGAAGAAAACTTCATGATCAAGGTGCTTGCTAAAGTCTTATCTGAAGTGATGAACTGGTCATCAATGGCCTTAAGCAAGTCTCGGACCTTTTCATGCTGGTCAACAGAACCACGTATCCCAGCCGAGATTTTAGTCTTAATGAACATCACGCTGAGCCGGTTGGATCGTTCCCACCGCTCATATAGCGCAACGTCAGCTGGGCTACTTTCATTTGTGATTGCAGGTGGTTCGTCTTTCCTTATAGCATAATCTATGTCCATCCACCCCAATTGTAAAAGAATTCTCTCCTTCCATATCTTATAGTTATCTCCTTTGAGTTCGGGAACATCACATTGAATATCAGAAAAATTAATAGTTTGAGAAGCTGCAAAATTCAAAGGCTTATGTCAAAATTTGAGGCATACTAATCTTAATTGTATCTTTTACCAATGTAAACATACCATAAAATTGAATCTTGTGACATAAAAATTGCCTGTGGGCTAAATTTTTAATTCAATAAGAAACAATTAAACCTTATGATAGAATAATCAAATTATTTGCTTAATATTCATGCTTTACGGGTACAATATGAAAATAATTTAATTTCTATCGTAAATTTTTACTTTATGATAAAATCGACAAATTATACATATATCATGATGCCTGTGGGTAAATCATGAAAAATAATACGTCATTTTATCCCAATTAATTATACAGATATAATAAAAATTCTTGTGAGATAAAATTCATTATATAAGTATAATTAATTACAATATTATGTCTAATTCCTTATATGATCTTTAACCAACTTAATATATAATTTTAATCAAATATAGATGCTGTGGCTAATCCATAATTAATCAAAATCATAAAGATCACTTAGACATAAAAATTTATTATATGAGAATAAATAGTATTTTGCATTTCAAAATCAAGATACAATATAATTATGAATAAGATTCTCATATAATTTTATAATTGAAATATAATATTATGCATTTGATTTCATATATATATGCATAGAATAAAATGTTCTAGAATATATTCATGCATAAATTAAATCAAAAAAAAAAACTGTAAAGCACAATGTGTATATAAGGTATTAAAAACGACAACATATCAAAAAAGCCTTACTAGTTTAGTGGTCCGCACATATATTAGTGTTCTCGGAGTCAAGGGTTCGACACCCAGCTAGCACAAAACGTAGGAGTTTTTGTCTTTTTTTTTTTTTTTTTTTTTTTTTTTTTTAAACACTGTTCATCATCTTCAACCTTTAGCGGGTCAAACCCGACCCATACGCAGACCCGTTCGTTTTTTCATTCATTCGGACACCATTTTTCACGATTCAAAAGCCAAAATTAAGGAAATCAAACGAAATACATATTTCTAATTTTATTTTTTTTAAGAAACAAGGCCCTTCATACCATAAACAAAATCAAATCGGAAAATACCGAAAAACGAAAATGGACAAGGCAGAGGCAATTCTTGCTCTGATACCAAATGTTAGAACAAATCTCTTTTAACCTGTGATATTACAAACTACAAAGAAACACAGGTTATTAATAAAATGCGGAAATTACAGATCAAATCATACCTCCAGCCATTGCTATGAAGAGTTTCTTGTTTTGGTTCTTCCAAGCTCTCTCTCTTCCACTCTCTAGATGGTGTATAAGACTGAATTCGAAGGGATGAGCTCAGGGACCAAATTCATGTGCTTATATAGGCATTCTACCATCAAGAATGCATTTATCAGCCATTACCACTCATTATTGGCTGTTACAATTCTTTATTGGCCATTATCATCCATTAACAACCATTCAAAATGGCTTTCAAAACTGATGAGCGTTACAAAATTTCAAAATGTTATGACCATGAATTATTACAAGTTTCCCAAAAAATGTGTAAATGAGGATAAAGTACATTGAAAAGTCTCATATTGGTTTGTGGGGATAGTCATTTGTTCCTAAAAGCAACCAAAACAGATTGTCAATGTCTTAAAAATGGATACCTACAAAGAGTTATGATCGATGGAGGATTTTGACCAGCAAGAAAGTTGAATGAAGTGTCACCATGTGAAGTGCCATAGAGTGCGAGCTGTCGAGAAGTCAACAGTCAAAGACATTACACAACACGTGATAAAGCATAAAAGTTTGAGGACCTCGACGGTGGAAGAGTCAAGGCGTGCGATGACGACGGTTCATTACTTGATGTGGGGAGGTAATTGGAGCGAAGGACAAAAGCAACGTAAAGAATGTGGTCGATTTTGACAAAAAGGACAATGACGAGGTCGAGACTGTTGGCGTAGAGAGTGTTCTAATAAAATAACTATTAAAAGTTTGATGCTTTGAGGATTGGATTGGGATTTGGGTTGAATGGTTATGTGGCATGGTAGCGATAATGGATTGGGGTTGGAGGTGCTGTTTTCATTGAAGGGTGGTTGTCGTAGTGTCAACGGTGCCAATGTGTTTTTCGATTTGAGAAAGAAAGGGTGAAGACTCCAATTCCCACTAATGTACAATAGAATCTCGATAGAGACAATGTTGCAATGAAGACCACGTGAGCAAGCAAACAATTTCGTCCGGACATGCCAATTTTTTCTTAGTCAGCAAATTTTAATTGTTAGTTTTGTTAGTAGAGGAGATCAAACCCGTGACTTTTTCCCTCTTCCCTTCTCCCTTAACCATCTAACCCACTTTATATCTCATGTCTCAACGTAGGCAAATCCATTAATGTTAATGGAGGGGCAAATTTGTTGTACTTTTTATACTTTCAATAACTAAATTTTAATTTTTCATCTTTCGGGGATAAATTTGTCAACGCTCAACACTAACTTTTAAAAATAAAAATAACTATTTATCCTTAATTTCAATTCACTTTCACACATATTTCATTCCTTTAAACCAAACTCACACTAATGTTATTTTTGTTTCCAATGAAATAAGGGTGAAGAAAGTCGCTCATCGATGAAAAGAGAGAAAAGGTTAACTTTCACTTGTTCATTTGCATTAAAGGAGGAGAAATGAACAATGATTTTTTTGTATGATTAATGTGAGGTCTGTGACTTTGCATTTTTCCTCAAAATAGATGTGATTTGTGAAGAAAATAAAGATGAATAATATTTTTTTTTCCAAATTATCCTCGTGTGGTAAGAGAGAGAAGCATGAAAACATATTCGAAGATGTTATTCTTATTCGAATAAGTATATTCCAATATGAAATGACTTATTTAAATATATTGTCCAGAAATTAGGCATATACAAATTAATGTATGATATATATATATATATATATATATATATATATATATATATATATATATATATATATATATATATATATATATATATAATTGAAATTTCACAAATATTTTATTTATATTATATACCAATTACTTTTTCTCTCTCATTTCACTTTTTCATGATTTCATCTTTACGAAACAACTTCACTTTCCATTTCCTTTTATCTATTTTTCTTTCCTCTTAATCGAATGTAAAGTAGGATTCCTACTAAGAAGATTTAATAAAATAAAAAAAAATGATTGAATTATATTTGACGTTAGTTGTTGACGGAAGTGGTGTTGGAAGACGGAAAGAAGGGGTCCCAATTCCAAAGGCCATGTCCCCTAAACTGGTGAGTTGTAGGTCCCAATGGTTTGACCATCGACTTTCAAATGTCTTCGAGTCCAAAATTCCAAGTATTTATTTATTTATTTCGTACATCGATTCAAAGGAATAATTTTCTTCATACATGTCAATGTCAATCCTCTCATGTACGTGGGTCTCATAGCTCACATGATCAATTTCACACTAATTATTCAATCCATAGTCACCTTTGCAACAAAATCTTTTTTATTTTTTAACAATTAGCATAAGAAATAAGATAAAGTATAAAATGAAAAATATTGTATTAAAACACAATAAGCAAAGAATTTTAGTGACAATATAGTGATTAAAGAAATTTGTAAATATTAAAAACAATACCATTGTACTTTAAAACCTGTTATCTCTGTTATACAAATTTAGTAAGTATAAGAACTTACTAAAATTCAATATTTACTATTTCCATAAAAAAGGAAATATATTGATTTAAGATCATATCAAAGTACTTAAGGTGAGCTTAAGTGTTGATGTTTTTATCAAAATAGTAGGTTTCAATGAGATTGATGTTTTGAAGAAACATATCAAGCATGTGGTGGCAAAAAGCGCTCGGGATGAAGGTTTTTTAATTCAAAATTGACAGTTGCAGCGGTTAATAAAAGGAGTTATGAGAAGACATCGACGCCATTGAATTTGTGAATAGAAAATTATTGTATACATGTTAAAATCATATAACTTGGCCTTTAATATTATAAATTTATAAACAAAATTTTAAATAATCAATCAATTTTATTGGATTGAATCATTGTGATGTAGTTCTTCAAACACCAACAACCTCATATTCAAAGATGACTCTCGATTTGAAAGTCATGTATTCATCTCAGTGAATTTTTATTTTTTAAACTTTTTACTATTTTTAATCTTTTTTTTTTCAAATTATATTTTTATCCAATTTTCATTGCTTGTGACCATAGCCATATCTACGGCAAGGCCAGGTAGGCGATTACCTTAGGCCCACCAAAACTGCAATAATTTTATCATATACTAATTCAACACGGCAGTCATTAATTCAAGTCAAGTAACAAAACCATTATTTTGTTTAATGAAATGTAAGACTTTAAAGGGTGCAAGTGTAGAACTACAAATTTATACAATTTTTATATTATTGGCCAATAGTCATTACAACAATATTTACAATAGTATTAATTAGTGGGTAATATTAACAGTATATATATATATATATATATATATATATATATATATATATATATATATTATAAAATTTAATATTTTCATTTGGAGTTGTCCTAAAATGATTTTTATAGTAAATAACTAATATTAATGTGTCAGATAATATCAAAACGTATAGTTCTTCTATGTCCAGGCTCTATCATTTAATCATCTTTTTTCTTATTTAATTTGCAATATTTTTTTATATTTTTTGTTGTATTTTCATTTTATTTTATTCTTATACTTTATAAAGTTTACTAATATAATAAAGTGTCAAATAGAAAGTGTGAATTTGGTTTTAAAAAATTAAAGAGGAAGTGGTGAAATACAAAAAAGAATTAATGAATTATCTATTGAAAGTGGAGAAATTAGATAAGAATAGTTTATAAAAATATTAAGTACATCAGTTTATTTTATCATATAAGAAAACTTCAATTCATTTTATTTTTTCATATTATGCTTAGAGAAAAGTTTATTAAAAGAGAATGTAAGTCTTTTTTGAAAAATTTGTCTTAGGTCCCAAAACTTCTAGACAAGTCCTGCTTGTTACTATTGAATGCACTACATATTATCATAATCCTTATTAGAATTGTTATCAAATTCACTACTATTATCGAACTATTATTGTAGAAACTATTGTAGAAATTACTTTATAAATTGTTGTTAAAAAGAACTATTACTACAAATGGATATAGATATATTATCGAAATTATTATTATTATTATCTTCATAAGTTATTAGATAATTATTTTAAGTTGAAAATTATAATTATTTGTTTGATAAAAAAGACCTTATAATTGAGAATGAATTATATCTGTCACTCTTAAAAAAATTATTTATTAATAGAATATAGTGAAAATCAACTTTTAGAAAGTGAAGTTGTTTTCGAAAACTTATTTATAATTTTTACGGTTAACACAACTTGTTTGAAGTTAAAAAAAATACTAATAATTCATTCATTGCATATTAATATTTGATTTATTGTTGAAAGGTTTTTATTACTTAACAGCTGTTAAATAAAAAACTCCGACTTTTTATTTTTCACAAAACGCCCACGAGAATATGTGTGTACCTTAACATTAAACTAAACACACTAAAACATTTTCATGGATAAAAAAATATTACAATATCAGAATTATAAAGCAAATAAAAAAAATGATTTGAACGATTGGCAAGTGTGTATCTTATACTAAATGAAAAATATTTGATAGACACTTAATGACTTTTTCAATATTTAGAGAGTTAAAAAAATATGTTATAAAGTTATAATAAGAATTATGATGTGATGGAAGGAGAATGGAAAGAAAGATTAAAAGTGTTGATATAGTATTTAAAATAAAAAATATAAATTCATTTTGATAGAAGTTGAGACAAGAAGATTTAAGTCTTCGCCTTCGGGTGGAAGTTGTAATTAAGAAAAGATCTCCCAAACATTGAAAATAATGGAAACATTATTTGATTTAAACGAGTATAGGTTTTTGTGTACATGAGTTTTGGACATTCCCATGTTATTTACCGACGTGTCATGTTACAACAAATAAATAAATCTTACATTAACAACAACTTCAAATAATTTAAATTGGAATATTTGTTTATGTGTGAACAGTTTGTAGTACAAGATTTAAATTTGTTTAATTTAAAGAAACTAAGCAAAAAGATAAAAAGGATGAGAGGAATAGAGAAGGTGGGGCCGGTGAGCGTGCACCGTAAAGCAGCCGAAATTAAGGCTCGTTTAACGGAGTTGCGTCACTCTTCGCACCAAACCCCATTCATAGCAAAAAATGTGTTTTTCTCCTTATATTTGCAATCAAACTTATTTTAATTGCTGTCTTTTTATATTAATGAAAATTTAATCTATCCTTTAACTTTTTAAGATCGCTACTAAAGTTTAAGTTTAAACATGAAAATAAATTATATTTACATGTTTTTAAAAATTAAAAAACTACATAATCCAATAATAACTCATCAATTAATTGAGTTAGATTTTTTTACCATCATCTTATATATGAATATATTTAATAAGATGATAAAGTAAATTATGTTTTAATATTTTTGCAAATACACTAATAATATAAATGCACAAACACAAAATAAAATTTAACAATTTTTATGTCACGATCTTATTTTGAATATATATAATGTAAAAAAATTTATTAGCCGAAAAACTTATTTAATTGTTCAGTAAGCAAATTCTTTTTACTAGATTTTGAGTAATGTCTATATTTTTTGAAATGTTGACTTCTAATTTTTTTATATATTTTTTTTATTTTTATCTTTAATATATTTATATATCCTTTTTGTTACTTTTTCTAAATAAATCATGTTTTTTTTTTGTTTTTATGTGATTTTACACTCTTGTTAATCTTACTTGACACTTCTAATTTAATAAGTTAGTTTTTAAACTTCTAACTATACGTTAGTTTTTTCGTTCCTAACTAGGGTTATGTTTGATAAGATATTTAAATTAGTTTATAACTTATTTTACTTGCTAAAAAATTCATTTGGTTGTTTAATAAATAATTTTTTTTAATAACTTCTAATATTTTTTAAAATGTTAGCTTTTACGTTTTAATTTTTTATATTTTTTTTTACTTTCATCCTAAATATATTTATTCATTTTCATTGTTACATTTTTTTAAAATAAATCATAGTTTTTTTTTATTTCATTTTACACTTTTCAGTTAATTTAAAAACTAATTTTACATATTACTTCAAATTTAATAAATTAGTTTTTTAACTTTAATTATACTAAACATAATCTAACTTTCTAGCTTATAGTTAGTTTTTCTGTTAATTTTATTAAGTATAATCAAACACAATCAAGTAAATTTTTTTTAAATACACAGACAATATGTGTGTTTGTGTGTTTTACAATGATTATGACATCTGAAAAAAAAAATTGTTAGAGTTTTGGGGGTATGCACTTATCAAACTTTTGACATTAGAATTTTCAATATTTTGTTAAAGAAAAAAAAATGCTTCATTCATGGCTGTGCCTCGATGGAATCGAAACAGAGTTTAGGTGGACTAAAGTGTATATATATTTATATAATTCCTGATTTCCCGGGTGAACCAAAATGTAGATGACGTGTGTGCCTTATTATTATATGTTATTGCAGGACAATTTTATGTTTCCACTCGAGTTTAAAATAATATTTTTCATATGATTCAATTTAAAATATTTTATACATTAATTATTTTTATATTAAAGAATTTTTTCATTTAAAAAAGAAAATATATTAATAAATAATTAAAAAAATATTAAAGATTGAGATATAAGATTGATGGAATGATAAAAGGAAAATAAATGCAGAAAAATGTTCCATATTAATTCATTCGTTAGTAAAAAAATTAATAATTAATAAATAAAATTTGTGAATAAAAAATTATAATGAAAATTTTAAAAAAATTATAAATTTAAGATAATTTATTGTTATAAATTAAATTAATTATTTTTCTTAATGTTGATGAATTAGATAATATATTATAGCATAACGAGGATATTGTTTGGTTTAATTTATTTTATTTTAAGAGTAAATAGTGTAAAAATAAAAGAATTACTCGGGAAAAAGGCCTCCATAAAGCGTTGGCACTTGGCAATGACGAAGAAGCATTTGCATTTCCCGATAAGATTCATTCTCGATCCCATTTGTAATTGTTGATAGCTTCCATCCTTTTCAGCATTTTCTTTTTCTTCTCTTTTTAGACTATGATATATCCTTTTCTTCTTCATCCATTCAATTTTTAATTAAAGACAATAAATTATCACAAAATAAGTGTAATAACTTTATCAACTAATTTTTCAGTTTCTAACTTAAATATATGCTACAAAATCAAACATGAATTATATAAATTATTTCAAAATTAAACTTTGAAAGACCAAAACTAATAAAATATTTCACATCCCCAAGCATATGAGTGGTGTACCTTATTTTTCGGCGGACAGGGATGACTGTGCCTATTATATGCGATATATCTATGTCATATTGTCCAAACAAACAAATAAAATCTACATCATATCGAAGGAAAACAACGTATTCAAAATAAATAAATCATACTATATTGGTTTAAAAAGGAACGCCATTTTTGCATTTTCCTTTTTTTAATCAATTTTGGGGGAGAGAAAAGCACCGCTCGCATTTTCTATTATAATTAACATGATAGGATAATTTTTTTATGAGTATTTATAAAAATAGAATCAATTAAAAATTACAAGTTAATTATTTTGGTTAGCTTTTGGAGAAATTAAATGTTTATTTAAATTTTTAAATTTATTATAAATTTTAAATATAATTTAAACATAAACATTTTAATTTGTGCTGCCTGATTAAAAAAGAATTACACAAAATCTATAATGTCTATGGATGATCAAGATAATTCAAATTAACATTCTTAAAACTTATCAATGATATAATGCTAAATTACTTTTTATTTTTCTTTTTTGGAATAGAGAATGAGAATCCAATGGCATTAAAATGTGGCAAAGTGAAGATAATTATGAATAATGATATTAAATCTGTGACATGATAGAGAAGATAAAAACAAGTGCGCCTCAAACATAGATGAATTCATGCTCTTGCTGCACGAGTCCGACAAGACCAACAAAGCCCACAGGATCAAGCATAGAAACTTATAAATAAAATTTAAATTATTTGAAAATTTCTTATAATTTTATTAAACTTTTAAATACGTCTTTATAGCTTCAAAGTTTTCAATAAAATCTCTGCGTTCTTTTTAAAAGTAAACATTTTTATGTACTATTGGTTATTATTTTTCTGTAAACTTGCCTATAGAGAAAATGTTTTTTTTTTATGTAAACTAGAATACCAACGCTTGTTAATATAAATAACGAGTTTAAGTTGAAATTTTGAGTTCAAATCTATATCTATTAATAAAACAGGCTTTTCATATCTATAATTTTAATTATAAAGAAAAAAATCCTTATTATTCTATTAGCAAAAATCTTTCTTCTTCTTCTTATTATTATCATTATTTATTATGTACTTTATTAAATAATTTTTTGTGTAATAATATATTTATGTTATTATTATGTACTTTATTAAATAATTTTTTTGTATAATAATATATTTAATTTATTAGGTTCATTTTTTTTTCTGGCGAGTAGTTATCATGTTGATATTTAAAAGATATTTTTATATTACATTAAAAATACTGCAAAGTTAACAAATATAAAAAATAAAAAGTTTTTATCTATTATTTATTATTATACAAAACAAAAAATCATTATCGTTCTATCATAAAAAAAACTCTATTTCTATTATTATTATTATTATTAAGACATTATATATTATTTGTGTACTTTATTGAATATTTATTTTTATGAAATATTATATTGAAGTTATCATGTTCATATTTAAAAGACAATTTATATTACATTAAAAAATATAATAAAGTTGACAAATATATAAAAAAAGACAAATTTATTTTATATATTATTATATTAAACTAATAGAAAAAATTGGTCTTTTTATAAAACACGTCACAATTTAATAAAAAAAATTACTGCTCAATATTCTTTTATTTCCTCTCTAACTTTTTTTTTCATTTGTTTTTCTTTTATTTTTTTAGATTTTTTATTTTCTGTATTTTCTGAAAAAAACACATATCCTACAAACTCCTTTTCACTTTTTCCCTCTCTCTCATTATTATTACATATGTAAAAATATATTTATAATTCATCATATTATTATATGATATTACATACTGTTTATGTACTATATTAATATTTTTGTTGTTGTAATATTATATATATATATATATATATATATATATATATATATATATATATATATATATATATATATATATATATATATATATATTTGTCCTTAAGATACATGTAACTCTCTTTTAATTTTATTTTTATCTTTTTTTCTTTTATGTTTATACTTATATCTATTCCTTAAAATTATATTGTAAATATATTATTTTAAAGTAATAGATATTTTTAGTGAAAGGATGAGGATGAGACGGATATGTGAGATGTTGAATGGTAATATTTTTACTTTTAAATTTTATAAAATTATTTTTAATTAAAATCAAATATATTTTTTAAAAAGTTCTTAAATAAATATTTTGTTGACTAATATTTGTATTAAAGGCTAATATTTTTATACTAAAAATTAATTTAAATCTAATATGAAATGTGTATAAATATATTATTTTAAAATAATAGTTACTTTGAGTGGTTAAGAATGAGAATAGGATAAATATACTCAATCCTCAACAGGATGGGGTGGGTGCAAATTAATTAGCTAAATTTATTTTTAATTTAAAATTTTATAAAATGATTTATAAATAAAAATTGTATAAAACAAATTTAAATAATTTCATAGATAAATATTTTATTGATTAATATTTATATTATAATGTTGAGATTTTTATTCTAAAAATTATTGTAAATCTAATTTAAAATATTTATAAATATATTGTTACAAAGTAGTAGCAATTTTTAATGAACAAGGATTGAGACAAGACAAATATACATGGCTTGAACGGGGATGAGTGACTTAAAAAAATTTATCTTAAACAAAGATCAAGGATGATAGAAATAAAGATGAGGATGGGGATGGGGATGAGGATGAGAATGGGAGCACAAAATGACATACACATCCTTGTCGTGTTCTATTGATATGCATATTCACAATCATCATTTATATTTTTTTATGCAAAATAATTATAGATTTTGATATGCTTAAAATACCTTTTACTCTTTTAATTATTTTAATTTTTATTTTAATTTATTGAGTAGGAATGGGAATAGGAACAACATACTTGTCCCCTCCTTGCCCCTATAGTCATATATTCATGTTTATTCACAATCATCACTTATATATTTTTTTATAATAAATTTTTTATTTTTTGGTTTTAATTTTGTTTTCAAAATTAAAAAAAAATATTATGGATCAATGGAATAAAAAACATGTTTTTTAATATTCAAATTTTTTTTCTTATTGTTGTGTTCTTACTGAACATAAAAAATATAGTTTAAACTTTTGTAAAAATATATCCATCACATAAATATTGGTTTCTTTAATGGCAATGACCTTGATAAATTATATATGTATTATATTATTTATATTTAAAAATAGTCAAGTCACCTGTGTAAAGACAGAGTATTATGCTAGTTTTTTAACTACTTAAAGAAAAAGAAAAACTCAAATGAAACAGACACTTAATTAATCGTTATTTATCCATTAGATCCTATAGTTTATTTATGCTTTTAATATGTTTATGTAATTTAATAAAATATATTAAAGTCTTAACGGTTGTTGGCAAGTAAGAATTTATTTAAGATTATAAGGACTTAAACAATAATTTAACCATGAAGAAATAACATCTATTAAGATTGAATAATTATTTAAAATTACTATTC
Source organism: Glycine soja (assembly GCF_004193775.1). NCBI lineage: Eukaryota > Viridiplantae > Streptophyta > Magnoliopsida > Fabales > Fabaceae > Glycine > Glycine soja. The sequence continues at coordinate 15,481,743 of NC_041008.1, read as the reverse complement.
AATTTATGTTAAATTAAAATACTGTTTTGAATGCATGTTAAAGAAAAAACTACTTTTTTCTTGTTCAAGATGTGAACATTCACAATATGGAAGAATTAGATCTCCTAACTGAGATTTCTACATATACAAGATTTATTTAAGTAAAATCATATATGTACTACTTAAACCAACCACTAATTAATTAAAGGAACACTTTAAATGATTATATATCCTACGAAAGTAAATTCATTATTAAAAGCTCCCCTCTACCATATGAGAGGAGATAAGTGCCAAAGGGCATTTAATAGAGTGCACATGGTATGTATGAGTATGACAATGGAATTTGTTGAGATCGAATCCCACAACCACAAAGACAGGCTATGACATCTCCTTCAATATTCCAATAATTGATGCGGAAAGTGACTCCTAAGTAAGTTTACTAACTTCTAGTTATGTATGTTCCTCATCCGTGGCACTGGCCAGTAATCTATCTAAACGAACTACTCTACTCATTATTCAACATATACAGCCACATATTTTGGGCCTAATAAAAACCCATAAGTTGTATCCTTTCCTAATCATATTTGTTGTCATAGATTTTACTTAACACAATGTATGTGCAATATTTTCCAAATGCAACTGAAAATGACTACATATTTACAAAAAAGTGGTTGTCTTAAGATCCTGGACCAGCTTTAAGTTTACAAATTACAAATGTTACCAACCTCAACACATTCTGCTTTACCAGTGCACCAACCACGATAATAGTCCATTTCTCCTATGTATGTAGTATTTTTTTTATCAATCACTTCCAAGGTTGGGTCAGCATGCTTAGATTTTCTACCAAAGGCAGCACCATGCAAGCATTTTGTTTGTGAGGATGCTATTCAGAAGGGACGTCCCGAGATATATAATTAAAGCCACTAAACTATTGAGTGTGTTTTATCTAATTCTGGTACAACTGTACAAGTACAATAGCCTGAAAGTAGTATTCAAGGGAAGACAGAACATTAGTAGCACATGAGAAAGGTCATTGGTAGATTATCCCAACCCCATTACAACATATTTGACAAATTTATGTCATTAAAGTAAAACCATCCGTGCTGAACTTGTAAAATGATAAATGATGGAAAGTCAAAAATTAGTCATTGTTGGTGTGTACTAGAAGAGGACAGACTTATAAAGTTTAACTCAGTTGATTGAATATGATATATGAATTGTTTTGTAAATCTTTAATACTTATTTTCGATTCCTACCAACCAAAAAAGAAAAACGGGGGACTCGTTTGAAATATGGCTCAAGATTAACACCTTCGTCAGTTCATCGACCCCAACGTTAAGAGCCTCGCATCAACCACAGATAAAATGCACTGTCTATACGAGGAAAAATCAGCAATATTTATATTTATATACTTAATAGTTAACCGGTTTTACAGGTTAAAATAACTTCATCCTAATCATTCACTTTTTTGGTCAAAAATTAGAACCATTTAATTAAATCCAACAGTTTATAAAATTGAGATCATCATGGACAACAAATTGCCAATTGAGTTGGACAGGGCTTCAAGCAAAAGCATGACATACCCTTTCTAAAGTCACGTTCGCCTAAGGTGTGATGCTTGGCCATCAAAATTATCTTATCATTATTACGTGCCCATGTTATCATCATGATTATTATTTCCATCCTTTTTCACGACACCTAGTGCACCACCGTTATATTATAATTATAATCATTATAAAAGAAAACTCTTTTCCTTGTGGAAGATCTAAATCAAACAATAGGTGAAAAAGAAAAGGTCAAAAGAAGCTAAAGTTAAGATCAAATTAGCCTCTTGCTGAATGACCATATTTTCACATCAGAATATTACTTGAGTCTAACATGTTTCTCTTGGGACAGGCACCCTTTTTTGTACAAAAGATTCTCCCAGATGCAAAATACATTTTTATTAGGAATACCAAGATAATGATCTCCTCATGAGGACAAGTGAACCGTCTCTACACTGCTTTTCCCCGCAAGCTCATTACACCTAAAATGCCCTATTAAAAAGGATAAACGAACTATTTCTCTATTTGTAAGTAAGATGCAACTGACTGACTGCACAATGCACATAACACGAAAGGATTTGATGAGGGTCCTTACTACAGGGCACCTTTATGAGTTGCTTGCCTCTTTGAAGGACGGCTGATACTGATAGGGTCAATATCATGGGATTCCATGAATGGGGGGGCAGGAAGCCCCAGTCTGCGACCATGCCCTTCTGGATCTACCCATGCTAGAGGACTCACTGCATCATCATCATCATCATCATTATAACAAATAGTAATGCACTCAAATATTTAGTATTCACATCTACAAGAATATTTTGAAGGATAAAATTACACCTTTTCTACTCAATTTTTTATCCATATAAATTATATGTACCTTGTTCATGTTCAACAGGCTCACTGACTTCATATGAAGAGGTAAGTCTAGCAGGTCGCTTCCTCACATAGTTTTCTTGTAATGGCCTTGGTATTTGAAATGAGAACTGTGAAAGAGTTACCCCATCTCTTGTATACTCAGGATGCTCCATCAAGAACCTTAAAACACAGGCACCATGACAAAATTATATGAAGAATAATAATTCAGAAAACATTGCAAAGGTAGTAAAGCAAAAGCAGCAGGAACATACTTCTGGATCTCTACCATTGAACGCAATCTCTTGCCTGATGGTGCTATATAGTATCTGAAATGTTAAAATATTACAATCACAAGTTATTGACAAATTAAAAATTCCAATAGAGTATACTTACTGACCCAAAGAATTCATTAATAGAAGGAAAGCATAAGTATTGTATCATTGCACAAGGGTGTTTCTATTCCAATAACAGATAAAAATAAAGGATCAATAATGGATGCATACATATCTGCAAATTTGGAGCTTCCTTCAGCTCTGATCCTTAGCAGTCGCTCCCATCCAGCCGGAGGCTGTGCAATGTTTGGCTTATCAATAGCCCAAACCCTGCTGCCATCCTGAGAAATATCCTCTGGATCATCACAAGATACATGAGGTCGCCACTCACGAGCTTTTTGACAAACAAAAGGTTGTTCAAGGATATGCTCACGTATTTCTTCATATTTTTCCTTTGTTGGAATCAACCTCCATTTGAAGCAGGATGCACATTGAACAGTGAAAGCACCAACTGAAGGCAAAACTCTAGGAACTGAATGTGAAGGTTTGCTTCTTGGAAGCAATGGATGTTCACACTGGAGAGGATCAGGTGCAAGTTCAATTGCATTGTTTCCATTCACCACAGGATCATAAAGGACTAATTGATTAGACACATCATCATTAGGAAGGTCATTTTCATCATCTGAAGATGAAGAAACATCTATGGGGTCCAGAAGACTGCTATGTTTGTAACTGGTTAAACTTGAACCTGTCAAGTCCTTGACTTCATTCTTGGGTGTAAGGGAAAATTTACCACGATGCATCTGATTTTCCTAGAAGTCTAGCACCAGACATATTTAAATAACTAATCAAGGAAATAAAAATAAAAAACAATCTTAATGTTGTTACAGAACAAGCTTTATGAAATTCTTGATTAGGAAAAAAGCCATTCTTGAATAAATTCAATAAAGGAAGGGACCTCTCATTGTCCTATTTCTTGAGACTATTACATCAATCCCCCATAAGAGCTATGCATTTCATATTGTGCACCTTCATTACATAAGCACAACATCCAATGCCCTATTAGAAGGAGGATGAATAGTTTAAGACAGAGATTAGGAAGCCAAATATGACCATGGCAAACAGGGTGTCAAATTTAAAAGTTAAAACAATCTAAAGGCTAGCCTAATGTCAGACAAAATTCCATGTAATAAAAAACACAAAGCAATATTAGCAATAAATTCTTTGACACACTTTTTTCAACATTCTTTCCTCATACCATAGTTATCAATCCCGTATAGTGGCTGAATCCAAAAATGCTATAGCACACAGCATGGGATGACCACTATTTTGAAACTTTTTATATAGTTTATATGATTCATTCTAAATACACATGAATGTTCAGTTATTTTTTAAGAAAAAATACATACTAAAAAATTTTGACATGTTCATAATCAATAAAAAAAGTTATAGGTCTTAGCTCTTAAGTAAACATAAAAGTAAAATGTAATAGCGGATACCATGTCTAACCAAAGAGATATAGACAAAAGGAGTGACTGAGTATGGGTCTTTGGTAGACGGATGACCAAAAACAAGACCTCGGAGACAAGACTACAAAGAACATAGATTGATGGAACAAAGAGAACAAGAGAAAATAGAAAAGAAAAAAAAATCACAGTAGAGGAGAAACACAAACAAAGAAAACAGAGATTGATGAGAATAAGACAACAACGAGAACAAGATTACAAGAAAAAACTGAAGAAAAAACCCAGAGAATGAGAACAAGAGAGAAGTAAAAACTGCTGCTAGACAAGTTGCAGAAGAGTTACACAATGGTTGCTGGAGGTTCGCACACAGGGGTTGGGTCATAGCCACAAGGTAGAAGAGCACAAGTGAGGCATGATAGTTATGAATTTTGAAAGGGTTTTTATACAAGCCAAAACCCTATTTTATGAAAAATCACAAAATTATCTCCATAAAATGCCCCCCTAACGTTAATATTGGATGCCATTCTCAGGAATTTGGACACCATCAGCATAGCAGTGCTACAGCACCGCTACTGCGTCGGCCACTATGACTGCAACATTGAAGTGTGGCACTATGGCAGTGCATATAGCAGCTAATACTGCTATAGTGCCCAATTGACAACCCTAATTATTAGTCGAATTTTATGTTGGTCCCACTAAAAAAGGACCCATTCTCTTTTACTGGGACTCATGAAATTCACCCAACAATATAGAGTGTGTTAGAGAATATGTTGCTAACATTTCTCAATTAGCCAAGATTCAAGTGCTGTTTTGGAATGCATATTTTAATCCTTTCAGTATGCTGGTTTAAGTTGAAGAGAGAGGCAGAAATCCTTACAATGATTGACTGCAAAAGATTTGGTTCAACATTTTTGTTTTATAATTAGATTGATAGATGGCTCAAAGTGGAAGGGGAGCAAGCATGTAACTAAATTAAAAGCGAACATGATGAAGCCCATAATAGCTATGGTGTAACATGGATAAAGAACAAGTAACTTGTAGTTTAGTTCAAGTTTAAGCCTTTAAATCCAATACTGATTTCAAAACAAGTAACTTGAGGTAATTGACACATCCCCTTTAACCCACAACAACAAAAAAAAGTGACTGATTGAAGAAAACAAAGCTAAAAAAACAACCAAATACAAAGCAAGGAAGCTTCGAAAGCTGAGGGGTTTGGATAAGGACAAGAGTGTATGAATAATGGAGCAACTTGTGGAACACAACAGCTGAAGAGGTTGTCTGTCCACTATTTCGAATTAAATCACAGAGACATATGCATCGAAAGTATTTCTTGACAACAAATAGAACAAATAATAAAAGAAACAGAGGTAAGGGTATTTTGATATTGTGGAAATGTAAATGAAGAAAAGCGAACCTGACGGAAGGGGGAAGAACACACACAAGACAAAGGCTTGCTTCGGACGTAAGAAGATACGATGATTCCACAGCCACAGGAAGCTCTGCGAAGGAAATTCAAGTGATAAGATGCGTTCAGTTAAATTTAATAATATGCATTATCAAATCTGTGATCCGAAACGCAAAACAGGATCCAGATAGATTTCTAATGTTTTTCTTCTATTATTTTAAGAAGAAGAAGAAAAAAAAAACATAGAGCCATGGAGGATTAGGAAGAGTGCCTGGGAAGGAAAGAGAGAGAAGCGTAGCTAGTGTTTGGTTTGATGTCTGGAAAAGAAAAGAAACAATGAAATGATGAAAATGAACAACTGACCCCTCTTCCTCTCCTCTCCTTTCCTTTCCATTTCTTAATTAAAAATATTTACGCCTTATTTTCTCCATCCCTTATCAAGGACCGGTATTAGTATTTCGAGGGATGTATTGGATTAAATTTTTTTTTATAAAAAAGTGTTGTGGTATTTAATTAAATTTTTTAAATAATATAAATAAATATCAATAAGTGGTTGGAAGGGAAAAAATCTCACTAAAGCTGGTAAGATAGATTCATGATAGAGATTAGTTATTAACGAAATCGATCGATACACTATATCAATAACATAATTACAAGAATAGTATAAATAAATATTGTGGTATTCAATTAAGACTTTTAAGTTTTTTTAACAAAGACAACAAAATTTGATGGTATTTGATTAGAATATTTTATAATTTATAAAAAAAATCTTTTGATATTTGAAAACATATAATTTTTTATGAATTGTTTTTTAAGAAAAATTTCGATAGACTTGATTTTAGACTTGATTTTCCTCTTTTTTCTCTTCCCTTTCACCAATATTAAGTGAAATATGTTAACCCAAGGTTTTCAGAAATTTTACGAAAACATTACGGATGTCCCGGATGCCATTTTTTAACAAAATGAAGGTGTTTGCCGCTCAGAGACTTCTTGAGGAAGATTTATAAACACACCCTATAATTGATAAGTTCACCCCCCCTTCTAGTATGTTATGGATGAAGTTTCCTGAGCGCACCCCCATGTTTGATAAGTTCACCCCCACTTTTGTGTTTGACTATTTTCTTTCCGAAACGTCCTGAAACTTTACGGATTTCATCGCAATGGGTATTAAACATTTTGAGGTGGTCAAACGAAAGTTGCATGCTAATAAAAAATGATCCCCAAACGAAATTAGGGTATGACAATTAGATATATCGTGAAATAATTATAGTAATTAAAAAGTTAGAAAATCAATGTATAATTTTAAATCTATTGTTCAAATCCAAAAGTAAGAATGAGAAGATGCTATTGCAACAAAGATTAGTATAGAAGGACATAAAGCTAGAATCAATATAATGATTAAAATATTAAAAAAATATTTTGGATTTACTTTTTCTCATCATTTCTTATTATTATTTTCACTAACTCTTGTAATTTTGAATGTGCTTTTACAAATTCACATGATCCTTTCAAAATTTATAAATCAATAAAGTCCTTTTAAATCCTTTAAATTATTATGATATAAATACATTAATATCTAAATTGTCATAAGAGTTTGTAAAGAAATCTGATAAGTCATAATATTCGATGCACAATAGAAATGTGTTTTCGTTGCATTGTATTTATTAATACTAATAAAAACAAACAAAAATGATACATATAAATTTTAAAGTATAAAATATTTATTGTGACCCAATAAAAAATAAGGTAAATATAACTTTTAAGGTAATTCTAAAAAAAACTTTTAAGAAAATTATTAATAAGTTAAACATTTTCTTACAATAAAAAAATAATAAGCATATAATATATTTTAATTTGTGAATGAATGATAATATACAAATTCATAATATTAAGGTTAATAAATTTATTATATATTATAATTTATAATTAAATATCAATATAGAAACTTTTTATATCTCAAATACTACTTACTCCAAACAAATAGTAGAAATACATCCTTCTTAATTAAAATTTATTAAAAATTAAAAGTTTGGTGGGTATTATATTTTACATAATCACGTGGTTTAACAATAAATTTTAGTGAATAGTTAGAAGTAAAACCAAAAGAATGTATTAAAAAGCAGATGAATGTGGGTTGGGCCGTGGGCCGTGGGCCTAGAGCCATATAAAGAGTGGTAAGTTGGGGGGAGTGAGAGGAGAGGCGGAGACGAAGAAGTGAAGAGAAGAGAAGAGAAGGGATTTGGATCTGAAAAGAGAAGATGGGGGGAGGAATGGAAGCAAACAAGAACAAGTTCATAGAGGATTGGGGCACTGCCAGAGAGAATCTGGAGTTCAATTTCCGTTGGACTCGCCGCAACCTTGCTCTTGTTGGCATCTTCGGCATCGCTATTCCCGTCCTCGTCTACAAGGGCATCGTCCGTGAATTCGTAAGTAGTCATTTTCCAATTCCCAATTAGGGCTTTCTTTAGGAACGAATCACTTTAGGGCTTTTCATTCTACCTATGCGTTCGATTCTTTTTCTTCCTTCTTTATGTTATACTTGGATTTTCACTTTCTTTTAACAACTATATCTCTCCTTCTGCTGAAACATGTTTTATTTTAAAAAACAATCAATTTTTGATTCAGAATCTATTCAGTTTTGAAATTTGTTTCTACAACAAACACACCCTAATTCTGTGTGCTTAATTGGCTGCAAGTTTGAGATGGATCATGGGTGACAACTAAACCGTGTACAGATATTGTCATCAGTAGCGCTAAATTGATATTTTTTTTTTGTCCTCACATGATTTATCATATCAAACTCTCCGAGCTTGCTGTATGGGTGGATGCTTTAATTGTAGGACATATGGTTTTAAATTTTAATTTGTTGAGGGTGTGCATAAGAATGCTTTGAACTGTTATGATTACAGCATATGCAAGATGAAGATAATGGTCGGCCGTACAGGAAGTTCATGTGAGAGAGTATGGAGAGTCTTTTGTAATAATTCGTCAAGTTAGACCTTGATATTATGAGGCTACAAACCATGTTTTTTTTTTCCTTAATTCGCAAAGGCTTGCTTGCTTTTAAGTACTCTAGACCTATCAAACCTCTCCATGTTTGCCTGTCTTCATTCAAATTTCTGTTATGCTGTCAACTTGTTACCACCGTGGTTCAATTAATAATATTTGTGCAAAAACATGTTAGTATTATGTAAAATTCTGAACATAACAATACCTGATATGAGCGGTGCATCAAATACTTTGTGTAAAAGTATATGGTTGATTTTGTGAAATAAATTGACTGGAATGTGCTAAAGGGTTCATGTGACAATGGTATAGAAGTGCTGCCTACTTGATCAACCAAAACCTTTATCTATATTCTTTAGCCCAACTTCTCCCTTTAGAAAATCACTAGGTGAAAGTGTAAAAGCACATAAATTTAGTGAAGAGATTGAGGTAGATGCTGTCTAATGTTGTATTCTAACGCATTTTTTTTTTAATTTGTTTCTTTAGACTACACTATACTCTAATGCTTCTTTTGTATTTGGGTACAAATGCAGTCTAATGTTTAGACTCTAATTCTTTTGTAATTTGCTATGAAAGTAAGGCTTAGTCCCAAACAAAAGAGAATAAATCTTATCAAACGCAAACTGGTTTAATTAAGTTGGAAAAAACATTTCTGGTTTAAACGAAGAGGAAAGGGATTTTAAATAAAGGTTACCTTCTTGGTGGTAATCGAAGATTGGACTTTTGATGGTGTCTTTCTCTTTCGAGAAGACTTGAACCTCACAACCTCTTCATCACTCAGTTTTTTTTTTTTTTATATACATATCCTTTAGTTCTTAAAATATATATTAATATATTATATAAATAGAATTTCTCTCATTTTTATTTGTGTAATTTAATGATATCACACATACGTTGGCAAGAACATTTGAAAAAAGCAGTTGAATCAAATACTTTACCTTTCAGAATGTGTGTTTGAACATGTTGCAAAGCGAAACCACTTCAATCTTGTTAAAAAAACTTTTAACGTGGAAGCCATAACAACCTATATTTATTTTAAATGTGACAAATCGCATCTCAAATGTTAACATGTTATGCATGTATTCAATAATATCTTAAGAGTAGCTAAGGTATCAAGGCAAATATATGGATTTGGGTGAAATAGTCTTCTTACACGAGCCAGTAGTTAAATGAGTTTGGATGCCTACACCACGCGAAGGTAGATTTATACCAGGTGGAGTATTCTATAATGTGAGAACATGACTGGTTGGAAGAAGTCAAGAAATATTGATGAAATAATAACTACCATAATCGTTATTTCATGATCCTTTCTCTGCTTGGTTACTTGGGTCTCAAGGTTTCAAAGCCCAGGACCCCGTTAGGCCCAATGTCTTGGATCTATTTTACACCTCCGTTTCTGCTTCCACAGCTTCTAGCATGGTAGCCCTCGAAATGGAGGTTTTCTCCAATTTTCAACTAATTCCCCTCACCCTTCTCATGTTTCTTGGCGGGGAAGTTTTCACTTCCATGCTTGACATTCTATTTGCTAAGGTATAAATTCAAAAACAAAGTTAGCATCAATCCCTTTTCACCCACAAATATTCATGCCAATCAAATAGAGCTTGGTTTAGTTAATATTAATCCTCACATTGAGTCAGAAAATCACAAACCAAGTTAAAGTAACAATTTTAACGTTGCATCATGCGATAGATTCAAGTATAACTGTCTTAGTTATTTGACATATGTAGTTTTAGGTTACCTTGTGATGGTTCAATTTGTTGGCTTTAGTTTGGTGTCTTTGTATATGACTTTGGTACCGAGTGCAAGACAAGTACTGAAAAACAAAGGCATCAAGATTGCAACATTTTCTTTGTTTACCGTAGTTTCCACGTTTGCTAGTTGTGGTCATTATTATACATGTGATCTTTAGTAATTTTTTTTAATCTAACACTTAATAAAAATTATTAAGTGTTATTAAAAACTTTTAACAGCATTAAAATAAATATTGCAAAATTATGAATAAATATTATTAATATATTTTTGCAACATTTATCAAATGTTTCGTATAGCCCATGTTGTTAAAGCTTTTGTGACATTTATAATTTGACAATATTTTTTGAATGTGATCAAAAGCTTTTAACAATATTTTTTATTAAGTGTTAGATAAAAAATATTAGTAAAAGTGAGATATGTTGTAGTGGGTTTTGTCCCCACCAATGAGAACAAGATAGTTTTCAAGAAGAATTCGGGCTTCTCCTCCTTCTCCTCCCCCACGTCTTTCTAGGTAACACCGTTTATCCACCATGTTTGAGGCTTGTGATAATGGTTTTGAAAAAAGAGGAATTCTCGTACTTGCTTAAGAATTCCATAAACACGGGCTATGAACATTTGTTCTCTTTTATTCGTTGTTGCTTCCTTGTTGCTACTGTCTTGGGTTTCAATCTTATACAATTTGTGATGTTCACCTTAGATTCCGTAGTCTCCCCCAGTAATATAGTATTTTGTTGGAGTCCGTAATTTCCAAGGTTAGAGCGCATCAGCAAGTATGAAAAAAATGAAAGAAATAATAGTTGGATCTGATGACATAGACCTGAGAGATTGCATGATCTAAACCGATTAAGCAATCCTATCTGGGTCACCCATGCTTTGACAATCAAGATGATGATGATAGTGTATACCAAGAGGATACGTAAACCTTTTCGAAATAGAGGGGCTGTTGAATAACTGAATCAGAAGCAACAAAAAAGATCAAATAAATGAAAATCATAAAAACATAGGAAAAAGAGATCTCTTGATATATTTCGAAAGATATAGTACACATAAATTAAGTCTAAGAGTAATTAGGCAAAGAATTGTATATTGGAATGGTGACACATATGTGACTAGCCATTTTATAGAGCATCGGATTATACGCTGCCCCAGCCCATGTTTTTCCATCATTACCCCATTTGCCTTGATGATTTCAGATAATAGATGATAAATAAGATACAACCTTTGCCAAAAGCTAAGTATATATAAAAGGTTATAGGTGGAAATAAAAAGGTATTGTACTTGTGAAGTCCCATACCAAAAGCATCTATCTCCCCCAAGATTTTTACTTGCAAAATATACTTCAACTGCTTCAGTTCTTTGATCTTCTAAGAGCCCCAAAGTGTGAACCTAATAAAATGCAAAAGCATTAACTATTACAAACCAAATGAATCACTTTAAAAAACTGAAAGAAATTAGTTCTGCTGATGGACAATTGAAAATAAATTTCCTTAAATTCACATGAGGTATAGCAGAATCCCTCCAAAATTTAACATCTGGATAAGAAATGTGAATGGAATTAATCATTTTTTAAAGGAAGTACTCTTCTCTCAAATGAGACAGTATGCCCTTAGGCATATGAAAACTTATCCTTTGAAAATAGTGAAGGATGCACCAAATTTTATTTAGCTGATCTCGACTGCGACAATTATCGAGTCCTGAAAATGCAGAAAAATCTTAGATTTCAAGGAAAAAATGACATGAAATATAACAAAAAGTGTTGAATATTGACTAGTATCAATTCTATCTCTCTCACTACTGTTCACACACAAGACACTTATATAAGATATATGAAGTGCTGCAACATATGTAGACCCTACTAGGAGTGAAAGAGGTAGAATTGATATTGGTCTAGTCCAACACATAGTCTCCAAAAATAATTTTTTTTCATTCTCTGAGTGATTTAGAGACGTAATCCAAGACAGACAAGATCCGTTTGGGCGTGAGAGACAGGTTATGTACTTCCCTCTCTATTTAGAGAAGGAAAACAACCGTATCTACATTTAATAAAGTCAGTCTATTGACAACTGATTAAAAAGCAACAAACACTATGTCTCTTACAAGTTACAAGTAATAAATCCCATTTCTGATTTTTGAATTGGAGGCTGAGGGGCTGATGGGTCAGTCCTTCATCTGTACCAAAAAAGTCATTAAATAATTTTTTGGTCTTAAATTATATATTACAAAAAATTGAATTCTTGTTGTATTTTTTTTTTTATTGAAACTTGCATTTTTAAAAAATATGGGTTAATCGGTTCATCCCGATCAGTCCATCGGTTCATTCACATAATTACACGGATCAATGACATATTTGATTCAAATAACAACTCAAATTGTTATACCACCTGTTTCCGGTCGAATTGGTTAGTTCAAACCGATTTTTAAAATTATGCCTAGGGTGAAATTGGGTTAAGTAGCATGACTTTGTTTAGATTTAGAAATTTTCGGAGTGTTGAAAAAAAAATCATTTCAAATTTACTAAACTTCGATCTCCACATAAGACCACGGTACTTGTGTGTGTATAAACAAATCTAAGTTATATTGTAAAATTTTAAAATATTCATGCCTTCAAGTTGAAAGGACAATGCCTTCGCTAGTTTAGAAATGAAGATAAAAGAGAGTAGATATTGAAATTGACCAATGATTAAGAAGACTATATATATTATATATATATATATATATATATATATATATATATATATATATATATATATATATATATATATATATATAAATATAAGAATCTTTTATTTCATTTTTTGGGAAAAAATTCCATGATATTGAAAAATGGATCTTGACTTATATATGTTTATGCTAATAATTTGGGTGTGTAATAAATTAAAAAATACACATGCTTGTGACAAAAAGAAGATATCACAAGAATGATGCGAATTCAGATTTCTAGTATGAAAATATTTGTGTAAAATTGAAATAAAGTGAATTATATTTTGATTTGTTTCATAAATTCTTTTTGTATTTGCTTCATTATTATAAATGAATTTATTTTTAAGAAAATTATTAATTCAAGAAAAAGTTATATATTAATATTTGATTTACGAATTAATCGAATATTTCTTCTTTTTTTAATATTTGTATTTTTTTCTTTCGAATTCTACCCTCCTTTTACTATTATAAGTTGTTTTGTTTGAAATGAATATTTGTCTCTGAAATTATAAATTTCTTTTTAATTTTTTCAATTTTTTTATAACTGCTTTTCTTTTAACATTAAGATCCTTTATTTTTTTTCAATGAATAATTTACTGAATTTATCGATTGAATTGAAATGAATATATATATATATATATATATATATATATATATATATATATATATATATATATATATATAAATAGATAAAAATAAGAAGGATGGTAAGTAGTTTGAGACACTCGAGAGAAATTTTTTCTAGATAGATTTTAAGGTGTTGTGTAAAATATATCTTTCAAAAGGAAAAACATGTTAAAAATATTTAATTGAAAAAAAATATAGAATGACACACTAATCCTCCAAAGCGCAGTTAAAATATCAAATTTCTAGCGGATTTATACGTGAATAAATCTTTGGGAAATGTACAAGTGTTATAAAGCGTCAATATAAATTAATCCACGTATAAATGAATATATTGGTATCATAAATAAATTAAGAGCTCTAAACTAATAAAACCGAGAAGTTTGATTCAAGAAAAAGGAAAAATATTTTTATAAAATTTAGACCTGATCATTAACTTTTCGTGGTCGCTGCTAGATGTTATTCCCTACCAAACACGACATGTCCTTGAAGCAAATGAATGCAGCATTATTAATGAGGAGGCCTATTATTCTTAAAGTTGTATTATTCATCTTTATGTTTTTTATAATATTATTTTGTTTTATTTTCTATCTCTGTGATCAAATCTCACATTTATCATTAAGTGATTAGTAAGACTTAATTAAAGTCTCAAAATTTAGTTTTATTGAATGAAAAAATCTGTTTAAAGGAACATGAGAATAATCTCACATCTTTTTCTACATTTGAAAAATCTTAATTTCTATCCTATTTGGGATAGATCGGAGCGGGAATAAAAGAAAAAAGAAAATGTGAACATGAGAATATACTAACCCCTCAACATTTCTCTCTTCTTTTCTATATTCTTTAGTTATTAAAAATATAAAAAAAATATCATATGAATAAGTTAATTTCTTTTAATCTTATTTGTCTGATTTAATAATACATAATCGTTGATAAAAACAGTTAATTGGAAAAAGACTTTGAATAACGTACATATTTTAAATTAGGGTCTGAATATATTCAATAACATTTTATTGAGTTAAACTCAAAAATGTATTTAATGATTTAGGAATTCATCTCTAATTATGATTTAAAATATTTTTATATCTTTGATAAAAACAAATATTTTATACAAAAAATAAATTGAAATTTGTGCCTTTAAAGATAAAATGGCAGGTGACATTTCGTCACACAAAGATCACAATCTTATGGAAAATTACATAGCATGCACAATTATTAATAGAGGTGTATTTGTTTGTGGTAGGAGGATGCCCACATCAACATATTCAAAGTGGAAGATGCAACAAGTTAGTGAGGGGACACTGCACAAATTGCTTGTTTGATTACTATCACGTTGGGGAATGGATCACTTCATCAGTTTCACCAATCCATCATTTGACTTCATTTTCCTAGTCAACCGGTGTTTTAATTTGGAAGAATAATTTTATTTTCACTTAAAATTTGTAGTTTATTTATTTTATCACTCTCAATCATGCATATTATCCATTTTATCACGTACGTATTTTTCTTTTCTTTTCCTTATATCTCTTTGTTGTAAAAAGTGTCATAAAAAAGAAACAAGAATATATTAGTATTATTCCCTTTGAAAAGTTTAACTCACCAAAATCCATTTGAAACTATAACAAGTTCTTTTATTCAAATCAAACGACAAGCATGAACATCCTGTTCCAGAGCAAGGTGCAAGCTTAACAATATTTACTTTGACACTGAACATAACAGATTGGTTACTTTGAATATGTCCATGCGTCACGGGAAGGTAGGAGATTCCATACTCTGGTGGAGTATAATGTGAGAACATGACAGGTTAGATTGTTAGAAGAAGTCAATAAATATTGATCAAATTATAATTAACAACCACATTAATTTGTATAAAACCAATGAGTATTATTTTTTATTTACACCCTTATCATTTAGATGTTAATTTACAGATTCGTTTGAGTGAAGGGTTTAGTGAAATACAATTTAAACTGACTATAATGCTACAAGTTGAGTTAGCTAGGTTAGTTTTGTGTAATTTTGTGATTAAACTTATACTGAACAAACTCGATCAATAATTAATAATGATTTGGTTTGACTCGGATTCATTGAGTAAATTTAATTAAAATCATTTTATTTTACTGACGATAAAATCATTTTATTCTTTTTTTAAAAAATATAAATTTTTTTCTCTCAAATTTAACACATTATAAAACTATTGTATCTAGTGCTAACTTTATTTTTTATGGGAAGAAATTGTTAGAGATAAAAGTCAAAAGGCACGAATGGTAATTAAATTCTACTTTTGCGTGTGCAGTGTGCTAGGCCGGTGAATTGGTTGGATGGTAGAAGTTTTGTATTGACATTCAATGATTTTTATTTTTTTTGACTAAATGACATTTAATGGTTAAACTCAAATTGTTGGCTATAAATAGAACCCTTCTTCATCAGTTTTAAGTAACATCCAATTCGAGAGAGAAAAAATATGCATAAAAAAATTCGAGAGAAAGAAAATATGTGTTCTCTGAGTAATTCTTCTATTTTAAGATAGGCTAAAATTATTCTCTCAGTAAGAAATTGTAATATTTTTTCACTTATATTTCTGTGAGATGATATTTTCTCAACTCTAATTTTAATTGTGTGAAACTATATATCTATTTGGTGGAGGCGTGGAGAGTGTGCATGTTTATGACAGATTAATGATGAAAATTCGAAAACAAGATCGTTTTTTTAGATTCTTGGTTCTTTTTCTACCCTTCCAGCATTTCCACCCTTTCTTTATTCAACTTGGTTATTTCGTGATCCTTTCTCTGGTAGGTTACTTGGGTCTCAAGGTCTCAAAGCCAAGGACCCCCGTTATACCAAATGACTTGAACCTCTTTTACACCTCTGTTTCTGCTTCCACTGTTTCTAGCATGGTTGCCCTTGAAATGGAGCTTTTCTCCAATTCCCAACTCATTCTCCTCACCCTTCTCATGTTTCTCGGCGGGGAAGTTTTCACTTCCATGCTCGACCTTCTATTTGCTACCTACAAATTCCAAAACAGATCAGTTATCAGCACCAATCAAATAGAACTTGGTTTAGTTTCTATTCCTGACTCAAAATCAGAAAATTACCACAAACCGAGTGATGATAGTAATATTAACGACGACAGTGATAGACTTAAGTATAACTGTCTTAGTTATCTGACTTTTGTAGTTTTAGGTTACCTAGTGGTGGTTCAATTTGTTGGCTTTAGTTTCGTGTCTTTGTACATAACTTTGGTACCGAGTGCAAGACAAGTACTGAAAAACAAAGGCATTAAGATTGTAACGTTTTCTTTGTTTACCATAGTTTCCACGTTTGCTAGTTGTGGTTTTGTCCCCACCAACGAGAACATGATGGTTTTCAAGAAGAATTCGGGACTTCTTCTCCTTGTCCTCCCACACATCCTTCTAGGTAACACCCTTTATCCACCATGTTTGAGGCTTCTGATAATGGTTTTGAAAAAGGTTACAAAAAAAGAGGAATTCTCGTACTTGCTGAAGAATTTCAAAGACGTGGGTTATGATCATATGCTCTCTGCTCTTCATTGTTGCCTCCTGGTTGTTACTGTCTTGGGTTTCAATCTTATACAATTTGTGATGCTTTGCTCTTTGGAGTGGAACACCAAAATCATGGAGGGTTTGAATGTGTATGAGAAAGTGGTGGCGTCTTTATTTCAAGTAACAAATGCGAGACACGCTGGTGAATCTGTTTTTGATCTCTCATCCATCTCTTCAGCCATATTAGTACTCTTCGTTGTTATGATGTAAGTCACTAATCTCTTTCTATCTCAGGATCATCTAAGGTAGCGATGCATACTAGATAAGATAATTCATATCAGTTAATAACCAAGAATGGATAATTATGTGTTCAAGTTCAACATGACGAATACTTAACTAATAGCTACTGTTTCTATATATATATATATATATAATTCTATGATGTTTGATTTTTATCATACTTAAATTTTTCTTTCTTCATTTTTTTCTCTAGGTATCAACTAGTACAATAGTGTCTGTGACATGCATCATATTCCATTAAGAATATTCATTTCAAATAGGATAATGCTATTCTCACCTCATAACTTAACAGTAATTTTTACAATAAGTGGAGAAATAAGAAGTGAAAAAAAGAGTAAAATAATAAAAATTAATACGATAAATATAAAGAAATAACATTATAAAAAAAATTATGAAAGTGTGAATAAAAAATAATACTCTTTCTTTTACATAAATTGATTTTAACACTCTTACATTCTCATGCATGAAAAAAGCTGCTATTCAATTGATATTATTTTTAATATAAAATTATACTATATTCACATTTTCAAGGAAATGGTATTTGCACTAGCAGCTAAAATTAATTTGAATAATATTATTACATTTTAGAGGCAAAGATTATTCGTGGTTGGTTTTAACTACCCAAAAAAAAAAGTATAATGGTGTTCCTTGTTAGTTACAACAAGTGTTTGCAAAGCACTATTTCCCGCATGCTAATAAAATCTAAAATCTAATGTAATAGAATTGGAAGAGTTTCATTATTTTATTATTAAAATATTGTATACGAATTGTCGTATATAATTATTTTTTTATAATACATATTAAAACTGTCCAGATTTCAAACTAAGGGCAGATGTCAACTCCAAATAAATTTTTCTTCCACTCGTGCTTTCTTTATTTATTTTTCTTAATATTCTTTCCTGTTTTGTGATAGTTGATTGTTTAGTTTAATAATTTTATCCTCACTATAGCCCACTTCTAATTTTCCAAATGCATGTAGCATTTCCTATAATTGACATCAATCACATTGCATTATAATTGGACATGCAACAAAATTTCGTGATCATTGGCAGTAACATTCCACCGAGCTATGCCTATTGGCAATTGCGACCACGTAAATAATCTTTACCCTTTATATAACATTCTACTATTAGAAGTTAATTGGAAGCATAAAATGGTTTTACATTATTTTTATTTATGTATTAATATTGTATAATTAAAAGTATTAAATTTTTGTAAAAGTTATTTTGAAAATCACATTTAAGTTGATTTTCAATTAGTCAACGATGTATAAGATTTTACACTATGTGAAAATCAAATTCCTATTATTTTCATTTATTTATTTTTATAATGCTTTTATAAAAAAATAAAAAATAAAATAAGGGATGTTATAAACAACAACAAAAATATATCATGAAAAATGTTGTGCAACTTTTAAAGTAAAAATAAATTACTTGTTTTTGTATATACTATTATTTTTACACTTTCACTGGCACTTTTTTTAAAGAAAGAAAAATCAGGAAAATTATATATATATATATATATATATATATATATATATATTCTTTTTTCCATAAAATTTGTAGAATGTTTGGTAAAGAAAATTAAGTTTAAAACACATTTTTATAACAGCTGCGTGCTTTTCTTTCTCAGTTGTTTGCTAAATGTACTCTCTCCTAGTTACGTTACTTTTTTTTATAAAGTGTGTATGTTAAATGTAGCGTTCAAATCTTGTTAGCGAATATAGTTATTTTCTTAATTATATTCAGAATATTTAGGAATAAATATCTCTGTATAATTTATTTATTCTCTTTGTATATATTTTCTAATGGTTCTTGCTATGACTCGTAAATTTCAAAAGGTGAGTGTTCGCATATATTCTATCCTCCCACTGACATGTGGCATACGAACTGGAATATATCTATTGATGATTTGATTTGATTACTCGGAAAAGGAATTATGAGATATGATTGACCACGCACACATATTAAAATTGTGTGTGAGGTAATTGGAATTTCATAAATTATCTTGAAATTCTTAATTCTGTGTGGTGGAAAAAATGTTATTCAATTCCTTAACAGATCCACAACACTTGCTTGATAAATGATAATCATATATATATGAAAAAGGCACCTGTTAATTAAACATATGCTCACCTAATAATTCGATCGATGGAGATATATTATTTATAAAAATATCACCGCACCACTTTTTAAAACGGTTCCTAAAGAACCGTCATAGAATCCCTTTCGTAAAATGCTATTTTTTTAGTAGTGTTGATATCTTTAATTTGATTTATCGATCAAACAGGTACCTCCCACCATACACTACATTTATACCAGTAAGAGAGCACGAAAATGATGTCAAGAGAAACAAAAAAAGCGTAGTGGAGTGTCTTGTATTATCTCAACTCTCTTACTTGGTCATTTTCATTATTCTGATTTGCATCACTGAGGGTAAGAGCTTAAAAGAGGATCCCCTCAACTTTAATGTGTTTAACATCACCTTAGAAGTCATCAGGCAAGGAACTCTATTTTCTCGAGTAATTAATAAAAACTATATATATTAATTAATTAGTAAATTGACATTGTGAAAAAAAATGTGCATGCACTCCATGCAGTGCTTATGGGAACGTAGGGTTCTCAACGGGATACAGCTGCGCTAGGCAAATGAAAGCCGATGCCATGTGCAAAGATTCATGGGTTGGATTCTCGGGTAGGTGGAGTAGCAAAGGCAAGTTCATCCTTATCTTGGTCATGTTCTTTGGGAGGCTCAAGAAACTCAACATGAAAGGTGGCAAAGCCTGGAACCTCTCCTAACAGAACCCTTGCCGCAACAATATGAACACTACTTTCTAGCTAGCTAAGTTTGTTCTCGAGCACCATATATGGCCTTCACTACTGCATGTATTAAGATAGATTTAGAACTTTTACTGTCAGAAAGCTCTAGAAGATGGGAAATTGTTATATGGTCCCGGTCACCATATTTCCAACAAATTTTAATAATCCAACTATGTATTACATAAAAATAGCTTGTAAATATGGATGTGTAGTGGTCCGAGTCCATAAAATATTTTCTCCTAATTAAAAAGATAGTGAGATTATACTTTCAGAAACAACATCAATGTATAAATTGATCAAACGTAGAAGCATCTCTGGATATGCATGGGGTCTATCCTTTTGTGTTTCTCCACTTGTCATGCCATACTTAGTTAATTATTGATAGTGAATTAATGTCACTTTGACTTGCCCGCGTCCCACTTCACTAATCTGTATTACCCGTGGCGAGCATCACTATAATTACTAATTAGTATTGTGTGAAGATGTACACCTTTAGATAAGTTAAGGGTTGCAGTTAAGAAACAGTTTAATGATCATCAATATAAAAGTGAAAAACGGTACAGTTATAAAATTTGTCATCTTGTAAGGTTAACTTAAGATGCATATAGATGATATCAAATTCAACTATTAATCAATAAATTACTGATTTAGTAATATTGGATTCAATTTTTCAAATTAAGATTTTGGATTTAAATATAGTTAATGAAAAAAATATGAATAAAAAAATAAATCTTATTAAAAATGATTGGTCAAATATTAATCATCAATAAAATTAATAGATATTTTACATTAATATTATTAATATTACGAATAAAAAAAAAGTCTACTGTTATGATAATATGATTTCCCACCAAGTCTATTAGTGGATATTCATGGGTTATATATCCTTGATCACCTAACAAATTAAACTTTTTTTAATTTGATAAATCGATTCGAATTAAACTAATTAAATTGGAAGACAGCCATATTGATGAATTGGAGTAATTGGTAAAGAAGTTAAACTAATTAAATTTGATACAGTGGTCACCATTTAATAATAACAAAAAAAAATTGCTAGCATTAATACGTACGAAAGTCATATATTATTCTCATCATTTTTCTCCATGGATATGCAATCCATATGCAAGCATCACTTATATGTATAGTACCATCATATATTGCTCAATCATATATGCTGCTCGATCTATAACTGCTTTCAATTACAATCATGAATCATGATGACTGGCCAAAGCCATAGCAACATTCTGCTAGCATCACAAATGATTGGCCATAATTGTAAACTTTCTTGTAATACACGTTACTAGTTGCATATAAAAACATAATTCATATACTTAATTTGTCATGCATCATTGGTTGAAAAACACGACAACTGTTCGACTATAAATTTGAAATAAAATCTCATATTGAATAAAAATAAAAAAGTTAAATATTATATAAATAAAAATAAAATCTATAAATTTAAATATTAAAATTTTGAATTAAAATATAATATCAAATTCACTATATTTCCTATGATTATTTATGATTCATTGTAAAAGTCTTTCAAATATTTATCACTTCAAATTTCTCAATAGTGCTCAATCCAAATTTACTAGCAAAATTACTCATTGTAATCTCTCTCTCTCTCTCTCTCTCTTAGAAACACCTCTCTCAAAAACACCCTTTTCACTCTTAAACTCCTCTTTTTCTATCACTAGTGACTCCATTGCGTTTTGTTTCCACTTCACCAACGACTCCATTTCATTATGATTTTTCAATACCAATAATATACTTCTTTGCCTCACCATATTCACCATATTTTTAGTCAGCTTTGCAAACAAAGAATCCTCTACGCACTTAGCCAACAATCATTAACCCACCACTATTTCAACTCTTTATGGTTATATACCTTAAGTTTCCATTCTTTACAGTTTTTCAAAAGTCTTCTTCTCCTAATGGTTTTCTTGATCGGCATGTGCATCCACCTCTTCTATTCTCATTGGAGGAATACAAAATTTTAATTATTTCTTTTATGTTGAATGACGAGAATCTTTTTTCATGGATCATAATTTAACATCTTAAAAAACCAAAATTAAAGGAATTTTTTGTAAAAAAAAATAAAAAAAATATGATTGAAGTGAGAAATGGAAATGAACAACATCACGATTCTTAAAGATTGATAAGTTAAGGAGAATTAATTAAAAAAATAAAAATCTTGAATTTAAGATTTTGCACAAAAACCGAGAGAATATCATCTCACTTGGCATAAAATTAATTTATGAATTCATTCAAATCTAATTTCATTTATAACTTTGTATTATACATATAGTTGTCTTATGACATACCAAGAGACTAATCATAATGAACTTCTAATGATAGTAATTATTTTGAGTTAATGGTTTATTAATTTGCATGCAAGCTAACAATCACTTTTATTATGTCTTACTAAATATTACAAACTTTATTTAATAATAAACTAATTTTTTTCAATGTCCTTATTCCTTACCCTCATCAACATGGGTCAATGAAACCTTGCAAATATATAAAGAGATTTCTATTTCTTGTTTTGTTAATGCAAATGGTGGCGTACGTGGTGGGAACAAAAGGTTAAAGGGAACAAGGGTGATGTTGAAAAAGCCGAAAGGGTGATGACTGATGAAGGTGTGGTGTTAAAAAAAATGAGGTGTCAAAGATTTGGTTAGGGTGATAATATGTGGACATTTACAAATTATAAATATCCCATCAATACATTCTTTTTATTTTTTTCATCACATTATGTCACCCATCAAATTAATTATTTATTTTTCTTTTTTCTTATCTCTCTAGAGGTGTAGACATCTAAGGAGTATCTACGAATCATTTTCCTTTTCATTAATCTTAAAGGGATACTTAAATATAAAAAATTACAGCAAAAATAGGAGGTGTTGTTAATAACAAAAATAGATGGTGTAAAAAGTAGCTGTCAGCATGATTCAATTAATGGGGTCCAATAGCCAATTTTTTCTTACCACATAATCAAATATTAATTCTTTCTGAAAAAAAAAAATATTAATTCTTTTTAAAATGGATTCTTTTTGTGTCTTTTGCTTAATTTGTTTATTAATGTGTATTTTGGGTGCATGCATTCGAATGGGTAACAACAATAGTCTTCAGAGGCAAACTGCCAAGACAACTGGATTGCATTTTTTGTGGGAAAATGGGTTAAGATCGTTCTCATTATCTCATATATAGTTGTCATGATATTCGGAAGGCTCAAGAAATATAATGTATACTATGGTGCAGAGAGTGGAAAGTGTAAAAAAAATAATGTATTCTTTGAGTGTGAGCTTGATAATTTAATGGTTTAAATTGATTTATATACAAACTCTTTCTAACCATTTCGCCCTCCTTCTCTTTCGGATTTTTCTATTGCCTTGAACCCAGGATCATAATGAGATGTTCTACATGCAGTTTGAACTTTGAAAAAAAATAGAAAAGGAAAAATTATTTTGGATTCTGATCAAGTCTTATTATGCTAGTATATATTATATATACGTACTGATAAAAAAAAAGGTCTTATTATGCAAGTATAACCACCAACAGTGCGTCTCAAAAAAAAAAAAAAACCAACACTAACTAAGATATTATTTAACTAATCGTAATAACGTATAAACTGATTGGTACTAAATACGTATCATTAATACTCACACGTAAATTAAATGGATAAAATGGATACGTATGCTTTGTTTGAATTACAAATGAAAAAGACAGGAATTAAATAAGAAGAAAAAATATGATAAAAACAGAGAAGAAATGAGTAAAAGAGATTTATTGCCTGGATTGATAGAAATAAAAAAGATTAAAGTATTTTTCTCTACTTGTTTGGATGAGTAGAGAAGTAGAAATAAATAAATAAATTATACAAAAAATTATTTTTATAGTAATTAAAAATAATAATTTTAATATAACAATTTTTTAAAATAAAATTATTTATTGTTTTTTAAAAAATATTATGATTTTTAAAAAATCACAGAAAAGAGATTATTTTTTTCATTCCAATTCGGAGATGGGGAGGGAGAGTGTTTTTACTTTTTATTGGCTCCTAGGAAATAACTTTCCTCCTTATTTTTTTTCTCTCAAACAAAGGAAATTGAGTATTTTTATCTAATTAGTTATCTCTTTCTTTTTTTTTCTTCCATTTTATTTCTACTCAAATAAACAAAGTTAGTCTCAGAACAATATGTGGGGCCCTTGTTTAAAAGTGAAAAAAAAAATGCAAACTAAAACAAAACTAATCATAACAACTTACTCTTATATTACTCTTACATTGTAAATTAAAATACACGATCTCGAGAGTGAGACTCTTGTTCTCCTTATTTTCTTAATGAGACATTTTTAATATGTTTCCTCTTCTTTCTTTTGGATATGCATTTCAATCATTATTCCTGTAATTAATTATAAAAAATTCTCTCAAACATCTTAAATTACCTTATTTTTAAATTGAATTTTTCAATATTTAAAAATAAAATGTCAATAATTTAAAACAATCTTCTTTACAATAATTTAAAACAATCTTCAATAATTTAAAAATAAAATAATTTTAATTTTCAGGACTAAAAAAACATCCCTCCAAATTCAAGGACTAAAATAATAATTAAATTTATAATTTATATATTTTAAAGATATCTATTTTATTATTATTATTATTATAGTCTTTCCACATTTCCTGACCAAATTAAGCTCGATCCCTATTCACATGTGGGACACATGCATGGATAATTCGATATCTTTAGGCAACCACCAACAATATAATTAACAAACAAGCAGCCATTAATTAATATCATGATGGGCAGTGGATTCAAACTTCAAAAGCTTTACATCTTATTCTATTTATAAGTTTATACATGTACCCATCATATCCTTAGATATTTTTAGGTAACTTGTATCTTGCATGCATGTTTGGAAATTTTCTAGGACATACAATAAATTAATGATGAGAATGCCCAACTAATTGGTAGATTGTGCACATCGGATATGGTAGAAAGAATTACTTACAGGTTTCTTCTTATAGTCCCATCAGATATGGTAGAAAGAATTACTTACAGGTTTCTTCTTATAGTCCTAAACAATATTTGAGTTAAAAGTGGAAATGGTTGTGATACATGAGAAAAGACTAAGGAAATGCCTCGCAAAATTGAAAGGTTGGTTTGTTGTAGATATGTGCATTGCATGGCAAACCATATATGCCATATAAAATAATTCGTATTTAGTACTACTTTGTAGTTGAATATATTAATATATTAATTAATATTTGACATTAGCTATGAATCTACGTGTAGGGATAGAGAAGGTGGAAGTGGATTGTAACAGCCAGCAGGTTGTGGTGACGAGATACGCACACAAGAACAAAATCCTGAAAGCAATGAGAAAATCTGGTCTCAAGGCTGATTTCTTGTATGCTCAAAATGACTTGCTTAATGCTTATGTCAGTGCTAGTTATGCCAACCTCCGATTTAACAACTTCATCATCTTCGAGCTAGCTTCAGAGAAATTATTGTATGACCTCATATCATCATGGTCCCCGACTAAATTATGAAATTGAATTTTATTAATTCTTTCTTAATGATTGAAAATCTAATTAATTGTCAGGGAAATTAATCAAAATTATAGACATGTGTGATCCGAGATCATAATAGTTTCTTATTTTTTTAAATTTTTTTTTGCGTTGTTCTTTTTATATTTAAGGATAGCTTATTGACTAAATATAACTTTATTTGCTTATAGTGTTATGTTTTCTTCGTACCAATCTCAAATTAGTAATTTATTGATCATTATTAGAGTAAAAACAATTTAGTAATATTTTATTACAACCTATTTGGGTTTGGATGATCAAAATTGCAAGTTTAGTTTGATGTAAAACAAAATAAATATTTAAAAAATTAACATTGATTTTCAGTGAAAACCATCTTACAATATTAAAATTTTAAGACGATGTTTTAAGAAATTGTCTTAAAATATTGACATTTTTTATATTTTTTAAACAAAAAATAAAACTATTTAAAATGATTTTTTGTAGAACTGATGTAAAAACAAATATATTATGATTGAAAAATCACCGTAAAAAGTGTTTATTTTTTACGACAACGACCTCAAAGACAATTTTTAAATTGCCATGAAATGTGTTAAAGAATCGACCTAAAAAATATTTTTTTAATAATGTAGGACACATTATCTGTATATGAAAGCAATTTATTTTTGGCAAAAGTTGTCTTAACAAAAATGGTCATGGCCTCATTAAGTGCACGCCTTGATTTCCTTGATTTTCAATAGTTAATGTTTTTAAAGTTTTGTAATCAAATATTGATAATAAGTTATTTTTATAAATAACAAATTTGAAGCACGCACTAAATTAGACCTTAAAAAAAAAAGCACGCACTAAATTATAGTATACAATAGTTATCTTGTGATTTACTGCAGCAAAAAAAAGTAGTTATCGTGTGAAAATCCTTTTTAAAAAAACATTTAATACAGACTATAGATTTAGAAAGAGGAAAATTAGAAAAGGCACAAACTGATTATGAATACCATCCTAGAAATATTTTGAATGAAAAATTAAAAACATTATCCCACTTTGCTACTTATACATCACTCTTAGCATGTGTTTGTTTATTCGTTCAAGATTATAAGGAACAAAATTATTTTCTCACTTTTTCTCATTAGAATGTAATACTCGTTGATTTAAATTATTGTTTGAAATGATTTTTTAACATGTTGGATGAATCACACTAGAATATGAGAGAAATCCAAAGGTTATGTAAATATGATACTACATAGTTGATAATAACTTAAAAAAATTAATTAGTATTACTTATACAAATAAAATATATCTATTTTTTGGTAGTTTATAACTTTAGAATTTCACACATGCTAAATGGTTTCATATTATTTTGTAGGAACAACTATTGATCTTGGAAGAAGTTGTTATGGATGATTGTTGAAGTCTTGAAAAGGGTTATTTACAAAAGATTTTGATTGATGGAGAATTTTAACCAACTAAGAGTTTAGTGAAGTGTCACTGTATGAAATTTAGTAAAGTATAAGTTATAGAGAAGTCGACAATCAAGAGCGTTATAGTATCACTTGTTCATCTCATATAAAACGTGATTTTTTGTCCGAGAATTGACTTCAATTCCGTGTGGTACTTAGATCATAGGTTTCCATAAAATCAGGTAGAATTTTCTTTTCTTGAATTAACTAAAACATAATTTAAAAGATGGTCACACTGAAGGAGACAAAGAGAGAGAATGTAGCACTCAAAAGCTCAATGCCCTTGTCAACATTTTTCCTAATCATGAACCTGATCCATACAAGATATCCTTCGACATTCTTCTTCTCTTAGGATTGGCTCTCATTGGTCATGCACTTGTATACCTGCGATCTTGTCGGTTTCGTATCAGGTACAAATGCTTTGTTGTACGTCTCGTACATGTCAAAGACATGGTGCATTGCTTGGTCTTGATGCCGCATTCTAACGGTTTCAAGGGACACATATTTGATAGCTCTAGATCTGACAGGAACATCTTGAGAATCAGGGCACACTCGATCAATAAAGTCAAATGGTTTTCAAAGCGGATTTGTGACCAATGTAATAAAGATGACTAGAGTTATGTGGATTATCATCATTGTGGGAGTTTTGCCTTATGGGATACTCCTGACTGAACAATTCACAACACACCAAACATTGAACCTTTAGGGTGTAAATACGTAAGTTGTTGTTGTGGAAGTCGGCTCCTATGACCTATGGAACACTTAGTCGAACGGTCCAAAAGATATGAGAGTAATTTATTCAAAGTATTAAAATGCTGGTAAATACCTAATATACAAATTCATTATGACTAATAGGTATTTGGCCTTCAATGGACAAATAGGTAGCAAGTACCAACGAATTAGTTCACGAGTTGAGATAGAGAATGAGCGTAACCTAACCTCCACCGGATAAGGGTTTGTTTCCTTAGTAATTATTGAGAATTTAAATTTGACGTGTTTTGACATTGTTGCTGCCTTTTCTTTTCTTTACAATATAATGATAAATTTTAAAACAATATTAGTAAGACTTTCAGCGTATTGGTTGTAAAAATTGTATAGTTGCAATGCATTAAAGTTTGTAATGTGGCATATATAAAAAGTGCTAGGAAAGAATAAATTAAATTAATGACAATAATACAGTCACGAGACACTAAAAAACAAACCACCAACCCTCCACTCTTTCTCTGAGCTGTGCCTGCCATGTGTTGAAAACTTAGTTCTGAATCCAATCCAACACCACTCACTCACTCCTTGTCCCTACCTATAAATCAAAGCCTTTAAGCAAAACCAAGTTTCACAAACTTAAGATTAATTCATCTCCTTGTCCTACAAAAAAAAACATGGTTCCAGCCCCCTCATTCAAGTATGTTCTCTTCTTTTGTTGTACTTTTGCCTTTAACTTGTTATCCACTCCTGTCCGTGCCCTCAACATAGGAGCTGAAACCACTGGAGTCGCTGTCTCTGTGGTAATCTTCTTGCTTAATTAAATTATCCACTTTTAAGTAACATATAATATATATATATATATATATATATATATATATATATAATTTGTACTTTTCATATATTTCTGCAGGGCAAAGAGTGCAGTAGACAATGTGAGTCAAGTTTCTGCTCAGGTACATGTCTAATTCTATTAGTATGTGTTATTTTTCTTTTTTTTTTGAAGATTTAGCTGATTGGATTAAGGTTCAATTTGTATACTACGGCATGGGGGCTAATTAATGACAGTGCCTCCATTATTGAGATATGGCAAGTACTGTGGACTTTTGTATAGTGGATGCCCTGGAGAAAGACCTTGTGATGGCCTTGACGCTTGTTGTATGAAGCATGATCAATGTGTGTCAGCCAAAAACAGTGAGTTCTATACATCTTACAATATGAAAACTTTTTTTGGATGAGAAATTGATTTGTGGGTAGCATGGTTCGGAATTGAATTGTTTTGATAAACAGGTCCTAGATCTTCAATTCGTTTTTTTTTTTTTGTACTACTGTCTTTATCTTGATAGGATTGTTATTTATTTTGTACAGTCTTCGTATAAAACACATAACTGAAGTTTCCACTAAATTAGCTTTAATGGTAATAGACCATTGAAACAAATATTGAATCAGTCAGTGCACTTTTTCTGTTGCAAGCACGTGGCTTAGAAAATCGTATGGTTGGAGAGGCTGAAAATTGAGAGACACTGGAATTTAGGTAGTAAGGTAGTGTTTAATCTAGTTTCTTTTTTAGCTTCTCTTTTTCTTAAAGGAGAGAGTGGGTTAAACACAATTTTAAATGTCCTTCCCGTTTTTGGGAAAGAAGAGAGATAAGACCAAAGAAAACAAGATAGAGTGTTCACTAAAAACATTTTAGGCAGAGAAAATTTACTAAAAACTGTGTTTCTCATGTGACCGTCTCAAACTTTCTCATGTCTAAAGCATCAAAGTGGTCAGTAAAATGGAAAACCAACAATTGGGATGTTTTTTGTAGGGTTAAAAAAAAACAGGAGTGTCCAATATAATAAAAGTAAACCACATGGGACTGACCAATGTAATTTACTCAAAAGTTTATTGAACTACTATTTTATTTTTTGAACAAGGTTGTGGGTGGATCTAAACAGAGCTGAATGGGGGTACTTATGGTAACCATGTTAACTATTGATTGATGGTGGGGTTATGCAGATGACTACCTAAGCCAAGAGTGCAGCCAAACATTCATAAATTGTATGAATAACTTTAAGAACTCAAAGGCTCCTACATTCAAAGGAAACACGTGCGATGTGGATGATGTTATTGAAGTTATACATGTTGTGATGGAAGCTGCTTTACTGGCTGGAAGAGTTCTCCACAAGCCATAGAGAGTAATCTGCCACTCAAGTCTCAAGAAAGAATAGATATTTTCTGACTCTTCTTCCTATTGTTTTTAGTAATTCCCTTACCAAATTAATCAAACTCCGATGCTTTATTTATTCACACCAATCCACTCTTTTACCACACTCTTGTTATTACATCATGCTCACGCTTGATGATTAAAAAAAGAAGACAGATCTAAAACAAGCAAAAGGCATAAACCATTTATAAAGAATCTTCAAAACAATATTGAAAAGAGTGTTTTGGTACCCATTCCTCTTTATTCATTGATTCCTATTCAAAGTAATAATTTCTGTGATTCTTTTGATCTCCCACCTCCTACAAACACACTTTCTCTGTTTCTTCCGTTTTCCACGTGATGGAATTAGTCTCGCTTTTTATAAGATTCCCTTTTCAGTTCTGAATGGTAATTATTTTCATCTGAATAAACTATCAACAAATAGAAGGAAGCATGGATATGCCAACTCCATCTTGAAAAGTAAATTTGAATATGAACATTCAAAATTCTGCACTTCTAATCAAAACAGATAACTTCTTTTTCTAACAATTTGCTGGTTTGATGCTTTTCGAAATATAAATATATTTTAACCAGACTCAGCCAACTCAAATTTCACGTTGGTTCAATTCGGATTTCCCTAAAAATAGAAATTAAAATTCACCCAAATCATATTGTTTTAACTTAAATGATTATGTACAAATAATCAAAGTTATTTCCCACATTTTCTTTTATGGAGACAAGTCAGACAACTATATTCAAGGCACAGTTGAAGACTATGTAAACATCACCCTAACAAAAACTTGAATTGTAATTCACCACATTTTACAAAACTAGCCCTTTCTAGTGGAACTCGATCCGGTTAACATAAAGTATTTCTTGGTAACATTTTTATATTTTTATCAAATATCAAGAGCTCCATCTTTAGATTTGTCTTTGTCTTGTGTCAAGATTAGTTTAAAAATCAAGGGGGCATTTATTTAACTGATTATTTATTTATTCTTAGGAATATATGATTGGAAAAATTTATTCTCATAGATTTATTATGAGGTAGTAAATTATAATTATTATCGGAAGAGAAAAAATATTTCCAATATTAAAGAAAAAAAATCCAAGAAACAAACTACCCCAAACATAAAATAAGTATTTCTTTATTTTATTTTTACGAAATAAGTATTTATTTATTATATATAGTCATACAACAAATCAAATGCACTCAAAAGACATTTGATTTGGGTACTCCTGCGGTACAGCGCGTCTCGAACAATCGAATGGCAAAGAATTAATTAAATGCAACAAATTCCCCACATTTCTTATGAGCATCACCAAGGAAGCCATGAATTTTGAAACATGAAATCCACAATAAATTTTTGGAAGGAATCCTTTCTCTGATAAGTGGAATAAAAACGCACACAAGTAGCAGGAAGGAATGCCTGATTGTAATCGCACTAGCACATCAAAAGCAGCTAGCTGTCTGGTACATAACCCTATTTTGATGGAGAAAAACAAAGTCACTTAGTGAGTAAATTTTTATATACCTTCAACTTCGAAATAAATCTGGAAATTTACCGTGTTGTTCAAATGACGCAGAATTAACTAGGCAAATGACACGTACAAATCAATATTTGGGGTGCTTCCCAAGTTCCTAGTACCACCACATATACGTATACTGGTATGAACCTCTGACTTTATACGAATTTTGTTTTGAATTAACAATCGTTCAACAGCAAGCTTTGCCATTTTCTAACTGAGCCAAGACTTGCACGTTGCACATATGGCTCACATAGAAAATAAACATGCTCGTGAAAAAAACAAATTCCAAAATGCACTTTCATATTAGGAACATGAAATCCACCATCAATTGAGCAAAAACACTTCCCCTCATATGCGGAATAAGGATGTACAGAAGTAGCAGAAATTCTGTCTGATGATAAATGCATTTTCACATCAGAAGCAGCTAGCTAATATATCTATATCCGCCTAGGTAAAGACTGCAAGTCAAATGCTTAGTAGCCGAATGGTTGAAATGCTTAGTTTTATAAAAAAAAAATATCACAAAAACAGAACTTGGGAAGGCATAAGTTAATTACATGGAAGTGTAACACAGAGAATGACTCCATTTTCTGCTTCACTGTCCATTGCTTATGAAACCAGTGTCCTTTCAGTATCTACACTTTGTTTAGGCTTCAGAGGTGGCGGCAATTTTTCTAACACCCACTCTGATGAAGAATCAAGCCACAACCCTTTACCGGTTTCTTTGTGCTTGAAATCGGGAGCTTTTGCATTCCTCTGATAATAAAAATGAACTAGTAACTCAATACAAAAAATTCTAATAAAGTAATATAAACTTGTAAAGATTTAAGAACACAAGGACAAAACAGAAAATGGGATTACCTTATTTAATCTATTATCCCACCAGTTAGCATAGTTTTGCACCAAATCATTCCAGGACTCACCACCATCACCTGAGACATGTGTACTTTAAAACAAAATACGATGCATAAATGGAAGTAGGACATAAGGAATAATCTTAAGTGGCACAGGAAAAACAAACATGACAAATTGAGAGCATCTCCAGGCTAAAAAATCAAAAATATAAATTTGTTTTTTTTAATTAGATATAAACCCCAAATCAGACTGAGAATCTGTTTGCACCAACTCTATCATGCATCTCAAATATGACTGACTATCTATGATGGATGAGGCCTTTATGATTTATACAGACAGAGACAGACCTTTTTTGGATATAGCAGTTGGAACATCAAATTGAAGTTCTTCCAATTTAGGCAAAACCCACTTTTCATCCTTGCCAAGCCAGAGAGAATAGCCATCCTTGCGTTTGAAATCAGGGTGCTTTGGTTTTACCTGTACTAAGTAAACAGAGGTGTAAAAGGATGGATCCCCAGATAAATTAGTCAAAAAGAGAAAGATAAGTCATGAGGCAGTCACTACCAATCCATTGCGTTTGCTTTCACGGAAATCACGCCACTGCATGGGATTATCTAGAAGGTCTCTCCAGGGACTCGGTGAAGAAGAATCCGGGTTTTTCTTTGCACTGGCTGTAAAAAAAATAAAAACAAATTGCAAAATTTTGGAATGTTGAAACAACCCAAATACTAAACTAGAAAATAGAAGAGACAAATTAAAATTGATATTGATATAATTAACTAGTGTACTTACGTATTGAGTGTTCTGGTTGAGGTTGAGGTTTCAAATCAATTGATGTGGTGGTGTTGGGTTGAGGATATCGTTGAACAAAATTGAGGGTTTGTACCATAACCTATTAATGAATTAATTTTTTAAACTAAAGAAGAGAGATTGGAATGCAATGTAGTAGTAAACAAGTGAAAGTGAAGATAAAGAGAGGTAGGTACCTGAATATTAGATTGGGGGTGGAGGTGTTCCAATTGGGGTGAATCAGTGGTGAGTTTTCCAGCAATGTGGATGCAATCATTTAGATTGAGATGAAATTTGGCAGTATGAGCGAGATCACCCTCAAATATAACCGGAATCCTAACATAACAATAACATAAAATAAGATGAGATTGGGGTTAGCGATGAAGAAGAAGAGAGAAAGAGATACGAACGAGAAAGAGAGGTCAGAGGAGTCTTGACGCGTGATAACGGTGGAGGCCCAGACGTAGCCATCGTTGGGAGAGACATGGAACTGAATCGGGGACTGGACGTGACCGATGAGGTTAACGGAGTTAGCAAGTTTGGGCTGAAATGGAATATCGTTGGGTTTCGCAGTGACAGTGGCGTAGGACCGAAGAACAATCCTTGACATTGGCAACACTCGTCGCACTGAATAATTCATTTTCGCTTACCAGTAGAACAGAGAAATTGCCAAAACCTCTCTGCCTCCCTTCTCCGCCACCTCCGCTTCACTGCCACTGCGCTTCACTGGGTTAGGTTACGTAATTTAATTTCAGTCATTCTTTCTCTTTTATATACCCACAGTAGGTAAAATGTTTTATATACTCATCCCAATGTTGAATTTCTTAATTTTTTAAATAATTATTCTAAAATAATTCAAAAGATTATTTTATATTAAAGCTCTTGTTTGTTTTTATATTAAAGGTCTGTAATGGTTTATTATGATTAGAGAAATTTATTATGATTATTTTATAAAATATACTAATAAGTTATTGACTAAAAAAGAACTCGATTTCTTAAGTCAAATCTTGTTTTTTTTAAGATATGTGATCAAAAAATGTGATTAAAAAAAATCATTAAAGATGATCAATTAAATTTTTCGATAGAATTTGTGACTGATAAAATGAGTAAATAGGGGAAACTATTAATAAGATATAATGGATAAAAAAATATATATATTTGAATCATCATCAAATATCCACATTATGGTAGGATGATAAAAGGAATCATTTATTCGTGATATACTAGTACATTCATGTTTAATTACACCTAACTCATCCGGTTGTTAATAATAATAAATAAAAAACACTTGGATGGAATTAAATTGAATGTGGCTTGTAACTATAAGGATGGATAACAATCCCCCATTGATCAAAAGCCATATAATAATCGTTCATTATGTTAACTTCACTTCAAATTAATATCGGCCATCGATTGAAAGTTATAATTAACAACAGGGTTGATTGAATCTTATCATATTTAATATTGTTAATATTTTAAAACAATTATTAAGTATTATTTTAGCATTTGTATTTTTTTCAACAATTGATCATATATTAATAATTTTATATATTATTTTGTATATATTTTACATCTCATCTATTATTATTATTATTATTATTAAAAATCTAGAGAAAACTAATAACGTAATATTAATTTTAAAATTTTGTTTTAAAATAATTATTTACTTTTAAAAAAAATTGATATACTAAATTTAAAATATGTAAATTAATAATTTATGCATACATAAATTATTTTCATTTCGTAATAATTTAGATTTTACCTCCTGCATTGTTACTTTGAATAATATTTTTTTAAAATGTGATATTCCATCATTTTTGCCACAAAATAAATAAGATGATTTTTTTAAGAAAAATAATTTTTTTATGATTTTTAAAAATAAATAAAATGAAAATAATTTCACAAAACTTACTGTTAAATTCATTGATGAATGACTTTTATTTTTAAAGATGTTAATGACTCTATATCACAAAACTTGCGTTAAATTTTATTAATGACTTACCGTTAATAAATTGTAAGTCGGCAAACTAAGTAACTTACCTTTTATTCTCTCTTCCTCTTATTAATTTCGCATTTTCCTTACTCTTTTACTTTCCCAACTTCTCATATGAAACTGCTCCCATACTAGTTTTTCTTCAAGTCCACGGTAACTTGTTCATGTTTCAGACCTTACCTCAACCATCCATCGGAAGACCTTACCTCAGCCATTCATCGGAAATAACCACAACTCTAACTCTCTTGTAAAACACAGCTCATACTAATTACAAAAATCCAAAATAGAACCCTATACATTAAATAAAGTTAAAATTGAAAAGAAAATACCCTGTAATTTGGACATGTGAAGAATCTACGTCCAAAATTCCTTTAAGTTTGTTAAGTAAACAACCTTAATCTCTTTCCACATCCACAATAAATCAACCTTGATGGACTCCTCATACTATCTAATGAACTGTCTTCATGGTGCAACAATGCATGGCTTAGGCCAAATAAAACTCCTTCATCATGCTTGGTTGAAGCAAATCACACTTCCAGCAATGGCGTCTCATATTATGAGTGATTCGCAATTGGTTAAGGAGAAAATGGGTAAAAAAAAAACCTAAAAGCATATCGGGACCGGTGGTCAATGTGACGAACATTATTTAATGGTGTCAACGAATTTTAACAGCAAAAATTTTTGAAAAATTAAAAAATAAACTCCAGGCAATAAAAAATCTATTTATCAACTATAGGACTAAAAATGTTAAGTTTAAAAATTATAAGGATGAAATCAGTAATTAAACTTTTTTTTATAATTTAACTCATTTCTCTTTGTTACCTAAATCATTGAGAGTTCCATAATCAAAACTTTAACTTTGAAATAATCGTTTATTTAATTTTGTTTTCACTTTAACATTTTGAGTCAGTCATATTAAAATATTTTGAGCACTTTCAAATCTAGACAACATTAATAAGATAAGTAATAATGTATTATTAAAGTTAAAATTAATATTTTAATATATGTGTGTTTGTAAACTTCATTTGAAGTTTTAAAAGCTTTAAAATCAAAATTTTAATTTTATAATGAGTGTTGATTTGATTTAATTATGTGACCTTCCCTTGAATCTTTTAGAAGCATCACATCAAAACTTTGAATTTAGAGTAGTCTTTGATATAATTTAATATGATTTGACATTGTCTAAAAGATTATTAATTTTTAAAATAATTATTTTTTTTACATGTACTGAATTTTTTTTATTAAATATAAATACAAAAAATATAATAAAATAAGAAATAATATAGTATTAATTTAAAAATAAAAAAGAAATAGAGAAAAATAATAAAATAAAAGTTAATATAATATTAATTTAAGACTTAATTGCTATTTTAGTCCTTAAATTTGAAGCGCATGCTTTTTTTAGTCCCTAAAATTTAAAATTGTTTATTTTAGTTCTTGAATTTTGACAAATTATTTTTAGTCACTCACATAATAAATTGATATTTTGTGACAATTTTTAGGTTAACTTATTATTTTTTTAATTTTTTAGTTACTAAAATTTGCATTTTAAATTTGACATAGTACTAAAAAAACCTATCACAAAAATGTTACAAATCTTCATAAAGTGTCAATTTATTATGCCAGATATTTAAAAAAATAATTTATCAAAATTGAAGGACAAAAAAACATTTTAAATTCTAGGGATTAAAAAAATATACCCCCAAATAAAGAAATTTTAAAAAATAATTAAGTATTATTTTAAAAATTAAAATTATATTTAAAAATAATTATTTACTTTTATTTTCTTACGATTAATTTTAAAACTAATAATTATTTAATTAATAGTAGAGTAAAATTTCATTTATGACAAAAATATGCATATATTTATTAATAATTTACACGTGCAACATCCATTTATTTTCTGTAAAAAAAAACAAAAATTAATTTTATTTAATCATATTTAACATCTAGAAAATTTAATTAATGATATTATTATTATTTATCACATAATTTATACACAAATTAAAAATATTTTTTAAAATTAGATTCATGCACAAAATTATAAAATAATTCAATTTACTGATTAATTAAATTATTCATGAGTTTTATTTATTACACATATAATTTATGCACTAAAATTTGTTTTGTACTTTTTATGATTTTATAATAAATAATTTTTATTTTTAATTTAAAGCAAGATTAGCAAAAAAATATTACATTTTTATCTAGCAGTTTCTTGTTATAAGCAGGCTGAAGTGGCTAGGAAGAAGATATAAAAATTACAGTTCTTGCATTGATAGACGTACAATATTCAAAAACTGATTCAAAAACTACGTGATTATATCACATAATTAAAATTAATATTTTCAACATGATTAAAATATCTTTTAAAAATAAAATTTTAATTTTTGCATTAAAACATTTAAAGATTGTAATTATCAACACACAAAATTCAAGAAAATATAAACATAATATTCATAATAACAAAAATTAATACTTAAATTTAAATATTAGTAAATTTACATATTAGAATTTTTAATTTATACATTTCATATAGATATTATAAAATTATTATTAATTAGAAAATAAAAATAAAAATAAATTTCATTATGCTTAATCATTTTCAAGACAACAATTCCTCCATTGAAATTATGTTTAGTTATCTTCCTCAATTTTAATATAATTATATTTGATTAACTTCCTCGATTTGATGTAGTTTGAAAAAAAATTCTCTAAAAAATTTTTGAAAATAAATTTTAATAATATATATGTATATATATATATATATATTATAAATGTTGAATATAAATATATAATTTAATATATACGGATTTAAAATCTAATTATTTTTGGACTCCTCTATAATAACAATTAAATAAGTATTCGAGAATCGAAATAACTGTAGCACTCACTAGTTAAAATGCTAATGCATCCAAAGGATCAAAGAGTTATGCTAATGCACCATTTTCATCCAAAGGACACCAATGAAATCTCAAATCGACGCTTTCAAACAATGTTATATGACAAAACATAATTATGTGTACAACTGTATTTAGGGAACACAATTAATAAGTTGTTGGGTTAAAAAACGATTTTTTATGGATTCTTTTGTCTTGGAGCATAGTAATGTAATAAATTACATTTCTTCATTATTAAGAATAATTTTTTATATAAAAAATTCTAATATTTAAATTTCTTACATTAAAGTAGAATTTTAAGCAATAAATGATATGATATTATCACAAAAAATAATGTGAAAACCAAAAAAATATTAAAAAATCCATATAACTATAATACAATTAAGTCAAAATAACAACAAATCACATAATTAAGTCAAAACAAATTTCTAAACCCACAAACAAATTAAATCCATCCAGAAGACCACAACTGCATCAAATCAGTTTGATGACGCATGCAACCTTCTTCTGACTTGAAGTTAAAAACAGTTTGTTATTAATTAAAAAATATAAATCGTTATTATTTGTGTTATTTGTTTTTGTTGCTGAGGTGGTGAGGAAGAAGATATAAAAGTTAGGGTTTCTTGTGATTGAGATCTGAGTAGAGTAGTAGAAGAAGAAGAAGAAGAAGAAGAAGAAGAAGAAGAAAGGGCAGATTGATGGGAGAAGAAGAAGAATCAGCTCTCCTCCTATCCCGCAGCAAGCGTTCTTCTTCCACATTCACTTATTGCATTCTCCTCTTGATCGCTTCCATGTTCCTCCTCGCCGTCTACTTCTCCTCCTCAGAAACCGCCAAGCTCCACCACCCCGTGGTGATCCTCATTTCCTCCGACGGCTTCCGTTTCGGGTACCAGTTCAAGGCCCCCACTCCGAACATCCGCCGTCTGATCCAAGACGGCACCGAGGCCGAGAGCGGCCTCATCCCTGTCTTCCCCACCCTCACCTTCCCCAACCACTACTCCATCGTCACCGGCCTCTACCCTCCCCACCACGGCATCGTCAACAACGTCTTCTTCGACCCCCTCACCGGCCAACAATTCACCATGCAAAGCCACGAGCCCAAGTGGTGGCTCGCCCAACCCCTCTGGGAGACCGTCCTCCTCAACAACCTCTCCGCCGCCACCTACTTCTGGCCTGGCTCCGAGGTTCACAAAGGCCCCTGGACTTGCCCTACAGCCTTTTGTCAACCCTACAACGGATCTGTCCCCTTTCAGGACAGAGTAGACACTGTTCTCAACTATTTCGATTTACCCTCTCATCAAATTCCTTCTTTTATTACTCTCTATTTTGAGGACCCTGACCATCAGGGTCACCGGGTTGGTCCTGATGATTCTGAAATCACTCAATCCGTTGCCAGAATTGATGCCATTATAGGGAGCCTCATTCAGGGTTTGGAACAAAGAGGGGTTTTTCAGGATGTTCATATTATCATGGTTGGTGACCATGGCATGGTTGGTACCTGCGATACAAAGCTTGTCTTTTTGGATGATTTGGCGCCTTGGATCCAGATTCCACGAGATTGGGTCCAGTATTTTACTCCAATACTCTCTATTCGTCCTCCTCCTTCTGTTGATCCGGCACATGTTGTTGCTAAGATGAATGAAGGGTTGAATTCGGGAAAAGTTGAGAATGGGGCCAAATTGAAGGTTTATTTGAAGGAGGATTTGCCTGAGAGGCTTCATTACTCGGACAGTGATCGGATTCCGCCCATAATTGGTTTGGCGGATGAGGGTTTTAAGGTTGAGCAGAACAGAACTGGTAAGAAGGAATGTGGCGGTGCACATGGTTATGACAACGCCTTTTTCTCAATGAGGACTATATTTATTGGACATGGTCCTAGGTTTGCAAGAGGGAAGAAGATACCCTCCTTTGAGAATGTTCAGATTTATAATTTGGTTACTTCCATTCTTGACATCAAGGGTGCGCCTAATAATGGCTCTGACTCGTTTCCGGATTCTGTTCTTCTGCCTCCTGCATGAATAATAAAAGGAGATGTAGTTGTTGTTATGTAGGGATTTTTGGTGTATTTTATTTTTTATTATTAAAACAGGAGTTCTATTTCAGTAATCCTTGATGATCTTTTAATGCAAACTTTTATTACGCGAATTGTTGAGATGAAACTTCATTTCTGATTGAAAAACAGCACCAAAAGCACCTATGGAACTTTGTCCCAATTCCTAAATAAAACTCTGGTAGATAGATGGTCAAGCAAGCTGCATGAGATGGTAGTGAAATTTCTAGTTTTAGGAGAGATGCTCTGAATATGAACATGATGAGATGCAGTAGAAGGAATAGGTGTATAACGTGTAATTTCCTTGGCTTAAATTAATTTTAGTTTGAATTACTGTAGTTTTTCATATCCTTACTTAGTTCATAATTTCACTGACACATTTGCTATTGTTTTCCATATGAGCTTTATTATTCAATTTCAATTGGATACTGCTCGCATAAGTTTCATGTTTTCAGCTTCTGTTATTGGGCAGGCCTCGTAGGAATAGGCATTATTCCACCTGTGTGTCTGTTAAGAAAGAAAGCACGCAAATAGCACAAGTATATTACTATATTAGGTACTTCTATGAATGGTTGTTGAGTGTTGACCGGGATCCACATGCGATATTTTCCTTTTAGCTGATGTTGGGTTCTATAAGATTAATCAACACCATCATCTCTTACTCTCTACTCTTTTGCTGACAGAGTTTGCCACATGATTCTGCCTTTCATTTTTTAGCAATGATAACTTATGTGTTAGTGTCTCCTTGTCTCCCAAATACCAAAAGCAAGGCAACTCGTCTCTCACAATATGTGATTCTTCCATATATAGATTCCCTTATTAACTTTGGCATTTCCCTGAGTTGTTTGTTCCTCTTCCGGCATACCACTAATAATATACTTCTAGTTTAGATGGAAAATATTTTTGGATGTGATTGATTTAGAGGATGAAAATAAAAAACAAATTTTTGAATTAAAGTAAAATAGAAAAAATATGATCCCACAAAAAAAGTACAAATTCCTTTCCAAAATTATTTTTTCCCTTTCTATCAAACACATCATTATTTCTGGCGTCTCACTTGTATACCCACTCTATACTTGGAGGGTGTTAGTCTTTGGTTCAATAGTAATATTTTTTATTTTCCGGACTACATAGAGTATCGTTAATGCTGGTTGTTTAATGAATTGCTTATTTTTAAACATAATTATTTATTTATTTTTGTCATTGAAGATGATTTACATGTCATATTGTTTTTTTAAAAAATTAAGCCTTGGTTCCTTATATAAATAACGGTTGTAAAATATGAGTTGTTTAACTATTTTATAACATTGTAGTGACGAATTAACATATGATAAAGGATTCAAAATAATTTACTTAAATTTTACCTATTAAAGATGCTGTTGTTACATGTCAAATGCTTCCACATAAATATCAATTCCTGAAATAATACTATTTGCCCAGTATTCTTTCACTATTTTTATATTTTTTTTTATACATAATATTCTTTCACTTCTACATATCACTACGATGAAATCAGTTTAGATAAGTAGCGAAATAAGAAGTAAAGAAATGAGAGGAAAATAAAATGAAAAATAAAAGAAAGTGGATTTTTTTCCCAACTTATTTAGATGAATAAAAAAGAGAGTAGACAGAAATAAAATTCATGTAAAAATATTTTATATTATTTAAAAATATTAAATTCAATCTAAATATATTGTTTTTCTTAATATTAAAATTAAATTTTGGTGTTTTATTAAATTTATATATATGAAATTAATAATATTAAAAGTTATGAGAGTCTTCACTTAGATGGAATTTTTATATAATATATTTTATCCAAATTTACACTTTAAAACTAAAGTGTGATCATGGAATTAGAGTTTGAATTTGTCACCTGTTCTCTTTTCACATCTCTCATGTGAAAAAAAAACCTCCAATAAGGACTTCCCAAGTGTAGAAATAAAAAGAGAGTATCAAACCATTAGATTAAACGCTTACAATATACTTTTTTAATATTTTTTACAAGTTCTTAATTATTAGTAATTCAAATTTATTAACAAATTTAGTTAAATTAAAAATAAGACAGAAGTAATTTTTTATTTGAATAAATACAAAATTTTAAAAAAGGAATGTTAGCCGTACACTCTTTTAACATTTTTATTAATAATTTTTTAAAAATGAATGAGATCCATTAAATAATCAAATTTTGTGTGTTTTTTTTAGCAAATCTTAATTTCAACTAATAAGAGAGAAATATGTTAAAAAAAAGTGTGAGAAAGTGGATTAGGAATATTTTTGAATACGAAATGATTAATGGGTATAAAAAAAAAAGAGGAGCTATTGGATTGGGGGTGGGTAAGGTCCTAGGAGGGGTAAGGGGAGCCCAAAAGCAAAAGGAAAAATATCAATTATAGTTTGGGGAACGCCATTCCATTTCATTTGGTTCGCACGATTCATTTATCTATCTGCTTCTCTTCTCTTTGCTCAACACAATCTATATCTATCTCACTCATTCAGACACCAACACATCCTCATGTGTCTAATTCTACCTTGCTTGTATTTGTAGCGCTATTACTCCTTGCTGTGTAAATGGCACATGTTGATGTTATTCGATTACAGTTTCAGCCCTTTCGGTTCTCCTCTTCCTCTTTCTTCACCCCCTCACCGCTCTCTGCTAAGATCCTATTCTCTCCTCTCGCCTATTCTTCTTCTAGGCCAGCGCCACCAGCTACTCTTGCTTTCCCCCCCAGAAAGCATTTGCTTTCTTTCAAGGTCACTTCTCTCTCCCTCCTTATTCTAATGCATTCTCAATTAACTAACTTGTTTACGCTTCCATTCCTTGTTTCTTTTCTAGTCAACCATAGAAGTATAGCAAGATATGTTATTGTGTTGCTCTGGTTTCTGATTATAGGTTGGAAATTACCGCACAACTCTTTCAAAAAGTAATTTCATTAGGTACTCAAGTTCATTTAAGAAGCTAATATCTTCCAAACACAGGTCTAGGGTTTCAATCCCTGACCACACGATTAAAGAGTAATTTGATTACTTACTCTGTTACTTTTCGTCATAGTTTGCTGATACCAAAACGGCTTAGCTCTTGCACATTTTTTTTTTCATGCTACTATGGTATACTGTTGACATTGTTATTGCTTGCTGGTTTCTAGGGATAGCCAACTGTAAAGATACTTGCTATCTTTGTTGCCTTATGGCCCATTTTCGAAACATGCTTGGGTTGGATGCTAAAATTCACGATCATGAAATGAATGACAATATTAACCAAATTTTCAGTTCTTTTTTATTGTTGGAGTAGAATTTTTCATCTCTTGGTCATCATCCATCATTCCTTGTGAATAGAATGTGAGGACTAGCTAGAAGCAATAACAAACCAGATATTTGTTGCCAGGCTATAAGAATTGGAATCACGTGTCTGTAATTCAATATTTGGGGCTTAGTACTATGCATTCTCACATGAATGAAAAACGGATCAGTGCTATGTAGCATTCCCTTTTTGTACAGAATAGTAACAGGTCGAGAAAGAAGGCTCCCAGCTCTGTTGTATGCTGTTTTAGTATTCCCCTTCTATTAACGTGATGCTTTTAGTTTGTGGTGATCACCAATGAATTGTGTACTTAGATGATCTAAACTGCATTAGGGCCTGTTTGGGTAAACTTTTTTAGGAGCACTTCTAAGAGAAGAAAATACGAAGAAAAAGATGAGATGAGCTTTTCCATAAGCTAAAATGAGCTATCCATTAGCTAATTTTTAGAAGTTTTGTCATATAGCTTCTCTAAAAGATGAGAGGACATCTACAAATTAGCTAATGGAGAGCTCTCTTTAGTTTATGGAGAAGCTCATTTCATTTTTTTCTTTTCCTATAAGAGCTTCTAGAGAAGCTTACCCAAACATACCCTTAGTTGCTATTTTATTGAGCTTGCACATGCAATTAAGTGATATTTATTAAGACTCTGTGACTACCCCTAACCTTATCTTTAGAAGTAGCTTCTTCTTGGCATTGATTCTAATTTTATCTCTGAACGAATTAAAATATAATGAATAGTGCTAATGCTATTTGTATTGGAATTATCTCTTTCCATTGCAACTTTGAGTTTGGTCCGTTTGATGCTATTCAAATGTTCTCTCTAGACCATCTGAGAGGGCTTATAAATATTTGGAATGATTCATTTACTCACACAAATCAATGCTAGGTTGTTTTTTACCTTTGGTTTTTATTGATCAAGAGTATATATGTGAATAAGTTAATTATTTTCAAAAATAGTGCAGAAGGAACTCTTGCCTATAGTAAAAAAATGACTACACTTTGTTTTTTTTTACCATATTTCTTGATTAATAGTCAATTCTATGGGTTACTAAAGTATAATGTGTTTTTCTC
The DNA here is from genome assembly GCF_004193775.1 of Glycine soja. NCBI lineage: Eukaryota > Viridiplantae > Streptophyta > Magnoliopsida > Fabales > Fabaceae > Glycine > Glycine soja. Next base: position 15,437,140 of record NC_041008.1, on the reverse strand, counting down.
ACAGCTTTTGTTTGATTTTACTCACTTCACTTCAGGTATCTGCAACTGTTGCTGAAACAGGTCAGCCAAAATGGTGGGAAAAGAATGCACCAAATATGATTGACATTCACTCCACGCAAGAATTTCTGAGTGCTATGAGTCAAGCTGGGGATAGACTAGTTATTGTTGAATTTTATGGAACTTGGTGTGCTTCTTGCCGAGCATTATTCCCCAAGGTTCCCCTTACTTCTTGAATTTCACCCTTTCACTATTATACTTTTCAGAGGATTTTTTATTTGTCACAAAAACATATGGTCGGTCTCAATTGTACGTTGTTGATTACATGTTCAAAATTAAATAAGTCCTAAAATCATCACTGATCTAATATTCATGGTCATCTAAAAACTATACTGAATGTTGGCTGGTGTCTTAATTAGAGGATAGTGACTTTGGTCTCCATTGTTATGAATGTACTGATCTGGATGCTTGGCATTCCATTCTATTCCATGCTGGTCCTGGTACTCTTAAATGAATTAGAATAGGATCTTGAGGTCACACTGATTTGAAAGAGGCTGTGTTTGAGATACTGTCTGCACCCATATCTTCAAAACATATTTCTCAATTTGAATCAGATATTGCCTGTGGCCACATTTTTAGAGCATTTTCCTTTTTTAAAAAAAAACTCCCAAAAAAGGATTAATAACAGTTATGCAAATGGCTGGGTTATATGTCATATGGGGTTAACATGGGCAACATGTTATGTCTTGGTTCAAGGAGTGATACTAATTTGCAAGTCTATATTATTTTTTTTTCTGTCTCTGACAAATAAAACCTTTGAAGTTTCTATTGCATTGGACACTTACTGAATAAATGCTTTCATGGCCATTGATTGACTTGCTTTAGAAGTCTATGGCCTGTCCCCCTCTTTCATCTCCCAATTGTTACTCTTGATTAGAGGCTACTACTATATGAGGATCTTGGTTGTCTAATTCTTGTTGAAGAATCCTTGATCCGCTTTGGTGCTTACTGTAAACAACAATGAAGGGGAGAGGGAAAAATTAATTATACCTGAATAAAAAAGTTCTTTTTTAATAGGGACCAAAGTGAGAAAATGGGCCCATTGTTAGATCAAATGAGTCTTGGGCCTAAGATTTGGAGAGTATGTCCTATGAAGAAAAAGGGACACTTGGTGTAGGAAGAGGAGGGGAGTTAGTTACTGATTTAGAAGAGAGAGACAAAGAGTAGAGCTGGAGAGAAATTAGTTATAGAGAGGGAGAGTGAGAGAGGGGGAGAGGTGGGGGGGACTTTTTAGATAAATTTTGGCCCTGTGACTTGGGTTAAGTTCTGTAAATTGAGAGACACCTTTCTCCCATTTTCTTCTGTTCTACTGCCTGTATTTTTCCTCTAAAAATAAAAAAGTACTCCCTCTATTCCTATATATAAGACCCAATTACCTAATTCAATAGGATTAAGAAAAGTAGTTAATTTAGTTGATGATAATAAATTTGTCTTAAATTTATAAATTTTTCCAAAACTATCCTTGTCATTAATACTTCTGTCTCTTCTAATTGTTTGTCCATACATTCTCTCTCATCTTTTAATGAGGGGTATTTCTAGTCTAAAAATAATTAATGCAAGAAATGTTATAGATTGAGTCTTATAAAAATGAACAAGCACCAATTCAAACTTGGGTCTTATAAATAGGAGCAAAGGGAGTAATTGACTGTTAGTTGGGAGCCTACCTCGATATCCATAAATAAAGAAGCACTCCAGTAGTAGTTTGTGTGTTTGTGTTCTGTTTTATCATCTTTACAGCCCGAACAAATTTAAGTTAGGTCATATTTGTAAAATTATTTTACAATTTTGTTTGCATGCTGCTGAAATTATATCACAGATGTCCTGAGTCTTGATGTGGATTTGGCAGCTATGCAGAACAGCTGAAGAACACCCTGAAATTGTTTTCCTCAAAGTAAATTTTGATGAGAATAAGCCAATGTGTAAAAGACTGAATGTTAAAGTACTTCCTTACTTCCACTTTTATCGTGGGACTGAGGGGCAGCTTGAATCATTTTCATGTTCACTTGCCAAGGTAATTTTTTCTATTTATTTCTGGTTATGTTAGCATTTCTGGCTTTACTGTAAGCGAATATGCAGCAGTTGCTGATTGGCACTGTCCAAGAATGTCTATACTGAAACTTAGGGCCAGTTTGGTTTTAAAAATATTTTGTTGCTATTTTGTGTGTTGGTAAATAAATAATTGCAAAAATGCTATCTTATATTTACTTCATTTCCTGTTTTCAAAGATTTATACAGGAAACAATGAAAATAGAATCCTTATTATTTTCACTAGCTATTTCCTGTGTAAATATTTGAAAACAAGAAACAAAGTAAAAACAAGATTTACTTTTCTGTAATTATTTATGAAATGGAAATAAAAAATATTTTATAAACTGAAAACACTCTTATCTTCTCGCCTTGCCAAGCATTATTATATACTATATAACTTAGAGGAAAGAAATGCAATATTGCATAAAACTGATGCATAATGATTTTTAATATTGATGATGCTTAGGCATTTTCTCTTTTAGCATCCTGCATCATTTGCATAAAGACCCTTGGGCTAGATTGAATTTAGTATAGGGGATAATCAAGTGCATAGAAACACATGTTCACTTATCTATGTTTCTCACTAAGGACAAGACTTGCCTACAAACTTGCTGGGAAAGTGAAATGCCTAATAGCAAAGCAAATATACGATGATGGATATAAAAAATAAGCTTACAATAATGGATTGAACTTAATTATATAGAATGCTGGGAGCCAAATCTTGTAATTTCACAATCAGCTAATGGTTCATTTGAAAATTTCAGTTTCAAAAAATAAAGGATGCCATCGAGATACATAACACAGCTCGATGCAGCATCGGTCCACCTGTGAGCATTGGCGATCTGCTTGCTGAACCTTCTTCAGTTGCCAAGGATAGACCAGCAGAATCTGTGTAACCATAGTAGTACTTATGTTCTCGCTTTTGTATTATAAGTTGTCTCACAAAGGGAAACCCCAAAGAAGGCTGTACTCCAGAGAAACTTATGATGTAAAGGATATATGTACTCTGTATATTTACTATTTTTATATTTTTTTTTTCGTATTAGAAGAATTCCGAGCAGAATTGTTTGTTCTTTTTCATTCTTGGCCATTCATTAGCTGATTGAGGATAGAAGCTTGAGGGTGCCAGAGAGAGTTTCTTGGATCAGATTCCAAGTCATAAGTCAGTTTCGCAAATGACCCGTTTGAAGCCAGAATTCCAAGCAACACGCAAGCCATGCAGGATCGCCAATAGTTCTGCTGTCATATTGGTAGTGATACCGCCACAACTACTAAAACCCGTAAGCCATTTACCATTAGAGTCCCGTAGAATCCCACCAATGCCAGACATTCTCGGATTTCCCTAGGAGCTACCATCAACATTAACCTTAACAAAATCTGCTACAGGTGGTGTCCAAGCAACCAGACGGTGAGAAGGAGTATTGTTGACCTTTGTTGAACCTTGAAGAAGTGCTAGAGTATACCAAGCAGACCACACCTGATCTTCAAACACTTCAACGTTCCCTGCTTTCCAAATGAACCAACAAACACAAGCAAAATTAACACCGTGTCACTTGAGCTGAGTTACGAACCATGTATCTCCATTCATTGCAAAGAAATCAGTATCAGCATACATATTTATGTGACTCCAAATTTCTCTCGCCTCACTGCAATCTCTAAGCAAATGAATAATACTCTCGTCTTCTAGCCCACACCTGCAACAAAAGGGATCAAAAGAGATATGACGCTTAGTACGGAAAAAGTTAGTAGGGAGGCTGTTTTGCAGAATCAGCCAAGTGAAGTGTTTAATATTTTCAGGTGTTTGAAGCTTCCAGACCCAGTTCCAGTCCCCTGGAAAATTACTATGATTGGCAGGCTCATGAATCCACCACTCATAGGCAGATTTGGCAGTGAAAATTCCTGATTTTAATTGCCCCCATATGATTATATCATAGCTATTATCATCCATAACCAAGCTCGTCATTTTATTCTTGACTTCGTCAGGAATAATAGAATAAAACTTCCCCCAACTCCATTGGCCGTTAACCAAAACATCTCGGATGAGAAGCTGCGTATCACTAATATGCACGTAGTCCATGCAATCACAAATTGGACCATCACCCAGCCAATTATCGTAGAACACAGAAATTTCGTCATTGCCTACACGATACTTAAAGGGACGATCTAGGAAACTAGCAGCCTTCACAATCGACGACCATGTGGGTGAACAACCAATCTTCAAAAAATGAGTAAGTTTTGTTTAACTTATTCTTCTCAATATTTTTTTTTATTAATGTTGAATTTCAATAATCTAACACACAAAAACATTTTATACTGAATTTGATTAAACATGATATTTTTAACCACTTTTTCCTTTTAATTTACTCTTTCATTTTTATTTCTAAATTAATTTTCTTAAAATAAAAAAATATTATATCATAATTTAAAATATTTATGACGGGTTATTCAATATGACAAATCCTAGTTGGTTTTAGTGGGTCTCTTCTTCTAATTATTTTTTTTTCATCCACAAGGCTCAAATCTTAAACCTTAAGGGGACGGAGTTAAGGATCATTCGGACCAACAAAGCCTTGTTGGTTCTTGGAATTTCTTATTGAATTTAGTTTAATTTTAGTTTTTGTTTAATGAATTTCCATTTACAAAAAAGAAAAAATAGTGTTGAGTGTATCATGTTTTGTGAGAGCTTGTCCTAGAAAGGCGAAGAAGAGATCCACAAAACATGTGTGGGTTTGTTATGTTGCAGTTTGATTCATTAGTTCAAACAGCAATCATTTCCTTTCCTAAGATCCGCCAAATTGCCTTCACTCTCATTCCTTCTCCACCTTTCTCTCAATATACAGAAAAAAAAAATGACCACATATGGAACAATCTCAGAAGAGGCTTCATCAAATTCAAACTCAGTTTTCGTTTCACAGGCCAAAGAGCGCATTGAAGACGGTCTAGGCACAACAAGACCATGGAGTGAAATGCTCCAAACTTGTCATCTCAAACTTCCATCTTCCTTCTTCGGTGCAATCCAAAGAATCAACACAAATGCCAAACATTTTCGAGCAAACTACGTGATTATCATACTGCTTGTGCTTTTCCTTAGCTTACTAGGACACCCCATTTCTTTGATCATATTAGTTGTTATGATGATTGCATGGCTGTACTTATATTTCCTACGAGATACCCCTTTGGTGATTTTGAGGTTTGAGATGGATGAGCGATTGGTGGTTATCTCTTTGTTGTTGATCACCATTGGTTTGCTTGTACTTACAAATGTAACCTACAATGTGATAGTTGGTATGTGTGTTGCCTTAGTGGTTGTGTTGGTCCATGCTATCATGAGGGAAACGGAGGATCTGTTTACCATGGATGAAGATGTAGGGGTTGTAAAAGGTTTTAGAGATGTTGTCAAAGTCCCTCTTAGACAACCTGGTTCCTCTTCTTTTACTTTGCCTTAGAAGCAAATTTAATTAGAATCAATTAAGATGTTTATATTTCTTGTGATTTCCCTACTTGATTATTGATTCCTAATTATCCAATATATTTTTCATCCAAATTGCATTCTCTTTCTTGTCATTTCTTTGAAGCCAATAATGTTAGTTTCTTGTCACATGTTTTGAGAGTGGTCAATTGAGAATATTATTTGCCTTTATTGCGGGCATTCACTTAATTGCCTTGACCCAGCTAAGTCAATGATTGGCTGCATATAGCTCAAAAGTAACAGTTGCGTACTAATTGAAACATTTCCTTGCCAATTTCCATTGCAATTTTCACATATTTACTTGGAGTTTAGATGGTTAAAGAAACGCAAGCTTGCAAATAGTCAAGACTCGAGCAAGTTTGGTATCATACTCTGCCGATATATAGCAACTTGCACAAATGGTTTCAAATGATAATTCAGTCCGTTCCAACTACCACCCCACTATTCAATTTGCATGCAAAGCACATATAGTCTAGTCGAATAAGCCAACAAGGCTTATGACACACATGAGTTGCTTGGATGAGTGGGATAAGAAAAAAGCTGCTTTGATTGACAACCTCATTCATATCTAGATAAAAATTTATTAATTTCGTTTCTTCCTTTATAGCCTTTTTTTTTTTTTGCACTTGGGGTCGATGACTCAATCTACTTAGCAGATAAGGGAAAAGTTTGGTGGACACCAAATTCTATTCAATACTGCAGAGGAAAAGAGAAAAAAGTGTATGATGATAAATGATGATATGATACGATAAGAAAAAAATAAAAAATAATAATTGATATAAAAGTGTTTGCATATCATCACTAAGATTTGAAAAAACAATTTACGATTGGGATTTCAGTTCCAATATAAAGCTTTTTGGGGTCATAAGTGTATTGAAAATTATCAATTTTCTATAATAGAGGTTATTAGTAATATTAAGTTTATTATGTATAGACAAACGCATCTGTTGTATTTATTTTAGTAATATAGGTCTTCTTGTATTAGAAAGATTTTTTATTTTCTCTAGCGGCGAGATATATCCAGTTTATTGTTGTGTCATTTTAAATTTAATATAATTGTAATTGCGATCACATTAATCCCATTAGTCTGTAATTTTAGTAATATATATCAATTATCCCGACAAAAGAGGATAAACTCAACCTGTCCATTCTAATTTATCTACTTGAAGTGCAATATCATCGTTGGCCCAAAAATAAAAGAGGTATAAAAATAATTAGTGTAGTTACCAGATCAAGATTTTTTTTTCCTTTGGACGAGTTCTTCAAACTATATATTATTTAAGGTCTAAACTAATGTCTAAATTTTTTTTTTGGCACAAGAAATTTGAACGTAAATCATTTAGAGAAAGATATTAAATTGAAATTAACCAGAAGGACCAGAAGGTTGTACGTTCAAAATTGCAAAACTTGCCTTGTTACTTCTTGGTGCCACTTTGTCAAATTGGGCACAGTGTAAATGACTATTTTGTTCATGAATGTGTAAAACCCAGTGAGGTCGCACCGCCGTCGCAGAGTCGCAGGACCACCAGGCCCCGTCGAACGCCGCTCTAGACCGCGTCGAACATCGCAGGTCCCCACCGGAGCCGTCGAAGGCATTGCGGCAGGCCGCCGTCGTCGTCCCTTTGAGGCTTTGACCCAGTTTCAAAAGCCCTTAAAGTATTTCTTCCCTTTCGTAAGACACTTCTCAGTTCTCTCTTTCTCCTCCTTCGCACATTGCTTCTGACCCGTTTGCAACCGCCGGACGTTCACGCTGCACCACCGCTGCTGCTGTACGCCGCCGTCGCCGATTGCGCCTCTGTTTTGCGTACTGAACTGCACTCCTCCTTATTCCCAAGGTTTCTCTATTCTGTTCATTTGTTTATCTTCTCTCATCTATGATTTTCATTGTTCATTTGTCTTGCAGCTCTTTTGTGTGTTAGTGGTTTGTTCTTTGTTCTCTTCAATCGGTTTGTTCTCACAGGTCTGTTGGATTGTTATGTATTGTATTTGTCTATCTGGATCTTATTCCTTATTATGATTATGATTTTTCAATTTAAGTTTGTTTAATGATGTGACTAAGAGGTTATCTTCTTTATCTATGCTGTTTTTTTAATGCATATTACTATATATAAGTATAATTTTTGCATTTTAGGTAGGAATGTAGGATCTTTTTATATTTCCCGAGTTATGAGTTTTCACCCCCCCCCCCCCCCCCCCCCCTCCTAATTCTATAAAATTTCAAGTTTAACAACGTTGCTGCCAACAATCCTGATAACTGTTTTTTGATTTTGGTCCCCGCTGTCAATTGGTTGATATTTTAAATTACAGCCTTGATCAATGGAAGGCAAGACAAGGGGTTGTTCTTCAAGTGAAGATAGTGATGGTGAGATCTATTTGCAAAATGCAAGTGATGAAGAGGAGCTTGGCTCTTCATCTGGTTCTATGCCCAAGTTGCAGTTCAGGTCAAGCATATTTACATTGTAAATTAGTACTCACCGATGAAGATATCTGTGTTTCCCATGCTAAAGTTAGATTTTCAAAGTGAACATTTTGCATTTCATTTACCAGGAACGTGAAATCCAAAGGCTGTTGGAATGAAGAAATGGGAATGGGAGAAGTCATTGAGAAGAATGGCAAAATGTGGATAACAACTGGAATTGTTCGCAGTGGCAAGATTTATTCTTCAATTGAAGAGACTTTGTAGGTGACATGCCATCTTTATATATATATACCCCTTTGTTTAGATGTGACATTCAGAAGTAGAGAAGAGTCGCGCAATTCTTAAAGCCTTAGCTTTCTGTAATAAGAAACTATGTAACTAGGCAATACACTTGTTTGCATGAGAAAAAAAAAAGATTATATTGAAATTTCATAATAACTTGAGCTTATGTAAAGGCTGATTTGGCAGGTATCTTATGGAACTAGGAGCCTTAGATATCGTAGATAATGATGGTAGAAGCTTATCTTTAACAGAAATGTATGAAAAGGTTGCTAGCGGGAAGAGTGGATGTTGTTGGGAGCTGTTTGAGGTTTACAGGCACCTCAAGTCTCTTGGCTACATTATTGGCCGGCATGGTGTTGCTTGGAGTTTGAAGAGTATTAAAAGTTCCCATAAAGCTGCTGCTGTTGAAGTCACAGAAGAAAGCAAACAACTAGAAGACACTGATTCTAAATCAGAGCTTTCCATCAATAAGTTATGGGTCTTGCTAACCAGTGCTCTTAGGACATTGGTTAAGAAACTAAAAGGAGAAAGTATTTATGTAGAAATCATAGGAGAGCGTAAAAAAAGTCATGAACAATGCAATTTTGTGCATTCCAATAAAAACATTTCTCCTTTTAGTTTTCTAGCCAATGCGGTACAGGCACTAGTTAGCACATGCCATAAGTTATTTGGAGAGTTGCAGGTAAATGATTTGAGGCCAGACTTTGATGTTTATCTTCCAAACAGCAGGTTTAGAAAGTCTTCTCCCGGTGATCCAAGTTTTCTACTGTACTTATCTAGGTAAATACTGCATCTCTCATTGCATCAGTAAGATTAATTTAGATTCAGAAATTTAATTGGCTAGTGATCTTTATATTGTTATCCAATGGAGTAATCGGCAACACCACTAAGAGTAATTCAAGCATATCATGCCTTAACTTTTTGCACTCACTCTATTGTATCATAGGAATTCATGGTGGCAGACATGCTACTTCATTGTGTGACATGTGTGTGGTTGGGGTGGGATCTTCTAAGGTGCAGGTGGGAGGCAATGTGGCTATGTTATTTCTCAAAGTAGAATACTTAGAATTGATAAAGGCGTTGTACCTGTCTGTTCTCTGATAGGATTTAAAGGTAATGGTAATATGAAAATGAAATTTTATATCTAAAGATATCTGTTGTTAGTTAAATGTGCTTCAATATATCCATGAGAAGGTGATAGCCATTTGGGACTTGGAGGAATAGTTCTAATTCCTGGGGGAGCAAGTGTGAATGAGCAACTAGTTGTTGTAGGTATTTATCTATTAGATTAGGACCACTTAGGCACAGAGTATGGTTATTTATTTTTAAAAATTGAACTGAAAAAGAACCCCACTGATTATTTGGTCCTTAATAATTAATATCTATGCAAAAATTTCCTTGGCTCTAATTTCCTTTTTTCTCCCTTCTTTTTGCTATCTGGTTATGGAAATGTATTAAATCAGTTATATCATGTATCTCCTGTTAGGGTTCAAAATCCACCATCTAGAGCAGAGATTGAAGCCCTTGAGAAACAATGTGGTGGCATCCCTTTGAAAATCTGCCTGGTCACAGAGGGAAGGGTCAGTTTCTTTTCCTTTGACAAGGTGGAACTTCCTGTTATACCCTGAACTTTTGGTACCAAGTCTACCTTTCCACTCTCGGCAGGGGGCAATGAAAACCAAGGATTGTAACAAGAGAATAATGAGTAGTTGTAAACTTGTAGCTTGTAGGATCCAATGATGTGCAAGAAAGCTGCAGAAGCTGTGGTAAAGTGATCAAGCAAATGGGCTCAACTTCTAAAATTCGATTCTTGTCAAACTGACCATGATTCTGTGTGAGAGCATGCTTTTGTTGATTGACCATAACAAGTTGACGGCAGTGCGTTTTCATATATTATAGAATATAGACTATATAGAGAACGAGAAAAGTATTTTGTTGGATGCATGATGTACAATTTAGTTATAATTAATTTAAAAGAGAAATGACTAAATTGTAATTTTCTTTTAGCAAATCCTGACATGATTTCAGGATTTCATTAAATGAAATGTCTTCAATATATTGGTCCATGCCAATAAGAGTACCAAAACTCTTCAAAATGCAAGGGTTGCAAATATATATATATTAATTATTATATTATTTTATAATTTAATCTAAATATAATTTTTATCGATTTAACTGTTAAATTATATTTATATATTGTTAAGATTATTTATGTTAAATTTTATCAAAATTAAAGAACAATAAGAAGATAATTAAATAATTTATATTTTAATATGTATGAATGAAATAACAAATAATTTTAAATTAATATAAAATTATATATATAAAAAAAATTTATGTGAAAGGAAACTAAAATCCATTGATGGGATTTTAAGAAATCATTATTCAATATAAATTTATTGAAGGCTTGAACCCTGACCAATTGGCCTGTGGCAACCCTTGAGTTCTTTGGTTTCCCACACTCATTGAAAGGATTAATCTGTTCAAGACATTGTTAGTTTGAAGTATGAAGTCTAAAATACAAAATAGCCTTCAGAAGTGCGAGAGAGACAGGACAATATTCTTCATTAGATGTAACAATATACAAAAAGAAAAAGCTTGTCTTAAAATATTAGAACCACATAGGCATAAATAGGAAGGGGATTATTATAGACCATCACCATGTCTATCCGTGACAATCACATTATTACAGGGTGAGGTCAGGTAAGGGTGCATCCAAATCCACTCTCAAATAGTATATATATATATTATTAATTTAGGGTAGAGAGAAAAAAAAACAATGTTCAAGTTGAAGGAGATTGAGAAGCAAGAAAATTGTTGAAGTGGCAGCGTGGCGCTATGGAATGGAGCAGCAACCTTGCAGTGTGATCCTGTTTGATGACCGCCCCTTCCTTCTCCACCAACACCGCCGCAACAATCTCTTCATAATCCCCACCGCCGCCGGCGATGAAGGCGACGATGGCGGCCTGAAGCGGTCCCAAGCTGGGGTTATAAGCAGCGGACTCAATGTAAGAGCCTTTAAAAACATTCCCCTTGGAATCGAGAAGCGCGACGCCGGAGGGGGACGCGCTGTAGGGCGCGTGAGAGTTATTGGCGGCCTCCAACGCCGCAATCGCAAGAGCGTTGAAATGATCGTTTTGGGGAAGAGAGAGAGCGTTGTGACGAGGCTCCAAGAGGAGAGGGACGGTTTTGGGGAGAAGGTCGTGGGGGCCGAAGTGGTGGGAGAGGAAGTGGGAGAGAGGGCTGAAGTGAGGGTTTTTGTGGGAGGTGATGAGGATTTGGATGTCGGGGGCGTCGCGGAGTTCTTGAAGGAACTGGCGGCAATGGCCGCAGGGGGCGGCGGAGACGGCGAAGGAGTCGAGGCGGGTCTCGGCGTTGTTGGCCATGTTGGTGAGGAGGAACTGTTCGGCGTGGATGGTGTGGTGGAAGGGGAGGCCGGGGAACTCCACGTTCACGCCCACGAAGATGCGGCCGGAGGCGGCGAGTCCGACGGCGGCGACGGGAAAGTTGGAGATGGAAGGACGGGCGAGGGACTGAGAAGAGGAAACGAGGGAAGGGAGGAGTTTGGAGATTGATTGGGATTCGGCCTCCGATGCGGAGATTACGAATCTGGGCTCCATAATGTTCCCACAAACAAGGAAGAGAGAGGGGAAGGAATATGGCGCTCCTCACTCTTTATTTATACTCAGAGAGGATTCCTTCATTGCTATGTGCCAGCTAAGTACCAAACCTTTTTCTATACCAATAATTCCTCATTAGTATTTTGCATTCATTTTCTTTTTTCCTTGGACACCTTTATTAATATCAATAATTCATACTTTTTATTTTTATTTTCTCTCTCATTAGATCCACTTGTTTGGGAGTTAAGTGACCCTCTCTTATCAATGGTGGATCCATTTTTTTTTTATTTTTTTTAGTGGAAGGCATATTTTAGCCGAAATAAATTTTGAATTATAGTTATTAATTTATTGTATATGTGAATACGTTTTATTGTAACTCAATTGTTTTTTAATAAGTAATTTTAGTATCACATTTTTTTACGAAAGCTAAAGTTGAAAAATGTTGTTTATTTTTTTTTTTTAACCATTGATTCAATCGTAGATGTCAAGTGTCTTTGTAAAAAAAAGATTTCTTCACCAACATGCTATGACTCTAACGAGAGAAAAATTATTAAGTAATTTTGCATCATGATATGGTCATGGGTTTTTTTGGACTCATGTTATTTTTATTATAAAATATTTATTAATTTTGTTAATAATTAATTTCTGTTGAAAAATTTATTTATCAAAATCTCTCTTTCGAAAAATTTGATTATTATCTATAAAAATAATATAATTCATAGAATTGATGGAATGTGTAAGATGTTATCACATATATATATGTAAAAAATAAGTTATTTAATAAAATAATTTACAATCAATTTTTTATATCAATTTTTTTAAAATTAATGACAACTATTACGTATCACCAGTATAATTAATCTCAAAGTGGGAATGTCCTTGTGTTTTGTGCGCTTGGGATCTACGTTTTTGTGTTTGGTACTTTGCAACTACTTACAAATGTTCATGACTATTTTTTTTTGTGAAGTAAATGTTTATGATTATGCATCTAATCAATTTAATGTAGCATCCTACTTTAATTTTTTTCTCACACAAGACAAAAAGGTATGTCGAGTGAATGCATAAACTAAACTTCGTGGGACACATCCTAACCTCAATAATAGAAAAATATCTCAAAGATGTGTTTGGCAATTCTCCACTCCCTTGAAAATGTAATGCATATTACTTTTCCAACAAACAAATTACTGTAGTTCACATGAAACCCTTGCAAAAGTCTTAGTCTTCCTTATGGAATGCATCATTCTAATACTGTCTTACTAGGGTATTTATAGGTCGATTTAGATCAATTTTTTATTAAATTTAAGATCAAGTTCAATCAAATTTGATCAGTTTAATTTGATTTTTATAATTTTTTTTAAAACTCAATCCAACTCATTTATGAACGGTTTGATTCGGTTATCCATTTAAATTTGATCTTTTTCTTTTTTTAAAACTATTTATGTCATGGTTCATTCAAATATTCAATATAATTAATACAATATTATTAAATGTATGAAAGTATTAAAATTGATTCATTTAATACATCAACATAATATTATAAAATGGACTAATACAAATTAAAGAATCACAACTATTCCATATAAACTAATTTCTTACAATAAGTGTTGTTGTAATCAGATTTGCTACAACCACATTTGTTGCAACAAATGAACAAAATATGATCTATTAATATTATAAACTTGACAGCAAAAAAAATGAAAAAAGGTGAAATAAATAATAATGTACTTGAAAGTGATGCCTTGAAAAATTTCAACATTAGTAATCTCAACACTTGAGTCTTAGTATTAGCAGTATTTAAAATCAAATCAAACAACTCTAAAAATTTTGATTGACTCGGTTCGATTTTGATCAAATCTATAAATCTAATCCCATCATCCAACTCGTACATGAACAATTTTGTTCGGTTCAATTGGATTTTGATCCAAATACATAAATGACTCAACCTAAATTATTCGGATTAGTTTGGATCAATTCGGGTTTGAGGTGACCTATGCCGGTGACCACCCCTATTCCTTATTATGTTGAGAGAACAAGACACAAAAATGTATAATAATAATAATAATAATAATAATAATAATAATAATAATAATGATAGTGATATTAATATCATTTAGTAGAATCAACAAAGAAATGAGAAACAGAGAGCGAGGTCATAATATTTCTGGACATAAATTTGATTAATTTCACTTGACTTGAATAAATTTTTTGAATATTCAAATAATATATATATATATATATATATATATATATATATATATATATATATATATATATATATATATATATATAACTTGACATCAGATTGGATCTTAAAGGTGTATGCTTTTAGACTTTTCAACTTGAAATGAATTTCCTCATTTTTTTTATTATTTGAATTTTATCTTATTTGATATCATCTTTTTTCTTATCATTTTTATTCTCTATTATTATAAATCAGTACAACATTTTATTTTAACTTTCAAGAGAAATTACTTTTTTTAAAATAAATTACACCAAACTATATATATATATAGAGAGAGATGAGAAATCAAATTATATATTGATATATATTATACAAACTATTATACCATCAATAGTTTGATTTATATAAAATATGATTATAACCAATCAAATTATTAAATTATAATTATTATTTTGATTGTTTGTATTAAATTTTACTAAAACAAAATAATTATTGGTATATAATTGAAGAGTTCTTATTTTATACATTTTAACGGTATACATTGTATCAATTTTGATGTATAATAATGGAATTTCAATCTATTGAATCTAATGACAATGTTTGAGATAAAATTATTTAACAAATGAAAAAATTTGTAAAATACTAGTGTAGTAGTTATATTTTATAATGATATAATTTAATCTCTCCTTATGTGTATGTAAGAGTGTATAATATGAATTCTTGCTTATTAACAGTCCAACTTAATTAAGTTGTTTTACGTAATTAGACTACTTAAACAAAACCTAATAAACTTGATTCAATTTAACACAATATTAATGAATTTGAACATCCCATGAAACTTGACTGAACTGTGTGGCGTGCTGGTCTATGACAAAAGATAAATAGGTGAAAAAGAAAGAAAATTCAACAGCAAAGTTTCCTTGAAAAATTCATAGGAAAGTAATTGTCAAATTTGTTAACCATATACGAAGAATTAAAAGTGACATATAGCTTGCCGTTATCAACTTTGTTTAATACAATAATTGCTTATTTAGTTTTTGGTATTGGTGGTTATCTCAAGTTGCGTGTTACAATATTGTAAAAAGCAAATGGAATTAAAGAAGGAAAAGGTCTCATCAAAACCATATACAACATGATTAATGGAAACAAATGCATTTTTTTTTAAAAGCTTTCTCATCTCATAGTATTGTTTAATTTTCTTTATTTGTCTTTTTATTGCCTAGGTTGCTTCTACTTCTTTTTGTGTATCAATTAGCATAGGAAATGTATCATCTACAAGATTTAAACCAATTAAATTTAATACCTCTACACTTGTATCTTTAACTTGTCTTTATTTACCGATGTGAAATATTATAGATCTCCGATATAAATCTTTATCGTCAAGTTATAATGTATAAAACTATGTTTAATTACAATATAACAAGTTGAAATTATATGAATTAATGTATTAAGGAAGGAAAATGAGATAACAAAGATTAAATGTTTTAAAATTAATATTGATTTGACATGATATGAAACGTTAAATGTGATTTAAATTAAAGACAATATATATATATATATATATATATATATCTTTATTTGTATTCAACTATTCTAGACTCTTAATCGTAATTAAACAAGTAAATAAAACATCAAATACTAACAAAATATGAAAATTAATTTAAAGATAATCAGTATATTGTTATTAGACTATCAAATTTTTATGCTGTAATAACATGTATATTATAAAAAAAATTAATTTAGTTGATTAAATATGATGTATAAATTATTATAAGATATCCATTATCTTCATTTTACACAAAAAAAAATAGCCATTCTCACAAACACTCCCAATCATTAGAGCACTACAATATAAATTAGTTTGCACATCAGCAATGGCTCACTAAGTTTTTTGAATCCCTCTTTGACTTTAGGATTTCGTAACAGCTGGTGTTTTCTATAGTAAATAATCTGCAATTTATATATTTATTTATGCTTGCAAGTACGTACTGTATATAATATAGTTGCTGCAAGCTTTTTATTTTTTTATTTTTCCTGAGAATAATTGCTGCTAGCTAGAAGGCAATATTATATTATACACTGGTAGTATTGTGTTTCATGTAGTTTGTGACATTTTTTGCATTTAAACTTGTTACTTGATTGCCCACAATCCCCCAAAATGAAATGTTACGTCTTTGGTAGGCCAGCCTTTCCTAATCACCCACAAAGACAGTACATTTAGTTTAGTTATATTTGATGGTAGTTCTCTCAACCCTCTTGTTTTTCTATTTATCTTTTAGTTAATTAAAAACGGGTGGAACTCGTTTTGGTTTTCGTTTGTGGTATCATAATTCTGAAACTTGTTTTCTCTTTTGAGCTCTTAGTTTTGGATTGACATCCCATGAAAAGAGACAACTCTATTCATTAGAAACAAAAGATCAGACAATTTTATCACAATGACAACGAAAGCAAGAGTTATTGACGCTGTCAAATTTTTTGTTTTAAAAAGTTAACATGCAAAAGTTGTGTTTGATCTCTATTTTTTTAATAAGAGGTAGTGACGTTTAGGTATAAATTCAAGTTCCTTGTATTGAATACTAGCTAGCATGGCGAGTTGTTTCTTAGCAATTCTACAGAAGTTGAACAACGCAAGTTGTTGTAACAATAATTCTATATTGTTTTCATGTTAAATTGGTCTCAAGTTTTTTAAGCTATAATATAATGTATAGTTTCTTATTTCTCTATTATTTTCTAGAAGATGTTAACAGCTTTGTGTGAACTGTTTTGTTGTTTTTCTACAATAAATTCTTCTGCGGTGCGGTGCCATGTCACGAGAGAGGCTTGCTTTTTTTTTTTTTTTATGGCTACGTTCATGAACTGGGCCATTTAGTCAAATCTCTAGCAATTTCATGCAAGCTTCTCAATGTGGGCCTTGAAGTCAAGTCTGGCCATGTTAGGTTAATTTAATTTTTTTTTATTGGTATTATTCACCAAACTGATACATCACTGTTCCAAAGTCACTAGAAAAACAAACAAAAAAGAGAGAGTCACAACTAGGGGTTTAGCGTTGGGCAGTGCTAAAATCAAAGACTTATATTATTTATATAAAAAAGATCAACTTATAATATTGTTTTTCAAAAAATTATATTATATATTAGTAATCTTATTATATATATATGACTTTTAATTGTATAAAATTTTTGTACTAATGCTAATTTTCTTGTTCAAATGAGCTCTTAGGTTGGTATTTGGGCTATAGAATATTACCGTTCCCGTAGGAGAAATCCTTTTTTTTTTTGTTACATCTACATTTATAAGTAAAATAATAAATGAAATCACTACTTTTTTCTTTTTGCTGATTTGAAATTACTACTAATATATCTTGAACTACAAAAAAAAAAACCCATCGCTTAACAAAATTTATGCATATACAATTTTCATACATTTACGTTTTTAGTAAAAAAAAATGTCAATGTTAATAAAACAAATAAAATGGAAATTGCATAAACTTTCTCTTCTCTTGTATTATAATTTATATGATGTGAATTATGATGCGAGACATTCCTGAAGTTGTGTAGTCCAAAATGATTTATTTATCTGAAAGTAAAATTTTATAGTTATGGTAGTGGGCTAGAAGGCAGCCACGTAAGGTGGGTATGTATCACTTGTCAATGATGTTTGAGGATAATCCAGGCAGCGGAGAAGTGAAGTGGTAGTTCCATTTGGATGAGGATGACATGTGTTGTTGAGTGAAGTGTGAAAGGATGACCAATTTTGTTGGACTAAGGTTGCACACGAGGTTGCCATTGCCAGTGTTGGGTGATGTTTCTGCCACTGCCACTTCCACTACTCTGTCAAGAGCAGTATTAAAGAAGTGGAATTGGAGAGTTAAGGGTCCTCGTCGTATGCTATTGGGCCTTGGGGTTTCCTTCTTGTCTATGGCTGGTAGCAAATCCTTCATTGCCTTGGCTAGGATAACGGCTGGTCCCTCTGTGGATGAGGTCATCATTCCATAATCTTTCTTTCATGTTTCATGCTCTATGGATGCACATTGCTGATGCCTTGATAGGCTAGCCGAATAATGAATATGTCATGGTATTCTATTGTATTGATGTGCACAATAATTCAACCAATTTAAAAGAGTTATTTTGTCTAGTGTTCCACGGCTCAGGTCTTGTGTTTTGAAATTGAGTGCAAATTTATTTGTATTTGTTTCTCTAATTCTTTGTGCCACATTCCCATTTTACAGATACTGAAGAATGTCGAATGGCCCGACCAGTTCCCCTTTAAGGAGGAGGATTTCCAGCGCTTCGATGAGTAAATTTCTCCCCTATTTGCTTTCTGCATTTTGTTTCATATTTGCTTGTGTAAAGAATATTGACATTTTTTAGTTTACAAAGCAAGGCTATAACGTGTGTAAATGTTTTCTTTTTAATATGACTAATGCATTGGCTGTGGTGTTCAAATTTTTGTTGAGTCTTTTGACTTGTGCCTTTTGTTTCAAATGATTCCTACCCTCTCTATTTTCTATTTGTTAGCCTTTGTGTATAATGCCAATAAATTTTTCTCCTTAGGACACCGGATTCCTTGTTCTATGAAGCTCCTCGATTTGTGACACACATTGATGATCCTGCAATTGCTGCTCTGACTAAGTATTACTCCAAAGTTTTCCCACCTAGCAACACTCCTGGAGTAAGCATTTTGGATATGTGTAGCAGTTGGGTAAGAGTTTTAGTACTATAAGTCAGTCTCTTTGGTGTTGCATTGCATATACATATTGTCATAATTCTCCACTTTGCATTAGGTCAGCCATTTTCCATCAGGATACAAGCAAGAACTAGTGGTGGGATTAGGCATGAATGAAGAAGAGCTGAAGGGGAACCCAGTAAGACAATACTCTTTCTGAGTTATGTGATGATCATTGACCTTTAATTTTGGGACTGAAACTGAATTTGGTATTCTTAAGGTGCCTCTTTTAGATATATTTTTTTCATATCCATTTGCGATCCTACAGCCTGTATTCAATAATTTAGCCAGTACTGAATTCAATTCAACTAAAAAGTAGTGACAGCTATATCTCAAGATTCTCAACATTTTAATTTTGATAGAGAAGCGTGGACCTACTAATAGAAATTGTTGATGTTGTAGGTTCTCACAGAGTATGCTGTGCAAGACTTAAATGTGAACACAAAACTCCCATTTGCGGATAACTCTTTTGACATCATCACTAATGTGGTAAAAATACTTTCCCATATATCTTAACTTCGATGCTTGAAAATATTTCAAGTGGTGCATGCTATTTTCTATGTATGATGCATATTTTTGCAGCAGTTACTCCGGATCCTTCCCTCTCCTCATTTAAAATCTTTTGGGGCTAAAACTGTGTCTGAATTCTTGATTAGCATATATATATAAGCCATTTAAAGCTTAAAAATTGAATATGCCCTGCAGGTGAGTGTTGATTACCTTACAAAGCCTCTTGATGTTTTCAAGGAGATGTGCAGGATACTTAAACCAGGTGGACTGGCCATAATGAGGTGATAATCTTGTCAACCATTTCGGAATTACTTCATATTAACAGTTTTGTAAAATCTGATAATTGAAAGAAGATTTTCCACAAACCACTTCCATATAAAATCAAACAATTTCTTGGATATTTAATAATCTGAACACAGCTAAATAATCTGTACTCAGAAATTTTCTGGACCCTTCTAACCATCTGGTATCTAGAATGAATATTTCAGATTAAGAATTATGTTTAGAAATTCCCCAATGCATCTAGAAAAAGGGGAAAGACGATGCAAAAGAAGGCTAAACAAGCTAGCCAAAGTGCCTGACATGGATATAACGATATATTTTATACTAACCTAAATGTTTAAAACCAATGAACCTAGCATTAAAGTTTAAAAGCAATCTGCAAGAAATTTCATACTAAGGAAGATGCAACTTCAATTGTGCTTAATAACTTTACACCATTAATTTTCTTAAAAGTGACACTTTTAATTATTTTTGAGATGCCAGTTTATACAGTCAATGAACTTTTTAACAGTTCTGCTCATGTTTGAATCATATCCAAGATCTGTTACCCCTCGACCACTAAAATTCATTGCCAAATTGTCAGAATGCACACAACTGTTCCTTTATTTCATATTGCATATAAACAAGCATTTAATCTTTACAGCAATGCCTGTTTTCTGTTGGATGATGTTTCATCTTTTATTGATCTTGTACTCGTATGTGCTATGCAACTCATGATGTCTTCATTGATGATTTTAGCTTTTCAAACCGATGCTTCTGGACAAAAGCCATTTCTATATGGACATCAACTGGGGATGCTGATCATGTTATGATTGTTGGGTCATATTTCCATTATGCTGGAGGATTTGAACCTCCTCAGGTAATTCCATAACTGATATTTTTTTCAATGCTTACGTGAAGGACATTCAGCTATCTGCACGGTCATAATTAAATTTTCCATTTAGTAGTAGACTGACACATTTTATGGGGACAAGATTCAAGTAGCATGAATCTTAAACTACTTTCTAAATTCTAATTTCTAGGATCGGTTTATTAACATACTATAGTATGTTTCATCTAATGCTGAAGGGTACTTTCTTTCACCACTGCTCGTCTCTATATATAAATCAGAAATTTTAAACTCTACTAGGCTCATAAAATAATTATGATAACTCTCTGCAATGTTTCATATAATTACTATGGAAGTGTTATTGCTGAGGTCAATTCAAGGCTTAATGCCGTTTGCATTTTTCTGTAGGCTGTGGATATATCTCCTAATCCTGGACGCTCAGATCCTATGTACATTGTGTACTCTAGGAAGCTCTCTACTGCTTGAGAGAAATATGAAATGAGAGTTCGTACCAATATAGTATTTACTTATCACTTATCAGTAGTGAATCTGACGGGAGAAATCCGTTCATATAATCATATTGTATCTTAATCTTTTTTATAGTAATGTTTCTTGTGACCAAGGCCCTTCATGGGAATGTACACAATATCTCCAATTAAATTATTTTTATTGTCTCTCGTGGCATATCAGTATATGCAGTAGATAACTAATCTATTGGTGTTAGTGATTGTTACCACAAGCATTGAACACACAAACTGAATTCCTAGCTCTTTGTTTCTTGTACTCTACAATCATGCATAAAAAATTGCTACTTTGGGAAGATCTACCTTTCGGTTCATTGGAGATCTGTGAAACATTAAAATTCAAAAGCACTTGTTTCTTTATGGTCGGTAGTGGCAGTTGCCTTTTCCTTTTGCTTGATCAGGCATTTAAAATTTTGTTTAGGTAGAGATCACAAGTATACGTTTCACTGGAGCAGTCAAGTAAAAGTTATTATGGGAACTCTCCTTAAAGTATTTAAGACAGTTGTATATTGAAGGTTTGAATTCAAGACTATTGATGTCAAGATTGTGGATACCAGCATGGCAGCATCTAAGTACCAAGATTATTTTAAAATATATATACAAGAAGCCGTGGACAATTTGGCATATAAGAATTATTATATACTCTGAGGAAAGCTAGAATCAGGATTCTATTCTGACTAGTTTGATGTTGGAAGATTTCTTCCTTTATCACTTCCGATAACTTTTCATGTCACAGAGAAAACCAATAAGTAATATACACATTAGTGAAAAATGTTCTTACAGGAATAAGAAAATATGAAAGATCAATTTTAAAAGAGAAAAAAGAAAAACTTGAATGAAGGAAAGAGGATCAAACCCAACCCCTTTTGTAACGGCGGAAGAGGTCTTCTGTTTGAGCATTTTTGAAGGCACTGCATGCAATGAGATAGACCCAGATGAGTACAACAACTGCCACCGTCAAAATGATATTGGCTTTCCTCCACTCTTCTCTGAGGTTTCCTAGTAGACCTGCCTTGCATGCATTGCAGTTGTAGCAGAGCTGGCTCTGGTCATTGCTCCACAAGTAGCAATCTGGGTCTACCATTGGATTCACAGGATTTATCCACAGTATAGGATTCACATAATTGTATCCGCAAGAAGTTGGAGGTTTACAACATCCTGACTGTAATATAAGACTAGTTGATTAGCATAAAGAAGGGATTAAAGGAATCCAGCTTAGTTGATTCAACAAGGGTGTGTGAGTTATTGTAAGTTTTCTAACACCGTCTTTTATTCCCATGGATGAAAAAAACTATTACAAAGAAGAAAGTTAAAGAAAAGGATAAAATGTGATTTGTGTCCCGTAGATTATGATTAACGTTTATCTTAGTCTTATACTTTAAAAATGATGATTTTAATCTTGGTCCTACTTTTTAACAAGCTGTTCGTCTCTCATTTTAGTATTCCAATTTCATGGAGACAAAAACTACCGGTTATAAAAACGTATATATGATTTTTAAAATCATTAATTTTAAAGTATAACAATTAAGACTAATTTTGACTTAAAAAAGAGTAAACCTAGAACATATTTTATCATAAAGAAAACAACCCCGTGATATGCAGCCCAAAAGCTGGCAACCATAACATGACTTTATTATCACGTGCAATAAAGACAAGCAAAATTTCTTAATTTCTCTACTTTAGTAAATCAGTGAGTAGATTTTTCAGCTGGCATGTAGATCTTTATAGGGGCAAAATCATCCTTTCAATCCTAGTCCATGCGGATGGAATGTAATGTTTTATACTGATTATGCATTCCCAAGTCATGCTGACTCAAGATACGGTTTTTAGTAAAGTTGTAAGTGGTGAGATTTAGATGGACCGTTGTTATCTGCAGTTAGGTCACAGCATTAGGAAGGGATGCCTACTAACCTCTAATTTAAAAAGCAAATTGATCCATGTCATATATGTTGGGCAAAGATAGAAAACTAGGTCCCACACACTTCACTCTTCTTTCCTAACTCCCATTATGCTAGCCTAGCTAGAGTAACTAGAATTAAGGATATCATGTTTCACTGAGCCTCAACGAACCTAAGAAATCTTATTCTTTTTTTAGAATCATATGGAAATTCCAATCAAGCAGTTTAAAACCCATGAAATCAAAGCCTATTCATATCCTTAATTTATATATAATGTGAGTTTTTAATATTTTTCAAGATCAAAACAATTGAAGTATACTTCAACATGTGTGTGAATCATTAAAACGATTTACGGAGTTCAACAACTCTCATGCTTAACCTATAAATAACAAGGTAGGTATATAAACAAATTAAATGAGAGACCTGTAAAGGAGAGATATTACTAGAGTTGAAGAAGTGATCAGCAGAAGCGTAGTCCTGGGTGAGTTTAATGCAGACATAAGAATGAGCCAAACAAGTGGTTATCTTGTTCCAACTAGTGGTAGAAGAAGCGGTGAAGACATGGTTCCTGAGCCAGGGGGAGAAGCCAACGAGCATGGACTCCTTGAAGCCTCTTCCAGGGACATGATAGGTTCCATCGGGTCTAGTGACGACGAAAGAGAAGACAAGAAGGAAAAGGAGAAGAGAAATGAGGATGGCCATGCAGCAAAGGTAAAAGGCCAAGAGCCCCTGCTTGTTCCAGTAAGCACCCACAAAGCCTGCAAGAGAGATGAGGAGTACGAGGAGGCCAAGTACGAGGACGTGCCAGCGGAAGTTGTGGATGCACTCGTTGTCTGGTTTGGAGGCTAGCCACACACCAGCACTTATTATGGGTATTGAGGCCAACAGGGCTATGAAGTTCAACACTGCACTCATGTTGTTGCCTACCCCCATCGGATCGGATGTTTTGCTTGCTTAATTTGCTTTTCTAGTTTGGAATAAGTATTTTTGTATACTCAACTCCACTTGACACCGCATATATGAAGATGATATTCTCTTTTTTTTTTTTCACTTAAAAATGAATTCTGACTAATTTAAAATAAAGATAAATAAAATTTGACTAAAGATTATATATCTGTTGGACAACTTCACTTAGTATCAATTGATTTTAAGTTGAAATCAAGTATGTTATCAAAGCATATAGTCCATCTTAGTTCTTGCCTATTCTAGTAGACTTGCCTGTATTGACAGACATATGTGGAGGGAGGATGTTAGGAAGTCTCACATCGTCTGCCACAAATCTTGGGGTGCAGCTTATATATATCTGTTGGACAACTTCACTTAGTGCCAATTGGTTTTAAGTTGAAATCTAATAGTTTTCAATGACATTTTGCTTTGCCAACCATGTTTTCAGTATGTGTGGCAGTGTATTCTTTAGTTTGAACATGTATGAGCTTCATGAAGCTTTCTTATTTCCCACTTCTTACTTGCAAGGATGTATGTTGCCCTGTATGTTCAAGCACAACCATCGTTATCACAAATGATAGTGGGTGAGGTTGATCCTCAATAACACCAAATGTTTGTGAATAAAAACAAATTGGTAGAAAATGGTGCAGAAAGAAGTTAAGTAAAAGAAGATGTGTGCATTAGATGTGTGTGAAACATGGGACTTGGGATTTGAATAATATTGAGGTTCATGAGATATTGGTTGAGGATTTGGGGTGGGAAGTGTATTTAGCTTAATGTTTGCATACAATTCAATGCATGTAAGAACCTCATGTTGACAAACAACAAAAATCATACTTTTGACGTCTTGGTCATCAACAAGTTGCATTAACCAATTGACAAATGAGGAAGACATGTTGTGTATTATGTTTGCAAAGTTGGAAGAAAGTAATAAAGAAAGAAAGTGTTGTGCATAAGAGTTAAATGAAGGTGAATATGACTTCTATATACAAGGATCAGGGTTCAAGATTTATGACTTAAGGGTTAGGGTTTGAAGCATTGGATTTTCTAACATAAAGTAAAAGTGTTTGTGACCCACCGACGTAAAACAAAAGTGTCTCTAACACGGTAATGTAAAACATTGGATTTCCTAACACACTAACATAAAACAAAAATGTCTCTAACGCACCGACGTAAATCAAAAGTGTCTTTGACCTAGGTTTAAGGTTAGTGTTATGGTGTAGACTTAGGATTCGGGATCCATAATTATGGTTAGGGTTAGGTTAAGGGTTATGTTTTAGGTTAGATTTCATAATTAGGGTTTAGGCTAGTAAAAATGTGCATTTTTTATAACAAGAAAAAACACTTTTATTTATATAAAAAAATCAATCCATGAGGGAAACTTTTGACACCTAGATTGTTATGTGTATCAGTGATTTTGGTTAAAATAATATTACATTCCCATATTTTTCATGTCAATGAAACCAATAAGGCAACTTTTGGGTTTTGATTTGACCTTAAAACACATTAATGGAATGACCAAAAATAGGGAAAAAATCACTAAAACTTCAAAAAATCAATCCATGAAGGCAACTTTTAGTACCTAGATTGTTATGTGCATCAATTATTTTGGTTAAAATAATATTACATTCCCATATTTTTCATGTTAATGAAGCCAATAAGGTAACTTTCAGGTCTCGATTCAACCTTAAAATACATTAACGACGTGGCCAAAATCAAGAAAAAATCATTGAAACTTCTAAAAATCAATCCATGATTGCAACTTTTGGGACCTAGATTGTCATATGTATTAGTTATTTTGGTTAAAATAATGTTACAATCCCGTAGTTTTCATGTCAATTAACCTAGTAAGATAACTTTCAAGTCTTCATTCGACCCTAAAATGCATTAATGAAGTGGCCAAAAACAAGAAAAAATCATTGAAACTTCAAGATTTCATTCCATACTTCAAACTTTTGGCCTTAAAACACACATGAAGAATATTTTTATTATAAAAAGTAATACAACAATAAACAACACACATGATGAATATTTTTATTACAAAGAAAACACTTAGTAATACAACAATGAACAACACACATGATGACTATAAATCATTAAATAATAAAATAGCAATCAAATAATTTGTGAGGGAGGGGGTTCTTCAAAACTCGATTCAAGGTTCATTGCTTAATCAAGGTATTCATCCAAATCCCCCAAATTCAAAGAGCTTGCAGAAATTGGTGGTGGTTGTGCACATGTTTGTGTAGGTGTGTCTGCGGTGGTAAGATATAATTCAAGGCATGTGAGGTTGGAGAGTTTCCCGAATATAGAAAACATAGTAATTATGTCCTCATCATCTTGCGGTATGGATGCATTGTACTGAAAACAATCACCAACAAGTGATACAGGACATCAAAAATGTGTATCCATGACCATTTTACCATTTGGTAGACTAATCTTGTTCATAATTGCTTGTTTCAAGGCATCAAGTGACATTCTAATGTCAAGTTGAACGATCTTTGGTGAATCACTTACAAACGTTGAATCATATTTAGTTATTTTGATGACGTCATTGTAATACACAATCGTAGTGACTAATAATGAAGTCATGGTTTAGGTTTAGGGTAGTAGTAAGGCTTTTGATTAAGGTGAACAAATTATATTTATAATGTTTAATGACTTGTAACATGCACTTCAAAAAGAATGACCAAGATCTCATTGACAAAATGAATGGCTTAGATAACACCAATTGGAGTAACACATGATGAACAGTTAAGATCCCACCGACAAAATGAACGACTTAGATAACATTGATTGGAGCAACGGATGTTGAACAACCAAGATCCCACCAACAAAATGAACCCCTTGTGAATGTATGTATACATGATTTTGATGATGTCAAAGAAGAATCAAACAAGGCTGCTTCAAATGATAAGCATTTGCTTCAAGAATAATTCAAGAGTGCTTCAACAAGCAAAGCCATGTTTCAAGATTCATTAAAGACCAAGCATTGCCTTAAAACAAAGTGTTTTCAAGACATTCAAGGCTCTGGTAATCGATTACCAGGAAGTGTAATCGATTACCAGAAGACAGGGTTGAGAAATAGCTGTTGAAAAATGTTTTGAATTTGAATTTTCAACATGTAATCGATTACCATATGTCTGTAATCGATTACCAGCAACGAAACTTTGGAAATTCAAATTCAAAAGTCATAACCCTTCAAATTATAACTGTGTAATCGATTACACAAACATTATAATCGATTACCAGTGGAAAGTTTTCAAAAAATCTGCCAACAGTCACATCTTTTCATTAGATTTGTGAATGGCCATCAAAGGCCTATAAATAGGTGACTTGGGCACGAATTTTAGGCAGAGAGTTTTGCTTGGCAAAAATGTCTTATCCTCTCAAAAGACAATGAGAGAGATTCCAAAAGAACTTCATTGTCAAATGCTCTCTCAAGAAATCCTTGATCAAACACTTGCAAAATCTATAAGGATTCTTACATGATCTTCATTGTAATATTCTTCTCTTGAAGAGAGAATTCTTCTTCCATTCTTCTTATTCAATGAGATTGGTTAAGAGATTGTGAGTCTCTTGTTGTAAAGGATTCCTGAACACAAGGGATGGGTTGTCCCTGTGTGGTTCAGACTTTGTAATGGATTTTACAAAGATAGTGGAAATCTCAAGTGGGTTGCTTGAGTACTGGACGTAGGCACGGGTTATGGCCGAACCAGTATAAAACTGTGTTTGCATTCTCTCTTCCCTTATCTCATTTATGTTATTGCAATCAATTTTGCCTTGCATGTTTATAGAACATTATTAAATTGATTGTTGTTGCTTCTTCTGCATTCTAAGCCTATCCCTCTTAAGATTATTGAGGCCACAAGGTGTAACACCCCTTAGATAACACTGATTGGAGCAACACATGATGAATGACCAAGATCTCATTGACAAAATCAATGACTTAGATAACACCAATTGGAGCAACATACGTTGAATAACCAAGATTCTACCGATAAAATCAATGACCAAGATCACACCGAATAAATTGTGTTGCTGTTAAATTTTTCTATAAATACAATAAATGTTTGTCATCATATACAAACATAGACTCATTTTCTCTCGTTCTCGTATATCCCTCTTTAACTTCTTCATGACGTTAGTAGCAAAGCCTAAACCATGGAAGCTACAACTGTTCCTCTTCTTTGGAAACAACACCTTCATATTATGGAAAAGTATGTAATAAATTTTGTATTTTTCAATGTTAATTATGTTATAACTTACAAATATTCATGTTATTATTATTTTGATTTCTGCAAGTAACGAATAATGTAATCTAGTCATATGCTCAAGATATGCCTTCTCCAAATCACAAAATTTAATCTTTGTTTGTTCAAGCTGGGTTTTTAGATGTTGCAAAGCTTAGACAAATTAAAATTGACGATGTTTTAATGACTACTTTGGTTGAAATGTGAAAACCTGAATCACACATGTTTTATCTTTCAGTTGGTGAGTGCACAATCACTTTGGAAGATGTTACTCTTTAACTGGGTTTACGTGTTGATGGAAAACCAGTTACTAGCCCAACATATTATGATTGAGAACAAATGTGCACATAATATATAGGTGTTGTTCCCCTAAAGAATGCACTAGTGAGATTAACACTAAAATTAAAATGATTAAAAGAAAACATGTTGACTCTCCCACAATAATTAACAGTTCATTGTAGAGCATACATTTTAGGACTGATTGGTGGAGTCTTAATGTCAGACAAGTCAAAAAATAGAGTTCACCTGATGTATCTAGCTATGTTAGCAGATCTTGAACGAGCTGGATGATACAACTAGGGTTCGACATGTTTAACACATTTGTATATAGAAATGTGTAAGACAATTTATACATCATCTAAAAAATGGGAGGATGTACAATGTTATTGCAGTCTTAGACATTGTGTTGCATGTCATTCATTCAACCAAAGGTCGAGAGCCAACCTCATATCCACTTGTAACTAGGTAAATAAAATTTGTTCACTCAAACAAATACCAATTTTGGTGAAATATTAGACATTAACATATTACATTTAACTAGATGGAGTGATAGAGGGTTACAATTTTCTACAGTCTCACGCAACAATGTTATAGGCCATAGATCAAGATTCGATAACATGCATAATGAGGAGGATGAACCATGTATTTTTATTTTATTTATTCAAATGTCAATTACATTATTTTATAAATTATTAACGCATATTGCTTTTTCAATTCCATTAGATGCCTTACAGAGGGTTTGAGTTATTTTTGCCAAAATATGCATAAAAGGATTTCAAAATATGAAGTGTTTGTGTCGCTTTAAGTTGTTTCCCAGTGGTAGTATGGTAGCAAATTGACAAGATCATGCTCTAATTTGGACTTTGTCAAGACATCAAATTCACCTCATAATCTTGATAAATTCCATCAAACTGACAGGAAAAGACACACTAACACAAATTGGGCAGAAGAGCATCATGAGTGGATTGCAATTTGGAAGGAAAAATGCCAAAATGTGTTAATCGAACAACTTATTCAAAGACATCTTGAACATATGAGTTATTACATGAACTGGTATGAGCAAATTCAAAAGTTTATCTAACATGGTTTGCAACTCATTCAAACATTGCTGCCACATCTCCTTCAAATCCAAAGATGAAAACTTAACAACATCCTCCACCACAAAGCTCACCACTTGTTGCCAACATGCATGATGAAGGACTACAACCACTTCCTTAATCATATGAATACACGCCACAATAACATCATCATCAAAATTATGGGTACAATCCACAGTTCTTCAATGCTAGCGGAGAAGACTTTAAAGACAATCTCATAGGTACAGATCTTCGAACATCAGAATCTTCTTATGCGTACATGCAAAGCATGTCCATACCTTTGTTTGCATCCTTTTACAAAACTATTGCTGGCAATTCTTCAACCAATCAACCAAATATTAATGACTTCATCTATGAAGAGCAACATATTGTTCTTGATGAACAACTTCAACTGCAAGAACATGGATGAGTATGTCGACAGTTGGTAAGAAACAGACAACCTCCTAAATGTGAAACTGGTGGACATAGACGACATTAATTGCCTTAGTTAAATTAGTGTGTACTATGAATGCTAGTTTTTCCTTGTTAATTGTTTGAACATTGCATTTAATGAATGAGCACAACATTTTTTAGAGAAGAATTGACTAGACATTGTTTCTTTCGAGACGATTTGACCCCACATTGTTTTTTCCTTGACGATTTGACCTCATTGCTTGTTTCGAGACGATGTGACTGAACAAGGTTTTTTACAAGATGATTTCACTGAACATTGTTTTTTTTCAAATTACGCAAACCAACAGTAATAAATTAAGACGCAATCTAAATCGTTTACATTGTTGGTGCGATCTCAACTGTTGTATGAGTTACAGGAGAACAAGTTACACCTAATATAAATAGCAGTAGGGGTTAGATGCAACTCAATACCTTTGTCTGATATATATTCACCATATTGCTTAAAACATGAAAAGTGTGTCCGCTCTTATGTATTGCGATGGTGACATAATTCCATCATATGAATAAATAATGTTTGAATGTCTTAGTGATCCTAAAGTCATCACAATAAGTGAGGACATGTCACTTTATGCCTTAAGGAAAATAATTTTTTACCGTTAATCAATTTACGTAGGTGATGGTTGCGTTGAATATGACTGTATAAAGCTCAAATGTGACGATGATGTGGAAAAAAATATTTTTCATCTATTTAGAATTTAGTACCAAAGATTTGATTGAGTTGAATGCAACTTTTGAGCGTTCTCCAAATGATATGAAATCATTGCCCTGTTGCACAAACCAAGAACTACTAATGAGATTATTGTTTTGATGTGTGATGAATTTGTGCAGTCATTGTTCAAACTAATTGTTCTAACTACTTTTTTATGTACTTCAATCAGGTTAATCCTTCAATTATTTATCTAAGTTTTCTTTATTTATTTTTTTCATTTTCTTCAATAGAAGCTTTTAAATTATGTCACCTATTCTAAATATTTCATTTAAGGATTAATTATTTTTTAAAAAAAATACTATTTGATAAAAATGAATTACAAATGTTTTCTTTAAAATAAATTAAATAAAATTAATCTTTGTGGAATGTTGTGTAGAATTCACAACACAATAGAATGATTTAAAAATAATTTTAAACAAAATAAAATTAACAACATATGAAAATTAAAATTTTATTCTTATATAATAAAATTTATATATAAATTAATAAAAAAATTAAAACAATTAAAAAAATTTCTAAAACATTTAAAAAAAATAAAAACTAAGTTTTAAAAAATAAAAGAAATCCACGTTGAAAAATGGGTTCTTTCAACGTATCTAAAAAAAACATTAGTTAAGAAATCTCAACTAACACGGAAATAAAAAAAATATTAAAAAAAAGTTGTGCTAGAAGAATCGGTTACTCACCATGCAATGCAATGAAATATATTATTTGTGTAAATAATATTTGGCTTGTATTCTTTGTATAAATAATTAATTTATTTGGGTAAATAATTACCGGTTTATTTGTTATGTACTTTTGTCTTATCTGAGTTGCTCCTAGTTAGTGCATCACATTAGGAGGCAGATTTTTATTGCTTATTAGAGTAATACACGTGTTATGTTCATAAAAACTAGTATGTAGAATAACTGAAAGTTTATAAAAAGTACAGAAAGAAAGGGATGGATATAGATAAAGAAAAAACTTGTGTTTTCTTCTTTGTTATTATTGATATTAAAACCATAAAAAAAAAAAAAAAAAACTTATGTTACGTATTTCTTTCTTGACTACTTTTAAGGAGAACGCGAAAAACATGACTTGTAAAATTAACTAGAATGAAGGGTATATGTTTGATCTTTATTCAAGGTTTAAGATTGCAGTGCCCGTTGGTCATATTCTTGATAGATTCAAATCTGGGACCCTTTTCACCGAACTTGGTGTTGCCATATAGCTCCAAATAGTCTCCATAACGATAATTACTTGGATATAAGAGTTTGTTAGCAGGGGAAATAATGGCTTCACCAACTGGGTTATAAAAGCTGGCTATGGAGAGTCTACTTCCGTTTTTGTCAGGCATGACCCTGTGCACAACACTTTTATAAAAGCCATTGCTCAACACTTCTACTTGGTCACCTGTGTTCACAAAAATGGCATTGTTCTTGGAGGGTGGAATCTCCACCCACTTGCCATCTTTGAAGAATTCTAGGCCAGGCACTTGGTCATCTTGGAGCAATAGGATGATGCCACCAGCATCTGTGTGTTCTCTAAGTCCTCTAACCAGTTCAGGGTGTGGACATTGAGGGTACTTGGCCACTTTTGTTCCCATAGCAGGTCCATTTGTTCCAGAAAATGCCTCCTTAATGTAGTTTTTCTCCAAACCAAGATTTTCACTCATAAGCTCAGATAACTTCTCTGCCAGCGTAACGAGTTGGTCAATATACTGATCCATTGTTTGGCTGCATTTACATATAAAATTGGTATCAGATTGTGCATTTTTAAGACAAAGTGTTTGTGTGTGTTTCCAAAGAAGGGAGCAGATACTATAAAGCACTGACATCGACACGGACACTGGACACGACATAGATATTGACACGTGGACACCTATAATGTCTAAAATATAGAACGTAATACGGGTGTCGTGTCGGTGTCGAACACTGACACGGACGCGTGTCGGACACTGAACACGACAAAGGACTGGAATGCCCGTGCTTCATAGGGCAGATCTAGTGTTATTCATTAGGAGGAAAAAAAGTGTTATCAAACACATTTTCTAACACAATTTTTTTAATATATTTTTATTATTAGTTAAAATTTATTAAAAATTATAAAACTATAAATGAGATTTATTAAATAATAAAGTAAGATTCCGAAAATTTTATGATTTTCAATAATTTTAACCTATAGTAAACTGTGTGTTTAAAAAAGTCAGAAAATATATTGCCAGCATTTCTCTACATTAGAAGTCACCCAGGTTGAGTTGACTAACCAAAGCTCCTGTGAGATGTTTGGGATTTTCTTAATGTTGGAAGTGGGACGGTGCCAAATGAAGAAGGCACTTTCCCAATCTATATCAGAGGTGTTCTGTTTTTTCTCCAAGGTCTTTGCTATCTCGGACTGGTAGAAACCTTCCTTCAGGTTCTCCTCATAGTGAATATTAATTAGCTCCTTCACCTTTTCCATCAGGTTTTTGTCAATTTCATGGTTCTCAATCTGCACATGTAATGTATTAAACAACAAAGCCAACTAAACTAACAATTGATTAAAAGGAGGAATTAACGCAAATCTAATTCTCTTTACCAGAAAGAAACCCCATTTCTGACAAGCTTCATCCAAAAGCGCCATGGTTTCACCCCTTTTGTCTCCATTGAGAGTGCTGAAATCTATCACAGGAATAGCCATCTATGTGCTAAGTGTTTGTTTGCTGAAGATACATTACTGGATGGGGTATATATAGGGCTACAAAAGATTTAAAACCGCTTTAACACTAAACAAACTACTAGATGGTATAATATAGTTTGATAAGTTTATATGAAGCATAGACTTAAAATGATTAGACAATTAGTTAGAGAGTACCTTGAGAATGGCAAGTCCAAGTTCATTTCGTAGTTATCATGTGATCCGGTGTATTTTTTAATTATTTCATTTAGATGGGGAATCAGATTTTTCCTTGTAAACCAAGTCTTCATCATGCTTCTCCACCACGTTTGGACTAGTCCAAGGTCCACGTAATTGTTGTTGTACACAAATACTTTGAACTTGAAGTGGCTTTATTTTGGGTTCAACTGTCTAAAAGCCACTGTGGATGGGACACTCGTTGATCCAGTATATGATACAAAAACCAGGGGCACTGGCATAGAAAAATAAAAGGTTGCATTGAAGCCAAAATGCAAATCGAGTTAATCAACCAGTGGGCGATTTTGGTTTTGGTTTTGGTTTTGGTTGGATGGTGTTGTGACATGATGAATCCTTCACTGATATTTTATTGACTATTTATTTGTGATCAACACAACTGTAACTGTAACTGGATGAAACAGGATCAATCATTACTCATTAGTTTATACCAACCGCACATAGTATGTGAAACCGGGTTTTCATGTTTCAATAGCCAGATCGAGTTGATGCTACCCAAACTTTACTTTATCTGGCCAACCACCATTTATAGCCCCTAAGCAAACGCTGCTGACTCTGCTATATGATTTGAGCACGTCTTTTCGTGCATGAACATTCAAACGTAGACATACAATGAATTCTTGTATCTCACGCAAGTCTAGATAAGGTCTCCATGAGATGATTGTAAGAAGAATTGCACTTGCAGCTATCCTTTGTTCCTAAGTATCTAAAATGGCAATTATTCCATTACGAAAACCTATTGTAGTGATTGAAGGTAAAATTAAGACATTATCGTAATTACGAAAACCTATTATTTTTTTATTTGGTATTATCCTAATTAAGACATTAGACCTCATAATAATATTTTAAGATATCTATGCAAGAACCAAATATAAAACTAATCTTCAATCAAAATTTAATTACACTTAAAATTCCTTAGTGATATTATTATATACTAAAAATAACTCTTACATAAGATTTGTAACTTCACAAATATAGAAATGATCTATTTATAACAAAATATCAATGTTAATAAAAACATATATATTTATTTTAAATATAGTTTAATTTGATCTCTTTGTAACTAATTAGCACACGAATATATATATGAGAGAGATAAAACATCTTATGAGAGTGATATGATTAAATCTAAGTGGTATAATTATACATAAAAGGGTTGAGATTCAATATAAACAAATCACATGATTTTTTAAGTGGTCACATAACAATAAATCTTGATCGTTAATGTTTGATTATGCGATTCAGAATTAATCCTTTCATTCTCATATATCATATAATATGTCCTCTCGTATATCTTTGAATGTGATGTTAATTGAATTAATATCAATTTTTATAATTACTATTATTTATTTATCAATTTTTCATGTTAATTAAAATGCAGGTAAATGATACAGGTATGTGTATAAAAGGACACAATTTGCAAGCTATGAGTATGGATACATGCATTTTTTAAAAGTGAGAGTATAAAATTTAATTATTGTTCATTTTATTTATAAGATGTGAATAATTTTTATATATTTTGCATACGGGGATTTTTTATGCATGTCTGTGTTGGATCGTTACAGATAAAAAAAAAAAAGATTATTTTCTGCTTTATTACATTAGGATTTGGACTGTTTGATTTATTCTCAGTTACTTATTAGTAGATAGAGTTAGTGGCTATACTGTATTAAGTTTGTTGCTAATTGCAGTAAAAACAAAATTGTTGCTAATTGCAGTAAAAACAAAATTGTTGCTAATTTGAAATTTCATTCCATTGAAAACTTTGTAGACTTTCCACTCTCTCACATGGTTTTATAGACTTTTTTGAATCATTGAAGCATTTTCCATTATTTGAAATCTGAAATTCTGAATCATCCGAAATGACGTCGAAGTGCCCAAACTCATTCGTCTTTAATTATCTCCATGGCGTTTCTCAATGGTTGTTTCATCTTTTTGACGTGTATCTTTTAATGCCTATATTAAACTCTTTTCCTCGGTTGAAGGAGCTTTTAAGGTGTAATGTAAGGTTTTCCAATTTTTGAGAAGTATCTTTCAAATTTTAAAAGATTATTTTTATATAAATAAAACTTTGTAAATTTTTAAAAAGTTATGTTTGTGAATTTTAAAAATTAATTAAAAATATTATGTATTATTCAATATTTTTTTAAATTGTCATTAAGATTTTACAGTTTAGATTTTTACAGATTTATATAGTTAGAATTTAAAATATTTAATTTATTTTACAAATCTAAAAGATTTGAGAGAACTTCGAAATCTTTTAGAAAAAATTAAAAATTATAATGGCAAAACAAGTTTATTAAAGAGGACCAATATACAAATAAAATGTATGAAATTTTGTCAAAAATTACATATAAATTGTGTCTCATGTAGACTATGAGAAACACCATTCATACTTACTAAACAATTGCAATAACCCCAAAAATAGGGATGTTTGTAGATTGTTTTTTGTCAAATTTAAGATTCAACTCAATCAAATTTGATGAGTTTGGTTAGGTTTGATTTTTACATTTTTTTTTTGAAACCTAACTCAATCAAGCATTCATGAACGATTTGATTCACTTCGAGCCAATGAGTTACTCATTTAAATTTTATCTTTTTTTCTTAGAACTACTATTTAATATCATGATTTATCCAAATATCCAATATAATTACTACAATATTATTAAATGTCTAAAAGTAATAAAATTAATTTATTTAATACCATTAACATAATATTCTAAAATAGACTAATACAAATTAAAACAAAATATCATTCAATGAGGTTTACTATAATAGTCTGAATCACAACTATTTCCTATAAGCTAATTTTTGCAGTAAGCTTTGTTGCAACTAGATTTGCTGAAACAAATGAACAAAATATGATCCATTAATATTATAAACATGACGAAAAAAAATAAATATGAAAAAAGGTGAAACAAATAACAATGTACTTGAAAGTAATACCTTAAGAAGTTTCAACACTTAGAGTTCCAATATTAGTAATATTTAAAGTCAAACCAAACAACTCTACAAATTTTGATCGGTTCAGTTTGGTTTTAATCGGATTTATAAATTTAAATCCATTATCCAAACTGTACATAAACGATTTTGATTGGTTCTGTTCGATTTTGACCCAAATACATAAATGACCCAATCCAACCTGTTTGGATCGGTTTGGATCAATTTTGGTTCATGAGTAACACGTACCCATGAACACCCCTATCCAAAAATACCAAATACCAAAAACCCCCCAAAAATAAAATTACTATTACTTTTATAATTTAAATAGGTTAGGAGATAAAAACTTATTATATAATAACTAAAATTTGATAAAATATAATATTGATATAATACTTTTTTTAAAATATTACTATTGATTTTGTAATAAAAAAAGTTAAGAATTGATGAGTGTTGCACATTAATATTTATACCAACATGCCGCCTTCAA
Organism: Glycine soja; assembly: GCF_004193775.1. Lineage (NCBI taxonomy): Eukaryota > Viridiplantae > Streptophyta > Magnoliopsida > Fabales > Fabaceae > Glycine > Glycine soja. The sequence continues at coordinate 15,400,260 of NC_041008.1, read as the reverse complement.
ATGATCCATCAAAATTTATATATTTTTAAGTATTATAATTTTTTTCTGTTATAAAAAATCTTAACTGTGAGTACCACACGATTTTTTCATATCAATTCATTAAGGCAAAACTATTTTATAAAAAAAATTAATTGCGCACCTTAGATTTTGTCTAAAACAGACTAAACTATCATTCACATGGTTGTAAGAAGAACCTAATAAATGTTTGATATTCTTGATTTTTCATAGGATTGATATAATGATGTAAGGTTTTGTTGTGTTCATATGTGGAGAATGATCTATTTAATGAAAAAATTTATGTTTGATTCTTATCATATATAAAAAAATTTTAGATCAACGACAATGACACACCACACAAAAAATTATTTTCTGACTCACTGAGTTTTTGACCTAGGTAGGAAAAAAATATGTTGGAGAAAAATAGTTATATTGTTTCTAATGAAATTTACAATGATTGGTTAATCATAGAATCCTTTTTTGCCCTGCACCTAGTTATGCATGGCAACAAAAGTTTGGAGGAAAAAAAACAGTAAAAATGAACTATTTTTCAAGAGTGTCATCTTCTAAAGTCATCTCTTATTAGTATATAGAGAACTTGTTTACAAGAGTATCCATCTTCCGAGTCACCTCTTATTAGTATATAGAGAACAAAACAGTAATCAAGCAAAACGAATGAAGCATAGGATCCTAATAATTTTGGTTTCAAAATTTATTGAAAAATTACATTTAAAAAAAATGTACAAACATCTATCATTACTGTTGACACATCAATAAATCAAATTATGATTCCTTTGAAACATACAAAACTAACAATAACAAGATTTTCAAGTTTAAGAAAGAAATTTTTTTGAGCATATTATGTCCATCTATAGGAAGAGACAATAACAAAACAAAGAAATGGTGCAAGAAATTCTATCCTAACTAAACTATGAGCTGCTTCACCAGCTACATATTAAAAATGCATTCTTGCATGGTGAGTTGTAGGTAGAGGTTTACATGGATCAGCCTCCTTGTTTTACTACTTCTAATGACCTTCATCTTGTTTGTTGCCTTCGATGTTCTTTGTATGGCTTGAAGCAATCTCCCCATGCTTAGTTTGACCTCTTTAGTTCTGCCTTATTTCGATTTGTTATCACTTGTTTTGAGGCTTATCACTTTGTATTTTCCTTTCACTCATCATTTGACTTGTGCATCTATTTGGTGATCTATATATGTTGATGACATTGTCATGAATGGTAATGACTTTGCTGGTATATGTTGGATAAAATCCCATCTTCAAAGTTAGTTTCAGATGAAAGACCTGTATTTGCCGAAATATGTTCTAGGCATTAAGGTTGCTCAATCCACCTTTGCATGGTCATTTCCTAGAGAAAATATGCTTTAGATATTCTTAATGGGACTGGTATGCTTGATTGTTGTCCCAATAATGCTCATATGGACCCCAATGTAAAGCTTCTTCTAGGTTAGGGAGAGCCATTGAAAGACCCGAGAAGATATCACAGACTTGTTGGTAGACTCACTTATCTCACTGTCATTAGGGCAGACATCACCTTTGTTGTGAGTGTGGTAAGCCAATTTCTCAATGCCCCTTTTGATAGTCTTTGGGATGTTGTCATGCACATTCTTTGATATGTCAAGAGTGTACTACTAGGCCATGGCTACTTTATGAAAAAATAAAGGGAATGTTGATGGGTTCAAAGCTTGCTTAGTGGCTAAGGACTATACTCAAATATTTCTAGGAATCCTTTATTTTTCAATACTCATATACCACTTTTCATGAATTTAGTTATGAAGATAATTCAAGTGCAAGAGGACTATATTGTAGAATAATGTGCTCTCTTTTTTTAACCACGTTGGGTGTGAGGCACGGCCTAAGTTGGTCATAACCCATGGAGGACAATTTTGTCCAATCACTAAATATTAGGGGTGCAGGAAGTAAAAGCCACCAAGTTTTGGGAAGGCCCATTAGCCGAAAAGATTTAGCCCACTCTATATGAAGCTAGCGCAGCAGGTTGAGTTGATGAGCAGCAAGCTATGGCGGAAGAACCGAAAGTTCCACCACCTTCTGATCCTCCGTTACCGTTTGATCCTAGTCGGAGTGAGTATCCCTCTCATCGTTACGTTACATCTTCTTACGATTTCTGTTTTTCTTTATTCAATTTTCTCGCGCTTTGAATTTTTGAGTTTAGGGCTTCAAGGAGTGCATTGCATTGATTGATTTTGTGATTATAGGTTGTGAGTTGATTTTATGATTATGGATTGTGAGTTGATAATTCTAATTTTCAATTTTTGTTGAAGTGATTGGTATCATCAAGAGGAAGGCCTTGATCAAAGACTTAGCTGCGGTATACCATGCTGAATGCCTTGCATACTGTCAAGAGCTTTTGGAACTTCAAACTAAATGGGAAGAGGTAAATTCAAATTCAATTTTTTTTTTCTTCTACTTTCATACTATTGCTGTGATTAACTTTAGAATTTCATAACATTTTAGTAGGATAATGCTTGGTACAGATTACCTAGACTAGTTAGTAGTCAGTTACTTTACCTCAAATGAAGAAACACAATCCGAATTCTGACTGTTTGTTTAGCATTGGCAAAAAGAATTCACCTGACTACACGTAAAATTGAATTATTGAACGTGAGGACTGTGCATTTGGAGAAAAAAGTGTCAAGAAACTGTTTGGATAAACTTATCTTAAAAATAAGAAAGCAAAATAAATTAAGTTAAAATTAACTTATGCACTGGCTTTTACAGAAGCTCCTCTCATCCAAAACCATGAGTTTATTTTAACTTATGGAAAAAGCTCAATTATATTTTACCTTATTTTCTTCTTCTATAAGTACTTATTTTAGAAACAAGGGGATAACTGTTGATTGAAAAATCGTTAAGATTGTAACAAAATACATCTACATGATTAAATAAACATTGTTAAAACTGCCTTAATATTCTAATCAGTGGTTTTACTATGCGTTATCTCTTCTAAAGTGTACCAACGCACTTGAGAGAAGCCAAGTAAGAAGTTTTTAAGCTACTTCATAATTTTAATCTAGTCCAGTTAGATCATTCTACGAATTTTTGTAACTAGTCTCTATTTCATCAAACAGAAACATATGGTATTGGTAATGAAAATGGATCAAACATATAGCGGAATATAATTTACAAATTACAAATATGAAGCCTTAATTCTGTGAGACAAAAGAGGACAAGGGCTTATAGCTTCTTGATTTTGGGAATGCAAATATATTTAGGGGAATACAATCTGTTTCAATGATGAATCATTAGTTGGCAACAGTAGTTTCAACCTTGGAGAGATGCCTTTACTTAAAATACAAATATGAAGTGATAATAGGTTAGATTAGTGCTTCGATTTAATTGATGATGCTTTACCTATGTCTCAAATGTTTCAGCCATTTATTGACTTAAAAACTCCAGAGGAATCAAAAAAGGAGACAGCACGACCCTCCAAACGTGTAAAAAAGTTGCGTTAGGTATGATACAGCATAATTTCATTGTCATTGTAATAAATGTTTATAGATTGTTGAACATCAGCCCAAGTTCATTAAGGGTGGGTGCAGATTCAGTGAGACCTTCATGCTCCGATTTCCTTAGAAACATCCTACAATATTCTGTTTTTCATGCAAGATCCTTCATTGCACATGCTATGATTACCAATTGTCTCAGTTCTATCCATGTTTTGAAAAAATGATGAGTAAATCTATGACACTTGATAGAACATTATGGCGGAAGTTGATCCATGTAGCCGACCCCACCTAGTGGGATAAGGCGTTGTTGTTGTTGTTGTTGTAAATCTATGACAGGTTCCATCCTGATTTCGGTTGCATGTGAAGGTGTCAAGTGCATCATTTTGTTATGTTGGAAAGGGTTCATTAGTTTTTTGTCCATTTCAGGTTTTCAGGTGGTTGATGCATAACTCATTTAGGGCGCAAAAGATGCACCATCTGAGGATATACCTTTTTCTTGCTGCTGGTGTGTACCTGTTAGTATCAGAGCACATATTTAATGTAGTATCGATGTACTTTTCAAATGCTACTGAGACTTGATGTGTGAGATTTCATCCATCAGCCTGCAGTTATGGAACATTTCCCACTGCTCGATAAAATAGATAAATACATAATTTGATTTTTTTGTTGTGGGAATGATGTATAGAATGTTGTCAGTCCTGCATTCAGTTTGTGGGTACAATCCATTGTTGATATTTTAGCTTGCTTTGCAATTCTATTTCTTTTTTCTGTTGCAGTTTTAGCTCTATGCAAGAAATTAGTTACCGAGAAATCATCTACTGTGAAATTTTATGCTTTTCAGGCTAAATATTAACTTGATGGAGAGAAAAGTGACAATTTACGCAAGATTAGTCTATTATGTGGAGAATGAGTAGAGGGTAGAGATTCCTGACTCCTGAGTTCAGCATACAAATCTGTACCTATACAAAATTTGAGATTCACGACCATTTCTCGCTTCCTACGATCGCTTAATAATACAACAAACTCTTCTTACACAGATTATAACAAGGAAAAGAACTGCTCCATCGTAAACCAACTACACTTTAAATGGTCTCCCATAGGCTTCATGATGGAGAGAAAAGAACTGCATGACATCTGCAAAATTACAAATTTTTATAATTATTTTACTAAAATTAAGTACTGGTTTACTTCTGTTTCTTAATTGTAAATTGATGTTAAAAACATACATCTTTTAGCATCTAGTAAGCATGGCAAGCACAGAAAATATATATTAACTGACCTCATAACCTCAGCATGCTTCAAGAGGCATTCCATTGTCTAAACCTGCATATTCCACGACGATTTTCAGCAAATGAGTTGCGAATAGACTGCAACATAGCACGCACAGCAGGAACATGAACCAATTCCTCATGCTGCTCCTGCAGAATAAGTTTCCCATAAGATTAGATCCACCCCAAGGAAGACACTAGATAAATCACCAACTACCTCAAAGAAATAGACGAACACAAACAATACCACTTCTGCAAGCCTTTCTTCTAAAGACCCAGCATTTGCATCAACACACATGAATATCTTTCGATAAGCAGTTCTCATGCTCTTGATCTGAAACATTACCCGAGCAAATTGTTTAGTTGTGATGAAATATAATTGAGGACAACTAAATTTGAAAATTGTGAGCATAAACCTCTGCAATGCTGAATCCACATCGAGTAAGGCCCACTACATTTAGACCACGAAGCTCAGCTCTTTCTCCGGCTACCATCATGTACTTTGGGACATCTTGTGAAACCTTCATTTATGTAAGAACATGACAATGTAGTTGCGCACCTGAGTAGATGTAAATCAATTTGGCATTGTAAAAGTATTTGTTTTAACAAGTTCTTCAATAAGGGCAATTTGATGTAATACATTCCAAAGATAGCAGCCCTTATGTGCTAGAATCCATTTTTAAATAAACTTTTTGTTGAAATCATCTCATGAAAAATAAATTTACATTGATTACTGATGCCAAAGTTGAGAACAGATCCACTATTACATAAGTACTGTTATTTACAGTAATTGATACTGTTGGTCCCGCTCAGAAATTTAAGTCCCTATCAAATTTGCCCAAATCTAAAGGATATGAAGTGATCTTAATTGTGTTGGACAGATTTTTATAGGTTGCATATTCTTCACATACTCCTCACCATTCACATCCATTATAAGTTTAGTACGACCTACTAGAAAACTTCTGCTGAGTGCTGACTGCCTATGATTTTGACAGTTGCATGTTTCCACAATTGCATAACAATCATTTCCCTTGTTATCAAACAGATTGATTCAAGACCATGAAGATAAAAAGATAAACCTACCACAGAACCACCACCAAGAAAAGAGAAAGAGCCAAGATGACAGAATTGATGAACAACAGTCGCACCTGCAGTGTGAACGTAGTCCTACATATGAAGAGTTTTAATTAATTTTCTAATTCTATGCTTAAAACATAAGAAATTAATAAAACCGAATTTATCATAAAAGAAAAGTGACTTTAATTTTTTAGAACTTACTTCCACTTCGACATGCCCAGCTAGGAGAGTATTGTTCGCAAAAATATTGTTGTTACCAATCTTGCAATCATGGGCAATATGACAAGATCCCATTATAAAATTGGCATTACCAATAACCTGATCATATGATCATGGTGAGAATATGAAAAGGTATATATGTTTTTGAGTCTAAAAATTCTGAGGTTTTTTTTTCTGTAAAAAAGTTACTGAAGCCAACTTCTTACCGTCCTATCGGTTGATTTTGAAGATCGGTGGATTGAAGTATGTTCCCTAATATCATTATTGTGTCCAACTTCCAGGTAACATTCATCCTCTGGCTACATGATTAGCACAATTAAAAGATTATATTTTTTTAACATTAAGCTTTTACTATGATTAGTTCCTTAACATGCACTCTGTCAATTAAGGGAAGAAAAGAACCTACTTAACTGTCAATATTTCTGCAATACATATTTAAAATATAGTCAAGTTGATTGATCAATTAACTTTAACACACACACACACCCTCTCTTTGCCCCAATATTTTTTCTTCCTGACTAAAGGAAATGTTAATACTTATACCTATAATACAATAAACAATGACAGCATGATTCCTAATTCATTAATCAGTCTATGGAACAACTGTGTACGTGGACCATAGCGAGCCTCCCTTCACAAATTGCCTACGGCAACTAGCAAAAAAACCGCCACATCATTCCGTCATGGCGGCCATAACGCTGCCATTTAATGACACTGACGTTGACAACAGAGTTAGCAATGCCAATGCAAAAACCATGATATTAAAAATATTAAAAACCTCAACCAGTTAATGTGAAGCATACCTTGTATTTCATGTCTTGACATTTGACACCAATCACAGCATGATATCCTATCGTGTTATTGCTTCCAATGACAGTACATCCAGGATAATCATCACCAACAACAGCACCACTTTTCAAAACAAATACAATTCAGCAGAGCAGAACCTTATGAGAAAACAGTGATCTTAAGTCTGAACTCAGAACTCACGTCATCAACATGCAATTGTCCCCTAACTCTGTACTTCCAAAAACATGGCTTCCAGGATGTAGTTGACAACCATTCCCCAGCTTTGCAGAGGAGCTAACAGAACAAAAAGGACCAATCGAAACACCCTAATCATAAAAGCAGGAGACATTAAGTAGTGAAAATATGGTTGATGAATGTAGAACATTATTAGCTCCACTTGACAATTTGAATTGATATTTAGCTGAAGACTGCATCTTAGAGTAATACATACTAGAAATACACATTAAGTGTAGAGAACAGACACCAAGCTCTACATGCTTCAAAACAGAAGCTACTTTACTTTCTTTTGGTCAACACCAAAGTTTTAAATTGTGCTCATGATTGTTGCAATCCTTGAAATTGCAAGAAATTGACAAATATATATGCAGACCATTGGTCAACGCAAATATTACTGGTCAATGAACCTCTAAACTTAGGCATAGGACCATTACCACAAGGAGGGACAAAGTCGGGGGCTAACAAATAATAGGGCACAACATGGATACCTATGTTTTCACTTTCTCACATAAAAACTAACCGAGATACCCAATTCGAAAGGAATAACAATTAAGAGCAAAAGGATCAAACTTTGGTTCAAGCAAGAGAAAGAGTAAACCTTACCTGGCCAATGACGGCATTGGGATGAACAACGGCAGTGGGGTGGATGCAACTGTCAAACCTCTCCCCGTCTGCAACATCTGCCATCACAGTCAAAGCATAAACCCAAAAATATATAAACAAATAAAAGATTAAGAGAGAGATTTTTAGCATTTGATACAAGTAGCGAGATATTTGAATATACAAGAGAAGGAGCGTGGCTGAGACTGATGGAGCGCAGAAGAAAGGGAGAAGTGGCTGCGAGTTCCTACTTTCCTGAGACACCACATTTTTGCTTTGCTTTTCACCATCAGACATAGCCCAAATTCTATATTTATTTGAGAAAATATATGGAAAACTTTATTGTTTTTTTAAATTAAATATCTTAAAAATTATACTGAACATTAAGCTATTATTATTATTATTATTATTATTATTATTTTAAAATTATTCTAACAATATTTCTTAAAATTTTCAAACTTAAATTTGAATACAAAATCTATTTTGATACAAAGGGTTAAAATGATTCTTAAATGAACTTTAAAATTATTTTAACTCATCTTTCAAAATAGAAGAAAAAAAATATAGGGTAAATAGTCGTTTTGGTTCCTGAAAGTGTAACTCGCTGTCAATTTGGTCCCTGAATCGAGATAAATTGCAAAATAGTCCTTGAAAGTGTAATCTATTAGTCACGTTAGTCTCTGCCGTGAATGGAGTAGTTAACGCCGTCAGTTATCGCTGATGTGGCTCGTTAAGTGCCACACAGACATGATTATATGGATTTTTAATTTCTAATTTCGTTTATTTTAATGAAATGAGGGACCAAAACGAAAGTAAAAAACCCTCATATATCCTCCTCCTATTCTTCTTCTTCCTTAACATAACCCTTAAATAGAACTTATGCCCTCTTCTCCTCCTCCTCCATATTTGCACTTCTAATCATCTCAATAGACCTCAAAAATCGCACCATTTCGTTCTCTCTTACTATCAACAATGTCGCAGAGGAGCAATGCATCATCATCTCGAACAAGAGTTTCATCACAAGTTGTTCTTTTTTGTGGTTGTGGTAGAAGGGCTGTTAGGCGTGTTGCTGGAACAAATATTAACAGAGAAAGGGCGTTTTTCACTTGTTCAATTAATAAGGTATGTCTATTTCACATTTATTGATTTAGGGTTTTGATTTCACATTGGGGGTTTTGATTTAGGGTTTCTATTTGGGGCTTTTCAGGATGAAGTTGGATATTGTGGGTACTTTATTTGGGTTAATCAATTGATTGAAGCACTTGGAGTTGATGATTCACTTGGGACATTTTCCATGGAACAAAGAAGACAATTTGGAAGAGAGGAAGATAAGACAATGTGGAAGGCTCAAGTTAACTCAAAGCTTGATTGTATGGGGATTGAAATGAAGATGTTTAGAACAATTGTCTATGGAATATTCTTAATCCAATTGTTGTCAATGGTGGTGTTTGTATGTATTCACAAGTACTAGGAATATATATATTAAGTGTAATGATGTAATTTGAGTCTTAGTGTGTTCATGTTGTTATCTACTTGAATGCTTTTAATCAATTTGATGTAATGCTAATCTAAGGAATGTTATTTTGTTGTCTTAGTATGTTCATTTTGTTGCAAAATTGCATAAGATTCAGTTCTGCATAAGGGCATAATCTGTCAAAAAACAATGCTGCATAACTGTATAATTGGTTCCAGAAAATCAATGTGTAACTGTCATTTTAGTCCCTGAAAGATATACGTTTATATTGTTTTAGTCCCTGTAAGTTGTCACTTACTGTCAACTTAGTCCCTGAAAGTTACACGTGAAATCAAAATAGTTCCTGCAATTTAACCAGAATTTTACCAACCTCACCAGAAACTTAACCAGGAAATATAGTCCCTGCAGTTTAACCAAAATTTTACCAGAAATTTAACCAGAATATTTCAATACATAAATTGTTCAAAACATATGGATAATTGCATAAGTGGTTCAAAACATATCCTAATTACTCTATTACAACTTCATAATTTGTTCAAAAGATATGCATAATTGCATAAGTGGTTCAAAACATATCATAATTACTCTATTACAACTTCATAACTAGTCTTCAAAAGATATGCATAATTGCATAAGTGGTTCAAAACATATCCTAATTACTCTATTACAACTTCATAACTAGTCTTCAAATTTCTTCAACCTTGATTCTGACCATGTCTGCTTGGGGGAAGTCTAGGAGTTGGCATGAATGTCATCATCACAAGCTGACTACTTGGCATGGGACACGAAACCATAAGTGGTGTAACATCCTCATCGGGTGGTGGTGGAATCCAATTGGGTGGTCTGCGTGAAACACCTGGATAGCAACATCCATTTGTGTTGTGACCTTGATGACCACATCTCTAGCAAGTTATGATTGGGTATGATCTCTTTAACTTTGTAGTTTGTGAAGGGTTCTCAGTAGTGTCCTTCCTTCTCTGTTTCTTAGGTCTCCCTGGGCGCCTCTTAATTGGTGCAGGTGTTGGTCTATCATATGAAGTTGGTTCCCAATATTCCTCACCTTGTGTTGGTTTGATGAAATGCTCATATGTGGCATTGTATGATCCCATTGTCAGCTACCCATGACAAAAATCCTCAGGTTTTCTTACCTGATGTGCAATGCATGCAATGGCATGTTCACATGGCATACCTAATGTCAAAAACAAGGGAAGGGCAGAATCTTTTATGTGTCAAAAACAGAATATTAAACAAGTTCTATTCTCTGAACAGGTAAAAATAAGCAATGCATTAAGGGTAGGCAAGTTCCTGTATACAAAATGAAAGGCTACCATTAAGGGTAGTTGTGCAGACTTAACACTCAATGCATTGTTTTTGTTGTTCTCCAGTAGGCAAAATAATTATTTGGAGCAAAATAATTGAGATTATGAAAACTAAGTATTTGGAGCTTCAAAATAATTATTGTTTATGTATATAAAATTATTGTGATATAATTATTGTATATAGTGATATAATATTCCTAAGACAGTAGGCAAAAAATAATTATTGTATATAGAATAATTCCAAGATAGTAGACACAAGTGATATAATATTCCTAATTCATCCAAAGTAAGAATATTAGCATAATATTAACATGTAAGCTCCCAGAATCTACAGGTGCATGTTTGTGCCTCCACGTCAACCTTTACATGCGACCTCCAGTTGCAATGTACTTCATATTTCCCATCTCCCGTTTAGTGTGGTGTCCATTTGTTACTTTCAATCTTCAACTTGTCCAACCTAGAGTGTTGGATTGGGCATAGTGGACCTTGTCTATTCAATAACTTCAATTTGTTACTAGACATTGTCCTCATGATGTAACATATAATCTCCTCCGCCAATGACAAAATGGGCTTCACCCTATACTTCAAGATGCTTGCATTAAATCCTTCACACACATTGTTGGTAATGTTATCGGTCTTGCACTCAGTGCTAAAATATGCTTTGGTCCAAGCCTCCTTAGGCCACTTACCTAAATAACGCCAAGCCTTCTCATTTTTCACCTTTAACCTCTCCATCACAGCATTGAATTGAGCAGGTGTGGTTGCCCTTGCACATTTCCACACTACACCCCTCAATTCCAAGTCTTTGTATTGCTTAATGAAATTCCTCCACAAATGCATAGCACAGTACCTATGAGGTGCATTTGGGAATACTTCATGAACAACAACAATTAGTCCCTGAAAGATTTCACTTACTGTCAGTTTGGTCCTTCAAAGAACATATAAAAAATCATAATAGTACAATAAACTAAAACACGTACCTTCTGCATGTCACTCATAAAATTCCACCCATGCTGCCTACAATCTCCCAAATCTTGCCTCAGTAGTGTGAGAAATCATCTCCAGTTGTCTTTATTCTCAGCATCCACAATTGCATAAGCAATACAGTAGTTATGGTTGTTTGCATCTTGTCCAACTGCAGCTAGTAGTTGTCCCCCATAATAACCCTTTAAAAAACAACCATCTAGACCAATGAATGGTCTACACCCAGCCTTGAAACCTAACTTACAAGCTTCTAGACATACATAGAAACGTTGAAACTGAGGTGGAGCATTGGGAATAGGAATACAATCAATCTTAGTTGTTGACCCCGGGTTACTCCTAAGTAACTCATGAGCATAGTCCCAAATCTTTGCGTATTGTTGGTTAACATCACCTTCCACCAACTGTCTTGCTTCTTTTAATGACCTAAATAGCTTGGTGTCGTTAATTTGCACTCCAAATTCCTCCTTTAAGTAATCAAAGTCTTGTATATATGTGATTGTTGGCTGCTGCCTAATCTTTGCCTCAAGCTTCTTAGAGATCCACTTTTTCTTTGCTGTTTTGTTTTTGAAAACTCTAGCGCATGAGTGTTCACTATTGAAAGTTTTGACTTGGAAACATTTTTCACCTTTGTTCCAAGAACAAAAAATCTCCCACTTACACTCTTGTTCCTTACACTTCGCTCTAACCCTTTCACGATCATTCTTCTTCCAAACAAATTCCCTTCCTAGGTGAATTGTGTAGTCTCTAAGCGCATCCTTAAACAAGTCAAGGTTTTCAAATTCCATCCCCAACTCTAGGTGAACTTGACCAAAGGTTGAATTTGGATTAAAAATTGGGAAAACAGCCTTCTCATCATCCTCATCATCTGTACTAATTGGGCTCTTCAACTCCTCTGAGTGCCACGAATCTTTGTCTGACTGCTCATTACCTTCATCACTTGGAGGTTGCACACTTGCCTTTGCTTTTTTTTTTTAGACATAAACGATGCTAGAGTCTCATCATCCAAGTATATATCGTCATCCCCACTTAAATATGAAGGTGAATAAGTAGGATCAGCCTCACCCTCACTATCAGCTTGTATCACTTGTGATTGAGTTTGAACTTCAATATCAACCATTCTACAATAACATAAACACATATATGCAGTAACTATAAGTCAAAATCACAAGCATTAACAATTCCATAATAACTTTTAAATCTAATATTCAGCTTCATATAACCCACTGTCTCAGTAGAAGAAGAAAATTAAACCAAGTAATACAAGCTTAACTGAAACAGAGAACAACACTTTTCTTCAAGGCAATGCATGCAACTATTCATATTTCTAATGAACATATCAGTGAAACATAAATAACAACAATGAAAGGCTCCAAATGATAAAAGCCCCAAATTTTTCCTAATTTGTAACCCTAAAAACCTATCTGAAACATAAATAGAATCAAACTAACTAATAAAGTTCCAATATCAATGCAATACGAAACTAACAACAATGAAGTGCTAAAAGATTAACTTGCATCTATATTTGAAATGGGTATTTCTGTAAACCCTAGAACTATGAAACTGTAGAAGAAAAATCAAAATGGAAGAAAAAACAATCAACAATGAAGCTCAACGATGAAAATGGAGAAGAAAAAACAATGAAGATTATGGAAATTTTCAGAAACAGAGAAGGCGAAACATACCTTAAACCTCGTTTTCGAACGATCAACGATGGAAGCCGAGGACAAACGATGACGAGAAGTGATCAACGACGATGGATGATGATAGTCGAGGAAGAAGAAGGTTGATGGTTGAGGGTTGATGGTGGTTTTGTCTTCTCCAAAGAGTTGAAATGGGTTGTGGTCCCTGACAGTTGAAAAGGTGAGAGAGTGGGAGTGTTTTTGTTGTTTACTGAGAGAGTTGAAAAGTTTTTGATAAAAAAACCTAAAACGTGACTTTTGATTGTTTTTTAATTAAAAAAACATTATTTAAATAAATAAATGTTTAATGTCACTTTGGTCCCTCATTACGTGGCATGTCTGTGTGGTACTAAACGTGCCACATCAGTGAAAACTGACGACGTTAACTACTTCATTCACGGCAGGGACTAACGTGACTAACAGATTGCACTTTCAGAGACTATTTTGCAATTTATCTCGATTCAGGGACCAAATTGACAGCGAGTTACACTTTAGGGACCAAAATGACTATTTACCCAAAAATATATACTTCTTTCTTTAAGTTTTTAGAAAATATTGTATCTATTTCTATACCTTCGTTCATCTTTCTCCACCTCTCACTCAACCTTCTCCAAATCTCAATCAAATTTCGTTATGTATCGCAAAATGAGTGGGTCAACTCACCCAACCTAAACTCACTCAGTGAAACATAGGATTTTAATTTTAAATTTTTATCACAAATTAAATATGAGCTTTTTTTCAGTAGATTTAGCTTGTAAACATCCATATAAATCGACTAGACTTGAGTCTTGTTTTAAAATTCTAAATTGAATTTAAATTTCTAAAAAAAGTAAAAAAAAAATCAATCATAATAAAAGTAAATAAAATTTTACAGTATATTTTAAATATTAATTATTATTTTAAAAATTAAACGTAAGAAAGTGAAAAAGATCAAATGACTATAAAAATAAAAGTTTTAATTTTTAAATTAGTGCTATTTCTATTTAAATTGAGGACTAAAGTATCATACTTTAGAAAATGCAATTTAGGCTGTGAGTTTTACTTTTTATTTTTAAATTGAGGACTAAAGTAAAATTTTAATAAAGAGAACGGTTAAAAATGTTAGTACATATATAATATCAAGGATTAAAATGGCCAAAAATTATTAAGATGAGTGATAGTTGTTTATCTTTCCTAACTAAGTGTTTGAGAATTTGAATTCTGATTTAAAATATGTAATAAATCATATTAGAATAAAAATATCTATTGTTTATAATTCTCAACAAATGAAAATTAATTATAACTTTCAAAAGGATTACTTCATACTAATATCATAATAACAAAATAAAATTAAAACAAACATTTTGTTTCCGATTTCACTACATTCAAAATGAACATTTATTCATGATCTTTACATTAAAAATTGGGTTTAATTTATTAATTAGTCGACGGGAACAATGGAATATAATGAAAAAAATTAAAGAAAACATTTGTCCTTTGATCAAAATAAAGATAAGCTCCGGAAGCTTGAAAGAATAAAAATTATTCAATTTATTTTTACAACTCTGAAAAAAAAATTAAGTCCGATTGCGAGGTCTAAATATTTAATATTAATGATAGTTCTAATATTTTTAGAATCCTATATTCCGTGCCACTAAAAAAACAGCAATATTATTTTCCAAAAGATTAAAGAGTATTTTCATGCACTAAAATAATCTAATGATCCTTTTCAACTAAATCTTATATTATCTTTCTTAAAACCTTTGATGTTTCTTAAAATTAAATTTCTCTTTTTAGTGAACCCAAAAGAAAATTCCTTTTAAGTACTCCTTAAGGTTAAATCTAATTATTTTAAGTAAAAATAGAATTCAAGTCAAAAGGTCCGTTACACCCTCCATTACTATTTTTTGTTTGTTGCTGAAGCACACCCTCCATTACTAATAAACATGTATAGTTTTATTTCTTTAAATAAACGGTAATTATTTTATTTTATACATAAAAATGATCTTATGATAAAAAGGTAGAATTTTGAAAAGAATGAATTATAGTTTTCATAATCACATATATTTAAAATTTATTCTAATAAAAAAAGTCAATTTGTTAATTAGTATTGTGAAATTTTAATTCATTTATTCTAATACTTTTAATATATTATAACAGTGAAAAATTAATTATTAGTCAAATTTTCTTTTAAACTATTTAATATTCTCATCATGATGAAAATAATAACAAAGAAACTGAAATAAAAAAAAATATCTAGTATGAAAATCATAAGAAAACATAAAAAAAATAAAATAATTTTATTCATTCCAATAAAAAAAATTTATTTTTAGTTTATTAACTAATATCTTGAAAACATTAGTTAACATTTGTCATGATAATAATAATTAATGGGTTTGAAATAAAGTTGGAATGGGAAGAAGGGCATTTTGGTAAATGACGATGGTGTGAATATTGGACTTGGAAGCTTTAAATGGTTCTCAACACAGAGAGCGTTATGTTATTGTTATCAACGGGCATCTGTTCAACATGGCGTTGGGCATGAGCAGGTTCAAGAGGGAGCAATGCAACCGCACAAAACATGATTCTAGCTTCTCCCATTGGAAGGTATTGTATGTGTCTTAGTTAATTAATTATGTGAATGGAGCTTTGAAAAAACTGGTTTTGGTTTCAGATTCTGATTGGCCCTCGTGATTGGGAAGACCATTCGAAAGGAAAGGAAGGGTGTTCAAAGTACAGGATTCATAACCTCCCACAACAATCGGGTCCAGGAGTCTATGAGCTTGGAATAGCTGCTGCGGCATCAGTGTCAGAGCGTAAAATTTACAAGCTTGTCCCTCACCGTCACCGCATAGTGGTTGTTTACCTCGGACAAACTGAAAATGTGAGAGAACGACTCCGGCGTTATGGCGGAAATGGGGACCACTTGGAGGATTCTTCTCTCCACTTGTTTCAGCAAGTCTTTTCACAAGGATTCTCAATCCTTTATAGATGGGCTCCTGTAAGTCTTTTCAAATTACACATGTATAGTGCTCATCATTTGTAATTTTTTTGTCTACTGGCATAATTTTATCTGCATGAAGGGCCAAAGCTAAATTGGTAAAATAGGATCTATTTGAGAAATCCTAGTTATGTCTATGCTCGGTACCTCTGGTGAATGAAGTGATGAGAATTATTATTTGAAAAAATGTTAAATTAGTTTTTTTTTCTCCTTTAATTTATTATTTAGGTTTACTTTGATTTTTTTTAGGTTTAATTTAATCCTCTAATTTTTAAAATCAGTTCAATTTGATCTTGTTATTGATCTTGTTATTTAGACAGTAAAATCAAATTGAATTGATTTTAAAAATTAGAAGATCAAATTGAATCTAAAAAACAAATTAAAATACTAAAAAATTAATTTAACCTCTAGAAAATACTGTTAACAAAATGATACACTTGATGTGGATTGTTGCATTTTGTGAAATTTTGCTCACAAGATTGAAGGAATGCACATATGCATCTTACTGAATAAGAAATGCAAATTTTTCATGAGCAAACAATACTTTTGTGTTCAACAGATGCAAAACAAGGAAGATGCCCTGCGAACAGAAACTGAGCTGCTCAGTACATTTGATTATGCATGGAACACAAGAAGTAATTGTGTCCGGAGGCCTGATGATATTCTTCAAAAGCTCCATCAAATTGCTTCAGGCACTAGAACACTTTCAGATATTGCCAGAGCTCTTCTGCCTTTCACTCAGAAGCAAGTGGGCATCCAAATTAAATCAATCAAGTTAGATGAAGCAGACAATGGCAGCAGCTATAACAATCTCCTATCTCGACTATTCAGCTTTAACAGATCTCGTCCTAGGTTAGTTCAAGATATCACTGGTGCCATTCAGGAACAAGAGAATGGTAAAATTTGTGGAGTGGCGCTGGGTGATGGTTCAATTTGTACAAGGCCACCAGCTGAAAAACGAATGAGGTGTCCTGAACACAAAGGAATGAGAACAAATGTGTCCACTGCCAAAGCAATAATAGGGGCACCCATGTCAGAGAGCCATGATTTAGAAGACCCTCCTCAAACAGTGGTTGATGAAAGTCTCACAAACACAGATTATATATGTGGAATCCTCTTAAGTGATGGCTCCACCTGTACAAGACAACCAGTTAAAGGAAGGAAAAGGTGCCATGAGCACAAAGGGAGGAGAATTCGTGCAGCATCTATTCAAACAAAGGACAATGGATACAAATACCAAAATAATGTCAGCAATGATGTGGAAGACCCTCCACAAACACTTGTTGATGAGAGTATCACAAACACCAATATATGTGGAATCATATTAAATGATGGCTCCACTTGTACAAGACATCCAGTTAAAGGAAGAAAAAGGTGCCATGAGCACAAAGGGAGGAGAATTCGTGCATCTTTTCATATAGCAAATAAAAAATAACTGGCACTACACAAATTCTGCATATCGAGTGCCCTGATGACCTGCTAGATGATGGGTTATGGTGCGAGTAGCAGCATAAAGGGATGAGGGTGGCAAGGCAAGCTCTTGCATTACAATTAGAGTAGCATAACTTAACAGCTGAACTCTATGCAAAAGGCAACCAAACAGTTGTAGGTAATAAAAAAAATGCTGGAGGATGAAATGAAATATGTTTGTTTGTATTGAGGGAATTTCTCTTCCTATATTGTTGTTGTACCCATTAAATCTGGTAGTTGTTTTATCTGTACTGTACAAGTAATGAACAATGATTGTTTATCATCATAACGAGTACCGATTCCATAGGTTGTTATGGTAAGAGAATGTGTACATTTGTTGTGTTTTTTTTTTTAGTATTTCACATTTTTGCTCTATTTCAATTTCAAAAATTCTTTTTAATTAAAATTACCTTCTTTTCATTTTTATTTAAACGGCCCAATTAACTCAATTAGTTCTAAAAAAAATATAAATATTCAAACATTTAAGCCATCAATCGAATGTGTGCTTCACACTTCACCTGAATTTCTCATCATCCACCATTGACGTGGAAATATATAAACGAGAGAAGCGTATAATTGTGTCAAACTTACCTTTGTAGGTATAAACTAAGAAAATTAAATAAATAATATATAAAATGTTTTTAAAATAAGAATGATATAAGAATTGAGATTTGATAATATTTTGTTTCATTTTTTTCCAAACAATTGATTGGAGTCTATGTTTCATTCATTATAAAATATCTAATTAATGAATTCACATTTTTATTTCTTTTCATTTTGTTACCTGATTTTTCAATTCAATTGAATCTAAAACACAAAAATAATTGGTTTACAGATAGAAGAAACCCACCTATATGTGATCAAATGTTTTATGTAAATTAGTTATATATATATATATATATATATATATATATATATATATATATATATATATATATATATATATAAAATATCCATATATATTATATAAAATAACTAATATTTTATATCTAAAATTGTTTTGCTATTACATAAATTTTGATAGGAATTAAAAAATAAAATCCTTCTTCTGTTTCATCTGGAATTGTGAATTGAATATTCAATTAAAAAAAAATGGAATGAAAAAATAAAGAATGTCTTTCAATTCATTATTTACCACTAATCGAAATATAATATAAAATTTTATATGAAATAAATATTAATGATTAAATTTTATTATTAATGGTTAAGATTTAAAAGTACAAATGACATTAGTTTTCTTAAAAAAATCATATAAATCTTTAAAATTAAAAAAACTGAATCGTGACAATTTTTGGAGAACTATATATATAATTCATTTTATAAACATTCTAAGTATAATACGTATACATATATACACAATCGTTTAAAGTTTTGATCACTTGTAATATGAAATGGTTAAAAACGTAATTTGAATTAAAAGAACATGACAAGTTTATCTTGAATTTTGTCCAAAAAAAAAAATGAAGTAATTTTGATAATTTTTTTCACGATTGATGGTGTCGGAAGCCATAAACCAGATATTTTGTTAGCGATACCTGCTGGAACACTAGCAGAGCAGAAAGCATGGAGCTCAAACTCCGCGCATCAATGGCTTCCATTCCACGCGCAGTCTTCACCAATTCCTCTTCCTTCGTTCCTTTCTGTACCTACACGGTTCCCGACGCTAGCAGGCGTCGAAACGGCAACACCGGCAGTCGTTCCACTCACAAAATCACTCCTTTGCGTAAGGAGAAACATCCCAATGAACAGAAATTGAAGCTCGACCATCAAAACCAAAACCCCTTGAATGTGGACTTGGTGGCCCTCTGTGAAGAGGGTAACCTCGATCAAGTATTGGAACTCATGGGTCAAGGTGCTGTGGCTGATTATCGCGTTTATCTCGCGCTCTTGAATTTGTGTGAGCATACGAGGTCGCTTGAATCGGGGAAAAGGGTCCATGAAATTCTGAGAAGATCGGCCTTTCGTGGGGACGTTGAATTGAGCAACAGATTGATTGGGATGTACTGCAAATGTGGCAGTGTGAAGAATGCACGCCGAGTGTTTGATCAAATGCTGGACAGAAACATGGCTACATGGCATTTGATGATTGGTGGGTACACGAGTAATGGTTTAGGGTGTGATGGTTTATTGGTTTTCCAGCAGATGAAGCAAGCAGGGGTGCCACCTGATGGGGAAACTTTTGAATTGGTTTTGGCTGCATGTGCACAGGCAGAAGCTGTGGAAGAAGGGTTTTTACACTTTGAGTCCATGAAGGAGTATGGAATTGTTCCTAGCATGGAGCATTACTTGGAGGTTATTAACATTATGGGGAATGCTGGTCAATTGAAGGAAGCTGAGGAGTTCATTGAGAATATACCAATTGAGTTTGGAGTTGAGGCTTGGGAGTCTCTTCGAAAATTTGCACGAATTCATGGAGATTTAGATCTTGAAGATTGTGCGGAGGAGTTGTTAACGCGTTTTGATCCTTCAAAAGCCGTTGCTGATAAACTTCCAACACCTCCAAGAAAGAAGCAGTCTGATGTTAACATGCTAGAGGAGAAGAATAGGGCGACTGAGTATCGGTATTCTATACCATATAAAGAAGAGGATCATGAGAAATTGGGAGGTTTGAGTGGGCAGATGAGGGAAGCAGGTTATGTGCCGGATACAAGATATGTCCTCCATGACATTGATGAGGAGGAAAAAGAGAAGGCCTTGCAATATCATAGCGAACGTTTGGCAATTGCTTATGGTCTCATCAGTACACCACCAAGGACTACACTTAGAATCATCAAGAACCTACGTATCTGTGGGGACTGCCACAATGCAATCAAAATTATGTCAAATATTGTTGGAAGGGAGCTAATTGTTAGGGATAACAAGCGATTCCATCATTTCAAAGATGGAAAATGCTCCTGTGGAGATTATTGGTAGTGTTGGTAAAAGTACTCAACTGTACATACTATTGATTGATGCTGTACTGCTAGATTGTTTCTTATTTGCTGCCAAAAATGTAAAGTTCAAATCCATAGTCGGGCAGATCAAAGAAATTTTTGTTCCATCTATGAATTGACCTGTGTAGTGTCTTTCTCTCTGTTGTATATGTTTGTTAGTAAAGGTTGTGCGGCTGATAGTGTGCTAAATTTCCATCTAACAATAATTGGGATGCTGCATATTTTTTTATGTTGGCTCCTGGAATATACTATAATGCATTCTTACGAATGTGCTTCTGGTAGCCTACAATTTAGATACCATCTACATCCTATAGATGGAATATGGAGAGTTTTCTTTTTTGTCCCCATTATTTAAATAGTAACACTTGCAAGATCAACCTTTCCTTCCCACACAAACACGAGTATATTGTGATGTTGAATCCTGAAGTATATACAAGACATTTTGTGCCCTAAGTAATTTGTAGATGTCTTATTTATCATTGCGTATTAAATTGAGAACAACAATAGCCCACGAAAACTGCAAGGTAATAGAAATCTGGCGAGTGCTTAGAATAAACCAAATGCAGTGAAGGGATATTTAATATCAACATTTCTAAATGATTCTCTACTTGCACATTCAAAATGGTCAATTTATCTTTTATTTATAAGTACATGGTTTGTCCTATCTAAACAACAGACATGATGTTTCCTCAAATGATGAAATGAATGAGACCCGAATCTAAAGGGGTCATTCCTTGGTAAGGTGTACAGAAGTATATGTAGTATCCTATTTGAAGATGGAATATAAGCTCCATCTCGCTGTACAACTTGAAAGAATGCACTACCATTATGTATAAATAACAGTCAAATCGACAGAGACTAAGAAGCCAGTTTGAAGTCTAGGGGGTGTTAGCAGGCTGAAATGGGAAGGGGATCATTTTATATTATTCCGGCGAGGATGTCCATCTTATTCCTTTGTTGGTTACCATTTCAATTTTCAACTGCAGCTTCATCTCTTGATGGAACTCTCAGGTATGATTTCATACTATCATAAACTGTAAAGCCGATGGCAACAGATGGAACAACCTGAATTACAAAAATCAACACTTAGCTACACAGAATGATTTTAGTGTCGGTTACATTAATAAGCTATGATTTTTTCTCACCTTTATGTAATTGATGCTCAGCCCTGAAAACAGTTGCTTCCAGCCTTGCTTTTGGGCAATAAAAACAACAGATTTAAGAGTCCCCTTCAATTCCGCATTATCCGATGGCAGGAGTTTTTGAACCTGGCCAGACGGTTGTCAACTTTGTACAATGGTAGTTAATTTGATATCTACCAATCATTATCTGGATGATCGGATGAAGTAAATTTACCTGCATTTGCCTCCTAACCACTTCAAGAGGATATGTAATGGTCTGACCCAATAACCCTGCCACAGATCCACACGTGAGTTTGGCCATGATGCTTTTATTGTACTCCTCAGGGACATGGCGCTTCATTTCCTCATAGAAGTAGAATTTCAAACCCGCATATGGGAATATTCCAACAAGAGTTGGAGCTGTTGCCATGAACAAAATGAAGAGTTTTGCATTACCAATGCAAGAGTGATATAGTATGATACAAACGATATAAGGTGGTTTGAAGTCATACCCACTCCACGATAGAGACCCCTGATGCCACCCTCTTTATAAGTCTTTGCAAGACAATCAAGGATCCCTCTGTAAACTTGTTCATTATTAACCATCCCCGAAGCATTCAACTTTTTTGGACTAACAATCTGTAGTTTCAAATGCAAATAATTGGTATAAATGAATGCGCAAGGTAAAACCTTTCCTTCCAGTTCCTAACACCCCCCAGACCCCAGTAAAGTGATGATAAGACACTTTACTTGATGAGTGATCATACATGGACACTCATGTTTTGTATACACTTAACAAACACCTTTCATTTCTCAAATCACATTACCTATAAAACATTTTTTTTTTTCACTTTTATCTCTCTCACTAGGTGTCCATAAGCATATTGGGTGTTCATCTTACCTGATAAGCTAACTTGGTTCGAGTCAAGTCAAGTGGATAAGTGAAAAGTACAGCTGTGCCTCCAGAGAGTGAGCCTGCCACAAGGTCAAGGGTAGGGCCTTTCCAAACATGAGGAAAAGTTTGTATAATCCATCTGCGGTATTCCTCATAGGACATATAATGAATAGCTGCGTAAGGAATAATCCTTGCAACACTTGCTCCATTTCCTCTGCAACTCATCAAGAAAGATGGTTAATTCAATTGCAACTTATAATGATGGTCATCATGATCACAGTTTCAACTTAAGTCAGAAAAACCTGTAGAAACCCAAAAGGCCTTCCGTTTTCGCAATTCTAACAGCTGATCCAATCAACCCTGTGCTCTGAAACTCCGTCCTTCGCGTCTGCAATAAAGAAAATTTTGAATATGAAAGAAAATAAGATTTCATTTTTTTTTTTTTATAGACAAATGTTAGCTGGTGATTCGAACTCACAACTTATCTCTCACTTCATCCTCTACCACCAAAAGAGGAAAAGGAATAAAAGGAGTATGAAGTAAAGTAAGAATCTTGAGGCACCTGAAAGAGAATCTTGACACGTTCGAGAGGAGCGACGACGGTCTTGGCAAAGCCGCCGGCGACGCCACCGGCGAGGAGTTCCTTGGCGAAAAGAGGCATGAGATCGACCACGCCCTTCTTCCCGTCTTCTTGCCTCTGCTTCGCCATTCAGATAAAAGAGAAGAAAAAATATTAACGAATTCAATTCTTGAATTGCGTGAATACTTGGTTGTTGAATGGAATTGAACAAGTGTCGTTTATGTATGTTTCGAACATCCAACCATTAGCCTCCAACTCAGACCAAAAGTCTCCCCACCCTTTTCCTCATGCTCTACACTTCTATTATAAAATGGGGAAAGTTAACAACATACCTTTTATTACAAATAGGTTAAGAAATAGTAAATGTCAAAAATAATTATTAAATGAATTTAATTATAAGGTGTGGATAGTATTAAAAATATTTGCCTTAAATATGAGTTTTTATATTAAGGTTCTTACTTTAAATGTCAAACTTAGGATAAATTCTGATTAGTTAACATTTTAAAAATAACCATGCATGAAAATTGAGCTCCTATCAAATAATGTTTATGTTTTTAATATAGCAAATATTCTATTAATAAGATTTTTTTTTTATTTCTTTAATCTGGATGTTCGTTATAACTATGTTGAAAACTTGAAACATTTGCGTAAGCACTAGTCGCTGAATGTACCGTATCTAACAAACAGCATTAGAGGTTCTTTTATATCATTCGATTAAAAGTTAGTGTGAAGTTACATACGGGATGCATTTTTATAAATGATAGTTTGTATTATATTATGTGTAAAAGTGTGAAAGTTATAACTTGATCTCATATGACTTTAAGAATTGTCTCAGTATTAGAAAGCAGCTGAGTAAAATGACAAGAATCTGGATTGCACTCAAGTGAGTTATTATAGCATTTGTAGAATGGTATGCAGGTTAACAAAGAATTTACCTGTCCTTCAAAAAACAAAAACAAAAAAAGCAAAGAATTTACCTGAATGAAGACAAATGGCACCGACAAAAGATAAAACATGCCATGATTGGATCAGCAATAAGCAACTACTTTTTACACAGCAGTATTTTATGTTTATCTATTTAAACCTATAATTTATGTACAACCATAACTTTTGATACTAATAAAAAAAGGTTCAACAATAACTTGGTCGAATTTTGTATTTTGATAAAAGCTCTAAAAGTAAGATAAAAAATAAAATAAATATATAAATAATTAAATTACTTTTTGGATTTAATTCACCCAAAAGTAGAATCATTAAGAGGAGCAAATTTCCTTATATCAGATTTTAATGTAATGTAATAACATTTATAGAATTTAGGGATTTAGTGATACATGTACAAGAATAGAGGAAGCCAGCGAGGGAGAGAGAAGATAAGAAAATGAAACAATCTCCATTAGTAATTCGATTAGATTAATCCTTAATTCCTCAAGTTTTGATCTCTACAAATCTTTTTTTTTTAAATAAAATCTTGTGTGTTGCAAAGTATTTATTAATTCCCAATTATACTCTTAATGACGCTACAATCAAGATTGAAAGGAAAAATGATTTTTCAAGGATCTTTTGAGGTGAAACTTTGTTAAATATATACACAAATTGCTTAATAAGGGGTTAATAATTAAAGAAAATATTAATAACTGATTATAAGACATTGATTTAAGAAATAAACTAAAAAACTTGTGTAGAAAAATGTTAGTACTGTTAAAAAAATCATAAAGATATGTTTGCATCCTGATTTTTAACATAATATATTTAGAAAAAAAATTATATTTAATTTTATTATGTGTAAAAAAATTTGGATCAATGATAATGAAAAACACAAACAAGATTTGATCTGGTGGGTTAAAGGATATCGTTATGTCCGACTAAAAAAATACCCATAATTCAACTATGACATTATTTTTTTATAGTTTAAATTATGCCATTACTGTTGTTTTTTTCTCACAGGAGGACATTGTTGTTGCTAGCTGAAAGGATAACTTTTCTTTATTTTTTATTTTTTATATAGGACGAAGTATGAAGTGACGGTTAAAAATTGACATGAGTCACAGAGATGCGTCGGTGGTGGTTAACCGTAGGTTAATGTTATGTTTCAACGCAAAAGCCACATAGAGAGAGAAACAAACGAACAACCGCTTTGCTTCTTTGCTCTCTTTCTCTCTCTTTCTATATATGTTTTGCATCACATAACCCATTGATGACATAAACCAATATCAAAAAAGAAGAAGAAGAAGAAGAGAGGAAAGTAGTAGAAGAATACAGGGCAGAGCTGCAGCCAACACCACCCATGGCTGAATCCGTTTCAGTGGACATGGAGATGATCTTTCTCGGCGGAAAGGTTTCTTCTTTTCTTCCTTTCTCTTTCAAGTTCCAAACTTTCTCCAAATGGGTTCTTTTTGCTGTGGAAACTTTTTCCTGAAGCACCCTTAGCACTTTTACACAATTGGGGTTATTTTAGTTTATCAATTCATCAAGGGGATGTTTTGTTTTCTTCTCCTATTTTCATTTCATTGTGTTCTTCCTTTGAAAGGTGTATGTTTTACAACCCCAATCCATTGGGATTATGGAGATTTTAATATGTCAGGTGGTGGCTGATCTTCCCATTCCATATATTATACATGCCTCATAGTTTTGTGAATTGTG
Source organism: Glycine soja (assembly GCF_004193775.1). Lineage (NCBI taxonomy): Eukaryota > Viridiplantae > Streptophyta > Magnoliopsida > Fabales > Fabaceae > Glycine > Glycine soja. The sequence goes on along the minus strand of NC_041008.1, from coordinate 15,374,512 downwards.
ATTGTCCTTTTATTACATTGAGCTATTTCTATATTTGATCCTCTTGAATTTTTTTCATTTGGTCCTTGGTTTTTAATTTCAGTTTTTTTATATTTTATTTTAATATCAGGCTTCCTATACTACTGAGTAGTATTGTCTAATCTTACAGCTCGGTACTTTTAAGACGTGTGCAAATATGGATTAATTTAGTGATTTTTGGAAGAAATGGATTTCACCTCTGCATTTGCCGTATTTGGTGCGATTTAGATGATATGGGAAACTTTGTTATTATTTTCTTACACACAGTTTGTTGTTTTCCTTTTAATTTTATTCTTCTTTTTGTTTTTTTAGGTGGGGTCAGGGTTTTTTTCTTTAACCTCCTGTATGATGTTCATCGCTTTGAATGAATTGGATCTTTTTTGCTTTGGTTTTCTGTCTTATCGGTTCTTTCTAAGTGCATTACAGTCTATAAGAATCATAGCTATGCCTTTCTTAGCCTTTTGATCATTATTGAACTTGAACCAATTTTGGCTGATGCTTTATAATTTATATATGTATCGGTTATTTATTGGATTAGGTAAAGTCGTTTTTTTATAAAACATTTTAAGATAATGTCCTCATTTCACTAGCTTTACCTTGTTTTGTATTGAACATACAATGATTGGAATCTGGCAGTACTTATTTCATCTATCTTTTTTCAAACTCTTGTTAATATGCTATTGGCCTATTGCTTGTTAGTTGGGGTCATCCAAAAAACGGGTAAGGGCACATGGGCAGCAATGCTAGGAATTAAATAATTTGGACATTTTTTCTGTTCGTTACTCGGATGGAGTACATACAAAATAAAGGATATCCTTGCTTTAGAGGGATGTTCTTTTTTCACTCCAAAAGTTTGCTTCAATTTTTGTGCTTCTTTGCCCCCACTTTCTTTTTTCCCCCCTTTATTTTTCTCATAAGCTTATATAAGAATATTATTTCAGGAACATCATATTCAAACTGGCTGTGGTTCTGTATCTGTAATAGTCTGTGGGGATCAAGAAAAACCAGCTCTGATCACTTATCCAGATATAGCGCTAAATTGTAAGTGGAGTCATTTCATTTTCCTTGCTGCCAATTACTTCTGTTTAAAATGTTAAGAATCATAATTTTTCCCTGCTGTTCTAAAATTTATTGCTTAGTTTTTTCTGGACATGTTAATGATTGTATGTGTATGTTTGATTCTATCCTCTTAACTTAATATGAAAACCTGAGGCATTATTTTGTTTCTATGTATTGAGGCAGATATGTCATGTTTCCAAGGATTATTTTTCTGTCCAGAGGCAACTTCTTTGCTTCTTCACAACTTCTGCATCTATCATATCAGTCCTCCTGGGCATGAGGTTTGTAAGTTTATCTACTTGAATGCACTTTTTATTGCATTTAAAACTGAATATTTTTATTTACATAGTTTATCTGGAAATTCCACAAGAGTTCTTGTAGTTGGGAGCTGCTGCAATTTGTTCTGATGATCCAGTCCCTTCTGCTGAAGACTTAGCAGATCAAATAATTGAGGTTCTCAATTATTTTCGGTAACTACAATACAATTTCTCTCTTTTTTTGTATTGTTAGCTTTCATTTTTTGAAATTGTTCCATGTATTTGAGAACAGATCCAACATAGAAAGTGATCTATCTTTTGTGGTTCTTTTCATAGTTATGCCTGAAATTAAAAGGGACCAAGAGAATATTGCATATAATGTGGGAAAATCTAATATATGTGATATATTTACTGATTGCATGAACTATTTTCTTGTTCAGGCTTGGTGCAGTGATGTGTATGGGAGTATCGTCTGGTGCTTATATCCTTTCGCTATTTGCAGTATGTACCTGATTTGACTTTGAAGAGAGGGGGGAGGAGCCTGTTTAACCAATTCTTAGTAGTCTTTTTTTTTTTATTTAAAAACTTAGTTATGGGTAATAAATTTTGATATGAAATCAATCTTATTTTATGTAATTTTGATGCAGACGAAATATAGGGAGCGTGTTCTTGGTTTAATACTTGTATCTCCCTTATGCAAATCTCCTTCTTGGACTGAATGGTTTTATAACAAGGTTCCTTTCAAATGCCTGCAGACAATATGCATTCATGAGTTCTCTAGTTTGATAGCTTTACTAAACTAAGACTGCTTCTAATTTTAGGTGATGTCAAATTTGCTATACTTCTATGGTGTGTGTGGCTTGTTGAAAGAGTGTTTGCTCCAGCGGTACTTCAGCAAGGTATTGTAATGCAAGGATCTTACCTCTCTTGTATTTCCTAGTTTACTCAGTATTTACGAGTTTTCCTGGTAACAGGAAGTTCGTGGTAATGCTGAATTTCCAGAATCAGAGATAGTTCAAGCTTGCAGAAAAGTTAGTGCTAAGCTAATTTATTTCCTCCCCTTGTGCTGCTGCCTAATAGCTGAAATATGAATTTGATTTCCTTACCCTTTGTTCTTATATCTTCTGCATTTACCTCACTTTGCTGGTTCTTTCTCTTGTTTTGTTTCCAGCTACTAGATGAGAGAAAGGGCATCAATGTCTTTCGGTTTCTTCAGGCTATCAATGAGTAAGAGCTGCTACATAGTTGTCACTTGCTTCACCATATTTATTTGCTTCTCCTATAAATGCTTGTGGAAAAGTTTATCAAAACACGCACACGCCTATACTTAACTGAGTTATCATATTTACGTGCACTTGCGAACTTGTAGGAGACCTGACATAACGGAAGGATTGAAGAGATTAAAATGTCGTACGCTTATTTTTGTCGGGGACAGTTCTCCTTTCCATTCGGAGGCTCTTCATATGACTTCAAAACTTGATAGGAGATACACTGCATTGGTTGAAGTTCAGGGTTGCGGATCAATGGTTACAGAGGAACAGCCACATGCAATGCTGGTCCCTATGGAGTACTTTTTAATGGGATATGGCTTGTATAGGCCATGCCATTTCAGTGACAGCCCAAGAAGCCCGCTTAGTCCATCTTGCATCTCTCCTGAGCTTCTTTCTCCAGAGAGCATGGGATTGAAGCTCAAGCCTATAAAGACACGTGTTTTGCTGTGAGTTTGATAAAGGGAAGGGCCATTTACATATGTAACTTAAAGCAGCCTTTCGTCTTCTATGGATTTTTCTTAGTTTTTTGTTGTATGAGAGGAGATGGCGGGTTGTAGATAGAATCCGTGGGAATACATAAATATAGGTATATTTGTATGTGTTCATTCATTTGTAGTCAGTCATAAAGGAAGGAAGGAAATCACTGAGCTGTATATGTACTTTCCATATGAACTTCAAGTTTTATTTATGGTGACGAGCAATTAATAACCCAGAGACTCCCTGATTTTTTACACATCCTTCCCAGTTATAAATCTCTTCTATTTCTCACTTTGAGACACGCAACTTCCATTTTGTTTCTCTCTTATTTTATTTTTGTTCTTTGCGCTAGTAAAGTGTGTATTTTATATTTATCTTTGATTCTTATGGATAAAAAAATAGAATAATATTTCATAATACGATAAATTAAGGTTTGAATTCTTCTAATAATGGAAGTTTTTTTTATATATGCTTTAGACAAAATTGCTTTTAAAGCACGGGATGAAGAGTTACCACATCAATTTCCTTCTCATCTCTTGAATTTTCAACGCCTAACATTTGTTCTGACCTAACCAACTTATCTTCTGTTACTAAACTCTTCAATGTCAAGACTATTCATTTCAATGGGCTAACAAAGCAATAGTAAGTGTTGGGTTGTGATAGAAAATAGGATTTTATTTTTATTTTTAGTACAAATATTGTTAGAAGGTGGAGACCATAGGATAACTTACTAAATTAAGCATGACAATTCAGTTCATCGAAAGAAAATTCTTCTCCAAACCTTTCTAACAAATTAAATTATAAGACAGTTACATATTTACCGTGCATCTATCTAATTGGCAAATAAAAAGAAAAACCAGTTTAGTTATAAAAATGTTGCAATTTCTAATAAATTAAATTAAGCGACACTTACATATTTAACTATGCTGAAAACAGTTCAATCAAGAGTTGGTTAAATATTTGAATAGAATCTAAGATTCTATAAATTTATCTTCCTTTATGCAGATTCATTCGGAGTTACTAGCATATCCTGATATCCAAACTGTCGAAAGTCAAAAGCATAAAAAAAGTGAACCAGAGAGAAGGGAAGAAAAGGAAAAGACCTGTCCACGTCCAATTTGTGGATTGTGGATAAGAAATTTCAGCCTTTAGTATATCACAATTTACTAACATCATATAATACAAATAAAATACTCAACATCTTAAGAAAGTGCCGTTGCAACTGCAATGTGACTGCACTACAAACTTGTTGGAGCCAGGCTGAATTGAATTCGCAAACCAGGGGACATAATGCTTACAAAACTGATGAGGCAGCAAGCAACTTCTCACCACCTCTTGAGACCTTTCATCATGTAAAGGATCCCTCCAATGCACTACATAATAACATGGGACTGTGGCATCTAGTTGTAGTAGGTTTAAATAACATCATTACACAGAAAACAGTTCGTTATTCTCGCTTTATGCATCTGTATCTGAAACAGGATCCTCAACTTCACTCTCACCACTTGAACTATCATCTGCGGCTGAAGTCCTTGCTTTGACTGGCTCAGAGTTTTGATGGAGGTCATATTTGACAAATTTAATTTTCTTTTCACTGTGTTTTCCTTTTCGTTTTCGAGCTCCATCATCGGATAACTTCATAGTTTGGGCAGCAGCTACAAACGCATCACTAACCAATTTGTTTTGCTTATCATTGTCACCTGTATTTCCCTCTTCCCCGATATTATCCACATAAAAAAGGTCATCATCTGCTACCTTGCCCTCCAAGTTACCAGCTGGGTGCTCAGATTGGGAAATATCATGACCTGATGTAGCATGGCTTTTTAAAATATCATCTTCAAAAACTCTGATCCCTCGATTCTCAAGGCTCAGCAGCCAATCTATTAAGTATATTAAACACAAGGAATTGATCAAATATGTCAGGTGTATAATGCATTGAGCACAATATTCTCCAATCCAAAATATAAGAGCCAGATCAACTTACTTATAAGAGCTCTGGGGGAGGATCCATTTGCTCTGCCAGTTTTTTCCTCCAAACCATTCTGGCTTGTAACCCATTTAATGATTTGCAATGGCAATCGAGAAGCAGAAAATGCCTTAATATAAGAGATAGCTCTATTCTGATCACCAAGCCCCCTACATTAAGCCAGAATTAGAAATTATGCTATGCAAGCACAATGAGAGAACTATATATGCATAATACAATAATTAATTCATTGTAGTATCATACCTAAAATACTCCACAGCCTTGAGAGTAACAATCAATCTGGTCAAGATAAGGTTTTTTATGTACTTGGCATTTAGATAGAGAAAAGGGTAGTCCACCAATAGTACAGCATCAAATAGAATTTTCCTTGATAGAATTTCACCTTCAGGTTTCTGCACAGACAGCAATAGAAGGAAGCACTACTTAGAATCTCAACATTCAGATATATGGACTCAGGAAATAAACAAGGGCAAGAGTAAACAAAGAGCTGGATTGGATTGTACAAGTGATAGCCCTAGTTCATAAAATTATGGTGTTGGACTTATGTGCAATGAAAATGGGAACAGGTGTCTGCTGTGATTACTTATTGCAGATATGAAAGAAACGATAAACTTATGGCAAATATGTACAAGGATGAAATACTAACCAGTATTGAGATCAGAGGCAAAGCTGTCTCTAAAATGGTCCTCATAAGGATCTCTGGTTGCACAAAAGACAAATCCACATTAAACTAGGAACTAGAAAAATGGGAATCCAAGTAAGAGAAAAGTTAAATTAAATGATCAAATTCTTCTAATTGAAATTCTTCCATGAGCCAGCTAAGTTCCACAGTGAAAAGGTTAAAAACAAATTTATGTACAAAAATGTACCACACAGAGATATAAGTAAACTTGGTCCATAGAAGTTCAAGCATTTCAGAGTGGACATTATAGTGCAGAGCTATAACTTTATTGCCACACTCAATTTCATGAGCTACTATAAGTCTATGCCTAATGGCAAGAAACTTGCACAGTTAAAGTCACACTGACACGGATAAGGAAAGTAGTAGGAAACTGAAATATAAAATCAAAATCAAAACCAAAACAAAAACCTTACTGACCCAAAAAGTATATGTTTTGAAAGCTAGATATTGAGCCAACAGCCCAACTCTTGAGATTCATTTCCAATTCATCCTTTGACGTTGCCAAATGAAAAGAAAGGCAAAGTTTCATGAAAAACGCTTCCATGATGACAGCACCACCCAAGTAACCCCCATGAAAATCTCTAGAACGAATCCAGCCACAGACATCACCGCTCACAAGAGGCAACAAAGATTTAAACCCTTCATCATCATTCATGTCCACCCAAACACGAGCCAAATCAGTAAAAGGAAAAATCAAATTCACAGAATCAGGTTCTTCCTCATAAACCTTATTATTATCACAGCAAATGCTTATATACCCAAGAACTACATCCACCAAAGACTTCACCTCCCTCATTGCTTTCTTCTCTCTCTTCAATCTCAATTCCCTCCCAAACAGCTCCTGAATCACTCCGTTCACCGCGAAAACAACAGGAGCCATCAAAGCGATGCTCTTTGAAGCACGAACAGAAGCTGAACATGCAGATAGCAACTGAAACAAGTCTTTTGCGGCCAATATTCTATCCAAGGCATCGCCTTTTTTCTCCGAGTTACGACCACGAAAGTTAATTGCAGCGTAGACCCATGTCACCTCGAAGGGTGGATCAACCTTCGCTTGCATCAATTCGTAAAACGCATCGACGAAAGGAGTAAAATTTGGGAATTCTTTGGGGATCTCAGCCAAAAGGTCTTGCATTGAACGTTTCAACTTGAGGGAGTAGTTCTCACTCACGAGAGGGAACAAACCAGTGATCTCCATTAAGAGCAGAATTATAGAAAATGCTTAATCGGTGTTCAACGGAACCAAGTCTGATTTTTAGGGTTTATGAGAGAAGGGTTTTAGTATGATTTGGGCCCGGTTCGAACCGGTTTCTAGGTCTAGTTTTGCTTTGAATTGACTCCAGCGTGGACTATAATATAGGGGGGCATTTTATAGAAAATACGTTTTGTGTGGATGAGAATATTTAAATAAATTTCTTTTTGGAATTAAAATTTAAATGATATTTTTATTAATAAAAGTAACATAATATTTTTTATTATACTAAAAGGAAAATTAATCTAGAAAAGTAACATCCTCACCTTTAATAAAAAGAATTTCGTGAAAAATTAGTCATAAAATATTTCAAAAAACATCATTTATATGTTATTTTTAAAAAATAGAGACGCGATAAGATTCTGAACTTAATATTCACATTAAACTAAAAGCTCTCTCTTATCAAACGTACCATAGAGAAAAATGAATTTTTTTTTACAGGAAAAATGAAATCTGAATCTTAAAATTAAGAGAGTACTACGTGTTATCTTGGATCTTATTGGTGGAGAATGTGGGACCTAGCATTTTTTTGCTTACTGGACCAATCACATGAGCTAAAAAAGTAAAAATGTGTTTTTTAAGAATGTAACAAAACCAAGAATTTAGCTTTATTTTAAGGGTATATAACAAGGGTTTATTTATTTGGCGTTACTAACCTCACGTACCCACCAAATTGTGTGAAAAAATTGATCTTTCGTGCGGAACAGCGTGTGTGTGTTGAGAAGATGAAGGGGGTGTTGTGGGTTGTAGTTGTATCTATGGTGGTTGCAGCATGGATGCCCTTCTCACACTGTTCAAAGAAACCAGTGGGGGTGGCTAGAAAGGAGGACATTCAATACATCAAGTGTCAAGTGTGTGAGAAACTTGCTAAAGAATTGTATCAGCAGGTTCAAAACAAGCAAGCTGAGATCGCTCCCAAAAAGGTTATTTTCTTTTCTTTTTGTTAATTGCTTCCTTGTGCTGCTTTGGTGGTATATATTATATTGAATGATTTTTATGTGTGTTAGATCTCGGAGTACCAAATCATTGAGATAGCGGAGAATGTTTGTAATCTAAAAAAGGCTGAAGCGGATTGGATATTGCGCATAGATATTGTGGAGAAAGAAGATAGGTTAGAGGTTAGAGGACTCAACTTGTTTGATGAATGGCTCGTGGAATTTTTGTTTTCAGTTTCACATTGTTATGCTATTTTCGCACCTTTGCACGTGCTTTCTTTGGATGTTGGTTATATTGTCTTTGTAGTAATACTTGGATGTTGCTTTTCCAACTTCCTTTCTTACTTATCAGCTGGTGGAACAAGACTCTGAAGGACAATGCAATTCTGAATGCAAGACAATTGAACGAGCCTGTCAGGAGGTATGTGTATATTTTGAATTCAAATTACATTTTCTCTCAGTGCTTTTGTTTGTCATTAGTTAGTTACATCTTCTCGTTTGGTTCTGAAAATGACTAAATAATGTGAGAGTAGAAAAAAAATGGAACAAGTTTCATCTAATGTCTATTCTAAATCGATTGAGAACACTATGTTGATGTTGTTGCACTGTTCATCATCTGAATTGTACTTTTCTGGGTTGGTTATGTATTTGTTGTATATTTCAAATATTCACATTTCATGGTGGGATCCTATAAATCTTTATGCCCGGAACAGTTAAGAGTTGGAGTCCTACTGCCACTAAATCGATTAATGGCTAATGATTTAGTTTGCAAGATTCTATAAATTTTTCTTCCCTACCGCACCACAACAACAACAAAATTTAACCTTTCACAAAATATTTAAAAAAAAAATCTTTTTCATAGAATGCAAAATTGCCTTCTTCACTTATGCAGATTCATTTGAAGTTACTTGTATATCCAAATTACCAAAGGGCAAAAGCAAAGGGAATGTGAACAAGAAATTTCAGCCTATTGACTTCCAATTTGTGAACTGTGCATTCGAAATTTCAGCCTCAATATCACACCTTGCTATCATAATATAATACAAAAAAGTTTAGCAGCTTAAGAAAGTTCCAGTGCAACTGCAAGAAAAACTTGTTAGAGCCTTCCTGAACTAAATAAGCAAAGCAGGGAAACATAATGCTGACAAAATTGCAATGACTACTTAATGTGAGAGAGTAGAAAAGAGGAACAAGTTTCACTTAATGCCCATTCTCAATCAATTAAGAACACTATGTTGATGTTGTTGCGCTGATCATCATCTGAATTGAGCTTTCTGTGCTGGTTATGTATTTGTTGTATATTTCAAATTCAAATATCCACATTTAAAGGTGGTACATTATATATCTTTATGCTGGGATATTTGCTGTTGCCAAACTGGTAATGTGGAATTTGCAGGTCATAGGATATTCTGATACCGATGTTGCTGAATATTTATATAGTTCCAAGCCTGATATTGATTCATTGCGCAATTATCTCTGCAAAGACCTTACTAATGCATGCAGTACCAAGCCACCTCCTGTCCCTAAGGTAACTATAGTTTGAAATTGATGCTTCTATTTAATTAATATGTTTAGCATACAGCTTTCTTGTGAACTATGATCAATGCATCGATATTGATTGTCATAAATAATCAATCTTCTATTTCTTTGGTATCAAGTTTGTGATTTTTGTTGTTTATGGAATAAGTTTTGTGATCATCGTTGGTGTGATGGTTCTCATGATTTGTCTCATAATTCATGAATTTTGTGAAGTATTCAACTTGAGTTTGTGGGATTTATTGTCAATCATGGAAAAAGAAAACAAAATGAAAAACAAGAAAGTTGAGTATGTGCAATGTTACCAATGGTGGCCTAGGTAACAAAAACAATCGTAGTTTACTTTTATAAATTTCTTTTTTTTTATTTGGAAATTTATTTTTTCTAATACCACGACAGGCACTTATACAATCATGAAATATTTTTTAGCATCAACAAGTGTTAGTGTTGATTCCTGAGCCAGTGCTTGTTACCAATTACCTATTTTCAGTACAGGTATACATTAGACTTGTATATAGTCCAAAAACGGTCTTTGACCAGGAATGTTGCGTCTCTCTACATTTCTCTTCCCTTTAATTTCTGATCATTTATTTCTCTTATATTCTGATCCTGATACATGTGTTGCGAGCACATTAGGATTAAAATACTATTTACAATATTCATGTACTTCTATTTTATAAAATTCTAAACATTGATTGATCTATCAATACCACAACCATGTATTTCTGGATGCAAATTCAATGTACTTCACTGATTTTACTTTTCCCTTCTTTGGATTATGTAGTTTAGAAACTAGAATGTTGTTTCTGCAATGATGGTATCTAATTTTGTATTCACTTACCATTATGTACTTGAGTTCTTATTGAAAGATCTTGTTAATTTCATCATGAGGGGATCTATTTGTATGTTGCAGGACAGGGCTCCTGGTGAACCATTCGTTGCAAAGTCTTCCAAGGAGGCTGAAATGGAAAAGCTACTTAAATCTATGGAGGTATTTTACTTTTTGCTTTCCTTCTTGTTTTATAGTACTTTTTATTAGTTGACAGTGTAAAAACTTCTATACTGACAGTGCATGTCTTTTAAACACTTACTTTTATGCTTCTGGTTATACATGATGATCATACTGTATTTAATTCTGGTTCAGGGCATGCCAGGAGCACCCGGCATGAAAATGTACTCAAGGGATGATTTAATGAACATGAAGAATTTTGGTGATGAAGATGGCGATGATGAAGATGAGGATGACAATGAGGAGGCGAGCTTCCCATCCAAATTGGTACTAACTGTCCCTTTCATTTATATTGATTGAAATGTCTTGATGGAAACTGACGGTTAGAGAAAACTGGATAATGTAGGGAAAAGTTTTGAGAGCGAAAGAAAGTGAAAAAAGAGATTGGAAACAAGTGATAAAAAAGGGAATTGAGGACACAAGCATGACACTGAAGAAACATGCAAACAAAGTTTCTAATCATATACGCCAGTGGTGGAGGGGAAAGAAGATAACCAATTCAAAAAAAGGAGGGAAGACAGAACTTTAGTGCTGATAATGTATCTCTTGATAGTTGAACAATTGCACAACATTTCCACCACATTGGGTTATTGGTATGCCATGGTACTACACCAAAGATGGACAGAAATTTAGAAGGGAATCAAATGAGAACTTCACATTCACCACTTGGATGATTCGTTTCCCAGTCCAGGATTTGCTATCTAATGTATTTTGGTGAGTCAATTGATGTCTGATGATGTGAGGGTGGATGTATACTCGCTAACCTTTTCAGTGGATAGAGGCTACACTTTTTTGAGATTTAATCATGGATATCTTTTAGACAAGTTTTGGAAATGTATTATGTCCTCGGTGGTAATATTTAGCAAAAATAACAAATTAGTTTAAAACTAAAAAACTAAGTAAAAGTTCAAAAGCGTATTGAATTAAATGTATTTAAAAATTAGCTATTAAATTTGATGATAAACGTAAAAACATGTTTATGTTAATGTTTATATTATTTTATGTAATTTTTTATTTTGTAGGAGAAAATGTATTTTTAATTAACTATTGAATTATTAATATTTGTCCAAACATAGTTTTTTATTATAAACTAAAAATTATATGTAATAATTGAAATAAATCAGTATTAAAGGATACAATAATTGACAATTATTTACAAAGGGTAAAAATGAAAATAAGTTGGAAGTGATATGTTCAAAAGACTATTTTAACAGCGTCTAAATAAATAAGTTTGTAAAATAAATTTTTATACGTTTTTATTTTAGCTAAACAAGTTTATAAATTAGTCAAATAAATTAATAATTAATAAAAAAGGTTTGTAAATAACAAACTATATATTCCGGAAGCTTGCCTTGATTTTACTCATTCAAATAATACTTTTTATGCAGGTCCTTGTATTTGTTTATCAAAATAGTAACTTCAAAAGATTTAAAAACTAAAACAATAGATTTGATTATTGGATAGCAACATATTTTGAATAAACAATTTCATCTTTAAAATATTACTCAAAATCTAATGCTATCCCAATAATCTACTTAATTATTCTAAAAATGCTTTACTTATTTCTGAGATTAAATAGTACATTTTCATTTAATAGTTTATGTTGAAGGATGTCAGAATAACATTATGAACACACAGCATTACCCATCTCATAATTTAAGAAGCAAATGCATCCTGATAGTCATGATTGAGACATTGATATTATCAAATTATCATAAACATAGTAATGCTTAGCAGTGAAGAATATATTTCTAAGCCTTTTTTAAAAAGGCTAGGGGACTCGGCTCGTATAATGATTGCAATTTGCTAGTAATCACGTGGTATTAGGATTACACCAAAGTGTGTTGCAGTTTTCATTTAGTACAATGGACACTTATCAGTACAGCAGATTCAGATACTTCCCAAGCAAGGCTGCATGCATGTATTTCTTGGTGACATATCAATGTCATCCTCGGGGTAAGAGGGAAACAAAAAAAATTGTAAACAATAAATAGATTTCAAATTTTATCATTACATCGATAACATAATTGAGCAATGATGAGAAAGAATTCAAATAAAATAGCAAACAAGTTACATCCATCAAAAGGCAACCTCTATCTTAAAATAGAAGCAGCAAATGTCAATCTTACAAATTGGAGAACAATAGGAAAACAAGAGCCAATAAAAACCAGGTTCAACGCATCTTGTAGTACTGAACCCTTGAAACATTGCATCGCCTTCCATTCAATGAATACTTGAGCATTATATCAACATCCCGAGGATTTTTTTTATTTGGAGCAACAGTCATGCTCCCCACAATTGCCTCCCCCTCACAAACGGTCAAGACATCTTCTAGGTATAGGACTGTTTGTTTCCAATGTGTAGCTCGTGATCTTGGCCCTGCAAAAATGTTCAAGGTGAGTGGTTTAACAAACATGGCACAACCCCACTCAAATGGATTTCCCTCCCTGACAAGTATACAACAAAGACATCGTGTCATGAAAAACAATAAAATTCGTGGAAGAACACTTCCACACAAGTTTTGGCAACCATTTTTTGGAGAAAATAAATCCAGCATAGTTTCAAGCCAAACGTCAATTCTATTCAGTTTAGTTCAGAACAAATGTTGAAGTTTGATGAAACTTCTACATGCAAATTCTAAAACACCATTGAGCCAACTTATTCTTCATCCTTTCTAATTTTATTCTCCCCTTTCTCTATTTCAAGAAGTTAATAGATTTAATTTTATCAGGAAGTAGCATTTAGTGAATAAAATATATTTTTGCCAATTTAACAGATAACTTCACAGCAAGAGGAACTTTACTTGCATCTCTAAAACATGTAATACACAAAACCAAAGGCTCAAATAAAGAGAACTTAGGAAGTAGAAAGGAATTAACCTGTAGAGAATCCCATCAATTTATGACACTTTGTAAATGATACATCAAAATATGCAACAAGAGCGTGAATATAGTCGTCGCGTTCAGCTACAAGCTTAAAAGGTGCTGCAAATGAAGCATCTCCAGGAGCCATCTTTGAGATATCCATTGTCTAAACAAAGATGAACCAATCAGTGCATATCTTCCAAGCAAAACAAGAAATTCTTCGGCCAAATCAGAATGAAGAATTTACTGTTAAGATAAGAAATATCCAGTGCATGGTACAACATATATACGAAAAATCAGAGATTTATCAACCCACCTTGAGTAGCTGGCAGTTTGTAGCAATCTGATTCTGGTCAACTGTGTCAACAAGAGGCTCCATTATGGCTTGCTTCTTGATGCAGCTCATGTCAAATCCATATACATTGTTCCAAACTGATATAAAAAATGAAAATGCAGTATAAGTAAATACACTCAATAAACTGAATGTCATTTCTTTTTTTCATATAGAGTTAGAAATTCCAAGCTTAGTCAACACCATCCCATAGCAGCAATTGGCATCAATTCTTTAATTTTTTTCAAATGCAAAAAAGAATACAAGGAAAAAAATTATCAAGTTGCATGCCGGTTAGAGTAGCAAATAAGCACCAGTTTGGATGTCTAGTTAATTGCATGTATAATAGACTCGTATACTCCCATTTACAAGAAGGACAATAGCTCACACTCAATTTTATCTTCTTTATAGTCAGCATCTTCAATAGCAGTGAGATGTAGGGATGCTTTGTCTGGTAGCACAACTCCACCATCCACCTAGGCAAAAAGGAGAAAGTTTCAAAAATAATGAGCACACCAATCTAGTATAATCAAGTATAAACTAGTAAACTAAATATCTACCAGAGCAAGGATCACACAACTTACAAGCCATTTGTCACGAGCATAGAGCACAGAATTTAACATATTCTCAAACAACAAGAAATATCCCATCCATTCTGAAATAATTATATCAACTTTAGCAACTGGAAGTTCAATTTCTTCAATCTTCCCCTTCAAAACTGTTACAACTGTAGAAACAAAAACAACATTACATTAATTATGATGAATAGCTTCTGCAACTAAACCACATATACTGAAAATAAATTAGATGCAACATATTAAATGGCATCACCATTAGAGTAACCGTTAGCTTCAACAATCTCCTTCGCCATGTCAGCCATATGGGAGCACTCAACCTGAGTTCACAAATTTTAAAAAAATTCAATAACAATTTATAACCCCAGATATTATTGTGATTGAAAACAATAACAGGCTAAAAGGAAAGTCAGATACTTACCGCATAGACGTGTTCTGCCCCTGCTTTGGCACAAAATAGTGATAAAATCCCAGTCCCAGCACCAACATCAAGAACTACTTTATTCTTGAATAAAAATTTGTTCTGATAAATAACATTTTGATATGTCTTGGTTCTCACACTGTCCTTCAACATTTCCTGCAACATAGAAACAAGTTATGACATAGTACCTTTCTATTAAGTGTGAAAAAAAATTGAATATTTGAAATTTGTTTTTTTATTGTTATTCACAGAATTGCTTAGACAAGTAGCAAATCGAAGGAAAAAAAAAACTTGAAACGAAACACCATGCTGCATCTCAGTTGAGCACACTTACTTCGTGAATTCCTACAGGCACAAACACAAACAGAAAAAGTAAATGAGTTTATTTAAGAACAAAACAGCAACACAAAGTGTGACAGAAAGATACCCGGATGAAAAAGTAAAAACTTTATGTAATTGGGAACATACCAAAATGAGAGTAGGAATCGAAGTAATAGTCGGCGCTGGTTTTATCATCGGATTCTTCGATGTCGCACATGGATTGGTCGAGGTTGGAACTCTCGTCGACAGCCTCGTCAGCTTCTTCAAACCGAAGGTGGTTGCTATTCATGTCAGCGTCTTCCTTGCTTGAGGAGCACTGATTGTTGTTGCTGTTGTTCTTTCGCCGACCCATCAACCTCTTCTCTTCTCTTCACTCTCTGATTGCAAAATTAGGGTTTAAGGTTTAGCAATGTCACTGCTTTCCACCTTTTTGTCGTTGATTTTATTTATATTAAGCAATTATGCTTTCATAAATACTGATATATTTTTATCATTAAGTGAAATTTAATTATATTATACTTTTTATTTTATTTTTTTGGGTAAATAGAGATAAGATTTTTTTGACAAAAAAAGAGATAAGATGTGTTTTTTTTTTTTTTTTTATGTATATGTTTGCATTGAGAATTGAATTTAGGATTTCATGCATCTTACTGCAAATTCTCACAATTAGGTCATCTTAATGGTTTAGAGATAAGATATTTTATTTGGAAGGCAAAAGTGGTTCACAGATAAGATATGATGCTGTTAGATATTTATTTATTATTTATTGAAAAGTGTGATGTACTAATTAAAAAAATCTAATAACTTTTTTCCGTTGAAAATGAAAATTAGTTTTTTCATATATTTTTATATTTTTTAATAACTAATTAAAGAATTAATAAATACACTAATTAATTATGAGTAAATTATGATATTAAATTATTATTATAGTATTTATATATCTAACTTTTATCTATAAAATCTTATTTCTAATTATTTGTGTTCATAAAATATTTTTTATATGTAAACACGTCATGTCATAATTAAAATAGTTGTCCTGGTTGGAAAAGAAAAAGAAACGGTTCAGGTTTGCTATAAAAATAATCAATAATGCATTGGATCGATTCATATGCATTAACGGTTTATATTTATTAAAATATAAAACATTTAACAATTATTTTCATTAAAAAAAATAACTTTAAAAACAAAAAATTTAAACTAATATACTAAAAATAAAATAATTTTAAAATATCACAATGCAAATTTGATTTCATTTAACGTTGTATGACAATCATTTTTTAGTTGTATATTACACAATAGAAATATAATTATAATTTTATTGTATAGTAGTAAACAGAATCATATTTATATTGTGATTAGTGGTGACTAAAAAAATAATAAATAAAAATATGATTTGGTTGTGTAAGGATATTTTAAGAATATAAAATACAATGACAACAAGGAGGCGAGAATAGTAATTGAGAGGTGAGAATAGCTATCCCTTAAAAATGCGTGCCCAAAGCTATAGTTGAACTCAGGAAATATGTATTAAAAAAATTATATCAAAATTGAATGAATTCACGTTATAATTTTGAATTTGAGTTTTGAGTATTTAATTATATTATACACTTAAAAAAACATTTTTATTTATAATAATTATATCTAAAATTGATTTTTTTTTAAAAAAAATCTTCATGTTTTTATA
Source organism: Glycine soja (assembly GCF_004193775.1). NCBI lineage: Eukaryota > Viridiplantae > Streptophyta > Magnoliopsida > Fabales > Fabaceae > Glycine > Glycine soja. Next base: position 15,357,833 of record NC_041008.1, on the reverse strand, counting down.
TTTTTTTATAAAATATTTAAGAAAACTAACATTTAGAAAATGTTTCAAAGAATTGGTAGATATTATATTGTGAAAAGTTTATAAAAATTATATTGTAAATAGTTAAATTTTCCCCAAAAGTGTAATGTGATGATAAATTGATCCTTAAAAGATTAAAAGTATAAATTTAGTCCATAAATTATAAAAAGTAAATAATAAATTATAATATTTAAGGACTAATATGATAATAAGTTATATTTTTATGATAAATTTGATAATTAAATTATAAAATTTAAGGATAAATTTATCATTAAATTATTTATATGACTAATTTATTATATTATTAAAAACTAAATTTGATTTTTTATTTTTTAGTACCAAATTTTCAGCACTCTTACTTTCAGGAAATAATTTTTTTTATTCTAAAAATTATATATACTATTTGAGACATCTTATGTTAATAATATTATAATTTATGATGTAATATTTGATTGTGTCATCAATTTTTTAGTTACCTTTTATGATTTAGAAAATAAAGTGTGTGTCATATCCGGGTAATATTTGATCTCCTTTAAAAAAAAAAACAATATCATATATATTACGTAAGAATTATCTAGTGTGCATAAAAAAATGAATAATATAAGAACATGAAGTAATTCTTATATTATATTATTTTGACCAACAATCAAACAACGAATATTATAAGAACTTATCATGTTCTGGAATGTATAACCATACGTTTCGAAAATTAATGCATGTTTGAAAAATACTTTTAGGAATTTAGAGGTTTTCCAGAAATTAATCTCTAGAATAAATTAAGTACATTCTGAAAAATAATTTTCAAATAATATTTTTAGTTATAATTGAAGAATTTTTAAATTTAATATCCAAAATATATTGAAAGCATCCTGAAAATAAATTAAATTTATGAAAATCATTTCATATATTTCAAAAATTAATTTAAGAAATGTAAAAATTTAGGATTAATTATGTTTTTAATTTTTAAAATTTTTTAAAATTTGATTTTTAGTTTTGAACAAAATTTTGATGGCTTAAGGTCCTTAAGCCTTTTAAAATTTTGATTTTTATTTCCTGAAACCCATTAAATAAATAAAATAATTGGGTTCAAATTTCTTTTAGGAATTAAAAGTCGAATATCTAAAAAGTTTAAAAATCTTGACTAATCAAACTTTTATTTATGACTGTAAGTTGAAGATGTATAAAAACTTAGGCCCCCTTCAAGGAGGTGGTTTTTCATTTGTATAAAACTAGTTTTAATTAATATAAAAATCTATTGACACATAAAAATAATTAAAAGCAAAAAAGAATTAACATGCTAAAAAATAGTAATAAGAATATTAAAAACTTTTGAAAAAATATAAATTTGTACAACAAAATTATATATTTTTAAAAAAATAACACAAACAAATATCACAATAACAATAATAAAGATATACAATATTAATGATGATAATAATAATAATAATTATATTGACGACAACAATAATGGTAAAGGTAGTGGTGGTGACGACAATAATACTAATAGAGTGATGATGTAGGGGTGGTGGCGATAGAAACAACGAAGTATTTTCTAAATTAAAAAATTAAATTTACAAATTTTTTTTCTTAATTTTAAAAATGTATATAAAACTATTTTAAAATTTACTTACAAACAAACTCATTTTCCCATGCACTTCAAGTCTTAAACGCCTCTTAAGTGGGTTGTGTACCTGTAATTCTCCTCAGCATTGAGGTATCCTGTGCTAAATAGTCTTCCTATATAAAAGCTCTTAAAAATATAAGTAAATATCCTATTTAACAAGTAGAAAAATAAAATTTAAATAACATTTAAAAAAGCTATCTAGAGGAGCTTTTTTTGTTACTTAAGCGGGGCTTATTTTTATGGGATACTATTAAAATCCTGCCGTGCACAATTTTTTTTTCTTTTCCTTTCTTTGTTTTGGGAGAAACAATGGTACGCTCAACGGCTAAGGGATGCTAGTAGTCATGATAACTAATGTTATACTGAACCAATTATTACAGTTTCCTATGGGTACACAAGTATCTTGTTACTAACACCTGCCCCATTATTAAGCAATTGTAGAAAAATCCATTTATTTTATCCTCAGATGTTTGTTAAGCTATCAATTTTGATCTCATCCCATTAAGGTAGTTGAACCTAGGTTTGATTTTCACGGGTTTAGGTCAGGAAAACGCTCATGGACTAAGGTCTTAATATTTACCTTGATTGTTAAATAGTCGAAGTCTAAACTCCAATGCTAATAATTAACAAGGAATGGATAAAAAACAATTATTGATGTAAAAGTTAAAATACAAATATTGTAACTATTATAGAATTAGATCTCTGCAAAACAAAACAAAAATGATTATGGAAACCACAAGAAATTCAATTAGAACAAATACAAGCTTTATAGAGCTTTAATAACTTATCTAATATGCCAACTAATTTAGTTACATTAGGTTATAAGGATATAACAGAAACTTCACTAAGCTAACACCCTAAGACATAAAGTCCTAAGCCGACTATTAAAAATTTCTTCACCTTGGATTGACTTTAATTATCTTCCACAACCTCCAGAATTTTCAAATAATGTTTGAACTTAGGCATTGGTAGTGCTTTGGTTATGTCAGTTGGATTGTCTTTAGTGCTAATCTTCAAATTTATCTCCCTTTTTGTCATAATTTCCCTCACGAAATTGAGCTTATATCATCTATATGTTTTTTTCTTTTATGGTACACTTGATTTCTGGCTAAGTGTATACCACTTTGATTGTTAGAAAACACCTTAGGGTATATGCTTTCCTCTCAAACTCATGGTCATTCCTTTCATCCATATTGCCTCCTTAATTGCTTCGATAACAACAATAAATTTAGCTTTTGTAGTGGATAAGGATACCACATGTTTGAGATTACACTTTCAGCTCACAATGTTAACATAAAACTTAAAAACATATCATGTTAAAGACCTTCTAGTGTCCAAACAACTACCACAATTTGAATCAACAAACCCAGACACTTGAATTGCCTCCATGCCTTAAATACAATAAGCCAATTTTAGATATTCCTTTCAATTATATGAAAATCCACTTCACAACTTCCCAAAGTAGTTTTCCTGGTTTTCCCATGTACCGTTGACCAAACTCATGACTAGGGATGAAAATGGGTTGGGCTGGGATGGACCAGACCCTACCTAAGTCTGATTTAGGTTGTTTTATATTTTTATAGTCCAAGCTTAAGCCTATTACCCTTCACGAGCCTATTTTAGGCCTTAGCATGGCCTTTGTATAAGTCTATTAGGCCCGTTAACTCATTAAAACAAAACCAAAGTCTTTTAACCAAAAGAGAAGGCATGTTTCATATTAATAAGTGGAGAAAATATTATTTTTTAAACAAAACCAAAGATTTTCATCAAAACAATAAGACAAATTTAAACCACAAGATATAGGCAAAATTTACCTACAAATATTATATGTGACATGCTACCAAAGTCTTTTAACTCTCACCAAAAGAGAAGAGTTCATATTCTTGTTTTCCATGTATGCTTATACGAATTAACCTATTTCAAACATTAATTAAAATTATTCAAATCATCAAACTACTACAATAATTTTGTAATTTAAATGAAATAATTATAATATAAATCTATCATATTGATAATAATATTTTTATTATAAATATTATTACTAAATGGGTTGGACTGTCAGACTTAATAGGCTTTTTTAAGGCCTGTGATCTAACCTATTTAACTAAATAGGCTTTTTAAAAAGTTTGAGCTTAGTCTTATTTTGTTAAATGAGATGACCTAAGTCAGGCCTTAAACAAGCCAAGTCATAGGCCCCTGATGGGAAATCCTGCCTATTTCCACCCTTACTCATGGCATATCCCAAATATGGGCGAGTACAAACCATTTCATACATGAGGCTTCCTATTGCATTTGTATATGTAACTTTTTTCATACAAGAAACCTCGTCTTCAGTCTTTGGTGAATCCTGATAGGAGAGCTTAAAATGCTAATTCATAGGAGTCAACATTGCCTAAAACATATCCATGTTGAACCTTTTCAAAATCTTAGCTATATAGTTTTTCTGAGTGATGAATAAGGTTCCTTTGGACTTGTCCCTTAAGATCTACATGCCTAGAATCTTACTAGCAACCCTTGTATCCTTCATTTCGAATTCACTCTCAAGCATCACCTTTACCTTTTAATTTCTTCCTTGTTGTTGCAAGCAAGTAGCATATCATCTACATAGAGGAGTAAGTAGACAATAGCATCACACTCAGTTTTCTCCAAGTAAACACAACCATCATACTCATGCCTTTTAAAGCAATTTTTTAAAATGAAAGTACCAAACCTTTTGTACCACTGAAGAGGTGATTGCTTAAGGCCATAAAGGGACCTTTTTAGCAAGAAAACATTGCCTTCTTCACCTTTTTTGACAAAACCTTAATTGTAGTCGATTCTCTCATGCCGTGTGAAACCTCTTGGCATCAATCTTTCTTTGAATCTAGCTTGTTCCACCCCTGGAATTCCTTCCTTAAGCTTGAATATACATTCTTATATAAAGAACTCAATTCATCATTCATGGTTGCAATCCAATTTTGAGATTTTTTGTTATTTACAACTTCATCATAGCTTTCAAACTGGTCTCCTTCAAGTTCCTATGTTGCAATAAGAGAAAAGGCAACCATATTAGCATATCCAAATCTATTTGGTGCTTTAATGGTTCTTTGGTCTCTATCTCGAGCCAAGAGACAGTCTCGTTGATCCCAAGTAAGATCTTCAATATGCTTTTATTGATCAATTTCAAATTTTGTACTAGTCTCTTAGACTGTGAATTTTTGCAAAGGCTCCACCTTCAACTGAACCCTTTCATCACTGATCGAGGCCGTACCCGAATCAAATAAACATTAAAATGTAGTAACTAGGAAGTGATCCTAGGTCGTTTCCCAACGAGCAGTGACAAGCCAAATGTTCATAATATACTAGCAGTAACAGTAACAGTAACGATGGGGGGGGGGGGGTTGTTTGCTTTTGTAAATTAAACAGCGAATATATGTGAATTAGAAAATATCAGAATTAAAACACGTTGCTTCCCCTTGATTCACAAGCAAGTCTCTTATCCTAGGTTACGAGAGTTTATCCTTTATCAGTTTAACCACTTAATCCAATCCTAAATTAAATTACTAAGCGAAATTCAACATAAGGCATTCATTATGTGATTAAGCATCACATACACCAATTACTCATAAACGATCATTAAGCATGAACGTAAATTAAGCGCAGAGACAATTAATCAAGCACTAAGCATGCATGAATTAAAAGCAACAAATTCACAGTAATTAGTGAAGAGGAAAAACTAAACAGAATTTAACAGTAATAATAGAACCTCAAAGAGAACTGTGCTTGATCCTCAAGGGAAAAAAACGCTGCGGACTTAGCCTTCCATTAATCAAATAGAGAATGAAATTTTATTGATAAAACTAAAAGTCTGAACTGGAATTGAAAAAAAACGAAAATAAAAGAGAAAGAGAAGAGAGACTAAAACTAAAAACGAAGAAATAGAAGAGAGAGAGGAGAGAGAGAGAGTCTCCCGCGAGGGAGAGAGGGGGCTCCCTAAACTAGAACCTTGGTGCTGTTATATAGTTTTTTTTCAGCCCCAAAGCTTACAAATATGTTTTAAATCCAAGCCCATAAGTAAAATCAAATCAAATCTAGATAAGATAAGATAAGATAAGATCTAGATGAAATAATATCTAGATGAGATCAAATCTAAATAATATCTAGATAAGATAAGATCTAATTTTATAGAATAAATTAGTCTGCCCTCTTCAAGTCCAAGCCCAATTCTAGATTCAAGCCCAATGCTAGATTCAAGCCCAATGCTTCATTAATTCCTGAAATTAGATTAAAAACATCAAATTGGCTGAATGGGCCCAAATAATAAAACTGCCTAATTAATTGACAATTAAGACCAATCAATAATTAAAATGGTGCAAAAAGGGTTTAGAAAATAGAAGAAAATGATGGCACATCAATCACCTACCAACTTTTGATGTTGATGACTTGAGTCCTCATTGGAGTAATGCATTTTTTATTCCCTAAACACAACATCCCTACTTATCAGTACCTTGGGTTGCCCCTTTTCCATGCAACACAATTTGAACCATTTTACACTTTGAGGGTATCCCAAAAACATGCATTTTAGAGCCTTTGGTTAAGGCTTTCCGTGATTTACATGAGCATAGACCACACACCCAAATAGTCTCAGATTTTCCATGCTTGGAGGATGAACAGACCACATTTCCTCAATTGTCTTCATCCCAATAGCAATAAAGGGGTTTTTATTGATCAAATAAGCAATTGTCATTATTGTTTCAACCCAAAAATGTTATGCATAGTTAGCATTAGAAAACAAGAACCTAACTCTCTCCATGATTATCCTATTCATCATTTCAGTAAGCCCATTTTGTTGAGGAATTCCTCTAACTGTCTTGTGCCTAGTAATCCCATTTTCCTTGCAAAATTTATCAAACTCTTCAGATCAAAATTTCAACCCATTATGAGTTCTAAGTCTCTTGATTTTTCTACCAATTTGGGTTTATATTAGACTCTTCCATTCCTTAAATTTTGCAAATGACTCATCCTTGCTCTTACGAATATAAACTCATACCTTGTTGGAATCCACATCCCTGGTTTTAATTATGATAAACCATTAACAATGCAAATTGAAAGAATAATGGAGTTAAGTGATGACTAACATTCTGCTTAAGTGTTTATTACTTTGAGAAGAAGAGATGGTATTTCATTCTAAGGTACTCAAAATGATGCTCAGAAACGTTTAGTGAACTATTATTAGAGTTGAGAACTTAGTAGAATTCAAGAATCCCACTATAATAATGAAGTCTGTTTCACTTTGAGTACTTTTTTCTTTGCAAAATACTAAACAACAAGGCCTTACATAGAAAGATCATTTAAGGCTACATGAAGAGCATCATGGTTGAAAATGAATTTGTGCAAAGTCAACATCAGAATAATGAAGACCAAGACATTGAGTTCCTGAACATCAGAATAGTTCCGAAAGACTCAGAATGAATTATTTAAACAACATGAGAAGACTGAAATCTCATAGTTCTTCCTTTTCCATATGTCGCCACAATCATTGAAGGCACATCAGAAGGGAACAAATGTTTGCATAAAAATATGCAAGACTGTTGAATGATAAAGTTGTCCATAAGAAGCACTGATGGGAAGAATGATTGAAGAAAACCAATCAACTTGACCATGGACAAAACACTAACACACTAGCAACTGTATTTCTACTCAGCCTTTTTGAAGTAATCAAGTTTAGATTGCTTAAAGTTATGAAGAAGTGTTAAAAGTGATGAAGTCACACTACATCAGAATGGAACATCAATCTGAACTTCATCAAAGGAATTTATCAAGCATTGGTTCATTCTAATTAAACATCAGAATGGCTATTATGATGGTTCCTCATAATACCCATCAGAAAGATTCTTCAGAATGGTTCCTCATAATGGTTTTGACAGTTGTCACATCATTACAGTTTGAAAGTGATATTGCTTGTTCCAGAAGTATGACAATTGTGTGGAACCCTCTTCAATGGTATGTTTGACATCTTTTTAAGGCACTTTCAAAGGCTATGAAGAACCAAGTTGAAGCCCTTTATCTCATCAATATCTTGAACAAAATCTATGTGTGAGAAATTCATGTTATAGCTTCAACCCTCTTTATGAGAGTTACCCACTTTTGTATTGAGCTCTATAACTTATAATAACCTTAGTTAGAAATATGGAACCACATTCCTGAGTGAAATCCCTCTTGTGAGGAGAAATATATGTTCTTTGAGCAGAAAAATTGCAGACCCTATTTTTGTAAAACCCAAAAGTATCTAGTAAGAGTGAAATCTAATGGTGTAGGTTGCCTAAGAGAGGTTAGGTTTGATGTCTAATGGGGAACTGGCAAGATTATGAAATCCAATGGTTGCTAGTCAAGTTGTGAACTAGTTATGTTAGTGGAAATCTCTTCATGAAGGTTGAGGACTAGATGTATCTCAAAGGTTTGGGTGAAGTAATATAAAATTATGTGAGCATTATTTTCCCCTATCTCTTTTAGTTTGCTTTGGCATAGATTTGAAATTAGGTTTTAACTAAAAAACACTTAAATTGTTATTGTACATCTTAACTAACATAAACAAATTGGTTTTTGACAAAAAGTGTTCTCATTTTAATCTGATCTTTGAAATAAACGCGTTGGTCCATAAAAGAATTGTTTTTTCAAGAACTATTTTTTTTTCATCTTAATTAATTTGCATTTCTAATCTAAGTTCAAGATTGCCTTTAAGCTAAAATTGTTCTATTTAAAAATTCACTAGAAGTCTCTTTCTTCTTTTTCAAAAGTAATTAAAAGCTTTTCAAAAACCAATTCAACCCCCCTTCTTGGTATTTTTTTCACTTCATACCTTTATAGAGAAATCATCAATGAAAGATAAGAGGTCCTTTGCTCCACTATGTGAAGGAACTCTTGATGACCCCCACAAGTCACTATGAATGTAATCAAGGGTACCTTTTGTATGATGAATAACAATAGCAAATTTCAGCCTTTTTGCTTTCCCAAAGATGTAGTGTTAACAAACCTCCAATGCTTTAATGTTGTCTTTTACAATAGCTTCTGCTTGCTCAACTCCCTTAAACCTCCTTCGCTAATATGGCCAAGCCTTTTGTGCCAAAGGCTTGCTTGGGATTGATTTTCTTCAGAAACTGTAGCAACTATACCCACTAGAGTATTTCCTTGGAGCAAATACAACCTATGTACCAAGTTTCCCTTCATAATCACCATGGAACCCATTTTGACTTTCAAAACTCCACCTCCTACCTTATACTCGTAGTCTTTTGCATCAAGCATTCTAAGAAAAGTCAAATTTTTCTTCAATTCAAGTACATGTCTTACCCCTTGCAAGATATCCTAGTTACCCTATATACAAGTTTCATTTTTATGGAACTAATTCTAACCACCTTACATGCTTTATTATTCCCCAACAACACTTGTCCTCCATGGTTTTTAGTGTAAGAGACAAACCAGTCCTTATTAGGACATATGTGGAATGAACATCCAAAGTCAAGAACCCATTCATGATGAGTCTTTTCTACTGAAACACACATAACTTCAACACTTTCATAGCCTTCTGAAACCACATCTGCATCACCACTTTGATTCTTTTGTTCCCTACTCTTCTTTTTCTTTTTGTATTCAGGGCACTCTTTCTTGATATGATCCTCACTCCCACAAATGAAACACATTCTCTTGTTTCCATCTCTTGACTTAGATCTTGATCCTTTCTTGATCTTAGAATGCCTTTTTTGTGACATGCCCTCTATGTACAATCCTTTACCCACTTGATCTCTTCTTCCTTTACACATTTTCTTTAATTCCTTCATAGAAAAAGCAACTTGGACCTCCTCCAATGACAATGTATCTTTGCCATAGATGAATGTGTCTGAAAGATTATCAAATTCACTTAGTAGTGACCTGAGTAGAAGCAATGCCTGATCTTCAACATCAATCTTGATTTCAATATTCTCTAGATCAAGAATGATCTTATTGAAATCATTCAAGTGATCCTCCAATGATCTCCATGTTGACATCTTGAAGGTGTACAATTTTTGCTTCAAATATAACATGTTGGCCAAGGATGAAGATTTAAAAAACATCAAGACACTAAAAGATATCAACGATGGAGATTGAAGATATAAGTTATCTAGGATGAAGATTGAAGATAAAAAGTCATCAACGATGAAGATGACGACTGAAAGTTATTTAGGAAGTTATGAGTAGTTAGAAATTATCGTTAAGTACTAGTTTGTACCATTGCAATAAGAGTTGGAGCATGTAACACCCTTATATCCTCTTAAGTTCACGCGAAGCTCATAAGTTCACACGATATTTACGGATTGACAAGTTAGGATAATATTTTCAACCAACATTTCAATTCTAGATTTTATTTTCCTCTACATCCTTTTACTTTTTTCAATTTCTAACCTTACTTTTTTAAATCTCATTTCTTCTCAAAACTTTTACTATTACAATCCTTATTTCTTATTATTATTGAAATTACTATCAAAATTATCATCGAAATTTCTATTAGAACTATTATCAAAATAATATTAGAATTATCATTATAGTCAATATTATTGAAACTTATCACTCTTTTGTTTATAATTTATTCTCGTGATTGATCTTTGATACTAATAGAAGTTTAACACATAGGTCCATGGGGAAAGGCCTATCAAGAGAATAAAAGGTCTCTAAAGGAGGAATTGTTTAATTTCTTAAATATACTTATCGGATTATGTTTGTTAACGAAAATAAACACAAATTTTACGACTAACAATACGGTAAAAAACCATTGTACAATTTTCTTTCCGTGCATTTTCTTTTTTTCTTGTTACCAATCTACAATGTATAATTTAATTTTGACAACAACAGAGAAATGTATATACAACAAGTCAAACTCAAAAACAACAAATAACAACATTCATACACAAACATAATAACTACATCAACCCGAATCTGAATTACAAGACATAACACCATAATAAAAACTTTAAAATAAATAAAGGACTCTTTGCAACCAAGATACACGCCTTGAACAACACAAGTAACTTGATTTTCTTGCATTCAGCCACATTATCTTCAACTCGATTACTCACTACCGCCAACAATTCATTCACCATTTCAAGCATCTTACTTGCTTCATTTAATTCATCATTCAATTCCACATTTCTATCTTGTAATTCCATAATGTAAGCCAATTGCGATCCAACTATTGCTATCAATATGTCCATGTCATCAACATCATCACCCAATTCACACCACGCAAAATACCGGCAGAACTTAGTGCTCCCATCATATCAGTCACAACTAAGAAACTTCCTTCCGAGGTTCTTTGATGTATGAAGCTTGCATGAAACGCCACATGCATAAACACAATATGTGATTCATTTTCATTGACACTGTCACATTGCTAGACTCGGAAGAGCTAGAATTCTTCATTTAGTAACCTGTAACAATAGGATTAAATGAATGATACAGTAAAAAAACACATTTAATTTTGCATTGAGGTTTTAACACTATTAAATAAAAAACAAACACATACAATTGCAATTTTTATTTATTTAATAAAACATATTTTACAACTAAACATGTACAGTAAACCAAGAAGCCTATCCAAAACAGATCAAATCCAATAAAAATCCACAGAAGCGGAGAACCTTCTAAGAACTAATACACCCAACAGGCTCTGTACACCAACTCGAAAACAAGAGACCGAGCTTACACTTCCCAAGTAGTCAACTTTGGTCATAGATCCTAGACTCTAAACTAAAACAGATAAAGTGAAACTAGAATACAAAAAATTCATCAAATTCCTCCTACATGTAAGGTCAGTTGACATAATACACATAATATAGACAGGTTAAAATATAATATGTTGATTATGAAATCAATGGACCCATGGATTGTCTTCATTCTAACCATAATAAATCCTTACTAGATGTTATATCTTGGAAACTCCATGTGAAAAGATCATCAACAAAATTTGGTACAGTACAAATGTAAGTAGAAGAATACAAAAATGCATGAGTGTCTGCTTCTATTTTTTTTTAAAAAATGTCATTTAACACCACTAAATTTAAATACTTGGTTATTTTATATGAAGATGACCACATGATGTGAATGTTTATGTGCATCAGCTAGCATTAACAACATACAAGAAAAAGTGTAAAATTTGCAGCTAAATAATATAAAAAAGGCAAGGAAATATTAGTACTCCAAAATTTGTCATGACTAAAATTAGGGATTCGATTGGATAAGGCTTTGAAAAAAAAATTCATATTCTCATTTTCTTATTACCAATTCATTTTTTTCCTCCTGGAAAGCCTGTAAACGTTTCTACATTACTTTATTTTGTTTTAATTCTAACATTACAAAACAACACAAAACTTAAACCAATTGAGGAACAAATCACTCCATCTACAAACCCTTCAAAACTAGTTCAAACCCTAAACCCAAAACAAAATATTATTACCAAGTGCATCAATCATTCTGAAGGAGTAACATTTCAGTCGAAAAAAAGGAAACTCTAAGATATCCGCTTCGAATAATGCCATACCAACATCTAATTCATTGTACAAAATACTTCAACAAACTAAACCAATAAATGAAAAAAGCAACTTACGCGACTGCAAAAGCCCCCTGGAGAAAGCACACTACTTCTACGCTTCAACGCGTCTGAACGGAGCTTCTACGCTTACGGCGATCGCAGATGATAAACAAGCCGGAAAATGCAATAGAGCTTCATCTATCATTGTAGTGTCGGATAAAACCCTAACTCAAGCACAACACTCTACCAAATAATATAGTTACCATAATGCCCTCCCAATACTATAATGATTTTATGTTTAAAATTCCAATGTTGCCCCCCTCCTAAAACAATTGTTGTCACTCACAGACTCAAAGTTCATGACGCTCAAGCATGATGCGGAGACTAAGTCCATGTGACTTCAATGGTTTGGTGCACGTCCCAATGCTCACAAATGCCCCCCTGAACACAGAACTCTCACCAAAGGAAAAGCCTTTGAGAATAGACTCGTTTTAGTCCCTTAAACTAAAACTGTTTAGTTATATGATGACGAGGTTAAATATATGAAAAACAATAACAACAAAATATATCATAATGTATAAAAGTTATGCAAACTTTATTTGCTGACATTTAACAACGGTTGTTCTCTAGTTGGATTCAGACATATTTTTAGATTTAAAATCAATTGTAAAACGAAGTCCTTTTAAAACTAATAACAACATTTTTGTGGACTAATTAAATTTAATGAGAATTTTTATATTAAGAGACGAACTATTTGATTGAATTGTATAAAAAATGAGTTGTACCAAAAACAAAAAAAAAATTGATTGAATTAATGATTAATTAATTTTTAAGAAAGAGAAAAAAATAGGAGCTTAAAAAAATAACAGTAAATTTTGTTCAAACCTCATTTACAAAACACACACCTTCATTATTACTATACATGTAACATGGGATCATTTCTATTTCTTTCCTCTCCATTTCATTTCTAATCCGAATAAATTACTTAAAAGTTACTCTAATTAATTAAACTCTCCAAAATTGGGAGTACGTACAACAGGAATATAGAACTAACAATTCTACTTGTTGTATAAACCTATTTAAAAGGTACGAAAGGAATTGATAAAGTTATAATACAGCGGCGTGGTGCATGTTTCATTAGTGATGTCCCATATCATCGACAAAAAATGATTTATGAACACTAAAAGTTAATTTACGTCTATAAAGAAAAAGGGAGAGAAGAGTAATTGTACTTACCGTGGGTGATTACCTTTTAGCATACCTATAGGGAGGCGAATAATTGTGCTGATGGTCTGGCCAAGAGAGGAGCTTCCTCTAATGACTGTCTAGTGATTTTGGACTCGTGTACAAGCTTTCTTTTAGTTTCTTTTAATGGTGATGTAGTAGGAACTTCCTTTGTTAGGTTGTAGTTGTTGTTTTATTTTCATACAATACCAAAAAAAGAGTATTTATAACGAGTAATTATGATATGATAAAAAGAAATGAGATAAAAAAAAAAGAAGAATGTCATTTAGGTGTATTGACTGCATAACAATTCATATATTATTATTATTATTATTATTATTATTTATAATCTTAAATATATTTTTAATCTTTTTTAATTATTTTTTTTAATTTTAGTTGTAAGTTGACACTTTTGCAACTGTTGTCATTGTATGATATTTTATTTATTTTTAGTTCTTATAAATTTATATTTTTTAAAATTTTGATTCACGTAAGTGTAAGCGTGTAAATTTACGAAGATTATAAAAAAATTAAAATATAAAAAAAATTAAAATTGAAAAAACACAAATTTATGCACACTAAAAATTTACAATAAAACTTATAGAAATTAAAGTTAAAAAAACATCAACTTATGTAGACTAAAAATTAAAAAAAAATGAACTTACGGACCAAAGATATATTTAAATCTTTTTTGTAATTATTGTAATTGATTCTCTACTGAGTATTTTTACAAACTTCAATCCTTCATATTAATTATAAAACTAATCATTATTCGGAATTTAGTCATAATTAAAGTTATTTAATTTATCTCTTTTTAAGAATATATTTTATGAAAATTGAAATCAAATCATCTTTCATAAATTCAATGTATATTGTCAATTAAAAATACTCATTGGGTCATATATCATTGATTATATATATATATATATATATATATATATATAATCAATTGACTTCTTTAATATTCATATCTCAATAACTGCAAGTGGATTTCAACCTTCAATTTTAAAAAGCAAAATCTATGCACACCATACTACTGTAACATGATGGTAATGAAGTAACTAATTCTTTGATGAGTTCCAATGTAGAATTATGACTGTGGAACGCTTATTGCTAAGTTTGTGATCGAGATTGCCTGGTTGGCATGGAGCTGGACTTATGTTATTTTAAAGGAAGAAGAGGAATATATAACATGAAAACAAACCAATTGAAAGAAAGAATAGTAAACAAATTTAAAAGTTCTAAGTACAATTGCGAGAATACATATATAGAGAATATTAAAGGCGTGATAGATTTTATCATATGTGTTTTCTGATATTGGTGGATAAAACAACTTATTATGTCCATCATATTCATAGCCTTTGAGGAGTTTTCAGGTTCACACATGCAACATAGGGAATGCAATAACCATTTTTTAATCTATCGTACATGTGCGTTGGTCACAGATCCCGTTATCAGTATAGTAGGGATAAAGTTACGCCATTTGTGTGCAATTATTTGCTGGGATCGAGGGAGGGGGTGAAGAAGAGGAACACATGATTGAGACCTAGAAATTTCCACACAAAAAGGCAACTTTTGTAGGCTATAGCGACATATATAAAAAAAAAAAGAAAATAGACAAGCGCATAGTTACGAAGATCTGAATACAAAGGCAAGTGGAGCTAGAAACAAACTTTGATCATTTTATTGCACTAAGGTGGTGATCTTAAAAACCTAGCTTGGAACATGTATCATTAAGCACCAAAGAGTTATAGCATGTGGACACTGTTGGGCCACGTACATTTTTTGGCTTTTCAATTACAGTAAGCATTAAGACATTAACAACGAATTTTGTCACTTTGTGTGCGTGAGTGTGTTTGGGTGTTTGTGTTGTGATAAACCTATTCAAAATTATTGCATGCATAGTCAGAGACAATTGGCTGGCATGCTTGTGCAGATTGGAAACCCTACTTGGACTTTCTGATGAAGGGTATTTCCGATTTGTATTTGTTAACAGAAACGTGTGTACGAACACGGTAGGAATCGGTCATGCATGTAAGTTAAGCATATATAATGGATATAAAAGTGAGACTACGACACTTCCAATATATATATATATATATATATATATATTTCTGGAATATTACAAGGATATAAAAATGAAAGAAATTGGAAAAGTAGAAGGATGAGGGGGAAACAGAATCTTCAAATATTAATATGCCTAGTCTAATCCGACCTACTTAATATTATATACATCTCTTGACATAATCCTAGCATGACTAGAACAAAACTACCACGTGGCATGTCATCATTGGTCATATATCTTCTGAGAAGATTCATGCCCCTCTAATTGGGATACAAAACTATTGCAAATTCCATTTTATCTTGGTTTATTTCCAACCCCTATGCAAGAGTTATCCTCTTTTAATTTAACATTGTCAACTGATCTCCTTACGTTTTTCAAGGGCTTTGGACTAATTTTTTCTCCAAATGGATAATGTGATGGTTAGCCCTAATTCAAAGATAATTACAGTATTCAAGGACACAAATAATCAAGGTCAACCCACGTTTTAATGGTTAACCAAATACAATTAAATTTGTAATTGTTATAGAATAATTCTATCTTCTTACAATATATGTTACTATAAAAATTCTTAATGTAGAAAGTATTAAAAGTATTTTATGATTTTAAACCATACATATATAGTTAATAGGATTTATTTATTAATTAATTAAAAACTGTACCAAAAGAATGCATTAATTAAATATATTTAGTTTTCATTTACTGTTTTTTTATAAAATATTAAGAAGACTTACAATAGAATTTAAAATTATTCGTCTATATTCTTTATTTTTTTATGATTTTACCGACAAACAATAATCGCCTATGTTTTTGAAATGCCTTTTGGATTTAGTGAAAACACAGTCTTGGTTTTGTGCAAAAACAGTGCATATCTCGTACTTTTTTCATATATATTGGTGTAATTATCCCTTAGAATGTGTTAAAAAATTCTGTAAGTTGTGATTGTTTACCCTTATTATCTTTGCCTTTTTATTTGGACAGTGTTATTAGCTGGAGTAGTCAACTTATAAAAAAACTATGCAGAAAAATAAATAACATGCAAACTGAAGTAACCAATATCCATGATTCTATATATTTTAGATTTATTTTGTTTTGATTATATATTGTTATTCAAGTGATTTATTTTACAAAGTCGTGATCAAGTGACAATTGTCTTGGCCCTTCACTAGTTTCGATCACTTTGAGTGGACACACTTAGCTAGCTGTTAACAATTTGAAGAGCATACACATATCCCCTATCTCACGTATTAGTAGATTAATTACTAGATTCCCTGGTTTAGAAAACAAATTTCGTGTCGGAGGGAGGTCCAAATCAACTAATTTATTAGCAGTGTCATTGTAAACTTCCTCGTAGACAATGGACCATTAGTCATTTTCACAACGCCTGCAGATTATTTCATGGCTGCTTCCTTTCATGCTGGGACTCCGTTGGACTCCAATTCATACTATTACTAACACTTTCTAGGCAATTAAGAGCTTCATTCCCAACATTTACGTACTCTATAAAAATATGCCTCCTTTTTGTTCCACCTAACACACATTAATTTTACTGAATATATAATTCATAGTCAATTAGCCCCGATGGAAACGCAAGTTTGGGTCCTACGAAAGTAACATAAAAGTAAGAAAGTAAGACGTACATTTTAAAATATATACTAGTATGTAGTATATGTATAGAGAGAAAGCAGCAACTTATAACATTTATGTGAGTTAGACTTCTTTTTTCTTTGCTGCATATATCGTGAAAGAGACAATAAGAGGAGTTAAATTCTTATATAAAAGTAGTTTTATCATTAGATACATTTGGTGAATATCAGATAGATACATTTTTATGTACACATAAGAAGGGAATAACTTACCTATTGTTAGAAAATAATTGCTAATAATAATTTAAAAAAAGAATACACCAAGATTTATGTAAAAAAATCAAATTACAAAAAGTTATGAGGAAGGACCTGGGAATTAATTCACCATATCAAAGAATGGTGCAAGAGAAAATAAGAAATGCATCTAATGATGCAAACTCCCCGAAACACAATATATTTATGTATATAAGTAACCCTAGTCCATGAGTTGATAATAAAGGTTGATACCTCTCCCGCACTACAATTGACCCCAAATTTTCTCTCAAATTATTTCTTTATCAAGTGGGTTGCACAATGAACTTTCATGCTAGATCAAGAATTCGGGACACCAACTCTAACACTTCTATATTATGATATTTACTTAATTTTTTTTATTTATAGGTATAAAATATTCATTGATTTAATTTATTGATGATTTTTTTAAAAAAATATGTTTGATCGACCATCTTTTTATCAAGAATCTTTCATTTTAATTACATTTTTTTCATTCAATAGTTTATATTTAAAATCTTACTTTTATATATTCAAAATGTTAATTTTATCAGTAGAAAAGATGAAACCTACTGCATTTTTTTCTCTCTTAACCATCAACCTCTCTCTCTCTCTATATATATATATATATTCAAAGTGCAATTATATTAAGTAAAAGACACGAGCTTAGCTATATAGGTAGCCCTTATTCTTTCTGCTCTAGTAGCTAGAGATAATGCTTTAATTTTGTCATCTGCAGATGCAGATACAGCAGGGAGATTTTTCCAAACCGAAGACTTATGGAGCATGAGTATTATTTTTATTGAACAAGGAGATCAATTTGGATGCTATCCAGCCAATCATGTTGGAATTTATCAGGGTAGAAAAAGGGTGTGTAGCTAGTAAGAAGTCCACAACTACGACTCCATTAATTAATATATAAAAAAAGGGTTCCATATCTGGTGAGACCTTTGTTTGATACTTGTCTCAACCCTACAGGCCGAAGTCGCCGCACAGTCGTCATATGTCACGTTCTCTATTATGCATTAAGATTCACCATATTAACTGCAGATCTAGAGCTGATCTTCTCTAGCACATGGATATTCATCATTTGGAACCCCCCGTCCTTGTTATTGTTATACACACACAATTCCTAATTAGCTTTTATTTTTTTGCCACATTATTATTCTCCTCATCATTGCTATTCTTATTATTTTCCACATCATCCTTCTTTTAATTTCTATGTATGTGTTATGTATGCATATATCCATCCATGCTTAACAATTCAAAGTGATCGATCGAGTTAGTTGAAATCGACACCAACACAATCCCCGACAAGTATCTTAAATTCCAAACTCCTTAACGCTGTTACGCATGCATATATACATCGCAAAATTACTTCTCCAAATAAATATTATCTCATGAAAAATATGATACAATCATATCCAAGCGAGATATATATGTATGGTCTATACGTGGGTTGGTGTTCGTATACCAAGTTCCTAATTAAGCTTTTCGGTCGACTAATAACTAGTCTTAGATTCAAATTAATTACAATTATGTGCAGTCTGTTTTTCTAATTTGGTATTTCAATCATTAGCATATTGGATTTGATCAAAACTTACATATAATGTATTTTTTGGGTCTCAAATATAAACAATAAAATTATCTTATTTTATGATCTCAACTATAAACAACTTTAAACTAATGAAGTCTTATTTAATGAGATTATATATCATTAAAATATTCTTTATTTAATAAAATTAAATATTTTTTTAGATTTGATATCAAGTTTCAATGAAAGATAGTTCAAAAAAATATTTTTAATTAAAAATGACACAATTTAATGAAATTAACTAATTTTCTTAATATATATCAAATATATTATTTTTTTTCTTATAGTCAGAAGGAATTACATACATGAAAAAATAATTAAGTGGGCATGTTTTCCAAAATTTTGGTCTTCATTTTGATTTTGTACCGATCAAAGAATCCTTCCAACTAGGCATGGCAATTCTCCCCGCAACTCAGGGATCCTTGCGGGGACTGTCTCATTCGGAGGCCTGCGGTCGGGGAAAAATTTTCCGCGGGAACAGGGATGGGGATGAAAAACACCCTGTAACTAATTCGGGGACGGAGACTTTGCTCCCCGCCCCGCAGGGTCCCCGTATCCCCGGGTATATAGAATTTTACTTATATATTTTTATAACTTATAATATGTATAACATAAATATAAGGGTTAATATAGTATTTTACTAGTAAAAAAAATATAAAATAAAATTATTATATATAAATAATATCTCAGAAGTCACAAAGACACAAACATTACTCAAATCCTAAAACGTTGCATCAAACATTCAGACTTCGTTCCTTGACTTCCTTCTTCACTTTTGTTTCTTCTTCACTGTTTCACCTTTGTTCCTTCTTCACTTCTTCACCATTCGTTTCATCGTTTCACACTGTCTTCACCCTCTTTACTTCTTCGTTCCTTCACTATTCGTTTCACCGTTCCTTCTTCACTGTTCGTTTCAGTCGTAAACTCGTGGAAGCCTTCGTTGCACCTTTTTCTTCTTCGAGTCGCACCGTGAATTTTTAGGTTTCGTAACTTCGAATTGTTCTTCCTCTGTTGTATGTTCTTTCTCTGTTTTATTTATTTATTTTGGTATTTTTAGTCATGTTTTAAACTTAGAATTAAACCTTAAATTTATTATTGTTAAAAAATTGAGATAAAACAAAAAAATTGTATTTTTTTTATAATTTTTTATATTTTTTAATGTAAAACGGAGTTGCAAGTCCCCGCGGAGAGCCGGGGAACGGGTACAGGACAAAATTACTCTCCGCCCCGTGTTGGTGCCATGCCTACTTCCAACATCTATAGCTAAGATTTTAGGGTTTAATTTTTATGCGTTATACATATTTTTATATTACCAACTAATTAAAATAAATAAATATATTTTTAAAATTATTGTTATAAAAGTCAACACCCTTTATATATATATATAAATGATAATTTATAGTTAAATGATTGTCAATGCATTTGAATTAAATTCAATATTTTAAAAGTTGAAAAACAAAAATAAATTTTAGCATACTTAAAGTATTTTAAAAAATATTAATTTATATACAAAACCAATATAAATTTTATTTTACATGGATACTTAACTAATAGCATTTCTTAGAAGAGTATTTTAATTTTTAACTAATAGTCCATTTCATCATTAAACGATACAAAGATAATTTATGTTTTAGGTTCTAATTAATTTCACAATTTTTCACCAGATTATCATTTTATGTGGATAATTCGATCAATAGAGAAAAGTACGAGACATTTAGAGGAGTTAGACGCACACGCACAACTCAGACACCAAGTTTTCAAATCCTTCACCCTTAGTCTGATTTTTTATTTTCTTTTGTTGTTTATTCATTATAGTTCGTATTCACTTGCACGAGATACAATTTCTCCGCTCGATCCATTAACTAAATCTGGTATCCATGCATATAAATTTAATTGAGAAATAACAAGTGAATGACTAATTTATCAAGATAAGGTGCAATGCTATCAGTTATTGTTATAATTATAAATAAAGAATAATCGTAATACTTTCGCACTATCTATTCTTACACTTTTACTCATTATATACTTCATCCATCTTATTATAATTATTTTATAAGAAAAAAATTATCCCATAATAATTATGATTTTAACTTTTTAATATAATATTAATTATTATTTTCACTTATATATTTGTTATAATGTTAAAGGTGAACAATAAAATCAATAAAATTCAATAAAAAAATTATAAATAAATTAATGATAATATAAGATTAATTTTATAAAATTATTTTTTTTATTTTTTTTATTTTTTTATCTGTATAAAATAACTTAGGACACTTATGACGATAATTGTTTTAGGATTAGGAGTAAATTATTTTTTATTATCTGTCTTTCATCTTTCTCCAGCCATATGACATTTTATAATAGGAATGAAAATGAAAAAGAAAAAAAAATGATTACAATAAAATGTTTTCCTGATCAATAAAAAATTGTCTAAATGGTCAATGCAACATTGCAACTTAAATAATGCTATAACTCTTAAGCAGGGTGTTGATTACATAATTAGGTTACTAATTAATATGCACTTAAATGTCAAACCTTTGAATGGAAAGATAGGAACATGTTTACTTTAAACTTACAAAAGTCATTAAATTCTGTTGTTTGTTATTGATGCAAGTGTGGGGTCAGAAGATCACCCCAAGAGCTTCTCCTTTGTCCCAGCTACTTGCAAAATCAGAATCTTAATCGACCTTTTGGGTTACTTGGTATCTTTGTCAGGTCATCAAAACATAACTACTCCCAAAACTTCCCCAAGTTCTAGTGTGTTAAAACCTATTCAGATCTTAATGTATTATTTGGTTTCTGGAAAGGAATTTTTGGAGTTTGTTTGGCAAGGGGGGGATTTGATTAGTCATAGGTTGAGAATAGTAGAAGCTAGTTTTCAAGAAACTCAACCACTTTTTAATTTAATAAACAAAAATGAAACCATATTAATTAAATAACCCACCCAATCAAAGTATTATAATCTATCTGCTCCATTAAATCGATATATATGTGGCAACATCTTTAAGCAAAGGAGAACTATAATGGCAAAAAATCCCCCTCCAAACAACCACCGTATATTTTCTGTGTGGATCCGTAACAGTTGTCACAAGTCGCAACAGATAAACTATATTGTAAAAGTCTAAAAGGTGAAGCTCCGATTTGCTTACATTTGAGAATCAATAATTTATAATTTTTTTCATAGCCAGCCAACTTGAACATAGAACCCTTTTATTTTTTGATATTTATTTTTTTCAGTCTTAATGTTCAAAGCCTATATATAGAGGGCGTTTACACAAACGTTTCATTCAACGCTCTCATCATAGTTCTCTCTCTTATACTCACAGCAGCTTTCTGCTTTCTGTAATTGAGTAATTAACTCTTTTGCAAGGAAGCTAGCTAGCTATGGGTATTGAGATGGAGCAACCTTGTGTGGAGCTTTCAAAAGTTGCAGTTTCTGAAACTCATGGGGAAGATTCTCCTTATTTTGCTGGGTGGAAAGCCTATGATGAGAACCCCTATGATGAATTAACCAATCCCTCAGGAGTTATACAAATGGGGTTGGCAGAAAATCAAGTAAGTGTACTGTGTACATATACATATAGAATTAGAACTTAGAAGTCAACACAAGAAAAACATATATCCACACTTTAGAATTATTAACTGATTAATTGATTGATCCTTTAATTTGTGGTGGACGCAGGTTTCATTTGATTTGCTTGAAAAGTACTTGGAAGAGCATTCAGAGGCTTCCACATGGGGAAAAGGAGCTCCTGGGTTCAGAGAGAATGCTTTGTTTCAAGACTATCATGGGCTTAAAACCTTCAGAACAGCAATGGCAAGCTTCATGGAACAAGTGAGAGGTGGGAGAGCAAAATTTGACCCTCAAAGACTTGTCCTCACTGCAGGTGCAACTGCAGCCAACGAACTCTTAACCTTCATCCTCGCTAACCCAGGAGATGCTTTACTCGTTCCAACCCCTTACTATCCTGGGTAAGTAATTAACAACAAGCTCTTTCATTTAATTAGAAATACTAACTGACACTTTCAATATTGATTGTAATTTATCGGAAATCACCATTTTTTTTAGATTTTGTTGTTTCTCATCTAATAATTCTCACTTCTTATATATATTAAATGAGAAATGAAATCTATTAAAATTGATTTTTAATAAATCATAAAAAGTGTGAGAGAGAAAGTGTCATCTTCATTTACTTTATAGTAAAAATAAAATGACATTCATTGGTATGTATACGATGATAAGTTATACTAAAAACTTACAATTTGGATTGTGTTTATTTTTACAGATTTGATAGAGATTTAAGGTGGAGAACTGGGGTAAACATAGTTCCCATCCACTGTGACAGCTCAAACAACTTCCAGATTACTCCCGAAGCCTTAGAGGCCGCATACAAAGACGCAGAAGCCATGAACTCCAAAGTGAGGGGAGTTCTAATCACAAACCCTTCAAACCCATTAGGTGTAACAATTCCACGTTCGGTTCTTGAGGAGATTCTTGACTTCGTGACTCGCAAGAACATCCATCTGGTCTCAGACGAAATCTACTCAGGCTCGGTTTTCTCTTCCTCCGAGTTCACAAGCGTGGCAGAAATCCTCGAGGCTCGCCAATACAAAGACGCGGAAAGAGTTCACATTGTTTATAGCCTGTCCAAAGACCTTGGCCTTCCTGGCTTCAGAGTTGGCACCATTTACTCATACAACGACAAGGTTGTGACCACAGCGAGGAGAATGTCGAGTTTCACCTTAATATCTTCTCAGACACAGCACTTGTTGGCTTCTATGTTGTCGGATAAGAAGTTCACCGAGAACTATATCAGGACCAACAGGGAGAGGCTGAGGAAGAGGTACCAAATGATCATTGAAGGGTTGAGAAGTGCGGGGATCGAGTGCTTGAAGGGGAATGCAGGGTTGTTTTGCTGGATGAATCTAAGTCCACTTTTGGGGAATTATAAGGCCAAAGGATCAAGGGAACTAGGTGGTGAATTGGAGCTTTGGAATGCTATTCTGCATGAACTGAAGCTAAATATCTCTCCAGGCTCTTCTTGCCATTGTTCTGAACCAGGTTGGTTCAGGGTCTGCTTTGCAAATATGAGTGAGCAAACGCTGGAAATTGCATTGCAAAGAATACGTGACTTCATGGAACGAATAAGGACAGAAAGCGTTTAGTTTTTTTTTTTTTTTTATAATCTGTGGAAGACAAATATAAAAAATTTACAACAACTCAGGCACTGCTGAATCAATTGAACTAAAGTCCCTCAGGACAAAGCGCGTTTGTTTTTTTTCAAATGGTTATTTGGACTGGCCATTTTGATAAATTCTTTATTCGGGTGAAGCATGACAACGAACCCGAAACTCGATCATATCCCAGGAAAGCATATACTACTGTATAAAGCTGATTCAGCTGAAGTGTGCCAATCCTTGTTTGCTTGCTTTAATTACTTGAGCAAGTTTCCTCAGGAATATCCTTTTGTATCAGTATGATTATTAAAGTGAATTACCAATAATAATGAAGCAAATCTTTGTCATTAAATTATTAATCCTTTGACTCAGTACTACCAGTTTCTCTTCATTGACTCTGAGTTGGGAGTTTTTGAAGTACGTATATTTAACAGCTACAGCTAGCAAAAGACCAAACCCTCTAGCTAGTTTTTAGCTTCATGACAAGGTTGGAATAATATTTAAGCAATAAAATATAAAAAAAACCTCACTTAACTTCTGGTTTCAAAGTCGATACGTGTTATCATGGTCTTGTCATGCTCATGTGGCTAATCTGACTTGATTAAGACACAATTAGTTATAACATTATACGTTGCTTTCTAGTTTTTAGTGTCGGGCTTGTAATGTTCTTAAACAGGGAATGGTCCACCACGTGATATTCCCTCTGATTGAGATCACACGTACTACGTCCCGGGCAGATATTGACTAATAAGATGGTTCCATTATATTAATATGTAGCCTTAGCCTCACCACCAAACTTAGAGCCCACGCTAAGTTTCATATATAGTTTAATACACTAGTTGTTTTTAACCGGTGCAAGGCACCGGTTATATGGAGACTTTAAAGGTGATGGTTCCATTATATATTAATGTGTTTACACTTTGATTTTATTACATCTTGTTGAATTATTACTGTTATATTTGAGTTTTAATTAATTATTATATAATGTTACATTATTACATTTAAATTTTATTGGATCCTAATGGAACATTAATTTTACATTTGACTTTTATTGGGCCTTAATCAATCATTAAGGTTATACATGAATCTCATTGAGCCTTGATCAATCATAAGTGTTAGGCTTATGTCTTATTAGGTTTTGTTGTAACATTAGTATTATACTTGGGTCTTATTTTATCTTGGTCAATAATGTTGTACTAAGATCTCATTGAGTCATAATCAATTATCTATTAAACTTGAGTATTATTCGACCTTGGTGAATCGTTAGTACTACACTTGAACTTTATTGGAAATTGGTCAATCATAAGTGTTACACTTGGATTTCATTGAGCCTTGTCCAATCATTAGTGTTAGACTTGTGTTTACACTTTGATTTTATTACATCTTGTTGAATTATTATTGTTATATTTGAGTTTTAATTAATTATTATATAATGTTACATTATTACATTTAAATTTTATTGGATCCTAATGGAACATTAATTTTACATTTGACTTTTATTGGGCCTTAATCAATCATTAAGGTTATACATGAATCTCATTGAGCCTTGATCAATCATAAGTGTTAGGCTTATGTCTTATTAGGTTTTGTTGTAACATTAGTATTATACTTGGGTCTTATTTTATCTTGGTCAATAATGTTGTACTAAGATCTCATTGAGTCATAATCAATTATCTATTAAACTTGAGTATTATTCGACCTTGGTGAATCGTTAGTACTACACTTGAACTTTATTGGAAATTGGTCAATCATAAGTGTTACACTTGGATTTCATTAAGCCTTGTCCAATCATTAGTGTTAGACTTATGTTTTATTGAAGAGTAATCTCCTCGGTTTTTTCTCAAATTACACTTGATGCCTCTCCCTTTTTGTACATTACTTTTACTCTTCATTTGTTAACATCGTTAACTAATGTCAATTGAAATATGTGAGCATACAAAATTGCCTTAACATCTTTATTACATTCGCACTCCTATGTTTTTCTCAAATTGCACTAGATATCCCTCCATTTTTTATAGGGTAAATAGTCACTATTGTCTCTCAATGTGTAATTCGCTGACAAATGCGTCCCTGAAAGATGAAAATTCAAAATTTAGTCCCTAAAAGTGTAAAAAGTGCGACAAATATATCATGTCGTTAACTTCCGTCCACCACCGTTAATAAAATAACTTACGTGGCACAGAGGGACAAATTTATCACTGAAATGATTGTCAACGTGGATTGCCAGCATATGGGCATATTTGTCATAATATTTTTTTGACTTTTTGTCTTCCCACTCCGTTGACAAATACATCCTTGAAAGATGAAAATGTAAAATTTAGTGTCTGAAAGTATAAAAAGTGCAACAAATATATTCAGTCGTTAATAATAGATTGTGATTAATTATTATTATTATTATTATTATTATTATTATTATTATTATTATTATTATGTGTTCATAATTTACTGTTCCTATTCGTTTAGTACTTATGTAATATATTTTTTAAATTTCCTTTTAATATATATATTTTTATTATTTTGACTTCCTTGTCAAACCTTAATCTTTGCTGTTAAAAAAAACTTTATCTTATATCTTATAATTTTATCAAATTTTTACTAAATTTCTCACTTTTAATCTTTAAAATTATTTCTTATCACAATTCCAACTTAAGTGTCCTCATATTTAGATTGAAAATAATATGTCGAGAGTTTTGAGTAGAAAAAACACAATCGGTCACGGGACCAAATTTATTTATTTATTTATTTTTAAAAAAGAATTTAATCAACTATTTTTTTATAAAAAAAATCTCACAAAATTTAAACTAGATAAAGTGTAATTATAAGTCTTTTTCCTTAATCAATAATATATATATATATATATATATATATATATATATATATATATATATATATATATATATATATATATATATACCTCAAACATGAAAGAATCTTTTTGATAAACCTTATGTGCTTCCATTCGAGACAACACTTATTATACATAATATGAATGAAATGAAAACAATTACTAATAAATAAATAACCCAAATAAATTTAAATAAAAAATACAATAATGCTCAAACTAATACATAGGTTAACTTTAAAATAAAACAAAATAAAATAATACAGAGGTTTATTCTTTGCCTTTGGGACATATAGTTTATCTCTCGCTGATTTAGGGGTTACAACGATCTTACATTTCATTTGACATACTGTGACAAAGTATTTAATAAAGATTAATAATTAATTGAATAAACAAAATATTTCAAGAAATAAAAGGCTTTCATTTTTTTAAATGGTAACTCGATTTTTTATATCATAAAACTAAAGAATTTTATTTTATTTTGAAAAATAAATAGTTATATTGATTAATTAAAAATTAATTAACAATTTGATAGATGAATAAATAGATAGATAATCAAAGTATAAGAGTTCAAATCTTAAGCTGTATTTTACTATTTTTTAATCCGTTTTTCCATAACTTCTCTCATATACAATTCATTATTAACTTCTTATACGTTCAGGTATTAACTTCTTATACATTCGAGTATTTCAGGATATATTTGTCGCACTTTTTACACTTTCAGGGACTAAATTTTATATTTTCATCTTTCGGGGACACATTTGTCAGCGAATTACATATTGAGGGACAAAAGTGTCTATTTATCTTTTTTATATTACTTTTACCCCTCTTCTATTAACATCGTTAACTAATGTTAATTAAAATATGTGAACAGACAAAATTATCTTAACATCTTTGTTAAATACTCAATAACAAATTAACAATTGACCCTGTGAATGGAACTTTCTTAAGGCAATGACAATTTTTTCCTTTAATATTTGACTCTTACTTCATTGTTCCTAACACTTGAAGAAGATGTAGTTTTTGATTGAGACATTATATCAAACAGCTAGTCATTAAAAATAAATATTTCAAAGAAAGAAGTTAAAAACACAAATAGGCATTGCTGGAAACATGTCCAACAAAAACGCAGCAACCAAACGACCCAACACGCACAAAAAAATTGAACTAGAAGAAAAAGGAGGAGGAGGAAGGGTGTTAACACATGCGTATCAACAATGTGAGTTCACATCCAATTGGAGAAAAAAGGAAAAAAAAAAGGTATAGTGTTAAAATATTTTCAGGTTGAAAACGATACCATATCTTTTATGGAGTTAAGAGGAAGAAGATGATGATATTTTAGACATAAATTTTCATTAAAAGTCATGTAACTAGCATGTGTCTACTTTTTGTTAAATTATTAAACGATGTTTAGGAGGAAGGAAATCTAGATGAAATGTGAGTTAAACAATTAAGATGTTTTTTGTAGAATGCAAAAAAAAAAAAGGTATCGGGTGCAATTTAAAAAAACACAAAGGGTGCAAGTGTAATTTACTCTCAATTGAATCGTAACCAATCATTAGTGTTATAGTTGAGCTTTATTAAGTCTTGGTCACTATTACTCCTAGGCCTTTTTAGGCCTTGGTTAATCACCAATTACTAAGCAACAAAAATCTTTTCTTTACTAGTGATTAGCGACCAAATTTCAATCTGTCGTTAAGGAGAATAAAAATCAATCATCATATTTGTTGCTATTATGTATTAGCAACTGAAACGAAATCAGTCACTAAGGTGAAAGTTGCTATTGTTTTAATAACATACTATAAGTTTAAGCCATGTGGCGATGAAATCAGTTACTACTCTCTTTGCATTTGAATATTTTGGTTGCTAAAAGGGTCACTGATATGTGATCATGACACATGATGTTATCATTCGCTAAATATGTCACCAAGTGTGACTAATGTGATTTTGTCGTCAATCCGCATTTTTCTAGTAGTGTTTATACACTAATAAAAAAATAGATTAAAGTACAACTATATTTTGTTCTTTCTATTTTATCAAATTTGTAATTTTAATTTCTTCATTTAAAAATATAATCATTTAGTCCTTCAATTTTTAAAATTTGTAATTTTTAGTCTAATATTCAATTTGATTACATTTTTATTTATCTTGATCCAATTGAACCATGATTCTAACATATCACTAGGCACCCCTACCTCTCTTGAGGAAACCATAGTTGTCAAACTTCTATAACCACTGTGCCCCACCTTCACCCAACCATCCAACACCAATGCCACTCCCAAACACCGCCACCCAACACCACATCAACCCTATGAACGATGTCACCATAACACTTAGTTACTGGAGTATGCATGTGACGTTGTTGTTTGGTTATAACAGGCACGACTCGTAGAGAAGAATGATTTCACATCGATGTTGAACTCTAATGACAGTGATAAGGATGATGTGAAATGTCGCTTTTGACCAATGCTTATGAGGCACACAAGCACATGAAATGGTTGATGGAAGGGAAGGAGGTGAAGTGGTGGGTGGAGGAGAATAAATAGTTGAAAGGGCTTGTTGATGTAAAGAATTTGGTTGAAATGAGGTTGAAGGAGTTTGAATCTGCAATGGTGTGCTTATTGAAGTATTTACAAGAGGTTGATCCCTTGTTGCTTAAGTATAACCTTCACCTAAATTCATATAGAAAAATCTTAATTAACAATAAGAGGAGAAGACATTTTGGGTGCATTTGTTTAAATTTATTTGTTAAAAATGGTTGTTTTAAAAAAAAAACAATTTTATATTTTTGGGTGTCTTTATTTAAATTATTTTTACTCAAATAGTTGTTTTATATTTTTTTAAGAAGCATATCTACTTCTTAAAAAATGTTTTTTTCACTATTTTTGTAAGATTAAACAAATTATTCCTTTATTTGATATATTATCTGAAACTGAAGTTATAAACAAAAAAATGATTGGTGAAAATAAATGGTAAAACTACCACCTCCAAACATCACTGCATCCACTTGTGTCTTTGCTGGGCATTGATCCCATAGACGATGCTGACCCCAAGAAACTACCATTGCCCATTAACAAAATGCATTACAAAATGGGAATTTCTATTTCTATTATAAGATTTAGGTATTCCTTTGTACAATAGTATAGATTATCAATATTATTATATATACTTTTTAATATATTTGTTTCAAATTATTTATTTATATTAACTATTCTATTTATAATTTAATAACTTATAGACTCGAAAAGCTGCCCAACCTTTGATCCATTAATAACTTTTGATTCATTGAATTTTATTGAATATTTATAGAAATTATTTAACGCTTCTCATTATTTACTTGGTGCATAGATTGTCCAATTTATAATACATTTGGAGTGCAGCAAGCAAATAATGAGATAGTTAAATAATTTCTGATATTTACGTGTTCTATTTTTTTTTTCTACATGGGCTTAGTAAATTTTTTGGCCCCGTAAACAACCAGCACTGTTAAGACAAAAAACTACTCCCTATTACTCGTTCACACAGGTGCAAAGGTCAATACAAAACCTCCTCCATTTCTAACACTTAGGGCCTGCTTGTTTCTCTCTCATATTTTGATTTTAAAAACTATTTTGAAAGACAATTTTGCAGTGTTTAACACTAAATTTCTAAAATAAAATTAAATGTGTTTTGAAAACTACTTTTGAAACAACGTTTTAAAAACTAAAAAGCTGAAAACACCCGGGAGATGTTTCCAATGTTTATTCTCTTGTTTTCTTTAATTACTGTCTTAAGAACAAAATGAAAGCGAAAAGATTAATGCAAGAAAAGTGAGAAGTGAATGCAGAGACAATATTGTTGTCCGTAGAAAAATTATGTAAAGTTTGATCGCCATGCTAATGCTACAATATTGAAGTGAATGCTAATTTCTATTCTAATATTGTTGTCCGTAGAAATATTTTAATTGGTATACAATGATTAAATGTACACTACCAGAAAAAACTGTTTTAGGAGAGTGTAATTTTTAAAATAATTTTGTCCCAAAATTGTTTTAGAATGTTTTTTCTTAAAAAATAATAATTCTAAGATTATTCTTCTAAAAATCATTTTAGAATTATTTAATTTAAAAAAATGAGGATTCTAATATAATTTTTCAAAATATTATTTTTAAGACGATTTTGCAAAGAATAATCTTAAAATATTTTTTTAAAATAAAAAATTAAAAAAAATTATAAATTCTAAAACAATTTTTCAAAAAATCATCTTAGAATATCTTTTTAAGAAAAAAATCAAATAATGAAAATATTATTATTAAAAAAATAGTTTTCTTTATATTTTTAAAACAAGAAATAAAAATTTCATATTTCATACCTTTATGTCATCCTCAAACTTAATTAAGGATAACGTTAGCTTTATAAAATTATTTTTCTCTTTTATTTATTTATTAATTTTTATTAGTTTGTAAAAAAATATAAGATGACACTTATTATAGAAAGGAACTTAGAATTTAAAATAAAAATGACTGACATCTCTTGTTCAAGTCTTATGCAATCGAGAAGCAACCTGACAAAAAGTAATATTAGAATTCCCGTCAATCATATATTTATAGATAAGCTTTGATGTTATTGCTTACCTTCAAAGTAACACAGAGAAAATTCAAATCTGCACCTTTTTTTCGAGTACCAAATGGAGGATTCATTATGACTCTAACAACAATTCGACATAGCTAGAGACAATACCCAGATAACCATATGAATTTGTTATAGAAAAATTTCAGCAACATATAAAATCTAGAGTTCGAAGTTAAAATTGATTTTGGCTCACTTGATCATTTTGTTTAACAACTACTAGAACAAGTCATCATACATGGAATACTTGAAAATAGCGTACAATGTCCATGAGTCATATAAATAATAGCATACTTGAAAATAGCATAAGTTTTTATACTCTAATTCTGATTAGATAAGAAGACAAAAGATACATAAAAAACTGCCTTTTAAGTATTTGTTTTTGGTGTTTAAAAACGAACCAGTTTTACATAATATAACGGGGAAGAAATAAAATTCATACCATAGTGGAGCATAAAAGTATGATAAAATCAAGAAATGGATATAACCACCTGTTTAAGGAGCATATTTTGTTATCAGCCTATTTCATAATATTTCTCTTCATTGAAACAGTTCTTTTTTTATTCACTGACCATGTCCTTGCATCACACATATCCAATGGGAAATCAAATTCTTGGAGAACTAAAAAGCACAAAAATATCATGGATAATATTGAGTCATTAATTAGGTATCAAACTTATATCATCAGCTAAAATTTAGCCTATCTAATCTAAATACCAAATCCCAAAACAAACTTCAGACCCTTTGTAACGAGTGTAGTGAAATTGTCAGAAGTAGTGAAGTTAAAATAGAAGTGTCAAATTCACAACAATTTTGTTTGTATTTAGATAGGTGAATAAATAATTTTTAGGAAATAAATAAATTTATTTGAAAAGATTGCGAGTAAATTAAATTGGCAGAAAATTAAATTAAACTAAACAAAGAAAGAATTTAAACATGAATTTAAATTAATTAATAAAAAATAGAAAAGATGAGAAAAACTAATATTGTAGAAATTAATTTTAGAAGATGAGAATGTTAGAAATTCAGCTTATTAGAGTTACTTTTTTATCTAATATTAATGATTTTTCTCTATTTGCAATTATTCCAATTTACATGTGCATCTATTTATATACTCTAATCAAGATCCCTAAGTGAAAGAGGCTAATTTATCTATTTTCTTTCCTAAATTCCTTTGCAGAGATAAAACAGTAAATTGCATTAAAAATAAATATGTATAACAAACTAAGCAAAATCAACATATCCCTAGTGATGACTTTATTTAGATATTATTTCCCAGTTCTATTAGAAAATAATGTTTCCTAACACTATCCTTAAAACTTACCATGCAAATGGGTGATTAAGCCATAAACAATAACATTAAGCATAAGAAAAGATAATGCAAAAGGTAATAATATTAAATAGATAGGAAGAAAAATTACATCAAAAGTAGTTGACTGTCAAATTCTCAACAAAGGGGGGTTTAGCCTCTCATTATCATAGGAGGTTTTACAATTGTAAGAAGATAATATTTAGTAAAGGGGAAATTGAGAAAAGGGAATGGAGGGAAGAATGACCTTTAATGCTTGCTTCTCCTTCTTCTAGCTTGTGCCTTTTATAAGGAATTGTATTCTCTTGAATTTTCTGTATTTTTTTCTTCTTCTCTTTCCTTCTTTTATATGTGCAGATCAACTTAGTTTTCGTGCAACCTTCGCGCTAAGCACGCAAACACACTTAGCGAGTGTTAATTGTTATTCATGAGTTTTAGCGTATTGAAAATTTGCAAGAAAATAGCAATGTGCCTCCAATTTATAGTTCTTTTTGTGGAAATTGTATATATTTTCTTTCTTGTGTGAAATTATAGAGTAGAAACTCCACTTTTGTGACCTAATGTTGAATTCAACTCAATTAGTAGGCTAAAGAAGAGAAGGTGCAAAGAGCTGCTAATGAACTCACTTAGCAAAACAGTTTGGCTAAGCGAGCATCATCCGCTTAGCGAGATAGCCAGCTCGCTTAGCGGATGGGAAACCCTAGAAGAGGATAAGTCAGAGATTTAAATGCTCAGTGCGTAGCCAGCCCGCCTAGCGAGGACGTTGTCTTTTCTCGCACTTAGCGCTCCGAAGCTCGCTTAGCAGATTTTCACTTACTCTCGCTCAGCGAGACATGCTCGCTGAGCGAGCCTTCGTGTGCTGAGAAGTCCAAGAGCCTTTAAAACACTAAGATTGGCAGAAAACCAGGGATCACCACCACAACCATAGTCTAGGAAACCATATACCAAGTGAAAAATAGAGAGAAGAAGGGCTGAGGGGCTGGAGAAGACATTCTTCTTCATATTTTTCCATTTTCTTTCACTAAAAACATTTCTTTCTTTGTTTGTTGAAGCTTTGCTTGTAATGGAAGGCTAGAACTTCTTTGTTGGGGAGTAACTACTGAAAACTCTGGATGTAATATTCTAACTATCTATTTAATGTTATTTTCTGGTGTTCTTTGCTTCTATCTACATTTATTTTACATATTTGTGGCTTGATCACCCATTTGTATGTTTAGTTAGGATTTTTAGTGTTGGAAAATGCTTTAAAACCTTAGAACTTGATAGAGCAAGCTAGAAATCTGTGTGTCTAGGAATAGAATGCAGTGATCTAGTATATTTTACACTGTATGCTTAGTGCAACTCTTTTAGAACGAGTTTGTTGAGGAATCAAGAACAAAAGCTAAAAGAGTTAGGCTCATTTATGTGAGGAATCATGGTCTAAGTATTTTCTCAGTGTAAGAACACTAGGATAACAATAAAAAGAGAAAAACCCTTTTATACGACAAGAGAAATTTAAGTAGGAAACTCCCCAACGCTTTTACCTTGATATTTGTCACATTTTACAACTTTGAGTACTTTACTATTGTCTAAGTAGTTTAACATTGCAGAAAACTTATTTTACCATTCAATCTTTACTTTATTTCAAAGTTAAAAAGGTGTTTACATACTGAATATACATAGTCTAGGCGAAACAAATTTCCTGTGGATACGATACTCGGTCTTACCGTTTTATATACTACTTGTGCGAATCGGTACACTTGCCGACGAACTCGAATAACGAGTATAGCGGTATTCGCACTTAACGCGTTTTAACTTTCCAGAGTTATCCTTGCGTTAAGCGTGCGTTGCCCGCTGAGTTTGTACATCGCGCTAAGCGCCGAAGACGCGCTAAGCGCCGAAAAACGCATTAAGCAAATAGCTTCAGATCTTCAATTTTCTTTTTGGGCTTTACTTTATTTTTCTCCACCAATTATTCATTAAGCATCACAAATTCATCAACTTTTAATATTTTCTGCACAAAAAATTAAATGATGTTAATGTTAAAATTCCACTTAATTGCACAAAAAAGAAGAAATAAGATAGAAAAATTATTAATTCCTATAAAATCTAATCCCAAAATATACCTATACATAACAGTTATCAATAGCGAGTGGCAGTTCCAAATGCAAAACTATCCATACACACAAAATTAGGCCCTACAAAATCAAATATCACCATATCCTCTTTGCAAATGCCAATGTGACCGATGCAAGGAATGAACCATGAGATCACAAGAAGTGGTGACCACACAACAGAGCATGGAAATCGAGCTGAGATATTGGGATTGGGGCTGGTCCCAATTCTTTTTCATATATTCTATCTCCCCAAAGGAATTGATGTCCAAAGAATGAAACTATGGTTGTTAGACACTACAAGTTATGGTATTCATAGTAATATAAAATGAAATTAAAAAGAAATAAACTAATTTATTTTTTTAATGTTGTAGTTGTTGTTCCAGCTTGTTGGACAAATGACCTCAGTTATTTTAAGAAGGGCTGAATTATTTTCCCACTAACAGGCTTTTAAGCCCCTTCTAAATGATAGGCTCAGAATGCAGAAAAAGAAGCCGCAATCAATTTAATAATATTCTTTAAACATGTAAGACAAAATTGATTGCAATAACATAAATGAGATAAGGGAAGAGAGAAATGCAAACTCGATTTATACTGGTTCGGTCACTCATCGTGCCTACGTCCAGTCCTCAAACAACCCACTTGAGATTTTCCACTGTCTTTGTAAAATCTTTTTACAAAGTCTGAACCACACAGGGACAACTCATCCCTTGTGTTCAGGAATCCTTACAACTTAAGAGACCCTTGGTCCCTTAATCAATCTCTTTGATTAAGAAGAAGAAGAAAAAGAATTTTCCATTTCAGAGAAGGATATTACAATTGAAGTTACATGAACTCTTAATAGATTTGCAAGTGTTTGCCCAAGAGTTGTTGAGAAAGCATTTGACAATGAAGTTCTCTTGGAAAATCTCCCTCTTGCTTTTTGAAATCAGACATACATATATATAAGCCCTTCGTGCCTTTTCAAAATGGTTTGAAGAGATGTATCTTTTCAAAAAGTATTTTTTGAATTTTTTTTCCACTAGTAATTGATTACAGGTTTCTAGTAATCGATTACACAGTTATATTTTAAAGGGTCATGACTTTTGAATTTGAATTTCAAGAGTTCCGTTTCTGGTAATCGATTACAAACATCTGGTAATCGATTACAGGTTCAAAATTCAAATTCAAAACCCTTTTTAATAGCTATTTTTCAAACTTGTCTTCTGGTAATTGATTACACTTCCTGGTAATCAATTACTAGAGCCTTGCATGTCTTGGAAACACTTTGTTTTGAGGCAAGGCTTGGATCTTAAAGAAATCTTGAAGCAAGGCTTTGTTTGTTGAAGCAATCTTATATTAATCTTGAAGCAATTCTTATCCTTTGAAGTAGCCTTGTTTGATTCTTCTTTGGCATCTTCAAAATTATGTATTCATACATTCACACAACTCCACCATGATGCACCTGCAATTTTGTGCCAAAAATATCTTCCAGTTATTTCATGCCTAGATCTGAGTGGATATTCAAAACCAACCCCTTTGCCCCTCTTTCTCATAATTTCTCTTAGAAGAACTTTTCAGTTCTGACAACTAAAATTTGAATTGTGAAATTGAGAATCAAAGTAAAGAAGGCTTAAACTAGTAATGAGTAAAACACTCTGACAAACTCCAAAGCAATTCTTTCTTGGACAAATAAACCCACAAGAAAACATAAATTAAAACTCACCACAACAAAACATTTAGGAAACAACCAATCGTGAGGGCATTCCTCCAAAAGGAAAACATTATCAAAAAGTTCTGCCACTGTATAATGGAAAACAAAATGAAAGTGAAAGTGAAAGTATAAAACTAATGTCAATTACCTAAAAAGCACAGGACAAAATGTATAATTTTCTCAAAGCATGTCACAAGACATGTCGTGGGAAAATTTTTATCTATTCTCGAAAGTTAAGGTCATGAAAATGCAGACAATTCAACATAAAGTTCTCACTGGATCAAGTTAATAATGGCAAAAAAATTGACATTGTTGCATGCACTTCTCACTATATGGTTGGAAACCTGCAATATACATCCATTTTAAGATGTTACTTAATATTCAAGGAAAATAATTGTTATTTAATATGATTATAATAATTAAGAATTAAGATCAACTTCAAAAATCATAAAATACAAATAAGTCTATAATATGAAGCACAAGAACCAATTAGTTAATATGTAAGAATCAAGATATACCAATGAGAACGACTATAAGCTCATTAACATAGGTGAATCCAATTCGGTCTAACTAAGTTTCCATATAAACAACTTATGCGTAATAAAAAAATGAATTCAGGTTCAATAATTTTCCATAAATCAAATGATTTTTATAGTTCCTACCAATTGTTTGCTTCAAAACTTGAAAGAGATAATCCCTGAAATCACCAACTACTCAAAACTTATGCCTCCCATAAACAAACAGTAAATAATAAAAGGAAAATAAAAATAACAACAACTTTAAACAGTTCTAACTAATAGATTTGAGATTTGCAACAAACCTCTAGTTATGCACTTGACAAGATTTGAAACATAAGAGTTACCGGAAAAGTATCCAAAACAATAGAAAAATATATAGGTTTTGTAGCAGTTGGCATGACGAAGGATTTGATCGGAGCTTGAGTGGTCGCACCAACGAGGCCGACATCGACGGTGGAAAGGTCAGAGTCAGTGGAAGTGAAGTTTGGGAGGCCGATGATTTGTTCGAGGAAGTCATCGGCGGGAGCGTTGGAAGGGTTATTCACCATGAGTGTGGGTTTGAGTGTGGACTCGGGCGAGTTAGGGTTGAGTCGGGAGAACGAGTTGGGAACGCAGAAACTACATGAAGCGGAGAGTGAAATTTGTGAGTTTTTGTTCAGTTTCATTTGGGTTTGGTTTTTTGTTTCTTCGATTTTGCACTTACTACAGGGTAGTTAGGCTAGCTTCCGACTTTGCAGAAGGAGTGCGAGTGGCTTAAGGGGCTCCATTTTTTGTGGGAAGGGGGAGAGAAATTGGAAACCCTAGCACAAGAAAGTGAAAGGGAGAGTGAAGCGCAAGAGAGCAGTAGATGGAGACATTTAAAAATTAAAAATACATTCACTTCTAAGATGGTTTTTACAAAATTGTCTTAGAATGATAGTCTTCAAGAAACCGTCTTGAAATCAGTTTTCAAAATGATTTTCGTAAAACTGTCTTTGTTTTTTGAATCTTGTATTTATAAAATTGTCACAGTCTTGTATACTAAGATGGTTCTTGAAGAACCATCATCATTTCGCCGTCATAGAAAATACTTTTTCTATTAGTGACACTTAGAGTTAAACTTATGATTTCATGTATATGGTTTCATTTTCAACATTATTTCGGCCCTAGTAGATTAGTCAATTTTAATGTTAAGAATGCGGTTTGATACACATTACGAATATACTCATTAATTCCATTTAAGTCTTTATTTAGTATTAATGAAAATAGAAGAAATTGAAGGAAAATAAAGGAAATTAAGAAGAGAAAGATGAGCTCTTCCTTTGTTTGGTTCTTTAGTTAGAAAGGAATGAAAAAGTAAAGATAATACCATTTTTGAATTAAAAAGGACAAAAATATCTTTAATGTAGCATCCAATCATCCACCATCCATCTAAATAAGCAAAAACTAAATATAACGAAGCCGCAATTGGTAATCTTAAAAGAAGATAAGGAAGGGAAAAGGGGAATGGATGTGCACTGTTTTGGTAACAACAATAACAATGTCTGGAGGGTGATTTGGTAATCTTGGTATGTCTTGCAACCAAATATAAATATAACAAAACAACCAACCAACCTTATTTTAGGAATTAAAATAAGAAGAGAAGAGAAGAGAAGAGGCCGGGGAGGAGACTTGAAGGTCAACCATCGACCACTCTTTTTCTTTAATTCTTCCCACAAACATGTCACGCGCCGCCGCGTCGTTCGGAATCCTCCTTTGTCTGCTGCTCCTCGTCGCCGCCGTCAACTGCTCCGATCAGGGAAACTGCAGCACCACATGCATTGTGGAGCAATGCGACAGTAAGATTAATCTATCAATTAGTTTAATTAGTTGAGTTGATGCAAAGATTGATTTAATTAATTTGGGTATGTTTGATAAATCAGCGATCGGAATCAAATACGGCAAGTATTGCGGGGTAGGGTATTGGGGTTGTGCTGGCGAGAAACCATGTGATGATCTTGATGCTTGCTGCATGGCCCATGACAACTGCGTTGACAAATTCGGTATTTCCCGCACTTTCCTATTTGTCCAAACCCATTTTACACATCAAATTTATTTATTTCTATTTTCTAATTGCTGGTGTCATCTATTGAATTCTCTGGTGCTTGTTCGTGTTTATGTCTTAAGTCTTTTGATGAGTGCATGGTTTTAAATTTGGTCACGGTTGCGGTCGCGTTAGGATGAGTCAGAAAATCTTTATATTGCGGACAATTTCGAAAAAATGCAACTAATGCGATTACGGAGTGTCAAAATATCTTGATGCAGACAATTTAAAACCATATGAATGCATTATCAGGAACACCAATCCTACGGTGACCTCTCTAAATTTCTTTTACTCTTTGGTTCATTTTGTGTTGATCATGAATTGAATCATTCTGTAAAATTGATTCAATTGGGAAACCAACTTTTGGTGTGTACTGAGAATGCTTAAGAAAGCTTGTTGGGTATATTTCATTCTTCCGAAACTTTAATTATTATGTCAAGAAATCTATGATTGAAAAGGCCATTCAGTCATAATTACTAATTTCTACATTTTTCTATTAGCTTGTTTTGTTTCTCTTCAGAAGATTGCTTAATTTAGACTAACCAAATTTGGTTTTACGTACAGGAATGACTCATGTGAAATGCCATAAGAGATTAAAGAATTGCCTAACCAGGGAACTGAAATCTGGTAAGGTTGGATTTTCCAAGGAGTGTCCCTACAGCAGAGCTGCACCTACGATGATAAGAGGCATGGACTTGGCCATCTTGCTCAGCCAATTGGGTGACTTCTCCGTTCCTCACTAACAAACTGAAACTAACCCTCTTATGTAATCCTTACTTACTCCTTCCCCATTTACAAACTTCTCTTCATTCATTTGGGAAACCTGATCTTATATATGATCCTGTTGGACATGGTTAAACTGTTGTTATTGATTTTCTATGTTCTTAACTTATCATTTAATTTATGATATCACAAAAGAACTCAATAGTTTCTTTTGGACAACCATCTAATCATTATTATTATTAGATGAAATGACAGAATCATTTCTCAAAAAAGTGAAAATTCATAGAATGATAAAATTATAATACTGTTATTGCTGTTATAGTTTTGGTTTCATTAATGTGGTGGACTGAAGGGGATAGGTGAATCAGAAAGGAGTGAATGAGGCTTTACAATTTTCCTAACATGACATGTAGTCTAACGAAATTTTTATGATTAACATGATTATGCATTAAAAAAATTATTGACATGATTACATTACATATCCCCTTAAGGTTATGGGGGAGAACTTTTTTTTAGCTTTCTTTCAACACCTTGAAGGATGTGACATCCATATTTCAGAGTCTCTAGCTAATCTTTAGTTACTGGTTCTGTTTTTTAATTGGAGAGTGACTTGCAATAATGATTCAAAGAATTTGTAACACTATTTTACTGTGTGTGAGGGAAGACAAGGGCAACCTTGGCCGAGGTTTGATCATATCATCCAACTAATCTGATACGCAACTTGTGAGTCTCAAATTATAGTTTTTTTTTTTTTTTTGTGGATCTCAAAGTATAATTAAGAAAAAAAAAATACCATCTCTTGTAAGTTTTTTCGTTTCAGTAATCAGTTAGATATTGATTTCTTCTGAAAAGCTATAGACAATATTGAGGTGAACTTCTCACGCAAAAGTCTTTTCCTTATATACACCTAAGAGTAGAATTACAATTAAGAATTAAATCATAAGAACGTATTTAAGGGATTTAATTATCTCTTTTAATTTTGTTTAATTTTTTATTGGACCATTTATTTATAATTTTATCTAAAAAATAATACTCAATTGAAAGCAAAACAAAATCGTTCACCATTAAGAACTTATTTAAACGTACAAAAGTAGTTAATAATCTTTAATTAATTTTAGTTTATTTAAATAAATTTCATAGAAAAGCTTATTTAGTATTTAATCAAAATACGCTAAATAAGTTTCCTTTCACTACCAAATAAAAACTACACTAAAATAGTATTAGGAAACTCAATTGTCAAATTTTTTTTCCCGATCATCTCCTTGATTCGCATCTTCATCTCAAGGCCTTGGAGTTTGAGATTCAACCATACTTACCAAGAGGGTAATGCTTCAGACTCCTTAGCCAATCATGATTCTTGATCTCATGTTATGTTTGTTCCACGGTCCAACTTTTCTTTTTTCGTCTTTAGCACCTGATGCTGCCGGAACTTTGTTCCTTTGCTTTTAGTTTTGTTATTTTTCTGAATGATAAAAAAATTGTTCATTTTTTATTTCCTTTACACCGTCATGATTTAAAGAAATCGTGATTAGTTACGATATAATTTCTTGTTAAAAACGCTTGTTTGTTTTGTTTTCTCACCGGAGAGAGGATCATATCTACTTGGTAGAGCATAGTGAAAGAAATAAAAAAAAACATTTATATTTAATGTTTAATCATGTGTCAAATAAAATTATTTTCAAAAGACTTTGAGGAGTTTTTTCGTGGAGATTGATTTTGGATGGACTCCCAACATGTGAACAGCTTCACAAGCCGAGATATCAAGCAC
The DNA here is from genome assembly GCF_004193775.1 of Glycine soja. Taxonomy (NCBI): domain Eukaryota; kingdom Viridiplantae; phylum Streptophyta; class Magnoliopsida; order Fabales; family Fabaceae; genus Glycine; species Glycine soja. Next base: position 15,316,122 of record NC_041008.1, on the reverse strand, counting down.
AATAGGAAATTGCCCTTCACCTCTTTTTAGTATGTCCGGAAACTTTACTTATCTAGTACGGTATATTCAAATGGATGGGTATTGATATGATCATGTTAGGAATAATTCAAAGATTAAAAGTTACATAAATAACAATATTCAGTTAGTTACCTATTAAGGGAGTTAGTTACTCCTAACCAATGTTTGTTACCTATTATATAAGTAAGATTCATAATATTGTATATGAGATTCTACACCTTTGAGAAATGTTAGTTAAAGAGTCTGGATTGCTTTCAACAAAGTGTGTCTTCTTCTTGAGAGATTCTTTTTGTTTCTCTTGCAAGTTCTATGCATTGAATCTCCTTCTTCACCATTCTTTTCGTGAGGTGCTGCGGCTGAGTGAGAGTCCTTGATTAGAAGAACAATTGAGGGATAATCAATTGTGTACCAGCATTGTAATTGAAGAAAGGAGCAAGAGGAGACATGGCAAGTTCCAACAGTATTGTTCAAGGGTCTCTTCCAGTCTTTGATGACAAGTTATTTGATAGCTGGCGGATCAAAATGTTGGCGATTTTTTGCTTCCAAGATGTGGCAGAAGTAGTGACAATTGGTTTTATAGAACCAAACAAGAATGCCACTGAGGAGCAAAAACTGACCTTCAAACAACAATAAAAACTTGATAGCAAGGCACGTTTTCTCATCTACCAATGTGTGAATTCAAAGATATTCAATAAAATCTCCAAAGCCTCCAGGTCAAGAAGCATGTGATATTCTAGAGAAAACATATGGAGATGGAGAGAAGAATAAGAGGATTAAGTTGTAGACACTGGAAAGGAAATATAAACTTCTCACCATGGAGGACAAAGAATCCATAGCATATTACTTTGACAAAATTCAAGAACTGGTCAATGCAATGAGGGCCTACAAGGAGATAAACTCATAGTGGTAGAGAAAATATTGAGAACTTTGCCACGACAATTTGATCATGTAGTTGTTGCAATTGAGGAGTCAAAGGACTTAGACACAATGCAAATTGAAGAATTGCAACACTCTCTTGAGGCACATAAGATGAGGACCAATAGGCGAATATCCCATCAAGAACATGCACTTCATGCACGATCCAATTACAAAGGGAAGGGGAAAGGACCATGGAAAGGAAACAAGTCAAACACCACCACTAAGAACCAGGAACAAGTGATAGCTAAAGGCAGTAAATCCTCCAAAGGGAAAACAACATGCCAAACTTCTCAAAAATCAAACTCCAACAACAATAAGGAGTGGAAGTTCAACAAAAGAAAGGTGAAATACTACAATTGTCAGAAACTTGGTCATTATGCAAAAGAATGTTGGCAAGGAGAAGGTGCCAAGAACAAACCAAGTAATCATGCAAATCTGGCTCAAGTTGAAGGCTCTGATTTTGAACTTGTATTGCTTATGGCTACCATTAGCAGTGAATCATCAAGTGACTCCTCATAGTACTTAGATTCTAGTTGCTCCACCCATATGACAGAGAAGATGGATTGGTTCATTAATCTGAATGAATCATCCAAGAGCAGATTTCGCTTTGCAAATGATAGTACATTGACTATTGAAGGTATTGGAAGAGTAGCATTCAAGGGGAAGGATGGAAAAGACATTGTCATTGAGGTGTTGTTTATACCTGGCATGAAGACTAACCTATTAAGCCTAGGCCAACTACTTGAAAATGGGTTTGTTATGAGGATGGAAGACAATTGTCTCAAAGTATTTGATAAAGATCAGAAACTTGTGATTAAGGAAAACCTGTCTCAGAACAGGACCTTTAGAATTGGGATGAATATTCTGAAGCATGAGTGTCTTGCAACCTTAGAAAACAAGATGGAGTGGTTATGGCATCATAGATTTGGTCATCTCAACTTCAAGGACCTACAACTTCTTACCAGACATAAAATGGTTGAAGGACTACCTTAAGTCTTCGTCCCAAAAGAGGTGTGCAAGGAGTGCATTGAATGCAAGCAAGCCAGGAGCAACTTCAGCAAGTATATTCCCACAAAAGCAATTGAGAAACTTGACATCATACATTATGATGTGTGTTGCCCTATGCAAGTGGACACTCCTGGAGGTAACAAGTACTTTATCTCTTTCATTGATGATTTAACTAGGAAAGTTTGAATCTACCTAGTTAAGAGGAAGCATGAAATACTAAAAGTACTTCGAAGATTTAAATGTCTAGTAGAGAAGCAAAGTGGAAAAGTGATCAAGATCCTAAGGACAGATGGTGGGGGTGAATATGTGTCAAATGATTTCAAACAATTTTGTGAAAGTGAAGGTTTAATTCATGAAGTAACACCACCTTACACACCTCAACACAATGGTACAACTGAGGGAAAGAACAGAACAATAATGAATATGGTAAGGTGTATGCTGAAAAGTAAAAACCTACCAAGCTACTTATGGGAATAAGTTGTATCAATAACATCTTATTTGAATCGATCTTCTACTAAGAAACTTGAAGGTATGACATCAAAAGAAGCCTGGACTGGATTAAAACCATATGTGGCACACTTGAAGGTATTTGGTTCAATTTTCTACAAGCATGTTCCTGATCAGCTAAGAAGAAAGCTAGATGACAAAAGAACTCAACACATTTAGTTAGGCTATCATTCAATTGGTGGCTAAAAATTGTATGATCCAGAGAATGGTTAGGTTACTATAAGCAGGGATGTGATATGTGATGAGAGTAGAAGCTGGAATTGGGAAACAACCTCTAAAAAGGAAAAATCCAAGATCCTTCTAGAAGAAGAAACCTTAGCTACACCAACAACTAATGGAGATCAAACTGTGAGAAGATTAGCAGGATAAGACACATGTCATCACATTTGAGAGACTATGAGTTGTTCAAGACTCAGTAGTCAACTCAGAAGGTGAACTGGTGCACTTTGTACTTATAACAGAAGTTGAACCTGTGGAATTTGAGAAGGCAGTGACAAATGAGAAATGGTTAAAGGCTATGAAGGAGGAGATAAACTCTATTGAGAGGAATCAGACCTGGGAATTGGTAGATCCTCCTCAATACAAGAAGCCTATATCACTTAAATGGGTCTACAAGGTAAAGGTTAATCCTAAGGGAGAAGTGGTGAAGTATAAGGTCAGATTGGTAGAAAAAGGTTTCTTGCAAAAGGTAGGAATCGATTATGGTGAAGTCTATGCACCAGTGGCAAGGATTGAAACTGTTAGATTGGTAGTAGCCATTACAACCAATGCTAACTGGTCCATGCATCAACTTGATGTAAAAGTCTATTTTCCTTAATAGTCCCCTAGAATAAGAGGTTTTTGTGCATCAACCACTGGGATTTGAGGTCAGAGGTAAAGAGAGCAAGGTGTATAGGCTCAAGAAGGCACTCTATGGGCTTAAACAAGCTCCAAGAGCTTGGAACATGAGAATTGATAGCTTTTTGTCTCAAATTGGTTTTGAGAAATGCACCTCAGAACATGGAGTTTATGTGAAATGCTGGAAAGGTAGTGCAAATGTAGAGAAATTGATAGTGTGTCTATATGTTAATGATCTCTTAATGGCAGCAGAGAGAATGCAATTAACATGTTCAAAGGTCAGATGATGAATGAATTTGAGATGAGTGACCTTGGATTCCTCACTTACTTTCTAGGAATTGAGTTCAAAGTGACTCAATATGGTACAATGATGCATCAATCTAAATATGCAAAAGATCTATTGAAAAGGTTCAACATGCAGCAAAGCAATCCAACAGGAACACTAGCTGAAGTTGAACTTATTTTAAAGAATGATTCAAATGAAGATCTGGTTGATTAAATTTGTGCAATACAAGGTCTAATCTAAGCTTCAGTGTTGGGTTGATTAGCAGATTCATGCAAGAGCCAAAGCAATCTCACTTGTTGGTTGCAAAGAGGATACTGAGACATATGCAAGGGACAGTGGACTTTGGAATCTTATTTCCAAAAGGAGAGAGACTAATGCAGAACTAGAATTGGTTGGATACTCTGATTCGGATTGGTGTGGAAACAATAATGATGGGAAAAGCACAATAGGCTACATCTTCTTCTTTGGAGGAGCACCAATCTCTCGATCCTCCACAAAGGAACCAGTTGTAGCACTTTCTTCTTGTGAAGTAGAGTATATTGTAGCCTAAAAAACTACATGTCAACCAGTATGGCTAGATACCTTGATGAAAGAATTGCAAGTGAAAAGTAAAAGCAAGGTAAAGTTGTTGGTGGACAACAAATTTTCCATTGATTTGGCAAGGCATCCAACATCTCATGGAAGGAGCAAGCATATAGAAACAAAGTTTCATTTTTTAAGAGACCAAGTCGGCAATGAGAAGCTGAAACTAGAGCACTATAGAACTGAAATTCAGTTGGCAAATATTTTTACTAAAGCTTTGAAGTTAGAAAGGTTTAGAGAGTTAAGAGATTTGATTGGAATTATATGTATAAATGCAACTTTGAATTAATGAGAGTGTTAGGAATAATTCAAAGATTGAAAGTTAGTTAAATAATAATATTCAATTAGTTATTTATTAAGAGAGTTACTTGAGTTAGTTACTCCTAACCAATATTTTATAAGCAAGGTTCATGTATATGTAGAATTTGAAGTTTGCCATTTTTCATTCCTTCAATTGTGTGTTTTTACTTTTAAATGCATTTGACTGAGTTTTAAGAGATCATTCTTCAAACGATGTGGCAGACAACGTACTTGTGTTTGTGGAACGCAGGAATAATATTATTTTTCTTGATCAACCATTCGACGACCCACAGATTCTGGAAAAGATCAAAATTATTTCTTGACAATGGTTTTTATATAAAGGGAGGAACAAGTGTCTTATTTTCTTTTCTCCGCGGTGTAATAATCCTGTGGCTTAATTTATAGCAGATGCATATGGCTCTTTTTGGTACATATCTCACATCTCACTTAATATGAGAGACATTTTTTTATGTAATTATGCATGTATTTCTTGTCCTAATCTGCTTCCACTATATTTTTTTTTTATGAATTGCTTCCGCTATATATATAATATATTGCACTTTTCCCTTTCAAAAAAAAAAAAAAAAAACTTTGAGCATGTTTGATTATCAGTTGAAGAAATACTTTTGGTTATTGAATGTACTTAATAAACTCATTTCGATAATGTTTGGTTATCCTCAAAAGTGTGTTTGCGATCAAAATTTTATCTATTTTCTTACAACAAATATTAGTTTTATCTTGAAACTCAGTTTTTTTAAAAAAACTTGGATTGCTTTTACAAAAGAATGAAAATCATCATGTTCCATGCATTAAATACAATAGAATTCTATAGTGAAATAAATATTTTTTACTCTATTGATTTAATATATTTATTTCATCGGTTATTGGTTCAACTACGGAAATCGAAACAATGAAAAAAGTCATGCCATGTGAACATTACGTTTTGTAATTTTTTATTTCAAATTTTGTTTTTGATTAACAAGGATTAATATATTATTTCATTTTTTACGGTTTAAATTTTTAATAAAAGTCTTGTTCAGTTATGCTTTGAGCAATTTTTTTTAATAAAAAGGTAGTTAAAAAAGTTTTTTTACTATAAAAAACTAATACTCAATACAACATAATAATAATAATAATAATAATAATAATAATAATAATAATATAGTATAATTAAAAGTAGAGATGCAAGTAATAAAGGACCATCTTTTTCTTTTCAAAGTAAAATGATTAAGATCAACTACCTTACCGGTCATTAAAAAAGGAAATGAAATACTGTTTCGTTTTTCCTTTCTTTTCTTTAATTAGAACACGGTATCTTTATTTTTTATTTTATATTCGTTTCTTACTTTTTTTTCCATCATATTACTTTCTATCCTTCTTCACCAAAAAAATAAAAATAAATATTACTTTCTAATCTGTAATTTCTGTCCTTAACTTTTTTAATTTCGTTTTTTGGCCAATAAAATGGATCAGATTCAATAGATGTACTTGTCTATCGTGACTGGCAGCACAAATGTAGACATGTTTACTTTCTTTTGTGAGGGACAAGACATGTTTATTATTATTGATAAAATAGCGTAGTCCTAGTGGAACCTAACTCGGTAACTCCAAGTACTAAACTCAATAAATAAATAGATAAAAAGAATAAAAAAGTTTTTTACAGCATATAATAAGAGTATTAAATTTGTGAGATAGAAACGAATAATTTATATTTTTTAAGGTTTAATTACTGTCCTTAAATTTGGAGATGTATTTTTTTTTAATTTCTGAAATTTAGAAATGCATTTTTTATTTCCTAAATTTTGAAATTTTTCTTTTTTAGTCTCTATCATAATAAATTAACACTTTGTAATGATTTTTAAATATTTTGTGGTGGATTTTTTAGTACTTTGTGATAGCTTTCAAATGTAAATTCAAGCAGTTAAAGAAAAAAAATTAATTTAAGATAATTAAAAATCGTCACAAAGTGTCAATTTATTATGGCAGGGGTTAAAAAATGTAATTTTTTAAATTTTAGAAACTAAAAAAATCATTTTAAAATTTTAGGAACTAAAAAAGACATGTACCCCAAATTCAAGAACTAAAACAATAATTAAATATTTTTTTTAATATATCTCATACAAATAAATATAGTTAACATCTGTTATCTCTTTTATATAAAATTTATCTAAATTACAAAACATATAATTTCAATGAGCTTGTCTTTAAGGAAAATGAAAAGTGCATTGAAGAATGATCCACATGATGGGATAAATTTTGAGATGTTTTATAAGCCATCCAAAGAATTCATCTTGACAAAAAAATTGATGTTTTTGATGACTCTATTAAAGCATGTGTGACATTTAAGAGTGTTTAGAAGTAAGATGTTTTGAAATTCAAGAAGACAAGTTAAATCACTTACCAAAGAAGAAGTTATACAAAATCACTAAATAAAGTTAGATTTGTGTATTTAAAAATATTGTTATAAATGTGTCGAAATCATAAAATTTGATCGTTATTATTAGAAATTTATAAACAAGACATCTTATTGTCAATTTTTGGTCAATTGAATCATTATTACTTAACTTTTTAAACACCAACAAGATCTTATATCAAAAATTGACTATTGGTTCAGAAAGTCATCATGTATGTATTCATTCTCACTTTTTTTGTGCATTCAGGTTTCTTTTTATTGTAGTGCATCTTTCTAAACCTTTTAATTTTTTTTTTCAATTTTTATTTCTTCTAAAAACCTTTGCTATTTTAATCTCTACTTTTGATTAATATTAGAATTACTATCAAAATTTAATGATTATCGAAATTAACTTTTAAATTGAAAACACTATCATAAAATCTACTTAAAAATTATCTTCCAAACCATTATATGACCCAATTATGGGTATTTTTTTTTATCAAAATTATTATCACGTATTAAAAATTAGTCAATTTTTTGACAAGTTAAAAACTATAAACTAACTTATTTCTCATCTTATAATCAAGAATGAATTACATTTCTCATCTTAAAATAAAGATATTTATTTGTTAATAGAAACATTTAATTAAAATTGATCCTTTATAATAATAAATTGTCTTTGAAGAATAAATATGATTTTTATGATTAACTCCTTCTTAAAAATATATATAAAAAACTTTTTTGATAAGTTAAAAATTATGAATTATTATTAAAAAAAAATTATAATTTAAAATAAATTCTATTTCTCATCTTAAAATATTTATTTTTCATAGAATCATTTAGTAAAAACTAATCCTTTACGATAACAATTTGTCTTTGAAGAATAAATAGAATTTTCACCAATAACTCCATCTGAAAAATATAAAAAAAAAACTTTTCAATATTTACCCGTAAAAAAATAATAAAAAATTATAAAAGGATTTAAGATGAACAAAGAGAAATTTCAAGTCCACTACTACTTCCGTGCGCCTTCCCATAGGAAATTATTCCTTCGATGGCGTAGAAGCTGGAGAAAGGTTACTTCGTCTCGTATTCGTTTGTCAGGTTTCGACGAAAGTTCAATTCCAATAAACAATTTTACTCGTTTTTCCCTCTTTCTTCGTCTGCAAGGTCCTTTTCTCTTCTTCATCTTCTTCGGTTAATTAATTAATTTGTTTTTCTATTCAGCACGAAACCAAGCCTCATCATAGTTTTTCTTTCATAAACAAATCAAAATAATCGTTAGTTCTTCAGTTCGTGTGTTGCGCAAAGCATGTTGCATAGAAGCTTCAAGCCTGCAAAGTGGTACGTCTTCGATCCATCAATTTCGATTTCAATTTGTATGGTTTTGATTGAAGCCAGTGAGAGTGGTAGAGAAGGTTTTGTTGAATCGAATTTGTTTTGTTTTGTTTTGTTTGATGCAGCAAAACGGCATTGAAGCTCGCCGTTTCACGCATAAAGCTTTTGAAGAACAAGAGAGAAGCCCAAATAAAGCAACTCAAGAGAGAGTTGGCACAATTGCTTGAGTCTGGTCAGGACCGAACTGCTAGAATCCGGGTAACGCTTAACATCAATAACACCTTTTGTTTTTTCATCGATTTTACGTTGTTTTATGTTTGATGTATCAATTGAGATTTTCATTTTTGATTCTTTTTTATTTTTGGGGATTCTGTTTGTGTTGATAATGAAGAAATAACGAATGATAGATTTTTTTTTTTCCTTTGACTTTTGGTCTGTCTGGTGTTCAGGTTGAACATGTTGTCAGGGAAGAGAAGACGATGGCAGCTTATGATCTTGTTGAGATATACTGTGAACTTATCGCCGCACGCTTGCCCATGATCGAATCACAAAAGTATTTGAACCATTACTTTCTTTTTAGCACATTTTACTTTGTTTACTTTTTCTCATATCATTTAGCTCAACTGTCTTCATTGTTTACAAATGTCTTTGCTATTTTAGGGAGAGGGAACATAAACTTTTCCTTTTCCCCTTTTGTTAGGGTTTTTCAGCGGTCACTTTAGGATAAACTATTTCTTTTATACTTTTAAAGAGAATATGCTAATTGTATAGTATAGCTGAGGTGGTTCAAGTTAAAGTGTTAAACTTGGGCTTTTGATCATAAGATCTAGCAAAGGAAAAAGACCCTTGGGGTAAAATAACATCTCACTATTTCTGTCCTGGTAAATATGATTCCTTATGAAAACTTAAGCCTTTATATCTAGATATAGCACTTATCAATGAGTTTTTATCTTTTATGCCATTGCATATGGTATTATGGAAGAATATTAAATGGTGCATTTGGTATAGATACAATAGCAAAGCCCTGGATCAAGAATCATCCTCAACTGATTATGTAACATGCTAGTGCGCCACCTTGTTAGCTTCATTCCCAATGATTTTAGGAATGACTTAAGGAATTTGTGGTGTTTTGTTGTTAAAAACTTAAAATCATGTTTGAATTTGTATTCTATATCAGTCATTCATGTAAATGTTGTTGTTGTTGTTGTAGTTTATAAGTTTGTTCATTATGATTGTACATTCTCATTGCATTGATGTCATTATCATTTCTCCTTATTAAACTTTTTCAGAAACTGCCCCATTGACTTGAAGGAAGCAGTTTCAAGTGTAATATTTGCATCTCCAAGATGTTCAGACATACCAGAGCTCGTGGATGTGAAGAAGCAAATCACATCTAAGTATGGAAAAGAATTTGTCTCAGCAGCTATTGAATTACGCCTGACTGCGGTGTAAATCGTATGGCAAGTTTCTGTACCTGCTTGTAGTTGGATAGGATCATGTTAAAGCTTGTTTCAAATTCGATCTTTGTCTTTTCAGTTGGTTGAGAAATTGTCTGCCAAAGCACCTGATGGTCCAACCAAGATAAAAATACTGGCTGCAATTGCCGAGGAGCATAATATCAAATGGGAACCCAAGTCATTTGGAGAAAATGATGTAAAGTCTTCTCAAGACTTTTTGGTAGGCCTTACTAGTTGTGGTTTTTCTTTGGTTTATTTTGATACAAAATGTTTGTTGGATTATATTTGTTTGACATTATATGTATTTGTTAAGGTTGGGCCAAGTACTTCTGAGAAGGCTGCTTATGCTGAACCTTCTCAAATTCATGTTCCACCTGCTCATGATGAAAAGGGTCCTTCCAATTTACATGCTTCCTCGCAAGTTAAACCAGTGCATCATGCATCTACAAATTCATATGAGCAGTCTGCAAGTGGTGCTGCTAGAAAGGATCAATCAACAACATCAGGCGTGTCCAATTTAGAAGTCAGATCTTCAGGTATTTTTGTGAAGATGGTGCTTACTGCTTACACCTGAATTTATGGGCTCCTGTTGTGTCTATTACCTGAATATTTGGGATTCTTTCTTACAGGAACTGGAAGTCAAGAAACAAAATTTCAAGATTCATACTCTGGAAACAATAGTTCTTTTCCTATGAATAGGCAGAATTGGAACATGGGATTCAAGGATGCTGCCTCTGCTGCGCAGGCAGCTGCAGAATCTGCAGAACGTGCTAGCATGGCTGCAAGGGCAGCTGCAGAACTTTCAAACCGTGAAAACATGACAAGGCAGTATTCCAGCGGATCACATAGTTCTTCTGGAAGCAGGTTGAGAGATGAAAGACCCCAAGAATACACTTTTCATGATGACAAAAATGTTTCTACAAGTCCTGTTGATACTAGCTTCCATAGAAGCAGTTCTGGGATGCACAATGAACAAATTACTGCTGCAGAACAAGATAATCTGGTAGGACCGCCCTATGAATATTACAGGAATAGTCATGAGAATGTGGTGAGACATGCCCAGTCAGCTTCATTGATGTCTGATAGTGCTTTTCGTGATGATAAACCATTTATCGATGGTAATCAAATGGCTGATATATATCAGCATAATAACTCATTTGGGCAAAAGAGTAGTGACTTACATGAAATGGGTATAAAAACGCAAGCAGGCAGAAGTGAAGAAGATTTTGTGACTGACCTATATGATGACAGTGATTTGAATGCTGAAAACAGTTATCACTTTGGAGATGCAAGGACAAATAGACAATCTAGTAAAGTTTCCTCTTCTCATTTCATTACTCCAACTGATGATCACAATGATAATTTGGACTTGGATGACTGGAATACGAGGAACAAAGCTGTGGGAGACCCTTTTGTTACTGATGAAGTAAACACTCAGAGAAACATTATGGAAACAAATTCTTATAATGATACTACTGTTGTATTTGATGATTCTGAATCAGAGGATGATGATCATAAATTTGGCGTTGATAAAAAGTACAACGGTGAGGGATCTAGTTTGTTCGTCTCATCCCCTTCTAACAAATCACAAGTTGATCCATTTGAAAATACAAAATCTCGCAGCGATGGACAAAACATTGATGAGAAAGTGACAAGTTCTAGTACACCGTCACATTTTTCTGTGATTTCTGAAAGATTGACGTCTGCAGTTTCTTCTGAAAAAGAAGACTTGCCACCTGTCACTTTTGATGATTCAGATGACCCAGGTTCAGATAGTGACATGAGTTTTGTCAACAAGTCTAAGGTTTCTGGGCTCTCGGGTTATGGGGCTTCAGGGTCCTCATCAAGAAATGATAAAAATGTGGGCTCTGACAGAAAGTCTTGGTTGTCACCTTTGTCAGTTGATTCAGATACTGTGGAAGAGCATTTTGAGAGAAGGGTAGACACCACTACTGTGTCAGAAAAGAATTTGGGTTATGATGACTTGCCAGCCAGTCAGTCACCTACAAAGGAAAGAAGCTCTATATTGGGTTTGGATATCGAGGCAAACAATGATATTGAAACTCTGAAGGAATATCGTATAGAGTGTGGCAAGGAATTAAGCTATGGTACCTTGAAGGGTGGTTTTCGCAATAAAGGCTTCAAGCGACCACCTTATATTAATAATACCTTGGATGATTCATCATCTTCATTGGGGGATGCTTCTGTCCAGAATGAAAGATCTTTGCCTATAGTGAGGACTTCAATTGGTTCTGATGCTCCTGTTCAGGACAAGTACACGAGGGAAGTGAGCAGAGGAAACAGGACTATGGGCCTGGGAGCGCACAACATACCTTCTGATTCTGATAGTTATCGTGTGGTTGCAAATTCACAAGAGACTCTTGCTAGAACTAATGAACCTCACATTCAGAAAGAGCAAAGTGAAGTAAAAAAGAAATCAAGCTCAAGGGCCTCTTTTACTTACTTTAATTCTGATAATAGTGATTCTGAAGAAGAACTTACTAAACAAAATTCACCTAGTCTTGCCCGTCCTGTTAGTGGAATATCTCGAAGGACATCAGCTTCTTCTAAAGCTGCTACAGGTTTAAGCTCAAGAGATGCTCCTTTATCCAAGGCTTCTGTGACTCCTGCTACAACACTCGGATGGAAATCTTCAAGGACTTCTTATGAGAGTAATAATCAAAATGCTTCAACCATAATGAAGAGCTCTGAAAATAGGACAGGACCTAAGTCTGGATCAGCCAAAAACAAAGCATCAGAGCCAATTTCAGAACCTAATAGATCCTTGGATGGGGAAATTTCGAAATCATCTGCAAGGGTGCAACCTTCCAGTTCTCTTAAAACAGTGATACAAGATAATGAAGAGGGCCAAGAGGATGATGCAGATACTTCCTCTAAGCAGAAGGTTGGGCACGTTCATCCAAAGTTACCCGACTATGATTCTTTTGCTGCCCACTTCCTGTCTCTTAAGAAGGGTCGTCAATAAATTTCACTTGCTTACATATAGCAACATAGCTACCCGGACATAGTCTTGATGGTTTATCTTTCTTCTGCAGTCTCCTGTATTGTGTTACATATAGATGCGTGATTTTAGATTCTAAGCATTTGAGGAATAAGGATGGGACTTATATTTTTTTTTGTTTGTAAACTGAATCAGAGTGTATAGGTTTTACTATCTCATTTTTGGTACATCTCTATTTGAGGACTATTGCACATAGTTGAATATTTCACTGTAAATATTCACCAAATGCACTTATGTTCATTCAACTCAGTTGATTAATGTTACATTCATTCATACACTTCTGCTCAGTAACTCCATATTCATTTCATTCTCTAAATTAGTTTTATGCTAGTACCAGTAGGATTATTTCTTTGGGGAGCCATGCCAGTAGTTCAACCCATGTGATAATCATATTCACGTCGTGATTTTACAACCCAAGAGCTAGCAGTGCAAGAAGAGATTACATGTCTATGTAACAGCAACACAAATTTGACAGAGTGCGGCATAAAGTGGCATGTCATGTTATAAACTTGACGTGTGTTTTGTTCAGTTTATTTATTTTTTTCAGTATCGTGAGAAAGCTTTGAAAGCATCTAAACTCGAGACCAAAACATTTTTTTGGGGGACAATTTTAATTATGAACTTTTAGAATTGTCCAGTCAAAGGAGCCAAGTACTTGGATGGAAAAAAAAGAAAAGAAAAACGAGGCCAGTTGCCTTTAAGTCCATAATGCGCGAATTCATAGACTTCAACGCTGAATTCATAATTTCATAGTACACCAAAAGAAGAAAAGAACGCTGAATTCATAGACTTCAATGATTTTTTTAATGAAAAATAGGACAAATAATTTGGTTTAATAATCTTATGTACTTTCTAATAACGTCTAGAGTTAAGTGAATAAAATTAAGCATAGCTTTCGTAGAAGTTAATACTTTTTTAATAACAACTACTATATGATATCAATATTAAGATTTGGAGTTTCTGTGTAAGTGCACGTTTTTGCGAACACATAACTTTAGCCTTATTTATGTGCTGGTGAGGACACTCGAAAGGAGCGTGGTCCAATCCGTGCGGGATTGATCATGTGGTCTCTAAATAATTCATTACAAAACTTACAAATAGGTTTGTACATATAAGGTCATCAACTCCCACACTTTCCTTTCAAAAAAAAAAAAAAAACTCCCACACTTTATTTGTATTTATTTTGGGGAAAAGTACTTAATCTTCCTTTTTTAAAAAAAATAATTGAGACTTAATTATATTTTTAAAATAAATATCCTAAATTTTAATTTTGTTCCATTAATTCTTAAACATTTTTTTCTTTTATTGAAGCATACTTTTTTTTCTTATTGCACACAAATACTTTAATTTCAATTCCATCTCAATAAATGTCTAAAATTTATCCATTTTGGCTATGACTATATTCAATAAGGCATTTCAGTTAGTTTTTAATTTTTTTATTAATTGAAAAACTTGGTTATATATTTAATAAACAAACTTTTTTTAGTAGATTCTAACATTTTTCGAAACACTACTTAAAGTAACATTTTGTAAAACGACAGCTTCTAGTTTATAATCTTTTATATTTTCTTTCACTTTTATCCCCAATATATTTATTCATTTTCATTGTTATTTCTTTTTTATAAATCATACTTTTATTATTTTCTGTCATTTTATACTTTACAACTACTTCAACAACTAGTTTTACTGAACAATTATAATTTAATAAGCTAATTTTTCAGTTTCTAGCTACCAACTTACTTTCCAACTTCCATCTAGTTTTTTAGCTAGTTTTTCCTAACATAACTTATATTAAGGAGGGTGTATTGGATTACGATTTCAAAGAATTTTGAAAGACTTTCTTTAATAAAAAGTCTTGTGGTATTCAATTAGAATTTTTAAATAGTATAATTAAGTCTTCTAGTATTCGATTAAGACTTCTAAGATTTTTTTAATGAAAGCAACAAAAATCATGGTATTCAATTAGGATTTTTTATAACTTATAAAAAGTCCTTCGATATTAAAAAATATACAGATTTTGATGAATTGTTTTTTAAGAAGGATTTCGATGGATTTCATTAGACTTTTTTAATATAAAATATCTATCAAGCAATCTCATCCAAACCCTTGAGATTTTGCTAAACTCTTTTATTTTTTTTTTCTACTGGTTACCAAACTTTCTTTTATCTTATCACAAATACCTTATTCTCTTTTTAATATTCTTCAAGATGTGTGTGTCATATATGTTTCTCCTATTCTTTTGGAATAAAAAAATGTAAAATATACTCATTCCCTCTGCACTTTTTCGTTTGTTTTCTAAATTAAGGTGATTTATTGGATTGAGATTTTAAAAAACTATTTTGACATAAATTTTAAAACTAGTTGGAAGTTGGAAACTAGAAGACTTTTTTAACATCTAGTTTAAAAAGATCTTAGAAGCCACTTCAAAAGTAGTTGGCATAAAATTTATACTTTGTTAACATCAAAACCTTAGGGATTTAATTGTTTTAAAAAACTAGCTTTAAAATTTATGCCAAAATAGTTTTTTAAAATCTCAATCCAATACTGTAAGAATGTGATGACTTCTAAGATTTTTTTTAAAATTTATGCCAAAATAGTTTTTTAAAACCTCATGTTGATGTTGTTGAAGTGGTTGAAGTCACTACCCAACCACACTGTTCATTAATCATTGAAGATGCACTTGCAACTGTCAGCACTTCCAGTACTCCTCGTGAAATAACTCCCCTGACCACCTTTGCTCCACCTGGTGTGTTTGAAAAGAGGATACAAGAACTATTGCACCTACAATAGGCCAACTTGGAAGAAACAATGGAAAGAAGGTTCCTTGCTGAGCACATGGAAACCAATTGTTGATTAAGAACACATTGGAGTCTTCACTCAAATCCTTCAACACACTATGCTCTTCAATATGAATCTGCTGATGCAATAATGATTGCCTTCATCCGTTCAACCACCTCCACCTTTACCAACCCTTGTTGAACCACCGTCTCCTATGGTTCCTACACCTACAACCACTACTAATCTTGTGCCTATGCCTCTGCCTTTGCCACAAAAGTCACCACCAACTATCCCTCAACCACCGTCCACTAAAGGTTGACCATGATGTCCCAAGTTATTTCCTTTTTCTCTTCAAACCTGTGTCTTTTGATAATGACAAAGGGGGGGGGGGGGGGCGGGGAGTAGAATATGAATTTTGATTTATAAAACACTTGCACTCATATGACTTTTTAATAAAAACAAGTGTTCTGGCGGTCACATATATGTGTTTTCATGATTTTTAAACTTCACTACACATTTGATATGCATGCTCTGATTAGTACATATTCTCTGATACATGCGTAAGGTAATGAACTCAATTAGAGTCTCATTTATCCTCACATAATCTGCATATTCATTATGATAACATATTTGCTCTAATTATGTAATATATGCTCTGATTATGTCTTTGTAAGATCTCCTTATGCTATGATGTTTAACATGTTTGTTGTATATCAAAGTTATATTCCTCAGATACACAAACCAAGAGTAAGCGATGTGCGATAGTGCATTCTAAACTTTTCTAATACCTTGATCCTAATCTCATCATCTTGTCCTTTTGGTATCAAAATTTATATTGTTTGTTGTCATAAAAAAATGGAGATTGTTAAGTCTGGCTGCGTCTAAGTCACATTGGATTGTACCAAACAATTAAATTCCTAAGGTTGTAATGTTAACAAAGTATAAATTTTATGTGTTGACATTTCATGCTTATGCTACAGGTTCATCTATCTCTATGAGATACAAGCAAAAAAGCATGAACAAAAAGGCTCTCGACGATAGCCAAAGTCGTTGGATGATATTGTCTCAACGTTCAGTCCTAAGAAGACAAGTGCTTTGGCACTTGGCTTGTAGTACAAAAGAAATAGAACAATTACTCGATCCTCAAGTACGAAAAACAATCATTAGAAAAGTAACATCCATAGGTTTAGTAAACAACTCGTGCCATAGTGTAACATCCCATTTTTCGTAGACTAATTTAAAAAAGATTGTATTTATAAATAAATAGTTTTTTTTGGAAAAATGATGAGGTTTTTATAATTAAATAAATAAGGAGAAATAATTTTATTAATTAAAATAATAATTTGAGAGAAAATAAAAAGGGTATTTTATTTATTCATTTGATGGGAAATAAAATGGAGTTTATTTTTATAAAATAATAAAAAATAAATAAATAAAGTAAATAATAGGTTATGAGTACCCTAACTATAAATAACGAAATGTTAGGTCAGTTTAGACGCTGACACTAGCTTCTCAGCCTTCTCTTCCTCTCAATTTCGTTTTTTCCCCCTCTTCCTCCCAAAACCCTCTCGTTTCCCACATACCACCAAACCTGTCTCAGAAAAAAACTAATCTCGGACTCATTAACCATTGGATCGTTGTGAAATTTGAGCACGAGGTTCGAAACTCATTTCTAAAAATTCCCATCGTTGGAAATTTTGAAATCATGTCCAAGCTGAGAGAAATACACTTCGCATCATAGCCTTTTCTTTTCCCGCAGAAACCCAAAACTGTCTCGGTAAAACTACGTTCCCTAATGCGTTCGAGATTCAGTTCCAAACATCTTTACTGTTGGGATTTGAAAAATAATGTTCATGGAGAGAGAAAAATGAATTGCACGAAGCAATACAAATGGAGGCTTCAATCTCTTCTCCTTCTCTCTGACGTTTGGAAATTCTATCAGAGCAATAAGAGGAAAAGCTTGAGGAATCACAGGAAATTGCTAGAGATGCCGCTATCACCGTTGGAATACACACATGAGCCCGTTTATAGGTAAGGGGTGAGTTTATCGCAATTGGGGTTAGAATGAACATGTGTAGGGATCCTTAGAGGATTAAATTAGGGTTTATTTTGGGATGTTTATTGAATTGCAATTTTTCCTTTATGATTATAAATACAATATTGTTGTGTTCTACGTACCAATTGATGTTCTGATGAGAATTGATTGTATAAATTGTTATGTTGAGATTATGAAATGGTGATTCAAATTGTGAGTATGTGATAAATTGAACATGTGATGAATGATGAAATACATGTGTATTGAGATGAGATGTGTGTATTGAGTTGTGAGCTATGAACTGTACAATCACACAATTGTAAGACCCTTTAAGGTCGACGAGTATTGTGATGGGATCCACTGTGGGAATCTGACGAGTTAAAATGATTTTGAAAACAATTGAGTAGTTGTGTGTATTGCATAGTTTATAGATAAAGTATATATGATTCATGAAATGTGATAACATGTTAAATTGAGATTATACCATTGTGATTGAGATCGAGTGTATGTTATAAATTGAGTATACACGTGATTGAGATGTGTGCATTGAGTTATGAACTATGAATTGTACAATCATACAACTATAAGATCCTTTAAGGGCGACAAGTTAATGCTAAGTCCCTTTTAGGGCGACGAGTTAATGCTAAGACCCTTTAAAGGCGAGGAGTTAATGCTAAGACCCTTAAAGGGCGACGAGTTAAAACTATTTTGAGAATAATTGAGCAGTCGTGTGTTTTGTGCAGTTCATAGATAGAACCTGTGTGCTAAAATGTTTTCTGGGTTAGACCTGAATCAGGAAGGAGAGGCCCTGACAGACTATTCGGAGTGTAGGCTTTGGGGGTCACCAGGTTTGAGTGCTCCTTTAAGCATGTGCCGATCCCACATGGTTGGAGCATTCTCGCAAAATAGCGTGACCCTGACTGATCTCCCTGTGATTTTACCTAGTGAGAGTGACCTGACTTACTATTGTGTGACTTGCCTTGTTATGTACTCTTAGGCGCCCGACGTGGTTTTTCACTGACATGGTACCACATTGCATATAGGATTGAATCTTAGTGTATATGTTGCATAATGTTTGTGTATTGATCGATATTGATTGACTTGATGACATTGTGTTTTGATCCTTGAGTATGTGAATGTTGTGAAAATGAATGAAATGTGTTGTGTTGTGATGTGATGTTGGGCGACAAAATGGTGAAATGATGTGAGCTATGTTCAAGTAAGTTTTATTTTGTTTATATGATATTTATACCTACATGTTATCTTGTTTCTCTCCATTAGTTAGTAATGTGATAACTCATTCCCTATGTGTTGTTTGTGTTTAGATCCTATGATGATCTTGAACTTTGTGTTCGGGGGAACAAATGATTAGGTGAATTGCTTTAAGGAACCTTGTGCTGAAGAACGTCAGGACACAATGCTCTGATAGGATGTGACATTGGGGGCATAAGTTTCTATATTAATTGCATGACGTTAGTCTATTTTATTTTACCTCACTAATTTAACAAAACAATTTTTTTTTTTGTAAATTGTGACAGTCTTGTTTTGAGCCGAATATATTTTTAATAAGCTTTATTTGATAATAGTGAAGTGAATGTGAACCTTTTATCCACGTGAATTTGTTTATTAATATATTTTTTTATATATTTTATTTATTTACATATATCTCAAGGTAGAGGGTGCCACACATAGCGCACAAAAAGGAAGATTTAAATTGTCTCGTCTTAACATTCTTAATTTCTTTTGTCTTATGTTGTTAACGTTTCTTTCAATTTGTATGCTAAAAGTCAACTCTGAGCACTAGGCGACACTAACAAATTGTACTTCTATAAAGATATGATGCAGAAAGTGTTTGTGGTCCCCTACTCTCTCTCTCTACATAGTAGCGATCTCATGTCAAGCGCCAAAGCTATTAGACAATGAATAGCTGAGATTTGTCAACGGATCAAACTATGAAGTCTACATAAAGCTTAAAGATGTTCGTGTTAAGGTTGTCGAATCACAAGATAATAGTCTGAGACAAAATGAACAAAGTGTTGAAACACTGTTAGTCTTATTGGACAAAAGAAACTTGAGTGAATCTTAGTTTTGCTAAGTTAGCGAGTTTCATTGTATTCAAGCCTATTGTGTAAACACTCTTTGAGTGATTAGAATATATTTTCTATCAAACATATATTATTTGGGAAAGTCATGAGTGACTTAGTGATAAAGAATATTTAGGTCTTAATCTCAGGGGTAGATTAAGGCTAATGTCAAGAGTGGCTCAGAGAGTACTTGTTGTAATCAGAAATAACACAGAGAATACTTGATTATAATCAAAGAATTGATTAGTTGAACCCTTCAAGGTTTGAAGGAGAACTGAGCGTAGCCCAAGAGCTGGGATGAACCAGTATAAAACCTTTGTATTTTCTTTACCACTTCTATATAACTAGTTATTTTCTATAAGTTACTTTTACACTATTGTATCCATGTTTTGTGAATTAGTTTTTAAGCACAACGTGATTTTGAACACCTTTGAAAGACTAAGTTTTTATCCATCACACTATTCAACTCCTCCTTCTAGTGTGTTTTAGATAATTCACTGACTATGCTCATCATCTGCTCGATGCAATATTTTTGTGATTGTCACCCTTAATTTCATCACTCACATTCCTCGTACAAATTTTCCATCCTTACCACTCCCTTCTATCCCATTTAAACATGTCATTGAATTTATCATGAAATAATTATAGTAATTAAAAAGATTAGAAAACCAACGTATAATTTGAATCTATTTTCAAATCTAAAAGTGAGAATGAAAAAATGTTATAGCAAGAATGGTTAGTATATGAGGATATAAAACTATATTCAATTTAGCTTTTAAACAATTAAAAAAAGTATATTGATTTTACTTTTTCTTATCCAAACTTCATCATTTCTTATTATTTTTTCCACTAATTCTTGTAATTTTTAATTATTTTTAAAAATTCAGAGAATACTTTCAAATTTTATAAATCTATAAAGTCCTTTCAAATCCTTTAAATTCTTATGATATAAATTCATTAAAATGTTGGATCAAGTGACCTCAGAATAATTAAGAAGGGGGGGGGGGTGAATTAATTATGAACTTGTCTTGACTAATTAAAAATCTATCATTCTTAATGTTACTAGATTCAATTAGGCTTTTACAACTAAGTTAAGAAAGTAAAGAACAAAAATAGAAACTTAACCAAAAGTAAAAGCGATAACTAAAAGTGCACAACGAAAATTAAAGAGTGTAGGGAAGAAGAAGACAAACACAAGATTTATACTAGTTCGGCCACAAAACGTGCCTACATCCAGTCCCCAAGCAACCTGCGGTTCTCGAGATTTCTTTCAACCTTGTAAAATCCTTTACAAACCAAAGATCCACAAGGGATGTATCCTCCCTTGTTCTCTTTGAAAAATCAAGTGGATGTATCTTGCACTTGAACTGATCCACAAGAGATGTACCCTTTCTTGTTCTAAGTATAACAATCCCCAAATAGATGTACCCTCTATTTATACCACAAAGGATATACCCTCCAATGTGTTGGGTGCAGCCTGCAAATGAAGGATCTTATGACTTTGCCTTCATTGATGCTGACAAGGAGAACTATGTGAACTACCATGAGAAGCTTATAAAACTGGTCAAGATTGGGGGGCTACTTGTATATGACAACACACTGTGGGGTGGACGCGTTAGCTGGCCTGAAGACAAAGTTCCACCACACTTCAGACCAGGGAGGGACGCAGCAATTGAATTTAACAAAACAATCACAAACGATTCTCGTGTTGAATTTGCTCTTACTTCCGTAGGGGATGGTCTCAATATTTGTAGGCGCATTGCTTGAACTTTTGTGTTAGTGCTCTGCTCTGCTATTATATATTTGTATTTGTATTTGTAGTAGCCACCTGAAAAAACGTTGCATTTTGTGTTCCTAATAAACTTTTGGTTTCATGTTAAATTACTACAAGTTAGTTTCATTTAGTGCTTCAATGGAGAAAATTAAAACCTAGGGCCTTGTGTTTCAAAACTTTTATAGTAAAACTTAATATAAAATTCTCAAGCGAATAAAAAAGTTGCATGAAGTTTGTTTTTTCTTAGATTAGTTAATATAAATTTCTTAAAACAAAAGTACAATTTTTAACCACTTCATCTCTATTATTTTGTCTTAGAGATGCTTGTTAAATAGTTTACAGAAACTAAAGCTTAATAGAGGAACAATCTTTGCCCTGACATGGCCTTAAAAAGAGAAAAAATAAAATCGTATATTGCCATCGAATCCAACAGCACAGCATGAGAGTTTTTGAAGCATTTGCATGAATAAAATGTACAAAGTTTCATTTTTGGTTATGTTTAAGCCAGTGTCATAAAAACCGGCCGGTCTGGACCGGCGAGCTATTGGATCGGAGATGCACATGGCATGGCCCAGTGTGAACTGGGTGGTTTTAGCAGAAACCGGTGACCTGGTCGGGTTTGTAAACCCGGACTGGGTTGAACCTGTTTACTTTTTTTGAGAGGTGGTGATGCGCAAGTGATGGGTCACCGACGGTGGTGGTGGCGGCGCACCAACCAAACACCATTGCCACCCACCACTGTGCATCCCAACTCAACCACCGTCGGTGATGGAGCAGGCTGCGGTATGCGTCGCTGTTGCTA
Source organism: Glycine soja (assembly GCF_004193775.1). Lineage (NCBI taxonomy): Eukaryota > Viridiplantae > Streptophyta > Magnoliopsida > Fabales > Fabaceae > Glycine > Glycine soja. The sequence goes on along the minus strand of NC_041008.1, from coordinate 15,293,984 downwards.
TCTTGAGAGAGATTGGAAAGTATTTTCATTCTTCTTTTTTTTTCTGAATTATTCTTTCTTGTCTATTTCTTCTTCTCTTATTTTAGAATTAGTTAAAAAGAAACTAAACAAATAATTATTTTAAATTATAAATTATATCAAACTAAATGAAAAATATTTTCTAATAGTATATTATTTTTGCTCTTTATTTTTTCCACTTAGTTCACTATTTATTCTTCTTGTAGTCACTTTTATTGATAGTAATAGGCTAATAGCTTCTGAGAATGAGTATTATATATATATATATATATATATATATATATATATATCGAGTCAAATTGGATCAACTAGAAGTCCATCGTTTCGATAATTGATTCATTGTTTTGACCAGGTGAGTGACCATACCAGTTTTCATAACATCGGTTTAAGCTAGTTTGCACGTAAAATTTTAGTTTCAAACTCCTTATCACCGTACCAAAAAAATCATCATTCAATCAATTTGGAAATAAAAGCAAGCGTTATTTAAACTAGACTTCGGGATGCAACGGTAACAAACTGCTATAATTCACAGAAAGGAATTAGTAACTAAAACTTTTTACCAACATGAAATGCAGCCATCAGTTGGAAAATATTAAAAATGCCATATATGATCAGTTAGTTTTCTTAGCCTTATTTTCCCTAAAGATATTAGTACAATGATCCTCACATCTATAATTCCTGACTTCCTCACTGACAGGATTAATGGATTACCTTTGAATGGTCAAAAAGGTCTCCACTGCTAAGAGGAGCTTAGGAATCAAATGATAGTCAAATTGAACACCAATGCCGAACTTGTCCATCAAGATCCTCAAACACACACAATTAAAATGAACTTCAGAGTAAATTCATCTTTAACCTTCATCAATGGGGAGGTTTCACTCTTGAAGCAAACGTTTCAGCAACCAGCAGAGGAAATGCTATTGTTGCATCACAGTGTACCTGATTTAATGTAACAAAAAGACATTTAAGGGTTATATGTATTGCTGGGTGTTTGGTACCATTTTATATTTCATGTGTATGAGTAGAGTGGTTGAGTTATCAAATATTTATTAATTGCTGGTTTTATAAGAAGCCCATCAAATGTAACTTTCATATAATTGCTGGTATTATAAGAATATTTTGGGTCTCCCTAAGCCCATCCTTACAGCATGGCTACAATTATGTAATAAAAAAACTCATGATCCTTAAGCAAAAACAACAGTATGCATGGCAAAAGTTAAAGAACTATGACAAGGAAACCAGTTGTGAAAGTTTGCATAGGATGTACCTTAACAGTCTGAGCAGAGTCTCGTATCTTTCCCCATGAAACAGCTTCATCTGGACGAGCTCCAGAATCACTCCCATCATATTCTTGTGCAGTATTGATAAAAACAGCATAGTCTGCACCATTGCGCATCATATTGGCATTGCAAATGTGATGTTTTGGAAGGCCACCTCCTAAAATTATCATTCCGGTCTTCCTGGGACTTGCATGTACTGCTTCACCGTTCATTGCCCTTATATCTGTTGTATCGCTAATTATTTAGCTATGGTTCTTGATTTTTCAAAATTATACATGCAGTAAAAAGTAGAAAGAAAGCAGAAAAAACCTTGCACTATGTCCACAATCAGACCAGGATTGCGGAAGGAATGGAAGTACAGCATGTCCCCCAATGAGCCATCAGTTAAGCCCGGACAGAAAACTGGAATGTTGTTCTGGAAAATATCTTAAGAAATGTTATCAATATTATATTGTAAACTGTATTCTGAAATCCAAACTGTTCAGTAAATCTTAAGATTGAGACAAATGACGACATAGCATTTTGTATATACTATATAAATGCCACAAGAAATATGCACAACAACAGTAGAATAATGAGAAAAGAAACTATGATAAAGATACAAATCAGAAACAGATTAAAGGGAATAGCATAATTTACTATAAATCTAAGGTTGGTCTCATTCTTGCCTTGTATGCCCAGTAAAGGTAAGAGCTTTCATTTTTTATTTCTTTTCCCAATCGAGCTATTAACTTAGATGGTGTCCACAACACATTCTGCAAAAAAAAAAGGGTCAGGAAAAAGGTTACAAGTGAAATCTAAAAAAAGAACCTGCTACATAAAAGGTTTGTCATTCAATCGTGCTAAAAGTTATAGTTTAGTTTGATTTTGGTTAGCACAAAATTGACATGAATTAGAAGTAATACAACACATAAATAATGTGACTCCAGGCGTTCCACAAAAACAAAACCATGTAAATTATCTAATGCATTGAGCAGAGAAGTTCAAAAATAAAATACCTCATTATTTTGTTCCCCCAACATCTGATCAAAGATAGGAATAATCCAGTCCTCAAATTTGCAATAGTTGTCATTCGGGACCAATAAATTACCAATCCGATTCAACCCTTTTGAGCGCAGATATGCTCCAGGCAAAGAGAAATCTCCTTTATATGTTGGTGCCAGGCACTTTATAAGATCTTCTTCAATGCCACCTGTAGTTGTAACAACTACATCAACCTGCAGATTGTGGAATAAATGCAACAAAATTCAATAACATCATTAAGCATATATACCAATGAGACTTCAAAAAGGGACACAATTCATATATATATATATATGATGCAATCTGTCAAGATGAGATATCTCAGCCTTATTATTGTTTACCTTTCTATATGAAAATATACATTTGCTCACAAGAAAGTTATTTTGCTACTTTTCTTGCTAGATAAAAGTAATAACTTATGAAAAGGGTGAAAAAGAGAGGCTCAAGAAGTATCGGTATCAAGAGTCATTGTCTAATTGGCATATTGTATCTGGTCTCTGATGCTTGTTTCTAACATTTATATGCTTTGAGTGGAAAGAACATCTTTTAGTTTATCTTTTCACCCCTATTAGTCTTATTTATGCTAATTCAGCTACTATGTATCGATTAGGTTCACCATACCAGGGGCTGAGATGGGACTCCAGGTCCGTCTTCTTATCGACTGTGCTAAATATGTTACATCTCAAAGCATAAAAAAATGCAGCAGATATTGGCCTTGTGTACATATCTCATATTTCATCTCCTGATGGTAATGCAGTTCAAAGGATGGTCACTTATTCCAGTGAAGCACTTGTTTACAGGATAAGAAAACATTTGCCAAGTATGCTAATTGTAATAATTAGTCAATTTGTTTTTTTTTCTTCCCTTTGATAGAAAGAGCAATACACGTTAAACTCTTATTCATAAAACTGATTAAATCAATCTCAGAGAGAGAAAAAAAAAAAAAAGAACAACAGGCACCCAGCATATATATACAGGGACAGGAGCGAAAGTAACTAACACTAAAAAAAAAGAGACTGAAATTACAATTAGTGCGTGCATAAATACTTGTATGAATTGTGTCCCTTTTTGAAGTTCTCCTACCAAAAGGAAGTTAAGACAGATAGATATATCTAACAAGGGAAGGGAAACTAACTTACCATGCGATGCTGAAGAAGAAACCTCACAGTATCTCTAACACCAGAAGAAATAAGATTAGAAGTGAAACCCAGAAACACTTTACACGTCACAGATTTTCGGTACTCCAAATCCCTCTCTTGGTCACTGCAATCCTCAGCTACGGGTTCATCAACTAGCCTCCAATCTAGCTTCAATCCAAATATTCAATTTTTATAACGAAAAAATCACGTGAATATAAAGAGATGGGGGTTAGAGAAGAGAAAACAAACCAACCATTTGATTAACGACTTGGATGGCATCACCGAGGTTGGAAGCTTGAAACCCAGTTGTGACCATGGAGCTGAGTAGCAACGGATAATTGACGCCGCGGTTGAAATCATAGCCCTCAATCTTAACACACTTTCCATCAAGGCTTTCTGATTCTTTGAACACGGTTGAGTGAACTGAGGCTAACACTTCTTCTTCCTTTCCCTTTGCTTCCCCCATTGTTCTGTCTGTCTCTCTCTTCTTCTCACCACAAAACAGAGACAGACGGTGTTTTAAGTTTTAACGTTTGAGCCATGTTGTTTTGTAGTATTGGGCCATAAATTTGACCCGTGTTTATTTTATGGGAACTATTATTTACACTACCAAATCTGCTATCTGCACACCCACGAGGGCTTCAAATATTTTTTTTTTTCGAAATTACCCTTCCCACGGAAATTTAATTATATTGAAAAAGTCAACAATGAAATCTTATTTCTGTTGTACACATGGGGTGAAAAAAAATAATGCAATAAAAATACAATTCTATCGTACATTATACAACAACAAAAATAGGGATGCTCGATCTTGATGAGGCAAGGGGCTACGTGGATCGATGATGAGTTGCACGGGGAGGAGTGGAGCGATCTGGGTTGGGGTGGGGGCAATGCTTTGTAGGAATTTGGTGACTGAGCAAAATAGGAATTTCACAAAGGTTGGTAGTTTAAAAAACAAATATGGTAGCGGGAATAGTTGTTCCCTATTTTATTGGGCCTTTACAGTTGACCCGTTATTTCTAACAACCCAGGCCCATTAGGGTTAAGGTGACGTTATATTAGAGCGGAGACTCTTTCCTAGGTTCTCTGTTGAATGTAGAACGCTGCTGCCGAAACCCTTCCCGATCCCTAAGGTGTGTCTTTCTCTCCTATTTTTTCATAAACTACGTAGGTTTGGTTGCATGATGTCATAATAATGTAATTTTGTGATTTGTGATTGTGTTGCAGGTAAGTGAGTAATCGGTGGTTGAGAATGGTGGAGAAGGCGAAGGGTAGGAAGGAGGAGGTGGTTACCAGAGAGTACACCATTAACCTCCACAAGCGCCTCCATGGCTGGTAATCTATTCACCTTCTTCTTTATACCATGTTCTCTCTGCTATTTGTCTAATTCAACTAACCCCCATTCTTAACGCTTCAATAATCACCCTATTAACAACTTAATTGTTTAGTACTAAAGTGTTATAAATTGTTAGTAACCAACCCTAGCTAAGTTGAGCTGTATACACGTTTCTATGGATCTGAGTTTTTTCGTGGCTATAGAATTGAGATTAGGAACCCTAGCAAACAGGACAAAAGTTGTGCAGTTCTTTTCCTAGTGATTGTATTGATTAAAACGCATAGCTCAAGTCACTTTTGCAGCCTTTAGCTTTCAAAAAAAATATTCCATGAGTTCCTGTTTTGTGATATATCGGGCCATTGATATGAAATTTGTGTTTATTTTGATAGAAATGAATGGTTTCATATTCCTTTTATTTATTATACTTTGTGTCTTTTGATTGCTTTCATGTTTTGGTTCGAGAACAGTAGTCTTAGTGGTTCTTGTTTGGTTTGTTGTTGTCTTAAAACAGCACATTTAAGAAGAAAGCTCCTAAAGCTATTAAGGAGATAAGGAAATTTGCCCAAAAGGCCATGGGGACCAATGATGTGAGGGTGGATGTGAAGTTGAACAAGTTTGTCTGGAGCCAGGGAATCAGGAGTGTTCCAAGGAGGATTAGGGTAAGAATTGCTCGCAAGAGGAATGACGATGAAGATGCCAAGGAAGAGCTATACTCTCTTGTCACCGTTGTTGAGATTCCTAAGGATGAGCTCAAAGGGTTAGGCACCAAGGTTATTGATGATGAGGATTGATTTGTATTTGTTTGAACCCTGGAGACATATATGTAGGTTTTTTGTTTCTGCAATTCAGTCTTGTTTTTCTAGGTTATCAAATTACTCCTAATTTTGTTGGGTTACTTCGAATTTTGTTGAGACATAATGTGGCTTGATAATATCAATTTTAGTTTCTGCCCCTGCAGTTTGTTTATGCGTTTGTGCTATTGTGGAAGAACAATGATACTTAGGATATAAGAAAAATACGATGGTAAACATGGAATGAGGACGGTGATGTAGGTTTCTTTTTGTTTTTTTTTTTACCTGGGATAATAGCATTGTGTAAGAACAATTATACTTGGACACCCTTTAATTTCCAATAGCATGTGAGGATTGCCCACTTAATTTCACATCACCTTGTCATACCAACATTTTCTCAATTATTTCTTTATCTCACTAGCTATCAAATATGAGAGCATATAAGGCATGCTTAAAATCATTTTTGAATGCGGAAAACATTTGAATGAAATATAAACCGAACAAAATGACGATTAGCAGTTGTATGAGCAGTGTCAGATGAAAGTTATAAGGTAAAGATCTGGATCTAGTGTTTAAGCAACTAACCATTGCCCACATGTTGAGTTGAAAGTTTACACTTACCTGGAGCTTGAGTTTGTGTAAAATTTATTTCTTTCATTTGAAGCCGAAATTATTAAGCGTGAACTTATCACCAATGTAAAGTAGTAACTTTGAAAACGAAGTAACAAATGATTTTTTTCATCATGGTGTTGTCGTTCACCAATAATCCTTACAAGAACAAGAGCCATTTTCAAAATGATGGAACCTGTTTGTGTCTCTTAATACAATTAGTCTCCTTGTAACCTTTGAAACAGCCTTCATCCAGGAATGACAGTCAACACAAACCCGAAGATTCTTGGTGATTCTAATTGGCATTCCAGCACCAGTGTTGATTAGTGCAAAGACAGCAGCAAGCCGTTCACTGTGCTCACAAACCCATACTGCTTTCATCTCTTCATTTATATCGTGGAGAACAACACCCGTGTTAGGGACATATCCCAAATTCTTAACGGCCTTTGACAACTCGTTCCAAATTTTCTTATACTCAGCAGAACAACGAAAATCAGAGCTCCCTCCGGCAACAAATGTATGAATCTTATGCTTTATTTGTATCCAACTACATCCGGCATCTTTCTTCATTCCTGTCAAGGCCATCATTTCTCTAACCCTCTTCACATCTTCCCACATCCCTGCATTTGCATATATGTTTGAAAGCATCACATAATTTCCCGGATTGTTAGGTTCAATCTCAAACAATCGCTCTGCAACTACTTCAGCTAGAGCAACATTTCCATATAGCCGGCACGAGTTAAGCAATGACCCCCAAATGCTGCCACTTGGTCTCATTGGAATGTTCTCTGCCACGCTTAATGCCTCATCAAATTTCCCTGACCTGCCTAATATGTCCACCAAACAGGCATAATGCTCTAAAGATGGTTGCACCCCAAAATCCTGCATCACATTACTAAACAACCTTTTCCCCTCACTGGTGAGTCCTGAATGGCTACAACCGGACAGCAAGGCAACAAAGGTAATCCCATTTGGTTCAATGCCATACCTTATCATTTCATCAAACAAACACAAAGCTTCATGTATTTGACCATTGATTGAAAATCCAGCTAGCATTGTATTCCATGAGGTCAAATCCTTGCTGTGCATTCTGTCAAACACTTTTTCACAATAACCAATTTCTCCACATTTGGCATACATGTCCATCAATGAGTTTAGCAAAGGCACATCAGCATTCTTCCTAGACTTTAGAATCTGCCCATGTATCTCCTTGCCACTATGAAGTGCAGTAACTTGAGCACACACCGGCAACATGGTTGTAAGAGTAATCCAACTGAACCCCATTCCTTCTCTCTGCATAACTCTGAAAGCAGAAAGTGTCTCAAATACTCTACCTTGACCAGCAAAACCAGCAATTAAAGTGTTCCAAGACACAACATTTCGTTGAGGCATTTCCTCGAACACCTTTAAGACCTCATCGAAGCACCCAATTTCCACATACAACCCCAAAAGCGCGTTGTTCACCACTTGATCAGCTTCTCCAACATCATGCTTCACAATTTGGGCATGGATTGCTCTGCCAACCAGCGCATTATCCAAATCAGAACACGCCTTGAGGGCCATGGAAAACGCGAAATTCCCAGGCTTCACACAGCATGATAACATGTCACGGTAAAGAAGCAAAGCTTCATGGGAGAACCCGTTTCTCGAATACCCAATAGCCATAGCTACCCACACAGGTTCTTCTGGGGGTTTCTCATCGTCAATTTGGAACACGCGACGAGCCTCGTTGACTCTGCCACAAACAGAGTATAGCGTGATGAGCTTGGTCTTCAAAGTGGGGTTCTCCAAGACTCTGTTTTGAGAACGAAGCAAGTGCAAGTGGAGTTTTCGGCCATGTTCCAAGGACCTTCTGGATATGCAAGCGTGGAGGAAGAGAGAGATGCTTTCTTCTTCTTCTTCTTCTTCAATGGGTGTGGGCTTCGATGATTCGATTAGGCGAAGAGCTTTGTCCAAATTGCCCCATTTGCACAGAGATTTTAGGGTTGAGTTAAATGGTGTTGTTTTGAGTTTGTGTGTATTTGTGGTTCTGGGTGTGGAGGTGGCGGTTATGTTCGTTTTGACGGTTATGTTGGTTGGAAGAGAAATGGCGGGGAGCATGATGGAGACTGAGACAGTGAGGAAAGAAAGGAATCTAAGTGGTAGTGTGAGTTTTTTAAGGTTAGTTTGGAGACTCCAATGAAGGTGTCGAACTCTGAAAAATAAGAAAAAAAAAAAATTGAGTATGTGGCCTGAGGGAAAGATCTGGATTTGATTCCCAGGTAACACATTCTTGTATAGAGGTGAAAAAACTTTTAAGTGTGATTAGATGTCAGATCCAGAATTAATTTCAGAGTTAGCATGAGAAACTGAAGCTTGTTCAGCTCTAGCATCAATTTTATCCTTTCAGTTTTACACTGCATCAATGTGTGATGTGTTTTGTTACTATCAATTTGCTGATTTGTTTTAGAATTGAATTGGCCAACAAATTAAACTCAATTCAATTCTAAAACAAATCAACACTGACACAAAAGGGTCTAAGAAGGGTTATTTCTTTTCTTTAGGGGTCTTTGTTTATTTGCTAATATTTGCTAGTCTTACCCTCTTCGGGATTTATTTAGATCCAATACTTCTTCTCTTATCCTTTTCCAGGTTGCTTTTGGGCCCAATGGCCGAGTCTGTTTTGATTTATGCAGCTAGAAAATTCAAATTGGATATGTGGTTCATTTTTTATTTTGTGGAGCTTTACATCTATTTCAGTAAAAATGTGAGATAGGAGACAAATTGAATATGTGTTTTTTTTAAAATTTTATTTTGGGGAGCTTCGCATTTCTTGGATTGCAACCAAGAGCACGTTTCAAGATAAAAATACATATAGACATGGGAGTGGGGAGGGTAAAGAAAATGACAGTATATTTGGTTAAAGTTGGGATAGTAATATTGAGAATGTGTGAGGAAAAGGAAAGTTTGGATAGAGATTAGAGAGGGCATCCTTAAGTTTATCCACAAAGGCACTAATCCCCTTTTTCCTTAACATCAGATATTCAACGCCAGTTTGTCTTAAGAACAAAGGCGAATGCGTCCTACTTGTTTATTTGTCCCCATTATCAACTGCTTCCATATATACAAAAGAAGGAATTTCTTCGACACTACCAATATAATATGGAGTTTGATAAATAATATAACCTTGGTTTCTCTGCTCTTATGGACACCTCCAAATAAACAAATAATTAACTTGAGTAGAGTTTGTATTCGTAATTTAATAAACTTTTTTGGTATTTTTAAAACAAAAGTTATTAGGTCAGTTAAAAGGTCATGATAAACATTGCAGTTTTATATTGATAATAATATAAATTTGATAATGTTTAATTGAAGTGAGAATTTCACTTTTTAAACTGTGTATTTTAATTTATAATATATAAGTATATTAATTCCACTTAAAAAAGTATATTAATTTAATTTTTAATTGTGAAATTTATTAAGTAATTTTGCATTATAAATTACGATATATAATTTGAAGAGCAAGACTCTTATCCTCTTTATTTTTCAATTAAACACTCGGAATATTATTTTTTTTATCTTATTTGGGGATGCATTTTACACACTACACTGAGAATTAGCCTGTTTTTTAAAAAATCATCTAAAACTACCATTTTATTTAAATCTAATGAAAAAAAATCTACAAATAAGAAGCCAATTAATTGAATTCTCACTCTTGAGAAGTGCTCATTTTAACATTCAATCATGTTTTACATAAAAATTACTTCCTATAAATAATTTTTATGATAAATATTTGTTTATGTCATTCATATATTTTTCGTTGATAAAATTTAATTTTAGTCCAATGTAATTAGCTAATGTTTAATACATGAGTCATAAATCCTGATAAAAAAAATACTTGAGTGATAAATTATTTTGCTCTGTTCTTCAAAACACTCCTAACTCTCTCTCTATATAGAAAATATTATAGGAGATATCCTTTCATGAAAATTTAATCTCTTATCTTTCGATTTATCATTCTCGTTTTATTTTATTAAAGAAAATTCTAATATTAAAATGAAAATTAGTCAATATTATTAATAAAATTAGTAAGAAACAAGAATCTACTTAAATATAGCTTAATGTAACAACATCCCAGTGAAGTTTGTTAGGATGATGGCTCATGCTATTGCAAGAACATCCATTGATCATATCTTATGTCTTCTCCTTTTGTTTTTTTTTTTGTTGTTGTTGTTTTTAAGTTTACTTTATTGTATTGTTGATTTGATTATGAATGAAGTAATCTAAGTCTCTTTAGGACTTAAATATAGAAAAACTCAAATTAACTTAGGGTGATAAATGGATAGGAAAAAGAAGAAGCTAATGCGCGCCACGTGGAGGGGAAGAAGAGACAAGGAAAGATTCTTGGACTTCGAGGATGCTTCTTCAATTCCTTTCCTTCTTTCTTCACTTTGAACACCAATACAACACGCCTAAGCCAAACCCAAATCCACCGCTCTTTATTTTCGTCTTTTCTACCCTTCCCGGATCCCAATCCCTAATCTTTCTACCACTCTCACTCCAAAAATCTCTAATTTTTTCATCTGGGTTCGTTCTTCCTTTCCCCCTTTTCTCTCTCTTTCTTTTTTGTTTGTTTGCGCACTATCATATCATTGGTTTCACGATTTTGATCGTTTCAGGAAGATCGGTTGACGAATCGAGGATCCGATCGCTTGCGAGGAACTAGGGTTTCAATCGATCGCATCACACACAAACAATCATGTTTAGCCGGATGTTCGGTAAACCTAAACAGGAAACCAATGCTGTTGCCACTTTGGACAAGCTAAACGAGGTCCACTATTCTATTCTATGCTCTCATCAATCAGTTATACTTTTATATTTCCCTCTTAGTTGCTATCAGACTTGTCACCAATCGCCATGACAGCTGCAAGGTCTCGGATTCGAGCCTTGTGGATGGAAAAAAACATGGTTGGGAGGGGAGACCTACTAAATGTTGCCAGTCTGGTTTTCCGGTAAAGATTAGTCATCAGCAAAGTTGGTGGATAGTGTGTACAAAAAAAAAAAATCTCCATGGCAACTCTGCTTATTAACTTTCAGCTAGCTGTTGGATTTGGATTATTTTATTACTTACATAAACTCTTTCAATTATTAGATATATCAATTATGAATTTAAATCACAATATATGACTGATTCATGGAATTCCAAATGAGCTTTTGTTTTGACTGATTTTTCATTGAAGGCTTCCAACTCTCATCAAATATGGTTTTTCATTACATAGCTTATTAAGTTTGTCAAAACCTTAGTCATCAGATAGAGGGTATTTGTGTTCACACTGTTAGTTGCTTCCTTATTTCAGTACACAATTTTAGTCTTGTTTTTTTCTTTAATTCAAGATAGAGCATGTTATCGATATGGTTATATCGATCTAGGTATGTAATAATTTTCCTTCATAAATGGGTTATTTGCTTGCATGTTGTGACTTGTGAGTATTGAATAACAAATCACGTTTTCTCCCAATTAAACCTTTAGTCAATTGATTTCATATGATTGTTGAAAATATATATTTTTTTACATAGTATCTCCAGAATTATCACACTAGTTGGCAGAATATTATTGCAATTCTTCTGAGTCATGGCTCGGTATGGTGGCCAAGTGTTAGACTGATGTTTATAGCAGTAATATACACTTAAGAGAGAATTTCCTCAAACTGAATGTTTTTTTCTTTGAATCATGTAGACACTTGAAATGCTGGAGAAAAAGGAGAAAGTGCTCCTTAAAAAGGTGGCAGCGGAAGTTGAAAAGGCCAAAGAATTCACAAGGGGGAAGAACAAAAGGGGTAGGTTACTGAACTCATGGGTATTTGTTCTAGAGAATATCTTCAGAGTGCTTTTTTTTAATATCCAATTTTCACTTATATCGTGGTATGTAATTTGAGTTTTATTTTATGCAGCGGCAATACAATGTCTGAAGAGGAAGAGGTTATATGAACAGCAAATAGAGCAGCTTGGAAATTTCCAGTTGCGTATTCATGACCAGGTGTGAAAGCAATTTTGTAAATAGTAACATTTTGAAAGATGGTTTAGTTTATTGAGAATCTTTTGTATCTTATGATGTAAATTTGTGTTACAGATGATATTGTTGGAAGGTGCTAAAGCTACCACTGAAACAGTAGATGCATTAAGAACTGGAGCAGCTGCTATGAAGGCTATGCAAAAAGCAACGTATGTAGTGGAGTGCTATTTATGTTTTAAAATATTTAGTGATTAGTGATTTAACTCATTAACATTTTCTTGTATTTCTTATGTCTCAATATCATGCTCTGACTTATAATATTTATTCAACTGTTGGTTGTGATTTATGATACTATTGAGTTGGAACATTTTCTTTTTCAGGAATATTGATGATGTTGACAAGACCATGGATGAGATCAATGAACAGACCGAGAACATGAAACAGATTCAGGATGCATTGTCAGCTCCAATTGGTGCAGCTGCTGATTTTGACGAGGTCATCTTCTTGGTTTATTTTATTTCTGCTATATAGGTTGCAAACAAGATATTCATATCTTTAGATTGTAGTACAGTAGTAGTGTTCTAGAGCACCAATGCATGTCCAAGAGGATCATTTTGAAATTCTTTTCCTTTCAGGACGAATTGGAAGCAGAACTTGAAGAATTGGAGGGTGCTGAGTTGGAAGAACAGCTTCTTCAGCCAGCAACTACAGCTCCTGCAGCCCCAGTGCAGGTCCCAGCTGGGCGCCAACCTACTCGCCCAGTTCCTGCAAAGCGAACTCCTGAAGAAGATGAATTGGCAGCTTTGCAGGCTGAGATGGCACTTTGAGCAGGTGCCTTTCCTCAGCTGTAACACTATCAATTTGTATTGTTATTTGTGCATTTACAATGGTAGTTAAATGATATGCGTGCTCCATTTTCACAGTGGAATGTCCAACAGTTGCACAATTTAGTTCTCGCTTGTATGATGTATCATAGTTTGAAATGAACTAACCTAAGATAACTTGTGAGCGGAAGTATGAAAATCTTATTTTAGGCTGTTCTTATTGGTTTTGCCTCTGGCTTTGGTTAAGCCAGAATTTTGCTGGCATTTTTTGTGTGCATGATGCGTGGCTTCAATGAGGAATTGTAACCACTATTACGTGGATTCCTACTCGCTTATCTGTGAAATTATTGAGCTGGCCAGAGGATGTATATAAAAGGTGAAAAAAAAAGGATCATAAAAGTCGTTCAAAACTTATTTACTATTATTTTGGATGAGTTCGAACCCCCCTTTCCATTATACGTAACAATTATTGATGCATTTGGCTATCTTATATTTTATGTGGTCGAGTTTAACATGGTCAGTTTAATCAATGTATATCTTAAACATGCTACAACGAAGTATAAGGAATAAGAATTTGGTTAGCCAACATGATTGAGTACTGAATTTTGTTTGTCTATACTATAGGAGGATTTACAAGCTGCACTGCCACTGTCAATGTAAACTGTTATTTTCTTTATTTATTTTTTTGGTGGAAAAACTGGGGCAAGCCCCAAGCAACACTAAGAACCGCACGAAACAGCAGTCGAGTTACATCAGCTAAAATAAGAGCTGAAAGAAGAAACAACATCAAAAACAGAAATGTTATCAGGTAAAGTCTGGCCAACATTGGCCAGGCCGGTTAGCTTTTCTCAGGGTGTGAGACCACGCCATTAAACCTCCATCCAAAACTAGGTGATTGATATTCTGGATGATACTCAAACAGGGATGATGACTTGGGTAACCATTAATTAGAGTCAGATTCTATAATAAGGTTCTTGAATCCCTCCTCCCAGGCAATGATCAAACCAATATAGATAGTCCAAGATTCTGCATGAAGCACAAAACAGTAATCAACCTTAGCTGCAAAACAAAACAAAACATCTCCACTGTGATCTCTTTGTAAACCACAGCTGCTTCTTTCAAATGGTCATTCACAGAGGCATTACAATTAAGCTTTAACACCCCTGTAGGAGCCTTGTTCCAGCAGATACGTGAAATTAGCAACACAGATGGCGATGTAAGCGAAAACTGATGCTGCAACTTAGGCTATTTTTCTTTATATAATTAATGATTTAAGTAAATAAGATATTTTTCTTGTTAGTTTTTCTGATCTCAAGCAACAGCGCACAGGACTTTTCACTGGCCGCCCTCAGCAATGGCCTAGAAGGGTAGAAAAGTAACATACAGCGTTATGCGGACCTTAGTTTTTAACTGTATTTTCCAGCAGTGTTAGCTTATGACTTTACCATAATGGTGAATACTAGTGGGTTGTGACATTACACTTTGATTTTGGGGATATTTGATGAATTCTATCCCGTAACCAAAGAATATTCATTTGTATATATAAAAGTAAACTTCACTTCAACTTTTAAGAGTCATTAGGTTAAAATTTTAATTTTATAATTAAAATTTTAATTTTATAATAGTCGTTGACGGTTCATATGATTCAACGTTGATGGAAGATTATTAATTTTAAAAAATTAATCTTTTATATATATTTTTTATAAAAAAAATTATGATTGAATGTCTTTATTTATTATTATTTTTATTAAATAGACATAGAGAAAACTAATAAAATATGAGATAATATAGCTATTCTTTTTAGTATTTGTTCTTACTTCTCCATTTTTCTATCTATTTAATAAAAAGTTACACTACTTTAATTTTAATAATAATGCATTTAAAAATTATTACATATCTTTAATAAAAGTTAGTCTCATATCTCAAGAACTATTATTATGATTATGTGTTATAAAATTAGACTCATCTTTCATAATTTTAGAGTCAAGTTAATCATTTTATATTATTATATTTTTATCTTATTAAGATGTTAATAAATATGAAATATATATTTCATAAGAAAATATTTGATAAATTACTTTAATAAATTATAATATTTAATATTTTTATTTTATAATGATAATAACGTTCTAAAAAAATTGACACTCAATATGCTTAATTTTAAAAAATACATATAATACTTAAAATTTTTTTCAATCTAAAAGATTGTTATCCGTTAATAGTTATTTGTTAAATATTTTATGATGCACATGTTTAATAAATTTTAATTTAAATAATTATAAATTTATATTTATTATTTTTCTTTTGAATCCATACATTCATATAGGTGTTATTATTACGATGTGATGTGATGTTAGATTTAACATCGGGGATAATCTATTAAAAATAAAAGTGAAAGAGTGGGAGTTTAAATATATAAAATTAGGTAGATAAAATAATCGATTTCAATATGTTTGATATTTTTAAAGATGATATCTACTTCATTAAAAATATAATTAATCTTTTTACTCAATTTTAACATAATATTAATCATTTTAAAAATGTTAAATTTATTTATTTAAATATTCTTTAAATAATACTAAAAACACAAATAATATTAAACACACGTGAAGAAAAATCATACTTTAATCAAACCGGCACCTGGAAAAACATTTGAGACCTGCCAGAAGAGTGCTTTTAATTTTTTTTCATACGGCAATAAGTTTAATTTATGTCTCAACGCTGTAGTCATGATACTCAAAAAGTCAATTGCAAATTAACTTCTGCCTCAAGATGGTGCCAGGAATGTCCAAACTTAAAAAAAAAAACGCACTAAATAGAAGATAATCATAATTATGTTACGATGATGAATGCTACTAGTGGTGTTGGTGAGTTTCTACACCAACATTTTTTGTTTTAGCTTATGTAATAGGTGTTGGCGTGGCTATGCCAAATTGCCAATCAATTCTAGCATTTCGAGAAATGATAAATACACATATTATATTTCATGGAACAAATGTGGAGATAAAACAAAATTATAGGTTGTAATATCAAGATATTCTACACCCCCTACCCCTATGCGGAGATGAAATAAACCACTTTGATTTAACCATATTCCTCATTTTAATATCCCCGTTTAAAGAGTTTGGTTTATTGTCATACCCTTGGAATGTCAGCAACCAAAGATGAATTTAACACAATGCAAGTTGTGTTGTGGATACCACGCCTACAACAACCCTCAAAAGCAAAAAGACATGAATAGCAAAAAGTAAAAGTTGCTTATTATTCAACCCAAAACCCTAACCCACTTTTTCTTTTATTTTTATGTGAGCTATCGGTGTCTATGATCAGCCGCCAAGCAACTAGGGAATTTTGCCAAAATTCGTTGACAAAGAGGTTTCTAAGTGGTGTGCAACCAGAAAAATAGGTTTGACAACAGATTACTACTATTTTCATTTAATGAAAATAACTAATTTGCGGAAATAAACAGATAGAGATGGACGAAAACTCAGACACATACATACACATAATAAAAAAGAATTTCATTGAAAGAATAGAGTTGAAGAAATAAATACAACAGAGAAGAAAAACATAGTGAATAGATGAATGGGTTAATGGATGATGTAAGTAAGGACCAGAGCCAACAGCATTAGCACATAGGCAATTCCTTGGTCCACTGCTATCCCTGCAAACAAACCCAATTGCCATTGAGACATAGCAAATTAATTAATTATCATGAGACATGAAAAGGGAAAAAAAATATTAAAAAAAACTAATTAAGGATAATAATTTTGAGAAGGGATAGGAATAGGATAGGATACCATACCATCACTTGTGGGTGCAGGGGCAGGAGGAAGGACCTGAGCATTGATGGAAGGTGCCACATAAGCCAAAGCAAGAGCCACAATGGACATCACAAAAACCTGAACTTTCAACACCTCCATTGCAATTTCACAACACAACCAACCACACTCTGAATTTTGGATGTGGCTGAAGCTAAGGTTGATTGGTTTATAAGGAGGAGAGAGAAAAAAAAAACACTGAAGATTGCTTTGGTTAAGAGAATCTTGACAAAGCTGAAGCCACTCTGGCTAGCAATATAAGTCATGAGAACAAGGCCTACCAGCCGTTGATGTTTGCCACGTGTAGGGCCAGCATTGCCTGCACGTTATACAGTCTAGCTGTGGAGTAGAGAATCGGGTAAAGTCCAAGCAATGAATGATGGAAGGATGTGTAGTTTCTTTTTTTCTTTTTTGTTTTTTTTTTCTAACATGTTCATATCAGCTGCCAGTCTGCCACATGATTGATTTGTCAGTCAAATATGTACAACTGTCTTCCGTTTCAGTTTTTCAAATTAATTAATTAAAATGTGAGTTTTCATCCTAAGCTAACAAGTTAAGTTGTTTTTTTTCAAACTTCTAAGTCCTAAGACAACCGTTACCTTGGACGGCTCCTATTGACTTGGTCTTCATGCGGTGGGGCCGCTAAATGCACACAATCATATTATCAGTAACTTATAATAGTCAGTTTTTTTTTTTTAACCATTGGAGTGCAATTTTCTGGGATGGAGGTAGTATTTAAGTTATTTTTCAAGAGAGGATAAGTCTTAATAGATACTCTGAGTTAGAAGCTGGGGCACCAATTACCTATATCACCAATTACAATTTTTATTTTTTTTAAATCGAAGTAGTAAATAATTTTACACTACAGTGTGACTTTTTTTTTTTTTACGACTTGTCGTAAGTTTTTCTTAATGGATTACAACTTCAAAGTCCTAATTTTTTTCATGCTATTTTTTTGTATTTTTTTTTAATTTTTTAAAATTATATATAATTTTATTTATTTAATTATCAGATAAATATTTTAGTTTTACTTATTATTAGTTTTATTTAATATGTTGTATAATTTTTATGGTTTTATTGAATATGTTATATATTTTGTTAATTTTTTATTTAAAATATATTATATTTTTTAAACATTATCTTATTTAATATATTTTGTATATTTAAAATTTAGATAATCTTTTAATAATGTTGCTAAATTTTATTTTTTTAAAATGAAATATAAAGGTAACTTAATGATATTTAATATTTTTTTAATATTTTTTTTATTTTAAATATTTAAATTTTAAAAACTAAATTTGAAATACTAAATTATTTCATGTTGTTAATAGTAAATTTATGTACACAAAATAAATAATATTATTTCATAAATTATAACTTAATATTAGTAACAAAAAATTTTAATATTTGGTTTAAAATTTTAGTTTTTAAAAGTTAAGTATTTAAAATATAACAAATATTTTAAAAAAATATATTAAATGTCATTAAGTTACCTTTATATTTCATTCAAAAAAATAAAATTCAATAACATTATTAAAAGATTATCTAAATTTTAAATATAAAAAATATATTAAATAAAAAAATATAATATATTTTAAATAAAAAACATTAACAAAATATATAATATATTAAATAAAACCATACAAATATACAACATATTAAATAAAACTAATAACAATTAAAATTAAAAATATTTATTTAATAATTAAATAAATAAAATTATTTATAATTTTTTAAAAATTTAAAACAAAACAAAATACAAACAAAAAAATAGCGTGAAAAAAAAATTACGACTTTGAAGTCGTAATTCATTAAAATTACTACTCTAAAGTTGTAAAAAAATTACACTGAAATCATAAAACCAATTAAAAAAAATTAAAATCATAACAGAAATTGTAACACATGTCACAACTTAACCCCTTTTAGAAAATAATTTAAATAATACTCCCATTTGAAAAATAGTAAAACAAAATTGCACCCAATAGGTAAAAAAGCCTTGATAATCCCAATAGTCAATAATAAACCGTGCATAACTACACAAGTTAAATAATATTTTTTTAATTTAATCACTATAATTATAATTAAGATATTTGACTTTCATATTATATCTCAATTATCTTCACAACCTTCAATTAAGACCATTGGTTACTTAATAGAACTTAAGTTTTTTGTCCTTTTCATAAACTATAGAAAAATAATTAATAGACACTTGTGTCCTAAAGAGAAAAAGAGATAGAAGAGCGAGAAATATATATATATATATATATATATATATATATATATATATATAAAATAAGTATTATGACTACAGAAAGAAAGAGATAAAAAGAAACATGTGTGTTAATAAAATGTGTATAATTGAGAGTGATTCATGTATCCTCTGTTAAAGATGACTTTTAAACGTAAAAAATGTTTTTCCCTATTAAATATCCAAAAGGAAAGGAGGCGTCAAAGGAGATGCTGATTTAATTTGAAAAAGCTTTTCCCCCTTCCCCGATGATTGGTTGTCTTTCTTTACTGTCCCTTAGCTCTTAGCAGTTAGCATCTGCCTAGGTGGGTGCAATTGGCATTTTATATTTAAAGTTCTTTTTGGGAACCAAAGCAACAGAAATGCCAAAACTGAGGATCAAACAATCGGAAGCGACGAAAATTTCGGTGTGTTAGTTAAACAACTTCCAAGTGGCCAGGTCGGAAAAAACTAACTAATCAGTGAACAAAGCAAATGTCATTTTATTAGACCACTGATGAATGAAAATCAGGAGCATGACACAGACAATAATAATTCGTGGAAGCAGTGCCGTACAAATGAAGCAATTTAATGGGAAAAAATCTTGTAATTTTAATAAATTCAAAATTTATCTCTCCTTTTTATTGTCTCGAATCCACATATTCATCTGGGAAGAAATAGACACAAAATTTGATTATGACTTGTAATGATCCCGAAGGGTCAATTTTAGTTTCACACAAAGAAATCGTAAAATTTCATTGGAAATTTACATTTAAGAACAAAACTCAACCACATTTTATTAGGTCGCTTCAAGGGGTAGTACTCATAATCAATACAGCAAGAGAGAGAAGAAAAGAGAATAACAAGCCATTTCTGAAGATGTCTTTGACAATGCTCAACTTTGCATTTTAATTGTCAGTGTTTGAGAGAAGCACGGCAACCAGCAGTAGGAGTAGAGTAGGCCTTAAGATAGGCCAAGTAATTAATCAGCAACTGCTTTGAGTAGGACAGGTGCTAACTCCAAATTGTCAAAAATCATCTGTTATACCAACCTGTATGGAGACAAAAGGTACAAGACATATAAGAAACAAAGAGACGGGGATAGACAAATTTAATGTCAAAAATAAAGGGGCTATATTTTAACTGAGAAGATGCAGAAAAGAATGTTTAAAGTGGCGAGCTTTCTAATGTTACTAAGTTATATCATTCCATCATTCATGTAGCTATTTCACAGCTAAAGGGAACCTTGACAATAGTGCCTTGGAGGCTTTTTGACCAATGTGCACCTTCTCTCTCCAGCAAATTCTTAAAGTACATCACTTTTAGAAAAAATTCCTCAATGGCATCTATTTCATTTTTTATAGGGGAGTCGGGTTTGGGCACCCCGACCTCCTTACGTGTCCTTTTTTTTTAATTAAATATTATATTATATAAAGATATTTTTAATTACTTTTAAAATTATTTAATTACTAAATTATTTTTTTAATATTGATGAAATTAATTTTTTTATTAACAAATTGATATTATAGAATTTAACTATTTTTTTACATTATTTAATTTATTTGAGATATTTTTGGTTGAATATTTGTTTTAAAATTTAAATTTTGTATAATAATATATTTATTTTGGAAAAAAATTTAAATATTAAATTTAATTATTTTACTAAATATAATTAGTTTGTTTATGTCATTAGATTTAATTAAAAATGATAAAACTAAAACTTTTAACAATTTATTTATAAGAAAATATTATACTGCATTATCAATAAAATATTTAAATAATGACAATTGGCTAAAGAAAAAAAATTTAAGATCAGGATATCGTAAGACAATTGTTTCTGCTATGATCATGTTGCCGATAAAGTCTACATTTTTTTTCTATTTGCTCTTTCATGTTCGTCTTCGTCCATCTCAGTGGGAATGCGAGTTGAAATGGGACGACCATTTGTAGTCTTCTTTCTCCTTGGATCAGGACCCCACTGATCTCCTTCATATTCTTGTCACATTGATTTGTGTGACAGTAAATCAAAGGAGTTGTCGTAGATGTGCAAAATGTGTTGTAAAGTGAATAACATCGACACATAGGTCATGGGATCAACATTGACAGACTTACAGGCAGCCATGACGTGAGAACATGGTAAATGTTTAGCCTGATATTCATCACAATCACACTTTTGGGATTATAACTATGATTTGGACCCTTGCAACTATGCTTAAGTGCCCATGTTCTACATTTTTTTTCAAATTATGTCGAACACATTAATGATATTCGTGACTCATTTATTTTCTATGATTTGAATGTCAAAGAATTCAAAAAAAAATTATTTCGTGCACCACTTCCATGGAATAACACCTCAAAATACAAGTACAAAATAAAAAAAGCTATGATTTGGACCCTTGCAACTATGGTTAAGTGTCCATGTTCTGCATTTTTTTTCAAATTATGTCGAACACATTAATGATATTTGTCACACACTTTTTCTATGTTTTGAACATCAAAGAATCCAAAACAAATTATTTCGTGCACCTGTTCCATGGGATATCACCTCAAAATACAAGCACAAAATAAAAATAAAAAAACTATGATTTGGACACTTTTTCCATGGTAATAACGTCAAAAAATCCAAAAAAAAAATATTCGTGACACACTCTGCAATCTTCACAAATCAATTTTTTTTTTACTTTGAAATTATAATGGACTTCTGCTGCATCAATTATCAAGGATAAATCACAGTCGAAATTGACAACAATCAACAATTTGCACAGGTCTCTAAAAAAATAAATGTCTCACCAGTAAAACTGACATGACATGGACTACTCAATTTTTTTTTCACTCTGATAATTATAATGGACTTCTACTCCATCAATTACCAGAGATAAATCACACTCAAAATTGACAACACTCAGCAATTTGCACACGTCTCTAAAAAAATAAATGTCGCACTAGTAAAACTGACATGACATGGACAACTTAATTATTTTTCATTCTGATAATTATAATGGACTTTTGCTCCATCAATTAACAGGGATAAATCACAGTTGAAATTGACAACACTCGGCAATTTGCACACGTCTCTAAAAAAATTAATGTCGCACCAGTAAAACTAACATGACGTGGACAACTCAGTTTTTTTCACTCAGTTGTTTTTTTCACTCGACAATTTGCACATTATGGACCCTTGTAAATATGCTTATATGTTCATTTACCCGTTCATCAAAATGCACAGTTAACTAGTGACTCACTCAACTATAACCAAACTCTATAAATACCACTACAACTAAAGACATTCATAACAATTTCAAATTTTCATCTTAATCCCTACCATAATATATCACCTAACTGCATATGTTTGTGTTTACTATGACGGCCAAATTTGCAATACTAATGAGGGCACCACCTTCGTTAGTAACAACACAAAAACTTTCATGGTCGACAAGGTCATAACCTTTACACAATTGCTTGAACTTGTTCACCAAAAACTAAACATTGACCCAGAACAACACATCCAACATCTCCACTTTCGGTGCCCTATATTTGAGTCAGGACAACGTTACATGTACACATCTTTTATTATGCGAGATGATACTGATGTTCGACAAATGTTCAACATTTTTTACAACAACCCATCACTACCATTTGTGGAGTTATTTGCCATAATCTGTCACAATAATAACCCACCACGCAACCAACATGGCTCAACCTCTAATCTTGATGACTTATCAGATGAATACAAGACTTGTTGGATCAAAAATCATGATAGTGATATTGACTCCTCTTCTGCGCCCGAAGGAAGTAACATGTCTCCATCCCACGAACCTATATTCAAATGAGATTGGTAATCCACTGATCATTCATGTCTAAGTTATTTCTTCTTTGAGATTTTCATGTAATGTCTTATGTCCGTCTTCAGTTATCACTTTACATATTGAAATAATTTGTCCTTTAAATTTAAATTAGCAATTTTCAGTTTACCCACTTTTACTGCAGTAGTTGACATGGTAATATAACTGTCAAAATTCACAATACTTTGCCATTTACACTACACTGTTTCTAAAAATTAAATGTCTCATCGACAAAACTGACATGAAATGAACAACTCATAATCTCTTTGTTCACTCTGAAAATAATTATGGACGTTTGCTGCTTTAATTATAAGGGAAAAATCACAGTCCAAATTGACAATACTCTGCAATTTTCACACGTCTCTAAAAATTAAATGTCCCACCTGCAAAACAGACATGAAATAGACAACTCATAATCTCTTTGTTCACTCTGAAAATCATCATGAACGTCTGCTGCTTTAATTACATGGGAAAAATCACAGTCCAAATTGACAACACTCTGCATTATGAGTTGTCCATTTCATGTCAGTTTTGCAGGTGAGACATTTAATTTTTAGAGACGTGTGCAAAATTGACATGAAATGGACAATTCATAATCTCTTTGTTCACTCTGAAATTATAATGGACGTCTGCTACATCACTTACTAGGGAAAAAGAAACATTGGATTCCAATACACATCAACGTGGCAGAATACTCATACAACCATAAATAACACAACACATACACAATACAAACACACAATCTCACACAACATAATTTCACAAACCAAATTCAATCTTATTACTATATTATTTTTGGGAGAAACAAGCAGTCAGACCATTTCTAACTCCAGATTAGCTTTCATTTTTCCAAATGGATCAATCACTCATAATCAAACTGGTGTTTATTTTCAAAGTTTCACTCCAACACCAATGCGAGTTCCTAACAACTGTTCTTTTGATAAACTCAAGCGTAGAATGCACAACACCCTTCAACTAACCAACAATCAATTACTGGATGAAATCTACTACCGACAACCAGCATTCATAGATGTAGGTCAACAATATTTTTTTCAATCTCTACAATTGAAAAATGATGATGATGTTTACACAATGTTAATGTGCAATGAATAATACTCGTGTGTTGGCCCTATAGAATTATTATGTACCATTATTAGAACATCGGATGCTATACTCAACCTGCTTCAATCAACCATCACTCCTACTCATGATGCAATTATGTATTACAATGGGAAGTGGAACATACAATGTCAAGGTGAGTTTTTGGATTACTCCTTTACTGGAACTAATCCAATAAGATATGGCATTCCTTCGGGATGTGGCATGGAGAAACTCAAGGATTTAATCAAGCAAGTTGCACTTACAGGGTTCCCCCTAACAGAATTCATGGATCACAATTGGTTAGACGATTGTTCTTTCGACAACCAGGTCATTCTAAGTATTCCAAAAATTTGATTAAATATGAGATAACAGAATTGAAAAATGATGAAGACGTGCTAAAGGTGTTAGCACAATCCAACTATTGGAAACGATTCTGCACGATAGAAATTTTGACTATTTTTAACAAACCAGTAATCCAAATAGAAGAAGACATGTATTCTGCACAACATATTTTAGATCCTCATTAGTTTTGTTATGTTTGCGTTGTAATTGTAATTTTTAATATGTTTCATTATTATCGAGTATCATTTCAGTTACTGTAATTTGAGTATCTTGTCTACTTTATAAGACAGATGTATTATATATTTTTTCGCGGTGTTTTTTTTTTACTGTATTTTAATACTACTAACTAATTTTATTATTTTTTAATTATAAGAACATACAAAAATTAACAAAACATAAATTTAACTACACAATTACATATAAGAAATAAAAAATTATACTCTAATTTTATCCAATTTTTATATTTTTCTTTATATGTATATTTTTGTTAATAAAAAAATTAATTTAATCAATATTAAAAAAATAATTTTAAAAGTAATTAAAAATATTTTATATAATATAATATTTAATTTTAAAAAAAAGGACATGTTGGGAGGTCGGGATGCCCAAACCCGACTCCCCTATAAAAAATGAAACAGGTGCAGTTGAGGATTTTTTTCTCAAAGTGGTGTACTTTGGGAATTTGCTGGAGAGAGAAGGTGCACATTGGTCAAAAAGTCGTGCTTTGGAGATTGAGGCATTGAACTGAAATGATTGACCTACTTGTACAGGTTTTCAAGTTGTTCCTTAGCCGACAAATTTCCCCCTTTGGGGTACTTTTACAAACAATTTCCCGAAATGGAGTTGTTTTGTAAGTATTTCCGGTATGGGTCTGTTTTACACGTAAAATGCATGCATGCACAAAGCAAACCGTCAGTGGAACTAGCGAGTTTGTTGTCCGTGATGGACTTGCCATCCCCATTGGCGATATCGCCATGCATGGAGAACCGCCAGTCAAATTGGCGAGTTCCAGCACAGGAGGCACAGGAGGCGTAGGCTCAGGCTTTTCAGTTGGCAAGCGCTTTGGCAGGCTAAAGGGAAGTCGCCACTGCCATTGGCGAGTTAGCCTAAACTGGAGTTGCCATTGGCAGTGGCGACTTAGGCAAATAAATTGGAGTTACCATTGGTATTGGTGAGTTAGGCACATGGGAGTTGCCAATGGCATTGACGATTTAAAGTCTTTATATATGTCCCTCGTCTTCAAACTTGCTTCAGTGTGTGTTGAAAATTTTCAGTATTTTCAAAACTTCTGGCTCAAAATTTGCTTCTTCAGGTTTACATTTGTTCAGCCATAAGGTTTCATAATTTGCTGGTTCAGGTTTAAATTTGTTAGATTCAAAATTTCCAGTCAAATAATTTGTGGCATCAAAATTTTTTTTGAAGTAATTTTTTAGACCAGAATAGGTTTGAATGTGAAGTTTTTAATAATTTTTTAATTAAATTAGGTTTATATTTCATATGGTTGTTCTGTGTGTCTAAAATAAAAGAAATTTGTGCCATCATCTTTATTTGAAGAAAATATTTTGAGTACGATTTTTTTTTAATATGAGGTTTTTAGTATATTTTTAGTTAGATTAGGTTGGTGTTGATGCTTTGTTAATGTGTTAAAAATTGATCAAGCATGTACTTTTAAAAGTGTTTAAAACTAAAAAAATTTGTAGCATCTTTGAAGTATTTTGAGTGTGGAAATTTTTTTAATATGAGGTTGTAGTAATTTTTTAATTAGATTAGGTTGATGTCCATGGTTTGTTGGTGTGTGTTAAAAAGTTATGAGCGTTGAACTTGAATGATATTTAAAATTTCAATATGAAGTGTGTAGTGTGTAATTAAAATGTGGACTTTTAAAGTGTTGTTTAGTTCTTCGTTTTTAAATTTATACTTTTAAGTTTCTGGCATCGTTTTTATTTTAATGTATTTGTAGTAATTTTGTAATTATGTTTTATTATTTTGAAGTTATTATTGTTAAGATTAATTATTTATAATACTAACTTTGGTTATGATTTATTTTGCCTTTAAAATTACTACCTTGGAATCGTTTATGTTTTTTAAGTGTCTACCATTATGTTTATTTAAAGTTGATAATTTTTGTATAGAATAAAGTTTTAATGTCAAGTTCCAGTAAACAGACTTTTTGTGATTACATTTTTATTTTGAATTTATTATGATTAACTATTTAAAATATTATTTTTGTAGGTACATCATGAATTCGGTTATAACAATGTTATAGTTCAATGGAAGGGTATATGAAGAAAATGATGGAGTAATATTTGAAGGCAGTAAAAAAGCGATTCAGATTAAACGTGGAATTAGTTTCAATGCTTTGAAGAAAAAAATTGGAGATAAGGTAAAGTTAGAAAATAATGAAATTATTTGTGCTATCAGTTGTAGATTTTTAGTGTCTGGAAAATATGTTGCGTTACAAATTTGTGATGACGAAGATGTTGAAATCATGCTCGAAAGTTTTCAACAACGAGATCAAATGTTAGTTCTAGAATTGTACATAGAAAAAGATGTGGCTGGTGGTTCTATGTTTCATTTTACAAATTCTCTTACATCATGTGGAAATAATTTATCTAATAATGAGGCGCAACCGCCAAAAAATGTGAGCAATTTACATGGTGATGATGATGATGATGATGATGATTATCTTGTATCTAACTCATACGTGGAAGAGTCTTTAGACGAAGATGATAGTATTAACGATATATCTGATACAGACGATGAAGTCACCAACATAATTCAACTAGTAAGAATTGTTCACCCAGCAGAAGGTATAATTTCCTCTAAAAAAAATAGGTGAATACATTTATCATTTGATGACAATTGTATTTAATGCTAAACAAGTATGATTTGAATTTTTTTTTTGGACTATTAGGTGTACAAGAAATTCAAAATCCATTTTGGAATAATGTTTTGCATTATAACAATATCAACTGGAGTCATCCTGAAGAGGAGGACATTTGTGGTTTGGATATGCCATCGAGTTTTAATGTTGGCCAAGAATTATATATTGGCATCGATTTTGATAGTAAAGATGTGGTCAAGAATGCAGTCAAACAATATGTTATGAAGGTGCATCAAAGTTTCAAAGTTGTTGAAAACAAATCGAACAAGTATGTCGTTTGCTGCTTAAATAAAAGCGAAGAGTGACCTTGCCCTTTCTATATGAGGGAAATTTTATCTAAAAAAACTGATTCATGGAAAGTCACACAATGGGGTGGACCACACACATGTCTCAATATGACCATGACACAAGATCACGAGAAGATTGATTCATATTTAATTGCCACTTGTGTAATAGGTACGTATTTTATGTTCATATTATGCTACTTTTGCGTTAATTGTCATTTAAATTTTTTTATTGTATTGACAGACATGATCAGAGAAGATCCATCAATAAAAGTTTCTTTGATTCAAGAGAGGATTAATAGTGAATTTACCTTCAAGGTGTCATACAAAAAAGCTTGGTTGGCGAAACAAAAAGTCATTGCAATAGAATATGGCGATTGAGAAGAGTCATATGCGAAACTGTCGTCGTGGCTAACACACATGCAAAATCATTCTCCTAGATCATATTTTCAAATACTACATGACGATTTTATTATTGGAAATACGGTTAGTCGCGAACACTGTCAGTTTCATAGAGTGTTTTGGACTTTTGGTCAATGTAAAGAGGTTTTCAAGTATTGTAAGCCAATCATACAAGTTGACGGCACACATTTGTACGACAAATACCATGGGACCTTCTTAATGGCAAAATCACGAGATGGAAATGGTGGTGTCCTTCCTTTAGCAGTTGCCGTGGTTGAAGGTGAGATGTTAATAGCGTGGTCGTAGTTTTTGGCACACTTGTGTGAACACGTCACAGATAAAAATGGTATTTGTCTCATATCTGATCGTCACGCGAGTATAATGTCTGTTGTGGCTAACGAAACACTTGGTTGGCAACCTCCCCACGGTTATCATGTTTACTGCGTCCAATACATAGATAAATGGGGACAACTCGTCTGATATGTAATTTTCTGTCTGATTGCTCATTCCAAACATGTTCTAAAACATGTTTAGGTTGCATCCATAAAACGTCTCCATCTATTGGACCAGACTTAATTTGTATATTTGATGAACATGACGACGAAGATGCCATTGATACTGTAAAATAAAATATAATACAAAAAATTGACAACAAAAATTTAACATTAAAAAAATTAAGTAGACTTACAACAAATTAATTAAATATACATACCAAATAATTAAAATCTGAATAAATAACAAAATACATAAATTTGAACAGCAAAATATATGATACAAATAATAAAATTTAAATATACTATCCAAATAAATTAAAATACATGCAAAACTTAAAATACTAACTAAAATACTCTACAAATAACAAAATTAAAAATTAAAATACATACATAAATTTTAATAAATTACCAATTTTTTTCCAATTAATAAAATTTAAATTTAATAACATATATTATACAAATAAATTAAAATAAATCAAAAAATTACTATGGAAACAAAAATTTAAACAATATATATATATATATATATATATATATATATATATATATAAAATTAACAACGTATCATATATTTCAATAAAAAATTAAAATAAGTAAATTAAATAATATTAACATTCTACCTAAACCTAACATACCATATATATAACATAAATAATATCATACAAACCTAAAAAATCTAAACCAAATAATAATAACATACCAACTAAAATTAATGTAAACATATATATAACACAAATAATAACATACAAATTTAAAAAACCTCAACAAAATCATATTAACAAATCAAGTAAAACTAACATACCGTATAACATAAATAATTACATACCAACTAAAATTATAACATATACATATAACACAAATAATTTTAAAATTTTAAGGTACTACTTAAAATTTAAAATTACCACCTAAGCTAAACAAACGTAGCATATGTATACTAACCAAAATCTAAACATATGTAAAACAAATAATACCATACTAATTTACAAAATCTAAACATAATAATATTATCAAAAACTAATCGAAAGCACAACTAATACTAACTTAACATATGTATACTAACCTAACTAATATTATTAAAATAATATTTACAAATCAACTAAAACTAACCTAACATATGTATATAACACAACTAATAACTTAGAACTTACAAAACCTTACCTAAATAATATTAATATGTCAACTGAAATTAATTTCACACCCACACACCCACACGCACACACACAATCCCCAACAGTATGTACTGTTAGTTAGCATAATTAATGCAGTCAAATATTTAGAGTTATCAGTACCATTATTTGTAATTATTTGTCTATCTCTATTTCCTGTAGTTACGGTTGTAGAACCTTAGGATTATAAATAAGTATAACCTGTTTATCTCACAAATAACATGTTTGTTCCTTCCTTCCTACCTAAATACCAAAAACTTCAACATGCATCAATATCAATCATAGAGTGAAATAGGAGATACTCAATTTCTCCCCTCTTAGATAAAACTCCATTCAGGGAATAAAAGGGAGGGAAAGAAAGCACAAAAGGTAGAACCTGTCCATTCGTTTGCCAATGCAAGGGCAATTACAATTGCTTCCTCTGCCAATGTTAATATCAAAATATCAGTGTCCCAACTCTGAAATTGTAAGATGTTATTAAGATTGGCCTTCCAAAACGTCAAAGTAATGTACAGATAAAAATAAATAAATAAAAAAGCATTTCTTAACTCATTGCTTCAAAGGCAGCCAGATCATTATTTTTATACTTTGCCAACTCATCCTGAAAATGTCAAATATTATTAAACTATTACAGAACTGCCATAATACTGATCATACTTGATGCATTACTAACAAATAATTTGTAAGCCAACCTTCAATTCATTATGCTTTTGCCCAATGGCTTTTAGATCTGCAATGGCCTCCACTCTTTCATCTTGATGAAAATGCAATATTAGGATAGATGATGGCCATGCATCTTATTGATACAGAAGTAGAGCTTATTGGAATCTAGCAAGAGAGATGTTATAACTTGCAGATTCCTCTCGATCCTGCTTTAGCTCCTCACATTGGTCAACAAGTTGGGCGTGCCGTGATAGGTGCAGGTGATTGCTTACTAACTTTGAGGGTCAGCACCTCCAGAATACCAAGAAGGGAGAAGAACAATTCAATGTAAAGGGCAAATATTATTTTTCATATCTTGTTTGTTTATTTACATAGGTATATATAGGAATTATGATAACAAAACTGTGCAATTCTATCCAAAGGAATATTACACTGATAACAGAATTTGTATGCATGTCTGCCTATGAGGGAGCAAACAACAACCAAGAAAGATTGTGCTGATTTTGTTCTTCCTATTCTGCCCTTATACGTAATCTCCAAGGTATGCTGGCCTAATCACTCTTCTCTTGGGCTTTTCTACTTTTTGCACCCATGTTGTTGGTGTTTCCCCTGTTTCTGGTGTTGTGAGCTTGCTCATATCTATAGGATAAAAGGTGCTAAAAAACACACATTGCGAAATAAAAGGATTTATTTTGTATTTAAATTATATTATAAACATATGACATATTAAAAATGTACCTGCTGATGAACTCTTGAAGCATAAAAATTCTTCAATAATGTAAAGACTCTACATGTATCCACACTCAAACTGAATTTACTCACGTGAAATAGGCTTTATTACTTCATCAAATGGTAGGTTCATTGGATTTTCTGCGATACAACCAAGAAATTCTTTTTTGATTAAAAGGTAAGTAATTCAATTATATATAACAATGTATAACATAGTAGATAAAGAGGTGGTATACCATTTTTTTTTAGAAATTTTTTTGTTTTATCTATTCATTTGTATGTTGAAAATCAATTCGACTTCAACATTTTGAGTTTTTCTATTTTTTTGAATGTCTGATATTTTATTAGACAATTCAATCTTTTCATTTTATTGTTTTTATTGCGATTGTATATATACACCCACGTTATTTTCTAAATTGTATTGGGGTTGCTAACTCAATGGTAGAGTACTTGGCTTTTAAGAGCGACTCTATTTTTTACACATTTCTATGAAGCAATCTGTTCGTCCATACCATTGGTAGAGCTTGTAAAACCACGACTCATCCATAAAGGAATGAATGGAAAAAATAGCATGTCGTATCGATGAAGAATTCTAAAAATATTTCATTCTCTTATAGGATCTGGCCAGAACCTCTATTCATCAACAACTTTGTCAAGGGAAAAAATAAGAATAGAGAAGTGATATTTTTTGGATGTTTCAACTTACAGTCCAAGGCTCTAGTTATAGCACGCTAAGGATATCAAATTTCTGATCAAATCAGAATCATTATTGATAGTATTCTTTTTTAAGCTATATTATTTCTTGTTACCTTTTATTACTAACCATTTAGCAATTAAAATTGAAATAATAATTGACTAAGTCAAACTTGTGTCTAGCCGCTTTTTTAACCCAAATTTCAAAAATAAAATCATACATATTTGTTTATCTTCTTTCACCAAATCTTTCATATTATTTATATTTCCAGTGCTAGCAAAAATATAATAATATTTCACATTTTTGAAATCAATTAATCATTTGATCATATTAAATTCTCTAATTTAATTAATCATTAAATATTAAAATAATTTCTTTAACAGTGATTAAAACACTAGTTTGTGTATGACCCCGTAGGTTCAATACTAAGCTGGTAATATATTAATCAAATTAATATACTAATCAAGGTAGGCATCTAGCATGCATCTAGCAACACTCCTTAACGTCCGGATAACATGAAATAACATTTTACTTTCAAGAACCATTAGAAGAGTAATGTAATAATTTCTTCCATCTTTAGAGCTTTGGGTTAACTCTAAAGTATGGTATTACCCTTTTGAGTTAACTCATAATGACTTAAACTCATTTTTTCTTTCATTTAATCTTCCTGGCTAGGATATAATTTTATTCATAGAGCTCAAACTCATTACCAAGAGTTGATGGATTCCTTCTTGATTAATCATTAATTCTTCAGGTATTTAATCATATCCAATATTCATTCAACAAGTGCTCTAAAGCATTATGTGTCCGAAATCAAAATACAACAAATAACCTGTTAATTACTATGATAATCTCAAGTCAAAGAAAACTATTATACCTTTTCTTGAAAATTTTCTATTGACAGTTTATGGTAAATTTTAACCATTAGAAAATTTCAATTGAATCAGTTCAATGATCACATCAACATCTGATTCATTTATATATGCAAATTAATAAATGAGATCTATTAATATTTATCCAATAAATATAATCACATATATATTAATCTATTCGGATTATTGATATCCTATTTATAATAATCCTATGATCAAGAACAATTTAGATTAAAATTAGAACAAACTTGTTTCTCATTATCATAATCTCTATTTAATAAGAAGCCTTTAATTTTAATCAAGTACATTATCAAATAGACCATTTAATCAAATAGTGAAATATGATAATGAAAATAAAATAATACTTTATTATTAAAATTAAAATTGATTACATGATGACTTGGATCGTGGACATACAAATTTATTTCCAATAATATCATGCCGCTTCCTACTGCTTTCTAGATCAGAATCAATTTTGCAGGACACATTCCTAAGCTGTGCATGGATTTATAAAATCATAATTAGTTTACATTAAGATACTATAAAGGATAAGGATAGTGTAAATGATAGTTGATAGCACAAGCCAATTTTGGTGTGCGGCTATATTTCTGTTATTAGTGCTATCCTTTACAAGTAGTAACCAATTCATCAGCATAAAGATGTTAAGACAACACAGTGTATCTTCATCAATAGAACTTCACCTAATTACCAACACGTCTAGGTAGACTCCAAAAGTATACCTGAGAGGCAAAGTTAGGTTAGGATTATTAAGAAATTGAGTATATTGAAGTTCCATCAAATCCTCTTGATAACCCTTTTTTTTAATCCCTAAACTAACTTCTCTTAATTATTTGAAATATGTTATATTGATACATCTACATTACACTAACACTCCTGGCACGTCTGTATATCACATGACACTCCTATTGTTCAACTAACACATAACCCTGTGTACCTTATTAGGAAAGTTACTATAAACCTTAAAAAAAGCAAAGGATTTGTGTGCAATTTCAAGAAATCTCGAAGAGTGACAGTGTAATTTTCTCTAATAAATTAGAGCAAAAAAAACTCCACTACGTATCTTTGATAGTTTTCTCATACTAACAGCAGAATAGGGAAGGAGCATCATCGGTTTAGATGTTAACTTACAGAAGTTCCTATCTTTGGAAACAAGGTCATCATCCACTAAACTTTGGACAAAATCTTTCACAGACTGAGAAATGACACCCTTCCTGGGACCCATCTTTTCGAGCTCCTTAAGCTGAAATAACAACAAAAAACCAAGAAAAAAAAATGTAAGTCAGTAAACAAATTACTTAATTAAAAAAAATATATCATCTTCTATATAATAAATGAGACATAAGGTTAGTTGGATGGTTAAAATGGAAGAAAAGAAGAAAAAGGTCGCGGGTTCAATCTCTCATGCTAACAAAAATTAACAATCTATCAATTAACATTTTCTGATCAACATCTTCTATGTAACAACGAAATGGTAATGGTGATTACCAGGTAGAAGTCTTGTGACTCGTAAAAGATTGGAAGCATCTTCTTGCGCTTCTGTTCCAATGAGAGGCCCCTTTTCTTCGACTGCACCAAACAAAGCACATCAGCCAAATTGCAATTCTGAGCAATTTCACAAACACGGAGGGAGCAGAGCTCCTCAACACAATTTGCAGAAAGTCATAGACCGATTTGGCACCTAAAATGTTTGGTTTAGGATTTTGCGTTAATTCTAGTCTTAATTTTTGCTATTCCATTACATAATTCAATATACGAAAATTCAGTGCAGCTAACTGAACCTAGCAATAAATTTAAGATGAAGAGATGATTAAACAACAAAATTGAATCGGACATAGAAGCCGTTGTGAAGTGATCAAAGATACTAACAGAATGAAATCAGGCAAAAAGAGGTTACCATAGCAAAGGCTTTCGGAGGCGAGGGAGTGATGCGGAAGATTCCAAGATTGCTATTTGGCGGGAAAATGGTTTAAGTCAATTTTGCAGTTCATGTTCAAAATTATCCTAATGCCCAGTATATATACGCGCGGACAATTACATGCTTCTCTCGTTTTCTGAACAATAGCTACAGTTAATAATTATGATCATTTTGAAATTTGTAATTATGGATGTCTTAAAATAAAGAAGCTTGTTTTATTTGTTTTGAAATTACTGATATTTTATAAATTTTAAGTCTCATTAATTAATTTGTTTTCATGTTAATCCTATTTAAAACTATTATATTTGATCTTTAGGAGAACATTACACTTTAGCCTATTAAAAAAATACGTCAACAAATCACAAACAACATTTATATTTTACCTCATCCAGAATATAAGTAAAAACATACCTAATTTCACATTGATTAAGTAAGGATGTTAATTAAATTCATTTAATTTTCTTGAATTAATATAGAGAAGGAACTATATTTCCTAAAATATTATTAATTGTATTTATAAATTATTAATTAATTAACTTAATGACATTTTTTTTAATAATAACATTAAATATGGTTAAATTAATTATTATTTTTATAATCCAATCTACCAAACATAAACATTTCTTTTATAGTTGAATTTGTAATCTACGGTTTCAAATTTTGATTGGTCATTGGATACGAAATGAACTATTTTAACAGAAAAATATTCACAATGTGTGCTCAAGGTCCTCCCCAATGAATATTTTTCATTATTTCCAACAGAAACAACATCATATTAATACCATAATTAAAAAATATATATTAGAGTTTGAAAATAAAATTAAATAAAGACATTTTAGATTAAATAGTATGTTGGTATTTAATACTTACTAAATGTTCTTCAGTAAATGAGCATTAATTTTAATTAAATATCAATTATTTTGGAAGAGAGATTCATGAAGCATATTTTGCATAGTCTAAAATATGGTAGAAGGAGGTTCAAGGGACATGATTATTTCATACGATTTTTTTAAAGCAAATAAATTTAGTTTTTTTCTTTACATGTGAAGAATAAGAGACAATATCAAGAGGTTTATCGTAGCTAGACTCTAAACACAATAATTTCTTTGCTTATGAAATCGTGTCATTTAATTGAAATAACAAGTTGCCACAGTTGATGCTATGCATCGTTTCTGCGTTGCGTAACAAAACAAAAAAAAAACAAAATTTTATTGAGCAGACTATATATATATATATATATATATATATATATATATATATATATATATATATATATATATATATATATATATATATATATATATATATATTAAATGGATAAATTTTAAATGAAACAAAATTTAAATAATATTTTAATTAAATAAGTAAGATATATTTATTAAATATAGTTTATATTTTTTTTGACTGAAAATATAATTTATATGAAAAATCATATTTAAGTAAAAAAATATTATATTTATTATACTCATTAAATATATTATTTTTAATATTGTCATTTAAATTAATTGTATATATTGAATAAATATTATAATTAATATATTGAGTAAATTTGAAGTACAATAATATTAAATATTATATATTATATTTATTAAATGTAATATATTGATAATTAAATAACATATTTAAATATTTAGATGTTATATGTCTTAGATATATTACATGTGTTCCAACAATTCTATCCATTGAACACAATCCTACACCTGCATACCTAGGATATAACATAGTTCTCCCCATAGACCAAATAAGGAAAATTCCAAAAGACTTTGACCACATTCCCCACAATGGTTCCATCACTCATCACCCACCTATAAAACCACACAATCACTCTCATTCTCTTCACCCAGTCTCCTCCACTTCCTTTTCCTAAATCCTCATAAACCACAACTCTCTCACTCTCACTATGGTTGTGTTGTACCTGAATCAATTATTCATAGAAGTTCACGGGAGAGAAATTTTACTATAATATTGATTTGTTGTCTTTTGTTTTCACAAATAATAATGTATCAAATGATTTTGTTGCAACACAAATTAAACTTAAATGTGATTTTTTATGTTTTTTTAAATGTGGTTTCTTATGTTTATTTTACCATTAATAAAATTTGTAGTTTTATCTTAGTTGTTAACATTAATTTTTTATGCAACTTTTTATTAAACATATTAATAAGGTGAAACTCTAATTTTGGTATAAAAAAAAACAACACACAAAAAACTAGGGAACTATATATTTATATTTTTGTCTTTTATTTTTGTTTAGGGTAATGAAAGAATATAATAAAACATTTTCTTGTTGGTTCTTTGTATGGGTTTTGTAACTGTTGGTTCTTTGTATGAGTTCTGTAACTCTTAAGCCTGTATAAGATCAAAAAAGAAAAACAGAAAACACAACAAACAATACACAACACACCAAGAAGCAAAGATTTATGTGGTTCGACAATGTGCCTACATTCACGGAAAAGTGTAGCTCTTCATCATCACATTTCATGAAATTACAAGTTCAATACAAGCAGCAGCTAGCTTTGATCTGTTTTGGTTTCTCTTTTTCAAAATCTCTCTCAATCACCTAACTCTCTCCCTTTATTGAATTCTCTGTTTTTCTGCAGCAACTTTAATTTTTGCCTCTCTGTTTTCAGCCATTCTCAAAACCACCACACATTGCATTACATGATCAAGAGTATATATACACTCTAAAAGCTAGTCCTAGGAACAAAGGCTATACATTGGTGCCAAAACCAATTCAGTTATAATAACTTAAAACAGTTATGACAACATCACTTTAAAGCCTTCTCACTTGTGCCAATTGTGATTTTGAATCAAGAGGTTAAAAAGTTAAATTTTGATTTTTATAATAACGGTCGGACTAAAGAGAATAATATTTAACCATTCAATTTCATATTATTATTGGATCATTGTGTTAAACACTATCTTAGATGGGAAATTATTGTTGTTTTTTATTCCTATTTCATTTTTGTTGTAGATAATATCAACTAAAATTATTTCCCCTTATATCGTAACTCTAAATTTTGAAAAAATAAAAGTGAGATATCCTTTTACTAGAACGTGATATAGGTGTTGATAGTTCTCGTCAATAAACTACCTTTTATAATATATGATATGATAAGTGTATACTATTTTAGTATTTACGGTTTAATATCATTTTATTAGCCACTTAAATTACGTGACATGATTATTATATATGATTTTTTTAAAAGAAAATAAATTTAGTTTAAACATAATAATCTATTTGCTTATGAAATTGAGTAAAATCATCATCGTAGATGACGAAGGTCATATGTATGTTTTTATTTATTTATAATATTGATATAATCGTCAAATATAATAATTAACTTTTATTGGAGACTAAAAAGATATATAAAGTAAATATTTTTTTTAATAAAATTTATTTTATATTAAAAAATTAATCAAAATTTTAATCTAAATCATTTAATTAAAAAGTACATATTATTATTAGTTATGTTAACCGTATTAATAAACTAGGCCTGACATCATTTTGCTTCTGCCTCGTGTAACGAAACCCGATAATAATAATAAAAAAACATCCACTACATCATACCCGAATAAAATTACAAGAAAAATGGCTGTCAATGCTCACAAATTTCTGTATTCTCATCCCACTCTTTACCTAATCTTTTTTTTTTAAGAAAAAGATATGTCCACCTAATCGTAGATCGTTCAAATGAAAAGATGACGAAATTAAATTGGCTTCTACTTGGACCCGTTATTTATTTATGTAACATAATGCATTAGTATAAGAAACTAAAGAAATTTCAAACAAGACTATTAATTTTTCAATTGCTTTATTTAACTATTTAAATTTAATCATTATTTATTGCCATAAGCATATGTTAACATTATCATCTATTCATATAACTTTTTTTAAATTTTATACCAATGTGATTATATTTATTTGAATATTCTTTAGTTTAGGGATTAATGCGATGGTACACTTTAAAAGAACTAAAATGATTGTTTACAATACAGCAAAAAATGATTGTTTACTTTGAATTTTATTAATAAACTTCTTGAAGTTTTCTTCTTTATTTCTTTTATTTACATTAAAACTAACACAACGAATGCTTTGTTTCAACTTTGAATCACCTTCATGCACTAGTTTATTGGTTAAGTAATGTGGATATTAGTAAATTTTTTACTGCACTTTTTCTTATACATTTTTTTTCATCTCCTTTTTTATGAATAATTATTAATTCTCCTACAAATCCTCTTTCTACCTTTTTATGGTAAGTTTTAAATATAGTTTATACTTTCAAGACAAAAGCTGCTTTTATTTTTCATTCAATGAAAGAGAATTTATAGGAGGATAAGGGAGCAGGATTTAACATTACTCTTTTTTTTTTCCTGTGGAAATTGTTGTAAAGAATAGCTGTCGTAGACATAACAAGAAAACTCGTATTCATAGGTATTTGTCCGAATTCGGCCCGACTTTGACGGGTACTCGAGTTGATCGGGTATGGGTTTGGGTTCAGATTTTTTCCGATAATCAAAAGTTGGGTACGAGTATGGGATTACTAGACCCGTCCCAACCCCGAATTCAAACCCGTCCCGTCACTTAAAATCTTTAGAATTTTTGTATAATTTAATCAAAAGACATAAAATTTTTATTACTAGTTAATTTTATTTTAGAATTTTTACATAATTTAATATTATTTTCTTAATTATTTTTGTAGACACTCACGCTATAATAAATTTATTGATATATAAGTAATTAAAAATAAATGTTTAACGGGATTGAAGATTGAATACCCATCTACCTGCCTCATTGCCATGTCTGACTGTCCGCCATTTTGTGCTTGAATTGATTATGCAGTCTTTTCGAACGTTTTTCAACGGTGCTACTTTTGTATTTGTATTGGTGGAATCTAACTTCTAGTGTTTTTCAGTGGCTGGTTTTGTCAAAACAAACAAACGCGTGGGTGTCGAAGTTGACAATTGACCCATTGTTTTGTTTTCCGACCCTGTTGCCAAGAAAGTATCTTTGGACAATATGCATAGCCATAGCCACCGATATGAAACATCATCATAGGATAATAAGGTTTATCAGGAGCGAGCTTCTCGGATTTGACATCCAGCGATGGCAAGTTCAATCGGGTGCATACTGTTGTTGACACTTTGTGTTGTCCTCGTAGCTTTAGTTCATGCACAGCAACAAATAGGTTAGCATTTACCATCACCAGCCTAAGAATGCATCAGTTTCCATATTACTTTATCTGCAACATTATTAATTCATGTCATGGAATATTTTCTCCAGCATAGCCTTAAAGGGCTTCTCAACTCAATACCCAACAGTTGTTTAATTATCATCAATCATGGAATATTGTGAATTACAAGCCACCCATATCTTATCCTTACTTCTCAATACTTTATTTAATTTCGGATTTTGAATATTTCAACAAATTTTGAAGTGTAAACAAACTTAATTTTGTATTTCATAATCTGCTTTTGTCTTTCTGTTCAGGCTTCATAAGCATTGATTGCGGGAGTAGTCCACCAAATAATGAGTACACAGAT
The DNA here is from genome assembly GCF_004193775.1 of Glycine soja. Lineage (NCBI taxonomy): Eukaryota > Viridiplantae > Streptophyta > Magnoliopsida > Fabales > Fabaceae > Glycine > Glycine soja. The sequence goes on along the minus strand of NC_041008.1, from coordinate 15,253,971 downwards.
GACATAACTAAAATAAGGTACACCACTGATGGAGCCTATATACAAACTGGGGTTAATAAGAATATCTCCTCTGAGTATGCATACCCAAAGAATCCGAATCTGCCACTACCACTCTCAGATCTCAGAAGCTTTCCTCAGGGAGAAAGGAACTGCTATAGGTTAGTAGCCGGAAGAAGAGGCAGTTTACATTTGATAAGGGCTTCCTTCTTGTATGGAAACTATGATGGAGTAAACAAGCCACCAGAGTTTGATCTCTATGTTGATGTCAAGTTTTGGTCAACAGTCAAATTTAGAAATGCCTCAGAAGAAGTTACTATGGAAATAATAAGTGTGGCAGAATCAGGTGTCACACATGTTTGCCTTGTGAATAAGGGAGCAGGAACTCCTTTTATCTCAGGATTGGAACTTAGACCACTTAATAGTTCTATTTATAGCACTGAGTTTGGGGAATCTGCTTCACTGTCACTTTTCAAACGATGGGACATTGGGTCACTCAATGGAAGTGGTAGATATGAAGATGATATTTATGATAGAATATGGTCCCCCTTCAATTCCTCATCCTGGGAATCTGTCAGCACTTCCACACCAATAAATGTCAATGATGATGGATTTAGACCACCATTTGAAGTCATTAGAACTGCTGCTAGACCAAGGAAAGGCAGTGATACTTTGGAATTTTCTTGGACCCCAGATGATCCGAGTTGGAAATTTTATGTCTACTTGTACTTTGCTGAAGTGGAACAGCTGGAGAAAACCCAACTGAGGAAATTCAATATATCTTGGAATGGATCTCCATTGTTTGATGATTCTCTAGTACCGCGCCACTTGTTTGCAACCACTCTTTCCAATTCAAAATCCTTGGTAGCAAATGAACATAGGATTTCTATCCACAAAACAAAAGATTCAACGCTTCCACCCATTCTTAATGCAGTTGAGATTTTCGTAGCAAGACAGCTAGATGCCCTTGCAACATTTGAACAAGATGGTATGATGTGTTTTCATTGCGGAACTTAGATATTGTTCCTTATTTCCTTTGGTGCTGTTTGTATTGTTCACTAATCATAATTAAAGTTTTACCTCTACAATTTGCTTAATAAAAGTTTGCACTAAAGGATTATGAGTATATCGAGGTGAAAAAACAATTTTGATTGGAGAACAGCACAAACACAAGCTAAAGAACTGTTTCTAAGTTTTCTTCTTTCTTTACTAAAATTTCATTTGCAAATCCAATGCATTACTGCTTAGCCCTCTACTTGAATAAGAACAAAATCTGGAGCGTCGGTACCAAACGATCATATTACTTGCAATTGTTTTATAGTTTGAATGATTATGCTTTTAAGTCGATTCAATCATATGTAAACACAGTTGATGCTATTCTGTCCATAAAGGAAAGCTATAGAATTCAAAGAAATTGGGTGGGTGATCCATGTGAGCCAAAGAACTATTCTTGGGAAGGCTTAAAATGCAACTATAGCACCTCACTTCCTCCCCGAATTATATCTCTGTGAGTAAAATCTCTTTGTATCCTTTTCCTTCTCCCATTCTTAAAGTCCTAATTGAATAAATCAGTTTTGTCTTTAGCTTTATATCTTGATATTCAAGTTTAGAAGTAAACATTTTCTTTTTATAGGAATATGAGCTCTAGCAGTTTGAGTGGAATAATAACTTCTGCCATTTCCAATCTCTCCTCGTTGGAATCTTTGTAAGTACGCATGATAGAAAATTTTGAGTACTTTGTTATCGTTATTGCTTTGAGAAATTGTATTCATAAAATCTCTTCATACAAAAATTTGTACAATAAAGAGTGAGATAGGATGAGAAGACTGGGAAGTATGTAATAAGATGGCCACAATGTGATGAAGAGAGATAAAGAGAAAGAATAGTATTGTAGAAAACTGTTGTATGAATAATATGTAGTAACTCTTATGCTCTTAACCTGTACAAAATTTATTATGCTAAAGAAGACTGTTTTCTTCATCATATATTTAATCTCATAGTACCTACTTTTTTTTTTCTCTATTCAGGGACTTACATAACAATAGCTTAACTGGAACAATGCCTCAGTTTTTGGAAGAATTGAAATCCCTTAAATATTTGTAAGTGTTTTGATGATGGTGGTATGGCCTCACATATACAGCGGTAAATTGGTAATGGCTGATGCAAGCAAAAACAAATTTTTGTAGGGATTTAAAGGACAATCAATTTTCAGGTTCTGTTCCTACCATTCTTGTAGAAAGATCAAGGGATGGATTACTCACGTTGAGGTATGCCCTGATATAATAGACCTAAAGATGTTTATTTCAAGCCTGTCTAGTTTCATTTGTATCGGGAATCATGGTAAAGAAATCCAAGGTGGAAGATGAACTATGAAGCATCTAGATATTTATAGAGGTGTCATCAAACATCTTTATGTCCCAACTGTCATGTTTTCATCATTTTCAGAGTGGATGATCAAAATCTCGGTGACTCAGGAGGGAACAATAAAACCAAGGAAATTGTCATTCCCATAGTGGTATCAGTATCAGTTTTAGTTATAGTGGTTGCTTTCATTCTCTTTTGGAAACTTAGAAGAAATGAACGATCAGGTACTTCTTGTTTTGATGATAAGTAACTACTTCCATTTGATTCTCAAAACCTGAAGAACAGACATGAAATAAATAGGAAACAAAATATTAACCATACTTTGATTTACTTTTCCTTTTGAACAAAGACGAGGAGATTAGTACGCTCAGCAAAGGAGGAACAACTGTAACAACGAAGAACTGGCAATACTCGTATTCGGAGGTCTTGGACATCACCAACAACTTTGAAATGGCAATTGGTAAGGGAGGATTTGGAACTGTGTACTGTGGGAAGATGAAAGATGGCAAACAAGTTGCAGTCAAGATGCTTTCTCCATCATCATCTCAAGGGCCAAAGGAATTTCAGACTGAGGTAATTATACCACATTCTACTACTTAGATTCTAGGAAAATGTTATTCAACATCAGAACCATCAAAGAAAATAATCATGGCTGAGCTTTTGATGGCAGTTCATCACAAAAATGTGGTATCCTTCATTGGTTATTTTGATGATGATAACAAGATGGCGCTTATACATGGGTACATGGTTTGCAGGCTGAGCTTTTGATGACAGTTCATCACAAAAATTTGGTATCCTTCGTTGGTTACTGTGATAATGATAACAAGATGGCACTCATATACGAGTACATGGCCAATGGCAGCGTGAAAGATTTTATCTTGCTCTCAGGTACTACTACACTTCTCAAGATTTCATCTTATTTAGCATTTAATTGAGATGCATTGAGAGAGTAAAGGCTTTTTATGCTGGTATCTAATCATAAATCGCCTTAAGTTAGTTGATTTTAATAACAAATACCTTATAAATCATTCTAAGGATGATTTCTAATTGGTTGACAGGGTAAAAGTTTACCGTAACAATGCATAACTATTATAACTCTGTTTACTGCAATACTTATGGCATCACAAAATAAATAAAGAAAGAGAGCATGCTGCAATGAGATGTCTCATGTTTGCAGATGGAAATTCACATTGCTTGAGTTGGAAAAGGAGAATACAGATAGCAATCGATGCTGCAGAGGGTCAGTATAACTTCATTTTTTAGGAAGCTGATAGTGTCCTTCTATATTGTGGCCTTTTACTTTCAAATGCTCTTATTTTTAGACGTTTACTTATTTTCACATTGATACCAAATGTTATTATGTCTCCAGAATCCAGATCATCATATTTTAGTATTAATCAAAAGAAATAAATGTTTGACTAATTTTCTTACTTTTGTTTTGGATAAAATCTCTCCAATTTAGTTCCCCCTACTCAAAAATTTTATGGATTGTTTAAACCAGTCTAAGGGCATGTTTTATATTTTTCATCCATGATTATGTTACCATGACTAATAACTTGTTGCCCTGTAACTGCATAAGTGGTTTTGTGCAGCTACATTCTTTTGCAATTTGTAGTAATGTTTGATGAATTTTGAACTTGAAGGGTTGGATTATCTACACCATGGATGCAAGCCACCTATTATACACAGGGATGTAAAGTCAGCCAACATTCTTTTAAGTGAAGACTTAGAAGCCAAGATAGCAGATTTTGGCCTCTCCAGGGAGTTTAGGACAGATAACCAAGATCAACAATCTCAAGTGATTCACAGTGATGCTACAAATGAAAAATCTGCAGTAATGGGCACAACAGGGTACCTTGACCCAGAGTAAGTCCTTATATTCGTTTTTATTCAGGTGCTAAAAACAGTTAAGTGTTAAGGTAAAACTGAAATTAATTAACTAACTGATTGAACACAAGTGGTTAATGTGTTGAAATTAAGGTTGAATCGTTCGAGTACTACCCGAGCTTGATCCTTGGCGGAAACAATTTTTGACCAAGTTTTACTTACCTCCCAGTTGAATGTTAGATTAGTCAAGGCCTCTTTCCCAAATTGGAGGGTTAAGACGAAAAAAAATTGAAATTAATTGCTTAAGAAAAAAAAATCAGTCTAATAACTACATTTATTCAGCTCACATTTCAGTTTAATCGGTTCATGTGTAGCTCTCATATATATTATTACTACTTAATGTGCAAGTATATATAGTTTTATTTTATCATGGACTTGCTACGGTACACTAACTACATTGTTCATTTATTCAGGTACTACAAGTTAGGGACACTGAATGAGAAAAGTGACATCTACAGTTTTGGAATTGTTCTACTGGAATTACTCACAGGTCGCCCTGCAATATTAAAAGGCAACGGAATAATGCACATACTTGAGTGGATAAGACCTGAGCTTGAAAGACAAGATTTGAGTAAAATTATAGATCCAAGGCTACAAGGAAAATTTGATGCTAGTTCTGGCTGGAAAGCTTTAGGAATAGCAATGGCATGCTCTACATCAACCTCCACTCAGAGACCTACAATGAGTGTTGTGATAGCTGAGCTGAAACAGTGCCTGAAATTGGAATCCCCTAGTGATACTTCTGAAAAATTTGTGGCCCCTCCAAAACAAGTCTACGGCGAATTTTATAGTTCATCTGAAGCATTTTCCTATGATAGTCAATCTATGACCTATCCTTTCCCAAGATAGTGCAAGTATATACATGATTCCACCATCGACAAGTATTTAATTGAAGTGTAAATTATTTTGAAACCATAACTTGGTTACTACAAAATGGCACTCTTTTGTCTTATATGGTGTAAAAAAAAAAACATTTATTTTGTCTTATTCAACTTGTTTTCACATAAAGAACTATTGTCACCAATGGGGATTGGTCTATTAGAATGGGTTAGTTTCTATCAATGCGGTGAACTTTTTTTTCATGCAATTACAAATTACAGTATTTTTTTTATTTAGTAACATAGATATTATGAACTTTTATGTTAAATTAAATTAATAAACTTTTCTTTAATTGGTTATTTAAATTAAAAATAAATTTTTCGTTTCTTTAATTATTTTAATATTTTTTTTTTCAATTAACGTAGAATATAATGAGATGATATTTATAAATCATTGTTATGTAATTCACAATTGTTTGTTAATAATTTGCTATTTGAACTGATCTTTTTGTATTTTAAAGAATTGATAACCTGGATTGGATTTTGAAAGTGATGATAAAAGAAATTATCAACGCAAAATATAGCATACTAGTACAAGCTAAAACATAATTAAGTTTCATACTAGTTGCAATCATATTATTAAGATGTTATATATCTTCCAAATTTAATTAAAGAGAGAAAGGCAAGGCATACTTGCAGTCACTGCCTTTTTAATACTCATAAACTTGGGCATACTTCAAAAATATGAATAAGCATCAACATGAGGCAATATAATTTGCTCAAAAGAATTCTACATTTCCTTTTAAGATTAAGGAAATAATACTAGAAATCAAGTAAAACTCAAAATCAATAAAATAAAGAAACAAATCGCGACCTCTCAAATAAATTACTACTATACTATGTTGATTTGAAAACATTAAAACAGTTGGGAACCCTGGTAAATTTAATTAACTAGCTCGTAATGTACCGGTAGCATGTGCAAATTCGCATGGTATCATTTCATGCTAGCTAGTTTATCTTAACGAGATTTCTATTATTAGGTTTTAATTAAATTGAGTTATATTTTAAATAAATAGCTTATCAGATTCAGTTATAAGAAACATATATCTAGGACTTAACTCAGTTAAGTTGAACATAATATATAAATGTTATATCTCTCTTATATGATATCATTTAATTCTTAATTAGGAATATATTTTTTTTATAAAAAACATGTCACTTATCAAAATAAAATAAATAATTTATCAGCTATCATATATCTCATAAAATAAAATAAAATAAAAAATTTATCAATTATCATATATCTCAAAAAATAAAAAATCAGTTATCCAAATATTAGGTTACGAAGATACCCATCCTCATCGGTCACCACTAACTTGAAAGTGATGAAACAGTAGAACAACCTTAAGAGTACCGAGCACTCACTCACACACTAGGCCTAGGGTTGCATCAATCAGGTTTAGCCACATTTTTCGTAAACCTAAACAGGAACACGATGCTCTTGCAACACTGGAAAAGTTAAACGAGGTATCGTTCATCGATTTCCCTCTTTCCTCACTCCATCATTGCTTTTCTTTTGTTATGCTATGCTACATGCATGCATATACAAATATCTGATTTTTTGTTTGTTTTTTTTAATGCTTTTTGGTTCAAATTTGTATATTTAAATATTGCATCATCATATAGCATATATAGGCGTTCGAGAGATAGAAGAATTTCTCAATTTGAATGCTTTGTTCAATGGATCTGTTGGTAGTTGATTAGATGATAGTTGATAGTTTTAGAGAATTGTTTTAGAAAGAAGGCTATGTCATTGATTTCTTGGATTGATCAATTACAACATACCAATTGCCTATTTATAGGCTCAAGTCACTAACCTCTCAATGGTGGTGAATGTTTCTACATTACTTTAGGTCTTTCTAGAGTTTTCATGATAGATTAGTATCATGATAATTCTAGATTCTTCTATCTTATACATAGACTTATAGTTCTAGATTGTTCTACCATATTCATACACATTATAGTTCTAGATTGTTCTACCATATTTTATAGTTTTAGGATATTCTACTATTTTCATACATATTATATTTAAGAATATTTTAGAAATTTGTAACAATTTCAACACTCCTCCTTGATGCAAATTTCTGTGACTCCGAGCATAGCTCGTAATTCTTCAAATCTTGGTCTTGGCAAAGCCTTCGTGAATATGTCTGCAATTTGATTTTCTGTTTTGCAGTAGTCGAGTTTGATCTCTTTAATTGCTTCAGCTTCTCTGATAAAGTGATACTTGATTGCTATGTGTTTTGTTCTGTTGTGATGAACTGGATTATTCGCCATTGCAATTGCTGATTTGTTGTCGCAATTGATTTTAGTAGGCTCATCTTGTTTTTCTCCCATGTCTTCAAGTATCCTACGAAGCCATATAGCTTGACTCGTTGCTTCAGCAGTTGCCACGTACTCTGCTTCTGCTGTTGATTGTGCTATTGTAGCTTGCTTCTTCGATGCCCAAGAGAACATTCTCGATCCTAGTGAGAAAGCATAGCCAGTGGTACTCTTCATGTCATCTTCCGAACCTGCCCAATCACTGTCGGTGTAGCCAAGTAATTCTGAGTTGGTTTCAGTAGTATACCATATACCGAACTCTTTTGTTCCTTGTAGATACCTCAATTCTTTTTCCTGCTCCAAAGTGTATTTGACTTGGGCTTTGCATGAATCTTGATAGAAGACTTGTAGCATACATTATGTCAGGCCGTGTAGCTTGAGACTTGATGTAAAGTGTAGGCTCACTCTTGCTCCTCCTGAATCCTCGATCCATGAAATACTGATCGATTCTGCTATACCATGCTCGAGGTGCTTGCTTCAAACCGTAGAGTGTTTTTCTTAGTTTTAACACTTTGTTTTCTTTGCCTTCAGACACGAATCCTTGTGGCTGCTCCACATAGATCTCTTCTTCAAGTACGCCGTTAAGGAAGGCAGATTTAACATCTAGTTGATGGATACTCCATCCTTTTTGTGATGCAAGAGCTATTAGAGCTCTTATGGTATCAAGACGAGCTACTGGTGCAAATGTCTCATTGTAGTCAATTCCGGGTTGCTGTGAGTAACCCTTAGCTACTAGCCTCGCCTTGTGTTTCTGTATGGTGCCATCAGGGTTGAGCTTTGTCTTATAGACCCACTTAACCCCAATGATATCTTTTCCATGGGGACGATTTACTAACTCCCATGTGTTGCTTTTCTCGATCATCTGTATCTCTTCTTCCATTGCCTTGACCCATACTTCCTGCTTTGACGCTTCTTCAAAGCTTCCAGGTTCAAGTATGGCCAAGTTACAGGTTTCATATATGTCCACCAAAGATCTTACTCATCTTGGAGTAGACTCTGGTGATGATAGTTCTTGATCTTGTTGTTGTGATGAAGGTGAAGGTGGTTCACCTGGGTCTTCTTCCTCATCTTCTTCTTGAGGTAGTTGAGCGGGTATAAGAACGTTCTTCTCCCCTTTTTCTTCATCCCAATTCCATGAAGCATATTCATCAACTTCAACATCTCGACTGATGATGAGTTTCTTAGTTTGCAAGTTGTAGACACGGTACCCCTTAGAGATATTGCTATACCCAAGGAAGATACCTCGTATAGTCTTGTCTTCAAGCTTGTGCCTCTTCACGTCTAGAATATGAATGTAGCATATAGATCCAAAGACCCTTAGGTGCTTTGCTGATGGCTTCTTCCTGTTCCAAGCTTCAATTGGAGTCTTGTCTTTTACAGACTTAGTTGGACATCTGTTGAGTATGTAAACAGCAGTGTAGACTGCTTCAGCCCAGAATGTGTTAGGTAGTCCCTTTTCCTTGAGCATCGATCTAGCCATCTCCATAACTGTGTGATTCTTTCTCTCGGGCACTCCATTTTGTTGAGGAGAATATGCAATTGTAAGTTGTCTCTCAATGCCTTCATCCTCACAAAATCTTTCAAACTCGCGAGAGGTGTACTCTTTGCCGCGATCACTTCTTAGTACTTTTATCTGTTTTCCACTTTGATTTTCAGCAAGGGCCTTGAACTTTTTGAATACTCCAAAGACTTCTGATTTTTCTTTTAGAAAATATACCCATGTCATTCTAGAGAAGTCATCAATGAAGAGTATGAAGTACCTGTTGTTCCCATGTGATGGCGTCCTCATTGGTCCACAAACGTCCGTATGTATCAGCTCCAATAGATCTTTCGCTCTCTATGCTCCCCTTGTTGAGAAAGGAAATCGGTGTTGCTTACCAAGAAGACATCCTTCACACACTTCATTGTTCTCCTTTATGCTTGGAAGATCTCTCATCATGTTCTTCTCATGTAACAACTTCAAGGCATGTGAGTTGAAGTGGCCAAATCTTCGATGCCATAGCCATGAATCATCAACTTGTACCTTCATGGCAATGTTTGTTGCATATTTTAAATTTAGAGGGAAGCTTCTATTTCTCTTATTCATCTTTACTTGGGCTATCTTAGACCTTTTATTTTTGTTGTCTAAGATTTTGCATACACCTCCTTCAAAGTGAAGTGTGTAGCCTCTCTCCATCATTTGGCCAATGCTTAGAAGATTTTCTTTTAGGCTGGGAACTAGTAAGACATCATAGATGAGTCGCGTACCTTTATCTGTCTCCACCATGACAGTGCCTTTGCCTTTTGATTCAACTACACTTCCATTTCCTAGTCGAACTTTGACTTTGACAAACTCATCAATACTTTTGAAAATAGTCTCATCCTTGGCCATGTGATTGCTACATCCACTATCCAAGTACCAGTTTCCTCCCTTTTTCTTTTATTGAGTCTTGAGTGGCGTAGAACATACATTGTTCTTGATCATGCTCCTCTGCGATATTAACTTGATGCCTATTTTTGTTGCGACAATTTTTCTCTATGTGCCCGAACTTCTTGCAATGGTTGCATTGTGGCATATTACGAAACCAACAATTTTTCTCTGCGTGGCCTTGCCTTTTGCATATATTGCATGGAGGATTTTTATCTGTTTTGTTCTTAAGGAAATTCCTAGAACCTTCTCTTCTTCTAGAAGTTTCTCCATAATTTTTCTTTCCTCTATTTTCTTTGTTTTAGGGCTGAAATTTAAACTTTGACTGGAAGGCATTTTCAATTGTATCTTCTTTATGCCTATACAGTCTTTGCTCATATGCTTCAAGAGAGCCCACAAGTTCTGTCTCTGATAGAGTGGACAGATCTTTGGTTTCCTCAATCGTTGTCACGATTGGGTCAAACTTTTTGGGCATAGTAATTAGAATTTTCTCAACAATTTTCTTGTCAAGAATATCTTCCCCAAAAGCTCTCATTTGATTAACTATTTCTTTAACTTTAGAATAGTAATCTTTAACTGTCTCAGACTCCTTCATCTTCAATAGTTCAAAATCTCTTCTTAGAGATTGAAGTTTAACGGCACGTACCTTAACACTTCCTTGAAACTCCTCCTGCAATGTGTTCCACGCTTCTTTGACAGTCTTAGCTCCCATAATTCTTGGGAAAATTGGATTAGTCACCGCTTGTTGCAAGGTGAACAACGCCTTTTAATTTTTCTGTTTATTTTTCTTCAACTCTTTTTCTTGAGATGCATTAAGAGCTGAAGTATCCGCGGGAATGGTGAAGCCTTCTTCTACTATGTCCCATAAATCTTGAGATGAAAAATATGTTTCCATTTTAACACGCCAGAAATCATAATTTTCACCATTGAAGATAGGGACAAAAATAGTTGACGATTGAGTAGTGTTATCCATAGCTTAGAAAAAATATTATTAGAGTGGGTTAATAGTACAAAGGAAATTTTTGAAGTAGTTGGGAGGATTTTGGAATGGTAGGTAGGTAATATAACTACGCCCAATGTATGACCGAACGTAGCTCTGATGCCACTGTTGGTAGTTGATTAGATGATAGTTGATAGTTTTAGAGAATTGTTTTAGAAAGAAAGCTATGTCATTGATTTCTTGGATTGATCAATTACAACATACCAATTGCCTATTTATAGTCTCAAGTCACTAACCTCTCAATGGTGGTGAATGTTTCTACACTACTTTAGGTCTTTCTAGAGTTTTTATGATAGATTAGTATCATGATAGTTCTAGATTCTTCTATCTTATACATAGACTTATAGTTCTAGATTGTTCTACCATATTCATACACATTATAGTTCTAGATTGTTCTACCATATTCTATAGTTCTAGGATATTCAACTATTTTCATACATATTATATTTAAGAATATTCTAGAAATTTGTAGCAATTTCAACAGGATCATGTAGACGCTTGAGATGCTGGAGAAAAAAGATGATGTGCTTGATAAAAAAAAGTGGAAGAGGAAAAGGCCAAAGAATTCGCTAAGGGAAATAACAAAAGGGGTAGGCTAATTGCTAACTGTTCTAGAGAATATCTTTTGGAGTGCTAATTTTTTAATTAATTTCTCCAACTTAATTTCACTTATATGCAGCTGCGATACAATGTCTGATGAGGAAAAAGTTATATGAAAACCATATAGAGCAGCTTAGAAATTTCCAGATGCGTATTCATGACCAGGTGTGAAAGCAATTCTGTAAACAGTAACATTTCAAAACATATGATGACTTTGTTTATTGATGAGCGTCTTTCGTATCTTTTGTGTTACAGATGATAATGTTGGAAGGTGCTAAAGCCACCACAAAAATGATAGATGCATTGAGAACTGGAGCAACTGCTATGAAGGCTATGCAAAAAGCAATGTGTGTAGTGCAGTGCTATTCAGTGGTTTTGCGTTTGTTATGTCTCAATATCATGCCCTGGCTTATTTATAGTGTTTATTCAACTATTGATTATGATTTATGATTTTTTTTATTTCAGGAAAATTGATGTTGTTGACAAGATCATGGATGAGATCAATGAACAAACTCAGAACAAGAGAATGATTCAGGAAACATTGTCAGCTCCAACTGGTTCAACTGCTTATTTTGATAAGTTCATCTTTCTCGAATGTTTATTTCATTTTGTTGCAAATAGGAAATTATTAAATGGTATAAGAACATTATAATTTTCACTAATTTCTATATGGTGTGTACTCAAGTGTTATTAATTTTTTCTCATAAACTTTAAAACTTGAGTATGTGTTACATAGATATTAGTAGGATATGTATATATGTTGTAGTCCTAAACTGCCTAATAATTTTTCGTTGTTATTCAACAAAATAAATGCATTTATGTGAATCATTCTAAATTTCTTTTTTCTTTCAGGATGAATTGGAAGTCGAACTTGAAGAACTAGAGGTTGTTGAGTTGGAAGAGGGGCTTCTTCAACTAACAACTACAACTCCTACAATCACATTGCAAGTCCCATTACTACAAATAAGACTTTTGATCATGATTCCGTAGGATCTTCCATGATGGTTAAAATTGTCATGGAATCCACCATTGTTGAATGTGGACTACTTTCCACAGTGGTTATAAAACCATCATAGAATATGTTGATTTTTTTTTTAAAAAATGCATGTAGTTTTGTGATGGTTTTTAGAAAAGCCGTCATAAAAATTTCTCTTCTATGACGACTTTTTGAATGAGGTGCGAGAATGAAAAATTGTCCCATTCCTTACACTTTATGGTAGTTGAACAACTACAATGATTTTCAAAAAATCTTTGTTGTACTCACTCTTCAACGATAGTTTTTTGAATAACCGTTGTTAAACTCACGATTTTATGATGGTTTTTGTAAAATCATCTTCATTCTCAATTCACTTAATTACAAAATTGTTACCGTGTTGTCTTTAATGATGGTTTCTGGCAATTGTCGTTGTTTGAACGTTGTAAAAAATAATTTTTATAATAGTGTCTCAGTCGGGCGACAACCTACTCGCGTTGTTCCTGTAAAGGCCACTGTTCTTGAGGAAGATGAATTGGCAGCTTTGCAAGCTGAGTTGGCACTTTGAGCGTATCCCTTTTCCCAACCGTAATATTATTCATTTGTATTGTTATCTATGCATTATTTTGTTTCAGTCCAATGATGTTAAATTTTTTTATATGTGAAAATCAAACACAATTTCAGAGGATTTACAATAACTCATGCATCACTCAATTAAATGAATTACATCCTTTATACAAATAAATGTTTCATTTAATATTGTGGCAGTTGAATGATATGTGTATGTTCTGTTTTCACTGTGGAATATCCAATTGTTGCACAGTTTAGTCCTCTTGTCTTGTATGATAAGTTGCCTAAGATGAGAAAATGTATGAGAAATTGAGAATCTTTAGGCTGCTGTTCTCATTGGTCTTGCCTCTGGCTTTGGTTAAGCAAGAATTTTGCAGACATTTTTTGTGCATGATGACAAGTGGCTACAATGAAGAATTGTAACTACTATTGTGATCCGAAGAATTATGCTTCTCTTACTCCGGCTTGCTTCTGTCTGAAATTGTTGAAAAGACCAGAGGATGTATATAAAAGGTGAACAAATATTGATGCATTTGTCTATCTTGTATTTTGTGTGGTCAAATTTTACATTTGTCAACAGTAAGTGTATCTCAAATATGCTGCAGCGGAGAGGATTGAATTTGAATTGGTTGGTCCGTGAGAGTGTGAGCTAGAACACGCCCATGATTGACTGAGTTTAGGAGGATTTTACTGACTAGCAGATTTCAGGAAAAAGAAAGGATATAACTCAAGTGCAGTACTTAAAAGTAGTTTTGGAATTATTCCATAATTAAAATTAGAATTTCAACAATATAATCTATAGACTAAAGGTATGTAATATACGTATTATTGTCCAAAAAATTTTGTTTTGCAGGATTTTACTGTCCTAAAATCCTAAATTAAAGTAAAAATCATAAGATAGGATCATCTACGTTGAAGACTATCAAGACGCTAAAAGTTTTGAAACAACAACGGTGGACACTGTTTTGATCTTAGATTTGTAAAATGCCGAATATTCCATTAGCATTTTCATTTTAATTTCATAGAGTTTAATCATCATTCATCAAAAGGATAAAATAATTTTATATTATTATTTAATCACCAATAACGATTGATATAATTTTAATGATAAAAAAAACTTCGTATTCGAACCCATGACCAATAAGTCACCAAGGCACAACTTTACCGTGCATCAGGACTCGCCCTCATATAATTTTAATGATAATTTTATAAAAAATAAAAAAACTGATCATAAATAATAATTTTTAATTAGATGATAATTTTATATTGTTAGTATATAGTCTTTTTTATATGATATCTTTTTTATTAGATGGGAATGGATTATTAAAAAGAGAAATAAACTATGGTTGAAATTAGTAAAATTAAGTATTATTTTTTCAAAATGAACTAAATCAAATACTATGTGCGTAATCTATACCATGCCCATCTACTATCTCGATAACTAAAGGCAAAGTCATATATTAGTTCAGTGACCTTGTTTAACTGAATGAGCAGACTTACAAAGTGAAATCTAAAAGGATAAAATTGACATTTTGTCGTCATTTTCATATCCTGTGTTCCTCTTCCGGACCCATCGTTTGGGCTCAGCTTTTTCATTTATAAATTAAGAGTATTTGAACCCAAAAAAAACATTTGAATCCTACAAGAAACCGTAGTTCCTTTGTGATGACACTTCAAATGAATTACACATTGAATCCTACAGGAAACCGTATATCCTAATTCGTTTTCATCGCTATAGCAACATTTGAACTAGATGGTATGATAAAAATTTTCCACAATCTCAATATACCCCACTACCTCATCAACATAATAACCAAACGAAAAGGATACCATTTTTTTCTTTAATAATGTTAGTTTAAATGAAGTAATTTGTATAATGTAATACTCACATTTTTCTGAGAAGAGGAATATAATAGACTATATATAAAATTATCTTTATTCACTTAAAAAAACTTATTCATAATATTTTACTCAAATTTAAAAATACTCTTTACGGTACACAGAAAAGTTATTAAATCCTATATACCATTTATTAAGCACTACCAATATTTGCCGTGAATCGATTTAAAGCAATATATAAGCTTATGTGAAAGAAAGTCGCCTTGTTTTTCACCTTATTAGTGTTTGAAATAAATGATATTCCAATCCAATGTGGAGCAAACGCAAGTTCTGAAGCAAGAGAGAAATACATGGTGATCGTGTTCATGCATGTAGTTGTTATTGTCAGATAGGAACCCCTTTTTTACCCGTTTTAAAAATTTCTTAAGGACCAACGCATGTTTCGTGACCACTGACCACTTAGAAGCCAACAATATTGCTGACCACGTGCGATCACATTGTTTTGAATTTGAGGCCCCCACAGACCCACACTATTATATTACCATAAAAAGCATTCCTTTTAAGATTCTTCTAACATTAGAAAAGACAAGCAGTACATCTTTTGACTAACATGTATATACTTCCAATAACATCACGATCCTCAACTTTGCATTGGAAACAATTCAGAACCTCACACAATTCCACATTCAACCAACCACTTTAATCACAAATTTAAACACTAGTTAGACGTATACATAATTAATCACTAGTACTATACTATAAATAACTTGATCAATATTCCATTTTACCTTTTATTTTCTGCAGTCGTGGTTTTGACGAGTAGAAAGAGTCTTGGTTAGCCAGATGGTGGACCAACTTGGCTGCTTTTGTCTTGAAAAACAAATCCTTGATTCATCTGATGCAGATCATCAAGCACAAACTCAAGCAAATTTGGATCATCTTCACTTGCTTGGTCATAACCAAACCATAGTGTATGTTTGTCTGCATTGGAAAGCATTAATGAAACTTCCTTATAGGGTGGTGGTGCAGTACTACAACTTATGCTCCCAGTATAATTAAAAGCTTCTAATTCCTGAGGCATTGGAAAAGGAACTGGAATTGGTGTTTGTTCCAATTCGAAATTAACATCGTAGGAGTCAAACCAATTAGCTGGGTTCAGTTTTTGATCCAAGACAAGGCCCTCAACTTGATGAGAATAACTAGTATTGCTGAAAGTGACAATATTGTTGCTTGTGGTGGCAATACTACTACTAGTGTTTCCTGCCAAGAACTTTTTCTTTAGCTTGGTGTTCCAGTGATTTTTCACATCATTGTCTGTTCTCCCTGGCAGTTGAGCTGCTATAAGGGACCACCTGAAGGCAAAACCATCATCACATTATTCACATATATATAGTAATAATGCAAAATTAAGTCATGCATATCCACATATTCAATTTGTTCATTTCATATATATATATATATATGGACTTAATTGCCTGCTTCCGATGATGTCATAAAGGGTGCAGATAATATTGTCTTCCTCTTCCGTAAAACCTCCAAGCTTAATATGAGGCCTGAGATAGTTCAGCCATCTTAGACGACAGCTCTTCCCACAACGCTTAAGGCCTAAAAATACACACAAACATTAAACACAATTGAGTCTTAGAATTTGAGTTGCAGTAATCTTTTTTATCAATAAAAATTAATTATTAATAATTAATTTTTTGTTAACGGAGTAAATCAAACAGATAGTATTTCTCTTCTTCTCTTATATTTTTACCACCAAATCAAATTTATAATTCTTATTTGAGTATTGATCTAACTCAATCTCAAAGCTATTTCAAGAAGAAGAGAGAGTTACTCCCTACTAGTTTATATACCCTACTTGAGTCATATTATTAGTCAATCTAGAATATTCAACATAAGATACTGAGGTTTATTTTTAAAAATATAAAAGATAAACCTAGCTCCAAATGGATGACACAAAAGATGAATAATTTTATTCTCTAGCTACGAAATTAAATAATAATTAATAGTTAAGCGATAACACAGGGATGGAGTGATGAATATAGAAACTAATTAATTAACCTGCTTTTTTGGGGAGAGCTATCCAGTTACCACCTGTGCCATGTTTCTCAAGGTAGTTTTTGAGGGTGGCATCTTCATCAGGAGACCAAGGCCCTCTTTTCACGTTGGATTTGTCACAACATGGAGCCCTTCCCATAGCCTACAATTGGCCACTGAACTGAAAAAAGATGGAGAGAAAGTGAAAAATATTTGGTGTGGCGCTTATAGAATAGAGAAGATGTCAAAAGTGATGAGCACAAAATATGTGGTTTTAAAAACACATTACATGGTTTCGTAACTTTTGAATGATTAACTTTGTCTGACTTGGCTCTTTTCTTTGTTTCCATTTAAGTTATCTTATACCTGCCCTCTCCTTACTTTGAATCAGTGTCCTCACTATTTCTACTCAGTTGGCCATTCTTAGGGGAAAAAAAAAGGTAAAGACTGAAGAGAGAACCAGTCAATAGTGAAGATCATATGCAATAATAATAATAATAATAATAATAATAATAATAATAATAATAATAATAATAATAATAATAATGACGATGATGATGTATATTCCCCTGCAAATTAATATCAACCCATGCCCCATGAGGTTTAAGCTGCCTAGATGGGCATAAACATATATACAATGATACACGTTAACCTATTTGTTCAATTTTAATTAATTTGTCGTATTAATGCTAAAGAAACAATCTCTAGTCTTTTTCAAAAAAAAAAAAAAAACTACTACTCTCAACTAATTAAATCGTTATGTTAAAGAAACCAGCACGTAACCTATTTGTCCATTCATCAAGTATTGGTCGAAAATATAATGAGTGAAGACAAAAGTTTAGTAAATCGAAGAAAATAAATACTATGTGACAAATAGTGTGCGCCGCAACACAATATCAAAGATTATGCAATTGATGTGTCCATGGCTTAATATGGGAAGAGGACTGCTGGCGACACCCTTTACATCGATGGTTAATTAATATTTATTTGATTTATGTAAATAGAATAAGTTGTTCTAACATATTAGAGCATCTAAATGGGAGTTATTTAATAAAAAATATATTTGTTTGGTGTGTTATATGTGATTTTAAGTTATTTAAAATTAAAGAAAGTTATTTATATAAATAATTATTGCTCACGAGTTATTTAACTTTAAATTAAATATAAAAGAGAAATAAAATATTTGTGAGTTAAATAATTTATAAATAAAAATAAATATTAAAAAAATTAATTAAGTTATTTAAAATTGAGGTCACATAAATAGAGTTATTTATGTGACTATATGCTATTAGGATAATCTTCTGTCCTTTAAATTCAGGCAAAGTTTAAGAGTTAGCTTCCTTATTTTTAGCGTCTTTTTTCATCCGTAGAACGATAAATTTCGCATTCCTCCCTGAACCTTAGGAGATTTTATTTTCAAGTTTTATATTTTCATTCAAAAAATAATATTCTTCAAATATAATAATAAAATCAAATTTTTAAATATTTTAAGAAAATATGTTTAATTAATAATTAAAAATTATTTTATTTTTGTGAAAAAAGTAGTGCTGAAATTAATAGAATAAAAAATGAAATTTTACATATATAATATTATTTTCATCTTACGGGAATCAACTTATTCAGTTCTTCCCTAAGAATTAAAATATGAAAGTTATTTTTTTCCGCAAGAATATTTTATACCTAGTAATATTTTTTTTTTAATTTTATAATATAAAAAACATAGGAGTACACATATATTCTTCAAAATATGCAAGATAACTTACCTCTTTAGGTTTTTTTTTCTTTACCTGAACCATTAGTTGAAGCCAGTTAAGCACCATTTTATTGGTAGGGCCTCTCCCCTAACAAATTTCATTTTTATGTTTGTAGCCCAATACACAAATATACCGTTATTAGTTCTCAACTAGACCCAATGTTATAGAGCAAAAGTTCAGGTCTAGATAGTATCAGGTTCTTGACCCCTAAAAGAACCCGGGGAACTTTTTACTCTCTCTTGGATGTGAAATTATTTTTAGAAGATTTGCAAACCATTTTTGCATATTTAGAAATCGAATTTGGAATTCCATTCAAAATCGAAAGAAAAAAAAAACAGAAATGGGGGAATTAAGGAATAAATTATAAATGTGCGACTATGATATTGTTTATTCTTATGCTCTTCTTATCTTAAACCGAAAAACAAGGATTAGATATTCAGACAATTCACAAACTTGAAACACTTTATAGCATGGGAAAAACGTATTCATAAGGAATTCATTTTACATGCTTAAATGGTAAATAAAATATTGAAAGCAGATCGAAAAGAAAAGAGAGAGAGAGAGATGGGATAATAATGTAGAAACTAAGAGTATTTGTTTGTTCAGTTTGGTTTTTTTTAAGAAAAAAATTCGTGTGAACTGAATATAAAATTAACATGCGTTTTGGTTTAAATGTAACATCACATCTAAATTAAACCAAATTTATCTTTAGCATTCGATTTGATAATTTTTTTAAAAAATTATTAATACAATATAGAATTTAATAATTAATTTTACATAACTATGATGTTATGTTATTTTTTAAAAAAAAATGATTTCATATAAATTTTGTTTGAAATATTATTATTGGAAAACAATACTTTTTGCGGCTATTTTGCACTATTCTTTAATAACATTGACCTACTTTTTTGTAACATCAAAATAAATTGTACACCACGTAATATTAAGTACTATTCTTTAACAATATTATCAGAACATTATTTCAATAATATACAAAAGTAAATTTTCCACCTCAATTAATTACATAGAAAAAATGTTATAAATTACTATAATGTTTATTACTAACAGAGCAACAAAAACTACATATTACAAAAAATATATTACTTTTAAAAGATCAAAATGATACTACATAATATTAAACATTTAAAATATATATAACTTCAAAATGTTAAAGATACAATGGGCAAAATCGATATAATTATAATATATGGACATAAATCAAACCACAAAAAATGCAATTATTTTAGTTTTAATTTTTTATATTTCTTAGATCAGTTTAGTAATTTACAACAATTTTGTTAAGCTTTCAACACCCAGCTTAACTAATAAAACAACTCTTTATCTCATTTTAAAAAATGTTTTGCACAGTAAATCCTAACCCCAAAGAGTGATATATGAACTATGAAGTTCCAGCAAAAAAATATATGAACTATGAAGGCATCATTTTTTTGTTATGAAGATTAACTATGAAGGCATCATCAATCCAACTCAAAACACGAAAAAGAGGTTCTATCTTCTTTGAAGGATTCTGTTTTTTGGGATACCGCCAAGGACATTATTAATATTCTCTTCTAAGATATAATATGTGATGCATATAGACGTGCATGCACACATATAATACATGAAAGTGTTTTCAATATTAGTGTATGGCGGTATTAGTCAATTCCATCAGCATCTTATCGCCAAAATGCTACAAGCTCTTTGACCTTGTCTGTTGTTTAATAATTCATTTGTATTAATATTTTGAAAGCCAAACCTGTTGGCAAACAACCAACAATTTTCCCTCAACTCAGGGGATGCTACGAAACCTTTTTTACTATGGAAAACATATATATATATATATATATATATATATATAGAGAGAGAGAGAGAGAGAGAGAGAGAGAGAGGCTCTAGCCCCTTGACCTTGACAGCGACGTGCGTGTGTTTGCATTCTTTCTCAGTGGAAAAAAAATGAAACAATTAAATATAACACTCTAGGTCTAGGTTGCGTGAAAATAAAATATGCTCGTATAAAGCACACTAAATCCTCCTAGAACTAATTATCAGTATCAGAGTACCTTATGTTCGCAAATGGACATAGCTAGCATACTAAAGCAAGATGTACTATACGGTCTATACCTTTGTTAGATTCATGTTGAATTGTCAATTAAGGGATTGCGATTTGCTTTAAGGCTTAAGAACTATTAGCAATGCAGACCAATCCAAAATGAATCCTTGAGAATTTTGGATTTAAGATATGTATATGTTCCCCCGGTCCATTTCAAGATGAAAGATCTATGATCGGGATGTGTGAAAGGTTTACTTTTCAAACTAGTTATTGATGTAAAATTACTTTGACATGTTAACATAATTAATAATTTAATATCATCAAATCACTTTAAACTCACAATATCTTATTTCAACCCAAGACTTACTCTCTGTAAACTCTCTGTAAAAGTTTAGAGGAAGTAGGATTTCAATCATAATTTATTCATGGTGCTAATGATCATATGTTGGGCAACCGAGAAGATAAATCGAGAAGATTTATACCAATGAGTCATGAGCAATCATAGAAGTGAATCTGACATCACACTTTAACCCAAAATTTTAGAATTTAGGTTTATGAGTTTTGTCTACACTTTTATGGTGTTCAACCTTAGATATTGTCTTAGACCGTAGATTGCTTTATGGAGTTAACCCACATGATCCAGATGTTAAGAGTCTTTGAGGCCAGAAAGTTGGGCCATGTATATTTCTTCAATAAGTGATCCTTGAAGGAATGCATTGTTGACATCAAGTTGATGCATCTACTAATTGTTGCCAAAGATTATTGTGAGGATGACCTTGATTGTCTGTGGGCAAACAACTAGCACACACAAATGCTTCTTTCAAGTCAATTCTTGGGCATTGGGTGAAGCCTTTAGCTACCAAGCATGCCTTGTAGCCGGCTACTAAACCATTTGGGTTCCTTTTGACTCGAAAAAGCCATTTGCAAGCAACAATGTTTTGACCCTTGGGTAGAGGAACATGTGACATTCTTGATGAGGGCATCAAATTCATTTGACATGGCTTGACGCCAATGATGATGTTGCATAGCCTGTCACACATTGGATGGTTTTATTCTCTCTGGGAGGGGATGTTTGAAGGTAGTGTATGCTCTCTTTGGTTTAAAGATGTTGTTTTGGGACCTTGTTATCATGGAATATGTATGATTTGGAACAATGGTTGTATTGACAGGGTTAGCGGAAACATGATTTTCTTGAATAAGTGATAAGGGAGGAGAATCATTACCTGGAATGGATAATGATGACAAGGGTTCCACAAGCATGATTGTCGAAGATGGGGACCACTGTGGAGATGGCATGGTGGGAGGTATTGGGTTAGCTATGGAAAGTATAAGGTGTGAGAGTTGATTCGAAATGGTGTATGGAGTTGGTTGGCTTTGGTTGTTTGGAATTAATGATGGGTATGGGAAAATTGTATCACGAAATGATACATGTCTGGAGGTGTATATTTTCTATGTGGTTGGGTCAAGACATTAGTAGGCATATTAGTTGGGTGAGTAACCAAGGAAAATGCATGTAGTGGATCTTGGTTGTAGTTTGTGATTTGTCTAGGGTTATAATGATGGGAAACATAGACATCCGAAGGATTGTAAGTGTTTAGGGTTGGGTTCAGTTTTGTGAAGTATTTGAAATGGAGACCACATGTTTAGGTTTGGGGTAGGTAGTCTGTTGAGGAGATAAGTGGTAGTTTGGAAGGCAAAGGTCTAGAATTTTAGTGGTAGTTTAGCATGATGGAGAAGAGCACGACCAATTTCTACAATATGGCGGTGAGTGGATAAGTATGTTTTCAATTTAAGAAACTCACTATCATTGTCAAAATATATTGCTCTGAGAGGTAAATTAAAATACAAGAGGTTTAAATTTTAGGAAAATAGAAGAGGCATCCTATTTATTCTTGAGTGGATACCACCAAATATATTTTGAAAAATGATCAACTAAAACTAGATATTAGTGAAAATCATCTAAAGACCTAGTGGGAGCAGGCCCTTATATATAAGCATAAATAAGCTCAAGAGATGCAAGGTGTGGTGGTGGCAACACTAAATGGAGTGAAGGGCAATTTATGACTCTTGACATTGCTACATGAGGTGCAAGGTGTGGTGGTGCTCGACCTTATTTGATTGTGGGATGCTAGATGTCTTATAATGCGATCAGATGGAGGCCTCAAGATGTGATGCCATGGTTTGTGAGATGATGAAATCGAGATATATGTTGTTGGTGATTTGGGTGGATGAGGCATGTGGTAGAGGCCTCCCTATGCGGTCCTCTGAGTATTGGAACCCTTGTCTTTAGATCCTTCACCAAAAAATGATTCGAGAAAAATTCAATAAAAACATGATTAGTTTTACACAATGAGGAATTAGATAATGAGTTTTGGGAAACAGTGGGTACATATATAACTTTTTGTAGTGAAAGGTTATGTGTGTGTCTTGAGAGTTGCTTTACTAGTGTGTGATGGGGAGAGCTAATTCATCACCAACAAGGAGGTGATCGTTGCCATGATATGGTTGTGTGGGGTGAAGATTATCAAGATCATTGGTGATATGATGGTTGCTTCTGAGTCCAATATCCAATCCAAGGGATTGAATGAAGGTGTGTGTCTAGTATGGTGAGCAGATGGACCATTATTCCTCTTGGGTGGATATAGATAGCCATTGATTTTGTAACAATCCTTGGCTATGTACCAAGTTTTGTAGCCATTTGATGCATTTGAGTGCCCTAATGACAGGGTGGTGGTGTGGCTAAAGATGGAGCCATAGTTTTTGTAGGACATCTTACTTTTGTATGCAGCAGGTGCAGTGACTATTGAATAAGAGTCCTAGTTGGTGTCTTTCTTCTTTAAATGGGTTTCAAAGTCGGTGAAGAGGTCATGTAACTCCTCAAAACCAATAGGATTTTCACGTGTGTGAATGACATCTATGACTTGTTTGTTTGTTTTCTTGTCCAAGACTATTGAGGGTGTGAATGACAATATCATCATCATCCATGGGAGTGGGACAATGGAGAGTTCATCTCCAATGTATTTGATACCTTGAAGGAATTCAGTGACAGATCTAGTCCATTTTGTATAACGAGACACACGCTCTTTGAGATGCATGATGCGTGCTCAGACTTTTTTGGCAAACATCTTCTTGAGGATATCCCATGCTTCCTTCGAATTCTTGACATTACCAAACATAGTAATGACAATCGAATTCAGTAGTTGTAATCTTGATGATTAGAGGTTGGGCACATGTTGGTGCCATCAACAAATCCCATCAGGTTGTAATATACAAGGAAAGCATTGATTTGGACTCTCTAAGTTAGGTAATTCGACCCAATCAACTTGATAGAAGATTGAGTATTGAGGATAACTATTGATTGAAAGTTGTCAAAGGGTATGGCAACGTTATTATCTGTGAAAGTCGTGTTTGTGTTTGTTGGATCAATGTTGTTAAGCAAAAGTTGTGAATACTAAGCAAAAGTTTAGAGAAAGTAGGGCTTCAATGATAATTTATTCATGGTGCTAATGACCATATATATACACATGAATGAAACCAAAATCAGTAACAACATGCAATCTATTTTATCTAGGATAATTAGATAATCAGTTGTTTCTAATTATCTAGAATACATTTTAATTTTACTGTTGTTATCTTTAATTCAAATAAATCTAATTTATCTAGAATAATTAGATAATCATTGTTTCTAATTATCTAGAATACATTTAAACTTTAATTTCATTGTTGTTATGCACTAATACTCTCAACTTTAGACTCTCTAAATCTTAACAATGTGAGGCTTAGACTCTCAAAGAACAAAAATCTAGTGACATAATAGAACATTCATGCTTTCTTCAATTCAATATAAGACCATTGTTTATATATACCTTCTCTGGAAGAGCAAAGGTATACAATATGTCTCCAAAGTGAAACAAAATGCTAGTTCAGGTAGGAGTGGACATGGATTTAAAATTCATATTAATTTAATAGGATAAAAATGATTTGAATAGAATGAAACCGGTTTAAAATCAGCTTCAAACCATAATCTAGTTTAAATCTGATTTCAAACTATAATTTGGTTTTAAAACTAGTTTTAATTAGGAAAAAAAATATTGAATAAAACTAAAATAAAAGCGTAAATGTTTTAATGAAAAAAAAGTTTTATTGATACATCATTTTTATAATATTTTTAATGTTTTATAAGTTATTCAAAATAGGAAATAGGTATTATAAAATAGATGGTTAACATATTAAAATTAAAATATGTAGAGGTTACCAGGAATAATTAAAATCTTAAACTTAAGTGCGGCCGAGGTTGGATTAAGTTTTTTGTGTTTTTCAACCCAATTCAATTAAACTTAATTGGATTGGGTTGTGTTTACCTTTTTTTTCCCAACTCAATCCAACTTTAATTGGATTAGATTGAGCCATTAAAAAATTGTCACGTCTTTAGGTCTTGAAAAAAAAATCCTCAAACTCAAAAAGAGTAAGGAATAATTTAAAATCAACATTTATAACTCAATTTTGCGAACAATGCAGGGTAGAATTTATTGATTCTCGGATACGTAGATATCAAATGGACTACCTATATGATAAATAGAAAAAGATAAACCATAAATATATTGTTTTACAACTCAAAATATAACATTTTTTACAAAACATAAGCTAGTCAACTCCATTCCATTGTTGCTTTGTTCCTTTGCTTCATGTCTCATTCAATTATTGATTTACAACTATGGCGGCAAAAACGAGTAACTAAGACGATGTTAAGGTTTTAGGGAGAAACTCTATTGCGGCTTGTGGGAGTGAGTGTGACACTGAGTGACTTTAGCCTTTAGATTTTTCTAATTTCATAGTAATTTACAATTTAGTTTTAGAATATAGTATATGATTAGTATTTTTTATGTTTGTTTTAGTATATATGGGTAGGATTTTGATTGGATCCAAAATTTCAAACCCACCACTCAATCTAATTACAATTGGTTTCATAAAAATAAAACCAATCCAACCCAATGACTCAATAC
This sequence comes from Glycine soja, assembly GCF_004193775.1. NCBI lineage: Eukaryota > Viridiplantae > Streptophyta > Magnoliopsida > Fabales > Fabaceae > Glycine > Glycine soja. Next base: position 15,228,284 of record NC_041008.1, on the reverse strand, counting down.
AAACCACAAAATTCTAATTGGGTTTAGTCGAATTGGGCGGGTTCGCAGATTGGGTCTAATCCGCTTACACCCTTACTGGCATATAAACATGGCTTAAGGAGAAGTGAACATGTAATATGCCGTCTTGAAATCGCGCATAAGAGTGTAAGTCATATCCCGTCTTGTAAACAAGCATAGAGTAAACTCTTGTTTCAAGAGGGAACTACTATTCCCACTACCAATAGTGTTATTGGCACCACCAACCCCCTATGAAATCTCTCTTTTGGTTAAATCCCTACACCCATTTTCCTTCCCCTTAAACTTCTCTCCCTCGTCACCCACCCCTTTCTTTCCCCTCAGACTTCCCTCCTTTTTTACATTGCATCACACCACCCACCCCACCCCATCCAGATCCAAATCCAAGTCACGGTGTTGCCCACCCACCTGACCCTTTCTCCCATGCGCCGCTTACCCCAAGTCGTTGTATCATGCCAACCCACCCTAGCCATGCCGAGATCAAACCGGCTTTTATGTACAAATAAATTTTTTTTTATGACACCATCATGGACAACATCCTTATCATACTTCCAAGTAAGAGATGACTAGCCTCCATAGGCACAACATCAAACAGTATCTCATCAATATATTTTCCAATGAAGAATCATATCAAAACTTGTCTATCTACAACTAGCTCTCCATTCTCACTCAACCATTGTAGTTTGTAAGGCCTAGGGTGAGGGGAAGTTTTCAAAACAAGTTTTTTAAACAATCTTTGGCTAGCTACATTAGTGCAACTACTCCCATCAATAATCAAAGAGCATTTTTTTTTCATGACCATGCACCTAGTATGAAAAATGTTCTCCCTTTGAGTTTCATCTCTATCCTTACACACACTATCCATTAACCTCCTAACCATCAAAAGATCACCTTCCAGGGGTTGTACATCACATTCACTTTCACTCTCACTAGAAGAACTAGAAGAGCTAGAAGAAGATGCATTAGTGATATCCCCATTACCCAACACAACCATAGTTCTTCTGTTAAGACATTAGGAGGCAATATGACTCTTTTGCAAACACTTAAAACATCTAATAGAAATTATTTTCAAAGAAGTGGGAGAAGGGTTAGAATTATTTTTACCAAGGGCAACACCTTTTTCATGATATTTGAATGAAGATCCTCCCTCCTTCTTGAATGTCTCTTTATCCTTGCAAGTTGAAGAGCCATAGGGGGACTTCTTGTATATTTGCTTCCTCTTTAATTGTTGTTCCACCTTGATAGCTTGATGAATGAGATCCTCTAAAGAGGCATAATGGTGTAACTCTACAATGTCTTGGATCTCTCTATTGAGACCATACAAAAACCTTACCATGGTGGCCTCTTGAGACTCCTTAATTTGAGCCCTAATCAAGGAAATCTCCATCTCTTTGTAATACTCATCCACACTCCTTGAGTTAGTCTTTGAAGTTTATTATGAAGGTCTCTCCCATAATAGGACAACCCAAATCTTTCTCTAAAACTCTCTTCATGTCTTGCCACATATTAATCAAAGGCCTTTTCATCCTCTCAACATTACTCCTCACTTGGTTCCACCACACAAAGCATATCCCTCAAACTCTAATGAGGCCAATTTGATATTTTTCTTTTCATTGTATTTGTAACAAGCAAAGACTTGTTCAACCTTCATCTCCCACTCAAGATACACTTGTGGATCAAAAGTCCCTTTAAAGGTAGGGATCTTCACCTTCACTCCCTCAATCCCTTCCTTTCTTTGCCTACCTCCATATCTTCTATGATTTCTTATCTCCCTATATCTCTCCTTCCCCCTTCCTCCTTCCTCCTTCATCCTCTTCATACCCCTTATCTTCTTCATAAGAAGAATTAGATGATCTATCATCTCTTCTTCGTTCTATATTTTCAATCCTCACACTTAAAACTTCACTACTCCTACGTATTCTTCTCAAACTCTCCTCATTTCCCTTTCTCATTCTCTCCATCCTTTCTTTGTTTTCATAACTCATTCTTCTCATTTGATCATCAAGTTTAATCACTTCTGCCATAATGAGCCTTGCGATTTTTGGAGATGGTGGAGTAGCATCTCCACTTGTAGAAGCCATGCCTAGAGGGAAACTTAGTGCACAAGTAATAAATATAATAGGACATCACCACTCTTGCCTTTTACCACTCTTGCTCCTCTTCAGTTCTTAAGCAGAACATTCAAGCTCAAAATCAAGAAGTATTTAATGTGAGATATGTCACAAATCAAAACTCAACTAAAACAAGCCAAGAAAAGAAATACTCTAAGATAAAGCTAAGGAATTTAAAGACAAGCAAAAATAATGAAAGGAATACTCAAAAGGAATATTAAGGAAGACAACAAACTAGAAGACTTCAGAATCAAGAAAAAGAATTGAACTATACTAGATGTAAATAACCAACAAGACAATTTTATTTTTGAAATATAGGTATGTAAAAACTAGAAAGACTCGGGATGAAAAACTTTTTTTTTTGGCTTTTTTTGTTTCCTTTTTACATCTCTGCACTTTTTTCGGCACAAAATTCAAATTTGAATGTAAATATATGATTGGGCAAATCCAAACCTAGACTGTAACAAAATTTTGGATCCAAATTTGAAAACTAGATTTCTTTCTTTTTTTTACTTATTTCTTTCCTTTTTTCACGAATTTTGATACTATATATAAAAAGAAGATAAAAAGATATTGATACTAGATAAAGTCCAGAAAAGAAAGATAAACTCAAAGAAACAAAACATAGGAAGATGAAATAATAATATAGAGTTAAACAAAAGGAAAAGAACAAACAAAGGAAAAAACACAGAAGAAGAAAGAAAGCACAAGGGATAATGTCAAGAACTGAAGCTCTGATACCAATTGATGGAACCCTAATTTGCAAATCCAATTTTTAGCATCAGCAAACTAGGGAACCTATTTGAGACTTTCTAAAATTGGGAAAATGAAAAGAAAAAATCAGAGTTAGAAAAGGAGATGAAAAAACAATGTCACAATTTTGGAAGATTGATAAGTTGAGGATGATTCGCCACAAAGAATAGAATTCTTTGATAATAACCTAATGTTTCACATAAGACCCAAGATAGGCAACAAAGTGTTTAAAAAATATATTTATATTCCTACTAATAACCCTAAATTAGGCCCAAGACCCAATAACTAATTTAATAATTGAAAGACTTGAAAATAACAATAAAAGGTCGTGACATCCATTACAAGCCCGAAAATAGGCCTAAAATACAATTAAAAATGAAAATAAATCTTATTTTAAAAGTTAGCTAATATTTTTGAAATTCAATTTTTAGTTCCTAAACTTTTGTTTTACTAAGCAATATATCTCTTAACTTTTTTCCATTAAAATTTTTAGTCCATAAACTTTTTGTTTGACGGATCAAGATCTCTATACTTTTAAAATTTTCAAAAGTTTAATGAGATTTCAATGACTAAAAACTAGATTTTTCAAAAGTTTAAAAATTAAAAACCTTGATGAAAAAAAGTTGAGGAATCTTAACTAGTCAAACAATAGTTTAAGGGTTAAAAACTTTAATAGAAAAAAGATAAAAAATTTTGATCAGTCAAATAAAAATTTAAGGACTAAAAATTGAATTTCAAAAAATTTTATGAACTAAAAACTTTATTAATTCTATTTTGTTCAATTTAATGTCAGTTTTATATGTGTAGTTTAAAAGTTGATATATAAATTAAGAGATATAATTGATAGTCATTTATATTAAAAATGATTTGTTAACATTTTAACGATTTTTATTATTATTTTCTTTTTTCATTAATTTGTGATAAATATTATATATATATATATATATATATATATATATATATATATATATATATATATATATATATATATATATATATAAAAGAATATAATGATATTAAATTAAAAAGTAAATAAGATAAAGAAGAAGATAGGCAACATTATTTTTTGTCAGCAAACAAGAATGAATATCATTAATGAAGGGCATAAGAAATACCCCAATCAATTACAAAAAGTATCTGGGGCATGTCCATAGATCTAGATACCACCGGTTACAGGCATTAATTGAGCGGAGTCAATAAATGAGAGGTGACCAATGAATGCATGATGTTCCTTCTACGTAAAATTAAACCAGTATACATGTAAACATATCCTTCACATAAGTATCTCCACTATCTAGGCTTCAACGAAAACAACAAATTGAAATACACTGACAAATCCATATGTAACCACATCCCATAATCACCATTCAGTAGAATAAGCAAGCTATTCAACTTTCCACAACCATCACCATCTGTTTCTATTCTCGGATTGATGCAGGCACCAGGAGTGATACACCACTACGTATGTGAGTATCCAAATCCTTCAGAAAGCCCCGATAACAATGACCAAGTTGTATACAAAAAATTCGGCCATAATTTCTCTTTCTCAAAACTCTTATTATTAAAGATGCAATGATTCCTACAATACCAGATTGACCAAACCAACGCACAACATAAAGTTTCCCATTTTTTCCTCTCAGATTGTGACCAAATGCATGATGGAAACGTATGAAAATGAGCTCTCAAATTCCCCGCAGCAACATAAGAGCAGTTCAACCAATTAATGCAATCCATAATGCATGAATCTCTTTACAAGAAATAAACACATGCTCAACGAATTCATTATGATCACGACAAAAAACTCATGTCATGTCATTAACATCAAGAGGGACATTTCTCCTAATCAAACTATCTTTAGTAGGGAGCCTATTAAGGAATAGTCTCCACACCATGAACTGTACCTTAGGCGGTTATGTCCAGCTTCCAAATCTTCACCAGTAGCTCATCCACTTTGTTTCTCCTCTGGAGATCATGTAGTGCATTATACGCTGAATTTACTAAGAATGATCAAGAATTGTCCCGACTCCATATCCAGTTGTCACATATTCCTTGCCTTGGCTTACAGGTTTGTATTTTGTTGTTGAATTTCCCCAGCATTTGTTTCTCCCACTCGAACCAACACCTTCTCCAGTTAAAGTCCCATTACCATCCTTCCTCCTACCACCACCCCCATATTCGCAATACACTTCCTCTGTATTAATGAATTATTAAACAATATTGGAAATAAGGAGGGTAGATTTTCCTCCTCCAACCAATAATCTTCCCCAAACCTTATCAAATGACCATCACCAACTTTCCACTCTCTCGTATTTTGAAACCTCCTCTCACCACACGCTATCTTCATACCCCTCCGCCAAATAGAAGCATATTCACCTACCCACCAAGCCCCCTCCACCCTCCATATTGTTAGGATCCCTCCTTAATTGAAGAGGTTCTAGAAAATTCTAGAACTTTCTAGAAAAGTGTAGAATTTTCTAGAACGTCCTGGAGAACTCTAGAGCAGTGTAGAACTCTCTAGAAGCTAGTGGAAGAATGTAGAAACCTATGAAATATTCTGGAGATGTGTGGAACCTTATGGAAGAGTATGGAAGGATATGGAAGGGAGTAGAAGAATATAGAGACTCCTAGAATGTGTGGAGAATTCTAGAGAATTAATCTTCACCCTAGGATACAAGTAATCTCTACCATTCATTGAGGTGAAGTAGTATAAATAAGGGTAGGAGCTTTCATTCCTAACCATCCAAGACAAGAGTGAATCCACTTTTTAAAGTGAGAAAGCCAAAAAGTTAGAGAGCCTCTTTGAGAGAGAAGATAAATAGCTTGGGAAGTCTCTATCCTCAAGCTTGAGTGAGTCACCGTAGAGTGAGTCAATTTTGTAAACACATCCTTGTAACCCTACTATTCTTTTGTATAATGGAAGAATCTCCATATTGGAGAATTATAATCATGTGCTCTCATTACTATCTTTAATTACTAAGTGTCTATCTTAACTTCACGAAGCGGGAAAGTCTGAGTTTTCTCAACAGTGGTATCAAGAGCCAGGTTCATCCAGAGCCATCATTAGCTCGTGCAATTCAAGATGGAGGATAATGTCACTCCTGATGGAGACTTGTTCAAGCTCACGGCTAACAACTACTCATATTGGAAGCTGATGATGGAGGATCATCTATACTGCAAGGATTTGCATAAGCCCATCATCTACAAAGACAAGGTAGAAGGTAAGAGTGACGCTTAGTGGGAGTTACTAAATCGGAAGGTCGTTGCTATGATCCGTAACTACATTGACAAAACTCTCTTCGAGCATGTTTCTACTTACACAAATGCTTATGAATTATGGACAAAGCTTGAGTCCATGATTCAAAAGAAAACACCTCATAATAAAGTCGTTCGACGGTTGGTGAAGTTGGAGTATAAGGATGCTCATAGTATGATTGAACACTTGAATAATTTTAAAGGGCTCGTAAATCAATTACCAAAATTGAGATAAAGATTGATGATGAGTTGCAAGCCCTTCTACTCCTTAGTTCCTTGTCGGAAAGTTGGGACACACTCGTGGTTACACTTAGTAACTCAGCTTCGGAAGGAAAGCTCACCATGGATACAGTCAGTGACAGCCTTCTCGGTGAAGAAGCAAGGAGAATGGAACAAGGTGAGTCCATCCATCCCGAGGCTAATGTTATTCAGAATCGGGGTAGGAATAAGACTCGTGGACGTAATAAGAGTCGAGATCCGCATCTATCTCGAGGTAGATCTAAATCACGCTCAAAAGTTAAATGTTATTACTATGGAAGGATGGGCCACATGAAAATAAAATGTCGATCCTTCAAGAGAGATCAAAAGAAGATTTGTTATATCTCATTGGTGAAGGTAATATCCTAAACATTGCTTGTGATGATAGTTCTTGGATTGTCAATTCTGGTGCCTCCTTCCATGTTACTGCACATGGAAGTTTCTTCTCATCCTACCAAAGCGGTGACTTTGGTACGGTGCAAATGGGAAATCAAGATAAGAGCAGGATCGTCAGGATAGGAAACATCACCCTGACAACAAGCACCGGATGCAAGCTTGTCCTAAAAGATGTGAGGCATGTCCCGACTATGCGCCTCAATCTTATCTCTGCTGGGAAGCTAGATGATGCTGGTCTGATGAACTACTTTGGTGAAGGAAAGTGGAAGCTCACCAAAGGAAGTCTAGTCATGGCTCGAGGAAAGAAGGAAGGATCATTATACATGATGCAAGCTAAGCTCTGCAAAGGAGAGGTAAACATAATCACTGATGATATGGAAGTATGGCATAAATGACTTGGGCATATCAGTGAGAAGGGTCTTCACATGCTAGCTCGGAAACATCTCATCCCTAACGTGAAAGGTAAGTCACTTGATCCTTGTACTCACTGTTTAGCTGGAAAACAACATAGAGTTGTTTTCAAAAGATCTTCTCCACCCATAAGGAGAAAGAACATTCTTGACCTTGTACACACTGATGTGTGTTCAATGTCCGAGAGATCCATTGGTGGTGCATTGTACTTTGTCACCTTCATTGATGACCATTCAAGGAAGGTGTGGTTGCACCTGTTAAAATCAAAGGATCAAGTGCTTGATGCCTTCAAAGAATTCCATGCTCTAATGGAGTGTAAGATTGGAAGAAAGATCAAGAACATACGATCTAACAATGGAGGTGAGTATAGAGGTCCCTTTGAAGCCTATTGCAAGAAATATGGAATTAGGCTAGAGAATAATCCACCCAAGACACCGTAGTTGAATGGGCTAGCTGAGAGAATGAACCGAACAATTGAAGAAAGAGTTCGATGAGTGCTTTCTCATGCTAAATTACCTAAATCATTTTGGGGAAAAGCTATAATGGTTGTGGTTGACATTGTCAACCTTACACAATCAATTCCTTTGGAAAGGGCTATTCCAGAGGAAGTTTGGACGGGCAAGAAAGCTTCATACAATCATCTCAAGGTGTTCGGGTGTAGGGTGTGACACCCTCTACCCCTCACCTATATATTAATAAAGGAATAAAATTCAAATATTAATTAAAAGTATTTTTAAAACATTTTTAAATACAAGCATTTCAAATGGGTAAAAGGCTCACATTCACTTTCTTCTACATCATATTCAAACTTGTCTAAATAAATAATAAAGTCATCTCGGCTCAAAGAAGGTCATATAAGTTTCATACAATTAATATAGAACTTATATCCTAATGTCACATCCTATCAGAGCGTGGTGTTCCCGTGTCCTCTAGCATGAGGTTCTTCATAGTCATTCACCTATTCATCTGCTCCCCCGAATACAAAGTTCAAGATCATCACAGGATCCAAACACAAACAGCAAACCGGGAGTGAGTTATCACATTTCTAACTACTAAAGAGAAACAACACAACATATAGTAGCCAAATACAATTTACTTAGCATATCTCACATTATTTCATCACTTTGTCATTCATCAATCACACTTTTCATCCATCAATCACACATTTCAATCATCAATCACAATACACAGGAATCACACACTCCGATCAAGACATAATAACACATCAGTTTCATAATAAACAATTAGCAAGCGTATGCAACAGTTATGTTAAGACTCAAGCCTATATGCAATGTGATACCATGTCAGTGAAAAACCTCGTCGGGTGCCTAGGAGTACATGACAAGACAAACCACACAATAGTAAGTCAAGTCACTCTCACTAGGTAATATCATAGGGAGACCAGTCAGGGTCACGATGTTTTGCGAGAATGCTCCAACCATATGGGATCAACATAGGCTTAAAGGAGCACTCAAACCCGGTGACCCCCAAGGCCTATACTCTGAAGAGTCCGTCAGGGCCTCTCCCTCCTGATTCAGGTCCAACCCCTAAAATCATTTTAGCACACAGACACTGCTCATGAATTATACAATACCCACGACCTCACACTCGCGTTTTAAACACGTACAACATATTGCGCTACAATTTAACATTGGTTCCTAAATAGGAAACCTACACTTTTTCTTTAACACTGATTCCTAAATAGGAAACCTACACTTTCTCTTTAACACTGCGCATTTACCCTTTTCTCAAGATAACACTAGTCAGGTTATTATACAATTCATAGTTTACAACACAAATAATGTCACATCAAGAGTTAATCACGCACTTATTCACAACCAAAACTCATTCACAATTCACATCTCATAATGTCACAATCCACCATCACATGTTTTCACGTATCTCACAATTCAACACTTGTTATACTTTACACTTTTACTCAATCTCAATAACAATATTATAATCTCAAGGCAACATATTATTCCACAATTCATCATATATTTCATTTATAAGCATTACTCATGAATTATACAATACTCACAACCTCATACTCGTGTTTCAAACACGTTTAACACACTGCACCACAATTTAACACTGGTTCGTGAATAGGAAACCTACATTTTCTCTTAAACACTGCGCATCAACGTTTTTCTCAAGATAACACTGGTCAAGTTATTGTATAATTCATAGCTCACAATATAATTATTGTCACATCAAGTGTCAAACACACACACTTATTCACAATCAAACATCATGCCCACAATTTAACATCTCATAATATCACATCAACCATCTCATTTTTACATGTATCTCACAAATTGACACATTCAACTTTGTATTACTCAATCTTCACAATAATATTATAATACCATTATAATAACTTATTACACCTTATAACTCATATACACATCACACAATAATAATATTTACATGATACAAAATATATATATGTATATGTATATAGTAAATTAAACTACATTGTTTTTAATCAAAGGATTTCTATAACAATTAATTTAATATTACATCAAAAGAATTTACCACTAGACATTAACCTTACAATTTTCTTTAATTTATTATTCTAGTATTACAATAATTATATACACATAACATGTTGATCATCGTCGTAGGAAAATTAGAACAAGATAATAATTTGTATAAAATAAGTCATTGAATAATATTATTTAAAATATAATTTACGTTAATAAAAAGAGCTTAATTTTTCTAAGGGGTTCACACTCAACACAAGAACACATCAATTTCACAGCAATTTCTCATTGGGACATCAACTGATTCATCAAAAATATATAATTCACTGTAATAATTATAAGGATAAATTGAAAATTGCAAAAACACCCCAAAACCCATTCCAATTGATATCTCTAAGGATCCCTACACATGTTCTCACTAATCCCCAATTGTGAATAACTCATCCCTTACCTCTGAGCGGACTCACGTGTCTTCAGCCAGCGATAGTAACATCTTTAGCGGTTCCCTAAGATTCCTTCAGTTATTCCTCCGACTGCTCCGATAGAATTCCTAAACGTCAAAAAGACGGAGAAGAGATTGAAACCTCCACTTGTACTATCTTCATGCTATTCTTTTTTTCTCCATCCACGAATATTAACTCGAAAATCCCAACGTTGGAAGTGTGCACAATTGAATTTCGAAAAACATATCCAAATTTCATGAAAATCCAACGGTTGACGAAATCGGGATCATAGTTTTACCGAGACAGTTTTGGGTTTCTATGGGAAATTAAAATGCTACAAAGCGAAGGTTTTTCCTCTAAGCTCAGCTATTATTCTGAAATTTCCAACGGTGAGAATGTTTTACATTGGGTTTCGAACATGGTACTCAAATTTCACGACGATCCAACGGTAAACGAGTCTGAGATCGTCGTTTTTTTGAGACAGGTTTGGTGGGCTGCGGAAAAAAGAAAGGGGAAAAACGAAAATGAGGCCAAAAAGAGGCACCTGACTTAACATAACTATTTATACCTAGGGTACTCAGCCTATTATTTGTTCTATATTTATTTATTTATTTATTTTATAAAAAAACTCTATTTTATTTTCTATCAAACAAATAAATGAAATACCCTTTTTATTTTCTCTCAAATCATTATTTTAATTAATAATTATATCTCCTTATTTATTTATAAAATCTCATCATTTTTCTAAAACTCTATTTATTTATAAATAACAATCCTTTTTAATCTAGATTACAAAAATTGGGATGTTACATAGGACATTTGTTCACATCCCCAAAGATGAGCGAGCTAAGCTTGATGCAAAGACGAAGGAATGTATCTATCTTCGCTCACCCAAAGATGAATTTGGCTATCGGCTTTAGGATCCAATCAATAAGAAGGGTGTCCATAACAAAGATATTGTATTCTTCGAAGACCAAACGATCGAAGAAATTAAAAATTCAGAGAAGCCAAGATTGAGAAACAGCAAGAACACTGAACTTACTCCAGTTCGACGTGAGGATAATGACATGATAGAAAATAGTGATGCTAAAAATCATGAGCATGTGTTAGAGCAAAACAATCAGGAGACTCATGATGAACCAGCTCAGGAAGATCCTCAATCTAGCTCTCTGTCAGTGCCAGAGCCGAGACGATCCTCTAGGGAAAGATGACCATCCACTCGATATAACACAGAGGAGTACATGATGCTAACTGATGAGGGGGAGCCTCCAAGCTATAAAGAAGCAATCAATGATATTCATAAAGAAGAGTGGAGAAGAGCCATGCAAGAAGAGATGCAATCCTTGCATGAGAATAACACCTATGAATTGGTGGAGTTGCCAAAAGGGAGAAAAGCCTTGAAGAATAAGTGGGTGTATCAAATCAAGACCGAAGGTAGTAAATCAAAGCCTTGCTATAAAGCTCGGTTGGTCATAAAAGGATTCGGTCAAGAAAAAGACATTGACTTTGAAGAAATATTCTCTCCCATGGTAAAGATGTCATCCATCTGAGTTGTCCTTGGCCTAGCAGCAGTGCAAGATTTGGAGATTGAACAACTCGATGTCAAGACGGCGTTCCTTCATGGTGATCTAGAGGAAGAGATCTACATGGAGCAACCCGAGGGATTCAAAGTTCCGGGCAACGAAAACTTAGTGTGTCACCTCACGAAGAGTTTATATGGCCTTAAGCAAGCACTAAGGCAATGGTATAAGAAGTTTGATGCTTTCATGGCAGCATATGATTTCAAAAGGAAGAAAAGTGATCATTGTGTCTTCATAAAGAGGTATGCAAGTGGTGACTTTCTCATACTTCTACTCTATGTGGATGATATGTTGATTGTTGGACAAGATCGCATAAAGATAGTTGCTTTGAAGAAAGATCTAAGCAAGAGTTTAGCCATGAAAGATTTGGGATCGGCTAAACAAATCCTTGGGATGAGAATAACCCGTGATAGGACAAAAAGACTATTATGGCTATCCCAAGAGAGGTCTCAACATGCACAAATAAAAGTCGGTTAACACACCACTTGCTAGACACTTCCAAGCTGAGTTCGAAGCAAAGTCCCATAAGTGAGAAAGAAATAGAGGAAATGAAGAAGATTTCATATTCATATGTAGTAGGCAGTCTCATGTATGCAATGATATGCACAAGACCAGATATCGCCTATGCAGTTGGAGTCGTCAGTCGCTTCTTGGCCAACCCGGGGAATGAACATTGGGTTGCTATCAAATGGATCCTCCAATATCTACGTGGAACTTCCAAAAGATGTTTATGCTTTGAAAAAGGAAAACCTTGTTAGAAGGATACACAGATGCAGACTTGGCTGGTGATATTGATTCAAGGAAATCAACATCGGGATACCTAACTACTTTTGCAAGGGGAGCTATCTCCTAACAATCAAAGCTGCAAAAGTGTGTTGCATTATCCACCACTGAGGCGAAATACATCGCATTCACTAAAGCTTGCAAGGAGATGTTGTGGATGAAGAACATGTTGCAAGAGCTTAGAATAGATCAAGATAGGTATGTGTTGAAGTGCGATAATCAAAGTGCAATTTACCTGAGCTCTTGCATCAAGTTCTAAAAAAATCACAACGAAAAAATGTCCACAGAAAATCCAATTTTATTACGTTTCTTTGTCTTGGGAATTGCAAAATGTGTTCCAAATTTGGCTGTGATTCTTGTCTTGAAATTACAAAAGCATGCTACCCACAATTGAAGTCTCAAGCTTTCGGTGTATTCTTTTACCCCCAAGATAAGATGATCAATATTTTTCTAAGCAAGTAATCCTCTTGGGAGGGACACACGGTGACATCATCAGTGGAGCCTCTCTAAAAAAATCATCACAGGAGATGAAACCTCTTTGCAAGTCGACAAAACTTCAAAGAAAACTCACTAGTCATCATTTTCGTGTCAAAATGGGTTACCGCACGAGGATGATGTGAGATAACAATGAAGAAACTTCTTAATTGGAATACGATACTAATGTAAAAAAATTGTCATCTAATTAGAACTGGATTATCATCTAATAAAAAATGATTGCCTATTACAGTCATATTTACAATTGATTGAGAATATAAATATTAGAATGTATTGAAAATTAAAATTTAATGAAAATCTTTCATTCAGATATATGCATAAACCTTTACCAATAACAATGTACTTAATCATTTTACTATAACCAAAAATCTTATGATATTCAAGCCAAGTAGTCATTCTACTATGCTCAAATCCGGCAATATTCAACATGGAATGTTGGAATTAGGTTATTAATTTTTTAAAAAAATTAATTGAAAAATGATGTATAAAATAATGACAGAAAAAACCTAAACTTTCGGTTCACAAGTATTAAACTCAAGGAAGATATACACGTTTTCTTCACATATAGTATCCCAAACTATGTGTTCCGTAATGCAATGCACTAGCAGCCATTTCTTAGGAGTTGTTGTAGGGTTTCATGATATCTGGATTTTGATCCACGAATTAAGGCACCCTTGGATGAATAATCACGTATTTTATTTAAAGTTCTTTTAATGTGAAAAACCTACTAAACTCCTTTTGTTTCCCAAAATAGACTAAATCACACACTCACTTAACTTGATCCCAATTTCCGTAAAATTATCACCACAGCAGAATCTTCTTCACTACACGAGCTGAAGATGAAGAAGACTTGTGAGTGCGAAAATCAAATCTCCTCTATAAGCTGGAAAATGTAACCACAAGCAGAACAATTAGGATAAAAATATACATTAACATAAATAATTTGAATAACAAGATTCCTCTTGGATCCTACATATTTATACATTTGTACATCAATGAGATGAGATTAGCAAGTAAGTGAAAATAACAGACACGATAGAGTTAATTAAGTAACATAGCACATGATAATAATAATAGTAATTCGTAATAACAACAATAGTAAGCTAACTGTACAAAAGGCTTCGGATACTTTCAATTTCCCAAATCAATAGAGCGATGTTGATGAATTTCTAAGACAAACTCCCCAAAAAAGAGATCCTTCACTTCTTCTCTTCAGTCTTTACCCAAATACCATACCATAACATACCACGAGATAGAATAAAAAATATTTACACAGACTCGCATCTCCCAAAATAAATCTGCATTGTTAAATATTAATAATAATATCAGTTAACCAGCTCCGAGACCCACCCAACATCCGGAGCACCACTTCCTTGACCCGAACCCGTACCCGACCCTTCCAAAGAATTCTCCTTGCTCAGCTTCTCAAACATCTTAGCCCTTATACCCCTCCCTGACTCCACCCTCTCCATAACTGGTTCCTCCTCACAACTCTGATCCCAAAAATCGAAACAGTTCACCCCTGACCGAACCGGTTGCTGAGTGGGCGTTGTTGGAAGACTGCAAAACCCGGGTCGGAGCACCGATCCTCTCGGCGAACCGTAACCCGGTGATCCGACCGAAACGTTTCTACTTTGAGGCATCGATTTCATTTTCCCGAGCTGCAGATTCCGCAGAGAAGCCACCATCTCGTTGATCGACGGCGACACCGGCGGAGACTCCGGAGGAGAGAGAGAAGCCGCCGGAGAGGACATGAACGCCGCCGGAGACATCATCTGTCTCATCGGCGAACCGTCGTAGGACTCAGACGAGTTCGCCGCGCTACGCGGACTCTGCATCGGCAAGACGCGCAGCTGCTCCGGCGTGTGCGCGAAGAAGCACACCCGCCGCCGGCAACTCGTGCCGTCCTTGCAAGGCTGAGTCCGATAGCGCGCCGGGTGGAGCCAGCACTCGAAAACGCCGTGCGCGAACTCGCACGTGTCGCCTTTCTTGCAGTTTCCCTTGCGAAACTCCGGGCACGCCGCGCCGGAGTAGTGGAACTTTCTCGGGTCCCGGCGTCGAGCCTTCTCGCCGGGATGCGCGTACGGACACTCCGTCCAGTCGTGTGACCTGCCACGTGCGCATCGACGGACCTTGAACTCGTACATGCGGAAATGGTCGCACGAGTACGCGTCCACCGCCGCGTCGGGTTGAGCCTCCGTGTCCGAGTCAGCGTCCGTTTCGTTAGACGGCAGAAAACGCTGCAGAGCCGTTAGTGCTTCTTGAAGATAGTACGGAGAGTACTCACCAGCATTGACGTCGTTTGTTAAAAACGCGGAGTACATCTCGGCCGTTGGATCGTCGTGGGTTGGCCACGGTGGCACGTGAACCGTTGGATTCGCGCGATGGTGCTCTCCGAGCATCATTTTCTTTTTTGGTGATGGTTTTTGTTTACAGAAACTCCGGCAGGGTAGCTTCCCTTATAAACTGCCACTTAACTTGCGTTTAACTGGGGTTAGGTTGGGGGTAACCGTGGTTGGGTTAAAAAAATCAATGAACTGCAGTTTCATTTTTTCCACTGCGGTTAAAGTAGAGGGGAGATTTTTAAATCACCGCGCTCGTGTGGGGGACTAGTGTGACAGACTGCTTCTTCTTTTGCCATGAAGTCGACTGAAGTGGAATTTTGTGCCACGTGGCTCGCGGTTATTGAGGGTCATTTAAAATGATCACCACGCTGTATCGCGTTTCGTCTTTTTCTCTCTCTGGCGCCCCGGTCTCCGGAAAGCGGTGGAGCGTGTAATACGCAACATTAATCAAAGAAGATATGTATCTCTCTATGAATAAATTCTTTATGGCAAATATTAAATAAAGAGGAAAGAGTAAAATATTACAACAGCGATAATAAATAATAATAAATGAACATAGTTTTATCCACTTTTTTTTATATATAAAAAAAAAAGTGGGGGAAATTTGGAAAGCCCACGGTATGGACTGAAGAGAATAGTTTCAATTTTATTGTGAAATTGAACTAATGGGCAGAGTGTTGTTTTATCGCTTAAAGTCATAGGGGAAATGCTTGTTTTTATTGTTTTCTTTTCTGGCCGCTTGGTTGCCTTATAGAGTTTAAATAGAATCTATAGTTAGTATCTATTGATTAATCATGGAGTATTTTAGATATTATTTTTAAATCATTTCTTACTAGTGTAAATAGTATATTTATTTGTATACCGTGATCCTATATATATATATATATATATATATATATATATATATATATATATACACACACGTACGTATGTGTGTGTGTTGGGGGGGGCAACAGTTGTTATGAAATATGATGTGATTCACGCTGCAAGAGAACAGATAAACCGCTTACTCTCTAATTGCTATTACGATCACTTCTAAAAGACATTGATCAATTGTTTTAATATATTTTTTTATTATCTGCATCAATTGTTTTATTATGAATTACACCCATTTGTTAAACGTTATTTTGTTGAAAAAAAATTAAAATACTTGTATAATCATATACACATTCATTCTGATTATGGAAAAGAGACTAAAAGCATTTTTTTTTTGTGATCAAGGATTAAAACCTCTATAGAAAGAAATACCAGCACTATGGACTGAAATATATATATGAACATGTTGAAACCAAACCTCATTTTCTAAGAGAAGAATTTGCTAAATGACATTATAACAGATGTGAGTATGAACACAACCATTATTAATCATATCAACCGCACGCTTTGAATCATTCTCCCCTATGATTATATCTACTCCGTGATCATAAACCATGCTAAGCCCA
Source organism: Glycine soja (assembly GCF_004193775.1). Classification (NCBI taxonomy): domain Eukaryota; kingdom Viridiplantae; phylum Streptophyta; class Magnoliopsida; order Fabales; family Fabaceae; genus Glycine; species Glycine soja. The sequence continues at coordinate 15,211,514 of NC_041008.1, read as the reverse complement.
TCCCTTATATATACCACATAATTCCGCAAAAAGAATATTGCACATCCCCAAGTTCTTTGCAAATCCCATTATAAAAATTTGGAGTTATCATTCCCCAACAATCCTACGGAAGATATTACTAACATCATCACTAAACATCTTCCTTGAAATGATATAATTGGTAGTTTTTAAGAAATTTACATTTAAGTCTATTTAAAATTTGTTTTTAAAAGTTCTTTTTAATTTAAAATTTATATTTACAAGAATTTTTTTTAAAAAAAAAACAATAGTCTTGGAAATGTTTATTTCTAAAATCTATAATGCTAAATAAAACATACGACAACATCTAGTCGCATGTAGTTTTAACGTAGGAGCATAAACGGCAGGGCTACTGCTCTGGTGGATTTCACAAAACGACATCTTAGGTCATACCTAAAGGCGTGTGATTGCATGAGGACGCACTCACGTTTCTTCTGATGAGACCTAACGTAGCACGAGTCAGCCAAACAATCGGATAAGTGAGAGTAGATGCACAATGATAATCAATTAATCATACAATTCAAGTTTTTTCCATTTTAGATAATGAAAAACACATTCATGAAGTTGAAATCAGAACTGATGAGATGATCGTTTCTTTCCTGAACAACTTAAGAAACATTACACAGTAAACATTGTCTTGTTGGGACTTTTGATATTATTATATAAGATTGTGATAGATATGATATGATATTCGATGTTCAATACAAGATATTCATGGTGATGGTGTGATAAGAGTTTTCACATCTATCTTAAGTAATAATTATTTTAGTAATTTATAGCTAGCTGTCCAAAAATATTTACGCTGGTGGTAAAAAGAAAACTGTTTCAATTAACCTAGGTAATATCAATTGCGATATTTATTAATTTTTGTTTTTCCTAAATAGGTATACCATATCTCATTTAGATTTTTTATAACTATTGTTCTGATTTTTTTTACATTTTCAGGTAAATAAAAAAGAAAAATAAATTACTTAATAATGTAAAAAATATTATTTTCAAATTAACTTATTTAGAATTCAAAATATCTCCAAAGTTTGTTTTAATAAAGGAAACAAAACAATAAAAAAACTTAATAAATATTTATATTTTTTGAAAACTAATATTTACAAAAATAATTTAACAACTACTCAGAAATACATGTTTTTCACTGCAGCAATTATTTATTTTATGTATTCTTTCATCAAAAGTAATATGTTTCCTCTACAATTGTATAATTAGATGAGACATTTAAAACAATGCCTGCCGTCTATTATGGAACATGGAACATTTAACTTATATTATTTCTGGTCTTATTTAAATGTAAGTTTTTTAGTTTTTTTAGAAGAAACTTTTTTAGTTAATTTTTTTGTCTAAATATTTTTTAGTTAATTATTAGTCATAAATACTTTTTAAGATAAATAAAATAAAATTTATATAGTGCGACCCTAGGTAAAAAAAAATAAAAAAAATAGGGGTTTTAGTTGTAGCGGTGATCGTGTTATTTAAGAGTTTTTATCTCACGTCAATATCATCTGGGACTTGATGGCTATCTAATCCATTACTTGACTTTCATGTCACCGGTCATTTTAGCCCCTCACCACACCGTTCTTATCGTTTCCACTTGCCCACCGTCCCTTTTTTTTTTTCTTTTCTTTTTCTCAATATTTTATTTTTAAAACAAAGACAGGATACATCAAGTAACCCCCACAAAATAAAATAAAAATGGTAGTACAATTTTATCTTATAAAAAGCAATCTAGTACAATTTTATCTTATAAAAAGCAATCTAGTACAATTTTATTTTCATAATTGAACTCAGATTATATCTATTGAGTCGATTATTTTCGGAATTTTCAATTCTCAAATTTTTTCTACCTTTTTTTCGCTTGGAATATCATTCTTTTGATGTACTTCGTAAAAGATATATAAATGAACTTTGCATGTTATTAAAAATAGTTTATGAATAAAAATATATTTAATCATCCAATAACAAAATATAATATCTGGCATATGAATTTAATTTTCCTATTTACAAAAATTTATACTTAGAAAGTATAAATGATTAGAGTCTAAAAATACCATATAGTAAGAAGTAAATTTGAAGCAGCATGATTTGGCATGATGGAAAAGGATATGAATATGATGAAAGCAATTGAGGAACATCAGCAAGTAATGAAGAGATATAATTAGAAGCAGATGAACGCGTCTTGGGTATAGAATGTGCAAAGAGTTGTTCAATGATAGGACTCCATAGATTAGAAGCAAGACATACACAATGATCAACTAAAGCTTCTACAGACTCAGACTCCGTACCATCTAAACATTCCAAAATCCCATACATACCAAGTAGGAATAAATATTAATAACGTTTTTTATCCAAACGCCTTTTGTTATTGATTAGAATTTTGGAAAAAGATTCTTGCATATTTGTATGTAATTATTAGATTTAAAATATAATTAATTAGATGAGTGAAGATCTATATATAAATGCAAGATAACACAGGAATGACTTAGTGGATGTAAGTTAGTAGCATACTGAATTTTGAAAAATACATGAGTTTGTGGACATGACATGTGTAATTATATCTAAGAAGGTGTACATTTGAAAGAGGTTATTGAAAATAATAATCATAATCTCTTAATTTTTAATTTTTTAAAAAGAACTAGGAGTACTAAGCAAAAGCATTTTTTTAATATTGTGTTGTTCTCAAACATCAGATTCATTTTTTCGTTTTTTTCTTCTTTTTTCTCAAAAGGCAAATGAACTTTGTGACAAGTCAAAAATATCCAACTATAGAGAAGCACCAAACGCATAAAAGAGGTGAACCGCTAATCTCACTCAAGTCTTCACAAAACGTCCATTTCAATTAACGTCAACATTTTCCATCATGTGTAATATGCTTTTGCTCGGAACCGCAAATTGTTCTGTCACATGTTCCTTCTACAGTTTTACGTTTGAGAATTTTCCATTTTGCGATGAACGCCCCCTTCCCTCTGGTTTGATCCAGGGACGTGGTTGAGAGTTGTACATTGTTTGGATTGGAATACTAAACCAAATAACTTAACCATTTCACATTACATCTTGTTGTGCTCCTAGCTCGCTCTCTTTTATTAGGCTATATATTTGCACCAAATCCATTTATTCGCTTGTTGGACTTGGATTACTAATTTTGGTGTTGTCATTACTCATTAATTATCTGTGACTTGGAAACTAATTAATTGAGCTAGTTCTGACGTACGTATTAACGTGCCATGCATCTTGGTCAATGGTCACTATACCATAATACCAAACATGAGACTATTGACGGTTAGACGAGAAAGACCGGTGGTGGCATGCAATAGCAAGAACCTATATTTCTTACTCGAGGCAAACCCGCAAGCATTAATTGGAACTTTAATGTTCAAGTATAAGTTTCAGCTGGAAAAAAAAAAACATTGCTTAAAGAGATTACTTTTGTTTAGACTTTAGATACATATTATTAGGGTAAAAAAAATTACAGATTTTGATTAATCAGATGGAGAATATGATAAACCAAATTTAGTAGAATTTATTTGTTTTAAGTAAAAATTATATTTAAAAAATTCAAACTTAATTCTACTGGAACTAATAAGATATGATGATGTTGATTGTTTTAAGTAATACTATAATTATTCATTAAATTTATATAATTTGTTACCCAATAAAAAGAGAATTTATTTGCCACTTAATTATATATACATATATATAAAAAACACATACACAATAAACGTACAATATGTTTATTGATAAATCGAAATTACTGTCATTTTATATCTACTTTTAGATATACATACTTTTTAGTTACTTCTTTTACAATGCGACTTATACTTACGTAGTGAAGTGGATGTCATAAAATGTTGGGACTAAAATTTATGTTCCAATTTTGTATGAGTGGACCACATAACATATCCTCTACGGATTACAGGACCTCAATTGATAATGAATAAAGCCAACTATTTTGGTAGAGCATCAAAATGTCATCGATCACAGCGATATATATGTTTTGGCTTATTGCCGGCTAAATCTATGGAACTGCTATACTGCATATAGATTCTTAATTATATATTTATCCGTGTGGCAGGGCAGGGGTTGGTGATTTATTTAACAAGCATACGGAAACTCATTAAAAACAAATTAAAACTATACCGTCTAATTGTGGATATTGACGTTGCCTAGTCTCCTCATCAGCAACCTCTTCCTGTCTTAATCTAGCTACAGCCTAATTCCATTCTACCGGGAGTTGCTAATTATATATTAAATATAAGAAAAAATTGAATAGACTGAATATGATTTCTTTATTTTAAAAAATCAAGTATTGTTTTGTAATAAGTCTGATTCAACTTAATTATTAAACTAAATTACACTCTTTCTTCATTTTTCATAAGAATTCACAAACCTTTCCCCTTTTTTATCCATATATTAATCTTAATAATTATTTAAAATATAATACACTAACACTTCCTTACGAGTTACATTAACTTAATTCCATTACATCATGCCTCTTTGTAAAGGAGGCTATTATAAATAAATAAAAAAACAGAAAAATGACAATGTTAATTAATATAATTTACCTTATTATAAAATACTATGATCATAACGAATTTACCTTTATTTTCATCGCGTAGTTCTGAATAAATAGCTCTTTATAGAGAGCTATCCACATTATGAAATACCATGCCATGAACAATTTACCTTTAATTTTTTCCTATATATATAAAGAGCTATCCACATTTAATTAATTAAATATATAATTAGTAGCCACATTATTGTTGAAAATTCACGGGTTATCATGATTTGTCCAAAACGTGTGAATTGTAAAAGGTTGAATTTGGACTAATCGAGCATATCAAGCACTAATGTAAAAGAAATGGCATTGATTAAGAACTAATTAATTAACTTTCTATTCTTTCTTTATCCTTCTCACTTTGGTTTGTTTGATATCTGGTGTGTGTGTTCATGTGGCTTTATTCCTAAGTCAACAATCTTTTTGGTTGAATAATGATTGTTGTCCCACCCAAAAGAGGCAGAATGGGATGGGTTGGTGGATACGTGGAGGATAACAGATAACACACAAGTATTTAGAATCAATGCAAATGTAGTACATAATTGAATTCAACAGTTGGTGGTGGAATTGGGCATGTGAAAAGGGAAGAGGGTAGGGTAGTAGTAGTAGCATGGTACTAGGAGAGAAGAAGCATCAAAGAAAAGAAAAAGAAGGGTGTGCCAAACTTTAAGCGGCAAGGAATAGGCAATAGTAGTAGCATAAAGAAACAAGAGCTGTGGCCTGATAAACTTTATGATTCCTACACTGCGCATGCTACACTTGGCCTTCTTCTGTTGCCCTTGATCGTCCTCTTCTACGATTACGCCACATGCATGCCCTGTCCTTTCTTTTCTCCTCTTACCACATTCTTTTATTACTCTACACGTTGCACTCTCTCCACAACTCTATCCACAACCACACACAATCCAACAACTACTTTACCACTTTCGTCATCCACTTTTATTTGCATTTTCTAATAAAACTCCCTTTTTCTAATTTTAAATATTTATTTAACGAAAATATCTCTTATGAGTGGGGACAAATAGATGCAAAATGAGTTTTAGATACCAGTGATGGATATTGTGAAAGTAGCCTAATAAAAAAATTGACATCTTAATTAGCCGTAAGCAACGAATTATGCGCCCATGTGCACTAAAGTGTTTAAGAAGCTCTTTGGTTTTACGTTTGAAACCATCAAACTTGAGTTTAGAACTGGTAAAACTTGATTATAACTTTATCAAATTATGTTTATATTTATAAGTTAATGCAATTTAGTAGTGTAAATTTGAGTCTATGTTAATGTTATTTTGAGTATTTTTTGTGTTTAATTAAAAAATTTATAATAAATTTTACTTCTAATTTAATTTTATAATAAAAACATAAATTATATTAGTTCAAACTCAATTTTAATCAAAATCAAATTCCTTTTAAATCAATTTTATCACATTCAAATACTTATTTAACAAGCATGGTGTGTTGAGGTGATCAAACTTTTCCATTTTTATGACGTTAGCTTTTAAGATTTGTTTTTGAGTGAATAGGTAATTTAGTCCCAGAGATTGTATCTATTTTGTATATTAGTCCCTAACTTAATATTAAATTCAAAATAGTCCCTATCTTTACATAAGTGTTGCAAAATAGTCCCTATCTTTACAATACTTATGTAAAAGATAGAGACTATTTTGAATTTTTCATTAAGTTAGGGACTAATATGTAACACTTATGCAAAGATAAGGACTATTTTGAATTTAATATTAAGTTAGGGACTAATATGCAAAATAGGTACAATTTCAAGGACTAAATTGTCTATTCACTCATTTGTTTCCTTTTATAGGTCTGAACTAATATTTTTATTAATTAAGTTTTGGGCTATCAAAAAAGTCATAAGATTAAAATATAATGTGCAGTGTATTAAATATTAATGAATGAAATAAATTAGCAAAGAAAAAGACTACCATAATCAACATAAATGTCCTTCATTAAGGGCTACCAATTTAAAAACATTACGAGTTTTACTTCTTATAAAAAAAACTCAATATAGCAATTAATTCATATCTTCTCTTAATCAATAAATTAAAATGATTTGATTTGAAAATTATTTATCCGTAGTTATAAAAAATTATATTATTTTTACATTTTAAAATAATTCGTGTATAAAAATTAAACAGTATAAAATTTATTTTATAATTATTCACAAATAGGAAAATTCAATAAAAAAGGTTCATATTCAATTTAAATTACTTTTAATTTATGTAAGCTTTCAATTATAAAATACTGATACTAATTTTTTTAAGGCAAATAAAGTATTTTTTATGTCTATAAATACTTATAGAAAATTACAAAAAAAATTCACAAAGGTTAAGAACATTAAACTATTTTTATTTTATAAAAGAGGTTTATTTTTCTTATTTAAAATTGTCCTATAAAATATTGATTAAAAATTATCTAAACATGATGACGATTTGTTGGGATAGGGAAAATGTCACTGACACGCTTTTTAACCAATTCAATTTAATACACTCTTTTAAAAGTTATATTATTATAAATATAATTTATTAAACAAAAAAATCATAAAAATTGAAATTTTTAATAATTTTTACAAATAAAAAATACATTAAAAATCTTATTAATATTTATAATTTGAGTTACATCTTTTCTCTGGTTATGAAAATTGTGGAGAGAAAACTTCAAAATCTTGAAAGTTGATTACAATGATATGAGTAAACTTTAGTTAAAGGGAATGTTTTTCCTAAGAGTCAAGTCAGAGACAGAGACTTTTATGTAAAGTATTCAAGTAGCCTCATAGACCTGCTTCTATTATATTTCCTTTGTACTTATATAATTAAAAATAATTAATTTTACGTTATTTAAGAAAATTAGTGGATATTATTTAATTTTATTAATCTTAAATCAAAAAAATAAAATTATCATTATTTTTACCATATCTACTAGAGCATAATATCGGTTATCTCCACTAGGGATACCTAGAAGAGTGGTGAGAAACAGTTAGTGAGTAATCGAGTTGTAGCCTCCTTCCATATTTCATAGAAACTCTTTAAATTAATACTTGATAAATTAATGAATTCTCTAAAATAATAAATTTATTCGGTTCCGACTTAGATCAGTGTAAAAAATTAAAAAACTCGATAAAATAATAAGATAATAATTTTTCGTAAGATCTCTTTATAATTTTCGGTCCCAAAAAAATCATAAATTAATAATTCATAGAAACTGAAAAAAATATATCACACTCTCATTTGAACAATGAATACATTGAACTGGAATACATTGAACATATTTGTTTCTCTTGTTTACATTTACTGTACTTCAAAAGTCATTATTGATTTCCAATGCATATAAACACAGTAGTTACTAATTTACGTTAAGTCTCAAGGTTCACTGTAACGTAATTTTAAGAGACATAGATTAATTTGTCTTTTTGTTTGGTATGTACAGTATAATTACTTAAAAACTCTTTAAATTAATAATTAGTAATTTATCGATAAATTAATAACTTTCTAAATTAATAAATTTCTCCAATCCTAACATTATTAATTTATAGAGTTTTAACTCTATTCTTGTTCAAGGAAAATAGAAAGTAACATATTTACTATGCACAAAACACTTTAGATTCGACTAACTTGAGTGTCAAAATTCTTTTTAATTTGCATGTATCCTAATTACATACTTAAATAAGAAGAAAGATTGGAGATCAGATCATCACAGACAAGAGAAGAGATTAGGTTACTTAGCTAGTAGATTTGGTAAGTATAATTCATAAAATATCCTTTATTAAAACTTGTTACCATCAATTAAAAAGAATAAAGATACAATTAATTATATTTACTTATATTTAAAATCAAGATAAAAAAACAATTTTCTGCTTATATAATACTTACTCTGGTATCAATTATAAGAAAAATAATTTTTTTAAAATATAAGAAAAATTCAATTAATTTTATGTTATTATCTGTAAATACTTTTTTATTTAATTAATGTATTAGTTTTAATAAAAAAATTTATTCTTGAAATCAAGTTTTAATAAATGATAAATAGAAAAAATTAATTTTAATTAATTAAACATGATTATCTAATTTTTTTAATTAGTGTGTATATTTTTTTGATCTGATAATTAAGACGAGAAGGAGTATAATTTAGAGGAGTACCAATTCCTCTGCGTAGTCGTTTGCTAAGCACATGAGCGTTGAAATAAGTGAGGGCACATGGACTTCAGGAAGACTTGGGTGGCCATTGACCTTGGGACAAAACATACCATAAAAAATCCTAAATTCTGTCAAAAAAAGAAAGTCTTAAATCTGGCATACATTGATTGCGACTGCTATAAATAAGGATGCGTCTCAGTATCCACGTCTCCCTTCCATCTTTGATCACGTGGCGTGTAGTCTTTACGGCTAATCTCTTGCCACGGCCATTTATTGTTCTTTATGCTCTCGAGTTTTGCGTGATTTACAAAGATTTTAATATTGTGTTTGGATTGCACTCATGATTATTTTTTATAATAAAGGTAAAATAATAAATAGTTTTTTTAATTTTTTTATTGTATTACCATGATTTTCAGAAATAAAATTGAATTTTAAGTGTTATTTATACGCATTATAATTTTACTTGTTTAACTTTAAGAGGAACTAGTTTATTTTTATTGGTTAACTAAATTTTTAGTATTGAAATTTTTAAAAATTTAATTTTAATTCTTAAATAAAATTTTGACTATTCAAATATTTTAAAAAAAATTGTTATAACTTTTAGTCTTTGTTATTAGAGTGCATCGTGAAATGATGATATAATAGTCTTTTAAGATATTATTATATTTTTTTAATTATTTAATGTGATTCGTTTTTTAGAAGTTGAAACTTATTCTCATATAAAGAAGAGTTAGATTTATAGTAAAAAAGTTTTTAATATAAAATAGGTCTTTTAATAAATAAATAGACTAAGTTATACTTTCAAGTAGGTTATATTAGACCTAAAAATAAAGCTTATAATAAATAACAAATTGAACTTGGATATTGAATTTTTTTAACCAACTAGACTTATTTAAGTAAAGTCTTGTTCGACCAAGTCTATTCTCATCCTAATACATGATTTATGCAAATTTAAATTAAGAAAATGTTTAAATATGTTATTGATTCTTGTAAGTTTGCAATTTTTTAAAATTTGATTTTTGTAAGTTTTTTGGTTTATATTTAATCCTTGTAAGTTTGTATTTTTAAAGTTTTATCCTGTAATTTGTTTTGTTCATTTTTAGTCCCTATAAGTTTGCATTTTTTTAGTTTTGATCTCTTTATGTTTATATTTTTCCAATTTTGATACCTATAAGTGTAAATTTACAAGTTACAAAGACTTAAATGAAAAAATTAAAATCTTGTAGGAAATAAAATTGAAAAGCGCAAACTTACAAAAATGAAAAATAAACAAAAAAATGACAGGGATCAAAATTAAAAAATACGAACTTACAATGATTAAAAATAAAATAAAAAACTTATAGAAAAATTAAAAAAAATACAAACTTACCAAAACAAAAACATATTTAACTCTTAAGAAAATAATAGGTATATGAATCTACATGGTTCAATTAAAAAAAAAATTGTATGTTAATTGAGGAAGTGGTTTTTTTCTCTTTCCTTGTGGGATGTGTTGTTCTCTCTCCTTGTGGGAAGTTTAGGGTTTTAACCTTATAGTGTTCTTGCATCGCCAACCCTTTTACCTATATTCACTTCTCTTATTGATCGAAGGCATCTGCACCCTTTTGAGCAATGATGGATTGGATTCAAGGGTAAAGAAGAACATGGAAGGGCTTTCCTTGGCAAACAATGAAGATGGGTTGACTTTCGACATTGAAGGAGAACAAGGAAATCTTGAAGATGTCAAACTGTGTATGGTGGGACGTTTGGTTATAGATAAACCAATTCTAGCCCACAATATGAAGGAGAGATTGGCAACCTTGTCGTGCCTTGTCATGGGGGTTTCAATCATAGAGGTAGCCCAATGAATCTTTGTTTTTCAGTTCTACCACGAGAAGGATATGGAAAGGATTTATAACGATAGGCCTTGGTTTTTCGACAACAACCACTTAGTTATAGAGAGACTTCAGCCAGGAGATGTACCAAACCAAGTACCTTTGTTTCATGTTCTCTTTTGGGTCCAAGCTCAAGACATCATGTTATGGAAGTGATGAAGAACAAACAAAAACAGTAACAACAGCAGATCAATATGTCATACACAGAGTTTTTAGAGAAAAGAAAGAGAGAGAAATATGAGGAAACAACACACAGGTTTACGTGGTTCACCCTTGAGTAAGGCTACATCCATGGGAGGAAAAACAGAGAGCTTTTACGTGGTTGACATGAGTCTTCTTCTTTCCTTTAAACACCTTTTTCTTGATGTTCTTGTTAGAGTTTGAGACCACAAGACCTGATCCATTCGATTCTTCAGAGTTTCCAAGTGTTTTAGATCGAAGTTCCCTTGAGTTTAAGTTGGATTTCACCTCTTCCATGGTGACATATTCCTTACCAACACTAAGAGAATTGACAAAGCTCTCATATGATGGTGGTAAAGAGGCTAATAGAATCATGACAGCATCTTCATCCTCTATCTTAACATCTATATCTCTTAATTCCTTCAAAATAGAATTCAATTCATCAAAATGATCCTTAAGAGATGTACCTTCTTTCATGTGTAAACCAAACAAACGCCTCTTCAAGAAGAGCTTGTTGCAGATTGACTTGGTCATATATAGCTTTTCCAACTTGAGTCATAAGCCACTTGTAGTTTCTTCATCAGCAACTTCATATAAAACTTCATTAGACAAAGAAAGCAAGATTAGTGAGTAAGCTTTTTCTTCTTGTTCCGCAAGTTCTTCAGTCTTTGAAGCAAATGCCTTTTCTTTTGAATCAGAAGTAACTGGTTTCTTCACAAATGCAGAAGCAACAGGAGCCCAAACACGTTGTTCCTTCAACAAAGCATGCATCTTGATGCGCCACAAATTGAAGCTGTTCTTTTCATTGAATTTCTCAATCCTGATTGTGTTTGACATGATTTCTTGAGTGTTCTTGATCACAGTGAAGGAGCGAAAGATACCAAAAACAAGACTCCTACAACTTGATCTTCGTATTCAGACGAAAATCTTGAATTCCCTTGATCACAACTTGAGCTCTGATACCAGTTTGTTATGGAAGTGATGAAGAACAAACAAAAACAGCAATAATAGCAAATCAATATGTCATACACAAAGTTTTTAGAGAAAAGAAAGAAAGAGAAATATGAGGAAACAACACACAGATTTACGTGGTTTACCCTTGAGTAAGGCTACACCCACGAGAGGGAAAACAAATAGCTTTTATTACTAGTGCAATTCAAAAAGGAAGATCCCCAATTATAAAGAAACCTTGCCTTATATAAGCAAAGGATCAGGAAAAGAAAAACATGGCAGAACAGAAAACCAATAACTGAAATAACTGCCATATGAATTTTAGTCACAACCTAACACATCCTGATAGGGTTCATAACACCAACAGTGGGTAAGCATCTTGGGGACTTTCTAGGAGGATTTCTCGAGTATGATGAACATAATAACCAGGGGGTGAAGGTGGAAGAATTACATGTGAATCAAAGTGAAATTGGATGTGCGGGTTCCACTAAATAAAAATAAGAAGGTGTGACGAGCGGGGGGTGAATGACATATGAATCACTTCAAGTACAAGAAGATGATAACATTCTATTTTGCCAATGGTCTTATAGGGCACAATGATAAGTTTTGTGCTCAACTATTTGCAAAAGAGGAAGACGATGGAGTAAAAAATTGGAGTGTTGATCTTAGAGTAGATATAAGGAGGAGAGGAGGCATAGAGGGAGGCAAATGATTGAGAAATGGTGGAGGAGAGGAAGATAAGAAATAATATGGAAGAGGAGCTACAAGTAGCAATGACAGGAGCTCCAGAAATAGGAAGCAAAATGCCAGAAAATAATAGCACAAATGAAGAGGATCAAGCCAACCAACTTTTAGGCACAATCAATCATTATCAATTGGTTGGGGTAGATGGCGATTCCTAAATCAGCAACCACACCTAGATGATACTGAAGCAAAGCTGGGAGATAGAAAAAGAAGAAGGATTGAAGCTGATCAAAACAAATGGCATGGAGAAGGTATAGGTCAAATTACAGATCAAGAGATGGTCGGAGCTTCAATTGTAGGAGGTCACAATCTTCATTTTTTATTAGCAGGTCCTGGCTCCTTGGCCTACCAAGACAAATGAAAACCTTAAGTTGGAACTGTCGAGGCCTCGATAACCTCCAAGCAATTCCAGTCTTAAAGGACCTGTTAAGGGCTCATAGACCTGAGGTATTGTTTTTATCAAAACCTTTAGTTCATTCAAATAAAATAGAAGATACAAAAATTCTTTGGGTTTGATAAGGCTTTTACAATTGATAAGAAGGGAAGAAGTGGTGGGTTAGCTAAGTTGTGGAAAGATTCAATGAAAAGGGGAAGTTTTAAATTTCTCAAAAAATTTCATCAATTTGCAAAAAGTGGATGACAAGGTGAGCAACTAGGTTTTCACTGGATTTTATGGCATTCTTGACAGAACAAAGCAATGAGACTCATGGAATTTATTCCACACCCTGACGAATTGTATCTTTTTACCCTCGTGTACAATTAGGGATTTTAACATCCTACTCTCGAAAGCTAACAAATATGGTAGGTTCAAACATATAAGATGGCTTTTGCAGGGCTTTTGGGAGGTTATGGCCTTAGGTACATCAACCTCTAAGGTTATCCCTTCACTAGGGCCAAAAGTAGGGATTCTGAAACAATAGTGAAGTAACACCTTGATAAAGCCATGGCTACTAAGGAATGGCTTGAGCTTTTTCCCAAAGTGTGTTTGCTGAATCTCTTTGCCTCAATATCTGATCACACACCTATATTGCTGTAAATAGAGGATGAGATTCACACAAAGTATAGACATTCATTCGAATTCGAAAATATTTGGTTGAATAAGGATGGTGGAGGAAGTTTTTCTGAATAGCTGGGATTCAAATTCTAATGCCAATATTGTCAGGAAACTAGAGTTCTATGTTGTTGATTTAGATAAATGGGGGAAAAAAACTTAAATCTAAGTTCAGATCTAATATTGAAAGTTGTAAGAGGAACCTTGAGGAATTGAGAGAGAAGAGGGATCCTGATTTTGTAGCTACTTTTAACAAGTTAAAGGATGAACTAACAAATCTGCTGGTTCAGGAAGAAGGGTTTTGGAAGAAAAGATCGAAAATATTCTGGCTATATGAGGGGTACCAGAATACAAAATTCTTCCACACTTCAGCGTCTTCAACAAAAAGGCAAAATAAATTGTGCCCACTTACTAACGAGGATGGGACCATAGTTACTGCGCAAAGGGAGCTTACAAATCTAGCAAAGGAGTATTTTGGCAATCTATTCACCCATCAAGATTGTGAGTTGGGTAATGTCATTTTTGTAATTCCTAATTTTATCACTGATGAGGATAATGGTTACCTTATAGCTCATTTTATAGTGGCAAAGTTCAAGGAGGCTCTTATGGAAATGGATCCCAACAAATCCCTAGGACCCGACAATTTAAATTCGGTGTTTCATCGTAGATTTTGGGATATCTATGGTCAAGAAGTAGTGGACGCTTGCACTAGCTGGTTGGAGAGTGGAAACATGCCTTAGTTGATGAATGACACAAATCTAATCTTAATTCTAAAATGTGATCAGCCTCACAACATGTGGGATCTAAGACGGATTTCTTTGTGCAATGTGCTCTATAAATTAATAGCAAGACTCTTGCTAATAGAATACGAAAAGTGATTAGTAAGTGCATTTCTGAAGAGTAGTCTGGCTTCATTCAACGTAGATCAATCCATGACAACGCTTTAATCGCCAATGAAGTATTGCATCATATGAAATGCAAGAACAGAGGAAAACATGGAGAGATAGCCCTAAAAATTAATGTTAGCAAGGCCTATGACAAAATGAAATGGATTTTTTTTTACAAGAAATGATGCTCGAGCTTGGGTTTAATTTCAAGTAGGTCGGTTGGATCATGCCCTAGGTCCAAACAATCAGCCACAAATTCAAAGTTAAGGAAGAGTACTTTGATCCTCTCTCCCCCTACTTGTTTACTATTAGTGCAGAAGGCCTTACCGCCATGATTAAAAGAGTTGAAGCCAGAGGGGATTTGCATGTTGTAAAGATCAACAGAGGGGCCCCTACAGTCAGTCATCTGATGTTTATAGATGACTACCATCTTTTCTTCAGAGCTTCGATCTAGGAAGTTGGATAGGTGAAGAACATTCTTGCTAATTATGAGGAGGCCTCCGACCAGTTGATGAATTATCAGAAATCAGAGGCATTCTTTAGTAGGAACTCATCCGCCAGTGGAAAATCTTTTATTTTGAATCTGTTGGGATTTAGAGAAGGCCTTCCTAATGGAAACAAATACCTTGGGCTCTCCTCCCTTATTTGTAGAAATAAGAAGGTTGCGTTTAAATTTGTGAAGGACATGCTATGGCGCAAGATAAATTCTTGGTGAGGGAGGAATCTTTCTAGAGTTGGCAGAGAAATTCTTCTGAAGTCAGTGGCTGATGCACTCCCTAATTATTGCATGAGTATATACCTTTTTCTTGAATCCATGACAGATGAATTGCAGTGGATGATGAATTCCTATTGGTGGGGAGCGCAAAGGAATGACACTAAAGGTATACACTGGCTCTCTTGGGAGAAATTAGTTATGGCTAAGGAGGTAGGAGGCATGGGATTAAGACCTACCTATGGGTGTAACCTTGTATTGCTGGGGAAACAAGGCTAGAACTTCATATCCAACCTAGATACTATTATATAAAAGTTGTTCAAAGCTATATACTACTCGAAAAGGGATTTTCTAGAGGCTAAGGTGGGTCATAATCCATCTTACTCTTGGCGTAGTATATGCGTTTCGCGAGTAGTATTAAGGGAAGGCTATAGGTTGAAGATCGGGGATGGCTCTAGAATTAATCTTTGGACAAAACCCTAGGAAAAAGGTAATCAAGCCTCCCACCCTATGCAAGACCCTCTTCGAAGTAGTGAGCACTTAACTGTCCATGACATTTTGGTGCAAAGGGAGAAGTGGGATGAAAATGTTGTAAGTATCCTTTTTTAAGAACAACAAGTAACTGATGTTTTGAATACCCCTCTATACAACTCGATTACTAGTCATGAAAGAATCTGGGCTTATGAGAACAATGGTTTATATTCTGTCCGCAGTGCCTATAAAGTTTGCATGGACCAATTGTTTGATACGAGCCATTATCATATTACGGGAGATTGGATGACAATCTGGAAATTAAAAGTTCCCCGTAGAATGAAGTTGTTTGTGTGAAGGTTGTGCAAGGATGTTATTGCTACTCGTATGAGGTTGGAAGACAAGGGTGTGGACTGCCCTTCTCTTTGTTCCATTTGTAGGGCTAGAATAGAGAATCCTTTCCACCTTTTCTTTTGTTGTCAGGTCAGTATTTCTTGTTGGCAAACTCTCGGTCTGTGGCATCCCATATCGAGGGTTATTGATTTAGCAATCTCGACCAAAGATGTTGTCTTTGGAGTGCTTGGTGTTCTGGAATAAGACCAGGGGGTCATTTTTGCTACCATTATTTGGAGCCTCTAGCGCTACAAGAACAAATTCATATGGGAAGACCAACACAACCCACCAAATCAAATTGTCTATAGAGGAAAACTCTTCCTTAGTGATTAGGTAGAGGTATGCCACTAATTCACTTGTGAGAGGAGATGCTTGGGAACCCCCTCCCTATGGTTTCACAAAATGCAATTCTAATGCAACCTTTCATGAAGCCTTGGGCCAAACTAGTTGGGGTATATGTTGTCGAGATAAGTAAGGGGGCACTTAGAGGTGTTAAAATTGAGTGGCAGCAAGTGATGCTACCAGTTGATGTGGGAGAAGCTCTAAGTTTGTTAAAAGCTCTGCATTGGATAGTAGATAAAGGATGCTCTTAGGTAATTTTGATCTAGATTGCAAGGTAGTTGTAGATAAGTTGAATAGAGTTGAAACTGATTTTTCAGAGTTAGGTTCTATTATTTTTCAATGTAAACTAGTATTTAACCCATGCACATACGCACGGATCGTTCAGTTAGATGCAAGCACATTTGATAATATCTTAAAATTATAAGATTTAATAAAAGAAATATTTTTAAAATTGAGAGCATAACATAAAATAAATAAGTTTTGGATAAGAGTAAATAAGTTATAATTTTAAATATTAGTGACATTGATATCTGACGAAGACATTACATTGAGAATTAGTTCGTGAATAAGCATGAAAATAGCAACACACATAGATGAAGTTAATTAGTCGTATATTACATAAGAGAACAAAAAGAAAAAAGCAAAAAATATAGATGCAAGAAGCTTTTTTTTTCTTTCAAGTATTGCTATTTTGCTAGTGCTTTTTTAGAACTATATACATATCACAAGGAAACATATTTATGTCTACTCCTTCATCCTACCAAAAGAAATACATGATAATTAAACATTTTCCTCCTTTTGTACATTCATGGGCCACTACATTGTTCAATTATTTGTATATATATATATATATATATATATATATATATATATATATATATATATAGGCAAATCATTAAACTATCGAGAGATTTGAGAAAGAAGAGGAAAAACTAAATAAAAAATGAGATGAAAGAGTTAAAAATGGTAGTTTTTTTTTCAAAATGTATAGGGAAAGAATGAGATGAAGCTCTTGAAAAATGCTTAAACATAAAATTTGAAACTCATAAAAAGAGATGGAGAAGAGTGTATGAAAGCAAGGGACCAAGAGTAAGGGAAAAGTACTGGGGTATGTATAGGAATTGGACAAATTTAATTCAAAAGTAATGTGTGTTGTTTGAAAATAATATTCATTTCCAATCAACCTGTTGACTACTCATGTGTTTAAAGATAAGAATAAAGAGAAGTAACCTCACAAAGTAAATAATTCTGCTATAAGATTATATATAATTTGTAGTATAATCAAATTTTAGTGTTCATTTCATTGTTATAATAGACTTGTAATTCCTTTTGGGCTATTGAATTACTATTCAAAGATGTAGTATAAGATGCTGACCAAACATGTTTCAATCATAAAGTTAAAATAAGAATCACATTTCAGATCATGCTTCTATTGAGAAAACAATCAAGATATTTTAATTCTGAGCATAAAGTTCAAATGACATGTTCATGTTTAATTGTTCCTTAATAAATCCCTAGCTAGTAGCAAATAACTCTAAAAATCAAAATTACATAGCAGTTAGTGAGTTAGATTCAACTCAACAAATGCCTCTTTAACAACAAGATCTCATTCTAATTCTTCCCTATGAATCCCATAGCTACCAACAAAGGTTGTTTACCATAATATAATGAATATCATCCCCGACAAGGATAAAGAAGAACAATTTATTAAAATGGTGTCCGCAATATACTGAATATCACCATGAATGAAAAAATTATTATTTAGAGGATGTAGATATACATCAACATCTAGTCCTATAAAGCAATACATCCTCTATACTACTACTCACCTACCCTGTTCAGAATAAAAAACAATTTATATACTATCTGCTAGACTTTCCCTCCCTTACATCCTTACCCCGGGCATATACTAATCAAAATTCTGATTCTAAAAATCAAAATCCATCATTCCCACTCAATAATATAATCTACTTGATTTTATAAAAGTGAGAATAAAAAAATGCAGAATCAGCAAAACTAAAAATCAATGACTTCTCTGTCAAATACCTTCCAATCATTAGTTGACATAATTTTCTGTGTTCATCAAGTTAGAGCTATGAAAATATTGTTACTTGAGAAACTCTTCTTCCAACTTCTTAGTGACTATGCACGCACCTTAATTCTCGATCTCGATGACAAACCAAATTTTCTACTTTTGGATTGTTAAACGGTCAAGAATGGAAAAAAAGGGAAAAATAGAATATCAATAAAATAGAAAAAGAAAAGAACAAACTCACCAGACAAGAGGAAAGAAAAATATTGGCTTACTTTGTTATGGAGACTAGTGATGCCCTAACAAAACCTGCAAGTTAGGATTAATTAAAAATGAGTCTTTCCTTGAAATTTGCTAAGGGAAAATATAGATAGGGAAACAAAAAGTATTTTAAACTGCTTATCCTTAGGAGAAAGAAGATTCACGTTCTTCTAAAATTTCAAAGTATAAGGAAACATTCACAAATAGATAAAATAAATACATCAAAGGAAACATATCAAATTGTTGCATTTTTCCATTTCCTTAAACCTTATGCACAAACAAACCAAAAGTCGATACCAGACAAACCCTAGTGTCGTAACCCCTTCCTCAAACCCTAGCCTTTTTGCCACTTCCTCAAACTCTAACCAAAACGAACCAAAAGATAGGCTTCAATATCAGTGAAAAAATGCAGAGAAGAAGGTGAAAACAAGATTTGGGAGTGAAAGAAAAGAATAAAAAGGGAGAAGATGAGAGCTTAGATGGTAACCTTTGTTGTGTCTGGCAAAAGAAGCAGGTTCCCCATCCCTAATTTTTTTGTTTTGAAAGAAAGAAGCAATCGAACGGAGAGACTTAGTGTTGAATTAGTGGCTAGTAACTTGCCTCTGAAACTACCAGGTGTTTCCATCGGTGTTGAAGATTCTTGTGCCAAGAAACTTGAAGAGGGTGTCAATTTGTGTTTGATAGTGAATGGAGAAAACAAAGATAAAGAAGGGAGGGTTGATGTATGGAAAGGAAAGGGGTGAGAGTTTGAGAGGAAATGAGGGTTTTGTTGAACAAGTGGCCTTAATAGCTTAAGAGGGAGAAGGTGAATTAAGTTTTAAAAATTTTCGACTAACAAATTTTAAACCTCTTTTAAATGATATATGGTAGACTCAGAATGCAGAAGAAGAAGTAACAATTAAATTAATCAATTTCCTTTAAGGGTGCAAGACAAAACCAATTGCAATAAAAATAAACGAGATAAGAAAAGAGAGAATTGCAAACTCAATTTATACTGGTTCAACCACTTCTCATGCCTAGGTCTAGTTCTCAAGTAACTCACTTAATATTTTTCACTATCCTTGTATATCCTTTACAATCTTTGAACACACCTTGGGATCCCTCTCCCTTGTGTTCAAGTTTCTCACACGCCAAGAGACTGCTCACACGCCAAGAGACAAACAGTCTCTTGATTACAACTGAGTTTATGAGATGTATAGAATGATTTCTCTCATTTAGAGAAAATGATACAATTTGAAGATCCTAGAAGAATTCTCAATAATTTTGCAAGTGTTTGACCGAAGTTGTTTAGAGAGATTTTGACAATTAAGTTCTTCGAGAATCCTCTCTTACTTTTCGAAGTAAGACACGTATATATATAGGCTCATTGTGCATTTTCAAAATAGTTTGAAGAGATGTGTCTTTTCAAAAAAGTTTTTCTGAAACTTTCTCATTAGTAATCGATTAAAAGTTTAAGATAATCAATTACACAGTTATATTTCTGAAGAGTAATGACTTTTCAAAGGTTTTTTTGTAATCTCTTCGCTGGTAATCGATTACAGAATTCTGGTAATCGACTACACAATTCAAAATTCAAATAAGTTCAAAATTTAAAAAAAGAAATGTTCACGATCTCTCTGGTAATTGATTACAGACTCTAGTAATCGATTACTAGTTCAAGAAGATATTACTTTGAACTGATTAATCTTTAATAAAGAAATTTATATAAAAGATTTTGAGGTCAAACTATAACAATCAAAATTTCGAGATTCTTTTAACAAAACTGACTAAGTTCTTATCTTAGATTTTTCTTGATCTTGTTTGCTGACTTGATTCAATCTGTGCTCATCAAGTAAACACTTTGGCATCATCAAAACCTACATGATATACATTCACATTCTCCTCCTTTTTTATGATGACAACCATCTTTAGGTAAGGAGTAAAAAGAAAAAAAGAATATCCCTTTGTGTCGTTCACTCCCCCTTGATTTTTCAATGTTGCTTATATGAAAAAGTTGAAGATTTTGATATATATAAAAAAAAATTTCAAAAATATATCATTCCCCTTACCATTTTATCTATCTCTCCCCCTTTGGCAACATAAAAAACAAATTCGGATCAGAGAGAAGAAAAGCATACATACCATACCGTGTAAAGTACCATTCAAGCAAAATAATAGTAATGTAAATGCTACTTAAAATACGTGTGAAAGTACAAAGTTCTAAAGTACTAAAATAACCAAATGCAACAAGTCTGAAATTCTAAAGTACTTAATGAACTAATTGAAGATAAGCAAGTCTTAAAGTTCTAATAATTATGATAACTAAGGGAAACCTAAGGATCAGTTGGAGGATCAAAACAACGACAGATAAATCCCATGTCATCCTCAAGACGAGTGATGCGAGAATCCATGGAATCAAACCTTTCTCCAACAAAGCACGAAGATCCTAAAACTCGTTGAGGACATCATTCAGTAATGTAGAGGATGGAGTGCGTTCATTGGGAGCATTACCCGAGTGATCTTGTTTACGAACCCATTGGCCATCAAGATCTTTCCTATACCCAAAGGAAGCAATTGAAGCGGCTCCAATGGCAAATCAGTGTTTAACCATGAAAAATGGTTCATTAATAAGAGGGACGTTGAAGTGCTGCAAAATCAGACTAACCAGATAGGGATATGGGAGAGGTGCATTTGCTCGTAATGCTTTATGCATACGATAACGAACAAGATGTGCCCAGTCAATTTGATGTTCAATTTGCAGTGCCCACAACAAAATTAAAACTTCCTCAGAGGCTTGAGCAAGGTTAGTAGAACGAGAAAACACCATATGACAGAGAATATAATGCATGATATGACATTCAAAGGTAAAGGAACCAACAAGTAAGCGACCAGTCATATCAGCATTTTCAACACAAACCATTTTACGAGCATCATTACTAGAATAAATGAGTTTCCAATTATCAACTAAGGTTCCTTCAAAAGGTATACCTTGATTACTCAGTTTGGTTAGGGAGTAAAACAAGGATTGATGAACAACAATGGGTATTTTGTGTACTTTAGAAAATATGATTTCATCACGAATTTTCAAGTTGTTATAAAAGACTCGAACCAATTCAGGGTAGTAAGGTAATTTCAGAGTCATGAAATCCAGTAATTTAGAATTTTGAAAAACTTGATAGCAATCAAAGTTTTCTCCCTCAAAGAATTCAAAGTTAAGGAATTTAGGATCAAGAATGACATGATTGGAAGATGAGAAGTAGTACCTCTCACATTAGACATTAGTGGAAAATAGAGTGAGAGAGCGCAAAGAGGAAAGCGATGGATTGGGTGGTGCCGGAGAGTCACCAGAAGCATCGTGGTGGCGGTGGCCTGCAATGGTGGTGGAGGAAGATTAACCCTTGTGCTTCTTTAATGATTTTGCCATTTGGTGAAGTTTCTAAAGGTTTTAATTTGTGGGTTTTGTAGAGGATTCAAAAAGAAGAATTTTGCACTTTGTTTGATGCGATTTGGTGAAGAAATGAAGAAGATATGAGGAATGGAAGTTTTGAGGGAGTGGGGCACTGTTAAAGAGAGAAAAGTTGAGTTGCTAAATTTAGAGAGAGAGAAAAGTCGTATTTATAGACAGGGATGACTAGTAATCGATTACAGCCTTTTGTAATCAATTACAAGCATGCTAAGTAACTACCTAACTGTCTCTGGTAATCGATTATAGGTGTTGGTAATCGATTACACCACTTTTGTTTACTGGTAATCGATTAGAGGCGTTGGTAATTGATTACAGGTTTATGGTAATCGATTACACAATTATATTTCTAAAGAGTCATGACTTTTCAAAGGTTTTTCTGAAATCTCTTCATTGGTAATCGATTACAGAATTCTGGTAATCGATTACACAGTTCAAAATTCAAATAAGTTCAAAATTTAAAAAAGGTCATGTTCACGATCTCTCTGGTAATCAATTAGAGGCTCTAGTAATCGATTACTAGTTCAAAAAGATATTACTTTGAACTGATTAATCTTTGATAAAGAAATTTTGATAAAAGATTTTGAGGCCAAACTATAGCAATCAAAATTTTGATATATTTTTAACAAAATTGACTAAGTTCTTATTTGAGATTTTTCTTAATCTTGTTTATTGACTTGGTTCAATCTGTGCTCATCAAATAAACGCTTTGACATCATCAAAACCTGTATGATATACATGCATAGGTTTGTCGAAAACAAAAGAGGTTGACACCGTATTATTCTTTAGTTTTTCGAGTAATTTTTCAAAATTCCCATTTTGCTACCGTTTATATCAAATGTCAATATATAAGATGTCCATTTAAAACTTTTCAACCAACTATTCTTTTATATAGATTTGTATAGATACTTGCTTTCCCAAAATTCGAACTATACCATATAGTAGTTTGTCAAGAGGCAAGCGAATGTTGTAGTTCATTATTTAGCTAGGGCGGCAACAAACTATGCTAGGCTGAAAGTGTTTGATCAAATTCCTACTTGTATTTATCAGTTGATTTTGAATGAAATGAGGTAACACAGTTTAAGTCAAAAAAAGATTATATGTTAAATAAATTTAGTATGAGTTATAGACCAACTCGTTTACTTGAATAAACAATATTTTTAATTTGTAAATTAAAAATAAAAATACACTCATGATTTGGAAAATGGGGTTTGTTAGCGTACATTTATTTTTCTTAAAAAAAAATTTAATAAATTAAGCTTTAGATGTATTAAGAAAATTATAACATACTAATTAAATACTCTTAGAAAATACACACATGATTTTTTTTATGCTTATACACGCATGAGTTTATGCATAAATTAACCTTTTTGATCCCGGTCTTAAATAAATTTATTAAATATAAATTCATTTAAATGAGAATCTAAGTGACTTCATTTATTTAACTACTAACTTAACTAAAGCATTATGTGCTGCATTATCAATACAATACAATTGTTAAGTGTGTGTGTGTTGAAAATGAAATAAAAAATAAGATAATAATTATGCAAAACTGAAATCAAGTTTACTTTTTAGATGGAAAATTATTAAAATGATAAAATGTTTATTTAATATTATATAAATATTATTTAATGCATTTCTTATTGTGTTTATTTTTACTTAGAAAAAGGGTAAAATTAATTATTTTATTTTATTTTTATCCACTTCTATAAGAAACTAAGTCCTACATTAATAAATTTAAAAACAAATAAATAAAAATAAATATTTTAATTTATTTTTTAAAAGTCAGTCAATCTGAAATTCTACTTATTTATTTGAGACACACACAAAAGTGTGTCAAATAAATCAGTATAATTTTAGATTTTGTGACTTGTGTATTTTATATATATATATATATATATATATATATATATATATATATATATATATGCAAATTCTAATATAGGAAGGCTGATGATATTATATTAATAATGAGAAAAAAGATTATGTACTTATAGTAATATTAAATTCATTATTAATTACCACTGATTCCATAATAAGATTCCTTTATTGGCGTATGCCTTTTTTTAATTATTAAAACCCTTTTGCATAGAATCAAAGACCTTAAAACATTACTTTCCTCTCACTACTGACTACACCAAAATATAAATGTGATTTAGCTTACAGCATCAGTTCACATGATCTTGGTTGGTTTAGTTGGTTATGTCATTTGTAATATTCAATGAGGACCAATATTTAAAGCTTCGTGTGAATCTCGACCACAATGGTTACTGTTACTTCCCCTGCGGGGAAGGATTATACATGCAGAATCAGGGCATGTGATCACGGGGATAAGAAATGGGCAACGTTTATACCCTAACCATGAACCAGAAATTCAATGTTCAATGCTACAGTGATTTAAATATTTTTTAATTTAAAGTTTTAAGATTCTCGTCTCCTAATTAGCCATAACTTTCATTAATTTTTTCCTTACACAATTTGTTATCGGGATCTTTAAATTTTTAAACATACATGCATCAGAAAAAAAAATGAAAGAAAATGAAATTTGATCGAAAATTCTTAAAATTAAATATATAAAAAAAGTTATATTGTTCATATAAGATCTTTTATGACATTTTTTTATTATGTTAACCAGTATATGTTACATTCTTTTTTTTCTGTTTACCTGTCTGTTATAAAAAAATTAAATACAATTTTTAATATAAAAAAATTTTGTTGCCTGAATTGACTTTTACTTTCGTCACTTAATTGATGTTTCGCATGCATCTCATTATCCACAAGTGTTTTATTCACATGACTCTTGTAAATTAGGTCACGGTCACTATTTTTCTTTCACTACATGTCACATTCACTATTCATTCACGTTTCTGTGACTTAATTTGTATATGATTCTTTTTTTAAACAACAAGTAGATGCAGCAAAATAGATAGGCTTATTGGACTAATCCGAACATATCCGATAAAATGTAATATTTAGATTCTAAATTATAAACTCAAATTAAACGTTAGTTTTTTCCGTCCAATATATCATTAAACCTAGCTATATCATTATCAGACTAGGGTTGGACTATAGCCCGACCAAGTTTGGACTAACCCAATTGAGTTTGGATTTTCTGTTTTTTCTTCTTTTTTTATAATTTTCTCGAGGATTAAACAAATCATAGAAAAAAAAGTCTTGAAAAACATTAAATTTAAAATATTTAAACTATTATCCGTATCATTATTGTCTCCTTAAGTTCAAACTATCAGGAAGTAAACTCATCAGTTTAGTGGTAAAAAGGTTGAATAATTTATATAAAATTTTAAGTTGAAATTTTATTACGGTAGATTCAAACAAAAATATCAATAATTATATTATTATTCAATTGATAAAATTATAGAGTTTAATGCTTATGCAGTAACACTATCATTTAATCACAAATTATCATTTGAATTACTTTAAGATAATTATTTTAAAAGTTAACAAACTTATCATATATAATGAGTTATAATTGGATATTTGTGTAAATTTTTATATACTCTCAGTACATGTTGGGTAATCTTACTTGCACTCACAAAGACATTTTTTTCTCAATAAAGTGATTTTGTTTCACAATCTCTCTTCTCACACAATCTTTCTTCATGTATATATTCTCCAATAATTTTCTTCTCTGTTTATAGTGAAAATTATCATCAACTATAATAAATAAGTTCTATTGGAAGTTGAAATAAAAATAACTTTCAATGCATTCATTCAAATAAGTTTCATCTAGTAAAATATAATATTTCACTTTGCATTTAAATCACCTAAGCCTTAGTGATAAAAATTCAATTCCCACTATGCATTAAATGCACCTTATCTTTTGGCTTAGAACTCTACAATTCTCCCCCTCAAGCCAAAAGAGAAATATCTTTCCATCAATTTGAAAGTGAACAAATTCCTCATCCAACGAAAGTATCTTCCAACACTTTTACAACATTAGAAAACTTCACTTTCTTCTTCACTTTGTTATCGTGGTTTCTCTTCAAGGCTTGTTCATCAATATAGCAAATGTTACCTTTATTTTTCTGTCCTCAAAAGTCACAACACCAGGTGTCTCCCCTTGTACACCTTGCATCCTCACTTTGAACCAACATACTCGTACCCTTGTGATGTTATCTCCCCCATAGAAATGATATGAACAACAGCAGAAGGTACAAACCTCACATTTGAAAAAGTTCGAATAGCACCATCATGTAGCCTCATCCTCACACTCCCTATGCCTTCAACCTTCATTTTTCCACCATTCCCTAACTTGAAATGATCGAATTCTCCATTGGTTTTCAAAGTGTCAAACATCTCTTGATCTCTACTAATATGCTTTGAGGCAGTAAAATCCATCACCTATTTTGTTTTAGCAACCTCATCGTTTGTTGCCAAAAACACATCATCTTCATCTTCAACACTTTTTACTACATTAGCTTGGAAGTTCATGCCATCTTTGTTCATATCTCTTAATTTCTTAAAGTCTTCCTTCATTTGTTTTCACTTCACTTGCACATGACCATTCTCACCGTAATAGTAACATTGTATGTTACTTATATATCATTCCGGACGCGATTGCGATTTTGATCTTCCTCTTGGCCCATCATGTCTCCTTGAATGATTGCTCCCTCATTCAGACTCCACCACAGCTATTGCATGGTGTTCATCATCAACATTTTCAGTTCTCATCATTCTCTTATTTTCTCTAAGAGCGGCGATCACCTCATCCAAATTCAAAGTTGATCTTCCCACAAACAATATTTGAACCAAAGATTTGAAGGACCTTGGTACTGAGGCAAACAACAACAATGTCTGCTCCTCATCAAAGAGTTTATCACCTACATTCAACAATTGACTTACTAGCCGACTGAACTTCTTGTTGATGTGATCATCGAGATCTCCTCCCATCTCCATTTTGAGTAGATACAACTCCATCTTCAAACAAAGGAGATTGGTTAATGACTTTGATGCATAGATATTCTCGAGCTTCTCCCACAAAGCCTTCTGTGTTGTCTCCTTCAACACGTTGTGTTTTATCTTGGGAGAAAGTGTTAACCGAATTGTGTTCACAACCCTCATTTGGATCTTAGTAAACTCGATTTCATTTATAGAAGCCGACTATTAATCTTCTAATGCTTGATCAAGACCTTGTTGCACCTAAAGGTCTTGAATAGTACTCAGTCAAATCATAAAATTTATTTTTCCATCAAACAACGATATCTTGAACCTTTCTGTACTCCCAGCCATAGCTCTGATACCACTGTTGGATAATCAATGCTCCCACAAAAAAATTACCTACACCCACAAAGGATCATAAGAACACAACAAATATTACACCGTAAGAAAAATAATAACAAACACAAGAATTTAATGTGGTTCGCCACCTCTTGCCTACATCCACAAAACCATCTCAAAAATATTTCACTATCACAAAAATGATTACAAGATTGTAATTCACCCTAAATAGTGTATTACTCTACAAACTCGAGTATCTCACTTATTGGTTACAAGAAATGATAACATTTTCATACAAAGATTGCCACCAACTATAATAAATAAGTTCTCTTGGAAGTTGAAATAAAAATAACTTTCAATACATCTATTCAAATAAGCTTTCTCTAGTAAAATACAATCTTTCACTTTACATTTAAACCACCTAAACCTTAATAATAAAAATTCAATTTTCACTATGCATTAAATGCACCTTATCTTTTGATTTGAAACTCTAATACATACACACACACACACACACACACACACACACACACACACACACACACACACCACACACACACACACACACACACACACACACACACACACACACACACACACACACACACACACACACACACACACACACACACACACACACACACACACACACACACACACACACACACACATATATATATATCTATCTTACTTAATTCACATACATAATAAAGGAGAGCAGATATATGAGCTCGTGTTTTACCTCTAGTGAAGTGTTGCATACGAAGAGAACTGTGAATTGAATGTTGGATATAAATTATCATAACTAGCTTTTATTAGTTTTTCGGAATTGTATTGGATGGAGGATCACCCTCATATGTTATATCCAATGTACAAAATTTACATTGTGTTATGAATATAATAATAACATCCAATTCATTCATTTTTTTTTAAAAAAAAAAGAAGAAGAAGAACCTGTGACGAGTTTATACAAAAGTAAATTCGAATAATGTAAATATAAATAATAACTTTAATTTTAACCATTCACAATAAAATTTAATAGTCAGTTCACACACAAAATATTATAAATGATAGATTATTAATTATATTATATTTAAATGATTAAGATTAAAATAAAAATACACATATATGATAGTATTTTACTTTTGATAATCCATATATACATAATTATTGAACAACCCAAATTATTCTCATTATATTTATCCCTTAATAAGTTAATTTCTATGTTTAGGAAATTATGGTCAGCATGGTGGAAGACCATGGGTGACTTTATGGTGCAACGTTTGTGGTGTTGTCAACGTTTGTGGGATATAGAGGATCTTGTTACCTGCCCACCTGGAAGTGATTGAACCAATATTACTAAAAAAATGAGTTTTAACATCGTCCTATTAACATCGATTATTTGAAAATTGATGTCGTTAAACACTTACAACATCATTTTTCAAATAACCGATGTTAAAACTGAATTTAGTGTGATTTTAACATCGGTTATTTGAAAACTGATGTCATAATATTAAATTTAACATAATAAAAATATAAATACACCAGACCCTCTCTATAAAAATAAATCGTGTTAGGTCAGTTTTTACATGTGTCTCCTCTTTTTCTCAATTTCGTTTTCCCTCTCTTTCCAAAACCCTCTCTTTTTTCCGCATACCACCAAACCTATTTTAGAAAAATGACGATCTCATACTCATTTACCGTTGGATCGTTGTAAAATTTAAGAAACAAGTTTACAACTATTTTTTGATAATTCTCACCGTTGGGAATCATGAAAATATTTTGAAGCTAAGAGAAATACACTTCGCATCATAGTTTTTTCGTTTCCCGTAGAAACCCAAAACCTTCCCAGTAAAACTACGATCCCGGTTTCGTTAACCGTTGGATTATCGTGAAATTTTGATATGTGGTTCTTGATTCAATTATTCACACTTTCACCGTTGTTAATTGCGAGAAAAAATTCATGGAAAGAGAAAAAGGAATCGCACAAAGACAATACAAATGGAGGCTTCAATTCCTTCTCCTTCTCTCTAATGTTTTGGAACCCTAATAGAGCAACCGGAGGAGGAGCTTTAGAGAGCACTAAAAATGCTACAATTGATAGCGGAGAATGCTTGAGTGACTATATTGAGGTAAAAGCTGAGTTATTCATAATTGGAGATTAGTGAGAACATGTGTAGGGATCCTTAGAGTATCAATTGGAAGGAGTTTTGGGGTGTTTCCGTAATTTTTTATTTTATCCTTATAATTATAACTGAATTATATATGTTTGATGAACCAGTTGATGTCCCAATCAGAAATTGCTGTGAAATTGATATGCTATTGTGTTGAGTATGAACCCTATCAATTGAGCCTTTTTCTAATTAGCGTGAATTGATAAAATTAAGTATGTAGAGATTTAGCGTAAGAGGGAGTGAGATATTGATTTTGTATTTTTAAAATTTAAAAGAGTATTAAATTACATAAACTTGAATGGTGTTAACTTTCATTTTCTCAAAAACGTGGCATGTAATGATATTGATTTTGTGTGTACATGGCATCAGAAGTGATCCGATGTGAATCTTATAATGAAAAGTGTGATGTATACAGTTTTGGGGTTATATTGAACGAGCTTTTAACTGGAAATTACCCATACGTTGAGATGAAATATGGTCCCACCAAGGTATATATGATTATCACACTAATCTTGAGTTGCCTAGTTAATTTTGTTAAATTGTTATGTTAATGTTTAATTAAGTAGTTCAATGCTAATCTCAATTGTATATCAATCTGAAATGTCACTTGATCTTGATTATCATGAAATAAAATGTTTGATGTTATATTATTAGATTGTCATGGAAGTTGTGGAGGGTAAGTTGCGACCTAAGCTTCCGTGTGATGATGTTGGCCAATTTGGAACCAGAGAGATTGAAGGCGCTTTGTATCCAGTGGGCAAAATACTATTTGAAAGTTAAAAATGAAATTTAGGATGTTTAAACAATTTTGTAATTGCAGTTTATATTTACTTATTTTACAGTTTTTACAATTCATGTTTCAACATTAAATATGTTTTAAATTCATAGTAATTAGTAAATTTCTCATGGAATTTCGGGTAAAAACTGTTTCAAAACAGAATGAAAATTATATGTTGTGTGGTCTGGTTTTAAAATTTGCAGGTTAATTTTGGGTTTATTGAAAAAACAGATAACATATTAAAAAAAAGTTCTAAAATAACATCGGTTTTTTAATAAAACCGATGTTAAATGTCACTAACAACATCAATTTTTTAAAAACTGATTTTAAACGCCACTAACAACAAAAAACGATGGTGTTAGTGACATTTAATATCAATTTTTTAAAAAACTAATGTTGTTAGCGACATTTAACATCGATTTTTTAAAAAAAATTGATGTTGTTAGTAACATTCAACATCGATTTTTTAAAAAAATCGATGTTAATATGTAGATTTATAGCTCTTTTTTTTCATAATTCTTATCGTATAACATCGGTTATTTAAATAATCGATGTTGTATTTATTAGTTAACATTGGTTTTGAAAAATTGATATTAACGATGCTACTTTCAACATAGGTTAATAATTGATGTTGAAAGTCTTAATGTAAAAACCTTATTTTCTAGTAGTATTTTGATATAAGTTTATGCTATATATATATATATATATATATATATATATATATATATATATATATATATATATATATATATATATATGATATAAGTTTTGGTGGTGCGTGTGTAGTATTTTGACTTGCTGACACCAACCCCCTACACACAGACAAATATACTCAATATTTGGATGCTACGTCGTTATGCTCGGCAGGTTAATTAAATTAATATATATGCTTTATTTTAGAAGATGAAAATATTAGAACAACCATTTAATTATATATAAAGTCTAATAGATGGAGGCATCCTTCATAATTGGGAAAATTAATTATTATATAGTCTGGAACCACTACTAAAAAAAAAGGCCTTCTACATCGGTAGATGTAAAAACACGTACGGGTAAAAAAAAATTGATTAAAGGTAGATGTAAAAACACGTACGGGTAGTTTGACTTTGATTACTGTTTTTAAGTTAATGGCTGGAATATTTTTGTGTATTATATATGATAATGACTGATTGATGTATTGAACATTGTTAAAAGCAAAGTCAATGGATCACATTTTGTTTTCATGCCAGAAAAGTCACGAAATATGGATTTTCCAGGGACAGCAGATGCACATTTTTAGCAATTACAGGGAGTATCTTCATCTAACAGAGGGAATTTATGGAGGATACGTAATAGATGTGTATTCGGGGATGGACAAGTAGACATGCAGAGCTGCATACAAGACATCATTTTTTTTACTTGGCTTTGGCTCAAGAATATCATGTGATGTGATGTGTGCTCCTTTTCACAGTGGCAGTTTCATTTTGCATCATAGTTTTACTCAATGTGCTACACAATGAAGATACTGGCTCAGAAAGCTTATTTCTAGAGAGAATCAACAAATTTGTATTGGGAGGAAATGCTGGTAGTGGACCATACAATTGATTATAACTCAAATCAAACTGAGGAAGATCATATAGTTTTGATGATAAGTTTGGCAACACCCCAGAAATAAAATTGTTGAAATTTTGTAAGGTTCCAAAACCAGCCAAATGGATTTTGTTTCTAGAATGTTAAAAGTAATTTATTTTGGGTACAACTTTTTTAGGTGTATCAACAATTAGTTGAAAAGACAAAATCAACTCCTGGAGCTCTGGTTGAGAACAACAAGTTCTGTCTTTCAGTCCATTTTCGTTGCGTTGATGAAAAGGTACAAACTATGAGCTATGAAATCATCCATGTTTTATAGTTTAGACATTCGTTTGTAACTATTTGCAGTGTTTTTGGTTTCGGCCCAACTTTTTATTATTATATGGACTACTTATTTCTCTGTTCATGAAAAAGTCTAAACAAAATGCACACTATACATAGAAATGGAGTGAACTAGCACGCCAAGTGAAATCAGTTTTAAAGGAGTACCCGAAGCTTCGACTTACCCAAGGAAGAAAGGTGGGCCATGGTTCTATTTTCTTTTTCTTTTTATCTATTTTTTAAGTGGGCATTTGATTTAGTTTGAAAGAAGTAAGAAAAGAAGTGAGAGGTGTCTCACTTTCATTGCCATTTGTTTTGCACAGGTGCTAGAGATTCGTCCCACTATTAAATGGGACAAAGGGAAAGCCTTGGAATTTTTATTAGAGTCACTAGGTGAGTTTTAGTCTAACAAACTCTACGTTACTATTTTCAAAATCAAACAAACTCTTTGATCTTTATTCATAATTTTTTTTTAAAAAAAATCAATTGAATTTTTTGTTTTGTTTTAGTGGTTTCTTTTGAAAAATATTTTTTAATTTCAATTTGTTTTCCAAATTGATATTTATCAAACAATTTTATATTTAATTATAAATTAACAAGTCTTCGTTACTATTTTACCGAATATTCTATAAAAAAAAATTAAAGACAATGAAATAGGACCTTAGATCTAGTATCATTAGGTGACTAAAAGCTTCCTGCACTCCAACTACTGTTTTCGGTTGCATCTAATTGCATTTCAAAAATCCAAATTCTCGTTACGGATGGAGGTATTTTTTTAACCAAAACCAACATTTAATTTTATTTATCTTCATGAAATAATGATTGCTTAAATGCAATGCTAATTTTGATTAGACAATAATATCTGTAATATTATAAGTTTTATAAATAAAATAAAAAAAAATCACCCCTCACCCGACCAAAAACGAAAATGAAGGCGTGTGTGGTACAGGGGTTATGCCCTATCTAACTTAGACAAATATGGCATTTCCCGATGTTAAGAAACAAGGAAAAAATAGCAAAGGTGAGTTTTTGCTCAAGCTCAATGAGAACTGTTGAGGAGACTCTCAAATGAGAAGTTTTTGCTCAAGGTGATCAACATCAAAGTTAAGAAAAGAAGTTATGAATTTTTATTAGAGTCACTAGGTGAGTTTGTTTGATTTCCTTTTCACTTTTTACACAGATGTCTCACTTTTTGTGTTAAAAATTCACTAAAACAAAAAGGAAGAAAACTACACACTACTCATTCGTGGGAATTGATGGACCTGGAAGGGAATGATGGGGTAATTCCCTCTGATTCACTGTTTAGGAAGGCCAGATATGGTGAAGATACTATTATTGCGAATTTTGGCACTGGTAATTTTGGTCCCTTGTTTATGTTATTATACATTTTTGCCTTTCTCAAGTCCCATCTACCTTAAGCTAGCTATTTAGGTCGCTCATGTATTATAATTATATTACTATCATTACTATTATTAGAAGATTATGTCCAGGGATTTAGACTAGAATGTGTTATGGTATCACACAATCACAAAGCAAGCATTCCTTACGTATCAAGAGTTAAAATTTTGAAATGTCCTGTTTCCGATGACCTGTTTGCTCTTTCTTGTGTGCTGCTGACTAATAAAAGTACCATAACTTTCTCTGTTGTCTGTCATTATGTCATTGACACATGCATTATTTTTAATTTTTTACAAATATAGAAAAAGGTGTAATCACTATCCACTTGTCAAAAGCAAAAACAATGGGAGGTCTTATGGATAGCATTGTCCTTGACTATTTGGAATCACAGATACAACTTGGTCTTCAATAACCAGCTCGGCAAAATAGTAGTATTTTAATGTGAAAAAATAATGATATTTTACATAACCTTGAGCTTAAACACTCTCTCTAATAGTAGTATTTTACATAAAAAGTGCCTATGATGAAATATTTGTCGATATAACATTTGTTACCTGAGAATATCATCGATATTATTCGTTACATGTTATTTACAAAATATTTATTAATTTTATGGATAATTAATTATGTTGACCGATCATGTTTATGAAGATTCTCTCTTCTTTGATTATTTTTAATAATGATATTCATATTACAACTTTTACAACAAATTATACAATTGTCATGTCAGCAAAATATTTAAATTTTAATGAAAAAAAAAACAAATCTCATCCCTAGTCAACAAAAATAAAATAAAAAAATCAAATCTTAACGAAAAAATAACAAATATGATTAAAACAAACAAAACTCATTCCATTTTTATCTTTTTTTTTCCATTAAAATTTGATTTTTTTTCTAACCTGTTTTCTTAGATTTAAAAAGTAAATTTTGACCTGTTAAGGGATGAGATTTGTTTTTTTTTCACATTAAGATTTAAATATTTTGCCGATGTGGTACTTGTGGTATAATTTGTGGTAAGAATTGTAGTATGAATATCATTATTTATTATTATTTTTATGTAAAATACTACTATTAGAGAGAGTGTTTAAGCTCAAGGTCTTCAATGGGAGATCTTGACTATTAAATTTTGTAACAATTTTAATTATATGTTTATTTTTGTTTGTAAAAATTGAATATATGAAAGTGCCACATCCCCATATATAATGAATGATACGTTGTTAGCGATTTATTATATATAATAACTTTTTAATTTTTAAAATAAATATTTAAAAATGTTTTAAATAATAATATATAATTAGAATGATAATATAAAATTAATAGATAAACATTAAACTAATATAATAATGCGAGATAAGTTACGTATTTGGTGTCCGATTGGAGATTTGGAAGTTAGAACTCTCAATATTTGGTCCAAATTTTCTTCCGTAGTTTTTTAATTTATATTTTTGGTTTTTTTGTTGTTATTTAACTGGGGAACTCATCATTCTAGTAATTACAAATTTATGGGATCAGGTTTGTGGATTTTTGTACAATGCTTGTATTTATACTACCTATGTTTGTCTAATAATCCCTAACTTAAGTCTTTTACTTAGATTCTTTGCTGTTCCCAAAACCTACAATATTATATCTACTACACCTAAAAATAAAATTACATATACATTGTAAACACATAAATGCAGGCAAACACAAATTTCCCTAAACACACAAAATATAAAATTGTTAACATGAACATAAATAATCTTCAATCCATTCACTGAATTTACTTAAACAACATCACCCTAAGTAACAACTATATATGAGCATTCATCAAGCAGATAAAATCAACAAATACACACTGACCCGTTTGCAGCCCAGTGAAGTATGTATTAGCTGTTGTTCAAATATGTTCCCTGCAACCACCATTACCAAACAACAACAACAAAACAAGGTTAAGTTATGTCGAACGCACAACGTCTGTTGAACACTAAGGCAACCTTAATTTGAGTAAAAGAAAGTAATTTTTTAAGTAACCTTCTTGACTCCAATGTCCTTGTTGACAAACGGCCACTCCTTGATGCAAACTAATTTGTTCACCAACTTGGAAGTTCGAGGCGGGAAGTTGCTCCACGTCGTGGGGTTGATTGGAAGGAGAAGAGGCTAGCTAGGCCTGCAATGTCAAAGATGGTAAGGACTAAAGTATATTTTTATGGTCATTTTACACTAAAATAGACTAAACTAAATCATATTTTGCAAAGTAGGGAATAAAATACTATTTTTTTAAGTTAAAAAGCGCTTACAATTTTAACGAAAAAAAAAATTAGAGTTTACTCCATACAAATCACATTCAATTTGTCACATTTTCAACACTTGATAATAGTTTTTCATTAATAAGAACCTAGAATATATTTTTATCAACGTAAAATCATAGGAACCTAGAATATATTTTTTCTTATAAAAATAAGGGAGGCAAAACAGAAAAAATCATGATATTTTTAATTTTATCAACATGATGAGCTGTACCCCATCAAGTATATATATAAGTCCCCCACAGATCAGAAAAAAAATAAAAATAAAAGTCCCAGGACCCACTATACAAGCATGTATAGTATTTATTTTTATGTTGATTACTTATAGGTCTGGTTCTTCATGTGATAATCTTAAAGCAAGAAATTATTGTACTTGATTACATTACACAAGCATTTGGCAGTTGTAGTGCTAACATGGGTGACTGAGACAATTCCATTATGAGTCTTTGGGGCTTTGGCGGCTCATAATGGAATGGACCACCAGCTTATTATAAAAATAATCCCATATCTTAGGAAACCTCACTTGTTTCTTAGCAAAATGACAAAAAAAAAAATTGCAAGTGGAGGAATGACACAAACAAGGTAGAACGGTCCCAAAGACTTGACCCACAATTATGTAATCTTTATAAACAAAAACAGCCAAGGAACTACTACAGTCGGTGTTTAGTTGTGTCAGCCATTATGATGTTTTCAGAGGATTCCTTTGCTGATAAATCATAGTATTATTCTCTTTATAATGAATAATAATATTTCACTTTGTTATTACTACATAAGTACGATTTAAATAGAGATGTTTTGGGTGAGTCATATTGATTTGCAGAATCAGAATCAGAATCTCACCTGTTTTGTATTAGGCGCCACCCTAACTTACGTAATTAAGCAAGGAGAATTAAAAATATATGCAACAGAAACTATACTATGATTTTGCATGTGATATCATGCTTTCAAGATGGGTTGGATTGGATATACTTGTTTGTGACAGTCTGAAAAAGTCAAATTACATGTACCATGACATATTTTTGGTACTAAGCTAACTTTCAGATTACAACATTTTACGGATCGATCAATTGGATACTCTGCATTACCTTAGTTGAAAAATTATTGTACTAAAATACTTTATGGTACTAAAATTTCGCTAAACACACAAAATATAAAATTGACTGATGATCTCAACAGTCTGCATTACGGATCGATCAATTGGATATTTTATGGTACTAAAATTATTGGGCAAAAGAGCACAATTTGACTCATGATTTTAAATCTTTATGTGATAATCTTAAAGCAAGAAAACACATTTTGGATGAGCTCAACAACACAGGTTAGAAACACCAAGTATGTATATATAATTCATTATCATATGCTTCCAGTTTCTAGTTTTATGATATATTTTGCCTGTATTACCAAACATTTGACATGAAAGAAATATTCAGCTTAGAGGATTTGAGCTGCTAAAAGCCATTCATCTAGAACCAAATCCCTTCGACATACAAAGAGATTTAATAACTCCAACATTCAAATTGAAGAGACCAAAATTTCTCAAGTACTACAAGGTTTGCTTCTTGTGGTTTGATCAAAATTTCATAACTATTGACCTTTTGAATTACTAGTTT
Source organism: Glycine soja (assembly GCF_004193775.1). NCBI lineage: Eukaryota > Viridiplantae > Streptophyta > Magnoliopsida > Fabales > Fabaceae > Glycine > Glycine soja. The sequence goes on along the minus strand of NC_041008.1, from coordinate 15,174,080 downwards.
GATTCACAGTTTGTACCAAATGTGCATCAGTTTTGGCTTCCATGTTTAGCACCAAATGCTGATCTATAAATTCCAATCAGATGTTTGAGTGTGCATGACTTAAATAAACATTACTCTTTGCCAACATTATTTTGCAGGATCATATTGATCAACTATACAAGGAAGCAAAGGGAGCAATGGTGTAAACCATGCAGAAGGTGGCCATGCTGTGTGCAACAATTTTAAGATTTCTGCTAGTTATGAAGAAAAATCCATTTGGCATTCTGTGTATTTTGGTTCATTATTGTATTGACTGAAGTGCAAAACCATAAACATAGATAGAATAGGCTATATGCTGAAACAGCAACTCCATATGTAATTCTTGTAAAAAAATCACATAATAAAATTGTGTGGCCCATGCAAAATCTGTATTTTCTTTTGGCAGATATGCTTTATTCTTTCATTTTTATAGTTTTGGTATGACTTAATATTTCAAGAGTATAGTAATTACTCAGAATTATATTTTTTAACAATCCACAATCTTAGCCATCAGAATAAGGTGGAATTTTCTACAATTTAACCTTGTATTTTCGCACAACCATCAACATATTTCTATGTCTGGTATTGTCTTTGGGTTTTTAAATGCTTTGGTTCTATCTGATATTGATTGATAACTTCTAAAATGTGGTGAAAACTACGATAGACATTAAATCCAAATCACACACTCACCCACACATGTCTTTTGAATACACAAGCTTGGATACCACATGTCCACATTACTCATAATTTTTATTTTTAAGGTCCAATGAAAGTAAAAATTCTTTTCAATATTTCACTTAACATTTTATACAAAAGCAAAAACTATTAAGACATGCATGTTAGATTTCATCTGATGTGGGACTTGGGTATTTTCCAACAATGCATAAGTCACATAGGCATGGTATTCTAGTCTCTAGACATCAATTCCTATCAAATGAATGACAGAGGAAACAAATTAATTGTTTCATTCACTTACATCAACCAAGTCCAAATTTGCTACTCTATATTTGTGTGCCTAACCAGCGTGCGTCCAGACAGGATAGACTAACAGAATGATTAATTTGAGGAAGCTTGTTCAGAGGTCACTGTCTTTAGAAGCACTTCGCAACTTGGTGCCTCATATTGAAGCCTTAGCCTTATCTGCCATGAACTCTTGGGGTGGTGATGGCCAAGTCATTAACACATTTAAAGAAATGAAAAGGGTAGGTTTAATTTTTGCTGCAAACATAATATGTGTGTGTATGTGTATAGCTTTTATATTAAATTGACTCATTGACACTGAACCAATGATTGGATGGATTATTATATTGCTATTTATATTCAAGCACTGGCGAGTCTCGCATTTCTGGCATTTGTTTATGTATATTTTACTATATAAGTGGGATAGTGATAGCAATTCAGCAACAGAACACCACATAGGCCACATTGCAGAAGCTACTAACAGGCCAAGAAGAGTGAGTAAGAAGCCCACTTACTTGCTTTGCGCGAAGGCTCCAAGTGCTTGTAGAATCTTCCAGAGTTTGTTACAGCATTCCACTAGTTTGTTGGTAGTGATAATTAACTATACAACAATTTGAATTTCTGTTAGCTATAGTAGTATAAATATGTAAAAGAAGTGGGATGAAAAATCAAGCAGAACACCCATAACTGAAGTCAACTGCAACTGCAAGTACTCTACATATATAATTTCCTTTTATGCTTGCTTTTCACTAATTCGATGCAATGCACTCAGAACCACCAAGTTTAAGTGGTTGCAGCATCTTAAAATAATCCTACTATTTGATTTTTCATATTCGAGTTTTGTATATGATGTCCTCCCAAACATGCCATTATCTTATGAACAGTTACCTAGTTTAATTATAAAATTCCAAATAGAGGAGTAACCAATTACATGACAAACAACTTTATGCTGAAAATTGAACCTACAGGCTACAATTTTGTGGAATTTTATCAGTTAGGGGCACAACACAGAGCTGTACACACCTGCACTTCTCTTTTGCTCTTGATACCAGTTGTATATATATTGGTGGTTTCTAATCTAATAGCAGCAAATTAGGCATATAATGATTGATAATGAATTTAAACCATCTCGATCTATAGTACAGGACTGTCTAAAATGCTTGAAGCATCAAACAGAACGATGGGTTGTACAAGTGAGATGCCAAATGCAATAAAACATTTGATATGTTTGTGTTGTATTTTAAAATTTTAACATTTTGCCAGAATGAATCCAAATCACACACTTGCACACACATGTGTTTTGAATACACAAGCTTGGATACCACATGTCCACATTACTCATCATTTTTATTTTTAAGGTTCAATGAAAGTAAAAATTCTTTTCAATATTTCACTTAACATTCTAGAACAGATTCTCATTTATTTGGTTTGAAAATTTGGCCAAGGCCTCGAAGTATTTAGGCTATTTTCGTGTGTCAGCTCTCTAGGTCTAGAACAGGAAACCATCAAGCATGTATAGATTGGATATAAACGCAGGAAATGGGGGAAATATGTAGCAGAAATTAAAGACCCTAAGGAGATTCGTAAACTTACCAGTACGATGACCTAAGCTGCGAAGACCATGGCGGGTCACAGCAGCTACACTTCTGGGAGATGCCACACAGGTCACAGGCACGGGCTCTCACACGTACTCACAGCACGAGCTCCACTGCACACAATGGGCGTTGCCGAGAGAGCGAGGTTTCGACAAACTTTCAGGGGTTTGAGGTGGGTTTCAAGAGAGCGAGGTTTCGAGGAACTTTCAGGGGTTTAAGATAGGGAGAGATGGGTTTGAGGGAGAGCGAGGTTTGAGGGGAGAGAGCTGAGGTTCAGCTATGTTGGGGAAAGAGAGAGCGAAGGGCACATCAGAGAGAGTGGTTAGAGTTAGGGCACAGCAGAGAGAGGGGAGAGAGCAAGGTTCAGCAGAGAGAGGGGAGAGAGCGAAGGGCACAACATTGTGGAAAGAGAGAGTGAGGTTCAGCAGAGAGAGGGGTTAGTGTATGGGCCACGCAGGAACAAAGACGGGCTACTTCAAAGGACCGTTGTTGTCTTGCATTAAGATAACATTCTAAGGCGGTTATTTGTAACCGCCTTAGAATGTGCGACCTTAAAAACAAAAATTCTCCCCCTAATTACAAAAATGCCACCGCATCCTATACTAAAGCGGTTCTTTAAGAACCGATGTAAATCTCGCGTCTTAAAAAGCTACTTTTGTAGTAGTGAACTGCATGTATGAACCTGATTAATATACGCATGTTATGTAGGTAATTATATTTTTATTTTTAAAAAAAATCATATAAATATTTATCAGACCACATAATTCCAGATTATATAATAACTTTCTGATAATTGGATTGACAAAAAATTGAGCGTAAATCAGCCGGAGTATAAAGAATTGGTTAAACAAGTAAATATTAATGGTTTTGATTTTTTTTTAATTTAATTTCTTTTTTTGTTCTCTAATTTATATTGGCTACGCTTCTTTTACTTTGGCAATTTTTTCACTTAAAATTTTCAATTTATTTTTTTATCTAAAGGTTTGAAGTTTGTGATATATTTTTTTAAGGCTTAAATATATTTCTGGTCCCTGATAAATACTCATTTTTTGTATTTAATCTCTAATAAATTTTTTCTACGAATCGAGTTCCTAATATTTGAAAAATTTTATCCGAGGTCTCAGCTATTAGTCGGGATCTGTTAACTGTTTATGTGACTATTAACCAGCCACGCAAACATGTCACATGTGATGTCATATGTGATTTTTGTCTGACTGAAATTGCACGTAAGATTTTGTTTTTTAAAAAAGTAAAAACAACGTCGTTTGAATTTAGGTTAAAAAAATTCCTTTTTTTTTGTCAATCTAAAGAACTCATCCTCTTCCAAATCCTACTCCTCTGACCACGGCCTCCCTCCCAACACAAAGAACACCAATGCCATCCCTTACCTCTTCATCATTTGCCTCATCGAAGCCAGCACCAGCCTTCAAAACCTTCATCCCAAACATCCTCATCCAAAACCATAAACATAAACTTCTTATCATCTTTGACATCTTCTTCGGCTGGACTGCCACTATTGCCAAGGAACTCGGCATCTTCCACATCGTCTTCAGTAGCTATGGCCTCGCCTGCTACTATTCCTTCTGGCTCAACCTCCCCCACCGCTACGTGAATTTTGACGAGTTCTCATTGTCGCATTTCCCTGAGGCACATGTCATTCACTGCATGCAGTTACCCAATAACATTTCAAAAGCCGATGGCACCAACACATGGTCTCTGTTTCAAAAAATCAATATTTTCCAATGGGTAAACTCGAATAGAATTTTGTTTAACATCGGAAGGGTTTGTTGAAAGGGTTAAAGAATCGGAGAAGGGTTTGGTTGTTTATGATTGGAGGGTGAAGGAGAGATGGTTGAGGGAGAAGATGTTGGTAGCAACCATGGCCATTAGGAGGACTAGGTTTCAAGGTCTCGGTGGTGAAGGTGAAAAAAAAGATTATGCAAACAACGTCGTTTTTGCTTTTTGATTTTTTTTAAAAAATCTTACATGTAATCTCAGTTAGACAAAAATCACATATGACATACCTGCGTGACTGGTTAACAGACACGTAAACAGTTAACTGATTCTGACTAACGGAAGAGACCTTGGACAAATTTTTTCAAATATTATGAACTTGATCCGAAAGAAAAATTTATTATGAACCAAACGCAAAAAATGGATATTTATTCAGAACCAAAAATATATTTAAACTTTTATTTTAGGTTTAAAAGTAAGAAAAATAATAAAAGCTTGATAAAAATTGAAATTTTTTATAAACTTAGCATGGCATGGACTTCGTCATTCATAAGGACTTTTAGTGAAGTGTTTGTCATACTATTACCATCCACAAAACTTTCACCATATTTTTTTTCTATCCATTTTCATTTTCAAACCTCAAAAATTCGCAACACATCAAAAAGTACCCATTGTTTTAGGAAAACAAGGGAAATAGTATTAAAATATCAAATTTTATTGTTTATTTAAGGGAAAAAAATAAAAATTAAAGAAAAAAAGCTTTATCTTTTGGATTAAAAAAATCCCCGGTTACATGAATGAAATGGAGTGGGGAGTGGGAATGATCACTTGTTGTCTTTTCTTTTTTCACTTTAGTTTCTTAAAAAGTTAAATTTTTTATAATAAAATATTTAAAAAAAGAACAAACAATTTTATTTAAGAAAAAAATAATAGAGTAAAATTTTTATTTTTATTAAACTTAATTTATTAATTTTTTGATTAATATAATTTTTTAAAACAAACTATTTATTTTCACTCCCTCTTTCACTCGTTCAAATAAGATATTATTTTTTTTTTTACTTTTATCCTTCTTATATTCATCCATCCAAAGAGCTTATCTTTTCTATTTTATTTTTCTTTTATCTTTATCTTTCATACTGTTTTTATTTCTTTAATCTCTAATTCACTTTTTAATCCAAACAAATTAGTAATGAAAATGACAAATGTGGTATTTTCTCTACTTAGTTTTAATTAATTAATATTTACATTGTTTGGAAAAGGGAATGGTTATACATATTTGAGTTTGTTTAAATTTATTTATTCAAAAAATTACTTATTTTAATAAAATAAATAATTTTTTGTTTTCTTAGTTTTTCTTTTAAAAAATTTTACTTAAAAAAAGGTTTCTTATTACGTATTTCAATAAGCAAATGCTATTTACTTATTAAAAAAATATCTATTTTAAAATATTTAAAAAAAAATTAAACAAATCAACCTAATATAACTCACTACTAGAAAAAGTATTTTTTGCGACAACAAAACGACGATGATTCCTCAAGAACTATCTTAATATGTAAGGCACTAATAATTTTGTAAATATGGGGTCTTAGAAACTACCCTTCCATGACAGTTTCACGAAAATTACCTTAAAAGACTGTTATTCTAAGACGGTTTATTTTTACAAAATCGTTTTAGAATATTTTTCACTCTTTTGAATATTAATTCATTTCTCCCCCACTCTCTTGTGCTTCTCTCTCTTTGACTCCCCCCGCCCCCTTTAGGGTTCGTTGCGCCGTTGCGGCCTGGTAAGCGTGAACTCCCTCTTCACGATCTTCGTCTTCATGGGCCTCTCCCTCACCACCCCGGCCTAAGGCAGCCTCGAGAATCACTCCTCCTGCGACACTGGCATCAACGTAGCAAAAAAGCTCCTCGTCTTCGAAGTGGTGTCGTTTAGCTTCTTTCTTTTCTCATCACTAGCGGCGCAGGGGCTGAAGTTAGCGCTAAATCTGCTCAACAGCAAGGACGCTAACGAGCCCTTTCGGGCCCACATCAACCTCAGGGCCCTAAGGCTCGACATGGTGGGCTTCGCCATTGGCTCCTTCATGGGCTGCCTCTTCCTCATTCTCTCCATGGCACTAAATTAAACTCTTATTTTTTTTTTATACATATGATGAATGTAATTAGGGTATGTTTCCAAATTAATCTTAACCATAGATTTTGCATTGGAACATATGTATGGTGAGAGGATTTTGAAGACAAAACAAACAGGGGCCCTAAGTGGATCTGTTCGTTTTTCAGTGGTGCTTATATGTCTTTGTTTGTGTGTGGATAGAGTTTCTGGTTTATTTTTCTTTTTAATTTTTTTTCTGACATAACTAATTCTTGATATTTTCTATACAACAAAATGGAAAACTGCTAAGAAGCTTAAAATCACATTGTGCTGCCATTATATGTCGCAATTGGGAGGAGGAAAGTTAGCTAATTACAATATGCTTCTTCTTGTCTGATGGCTACTCTTGATGTTTAGTTTGATTGATAGATTTTGATCCAGTGGAATGTTTTGAAGATACTTATTATCTACTAATATATTGTTTCTCTATGTACCTTTATTTAACAAATCTAAGTGAGATATGATGCTTAGCCATTGTTAAACTATGGATATCATTTTCTAATTTGTAGATTCAATTCTTACATGCTCTAAATGGAAAATAGTATGTGGTTATGTTTAAGTTGGTATTAGAGTTAAGGATTGGGTTGGAAGAATGTGTAAAACGTATGGTGGAATTAAATTTAAAAAAGCAAGATGTAAATTATGCCAAAATTTTAAACACCGATTGCATTCTTTTGGTTTATTGTTTCTCATATTTATGCTTGATTATTAAAAGTTTGTTCCAAACTAGAACTCTCACACATTATATCTTGAACAGAAAATATACATAAGTACCATTCCATATCAATTATTCTTAAATTGATGGTGTTGAGAGGGAGAAAAAATGAGAGGACCTGTGAATAAATTTGTGTGGCTTGACTACACAGTGAAGGCTCTTATATATGATGAATATGCGTGTCTTGACTGGATGAATCTACTTTATTTTTCTTTTCTACTTCTATTTTAATATCTTTTCCCTAAATTTTCTTCTAGGATGACAATGGTCACACTTCCAAATATGAAGATAGAACCTCTCATTTCTTTCCTCGTGCACCAAGAGTTCCTCAGATGCCTCGATTGGTATCTAGGGATAATGGCTTCATGGATGATAGTGAAGATTCACTTCAGGAGCTGAAAAATTCTTCTCATCAACGATTCAACATCCTATGCTATGCAGATAAAGATGGAAACATTTGTTTTGGTATATTTGGCATCTTCCCTATAGGGAAAGTTGTAAGTCATTGTCTGTCACAAACAAATAATTAATACTAAACATTAATATCAAGTTAGCCTTGTCTGAGTTTCGTTCTTTGTTACCTTTATTTTTTATTTGCTTCTTAGTTTCTTTTTGCGATTAATATTAAAACTTCTTAATAAGTTTGCTTAATAACATTGAATTTGTTGCTAGCAGTTTTTGACTAAATTAGTTTCTTAAAGTTTTGACTAGCATATCTTGATTTTTATAGACAAAACTCATAAAACTATATATGAAAAATAAGAATTATAGGTTAGCATGCAAGTTCACGTGTATCAAGGATCTCTTGGTTTGCCATTATTGCTTTCATAAAGCCTTTGAAAAGTTCTATGATATGTATACTGCAACATAGTTCTATGATAAAGCCTTTGAATTATTATTAATAATATAATTCATATATCATTTACCCAAATACAATTATTTCTATAATGTTTCAAACGGGAATATAATTTTAATTTGTTTTGCAAGTTTCACGTTTATATCTTTCAATTTTCTTGGTAAGATTTTTATTATAAATAATTTAAATACAATACATAAATTCTCATGATAGTATTAAAATAATTATTTAGAATATAAAAATATAATATCCTTCTCTAATGTTGAAAATAGTGGCATATCCATCATATCACATGCTTAAAAACGAGTTCTTTATTTAAATCCCAAAAACCTATGTTCTTAGGTACCACTCTGAAGCTTGTTTTGGAGCAGGATAAAGCTTCCTTTATTCGATTAATTGGTTTAAGTGTTTTTCAAAGTGCTGCATCTTCCTTTATTCGGTTAATTGGTGATTGATGATTCCTATCTAGGAAAATTGCATTTGAATTTTATTGGTATTTACTTGTTTGTTTTGTTTAAAACACATGTGTTTTTATTGTTGATTGTGAATATCATGAATTTTGAGTAATTTTTATCATGCTTGAGAATTTTTATGTGTATAATATTAGATTACATAAATTATGTAGAAAATTGTAAAAAATTTCACAATAGTAGAAAATTATATAAATGTTTGAAATCCTCTCTTGGGTTCTGTTATTTCTGTATATGCATGTGGGTCAATTATGGTTCAATTTTTTTTAAAATTTTTAATTTTTTTTAAGAAACACATTCTAAGACTGTTATTTAAAAATAATCTTAAAATATAAATTATTTTGGAAAAACTGTCTTAGAATCCCAAAATATTTTATTTTTTTAAAAAAAAAATACATTCTTAGACGGTTCTCTAAAAAATCGTCTTAGAAAGTCTATCCTTTTAAGACGGTTTTCAACTAAGAACCATATTAGAAAGGTATCATTCTAAGACAATTTTTAACTAAGAACCATTTTAGAAGGATATTTTTTTCTAAGAAGATTTTTATGGAACCGTCGTAGACTTTCTACGATGTTGCCTACGAGACAGTTATTAACTTTCATTGAATGTGTCTTTTAACAGACGTAAAAAGTGTTTTGCGTACTTATGACTTGATTACTTGGGAAATTAAGCAAGATAGCACGCACACAAGTTTTTCATTGTTAGGAAAAAGAAGGGTTATATTTACTTCCATTACTCTTCTAATTGAGAGCCCGTGGAACTGTCACTAAAAGGTTCTATCATCGCCATCGATGAAATTCATGAAGGATCGAGTTACAATTTGTCACTCAAATATTTCTTATATAAGTGATCCAAATTGTTCGTAAGAAACAAGCTTAAGCTTAGTAAACTTTCATGGTTCCAAATATCACATTGTAATCTCAGTATACTTTTGAACTTCACTACCAACCAGATATTTAATGTCCAAAATTTTGCTTCGTTACCATTACATGTCTTCCTTTTTCTTTTTTCTTTTTTCCTTGTGGGCATATAGAGTTCTAAAAAATTGATGAAAAACTAAATTAATTCAAAAAGTTTAGTATGAAAGGAATTGATTAGTGAGACATGTTGATTAGTAGAGAATCTCACATAATACAGCTCATAGATAGTACTGGAAAACATGTATATATGGGACATACTTGGGTTAGCGATGAATTAAAGTTGGGGACCCAAATGCAGCACAAAAGCCTTAGAATAGATTAGGGTAGTTATGCAACTTTCTCGTGCAGATAATATTATAATTGTTCTACATTATTGCTTCAACACTGACCAAAAGCATCGATCATAGATATGCAATGTGATATAATCTTTCTAGATTTGCCTTGTATTTTAAGATTAAACCTGTAATTCTAAAAGAGGGTTAGATCTTTATCCATTTGCTCAGGAAGGTAGAGCAATGGAACTTTTTTTTTTTGCTTTTTCTCGGTTTCCGCTAGGCCATAGACCAAATATTTTATTCTATAATATTGGTGAGTGAGTCCTGTCAGCATTCAACAGGCCAGGGTAGGTATTGACGTGAAAAAATGGCAAAATAATAACAGTAATTAACAACAATGGGGTGGTAATAATAATTTCGTTAATGTAAATCCAAATTTAGAAAGTTGGTGTGGTTTTGTTGAGCAATGGGTAGTGGGCCAGTCCACACTAAAAGGACAGCCTGTAATGGGTGTTGCTAGGTGCACCCAGCACTATTACTGGTGCACCCAGCATATTTCATGAATGGTAAAAATGCCCCTGCCTGTTTTTCTTTTAAATGGCACTATTGCTGGTGGTTTTTTTTGTTTTACGCTTTTATCATTGTGCTCTGATTTCTCCCGTTTGTGGTCGTTTTCCATTGTTGAGAGAGGTAGCGGTTCAATGGAGGTGAAAGTGTTACCGGTGGGTGATTTTTGTAGTTATTGGTTCGATTTCGTCGGAGGTACACATTTTTTTGGCTTTTCTGGGTAACTGGTGTTCTAGTAGATTTGTTTTTTTTACATACGGATGAAGTGCATCCATAAGTTGTATACGGATGAAGTAGATCCATAAGAACGAAGTACAACGTACAGATGTAGTTCATCCGTGTGATTCTTACAAATGTAGTTCATCCATATGATTTATACGGATGAACTACATCCGTATGCTTTAGTTTGTACTTACAGATGTACTTCATCTGTATAAACCATACGGATGTAGTTCATTTGTATACTTTATACGGATAAACTTCATTCGTATAAAGCATACGAATGAACTACATCCGTATAAGCCATACGGATGTAGTTCATCTGTGTGGGTTTTTTTTTTTTAAATTGGCTAATATTTTATTTATTTTAATTATTGATATGTTAAATTAGTGATTTGTTCCCTATAATTTTTTTTAGTCCCTATAGTGTTTTTTTTTTTTGGAAATTATGAATTATTTAGTTATTACAAATTATATATAGTATAAGTATATAATTTATTATTTAGGTTCAAATTAGTTATAAATTATAAATTTATTTGTATTAATTGCTAATATATATGTAGTTAATTTATTTTGATGATATTTATCACATTTTCATGGTAAGAACTAAAATGGAATTAAAATATAAAGTATATGGAGGGACTAATATAGGGTTTTTGTTTATTGACATATATGACTATGAATTTTAGTTTTGATAATATGGTGTGCACTAAAAGATTATGTAGACTTGTGTATGATGTAAAAAAATTTATTTGTTGTTAAGATGGACGAAGATCAATGGATGTATGACAGTATAATGTCTGAAGAAGTTGATATGGATTATCAAAATGAACAATGGATTTAAATTGTTGAAATGTATGTGTTGTAGAAAACTTAAATTGTTTGGGTTGTGTTGTAGGTCTTTAGTACCCGAGATGATGTTTTGCAGTGGCTCGATGGGTTGCTCATGAAAATGGATTTGTTGTAATCATTATGAGGTCTGACACACAGACTGGTAGTAGAGGAAGAAGTTCATTTGTGTTAATTGGTTGTGAAATGAGTGGTCAGTATAGATGTAGGAAGAAATAATTTGTTAGAAGAGATACTGGGAGTAGGAAATGTGGATGTTGCTTCAAGCTTCATGGGAAACCAGTGATTGGAGATCAAGGTTAAATGGTGAAGTTGGTGTGTGGGATTCATAATCATGAATTGACCAAGTCATTAGTTGGACATCCATACGCTGGGCGATTGACTAAGGATGAGAAGACAATTATTGCTGATATGACCAAGTCAATGGTGAAACCAAGAAACATTCTCCTAATGTTGAAGGAGCACAATGCCAATATTTGTACAACAATCAAACAAATATACAATGCAAGAAGTGAATATCGTTCTTCCATTATAGGAAGTGATACTGAAATGCAACATCTAATGAAGCTTCTTGAATGGGATCAATATACTCATTAGCATAGATTAAAGGATGAAGACATGGTATGTAATATGTTTTGGTGTCACCCTGATGCAGTCAAGTTATGCAATGCATGTAATTTGGTGTTTTTGATAGACAGTACCTACAAAACAAACAGGTACAGACTCCTCCTACTTGACTTTGTTGGGGTGACACCAACGAGGATGACATTCTCTGCTGGGTTTGTAGAGGGTGAAAGTGTTAATAATGTTGTATGGGCTTTAGAACGGTTTCGAGGTCTATTTTTAAGACGTGACGGCCTCCCTGTAATTATTGTGACTGATAGGGACCTAACATTGATGAATGCAGTAAAATCTGTACTCCCCGAGTGTACAAACTTGTTGTGCAGGTTTCACATCGACAAGAATGTCAAGGCCAAATGTAAATCCCTAATTGGTTTAAAAAAATGCTTGGGATTATGTTATAGATGTCTGGGGAAGTCTGGTTGATTGTCCTTCCGATCAGCAATTCCTTGAATGCCTTAAGAAGTTTGAAATTTCTTGTTCACCTTGGCCAATGTTTGTTGACTATGTTAACAAAACATGGATAATCCCCCACAAGGAAAGATTTGTTACATTCTAGACAAATAAGGTGATGCACTTAGGCAACACAACAACAAACAGGTATTACAATGTTTAACTTTTCTGGTAAGGTTAATGAATTCATAGAATTTATATATTGTATATGTTTATTGTTTATTTTTTGTGTATTTGAAATGTAGGGTTGAATCTTCTCATTGGGCTTTAAAAAGAGTATTACATAATAGCCATGGAGACTTGTGTAGTGTTTGGGATGCTATGAACAACATGATCACGCTGCAGCACACTAAAATTAAAGCATCCTTTAAAATAAGTACACATGTGGTTGGACATGTTTTTAAAAAAACCTTATACAAGAGGCTTCTTGGAATGGTTTCAAGGTACATTTTAAATCACATTGCTGCTGAGTTTGAGCGTGTACATTATGCTAGCAAGAATCTTTCTTCTTATGGTTGTGTCATGAGAACCACGCACGGTCTTCCTTGTGCATATGAGCTATCTAAGTATGTTCTTGGTAGCATCCCACTAGATTCAATCCATATGTTTTGAAGGAGACTTAGTTTTCAGACCAAAGGTTATGTGAGGCCCAAGTGGTCATAAAGGAAGAGATGGAAACCATATGTAAAAGATTTGAGGAACTTGATGTTTATGGTAAAGTAACTCTCAAGAGTAAACTTCAAGAAATTGCATACCATGATCAAAACTCTATGTATCCTCCTCCGTCAAAGGTCAACACTAAAGGTGCACCGAAGAAACCAATGAACAGAAACCAAAGATCAACAAAGCGTGATCCGTCTTACTAGAAGTATGTTATTGTTTTTCATTTTGTGCAAAATAGCAACTCTTCAGTGAAGTGTAGTGCATCATCTTCTGACCAGCCGAATCCAAGAAGGATCATCCCGATGTTGGATCAATTTGAGCCATTTATATAGGATTTCATTGACAACATTGTGGATGTGAAAGCTGACAGTAACTGTGGATATCGGTCGATTGTCGCTTTATTAGGTATGGGTGAAGATTCTTGGTCGTTGGTACACAACCAATTGCTTAAAGAACTTGGCAAATGGTCGGATGACTATATCTACCTCTTCGGTGGCACAGACAGATTTGAGGAATTAAAACGGTCCCTACTTGTTGATGGGTTATCCAAGGTATGTTATTTAGGTTTTATTTTTTAAGAAGTAACTTTAAATAACTTTGATGTGTATATTTGTTTGATTCAGGTTACTGTGGATAAGTGGATGAATATAACGAAGATGGGATATGTCATTGCATCAAGGTATAATATAATCCTTGTATCGTTGTCCTGACAACAAAGCATGATATTTTTTCCTCTTAGAAGTCAACCACCAACAGATTCTTCTATGCATCGCATTATATGTATCGATCACGTCTTTGGCAATCATTTTGTTCAGGTACATTGAAGATAGGTAGTCTTATTTTTAAATTTATGCAATCATTTGTGTTCATTTGACTTAATATTGTTTGTGCATGTACAACAGGTTTATTTAAAAGACTGTTGTCCTTTACCACCTCTAGCATTGTTATGGTCTAGGAATTGTCATCCTCAAGCAAAGCAGTGGTCAACTCCATATATTTGTAGAATGCAGTAGTACAGAAGCTTCATGATGTTGAAAAAAGACTATGTTAACCCAAATGAAGACTGAACATGCATCGTTGTAATGTCATACATGAATTGTGTGCATGCATGTTTTCTTACTGGCTTAAATATTATTACAAATGTAGAAGACAATTTTGGAAAATTTCATGTTATAGATTTTTATTTATGGATTGTGACACTTGTTTATCTAATTTTATTCATTATGTGATATAAATTGTTGTGATACGTTTATCCTTAATTATTACTTAATTGTTGCGTTAAGAAATAAATTAGTTGGTGCAACTAAAATAAACTACGCATGTATGATACATCGTTGTCAACATTGACAACACATTGTGAAATACATGCGTATTAAGATAAAGCATGACATGACATTGTCAGACTTGACAACACATTCTGATGCAAGATAAAGCTTGACACCATATTGTTGTAGTTGACAACACAAACACAAATCATCTACACGCGTCTCTATTTTTTTAAAAAAAATTGAAGCAATGTTAGTGAAAACCATCTATATATATGACACACGCCAACACTTTAAAAAATCACACATTCTCTCCCAACCCAATTTTTAGAACAAAGTATGACATTTTTTGGGAGAAACTAGCAGTCGGACGATTGTGAACTCCACATTGGGTTTTATTTTTCCAAATTGATCGATTATTCACAACGATAGTGGTGTTTACTTTCAAACTTCCACTCCAGTACCCATTCGAGTACCTAACACTTGTGATTTTGAAACACTAAAAAGCAGAATACACAATATCCCTCAGCGAACCGACAAACAATATTTGGATGAAATTTACTACCAGCAGTCATTTACAAATACAGGTAACCAATTTCGCTTTCAATGTATGCAATTGAAAAATGATGATGATGTTAACACAATGTTAATGTGTAATCATCAATTTTCGTGTGTTGGTTCGATTGAGTTATTATGCACTATTGGTAGAACACCAGATGATATACTAAACTTACTTGAAGCCACTATGACCCCTACTCATGATCCCTGCTATATTACAACGGGAGGTGGAACATGCCACGTCAACACAACTTTGTCGGTTACTCGTTCACAGGAAAAAATCCAAAAAATTTTGTCATAAGTCAAAGACTAATTATGTTCGCGGTGCATAAGTACCACTGATCCAAGAGAATGTTGTACACAATGAGAATCAAACACGAGTTCTTCCACTGCATAGGTTATTCTCGCTCATGTGAAGGCAACAATTTGGGCTAATAGAAGACACACACAACTAGAATAAACATAAAATAAAAGTCATAACCAAAATAATGTAACAAATACAAAATGTTAGGAAAAACAAAAATGTTGTCAAATACAAGACAATTATAAACATCATCTATGACTGATCTATGCGCCGTCTTCGTCGCGCCCTAACATAAACATTTCCATTTGTTGTGACACCCCTAGCGATCCTGATGCAGTTTTCCATGACCTCATCTACCTATGTGCCTGCAATGACTATCCTTAGGTTAAGTAGACGCTCCAACCTTTCTGCGATCGCTTAGCACACATCCTATGACATTCAAAAAACCCATATACAATTATAGTAACTGAAATAAATAGCATTTAATAAAACATTAAAGCAAGTCATCTTACCACAGCATGTCTAGGCTGCTCCGCATCAGAAGGTGCATGTGAAGGTCCAACTTCTAGTGCCACTAGGACCTCAGGGATATCTGGCTCCTCGTATGTGTCATGTTGTGGGACAGATGGATGTCTGGGCGGATCAACTGCCTGTGTGGGTGTGATGAACGAATGCGAGATCCCAAAGAACCAGTCCATGTAATCTGGTGCACACTATCCAGGCACAAGACAAATCTGTCCCCCTACTACTAAATGGTCCGAGTAATGCATCCACTTGTTGTCGATATCTTCATATGACAAGCTGGCACCCATAGGCAGTGGAGGAATGGTCTGAACGTATCCAAATTGTCGCACCACTCTCTCTGGTCGATGTGTGACCACAACGGGACCCCATCTAAGCCCACCTTGAAAGCATGAAATGAGGTCAAATGCCCTAACTCCTCAGTGCTCACCATAAGGCATCCAACATACATCAGGGATCGTCAGTGCATCTATATGTGTCCAGTACGTCGATGCTGGGAATCCCTTCGAATAAGCCTTCATAGTAAGCCACCGACAGGCATGTGGTGACGTCTCATCATACTCTAGATCAATCACGCTCTCATGAACACTTGGAAAATGCTCATATATCCAACACTACACACATTACATCAACATAAAAGAAATGTCAAAAAAACATATTTAAATCATAATCCAATTTAACATATTAAAAACATAAAATTTACCTATATTAAAGTGATGTAACCAGCAAGCTGTTGGCCACCGCTCTTACAAGCATCATTTAAATGATCATACATATGCACTAGGGCGGTAGCTCCCCATGCATAGCTTCCACTCTGAGTCAAGTCTCAGAAAGCGTCTAAATATACTACATGAACATGTGTTGCACTCTTGTTAGCAAAAATAATGCAACCTAGCAAGTGTAGGAGATACGCACAAGCTGCAACAATCCAATGTCGGGCCTCATATCTCCTCTCATAAATATCCTGTAGTCACGATAGGCGTACATATGCCCCATGACATTGTGCAGTCTCAGCTATAGCTTCCTCACCCGAGACTTCTAGCAACTCCACCAACATCAACATCGCTTCATCCATATGCAAAGGCTCGAAGCTATGGAAGGCGCCTATGATCTGAAGATAAAGCAGTGATGCCACATCATCCAGCGTGATGGTCATCTCTCCTATAGGAAGATGGAAACTGCTAGTCTCCTTGTGTCACCTCTCGACAAAAGCGGATATAACTCCCCAATTGCCAGTGTCTACTGAGCACGCGATCAAAGGAGTTAATCCTGTGGCAGCGACTAGCCCTTCAATTTCTGGAGCAGGCCTCCTAAATTTCTCAACTTTCCTTTTGTGGGAGGCTAACTTCAATTTAGAGCGTTCCTGAATTGAAGTATAAATGATTTGAAATAACATAAAATAATAAATTAAATTATCACAAAAATTTCAATAATAACAAATACTTAACAAAAAACTTCACCTAAAAATTTAAAATACCTCTCCATTCCATATGCTAAGTGCAACATGGTCACCAAACTAAGTCAGCACTGATGGGTCACGCGATCCACCTGGGAATCCCTCAGCATCATCTATAGGAAATCCCTCACAACCATCAGCAACTTCTGCACCAGGTGCAAGTATGTCCTCAGTCATATCAGGAGCATCCTCAGCAACAAGGGCAGCTTCTCGTTGCTTATGTGCAGATGCTGTAGGCCTTCGCTGCTAAGGAACATCATCTGAATCATGATGATCCTCTCTCCCCAGGGCTCTGCCTATAACCCTACCTAGGGCACGACCTAAACCTCTGGTTCTAACCATGATCTGCAAATCATGACGCACATATATTTTTTTTGTCAAATTCACTATTGACTATTCTAATAACAATAAACCTACATAACCCTAAATCCTCACCCCTAGCTGATAAACCCTAATCCAACCACCATAACACCTACCCCTAAGCCCTTAACTAAACCCTAAGCTCAGCCCTAAGCACTAAACTAAACCCTAGCCAATACACCTAAACCCTAAACATCTACAAATTGAAAAACTACCAATAACATGTATTTTTTTTTGTCAAATTCACCATTTACTATTCCAATAACAATAAACCTACATAACCCTCAATCCTCACCCTTAGCTGATAAACCTTAATCCAACCACCCTAACCCCTAACGCCTACACCTTAAGCCCTTAAATAAACCCTAACCACTACACCCTAAACATCTACAAATTGTACAACTACAAATAACATGCCACCATATATGAGTACATATTAAAAATACAATACATAATTAAATAACATATCACTATTTTGATTCAAATATATTAAACATAAAAAACAAATAAAAATACCTATTATTTACTATTAATTTTTAAAATTTATTTCATACCACCATGCAATAATACATTTTTTTAATAAACACACAATATACCTATTTTTAATACAAAACAAAAAAATACAAATAATTTTTTCAAAACATAAATTAAAAAATTTCCAAAAAAAAATTAAAAAGCTTCATACGGATGTACTTCATCCGTATGACTCATACGGATGAAGTTCATCCGTATAAACGTTATAGAATCATTAACAAATACAAATGAAATACATCCGTATGAAGAAACCGAAATCCTATTCCTAATCTTCCTAATACGGATGAACTACGTCCGTATCTATAAACTAAATCCTCTAACCTACATCAATAACCAAACCAAAACCATGAAATCAAACTCCATTAACGGGGAGAAAGATGAAACTTACCTCGACGGCGGAGCAGCTCCAAAATGCAGGTCGTCAATGGCACCGAAAGAAGGAGAAGAAGAAGCTTGGAGGAGAGCGACGAAGGAGAAGACAACAACGAAGAAGAAGAAGAAGAAGCGTAACAGTGGTTGGGTGCGTGTTTTTGTTTTTAAATTTAAGGCAGAAGCATTTTTGTCCATTCAGGTAAAATGTTGGGTGCACCAGCAATAGTGCTGGGTGCACTTAGCAACACCCACATGTAATTCGCAACTTCTCTAATGTGTGGGCCTAGTTGGGTCATATATAGGGAGAGCAATATTTTGTAGGGGACTGCTATTCTCACCCACAATTGCTATTTAGACCCGCTAAGGGCCAAGGAATATGAGAGTAGGAATATTTTAACCCATGTTCATTAGAAGGATATGTGAATTTATTCCGGCATATGTTATATCTTCATGTTTCAAGGAAACTCTATTCCCATTAGGAAGGGTGGGTATATAATATTCCCATGGGAACGTAGGTTATTTTTTTAAAAAATAATTACTTATTTCCAATACATTCTAAGGGAGCGTTTGTTTCGAGATATAAAATTTCATTCCCAGGAATTACACATTTGTTTGACAATTATATTATGCCTGGGAATATTATTCCCATAAACATGTTTGCTTGACAAATTTTTTTCAGAAAAAAGATTAACATTTATTTAATTAAAAAATAAAATAAAATGAAATGTGGAACAATAAGTAGGGATAGGTAGTTGTTGTTGAAAACAACTTCTATTCCCATGAGAATCAAATATACAAATCCTTTTCCATGGAAATAAGAAGCAACACAATCATGTGTATTTTACATTCCTGGGAATCAATTATTCCTAAAAATAATTTTCAAAACTTATATCAAATATGAGAATATGACATTCTAAAATTCATATTCTTCAAAATCTTGCTTCATACCTTGAAATAAATGCCTCTTAATATCTATATTTTTTTAATTAAATAAATATTAAATTTTTCGACCATTACTAAATTTCAACCAAACATGTATATGAGAATAACATTCCCAATATAATATTTCCAAGAATGCAAAATTATACCATAAACAAGCTCCTTCTAGTTTTTGAACTTTTGGGTAAGGGACAAACTGTCCTTTCCTCCTCTTCCAACCCCAACAAATCTTTTTAAGATATGGGTGGGATCATAAACAGTAAAAGACATAAAAATAGTGTTATTTAATTTTGAAAAGACGAATTTTATGTACCAAAAAAAAGGAAGATATGTACAAAAAATGACCTATTTAATATGCGAATCTTAAAGAACTTAAATTATTGTTGTCACTCAATAATACAACTAAATTAGCTGTTTATTCACTTTTGTGTAAATGATATCAATGCAGACTTGACACCAAAAAAATTTCAATGCAAATTTAAGTTATGTTAAACAAAACTAACAAAAAAATTAGCTGAATGCAGAAAAATTAGTTCTAAGATTTTAAGTTAATTTATTAAATTATAAATATTTAATAAAATTAATTATTAAAGTAACTTAAAAATATAAAATAACATATTAAAAAAAGTGATAAGAAAATTGAATAAATTTTTAAAAGATAAAAATAAAATAAAATATAAAAACTAGAAATTTGCACTTTAAAAACATTAATTCAAGTAACATTTAAAAAAATTGAAAGCTACAAAAAAAATATTAAAAATCACTTTAAAAAAATTTATTTATCAAATAAATAAATAAAATTTTCAACTAATAAAAAAATAAAAAAAACAATAATTTGTCATAGCCTTAATTATTTGTAATTAATAAAAGTTAATTTAACATTGCAAATCCGTACAACACATGTACAAAATATAATTCAAGAGATATTTTTTCCCCTGGTCTAGAATCCAGATAACTCATGAGGCACATGGTGGGCATGATAAGTGATCAGGAAATAACGAATAACGAATGGCATTTGGGGCGAACAACAGCACACGCACCTTGCAAGTAGCAACCACGCAACTTACCTACCTATATCGGACAAACACAGCTTGCACTTGAAGGTACTCTTTTGTCTCTTGTTGATCATTACAATTTTTTTATTAGTTGAAAAAAATAATAAAAATAAAAAATTAAATAAAACTAAAAAAAAATAAAACATACATTAATTTATTAAATAATAAAAATAAAAAATTATTTACAATTTCTAAAAAATACACTACCACATTAAAGTTGTGCAAAAAAATTGAAGTAAAATAAAAAAGAAAAAAAATTCTATATGACTTAAAAAGCATATGAAAAAAAAATTCTTACCACTTTAAGTCGTATTTAAAAATAACTAAAATTAAAATCATAAAATTTTTTATGATTTTAATGAAAAAAAAAATTATAACACATGTTATATTCAATTCTGAAGTCCTAAGTAGGATAACCTAGAATTTATCCCTTTTTAGGTATTAATTTATATTTTACCCACAAATGGTACATTTGAAAAAAATTACCCCCAAATGGTCCTTTGGCCCTATATTATTGATATTTCAATCAAATTAAAAATAAATTAAACTACACCGTACCCAAGTGATTCTATTAATTTTTTATTACAATTTCTAATAAATTAATCATACTGCTGGTAATATATATATATATATATATATATATATATATATATATATAACAAATTTCAATTTTTTATAAAGATTAATTATCAGGAAAGTCATTAAATATTTTATATTAATAACATAATTAGAAAAAAAATGAACTAAATAATTTTTTTAAAGTCAAAATAGAATATGCAAGATGTAAATAAAGTGGAAGAAAACTTATGGTATATATTTAAATATTTATTAACATATTTACTAACCTATATTTATTAGAATTTAAACTAAATAATTAATAGTATATAAAAAATTCAAAATAATATTAAAATTACTCATATAAATTATTAAACGTGAATTTAATTTCTATATTATACTCTGTATATTTATTTAATTTTAAATGTACATGTACAATACGGCTTGTTATATCATGTGTATAACGAAATGATACAACTTTATTTCTCTTATTCGTATGCATTAATATGTTAATATTTCTATAGATTATAGGTACTATTAGAGGAAAAGTTGTTGTGAATCCGACTCCAAATAATAAAAAAGAAAAGCTTGTTGGGATCCGAAAGCAAATGAAGAATACACCTATATAGGCTTAATTTTAATTAGGCCTATTTAATTATATATATATATATATATATATATCCGTTTTAGTCATTATATCTTTAAAATTAATTTTGATTCAAAATATTTAAACAATATTTTCTTTAAAAACTATTTTCTGATATTTATTATCCAAATAAAAGTAATGTTATTTCACAATCAATTGTGTTGGACAATAATAATTAGTTGTGTAAAATCAATTTTATTTAAAATTAATTTTATCATTATCAATTCAAACACACACAAATTACCTCAATACTTTTTTTTAGATTTCGTTAATTTTATCTTATTTTTTTCACCCCTTTAAAATATTACATTATTCCTTTTTCCTCTAAAATCTTTCACGAAGCAAATTATCTAACACTTATATTTTTTGGGAGGCTTATTCTTTTCTCTTTTTTTACAAAAAAAAATGAGGAAGGCTTATTCTTTTCTCTTTTTTTTTTTTTGTTTTGAAAAAGAGGGAGGCTTATTCTTTTCTCTCTCTCTCTTTTTTTTTAAAAGGAATGGAGGCTTATTCTTTTCTCTCTTTACTTTTTTTTGTTTTGAAAAGGAGGAAGACTTATTCTTTTCTCTCTCTTTTTAAGAGGAGAGAGACTTATTCTTCTCTCTCTCTCTTTTTTTTTTTTTGAAAGGAGGGAGGCTTATTCTTTTCTCTTTCTTTTTTTTAATATCTTTAACTAATGCATCATATTTTTAATTATATAAATATTATTTATTGTTTTTTGGGAGAAATAAATATTATTTATTGCGAAAAAATAGGGCCCACGTACATCAACACCTAACACATGATCATAATAAACATTTGGTCATTTAAAGTTCTAAAAAAAATAAAGGTCATTTGAAGTATGTTTGCAAATGGTGACCATGGAATCCTTGTGATTCAAAATCCTCCAAGAAATTTGCTGGATCATCCCACCACATTCACAGCCACTGTCCACTAGTCTTTTCTTTTTTCTTTAAAAAAAACATTGGTCCTCACACGGGAATTCTGGGGTAGTACGGAGATATGGTATCAATGGAAAACATCGATCTTTTATGACATTTTCAGTATTTTTAGTTCTAATTTCTAACTTAATTTTTAATATTTTTAAAATAAATTATCAATAACTGAAAATAACAATGTATTATAATATAAATTACTTATCATATATCTAAAATATAATTCTGCTAATCGTGAAAGGTACATTTATTCTTCTAAGATAGTTTATTATTGTATAAAAATAATTTTTACTAAATGATTCTATTAACAAATAAATATTTAAAAATAAGACATAAAATTTATTCTTAAATTTATAATTTTTAACTTATTAAATAATTATCTAATATTTAACCATACAATGATAGTGATTTAAATAAAGATATTCATAAATAATTATAATTGTGTCATATAATAGTTTATAAGATAATCTCTAAGCAATTTTTTATAAGTATTTTCGATGTGAAATTTGATTTCAATACTTGATTTATAAAAAATATTTTGATAATAATTATAAGAAATAGAGATTTAAATAGTAAAAGTTTTGAGAAAAAATATACATTGAAAAAGTAAAGTGTTTAGAAAGATACACTAAAATAATAAAAAAAACATAAATTTATTAAAAGTGAGAATAAATACAAACATAATAATCTCGAGTCACTAGCCAATTTTAATGTGTAAGTTGTCAGTGTTTCAAGAATTTTAAGTAATAATAATTTAATCCAACAAAAAATGAAAGTATGAGGTCTTGTTTTGAATTTTGACATGATCCTACTTATGAGCACTTTCAAGATCACACGTACTCTTTAAGAGAGAGTCATCAAAAACATATATTTCCATCAAAATGAATTCCTTGGAGGACGAATGTAACTTCTAGAATTTTAATCCATAGGTTCATAATTCTTTAATGCACTTCTCTTTTCTTCAAAATCATATAAGTTTCATAACTTAATTAGAAAAATTTTATCTAACAAATTTTATAAGTTTATATGCTTAAAAATATTTATTTATCACAAATTTTAATTATAATATAATCATACATTTAAAATACTTATATACTATAATTATTAGTCATAAAAAATAAATATTAATTATGTATAATGTACAAACTAAAATTATATTTTATTTGTGAATAATTAAAATTTACAAATATAATAATAATAATACTTATATATATATATATATATAACTTTTAATAAATTGAAGACATTCTCTAAGATTTTTACAGAATTTACCTATTCTAATCAATTAATTGAGTTAAACTCCCTTAATATATGATATCACAATTTGAATTTTCACTTATCTCTTTTAGATAAAATAAATATAAGTAACACTGAAAATACTTTTTACATTAGGAGGTTTTTCTTACCTTAAACAGTTAACTAGAGCACCATACTCTCTAAATTTTATATCAGAGGAAAAAAAACAGTTTTTTTTTTTTTATTGTATTGGAGCTGAGTTGAGAAATGTACGTGTCCACGTTTTCAAATTCCATTGCAGGATTTGTTCAAGTGGAGTGGATCGGACTATATATTTAGGTGCCTCTTGTGAACATTTTGAGGCAATTATACATTTAAGTTCATTTCCTCCTCTCCTCTCTCTTCATTTTATTTTTCTTCCATCTGCTAGGAAAATGTCTGTCAGCGTTGAGGGCTCTGCCTTTGGTATGCTCGTTATTTTTCTCTTACTTTTATTTTGTAGCAACTCATGTAATTAATACATTCTCGCAGGGGCACTATTTGAAGAAAAAAATGTCCATTCTGAAGACAGCAACGAGCTTGTGTTGCATGGTGCATTTCCATTGGCTAAACATGAGAGACAGAATGGATTTAATGCCACAGACATGAATGCATTTGGAAACTCCTTCAGGTTTCAATTCCATTTCCTATTTTTGTTTCCCTACTCTTTAAAGTTGAAATATTTTCTCACTAGTCAAAAACATTTTTCATATGGGTTGCTTTCAACCTTGTATTTCACTATAAAAAGTTATTATTTTTCATATTATTTCTGAAATTGACTTATATAAAAATTCACTTTCTACATCTATCAGTCGTAATAAAGACTATACAAAGTACTAATTTTCTTCATCAGTTATGATCCTCACAGCCAATATCAAAAAGCAACTTTTTTATGTCAATTAATGTAAGATATAGAAAGAAAGTCACACTTTTTACATTAGTTATATATGATAAGATGTAGAATTTTTTTTAAAAAATCATACAACTATATTGCATCCATCCATAATACAATATTTCAATTCGAAAACTACAAATGCAATTATACAGAAAAAAAAACGTAGAACAATTTCAGTTCATTATTTAGTTAAACGATATATCTCATGAATAAACTAAATGTATACAGTTTTCTAATTATTACAATGATTAAACTCAACACAGTGTGTTCGATTGAATAAATAGATATCATGAATGCTTCTACAAACAATAACAAATAGATATCATGAACTTTTTATTTTTATTTTCTGGTTAAATATTAATTTAACTCAAGTAGCTAGGTTTATGATAATAAAAATATGCATGAGACAGTCGAGACAAGAAGATTGAGCTAATTTACAAGGAGTTGACGTTTCTATTAATTCAAACGAAAACAAAAACAACTGCAAACAACTTGCTTGCATTGTTGCTTTCATTGTTGTCTGTGAAGCAAAATGATTTCTTAAAATATTGTTTAATCCCTTCGGAATACTGTTACACTGTTCCTTCAGGAGTATTGAACATTACCTCCACAATAAAATTTTCTCAAAAAATTGCAAGAACGTTCACATTCTAGATCGGTTCTAGGACTAGCGATGTAGAATATTCATTCCGATAACAAAAAAATGGTATCGCCTTGGATACTACATTGGTTTTCTAAGAATCTTTGTAAATTTTCAATGTTAAAAACCTTTTTTGTGTTAATGTTCACAGATCGACAGACTGCTTGCATCCCTTTGCAAGTTGGTAGGGTCTTCATAATTTATGCTTAGCTATAGAGTGAGTTTAAAGATGTTTTCTTTTTCTACAAACACTTATAAAATAAAATGAATCGAAAGTAATAAATAAAATTTCTAGTAATTCATGCGCCTAAACCTTTATTTAACTTCTCTATAATGATCACTTATAAATATATAATATTTTTTATATATTAAAAATGAAGTACTTATTTTAACTAAAAAGTTTTCATAAATTAAAGGTTATTTCAAACAGGACCTTAATTCATAACCATAATTTTTTTATTAAATAAAAGAAACTGACTCCTGCTTATGGGAAATTTGGACAGGAACTATGATGCAGAAAGTGAAAGGCAAAGAATGGTGGAGGAATTATATAGGATGCAACACATCAACCAGACATATGACTATGTAAGCAAACAATTAAGATTAGCTACATAATAGAACTATTAAATTTTAAGAAAATGAAAAATACCTTTCTTAAAATTATTCTTAAAGTAATTTGATTCATCTTTATATATATACATATACATATATATATATATAATATTTTACTGGCCGGAAAGTACTGCAATATTGCGACAGTGACCAAATTTTGATTTGCTAAATTTTGGTAATATAGGGGAAGAGAATGAGGGAGGAGTATGGGAAATTGGACAAATTAGAAATGGGTATATGGGAGTGTTGTGAGCTGCTCAATGAAGTGACGGATGATAGCGATCCTGATTTGGATGAACCACAAATACAACATTTGTTGCAGTCCGCTGAAGCCATTAGAAAAGACTATCCTAATGAAGATTGGTTACATTTAACTGCTCTTATTCATGGTATGTGCTCTATGTTCTTGGAAATTCTTCTTTCTTCGAAATAAACTACCCTAAAAAGCCAATTTAAAGTGCATAATCCTCCATCACGTATTCAATCTATTATATGGAGACCCTTGTCTCAACTGGTTAAGGTCGCATTTAATAAGAAAGAATATCAACACATGCACTATTTAAGATGCTCTCATCCATGATTCCCCACCGCACATATATATCTGACCTCGTACCGTATATAGCCACCCTTGCCTCTTGAGAGGTTGCTTCACTTTCTATTTATCACGGAATACTATCAATTCAGTGGTTAGTTAATACAAGTAAATAGGACATTTAAAAATTTTCAAATTCGATTTTAATTTTTCCATTTTTTGTCCTATTTTTGTTTTTCTAGTTTGAAAATACTTTATGTTTAGTTTTCTAAATACATTTTCTAGCGGTTTATGATTATCATTAAATGTTCATTATAGTCACTTTAAGAAAAAAAAAACATTTTCAAATTAGAGATATGAAAATGAAACACAATTTTTGGAGGATTAAAATCAAATTAAATTTTTTTAGAGACTTAAAACATATTTTATTTTTATAATAATTATTTTAAAAGTCACATTATTTTTAAATAGTTGATAATATATATTTTTTACATGTATGAAATTAACTAATTTGATCTCTTTTCAATAATCTTTTTTTTTATTAAGAATTAAAGACCGGTAATATGAAATATATAATATCCACACGTCTTGATTAACTAAATTAAACTCATTATTTTTAATAATCTATTTATTAATTAATATTGGTAAAATGTCAAAGTACTAGTGGTCCAACGTATATATCTGTACTGGTGAGGCCAGCAAGGTGGAATATTTCGCCCAATAATGCAATAAGTACTGGAAGGGGTACAAACATAGTGACGTTAATGCTAGTGAGTGATTGATATGTTTAATATCAACCTAGGCCCAGCTTGTATAGTAGTATTAGTGAGAGACAAAATATCTTTGACCTACTATAGTGACTGGCAATTGTCGTTGGCTGGTTTCAGATCTTGGAAAGATCCTTATGCTTCCAAGCTTTGGTGGCCTTCCTCAATGGTCTGTTGTTGGTGAGAACTGTTCCTTTAAACCTCATACGTACCAACTTAATTATTAATTAGTTAATTCATTTTAATTCTTCATTTGGTTCTTGTAATTAATTTTAAATATAACCCTTTAATTAACTTAATGTTTATTGACATATATAATTAATTTGTAGGAGATACATTTCCCCTCGGATGTGCTTTTGATGAGTCAAATGTTCACCACAAGGTAGTTAATCAATTTTTTCTATAAGCAACCTGATATAGTGATTTTTCTCGTCTCAAATGAACAAATTGGCATAAATTTCACTCTTGCTGCAGCATTTCAAGGACAATCCGGATAACACAAATCCTACTTATAACACGAAAAATGGAATCTACAAAGAAGGAATTGGACTAGACAATGTTGTGATGTCATGGGGACATGATGAGTATATGTATTTGGTGAGTTTGCATATAGCTCATCACATATAGATATATTCATTTTTTTTTTGTTTTTAATTTCCTCTATATTCTAATTAATAGCACCTTCCTTATAACATATGATAAACGGTACACTCGATTCTGCAGGTTGCAAAGGAAAACGGCACCACTTTGCCTCCAGTAGCATTGTTCATTATCAAATACCATTCTTTTTACGGTAGGCCTTTTTATCAAGTTGTATACTTGTATAGTCATTTTTGTCTACCAAACAAATATAATGACTTCAACACATAACCTTGCAGCTTTACATAGGGCAGGAGCATATACACATTTGATGAATGAAGAAGATATTGAGAATTTGAAGTGGCTCAAAATATTTAGGTTGAGTGCTGCCTTGATTTCAATTGATAATTGAGTTAATATAATTAACACATCCTTTTCTACTTATTACCTAACCAATAATATAACTTTGTACAGCAAATATGACCTCTACAGCAAGAGTAAAGTTCTAGTAGACATAGAAAAAGTTAAGCCATACTATATGTCGCTCATCGAGAAGGTGAATGGTTAAATTTGGATGATCTTCTATCATAGTTAATTTAGTCAATTTGTTTCTTTCCGGTGCTTATAATTTTCTCTCTTCTGTTTGCAGTATTTCCCAGCAAAGCTTAGGTGGTGAAACTCAAAGACATACACATCGATATGGAATCAAAGTCATGGGCAAGCTAAGGATTTAAGTTTATACTTATGAATTATGATCGTTATGCCGAACGTTTAAGGAATTGTTTTTTTCTTTTATCAGATTGAAGTTGTTGCCTAACTTTAAATTATTCTTATTAAGCTGTACCGAACGTTTACCGTACTAGAAGTTGATGTATTTACGGTTTGGTTGTTCTACATTTATTAGCATCTTCATGCCCGTAATCTTACTTGGGTAGGGACATGTATTTTAGCTTTCTACTGTTTTGGCCATTCCTGAATGAATGTTATGTGCCCATTTTATGCTGGGGTGTCTTTTTGTTTAAAACTTTGTTATATGTACTGTTATGGGGGCATAACTTATCCCTCTTCTTTTAATGATATATCTTGTTTAGTCCAAAAAAAATTATTTTCTTTTCTAAATTAAGCATTTAAATTTAATGAATAATGATATTAAAATTATTTTTATTGTTATATCTATTATTCATAAAATATCATTTTCAACACATATTATATATATATATATATATATATATATATATATATATATATATATATATATATATTCTTTATTAGGGATGACAACGGACAGGATAGAAATGGGTTTGATCCTCCATGTTTCCATTCCCGCACAAGATGGGACTAGTATGGGTACCGGTAAAACAAAGACCGGTTTAGAATTTTAATACTCATTCTTCTACTTGTTGGATTTCATCATATTCGTGTATATTGCAGGTAACTTGTTACACTTTTTTTAATAATTTTAATTTACTTATATATTTTTAAATAAATTATATATAAGTTTCTAGTTATATTTTAATTCAAACAATATATAAATATAACGAATGACAAATAAATCAAAGTTAAAAAAAATAAGAATTCAATTATATTTTTAGTTAAATGTATATTTTTAAGTTTGTTTTTTAATTATTGAACTATTAAGCTAGAATATAAGAATAAAATCTTATATACATAAACGTATGTATATATATATATATATGTTGTGACAAAAAAATTATAAAAAATATAACATGATAGGTATAGGTATCAGTACGGGAAGAATTTGATACCCATCTCCGCTTACATCGTTCGGGTAATACTCGTACCCGTATCCATATCTGGTTAAAGTAGATATTTTTCATCAAAGTCAAGACGAGTTCGAGATGATACCTGTGAATATAAATTTATTTGTCATGTCTATTTTTTATGGTTAAACACACAATTTAGTTTTTTTTTTTTTGTCATAGATTTTTTCAATACCAAAGGTCAACCAGGATTCAAATCCTGGACCATTTGATCAAGGAACAAAAGTCATTAATACTTTTGTCAATATTTGTTGGTTAGTTTTCATACATCTTATTGTTAATCAAAAATCATTTTAATACTATTGGAGAGGAGGAAAATACAATGCTTACTAATGTTTTTCCGAAGCAAGAGATATAAGAGGTGAGAGTGTGATGGTAATAAAAGTTCAAGACCAAATGGCTACAACTTCAATTTCTTCAAAAGATGTCGGGAGATGGTAAAAGGTGACATTTTTAGGGCAATCCAAGAGTTTCATAGCCATGGACGTTTGTCAAAGCTACTAATGCACTTTTCTTACACTTATTCCAAAGAGGGAGAATCCTCAAGGATTGGAGAATTTTAGACCTATCTCCCTTATTGGATGTTTGTATAAGATCTTTGCAAAGTTGTTGGCAAAAAAAGAATGAGGAGGGTGATGGAAGGTATTATTGATGGAAGACAATCCGCTTTCGTAGGGAGGGAAATATTTTGGATGGGGTGATGATCGCAAATGAAGTTGTACATGAAGCTAAGGCTAAGAAAAAAGGATGCATTGCTTTTAAAGCCAATTTTGAAAAAGTTTATGATTCGGTTAGGTAGAACTATTTGACATACATGTTACATACGATGAGTTTTTGTAGAAAGTGGATCGAATGGATGTTGTGTTGTCTACAAACTTCATCAATATACGTACTTGCAAATGGAAGCCTGATGGAAGAATTTGCGGCACAAAAAGGGCTTTGTCAAGGGGATTCCTTAGCACCTTTCCTTTTCTTGGTGGTTGCTGATGGTTTGATTGGATTAATTAGGGAGGAGGAAGATATAAATCTCCTTTCCGGTATGCAATTCGGTGATACCAATTAGAAAGTTTCTCTCCTATAATTTGTAGATATATTTTTCCTTAGAGATGACATGAGGGATGCACTAACATTGAAGACTTCTCTTTGATGCTTTGAGTTAACATCTGATTTTATGGTTAATTTCTTTAAAAGTAGATTGGTGGGTATCCATGTAAATCAAAGGAATGTCAATAGTTATGCAAAGGTCCTAAATTGCAAAACTATGACCATTCCATTTGTATACTTAGGTTTACCGATGAGAGCGGATGCAAGGAAAATGACCACATGGCAATAAGTGATAGGCAAGATGAGGAGGAAGCTAACACCTTGGAGGAGGAGACATTTGTCATTCAGAGGGAGAATTTGCTAGGTAGAATTCATTCTTTCTTCTTTATCTTTATACTATCTTTTTTTAAAGCACCCAAGAAAGTCATTTGCATCCTTAATTAGATACAAAGGAATTTCCTTTGGGGAGCAAAAGGTGAGGAAAATAAGGTGTCCTGAATAAAATGGAATGTTGTGTGTTCTCCTTTGGAGCGTGGGGGGATGGGTATAAAGAATCTTGAAGTGTTTAATAACTCTTTATTGGGGAAGTGAATGTGGAGATTGTTGTGTGAGAAGGAGAGCTTTTGGGGGAGTCTTTTATTGAGGAAGTATGGTATCTTGAATTTGGATACTCTTTTGGGAGGAGGGTACCCAATTAAAGGATCCCGATGGTGGTGTGATATTCTAAAGTCTTGTGAGCTTTTAGAGAACGGACTTGGGTGGTTCCAAAAAAATATTTCAAGAGTGATTGGTGATGGTAGGGAAGTGAGCTTTTGGAGAGCTAAGTGGGTGAGTGGAGAGACTTTGTGTAGAAGCTTTAATAGGGTGTTTCTAATCTCCGAACAAAAAGACAGCATGATTGCGGAGGTGGGAACATGAGATAGGGGGATATGGCAATGGGAGCTAAGATAGAGGAGGCCATGGTTCCAATGGGAGGAAAATGTGGTACAGCAAATGTGGAATATCATAAATGAAGCTAGGCCAAATCAACATAGGTCGAATGGGTGGGAATGGAAATTAAATGATGGGAAGCAATATGTGGTGCGAGAGGAATATGATAATCTTGTTAAATGGTAAACCTTGGAGGCTGAGAATTTTTATCAAAAAATTTGGAAATTACCTATACCGTCAAAGGTGAAAGGGTTTATTTGGAGGTTAGCACATGATAGAATCCAAACCATGGGCAACTTGAAAAAAAGGAAATAATTCCCAATCGATGATGCTAATCTACAATGCGTGTTTTGTAATGAATGTATGGAAACATCTAAGCATTTGATGTTTGAGTGTAAGTTTGCTCAATATGTTTGGAAGAGTTGTTATCTGTGGTTAGGAGAGGTACGGGTATTATTGCCATCAAATTGTTTTGATCATTTTTGGCAACATGGAGGAGGGCTCAACAGGAACAAATCAATCCTAGCTTGGTGGTCTGTGTGGGCAGCTATGGTATGGGGGATCTGGACACAAAGACATGATATCAAATTCAATATGAAGAACATTGATTCTGAAGGGGTACTTGATGCAGCAAAATACAAAGCTTGGTCATGGTGTAAGGCCTATTTTCGAAACTTTGATGCATCACTCTATGTGTGGAATTTACAGCCACTTGATTGCCTGCATTATATCGAGTGAATACTCATACAGAGAGGGCGCAATCGGCTGGAAATGACTTTGTTTGATGAAGGTAAACTTATGCAGGGCATTGTGTAATATGTTTTGCACGTAAAAGCTGAAACTTGGCCAGCAATATTGGGCCTTTTAATGTATCATGTATCTTGTAAACAACTTGGGCATTTGAGACTCTTCTCATTAATATAACTTAGGATAAATAACTTACTTTTCTCCTTAAATGACTAATTAGCTTGATAAATGAATGTTAAAAGATAAAAATATAAAATTTAGTCCTTTAAAGTATAAAAAGTGAGACAAATATATTCGATAATAGTTTGGATTGAATTTATGGGACTAAATTTGTCGCACTTTTTATATCTTAGGGAACTAAATTTATCTTGTAAACAGTCATATTTGTCCGTATTTTTTACACGTTAGATGACTAAATTTTCTATATTTATCTTTCAGGAACGTATTTGTCAGCGAATTACACAGGACAAAAAAATGACTATTTATCCTATAATTTAATGCTTATGATGTGAAAAAAAAAAATAAAACCTTTAAAGTAAGTATTATAAAAATTAACAAAATTATAGTAAATGATAATATATAATAGGATGACATTTTAAAAAATCATGATATCCTAATTATATTGTTTTATTTTAAATAACATTACCAAAAATCTAAAACAAACATATACATAATCGGTAATCACGTAACTCACAATATGGATCTAAGATTTATTCTCTCGATGACTTTGATCAGACCAAGCAAACAAACCACTCCTATGTACTTGTCATCAGAGTGTGTCTACATTCAATCAGGGCAGAGAGAACTTCGTTGTGATTCGTCGTGGTGACTTTCTTTCTCTTGATTCTTTTATCTAGATTTTTCAGGAGTTTCTTAAGGTTGTGAACTATGTGCATGTTTAGATAAGCATTTTACACTCTCTTTTTTTACTCAAAACATATTTTTCGGAAGAACTCCAATGATGTCCAGAACTGAAAGTGTACACAAATACAATAACAAAAAATATATAATAAAATCAACTTATATAATTATTTTTTAAATGAGTTTATTTATTACATTTAATTTATAAAATATTTATAACTATACTTGTATTAATTTTCCTTAAACATACCTTTTTTCCATTGCTAGAAAACTCTTTTCGAATATTTTCGTAATTTTTCTAAAAAATCAAAATAAACTAATTCAAATTTAGACTAAATATCTTATTAAAATTTTAGCAAGATATGTGTAAACTAAAAAGTAACTCGGCTCATAAGATGAATGAAGATTATAATTAAAACGTGGTTTTATCTAAGGAAAAGTAATAAATAAATAATATAGCTTCATTTTTAATTGGTGATATACTGTTATATAGTTTGAGACACAAAAGTATGTTTAAACAAATGCTTACCCCCCGTCTACAACAATCCACTACATTAGTCCGATTAAATGGGTTTTGGAAAGTTAAATTCATGGACTATTCACACCCATATATTTTCCCTTCACACCACCATTTTTCTTTTTGAAATTTCTATACTTCTCCTCACACTCCTTCACCATTCCTTTATATACCTCTCCTCTTCCCTTCCATTCATTAGCCTGAGAGTGGGTCATAAAACATAGGCTTTAATATCACATGTTAAAAAATTCCATGCATCATGAATAATAAATTGGATTGTAGTTGTTGAATTAAGACACCAAAATAATAATAAAAAAAAGGTTCATATTACTTATCTTTTTAAGTCATTGATCTTTGAGTTCTCTTGAGGGTTTTTGAATGCTCTTGCAATTTACTTGAATGTCTTTGAATGCTCATAAAATATTTTTAATTATCGAATAAGATCTTCCTCTCTTTTCCAAATGTGATGGGTAAATATGTAGATTTTTTTTTTGTTCATGTAAGTGTGTGGATTAAAAATTACTAGCTGTTACCAGTGAAAATATTTTTAGTTAGCCAAATCAATCAAGCTATAAACATAGCCGAAATGAGGTTGTTTATTATTTCAAATAAGCCATAAGATATGATCGTTGGAAAAAACTATTCGGTCAATTATTTTTGAAAATTCAAAAGATTAAATCAAAGGCCTTAAGAGTGTGTTTGGATGGAGAAATTAAAAATTCTGAGAAATTTTAAATTCTAAGAATTTCAAATACTTCAATTGAAATTCTTTTGTTTTCAAAATTTTGTGTTTGGATAAAAAAAATTAAAATTATGAGGATGAAAAAATGAATGAAAAAAAAGAGAAGATATGGTTGATGTGCTAGTTATACGTGTTCCTCTATGCTCACACTCAATCGATATTTTAGGAGCTCAGATGGTGTTTCTTGAAGAAGTTTGTAAGAAGAGAATTTCAATTTCTCACCTTTTAGAAGGAAATTAAAATTCCAGATTTTTAATTGTTTAAAATTCTGTTTTAAAATTTTAAAATTTTAAATTCTTCATAAAAAGCATCCAAACAATAAATTCTAAATTACATAAATAATTCTCTGATAAATTATTTTCCTCAGTTAAAATTCTCTATCCAAACGCACTCTAAAGATAATTGCAAGCGGGATTTGAATTGAAGCTAAGATTACAGAATCATGGCGATTTTGAATAAGTTAGTTTAAATTTTAAAATATAAATAACTATTTCAGAGATGTTTGTAGGACCTTCAACTAAAACAACTCATCAATGTAGTTATTTGTCAGTTATTCTTGCCTCTTTTAAATTAAACTTTTATTTTAGTTTGTTCATTCATATTCACTTCAATCAAAATTTTCCTCTTAATCATCAAATCGTTTGATTCATACATTCAAATTTTATAATCGTGTTGAAATAATTTTAACAGAATTCAGTTTAGTTGATTGTTAATTACTCTCGCTATAACACTAGCATATGTTTCAAAACATATATTCACGTCTCTCTTTATTAAGAGTTATGTTATTTCATTCCCGTATCCTGTGAGATTTTTATTGTAAGAAAGATTTTCTATGAGTTTGGTGGGTTCACCATTACTATTTCAGAGGGAGCGATGTGTGGAATTACAATACTTCTTCATCAGATTCAGTCTTGATAAAAAAAATCATTCAAATAAAGAACTTTATTATCTCCAAAGAGCTAAGTACGGAAGAGGCCAAAAAGAGGATTCAATCTTGGAGCACCAATAAACAATTTCTTGTTGGCAAAGTCTATGAATACATTATTGGTGTCACGCCTACTATTAGTTGATGCTCTGTTATATGGAACCCAGCAATCCCCCCTAAGTACGGAAGAGGCCAAAAAGAGGATTCAATCTTGGAGCACCAATAAACAATTGTTTGTTGGCAAAGTCTATGAATACATTATTGGTGTCAAGCCTACTGTTAGTTGGTGTTCTGTTATATGGAACCCAGCAATCCCCCCTAAGATGTTTTTCATTCTATGGCTTGCTAAAAGGAACCAGTTGCTTACTCTTGACAAAGCTGTTTTTTTGAACAAGGGTTCCCTCTGCCCTTTATGTTCAAATGAGGCTGAGTCAAATGCTCATTTGTTCTTTTCTTGCAAGAAATCTCTCCAAGTTTGGGTTCACATTCGTGATTTTGCTCCTTTCCGCAAGCGTTTCACTTCTTTGCAGCGCATTACTAACTCTTTAATTAGGGGCAGATCCACATTAGGTATTCAAGGAAAATTTCGTTCTCTGGCTATAGCAATTACAGTCTACTGCATCTAGCTGTCTAGGAACAAGCTGATTTTTGAAGATTATCAATTTTTTGTGATAGAGATTATTAGCAAGATTAAGTTTCATATGTATAGACAAGCGCACCTGTTGCATTTGTTTTAACATCTTGATATAGGTCTTCTTGTATTAGGGAGACTTTTAATTTTCTCTAGTTGTGGGGTATGCCCCGTTTATTGTTGTATCATTTTGGGTTTAATATAATTTACATTTTTCCCCCAAAAAAAAAAGAGTTATGTTATTTCAAACCATATCTTTGTATGAAGAGTTATAATGATATTGATCTTAAAAAAAATAGTTATAATAATATTACTCCATAACGGTTCGATTATACTATAGATTATACTTTTTTTAGGGTATACTATAGAGTATAGCTATAGACTCTTTTTTTTAACAGAAGAGTATAGACTATACTATTCAAGTACACCTGTAACTTCTTAGTCATTCAATCTAATGGAGATTGTTTCCTTTTGGGGCCAATTCTATAACTTGTTTCAGAAAGGCTTCAGAATTTGCTTGTATATATTTGGGTCTGGCCGGGACATGCTCATGGCAATTGTTTCAAAAAGCATATAGGGTATAAGCAAGTCGATTTAGTTTGAGTTTGGTTAAATTCATGATCCAATCCAATTAAATTTAAATGGGTTGATTTAGGTTAGTTTTCTATAAAAAGATAAAATGAAAATTCAACTCAAATCAATCCGTTTGTAGACAGTTTGGATTGAATTGGATCAATAGGTTAAAACATTTAATTTTATTTGTTCTTATTTAAAACACAATATTTTTTATAAGCTAAAATTTTGATTAAATGAATTGTTTCTTGTTATATTTTTTATTAAAAAGAAAATTACCACACCTCACTCTACTCCACTAACTCCTATCTATATATATCTATCTATTTATCTATTCGTGGAGATGTGAAATTAAGCATACCATATTTAAGATAAGAAGTTTCAACAAGCATATTAAAAATAAGTTTCAAATACTTTTTTCTATCAAAATCAATGAGATATTACAAGGCCTACTAGCTCTTTGTAAATAGATTTAAAATATTTTTGGAAACCCATTTAAAGTGCCTTCAATCAATAAAATCAACTCTCAATAAAATCAATGTCGCTTTGATCCTGAAGGTTAAAGATGTGTTGATGCTTATTCAATTCAAGTCAATAAGTCTATGTAATCAATAGTCAATAGTATTTAATTTTTTTAAAATTCAAAAATATATATTATATATTACATATATTAATAATAACAAAAAAAATTAATATAAATTAATGAGTCAATGAATCAACAAGTTCATATATTAAAACTCGTGACACAACTCAAAACTCAATAGATTTAATGGATTCACTTCGGATTTAATTCAAATACAAAAATTATTCCATCCAAATTATTTAAATTGATTTGGATCAATTTAAATTCGCATATAACTCACGCCCTAAATCATAATATATGATTTTATCGTCACTATAAAGAAATATTGTTTTTCTGCCTCCACTAAATAAATTTTTTGGATCCGTCTCCGGACCCACAAGTAGCCCTGATATGAGGCTGTAAAATAAAAGTGGGTTTGAATCACTCAGTATTTTTCTTAGCAAAAATTAGGTACTTAATTTTTAACAAAACAAAAATCATTATCTCAGAAATTATATTGATAAAAAAAATATTCAGCATGGACTACTTTATGATATCAGAAGTTATTGATAAAATTTACAACTAAAAGTTATTAATTTAATTTGGCAGACTATACACGCTCTGCTATACTAGTACTAAAGTGCATGACGTGTGCCATTCACGGGTTAAATAATTTTTTTATAAATATTTATATAAAATAATTTGAATATATAAATATTTTTAAAATTTGATAAATTATTAACTATTATTAAATATAATATTTTAAATCATTAATTATTTTTTAAATCCTAAATAGAGTGATTATGATTATCATTAATAAAAAAATTACTAATTATTTTCATTTATCATAATTTTTCATATATCATAAATATATAGTTGATTATATATTTAGTTTATTATGATTTTTAAATACAATAAATGAGAAACATAAAAAATAATTATATATTAAGTAAGGTAGTAATTTAAGTAATTTGAAAGTTCTTAGTTATAAAAATGAAAATAAAATATTTTATCAATTGCATCCGTGTAGCAAATTAGTCTTTTTTTTTGGTACAGGGGAATAAATAAAAGCATAAAAAAATTTGTTTTCATATATATATCGTAGAAATGTTCTAAAGTATCATCAACCCATGTGGGAGGGTGAGACAAACTCATCAAAACATAGTATCTCAAGAGAATAGTGCACCACCATTTTTTTCTTTTTTTCAAGTCTTTACTTCACCTTAATAATTGAAATGGCAAATAATATAAAATAATGTTAAAATACAAACTAAATTAAAAGTTACATATACAATAAAAAGATGAGGAAAGTAAAATGAAAAAAAAAATCTCGAAAATTTCAAATTACACTCTTAAACTCTACTGTAAACATATTACATGAGAGAAAAAATAAAAAAAAAAAAGTCGTAAAATTTTAAAGATTACATAAATAATAATACTCTTAAACTTTACTATGAAGTAAAAATTAAAAATTAAAAAATGAAATGATTAAAAATTAAACAATCAATTCCAACTTCTCATGTGAAGGAATTGGTTGTTTACTCAGTGTATTTATAACAACAATTGAATATTTTGAAAATGAATGATTTGAATGTTAAAATCAAGAATATTATGAATTATGTTAATTTAAATATTTAGCAGTATAAATTAATAATTAAAATTTTCAATTAATCTAAATCAATATTTAGTAATGTGTTATTATCATCATCATTCATTAGGTTAGTATTTAAGAAAATATAATAATTTTATATCCCGTGATTGAAATTGAACAATAATAATATTTGAAATATATTGAACTTATATCAATTAATAATTAAAATTACTTTTTTTCAAATTATTATATTTTATGTATTAATAATTGACCGTTCAATTTCAATAATTCAATATTTAATTTATGTATTCAATAATTTAATTTATCAATTTTCCATTAAATAGTTAATTTGATGTTTTATTCCAATATAATTATTTTAATTTTCAATTAAATTATTTACAAAATTATTTTCCATACTAATTTTTTTAATTAAATATTGATTGTGAATATAAATATGATTGTGAAATTTTTTTAAATTAGAAGATAAAATAGAAAAATGATTTGCATTCATTAATTATAAAATAGGATTTATAAAAATTAATTACTTTAATTATAATTACAATTATAAAAAAAATTGATTTCAATCAATTAATCATTTAATTTGGAAATAAATACATGTATTTCAATTTAATAGATAATAGAATTGACAGTCATTAGTTATATAATATTATTTATAACAAACAATTTTCTTAATTATAGTTACAATTATAAAAAAATATTTCAACTAATTAATATTTGAATTTAAAATTAATAGCAAATTAATTGTTTAGAGCTATGAGAAAGACACATGTAAACATTTTATATAAAAATCATTTTCGTATGTATATAGTATAGAGTTTAAATATAAATATTACTTATCATTTTTATCATGGATTTGTCCAATTGACTAGGGATGTCAATAGGATGGAGAGGGGGTGAGGAGTACTCCCCTCCTTTTTGTCCCTCCCCCAAAACCCTTGTCCCCATCCTCGATTCTTGTTGTGCGGGATTATTTTTTCCTGTTCCCATCCCCATGAGTCCCTGCGGGTCCTGTAGTTCTCATGTGGTTCCGAAATTTTAAAAAAATAATATTAATTTTAAATTCTAATACAAGTAAATTTAAAAAGGTTGTTGTTATTTTTCTTACTTGATATGTTGTATCAATGTATGTAATTGTGTATGCATCAAGTAATTAAGTGTATTAAAAATATAAAATCAACCTTTAATATTTTAATATTTAAAATATAAAATAACAATTAATATGAGGGTAATTATATAATTTCCTTGGAGCGGGTACCTCACGGGTTACGGCGTGTGATCCTTATCCCTGTCCCCCATCGTGCCCACAGGAAAATATCTATTTCAGTCCCCACGGGGAAAATTCTCCATGTGTGAGGCCTCATAGGCATGTGAGAATCCCAGTTTATGGATTCAAATTGACACCCCTACAATTGACCCAAGGTAAAAATGAGATTATATTCTATCATTAATGTAATTACTATTATATTTAATCCTTTTATCCCATCTTCAATGACCAATAAAATTTAAACATTTGAATTATTTTAAATTCTATCGTTAATGTAATTACTATCATATTCAATGCTTTATTCTTTCTCTCTCATGAAGCCAAAATTTCATATATAATACACATAGAATATTTCATACATTTTTTTTTATACAATTTTTTGTTATTTTTATTTTATTCATTTTGCAACATACAAGTATAGTATTTTTTTTAAAAAAATATTACATTTTAACTATAACTGTTAATTAAAAATTATAAATAAATACTACAATTGTGGAATTATAGATAAAATTATGAAAATTGAAAATTAGAAATTATAACATTTTGATTATCAAGTACATGTCATATTATTTATTACTTTAATAGACAAATAGTTAAATTATAATTGTTAATTAAAGGCTAGTAATTAAAATTATATTAAAATACATAAAAATATGTAATAAAATATTAAATCTTAAATCTTAATAATTATTTTTTAATTAATTATAAAAACTATACTCTTTATTAACTTTAAATAAATACTTTTCATTTATTTTAAAATTAAAAGAATGGTTTTCATTTATTAATCTAAATTAAATATGTAAAATTAACTTTAAAAAAATCAATGCCTCACAATTTCAAGGATGAAAGTAATAATTAACTCACAAATTATTCTTAAAAAATACTCTTCTTTAAGAATAACTCATAAAAAGACATACTTATTCAAAATTACTATTAAAATTTATATTATAAGAGTAGATATTACTTAAATAGAAATCACTTTCTCGGTGATTAAAAAATTAGGACCTAAGTTCAAATTTAACAAGTAAAAATAATGGGACATTAAGTAATCAATTAAAATAAAAGTAAAATATTACTGAAAAACTACGTTTTAGGATTTTCAAATACATTAAAATATAAAAGTAATTTCGATCACGTTTAAATATAAATGACATGAAAGAGACATGATGATGCATTAAATATAATAATAATCACATTAATGATAGGATTAAGAATAAAACAAATGTTTAAATTCTTTTGAAGATGGGCTATTTAACTCATTTTTTTACCTTGGGTCAATTAGTTAGACAAATCTTTTTATAAGTACGTTGGATAAGATATTTTAGTTAATTTTTAATTTTTTTATTAGCTGTAAAATTTATTGGGTTGTTCTATAAGAATTTTTTTTATAGTAATTGCTCAGTTGCTTTTAAATTGTTTGAAACACTATTTGAAATAGTGTTTTTTAAAATGATAGTCTCTATCATTTTTATCCTTGATATATTTATTCATTATTCCTTGTTATCTTTTTAAAATAAATTATGGTATTATTATTTTTTTGTCATTTTACACTTTTTAACTTCTCCAATAATTACCAAAAATTTTAATTTAATAAGTTAGTTTTTCAGTTTTTAATTAACCTAATTTTGCTGAACATAATCTTTATGTACATTATTTTATTTATTTTTTATGAAATGAAATAGTTTGTCATTACATATATACCTGTTTGTATATATAATATTAAATATAGCTAGACAAATTCATTTTATTTCTCAATCGAATCATGAAAATGAAGAATTTAAAAACTCGCATGGAATGGTGTAAATGGCAATTCATCTATTTTTCACACGAATCAAACTCAAATATTAAGAGATATTGTCGCAGAGAGTAATTGACAATTAGAGTAGAACTTCACTACAACTGCTCTAACACAATTCCAAATAATTTGAATGTTTTAATCAAATGATTTGATTGCTAAGAGGAAAATTTTGCCTCTTGAATTCGGTAAGAATAACTAGATGTTTATATTGTAAAATCTAAATTAACTTATTCAAATCCTGCTTCAGCACACATCCCAGGTTCTTATTTTTTTTAGGAACTGCTCCTAGATCATGGGATTCTTCAAAACTCACCTATGCAATCAATCTTATCCATCAATACGTGAACTCATCTTCAATTTAAATCCCACTTGCATCTATCTTTGAGACTTTTAGCTCAATTTTTTAATTTTCAAATTAAGTGGCTGAATTAACAAGTAATTCCTTTTATGATTTCAGCTTGATTCATTCGACTAACTAATTCTTTATTTATATATATATAATAAGCAATAATTGGAGGGAAATGATCGAAGCTGTGAAATCAAATTAAAACCCCAAACTGGTAGGGTCTTGAAAATGGAAGCAGGCCCAAGGCTGGGCCCATGTGGAAGAATCCAAAAAAGTTGGATAAGAGCCATGTTGTTATATTCCTCTTTGCACAACCACCATTCCACCTGCAAGTTCTTTATGGGACCAAATCTCTGGCACACCAAGAAAACTAACCATAACACTAACTGCTATTAATTACCATTCTCTCCATATATCCTCCCCTCAAAAGCATCCAAAATCTTCCATAAAGTGAAAGAAACTGAATATCACCTTTTTAGGCCTCCTTTAAATTTTAAATTGCATGTGGAAAGAGACACTTCATCTTGCTAATTTCATGTCACCAACCCACCATCTCTCTTTTCTTTCTATTCTTGTTTAATTTATTTATATTATTAGAACATGCACACAAATCTAATTGCTTAATCCTATGCACACAAGATTCTCTTACACATTATACTCTAGCTAGTGTACTTAATAAATTAATGAGATGCATGTATATATGACTATTTATTATAAATGGTTGTCTTTCTTTTTCTCAATACATATCTCTTTCACACACACGAACCCCAATGCTTAGCGAAGGTAGGAGTTCTGGGATGATACGTAGTAATTTAAAAAGAGCACAGAAATAAAAGCATTTAAAAAGTTTATTCTTGTCTTCTTATATATTCCCTCTTTATTCCCTTCAGAAATTACAATGAAGTTGCCCCCTCTTCATCTTGATTTTAGCTTTATCATGCATGTCCCATGAAAGAAAAGATAGCATTAACATGCACGTTACTCTCTCTCTCTCTCAGATGAGATTAGTTCATCTTTTCTCTGT
This sequence comes from Glycine soja, assembly GCF_004193775.1. Lineage (NCBI taxonomy): Eukaryota > Viridiplantae > Streptophyta > Magnoliopsida > Fabales > Fabaceae > Glycine > Glycine soja. The sequence goes on along the minus strand of NC_041008.1, from coordinate 15,130,857 downwards.
AACACTGCAGGAAAAGATCGAATCTAACGCAGAATAAAGTAATAAAGAGGTGTCTGTCTCCTAGTATCACTCTCTTTCTAAAAAATTAAATGAGAAATCAAATAAAGAATCTCACCGAATAAACGCAACGTAGCCTTGTATTGTTATATTCAAAATTAAACTAAAAAATATTTCAATAATAAATTTGAACTTCGGTTCCCTCGTCTCTAAAACACACAAATATATTTGTCCATAGATTCCTTTAGAATGAAGTAATTAAAGTGAAACTTCCAAAATCATTTTAAATTAGAAGTGAATAGTTTTACACACACATACACGTATACATATTTCATGTACATATATATTACATATATAACGTTACAGTTCAAAGAAGAGATCGTTGGTCAGTTTAAGGGGACCCGCATCAAAATCAAAAAGATCTTCTTGAACTTCATCTCCTAAAGTAAGTTTTCTTTCTACTGGGAAGACATCAGCACCAGTAAAGCTTCGAGGGAGATTTAGTGCAGCTTACTGTACGTAGCCGTGGTGTGAAAAAAATTATATATGGTAATGGATGTGCATGAGATCAGATAAATGCAGAATACAGACTAAATTAATTGGTTAATTCTATTTGAGTTAGATAAGATAATTTATGTGTCATTAAAACTCTACTTCTAAGTTTATAGTATCTAATGTAGTTAAACTACAGACAATTAGTTCAGTTAGAACAACATTTTGCCTTAGATGATTCACATGTTCCGTCATTCCTCTTAATTCAACAGTAATATTTTCTTGCTTGCCTTTTTATAATACTTTAAGCATATACATTTAAAATAACATGTTTTTAATATATACAACCATTAACTTAACAAAATATACGATAATTCCATATTTTATTAGGATATATATATATATAATATATAAAAAAAAAAAAAAAAAAATATATATATATATATATATATATATATATTAAATCTCGAGTAAAGTGGATTTAAACATCTTGAGACATTCAATTAATCAGTTGTTGCTTTTTTCCTATCCTCTCCCCCATTATACTAGATTTTATCCATTTTCATTACGTATATATAATTTTGTAACAGTCACTTCTGATTTAATGTAAAGTGGAGTAGTTTAACTGATCAGGCCACGAGAGTAACTTAACCTGTGTTCTTGCACCGCCTGAGGTTCCACGTAAAGTTTTCGGTAATGTACATTTTTAAAAGAGAAAGCGAAAGCTACATGGTTCCCCTCTAGCTAAACCTTTCAAAAATGTGAATAGAAGTAGAAAGTGAAGCGCAATGACAAACTCTTTTGGACATTTCATTTTTCTATATGAATATAATTATATATAAATATAAAGAACAATTAATATTTTAGTGTAACAACAAAGTGATGAATAACTACAGCACAAGTAACAAGGTGGTTTGCAGTTTTGCACAAACTCATTGGTATATTTCTGGTATAAAAAAAACAAGAAAAGTAAAATTATGCAAACATTTCAAAACAATAAAATAATAAGAATTATAGGAGGGATATGGTATAGTAATTAATCAAAATAGTGGTGATTTTCATGCAGTAGGATACATTTACTTTGGGTCTTTGGTTCTCCCTCTCCATGTGTCAAAAGTGACAGCAGCCTTTCTTGGGTTTTTCTTTTCTTTTCTTTTCTTTCTCTTTGATTTACATTCTTCTACTCTTTGTTCTTTCTTTCCAGCTTGTCCCATTGCAGCACACTGTTATAGTTTCAGTGAGAGTCACCAAAGTTTTATAAATTGGCCTCCACAGATAGGAAAAGAAGAAAAAAGAGAGCAAACTATGGATATTATTTCTTGGTCATTTTGTTGAAAGGAAACTTGAGGGAGGCTTCAAGCATTAATGATGATGATGACTATGATGCTGCCTATATGGTTTTTGTTTTTTTCTCTACAGTTCTCTCTCTCTCTCTCCTTTACTTTTTTGTTGTTGTTGGGTTCACCCTCTTCTACCCATGATGATCCGGGTTGTCAGGGTCTGGCCAATAAGAATACTTCAACCATTCAGCTTCTTGTGGATTTGTGATGGACGACTCCTGTAAGGGAATCGAATATTAATGAAAATTAATATTAGGATTAGGGTTTCTATAATATATTATAATCATAATCTTAAGAAACAAAGAGAAATTATTACTATCTTATGATTCCAACTAATCTTCACATCAAAATATATAGTTGAGTGTTAGTATTTGATTATTTTCTAACAAAATGAAATATTAAATTACATATCATATAGAGATTGACTGGAACTATAATTAAGGAAAATGAAAATTAACTGGCTCATCAAGTAGATGCCTTTCCACCTCGATCATGGTCAAAAGTGTCAAACGTCAATGGGCGTTTTGCCTAACACGCCCGTAATGAAAAAATAAAACAAAATAAAGTTGTTTTCACTTTTCCCAACCTTAGTTAGCTTGTTTATGAGAATAAGAAAAAAAGAAAGATAAAACTATTGAATATTATTAGGACTTAGGAGTAGTTTAATGGGAAGAAAAAATGGTGTTTGTAGAAGTTTCTATCTCTTGTACAATTCAAAAATGAAGGTATTTTTCCTTTAAACTTCCTTGCGGCATCGACCGATGACCCACATTTTGTACTATTTTTTTTCTCCCTCTATGCAATGGAAGAAAAACGTAGCCTCAAAAAATATAAAAGCAAACAAAAAAAATGTTTTCATTTCTTTTTCATTCCTTGCCCTCTTTTTTCTTTTCTCTAGGCATTATGACACACAAAGTTCATATAATTCCGAGTCAAAAAGTTGTTTCTTTCTTACCTCTTTGATTTCAGTTGAAGTGCAACCCATGATTAGTTCCTCCAAACCAGACGCAGACCTTCCTCCAAGCTTATGATGTTGTTGCTGCCAAGTGGACAAATACCATATATGCATTTCCAAGGTCAACAATCAAATTCAAAACACACATAATCTTAATCATCGTGTTCAACAATATTCAAAAAGTGAATAGACAGTTTCATGCTTGTGATTTATCAAGCACTCACAAAAGCTTGCCTAGCTATTGAGTCTGACTCATGCACAATACCATGCAGACTCACACTCCTTTGGATTTTCACATGCCAAGTGACTCACCTTTTATTATTATTAGTCAAATAAGGAGATATATATTTTTTTAACCCTCCCATACTATTAACCTTTTAGGAGCATACACAAAATTTATTTGTGCTTATGAAAGCTATTTAATTATAACCTTTTTTTAGAGAAATTAGAGCCTCCTTATAATTTTTTTAAAATAAAATTAACTCAAAAACTTTTTGTAATAAGTTCATTTTTAACTTTTTTTTTTACGGTCAAGCTCATGATATAAATTCTTATGCAATTAAAACCTTTAGTCAATGTACTCTTAACTATTTTTCTATTATGACTACTATTTGGGTACTAGCTATAGTAGTTCTCGATTATGAAAATTAAAAAGGAGGAAATTTAATTATAATCATATATATAACCATGTTTAAGAAGTGGGATTTGAGTGGTGATTACCTGGAAGTTTTCGTTTTGGAGCATTATTCTAGAGACATGGTAAGAGTTGTTGTCATCGAGAATGATGGAAGTGTGGTGGAGGGGAGGGGGAGAGATAATGGTAGAGATGGGATGTGATGGCCTACTGATATGAAAAGCTGAATTTGAAATTTGATGATGATGAGCATGTTGTTGTTGTTGATGATGAGCTACATGTTGTGCTCGCTGCCGTTCATGCACTTCTTCACATGAACCTGATGCTTGCACTACTTCTCTTGCTGTGGAAGCCTCTCCTATTCCAACCTGCATTCTCCACCATCATATTCAACTGTTAAACTGTGTTACACTTATATATCATCCTAAAAATAATAAAAAAGAATAAATAATTCATAAATTGATATTGAAAATTTATTTTTATATTGTTATTTAATCACAAATTAATATATATATAATAAATTTATTATTTTTTAGAATAATTATCTTAAAAGTTAATTATAATAAGAATGATTTGTGGTTAGCTAATAGAAATTACATTAATTAAGAAAATATTATATTAAATATCACCCAATTTTCTAAACTAGCTAGATACCTAGTCAACTATTAACCTCATCTTTTTCTCTTTTTTTTTCTCGGTCTGAGTGTAGCTATTTTAGCTTTAACTTTGCTGCCTTTGTTCTATCATCAACTCGTGTGGGTGTTACCTTTCAGCGTTAGGTAAACAAGCACTGGTTGGTTGAAACTGATTTATAATTAAGTCATGCCCGTACAATATTTTCATGCGGTGTGTGCAAGCAATATGGTGTTATATCAGCAGCTACCTTAACCATTTCCATGTCCTAATTTCACTTTTTGGTGCAAAAGCAAACTCGATCTAATTTTACCAAAAGAATGTTCAAATACAGTGAATTGCGTGTTTCCTTATGGTCAGCTATATAAGTGAAACATCACGCTCAATTCATTGATTTGAAAAAAAAGGTGTCTAATTAAAATCATAACTATGCAAGCGTCCAATCAAATGTGATATCTATATACAAGGGAGCACTTTAATTTGAATGATATCATGATTTTAAATATTTGTTTGTAATTGTACTTAGGGCCATAACATCAAGGTATTTTTTACTTTTCGCAACCACACTATGACTACAATAGTGACTGTATCAATTCCATTTTTTTTACAATTACTCTCAATATAAAGGTGTTCTAGTTCACCACGCGATCATAATTTAAAACCATGAATGATATATATATGCATGATATATATATATATATATATGATTGTATATGTGTCTGCAGTGTATATATACCTCATCAAAGGTTTTCCTGAAAGGGATGAAGCTAAAGTGATCAGGTTTTAGCTGTTGAATATCCAAAGGATGATGAGTAGTGAAACCTGTCATTGGAGGGACACCAACAACAGCAGACATCTCATCTCTGTGAGTAACAATTTCCTTAGAAGAACAGCTTCCGCTTCCACTGTCCCTTCTACCAGTACTGTTGTTGTTAGGTTCTCCACTTCCTTCACCAGTTGTTGCACTTCTATCTGACCAGTTGCACTGCCTTGGTTGTGTCTGGTAGAATATCTTTGACACCACTAGCTCTCCTTCTTTCTCTTCCTCGTGCTGCCCCAAATGGTATTGGTGCATCACCCAGTTGGTTTTCTCGGGCTTTCTGTTCTTTCCAAAGTTGGTGTAGAGGACTAGAATTTTCTTGCAACCCTTTTGTTTTCCATTCACCATCACTGGCCTGGTCTTACCAGTCTTGTGCCACCGGGTTTCTCCACCTTGCAAGTCACATTCGTTTTGAATCTTTCTCCTCTTTCTTGTCCCAGTTGTGTAAGCTTTTGAAGGTCTATGGAAGAAGTGCTTGCTCAACCCATCTCTTGTTACTCCTGTTAATTAGATGCATATATGAATCACACACCCAAAATCAAACTTAGGTCGACTTTGGTGAACTGAAAAATAAAACCCTTTTTCATATTATATTAAGTACAGTGGAATTATAAGATTAATTTAATGATAAAAAAAAAGATGGTGGATTTAATTTTTACCGCTAACAAAAAATTAATAATTAATAACTAATATTAATTAATAAAAAAATAAGTTTCCTGAACCAGTTAAAAGAAAGAGGCCCCCTCTCTCTATATATAGTAAAACCTAACTGGGACTTAACAAATAGTATGGAACTTTGAATAAGATAGTTAGAAACAACACTAATTAACACTGCATGTTAGAGAATAATGAGAGTTAGAAATTAACGGGAGGTGAATTAAATTTATTTTTTTCTAGTATATTTTCACACTGTGTATAGCTCACACCTGGAAGCTTCTCTGGATGGGTATAACAAATTCCATCTTCTCCTTCAATAGTGGGAATGAACTCATCTATCAAAGGGTGTGATTTCATGTTCTTTGCCTCCACTTTGGCTTCAAGATGTTCTGTTAGTTCTTGGTCTGTGGGATCAAACTTCACTCCTGCGGGCAAGCCTAGCCAGTCCTGCAGTCTCCATTGAAAATTCAAGTGAAAAACCAAAATTAAAGCTAAAGACAGAGAGATAAGAGGAACAAGAAGAATAATACAATGGAAAAAGATAACAAAGAGGGTGAAGCAGATGCCTTTAATTAACAAAGAATTATGCTCAAACTTTAGCAATAGCAATAGCATAAAATTAAAAAGGGAAATTAAACCCCATCAAATGAATTACACAAGCTAGAGTCCAATAACAAAACTCCCTATACTTTTTTTTTTGTGTGTATGACATGATTCTTGTTCATATTGTCAAAGGCTTTTGAGTGAAGGAAAGAATATTATTGAGATATTTTTTCCGTACCGGCTTCCCTTCAAACTTGTGTCCGCAACCGGGGCACTGCTTGGATCCACACAACTGATGCTCTTCAAGCTTGGCATCTATGAGATCAGAACTGCTTACAGAACTCAAGTTGCTGATCTTACTCATCATCGTGACGTGTGCGTGTGCGTGTTCGTGTGCTATTTCTCTTGATGAAACCAGATGCCTTCAAATACTATTGCAACTCCCTTTTTATGGAACAGTCCCCAACTGAGCATGTCCGAGGTTGTTTGATCTCTATATCACAGGAAAATCCAAGAGCCGATTGAGATCCATCAAAACATAATAAAACTCTCCAAAATGATCAACAAAGGAACTTGGATAGATGAAGAAGACCAGAATAACAATAACAATATGGCTAATAAGTATCAAGAAATTAAATATATATACTTGATCGAGCAGATGCTGATCCGGTTGAGGAAACTAGACAGCAACATCAGATGTGAACAAAGAGAAAAAAAAAAATCTTGAATATAGACAAAAAATAATGATGGAAAATATTAACTTGCTAGCAATATACGCGACTGTTAAAGAGAGGAAAATCAGTCCTAAAGAAAGAAAAAAAAATCTGCAGAACCAAGATGAGAATATGCAGGAAAACAAGGAAAATATTCGGAAAGGATAAGATGAAGAAGAGTAGAAGAAGGAAAGAGGAAACAGTTACAATAGGATTGAGCTATAAACCTGCTTTAACCATGGAAAACACCAGAATTTCCTATCTAGCTTGCTACTTTAACTGAAGGCAGTGAGAAAAAAAATAATAATAATAAAGGAAAAGGTGGCTAGCAGCTGCTTCAAACACACATATAGTACCTTTAAGTTTTTGCTAATTTAAGAAGTGCATGTATGTAGGCGGTTTATGAGAGATAGAGAGGAAAAAAGAGAAGCAAAGAAACAGGATAGAAAGAAAGAAAACCCGGTTTATTTTTTTTTTCTGACTAAAGCTCAAATTCCAGCCTCTCTCTCTTCTCATCTATCCTACTAGTATTACACCTTTCTTTCAACCTTGACTACAAAAGCAAAAGGCAAAAAACGGCCACATAGCTGTTACTAATCAAGGATCTTGTACCAACCCAACAATTTGTGTCTTATTTTATATTATATATATAATATGACTTGGAAAAAAATATATATCTCCCAAAGAAACACGAAACCATACAGTTATGGAAATAGAATTAGCTAGGAGAAAACTTAATAGTTAATTAGGTGTTACTGTTTCTTGTATTGTTCCCCATTCAAAATTAGTTTTTTTAATAATCTACAAAATCTTTTATTACATGAATTATTTAGATGGAATTCCAATTTTGATAAAAAAATAATAATAATAATAATACAAACAACACTTATAGTAAGTTTTGTCCTGAATTAAGCATTCATATATAATACATTTATTGGTTTCTATCACCAGTTAACTACAGTTTATCTTCCATCAAAAGTGAGCAGGAAAAACAAATAGAATATTAAATGTAAATACTTACTTCTTAATACGTGTCACGAAGTTTGGACTTTGAGTAATAACGACGACATGAGGCTGCAGAATTACGGTCTCATTATTTAAGCATAACAGATTAATGTGAGACATATAATAATAAAGCCGAGATTTTTAGGGAGAGAAATTAAAGAAAGACAGAGTGAGACACCCAGATGGAAATAAGGGAAAAAGGGATAATAGAAACTCACATGGGCTTTGAGCTGGAGTGCTGATCATGATGCTTTTGCCATGAATATTTTGCACACACAAGAGTGAGAGAGAGAGAGAGATGAGTGGGCAGTATTAGGGGGTTGCTTGATAAGCAAGACAAAGCTGTGTGTACTTGATGGACCACCACCTCTTCTCCTAATTACTAGAATTTATGTTAAATCATATTCTTTTAATATATATATATATATATATATATATATATATATATATATATATATATATATATAACTTGGACCAGAAGCAGAAAATACAGTTTAGAGCTGCAGGTAATAATCTTAAGGAAAATGTTTGATGAACAGTGATTGTATTATTTGACACCTAATGAGAGAAAAGAAAAAGAGAAAAAAATATAAGTTAGATGAGGTTGATGATATATGATAAAACCATAAACTTAAAAAAAATGAAAGTTATTAATAAAATATTTATGTATCACTACTAAACATAACTTTTAATTTGTATATACTAATACTTTAGAGAATTTTTACACGATCAATTAATTAAAAATTATATTAAATAATTTTTAAAATAATTATCATAAAAGATTAACAAAATTATCATATATTACAATTTTTTATTAGTTAATATTGTAAAAATACTTTACATTATTAATACATTTACGGATTTACCATTTATTCATGAAAATAATGGACATCAATAATTCTTGGGATAGTGCTATTATTTTCCCCTTTTTTCTAATAGATTTATAATTTACTGGTGCAGGGGAAAAAAGTAATGTGCGGTTAATAATTGTTGGGATGGTGGTATTATTTTTCACTCTCTTTTATTTTGTCATCTACTTTAATTTGGCCTTGTGTTATTTCTATTCCGAGCTTATATAAAGTGTTGAATATTGATCACTGGGACACAAATTATGTATTTTCACATATATAAGAAGTAAGAAGTAGACCCACACCACTTTGTGGGTCCAGCATGGAAATCTTATGCCCCCATAAAGTATCTTAATCAGATGATGGCTAGGTTTCACGTTTATAACAGCATTCTTTGGAGCAGTCAAGAGAAAAATGATGGAGGGTCCCTAATGATGTTTGCAGTATAGATAGATGGCCATGATTGCCTCTTTGTCTGCTGTCTTTTCCTTTTTTCTGTTTTTCTCTTTCTCTTTGCAAATTGAGAGCTTTGCTTTTATTTCATGGAGCTCATGAGAATTGAATGAGAAGGGGAAGCAGAATTTTTGCCTAAATATCATAGACAGACACAGACCTAAGGAATATATCCTATCTTAAGGGTATATAGAGAAATTTGAACCAAGCAGAGGACCCCAAAAAAATTCAACTTTTTTTTTCAGATTCAAAGATTAGAAATATTCCTCAATTCAATAGGTTAAAGACAACAAAACCTTACAATATTGAGTCAATTATTTGGATTTGAGAAAAAATCAACTTGTACAGCATCACATCATTTCACATTTCTCATTTTGACCAATAATATTTAAGGTGGAAAAAAAAGAGTAAGAGAATCAAATTAATTTGATTATCCATTTAAGTTGACCTTGGACGAACCAACCCAAGGAGCCCACACTCTAACACATTTCCATCTTCCCACACACAACCTTATTTGTTTCCTTTGCATAAACCATACATAAATATTCCACTGTTTAATAATATTTGTTCACCAATAAACTGGGGTTGGTGACACAGTTCCGAGCAACATCCCTTCTTATAGTAATGATAATTATAGTAGAAAAAGAAGGGTTTAATTTTATACACAAAAAATATTCCAAAATGCTCTCTTTTCTGCACAATTCATCTTTAAGAATATTTCTTAAGGTAGTACACTAGTACAATTCTTGATACGGTGTTTATGTATATTCTAGAGTGCTAAGGAAGGTTTAGTTGTGAACACATAGAAGTTTTAGCATTCTTTCATCAACCGGGATATTTTATGCTATCCCTTATAGATTGCTGGTTTACATAACTAATCCAATTATAAAATTGCAATTATTATTCCCATGACCAATGGTTTTAGAGAAATGGTTATTAACATCAATAATTAATATAAAAGGGAGACAAAGGTATCATGAGGCTTCTCATTAAATAAGTACAGAGTAATTAATTAGGAGGTAATTAAGAATAAGAAAAACATTAATTGCAGACAGCAGCAGGGTATACCAATTGGGGACAGATTCATCCCATAGGCCACACAAGAAACTTTTCCCATCTTTGAGGAATAACAAAACAGAGTTTTAGTTCCAGCTAGGACCTTCTTCATGACGTCAAGGTAGGATTTCAATGAACTCTCAATTTTCTGATTAATTTGTCAAGTAGTTTTCTGTTTTTTCGATCACCAAAGTGTAAGTATTATTAAAAAAAAAAGTAGGATATATATCTATTTGCTTTCAAGAGGCAGAGGACAAGTACTTCTCTAACTTTTGTTTACTGTTGGACAATTTATACCAAAGAAACCACATTATCTCTCATTATATATATATATATATATATATATATATATATATATATATATATATATCCAGACTTATTCAATAAAAATTAATTTAACCCATTTTTTAAGTATATTATATTATGTTTTTCAAAATAAAATATTTATTTTATAAAAATAAAGCTCAATATTTATCTATATTCTTATACTCAGTAGAATCCAAGACCACCGTTTAAATTTTAATATTTTAACATATACATTGCACAAAATAAATGTTTAAAGTATGTTCTTTATTGGAACAATTTAAAAAAATTGTTTGAATATATAAATGATGTTTTGGATTTAGAAGGTTATTTTTAATTACTATTAATTTCTTTTGAAAAATGATTGGAATTTAATTTAAAGATAAAGATGATTAAAGAGGGTAGATTAATTTAAAGGGCTTGATAGTTAAGAAAATCAAGTACAAAAAATAAATATAAAAGGATAATAGTTTTATATAGTTGAGAGATATTATCTAGGTAATTGTGGGTGTAACATGAAATGTTTAATCAAAATAGAGAAGAGAAAAAATATTAAGTCCAGTCAAAAAAAGAAAAACAAATATTAAGAATGCCTAATTGAGAAAATGAGACACGGTCTCTAAATTTATATTCTAATATTATATAAAAGTAAATACTTTTATACACCATGATTTTATTTTCTTAAAAATAAAAGACTTAAATATATTTTTAATATTTTAAATTTGAAACACTTATAATTTTAGTCTCGTGATTAACAGTATGTTCTTTTTAGTGGTACAAATTCACTTTGAGATTAAAAACAATATTTCACAAATTTTGAGCCACTAAAAAGAACAGATTTTAGTCTCTTTCTAATTTTTTTAAAAATTTGAAGGACTAAAATATATTATTTTAAAATATAAATAGGCTACGCACATGTTGACCATGGACAAGAGATTTCGATTTCTGAGAGGATGGCCCATAATTTGACCCAATTATCTTTTTTTCTGACTTGGGCCTTAAATGAAACATTGCTTGTGAGGTGGAATTCCCTAGTGGGTGAAAGGTACTGAGAACTTCACGGAGCAAAAGTCCACCAACATCATACTAAGCACTCAATTAGTATATTATCTTTGCATTTCTCGACATAAGTCCACAAATGTGTTTCCATGAAGTATTCATTTTCTAATTAAGACATGACTTATATATATATATATAATATTCCTTTTCATTTTATTATTTAATTTTTTGTTATTTTACTGTCTAAAATTTTCAGACTTTTATTTTTTTATTTATTGTTAGTTTAAGTATCATAAGTAATTAGCATCTCACATAATCACATAACAGAATATGTGAAAATTCTTTGATTTGTTACATTACCGCTTAACAAATTGAGATTAACGATAAATATTAAAAATAAAAATTTAAAAATATCAAATAATGAAAAAAGGCAATAAATTAAAGAAAAAAAATATTACATGTATAAAAATATATTTAAGCCTGAAAGATATTCAACATTCGGATGAGAACTATCTTGCGTGGAAAGGAAAGAACATTTGGTAAGATAAATGTACAAGTAGGTATGACCACTGATTATTCATACAAGAAACATTTGATATTTATTAGTTTATATATATTGACATTTGTTTCCTTCTATCTTACTCGTCAACATATTGTTTTGACCAACTGGAGCAAGGCTACATACATTCTTGACTCAAGCGAATCAACATTGCCATTTTGTAGGAATTTAGTGAATGTTTGGACAATCGTTTTCAACATACTTTTGAATGTTGAAAGTACTTTTGAAAAAAATACTCTTTGTATACTTTTAAATATATCCTTAGAAGATGTGTACATCTGAAACTAAGCTCATAATTCGAAGCACACTTCAACATGTGATTCTTCATTCTTAGTTTTAGCTAAATTTTGGGTACAAGTTTTTAACTAACATTCGTAATCTCCATAAACATTTAATGAAGAATAATATGTGACTCGTATAGACGAAGTAAAATATGAAGTTACAAATCAATCGATTATCAAATGGTTTCAGGAAATGGGATCGATCCAAAAAGAATTCAGAAGGTGTGAGTTCAGTGTAACATCAGAACATGAATGTCAGAATGTGAAAGCCCATGAATTCTTTACCCAAAAATAGTCAGACTCAGATGTATATGATTGGTGCCTGAGCATAATCACCAATTAATTGACTACATGAATATTTAGAATTTTGATTTAATTTTACACCACTTGATATTATGTAGTGCCTCCACTGCTGAACATGAAGTGGAGAGATCACTACCAAGAAAATAGGTAACAATGAGGGAGAATTCTTGCAGGAGAAGGAAACACTGTCTCCTCAAATTCTCCTCATGTTTTTCCTTAAGACGTAGAAGACATATTTTAAGAAGTCAAAGACACTATATATTGTAGTCTTTTCAACCATTAAACAAATGCTAGCAACTTTAGGATGGTATGGTGAACAAATAATCATGTTCTTTAAGTATGTGATAAGAGATTAACTCAAACTTCTGCTTCTAAAGCTCAATCAATGCTAACAATTTTAATTTTCTAAAATATCTGGCAAATATTTTCACTGTCATATATGTGTAATGTGTCCTTAAATTCACTTTGCAGAACCGATTTGCTACACTACCCCAAAGAGAAGGGAATGGCAAAGAAGAAAAGAAAAACAAATTCAGTAAAAAAAAAAAAGCAAGAAGAAACATCCTCTAGTAGTTTATCCAGAAACATAAAAAGATCAGTGAAGTAATGGATTATTAATTATTAACCTCAATGATAATGAAGGATTTAAAATGTCATGCATAATATAATCCATAACTATCACCATGTGTCGAAACCTGCCTTCTCATATCTTTTGAAACAATTCCATATCAGAAAACACATTGAGTTCAATAGGGAGCACGGTTCATTTTTTGTATAATTGTTGGTTATAATAACTTGGTGACAATTTCATTGAAAATGGATTTACACACTCTTGATTTTATTTATCTAAAATTCGGGATTTTGTGTCAAGATCCAGCTGTATCAGGTCAACTGTCAAGATACCAATCAATATGTGACAATCATGAAGCAAAATACTACTAGTCAAGTGTAAAGTAAATTAAAGCATGACACCTGGTACAAACTAAAAATGAAAGAAGCTCTCTAGTCTCTATATCATTGGCTTTAAATACAAAATCAGAACTCTCATGCAGAAACATGAAAATAAAGAATAATAACATACATTGTGCAGACACCATTATTAGTCCAGGAAGAAAAAAGATATAATCAGGATCAGTGGATCACATCCATTTATTAGATATAAAAAACTAACAATTAATAAACTTTTACGGTTTTACCTAATAACTTGTAGGGTTGGTATTTTATATATATATAGCATTACAGGTTCTAATTTCAAAGAGTTAGGGGAGTTCAATCCTTGCCATCCCAATTTTTCAAAACAAAGAACTGCAACATTAGTTAGGGTGAGTTTGTGTATTGTCTACTCTTCTTCAAGTCTAAAAAGCTCTGAAGTGAGACGCGTGACAAGCCATGTCAAATATAAAATCCAATAATAAGTTCAATGAAGGCATCTTTTGCTAAGACAATAGTTTCAGATCTGCTAGCTTAGATCCTCTTTGAGGGTTTTTTAAGCACCTTAATCTTAATTATGGTGGATTCGTTCGATGTTCAAGACAAAAAAGATGGACTTGTATAAGCTATCTTATTCTATTCAATTCAATTTGTTTGATGAGTTAACAAGGTAAGATAAACTTATTCTATTTGTTTATATTATTTTACTCATTAGTTTAAAGATTATCTTACTCGGGAGTTAGGTTAAGAAACCTTATGGGAAGAGACATGTGTTTTTCTCCTTTCATCCTCAACTCAAAATTATACATTAACTACTTTGTACTATTAGCTAGAGTTAGGTATATGACTATATGGACTTCTGCTCAAGGCTACGCATGAGCCTGAGTCCAATTTTAAATCGACGTATATAAATAGGTTGTTGCTTCCTTGCACTTCCATTATTGTTTCCCATTCTATTATGAAAAATCCATATAAATTACATTTTAGAATGAGTTTTTCATAATACAATGAAAAATGCGTAAAAATGCAGGAAATTTTACCCAAATAAATGTAGATCTGTACAAGTAGGTCCGTTTATCCCACAGGTTTACAAATCAACTTGTTTAGCCCGCCTGTTTTTTTAAAAATAAAGTAATTGCTTATTTATTGAAAATGTAAAGGAATAATAAAGAAGATTTGAAAAATTCGATATTTATATTATCTTGTCCGTAAACTCAATTTGTATAGTAGAGTCTTTTTCATATTTAGACAAATTATGAACTCTCCTATTTATATATAAACGTCAAAATTTATTTGTGCTTTTTTTCTTTCACTATCTCCATTTTCTCTCACATTCCTTTTCATTTTGAATATTTTTCTCTTAAAAAGGGGTAAACTTCACTATTTTCAAATGCATGTGCTATATTTTCTTATGTTTTTAATATCTATTAATAAGTTTAACAAGGTGTATTTTTGAATATGATATATATATATATATTATCTTCACAATTCAAATATATTTCTAACATACATTTAAGATCTGATGCTTTTAATATTAACAGAAAGATTTACCTTAACTTCTTAACTCTTTCCATCTCATTTTCAAAAAAATTAGTTCTAACTTATGTTTGAATAACTTTTAAAAGAAATTATCAATGATTAATAATAATTATATATCACAATAGAAATTATTTTATGATAAATCTAAAATATAATGTATTTTTTTCCTGGGATAAGGAGCAAAAGCCCAAAGAACAGAAAAGAATTAAGAAGCAAGCATAAAGCTTGTTACATCATGTGTTCCAGAAAAACCTTAATGAACTCCGGGGTTCCTCTAAGATCAAGGTAGAGATATCAGCTCCTAATTTATTTATTTTTTTATCAATAAATATTAATTATTAGTTTGTTAATTTTTTTCTCCTCTCCTGTATCTCCTAATGCCCTCTTTGTCAAGGCATCTTTGCAGGTCCCTTTGACTATATCCTGGATCAGGGTTATGGGAGCTACCAGGCTGCGAAACTTATTGAACAGCCTCAGCCTCAGCCTCAGTAGAGTCTGATTCAATCAAAATGTTGGTGAGCTCTCTGTCCAAAGCAAGTTTCAGACCTTGAAATATAGCCCAAAGTTGAGCCCTAGAAACTGAGCATGTGCCTAGTTTCACCATAAAGCCCAGCACATATTTCCCATTATGGTACCCAATGAGACCACCACAATCTGCCAAATTACTATCCCTTCATACAGCACCATCCACGTTAATTTTATATCAATGTACCTTAGCTCGGATGCTTCCAGTAGGAAAACATTGACAGCATCACGAGGGCCAAAAACTATTTAGTTATTACAAATTTTAATTATAACATAATTTATATGTTTAAAAATATTTATTTATTATAAATTATAAATTTCAGTTGTACAAAATGAACATTTATTCTTCTGTGCAATGCATAAACTAAAATACTAGTTAGAAAAGATGTTTGTGATTATATTGGCTATAATGTGTATTTCATGTAATTTATTTTGGGGAAATCATATAGTTTTGTAGTTAGTTTTTAAGAATTTTTAAAAAATTCAAAATTTAAATATTACCAATTACCAATAATATTGTTTAGCGCCAACCTGAGGTAAAGAATATTCAAGGTTGAATTTGGAATCTTCGATGGTTTTCTGGGAAAGTTTTAGTGTGATCACCTACAAGGCTATACAAGAACTTCAAGTGCAAGTCATACTATATATGTAGGAGATGATGAAATAATTAAAATTGGAGATTGTGTGTGTATGGTGAGCTTGTTAGGCTTGTTTACATGGCTCGTTAATTTTTAGTCAAAGTGGTGTTCTTCACATGAAGGCGTGTGAATCTCTTGATTTGCAAGTGCTCGTTGCTAATAGATTGTTTTGAGGTCATCTTCTACTATTTTGCGCCTGCATGAGTCCTCATGAAATGTCAAAGTTATTGCATTGGTCCGGAGAATAGTTAAAAATCATTAGATGTTTTGGGTATGGATCTTGATTATGAAAAAATATCTTGAGTGACAATTATTCAAAATCAAATAATTAAAAATTATAGAGAAGATAAAATTCTTCCAATGTTTAGTCTCTTATTGCATATACTTAAATGATGATGCCCGAGAATTTATTTTTTTTTTTCCCCATTCATGCGTAACTTAAGAAAGAATTTAATTGAATTGAGTAAAGTATGTGAATTATTATAAATTTTTTAATATTATCTTTAATTTTTTTTTTATAAAAAAAACATAGTATAGCAGAAGGTAATATATGATGATGTTCTTTTTTTTTCTGTTGGAAAAGACCAATGATTTTTCAACCGGTTAGACCGGATCTTGTTTCTTAATTATTTTTCTTCAATCCATTATACATGAATTTGTGGCTATTTTATTCACAAGAGCTCCTGTCGAATAAGATTAAAAGGTACTATATATTCATAATCGGTGGATTACAGGTAACTTTATGAAAAGTGATTTTTCTGTTTAGATTCTCAAAATTAAAACTTTGATTGTCGAAATACGTTTTTTTTTCTTCAAACAATTGAGTCCGGAAATATATTTATTCCTCTCAACTTTTCAATATCACATAATGATAAGGTAATGTGATTGATTTATTGATGTACAAAGAAAAATGGGCGATAGATGGCGAACCATAGTTTGGCGGTGGCATAAGGCATGTACGGATAGCTAGGAACCACTCATTAATGTGTTTTCTGTTGATGGACTTGGCCCACCTCGTTTTGTTTTTTATACTGACTTCGACCATCTCTTTAATAGAGA
Organism: Glycine soja; assembly: GCF_004193775.1. NCBI lineage: Eukaryota > Viridiplantae > Streptophyta > Magnoliopsida > Fabales > Fabaceae > Glycine > Glycine soja. The sequence continues at coordinate 15,113,575 of NC_041008.1, read as the reverse complement.
AAAATGTTCAACCTACCGTTTATTTTTTGTGTATGGATGGAAAGAGAAAAATAGATATAAAAAAAGAGAAAAAATAATAAATACAATAGATAACGTGATAAATTAAAATTATGTTGATTCTAATAAAATCGAATTACAACTCCTTAAGTAAAAGAAGAACCATACTGAAGATAACTAGAAATACTTTTTTTTATAAAATTTAATCATTAACAAAATCAACAGATATTTTACACTTATAACATAATAATTCAAAAACATAATTTGATAATGAGATAAGAAAATAAAGAGATGAAAGAGAAATTATTAGTATAATACATTAATAATAATAAGTTTCGATAGTAAATAAAAGATTGCATTGGTCCTAGACAAACTTTTTTGTCAATATCCGTGAGGGCGAACCAGGTTCTGACTAATGACATGAGACCTTCACGTTGTTTTCTTTCCAAGTCTAGACTATAGCATAATTGCTTTTTATATTTTTCCCCACGCACTTTTTTTAAATTTCGTTGAACATCATCGAGTTCATGTGATTCAATACTGTGTGCTGTCCATCTACAAATGCGACTTTGCATGCGGGAATATATTATTTTCTATCACCTTGCAGGATTCATGCCTTTATTATTCAGGAAGACGCTTGCAAATAATAAAATTACGAGTTTAAAATTCAATCTTTAAAAACTTATCAATGATATATATGTTTTTTTAAGATTAAATTACTTGATTTGTTTTATATAATTTCATGATTCTTATTTTTGTAGTCTGTATCTATAATTTAAAAGTGATTTTTTTTAATTTATATAATTTAAAAGTGATTTTAGTTCATATAAAAACTAAAAAGACTATTTTTAAAATTATATAAATTAAAAAAATTAAAATATAATCTATATGGACTAAAAAAATCACTTTTAAACTATAAAAATTAAAAAAATAATAATCATAAAATTATAGGAACTAAATAAATAATTTAACTTTTTTTAAATAAGTTAACTCAAGCAAAAGTCAATAAATATATTATATACCACTATTTCGATTATGAAAAATCAATACATAACATTATTTACTTTGAAATTATATAAGTAAGATTAAGATACACAGATAATGTTAACAGTATAGATTAGCAGATGGCATTATTTACGTATATGGTCAATAAAAGCTTAGAAAATATGGGACAGCAGGAAAACAAAAAGCTTCAAACGCGCAATTGAACTATTTTCATAACATCAGCGAGCAATGCAAAAATACTCAAATAATAATGACGATATTTTTTATTGAGTACAAATTTATGAATACAAAAATGATTTTACCAATTAGTACTCTAAAGACAGTGGTTAAAAAATTAAAAGTAAATATTTTAATTAAAAATATAATAATATATTTTACATTAATTTAAATAAAATTTTATCTATCGATTTCTTAATTATTACTTTTAAGATAATAGATAACAAAACTAATACTTCTATTTATTAGTTTAAACTACCATAAATATCCAAAAATATGAAATCTTATTTAGTATTTAGTTAGTTATTGCAATTCAGAGTGAAGCGGACAAAAGAGGGCGGAGAGTTGAATCTGAAGTCAGATTAAGAGTATTTTTCGGACACAATTGAAACCAAATCCGATGTTCCTTATGAGCAAAAGACAAATAGTACAATATTTGTATTTTTCTTCATGAATTGGTTAATTAGTTATTTGGTAAACATACGACATTTAATATGAATATAATATATACGATCAAGGATTAATTTATACCAAAAATAATTCTTTTAAAGTTATTTTTCATCCTCACTTTATTTTCTTTTCTTCTAATCTAACAAATAAGATTAATGACTTATTATAATCTTTAGATTTATAAATTTATGTTTAACAATCAATTTAATCTAATTATTTTTCATTTTCATTTTATTAATATAATATAGTTACTCAAATTTTATTTATTATAGTTAATTAAATGAATGATTAAAACTATAAATGTTACACATTTATAGTATATTTTATATCAAAAAAGAGTTATGCATTGAGAGTGTAAATTTTTTTTACACAATTATTTAATTACGATTTATTATTTATGATAAATTTGTTGACTTTCAAAATAATTATTTTAAAATAATTTAAATGATAATTTATAATTGAATAATAATATAAAATTATTTTACATTTAAGCTCTATTTTATATATCACATAAATTAAGGCACATTATTTTATATATAATGAATAAAATAATAGGATTGAAATTTTTAATTTATAAAATATTGCATGTGTTATTAAAAAATATGATAAATTCAAAATCTAAATATAATGTTATTAGGAAAAAAATATTTGAGAGAAAATATATTAAACTGAAATCAAAAAGTAATTTTGAAGCACATTTTTAATATTTAATTACGATCATGTTTGCGTTTTTACCTTTATATTTGTTGTCTCTTGATTATTTTATGTATACCTATATGTATTACTCATTATTACTCAAATTCTAAATATTATTAAATATCTTTAAATTAAAGAATGTGCCTGCTTAAATAAACACACGTAAATTTAGTTTAGTTATTAAATAATTTTTATTATAATATTTGGAAAAAAATTGTTAAAAGAAGATTATTACTTTTTGTATTTTTAAGTTGTAACACTCAATTAATAAAAAAAATATTAGATAACAGGCCATTGAATGCCATTATTAATAATCTAGGTGTGCATGTTTAGATTAAACAATAAAAAAAACGTTAACTTATTCAGAATTATTGGGTGAGAAAAAAGGCTATGTACATATATCAAAAGAAAAAAGATTATGAGTAGTTTTTTATTATTATCCAATAACAGATTATTATTTGTGATGAGTTTATTTTTATTTTTTAAAATTATCCATAAAAATTAAATATGATATTAAAGAATTTATAACACTTACACATAATATTAGAAATTTAAAAAATTATTTTAAAAATTATATTAACACTAATTTATGATAAAATAATAATATAAAATTATTTTATACTATTAACGTGCTATCATTAAAATCTTATTGTACTTTTTTAGGTGAAATTAAACTCTTACTGGATGTCAATATATATGTACTGAAAATAAATATCACTAAAAGTAATTATCTAAATAAACGTGTTAATTTTAATTTAATGATAAAAAACTAATTAGTTATGAAATAGAAATATTGTGAAATAAGTTATTTTTATAAGAAGAGAAATTAAACTATTTTATAAGTGTCATGTAACATGCGTGAGAAAACTTCTTTTCTTTTTTATCGGTAAACAAGTCTAACTTTTTACAATATATTATTATTATTATTATGTATTTTTGGTAAGATTTTTTATAATATTATTACTGAATATGCACTTTTGGACATACATCGATACATCATCCATCTAATAATGTATATTTGTTAAATTAAATTTGCCTTTCTAGGATGTTTACCATGCAACAATGGTGAGTAAAACAATGCTAAAATAATTATGATAATAACATCTGAAGTCAAGAATGACATCGGCTGACAGTTTTGCATATATAAAAAAATTACCTGTAGCAAATGCATTTGCAACAGTAAACATAATTAATTCTTGTTACTTGTTGCAATATATATTATTACATGTATTTATTACATTTTCGTATATATAAAGTCATAATAATTATAATACATTAGGCCCCTTTTTTTACAGAATACGTAAGGCTTTTTTGTTTGCCAATTAATACACTAAGGAAACTTTCAATATCTCCATGAATAAATTTATTGTTCACACACAATATAACATTCATAAACAATAATTAATATGGACAGCATTAACATATATATACACAAGTATAAATTTTAATTTTTAATTATTTGTTAACTAAAGCCTTATAGTTATTATTAGAAAGTATGCGTATTAAATTGCTAATATAAATTAAACGCTTATTGACGTTATATTGCTAATATAATACTAGTAAGTTTTCTCAAAAAAAAAAAAATACTAGTAAGTTAAACTCTTGTTTAACACTTCTTATTTTAAAGTTATATTGAATTTCGATTAATTTGAATGAATTTATTTAAGAAGTTAAAAAGGCTTTTCTTATTTTACAAAACAAAAAATGAAATTTTTATTTAGGAAAAACTAAGTTATTTAACACTTGAGTCAGAAAATGCTAATAAAATTAAAGATGAATTATCTAATATGAAAGTTTTGAGCTTATATTGATATAATTGGCCGAATCTCCACTCTAATAATAAATTTGTTTATTCCTTGTCAATAATCTTTATATGACGTCATGCATATATTTTATTTTTGCCCGATATAGTAGGAGAGCAAAGCCTCTGAATTAAAGGAACTCTAGGAATGATGTGGTCATTGTGGTGTATAGCCAATAAGGATAAGGATATATGATATGGAAAAAACTTCCTTGAACATACTCAGCATTTTGATGGGAGGTTACACGACCACGGTTCGGAATCGGATATGCTATCCGTAACTTCATCTAGTGAAATCCAAGTACGAGGAGCATTATCATTGATAAATAAATGTTTTTTTTTTTTTTTTGAAAGATGGTTGTTTTCTTCACAAATAACATAGTTTACGTGGTATATGGTTTGATATTAAAATTAGTCATTCTTTTAAGTTGTTTTAAACATGTAAATTAATCATTTGGACTCGATCGTAGATTTGATATTAATTTTTCTTATTTAATAAAGAGTCCGTTTGTTTAAATTTTTAAAAAGGTAATTTTTTAAAAACAGATATAATTTGTATGTTAAAATGAGTGAAAAAAAAATTTTAAACTGAAATAATTTAGATGAACACATTATAAAAATAAAAAGTTACTTATTTTATTATATAAGTATTTATTTTAACAAATAAGTTTAAATAAACTGAATCAATTACTTAATTATGATGTATTTTCTTTAGTTTTTAAAAAGATAACATCAAAGCTTAACATCAATTATACATAATAAATTAGTACCTAATGACAATATAAACTATTGATATAGAATATTATTATTTTGGATCTGACGTGATCAAGTTTGGTGAGCCTAACAGGTCATCATTGACTACCAAGAAGCAATTTGGCATGGGGATGTTTGCGAGTTAGTTTTGGTCGATTTTGATCAAACTATGTAATAATCCAATCAAATTTTTATGGGTTGAGTTGAATGCGATTTGGGTAAATTTTTTCAAATCTTACCCAAATTAACTTGTTTATGTATGTATTGGTTTTGGTTGAGTTAAGAGAAAATTTTCAATTTATTTTAAACTTCAAAATAATTAAAAAAAAAAACAAGTTATATAGAAGCAAACAATGATACATAATGCATAAGTTCAAGTTGACATGCTATTACATCCTAGTGCTTAAGAATCCAATAAACATAAAACAATTCTAACACCTACACCTAGTGTGTGTGTATATATATTAATTTGTAACATCACGAATAACATGAGCTTTCATCATATCCTTAAAAAAAATTAACCTTACAGAAGACATACTTAAAGAAATCCATAGAGTTGATGTCACTAATAACTAATAATAATTATCAACAGGTCAAAGAGTTGGTACATAGGTTAATTGGTTTAAAAATTAAAACTCATGATAAAACCCATTCATGAACAGACTTGAACGGTTTGGGTTAGATTTGTGTCAAACAATAATATAAAAATCCAAAATGTTTGGATTAATTTGGGTTAAATCGGATTCTCAAATTACCTATAACCATGAACACTCCTAATTTGATACAACAAACCTATTGATATGACTAAGAATTCATAATAAAAGAATAATTCAAAGACACCAACTCTCCCACCAAAAGATAATTGCATTATATTGACTTACCTCATCAATTGTATACCAAAAAGGGCTTACAAAGGTAATATGACTCTAAATACAAGGTACATCTTAAACTATAGTTACCATACACCTTTTACCTTAAACTGACTTGAGAATTATAGGTGGCATCATAGTTTAAAAACCCAATCTGACCGGTCAAGTCAGACCGGACCAACTAGGCCGATTTGATTATTGGATCGGTCATGCATCTAGCCCGGGATGACCGAGCTAAACCCGATCAAACATAGCCGATTCAGGGTAAATCTAACGACTTAGACTAATTTTTAAAACCCGTTTCACGTAAAAAAAAAAAAAACTTCAAAATGCTCTAAAAATAACCCGGGACTTGTATAATTGTGTTATTGAATTATTATTTATGGACTTGTGTTATCAACTTTAATACTTCAATTGTTATTTTAAATTTTAGAGTATGAATGAACTTTTCTTAATCATATAATGTTAGTTATATACTTTTTTATATATATATATATATATATATATATATATATATATATATATATATATATATATATAGTTTTGAATTTTTTAATATATACTGGATCAAATCATACCAATTACTGATTCACTAGTTGGATCATTGATTCACTGTCTCAACCAAATCAATGATTGGACTAAGTTTCATAACTTTAGGTGGTATCCCCTTGCAGCATAACAAAAATATCTTTTCACTACCTTCTTTTTACTTGGTTTTCTTGTTTGAAATCCTAAAACTAAAGCTCCTAAACATGAGTTATTTAATTTCCAGAGTGCCTATACTTTCTTGACTTCCGGGCAAGCCCAATTCTCAATTCTCTAAAATCACTCATATAACCATTTTTTAGCATAACCCATTAACCTCCCCTTTCTAATGCCACCTTAACAAACAATTATGCATTTATGCCCATTCCATCCCTCCCTTGGAACTTGGAAGTTTGATACGGTGAATTGCACCTCTTCATCTTTCTTTCATAGACTATAGAGTTTTTAGGATGCACTCTTTCCTTTTTATTCTTTTTTTTTCCTCATAAACTTAAAGAGAATTTGTGCTTTGAATTTAAATCCATAACATCTCCTTTAAAACTTACCTTGTTCTTAATGCGAAATTCTAAGAGCTGTTCCTAAATTTTTTTCATGATTTTCCATGAATTCTCAAACACTAGTAAGATTACACCGATAATATAAAATAATTTTATAGTATCTATTAACTACAAATAATCATGTATATTTTTTTAAAAAACAAATCATTATGCATGTATTTTAAAAAATAAATTATCATATGATAAATTTATTAATTTTTATAATAATTTTTTAAAAAATTATACCAGTAATAATTTATAATGATTGATTGTCAGGAACTTTTTACACTAAAAATACAGTCATTAAAATCATAAATTTAAATCCTTAAAGACCATGTAAGCTACTCATGTCTCAGCTTTTAGATCATCGCTGGAGTTCAAGTAGTTCGTAATTTTCAATGATAACTGTATTGAGAATCCATCCCTAATTTCTATAAAATCAGTTATTGTTTTTGTCAAATTTTTAATTTGACTTTTATCTAATAAAATACAAACATGTACAACTTGGTAATAGCCATCAGCCCTCTTAACTCAATTAAAAAACAATCAGATTCAAGGGGACTTTTAATTTTAATTCTTGAGAATATAAAAAAAAGGAAAAAGATTATTTACACCTTAAGAATTGAGAGAGAAAGATATAAGTATCTGATATGATTTGATGAAAAATAAGAAAAAATGCCAATTAAGTATTTTATATTTGTGAATGTAAAAAAAATAAAAAATCAGAACTCTAAAAAAAAAAAAAAAACAATATGCAGCACTTTACATGGTAGAAGACAATTTCAAATTTTCAATAGGCATCAAGGCAGAGGCTGGCTGGTTCTGTTTCTACCAGGAGTTAGGATTGATTTGATTTAACCATGTAAGAAAAAAGATAAATATAAATAAATAAAAAAGTAAAAAAAAAAAAAAGACACCACGAATCCGGAATCTCCAAGGTTTATTCTAGAACTAGAAGAAGCCACTAGTCCACCACAGCACCACTGTGTTCCAAAAAAGCTGTGGATCATAGCGTAGACCTTTTGTTCTAAAACCACACCTCATTCCATTTCCATCTTCTGCCACCTGTTTCTAACTCCCCAACCCAAGAAATTTCCTTTTACCCCTTTCCCCTCTCCTCTTTTCTTATTCATCAAAATTCCTCTTTGGTGTCCTCTCCCTCGGTCAACTCCGTTTACTATAAATATGACCACTCTTTTCTTCCTCTTCTTCAACTTCAATACTCACCTTTGAATGGATTCTAATTCTTCTTCTCCAAGTCCCAACAACCACGCTTCCACAACCAAAATCAACGGTTTCTTTCATCCCAAGCTGGGTTCCCAACCTGCCACCAGCTCGCGATCTCGTCTTGCCATGGCTTCTCCTGTGAACTCCGATCCTAAGGTCGTCACCGGCACAGCCGGTTACATCCTCGAAGACGTTCCGCATTTCACCGATTACATTCCCAATCTCCCAGTACGTCGTCGTTTTCATCAGTCAATCTCTCTTCTCTGCTCAAAAGCTGCTTCTTCGTTTTCTGATCAGCGATCATGTGGTCCTTTTTTTTTGTTGTTCTGTCCCACTTTTTTCTCGAACCACTCCGATGTTTTGTCGTTTTAGAAAACAAACCACCTTTTTCCTTTTTTTCTTTTCCATCTGCCGACACCGAAAATTAATAATATAGAAACTTTCTATTTTCATCAGTTCAACGATTTTTAATTTTTTTTGTGTGTAAATTTTTATCTTCTTTTTAGTGAAAAAATGCTATGCTGATTTAAGAGGAGGAAAAACATAGATGAATAATGTATCTTTAATTTTTCCTTTGGGTACAAGATTAATTAATGTCTGATTTTATGTGTTGGTGTGTTGCTGCAGACATACCCTAATCCTTTGCAAGACAACCCTGCTTATTCAGTTGTTAAGTAAGTGTTAATCGATTCATTCTTATCTTGTGTTGTAATTACTAATTTCCTTTCCTTTATTGCTTGATTGATGAATTGAATTTTACTTTTCATTTTGCCAGGCAATATTTTGTGCATGTTGATGACAGCGTTCCTCAAAAGGTTGGTTTTTTGGTAGCTTTTTTAAATGTCAATTTTAATTGGTTATTTATGAATTGATTTTTAAGTAATTAGGGATGGGTTTGATGGTACTTCTTCATTAAGGTGGTGCTGCATCTCCATTGCTAAGTATGGACACCTTCAGATCCAAATTAATGAATGGTAACTGCATAGGGTGAAAGAATGTTTAGACTGTGATCCAAATTCTTCTCATCTAAAGGTTTTTGTGAAGTTGGTGGGGTTTTATGTTTTTATTTGCAGCTTATGCGCTGTTACCTATCTACCTACCTTAATTTACCCGTCATTTATTTCCATTTTGTTCTGACTTATGACAGGTCGTTGTTCACAAAGATGGTGCAAGAGGGGTACATTTTAGGCGTGCCGGGCCTCGTCAAAAGGTATGTTTCTGTGTGTGGGTCTATCTGTGCATTTATTGACATATATTTGGTACCTTATTTTTGTTTATGGCCTTCCCAAATTGGATATATATTCAGGTGTACTTTGAAGCTGATGAAGTTCAAGCTGCCATTGTTACTTGTGGGGGTCTGTGTCCTGGGCTCAACACTGTCATTAGGGAATTAGTGTGTGGCTTACACCATATGTATGGGGTGAAGAGAGTTCTTGGAATCAATGTACGTGAATGTTTATGGCATTTACTCTTAATCTTCCTTCTTCTTTCTTTTTTGTTCTTCTTTTTAATTCTTTCTTATTGTTGTTTGGGGGTAGGAGGGCAGGGGCATTAAAACTGAACAAGTTTTGTGCTTGTTTCTTCCAAGTTTCACCCCCTAGCTTTCATTACTCTGTCTTTTCAAAACAAGCCTTAATGCCTAAGGTTGGTTATTAATGTACTAACTTATACTTATTTAAAGGATCCAATACATTATTCTTGATTTGTAGTAATTGTACAACTTTTTACTTGTTTGGTGTCACTTATATAAGTTATTTATCCTGGAGTTAATTTCCCCCATCGTTGGTTCTCCCTTGAGTGTAAAAGTGTAAATCTACAATAACTAACATTTTGCTAGCATGCTTAGTTTATTATTGGTCTCATCAACTGATGAAAATGTTTTGATGTGAAGGGAGGATATAGGGGCTTCTATGCTCGCAATACAATTACTTTAACCCCTAAAAGTGTGAATGATATACATAAGCGTGGGGGAACTGTCCTTGGAACATCACGAGGTGGACATGACACCAAAAAGATAGTTGACAGTATTCAAGATCGGGGAATCAATCAGGTCTGCACTTCTTTCGATTTAGCAGTATATATTTTTGTGTGCCGTGTAAGTACATCAGATTAATATCTCTCTGAATTTCAGGTTTATATAATTGGAGGAGATGGAACTCAGAAGGGTGCATCTGCAATTTTTGAGGTATCTATAATTTATCAGACTTGTGGGTTTAGGAATGTAAATTAACTGTTTACCAACATTATTTTGATATTTATGATCTGTGAAACTAATTGCATTAGAGTAGCTATTAATTAATGATTCAACCTGATTATCCATACAGGAAGTCAGAAGGCGTGGTCTCAAAGTTTCAGTTGTAGGTATCCCCAAAACCATAGATAATGATATCCCGGTAAGGTTTTATTTTCTTCTACATTGTGGCTTTAAACTCATAATTTAAACCCCATTAGCATCATTGATTGGTAAATTTCTTCTGCTGTCTCTTTGTTGCTTAATAGGTTATTGATAAGTCCTTTGGCTTTGACACTGCTGTTGAGGAGGCTCAACGAGCTATAAATGCAGCACATGTTGAAGCTGAAAGTGTTGAAAATGGCATAGGTGTTGTCAAGTTGATGGGTAGAAACAGCGGTAAGTTTCCTAAATGCTTAAAATGCTTCCACTCACTGGCTTAAGGGTTCAATTTTTAATTACCTTCAATAGCCTAAGAATAATGAGAAGTTCACACATCTTGTTTCTTATTAGACCTGACAAAGTATGAGATTCCAATTATTCTGGTTGGGGAGGGTCTTTGAGAATCCCTGTTTGACATATAAATCGGTATTCCTGGAAGCTTAATTTGGGAGTATAACACAAACTACCTGCAAACCATTTGTAGTTTCAATAAAATGTGAATCCTTCTATAACTGTACATATAATAGTGTCTTAAAGAACAAGGCCATTGAGGAGGCAGCTGACTACAATTCCATCAGCATCATATATTGTTTTCTCATTGTAATATTGAAAAGAAAAGAACGGCTAGTATGATATTCAAAAGTTCTTCTATTGACATTGTCATCAAACTTGACTTTGCTTCATATATGCTTTATTTTGGATTTATGATGCAGGATTTATTGCAATGTATGCTACACTTGCAAGTCGAGACGTGGACTGTTGCTTAATTCCAGAGTCACCCTTTTACCTTGAAGGTCCTGGTGGACTCTATGAATATATAGAGAAAAGACTCAAAGAAAATGGGCACATGGTTATCGTCATTGCTGAAGGAGCAGGACAAGAACTTGTTTCTGAGAGCGTGCAGTCAATGAGCAAACAGGATGCTTCTGGAAATAAGCTTTTTCAAGATGTTGGCCTATGGATATCCCAAAAGATTAGGGTTAGATGGTTATTCATTCTATTTGCATTCTTTTCATCTTTGTTACTGCATTATCATCTTATTTTCTTTGTTGAATTCGAACTCAAACTTGTTTATTTCCTTACACTCTTGCTTTCTTATGCTATGCCTATGATAATTGGCTGATCTGTCCAGCATCACCTACTATTACTGTCACCACTGGTTTATATTTTCTAGGACTTGTAGCAAAACATCATTTTAAGTGATAGAAATTAGACTGTAGAGAATATGCTCTATATTATTATTTGCCAATTTTTTCACAAATGATTTATAAATATCATTTTGACCTTCCAGGATCATTTTGCTGCACAGAAGACCCTGCCCATAACTCTCAAATACATAGGTTTGTAAAGATTAAACTTCATGGAATTATAAGTGTGCACACACACACTGAAAAGAGCAATGGCTGAAAGAGTAATGCCTTCTCTTTATGTTTTACAGATCCAACTTATATGATTCGAGCTATTCCAAGCAATGCTTCTGACAACGTGTACTGCACACTTCTTGCTCAAAGTGCAGTTCATGGAGCAATGGCAGGTTACACTGGCTATACAAGTGGACTTGTCAATGGAAGACAAACTTATATACCCTTCTATGTGAGTTCATTGGGCATGACATTTGTTGATTCCACAGAATAAAGATGATTTATTTATTAACATTCAATTACCCTTTTCTACTTTCTACTAACATTTCATGTTTTGTTGCTTTTGTTACGCAGAGAATCACCGAGAGACAAAACCACGTAGTGATAACTGATAGAATGTGGGCTAGGCTTTTATCTTCAACAAATCAACCCAGCTTTTTGGATTCCAAGGGTGACAATGAAGAGAAGAAGGAAGAAGAAGCAGCATTGAATCAGTTACCGGATGGACATTGTTCCAAAGACACTTCTTTGGCTAACAAAGAAATCAACAGCATTTATCCCACAACTTGCTAGTTGTTATTATTGTCATTATTACGTGATATATCCTTTTATCATGCGTTATACGTAGTACATAGGAGCTGTCTTTTTTGCCCTTGTATGTCAATAATATGGCTGTGGAACACTCAGCCTTACACAATGATGTTAGTCAATATGTTGTGCTATGATTTGTAAGCTTTCCAATGAGACTGGTTTATCTGGAAATGAACTTTATTAGTTTGAATCAATTAATTAATTATCCATGACTAGCTTTTCTCACTGTGGCACTAGGCAAATCAAACAGACCAAGTGGGCAATAATGGAGCGTCTGACGTAGGAAAACCATTGACTTTCCCAACAAGTGGAGCAGTTCTCTACTTGTATAATTTAGGAAAGAGTAATTAATTCATTTAATTGTATCCTATTAATTAGGGGTGTTCAAATGAATTAGAGTTTGATCGATTTTAAAGAGAGAAAAAAATATTTATTTAATTATTTTGAATTTCTTAGTTCATAGTTTGATATTATATTTAAATTCATTCGATTTAATCGAGTCTAAAACACTCTTAATTGGATTGGTTTTTAATTTGAGTCTTTTTTTAGTTGGAAAATTATTAAATAAATAGTAAGATTTATAGTAAATACAATTAAAAATGTCAATTATATCATTAATTCATTATATAGCTAGTAATAGTATAATTTTTAAATCTGAACTATTAAAAATTAATTACAACTTAATAATTATATTATATATTTCTACTAAAATAACTATTAAAATATTATCTTTATCTTTAATAGATAAATATGCGAATTGAATAAATTGGATGTTGCAATAAAAAAAAAGAATAAATTAGTCGTCAAAATAAAATATGAAGTTTAATTTTTATGTTTTTAGAATTTGTTTAACGTTCAGTTTATTTAGTTTGTTTGAACTGTTTTTTTATTGGATTCAATCCATTTATACTCCAATGTTAATATAGATTATATAATAAAATCATTAGAAAATCTAAAAGTTGTGAATTGTATCCAATAAATATAATTCAGTTGATTACACATTGAATTTGTGAGAAAGAAAGTTTAATACTTTTGGAGAAAAGTAATAAACTTAAAGTATGATTAATCACCGAATTGAGTTGTTACGATTTTTGTTAATAATAATAAAAAATTGTGAATTGCATGCTTTCAGCATGTCAAATGCTATTTTTTTTTTAAGGAATATAATAAGCGAACTTTTTCACCTAGTTCTTATTCGTAATCAATTGTTGAGCTTGAACATGGCTTGCGATTATCTGAAGGTGTTTGGCAACATGTGGAAGATAGAGAAAAGAGTCCTTTTGAGAAAATTGTGATTCCAGAACTTGATGATGGCCATTTTCAAATTCCAGCTTTGGAAGTTGTTGACTTCTAGAAATTAGAAGACGTGTGTGACCAAATGTCCCTCATGTAAGCTTACGCACAGCGCCCCCTCTCTTTCATAATGAATTGAAATTTCGTGCTTGATAAGTTCCATATGCTATCCCATAGAAGTACTCATTTCAAATAAATGAATAATTTCATCAATTCATTCTCCTCAATTGAACCAGTCTCCAATATGGTGCCTGTTTGATCTATGTTGCAAATGGAGTTCACGGAAAGCAATTTTCTTAGAAAACATGTAACTTCCGGTTCATAAGATGAATAAAGGCAAATTCTAGGATCAACCAGCTAGCATATGGTGCACCAGTAGAGAAGCTTCAAAACAGTATGTTGAAGTTTGTGTAATGTGGTGTAGGTCTAAAAGTGTTGATTTTCAACCATTGGATATATATATAATATGAACGGTATAGATTGATTTGAGCAATGGCTAAAATGGGCCAATTGGGCCAAGTTAAATTTATTTTGGCATCGTAGGTCTAGAGTGATATTTTGTTTGTTTTTGTGCTGTCTAGAGTGAACCGGGCATTCTACATACATATGGTGAAATTGTTGGTACACTAAGCAATTTTGTGATCTTCCCATTTTGTCTTTCCATAAAAGAGTTATGAATCAGTTAATCAGTACGGATCAGCTAATCCGTAACTTTCAGGTTATTAGCATAACGCTTTAACCAACTGAGTTAATAAGTCAATTATATATAAAATAAATAATGTTGTTATATATAACACTAAAATTTATAATGTATATTTAATGCGTATATAAATTTAAATAATATATTTTGTGACAATTAATTTTGATATAACTCATAAGAATTATTTAATCCGTATATTTTTTTATAAATAAATAAAAATATTTACTATTAAAAAAATTAATTTATTAATAAATTAAAAAAAACATATTTTTGAAAAAAATAAAAAAAACACTTACGGATCACGTAATCCGTAAAAACAAAAAACCTTTAAGGGCAATTTTAGAATTTTGTTTTAATGTTGGGTGCACAAGCAATATGCCTGGTGCACCTAGCAAAGCCCTAGTAAACTGTATCGATGAGGTTGGAGGTGTGGGTGGAAAGTGGGCCTTTGTGCCAAGGAAAACAAAATTTACTAAAATTTTCTTGCTGCACCGTTAATACTTCTTCTACACCCAACAATCTTTTTAAAATTCCAACATTACCCCTGTTAATTTCTTCTTCTATGTTTGTTGGTTTTTTTTCTCTTCATACACCATTCTCTTTTCTTTCTGGTTGAGCTCTTCCTTCTTCTTGTGATTGGTTTGATCAAGGTCGCGGTGGTCGTTCCCAGGACGTGGTCATTGTCGTAGTGGGTGTTGTAGTACAACGGGGGAGGAGGTAAGTTTTTTTGGTCTCTGCGAGTTGGATTTGTTTGGTAATAAACATACAGATTGACAATCCGTAATCATACGGATTGACAATCTGTATTACAGATTGTCAATCCGTATCACTTATCCGTATAACCTTAAAAAAATTAAAAAAATATATTTTTGATCTTTCTTTTTATAAATTTAGTTATATTTTTTTATAATATTTGTGCAAATATTATTACATTAACTAGTTTATGCAAGTAAAAAAATAATAAAATTGTGTGATATATTAGTTTATGCAGGTATAAATTTTCATATAAATGTCTATCAATTTCAATGTAATATATTAGTAAATGTAGTAAAAAATAATAAAATTGTGTGATAGTATATGTTAAAAAACATATTTATTGATACATTGACATATGTAGTGTAGAAGACATAAACAAAATTCAACATGGAAGTTTTTTAAAATAAATAGATTTATTTATAAATAATTAGAATTATGTATGGTGTCATTAGAGGTTGTTAGTTTGTCATTGAATATTTTTGAATGTTTTGTTAAGATGGACAAAAATCAGTAAATATATGGCAACACAATATCTGAAAAAGTTAATATGAATGAAAACAATGGAGAGGAACCTGGTGCATTTGAAAACATTGATTTTCTGATACCTTCAATATTTATCAGGTCTTGATATGATTTTGTATTTTGTTAAAGTAAGTAAATGAATGTCCCTTGAAGACTAAACATGTATTATCCATTTTGTAGGTGTTTGCTACCCGTGATGATGTTTTCAATTGGGCTCACTCTGTTGTGTATGATATTGGTTTTGTGGCGGTGATAATGAGGTCAGACACAAATATTGGAAATAGAGGAAGGATCTCATATGTTTTAATTGGTTATGAGAGGAGTGGAAAATACAGGGCATACAAGAAAGATTTAGTACAAACAGTTACTGCTAGTAAAAAATGTGGATGTCTCTCTAAGCTGCAAGTGAAACCAGTGTTGGGAGGTGAATCATGGATAGTGAAGTTAATATGTGTGAGTCATAATCATACATTGACTAAGTCATTAGTTGGACATCCATATGTTGATCAATTGACCAAGGATGATAAGACTATTATTGGTGATATGACAAAGTCAATGGTCAAACCAAAGAATATTCTTCTGACATTGAAGGAGCACAATGGCACTAGTTGTACAACAATGAAGCAAGTATACAATGCAAGATATGAAAGACATCTGTAATGGGCAGATGTAACAAGGATGCTACATCATTGAGGGTTATATCGACCTCTACTTCCGGTAGAAGAAAACTACTAGTTTCCTTGTACCAGCTTCCACAAAAGTAGATAAAAGTCCCCTGTCACTAGTGTCCAACAAACATGTAATCAGAGAACTTAATCCTGTAGCAGCCACTATGCCTTCAATCTCAGATGTAGGCCTTCCAAATTTCTCTATCTTCATCCCATGAGAGGTCAACTTCAACTCAGTACGTTCCTGGAAAAAAATTAAAATTAATTAGTTCAAGTAAAATGATAAATAGTTATTCAAATATTATATAATTGAACAAATAACTACCTCTCATACCCAAACTCTGGCTGTCACATGATCGGCATATGACATCAACACTGATGTATCATAGGGTCCGCCTGGAAAATACTTTATATCATAGGGTCCGCCTTCTAAACATCCTCAGCAATAGTTGCAGCTGCTTGTTGTCTATGTGCAGATGTTGTTGGCCTTTGACGTTGAGGGGCTTCTTTCACATCATCACTAACCTGTCTCCCTAAGGCTCTTCTTAAAACTTTGCCTAAAGTCCGACGCAATCCTCTGATTCTAACCATAATCTACAAAATTAAACGGTAATAACAATTGATGTCATTGTTCAAATAACAGTTGAGTTTCATATTTCATAACAAATTTTTTGTCATTCTATTAATAAAAAACTAACTAACAAACTCACCAATAAATCTTCTAAAAGCCTATTGTATTATAAAATGTAGTATATTTTAAAAAAGGTAATAAAAACATTTAAATTAACATTAAAAGCCTATTGTATTATAAAATGTAGTATATTTTAAAAAAGGTTAACCTTAATTGATTATATAGCCTTTTTTTTACTATTATAAAATATAGCATTATATAGTAAATAATGCAAATACAAAAGATTGTGATAGCATGTGAATTAATTACATAAAATATATATATAAAAAAGACAGGTGATCAGTTCTACAAGAAGCAATAAATTAATCAAATGAGCCCCCTGACTTTAGGATAAATAGTTATTTTTGTCTATAAATGTGTAGAACGCTGAAAAAATCATCCCCAAAAGATGAAAATTCAAATTTGAGTTTCCGAAAGTGAAAAAAGCGCAACAAATTCATCTACTCGTCAACTTCTGTCCGTTACCGTTAATGAAAGAGCCTACATGGCACAAATGGATGAAGATGTCCCAAAATGATTGTCAACATGGTTGCTGAATAGATTGGACTAAAATGTCAATAAGTTTCCATTAGACCAAAATGTTAATAATTTTTTTTGCACCAAAATGTCAGTACGTTTCCGTGAACCAAAATGTTAGTAAGTTACCATTGGACCAAAATGTTAACAATTTTATTCTATTGGACCAAAATGTTAGTAATCCCTTGCTTGTTCGCTTCGCATAGGCTACACAAGCGGTACACTGAAGACCAATCCAATCTCGATGAGAATCAGTACACGCAACTACATCTCCAAATTCAAAGGGCCAGATTTTTTGGACCAAAATATCAGTACACTTCCATTAGACTAATTTTTCATACCTCAAATTTCATTTCATTTAAGAATAAAATATGATTTAATCTTCATCTTTTGCCCCCCCCCCCCCCCCCCCCCCTTTATCATTGTAAGTATAACATTATAATAAATACTTCAAAAATAGGGAAACAAACATAAGTTAGAACAAACTTAATAATAAACATAATATTGATTAATAAATATGATCTGTCTATTGTTATGAAACTTCTAATGTGAGAGTATTTTACTCAAAATATGAAACTAAAACAAAAACGCACAACCATTAAGTTAATCCTTACAGAAAATGAGACCCAATTTGATTTTATCACTACCTAATGTTGTCATAATAGAAATTTTCCAAAATAAACATTTTACCAATGTACAAAAATAAACATCATAACAATGTATCAATCATTAAAAATTTATCAAAATTATAATAATTAGTTAGAATCTACTATAAACAAAAAAAAACATATCCAATATTTCACTTCTTCGAATCTTGGTGGCGGGGCAACCTTGGTGTGGGTATGAAGCTCATCTAATTCGGTTGGTTTATATTATGAGATGATACTTCTGAGAATATAATTTGAATTGTTGTTGAAGGCATAGTTGAAGGTGGTCTAAACACAATTGACAATGGTAGAGGTATGGAACTTGCTTCCTACAACAATTATAAAAAGTGACTAGTTATGCATAACATAATTTAACAATAACTAATCAGTTATATGTAAAAGTCACTCACAACACTAGGAGTTGGAGCACTTTGAGTGGTAGTTGGAGTTGGAGTTGGAGCACTTTTAACATTAGGAGTTGGAGTAATTTCAAAATTAGCTAGAGGTTGTTCAATTTGTGAAGCAAATTAAGAGCAGTTAATCTCATCTTACAAATATGTAACATCTACCATAAATAACTTGTAAGCAACAATAAAAACAATTAATCAAATTTTAAAAAATGTTAGATGTTGTTGTGATTACATTTGAGTTATAAGGTTGGTTAAAATAATTATGCTTATTATTATGTTTGTTTTAACTTATGCCTATTTTTCTATTTTTTAAGTGTTTATTGTAATGTTATGCTTACAACGATAAAAATAGGAAAAAGATGAAAATTAAATTATATTTTACTCTTAAATGAAACGAAATTTGGGGTCAGACAAATTAGTCCAATGAAAACATACTAATATTTTGGTTCAAAAAAAAAATTACTTACATTTTGGTTCAATGAAAATTTAATGACATAAGTTTCTATTGGACCAAAATGTCAGTAAGTCCGATGGTAACTTAGTGACATTTTGGTTCAATAGAAACGTATTGACATTTTGATCCAAAAAAATTACTAACATTTTGGTCCAATAGTAACTTACTGACATTTTGGCCTAATTTATTCCGCAGTTAAGTTGGTAATCATTTTTGTGACATTTTTGTTTCTCTGTGTCATGTAAGTTCTTTTATTAACGATAACGGATGAAAGTTAACGGATGAATGAATTTGTCGCACTTTTTTTACTTTTGAGGACTAAAAAAATTGAATTTTCATCTTTCGGAGATGAATTTATCAACGCTTTACACATGGACGAAAATGAATATTTACCTTAAAATAAAAAGATGGATAAATAGTTACTTTTGTCCCTGAATGTGTAATTGACTGATAAATAAGTCTTTGAAAGATAAAAATACAAAATTTAGTCCCCGAAAGTGTAAAAAGTACGACAAATATATCCAACTATTAACTTCCGTTAGTTATCGTTAATAAAATAGCTTACATGACACAAAGGGACGAATTTGTCACTGAAGTTATTACCAACGTGACCATACTGACGAGATTGGATGAAAATGTTAGTAATATATAATTTTTGGACATAAATGTCAGTAACATTTTGTTTGACGAAAATACCAATATTTTTTTATTGGAGAAAATGGTAAGTCATTTTCATTTTTTTTACCTAAATGTCATTACGTTCTATTGGACCAAAATGTCAATAAGCTATCATTATTGAAGGAAAATATCAGTAATTTTCTATTGGACCTAAATATCAATATGTTTCTATTGGACTAATTTGTTAGACTTGAAATTTCGTTTCATTTAACGGTAAAATATGATTTTAGGATAAATTTTAGCCATTTTTTATCATTACAAGTATAACATTACAATAATCATTTAAAAAAAATATATTGGCAAACAGAATTTAAAATAAACAAAATAATAACGATAATATTAATCATCAACCATAATTTGTTTATCACAATAAAAATTATCCAAAATAAACATTGTAATAGTGTATCAATCATTACAATTTTTTTCAAATTATAATAATTAGTCACAATCTACTATAAATAAAAGATAAATATATCTCATATTTCACTTCTTCGAATCTTGACTATTTTATTAATAGTGACGGACAGAAATTAACGGCCGAATATATTTGTTGCACTTTTTATCTTTTTGAGACTAAATTTTGTATTTTCATTTTTCAAGGACACATTTTTTTTTAGCAAATTAGATTAGATATTATATAACAAAAGTGACTATATATCTTATTCCTATTCGGAGAGAGAGGAGACAAAGTCATGCAGATATTATACAAAAAATATGCCCTTATTTTGACAATTAGATATGATTATGTGGTGAATCATTTTAGTGATAAATTGGTTTATAGACTATTTTATTAACACAGACAAACGTTAATAATAAAATATATCTCTTACACTTTTTACACTTTCTGATATTAAATCTTATATATTTTTATATTTTTATCTCAGGCGCATTTATAATACACATTTAACATAAAAATAACTATTTATTTGTCCTAAAAAGAAAGTGTTGAAGAAATAATAAGGTGTTGATGGGGTTGTGAGTTAGGGCAGACAGAATCAATTGAGAATGGGGATCCGATTCGTACTGATGGTGAACAAGCAAGGCCAAACTCGTCTTGCTCAATACTACGAATATCTCACCCTCGAAGAGCGACGTGCCCTCGAAGGCGAAATCGTTCGCAAATGCCTCGCCCGCAACGAACAGCAGGTTCGTTAATTTCGATTTCAATAACTATTCATTTAGATCCAATTCAGATCCAATGTTTATGCGCGATTGAACTATCTGATTTCCAATTCTCACTGACAGTGTTCCTTCGTTGAGCATCGCAACTACAAAATTGTATATCGTCGCTACGCCTCTTTGTTTTTCCTCGTTGGAGTTGACGATGATGAGGTAAATAAATAAATAAATAAATAATTCCTTTCTCGATGCTATTTTCTCAATTGCTTCATCGAAAGAGACTGGAATTTGAACCGAGCTAAATCTTGTGAAAATTAAGTCGTTAAATGTTAAATGTCTTCAAAACATAAATAATCGTGTGAAATACTTCCAACTTCCAACTTATTGCTTATGGTGTTAACTCTTAAAATTAAATACATGACTTGTGTAAACAAATTGAGAGGACATTTAAGCTTAAAATATGAACAGCCTGAATGTAATGATCTTGTTCTTTGATGGAATTTTATATATATCACTTGGATTTAGCTCCTCTGAAGTGAGTAAGGGTAAAATAAGTAATCACGTTGATGAGAAAATTAACAGATGATATTTCAATACATTTTATGATTTGTTTTGCATGCATATGTAATATCGACAGTTAATTTTCTCATCGAGTGTAAAATAAGTGATCAAAGTCGTTGATGAAAAAATCTAACAGTTGATATCTCAACACATTCATTATTTGGTATGCATGTATACATAATATCCATAGTTGATTTTCTCATCTATGACTGAAATCACTTAGTGTGTGTTCGGATCAGCATTTGTGAAATTGATTTCATTTAAAATTGATTTTGAAGTGAAGTGATTTATGTTTGAATTTTTTTAATGCAATACTTAGCGCAGTTTCTTCAATTCAACCCAAAAGCTACTCTTTATCACTTTTAGTCTAACTGAAAATTTGAGGCAAAATCAACTTTACTCATCAATAACAGAACATCCCTATTTTTACTAAAATCACGTTTGGTAGGAAGTAAAATTAGTTCTGAAGCTTTCCACCATGAAATCAAGCACACACTTTTAGAAGAGCCAGATCCATGCCACTTTTGTGTAAATAATGTTGATATATTTCGAATTCTTCATGACTGCTTATTCTACCTTCTATGGATAATGCTGATGTATTTCGAATTCTTCATGACTGCTTATTCTACCTTCTATGGATAATGTTGATATATTTCGAATTCTTCATGACTGCTTATTCTACCTTCTATGGATAATGTTGCAGAATGAGCTGGCTATTTTGGAATTTATACATCTCTTGGTTGAAACCATGGATCGTCATTTTGGCAATGTGGTGAGTTCTGCTTTCCCAACTTCTCTTTTTTCTTCCTTCTGTTTTTAGAACGTAGATTCTAGATAAGTTTTTTATACTTGCAGTGCGAGCTAGATATTATGTTCCATTTAGAAAAGGCGCATTTTATGTTGGAGGAAATGGTCATGAATGGTTGTATTGTGGAGACAAGCAAATCAAATATTTTGACACCAATTCAGCTGATGGATAAAACATCTTGAAGGATAAAAAAGAATGCTCTGTGATTGATGTATCATTAGTGACTCATTGCTGCCTTTCTGTGTACCATAGATAAGATAATCTCCAATTTTCAATTTGAATGGAAATACGAGTGTAACTATTTGTTTTATTTTCTTCTCTCCCTTTGTATGAATGATTAATGATTATGATTATGAACTTGTTTGTTTTTTCAATGGCACCTGACATTGGTACAATATACCCCAATTATGGAAATTATAAATTTCAAATCCCTGACCTTACTTACCGATCAGTTAACCTGTAGCTTATGTCGCTTACACTATCCATTATCTAGCCTGATGGCAGTTATCTGCTGTGTTTAGATTTAGGTTTTAACACCTAAACCAAATTATATGCTGAATGTGTATTTGGTGTGTTTAGATTTATGTTTTAACACATTAAACGTCCGTTCATTAGTGTTGGTTTTCTTCTAATGAACTTCCGCTTGGATGTCTGAAAGTTATCTGTAGCCAATTAAAATGCACATTTCTCTCTTTCGTATATATATAAAAAAAAAAAGTCGAATGTTGAAGAACATTCTGTTTGGAATTTGGTTCCGTACGTATATGTTTATCGCTTTCTTGCTCGAGTCCATGCCTTCCTATTAGTGATCAACAAGTTGAATTTTTCTACACTAATCACAACTCACCTAGTTTGTTAGATTTTTAAAATTTTCTTTTTTAGTATTCAAAGGGGTTTAAAGCCCCAAAAGAGGGGATTACACTTTTATAAAGCGTGGGGTAGAGATATCTTTACATCAAAACTAATCAGCTGCAGCAAAGGAGCTGGTGGTTCCTCATAAATCATATAATCAGCCTCCATATCACACGCAAGACTAACCATAACATCTGCACACCTATTAGCCTCCCTATATATATATGAATAACATAAACTGATCTCAATTGTTTCACCAATTCTGTTATTGCTCGAACCAAGGGTGCTCCAGACATGCATGCAACTTTGCCTCCTTGCTTTTAACAACAAATTCTGAATCTACTTGCAGCAAGATATTTTGCATACCTTGATCTCTAGCAATACGCAAGCCCTGTAAAACTCCCCATAACTCAGCAACAAAGGCTATAGTGCACCTCACTTTTTTTGCAAATCCTATTTTCCATCTGCCATGATGATCTCGCAGAAGGCCTCCACAAGTAGCCATACCTTGTGATGATTTCAAAGATCCATCTGTATTCAAGCAAAACCAACCTTCAGGAGGAGAGTTTTCACATGAATTTTCTCTTTGACATAATTTCTAGAGGGATTAAATTGAAAGTGGGCAGATTTGTATTTCTTCCAATGATGACAGATTTCTTCCAAGGTTTGCATGTATAAACAAATGAATCATGATGTTGTTGTATGTTCCTCCAATACCAAAAATAGTAGCAAGATGTGGCCCATAATTCAGGCCTAGGAGAATAGCCTTGAAGACTAACATCACTGTTAAGATTAAATTCTATCAAATCCTGAAATTGCATACCAAAGAAATCACTTTTAAATTCTATAGTAACAAGGTGATTCCAACTCCATAGGGTCTACGAACAGTCTCTTAAGACATGCATAGAAGTTTCTTGAACTAAGGGACAATGACTGCAATAAGGAGATGACTGCAATAAGGAGAACCAATTCCCCACTTTACAAGCCTACTTTGGTTTTCAATCTTCCATGAGCTACTTGCCATACGAATACTAGAATTCTCTGAGGCACGGCTAGTTTCCAAATACCTGTAGTTTCTAAATTATGAAAATAATTTATTTGTTTATAAGCACTAGACACCGAAAATTGGCCCAATTTGTTGCCTGGCCATAATCTTCGATCATTACCAGCTTCTGGGTTAGGAGGAAGAATAGTCACAATCCTCTGAACAATATTATGAGGGAAAAGAGACTCTAACATCTTTCTATTCTATTCCACTCACCTTGGTCATCCACCAGATCCTTGACACACATATTTAGCATATGAGGAGGAATTTCTGAATTAATTTGTTAGATTTTTATAATAATCACCTTAAAACTTATTCTAAGAAGATTTCTTCTTTTTTAGATGGATTCTAAGAAGATTTCTAATTGGTTGAAAGTGTCAGAAGAATTTCTGATCTTTAAATTGATAATGCATTTTTTTTATCCACAAATGTTAATTGTTAGTATTTATTAGAATGTTAGGTGCTAGTACATTGATAGTGCATGACAATTAAACTAAAAAAAAAAAACTATAGTTTTTGATTATTTTTTCTTTCATCCGTTTGATGCAAAATTTAAAGATGCGGTACGTCTTAGAATATATAAATGAATGATTCCTCGTTGGAATCTTGCCTTCAACTTTTGCAAGTTGATAGAATTTTGGATTTTGAGAAGTCTTTTACCAATTGGATTGGGTGCTTAGACACCTTTGTAACGTGGGTCATGTGCGGCTGTGGGTTTCCTTCTTATTCCCACTTAGCAAAATGTATACGATAACAATTTACTGAACATTCTAATCCGGGCTGTAGCATGGTCCTAATTTTTAAAGATGTTATATAAAACCATTTGTATGTTTTCATCTAAAGTTTTTGGAAATAGTTGGTTCAATTCACGCATAATTTTGGAGCCTTTATGACCAAAGGGTGTAGTGTAGTGTACAATCTTTCCTCCATTAATAAAAGTTGAATTTCAGAGCAAATTGCATGAGAGGACATGCTAGAGATGTAATATAAAACCATTCATGGGTTTTCATCTGAACACGTAATACTGCTACAGATGTAATGTGTGTTTGGTTAATTTATTGATATCAATAGGCTTTAATTAGTGACATTAGATCAGTTGATGGCAAGTTTTGTTGACCATGCTTTCTTATGCATTAACCTACAGAAGAAGCTGCAATTTCCTTCAAACGAAACAGAAGAAGCTGCAATTTCCTTCAAACGAAAATGGGATCTAAACAAAATCCGAACTGTACAGAGTGGTCGTCCTATTCCAGTCATTCTTTACTAAGCGATTTCGTTTAAAGGAAAACGGGAGAAAGAAAGGAAAAAAATGGCTTCAGATCCGGAGTGATATCAATACTATAGTGAACAGTTTTACAAAAAAACTCTGGCCTTCCTGCAAGTCTGCCACTACTTCGAGTAAGCACTGAGCATGAAAATGGTATGCAGTCAGGACATGATATCTATGTTTGGAATAAACTTTTAATACTCTTGTAATACTCTTTCTTTGGCATTTAATACTCTAAATTTGATTGTTTCTTTTATAGGAACTTGTATCATTCTCAAAGAGTGGGGAAGAACCTCTCTATTACAAATTAGAACACACACTATAGGAGTGTTTCCATCTCACAATGCCCCAAGGGCACCAATTCTCTCACTATATGAACCTTTACTTAATTCATAAGCTTCATGCCTCGTTCAAACTATTTTATCCCACAATAACTAACCAATGGCTTATTATTCTCGCAAAAAACAGTTCACCTTGTATTCTAAGTGCGTAACTGCGGTATCAGAAAACAAAGTTTCATCGGGTTTTTAATTGTTTGAAGAATGATGACCAAATCGTTTTCTTTCTTTTTTTTTTTTTTTTTTGTCCTGGATGGTGTTGATACAACATGGCTAAAAAATTGAAAATTGTTTTGAAATGCCTCTGTTTTTTAACAATTTTGAACCTGAATTGATCAATATAATTAAACAGCAGCTGGACATCCACCCTTTCTAGGGTCACTTACTGCTGTTAGAGTGCCATGCTTTGTAAGTGATTTGGTGTTTTCACCAACTTTCCTATTGAAGTTCATAGGCGTTTTGAGAGTTTGCACAATAAGCTGAGTCACAGCTAGTGCTTCAGAACCTCTCAGTTGATGACCTCTCTCTTCTAGGAAAAGCCTACTTTCTTTTGAAAGCTCAATGTGATCGCCATTATGAGCAGTCAAGTTCTCATAACGAACTACATTTGGTATTAGCTGCGTGAGATACAAATCAAAATTAGATTGTGGTTTGGAGCATCACACATCAAGGAATTATCTGAAAAAAGGTTAGCTATAACCTTGTGATAGATCCTTGGGCTCACAACTGCATCCAAGGGTTTCATTCCCAAGATGAAATGATTAAGAAAGACTTGAACTACGGCTGCAATAATGTTCATTCCACCGCTCCCTCCAAGTACCCCAACCAACTGATCATCCTGCAAGAGAATGTTCATGTGTAAGAATCCTTACTCTCCAAATGTAAAGATGCAATTGTTCTTTTCTTGGTTGTTGAATTACTCAGAATTACTTAGAAATATCAGCTAATGAAAGTTTAGGTAAATTTTCACATATTTAGTTTCATGTTGAGAAATTGATTGTGTCCAGAATTAATTTTAGTTGAAGTAACTTCAAATAACTTTTGTGTTGGAGAACTTTTCTTTTACTGAGTTTTACTGCTAACTTTGCCTTCAAAATAAATACATTCAAACATAAATCACATCACTTGAATTCAAAATTAATTTTGTCAATGCTCACCCAAATACACTAGTATAGGAAGAACTATCATAAGCAATACCTTTGTGACAATAAGAGGAGTCATGGAAGACAATGGTCTTTTGTTTGGTTCAATAAAATTTGCTGGAGCGGGAGGTAGTTTATCCGGGGATATATCAGTGGGAGTAGAGAAGTCATCCATCTCATTGTTGACCAAGATACCAGTAGAAGTAGAACGAAACCCGGCTCCAAAATGATAGTTAACAGTTGTTGTTAGTGATACAGCATTTCTATCAGCATCGACAATGCACATATGGCTTGTCCCGTGATCGCTAAGTTGACTCCACCTGCCCAACATGGTTATGAATAACCTTTCGTTAACAACCCAGTGATTTTGCAACTTATCTAGCAAAAGGCAGTGGTTACATTCAAATTACCACTAGTAGTATATCACACCTGTTCATATAGTACTCTGGAGGGAAAGTAGTGTTATCAAGTATCATGTGCTGAATATCTTTTGCAAAAGATGGGGAAAGCATTTTGGATATAGTATCATCAATGTTTACAAAGTTGGGGTCACCCAAGTTCATTCGAACAGCCCACATGTGTTTCAGAGCTTCTATTAGTCGATGTAGACCAAGATTTCCCCTTGCAGCATTAGAACCTCCATAACTGCCCAAGATGTTCAGAACCTGTTCATAACGATTATCAAAATATACCGACATACAACTAGTAACCAAAAAGAAAAGGACATGAGAAACAATTGTAGCAACATTCTGTATTGATATTGAATGTTGGTCCCCAGGTTTTGTTGTATTAGACATAAAACTCATTCACGCATTAGACTAATGAAACTAGATAGCTTAACTATTTAAGCTTTAGTGCGACATGCTTCAATCCTTGAACCAAAACAACATACATGTCTATTTCTATATATACAGTAATAGACACATGAAAAAGAGGATAATGTCACAATTTCTACAGAACATGGAAATAGCGTGTAGAATGGAAGGGATATGAATCTACCCACCAGAGAAAGAGCAAGTGTTCCAGATGAAGGAGGTGGCATTCCATATATGGTGTATCCCATCACATTCACAGTCGTTGCATCTGTTACTTCCAACTTGTAATTGTGTAAATCCTCCATTGTTAAAATCCCACCAGCATCTCTGACATCCTTGACTAAATTTTCACCAATGGTTCCATTGTAGAAAGCTTGTGGCCCTTGCTCAGCCACTACCTCCAAGGTGCTACCAAGTTCAACATTTCTACACACATCCCCAGCTTTCAACAAAGTTCCATTGGGTGCATATAGTTTTCTTAACCCAGGATCATCCAATATCTTATTTGCATCAGCAGCCATGTACTCTCCAAGAGTAGGAGTAACAACAAAACCCTTTCCAGCAAGTTCTATAGCTGGTTGGAATAAGGTTTTCCATGGCAATCGTCCATGCTTCAACCAGGCTGCATGAAGGCCAGCTAATTCACCAGGCACTCCCATTGACAATGGACCTAAGGTCTTACCTTTGGGATTGTTCTGATACATATTCTGTTTGTTGACATTCACACATATACACAAACATAAGTTGTAGATATCTGTGGATGAAAATGAATTTGATCAATATTATTTGCTAGCATTCAACATGTCCAAGTAAGCTGTAGAAGCAAATCTTGGCCTATATCTTAAAAGCAAAATGTTAATTTGGTCCAATTGCTTTAGTAATCTCAACCACGAGATTTAACAACTTTAATTGTTTAGCAGAAAGAGATAACCTCAAACCTGTGAAGCAGCTAAAGGAGCAGTTTCTCTCATGTCAAAAGCTTGAGTTTGAGAGGATGAAGAAGATCGAACAACCATGAAAGCGCCACCTCCTATACCACTTGATGCCGAGAAAACAACACCAATGCATAATGCTGCTGCCACTGCAGCATCAACAGCATGTCCACCCTGCCTAAGCATTGAAACACCAATTGCAGAACACCGAGCATCATCGGTTGCAACAACTCCCACATCTGATTCAACAATATCTCCCTGATTGGTTGCGATTCCATCATTATATTTTTCTGCTCCGGACAGTATTCCATAGCTAGTGTTGCCTCTGACTACTAGTCCAACAACTGGAAAAGAATTGTGCCAAGTATTATTATATATGGTTTATCAATATCAATATGATGATCAAATTGCATCAATGCGAAGCAGATGTTTTGGCACAAAGTTCAATATCCTAGTCACCCTAAGATGTATACATTTTCTAGGATCTAAACCAGATTTTATGTTTCTTATGTTTTTTTGGCGGCTGTTCAAAAAAGTTGATTTCTTTTAAGTATATGTTTAGTTCACACAATCTTCATCCTGAAAATTAGGAGATTTGAACTATACTTCAAATTTTGTCACTTCAAACTCATCTTTGTGGTTTCTGAACTTATTCTTTTAGTTTAATTTTGATACACAATCCGTGTAAAAATTCTTAGACTCTCGACTAATTACAAATTACCTTAGACATACAAAATAATTTTAAATTACAGACAAATGCAGCCACAGTTGCAGTTGTGATGCAGTCATGGTGAGCCCAAGAAAGACTTTGATTTTGCAGCGGAAATCGCGGTTTCTGACTTTTTTTTTAACTGTTACTGACTGTTTTTTAAAAACAATGATAACAGTATTAAAACTTATACTACCGTGCATTCTAATTAAGTTGTTTGTTTGTTTTTTTTAACCCAAAATCAATCATTTGAAAATTCATGTATCTAAATCACTCCATCATTTTTTGACTATCCCTGGTATGAATATAGTGAACAGAGTGAACGCAAGCAAGTGGGTGATTATTTATTTTGATTCTAAGCCGAAAATGGTGTTGAATTACAATAACTAATACGCTATAAACATTCAATTGATCCAATAAAAAAAACATCTTGTTTATGTATTTCAGAATTAAGAGCTAGCTTACGGCAAAAATAAAAGAAAATCAGAAAAGTCCCATAAAAAGGGAAGTGAATGAATCAGAAAGAGAATAGGATATAGGAGGGAACAGACTTGTGATAGCCACGATAGCACAAAGGCTCATCTTCCATGTGTGTTTGTTGGGCAAAACATGGTCTTGTGACAACAAAGGAGAATCCATGATGTTGTGTCTCCACAATTAAGGACGATGATATTGATGCAGATGATGCTGTTGAAGCACCTTAAATGAGCTGGGTGCCTCACTGATGAATTGGATTGGATTAGGAAGCACACCCTTATAATATTATACTATTGTTCTCATTCTCAACTTGTGCCTTTTCTTAACGCATAGATTTCACGTGGTGTTGTGTTATCTTGTGTTAGATCTAAAAGATATTTTCGGATAATAAAAATTTATAGTATGATGAATGATGAGCTCAACTACCCGAAGAAGTTATCGGTGGTCAGGATATTTTCTGAATAAAATATCGAGGTTCAGGTCCAGGTCACTGAAGACTACAAAAAGAAAATAACACTTTGTATGATTTTTTTTTTTAAATTAGTCATTTGATCCCATACGTTTACCTACTTTTTAATCTTTATAGTTTGAAAATGGTTTTTTTTTATTCTTATAGTTTATATTTTAATTATTCTTTAATTTCTATAGTTTAAAAATAGATTTTTTAATCCTTATAATTTATATTTTGATTCTGTTTTAGTCCATATAGTTTGAAAGTTATCTTTTTAATTTTTATAATTTGTATTTTAATTACTTTTTAATCTTTACTATAAAAAATATATAAAAATAATTAACTACAAATTAGTTATAAATTATCAACTATTTTTTATTATAAATTATCTTTCGATAAATTAATTGTGAATTACTAGCTAATATTTTTGTAGTTAATTGTAATTAATAATATTACTAAAAAAGAATTAAAATATAAAGTATAGGAATAGAAAAAGATGACTTTCAAACTATAAAAACTAAAAGAGAATTAAAATATAAATTATAAGTCTAAAAAAATCATTTTCAAACTATAAGGATTAAAAGAGAATTAAAATTTAAACTATATGAACTAAAAAAACTACTTTAAAACTATAAGAATTAAAAGATGCATATGATGAAACTATAGAAACAAAATGAGTGATTAAACCTATTTTTTTATATTTACAAATATCACTAATTTTCATAATGGTAATATTTTTTTTAACCATCTAATCAATTTTATATCTTTCATCTGTATGGTGGTGTTAGTGTAAATGAATTAGATTCCTTGAAGAGGCATGTATTCATAATTGAAGATGGAACATTTTATATAGATAGGATTAAATATATTTTTTGAGTTAAATTTATTGTGATCAATTTTTTTTTCAATTAACTAATTGCGTGAAAGCAACAAATTCCATAATTTCTTGTTGGGGTTTGAAAATTGGAAGCACGAATCACTCGAATTTGGTATAAACATATTCTTTTTTTATCATTAAAAAAACAAAAAATAATTCAAGGTGTGATATTAAATCATTATAACCAGGAAGTTTCCGAACATTAATCATCACTTCTTGATACCAATAACACAGTAAAAATTGGCCTCACCAACTTTCATAAATCATCCAAAAGACCAGCCCTACTTGGTTCCTCATCCAATCTTTCCGCTCCTTCAATAAGCAGTTGATCCAACTCATTCAATTCTACAATTTTGGAAACAATTTGCGTGTCAATGTTTCCAAATGTCATCTTCTGCCAACCTTTTAAAGCCCTTTTTAGGTTATTCATCTTCTATTTCACTTCACATAATGTCCAGCTGGCCCCAAGCTTCAGCCATGACCTTCTTGAATTCTCTATGTTCCATCCAGTAGTTGAAAAATCTAAAAGGTTTCGGGCCCCAATTTTGAGCTTCATTTTTAAGCAAAACAAAACTTTGATCAGAAACCTCTCTTTGAACCTATCCATTGAGATGTCACATTCCAAGAAGAGATCAATCGTGAGTATTATATAACTATATATGTTTAATTAGTGGGCAACTCTCACCAACAACAGCCCATTGAGGAAGCCCACCAAAACTTGGAAGGAGAAGAGCCTTTCCGAAATCTGAAATCTGACAAAACAATTAAGCCATGATCAATTACTTTCTGAATTTTTTTATGTCAAAATTTACATTATTTGAACATTGTATAGACATCCAACTATCCAAGTATGTAAATAGGTAAAAAGATATAATTAAGAATTAGTATTCAAATAAACTTTACATGTGTGTTGTGTACCATGAACGAGAGCACTCAAATTAGTATTCATTAAGACAGTCCTTTCTAACAGTTTCAGCTGTCTGCAAGGCATGTTGAATTTGAGATTCTTCTAAATCAGGATCACTGACATCCACAATTTTGTCAAGCATCTCACAACATTCCCATATACTCATTTTCACTTTATTCAATTTTCCATACTCCTCCCTCATCTTCTTAGCCTGCAATAATTTAGTTACATATAAAATGTTACCTAAGAAGCCATTATGAATATTAATTTGAGTATATGACATTAAGTTTAAAGTTATAATATATTAAATATTATAATGAAAAGTGTTATACTTGTACCATACTGATACAAAACAATAACACAATTCCTTGACATTGTTGAAATCAAACTTGCTTACAAAATTATATGTTTGGTTCATGTGTTGTCGTTGGTAGAGTTCCTCCACAAACTTGCATACTGATCATAATACTGATTATTTAGAGTATATATTTTAACTATATGTATAAATAAAAATTATTAAGAGTTGAATGTTTGTATAAAAAAATTGTTAACATAAGTAAAGTTTACTTTACGAAAAAATAAGAAATAAATAGCTAAAAAATAAGAGAAATAAAATAAGACAGATGTATTGTTTGGATAAATAAATAAAAGATGAAAAAATTCTTCTTGTTCTTAGATTAAAGGAAAAGAAAGTGGAAAATAAATAAATTGTATAAAAAATAATTTGTTTACTTTACTATCTTAACATAAAATTATTTTATATTTTTCAAATTTTTATTTTGTGAAAAATTATTTAAATTTTTTTGAGAATTCAAAAAAATTAAAGAAAAAATCATTTACCCTTTAATTAATACCAATTCAATAGGGAAGTTTTTCTTATGAATCTCACAAAATCATTTCTGTACTTCTCTCAAATAAATAATAAATTTTAAATACCTTTAATTTATTGTTTTTTTCTCCTTTTACCCGTATCTTTGAAAGAAAAAAGTGGAGAAATTTCGCATTACTTATTCAAATCAATTATAGAAAAAACAAAAAACATGATTACTTATTTTTATATCTTTCCTCGTCATTTTCCTCTTGTACATCAATAACTCAATCAAAGAATGCTTACGTGCACAGTTAGGATCAAATTCATACGTTGATCCAAATCATACAACAATCCGTCTGTGTCAAGGTTACTTATTTATGACATCAAAGTCAAATGTCTTTGCATTTGTTCCTTTCAAACAACTGGCCAAAACCTTTTATTTGCAGCCAATCAATATGCTTCACCGTGAAATTGAAATAGAATTTAGTGTCTATATATTAAGATGGTAATGTAAAATAATTATATATGATTACTGTTTGAATTATTTTAAAAATTAATAAATTTATAATACATAATAAATTATAATTGAATGATTGTATAAATTTTTTTACATGTATAACTTTTTTTCTCATTAAAATATTACTAACAGCCTTATTTGATCATTCATTCAGCCATCATAATATATATCCCCGTTTTACTTGAGTGCAACAACTCATTTACACAATTAACATGCTTATATATATATATATATATATATATATATAGCACGCTCTAGACTATAATAGTTGGAGAAGATATCTATAAACCAGAGTCGTAAGAGAAAGAAGCATTAATATAATTAATTATATATTATATATAGTCAAATTTATTTAATTGTACTTTTCTTTTCCGATCATTATTAATTTATGAATATATATTTTTTCGAATTTAAAGACAAATTATTTAATTATTATTTTTTTCAGCAGGGAAAATTCATCAATTCTTTAATCAACATTCAACACAATCAAAACCTTTTTTTTTTTTTAATTTTTTCTCAACTATAAAGTCTCCAAACCTTTATTTTTATTTAAACTCCGTAACTTGAATTGAGTAACTATAGTTTTAATTCTTTTACTTAAAATTTACTAATCAAAATATCACATTTAGCACCGCAAAAAGAATCCTCTTCGAAACTTTAACCTTTTTTCTTAGAAAAACCTTCAAATATTTTTTTTTTATCAAATTTCATTTTCATATTCCGATTCATGAACTTTTTAAAAAATTTCATATTCAATAAAAGTTCAATCATTTTATTAAAAAATGT
This sequence comes from Glycine soja, assembly GCF_004193775.1. NCBI lineage: Eukaryota > Viridiplantae > Streptophyta > Magnoliopsida > Fabales > Fabaceae > Glycine > Glycine soja. The sequence continues at coordinate 15,079,386 of NC_041008.1, read as the reverse complement.
GAATACCAAAGTTGTAAGTGAAAAAAATGATAAAATATTATTCGTAATAATTAAAAAATAAATTTAATTTTTAGATAATTTCAATTAGTGTGTCCATTAAAAATAAAATGGGTTAATTTGGGTGTGATGCCTTATAGTAATCCTTTGTTTTGGGGCACATCGTCTTAATTTTTTTAAAAAGATAAAAAAATGATTATTTAGCTTGTCAAAATTATTATTATGTTATTCAACTTTTATTATATATATAGAAAATATTTTTAGTTTTTTATTTTTGGTAAATTTTGATATTTTATTTCGTAAAAAAAGGTTTGAAATAATTTAATTTATTAGGATTTTAAATAGATAAAAAAATCAATAAAAAGATCAAAACCTGTTTGTTTAAGATTTTAAAACTGATTTTATGGTATGCAAAAAGTGAATTTTCTTTTAGATATTTATAAAATCAGAAGCTAATTTTATTTATTATGAGTGTAAGAGAATTTTCTATTTTAAATTTAATAATACTTATACTTAAAATTATTGAAAATAAATTCTCAAAATAATAAAAATAAAAAATTTATTTCTAATTTAATTTTTTAAAAAAAACAAACTTACTAAAATCTTTAAAACTTGTATTCTGTCAGTTTATAAACATTTTTCTCTTTAAAAACTAACTTAGAAAATTGAAACAAACAGATTTTAATTAAATTTGTTTAACTTTTCTTTTAGAAAATTTACTTGATTAAAATATAATAAAACATAAAATATCTTTTTGTCATTGCATACATGAACTATAGATGACAGATATGATGATAATGTTCAGTACGATTCCACGTAAGTAATGCATGGCTACTTGTCCTTGCATATAATGTCAATGCGTTTTCATTTTGTAAATCTAGTAGCAATAGTAATCCGACACTAATAAAATACATGAAAAGTAATAATTTTACATTGTAATTTAATTTAAATTATTTTAAAATAATTATTTTAAAAGTCAATATATATAGTGATTATATAATTATATAAAACCTTTTGCACTGCAATATCATTTTTTTCTAAATTTATTCTGTGAACTATAACATTAGGAAAATTATTTTTTGATGTTGGTCTTTTATTGATGTATTAATTAAATACATCCAATATTTATAAAGTGATTAATGAAATAAGAAGTTACGCGGTCAAAAAAATGATATAAGAAGTGTTTTTTTTTTTAAGGTGATAAGTAGGTACAGAAACAAAAAGTATGTGCCGCCTTCTATGATCAATCTGAAATGTAAAATTATATTTTAGAATTTTTTTTATTTGTTTTTGAGTTTCAAAATGACCAATCCAAAGATAAAAACATTATGGAAAAAGTGGAAAAAGCAACTTGAAAGTGCAGGAAGTAACAGCCCGCCTTCTATTAGCTAATGTCTTGTTTGGGCTCTGCTATTCCACCGCAAATTTTCGCTTTTCCCACCTCAAGTTTTATTTGTTGTTTTATCCCCTAAAAATATCCCTGACACAGAAACATATTTCTGTTGTACAACATACACACAACAGAAAATCTGGTTTATGAGGATAACTTAATTCTTGTTCAATAAATGAGGAGATCTGATATCTCATTAGTTTTTTTAAAATTTATCTTAAAATATATAGTTTATGTAACTTGTTAATGTATTCAACTAACTTATTAATGTACTCACTTATTTTTTCAATTGAAGTAGTATATTAACAGATTTTAACTAGAAATTGTCTTAAAATATATCAATCAATATAATTTGTTCCCTAACTAAAAATTAAGTTGACTTACTTTAACAAATACTTTATAACATCGTTCTTAATTTCTTCTCCTTTTCGCACTCGATCTACTGTTTCTCAACTTACAAAGTTGCAACTTTATAATCACAAATAGTTTTCATGTACCATTTTCTCTCGCTAAGTCCTAATCCAACGAGGATGCATGCTGGACACCAATATCTTGATGATGAGAATAGATAGAGAAGTAAAGGCAAAGGTACCATTTTCTTGAGGATGCAGCAACAACCCCCCAAAGGATTCAAGATGGGACCTAAATCAAACCCATGTTGCAATAATTACACGTGACCACACCACACCTAACCGGCTAACCCTATTGGTATTGGTGATAGCACATGCAACTTGCAATTAATTGAAAGGGTTAATTAAACAGATCTTGAAGCCAGAAACAAAGAATGTGAAGAATGTAACAGATAGCCTATATAATACACATAGACTGGTCTAATATTATTATGCCTTGGCCATTTATTTGCATTTGGCAATAAATAACCCTCGATGCTTTGAAAAGGTTTTAGTTCAATAGCTTCACAATTTTGGAATTACTTAATGCTTAGTTTGTAAGACCTATCATATCACCCAACTATAGATTGTGTAGAGTGTCGCTTTCTCAGTTTCTTAATTTTTTCGGTGAATAGGCTCGAATTTATTGCTTAATTACGTTCAAGTAGAAATAGTTTTATGGATAAGTTATTTTTTAGACTATCAAGATTTGATTGTCAAAAAAAAAAAAGATTCAAGATTTAGTTAAAATCGATTTTATTTCCTACATTTTAAATCCTTAAAAGAAAAGGTCCTACATTTTAAAAACGGTAGTCTTTGTATTTCTAAAATATGGTACATTTTATTTTTGACCCTATACTACATTTTGATCTAATTAGCGATGAAATTCACCACATTTTGAAAGATATTAGAACCAAGATAATTGCTTTTAAAATAGAGACTAACTTGGACCAAATCTTGATTCTTGAAGGACGTTTTTTATAGTGATGATCGAATGCCAAATTTATGTTCATGTGTTAGACTTGTTAACTCTCTCCATTTGAATATGTGAATAGCACTATACCATTATAAAGTATACTGAAGTTCTGATGGCTATGCTTTAAAATTTTCAACCAGTTCCACTTATGTTGTAGAAGAACTAAACAAAAGGAATCTTTCCCTTTTGTCCATTATCTTTTGGGGATTTTCTTTTCCCTTTTCTCTTATATAATTGGAACAAATGTTCATGACCTGCTATAGAACTTGGAAGCTAGTTACTTTTGATGAAATGGGGTGCGCTAGAGCATGTCCTCATCATTTAGATAAGGAAGGGAACTGAACACTGAACACTGAACACTGAATGTCACTAACTTTTGTTGAACTTTAGAAATTGCAGTTCAATAGTAGTATATATAAATTTGAAAGGCACTACTTCACTCACTATATCATTTAAAAACATAAAATTCGTCCACTGTTGGGAAAGTTTTTGAACCTTGTATTGTATGCCTCATGATGTTCAATGTGCCCTTTAGTTAAACTATTTTTATTAATTATTTTAACTTTTCTCCAAGATTTAGACTTTCTAAGTTAGGAAATGTTTACTTTGGCTGTTTATTTCAGTAGACTAAGGGTTACTCCTTTTGTGACCCTTCAAATTATCTTCTCACAATCACGAAAATGTATTTTAGTCATGTCCATACCTTTTTGTTCTGCTTAATTTTTCATTATTATGTGGGAATAGCTAGCAATAGCGAGTTAGTAGTATTTATTAGGAATAGTTTGATTAGGAAGGATATTCTAAAATAAATCAAAATTAATTAATTTTTAAAAAAATTCTTATGAAACAATGGAGGAGGCACGGACAACCATTCATCACAAATTAAATTTCCTCTACCAGTCCCTCAGCTTTTTCTTTTTATCTATAAAAGTCAAAAATAATGTAAAAAATTTATAATAATTCATAAATCTTGTTTAACCAAGACTAACTTGACATCAGTTCCTCATTTAAAAGTACATTGCTTTTATTTTTTTTCCTTGTTGTTTGGTACAAAATGAGATTCACAGGATCAATTTTCTTAAATGTTAGAGGGTTTCCAAAAGGACGAAGGTGTATCAACTAAGCTATATGCTCGTACACAAAGCCATGCCAAGTATACATCAATTTGGCCCTTTTTGCTTGTGCTTTCTGGATCTAACAATAGTCAAGCAGCTTTCACCAATGCGATTAAAGTGCTTAAATTTCAATAACCACAATCTTGTTTAGATAGCATGTGCAACCTTCACCATCATCCAGTTTTTTCGCCTTACTCACTGCCAACAGTGTTAAATTAACACAATTCCTTTTTAATAAGAAAAATCAAGTTCAAGTATATAAGTCTAAGATGGAGGGTATTTATCCTAGGTTTTAAACTATGATCACCATCGTGTCATGTTTTTTGATATAATGGGAAATCACAAATATAGCTGATTGGACAACAATTATGGTCTCATTGCAGTCACAAACACTTACAAAAATCTTTGACGTTGTGGCCAAAATTACTGTGTCCATTTAAAAAAATATTATATCTTTCAATTTATCAATCTATTGTTAATTATCTATTTATTGTTGTTTGGCTTTGTAAATAAGACCACAACATCTGAAAGATGCTTGTGTGTCTGTAGCCCCTAATAATAAACACCATAAAAGTTGGGGTGATTAGTGATACCTTCTCACCTCACCACACTGTTCTGACACAGAAATTTACATTCAAAGGAAGTCAACATCTGTACAGAAAAAGTTGCACAATGGTATGCCTCAAACAAACTCATTACATAAACTAAAAAAGAAAATGGGAAGAAAGATAGGGAACATTCAAGGGTAATCAACCCCACCAGTCCACCACTCTCTCTCTCTCTCTCTTCAATGCTGCAACCTTATTTGGATTTTGGAAAAGCTTAGCTAATTAAGAAGCATAATACACCCTCTTGAATAAGCATTTTGGTATCTTCAGCTAAAAATGGAGAGCAGCTGCATTCTGGCTTTTCTTTTCCTCCTCATTCTCCACTCAAGTACAACAAAAGCTGCCTTCAGTGTTGGTGGTGGAGTTGGTGTAGGTGTAGGTGTAGGTATAGGTGTTGGTGTTGGTGTTGGCAATGGAAATGGTGGCAGTGGTGGAGTGGTTTGGGTTGGTGGAGGGATTAACAGCCCAGAGCCACCTAGATCTTCAGTGCCAAAGCTTGAAGGAGCATACACAGCACTTCAGGCATGGAAATCTGCAGTCACTGAGGACCCTCTTAAGATTTTATCAAGTTGGATTGGTCCCAATGTGTGTGCTTACAAAGGAGTCTTCTGTGCTGCAAACCCTCAAGATGAAACGGTTGGTGCATCAGCAGCATTCCCAGTTGTAGTAGCAGGCATAGATCTCAACCATGCAAATCTGAAAGGAACTCTTGTGAAGGAGCTCTCTCTACTCAGTGATTTGTCCCTTCTCCACCTCAACAGTAACAGATTCACTGGCACTGTTCCTGAAACATTCAGAGACCTTGTGTTTCTGGAAGAGTTAGACCTCAGCAACAACCAACTCTCAGGTCCTTTCCCTTCTGCTACTTTGTACATGCCAGGCCTCATCTACTTGGACCTCAGATTCAACTACTTCTCCGGGTCCCTCCCTCAGGAACTTTTCAGCAAGAACCTTGATGCATTGTTCCTCAATAATAACCAATTTGAAGGTGAAATTCCTCAAAACTTGGGCAGTTCCCCAGCCTCAGTGATAAACTTAGCCAACAACAAGTTAAGTGGAAGCATCCCAGCAAGTTTGGGCTTCATGGGTTCTAAAATAAAGGAGATTCTGTTCCTCAATAACCAGTTAACTGGATGCATTCCTGAGGGAGTTGGACTATTCACAGAGATGCAAGTTCTGGATGTGAGCTTCAACTCACTCATGGGTCATTTGCCAGACACACTATCATGCCTGCAAGACATAGAAGTTCTCAATTTGGCTCATAACAAGCTCTCTGGGGAGTTATCAGATGTGGTGTGCTCTTTGAGAAGCCTTGCAAATCTAACTGTTGCTTACAATTTCTTTTCTGGGTTCAGCCACGAATGCTCAAGGCTTTTCTTTAGGAATGTTGGTTTTGATTTCTCACTAAACTGCATTCCTGATAGGGACATGCAGAGACCTCCACCTGAGTGCTCTGGCATACCAGGTGGAAGTCTTAGTTGTCTCAGAATCCCCACACCAAGGCCTCTTGTTTGTGGTTCAATGGCTGTAAGTAAGTCTAAGAACATTATTGATCCCACTTCATCATCTCCTCCTTGATGATGGTTATTATTAGTTACATTACATTACATTACAGGTTGGTCATAGCTGTTCCATTAATTACTGCTACCAATCTTAATTCACAATTCTGCTAATTTAATTCTTCAAAGATTCCTTGTGCATATTCGTAAATTATACTACATGCATATATTTTAAAGCAACTGCTAATCAGTATTGTTGGAACATTGGTTAAGGAATTAAAAGAAGGAAAAAATTTAGTTCCTTATTGTCTTTTCTTTTACACTCTCATATCATCTTCACAATAAATAATTTCTCCTTCTAGTTTTTTAACCGGTCAAACCCATATTTTAAAGGGAAAATTATTTGCGATGCTTCTTCTAGTATTCTACCTTAGACCCGCATCATAAAAGATGGATAGATAGTGTAGTTTATGTCCCGTGACATGTTTGTTTGATTTTGGTTACTTTAATTTGTACTACTGCTTTATCACGGGTTCTCCAATTATTCCTTCAACAACTTCACTAACTGCATTCGACAAGGCCCTACTTGATAGCTTCTTAACAGTTAAATTTGACACCACTGTAATGCACTAGGTTGCATCGCAAGGTTGTATCTAAATTACTTCGAAAGGTCCACCTGTCCCAATTCAACTTCAATTATGCAAGTGAGGATAGCATGAGATTGCCACTGAGGCTTGGTAATACTTAAAAGATAATCATTACAAGGTTATATCTACAGATGCCGTTGTTAGAACAACCTATAGTTTAAACTATTTAGTGAAATTTGGTGAAACTTGTTAAAGCACGAAATAAAGTAATATTAAATCTTATTATTATATTTTTTTATCAATTCTTCTAATATTTAATGAATAGATATAAAATAAATAAATAAATAAAATATCGTTAATAAGTTAACATATGAAAAATATTCTATATTTTTTCAATTTAGTGAGACAGTATGCAACTGTTGTTTAAAAAAGATTTGGAACTATTCCTAAAAAACCCCACCAAGGCCAGCCTAGTGGAGTGTTTGGATAATTTGTATAAGGTTCTAGGTTCAAATTTCAATGTCATCATTGTACACACACAACAGAAAAAATAATTATTCCTCAAAATAAGTATAAATGTAGCATACAACACATTAGAAACTAGTGTCACTAAGAATCCCTGTTGTAACAAGTATCATAGTACCATGAAAAATCATGGGCAGAAGTACTAGAACAGGCAATTATGAAAAAGATTACAGATTTCTGAGAAGCCATTTCTATGTTAAGGAATATAATACATTGGGTTTGGGAGTTTAAAAGACCGTGCGGACACTGCATAACCCCACAAATCACTCCACTGATCCCCAGAGTTCCCATGGATCCTGTAGCCTTCATTCTCCAACTCTGCTCTCTTCTCAGACTTGTATGTAGTGGCTGGCTTGCCTTGATCAGAAGACCCTCTGTTTCATTAACAAGGAATCTCAGGTGAATTTTTTTTTTTAAACAGAACAAGGCATGTAAATTTCCAAGAACCAATAATTTGTGTACCTTAAGATGAGCCTCTCCCAATCTCTGTACCCTGAAAGCAGAAGGTTTGTTTCTGTGGCATTCCTTTGAAACTCACTTCTCCCAGTTAAGAAGAATATCTTGAAGCCCAATTCCTTAAGCTCGTTATACAAACTCAAAATGGCTGGCAAAGCTGGGGCAGCAGCTAAGTCCACCCAATTATCAAAGGAAGTCTCATTGAAGATCTCAGATCTGCAGATTCCAAAGTTAGAAACAGAAAACCATAATCAACTTAAACAATTGCTGTGTTGAGAGAAAAAAAAAAACAATTTTAGATTTTAACCATTGTGATTGTGAGGTCTGTTTACCTTTACTTGTGTTTCACTCATTTTGGCAATTGAAAGAAAGAACATATGCTATCCTGCTAAAATTAACTTCCTACTAGTAATAACAACCGCATAATAGAATCTATTCATTAATCCTCCGATTTCCATAGATGTGAGAGCCATTGATATTTGATAAACTCCCCTTCCTAATTCTGATACTATTTAGTTCAGACTTTAGGCAACGAAATCAATCCGGCAAAACAACACAACCCTTAACAATAAAAATTGTAGAAACCCATCTTCTATACACTCGGATTTCCTTTTGTTAAAGGCCAGTTACATCAAGACATCAAGTGTTACATATCAATGACAATGACTTGATTAGGATTTGGTTACTTTGGTATGTTTTTGGATTTGATTAACTTTTAACTCCCATCAGAAGTTTTATCCAAAAGCAGCTTTATAACTAAAGATTCTCACCGCAACATCAATGATAAGCTGTTTTAAAATACAAACCATAGATACATTTAGAAAATTCTATTTACAGTTATTTAGACTTATTTTTTAAAAAGGTTTATGAAAATAGTTTATTTTTTAATTAATTTAAATAAATTTTCCAGTATAACTTACAAAACCAATTTACTCCTATTTCTTCTTCAATTACAAAAGTAACATATACATAAATACTTCCAAAATAAATACTTGTTCAGTACAATCACCATCCATCTAAATTACTTTATCAAATAATTAAGCGTCAAACCACTTTTTATGCAGTAAACCTTAAAGATAAAAAATCTAAAGTAACATATCACCACTTATGGGAACAATGTGAAGAAAATTGATAAATTTACACATTATATAGTTGATTATGTTTCTTATATATAGAGAGAGTCGTAGTGTTAACAACACAGTACACAGCTTATACTAATGGTTAAAATTTATTAAAAATTAGACTATCATTGAGTGAGAACTTTTAAATGAAAAATTAGAGCCTACAAAAATTTGCAATTTATCAATAAACCCTTCAGTCAATAATAAAAACATGTCCAAAAGAATATGAGCATGTTTGGAAATCCGTTGAAAAATTATGATTGAGGCAAAAGTAATTATGTCAATAGATCAGAACCCTTGTTTTTGCGTTTATTTTGCTTTAATCCATTGGATTTGTATTAGAACGCATGTTGCAGCATTGAGTGAGTCCTGAGAGCTCACCACAGCCAAGACCATTGTCGCGACGTAAAGAGTGCTTACATGTCTACCTAGAGATTGCTAACTAACTAGATTCTTTACTCATGCTAGCATTATACATAAACTAGTTTTTCTCTCAAAAAGTATCCTATGAAAGCAACATTTCATTTGTAATTAGTAATTAGTAATGCTATACTAGTGGACAAATATGAGTAATTGTTTGAACATTGGGTAGCAAGCAATGAGATCTTAATGAGCTAGTAGACAAATCGATTCCAATTCCAACCCAATCAAAATGCAAAAATCAGTATCATTTCTTACCCGAATCCGACGCCTTGGTAGTAAGGCACATTGGAGAGAAGCGTCTCGTCGACGTCGAACACCCACGCGTCTCTTCCGTCTCCGGCCAATCCCACGCTCTTCGCGAACGCCGCCGACAAATTCCGGATCACGTCGCAGTCCCGCCGGTACCGATCTCCGGTGATGTATTCCGCCACGAAGTCCACGCAACTCGCCGGCACGCGGTTCCACGTCCCGGCGTTGTTCGTCTCCACCGCCAGCATCCAGCTGTCGCAGTAGTCGCGCGAGATCTCCTCGCTCTCGGACGGGAGTCTCAGGATCGCTTCAGAGTGAATGTGGCCGGACGTTGAGACAGCCACGACCACCAGGAACAGGAGCCACGCGCCGGAATCCATCGCCGGAAAAACAGATAATAAAAGCGACAAAGAAGATATTGGTTGATGGTATATGGTAGGTAATGGGAATGTTCACGTTTTTAAAATTGAGTTAACAATGATTGGATTGGACTAGATGTGGTAAAAATAAAAGGAGCTGCATAGGCCCGGTTTTATGTGGGTTACTTGTAGTTTGGATAAGAAAATTTGAACTCAATTCAGTCTTTTAAAATGAAATTTAAGCTGTTGCTTAGTTTAAGTGTTTTTTATTTTTATTTTTAAAGAATGAAAATATGGTGTGATTGCTTAAAAATAAAAATTATTTTCAATAAATAAACACTCAAGTTAAGTGCATACTAAGTGTGTGTTTTCAACAAAAAAATATTTTAAGTGTGGAAAATTCTAGGGTGGAGCACTTAACTAAGTGGTTCCTTATGGTCAAGTTTTTTCATCTTCTTTCGTCGCCACCTTCTATGGCATCAGATCTACATATTAAGTTTGTGATTATCGATCCAACTCAATCGAAATTTCTGATTGTCCAATTAATTAACTAATTAGATGTTTTTTGTGCAATGTTCAAGATTCCTTGCTAGACCAAGCACTCGGTGCCTTAGATGAGAAAAGGTAATTTGCTTAACATTATCAAATTAAAATGAAATGGAGTACGAAGCTAAAGGGATTTTCTTATGTGTTTTTAGGTTAAATTATTCATTCTCCTCCTATAGTTTTAGGACTTGTACTTTTCATCTTTAATGTGAAAATGATTTTTTTAGTTTCTATAATTTATATTTTAATTTTTTTTAGTTCTTATAGTTTAAAAATGATTTTTTTAATTCTTATAATTTCTATTTTAATTCTCTTTTATTTTTTATAGTTTAAAAATAATCTTTTTAGTCTCTATAATTTATATTTTAATTATTTTTTAATCCTTACTAAAAAAATGTATAAAAATAATTAACTACAAATTAATTATGAATTATGAATTATTTTTTTATTATAAATTATCTTGTGATAAATTAATTACAAATTATTTATTAATATTTTTGTAATTAATTATAACTGATAATATAATTTTTATTTTGATGATAAAAATTAAAAAAAATTAAAATATAAAATATAAAAATTAAAAAATTACTGTCAAATTATAAGAACCAAAAAAAATTAAATATAAATTATAAAAATTAAAAAATTACTTTCAAACTAACGAGACTATAAGAGAATTAAAATGATTAAAAAAACAAATTTAAAATTATAAAAATTAAAAGATATAAATAATGAAATTTTAGAAATGAAAATGAGTAATTAAATTTATAATTTACGAAGAGATTCCATTCCACCTAGGGGAAAGTTTTATTGATCATTGACGCTTTGAATAGCAATATGCAGCATGAATTTGGAACTAAATTGGAAGCCTCCAAGAAAATCCATGTATTGGAACTGAAACGGAAGGAGTCAGATTTTCCTTCTTGTTCTCTATTCATTCTAAAGGCTTGTTCCTTGCTGGCACGCTCTCGTTCAACATTGACCGCAGCAGATACACAAGACCCAACGACTCCACTAACACCTTTTGCGCACAAAATCCACATACGTCTTCGCAATTTCTCGAAACAAAAAACTATTCAAGAACATTCTCTTGTTCCTCCAAGATTCACGGAGTGAAAACATATTAAATATTCTTCTGATATCTCTTATTTTTCTTTAACTTTATTTTTCTATCATATCTTATTTTTTTCTCCTTCTCTATACCTATCAAATAACATCTTAGGTGTCCATGTAATATTTTTCATTAAATAATCTATGTACCTGATTCTGGTTAAAAGAGTAGATCTCTAAAATACTCTTTGTTTAGTTGAGGTTAATTTTGATGACTTTTTTTATTCCTAATACTAAGTTTCAATAAATATTAAGTTAGAGAAAAATTACTTTTAATTGAATTTGGTGTAATTAAATGTAGTTAAATTTGAGATTGGAGGGTAGGACTGAAAATAAATCAAACCAACTCAAACATAGTTCAAGACTCCACTTGACAATTCAACTCAAACAGAGTTGAAATGATTTTTAAATCATCTTTAAAACACTTTTACACCCATTTTTAAAACCAAGAAAAAAGATTTTATAAATTTGATTTGTAGTGTTAAAACGCTACTACAATCATCACTACTATTGTTACCACCAATATCATCACCATCGTTATCACTACCATAACTAGCTACCACCACCATTCGTCATTATCATCACCACCACCTTCATTACCATTACTACAATCATCACCAATGTCGTAGCAACTATCACCACCACCACTTGGTGCCACCTCCAATATCATTGTCAATAGGCCACCACCATTATTATCATTGACATTGTTATAACCACTACCACTATTAATGTCACCACCATCATTATCATTACCACTATCAATAATATCATCTCTGTCATCACTAGCACAACTACTACTAACATTATTACAACCACCACAAACACCACACCGTCACCACTAACAAAGTCACATCTCTATCACCGTCATTGTCAATTTAATTGGTTCATGATCGAACTCGATATATAAATTTATTTATTTATATCTACTTATAAATCTATGCATATATTAAATATCTTATATTATTAAATTGCTAAATGAATAAATACAAGCATGTACAATAATTATTAATTTAACATATACATATATGTAATATATTTTAGATTATAAAATTGATACGGTTATTTATTTTTTTTATTAATTTCAATAAATAAAAATATGTAAAATAATTATAATTTTAAATTAAGTGAAGTTGACGAACTAAATTAGATTGTTTGCAAGTTTAAATCGGTTTAAAAATAAAGGATATATCAAACTCAGCCAATTTTTGCTGAATTATTTTCTATGGAGTCAAGTTGAGTACTGTTTGCCATGTTAAAGAACAAATCTGCGTTGCAGAGCAGCGTCTCGGCGATGTCGAACACCAATGATGCGTCTCTTACGTCTCCGACCAGTGGCAGCACGCTCTTCACGAAGTCTGGGGAAAATTTGGCGATAACCTTGCTGTCCCTCAGGTACCGGACTCCTCTAATGTACCGCTCCACGAAACCCATGCATCTCCGCGGTACGCAGTCCCATGCCCCAGCGTTGTTCGTCTCCACCGCCAGCCTCAAGCTGTACAGTACCTTCGCTGTATGTAGGTTTCCGATGATGACGGGAGTCTCAGGACCGATTCCAAAGAAATGTAACTCATTGTTGAGACCAACACCAACACCAACACCAACACCAGCCATGCGCCAGAACCCATCGTTTCGTTGGAAACACTATTAATAAGTGTGTATTTGTTTACTCAAAACACAAGATATAAGTATTGGTGGATGCATGTTACGTTTGCCACATGATTCCATGGATCTCAATTTATTAGAAGCAAATTACCGAAGAAAGCAACGTGCATGTGAGGAATCGATTGTGTGAAAAGCAACGACAACGTTCATGTGTCTCGTTTATGATTATCATTTTTCTTTCTATCAAATATGTATAGGATGGAGACAGATTCGACTTTTTCCGTCGGGTTCGGATATGGATATAGAAGATTCGGATTTGGATATAGAAGAAACGGGTTTAAAATTCGTAAACTCATCCCCATGCCATCTTCGAGTTGTGTTGATATTGTTCTTAATTCCAATCCAAAATATAAAAAATATAGTCGAATCTTTGGAAAGCAATTAATATTTGAACGTGCATTCTATATATATATATATATATATAAAGCACTCGGATTAAAACACATGCATTCTATAGTGATGGAAACTTTGGTTGTTTTCATATATGGCTACAAGTTGGCAACGGGAGAAAAACAAGATAATTAGTTCAGTTGGCTTAAAAATAGGATAAAGTGATTAGAACAGAAAACGATAGGATAAAATCAAAATCCTATCAAATAGGAACCTTGGTGTTTAGTGTATTATATATAAATTCTCTACATAAAGGAAGTAATTTACCACGAGATGGCACCCAATTTTCGTCCCAAAAATTAACTAACCTCCCATTACCAATACCCCACGAGATGGCACCCACGGGAAGTTTAAATATGACTAAACTAATATTAGTCCCATAAGCAGTTTGACTAACATATGGATATTTTGAGTGCCAACGGAGAACTAATTATGGGCTTATGGGGGTTTAGGAAAAAGTAACAGGCGTCAATTGGCATAAGATGCAGAACCAAACATCATCAGAAAGACATAAAAAAATAAATAATAAATATATAAAAATTAAAATAGATATATAAATAGACATTTGTCTGTGGTTTGTTTGTACTTTGTACAGTTCAGTAAAAAAAATACTGTTAAAATCGCCCCTCTAATTTCTGCTGTTAAGAAAATCCAACCAGAAAAGGTAGACTCAACAAAACTAGCAACTCTGATTAATTTCCTAACAACAGTATTCACAAAACTGAATCGGCCATAGCAGCTGCAACGACTTGATTAACTAATGCAAGTCTCTCTATGCTCAAACCAGAGTTCCCACTATGCATCGAGTGGGAACACATTGGCTATCACTGCAGCAGATGGTAACTTGTATAATTTAATAAGCACAACAATTCAATTCAAGCAGGTTTTTAGGGAAAGGAAACTTGTTCTTCATGATGACAAAGCTCTCTCCTTAGTTTATGCGAGAAGAGCTGGCATGCATCCATGCTAAGATCAACGGCAGCAGAAAGTGCAATGAACAAAGCAGCATCAGCCATGCATGTCACATGCTGTGCCCCAACTTGCACAACAGGTTTGCTAACTTTGCCTTCACCTTCCACAGTGGAACCCATCACAAACCCTTTCCCTTGCAACCTCGAACCCAATAATCCAGAATCCCTCATCACTTTGTAGTCAATGCAGAATTGGCCACCCTTTTTCACATTCATTGTGGCCTCAGCAATTGGTATTCCATTGGTAGGTCCATTCTCAATGACGAGCTCAAATTTGTAGCCCAAGCCATCGACGGGGCCTCTCTCTCGCCACGCTTCTAGACGACCCCATGGCTTCCAGCTACTCACACAGGCACCATTGGGGCGAAGAATGAGCCATGCACCTGGGTTTGATCTTGATACTCTGTCTGAACCAGGGGAAGGGACAAATGGGGTTATCATGGAGGCTGCAGCAACCGGTGAGCCAGAGAGATCGTGGATTATTATCATCCAGCCCTTTCTCTCCCTCCCATGACGCTCTCTAACACCTTTCAAGGTTCTTCTCCATCTACTGGGGTTTTTAGCAAAATCTGAGGGTAAAGACCTGAATTTGAAAAAAGTGAAAAACAAATCATGAATAAAATAAAAAGGCTATAATGCATAGATATAATAGGTGTATCAGTCACTATACATACATAGGATTATTCTAAAAAATATACAGGATACAATCATTCATTTAAGGTTATATTTAGATATGACTAAAAGTTCATAAAACATAATAACTATATAATTGTAATTTTACAAATACAAATTAAGTCATACTTCTTGGACATTACTAAAAGCAAAATAAAGCTTTTGACATTATAAATCACTTCTTATTGTCCATAAAAAGGAATATTATCTATCCTGTTTCCTTCTTGAAATCATCCAGAAAGAGGACAGTTTCTCTTTTTGGTTCATCAAGGAACAATAATGCTTTTATGTTTCTATTTTACACATACTTCTATATCATCTCATATTTAGTCGTATTAGAATTTTCATAACCTTTTTAAAGACTCAGATACTTTATAGATACATATCAGTGAAGTAACCACTAATATCAGTATCAAATACCTATCGTATAAGAATATGTGAAGCGAATGAAAGTATGTCAGAGATAAAAGGTATAATTAAATATTTGGAAAGCATATGATAAAAAAAAAAATCATTCATTAATTCAGTTAGTATACCTAATGAAAAATGTCAAACGTGGTAGGATAATAAAATATATGAGATATTGCGACTGCAGGCAGATACTAGCACATGGGAGGGAATCCAGGGCAGTTAAGTTTCACAGTTTCGAAAATCTCGGCCAGTCTGTTTGACCAAAAACCAGGGTATGCAGCTAGATACCAGCACATGCAAAGATAGCTTAATTTGAACTTGTCAAAACATTTTTGAGTATTTGTTGATTCCCCCTAATTCTCTATGATTAAATTAAATTAGATTATCAGCCGATGATTTTACACGTTTTATCTTATGAAAGTTTTATTAAAAAAAATGCTAATTAAAGACAAAGTAACTGAAAGAATGAATAATCAGGAAACTACCAAATTGGTGGAATAATGTTGTGAGCAGGAGATAGGAACGTGGAGATTGAAGTGTGAAGGGAAGTTTTTTTTTTTCCAAGAGTGGATTTGCAGCCATGAAAATGAAACTTTCGTGTGGTACCATTGGCGTTTTGAATGTTTGTTTCACGAGAAACAGAAAGGACAAAGTGGGGGGTGATGATAGCAATAAGCAAATGAAAATGGGCAGAAAAGGATAACAACTAAGGCACGACGTCATGAAAAGGAATTGTGAGCTGGATAAGGTGAGGTGAGAGTTGACTAAGCATGTGCTGATGGTTAGGTACCAACTCCAAAGGATGACATCGACAAGCCAGCCCACATGTCTAACCTCACCTTAATTCATAACTATAATTAACCAAACATATTAGCCCCACCAGTAACTTTGCCAACCCACACCAATAAATTCTTGCTTCACAAAACTTTGGTATTTAATTAGTACATAAATTTACATTTCATCTGTTATATATGAGCTGTCTATATTATTTAAAAGATTCCCACCATCTTGTCACAGCTCATACTTATATTTTTATAGTCACAAATAAACAAGGTAAAATTTATTTTTAATTTCTAGAAATACATCTTCTTCTTTTAATCTCTTATTAATGAAAATGCATGCATCCTATGTTGTTCTTATTCTATAAATAAAAGACTAATAGATGTCGAATTTTGTACAAGGACGAAGACTAGTACTATATGTAACACATTTTGAAAAATAAATGACTCAAAGGAAACTAAACATTACCTTTTTTAAGACAACTAAACATTGCCTAAAAACATATATATTCAATCCTAAGTAATAAAATACCAATTAATTGAACGGAATAAAATGTAAATACTTTTAAATACATCAATTAAAAATTAAAATTAAAGATTCATATTCTAAATATAATTTTAAAATTTATATTATAAAAATCAACAAATTTTCTATATATAACAATAAATGCTTAAATGAGAACGTAATAAGTCAAAACTACTGATAAAAAAAAAGTCAAAACTTACACGGGGTTTATTAATTATTTTTGTGTAGTTTTCCAATTATAATTCGAATTTTTACAGTAAAAGTTTAATAATAAAAAAATAAAACTTCAAATCAATAGAAGAACAATACCAATAATATATGCATAATGAAAGAAATTGTATATAAGTTTGGTAAATGTAAAAAAAAAAACAAAAAAAAAACTATACACTCTCTCTCAAAACATGGTAATTAAATTCAAAATTTAATGCCCTGATATTTAATCAAAACACGAATTTCCAAAAAGAAAAAATTGAATCAAAAGTAAATTCATTATTTCAGATGTGTAACCTCTGTCTCTCTGCCATACTACGTAGAAAGTAGCATATATTATATTTTTTAGAAAAAAGAATGTAAATGAATAAAAGGTGAAAAAGATGGAGTGGCAGATTGAGGAAGTAAGAGTTACTTTTTTTACGGGGTACGTACAGAATATTTATGATTTTGTTAAAGATTAATTTTTATCTGAAAATCTGAATGACTCATTTTTAGTATAAAAAAATAAATTCCAATCACTTTGTTATGCATGAGAGTCAAATTAAGATCTTATTACTTGGAAGTGAGAATACTAGATAGAGTTATTTAAAACTAAGAGTGTGTTTGGATGGAGAAATTTAAAATTTTGAATTTTGAGAAATTTTAAATTTTAAGAATTTTAAATACTTCAATTAAAATTCTTTTATTTTCAAAATTTTGTGTTTGAATAAAAAAGGTTAAAATTATGAGGATGAAAAAAAAAATATGATTTGTATGTTAGTTACACGTGTTCTTGAAAAAGATTGTAAGAAGAGAATTTTAATTTCTCACCTTTTAAAAGAAAATTAAAATTTTAGATTTTTAGTTATTTAAAATTCTGTTTTAAAATTGCAAAATTTTAAATTCCTCATAAAAAAACATCCAAAATTCTAAATTATAGAAATTCAAATGATTTGATAAATTACTTTTCCTCAATTAAAATCCTCTATCCTCTATCCTCTATCCAAACGCACTCTAAAAGAAAATGCACCATACTATTACTATACTTTAACAAGAAGAAAAGTGGTTGCTGGCACACTGACCTGGATCTAGAGTTACGATCCGCGCTGAACTTGCAACTAAAGACAGGCTGTCTGATATTATTCTCCTGAATCTGGAAAACCACCGGGCTACACTCCGGTTCTCCCCCGAACTGAAACACGAACCGCGGGTCCGGTTCGGACCGGACCACAACGTGAAGCCGAGGCACAGGCTTTCTGTGCGTCGGTTCGGAGCCGGTTTTTTTCTTTCTCAGGCTGAGCCAGCCGGAGTGGAAGGTGCTGGGGCGGGAGAGCGCGGCGGAGAGGTCGAGCGTGAGGTTGAGGCACCCGAGGAGCTTGGCGGAGGAGACGCCGCAGGCGCGGGCGGTGCTGCCGGAGTAGACGGCGAGGCGGAGGGTGAGAGGTTTGCCTGAGAGGCGGCGGAGCGCGAGGGAGTCGAGGTGGAAGCCCGGGGCGGAGGTGGCGGTGTCGGGGGCGGCGTGGGCGGAAGAGGAAGAAGAGAGTGGAAGAAGCGAGGTTTGAGAGGGGAAGTTGTTGATGCGGATTTTGCAGAAGCATGGAGTGGTGGAAGGGTGGACGCCGGAGACAGGTGGCGGTTTGGTGGCGGAGGGAAGATTGAGAGCCAGAGAGTCTATCATAAGACGCAGGAAGGGACACGGATCCATTGGTGATGAACTGAAGAAGGCTTCTTCTCTTGTTAGAGTTGGGTGCAGGGTTTCGAAAACATCTACAACTACTTCTTATTCTTCTGTGTATGTATTACCCTTTCACTGCTTTCTCTGTCTCTCTGTTTGTTTAAAGCTATTGGCTTAGGAACATTACAGGGTTTAATAGCGGGAAATTGTGAATGAGAACACCATGACGCATGGTGCGGATTTATAATTAAAGGGATAGAGACACTAAAATTAAATTAATAAATGTAATCAATATTATCATATAGGAATGAAAACAAAAAACAGGGGGCGTTTGGTTTAGGTCACGCTTGGTTTTTTTTTTTTCTTTACCTTCCATTCACCAGAGAAAACAATTCTGATTATCCTAAGTTTGATGGAAAAATAAGGAAAATTTTAATAATTATTTTTATTAAAAATTAAATCTGAATAATATTCAAATATTCTAATATTAATTTCATTACATTAATCACTTATATTCAATTATTTAATTGATCATATTTGAATTTTGGATTGAGTGTTGTTTGTTTTTAATTTTTTTTAAATATAAAACAAAAGTGAAAATACATCTGCATAAAAGTATTTTAAAAAACAAGTCCCCATCTAAAATAATAAATCAACATTTTTGGCTTTTCTAAAGAAATAAAATTATGATAACACCTTAAAATATTTTCTCTTAATACATATTTTTTATATCTTGAAAATTAAAAATAAAAACAAAAAATAAATCCTCAAACGAACTTAATTTTTCATATTTGATGCATTTTTAAAAGTTGCATTTGATTGCATCACATCAATTTCACGTCTCACCAATGAAATGATCGATACTTCTTGGTGACTTGATTTTCACATATTTTTATTATTACACTAATCTTGGTCACACTTTTCAATAAATTCTTCAACCGCCTCTTCTCAGTCTCATATATTACCAAACAATCATTCCTAGCTGTTTTAAGTAATTCTTATGAAATGAAACTCTGGATTTGCATATTGGAACCCCACATCCAAACTTCATTCTCAACTATACTAAAATTCATGATATAAGGAAAAATCTATATATGTTGCAACCTATCAACGACCAAGTTGTGCACCACATTGTGAATTATCAATTATATAAGGAAAATTCTATATATTGCAATCTATCTACCACCAAGGACTACTGTACACTGCCTTATTTAGACTCTCTTGAGAATGAAAACAAAAAAGGACAAAGGCTGGAAACTGGGGAAGTTTGTGATTCATCTTTGAGCTTATAAACCTAGAAATCATTTGCATAATTCATCGAAGGATCACAGGGAATTGTGTAGCAATAGTCTAGTATCAAAGAAATGTTCATTGCATGGTGGATCCTATGCAAACCAAATGATCTGCAATTAATGTTACATCAATGTTTGTGTGTCAATTGCAAGCAAGACGTAGGGACAAATAGGGATGAAAAAAAAATCTGTATGTATCTACGGAAAAATTTTGTCAATGATGGATATTATAAATAAGTATCGTATGGATACTTTTTTATTTGCTTGTTAATGGGTAGGATACGAGTATCTTAGTATCCGTACACATTACTCTTATGGGCTTTTTTATCAATTAGGGTAAAAAAAATTTCCAATTTTTCAATTGAGATATATTTTTAAAAATTACCCAAAACCGAATAAGTCTAACAGGTATTAGGACTTTTAACTCAGAAGTCGTAAAACCTGTTACGACTTGTTATTTTTTTTTTTATCTGAAGTCGTAAAAATATTTAAAATTTCAATGCAAATCTTATTATTTTTTACGACTTTAAAGTCATAAAACTATTTTATTTTTTTCTTTTTTAAATTTTAAAGTTTTTAAAACTATTTTTTTACTATTTGTAGACATGTTTTTGTTTTATTAACCTATTTTTTTATTTTCGTAAATCTTTTTTTTCTTTTAAATATAATATTTTTTACGGTTTTATTTTTATTTTAAATAAAAAAGTTTAAAAAATATATTTAAATATATAATAAATAATATTAAGTTGATTTTATTAGTATACTTGTTGTGATTTTATTTGATATGTTATTATTTTGTTTTAATGTTTTATTATTTAAAACATGTTATATATATTTTTAATATAGTTTACTTTAAATATTTTTTATTTAAAGTTTAAATAATCTATCAATAAAAATACATAAAAAAAAATTGAAAGACTTTAAATTAAAAATTGATTATATTTAAATAAAAATTACATATTTGTTAAACTAATAATGAGATGATGTCCCACAACAAGTTCTTCAAGATATGCGTTTGGACTAAATTTGTCTGTGTTTGTTGTTCTCTTGGTCTACGACCTCTACCTCCTTTTATTCTAGGATGCTCACGAGTAATTATCCGTTGTTGTTGAGGAACATGATGACCACCGTTGTCATCATCATCATCACCATCACCATCACCATCGTCATCGTTGTTATTGTTGTTATCCTTATCATCGTCCTCATCTTTGTGACTCATGTCACTTATTTGAGTAGGTAATGATGGACAATAACAAGAACTCGATGGTGCAAGATTATATGCAAATGGTGGAGTGTTGAAAGTGGTGGCAAACATTTGTGAGGAGCCATCAAAAACATTTGAGGTAGAAGGGACTTGAAATGAGTATTGAGGTATATATGATGAGAACCCCAGTGGTTGGAAACTTTGTTGACATCCTTGAAACGCATGACTAGAAAAACTTGTTGATTGATATTGTGCTTGTGATGGATGATGTTGGGACATAAATCCAAGAACATGCACTTGAGGTACATTGGGTTCTGCATATGATTGATGTTGGTGATGACCAAGATAACAATGAATAATAATATCAAGAATGATTAAAATTGTAAAGTAGATTTACAACCTCAGTAGATACTGCTCCTTCACGCGATATATATCGTCTAGTTCGACGTATATACCATTGCATGTATTCTAAATTTTCATGTAAAAGACCTTGGTCCATTTCACCATGAACAATATAATTATTCCAATGATTCCATTTGACAATCCAGTGACGATGATGGTGAGGCCAAAAAATATTTGTTCTCTCTCATATCTATGTCGTGGAGTTGATCTAGGTTTGGTGGGTCATCTAGAATAATTTGTCGCAGTCTAAATTGTCTCATGACCCTGTTTATTGAATGTCATTCGACAATTGCAAAACATATGAGAGGGACTTTTGCCCGAACAATCATTGACACCTCTACATCATTAATTAATCGCCTTATTTCTGGTGTGTCATAAGGAGTCTACAAGAACTGCAACACATACATTATTTTTGTAACATATTTATAATCGAATAGGAAACTGAAAAAAAATAGTTAATTCATGAAAATTAAAAAATGAACTTCATTAATATGTAGTTTATCAAATATGATGCGTATCAATCTCACTGAATTGGTGGGAATATTTGTTTCGGTCCTTGGACGAGACCACCTTCGCGCAAAAGGAAATCCGAGTTCTTCTTGTACTTCTTTCATTGATAAGTGATCTATCTTTGGGGTAATACATTTAATGCAGTTTCACGCCCATGACTATAGTAACAACAAACATCCACTGATTTTTATTTGGTCCAGCTTTACATCCCGATCTAGAGCTCAGAAAAAGGATGCTAATACTGCTGCACCCCAACTGTAATGACTTGCCTCAGTTAAATTTGATAATAAAAGAATATACATAAAATGAACTATTGCACCTGATGTATCTGGCATCAAACAACCGTCTATAATCATCATCATATGAGCTCTAGCATGCTGTGCAATCACAACATCATCATCAATGAGAAGTTGCTGAAAATTTAGCCGCAACCAAGTTAGGTAAATCATTTTACCTTTTACATACTTAGCAGGTGGAGTTTCCCCGAGTAATGTCTGCCAAGCAACACGTACATCACCAGTGATAAAATCGGTTACCGACAATCCATCAATCTTCAAGCCTAACTATAGGGCCACATCCTGTAAAGTAATGGTTGTCTCTCCATGTGAAAAATGAAATGTGTGTGTCTCCGTTCTCCAATGTTCAACCAACGCATTAACCAAATGCTGATTAATATCAACTTTTCCAACATTTATAATATGTTAGAAACCAACTAAATTGATTAGATTTTTTACCCGATTATCTATTTGATCCAAGTGGGTAAAAGCCCAAACAAAAGTATACCTCAGACGGATGATTCTCTCTTGGCCTTCCTACACTTGATTTGAAACATGGTTGTCTTGTAAGCGCAACAACGAATCATCAACTGGTCCGGGTTATGCATATGTCATTGGTAAATGGATACAAGGATAAAAATAAGAATGAGGAAAAATGAAAAGGGAGAGGTATGAAAGAAGGGTGGTTTAAGGTACTCGTGCACACAATGTTTTTTTGCAAAATTAAAACCTCCTAATATGTTAACTTGTAGAATATTGCTCAACAATTGTTGAAGTCTAATATATACAACTTAAAGCAAGTTGGTTCTTGCTATCATAAATCATTTTTACAACATAAGTTAGATTTGACTACTTTATTTCTGGCAAGATTTCATGCTATCATAAATCATTTCACCATGTGCAACCTTGGTTTCAAACTTACTGTCCATTGTCTATTAGTAAATAAATTGGTTACCAAATACTACACAATAGGTTGTTGGTAGAAGCTGCAAGATTTTGATGTTTTGTCCAGATGAAGAGTAAAAGTCGGATTCTCTTACGTACACACTTTGTGAGTGGTTATTATTTGACTTAAAACATAATTATCTATCACTATTTTCGGCTAAAATGTACAAATTTAATTTACTTCTATACCTTAACCACAAGGTGTTAGCTAAGCACAACAATGAAAGTAACTATGGTGATGTAAATCGTTATTTTCTAATTATAAACTAACATTTTGATGAATCTGTGGTAGTATTAGCTATATGAATAGAATACAAAAATGTTGTTTATACTTTATATTTTTACATGATCATGGAGATGTGTCACGCATGTCAATTGATCCTTACTTAAATCAAGTTTAAGGCTTGTTTTAGACAATGAGACTCTAGATTGTCCTATTTATATCATATGAAGTTTACCTAATTTAAAAGTCTTAAAAAATAGATTAAAATTAAGCAATTAAATATTCTCAAATAAATTAATAAATCTAATTTGTAAGTTTTATATAAATCAATAAATATATGATTTTATGATGATATAATAAAACTTTATTAATAATATATATATATATAACAATGATAACAACATTTGATTATTCAAGTTAATTAATTGTATCTATAACCTCTTCTGAACAACCTAAAAATTTATTTATTTTATTAATTAAAGTTAAAAATATCAATTTAACTTATTTAATTAAAGGACCAAAGCTAGGCGTGATTTTAACAGACCATGTCAATAATGGATCACTGTACATATGCTCAAAAATCCCCTTCTCCATTCCTTGTCGTAAAAAAAAATGTAAAGAAAATGTAAAAAGAAAAAAGTGTATAAATGTTGCATGTCATGTATTTATATATTAACATTTGTGTAATCATTTTTAAGTACAAAAATAATTTTTACAAAAAGAAATATTGTTGTAGTTAAATTTTCAATTCAAAATTACAGACAATATAGTTGAAAAACATATTATGTAAAAACTATACACCTAATCAAAGTTTAAAAAGTATGACAATTATTCTATCAAAAGAATGATATGAATTATTCTAACAAGAAAAATATTCTCAAATATTTTCAACTTCTAAAAGTTGAAGCGGCATATAACATTTCATCCTTTTTTTTAATGATGCCATGATATTCATTATTGCACGAAAACTCCATAGGTTTATCCATGGGCAGAATGTTTGGAACTTATTTTAGAATCCAAAGTTTTATGTTCAAGATGAAAATTTTATGTCCACTTTGCAATATATTAATCAATTCAGTCGAGTAAACCAAAATACAACCATGAAGCAGCTAATACGTATATATTATTGCAAGTTTGAAACCGTATAAACATGCTTCATGACTACTTTTATTTTAGTCATGCATGTGCAATCTTCACGCGTGTAACTTATTGGAGCCTACGAAACTTGTTTTCAGCATTATTGTTCTAAAGCTATTCCCTTGACTGCAGTGTTGCAACGTGAGTGAACAATACACTGCATTAACGTGAGTGAACAATACACTACTGTTCTAAAGCTTGTTTTTCTTTGTTGCATGAACAATACACTGCGCATGCTGTTTTCAAGGACCTGTTTTCTACTTTTTTTTTTATTGTTTTCTTTGCTGCACAAGTGAACTAATGGCATGCTGTTTTCTGATTTTTCTTTGCTGTTTATTTTTTGTTTTTTACTTTGCAGTACCACTTCACTATTAATTCACGAGACAATTGCTGAATTGTTGAAGTCGTCAAATACCACACGATTTCACTATTCATGCAATCCATGATTTCTTATAATTAATTAGTTTGCATGCTGAAAATAATTAATTAGTTTTGCATTTTTAATATCACTTAGTTATTATTCATTTATGGTTTAGTGTTAAATTAATTTTGGTAAATTATTATTTTGTGTTTTAGAATATTAGTGTTTAGTTATTATTAATTACGGTTTAGTTAGATAAATTACTATACATGATAAATTAATTTTGTTAAATTATTATTTTATGTTTTAGAATATTAGTGTTTAGTTATTATTAATTTACGGTTTAGTTAGATAAATTATTATACATGATAAATTAATTTTGTTAAATTATTATTTTATGTTTTAGAATAACAGTGTTTAGTTATTATTAATTTACGGATTAGTTACATAAATTATTATACATGTTAAATTATTATTTTGTGTGTTAGAATATTAGTGTTTAGTTATAGCATGAACTGTTCAACAAACATTGTTCACTCTCATGAAACTTATAAAAGAAGGGTTCATTCTCACTTTGGTGCATCTGTTGCATCCAAACAGCCAATTAGTTCTTTGATTTTGACGTGTTTCTTAGATTCATATTGACATAATTTTTTTAGTGTTACATACACGAAAAAGATATTGAAAAGGATTTTTTTTTACGTTAGATACAATTCAATGATTCCTTACTAATCAATAATTTTATTTTTACAGATGACTGCTGAATAACCCATAATAAGAGATAATATTAGCGACTTCAGTGATGACGAGCAACAACATGATTTTGATGAACATGGTGAACCAAGCAATCAAAGTGAGTCATCTTCATATTTTGAAACTATTAGTTGCCAACTTTCTGAAAATCAAGAGTACTCAAATCCTTATCAAAGGATAATGAGTGTTAGTACAAATGACCTTTATGAATGGTTGACATTTGAATCAAAACAAGCAGATGTGAATGCCATTAAACAATTCTATTTTATGCATTCATTTAATTTTGATGTGGTCGAGAACAAGAGTGACAAGTACGTTGTCATGTGTAATCAATATGGTAATGGATCTTATTGGAGGGCGAGAGTATCGTTCAGCAAAATACGCAAAAGGAGGGAGTTGAAGAAATTAAATGATATTCACACATGCACAAATTCTACCATATCATAAGATCATGTTAGGTTAGATTCTTTTGTAATTGTCCATAATATTGTTCATTTAGTGAAAACAAATTCGGGTATCGAAATCAAAACCTTGATTGCAGACATGCATCAACGGTTTGGTTACACTGTTTCATACAAAAAAAACATGGACAGCTAAACAAAAAGCTCTTGAAATGACATTTGGAAGTTGGGAACAATCATACAGTTACCTGCCTGTATGGTTAACAGCTGTTCAACACTTTGTACCAGGTACCATAGTAAAATACAAAACTTCATCTTCAATGGAGGAAGGTGACGATGACCCTCCTAGGGTGATTCTTAATCGTTTATTTTGGGCATTTAATCCATGCATTGAAGGCTTCAAATATTGCAAGCCACTTGTGCAAGTAGATGGGACATTTTTAACTGGCAAATACCATGGTACTTTGTTGACTACCATCGGACAAGATGGTAGTAGGAAAAATTTTTCACTTGCTTTTGCAATTGTTGAGAGCGAGACTAAAGAAGCTTGGATGTGGTTCTTGCATTATTTGCGAATATATGTTACTCCGCAACTAAATTTGTGTATTATATCAGACAGGGGAACCGATTTGATAACAACTTTACAATTCGAACGTGTTGGCTGGAATGGACCAGATGTTTCGTTTGTGTATTGCATTCGCCACATTGCATCAAATTTCAACAAACAGTTTAAAAATGTTGACTTAGAAAAACAAGTAATCAATATGGGTATGTTTCTTCCTATTTCATGCATCATATTCTTGCTTTATTACATGTTCACTAAATTTATTACTCATTGTTCTATCTTTTCGCACACGGTATGAGATGAGGAAATCAAGATTTGAGGCTAAGTTGCTCACTAGGCGAGCAGAGTTTCCACAAGCAGTAGATTGGTTGGATCAAATTCCTAAGAGTAAATAGACTCAGGCCTATGATGAAGGAAAACAGTATGATCATATAACTACCAACCTTGCTGAATGTATGAATTTTGTTTTGAAAGGAGCCCGAGCATTACCTATTACTGTTTTAGTCTATGAAACATTTAATAAAATAAATGATTCATTTGTCACTAACGACATCAAAATCATGAATATGATAAAGGCAGGGCACAGGTACTCCGAAGCCGTATATGTCATGATGCAAGAAAATCAACACATTGTTACCTTGTATTATGTTCGCATGTATGTTCGAGAGAGGAGTTTGAGGTTCAAGAAATTGCAAATACGCGACTTGGTCGACAAGCAATGGCATGCATTGTCAAATTGAATGAATAGTCGTGTGATTGTGGACAATTTCAAGCACTTCGACTACCTTGCTCGTATACAATTGCAGCGTGTGCTTTTTGCAATTTAAATTATGATGACTTTGTTGATCCTGTATACAAGTTGGAAAACATTTTCAAAGTTTATCAACATCATTTTCATTCCCTTGGAAGTGAAGACACATTGCCTCAATATTTAGGTCCACATTTTATGTCTGATCCTTCGAAACGACGACAGATATTAGGCAGACCGACCACTACTTGAATACATAATGAGATGGATGAACTAATTCCAAATAGACTTAAGAAATGCTCATTATGTAGAAGTGAAGGACATAATCGGACTAACTGTCCATATAAATAAGTGCATGACTAAAATAACTTATAATTCTTATGTTTTTCTTTCATTTGTATTGTGTGTTTTATAATTAATGTATTAATTATGTTGTTTTCAATTTTTGTTGATAGATTATTTAAACACTAAATAAAAAACGTTTAAAGTAAACTATATTAAAAATATATATATAACATGTTTTAAATAATAAAACATTAAAATAAAATAATAACATATCAAATAAAATCACAACAAATATATTAATAAAATCAACTTAATATTATTTATTATATATTTAAATATATATTTTTAAATTTTTTATTTAAAATAAAAATAAAACCATAAACAATATTAAATTTAAAAGAAAAAATAGATTTACGAAAAGAAAAAAAATAGGTTAACAAAACAAAAGGATGTCTACAAATAATAAAAAAGTAGTTTTTTAAAAAAAATTAAAAAAATAGTTTTATGACTTTAAAGTCGTAACACAAAATACGACTTCCATTTTTAAAAAAATACGACTTTAAAGTCGTAAAAAAAATAAGATTTGCACTGAAGTCGTAAATATTTTTACGACTTCAGTTAAAAAAATTATAAAAAAATAATAAGTCGTAACGGGTGTTATTACGACTTCTGAGTTAGTAGTCGTAACACCTATGACTTATCGGTTTTGGATAATTTTTAAAAATATATTTCCGATTGAAAAATTAGAATTTTTTTTATCCCTAATTGGTAAAAAAGCCACTCTCGTGAAGTCATAAAAGTGTATATATATATATATATATATATATATATATATATATATATATATATAAAATATGTAGTTTCAATTTTTTTTAACTTATACTTTAAGATATTACAATTTTATTTGTATTTTGAATTTATGTTCATTTATGTTTAAAAAATAATTTTTCATGTTTAATTCTATTGTATTAGTGTTTTTTTTTCTCTTGCTTTTAAAACAAATAATTTTTAAAATCTGAAGTATCCATGCAGGTATCAAAAAATCCGCGTGTATTTTTCAAACTGATCCTCAACGGATAATAAACGTGGATTTTTTTCAACAAACGGATAGCGGGTAGCGGGTAGTCTCTATATATCTGTGTCCAACACTACCCATTATCATTCCGGGGACAAAGTTGTCCGGTCCCCCTTCCCTTACACAACCTCACGCCTCCACCATACTTCATCAATTGCAACAAATTATAAATTTATAAAAGAAAATGAGTAAGTATTTGAATTTTTTTTTAAAGTATTATTTGTTAAGTTTTATCCAAACATGATTGTATCACTTGGTACAGTAATAATTAAAAAAATAAGGAGAATTGGATTTTGCGAAGTAAAGTTTTGAAATTAATTAGACGAATGGACATGGGCAGGAATGAGAGTGGCCCTGCCCCACCTTTGAAGACGACATGAACCCGATACGGCGTCATATTTCTCCAGTGATTGAAATAATGAATAGTGATATTTTTGGCTATTTGCTTAGTCTACATGAATCCAAGTTGGCATCAATGCGTCGTACATTAATTCAATCATAGCATGTAGGACATACTAATACATTACCAGCATCAAAACATGAAGGAGAGGTTAGTGGGCAAACAGGCCCATTTGGGTTGTGTTGTGATTTTGCATTTTGGTGAACGTAACTCACATTTAAACATTAATTTTTATTTTGTAGAAGTATAATTATTTAATCAAGTGAAAAAGTTGAAAAATACATAATTTTATGAAAATTTGATGTTATTTTTACTTAATAATGTTCGTGATACATTGATCACCGTCTTGGACAACTAGAAAGGTCACAATCAATCACGAGGATGTTTGTCATTTCACAACATTTCAAGTTTCACAGTTAGGATTCCAATAACAATCGTGATAAATATCACCATGATTATAGTGAGTTTAATTAAGAAAATTATATTTAGGTATCTAATTAAAGTAATTATTTTTAGAGATTTAATCAGAATATTTATCTATAGTACACCTAATTAAAGTAATTATTTTTAGAGATCATATCAGAATATTTATTTACATGTGTCTACTTAAAGTAATTATCTTTAAAAATCATATCAGAATATTTGTCTATGGTATGTCTAATTAAAGTAATTATTTGTAGGAGTCTATAAGTAAGAAGGTAGAGTTTGTACTTGACATATTTGAGATTCAATATTATACATTTTACAAACAAGAGTTTTTGAGAGGGAACAATTAGGGACCGAATTTGTAAGGGTCTTTTTTTTATCTCTTTTATTTTTAATACAATATTGTATGTTGTTTATTTATTTTATGACCATGGTTGACTAAATCTCTTAGAAATTGGATTGTGATAGAATTGTACATATGTACTCTAATTCCTTCTTTTAATAAAGTTCTTTGATGTTATTTAGTTAATTATATTTTTTTTATTGCTTTCACGTTTATATATATTGGAATTGATCACTCTGATTATTAGTTAATTGTTTGTTTGTGACCATTTTCTCGTAATTAACTAACCTATAAAATGATAAGGTTCATGAAGCTTGCACGACTAAACTAGCGGCATGAATATTTTTTTATGAACTTTTATGTTATTCATCCATAACTATAAGTTAAATTCCAAACGACCAATGCAGGATTGATTTAGGGGAAAGAGTATTCTCATACCTTGACTATAGACTCATAATTAAAATAAGGTATTAGATAATTAATTGAAAACTTGAAGTTCTTAATTTGAATAGGAATTAGGGAAAAAACGGTATATGTGAAACATAATCGAAGTCACTTTTATTCGTACATATCTTCTTAGAAATTTTTGTTTGTCTTTAATTTTATTTTCTTGAACGCAAACACAAATAATCTCAAACTCAAAATAAAAATCAAGAAATTATATATTTTATGTTGTTTAATTTATTTGGGAATGCAATTAATCTCTTGAGTACAATATTGAGACTTTTGAATCCAACGTTATTATTGCTTAAAATACACTTACCTTTAATAAATAGATATTTTATGCATCAGATACATGTCATAAGTGTTGGTCGCCCACTTCAGATCATCAAGCATAACCTATGTTTTTTTTTACACAAGCATAACATATGTTTATGCACATAAATATCTCAAATATTGACACTTTTAAATAAGCATGGTGAATTCCCTTTTTTCACAAGTTTGAACAAAAAATGATATTATGATTATTTTTTCATTATGTTATTGGTATGAATTATGTATAAATTTTGTTGATGATTTATTTTCGTTAAAGAATATAATCAATCATATTTAGTGAAGTATTTTTTTCAATTACATTTTTTCGTTTACAAAATTCAAACTTTTAAAACATTGCTTAAGGGATCTAAATTCAATTTTACATATTTTTATTTTTCATGAATGTCCTCCTTCCAAAAAAAATAATTTATTCGAGTCATGATAAAACACTTAATATAAATACTTCTCTTAATAGAGATTCAAACTTTGTTTGTCATGGTGAGAAACTAATCATTTTTGCTAGACTCAATCCCACCTAGTATTTAATCAACATCTCTTTTAATTTTATAATTATCAATAACTTTTAACTAATAAAAATTGTGTTTAAAAAATATGTAAGGGAAGCGTTCCTAAGGCTACTTCTCATGTCAACTCTATGTACTCATACATATATGTGAAATTGTGAATGTTACATGACGGAATTTCATTGTCTACAAAAATATATATTAGAAATGGATAGTGTTATTTTAAATTATATGTATAAGGTGCCACTCGATAATTGCTATCATTTTTTTAATCTATTTTTCCTTCTTAGATACGTAGTTAACTGTAATATATATTAAAAAAAAACTATTCCAGAAGCATAGGGCCACAAATTATGGTTTTCATTTAAAAACAAATAGTATTATATCTCATGCGAGACAATATAGTATTTTTCCTTGAAACTATTTTTTTTATACTCCACCCACCGGCAAGGCAATTCGAGACAAACGTAGTTACTTATTGGGTGTTGCTAGGTGCACCCAATAGTATTATTGATGCATCTAGCATTTTCTTATTTTTTTCAATTTTGCCCTTTACTCTTATGGAAGATCTTTTTTCGTAAGAGTTCTATAACTTTTATGGAAGAACTTCTTCCATAAAAATCTTACAGAATAAGTTATTCTGTAAGAGTTTTTTTTTTTACGGAAGAACCTCTTCCGTAGAAATCTTACGGAAGAACCATGGAAGATGCTCTTCTGTAAGAGTTTTTTTTTTTATGGAAGAACCTCTTTCGTAGAAATCTTACAAAAGAACTTTTTTTTACTGAAGAACATCTTTTGTAAGAGCTTTAATTTTTTTTACTATTAAAAAATTTAAATATATATTAAATAATTAATGAAACATCAATAATATATATTAAATTTTGTAATAGTAAATATTTTTTATTTTTTAAAAAATATACGGATTAAATAATTCGTATGATTTATATCAAAATTAATTGTCACAAAATTTATTATTTAAATTTGCATGCGCATTAAATATACATTAGAAATTTTAGTGTTACGTATAGCAATATTATTTATTTTATAACATAATTGACTCATTAGCTCAGTTGGTTAAAACATTGTGCTAATAATCTGAAAGTCACAGGTTTGAGTCTTGCTTAGGCCATTAATTTGTCACAAATATTTTTCAAAAAATTCCATAAGAGTGAAGGGAAAAATTAGAAAAATGGGAAAATGTTGGGTGCACCTAGAAACACCCTTACCTATTTCATAAGTCAGCTTATTTCAGAGACCAATGGGGCCCAATTTACTGGCGATTGCTATTTCCACTTCCCCTTAATACTAATCCACTCCCCTTCTCATTTCTTATACCGAATCTACCCCACTAAACACACTGTTCTCATCTATTTGTTCCTCTTAAGCTCAAACCCAATCATTAGGATAAATTAAATTAAGGGGAGTGTATAATTATCTTCCGAAAAAAAGAAAAAAGAGCTCTTCCTAATCAAAGCCACCCCCACCGAATCACCTAATAGAATATGGTGCAAATAGCTGTTAACAAGGAGCAGCAACATGTTTTTCTGATTTTTTTTCCACCAATGGATGATTCGGATGAAGAATTTCAATGCTGACCATATAAGTTTAATACCCTCGCCAAATATAACAACACATTTGACAAATATTAATGGTACTATTAACTATTCTCTCAATCTCTTTAATAATTCTTCCCAGTCCAAAGAAACCAAGAAGAAAGGCTCCGAAATATCCATTATTATTTTTTAAGTGAAATTCAATGATATAGTCTTAAATTTATTTTTCGTCCCATCCCCTCCTTTAAACTAATAAGTTCATTAGTGTAAATAAATGTTTTGTTGATTTTATAGAGAAACAAGTATAAAAGGATATTGAAGGAAGTCCCTTGTCAAAATTTGCAGAAGTGCCAACAAGTATATCAAGGGCTGCCGAAAGAATTGTACGAGAAGGGGAAGGTGTGCACTTTTTTTCGAAAAAAGAATTAAAATAGGAGAGAAAGAGAAAGGGGAGTGTACTTTACACACGGTAGTTTGGGGAAAAATGAGAAGAAAAAGTGTAAAAGTATATAAGGGTATAGCAGCTGCCAATTTATTTTATTTGTGGGTTATGTGAACCAGACTAGCCCATATATCAAGTTCTAACTAGAGCATTGCTTGTTTTCAATTTGCGTGTCCAACACTCGTTTAGACTCTTCTAAGGATAGTTTGTAAGTCTGACAAAATAATTATTCAAATGAAATATTAAGTAATGAAAATATTTTTCTTATTTTAAGGTGTATTTTATATACATTATAAATTCTCTAGGCATATTATTAATTAGTAGATAAAAATAGAAATGAATTGGTGTGGGTGAGTGATGAGTGTATATGATATGCATGGGGGCTTTCTATTTGGGGGAAGGGGAGGAAAAGAAGAGGGGAATTGGGTCCTAAAATGAAGGAGAAGTTGAATGGCAAGAACGGAATGGACGCTCATCTCATTAGCCATTCCGCATCACCGCATGCCATGTATTTAAAACTAGTACGTACATAAATTCCAAACCCAATAAGGATCGAAGCAAAAAAAAAAAGAGATAGAAATAAGAAAATGTCGTGGCAAACTTACGTAGATGATCACTTGATGTGCGATATCGATGGCACAGGACACCACCTCTCCTCCTCTGCCATCATCGGCCAGGACGGCTCCGTTTGGGCTCAGAGTTCTTCCTTCCCTCAGGTCTTCACATTAATTGCACTACTAGCTGGATCTATCTTATTATTTCATTCAATTCATATGCCATTATATGTCATAAACCTATTTATTTGAATGGAAATTCAATCGGTGAAAATCATGTGAGGTGTGTAAGGTGAGATTTGTCATAATTTAAGTTGTGATCCGTTTTGTGTTTTTTTTTTTATAGATTAAGTCTGATGAGATCAACGGTATTATGAAAGATTTTGATGAACCTGGTCATCTTGCTCCTACTGGCCTCCACCTTGCAGGCACCAAATACATGGTAATCCAGGGAGAGCCGGGAGCCGTCATCCGTGGAAAGAAGGTATAGTTAACTCATAACTTATCGTACTCAATCGAACTATTCAATCTTATACATAAGGGGAATATGTGATGCTATTACTAGCATATTTGTATTGGTTTATTTAAACAAAAAATGTTTCTTTATATTTTAAAATTCTTGGAAGAAAATTAACAACAATAGCAATACAAGTCTTATGTTGAAAAACCAAATTTTCATAGATATTATTTCCTATGAAATCTCTCTTTAACACATTCCTCCAATAACCCAATTTCTTCTTCTTCTTCTTTTTTTCTATCTCCGTTTCTCCTGTTTTTTATGACCAAAAATTGTGAGATCTATTATCGTTGTTGTTCCTTCCAATGTATTACAAGACTCATTGAAAAAATTTGTGAACAACAAATTTAAAGCTTCTTTCTTCCGCTATACTAAGTTACTAACTAAACAGGGTAAAACCGTTCAGCATACTCAGAATTTGTTTTCTTCTTTTTCCTTAAAAATACTAATATGGTGTATGTTATGAGAGAATGACACAAATTACTTATGTTTATGAATGATGAACCTTTTTATGGGGCCACGATATGAAAATTTGTCTATCTTTTTAATGAATAAGTGATTATTCAAATTTCAGACATATTTACTACATGGGTGGCACCTTTTTATTTCTAATTTTTGTTATTACTCATTTACTAAACTGTAACTTTTGATGATTCCTGTTACAACATCTTTCTAAAGCACATATTCCTTTTCTCCTCCTTTTTATGAATGACATGAGAAAAAAAAAAAAAAAACAGGATGTAGTTTGACAACTCAATACAATTGTAGTAACCATTAGCTGTGATGCATAATTATTTTGTTTTATTTTCTTTCCCTTGGGAGTCCTCACAATATTGTGAATTAATTTTGCGTTACTTAAAAGTCTAATTTTGTTCAAGTTTCTAACATTCTGCTAGATGGCTTTCCCTGACTATGTAAATGTACGTAGTTTTTCTATGTTTGATTTGTTTTAAGATATCCAGTTAACTTCTATATATGCAGGGATCTGGAGGTATCACCATAAAGAAAACTGGTCAAGCATTAGTTTTCGGCATCTATGATGAACCTGTCACTCCTGGACAATGCAACATGGTTGTTGAGAGGTTGGGAGATTACCTTGTTGATCAGGGTCTGTAGACCAAGATCTTACAATATTTGAAATTTTTTTTGGGGTACTATTATTTTTTTATTTAAAATTATGATCTGCATCTTTTCAACCCTATGTTGGGAGTTGTTGAAGACAATAAGCATATGAGAGTTAAACAGTTATTCATCTTTTGAATTTTTAATTTTCATTACCCTAATGTTTGAATTGTGTTTTCTACTTGGTTAACACTACTCTCGCTTAAATTGTAAATCAAATTTTTAAATTTTTTTTTTATTGAAAAGCATATACGTAAACATTTTCTTCATATTATTATTCCTAGGATCAATATATAACTTTTTTTCTTGAATCAACAAAAAAAAAGTGATAAATATATACATTTAAAATAATGAATCAAATTGCAAAACAAATAATATGATAAAACAAATCTAAATGTATGTAATTTAATTTACTTTATTCTAATTATATACAAATCTTGCAAGAATACTCTCATAAAATTCTTGATAATGTTTTGAGTGTTATTCCGAATGTTTATTGATAGGCGCAAGATAACTATTTTATCATTATTCTTATCATTCTATCAAAATTAAGAGATAGACATAAAATTGATATTCTTTATATATTGACAATTCCTAACACAATTATGAATACCCTATTAAATAGGGATTTACAAAGAATATCAGTCATACAATTAGTCGAATCTAGTATTTTAGAAAATATAAAATAAAATTAAATATTAAAAGAATAATATCAAAACTATCTACTCTTAAAAATATCATGTTTGGGTCTAGAAAGGCTCATCCTATCACCCAACCCATCCTATCACTTATCTTGAAGGCAAAATGAGTACTTTTATTGAACACGTGATTTTAAATTCTCCTAAAATTTCTTTTTAATAATCTCCTAAAAGTGTTGACTTTCCGTTTTAGAAGGTCATATTTGATATTGATTTTTAACCCTAAAATATCTTCTTTTATTTGATATTTTTAAATAAAATTTACAAAGATAGAATTTAAAGACCATTTTTAGCCAAAACTATCTTTAAATGTAGCTATCTAAGATGATTTTCTTTCGAAAACCATCGTAAAATGTTAAATACTCCATTTAATAAAAGTTATAGATATTTTATTTTGAAGACGTTTTTTTGCCAAAATTGTCTTAAAAGAAAAAGTTTTTTAAAATGGTTTTGACGAGAAAATCTTCTTAGAAAACTGTAGGTTAAGATGGTTTTCCAATAAAAATCAATGTAATTATTTTTTTTTTTGCTAATTAAACTGTGTAGCTGCATGGATTATTGTTTCCAATGTCAAAAATGCATAGAAGACTAAAGACAACACGTAGATCATTTCCCAAGTTCTGATAAATGACTAGGCGATAAAAATACAAACTAAAAAGATAAATTTACATAATATGAATTTATATCAGTTTAGTTTGTAAACTACCATCACATTGTGAACAAAGTCAATTTACTTTGACAAGGAGAATCATCTATCCATGTAGTTTAAATGTTAACACAAGAAGCAAACATAGCAAAATATCATCAAGTTGGCTTTGGTGAGTATGTCTAGTGTTATACAAGCAACAAAGTGAAAATTACATCAATAATACAAGACTATAGAATATTAAATTAATAATATGGAGCATACTGACAAACAACATGTATAGTGGATCCAATACTGAGTTATTTTCCTTGGCTTTTTATGTTTGATGACTTGAAACATATTATAACCATAAAATTGAAATTTAAAATTTCCATTGATATCATTTCACAAATCAATCAACATAATCTAGACAACTAGAAACAAATATGTATTATTAAAACAAGTTGATTAATTGTTCAATTTCAGAACCTCCCTACATAAATGATTAATTGTTCAACATCCTCTAACTGGTGAGCACTTTCTCCGACAATTTGAGACTCAACTTATGAATTTCAGAACTCATGTTTTGATCCCAATCAAACTATTTGCATGAACGCAACATAATATTGATAATGGAATTCTATATCTAAAGCAAGATTAAGTCATTTATATGAGTTTGACTTACATTATCTAGGTTAGGTATGGTTTTGTATGTTGAACCCATTCCTCATGTTGTTTCTAAATGATGTAACCAATTTGATTTTCTGAAATATATACTTAAGTGAGTCCATTCCATCAAAGTAGTTGATATTTAATGATTTTTTTCAATAATATGATTAAATCTTCTTAGAGTGCCCATAAAAGGCAAAGGCTACCTGTGTGTATTAAGTGAAATAGGGAGTACCTGGTATTCTTGAAAATATATAAATCTTGTACAGATTGAGAAGAAAGTCCATGCTATATTAAACATTGGAACAATAAGAATTGCATCAAACTATGACAACCCTATATTCAACCTGGTCGTTTGCACAATTGGAAAAGATTGTGTTAGCTAGCATTCACATTTGTTATAGATTAACGGGAAAAAAAGTTACATCATGAAAACATTAGCATAAATTGAACAACAAAGTTAGTAGACAATAAAATGCTACAATTCATCTAATTATTGGGGGATTCCAATTTGTACTGGTACAAAAAATTCATGAGATAACTTGCAGAGCTACTATAGGGAAGTAAAGAAACAAAGTAAAAACTATCTATCTCTAAAGTTAAGCAAATACCTGATACACAGGGTAAGTCCTTTCATAGTTATGGACATGTCCATACATTGGTATGTCAACCTTATACTTCTGTTAGAGATATTGAAGGTCCTCCCTTCCCATTGGTTCTTCAAACGAGCCTTCTGTAGCATAGAACCTTGTAGAAGAATAACCAAGTACCTTATGTGCAAGAAATATCAGCCATGGCTTGTAAGATTTGTCAGTCAACCGTTGCTAGGCAATTTTCAATTAATTTATATTGTTCTGATCCTTTTCTCCAATCGAATTCTGTGTTAGCTATGCAAAATTTGAACATACCATAGTCAACTGAGTATCTGGCAAAGTAAAGTAAATTTTGAAGATCTTTTAGGAGAAAACAACATAATTAACATTTGGTTGGTAGGTATATTCAAGAAGTTAACAAAATTTACTACATTTCTAAATAAGCTAATTTAGTTTTATTTGATGCAAGGCAAAGTGCATGGCTATGCAACTTTGATGTTTTGAATAAATGTGAAAGATGCTACAGAAGGTGATCCAAAGAACACTACCAGCGAGGAGAAATGTCAAGACTAATTTCCTAATAACCCAAACTCCAGAAGGTGATCCAAAGAGCACTACCAGCGAGGACACTCCCTTCACCACCACCAGCGAGGACTACAATATCCTTCATTTTATTGACATGTCAGTTTCAATGATTCTTTCTTATCTTGATACCAAATTTTAATGAAAAATAAGTTAAAATGATTACTTTTTAATTAAAATTAGTGTAATTAAATATGATTAATTAATTTTTTTAGTTAGTATGTCATATTTTTTCTTATACTTGAGATAAGATGAAGTAAATATAAAAAATCAAGATATTAAATAAGAATATTTTAGTATAAATATAACAATTTTTAATTTTATTAAATATTTCTTAATTTAATTTGTGTACAATAACCTCAAATATTAAAACATATGGGAAAAAGGTATGGTGGAATTATTTTTTTTCCAATGCTAACATGAATTTATTTTGGGAGTACATTAAAAAGCTGAGGGAATAAATTTAGACTGAGGTGCCTCTCAAAAAAAAAAGTTTAGACTGAGGAGATTCTTTTCTTTCCTACTACTATAATGGATGGGGTCAAAATATTTAAATAATGCTAATTAATGTCTTCTCAGCTTGTGCACTTTTGGAAGGAAAGAGAATCTCAAAGGATGGGATTAATGGTGCAATCAATGAGGGGACCAAACGTTTTCAATTGAATATATAGGTGAATATATCAGTGGGCGTTGATTGAATCAATGGATTAAAACAGCGTCATAATCCAATCAGTCGTGGACAGAGATAAGAATAAGATTTTACAAAAGTTTTATATTATTTGATGTTTATTTTTTCAATTAACCACTATATAGTGAATTGTGGTGGCATGTGGTGGCAATAAAAAACCATACGATATATAAGCATGTGGTGGCAATCTAGTTGCCCATATCCAAACACCACACCATCATGACTCGTGAGTTGTGACCAAGTCAATCCCCTTATCTTCATATCCTCTCACATGTTATATCGTTCTCGTACTTACGAATACAGCTCATTCTAATATAACAATAGATCTTGTCTTGTCATTAACAAAAGGATTCCGACATTTATTTATTGGCTAAAACTCCATGTATCTCTTCATGAAAATAATAATTCATGTAGGTCTCTTTACTAAGAATGTATTTAGAATAACTGTGAAAACATTTTTAAATAATTGATTATTATTATTATTATCTATTATAATTAAAATTATTTTTTGTTTAGATTCATTGAAAAGTAATTTAAAGATAATTAATCTTGTTTGAATGAAAAAAACAGATTTTCACAGTAAATTATGGGAATGGAAAAAAGTTAGTATTAGAAAAATTGGAGACAATATGGAAATAACGTATTTTAAGAAGAAATGAGAAATGATGTAATGGAAAAAGAAATGAGAAATGATTTTAAGTTTCGAATTTTCAAAAAGTATGAACATAGCTTATTTTTCAATAAAAAAATGTTTTTTTTAACAAATTTCAATTGATATCTCAAATACATTAATTTATTTTCAAATATATTTTTTTAGTTCAATCATCATGTATTAATAATATAAAAGACTCTTATACTATCATCCAATTAAAATTACCATTAATTTAACTTTTAAAATAATTATCATAAAAGTTAATAAATTTATTATATATAATAAATTATGATTGAATGAGAATATAAAACTTTTTACATTATCAATATATAATTAATTTTTTTTCATTTTTCCCTTATAAAAACAACTCAAATAGAGAATTACAAGTTGTCTCAAGCATACTCTAAAAAGAGAATAAGACTCCTATAAATTTACTTCATAAAAAATATATAACAAATAATGCTAACAATTTTTAAAATCTTTTTATTTTTTGAAAACATTGTAAAACACCCCTCCCTCCCGTTTTCTTCATCTTTGATTTGGGTGGGTTTGATTTAGAGGATAGAAACAAAGAAAATCAATAAAAATAAAAATAAATAAAATTAAAATAGAATATAAAAAATATAATTTTTTTAACAATATTATTTATCTCCCTTTACCAAGCAAATCATTAGAGATGAAGAAAAAGCAAATCATTATATGACCAATACCGGTGACGACATGATTTGATAGAGAAACATGCATGAATGCATGATGATGGTGGCAACACCTTCAAACCAATTGCAAAACACCGACGCATAACGCATTCCAATCCATCTATAAGGGTTGTCCACGTGGGTGGAATATCTTAGCAAGCAACATACGACAACAAGTTTTGAAAAAGAAATAACACTTTTAAAGAGCTCGTCATGTTCAATATACATTTTAAGGACATAAATAAAAGTAGTGTTTATCGTGTATAGTTTGCACTAAGGTCCAAGCAGTTTCATTCACAAGTTTGGTTTATAAAATACAGGAGACAGGAGGAGTCTTATGCAGAAGAAAGATTGCGGTAAATATAATTATAAACAATTTTGGTATATATATATATATATTATGAAACAATTATTTTTAAAATTAATCTGTTTTTTTTTTTAAATACCAGCATAATTCTCTATCAATTTATACTAATTAACAATGTAAAAATCAAACAAAAGTTCAACTTCCCTTGGGGCTACTTTTTATTAGGGGTTTTCATGAAAGTCCCGTCCCACTAATCGACCAAGTTCGAAAGATTTTTTTATGAACTTGAGTTTAAAAAATTAAATCAGGTATATAGCCTATCAAAATCTCATACCAAATAAAAATATAAATAAATATGTCCAATAAACCAGGATAAAGTAACTAAAACTTATATTTTTCGTAAATTTTGTGTCTGTC
Organism: Glycine soja; assembly: GCF_004193775.1. Taxonomy (NCBI): domain Eukaryota; kingdom Viridiplantae; phylum Streptophyta; class Magnoliopsida; order Fabales; family Fabaceae; genus Glycine; species Glycine soja. The sequence goes on along the minus strand of NC_041008.1, from coordinate 15,038,022 downwards.
ATTGTTGAATGCAGAGCTAACCAAGTAAACTTGCAGGGAAAATTTAGAAAGAAAAAGGAAAGCAATAAATGAAGTTTTATATATACACATATACAACAACTAACCTCCAACTAACTATTAGTTTAATCAACTAAACTAACTTCTAACTAACTAACAACTAAACTAACTTAACTTCCAACTAACTAACTAACACTAAGAGCCCCCAAACTAAGAGTGGATATTAGACATTCCTAGTTTGGAATGCAGAAATTTAAAAGCACCAGACATTAGAGCTTTAGTGTAAACATCAGCTAATTGATTTGTAGAAGGAATGAGAAGGAATGAGAAGCAACTTCACACGACCCCTTAACACCTTCTCTCGAACTATGTGACAGTCAATCTCAATATACTTTGTTCTTTCATGAAATACTGGATTTGAAACTATGTGAAGAGCACATTTGTTGTCACAATACAAAGTGGTAGGTTTCTGAAAGTCTGTTTTGAATTCTTCCAACAAATAGGTAAGCCATTGTATTTCACAAATGGCACTGGAGTGCCTTGTATTCGGCTTCTGATGAGCTTCTAGATACAATGGCTTGTTTCTTGGATTTCCATGAAACCATGAGTCACCAATGTACATAGCATAACCAATTATAGACCTTAATCACTAAACCCCTTTAAATGTATTTTACTTGCAGCAGAAAGGAAAATCCTTGCTCCTAGGAATCCCTTGATATACCTAAGAATTTGAACAACAACTTGTTGATGAGATAAGGTAGGAGCAACAACAAATTGGCTCAGATGTTGCATAACATAAGTGATATCTGGCCTTGTATTGGTCAAGTAGATCAACCTTCCAATTAACCTTCTAAAAGAGGAAGCATTTTCCAATGAAAGAGGAGTCCTTGATTGTTGATGCAGCTTAGTAGCATAATCTAATGGAGTAGATACTGGTTTACATCCAAGCATACCAGCATCACTGAGAATGTCTAAGACATATTTCCTCTGACAAAGATTGATAACAGTAGGTTTTCTGGCTACTTCAAAACCTAAGAAGTATCTCAAGTCACCTAAATCTTTTATCTTAAAAGCATTGTCCAGCAACTGTGTAATAACTTGTATTTCAATCAAATAATTTCTTGACAAAACAATATCATCCAAATAAACTAACAGAGCAATGACAGTATTGAATCCATGCTTGAGAAACAAAGAATGATTTGAATCACATTACTTGTACCCATGAGAGATCAAAAAGGAAGAGAGCTCGACATACCATTGTCTACTGGCTTGTTTCAGTCCATATAGGGACCTTTGCAACTTACAAACTTGTCCAGACTTGGCTACTTGCATACCTTGAGGAAGCATCATGTACACCTCTTCATTTAAATCACCATGCAAGAAAGCATTATTCACATCTAATTGCTTGAGATACCATTTATTGATTGTAGCTAAGGCCAATAGAAGTCTCACTGTGGTTAGCTTGGCAATTGGAGAAAAGGTGTCTAGGTAATCTTGCCCTTCCACTTGAGTGTAGCCCTTGGCCACTAACCTGGCCTTATGTCTCTCCACTGACCCATCTGATCTGTGCTTGATCTTATACACCCACTTATAACCAATAACATTCTTATGTTGAGGCATATCAGTTGAAATCCAAGTATCATTAAGTTCTAAAGCCTTAATCTCTGCATTCATTGCCTCTACCCATACATCCTTAGAAGCTTCATTATATGACCGAGGTTCAAGACTTTGTGTAATGGATAAAACAATATTGTGATAAGAAGGAGACAATTTTCTATATGAAAGAACAAAATTAAGAGGATAGAGACAAGTACCTGTAGAATAACTAGCTACAGTTGAAGATAGGTATGAAACATGGAAGTCCTTATACTTACTTGGTCTATGTGTCTGTCTTAGAGATCTTCTGGTTGTATTAGAGGACTGCTCTAAAGTTAAGGGATCGGAATCAACATTATTTGGTACAGGCATGATATGATCAACTGGTAATTTTGATGAGACACCATCAGGTTGATCAATGGCATGAGAAGAAGGAATAGGAAGGACAATAACAACATCAGGTTTATCTTGACCAATGAAAGGAAAAAAATCCTTATAGAAGATCACATTCCTAAAGGCAGATATGGCCTTGGTTTTAAGATCAAACATAATGAATCCTTTGGTGTTTAGTTTAAAACTCAAAAATACAGAAGTGGCAGCCTTAGGATCTAGTTTCTTTCTATTAGCTGTTAGAGTACTAGAAAAACATAAACACCCAAATACTCTTAAAGACTCAATATCATAGATTTTTCCATGTAATTTTTCATAGGGAGTATGATTATTAAGAAAGGGAGAGGGCATGCAATTGATAAGAACAATAGAGTGAATCAATGCATATGACCAGAATATAGTTGGGAGATTTGATTGAAATAACAAAGATCGAGTCACATTGAGAAAATGTTGATGTTTTCTTTCAATAATGTCGTTTTGTTAGGGTGCTTCAACACAATTAGTTTGATGCACAATACCAGTATCATCAAAAAATTGTCTCATGATAAACTCTGCCCCATTATCTGACCTAATCACTTTTACTTTTGTCTCAAACTGCCTTTCAACATTAGCAACAAAATTCTTTAGATGAGATTGTGTCTCAGCTTTTGACTGCATGAGAAAAACCCAAACAAACCTTGAGTAATCATCTATTATAGTAAGGAAATACTTGTAACCATTTAATGAAGTTACATTGCAAGGACCCTAGATATCAACATGTATAAGAGCAAAAGCACAAGAAGAATGTGATTCACTACTAGGAAATGATCATCTTTTCTGCTTTGAATGATGACAGGTTTCACACACAAATTGCTTATCTGATTTAAGAATAGGATAAAATAGTTTTAATAACAAAAATCTTTCTAAAGATGGATGACCAAGTCTATAGTGCCATAGATCTATAGGTATTCTATTACATGAAAAGGCATAAAAATTGGAAATGCTAGAACCAGCAAAATCAGACTTATACTTAGACTTGATAAGAATCATCTCAAGTTTGTAGAGTCCTTCCACCATCTCAACTGTACCAATCTTCTGCTGGTTCATATCCTGGATAAAACATTTATCATTCATAAATGTTAGTTTGCAGGGTAAAGAAGAAACCGGTTTAGATACTGAAATCAAATTATATTGAAAGCTAGGAATGTATAAAACTTCCTCCAAGTATACAAATTGAGTAATCTGGATTCTGCCTGCAAGGGTTGCAGTAACTGTATGGCCATTAGGAAGCCTAACCATTACAGGTTTTATTTTCTTGCATAAAGAAAACAAATATGGGAAGGCTGTGACATGATCTGTGGCTCCAGAATCAAGGATTCACTCATCTTGGCTAGTCTTGCTAACACTACAAGTAACAGATAATATACTACCTTTGTTAGTGACTGTACCAATCTAATTTATTTGTGAATTACTTTGAGCTGGAGCTTGCTGTTGCAGCAATGACATCAAGGCTTTATAGTGTTGAGTAGTTAATCTTACATCTTCATTTTGTGTCTCTTGATTTCGATCTAAGGGTGAACCATCACCTTCTTCCCTTATAGTATTGACATTGTTCATGTTTGGATTTTGTACCTTGTAAAATTTATGTCTAGGTGGGTACCCATGCTTCTTGTAGCAGTCATCTATAGTATGGTTAGAAAGACCACAGTGTGTGCAGACCTTGTTTCCTTTTGCTCCAAAGTTTCCTTTGCCAAAATTTCTTTGAGTTCTATTTCCCCCTTTTGAAGGATAATTCTGAGGTGGACCATTCTTCCTATAGCATCTATCAATAGTGTGATTATCTTTCCCACAATAGGTACATGAAGGCCTAGAATTCGATGAATTGTTGCCTGCTGCATTGATTAGACTCATGCTTCATGTTAATTCATTGCTATTGATTTGTCTTTCTTGCTGAATAGCATATGAGAAAACCTTGGCTATGTTTGGTAATGGATCCATCATTAATACATTGGATCTCACAATATTGAATTGATCATTTAAACCTCTAAGAAACTGCATTATACGATCTTGTTGCTTTCTTTCTATCATACTAGTAAGAGCATCACATACACACTTTGGATCACATGAACATGTTGGATCAGGCCTGTAACTTTCCAATTCATCCCAAATAATTCTCAATTTTGTGAAGTAATCGATAATGCTTTGATCACCTTGTTTGATAGAAGCCATTTCTTGCTGCAATTCTGAAATTCTCAGTAGATCTTCTTGTGAGTATCTTGACTTTAAGTCCTTCCAAATGTCTCTAGCATTATCCATCCACAAGATACTCTGTCTTATCGAGGGTGAAACTGAGTGGACAAGCTAGAAAACCACCATATTGTTGCATCTCCTCCAAGCTGCATGAAGAGGATGATTTGATGCACACTTCTGGATTGATCCATCTATGAATTCGATCTTTTTTTCGCACTTAATGCAGTAAGCATCGAACGACTCCATGAGTTGTAGTTTGTTGGATCAAGAACTGCAGAAACCAATGCATTTGTAGGATTTTCACCTGGATGAAGGTAGTATAGGCAGTGGATATTTAGGGATAGGTCTTGTGGAGAAATCTCGTTGGTCATAATGAAGAAAAAAAAACGAAAGAAAAGAAAAGATTCAGGTTCAAGATCAGGGAGTGGCACAACACAACACTAGTGCTCATACCATCATAAACCTTGTGTCTGCCAGTATTGAATGCGAAGCTAACCAAGTAAACTTGCAGGAAAAGCTTAGAAAGAAAAAGGAAAGCAATGAATGGAATTCTAGTTCTATGTGAAAGATTAATTCTCAAAGTTACATCTTGATTTGTACAAATGATTATATATACACATATACAACAACTAACCTTCAATTAACTATAGTTTCAACCAACTAAATTAACTTCTAACTAACTAACAACTAAACTAATTTAACTTCCAACTAACTAACTAACACTAAGAATTTTAGGCCTACTAACATAAAAGTATTTGTCATTAGTATTTATAAAGTAAAAAAGACATCTTGCATTAATTAAAAAAAAAACATCATATATATTAACAAAAAGATCCAACATATTTATCATACAAAATATTAAATATGAGTTTGTGATCGTATTTTATTTGACTTTGAGAAATTAATTATATATGAGTCTAAAATTGATTTTAAATATATTTTTATATATTTAATTTTATGTTAGAGAATTTAACATTAAAGTAATTTAAATAATTTTTATATTAAATCCAAAATTTTGTCTTGAAATTTATTTCTAACTTAATTTTATAACAAAACATAAACTAAATCATCTTAAAATCAATTTCTTTGGAAATCAATTTTACTCAACTTAGAACCAAACACGCACAAACACTTGTTACCACGAATAGATTAACCTCAATCTTAATTTTATAGTTCTGAATTTCTTTTGCTTTTTAACGTGTAGATATATATGGGTGTGATAGAGACGCATCGATCATAAGGTGGGAATAGACTTATCTGTCGTGGCTTTATGAAGCAATGTTGGCGAGATGTGGACCTACCTCAGTTTCGCCCTCCAAAAATTAATAATACTATTAAACAAGTTAAGACGGTGTGAATCACAACATGGAATGAAATGGATGTCTTCAAATTTAGACCTTATCCTCTATCCTACCTGTCTCATACACAAGTTATCAATTTCACACCATACATAACGTGATCTGATTGTGACCATTTTTATGCATTAATTAATTAATTAGTGAAGTCTAACTGAAAAACAATAAAAATGGTCAATATTATCCAAATCATATACATATATATTAAGACCCAACATTTTATCAGTTGAACATAACTGCTCCATATATTGTTGGGCGTCATTCCTTTCCTTATTTTCTTCTTAGCATACAATGAATCACAAGGCACCTAATTTTTTTCTGGGGATGGATGTGAAGAGAATCATGGGTGGTGATAGAGATGGGAACACCAATTGGGTGATTAAGGAAGATGGTGAAGAAGATAGCAATGATTCATCATCCATTGGACTCAACTCAATGGACTCTATGTGCTCGTCTTCTTCATCAGAGCTGAGCGAGGACGCTTCATCTTCAACATCATCAACACATTCAAATGGACCTTTGTTTGAATTATCAGACCTCATGAGCCACCTCCCTATGAAGTAAGCAATTAATCGATCCCTCGTGCCATTCTGAATTTTATTCAATTTCCTTTAACCAAACACATACACACACGTACCATCGATCGACATGTAGATCAACTGGTTCAAGGTTGCTTCAGTCTAGTTAGTGATTTTGAATTCCAGTTTTGGATGTATGATAAGTTAAATATTTAGTTGGAACAAGATTATTTTCTATGAAAGAGGATATTTGTTTTCTCTATAGAAAAAAAAAAATTACACACACATCATCTCACCATCATCTATTATCAATGTTCAGAATTGTTATATACTTATGAGTTGTTGTGTTAAGTAGTTTATATTTGACCTGTGCAGGAGAGGGTTATCTATGTTCTATCAAGGGAAGGCCCAGTCTTTCACTTCTTTAGCAAGGGTGGAGAGCATAGAAGATCTTCCCAAGAAAGGCATACCTTATAGAAAGAGAACGAAATCATGCAAGAGTTTTGGGGGAGGCTTGGATAGTCAGAGAATATTGTGCTGTCCAAAGGCTACAATATCAAAGAAAACTTCAAGAGTGTCTTTTGCATCTGTACTAAGCAAAAGAGGAAGTTTCCTAGGAGGGTCTAGATCTTCCATTGCAGTTCAACACAAGAACTTCTGAAATTCAGACTGTTAAAAGTTATTGCTTATTTCATGTACAAAATCCGGAAAATTTTGAGTCCTGCAGCTTCAGTTTATTGAGTCAAAGCCATATGATCAATTAGCTACATATTTGAGATTCATTATTCGTTTGTTTTCCATGGTGGTATGATCCTTGCCTCTTACAGACTTACAGTCATTACTGCTCTGACTCAATGACCCCAAGTTATTACCTTAATTCGTGTGACACCAAATCCCTTTTTGATTTCAAATTTTAGGTTTTCTCTTTTCTATAAGATGTATACTTTTTCAGTTACTTGCATTTATACTTTTTCATAAATTACGTGTACTTTGGTTCTCAGATTCAAAAAACAAATGATATGATTTTTAAACCATTCCATGTTTGTGTAAATTGATTTTTAAACCTTTTATCCAATTTTTAAGCCTAATAGTAAGGTAAATTGATAAGCTCTTTAAAATTTAAAACTGAAGTGCATTTGAACAAGTTGGATAGGATAAATTAAACTTCTCTCATCAAGAAATTTGGAACAAGAAAAATAGCTATGCGAGCATGATGATATATTTGTGCACGTAGATTTGCCAATCAGTAAAGATTATTATACATTAACAATAAAAATATATGGTATTTTTTCCCCAAAAAGATAAGGGATATTTTTGTAATTCCAAGTGTATTAAAAACTAATAAAACTTAAAAATTAAAATAATAAATATACTTTTAATTATCATTCATTATTAACTCCAAATTAATTTAACCCCAAATTACTAATATAGATAACCTCAATTTACTCAAAATATTCCACACTAACATATTTTTTGTGTGTATAATCTTTATTATATAAAATAGTATACAACAAGTCGAGAGCGAGCCCTGGTGCAGCGGTTAAGTTGTGCCTTGGTGACTTGTTGGTCATGGGTTCGAATCCGGAAGTTTTTTTTATACAACAAGCCAAAGTTTTTCCAAAAAAAATAAAGAATATTTTAGTAATTTCAAGCGTATTAAAAACACACAAAAATTATAAAATAAAATTAAAAGAATAATAATAATTGTATTTTTAATTATCTTTTATTAGTTAATCCCTAAATGGTGTAACTCCAAATTATTAATATAGGTAAATCAATTTACTCAAAATATTCCACAATAACACATTTGTTATGCCTATAATTATTTAAATAATATATTTAAAATGTATAATATTATTATTATCATACAAAATAAGAAATAATGGAGAACTTTAATACATTAAAACAATGAATTAAATTTAAAATACATATAAGAGACATTAAATGTCCTGATTTTAAGTAAATTGTTGTCGAAATTTACTTTTAAATATTATATTACGATTATTCCATGTAATCACATTAATTTGGTACTATCATATTTTTTTTCTCTTTAATTATTGGTAAAACAAATTATTTCAAATTATGGCACGGTCAATTAATTTGGCGTTACCATATTTTTTTTTCTATATGCTTCTTTAAACTTAATCATTTTATATGTTTTTTTTAAAATTTTTAATGTTATTTTGATTTTTAAAATTACGACATGGTCAATTCATTTATAATCAATTTTGATATTATTATTTGATTTGGTACATATTTATATATATATATATATATATATATATATATATATATATATATATATATAAAACTTATCTTTAAATTTACAATCGAAGACCTCCTTTTAGTGCTTTATGGTACTGTTTAAATATTAGTACCACCATTTTCTCATTTCTTTTTCATTTTGTTCTTAGTTTTTTTTTTTTTTTTGTTAGATGGCTTCCGTATACATTCCATTTAAAAGAGCTAACGTATGACTTTAAAATCAAATAGGACGAGGGAATCTTGGAACATCGTTTTACCCAAGATACATATATTTATAATGTTTTTTAAATATATTTGCAACAAAATTTAATTAAAAGAATATATCGATTTAAAAAAACTTATTTCATGGGTAAGAATATTACATTTTAAATATTTGTAAATTTAAAGAAAATAAATCAATAAAAAACATAATTTCATATTAAGCAAATCTTAGCGCTCGAAAGTATATATAATAATATTAAATAAAATGTTGTGAAAAATTACTCATTAATTTAATCCTTTGATAAATGAATAAAACTTGTATTCCAATGTTACATTATTTTAAATAATTTATAACCCTAAAATTAATAATAATATAAAGTGAAGACCTAAGTCTCTCATACAGTATCATCATCATAAACTTTCAGAGACTCAACTGTAAGAATAACATTCAACACAAGTACAAACCTATGGAGAATGAGATACATCTCACGGTAAATTTACACCACTAGAGAAAGATCATTCCACAACGATTCTTAAGGACACACAAAGATAGTTCGAAATCGTCTTTAAAGACAACGTCGTGGAAAACCTTCAATTTTGACTACGGTTCTTTTAAAATTGTCTTAGAAAAATCACCATTCTAAGACAGTTCTTAACTAAAAACTATATTAAAATGTCATCCTTCTAAGATGGTTCTTAACTATCACCCTTCTTAATTAAGAATCGTCTTAAAATGACACTTTTCTAAGATAGTTTTTAGCTAAGAACCAACATAAAATATAATCATTTTAAGATGATTCTTAAGTAAGAACGGACTTTTTTTTACCGAAAAGCCTAGTATTAACCCAAACAATTCTTCACAACTTAAAAACTTAATTTGGGTGGTAACAAGTAACAACTTATATCATCCTTCATTCAAATGCTTACTTCGACGAGTTCAATTTATGAGTCAGTGTGGTACATGAGTGAGAACTCAGAACAAAAACAATTTCTCATGTTATAGATCAAGAGTACACATACAAAAAAAAAAAAAAGATTATAAATAAGAAACACTTTTGGTCAAACTGAAAAAAAAAAAGTATTTTCATGGGCCGACCCAATAGGCTAAATATCCGATTGTATGTCCGGTTTTGCAGTGTGCGGCATAATTTTCCATTCCATGCACCTTACCGCATAGAAGTTTCTCCCATCGTTCTTATCCGATTCGCAACTTCCCAATCGCATTCCAACACGCACCCATAGATTCAACGTACGTTACAATTTACAAGGCAGAAAAAAGTGTTTTTAAATTGTTTGCACGAAATTCCCAAATTGCCCTCATCTCCTTTATATACAAGCCCTCACCTGCGCGGTTTTCAAGTCACACACATTTACTCACTCACTGTGAGAGCGGCGAAGAAGAAGAAGAACAATAATGAAGGACGCCGGAAAGAGCCACAAGGCGAATGCAAAGCTGTCGCCGGAGACGCGGAAGGATCGGAAATCGGCGACGGGGCTGAGTGGATCGCCGAAGAAGGGAGGCCACGGCGGGAAGTTCACGTGGATCGGCAACGGCTACGAGAACGTCGAGATGGAGCACGGTGCTATGGACGCCAAGGACCCGAACTTCGAGGATCCAGCGGAGATCGCCGCCGTGTGATCGCGGTGGTTTCCGGTGACGAGATCTGTACATACTAATAATTGCTAAGAGACGTGGTTTTCGAATTCAATAATATGAAGCAAGTAGGAGAAGAAGCGCTTTCTGTGATTGATTGTTATAGATCTGATCTGTCTCTGGAATTTGGTAGTGGCATGGCACTTGTGTTGTTGTACATATATCGAATGGTCTTGGAAGTGCGTGCACTCATATTCGCATTCAAGTTTCTACGAGCTTTTGTTATCAACGATAATTGAATTTTCAATTTTCAAGTTTATTAAGTGTTTCAGTCTCCACGGAACTACATTAGTTTTCCATAATGCTTTATAACTATGTTACTATGGTGGGAAAAAATAACGCAAAATGAACTGATCTAAACTGAACTGATATATACTAAACTGCACTGAATTGGCTTTATAAAAACTGGTCTATTTTTTATATAAAAATTGAACCAAACCATTCTATAGTTCAGTTAAAAAAAAAAAACTGAACTGCTCTTTAAGCAGTTCAATCGACACCATTGTGATGAAATCATTTTTTATTTTATATAAAAATTGAACCAAACCATTCTATATGAGCTATTACATAATTCCAAAATTTTATATGAGCTATTACTTTATTATTTTGTTTGAAGCAAAGAAAATGACCAGGACACTACAAGGCAAGACTCCAAGCTTTGGTTTTTCATGTACTGGGAGCAATTCTTTAGCTCCAAATTTCTAAAACTTACAGTGTTAAATTATGCTTGCTAGCTAATCTCCTTTGTCTCTTAAATCAATGGTGATTATTAAATTAGAACTTCTTCCATGAATAATTTAAATCAAACCAAACTGAATTACACTTAATTTTTTTTTATTGTTATTTTGAAATGAAATTTGCATGAAAAACTCATTTAATTTTTTTTATTTGTAATGAATTCATTTAATCAAATTAAAATAAGAGTGACTTTTTTATTTAAAATTATTAACATAAATGTACATCAATAATAATTGATTCAATTAAACACATGCTTTTTTATTTTTTATTTTTGATAAAATTGTATGAAAATCTTACCTTTAGAACAATAAGATAAGATAAGATTATATAGTAGTTTTTAATTTTTAATTAATATATAACTATTAATAAAGATAATTATGCTTTTGGTGTACAAATTTCTTATTTCTAAATTACCTTTCAAATTTTATAACTATTTTTATTTCCCTTATTAGGAGAAGAGAGACACTCCGTTCTTCTCTAAATTTTTTAAATAATAATAAAAACATAAGTTAAATACAGTTAATAAGAAAATAAAAATAATAAACAAAATTAATAATATAAAAGTTTGAGAAGTTAATGTAGGTTAAAAGAAAAAATTGAAATTTAATAAGTCATTTAAGGATAAAATTATCTAATGAAATAAGGGCACCAAATGAAATAATTTTTATTATTAACAATTATATTTAATTAATTAATATATAATTATTAATAAAGACAATTATCCTTTTATGTATATTTTTTATTCCTAAATTACCTTTCAATACATATAACTATTTTTATTTCCTTTACTAGGGGAAGAGAGACACTTGGTTCCTCTCTAAGTTTTTTAAATAATAAAAAAACAAAAGTTAAATACAGTTAATAAAAAAATGATAAAATAAAAAAATTAATAATATAAAAGTAGTGAGAAGTAAATATAGATTAGAAGAAAAAAATTAAAATTTAAAAAATATGTAAAGATAAAATTGTTCAACAAAATATAAATATAAAATAGAGTAATTCTCATTATTAATAATTATAGATAAACCTTCAAAAACTCCTGTGACTTTCACTAAAAAAAATTACTATAATTTCTTTCTTCAATTTTTTTAAAATAAAGATAGGGACACACTTTCAACTAGTAATAAAAAAATAGGTGTTATGTTTGCGAAAAAAATTAAAGAAGAGTGTTATAAAAAATAAAAAATCCCTCTCAATGTAGGCCTGAATATTGGTCCACGTCAACGACCACAGGCAAAACAGTGTTCGTTAGGGTTAAGGCTGTTTTGGAAGTTCAAAGAAACCCTCACACTTGCCGTTATCGCGCTCCCATTTCTATTTCTTCTCCCTCACTCACCCTTCTCTGCTTCCGGTTCGTTTTCTCTCTCTGTGTCGCTTTTCATTTCCTCTAAGTTTCTTTCGATTCTTATTTGTTGTGCAAACAGATTCACCGAACCTTGCGATTTAAGAACCACAATCCATTTCCATTTCCATGGCGTATGTTGTAAGTTCACTCAGCTTCATTCATCTCCAATTTGCAATTTTCGATTTTCTTTTTTTGTTGTTGTGATTTTTTCTAATTGGAATTATATGATATGCAGGAAGTAGATTGTCCGGCTAGTGTTAAGAAGCAGTTGGCGAAGGTGTTTGAGGAGTCTCTCCGGACAACCGTGCCTGATGAACCCGATGTTGTGCCTTCTATTGATCCTTGCGCTGCCAACAAAGCTGGTGTAAAATTTGCGGATTATCAATGGTTAGTTGCGAAATGAATTTAGTTTAGGGTTTTAATTTAGTTGCTTTGCTTCTTGTGTTGGCAATGTTAAGATTCACGCATGGTGGTGCAGTAATAATGCAATGGGTCTATTTGCGAAGATGAAAGGGAAGCAGACAGGATTCAAGGGTCCCCAGGCAGTTGGACAGGTATAGTCTGACATTTTTGCATTTCACCTTACTAATTATTGATTTTGATTTTTTTTTTTTTTGTTGTTGTTGGAAATGGATCATATATGCGTGTTTTTTGTTTATGTAGGCCATACGTAACAATCTTCCGCAGTCTGAAATGATAGAATCTTGCTCTGTAGCTGGTCCTGGGTTTGTGAATATTGTCTTGTCGAAGAAGTGGATAGCACAGGTGATTACATTTTCTATCTTCTAATCTGAAGTTAGAATTGGTATGTAGATATCGTTTAAGTCTGTTTTCATTGTTTGGGGGAGGGGGCGTATCTGAAACATTGTGTCCATTGATTGGAAGGGTGCTATAAGATTCTCATTTTTTTTTGGATTATTAGTTTATTCAACACTCTCTATTAGTACTTAACAGAAAAATTCCTTCTGCAGAGGTTAGAGAGGTTGCTGATTGATGGTATTGATAAGTGGGCACCTCAACTGGGAGTGAAGACAGTTCTGGTTGATTTTTCCTCACCTAACATAGCAAAGGAAATGCATGTTGGGCACCTGAGATCTACCATTATTGGGGACACATTAGCTCGCATGTTTGAATTTTCACGTGTGGAAACTCTTATCCGCAGAAATCATCTTGGTGACTGGGGGACGCAGGTATAATTATTATCTTCTAAAGTAATGCTATTTGTGCAGTGAATATGAAAACCCTGCATGTTTAAACAAAGGTTAAATGGTTTATGTGACTTTTGTGACTAAATCTTTGACATACACTGTCAAAAGTAGACTCCTTCATATAATTTGTGGCATTGAGTAACATATTTGCAACAGTAATTTAACATAATTATGTATGTTAGCAGTACTAGGCTTGACAGTAATTATGTTTGGGACAATGACCGATGCAAGTTGCCTTTCTAATTGTCTTCATGAGCAAGAACACATATTACATCCTTCCTAATTGGATGAAGGTATGATGTGTTGTTGGATAGCCACCTTAGTTGCAGCTTTTTTGGGGGACTGCCTTAATTGCAGCCTGAAGGGTGGTGTTTAGTCTCGCATCGACTAGAGATATGACTTAAATAGAGCTTATAAAGCTTGGATAGTCCTCACCTTACAAGTTGGTTTTTTGAAGTTGGGTCAGGCCTAAGACCAGTTACTAAGATTGTATCATAGCCTATCCTAGATTCTAGATCCATTGTCAGGTCTCCTCCAGTTGCCATGCTCCTGGCTGTTAACCTTGGGTGTGAGAGGGAGTGTTGTAAAGATGCCTTAATAGCCCCTAGTCTGCCTTAGTCGTGGCCTCTTTTGGGGCTTCCTTATTTGCAGCCCCAAGTGTGGTGTTTAGTCCCACATGGACTGGAGATATGACTTAAATAGAGCTTATAAAACTTGGACAGTCCTCACCTTATAAGCCGGTTTTGTAAGGTTGAGTTGGGCCCTAAAACCAATTTCTAAGATGTGTTCTGTACTACTATGCTTTCTTGTGTAGCCTTAAGAAAGTAGTGTCCTAAAGCACTGCTCTTTCTCTCTCTCTCTCAAGAAAGTAATTTAGATATTGAACTATTTCAATTAGTTGCTTAATTAGGAATATACATTGATTTTTTATAGGGTTATTTGTGTGACATATTTGCTTGAATCATAAACCAATTCTCATTTTGATATTGGTATCATATGGCTCAAAGTCCATGCATTTGTTTACAGTTTGGGATGCTAATAGCACACCTCTTTGACACATATCCAAATCCAGAAGATTTTACTGAAGCAGCTATTGGGGATCTTCAGGTGAGAAAATAGATGAAATCAAACTGTTTCCATTTATTCTTATTCGTATTTTTGTTTAGATGTTTAATCCTACATTGTTTTCTTGATATTTCTTTATTAAGATCTGGCATTCTTTTGAGTTCATTTGTTGAATTAATTTCTAATTTCTAAATGTTCTGGAAGTAAAAACTATGCAATCCAAACATAGTTATTAGAATCGTACAATTCATGATTCGAATCCTACGATTTGATATGATTCAACTACCCATCAGTTTGTATTATAAGATCATCTGGTTTTGTATTTTAGATACATGAATGAATCATATGCAATTTCGTATCATCAATAATAATAATGGCTTCACAAACTCATATATGTCTAGTAATTTTGTTTTATAAGCCTTATGGTTAGGTTGTTTTATCTATTTCCAGTTCTACTTTAAAATTATTACATTGTATATTATCTTTATCATATTTTTGAAGTATTTTTTCACTGTCTATGAATCTTGCAATTTGATGTGAATTATGATTCACGGTTCAAAAATAAGCCTGGCGGTCACCATGTGAATTTCAATTTGACAATCTAGAAATTAGCCATTTACCATAACTAGGAAATACAAGGTTTTATTTTCACACATGCAACAGCGTGAAAGAAAAAGTAATCCGTGCCTGAAAAATAAGTGATTTGTTTTATCTGCATGTATTGCTTCAAATGGTTATTCTATGCTCTGTTTGTGAATAAACTTTGGACATAATGGATCTGCTGATTGAAATCAGTTTTATACCTCTATAGCCAGTCACTTTTCTTTTAATTAAAAGTAGAAAGAAGCTAATTAGCAAAGGAGTGAAGTCAGAAATAATTGTTTAGGTTATATTTTATTATTTAATGTTGTTCTTTGTCAATTCTTATAACTGATGAACCATCAACCTTGAAATGAAAATGTTTATAGGTCTTGAGGGACAATATTCTTGTTAATTGTCACTTAGTTTTTAAGTTATTGTTTTTGTCAAATATATTTCTATTATGAAGCTTTTTGTTTCACTGGATAAGTAAATTATCATTAGTGATTCTGAAATTCTTGTGATATGGTGCATTTTTAGGCATTCTATAAGGCCTCCAAAGTGAGGTTTGATAATGATCCAGAATTTAAGCTGAGGGCACAACAGTCAGTGGTCCAGCTCCAGGTAAATTATATTGAGAGCTTTCCTTTTTTCCTCCTTTGTTTGTAATATCTTAACAAACTTGGTTTTAAATTTGATATATGTATTGATTTTGTCTTCAGAGTGGAGAAGAGAAGTATCACAATGCATGGCAGCAAATTTGTGATATTAGTAAGGCTGAATTTGAAAAGGTCTATCAACGTCTTGGAGTTCTATTGGAAGCAAGGGTAAGGCTTCTAGTTTCCTTTTTTTACTGACTGAGTTCAACTGTATTTATTGCTTTGTACCTTCCAGGGGGGATATTCTAAGCTTTTTTAATTTTTTATTTCATTATTTTATTGTGTCATATGAACAATACAGGACTACCAACTCTATTCATGGTTAGAATGTTTTGGATTAAATTTCTGTCTTTTGACCAGATCTCCCATATTCTTTCTAGTTTCTATTAAGTTGTGTCTGTACTCAAACTAGCCTAAGAAAACTGAATAATTTTTTCTCTATGAGAAGCTGCTCGATAACTTAGATTTTCTGATCCAATTATATTGTCAACTAAGATTGAAATGAGAATTTTGTAGGAAACACTTCATCTACAGGCATTGACATTTGCAGCCAAAATTATCAACATTGAAGCTTAAAAAACATTGTTTTTGAGCTGATTATGTGATAATGTGCATATAGTGTAACAATAAATTAGTGTAGATTGAATAAATAGATTTTTGTTGTAGTAATTATATGTTTTTACTTAATTCAATAATTGTGTCATTTTACTGAGCACTGAATGATAGTATATTTTGGTTACAGGGAGAGAGCTACTATAATGATTTAATCCCTCCAACTTTGGAGAGATTGGATAAATTAGGACTGATTGAAGAAGATGATGGTGCTCGTGTGATATTTGTTGAGGGTGCAAATATACCAATTATTGCTGTGAAAAGAGATGGTGGCTTCAACTATTCATCAACTGATCTAGCAGCACTTTGGTTAGTTTAAACTTTCTATTATTTAATGAACACACACGTACTGTTAAAGTTGCTGGATCACTTGAGTGATCAAAGTTGCTTCCTTGTTTAATCAAAACCGATCTACATCATTCAATAGCTTCTGCATATTTTACATATTAGACAATGTTTGATCCACATTATTAATCTGTTCCAAATACGCATATGTCAAATTTATGTATCTTTTGAATCTCTGTATACTCTGCCTTTCATGTAAACATTGTGTATATATCATCTGCAGATAATATGAATATGGAACTGGAAATACATTGACTGCAGAAAACAAACTGTAATGATTATCTGAGTTACTTGAATCATGTAGGTATCGTCTAAATGTGGAAAACGTTGAGTGGAATATATACGTTACAGATGTTGGGCAGTGGCAACACTTTGATATGGTTTTTAAGGTATATCTCAGTTCTTGGTTTTTATGGTTTCTCTTGGCTACCACATTTTTTTTCTTGTAACCAGAGCTCTTTCTACTTGCTTTTTTCAGTAGTGAGTTGCCCTTGGTTATTGACATGTCTTTGTTTTGTTGATAGGATATAGCATCCTTGGCTAATTATTTTGTCCTAATACTTTTGTTGTTCATTTCATTTTTTTCTCCAATATTCTAAAAGAGAAAAGTCATGAACCATGACATATTCCTGGTGGTACTCTGCATTATTCCAATGGCATATTTCAATTTGTTTGTTGTTAAGTTGCTATTATTTTTTCAATTTTCTAAAAGAGAAAGCTCATGGACCATGACATTTCTGATGCTACTTTGCATTATTCTGATGAGATAAAAAATGTCAGACACTCCCTTCAATTTTTCTTTCAGGCCTTTAGGCGTGCAGGATGGCTGCCAAATGATGAAAATGAGTTCCCCAAATGTACTCATGTTGGTTTTGGTCTTGTTCTTGGGGAAGATGGAAAACGATTTCGGACACGCAGCAGTGAAACTGTTAGATTGGTTGAGTTGCTTGATGAAGCCAAAAGGCGCTGTAAAGCTTCCCTCCTCGAGCGTGGTAAAGTGCTAGTTGCCGAGTCACCTAGTGCAATTTTTACTTATTTCTTGTCTGCATGCAAACATGAATGAAATGAAGTTTCTGCTTGACTAAATTGTATGAGTGTGTGTCCTTTCTAATCTCATTTTTTGAGATTCTAGACACTCTGATGATTAATCTTTGAAATCCTATGTACTTTTAGATGCTGTTAAAGATTGGTCTGAGGAAGAGATTGAAAAAACAGCAGAAGCAGTTGGTTACGGGGCTGTTAAGTAAGCTCCTTTAACTAGATCCTTTCTCCCCTGCATTGTCGTTGCTTGTTTCATTGTAGTTGTATTATCTTGTTTTTGTTTGTAGAGAGATGTATCAGCTAACAATTTCCCGTTGACGGATTTCTTTAAGCTGTTGTATTGTATGTAGGGTGCTTTAAATTCTGAACTAATCTCTGAATCCTGTTAATGCATACTAATTTTCACAATGTTTTTTTTATTGTATGTGGTAAGTGTTAAAAATCAAATAAATCAGAACTAAATATACGAATTTATTTGGTTTTTACCTTTGTGATTCTGTGAATTTTCCAGCTAAATTCTAGTCCAGGCGTTATATTTTTGTTTGACAGCTATGAGGTTCGTTTTTAGTTAACTTAGTATTCTACATATCGCTTTTCTTTGACATGACAAATCTTTCACTTGCAGTTTACTTTTGCTTGTAATGGGAATACAAAGGGAGTTGTAGGCTTTCAGCCCCTTATGTTAGTGTCTTTAATGTGTTTGCAGGTATGCTGACTTGAGGATCAACAGATTAACAAATTACACATTCAGCTTTGATCAGATGCTTAATGATAAGGTGCATTCAGTGTATGCTAGTGTTGTTCAGTAAAGAAGTTTGTAGATTATTGACAATTATTTATGGCTGCTGTGCCACTTTTATTTCCCTCGTAAATCAGATGAAGTATAGGGTAACTTTGAGATTAATGTGTGGTTGGTAACCATGGATGTATGGTAAATAGCACTGTTATAATTTTGATAAAAATAAAATATTGGGTACATTGATAACTGTCCGTTAATATGTAGAAGTCACATCCTTGGATGTTTTCTTCAGTGGTTATCAGTTGCACATCTCCGTCTAGAGTGTATCCTTCACCTTAAGAAATAGGAGCCTTTTTTAACTACAACTATAACTGTTAGCACCTTATTAACAATGGGTGTTGGAACTGCTAAGAAGAAATGTCGAGACTTCTGTTTGCTATTGTTAAACTATTTTTTCGCCCCCATCTAAACTTACTGATTCAAAGTTGTCATGAAACAGGGGAATACTGCTGTTTATTTGCAGTATGCACATGCTAGGATCTGTTCTATTATGAGGAAATCTGGTAAAGATATAGAAGAAATAAAGAAAGTAAGTTATTTTTCTTCCCGGGATGATGATTTACCACTTTATTTAATTGTCATAATAATCTAATATTCTATTCAATTGTTTTCTATCTTGTTCTTAATTTGACAAAAATAATAGTTGACTAGTTGTGTCTTTGTTTACACTCTGCCAGGGTTGACTTTTCGTTAGTCAATTCTGTTCCCATCTATTATAATTTTCATGACTTTGTATCACTTGTGCGCCTTATATATAGTCAGTCAACTAAATATCGAGTATCAACTTGAGCACATTCCTTAATGCAAATTTCATGTTCAACAACTTTGTGTTACAGAATGGGAATATAGTGTTGGATCATGAAGATGAACGTGCATTGGGGCTTCATTTGATACAATTTCCTGAGGTAGGAAACGTGAATAGCACAAGTTATTCTTGAGCTTTAGACCCTTGCATGCTAGTAATGTTTTGAATTTTGTTACTGGAACTCCGATTTCTTTAAATAAAAGACTTTGGATATTGTGGCTAATGCTATCTGACATTTCTGTATATTGTTTTATAAAGCAGAAGATACTTACGAAGATATTTTGGCTGTGTTGTTTTATTTTTTCAGGTTTTTGAGGAGTCCTTAACTAATTTGTTGCCCAATGTGCTGTGTGAATACCTCTATAATTTGACAGAAATCTTTACAAAAAAATTTTATACTAATTGCCAGGTATACTTCTAAAGTCATAACTTTATTCTATTTTCTATGCACTTCCTATTCCTGTTTTGTTGTAGTGGTATGCATAAAACTGCCAAGTAGCATAACTGTTGGAGTTACCGCGAAAGATGTTAATGATATGTCACTACATATAGTTTTGATTATAATTTTGTGAAATACCTGATGGTGGGTTATCAGCTGAAATTTCTCTCGTCGCCTTAACTTTCTCAAATATTACTTCCTGTTGGGGGTGTCATACACAATAGAATCCTGGTGACCATTGTGGTTTTACCTTTGGATTGAATAATGTTAAATTGAAGCCATGCAATTCAACTAGTTTTACCTGTGGCATGGCAGGTTGTGGGGTCGCCTGAGGAGACTAGTAGACTCTTGCTATGTGAAGCAACAGTGACTGTGATGAGGCAGTGCTTTCATCTCCTTGGAATTGAACCTGTATACAGGCTATGAGTGTGACCTACTGGAGAGCTTCAAATGCAAAATTTTGTAACAGATTATTTTTTTCTGCGGAGGTGTAGGAAACTTCTTGTTCTTGCTAATTAGCTGTTCCCTCATGTTTATGAAGGGGAAGTAGGAAAGTAGTGAATGAGATGATTGTAATTTCCAAGTGTGAAGTTTTATAGTCTAATGATATTATTGGACTTTCATTTATTTTACATCAAATTGATTCAAGTTATATTGAGTTTTAGGGGCTACTGAAGTTCAAGTTTTTAGCCAAGCGAGTTGGCTCACAAACTCAAGGAATTATATTTAGATAACAAATTGTTGGTTTTTTTTTATTATTATTATCACTCTTGAAATTATATTTTTCAAGTTTGTCTCAACCTTGATTTAAAGGAAAATGCTAATTAGTGTGTTAAAGAAACTTAAAGTAGAAATATTTTTATTGGAATGCATAATATTTGTGTTCTTCTTGATATTTTTTGCGTTCTTTTTTATTTTCAAAATAAATTTTTTCTCCTTAACAAGTGTTTTTAGGATAGGGAATAATAAGACCTTAATTTAAAATAAAGATGGATTTATTTTAAATAATTTAATTTTCTGTTATGGATTATTTTTTCTTTCTATAACTTAAAAAAGTTATTCAAAATTAATATTTTAAACTTTATATGATAAAAAATTATTTTGAAATAGATAAACAATATAGGATAATGCTTGATCTAAGTATCCCATAGTTCTGAGCCAAACCCTAGAGAAGCTAAGGTTGGGGACTTTTACAAGCTATAATTTTGGCAAGACAGATAAATGCAACGCATGTTGTGTTTGAATCAGATTGCAAGGTCTTTGTTGATAGTCTACACTCGAATTAACAAGGTTTCTCTGAATTTCACAATATAGTTTATAGATGTAGAAAGTTGTTGAATATAATCCCAAACTCATTGGTGAATTTTAATGGGAGGCAATGAAACCAAGTATCCCATTCTCTTGGAAAGGCTTCTAGTTCACGGTTTCATAATTGCATCCAAGAATTTGATTATATTTCATGTTGTATTTCCAATCTTATCTCTAATTAAATGAAATAGTTCTACTTGTTAAAAAAAAGTAGCCCGTAGTTTGGCATTTTGGTAAGCTTTTGTACTAAAATGGTGTAATTTTTTTAATTAATTACAAAAATGGATAAGTCATCCTTTGAAGGACAATTTTAGATATAAAGAAATAGTGTTTCAAAACATGATTTTTACCTTTATAACTTTTTTAAAAAATATTTATGGTGGTTAAAAATTGTCACAAAATATTTATAAATAGTTAGAAATTACTTTATTTGTAAAAAAACAAACAAATCTTTCATTTTGTTGCGGCTTAAAAAGCATTTTGTGGTAGTTAAAAATCGTCAATTTTTGTTTATTTTTAAAAATGTTGAAAAAATGAAATCGTATTTTGAAATATAATTTCTTCATATCTAAAATTGTCTTTCAAAGGATAATTTACCTATTTTTGTAATTTTAATTTTTCTTATCCATTTTAGTAATTAATTAAAAAAATTGCACCATTTTGGTACACAAGCCCCCCTAGTTCCTGACATTTGATTCACCACACCGGTTAACACCAAACTATGCAAGCATGTGCTAGGTAAGAAATTTTTGCAACTCCATAAACGTAAAACAAATATTTAGCCTTAAAAAAACCCTTTGGCTATGTTTTAGTCTACAGTATTCTGACACCAAGTTAGACAAGAGATTTTTAGAAAATAAATAAGTTCTACACTTTTATACAAATTTATTTAATTAATAAGATTTTAGGCTATTAAAAAGTATCTTAGACTTAATAGATTGATCTATTGAAGTAAATATAAATAATATTTTTTTGATAGCATTATTATTATGGTAGTAAATTTATTATAATATACTAAAATTATACATTTATTTAATTTTTTTACTTATTAAGCATGTTGACTTCAGTGAAGCCTATTTAGATAAAAAATAAATTGAGAAGGCCTATTTAGAGACCTTATTGTATTTAAAAGTAGACTTTTGAATAAATTATCATTAATGTCAAGTTAAACATTAAAATAAGTTTACACATAATGTTAAATAAATTAACTGGGATTACTTTAGTGGCACGACGGTTCCTCAGATTTGATGCGTCATGAGGCAAAATTAAATTTGGTCATTTTATATTTAAGTATTCAAAATATAAATATATATTATATAAAAATAGGCATATAATTCATTAAAAATTACATATTTTTTTACATTAAATAAATAATATAATTTTAATAAATCTCAAAATTATATATCTTATTTTTTTATTCAACTTACTCTTATGTTATTATCTATCATTCAATTTATTTAAAAAATAATTACATAACATAAGTATCTATACATAAGATAATCATGATAACGTGACAAGTCATTGATAAGTTTTACTCTTTTTATCATCATCCATGTAGAAGACAAGATAGGTTCTTACTTAAAAAGGTAGATTTGGTTTTTAAATCCTTCTTCATCTCACTTGGATTTTACATATTTGTGTGAACCTATGAGAAATCTGTCACATCTTTTTATTATTTTATTTTATCTCTCGAAAAAAATGTTTTAGTTTGGTCATTATTGTCTATCATCAACAAAATATTATTTCATATAAAATATTCCATATATTTTTGTTCTTTATTAATATGATAATATTTAGTTTTATTTATTTATAATTTAAATTTTTGTTCATGTTTCTTATTTTGTTAAAAAAATATATTTTAAGTCTATTGTCATAGATCAATTATATGTCGATATGATATGATGAACTAAAAATTCATTCAATATGAACTTATGAAGGTAATACATAAAAAAAAGAAACTAATAACCAACATAGTAATACTTTTAAATCACATGACATATCTTAATCCGAGCAAAAAGAGACATGAAATAAAATAATAATTTTAATTTAATTATAAAAATAACAAATAATATAAAAATATTATATGACGGTATATTTTTAAAAACATTTTGGATCCCTTTTAGCTATGGGCCTTGTGCTATCATACCTTTGGATAGGCTAGGGGGTCGACCTTGTCTAGTGGCGGGGTTGAGTAGTATATATGAGGTCTTAGGTTTCATCTCCATTGCCACCAAGCTAATCCTATTGTGAATTTATCTAACATGTGTATATGATATAACTTTATATAATTTTTTTAATATGAAAGAAACCTTTAAATGAACTTACAAGCCAAATTAAACTTTAAAATAGGATAAATTAAGAATAGTGTTGTCAAAATCAGACCGAACCAATTGATGAGATTGGTTTGACTAGGAATTGATACACTAATTAGAGTGCATCGTTTTGATCTGGTGTGATTCGGTTGGTTTTGTCAAAAAAAAAAACAGGGGATTTTCTTCCTATATCAGAAGAATTTCTTCTACACCCAACACTTTTATTAAAATTCCAAAAATAACCCTATTAACTTCTTCTTCTTCTTCTTGTGTTCGTTCATTCTTTTTTTCATACACCACTCATTTTCGTGAGTCGTGGCCGAACTCCTCCTTTGTTGTTGTGGCTGGTTTGGCTGAGGTGCATTGTTGCAGTTGTTCATTGGTAGTTCATGGTTGTCATCATTGTTGGTGTTGCAATGTAACGATAAAGGTTAGTTTTTTATACTTTGGATCGGTGCTAATAAAGACATGCATTGGCAATCTGTAAAAATCATACGGATTGACAATCCGTAAGAACCATACAGATTGACAATTCATAAGGTTCATATAAATTATCAATCTTAGACATATATGCACCTGCGTGGTAGCATAGACAAATATGAGGAGTTAAATCGGTTGCTACTTGTTGATGGATTATCCATGGTATCTAAGTTTTGTGTTAAGTATTAATTGATAAAAATTTTGTAAATAATACTACTTGAAATTGTCACATGCATGTTACCATGGATAAGTGAATGAATATAACCAACATGGATTATGTGATTGCATCAAGGTATAACATCATCCTTGTTTCTCTTTCTCTCCAACAAAGCATGACATTTTTTTCTCTTAGAAGTCAACCACTGAGAGATAGTTGTGTACATCACATTATATGTATTGTTCATATGTATGACAATCATTTTGTTCAGATATAACAATGATCATGTTCTTTGTTGTTTTTTATTATAACATGTGTTATGACCATTTCTATGTGTATTTGTCTATGTAACATGTATTTCTAAGGGATGGTTGTCCCTTGCTGCCAACAACTTTGTTATGGTCAACACATTGTTTTTATCATGCAAAACAATGGTCTACTCCTTATATTAGTAGAATGCACCAGTATACCAACTTGACGAGATTGACCACACAATATGTTGATTTAGGAGAAGATTGAACCTTTTGTTATTGTTTGGACAATGTTTTTAATTTACATATTTGTGACAACAAGGATAATGCATGTAATGTTGTAATTAATGTGTCTTTGAATGGACATTTATATGATTATTTTTTGTTTAGGGTTTACTTATGTTAGGGTTAAGGTTTAGCTCTTATAAGTGTTAAGTTCTTAGCTATTTTAGGCTTAATAAAGGTTGATATAATAAGGGTTTAGGGTTTACATATATTAGAGGATAGGGTCTAGTAGGGTTTAGTGTTTAGTTATTATAGGGTTAAGGGTTTACTCATGTCAGGGTTCATGTTTAGTGTTTAGGGTTAGTTTGTAAAGTGTTAATGGTTTAGGTAATTTAGGGTTAAAAGGTTGATATATTAAGGGTTTAGGGTTAACATATATTATGGGTTAGGCCGAAGAACATAACAGACAGAGACTACATAAACACAAATTAAAGCCATTGTCATAATATACATAGTTAGTCAAGTAATAAAAATATTAAACATTGCTCAGTCATATTGCATACAAATAACCCTAAATTATCCTCATGTGTCTTGTGTATCCCTCTTTCATCTTGACCACACATAAACATTTTGTTGCTCAATGACATCCTTGGCTAATCTTAGGTAGTGCTTAGTCAGAGTTTTAGCTTCAATTTCAACAGTGACCATCCTCATGTTGATCATGTATTCCAAACTTTCTATTATCTTTTGGCAAGTGTCCTATACGACATTGACAACAAAGTATAAAATAATTGTTAGAAACATGACACAAAAAATCACTAATAGTTAATTGCAAAAATATATTATACTGTTGCATGTTGAGGCATGTCTACATCGGCAGTTGTAGTACAGGTTGTTGTGGCATAGTTATTGTGTGGATGGGCTCCTGAGGAGAATCTGGTACAATAAATGTATCATCATGCATCACTGATGGATGTCTATGAGGGTCCCCAAGCTGTGTCAGACTCATGAAGGGGTGAGATATCTTATAGAACTATTCCATGTAGTCAGGTGCACACTGACTAGGAGTACCACAAATCTATCCATCTGGTGCAAGATAGTATGAAAATTGAAGTCATCTATCATCAATCTCCTCTATGGATAAGGATGGAGCAATAGGGAGTGGAAGAATGTTCTGAACATAACCAAATTGTCGCACTACCCTCTTTGGTTGGTGTCTAACTATATATGATCCCCATCTGATATGTCCAAAATATAATGAAATGAGCTCAAATTCTCTGAATGGTCAATGCTCATAATGAGAATCCTTAAATTGCCCAAATACAGGGACCTATGACCAGGAGTAGGACCAAGCAGTCAGTGGATACCCTCCAAAAAATGGTATCAGACATACTTAGTAAGGCCTAAGTGGAGAAGGATGAAGGCTCAGAGACAGAAACACTACCAAGAATTTTAATTGTCGTTGAAGGCACACACTAATTTGAAAGCCTATGCCAAATATGTTTCTTTTTATTTTTATTTTTTGTTGTCATTTTGGCCCAAATTGATTTAAAGGCCCATGCCATTTCTTTTCTAATTTTCATTTTTTATTTTAAATTAAATAAAATTGGTGTCTTTCCAGCTGCACCTCAGATATACTATATGTATTGAACTCATTTTCAATAAAGGGACTTTTGGCATTTGATAAATTTTTGTGAGAACTTCTCTCTGGGTTCCTCGCTGAACCAATCTTGGACTTATCAAGGTAATCCTTGTGGCGTTTACCCTGACTTATCTTCCCTCTCTGGAAGTGGCGTCATCCAAAACTCTGTAACTTGTATCAAGCGATTCACTCCTAGTAAGGATCACATTAGCTCATCATAAGGTATCCAACACACAACATCTGATGTCAATTTATCCAAGCGCTTACGATATGTCATCATTGGTAGTGCCCTCCTAAACTTCTAGCGACAAACACATGGTTTTCTCTCATGGTAATCCTCATCAACAATAATGGAAGCAATTATAGGGAAATGATCATAGATCCAACGCTGCACATATTAAAAAATACAAAAAAAATTATATTACTCAATAGTACATGTAAAATATCAAATTAATAATTAGAGGTAAAATAATTATAATTACATGTAATAGAGTGATGTATCTTGCAAGATGTTTTGTCGTATGCTTAGACGTAACATTCAGATTGTCATACATATGGACCAGTGCAACTGCTTCCCATGAATAGCCTCCAGATTGACTGAGGTCATGAAATGCGTCCAAGAATACGACACTAATGTGTGTGACACTCTTGTTAGCAAAAAGTGTGCAACCTACTAGATGCAATAAATATGCTTGAGCTACTAGGGTCCACTGTCTTGCATTATATTTGCTACGATAAATGTCTCGTAGCCAAGCTAGGCATACATATGCTCCTCTGCATTGCTCAGTCTCATCTTTTGCTTCTTGCGTACTGACTTCAAGCAACTCAACTAAC
Organism: Glycine soja; assembly: GCF_004193775.1. NCBI lineage: Eukaryota > Viridiplantae > Streptophyta > Magnoliopsida > Fabales > Fabaceae > Glycine > Glycine soja. The sequence goes on along the minus strand of NC_041008.1, from coordinate 15,010,973 downwards.
AAGTCCATCGCTTCATCTACATCAATAAAACGAAGGTTGGAAGACACCTGTAATGGATAGATGCAATAAGGATGCCACATCATCAAGGGTTATAGTCAACTCTCCTATCGGTAGATGGAAACTACTAGTTTCCTTGTGTTACCTCTCTGCAAAAGCAGATAAAAGTCCCCTATCACGAATCTCCAACGAACATATAATCAAAGAACGTAATCCTATAGCAGTCACTATGCCTTCAATCTTAAGTGCAGACCTTTCAAATTTCTATACCTTTCTCCCATGAGAGGCCAACTTCAACTCAGTACATTCTTGAAAAAAAATTAAAATTGATTAGTTCAAGTAAAATGATAAATAGTTATTCAATTATTATATAATCGAACAAATAACTACCTCTCATGCCCAAACTTTGGCTGCCACATGATCAACATATGACGTTAACACTGATGTATCATGAGATTCGTCTGGAAAACCCTTTGTATCAACACCGACATGATCTGTAACTAGCTCTTGAGGCTGCTCATGAACCTCGTCAGCAACATGATCCACATGGTTAACATCCTCAGCAACAGTTGCAGTTGTCCATTGTCTACATGTAGATGTTGTTAGCCTTCGACACTGAGGGGCTTCTTCCGCATCACCACTAACTTGTTTCCCTAAGGCTCTTCCTAAAACTTTACCTAAAGTCCGACGCAATCCTCTGATTCTAATCATAATCTACAAATTTAAACAGTAATAACAATTAATGTCATCTTTCAAACAATATTTTAGATTCATATTTCATAACAAAATTTTTGTCATTCTATTAATAAAAAACTAATTAACAATTTCACTAATAAATCTTCTAAAACCCTATTGTATTATTAAATATGGTAGATTTTAAGAAAGGTAATAAAAAAAATTTAAATTAACATTAAATGATTAATCTAACAAACTAAAATATATCATCAAAATAAAACTACAATTTAATTTAAAATATTTTATAAATTACTATTTAATAATTCATAAATATATATTTAATTATTTATAAATAACTATTTTAATACTTTTATATATTCTTAAATCAATGTAGAAATTAATTTTTAAAATTTTTATACTTCACATCACTAATTCTAACAAACTAAAATATATAATCAAAATCAAACTATAATTTTATTTTTTATTTCTAATAAATGACTACTTCATTATTTTATAAATAACTATTTTAATACTTTTAAATATTTATAAATAAATGAAGAAATTCATTTATTTTTATTTTTTGTACTTCCAAACACTACTTATATAAATATTTAATAGCATTAATGTAATAATATTTATACAAGTATATTAATAAATAACATTTCTCATATACAATATTACCTTTTCTTGTTCAACTAAATTCTGAAATATATACATTATAGAAATTTGAAATTTTTGTTATTTAATTTTTTTATAAATAAATATTTAAAATATAAAATTGAATTAAAATAATTATTTTTAAAATAATTAAATAAAAGACTTTATACATTAATTTTTAAATAATAAAATATGTAAATAAATTATTTATTAAATAAAAGAATTATTAAAAAATGACTTAAACAAACAAATATAGTTAAATAAATAAATAAATATTTAATATAAACAACAATAGTTATTTACAAAATAATTAAATAACAACAAAAATTTAAAATTAATTTTTAAATAAACAAATTAGTAATTTATTAAATAATAAAATAAATAAAATTACAGATTCCATATAAAGTATGATTCATACGGATCACCCAATCCTTATCGTCATGTAGATTCCATACCGTATTAAAAATTAAACTTTATAGGGAAAGAGGAGTATTCATAGTTATGATGACGACTATGACAAGAGAAGACACCATCAACAACAATGATGAAGATGAATGGAGGAATAAAAGAGGGGAGACTCTTGGCGCCGTAACATAGGAAACACATGGGAGGGGATAGTGGATTTCAATTTTAAGTGAAAAATAATTTTGTTAATTCACTTTAATTGATCGGTTTTGGTGACCCAGGCCCGTTTGAGAAGTTTTTGTAAGCAAAATTTTAAAAACGAAGAAAAGAAATTTAAAGAAAACGGTGCGTTTTTGTGTTCCTATTGGTTTCTTTCTTCCTCTACACTTCACCAAAAAAACGGCGCCCTTCTCCTTGAAGCATCAAGAAGCAGAGCAGAAACAGAGCACGCTCACATTCTCACTCACCGCCAAGTGCAAACCCTACTCCTCCTGTTACGAATTTTTTTAACAATAACCCTTCAACTAACTGACCCATTCCCATAATGGGTCTCAAGCACGATCCTTTGCAAAACCCCCCCAATCAGTGAGTACTTCTTTTGAGTTCTTTCTTCTTTTCTTTCTCTATTCCTCACCTCACATATTCCTTTCTTTCACACATCCGTTGGAAAATGAAAATTGCGTTGTTCTGTTATTTCAACTCTTTTTTATGTTTCTGCCCAAAACTATATGAAGGGTTGAGTTTTATTTTTGAGAAAAAAATAGTGTATGCACTATATTTTAAACTGTCATCCAATCACAATTTTTGAAGTTTTTAAACTTGTATAATTTTAAACTCTTTTTTTTTTTTTTGTTTAATCTTTCCCCATTTTGTATGTGCTAATGCTGGTTTTTGTGAAATAAGATTCAATGGGGGCAACAAGTTACCTGGTGACCATTGTGGTGATTCTGGTTTTGACCAAAGGGTCCTAACTGCTCCCATAAAATCTGCTGTTGACAAGTTCCAGCTTCTTCCCGAGTTCCTCAAGGTAACTAACTTGTTGTGTAGTATGAATTGCAATTACGTGATGGTTTGTGAGATAATAATATAGCCAAGAGTGATTGATTTTCGATAATTTGTTGGCATTTTGGAATTTGGTAGGTTAGGGGATTGGTGAAGCAACATTTGGATTCCTTTAACTATTTTGTGAGGACAGATATAAAGAAAATTGTTCGTGCTAACGATCTTATCGTGGCGAGTAGGTACCCGCACATATATCTAAGGTACAGATGGTGATTTACTTATACCTTGTCCCTTTGATTTGGGTATTCTGTAATATGCTACGAATTAAAGTATTCTAAATTGGGGTGGGGGGGGGGGGGGGGGAATTGAGGAATGGAGTCAACTTTTAAGCTTACGGATGACACCTCTGGTTGTCTTAATTCTTGTTAATCATGGTGGTTAATTTGAAACTTATATTCTATTTCTTTGGTCTTTCAAAGCTTCAGCTGCTTTTGGTTGTTTTACTGATGAGTGGATATACAATGGCAGGTTTTTAAATGTCGGAATTGGTAAACCATCAATAATGATTGATGAGGTTACTGAGGACCTTACTCCACAAACGTGCCGCTTGAGTGACCTGACGTGAGATTCATTACTCTCAAAAACATGATCTAATGTTTTAATTGGATATTGCTCAGCTATTGATAGAATTTTAATCATTATGCAAATATATTCTCTTAAATCACTTGTTAAGTTCAATGAAATTGCAGGCTTTTAGTGTATTTAATGGTTGAAAGTTATAGTTAGACCAAATGTCACACATTTTTTTTTTGTTGTGGGAACTTCTTACAGACTATGCTTCCTTTTTATTTGTCTAATAAAAAGGTATGCGGCTCCAATATGTGCTGATGTTGAGTACACGCTAGGAAGTCACGATAAACCAGACATCAAGAGAAAGGTATTTGAACACTACTGTAATCTGAATTTGACAAAGATCTGTATTATTAACTTTGGCTTTGTTTTTCTTCACAGCTCAAAGTTGAAATTGGAAGAATGCCTATTATGTTGCGGAGTTGTTGTTGTGTCTTGCATGGGAGAGATGAAGCTGAACTTGCTAAACTTGGTTTGAATGAATTTGAAATACATATGGTTTTATATATATATATATATATATATATATATATATATATATATATATATATTATTTTTCTCATTATTCTGGTTTTTTTTTTATATAAAAAATCTTACCTGCTTTTTCTCATTAGGTGAGTGCCCCCTTGATCCCGGAGGATATTTTGTAATCAAAGGGACTGAGAAGGTGATATTCTGACTTTATTATCTTGTTTCTCCAAGTTAGAGACCTTGCCTGTCATTTAATCTGTGAACAGCTGACATTGGCAAAAACGTTAAATTGAGAGTTAATTGTTGAGTCATTAAAGAGAAAGTGTGATAAATAAAATGAAGCTTGATATAGTTATTAGTTACATAGATAAATGAATAAGCATTTTAAATTGACATATCAAACTTGTTCAGTTGTTTTAATTCTGGATCCATGACAGTAACTTTCATTTTTTTAATATAATATTATCAATACACTTTTCCTTTTATCCTTTTCAAATTATGATTTTACCAATCAATTTCAGGTGATTTTGATACAAGAACAACTGTCAAAGAATAGAATAATTATAGACACTGACAAGAAAGGAAAGTAAGTAATCATTATTGATACAATAGTGCCTTATTATTTGCCTTTTCATATAAATACAAGCATGTGCACATGTCATGCATTTTGACTATCTCCCTCCTCATTTTTATCCTACTTGGTACCTATTTTACAAATGCTCTTAGTTGATATGTTTAAGGTAATTTAGTGTTGCCAAAGTGATAATGAGGTTTGGTGAATGTTGTTTAACTATCATTAGCCTCCTAAAGTTAGACACTTCTGTATGCAGATAATTTGGATTTTAATTCAGTTAGTTGTAATCCCTCTAATCAAAGGATATGACTGTATTTGTTGATGTATAAAAATATACATCTACTAAGACCCATCTTTCAAGCAATTTAGCTGTAAACAGTTTCCATGTTATTTTCATGTAGGTTCGTTCCTCTGGTATTCTCCCCTTCCTTTTAACTGAGTTCAGTTCGATAGGTTCTGGGAGAACATCCAGCTGCCAGTTAGAAAATAATGAAATATAGAATGGGTTAACTTTAATCTCTTATTCAAAATCTTAGATTATGTCTCTGATTTTATTCAAGATCCGAGACTATGTTGTTAGTATTTCTATTTTGATGAAAACAGGTCACTAATATTAATTCTATTAAGCATCATTGTCCATATAAAAGACAGTCCTTAGAGGGAGCTTCAGATTCCAAAGGGGTTTTTCAAGAAGTGAAGTAGCTCTCTTTAAGCAAGGTGTGAGGAATTATAAAAATGATTTTTGCATGAAAACCCTCTACTGGTTCGTAAGTGTGAATATGATTAATCATATTGTGTGCTTTATATACATGAATCAAATGAAAGTATGAAGCTTTTCTTTACAAAAATATTATAGTAAAAGCATCGAGTTTCTTCATGGAGATCTCTTTTGGGCTAATGTTCTCTTCCTGTATTTTTTCTTCTTGGTCGATTGCTTGTAACTTCTTTTTTGTGCTCTGTGATCCATCCTATCTCTACGAATTCTCTCCTTTTATCACCAAAATAGAGGCATAGGTTTGACAAGGCTTCTGGAAACTTGTTCATGTGCTCTGTTAATTGCATTTTATGGGAGTCATAAACAATTTATATTCTTGTTTCTAGATAGAAACTGGTTTTTTTTCATGGGGTCAGGTCATAAGGCTTGGTTGTTTTTGGAGGTTATCTTATTCTTCTCTTAGCTGTATATTATTCATTACTTCTGATTTGGTAGTACATTCATGCCCTCTATATAAATTATCAATGAATTTGTTTTTTGTTGTTTTAAAGTAAATTTTGGTTCATATTTTGGCTTTCAGCATTACTGCATCTGTTACAAGCAGCACGGAGAAAATAAAAACAAAAACTGTTGTTGTGATGGAAAAAGAGAAGCTCTGGTTGCAATTGAATAAATTTCCAAAGAAGGTTTTCTTTTTTGTACATTTTAAAGATTACTTATTTACCTTTATTTGGCTCTCTCTTTCCATTAAAATTAGCTCTCTCTTTCCATTAAAATTATTTTATAGGTTCCTCTTATGGTAGTTATGAAAGCTATGGGGATGGAGAGTGATCAAGAAGTTACACAGATGGTTGGAAGAGATCCTCGTTATAGTTTTCTACTGTTGCCCTCTATTGAGGTAATTAATGTCCATACTTGTTATGTCAAATTCTATGATGCTTCTATCCACAATAAATTATAAGAGATTGGAGAAACAAGGGACTTGTACAATACTTTACATGCTTCTCTGTTCATTCTTAGCTTATGCACAATAAATTATGTTGTTATTTATGCTATCAATGAATTGTGAAATATCTTTTGCCCCATAATCAGGAATGTACAAAATGTAAGGTATATACACGAGAGCAAGCATTGGAGTACCTTGATAAGCTGGTGAGTTGGACAAATGTATCATTTGAGTTTTATTCTACATCACAATGTCTGTGTCTTTTGTATTATATTTTATTTGAACTAAGAATAGACATAAATTCCTTAAATATCCAGTTTTCATACACCCCTTTACCCTTTTTGTGATGGTTCCCTGATCTGAATGCATATTTGTGGAGTTGATCTTCCTTAAGTAAATATGTAGATATTCTTCCTCTATTTTTCGTTATACCAGTTTTGTTCTGTGCTGTCTTGGAAATTAATAGTGTGAGGGAGCATCTTGCTGTAATACTTAATCTTTATTAGATGTTAATTTTACTGTTAGAGATTGCTTTTCCATTGGACGAAATATTTATTTTCTGTAGTCTCCTTTTGCTTGGACAATTTCTTTTAAACTTTTAATACATCATTTGATTGTTAAAAAGATATTGCAGCCAGATATCTGTCCACACTAGCCAAACGTGCTGTTTTTTATACTTTGCTTTTTAACCTTATTTTTAAATGCTTATTTTATCTATGAAATTGCTAGAGGGAACTCCAAACTACCAAATAGAGGTATCTGTTGCAATTTATTTTGTGTAATTCTAAGTTCTTTTTAAGAGGAAGGGAAAACGAGAGACATGAGGAAATCCCTGTGTTAGAACTACACAATGAAGGATGTATCATATAAACTTATTATAGAAAATAAAAAACACAAGTATCCTAATTATCATAGTCACATGATTTGGTTTGCCTATTTACAACATTTACATTTTTCCAAGAGTTTTTTTTTTTTTTTTTTGATCAGCAAAAATAATATATTTATAAAAGTACCAGAGGTACTGAAAAAATACAGAGAGAGTTCCATGCTCATGGTTCCAATAAAAACTACACCAGTTTGAAGAGGAACCATAGAATGGCTACAAAAATTAAACTAAAGATCTGCTGCAGCTCCTACTGGGAGCCACTGAGGCCTAGCCCAAAAAACCTTCTCTAATGTGAGATGACCAAAAATTAAAAGGGAGCTTAAAATCCTTATCCAAATTTGAGAGCCAAGACCACACTAAAAAAACTGCATCATCAACAAGCTTGCTGCCATTAAAGGAATCATTGGAGAAAAGAATTCTGTTTCTCATCTTCCATATAGACCAAACAACAGCCATCCACCAAGTTTGCCACCTTCCTCTTCTAAGCCCTTCCACTTGCACAAAAGGGTGCTGAAGAAAATGCTGGATTGGATTAGAGGGGAACACCCAAGAAATATTCAGCCAAGACAAAGTCTCCCACCATACAGGCCAAATCTTTGAGCAGAGGAAAAATAGGTGGGAAACCTCCTCCTCCATTCCTCCACAGAAAGGACATGAAGCATCCACAATCTGCACTTGCCTTCTCTGCAGATTGCTTTTTGTTGGCAACCTGTCTTGAAATAATTTCCAAGCAAAAATAGCTATTTTACTTGGGATCTTCAATTTCCATAATTCCACATAGACTTGTTCCTTAGTCACGGCTGAACCCCCTTCCCTTAACAAGTGATAAGCAGACTGGACTGAATAGATACCTGAAGGATGCCCAGTCCAAGCCCAACCATCTTCTCCATGCTGCTGGATGATCTTTCCTTCTACCTCTCCAAGAAAGTTGACAGCCAAAGGAACTTCATTATCAAACAAATTTCTCCTCCAAGTAAAATGCCACTCCCACCCATGCTCTTTGTGTTGACCCATCTGACTTATAGTGTTATGTTTCTGCAGAGAAATGAGGTAAAGCCTGGGGTACTTCTCTGCCAAGGATACATCCTGGTTGATCCATCTATCCTCCCAAAAATTAATACTATGACCAGCACCAACCTTCCGACTGAAACCTTCTTGAAAGCTCCTTCCTTGGTGAGTTTGACTAACCACCCTTTTTATGTCCCTCCACCAAATTGACTGGCTAGCAGCCCTATCCCCTTCCTCCAATCCCCTCCACCCCCCATATTTAGATTCCACTACTTTAATCCAAAGCTCCTGATGATGATTTAAGAGATGCCACTTCCATTTGCCTAACAAGGCAATATTAAAAGTTTTGACATCCTTAATACCAAGCCCACCTCTTTCCTTGGGTAAGCAAACTTTTTCCCATCTTATCCAAGCAATCTTCTTTTGATCAAGGCCACCTCCCCAAAGGAATCTCCGCTGGATCTTGACTAATTTGGCAACCACTGCTTGAGGTATCCTGAAAAAAGACAAGAAATATATAGGAATTGATGTTAGCACAGATTGAATCAAAGTCACTCTCCCCCCGAATGTGATATGCCTTTGCTTCCATCTTGAGAGTTTTCTCTCACATTTGTGAAGGATAGAATCCCACATCCTACCCCGCCTCGGATTAGCCCCAATGGGAATGCCCAGGTAAACAAAAGGAAAAGCCATCAAACTACAATTCAAATACTTGGCCGCAAGATGCCTCCAATGATCTGATACTCCAAAGGCTCCAAAAGAACTCTTAGCAAAATTAATCTTCAATCCTGATACCAACTCAAAAGACCTAAGCATAACCTTAATAGCCTCAACATTCTCCATACAAGCTTCACCAAAAAAGATGGTATCATCCGCATACTGCAATATGCTGATAGGCACCTTGTTAGCGCCCACCAAATAACCTTTGTACATGTTTTCCTCCACAGCCCTCCTCATCAACCCATTCAAACCTTCTGCAACAATATTAAAAAGAAAGGGAGCTAAGGGATCCCCTTGCCTCAGGCCCCTTTGAGGTACAAATTCCGAAGTCGGGCTTCCATTCACCAAAATAGAAATAGAAGCTGATTTAACACATCCTTCAATCCACTTGACCCATTGCGGACTAAAACCAATCCTCTTCAACATATAGAACAGAAAACTCCAAGATACCGAATCATAAGCCTTTTCAAAGTCAACTTTGAACACCAGGCAAGATCGATTGCTTCTCTTAGCTTCATCAATGACCTCATTAGCTGTGATAACACTATGGAGGAGCTGTCTCCCTTCAATGAAGGCAGATTGAGACTCATTAATGATGGAGGGCATCACCTTCTTCAATCTCTTGGCCAACAATTTGGCAACTATCTTATACATGCACCCAATAAGAGATATGGGTCTGTAATCATTTAGGATTTGAGGGTCAGGCACCTTTGGGATTAACGCTAGGAAAGACGCGTTTGAACCCCTAGGGAACACTCCATTTGCATGAAACTCATCCAAGAAGCGAAGCACATCAGGCTTGATTAGCTCCCAGTATTGCTTAATAAAGTTGAAATTAAATCCATCCGGGCCAGGGCTTCTTTGACTCCCACAGTCCCAAATTGCTTCCTTAATTTCCTCCTCCTGAAAGGGTGCCACCAGATTATTGCTTTGGTGCTGACTAATAGTTTGAAAAGGAATACCGTCCGGAGTGGGTCTGCTGAAATCTGATTCTTGAAATCTTTGGAAGAAAAAATTCTTAACTTCCTCCTTCACCTTCTGCGGTTCATCACACCAAGCCCCATCAACTCTGACCCCTTTAATATAGTTATTTCTGCGGTGCGCATTCATCAAGAAGTGAAAGTAACTCTGAGTTAGGGTTTTTTTTCTTCTTGTTTTTGGGGGGTGGATGGGTTCTGGTCTCTTGAATGACCTTTGGTATTTTTTCTTTTTCTATTATGAGGATTCCTGGAGGTTTATCTTTGTGACAGGGGGCTAGTCTCCGTATTTTCTTAAAGAAGTTCAAGATATATGTGGTGTGGGTACCTTCCCAGGGCAGGGATTGTTGGTTCCAACATATTTGTAAGGAAACTGGAGATATCGTTCGAACTAATGTTTTCTGCTTATTTTCTTGTTCTCAAGAATGACTTATTCTATGGATTTCCTTCTTATAGTGAATTGTCTGTTATGAAAAAGTAGTTAAAAGCTGTTAAATACTCTTCAACTCATGCAGATACTTGTTAAGTGATATAATAAAAATGACAATTTACTGACAGTTTCTGATTTTGATTTATACACGTTTTTCAACTTTTCCAATTTTAGATACATACACAAATTTTTTTCTGGTATTTATTAACTGTGTACTCACCAGGTAAAACGTCCCACGTATTCAAATAATGCAGCTGAAAAGGTTTCATTTCTCTATCTCTCTTGCGAGTTTGATTTTTATACATTATCATGCTTTGGATAAAATAATATATTAATCTGTTTTTCTTCTTCTATTTTTTGTTTGTCATTTGAACCTTTTATATAGGAAGGAGCAGCATTTTCTGCCCTAAGAGATGTATTTCTTGCAAATGTTCCTGTAAGATTTCTTATCTTAAGCAACTCTTGAATTTTGTGGGTGAATTTCTTTGGGACAACTTGATTTTATTCTATTTAGTACTTAAGAGAAAGCACCAAATAAATGAGACAAATGATTCTGAATGTGTTGAGTTTACTGAGCACTCAGAAGAATGTCATATTTATACACATCAAGTTTACAAGGCTAACATTTTAAATGCAATTTACAAGATGGATAATGAAGGCTAACTCTATCTCCTAAGGTTTATTGAAACTACTGTAATTCTATACAATGAAGTGAATCAGCATTGATTCTAAAGTGAACACTAATTCTGAATCTACTTCTCCAACACTCCACCCCTGTTCAAGCTGGAGTATAGAGATCAAATGCATCCAGCTGCTTGTTTTTTTTTTTTTTTTTTGAACCGCCAAGAATATTTATATATTAATAGATAGGAGTACCAGGGGTACTACAGGTAACACAGGAGAAATATCTCCTGAAAGGATACAAAATACATAATCCCCTCATGAGGAACCCCACATACCCCTCCCTACAAAGCAAACTTAAACAAAAGCTAAGGACATTGCTGAAGACCATTGGTGAAAAGGAGCACAGAAATCCTTTTCCCACCCCTTGAGCCAAGTCCAAGTGAGGAAAATAGAGTTATCTACCAACTTATAAGTATCAAACGCCAGATTGTGAAACACCAAGTCATTTATGGATTGCCAAATTGACTTGGTAGCAGCCAACCATCAAATCTTCCTTCTTCTATTAATATCCTTTCCTCCAGTTGTAGGTGAGTGCTGAAGAAAATTAACCATGGGACTATTATGGAGAACTGTGTCTTCCTTAACCCAAGTGAAGAATTCCCACCACAGTGGCAGCACTTTGTCGCAAGTGAAGAACAAGTGGGATGCAATTTCAGGTTGAGTTTGACATAGAGGGCATAGGTCATTGTCAAGCTGAATTTGTCTCCTAGAGAGATTATCCTTAGTAGGGAGTTTATCCCAAAGCAGCCTCCAAGCAAAAGACAGAACCTTAGGGGAGACTTTAAGATCCCAAAGCTGATGAAAACCTGAATCTTGATCTTCAAAGAGATGCTCTGCTTTAATAAGGTTATAGGCTGATTTAGTAGAGAAGATGCCATTAGGTTCAGCTCCCCACAGCTAGGTGTCTTTCAGGTTACCACTAATTCTGATAGCTGCAATAGTCTCTAGGAAAGTTGAAGCTACCCCCATCTCACTATCAAATAGATTGCGTCTCCAAGAGAAATTCCATTCCCACCCATGCTCAGAAAAGTACCCCATGTCTTCGACAGAGTGTAGTCTTTGAGAAGAAATTTGGTATAGTTCTGGAAATTGCTCTTTAAAAGGTACCCCACCATCAGCCCAAGGGTCTTCCCAAAAAAGAGCTTGGTCTCCCCTACCCACCTTCCAAGAGAACTGCTTGGAGACATCCTCCATGACCGGATGCTGATTAACAATCCTTAAATCAGACCACCATTGAGAGAAGTATTTCTTTGATGGTCGCTGATCCAAACCTCTCCATCCATTATACTTAGAAAACAGGATCCTACTCCAAAGCTGGTCTGATTGGTGAAACATCAGCCATTTCCATTTAATTAGCAAAGCATTATTAAGTGCCTTAATATCTTTAATTCCCAAGCCTCCCTTAGCTCTAGGAGCACACACTTTACTCCAGGGTATCCATGCTATCTTTTTTCCTTCACAGCTGCCACCCCAAAGAAATTTCCTTTGAATTGCAGTTAACCTATTAAGATTGTGGCTAAGTTGCTGTCAAACAGGCTGAAGAAAGTAATGCCAAGTATCATAGATGAAAGGCAGTCTGCTTTCATACAAGGTAGGCAGCTGCTGCATAGTGTGATTACTGTTAATGAAGTGGTAGAGGAGGCAAAAAGGGGTCGCAAACCATGTTTGGTGTTCAAAGTTGATTTCGAAAGGGCTTATGACTCCGTTTCGTGGGATTACCTACTACATATGCTGCGCAGAATGGGCTTCTGCAGTAAGTGGATCCAATGGATTCATGGCTGTCTCAAGTCTGCTTCTATTTCGGTTTTGGTAAACGGAAGTCCTACCTCTGAATTTTCTCCGCAAAGAGGCCTACGACAAGGCGACCCTCTAGCTCCTTTGCTGTTTAATATCACAGCGGAAGGCCTAACCGGACTCATGAGAGAAGCAGTTAATAAGAATCATTTCTCTGAAGTTCTAGTAGGAAAAGACAGCGTCCCAGTTAGCATTCTTCAATATGCTGATGACACCATCTTTGTTGGCGAGGCAACTATGCAAAATGTTGTCACCATCAAATCCATTCTGAGGGGATTCGAGTTGGCGTCTGGTCTTAAAATCAATTTCGCGAAAAGCTGTTTTGGTGCAGTGGGAAAAACTGAACAATGGACTAGAGAGGCTGCTGAACTGTTGAACTGCAGAATCCTCCCCATGCCTTTCAAATATTTGGGAATCCCCATTGGGGCAAACCCAAGGCGGAGTGAGCTGTGGGATCCGATACTTCGGAAGTGCGAGAGGAAGTTAGCTAGATGGAAACAACGCCATTTATCCTTTGGGGGGAGAGTGACCCTAATTCAGTCTACCCTTTCTTCGATCCCCATTTATTTTCTCTCTTTTTTCAAGTTACCAGCAAAAGTAGCAGATAAACTCATTGGAATCCAGCGCAGGTTTTTATGGGGAGGGGGATCGGAGCAAAAGAAAATAGCTTGGGTTAAGTGGGAAACTGTTTGCCTCTCAAAACAAAATGGGGGCCTGGGCATAAAAGACATAAGAACCTTCAACAAAGCTCTTCTTGGAAAGTGGAGATGGGATTTGTTTCATCAACATAAGGAGCTGTGGGCCAGAATACTTGCTTCTAAATATGGCGGATGGAGATCATTGGTTGATGCTAAAAGAGTCAGCAACGAGTCAGTGTGGTGGCAGGATTTGTTGGCAGTGACCCATGACCAACAATTCAATAATATACTTAACGAGGGAACAATGTGGAGGGTGGGGTGTGGGGACAAAATCCGTTTATGGGAGGATCGCTGGACTGGCAGTGGGCAACCACTAATGCTGAAATATCCCAGGCTATATCAGATATCCAGTCAGCAACAAAAGTTAATTCTGCAAATGGGGACCTTCATACAGTCAGCCTGGGAATGGAATCTTTTGTGGAGAAGGCCCCTATTTGACAACGAGGTAGCATCGGCTGTTGGGTTTTTAGAAGACATATCTCACATCACATTACAGCAACACGAAGCAGATAGTTGGACATGGAAACATGAGTCCAATGGTTATTATTCTTCTAGGAGTGCCTACAGACTGCTACAAGGGATTTCAGATGTGGCAAGCATGGATGATATATTCAAGGACTTATGGAAGCTGAAGATACCGACTAAAGCCACGATCTTTGCGTGGAGGTTAATTCGAGATCGATTGCCGACTAAGTCTAATCTACGGAGAAGGCAAATAGATATAAGTGACAGCCTATGTCCTTTCTGCAGTATTAAGGACGAAACTGCATCTCATCTCTTTTTTGAATGCAGCAAAATACAACATCTGTGGTGGGAATCCCAATCATGGATAGGGACTTCGGGGGCATACCCTATAAATCCTAGGCACCATTTTTTGCAGCACAACATTGGGATGAAAGGTGGGAAGATATACAAGAGGTGGAAGTGCTGGTGGGTTGCTCTAAATTGGTCCATCTGGCAGCAGAGGAATAAGGTTATTTTTATGAACGCCCCATTCAATGGTAGTAAGCTGTTGGAAGATGCACTATTTGTGGCATGGACATGGTTCAGAGCAATGGAGGAAAACTTTACAATACATTTCAACTTTTGGTCAAGCAATCTTCCAGCTGGTTTTCAGTAAACTAGGATGACACCAGCTGTGGTTCTGTAATCGTTGTAGCTTTATAGTAGGCTAGTAATCTCCTATCAGTCTGTACTCAGCCTGATATGAGGATTTACTAGCTTTACTTACATACTCTTGTATCTATAGTACCTCTGGTACTTTTTCATATATCAATATATATTATTTTTGCTGACCAAAAAAAAAACCTATTGATCATTGCTGTAGGGGCCCTGAAAAAAGACAAATAGAACATAGGCAGTGCTGTTAAAACAACATTTATTAGGGTAATTCTGCCAGCCATAGAGATGCTTCTCTGTTTCCATTTACTGAGTCTAGCCTCAAATTTTCTGATAATTGGTTCCCACACCACCACTCTTCTCGGATTGACTCCAATTGGAATCCCTAGATAGCAGAAAGGGAAACTGAGCATAGCACAGTTTAAGAAGGCAGCAGCAGAGATGCACCAGTCCTCAGATTTCCCTATAGCTCCAAATTGACTTTTAGCAAAGTTGATGCGCAGACCAGAAACCATCTCGAAACATCTGAGCATGGTCTTCACAGTTTTGACATTGTCCATAGAGGCTTCTCCAAAAAAAATGGTGTCATCTGCATATTGGAGAATGTTGACAGGCACTTTATTTTCTCCCACCAGAAAGCTTTGGAAGCAGTTTTTGCTAATTGCTTCCCTCATGAGACCTGTCAGCCCTTCAGCAACCACATCAAATAGAAGCGGGGCCAAAGGATCCCCTTGTCTCAAACCTCTTTGAGGCTTAAACTCAGGGGTTGGGCTACCAATCACAAGGATTGACACAGAAGTTGAGGTGATGCATCCCTTAATCCAACTAATCCATTTCTTGTGAAAGCCCATTCTTCTCAACATATAGAAAAGGAAAGGCCATGACACAGAATCATAGGCCTTTTCAAAGTCTACTTTAAAGACCATACAAGGCCTGTTGGACCTCCTTGCCTCCTCCACTACCTCGTTAGCAACCAGAACCCCATGCAGTAGCTGTCTATCTTTTACAAAGGCTGACTGCCTTTCATCAATGAGGTGGGATAAGACCTTTCTCATCCTATTGGCTAGCAGTTTAGCTATGATTTTGTAGACACGACACCTATGAGGGAGATAGGTTTAAAGTCACTAATAGACTGTGGGTCCATTAGCTTAGGGATGAGTGCAATGAAAGAAGAATTACTGCCCTTGGGGAATGAGGCATTCACATAGAATTCTGAAATAAACCTTAAGAAATCAGGTTTTAACACCTTCCAAAAGTGTTTGATAAATCTGAAGTTAAACTCATCTGGACCCGGGCTTTTATCACTTCCACATTCCCACACAGCACATTTAATCTCTTCTTCATTAAAAGGCTGGACCAACATGTCCCTCTGGGTAGGAGACAGAACATTAAAGTGAACTCCATCCAAATTGGGTCTGTTTGGGTGAGGTTCACCGAATCTGTTCTGGAAGTGCTGCAGAACTTCAGCCTTGATCAATTCAGGATTTTCTACCCAAGTACCCTCCAACATCAAGCCCCTCAAGGTGTTTCTCCTCCTGCTGAAGTTGATGATTTTATGGAAATAGGAGCTGTTGTTATCCCCCTCCTTAATCCATTTACTTCTAGATTTCTGCCTGACAAAAGATTCCTGCAAGTTAGCTTTTTCCCATAACTCAGCTTGAATTTTCTTCAGCTGTAGGACTTGCTGGTCAGAAGGTTGATGAGGCAGGGAATTCTCCAGCTCATTCATCTGCTGTTGAAGCTGATTAACCTTAAGACACAAGTCACCTACATTGTCTTTGCTCCAACTCTTCAGCCTTTGTTTGAGAATCTTTAGCTTACATTTTAAAGCAAATCCCCCCCACCCAAGAGGCTGATTCTGAATCCAGCATTCCTTCACCACCTTGTGATAATCCTTGTTATTAAGCCAACCATCAAAAACCTTAAAAGGTTTAGGGCCCCAATCAATACTCTTAGATTTCATGATGATAGGGCAATGATCAGAATAATTCCTTTCGAGGTTATGTTGAGAGCTGTCTGGCCATTTAGAAGTCCAGCCATCAAAGACTACAACTCTGTCCAGTTTGCTTTTGCATGACCCATTAGGCCTAACCCAAGTGAAGGGCTTACCCGCACAAGGAATATCCTCAACCTCCATAGCAACGAGCCAATCATTGAATTCAGATATAATATTAAGCTCTGATGCAATTAAAATCCCCAACTAGACACCAACACAGGTCTTGGGATTGCAACTTCCTACTGTTCAATTCCTGCCATAGCTGCCTTTTACCCGCGATATCACAGGGAGCATAAATATTGACCACAACTATCCTTTGCATATTAGGAAGCCAAACCCCTCCCAGCATAATGAAACCCTTTTCAGAAACTCTAAGGTCAACCTGAAAATTACAATTATTCCAAACACATAGCAGTCCCCCAGTAGCATTCACAGCAGGCTGGCACTCCCAGGCAAGGTCAGAATCACCCCACAAAGCTTGGCAAGATGCCCTATCGAATAGCTCCCTCTTTGTCTCTTGCAGGCAGAGAAGATCAACCTTAAACCTACCCACTAGGTTCCTAATAGAGGCCCATTTGATACCTCTACCCATCCCTCTAATATTATAAGAGAGGATATTCATCAACAGTTTTTCTATTACCCATCTTCATTGCTTCCTCCCTATTGCGGACTTCCATGTTGACAAAGTTTTGGACATGGATAAATTGATCTGTGGCAGCCTCAAGGCCTAGAGTTGTCCCGAGATTCCATTGCTGATGTGCTTCGTCCAACACATCTGAATTACACTGAGTTTTGCTTTATATACCCCTCCCTGGATCAAACTTGCTCTGTTGTGGGCCTTTGTCTTGAGTTGTAAGCATGGTTTCCACTCCACTATCTCCTTTAGATAACTGTGGCTCCTCTTCAACAGGTTCAAGAAGCTGGGCTTTAACTTTGGAAAACTTTTGTCTAACGTATACTTTGGGATGCATATCAGAGTTTACTTTAGCTATATGGACTATGGGTAGAAGTCCAGCCTTTTTGCTCTCAAGTTGCTCCCGAAATGGGCCCAAGCTGCTGGTTGGCCCAATGCAGCTTTGGTTCTGCGGGGGAAGCAAACTTGGAGGAAATTGAGTGTGCCTTATGTCTCCCGAAATTTCCCCATAAGTAACCTGAACCTCTGAACCTCTTGCATCGCGATTCAAATTAGTTCCTACAAAATCGTCTTCATGCTCCCGAGAAGCAGCTTTCTTGTTGACCAATACTACCCCTTTTGTGCAACAACTTCCCTTTGCCTTTTCTTCCCTTCTGGTTATAGGGTCAACCTTTGCTGATTTGGGGCTTTGTGGACTGTTGGGTATATCCTCTGGTCCGTCTATGCATGCATAATCAGGGTGGTTAATACCCAGCGGTGTGAGCTGGGGTGCGGTGACACTGCCGTGACCACTGGTTTTGTCGTCTGACTAGTGGTTCGAGCCTGGGATTGGCTTCCCCGACGTCAACTCCGGCGAAAAGGAGAAGCGCGAGTCACTGTCGTCATCTGCATCATCCTTCGGTTCGCCTTCCTCCGACGTTACCTCCTCCGACCAAGCGTCGGACAACGAGGGTCTTCTCGGGTTCGAACCGCCTTCACCCCCAACTTCCTCCACCATCCACACCTTATGCATGATGCCATCCACACAGACATTAACCTCCTTCCGAATCGCCGGCGGGAGGGGAGTTCGAATCAACAGACGAGCTCTGTCAAGACGTCGGCTCTTCAGTGTCATCATTGGGTTCAATGACGTCGCCGACCATGGAGACAACGGTCTTAAGGTGCTTCAACTCCCACGCCTCTATCGGAAAGCCCCACACTTGGAGCCAAACAGTTCGATTTTTAGTCCGACATCCCGGTCTCCACTTCTCCAGGGAGTAGAAGAGAGTATTTCCGGTGGTGGTCTCCATCGTGATGATCTCCTGCACCTTTTCATCCGACAAAGCTGAACCTACTGGATTATACTCTACTAGGTCAGCTTATAGACTCCTATCAAATTAGAATACATCTGTCTCAGATGGGAGGAACTTTCAGATTATTTGGAGTTTAAAAATTCCCCCAAAGGCTGCCATTTTCACTTGGAGGCTTATTAAGGATAGGCTCCCTACTAGAGTTAATCTTCAAAGAAGAAACGTGGGTCTGCAGGAATCTATTTGCCCTCTTTGCCATGAGGAGCAGGAGGAGGCAGACCATCTTTTCTTTCACTGCACCCAAACTATTGCTCTGTGGTGGGAAACCTTGAGATGGATTCAGGCTATTGGAGCTTTCCCTATTTCTCCAGCAAGTCATTTCAGGTTATTTATTTTGTGATGGTTTTGTTGTAGGGAGAAACCACACTAGGTGTGGGTGGTGGATTGCACTAACTTTTGCTATTTGGAAGCATAGGAACTTACTGATTTTTCAGGGTATTCCTTTTGTATCTTCCAAGGTGATGGATGATGCCTTATTCTTAGCCTGGTCCTGGTACAAAGCTAGGGATAAAGATTTTAATATTCCTTTTAACCATTGGTCTTCCAACCTTATGGAGGCCTTTGGTTAACTTGGGTCTTTAGCTGTTGGTGGGGTTTTGTGATGGGTTTATCCATGTTTTTTGGGAGGCTGGCAGCATAGCTGCTGTTGTATTGTTATTTAGTACTTCTGGTACTAATGTTTCATATTAATAATATTATATATTTTCTGCCTTCCAAAAAAAAAAATATCGTCTCCTAAAAATTTGGTGCATACGTTGTACCCTAACTCCCAAGCTATTCGATCCTCCATTCTCTCCACCGCCATAGCTTTTTTAAGCTTCCCAACCCAAGCTCCGTCGCACCAGTGCCTGCTACCATCTTGTGTTGTTATTGGGATGGTAGGTGTTAGGACCTCGCCTGTCATCTTGTCCCCTTGGAGGTCACCCTTGATCACCACTTCCGCGTAGGACCTCAATGCTGGTCTGCTAGGATCTTTTCGAGGTCTGCTTGATGCCTTACCGGACTCTCAAACGTCAATGGCTTTTTGTTGTAAAGTTGAGGTCCGAGATGACCTTGCGAACCTAGGTAAGTTGACGAACAACTTATGACCTTTGATGAAAATGCTATCCAACTTCACCTCCAATCTTTTAGCGTCTGTGACTCCTTTGAACCTCACAAAGCCGTATCTTCTACCTTCCCTGTTGCAGCATTTAGCAATGTACACCTCTCGCACTTCACCCCATTGTTTGAACGTTTTCCAAAGCATCTCTTCATTAGCTTCATCTGGGAAATGAGTGAAGTAGTAGGATGTTATGTCCTCCTTGTTCCTCCAGTTGATATGGTTCTGTGTAGTCTTGCCCCGTGTCGCATGCTTCAGTGATTGTCTCCCATCTCCAGATATCCTCTTCAGTTTCCTTTTTTCCCTCCTTGTGACCACCTTAGTCCAGTTTCCTTCATCAGCGTGACTATAGTCTCGACCAGTGGCGTGGTATCCACCTCTATCTCCGATACTAGTATCAAATCTACTATACTCCACATGACTCTGTTTATGGAGTTGGTAATCTTTCGCGCGTCCTCCTTCTCTCCCCTTCCTATCCGCCTCTCTCTCCCTCTCCCCCTTTCTTCCTCTCTTCGTCTCCCTCTCACTAGAACTGTGTCTCCCTCTCTCTCTCATCATGAGAAGATTACCGTAGTCTTCCAGCTTGTTGTTGATACAAGATATCCTTGGTCCTTGGAGAACTTTGGTGAACAAATCTGCCAATTGATCATTTGATTTTATAAAGGAGGTACAAATTTCTCCACAAGCAATCTTCTCGTGAATAAAATGACAATCAATTTCTCTATTTTTGGTTCGCTCATTGAAGACTGGGTTGGAAGAAATATGAAGAGTTGCCTGATTATCATAGCTTAGTGTCATAGTTCCAATGTCACAAAACTTAAACTCTTTGATAATTTGTTTCAACCAAATTAGTTCACAAGTAGTTAGAGCAGTTTCTTGATACTCTGCTTAAGCATTTGACCTTGCAACCACATTTTGTTTCTTGCTCTTCCATGAGATAAGATTGCCACCAAATAAAAAGCAATATCTGGAGGCAGATCTCCTTTCACAAGGAGATCCAACCCTTTCTGCATTGATGTAGGCAACAATATTTTTGTGCCCTTTGCCTCTCTATTTTCATACACTAATTCTTTTCCAAGTGCTCCTAGTCCTTTAATAAATCTCAAAATTATGACAACATTGCAGTGATCAATGAGGAGAATTAAGAAATTTTCTCATCACACTTATAGCAAAAGAAATATTTGGTCTGGTAACAGTTACATAATTCAGCTTTTCTTTTCTACCAACCTTCAATATTTGCTTGGGTTTGAGACAAGTTCTCCTTGATTTGGAAAAAAACTTTACATTTGGGTCCTAGGGACTATCCTACTGGTTTACAATGTTGCATGCTAGTTTCTTTAAGAATATCAAGAAGATACTTTCTTTTGAGACATGATGATACCAGATTTTGATCCAGCAACAATCCCAAGAAAGTATCTCAAATCTTGATCGACCCATGTCTTTTGTTTCAAAGTGATGTATGACTTACACGCTCGGCTAAAGGCAGAAACTATTGGCGGTGTGTGAATGAGAGATAGGTAGTGTGATTTCAGGGGATGACCGATAATGAGTGACACCAAAAATGGAGTTTGTCAAACTTAAAAACTCAGATCGGTGATGGACAGTGGCCAGAAAGCCGACTGATGGAAGCCAGATGGTGGCCTGAAAAACTAACTAGCAACTGTGAGTCTGTGACTTAGAGTGGGCTGAACCCAATTTTATACCAACTTAAGAGAAAGTACAAAAGAAATATGACGCAGAAATGATTGTGAATATGCTTGAGCTAATTGATGACTCTGCGGAATGTCATATTTATAAACACTGAGGTCTAATAAATTTTTAATTTAATTTACAATATGAATAATTAAGGTCAACTCTATTTCCTCAATGCACATTGAAACTACTCTACTTCTATTCAACGGGCATTATTCTGAATCTTTTCCAACATCAGTATACATGTAATTTGCCTTAGTTGTGTTTGGTTTGCTCTGAGTTGCTTCTTCTGTTATCAATAGGTGGATCAAGATAATTTTCGGCCAAAATGTATATATGTTGCTGTTATGATGAGACGCATAATGGATGCAATTTTAAATAAAGATGCAATGGATGACAAGGTACTATCTATTTCTCTCTTCCTTTCTTTCTTATTTTTTTTATTAACAAATAATTTATTATTTATATATACAAGAAAAAGATACAAATTCAAGATGATAAGAAAGTCTCAAGAACTAATAAAAAAACTAAGATAAAGAAAAACATGCAACAAAACTCTGTTGATCTAACAAAGACACCCCCTGAAAAGATCATAAGCAGGATCCAATTTTCAATAAAGATGCAATGGATGACAGGGTAGCATCTATTTCTCTCATTCTTTCTTTTTTTGATAAACAAAGAATTTATTATTAATATAGAAGAAAACTATACAAATGCAAGATGATAAGAAATTCTCAAGGACTAACCAAATAATTAAGATAAAGAAAAACATGCAGCGGAGCTCTGTTGATCTTAGAAAGACACCCTCTTAAAAATCTGAGACTATATTGTTTTTCATGATTGAAACTGAAACTAATACAAGGTATATATTGAGCTGGAGAACACAATTACTCTGTACAAAAGAGGTTACAACAGAATCTTAACTATAAGTCTATAACTAACTCTATCTGATTGTAACTGGTAGTAAAAGAGAACCAACTAGCTTGTATATGATACAGTGTTGTGCACTGTATTCCAGTACACATAACAACATAACTTGATATCTCTAACATAGGTGTTTACACCATATGGCTTGCTATTAGCTTTCGATATTCACAATGAAGGAGAAGAGTTATTGATAATCTTTTAATTTTCTTTTGATTTTTACTTGAAGGAGAAGTGTTAGCATCATCTACTAAGTGCTTCTTTGAACTTGTAGGATTATGTGGGAAACAAGCGGTTGGAGTTATCTGGCCAGTTAATATCTTTGCTTTTTGAGGTACTATCATGTTTAATTTGACACGCACCTTGCCTTTGCAGATATCCTTTGTACATTTTTAATTGTATTAATTGATATTCTTCTTTCTGGCGTAGGATCTCTTTAAGTCAATGACAACTGAAGTTAAGAACTTGACAGACAAAATGTTAGAAAAGCCGGACAAGGCTAAGAATTTTGACATATGTACTGTAAGCACTCTTTAATATGTAGAATCAAGCATCATGTGAATGAAATTAAACATTCCTGAATCAAATTTAATCTTGCTAAAGCTGTCCTGAATCCTCTGGTTTGTCACATTAAAGAGTTGCTTTTATACAGTTTTCTTTCCATCTGATTTTTATCTTAATTTTTGGCTTGTTAGTCCAAGTAAATCTTGGCTATAATTTTGATTGTCAACCTATTACAATCTCTGTTTGGTGCATACATATTGTTATTTGAGACAAAAGAAGGAGCAATTTCTCATTGTTTTAACATATGAAGTTGACAAGCAGTTAACGTCAGAACAAGTGTGATTTTTTGGCTTGTTTCTGATCTTGACAGAGTGATGGTTTGTGGGGAATCTCAAAGTTGAAATGTAGCTGAAACTTTATTTATTAACGTGTTATCAATGTAAAATCTATAAATTGTGCTGCTTTTATCATTTTATCATGTTTGTTCACAATTGTTGTTTATTGCTTTGTTCTTTCAACCTGATCTTAGCATGCCTGATTTTCTATTTACTTTTTTTCTTTGGGAATGTTCATAGCTTCTTACTCGGACTCGGAGTATCATCACTCTAGGTCTGGAAAGGACTCTCTCCACTGGTAATTTTGAAATTAAAAGGTTCAGAATGGAAAGGAAAGGAATGACACAGGTTGTATTTTGTTTCCCTTTCAAATATCTCCTTCCTTTCTCTTGATACTTACTATGACAAAGTCACCTGCTCTTGCTCAGGTACCTAGGGACCCATGTACGGGGCCTGGAATTATCTAACACATACGACATATATCCTCTGATGAAGTTTCTCTTTTTACAGGTGTTACAAAGGTTATCATTTATTGGTGCTTTGGGTCACATGACAAGAGTTTCACCACAGTTTGAGAAGTCCAGGAAAGTAAGTGGACCTAGAGCTTTGCAGCCTAGCCAGGTGAGATGCAGTTCACTTTGTAGCTATTTTGATGGATCATTCTCATGTTTTATGAGTTTTGGATAGAAATGCTGGGATTTTTTTATCCTTGTAACTGACCTTGCTTGGTGGGAAAAGACTCTTGTTGTTGTATTCTTATTTTACTTAGTTTTTCTTGTACTCTTTTTACTGGAACTTGTAAAATTTTATCTCCTTATGAACTCATACCTTCTTTTCTGATCTCTTCCATTTGATAGTGGGGCATGCTTTGTCCTTGTGATACCCCTGAAGGTGAGTCTTGTGGACTAGTAAAGAACTTGGCTTTGATGACTCATGTTACCACTGATGAAGAGGAGAAGCCCTTGATTTCTCTGGTATGTTTTATGATATTGTAGGTTGATGAAATTTTCCTTTACTACTTATCATTGTGACTATTGTAAACTATTTATACAGGTAGTGGGATTTATGGCATCTTCAAAATTTCTGTTGAGGCTAAAATTCAATTTAATTATGACCACACATAGATCATTGATCTCTTGAGCAGTTGGTCATAAGGGCTTTGATACTAAATCGATAACTAATTTAATTGGAACTAAAAATATAAGTTGTTAGGAGAAGGCTGACAAAGAACAATCATTTGTTTTTGCCTAATTATTAGTGTAAAATGTTTGTATGCAAATATGACAGTTATTGATCCCTATTCCATAGCCAGCTTATCACCATTCATTATGTTCTTAGCAAAAATAGTTTAGATAGTTCATTGGTAAGCTGTAGCCTAGTTGGAGTCCCTATTCTTTAAATTAAAAGCTAACATAAGAAGGGAGGATTGGATATTATTTTAGAGTATTGTTTTACTCCAGTAGTCCGTGTAGTTGTTGTAATGTGTTTTTTAAATCCAGTTAGTTTGACAGCTGTACTCTGTAATCAGCTCTCAGTAGGTAGTTGGTTCTTTACTGTACAAACAAATCAGCTATAAATGGCTTGTTCTGCTTTAATAGTATATAGTAGATACAGCTGAGTCATTGCTGACTCAGCATAAGAGTTAGTTAGTTTATCTAACTGCTTCTGCAGTTAGAATGCTCTATTTAAACCATTGTGTAATTCTGTTGTAACTGACTGATTCATTAATACAATAACAGATTTCATAACAGTTTTAGTTTTCTTCATTCTCTTTAGTTTTTCTCTTATGGTATCAAGAGCCCTGTTCGATCCCTAGACCCAAGCTTCCATGGCTTCCGATCAAATTCCTCCTCCACCACTGATCAATGCTGAACCATTGTCTTCCTTTCCACCGCTCACATAGAATTGACGAGTAAGGTTAGGATCCATTTGTCCTCCATATTCCATACCACTGCTGCATTCAACTCATCTGAACATATTTCCGTGAAGTGATCTTCCTTACCCATCCCTCCAAGACTAACCTCAACCAGATATTTCCGCTTCATAGTTCTCACCATCTAATATCGGTTAGTTTGGAGGAAGTAGTAATGATCACAGTAATATGCCATTTAGAGCTGCCTTTACTGTTAGACATTATTATCCACCATCCAATCAGCGAGAAACAATTTTGACTCTAAAAACGCATTAGGTCACATTGTAACACCTCAGAATGGCACCAAACCACCACAGCCACAGAATCCACTAGGCTTTGTTAAGAACTTGAAATTGACCTACTTAGTCCCCAGAATGAAACCCACCTGCCAAACATGAGCGTTCAGGGTTGTGCCCCCCCCCCCCCCAAAAAAAAAAAAAAACATATGATCTCCCTCTTCCACAGCATTCATCATGTTTTGGCTGCCAAAAACAGTTTCCCCCCCTCTACAGTCTTGGTTGGCCTCCTTTGGCAGTTTTTTAGGGTTGTGGAGAAAGGCTGCTGAAGATGGCACCAAACCCTACCTGGCTCTTGATACCATGTAGAGTAGAGAGAGAAAAAGATAAAGAGGTGTGTCAATAAACTATAATGGGATCCACTCCACTCCAATGTGTAGTGACTCTCATATTTATATTACTAGGTTATGTACATAAAGGCATGTGGGCCAAGCCCATATAAGTTTTTCAAAATCTATTTTCCAAAAAAAATATTAATAATATTCCAGTAATGCTGTCATTTAGAATGAAAAGATCACACTCAATTTTTGATAAAGAAAAGATTGTGAAAAAAAAAATTATAAATGTACATACAACTAACTTCTAAAGCCCTTTATTATAATTCTCTTAACATATCCTTATCCTATTCAGCTCAATTATTGGGCTTAAGCTGAAGATTCAGTATCCCACACCTCCCCTTGGTTTGGGAAATACCTTGTCCTTTCCAATTTTTTTTTTCTCCCTTTTATCTGGAAAATTTTTTCTTATAAAAAATGGTTGAAATAGTCATTGTTGCTATTTCAATGTGTATTGTTTGATATAGATGTAAAATACAGGAGATTTCCATATAGTTCATTATTTGCTGTAGATGTATAGCATTTTATAGTGTTTCACTGTTTCTGTTTCTGTGACAGTGCGAGTCTTTGGGCGTTGAAGACATGAAAGATCTCTCTGCAGAGGAGCTTCATACACCAGATTCCTTTCTTGTCATTTTTAATGGTTTAATCCTTGGCAAGCATAGGAGGCCACTGGTATTTGTCTCTCTTTCATCAAATGTATAATTTGTAAAAAAAATATGCATTCATGATTGTTTTCTTATTTATTGTTAACCTTAACATTGTTTTTTATTCAAGCGTTTTGCTACTGCAATTAGAAAGTTGCGGAGAGCTGGTAAAATTGGTGAGTTTGTGTCTGTCTATGTCAATGAAAAGCAGGTAAATAATTCTGTTCATGTTTTTTCCCCACCCCCTTTGTTTCTGTTATTTTCCTGTTTTATGCTTCAATTATTTTGTTTGTGGTTGATAAGTTTTTGTTTAGTTCAAGAGAATACTATTTGGTTCTAGTGTATTCTTTTACTTTTTTAGGAGGTATTTGTTTGCTCTAAATCATAATATTTATTATTTCCATTTAGTTATTGTACTTCAACTACTATTTGAATGTTGCAAATGTGTGAATGGATGCTGGTCTTAATGGAAAAAAAACATGTCTACAGCATTGTGTCTACTTAGCTTCTGATGGTGGTAGAGTTTGCCGTCCCCTGGTCATTGCTGACAAGGGAATATCAAGAATCAAACAGCATCATATGAAAGAGTTAATGGTAAGTGTATCATATACTTTCATCCTGGAAACAAAGAAAGTAGCTTGTGAAAATTCAATTTTATACCTTTTCAGGATGGAGTACGCACGTTTGATGATTTTTTACGAGATGGCTTGCTTGAGTATCTTGATGTTAATGAAGAAAACAACGCTTTGGTTTGTTCTGATCTAATTACATTTAGCTTCTTTCATCTATGAAATCTTATCTTATTTGTGACAACTGATAATCTTAGTTGCCTTTTTTCTCTATAGATTGCTTTATATGAAGGAGATGCCACATCAGAAACTACTCATATTGAGATTGAGCCTTTTACCATCTTGGGAGTTATTGCAGGGTTAATTCCATATCCTCATCATAATCAGTCACCTAGAAACACGTATCAGGTTCCCCCCTCTATGTATAACTACCTGAGATATGACACTTCTATGAATAAAGTGAGTTCCTCTTCCAACCTGAAATTACTATTGTTTTGCTCACTGTAGTGTGCAATGGGTAAGCAAGCTATGGGAAATATAGCATTTAACCAGGTAAGTAAAGTTTTCTTGGTTATATGACTTGAGTTCAACAATTGCATGATGTTTTAGACTCCATGAAATTATATTCCCATTTTTTAAAATCACCAAGTATAAATTTTTGTTTTGAATGGATCAATTTTCACTAATTTCACCGTAATGCATGCATGGAGTTAGACCTAAATTCACATTCTAAGAATCTAAGATGATATTAGAGCATATCCAATAATCATTCAAAGGGCCACCCACCATGTTATCTACACACCAAGCCCAAAAGTGTTGGGTGTGAGGGGATGTATTAGGAAAAACCCAAGTCCCACATCGGCTAAAGATAAAGTCAAGTTAAATTATATAAGTGAGGGACAACCCTCACCCCTTGAGCTAGCTTTTGGGGTTGAGTTAACCCTAAACTCACATTCTAAGAATATAAGATGGTATCAAAGCATATCCAAGAATCGTTCAAAGGGTCACCCACCATGTTATCCACGTACCAAACCCAAGAAGTGTTGGGCGTGAGGGGGTGTATTGGGAAAAACCCAAGTCCCACATCGGCTAAAGATAAAGTCAAGTTAGAGTATATAAGTGAGGGGCAACCCTCACCCCTTAAGCTAGCTTTTGGGGTTGAGTTAGGTCTAAACTCACATTCTAACAATCGAAGACATGGAGAATATTGCCTTTAATATATGCCTATATATCACATGTGTATAAATCATATATTTTCCCTTGTATTTTATGTTTGTTGAAGAGTGACTATTTCAGATCTCTATAAGTTTTAATCACAGGCTCTTTTAGGAAGGATATACAGTAAGAATTATGATTGAGTTACTTTTGGATTCTGAACTTGATTGTTATCATGTAACTATATATCCAAAAGCTGAAGCTATCAAATTAAAATTCCAGAAATGGATTTTATCTTACTTTTCTATATAATCCATATAAAAAACTATTTGTTCCAGGCTTACAAATACTGCATGTCCTCATGTTGGTGCCTGAGGTAACTACAGGATCTGAGTACTTGAGAAAATTGTAGAAATGAAGTCTTAGATATTTTTTATAGTTTTAAAAGGGCGAGCCTTTTCGCAACAGTAAAGTTGCTGTCTTGTGATAAAGGTAAGGCTGTGTACATCTACCCTTCCCTGACTCCTCTTGATGGGAGCCTTGTACATTGAGTAGCCCTTTTCTATTATTTGATAATTTGAAACTGTTCAGAGGCACTAAATTATACACTCAAAGAAACATAATTACTTTCCTAAAATAATAACAGCTGTACACCACTGTACAATTGACATAAGCTAATGGTACCCAACTGTAAGAACTGTAGGCAAACTAACTTCATAACAGTATAGTAACTCCCAGACCAATATCAATAGTAGAGAGCTGCAGTG
This sequence comes from Glycine soja, assembly GCF_004193775.1. NCBI lineage: Eukaryota > Viridiplantae > Streptophyta > Magnoliopsida > Fabales > Fabaceae > Glycine > Glycine soja. Next base: position 14,982,371 of record NC_041008.1, on the reverse strand, counting down.
ATCCAGGGATTACTCTAATATACCCCCTCAAACTCTGGAGGTGTTGATCAAAGAGAACTAAAAAAAAGAGTTTCTCATGAAGTTCTCCAAATTGTAGTGAAGATAGAGCTTTTGTGAAGATGTTAGCCCATTGGTCCATAGCATGGACATGGCTGATTTAGAGACTTTTATAGCACCTTTTCTCTGCCGAAAATAAGTCTAGTTTCAAATGTTTTGTTTCTGTGGCTTGGTACTGTTTCTTCTGTTTGCATATCGTTTGTTGAGTAACTATATTGCTTCACTCAACCTTTTTAGTAGAGCAGGGTAAAGAAAATTTCATACTGAGTACATAATTGATGAACTTATTTGGTCTTGTTGTAGCTGCGCCGGATGGACAGCTTGCTTTACCTACTAGTTTATCCTCAACGACCTTTGCTTACAACAAAGACAATTGAGCTGGTTAGTATAATTTTGTTGTTTAATTTCTTGATGATTGAAGGGCTTTGGTTAATCTATTTCATTTTAGGTTGGATATGATAAGCTTGGAGCCGGTCAAAATGCCACGGTAGCTGTAATGAGCTATAGTGGTTATGATATAGAAGATGCCATTGTCATGAACAAGGCATCTCTTGATCGTGGGTTTGGTCGTTGTATAGTTATGAAAAAGTATGCAATTTTATTTGGTGATTTTATGCTTTTGGTTGCTGCATATTTTATTGTCTAAGCTTTTTAAGGTAGCATTTCTGGTCTTGATCTTCCCTGCTGTATAGGTATAATGCCATCATTCAGAAGCACTCGAATGACACGTCAGACCGAATACTTAGGCCTAATAGAACTGCTGACACTGCAGGACGTATGCAGGTAATGTCTTCATAGTTCATAGAAATTAATTATTAATTCATTTTACTATAGTTATTTGCTTAAGATTTAGGTTTACTTTATCTTATAACCTGTTGGTTAAAGTGACATTAGGTATTGAACTCTGTAAAGTGACACTTTACTAATGGTGTGTTTGGTATAGTAGAAATGGAGGGGGAGAGGAAGGAAGAGAGAGTGACAGTGAGAAAATTGAGTTGTTTGGTAGAATAGAAGTGGAGTGATTTTTTCTTTTTTTAAAAAGCAGTGGATCCCACCAAAAAATATTTCTGCGCATAGAAGAGAAGAATTGCACGGAAATGTGTCCAGCTGTGTCGATTAACAAATTGTTCGTTCCTTATTCAACATTATTAGAAAAGCTAAAGATTATATACAAAAGCAGTGGGTCCCGGTGAAGTTTTTCTATTATCCCCTCCAGTTTCTTTTATAATAATAATAATAATAACAATAAAATAAATAATAAGAATCTATGAAAATAAAAAATAATAATAATAATAATAATAAAATGTATTTTTACTCAATATTAATTTCTCTCTCTTTTCCAATTTTTACCTAACAAATTCTTAGGATGTGGGTTATGGGCCTAACTCAATCCCCTACAACTTGTAAGGTGGGGATTGCTCTCTCCACTTATATACACTATTTTGGCCATCTCACTAGTTGATGTGGGACTAAACCACTAAACCACTGCCCTCAAGGTTGCACTTCAGGCAACCCCCAAAGAGGCCACAACTAAGACGGGCTAAGGGGTGTCCACAATTAAGGTGGCTTTCCCAACACAAACATCTTTAATTCAAATATTTTCCTTCTATTACAGTCTATTACTCTTCAACCAAACAACCTCTATTTCCACCCTATTTCTCACCTATTTATCTTCTTTTCTTTTCTCACCTATTCACTTCCATCTCTCCCTTACTTTCCTCACAACCAAACAAGGGGTAACTGTCCTTCTAAAAGTAAATTTTATAAATTTAATTGTTAAATTTAAAGTTTTATAAAGTATGTCAAGTTTACAAAATTGCATACAATTTAAAGATCGATGTCTTATTACATCACTTTACTTTAACATACAATATGCTGTTTAAAACATAAGTAAATAGCTCCTATTGAACTATTGAATTGCATATCTACAGATGTCTCAATTATGTAAATTTTTTTATACATGATCTGTGAAATATTTGGGAAAAAGGTGATTTCATTCCATGAATCAATTGGGTACATTAATTAGGATCCTTAAAAAAAGGAAAGAAAATTAAATTCTATCCCAATACTAGAGAGAAATCTGCAAGGCTATAATTAGCGGGATAAATTTCTACAATTAATCCCTAAAATACAGATTTACCATATTTGAGATGACGGTATTGTTGCTCTAGGGGAAATAAAATTGTTTCTTATGCCATTGGATGTTTTCTTGCTTCCTGTAGATACTTGATGATGATGGTATTGCTGCTCCAGGGGAAATTCTTAGGCCATATGACATCTATATCAATAAACAATCACCGATTGATACACGTACTCCAAAAACAGGATCTGCAGCAAATTTGCCCGATAGGTTTGTATTTTTTTTTTAAAATTTTGGTTCAAATGTAGGAAGGTTATTGTTGAATATATGCTGGTTCACATTTTTTCTAATGTTTTTCTTTTAAACAGTGCATATCGGTCCAATGCACAATCATTCAAGGGTAATGGAGGAGAAGTAGTTGATAGGGTGGTTCTATGCTCTGATAAGGATAATAACATGTGTATCAAATTTCTAATTCGTCACACTCGTAGGCCTGAGGTAAAGTCTTTTTGGTTTATTATGAGTTAGTGCTATTGGTTTGAAGCAGTGTATTAATTTCTAGTCTGAATTTGTTGCATAAGCTTGGTGATAAGTTTAGCAGCAGGCATGGGCAAAAAGGTGTTTGTGGAACTATTGTCCCGCAAGAAGACTTTCCATTTTCTGAGAAAGGCATTTGTCCTGATCTGATTATGAATCCTCATGGTTTCCCAAGGTAATATAACTCATTTACGTGTCATATGTCCTCATGATATAGGTGGGGAACCTATCTATCCAGGGAACCTCTTTACTTTAGTTAAATAACTAAAACAATTTATTTATGATAACTTTAGTTAAATAACAAAAACAATTTATTTGTGATAATTTTGGATTCTTCTCTGTTCCCTCAATGACATGATTCTAACCCAAAGTTCTAAAGCTACTCCATAGCTGGATAGATAGGAAAAGTTTGCATTTGTGGAAGAATTGGAAAATTGGAAAGTGAATATTATTTATAATAAGTCAATGGTGCAACAGTTGCTGGCAAATAAAATGTGTACAGTCATAACTGTACCAATTGCAAGGAATTAGGGAAACAAATCTGTGCAAAATAAAAGGAAACAAATTGTCAGCTAATTATGCAACACAACAGTTAATATATTTTGAGGCCACAAATTTCTTATAAGAAAATAATAAACTCAAATTGCTGTGAATAACCAATCAGATCTGAATTCTGGACTTAAAAATTATTGTTATCTTCCATCATATAAATAAAATTGTGACCTTTATGGAATGCAAGGCTGTTGTCGGAATACTTGTCTAGATTTGATAGCCTATAGAACAGGTCAGACTATTAGTCAACTAAAGCTATGATTTCTTTCATATGCCTATTGCCTACAAGCAATTTTATTTTTAAATGAATAAATATATAATATAACAAGTTTCTATATGGGAACATATTTTTGTTAATGGTATCAGTCGAATGACTGTTGGAAAGATGATAGAGCTTCTTGGAGGGAAAGCAGGGGTTTCATGTGGTAGGTTTCATTATGGCAGTGCTTTTGGGGAGAGAAGTGGTCATGCTGACAAGGTTGAAACCATAAGGTATCTTGATTGTCTTTTGTATGACATTCATTCCATGATTTATCCATATTTGTATTTAAATAGTTTTCATGCTCTTGCAGTGAAACTCTTGTGAGTAAAGGCTTCAACTACAGTGGGAAAGATTTCATTTATTCAGGTTTTTATTTTCTTTTAGTTATCATTTTAGGTTGTGGAGACTTTGTAAAATTCTTTGAAATCGAGAAGTTCATGTTACTATTGGGAATTGTATGTAATATATGGCCAAATGTTTGGTTAGGCCCGTCAAGGTATATTTTATATAAGAAGTTGAATGTACAATGATTATAGTTGAGACTAATATTTGATAATAATACTTGAGTGTCTCACACACTCACATGCATTTGAAGTATATTTAGATATTAAGAGTTAAAATACAAGCTGTTTCTCTATGACAGATGACTATAGTAGGTATAGAAGACACAATATACAATAATATAAAAAACTACATATAATCTAACATTCCCCCTCTAGCTGGAGCATTTGTATGCTCCAAGCTTGGAGCATATGAACTGGATCCGAGGTCCTCTCAAAGATTTGGTCAAAATATCTGCAAGCTGATCATTGGAGCTGACAAATTCAGTACTAATCTCATTGGGCAACAGTTTTTCCCTAACAAAGTGGCAGTCAATCTCTATATGTTTGATTTTTTCATGAAATACTGGATTGGAAGCAATGTGAAGAGCTGCCTAGTTGTGACAACACAACTTCATTTGTTTAACTTCGCAAAACTTCAACTCTTGAAGAGGTTGTTTGGTCCAAACTAACTCACAAATGGTTGTGGCCATAGCTCTATATTATGCTTCTGCATTAGACCGAGCAATAGTGTTTTGTTTCTTGCTCTTCCAAGAGATAATATTGCCTCCAATGGATACACGACATCCAGTAGTGGACCTTCTGTCTATGGGGCATCCAGCCCAATCAACATCACAATACCTAGAGATTTGGGTATTTCCTTTGTCCTCATATAACAATCCTTGTCCTAGAGCCTTTTTAATGTACCCGAGAATGGAAATCACAGCCTTCTAGTGATCAACAAGAGGAGCCTGCATGAATTGACTAACCACACCAACAACAAAAGAGATGTTAGGTCTTGTAATTGTAAGATAAGTAAGCTTTCCAACCAGTTTTCTATACCTTTCTGGATCTGAGTATGGCTCACCTTGGTTTGCCATTAACTTTTGATTCGGATCCATAGGACTATCAACGGGTCTACAAGTAGTCATGCCTGTTTTTTCTAAAATATCAAGAGCATACTTTCTTTGGGAGACTACAATGCCTTCATTAGATTGTGCTACATCAATCGCCAAGGAAGTATTTAAGACTCCCAAGGTCTTTGGTCTGAAAATGCCTGGACAAGAACTCTTTCGGTTGAGAAAACTTAGCACTATCATTTCCTATGATAACTATGTCATCCACATAGACAGCAAGATAGGCACATTTCCCAAAAGGTGTATGGCAATAAAAAACTGAATGATCTGCCTCACTTCGTTTCAGCCCAAAACTCTGAACATGACTGAATTTACCAAACCAGGGTCGTGGAGATTGTTTGAGCCAATAAAGGGACTGACATAACTTACAAACCAAACTAGATTCTCCCTGAGCAACAAACCCAGGAGGTTGCTCCATGTAAATCTCCTCATCTAGCTCACCTTGAAGGAATGCATTTTTAATATCTACCTGATGTAGGGACCAATGAGGCAATGACCAATAACAGCCATGGCAAAGAAGAGCCAAATAGTAGTGATTTCGGCCACCGGAGAAAAAGTATCACCATAGTCAAGACCATATATTTGGGTGTAACCTTTAGCCACTAATCAGGCCTTAAGACAATCAACTTCACCATTAGGGACAACTTTAATGGCATATACTCATCTACAACCAACCACCTTCTTCCTAAGAGGAAGAAGAGGAACTAACTCCTAAGTACCATTGTGCTCAAGTTCAACAATCATGGCATGTCGTTATCTAGGATGATCAAGTGCTTCATGAACATTTTTGGGAATAGCAAGAGAAGATAAAGAGGAAACAAAAGAGAAATGTGAAGAAGCTAAACAATGATAACTGATAAATAGGATGAGGATTTCAAGTAGATTGAATACCTTTCCTAAGAACAATGGGCCAGCGTGAGTCATCATCATGAGGAGCTGATGATGAACACGACGGATCCGTCATAAGGGAGGCCAATGGAGAAGGACATAAACCCGAAGACTCTTGTAATGTTGGACTAGTTCCTTGTGTCTTGTGTTGGGATATCATAGGAGGTGGTGAAGATAACATGACTGGACTATTGGTTGGAGGGTGAGACTGATTTTCCTCTTGGTTGGAGTTCTCATAGACAGGGGATATCATTGGGCTGAAAGTTGAGATAGGTAGGACCTGTTGTGTTGAGTTGATATCTTGCTGGGAAGATGAGAAGAAAGGAGTTTCTTCAAAGAAGGTAACATCAACAAACATATAGTACCTCCTAGTTTCTAGAGAATAACGCCGATACCATTTCTGAAGACACAAGAGTACCTAAGAAAAACACATTTGATTGCCCTTGTAGAGTGCTTGTCAAGACCCGTGGAAACATAATGGACAAAACAAGTGCAACCAAAGATACGAGGAGGAACATGATATAAGACTTCACTTGGATAGATAATGGAAATAGGAATTTTATTATCAAGTGTTGAAGAGGGCATTCTATTTATTAGAAAACAAGCAGTGAGAATAACATCACCCCAATGGTGAATAGGGACATTCACATTAAACAATAAGGTGTGTGCTGTCTCAACCAAATGTCTATTCTTCCTTTCTAATATTTCATTTGTTGTGGTTTATGAGGACAAGTGGATTGATGTAAGATGTCCTGTGAGGATAAAAAGGAAGAAAGAGTAGAAGAAAAATATTCTTTAGCATTGTCACTTCAAAGAATTTGAATGACTTTGTCAAACCGATTCTTGATTTCATTGAAGAAAGATATAAAATTAGGCAAAAGTTCAGATCAATCTGTCATCAAATATATCCAAGTACAACGAGAGTATTCATCGATGAATGTAACGAAATATCTAAACCCAAAAGATGTAATACGACTAGGATCCCAAATGTCTGAATGAATGATAGAAAAATGGATGTTACATCTTGGTTCAGTTTGTTTTGGAAAGGAAGACCTAGTATGTTTACCTAATTGACATGGTTCACACTCTAACACTTGTAATTACTAAGACTAAGAACCGTTTGCTTTAACTTTGACAAAGAAAAATATTCTTTAGCATTGTCACTTCAAAGAATTTGAATGACTTTGTCAAACCGATTCTTGATTTCATTGAAGAAAGATATAAAATTAGGCAAAAGTTCAGATCAATCTGTCATCAAATATATCCAAGTACAACGAGAGTATTCATCGATGAATGTAACGAAATATCTAAACCCAAAAGATGTAATACGACTAGGATCCCAAATGTCTGAATGAATGATAGAAAAATGGATGTTACATCTTGGTTCAGTTTGTTTTGGAAAGGAAGACCTAGTATGTTTACCTAATTGACATGGTTCACACTCTAACACTTGTAATTACTAAGACTAAGAACCGTTTGCTTTAACTTTGACAAATTCAGACGACCTAAGCGATCATGAAGAAGTTTAGGAGATGGAGCAGCAACACGGGACATAGAAGAACTTGCTTCCAGATAGTAGAGTCCTCTTGACTCACATCTTACTCCAATTGTACGACTCGTGCCATGTTACAAAAAAAAAATGATAAAGGAATCATCACAGAATGTTACAAAACAATTTAGAGACTTGGTTAATTGACCTAGAGAAATTAAAAGGTCAATTAGGAACAAAAAGGACAGATTTTAATATGAAGGAAGGAGATAGAGATGTGACCAACTCCTTTAGAAGCCACCTTGGATCCATTTGCTAAGGTTATAGGATGAGCAAACTTTTGGGAAGACATGGCGGTAAATAAAGATGTGCATTACTAGAAATATGATCAGAAGCACATGAGTCAATCACCCATGGACCTTGAATGTCCATAGATTGAGAAATGCATGCAATTGGACTACTAGCGGTTAAATGAGGTTGAGCTTGTCTACTGGCTTTTAACCTTAGATATTCCTTATACTCTTCATCAGAGAATTTAGGTTCAACTCTCTTGAATTTGGATGCTGTCTTGTTAGGGAAACCAAATAAATTGAAGCATGTTTTCCAGGTATGCCCTGTTCTCTTGCAAAATGTGCATTCAGTATGGTCTCCTCTACTCATTGTGTACAAATGATCTATCCAAACAGCAGCAGGAGGACAAGATGATGACTGAACCAGGACGAAAGAGGACAAGCGTGTTGCCTAACATATCCAAACACCAACAAGAGGACTTGAAAACGATGAACTAATGACTGAACCAGGACTGGAAGAGGCTGACGAACCTAACCATGGCATTGTGCCTGAGTTCCAGTGACCAGAGATCGGCGCATGTACAGCACACGTGTGGCGGAGACACAGATAAAGGTAGCACTTGAGAGCGCGCGGTGAAGTTTCGGACCTCAAAACCTTCTGAGTTGGGTTGCGCTTGGTGAGGGGCACCAAATCCAGTGATCACTGGAAAATATGATGGCAGCTGGAGGTGGTGGACAGCGGCGGTGACAACGACGACGACGACGGTCGCCGGATAGCAGCGGACACAGCCAGAGCAGGACCAACCCGCTCTGATACCAAGTTGAGACTAATATTTGATAATAATACTCGAGTGTCTCACACAGAGCTGAAGTATAAGAGTTAAAATACAAGCTATCTCTCTATGAAAGATGACTACATCAGGTATAGAAGACACAATATACAATAATATAAAAATTACATATAATCTAACAATTATGAATTGGACTTTTGGCATTGCTTGTGGTGAGAGTTTGAAATTGCACATAAAATATGAACAATTTATTTCTTAGAGCAATATACTTCACAGTTACTTATGATAAGTAAATTGACAATGTTTTATAGATTTTGACAAGAATAAGGACGGGAGGTCTTTATTCTAGTACATACTTTATGTGGTTATTTGGTGTGTATTCCTGGAGGGAAATGCCATTGTTCTCAAGGATACCTCTTTACTGCTAGATCTGTCACCTATTGCTTGTTTCAGTTCTCTTGTTTTGCATTGACAAATAGATACTTAAGTTATATACAAGCAATCTTATTTACCTTTTTCTATTTATCAATCTAAGAGGTGTGCTAATTCGCCTTTTCCTTTTCAGGTATTACAGGATGCCCTCTGCAAGCATATATTTTCATGGGTCCAATTTACTACCAGAAATTAAAACATATGGTTAGTGAACTCCTTTCAGAAATTTTTTTTTCTTAAGTACCAACCACAAAATACCAATATACCATGTTCCAGTTTGCAGATGAGGGTGGTGGGAATCCCATAAATACTCAAGATATGTGTCTAGTTTATTTCTCTATATTACTATGTAGTTCTCCTTTGACCATTTAGGAAACGATGAACTTACCGGCTTGTTTCATTAAAGCATGAAGTTATTTCTACTTTTTTCACTATCTGTTGAAATGAAAAAAATGATGCTAATTTCGTGATAACCGCACCCTATCTATATACAAGGCTGAGACAATTTCTCTCATAAATTTAAGGATTTAGAATCAATCTACCTTATAGTAATAATGGAAAGAGCTTAATTTCCCTAATTTCATAAATGGACATATATTTCCCTAATTATACCAAGAAAAATGCTAGCAATACACTATTTGTATCGTTCCAACAAATCCTCTAAATATATGTGTATCCTTCCCCATTTGGTGGGTCCCATGTCCAAACTAATGGGACTTACATGAATTTCAACCAAACAAGAAGGGCACAACAAACCAAGTGCAGCTGCCAAACAAGAAGAGGGGAGCAACAAACCAAGTACAACAGCCAAACAATAACAAAGCAAAGCCAAAAACAAAGGGCATAACCAAAAGTCCATGGGACACATAAGTGTCATAGAGCAAACTAGAGACAAAAACATATTGTTCCATATTTTTAGGAACATAAAATTGTAACCCTCAGATGAAGGATGATATCACTCTGATACCGTGTTGAGTAAAAATGATGTTTATTCCATTATAACAGTACCATATTTACATATATTGGAGTATGTAAATGTATAACTGCGGAAAAGTTTTGCAAAATGATTGTAAAGGCTGTTAGCTTTTGCTAACAACACCCATCTAGTGTTAGCAGTAAAGTGATTGTAAGGGTTGTTAGCTTTCACTAACTACACTTCACTAGGATCAGGGAGTTCGATTCTGTTAGTGTTAGTTAGAATCTGTTATTGTTAGTTCAGCAGTTAAAAGGTCTATATATACCTCTGTAGTAACTAACTCTAACTAACTTTTCAGATCAATAAAAATCAGTTTCACATTTCTTCATTTTTTCTCTTCCTTTCTCTCTCAGTTTACTCAACATGGTATCTAGAGCCATTTTTTCGTAATCGTGGTTCCTTTGCAAGGTCCAGATTACTGCATTCATGGCTTCCGCTCCTTCGAACTCAGTTTCTCAATCGTTTCCCAACTCCATTGCCGAAAAACTTGATGACTCAAATTATCTTCACTGGTGTCAACACGTTGAACCAGTTATCAAATCACACAGGTTGCAATGTTTCGTCGTCAATCCAGTTGTTCCTCATCGTTATCTCATAGAGGACGATCGAATTGCTGATTGCGTAAACCCTAACTATGAAGCTTGGGAGGTTCAAGACCAAACACTCCTTATTTGGCTGCAATCTACTATTTCAAAATCGGTATTATCGCGCGTTTTTGGCTCCAATCATTCCTATCAAGTTTGGGTTAAAATTCACGAGTACTTTAGCCTTCATACGAAATCCCATGTGCGACAGCTTTGCTATCGGCGTCGGCGTTCCTATTCGTCACGAGGAATATGTTGATGCAATCCTCGAAGGACTACTGTCTGATAACGCGCCGGTGATCTCTGTTATCGAAAGTAAAAAGCTCACTCCATCCATCGCAGAGATTGAAGCTTTGCTCTATGGCCATGAAACTTGACTTACTCGCTACAACAGAGATGCACAGGTGATAAGTTCTGCTTCGTTAAACTACACTCAAGGCTATTCGCATCCAAATGCTTATAAAACTGGTGATTCTGGTGGTTCTTGAGGTTTGTATGGTCGCGGTGCCTTTTCTGACCGAGGTGCTGGACGCTGTTAGTGTATTAAGTAAGTTTTACTTTGTGATTCAGTTAGGACAACTGTTAGAACAGTTATGATTCAGTTAGGACAGCTGTGGTTTGTTATTTCTTAGTTTGTTATAAGCTGTTATTTCTGTTAGAGCAGTAACTAACTTGGGTTAGTTAACTTCCTTAGTTAGGTTATGTGTAATCATATTTGTTCTCTCTATAAATAGAGAAACAGAATCAGTTTGTAACTAACCTTTCAATTCTAAATGAACAATAATATCTTCCAGCTTTCTTCTTTTCTCTCTCAAACTTTATGAGACACAGTGGTGGTGGCTCCGGCAGAGGACACGACGGTGGACAATTTTCAAACTTCTAATGTCAAATTTGTCTTAAATTTGGGCACACTGCCAATGTTTGCCATTTTAGGTCTGATGTGAACTTTCAGCCCCATTATTCTTTAACCTTATTTAATCCTACCACACTTCAACCCATCCCCTACTCCATTGGTTCAGCCAGAACCTCTAGCACCTGGGTCAATCCGAATTCCAAGACTCCTGTTCCAGGTCACAACCAACCCAATGCAATGCTCACTAATTCATCCTTTCATGGAATGGTCAAGCTGGTACCACCTGGATTCCAGATTCTGGAGCCAATTTTCATGTGACTGGTGACTCATAGAATATTAAAATATTTACTCACTTTGATGGACCAGATCAGATATTCATAGGCAATGGTGAAGGTTTAAATATTTCTAATACTGGTTCGTCATTTGTGTCCCCTAATGATGACATAACTTTTAAACTTCACAAATTATTACATGTTCCTTCAATTTCGAAAAATTTGTTTAAGTGTAAGTAAATTTGTCAAAAATAACTCTGTTTTCTTTGAATTTCATCCTCATTTGAGTCTTGTGAAATCTCAGGAGACCAATAAGATCCTTCTTAAAGGAGTTGTTGGTGCTGATGGACTTTACTCCTTTCATAATCTCAAGCTTCAAGACAGTCCTTCCTTGCTGATGTCTACATCTACTCCTGTTTCAAATGCTGACTTCCCTAGTTCAGCTACTGCTGTTAATAATAATAGCTCTACTATAGTGTCTAACTCTGTTGTTTCTTGTTCAGTGTTGCTAATCTTTGGCATGCTAGGTTAGGGTATCCTAATGATCATGTAATGAAAATTATTCTGACTCTTTGTAATATTTCTCCATTGAATAAAAATTCCACTGGATTTTGTTCCTCTTGCTGTATGCAAATCTCATAGATTACCTTCTCATAGCTCTGCTTCTGTTTACTCTCCTTTAGAGCTTATTTTCACAAATTTGTGGGGACCTTCTCATGTTACCTCATGCTGGTTATAAATATTATGTCTCCTTTATTGATGCTTTCTCTAGGTACACCTGGATATTTCCTATAAAGTCCAAGGTTGAAACCATTTCTGTTTTCCAAGCTTTCAAATCTATGGTTGAACTGCAGCTTAACACCAAAATTAAGAGTATTCAGTCTGATTGGGGAGGTGAATACAAACCTTTCTCTAGCTTCCTTTGGCATCTTTCATAGACTAATCTGTCTCCACACTCGTCACCAAAATGGTGTGGTTGAAAGAAAACACAGACATATAGTTGATTTAGGTCTTACATTGTTGCATCATGCATATTTACCCATGCAGTTTTGGGATATGCCTTTACTACAACTGTCTATCTAATTAACAGGCTTCCCACCACTTCCCTCAAGTTTGTTATTCCTTTTGTTACCTTGTTTAATAAGGATCCTAATTATCATTTTCTTAAAACATTTGGATGTGTCTGTTTTCCTTTATTTAGACCATACCATACACAAACTGAATTTTCGATCTCAAGAATGTTTATTTCTGGGTTATTCCTCTTCCCACAAGGGTTACAAATGCTTATCCTTATCTGGTAGAGTGTACATTTCCAAAGATGTTTTGTTTAATGAATTAAGGTTTCCCTATTCTGATTTGTTTCCCTTTTCCACTAACTCCACTACCAATTTTGATTCCTACTTTAGTCTCAATCCTAACCTTTTTCCACCTTCTGTCAACCCTGTCCCTCAGACATCTCAAATGTCAACTGCTAACTCAGCTTCTGTTCCTCTTGTTCCTCCTGGGTTTTCTCCTTTACCTGTTCATTCCCCCCTCACCACTATTTCTGTACCTCAACCATCTACTTCCTCTGCACCTGTCTCTGTTCAGCCTCAAATTTCAGAGTCTACTACCCTTGCTACATCCTTTTCAGACTCTGTTTCTGTACCCAATTTTGTACCAGTAAATACTCTCCCTATGCAAACAAGGTCTAAATCTAAAATTCACAATCCTAGACTACATCCTTCTCTTTTTCTTACCCACCATAAAACTGTAAAACAAGGTTTGACAAATACAGACTGACTTACTGCTATGCAACAAGAATATGATGCCTTGCTGAAGAATAATACTTGGGACTTAGCTTAGTACCATTACTTCCTAATAGATAGGTCACTGGTTGTAAATGGGTTTTCAGGGTAAAGGAAAATGTTGATGGTTCCATTAACATGTTAAAAGCACGATTGGTAGCTAAGGGATTTCATCAAGTTCATGGTTTTGATTTTCATGAAACCTTTTCTCCTGTGATCAAGCCTGTTACTATTCTGATTATTCTTACTCTTGCTCTATCTAATGGGTGGAAATTATTTCAACTTGATGTAAACAATGCTTTTCTGAATGGGTCTCTTGAAGAATTTGTTTTTATGATACAACCTCCTGGTTTTGAAGCTGCAGATAAGTCACTAGTCTGCAAACTCAACAAAGCTATCTATGGCTTGAAACAGGCACCAAGACAATGGTTTGATAGGCTAAAGTCTACTCTGCTGCAGTTTGGTTTTGTTGGGAGTAAAAGTGATTCATCCCTATTCATCTATCGGCAACAAATGCATATTGTTTACCTTTTAGTCTATGTGGATGATATAATTCTAACAGGTAGCTCAACCTCTCCGATTCAGCAGCTTACATCCAAACTAAACACTGCATTTTCACTCAAGCAGCTTGGCCATCTAGATAATTTCTTGGGTCTGGAAATCAAGTATCTGTCCAACAATTCTATCTTCATGACTCAGAGCAAATACATTCGAGATTTACTTCACAAAACTAACGTGGCTAAAGCTCACTCTATTTCTTCTCCAAAGGTCTCCAACTGCAAGCTGTCTAGACATGGTGCTGATGCTTTTCATGATCCAACTCTATACGGATATGTAGTTGGTGCATTACAATTTGCTACCCTTACTAGACCTGAAATCAGTTTTGTTGTCAACAAAGTTTGTCAATTTATGGCTGCCCCTCTAGATTCTCATTGGATAGTGGTGAAAAGAATCTTAAGGTATCTCAAAGGCACCTTGTTTCATGGTCTACTTCTTCAACCCACATCTGTTACAAAGCCCTTGGTTATTCGAGCATTCTGTGATGCTGACTGGGCAGCTGATGTGGATGACAGGCGCTCTACCTCAGGGACTACTATTTTTTTTGTCCAAATTTAATATCTTGGTGGTCTCGCAAACAAAAAGTTACTGCCAGGTCCAGTACAAAAGCCGAATATCACAGCATAGCTTAGACTTCCACTGAATTGACTTGGATTCATACTCTGTTGACAGAATTACAAGTTCCATTCACCACTCCTGTAATCTTTTGTGATAATCAGAGTGTTGTCCCTATTGGTGGTCTCGCAAACAAAAAGTTACTGCCAGGTCCAGTACAAAAATCGAATATCACAGCATAGCTTAGACTTCCACTGAATTGACTTGGATTCATACTCTGTTGACAGAATTACAAGTTCCATTCACCACTCCTGTAATCTTTTGTGATAATCAGAGTGTTGTCCCTATTGCACACAATCCAGTATTTCACGGTCGTACAAAACACATGGAAATTGATGTGTTTTTTGTAAGGGAGAAGATTCTGGTCAAGCAGCTCTCTATTGTCCATATTCTAGCTCTGGATCAGTGGGCCGATATTCTGACTAAGCCTCTCTCTACATCAAGATTTGAAGCTCTTAAAGGCAAACTCAATGTGAAGAGTTTTTCTTCTGAAAACTCTTCCCCTTGAGTTTGAGGGGGGTATTGGAGTATGTAAATGTATAACTGTGAAATCAGTTTTGCAAAATGATTGTAAGGGCTGTTAGCTTTTGCTAACAACACCCATCTAGTGTTAGATAGCAATAAAGTAATTGTAAGGGTTGTTTAGCTTTCACTAACTGCACCTCACTAGGATCAGGGAGTTTGATTCTGTTAGTGTTAGTTAGAATCTGTTAGTGTTAGTTCAGCAGTTAAGAGATCTATATATACCTCTATTGTAACTAACTCTAACTAACTTTTCAGATCAATAAAAATTACCTTCACGTTTCTTTAGTTTTCTCTCTTCCTTTCTCTCAGTTTACTCAACAACATACGATACTGAGAATCAATCCCATAAATTTAGGGATTAAATCAAGGATTAGGAATAAAGGAAAATGAGCAGAATTTTCCTAATTACATAAATGGATAATATTTCCCTAATTATACCAAATATTTCCCACAATACCTCAAATTCAATACCATCTAAATATTCAGGTACAATTATTTTTAAACAATTAGAATCTTTCTATTCCTAGTGTGAATTAGTGTGGTAAAATATTGCTATTTTTGTTTTTGGTTGTTAATATGACAATAGGTTAAATTAAAAATGTGTCCCCACACTTGACACCATTTTTCAGTTTGGTCTTTGCACCAAGAAACTTACATTTTGGAACCTACATGATACATGCTAACGAGTCAATCTCTACTGTTTGCCTTCGTGAAGTGGATGGACCCTCCACATGCGAGGACTCAAATGCCACAAAGGAAAAGTTTGACAAGGAAACATTTTCCCAACATTGTTATAACAGTAGGGATTGATTTGTTACATTTTTTCATGCTTGCGGGACAAAATTGAAAGTGTCAATTATAAAGACCTGATTTTTAATTTAACCTATAGAATTGCTTGGGAAAGTAATCTTTTTTCTTTATCAGTTGTAACTTGCCGTGTATATGTTCACACGTAAAAGCTGTGGTGTGGTGTTGATCAGGTGCTTGATAAGATGCATGCACGTGGTAGTGGCCCTCGTGTCATGTTAACCAGACAGCCTACAGAAGGGAGAGCTAGAAATGGAGGTTTTTAATTTATACTTTATTGATGAGTTTTAGAATATATTACATGTTATTGAAAGTTGTTACTGAGATTACTGCTCCTGTTCCCCTGCCTTACTAGAATGGTTTTTGGTTAACTTAATTTTTATTTTCTGCTATTCTGTTCATTTCCAGGTTTAAACAATTTTGAAATTAAAATTCTATCTTGTGGCTTTAATCTACATGGTATTTTAGGGGGTGTTTGGTTTGGTTGTTTTCTGTTTTCATTTTCACTGGAAATAGAAAATGGTAATGGAAATCTGTTTGGTTGGATTTTTGTTTTCATTTTCAGTGAAAATATTTTTCCAAACGAACCAAAAACTGGAAACAATAAAATCTCGTTTTCAGTGTTTTCAATTGAAACCAGGAACCTCATTTTGGGTAAAATGAAAACGCGGTGACAAGGAATGTAATTTTAAGCAAATCTAAAAATACATTTCCTTTTGAAAACGCATTTTCAGTGTTTTTATTTCTTGAAAGCAGAAAACAAGAAGTCAAACCAAACATGTTTTCAGAATTCTAATCTTTTGAAAATGAAAACAGTTTTCAGAAAATGAAAACAGAAAATGAAAATCCAAACCAAACACACCCTTATATATTTATTAGTTATTGTATGTAGAGCTTGGCATCAATCTTTTTCTTATTATTTTCAGGTCTTCGTGTTGGAGAAATGGAACGTGATTGCTTGATTGCATATGGTGCTAGTATGTTAATTTATGAGCGACTCATGTTGTCTAGTGATCCTTTTGAAGTTCAGGCAATAATCTGGACTTTTATGTTAATACCACATGTCTGCATTCTTCATTGCATTTCAACAGTGTCCTAGTTTGATTTCGAAAAACCCATTATTGAATGGTTTACAATATTAACAGAAGAAATTTTTTGTAGACAACTGGGTTCCATATTATGTTCATCCTCTTTTTTGCATATGCTGTCACTTAGCACTTCCCATGAATAAGGATTTAACAGAAAATGTTAATGAATAATAATTAAAACTAAAAGCCCATGTTTTCTGTTTAAATTAAAGCCCGTGCTCAACATTTGCCTTTATTTTGAAGCTTCTGAACTCTGTTTCAGTGCTGAAAATGGGGCCTTCTTGAAGGATTAGACTGTGGTTCTTGCTTGTAATTTGTTAATGTAACAATCTGAAAATGCACTCTGCTAAGCCTTTCATCCAAATTTGAAAGGCCTATTATTGGTTTCATTATAGATTACCATTTGGTAGAGGTGGAGACAATGTTCTTTGGAGTGGGGTCAGGAAGGAAAGAGAGCGGAGATGTTAAGGAGGAGGTAGGTTTCAAGTCATTGGTTTTGGACAACAAGAGAAAAAGGTGAGAATAGAAGAAATGATAATGTTAAGATGGAGGTGTGGTCTCATAGGAAAGGACAGGAGGCAAAATTGATTGTTTACGGGGAGATATTGGCGTGGCACCGATTGAAGAAAAGATGATAGAAAATTGGCTAAGGTGGTTTGAACATGTACTAAGAAGGCCAATGGAAGCACCAAATGAAGAATGTAAATTACATGGTTTTACTTTTTAGTCCTGTGAAAAGGGAAAGAGGTAGACCGAGAAACACATTAGAGGAAGTTGTTAAGGAGTTTATGGTGAATAATGTCTCGAGGATTTGGTCTTTAACTGTGCCTAGTTAGTGGCATCGTGTGATCCACGTAGCTGATCGCTAGTGGAATAAAACTTTCGTTGAATATAAGAAAATATTCCCAATAACTGTTTACAGGATATACTGAAGCTAGACATAGTCATACATGTTTCTAACACTCACCATCGCATGTAGGTCATAATCATATGAGCCATACTTGTTACGAAGATAATTAATCCAGGGATCTCAAAGATTTGGTGAAAAATGTGCTCTGATTAATCATTTGAATTGACAAAACTAGTCTTAATGTCTACAGATTGGATCTTCTCTCTCTTAAAAAGTGACAATTTACCTCAATGTGATTGCCGCCTTAGTGAAAAAATTAGAGGCAGCATGCTATGTAGTCTTGTTATCTTCTTTAAAATCAAAGTGACCGATGATTGTTTCGTTTTTACACAGGTATGTACAGCATGTGGGTTGCTGGGATATTACAACCATAAGCTGAAAACTGGTATTTGTTCATCTTGTAAGAATGGAGACAATATTTCTACCATGAAGCTGCCATATGCATGCAAACTCATGATTCAGGTATTATGTGTTAGAATATCTTAGATAATTACCGTAGGAAATCTTGTATATTATTATAGAATCAATTATGAGCAATCCTATAACCTATTTTAGGATAATACAACATCTTAATAGTACCGTAGGAAATCTTTGTTTTAGTTGCCAGTGTGGTCTGGACATTTACAAAATTTGTTTATGCCATGCAATATTTATTTTCTTTTATTGATTTTATCTACCATTTTTTTAATCAATTTGTTTTGATTCTCAATTTTCAGGAACTCCAATCAATGAATATTGTTCCCCGCTTAAAACTGGCAGATGCGTGAGTTTAATTGATGATCCAATTCTGGGAAATGCATATGCTACTGTTTGGTCAATTACAAGGCAGAAAAATTGCCATTGGCCACTGTTGATGAATTTCTACTGATTCTTTGTATATTAGCCTCTTCAATTTTGCTCAACCCTCCCCCTCCTTTTCACCTCCTTAAAAAAAATTGTAAAACTTAGGGACTGTTTGTTTCTTTTTTTTTTTTTTATTATTATTAGAAAAAACTATTTTGTAAAACTATTTTCTACTGTTCAGCTGTCAATTTCTATTTTAAAATTGATTAAGCTTTGGTAATTGTTTGCAAAGTGTTTTGAAAACAAAAAACAGGTAGATGTTTTTTCAACTTAATTTTCTTTTAGAAAATTATAAACGTCCATCCCATTTTGGGTGGAGGGAGGAGAGAGATAGAAAGAAAATGAAAAAGTGGAGAGAGAAAATGATAAATGATATGTGATGTGAAGATAGAAAAAGATAGAGAAAAATGAGGTGGAAATGTGGAAGTGAGTTGTAAGAGAATGAAATACTCATTTCTCAAACAGGTTTTTTAATTTTAAAAACTAAATATTTTCTGGAAAAAAGAGTAACAAAACGTGCCCCTAGTTTTTGTTGCACAATGTAGAAAAACAAAAATCCATTTAGATAGAAATTAAATAATACTAAACTTGAATTTTATGAAACCCGACATTGTTTACTGATGAAGTTAATGGTGGTGTTATTATTACAAAATCGGCAACAAGATTAAAACAAATTATCCAAACTCTTATCACTAGGTCGACCCATGATTTTGTTGCAATGATTTTGTTGATGGTATTATTACGTTAAGTGCTAAGAATTTTAAAAGAATAACACCTTGTTGTGGAAGTGTAGTGTGCATGTGTTTGGTTGTGTAGAATGTTGGGAATTTTTTTAAATTTCAATGTGGATCCCACGTTTTTTTTATTTCTGCTCTATTCCACTTCCTCCATCTTTTTCCACTCAATCAAACAAAGCATCAAAGTGATACAAACAAAATATTAGCAGCCAATGTCATGCCAAATATAAAAATTAGCGGATGTAGTACCTGATTATCAAATATCATTATCTATTTACGTTGGATGTAAAAGCGCTAATAAATCAACATTATTGCGACTCATCTGTTACTATGCTTTTCTTAATCTTCAAAGCAAATAAATCAACATTATTGGTTTGCTAGCTACTCATGTTCAATTTTGGCACATGGTTTGTTTTTCCATCAATTGCTTTGGGTTTTGGTGCTTCCATATCACTCCATTCAAATTGCGGATAAAGCAACATTTATATCACCACTTTGAAATTTAGAGGAACATACAAGCTGGAATAATCTTGTTTGGTGAATGAATATTTGTTAAAAAAATTCCAAAAGGTACATTTGAGGTTATCAAGATACTAATTAAAGTTCTAAAAAGTGATTTGCGGCTGTAACATCAAAGTCTTTAGAATCAACATGTTTGTGTCGTAATCAAAATTGCAACCACATTTGACCACAATTTTCCTTAATATCAAGGGTTTTTGACGAAAATCGTGATTGTAATTTGAAATCTTAATAATAATGTTTTGATAATATAGGGTGCCTCGGTGTATGATAGAATGAGCCTAAGGAGACAAAAAAAATTTAAGTGGTTCAATAATTTTATAGGATGGTTTTAACATGTTAGAATATTATTTATATTTTAATATTATTATAATTTGATTGCCTAAGCTAGGATGATACTACTTAGATGGCAGCTATTTTTTGTAAATATCTATTTAACGTAAGATTATGCATTACGACCAGCTAAAAGTCGGCAAGCAAATATCTGAAAAATTAGTTTATTAAATTGTAAGTGTTTGATAGAATTAATCGATAAAATAATTGAAAAGTATAAAATAATTGAAAAATAATAAAATTATAATTTATTTTAAAAGGGTAAACAATAAATTTAATAAATATATTAAGGATAAAAAAAAGAAAATATAAAATTTAGAAGTTAGTGTTTTAAAAAAACGTTACTCCAAATAATATTTTTTAAAAATGTTAAAAATTACTAAAAGAAGCTCCTTTATCAAACAATCAAATGAATAACTCTAAAAAGAATTAAAATCTAGTTAAAATATCTTGTCAAACATAATTAATATATATATATATTCAAACAAGAAATGAATTTTTAGAATTATTTTCTTTTTAGTTCCTTCTTTGTCTAGTTTTATTAATTTACCATAGCCTTAGTATTAATATTAGTTATCTATCAAATTAATATTAGAATTAGTTTGAGTTAAAATATTTTTAAATAGTTTTCCTGTTGAAAAAAAATATAAACTAAATTTTATTACAAATTGATTCTAAAATTAAAATATCAAAGGACTTAAATACCTTTTTTTTTCTTCTCTTGTAAGTATATATTTTTTTATTTTTGACGACTGTAAGTTTATTTTTCTAGTTTTAATCCCTATAAGTTGGGGTTTTTTTAATTTTGGTTTGTGTAAAGATTTTTTTATTCATTTTTAGTTCTTATAAATTTATATTTTTTAATTTTAGTTCCTTTAGGATTTTAATTTTCATAAATTAATGCTTATATAAACTAAAATTTGAAAAACACAAACTTAAAAAAAATTAAAAAATAAGAAATTAAAAAAAAACACACAAAATTTTAAAAAAACTCAAACTTACATAAACAAAAATCAGAAAAATAAACTTACATGGATAAAAATGAATAAAAAAACTAACTTACATGATAAAAAAACATTTTCAAACCACTGGCAAAACATAAATTTACTTGGTTGCACTCCAAAAGAAGGTACCGGAGCGGTTATCGAGAAGAATGATCTGATTCCGAGACAAAGAGCGTTGCGAAAGCGAGTTTGGAATTGAAGAGTTCCAAACAAACAGTCCCACTAATAATCCGAAACGTATTTATTTATTGAGCTGAGAATGAGAATAAGAATGGTAAGTTTGGAGTGAAAGCGGTGCGGTTGGATGGGGAACAAAATCGCGCGCACGACGCAAGTATCGGCGTCGGAGTACTACCTGCACGAGCTGCCGTCGACGTACAATCTGGTTCTGAAGGAGGTTTTAGGTCGCGGGCGCTTCTTCAAGTCGATTCAGTGCAAACACGACGAGGGTTTGGTCCTCGTCAAGGTCTATTTCAAGCGCGGCGATTTCCTCGATCTCTCCGATTACGAGCGCCGTCTCTCTCAGATCAAACACATCTTCACCTCCATCGATCACCCTCACGTCTGGCCCTTTCAGGTCCATATTTAATTCCTTCTTTTTAATCTTTATTTCATGTTTCATTTTCATATTTGTTCCCGTATCCGAGTTGATTTGGAACAATATTTACTAAATTCATTTGAGAAAACTGAGTGTGAGTCTCGTGTTTCAGTTTTGGCAAGAAACAGATAAAGCAGCATACCTTTTGAGGCAGTATTTCTTCCATAATCTGCATGATAGGTTAAGCACGCGCCCTTTTCTTAGTCTCATTGAGAAGAAATGGTTGGCTTTTCAGGTATTCTAATTCTTGTTTTTTTCTGATGTTTTTTTTTTTTGGATATTCTTTTTTTATCGTCTCGTGTTAATTAATTATTGGTTTCGGGTAATAATAATATGCTGCAGTTGCTTGTAGCTGTAAAACAGTGCCACGAGAACGGAGTGTGTCATGGTAAGTCTTGTTTTAACTGAAATCCAACCCTTGAAATGCATTTTTTGCATTGATGTTATAAATTATTTGCATTTTTGTTGTTGTTCAAGGTGATATCAAGTGTGAGAATGTGCTGATTACTTCCACCAATTGGGTTTACCTTGCTGACTTTGCATCTTTCAAACCCACTTACATTCCATATGATGACCCCTCTGATTTCTCTTTTTTCTTTGACACTGGTGGACGAAGACTCTGTTATCTTGCACCTGAGGTTTGTTCTCTTTCCTTCTTATATGTCTATTTTATTTGTTTTGTGGTATTTCTTATTTCAAATGTTACTAACTTCCTCTCTTTCTTTCTTTCATTCATTTTTTGTTTGGGGCTGTGGTATGTCAGAGATTTTATGAACATGGAGGGGAGATGCAGGTGGCACAAGATACCCCCTTAAAACCCTATATGGATATATTCGCTGTCGGGTGAGCATTTTTTTCTGCAAGATTCTTAATCTTGAAGAAGGTGTTTTAGTCTCTTAAACCATCCATGTTTCAGGCTGCATATAGGAATATTTATGTGCATGTAATTTAACTAACTGACTAAGCGATGGACAAAAGAATTGATCTGCAAGGCATTATACTACTGTATTTATGGTGAGGCAGTGATGTTTTAGTCTGCTATTGATTTGATTTTTGTATAAATTTATGTTGAACCTGAATTCTCTAGGATATATTTTGTTGAGGCAGTAACTGATGCAGTGTTGTAGTTATATCACGTTCTTAAATACTTTTTTTGTTTTGCTTTTCTTCTTTATTTTCTAAGTTGCAAATATCATTTTACATCTTCAGGTGTGTAATTGCTGAACTTTTCCTTGAGGGGCAGCCACTATTTGAACTGTCTCAACTTCTTGCTTATCGCAGAGGACAATATGATCCAAGTCAACATCTTGAAAAAGTATTTTTTTTTTTTTTTGTGTGTGCATTAGTCTTGTTTGGTAATCTCGTAGTCCCATCAGTAGGGATAACCTCCACCCATGTTCAGGACTCAGTTTTTAATATTTTTAAATATTGTATTCTCTATGGGATGCAGATACCAGATCTTGGAATCCGTAAGATGATATTACACATGATTCAGTTAGAACCAGAGTTTCGATTATCTGCTGAAAGATATCTGAAGGAATATGCTGCAGTTGTATTTCCAATCTATTTTTCACCATTTCTGCATGATTTTTACCGATGCTGGAGTCCTCTTCATTCTGATATGAGGGTATATGGCTTTGCTGAAATATTTTATATCATTAATGATTTGATGCTTTCAGTAACACATACTTATTTTACCTGACTGCTTTGACCAATCTATGTATGTAGGTTTTACTATGCCAAAGTGCTTTTCCGGAGATACTTAAACAAATGATGAACAATAAGTCATCTGATGATGCAGGTGTTAATTCCGCTGAACTTTTGGAAGAGATGGTTGCTAAAGAAAGTGCGAGTTTCATGAAGGATTCACTGATGAAGAGAGAGGACATAGGCAAAGGCTTAGTCCATGATCACTATGAACTTCTAGGTGATATTAATAGCCTACTGAGGGATGCTAAAAAAAAAAATAATCCATCACATGTAGCAGAAAATGCACATAATTCTACTTTTCCTGAAAATCTGAAAAATTTGCAAACTGGTAAACTGCTTCAAACTATCTCCAATGCATTTCGAGGAAATGACCATCCCTTTCTGAAAAGTATTACTATGAATGATTTAAATTCATTGATGTCTGAGTATGATAGTCAATCAGATACGTTTGGAATGCCTTTTCTACCGTTACCAAAGGATAGTATGAGATGTGAAGGCATGGTTTTGATAACTTCTTTGCTCTGCTCTTGCATACGCAATGTCAAGTTGCCTCACTTGAGGAGGGCAGCCGTACTCTTGTTGAAGGCTTCTGCCCTATATATTGATGATGAAGATCGTTTGCAGCGTGTTATCCCTTATGTGATTGTGATGCTCTCTGATTCAGCAGCAATTGTGCGTTGCGCTGCTTTGGAGACTTTATGTGACATTCTTCCCTTAGTGCGGGATTTTCCTCCCAGTGATGCAAAAATATTTCCAGAGTATATTCTTCCAATGCTTTCAATGCTTCCTGATGATCCAGAAGAAAGTGTGAGGATATGCTATGCCAGCAATATAGCTAAGCTGGCACTGACTGCTTATGGATTCCTGATACGCTCAATAAGCTTGAGTGAGGCAGGTGTCCTTGATGAATTGAGTTTGCCACAGAAACCATTGACATCATCCACTCAGACTTCTGGAAGGATGAAGAGGATAAATGGCGATGCCCAACTTCTGCAGCTGAGGAAATCCATTGCAGAGGTTGTCCAAGAACTTGTTATGGGTCCTAAGCAAACCCCAAATATAAGGAGAGCACTTCTTCAGGATATTGGTAAACTGTGCTGCTTCTTTGGTGTGAGACAGAGTAATGACTCTCTCTTACCTATCCTTCCTGCTTTCTTAAATGATCGGGATGAGCAATTAAGGACAGTATTCTACGAAAAGATAGTTTATGTCTGCTTTTTTGTGGGCCAAAGAAGTGTAGAAGAATATTTATTACCTTATATTGAGCAAGCTTTAAGTGATGTGACAGAAGCTGTCATTGTTAAAGCTGTAGAATGTATGACTATTCTATGCAAAAGCGGGTTCTTCAGGAAGAGGATATTGCTTCAAATGATAGAGCGTGCCTTTCCTTTATTGTGTTATCCTAGTGAATGGGTGCGGAGATCAGTTGTCTCTTTTATTGCTGCTAGCAGTGAGAACTTGGGTGCAGTAGATTCTTATGTTTTCCTCGCTCCTGTTATACGGCCTTTCCTCCGAACGCAACCTGTGTCTCTTGCTTCAGAGAAGGCTCTGCTCTCATGTTTAAAACCTCCTGTCTCAAGACAGGTTTTTTATGAAGTCTTGGAGAACTCCAGGAGTTCGGACATGCTAGAAAGACAAAGAAAAATATGGTATAGTTCTTCCCAATCTAAACTATGGGAAATGGATTTACTGAAAAAAGGAATTGATGAGTTGGATTCATTAAAGAACTGGACTGACAAGCAACAAGGTCCTGGGGTTCAACAAACAGTTGGCACTGCCTTCCAACAGCCAGGGATAACTGATTGTGACAAAGCTGAGGCAAAATTGAGAGATATGGGGGCCTTTATGCATAATGATAGCAATACTGTAGGACATCGTGATACCCAATGCTCAGAGAAGTTGCAGTTTTCAGGATTTATGTCACCACATTTTAGTGGTATGAATAGTTTGACGTATGAAAAGCCATCAGAAGGCATACCTTTGTACTCCTTCAGTGTGGACAGGCGAGGAATGGGAATCCCTTCTGCAGCATCTGATCCTCCACTGCCAATGAATTCTCTGGGTGTTAGTTCATCTGCAATGCCTTGGGTTAATCCACTTAGTAAGTCCTTTAATTTGGCTAATTCAGTTCCAGCACCGAAGCTCTTTTCAGGTTCTTATAGTATCAGCAATGGTTCTAAACAGTTCCATCGAGTGGTACATGAACCAGATGCCAGGGAAAATGAGACAGCCTATGTTAATAACACATTTCAAGATGTGGGATTATCTGCTAATATTAAAGGTACTTCAATTGCATTGGAAGATGCAACTGCCCAAACGGATCTATCTGGATTTCCATCATTTGCTCGAGCTTCCATTCCTGACTCTGGTTGGAGGCCCCGTGGGGTGTTGGTTGCACACCTCCAGGAGCACCGTTCAGCTGTCAATGACATAGCTATATCTGCTGATCATAGCTTCTTTGTGAGTGCATCTGATGATTCTACAGTCAAGATTTGGGATTCCAGAAAGCTGGAAAAGGACATTTCATTCAGGTCAAAGCTAACTTATCACATGGAGGGAAGCCGTGTGTTGTGTGCAACAATGCTTCCAGGTTCTGCACAAGTTATAATTGGAGCATCTGATGGATTTATTCATATGTTTTCTGTTGATCATATCTCTAGAGGTCTAGGAAATGTTGTTGAGAAATATTCTGGTATTGCTGATATCACAAAGAAGGATATCAAGGAAGGTGCCATACTCAACCTTTTGAATTGTCCTGTGGATAATTATACCATCATGTATAGCACCCAGAACTGTGGCATTCATCTGTGGGATACTAGGTCCAATTCCAATACCTGGACTCTTCAAGCTACTCCTAAGGAGGGCTATGCTTCTTCTCTGGCATCAGGGCCTTGTGGTAATTGGTTTGTATCGGGGTCATCCCGGGGGGTTATTACACTTTGGGACCTGAGGTTTCTTATACCTGTGAATTCTTGGCAGTATTCTCTTGCTTGCCCTATAGAAAAGATGTGCCTCTTTCTGCCCCCTTCAAATGCTTCTGTCTCTTCAGCTGCTAGGCCCCTTGTTTATGTGGCTGCTGGTTGCAATGAAATTTCTCTTTGGAATGCAGAGAATGCTAGCTGCCACCAGGTATGAGGTTACTGTTTATTATTTGTTTATAGATAATAAAAGCAATATGTGCTAGAACAAAATGCAGTACCAACAAATATTCCAGTTAAGTTCAAGTTATCCTGAGAAATATGGTTTTCTAATGAAGTTTTCCATCTTTTGTTTTTATCTCTAGTTGTTGGCCTGTTGTGTAACTTAAATTTATGATGAGATGGTTCCATAAGGCTTATTGCATGAACCTGTACCCAGATTACTATAACCATGTTTAATCACATGCAACCTTGTTGAATCATATGTAATATTTAATATTTATAATATTCTGATTATTGTCTTGTACAATTAACATATCTTCTCGCAGGTCCTAAGGATGACCAATTATGACAGCGATGCCGAAATGTCTGATCTGCCTTGGGCCTTGGCCAGACCTTCTAGTAAGCCAACTTCTCAATCAGATCTAAGACGAAATGGTAATCGTAAGTATGGAGTTGATGAGCTAAATGAACCTCCTCCTCGTCTTCCTGGTATTCGTTCATTACTTCCCTTGCCTGGGGGTGATTTATTGACTGGAGGTACTGATTTAAAGATACGTCGATGGGATCATTACAGGTATTGTATTGGACTTCCAATTTTGTTTACTTGTTTTTCTTGCAAGAATGGTCTGATTGAATTAATCTGTGTTCTTTGTTGCAGTCCTGACAGAAGTTACTGTATTTGTGGACCAAACTTAAAAGGAATAGGAAATGATGATTTTTATGAAACAAAATCTAGTTTTGGGGTGCAAGTTGTACAGGTAATTTACGTTTCATTAGATTGTGTAATCAACTTCATATTTATTTTGTGCATGGATATTGTTTGAGGAAGGAGGTTCTCAATCAGCATAGGTCCAGAAGCTGGGTTATGGTTTGAACGGCTGAATAAAATATCAATGTAGGTACTTTAACTATCCTTGAGATGATGACCTGGGTAGTTTACTATTGATCGGTTCAGCTCAACCATCCTTCTTTTTTTCTTCTCTATGTTTTCTGTCCCAACTTCAAGGGATCAGCTAATGACTCCTCTTCCTAGTGAATCAAGAAATTAGACATACTCAACTATCCTTCTATGAAAGTTTTCATGATTTTTTTTTCTTGTTCGAAGTTATTTCTTCACAGTTTTCTACCTATAGAATTAGAAACTTTGAGAAAATATTGGTGTGAGTGATTCATGTGTCCCTTGTAGAAGTTATTTATTTATTTTGAAACAATGTTGATGAAGGAACAAGGGAAAATAAATAATAGGCTGCAGAAGGGAATGAACATTTGATAGGATGACAGATTAAAGCATGGGTGATGGGAAGCTTTACATTCTTCAATAAATTCTGTGCTTTGTAATGGCTAAATCTCTGTTATCCCTGTGAATGTTTTATGGGTTAAATTCATGTTGCCTTCTAAATGCTGTTGGATATGGCTTCCATCTCCGTGAACTTTTCGACTTGTTTAGAAATATAGGCAGCTAAAATTTTATCTTTTACTCTTATAAACAGGAGACCAAAAGACGTCCTCTTACAATCAAGCTGACAGCAAAGGCAATTCTTGCAGCTGCTGCCACTGATTCTGCTGGTTGCCATAGGGATTCTATTGTTTCTTTGGCTTCTATCAAGTTAAACCAGAGACTTTTA
This sequence comes from Glycine soja, assembly GCF_004193775.1. Taxonomy (NCBI): domain Eukaryota; kingdom Viridiplantae; phylum Streptophyta; class Magnoliopsida; order Fabales; family Fabaceae; genus Glycine; species Glycine soja. The sequence continues at coordinate 14,954,053 of NC_041008.1, read as the reverse complement.
CTTTCAAGTGGTAGAGATGGGGCAATCAAGGTTTGGAAGTAAACTTCTATAGTTCATTTTTGGGTATTTTTGTACATAATTAGTGTCAAATCCTAGTATTGTTAAAATTGTACATAAATTAAGTTATAGGTACTAACCCACCAGGTAGTCATTAGAGCCCCCTCCCTATTTCTCTCTGATACTTTTCCATTTTTGTGTACACCTGATCTGTACCAGCAGGTATTATGAACAGGGGAATTATTGGTAGTTTCGTTGACATGATCTTTTTAATTTAGCCCTTGAGTGTTAATGGAACAAGCAGTTGGTGAGATTATGTCTGTATAGTGTATACTTAACAAGCAGATTTCGTCTAACAATTGAATACGTTTATGTGATATTGATAATATTATGTACCAACATTTTCCAGGAAAAAGTTGCGATTTTGATATTTTTAGATAGACCTCAGTTTTATTTGAAGGTGTCAATCGTTTGAGGGATTTCTCTTATGATGTTTGAGTCTTGTGGTTCCATTTAATTAGTTGCCATTAATAATTTCATATAACAATTGATAACACCAACGTTAATTTCTCTCATCTTGGATTTTGTGTCTGCCAAAATTTGTTTTGATCTGTAAGTAGTTGTATGTCAGCCTCCTAAGTGAAGTAACAAGTAAAGGTGGCTTAAAATGTTATTTGGAATTATTAAGATGACAACCTACTTGTTAGTTAAACAGCTTCTTCCTCTTTAAGTAATAAATACTGAAACATCAAATATCTTACCTTTCATTTTTTTTCTCCCGTCTTTTCCTCATTCATGTTACAGTCAAGTTTTGGGCTCATGCTAGGTGCACCGAGTAATATTGTTTGTGCACCCAGTATTTTAAGTGAAATGACAAAAATGTCTTTTACTTAAAATTTAAAAAGTTCTTTCCCTCTCGTGATTTCATTTTCGTACGACGCCACGATTCTTCCTCCTCCTTCCCTCCGTGCCATCGTCATCGTCATCTTGCATTGTCGTCGTTGAGGCTATCTCCACCACCATTGTTCTTTTTCTACCATCGAGATAAGTTTTTTTTGGTGTTGTTCTGTGTCACCTGGAATTCGTATAAATTTTATGAATTGAGTAATTTGCATGAATTTTTAATTTTTGTTTTCTAATAGTTATTGTTTTAATTTTTTTAAATTATATATATATATATATATATTAACATATTTGATTTTTTTAAAATATATTAATATATTTATAATTTTTATATATAAATATATTATTTTGATTTTTGTTTTTAAATAGTTATTGTTTTAATTTTTTAAAAATTATAAATATAATAATCTATTTGATTTTTTAAATATATTAATATATTTATAGTTTTGATTTATAAATATATTATTTTGATTTTTGTTTTTAATTAGTTGTTTCAAATTTTTTAAAATTATAAATATATTAATATATTTGATTTTTTAAAATATATTAATATATTTATAATTTTTATTTATAAATATATTATTTTGATTTTTTAAAATTATAAATATATTAATGTATTTGATTTTTTTAATATATTAATATATTTATAGTTTTGATTTATAAATATATTATTTTGATTTTTGTTCTTAAATATATTAATCTATTTTTGATTTATAAATATATTATTTTCATTTTTTTTAATTAGTTATTGAAGTAATGTTTGAATTTTGACTTAAAATTTTGTGTATGTTCAATTTGACCGATTATGGTTAGAGCTAGAGGTTTGGGTCATGCTTTGGGCAGAGTTATAGGAAGAGCTTTAAGGAGAAAAAATAATCGTGATTCAGATGAAGCTTCCCAGCAAAGGCCCACGACATTTGCATGTAGGCGACACGAAGATGCCCCTGAGGATGTTCGTCACGTGGATCATGCAACTAACGAGGTCCATGAACAACCTAAAGAAGACGCTGTTGATGATGAAGTTGTTGTTGCCGAGGGTTTTCCAGGCGGGCCGCACGACACATCAATTTTGATTGGCTATGATGATCATGTTGCAGTCATTGTTTGGAATGGAGAGATATTTATATTTTTAAATAAATTATATTTTAATAAGTATTTGTTATTATTGTTAAAATAATTTAAATTTTTTTTAGAAACATCCTGAATTGAAGTTATCCTCCCATGGAAGGAAGGTTTAGAAATTCGACAGGCCTGCTGCAAAGATTGAAGGCTTAGTTACTGCCACAAGATTAAGTCCATTGATTGCATGTCCATCAACACAGTCTCCACATGGAAAGTCAACAGTGCCCAGTGCTAGAACTAAACATAATTATGCCTCATCATCCAACACCGATACCAGAAACATAAAATGCTTCAAATGCTTAGGTAGAAGACATATTGCTTCTGAATGTCCAACCAAGAGGACCATGATTATGAAGGCAGATAGAGAAATCACTAGTGAATCTGAAATTAGTGAAGAAGAAGAAGTGGAAGAAAAGCTTGAGGAGGAAGTTATGCAGGGTGATATGCTAATGGTGAGAAGGCTCTTGGGAAGTCAGATGCAGCCCCTGGACGACACCCAAAAAGAAAATATTTTCCACACCAGATGTACAATTAAGTGCATGATGGTTTCACCAACAAGATTTCTTTCCAGCACCATGACCAGAAGATTATTCTTAAACCTCTATCCCCTAGAGAAGTGTGTGATGACCAAATCAGAATAAGAGAAAAGAGAGAACAAGAGAAAGAAAAGAGTGAAACACCAAAGAGGAATAAGAAAAAAAAAGAGTGATACACATGAGGTAAAGAGTGAAACACGTGAGGGAAAGAGTGATACACATGAGCGAAAATTTAATTGTTTAACAAAGGCGACTGAAGTGTTACTTGCTCGTGAGCCGCTCTATCTATTATACTACAAAGACAGTAAAGTTTATGCTGATAATTTTAATGAGTTAACTATTTCTGATTCTCCTAGTGTTTAACTCTTTTTGCAGGAATTTAAAGATGTATTTCCTAAGGAGATTCCTCATGGACTGCCACCTTCAAGAGGCATAGAACATCAAATTGACCTCCTTTCGGGAGCTTCATTGCCTAACAGGTCAGCTTACAAAAGAAATCCCCAAGAGACTCTGCATAAGGATGCATAGGCTAAAGTTGAGTATGTGAAAAGATTGCATGAGCAGGTGAAGGCTCTCAAATTGTAACATCCCATTTTTTCATAAATAAAATTTTAGAGAATGAAGAAGTTTTTATAATTAGATAAATAAAGAAAAATAGTTATAATAAAATAATGGTTCAGAGAAAATAAAATAAAAAGTATTTTATTTATTCATTTGATAGAGAATAAAATACAGTTCCTTTTATAAAATAATAAAATAAAAATAAATGAATAGAGTAAATAATAAGTTGTGAGTACCCTAGATATAAATAGCGATTACGTCAATTTTGATGCCTCCTCTTATTCTCATTCTCGTTTTTCTCTTTTCTCCTCCCAAAGCCCTCTCTTTTTTCTGCAGACCACCAAATTTGTCTCAGTAAAATGACGATCTCGAACTCATTCATCGTTGAATTGTCGTGAAATTTAAGAAAAAGATTAGAAACTCAATTCCGAGCATTCTCACTGTTGGGAATTACGAAAAAATGTCGGATATGAGAGAAATATTGTTCGCATCGTGACTTTTTCTTTTCCCGCAGAAACCCAGAGCTGTCTCGGTAAAACTATGATCCCGAATTCTTTAACCGTTGGATTTTCACTAAATTTTTATATGTTGTTAGAAATTCAACTGCGCACACCTTCATCGTTGGGATTTTTGAGATAATATTCGTGGAGGGAGAAAAAGGAATCTCATGAAGACAGTACAAACGGAGGCTTCAATCCCTTCTCATTCTCTCTAACGTTTGGGAACCCTATGAGAGCAACCAGAGGAAAAAATTAAGGAATCGTAGGAACTTCCTAGAGGTGTCGTTATCACTGTCAGAAGACACGTGAGTCCGCTTAGAGGTAAGAGATAAGTTTATCGCAATTGGGGGTTAGAATGAATATGTGTAGGGATCCTTAGAGGATTAAATTGATGTTTTATTCACTTATAATTTTTTTCTTTATGGCTATAAATACAATATTATTGTGTTTTATGTACCAAGTGATGTTCTGATAAGAATTGATTGATAAGCTTGAGTGCTCTTGATGTTTTTGTGTTTTGACCCATGATTTTGATATAATTGTGTAAAATTATTTGAGGGGTTTTACTCCCCATGTTGTGATAATTTGAACCTGTGATTGATGGTGAATGTGTATTGAGATGTGAGCTATGGACTGTGCAATCACACAATTGTAAGACCATTTAAGGGCGACGAGTATTGTGATAGGATCCATTGTGGGAACTCGACAGTTAAAATGATTTTGAAAATAATTGAGTAGTTATGTGTATTGCATGATTCATAGGTAAAGTGTATGTGATTCATGAAGTGTGTTTAGCACTTGATATGACAATAATTGTATTGTGAGGTGTGAATTATACAATAACCCGACTAGTGTTGATGCGTTGTGTTAAACAAAAAGTGTAGGTTTCCTATTTAGGAACCAATGTTAAATTGTAGCGTAATGTGTTAAGCGTGTTTGAAACACGAGTGTGAGGTCGTGGGTATTGTATAATTCATGAGCAGTGCTTATAAATGAAATATGTGATGAATTATGGAATAACATGTTGTCTTGAGATTATGATATTGTTATTGAGATTAATTATAAGTGTAAAGTTAAACATGTGTTAATTTGTGAGATACGTGTAAACATGTATTGGTGGATTGTGACACTATGAGATGTGAAATTGTGAATGAGTTTTGGCTGTGAATAAGTGTGTGGTTAACACTTAATGAGACATTACTTGTGTTGTAAGCTGTGAATTGTACAATAACCCGACCAATGTTGATGTGCAGTGTTAAAGAGAAAGTGTAGGTTTCCTATTTAGGAACCAGTGTTAAAGAGAAAATGTAGGTTTCCTATTCAGGAACCCGTGTTAAATTGTAGTGCAATTGTGTTAAACGTGTTTAAAACACGAGTGTGAGGTCGTGAATATTGTATAATTCATAAGCAGTGTCTGTATGCAAAAATGATTTTAGGGGTTGGGCCTAAACTAGGAGGGAGAGGCCCTGACAAACTCTTCGAAGTGTAGGCCTTGGGGGTCACCCGGTTTGAGTGCTCCTTTAAGCCTATGTTGATCCCATATAATTGGAGCATTCTCGCAAAACACTATGACCCTGACTGGTCTCCTTATGATTTTACTTAGTGAGAGTGACCTGACATACCCATTGTGTGGTGCCTCTTGTTATGTACTCCTAAACGTTCCAGGGTGGTTTTTCACTGACATGGTACCACATTGCATATAGGCTTGAGTCTTAGCATAACTGTGGCATAACGTCTGCTAATTGTTCATTATGAAATTGATGCGTTATTATATCATGATCGGATTATGTGATTCATATGTAATGTGATTGATGATTGAAAAGTGAATTTGAAATGATAAAATGATGAAATTACGTGAGTTATGTTTAAGCAAGTGGTATCTCATTTATCTAATATGTATATTTAGTTGTCTTGTTTCTCTATTAGTTAGGAATGTGATAACTCGCTCTCTATGTGTTGTTTGTGTTTGGATCCTGTGATGATCTTGAACTTTGTGTTCGGAAGAGCAGCTGACTAGGTAAATTGCTTTAAGGAACCTGGTGTTGAAGGACGTCGAGACACAACACTCTGATAGGATGTGACATTGGGGTATAGGATTTTATATTAATTGTATGAAGTCTTAAACGACCTTATTTGAGCTGAGATGACTTTATTATTTATTTGAACAAGTTTGAATATGACGTAGAAGAAAGTGAATGTGAGCCTTTTTCCCCTTTGAAATACTTGTTTCTAAAAATGTTTCAAAAATACTTTTAATTAATATTTAAATTTTTATTCCTTTATTAGTATATATGTGAGGGGTAGAGGGTGTCACACAAATTGCAAAGAAGAATGATTGGGTTTGGGTACACATGAGGAAGAAAAGGTTCCCTAAACAAAGGAAGTCCAAACTTCAACCTAGAAGAGACAGACATTTCCAAGTACTAGAGAGGATCAATGACAATGCTTACAAGATCGATATTCCAGGTGAGTATGGAGTAAGTTCTTCATTTAATGTTGTTGATTTGACTTCCTTTGTGGTAGGTGATGATTCTGAAGATTTGAAGACAAATGTTTTCCAAGAAGGAGGGAATGATGAGAATTCTAAAACTGCCCAAATACAAGAATCTATGACTAGTAGTAAGACCAAACAATCAGTGGATACCCTCCAACAAATGGTAGCAAACATACTTAACAAGACCTAACTGGAGAAGGATGAAGGCCCAAAGGCAAATGCACTACTAAGAATATTAATTGTTGCTGAAGGTCCAGACTAATTTGAAGGCACATGCCAAATATGTTCTTTTTTATATTTCTATTTTTTTCAGTCATTTTGACCCAAACTGATTTGGAGGCCTATGCCTATTTCTATTTTTTTTTTATTCAGATACACTATATGTATTGATTTTGTTTTTAATAGAAGAAACTTTTGACATTTTGCGAATATTTTGTGAGAGCTTCTCTCTGGGTTCCTTGTTGAACCAATCTCAGACTTATCAAGGTAATCTTTATGACATCTACCCTGACTTATCTTCTCTCTTTGGATGTGGCGTCATCCAAACTCTGTGACCTGTATCAAGCGATCCGCTCCTAGTAAGAATCACATCACTAAACATATAGAAAACAATCCAAAATAACATGTGGTTGATCTAATTTTTAAACTTGTTGACTCACTAACTCAATCGTAAACAAGAGTCTATTGAGTTTGCATAGAATCTAATGAGTTTACCTAGAGTCTACTAAGAAAAGAGTTTGCACACGAGTCAACTAGTAGAGAATAAGTGAATTCGTAAACTCATAAAAATTAACCAGTTAACTCAAGAGTTTGATAATTATATTATTTACTACTCTGTCAATACTTTCTTAGCAAAGGAAATTATTAGTTACATAGGATTTCCCATTGCCAATCAATTATAACCATTGTGATTTTTCTGAATCTTTGATGAATTTAAGGGAAACATTTTCCAACTAGAGATAATACATGTAGAAGGCCAAATTTTAAATCTATATAAAACTGATGTAGATTTAAAAAATGAAAAAAATAAAGCGTGATTTTTCTTATTTTTCAAAAGGGAGCCGAAAATTATCAAACATGAGAAAAACCACTTATGGATGAACTAACAATGCACAGAATCTACCAAAAAGAAAATTAGTACCTCCACAATCCACATGACAAAAGCATAAAAAGGGAACAAGAGCGGAGATTGAACCAAATTGTAGTTTTGTCTCGATGCATTTCTTTCACATCACTAGAGTTATGACTTTGGCCTCACCAATGTTGCTTTAGCCAAAGTGCCTAGTCCTTTCTTTTTGGGGGCCCAGTGTTTCTCTGATTCACCAACTACACTGAATTTAGAATTGAGAAATCTGAACCATTACCAAGTGGTCAAATAACTGTAATCAGCTAAACAACAAGAAGAATCTAATTACATTAACGAAGGTCCAAATATTGGACGTCCATGATTCAGGAGTAGGTGTTACCAATATTCAGCATGCACAAGCAGAAAAGTTGGCCTCAAAATGTATATTTTTTTTCACATGAAACGCTATTTGATGCACATAAAAGTACAATTCAACCCATTATATTATCTCAATAAGAATAATTCCACGATCATGCAAAACAGAAATAGGCTCACGGGCAACACCAAACAAACAATAACAACAAATGGAAGATGACTAATAATTAATGACCAAATATTTTTCTCTGAGACAATGTTTTTTATACGCAAAAAAGTGCAACCTGTCCTGTGGTTGAGATTGTTTCTCTCTCCTTCTCTTTTCTACATGGATGTCAGTAGAAGAAGCACCCATGAGCTATCCTTCACTGTCATTATTTTTCACTTTACGCCTAAACTTTTTTTAAGTTATCATGTTTTAAGTTGGAAGTATTCATCCAGTTTGTTGGTAATTAATTTTAATTATTTTTAATGATGAGATTCGAACTTAAGATTTTATTTTTAAAAAAATCAAAACTGGTTTCATTCCAACTAACTTAAAGTTGTGTTACTTTACACCTAAACTAATTGGCATAACTAGTATATAAGCCATAGCAATAACCAATTTCTAGGTCACTTCAAATTCCAAAGACCATTCCCCATTAGAGTTATTGTTACATTATTTTTACTAACATAATTTTTTTTCCTCCATCTCTTTGTCACATCAACAATCTTATTCCACAGTTCTTTCTGTCTCTCTTTGTTGTATCTCTTACAATGTCAAACTTGCATTGCATGTTCATCTTGTTAGCAGTTCTTGTTCTTCTTCTGCAAAATTCCAGCAGAATACATTGCCATACCAAGGGAATTAGACCAAGACGTTCTGCAGGTAAAGTGTTATCGACCAACATGACTAGAGTGCATTATTCTGAACAGCAATTCATGAAATGGGTGAATTTTGTTGGTTCCCTCAAACACTCAGTTTTTAAGTCAGCTAAAAATAAGCTTGTGGCTTCTTACACTTTGCACGTTGATAAGAATCCTAATGCTGGAGATTTTACCTCAATTCAAGAAGCCATTGATTCCCTTCCATTCATCAATCTTGTGAGAGTGGTCATTAAAGTCCATGCAGGGGTCTACACGTGAGTAGTAGTACTACATTTTCTTGTACTTCAATTGAATTCTGCCACATTCTGCTCATTTTACTTTGTGCCCTTCTCAAAATCGCGGTTTGTTATTGTAAGACGTGGATTTTTCTGTCTGTCTGCATTCAGAATTGTGTTGTTCTATTTAGCGTTTACAGGTTACAACTTTTGTTTCTTCCAATGATGTCCTTTTCCTTCTGATTCAATCATTCAAACTCTCAGAGAGTTGGTCTTTGTCTGAAGAAGATTTTGCAACTAATATAGCCTTTCAGCTCTTTCCTTTTCCTTTTACCCCCCCATCATGTTACATTATGCAAATTTTCTAGAATGTGGTGAAATTTTGAATTGCATTTGAATGGAAGCCTCTGATTTTCCCCTTGCATTTTTTTGTGTATATGTCCAGGGAGAAAGTTAACATTCCTCCTTTGAAATCCTACATAACAATAGAAGGAGCTGGTGCAGATAAAACCATTGTTAAATGGGGTGACACTGCTCAAACACCTGGCTCAAATGGGAGGCCACTAGGAACCTATGGTTCAGCAACTTTTGCTGTGAATTCACCTTATTTCCTTGCCAAGAACATCACATTCCAAGTAAGTAAATTAAAAATTATCTCCCTCTATTTCAATCCCAATTTAGCTTTGTCTATATATGTGTATGAGTTTTTTTTACAAGCATAACAATATATATATATATATATATGGTGAATGCAGAACACAACTCCTGTTCCTGCACCAGGAGCAGTTGGAAAGCAAGCGGTTGCATTAAGGATTTCAGCAGACACAGCAGCATTTGTAGGCTGCAAATTCTTAGGAGCACAAGACACACTTTATGATCATTTGGGCAGACATTTCTATAAGGATTGTTACATCGAAGGCTCTGTTGATTTCATATTTGGCAACTCTCTCTCACTGTTTGAGGTTAGATTTTCTTTCCATAATAATTATTAATTGATACCTCTAATCTGCGATCATTGCTTTCAATTAATCTGAAACATTGGAATATCCCAGTTTTAATTCACGCCACATCAGCATAACCTAACCATAACCAATTTTGTATTGCATTCATTATTTAACAATTGTGAGCAATAAATGAGTTCTTTACTTATTTGCAAATTATTAGTGTATGAGTAAGTATGCACTAATTGTCTAAATCAATCACAAATGTATTGATCTTTACTTTATCTTAAAAATCATATTTACTATGATTTCTGATTGTTGATTAATAATGTTTGTTGATGACACTATACTATATATAGGGATGTCACGTGCATGCCATAGCACAGAATACAGGGGCCGTAACAGCTCAAGGAAGGAGTAGTATGTTAGAGGACACGGGGTTCTCATTTGTGAACTGCAAGGTCACGGGATCAGGGGCACTATACCTTGGAAGGGCTTGGGGACCCTTTTCTCGCGTGGTCTTTGCCTACACATATATGGAAAACATCATCATTCCCAAAGGCTGGTATAACTGGGGTGATCCTAACCGTGAAATGTATGCTCTTTCTCTCTTCTTCTACCACAGAGAAATTCATTCATTTTAGTAAACTCAAATACTAAATTAATAGATGAATATAATAATATCAAAAAGTAAAATGAGAATTACTTTCATTAATATCATGCTCTAATAATTACAAACAGAGAAATTATGTGATATCTTTGGAAATTTAAGGATTTTGGTACTTTTACTGACAACCTCTCTTTGCCTCTTTCTTTAACCATGCATATATTTTAGGTGTAAGTGAAACATCTCCATTTTGCAGATCTATAAGATTTCTTTAGTGAGAGCAAAGAAAGAGTCTATAATAATTTTATAGACAAAAAAATATTATAAATTTTTACAACATGATAAAAAAAATCTAAATGTTTATAAATTTAAAATACTAAAGTGAATAAAATTAGTATCAATTTTTTTTATCTTTTATATTTTTGTATATTCTTTTTTTTTAAAATATTTTATGGAGGCAACGCCTATTTTTGTGTGAGAGAAAAACACTAATTATTTAATACATTCAAGAATTTTACTTTGTGGAGAAAATTACTCTCATAATCCGTCCCTGTCTTCATTTAATTAATTAAACCTCTCTTTTCTCCACCCATTTAAGTCAACAATTTTACAAAGCCTAAAGGTCATTTTTTTTTTCGTTCATTTTATCTGCCATGAACTCTTGGCACCTTGTTAAGAGTATTTTACCTCTCAACATGGTGATGCACTTAGTGTCATCTCACTAATGGAAAGGACAATGAGTTACTCTTAAAAAATTACCACCAGAAGCGATGTTTGACACCCCCATAAAGTATATATTGAAAAACTCCTCCTATATCAATAAGATGGGCCATGGTAAAAAATTATGTCTCTTAAACACATAGTCAAATATTTTTTTCAACTTATCCGTATGGAATAATATTTGTTGAGACTTGAGAGATATTTTTAAGTTAATCTTTTCCTATCTCAAAAAATTAGTCTCTGAATCTCCACATAAAGAGACCTTGACTTCAAAAGAAAGAAAACACTCTTCCTAGTTCCTATCTACATCTACACATGAATGAATTTTTGTTGGGTTCTCAACATATCTTTAACCCCTTCAGGACTATTAGACGTAAATGGGGCGGTGCCACTCACTTTCTTACAGTGCAGTATGGGTGTGAAGGGTTTTTTTGTCATCTTTCTCTTTATCTAGAGTTCCCCACTTAACAAGTCACAAGCACCCTTCAGCCATTCGCACTAGCCGTATCCTTAAATGACAAAAATATCCCTCCAGCAAGATAACCAAACCGGTTTCCATCAAACTATTAAGAAATATGAACGAGTCTATTCTTGTGATAGAACAAGAAGGGAATAATAAATATTGGGTGGTATCTCCATATCTAGTGTGAGACCAAGAAAATAGGCCTAGCTAGCCTTATATCAGTGTCCAATTTCCCTGACTATATTATATATCCGTAAGTATAAGTATGCATGGTGCAAGTCTACGTGTTATGTTATGAACCCTCCAATAAAAAAAATTAAAAGAAAAGAAAAGACTAGGAACTTTATGAAGAATAAGAAAATTCATAGCAATTTTAGGGAAAGTGATAAGTATATACTAAATACTAAACCCGGTGGATTCTTACCACCGAACTTCATGTCTGTATGTGCAATATAGATAAAGGCATATAGTGTCTGAAAAGAGCCTTCACATACTATTATTGTAATGTTATTTTGTATACAGCTATGTACCAAAAAAACATATTGGCATGCGCATGTGAGTGGGTTTATAGTTTAATGAAAAATTAGTATATACATCCTTCGCTCCCAAAATAACTGATTTTTAAAGTTTTTCATATAAATCAAGAAAATAAGTATTTCATGATAATTAACATATAGAAGAGAATAATTTTATTAAAATATCATTATTTTCTCTCAATTTAATTAAATATATTATTATGTCTTATAAGATAACCTTATTTATTACATGACAAAATTTGAATATATAGATGTTTTAATATTTTATTAAAAATGAGAACATCAGTAAATTTGATTTTTTTTTTTCAAAAACTAAAAGTCTAAAACTACAGTCATTTTTAGGAGAAAGAATTAACGTTACCAAAAAAAAAAGTTTTATATTATCAGAAAATTACATCAAAATTATTAAGTATGATAAATCTATTTACAATAGAAAAACTTTTATGCGAATAATATCTAGAAATTAAAGTCCATGTGTTAATTTTTTGTATTATGTCCAGGACTGTATTCTACGGGCAGTACAAATGCACAGGACTTGGAGCAAGCTTTGCAGGGAGAGTACCATGGTCGAGAGAGCTTACTGACGAGGAAGCTACACCTTTTCTTTCACTTAGCTTTGTTGATGGAACCGAATGGATCAAAGTGTAGTTTAATCCATACACAATATTTTTTTAAAAAAAAATATTGATTTTCTCTGGAGAAATCACTTTGATGTATAAATTATATATCACATATTTATAATTTGATAGTGCCATATGAATCCTCAATTTCAGGTCCATGAATTAGAGTTATACTAATTCATTTTACTTGACAGATATTAACTGCTCCACGAATTTCAGCTGCCTTAGAACTATATATATTCATATCCATTTATATGTTGGGCAATTCCTATTTGTATAGTAGTTCCAAATGGCAATAATAATCCTACTTGAACTTGATTTATAATTTACCATTAGATAAAAGACTTGAAAAAATAAATAGAGAAAGACAAATGCCTTACAAGTGCAGAAAAGAAATCAACATGAAATCCGTTAATGCATAGTATCGTTAATATAAAAGATCAGTATTTTCTGAAAATTCATATTAATTGATGGCATTTTACCTCCGGTACAGTACAAGTAATTTATCAGAAATAGTTTCATGGGTACTACACTTTATTTTAATTAACCAAAAGGCTGAAAAAGGTATAACATGGACTCTCTTCACGACTTTTTGTCTTAATGAGTCACTAGATTTCACTTAATTTTTTAAACAACTTCCAATTCTCAACAATCAACTCTGCTCATAGAACTTGTACACCAACGGGTTTTATTTTTGGGTGGTTTTGGCGTCATGATGCAGTTTTTATTTTTTTAGCTCGAAGCTCAGACATTTGGTCACTGCAAAATGCATAAATTAATTAATACAAGAATATTTTAACTTAATTAGTTCCTTCAAATTTAAACTTTTAGTATATAACTGTGTTGAATTGATATAAGTATGTTTTTCATTCTTATTGATAAAAAAATACGTATGGACTTACTCTGTTTTTGGATTAAAAAAACATATGGCCTATTTAAACTGCAAAAGTAATGACACAGTCACTTATTTATAGTTCTTTCTTACAAAGAAAATAATATAAACTTATTCATGGTTCTGTTTTCAGGGTCAGTATTCTCTATCAATAATAAAAAAAAAGTGTCAGTATTCTCTGTCATGATTTTGTTAACCTCTTAGGGAACCTATCAATCTCTGGAAATTTGGGCTTCAAATGTTTCTCGCTCGGCCCTTTTCATAGGTCCATTATAAGAGCCTAGTCTCTTCTCTCCATCACCAAACCATAGTGTTCGGGTCTTGTTGTGCTTTATCTTTTTTTGCAGTTGCTCTGTTCCAAAGACAAAAAGATAGTAAAGAGTGTAGCCTTCTCTTCGATTTTTTTTTTTAAATAATATGGAAATAATTTTATTTTTCGATAGTTAAATTTAATTGTGTCAATTTCACATTTTAAAATGTGTATGGTAAAATATTTTAATTAACTTATTGCTTATTTGACTAATTAGTCAATTTTCTTTTCTTGTTGAATTTTTCTTATGAAAATCTGGTCAATTTGATAATATTGTTAGTGTAAGATAGAAATTATATATAAATCTTCAATCTTTTTTCTATCCCTGAATATTTTATTAACATGAAAAATCGATTACCTTTTAAATAATTCAGGTGTTATTTGGGATTGGACAATAGGTATAAAATAAATAATATCATCACAATATTATTTATTTATTGAATAAATCACACTAATTTTCTTTGTTCAATGAAATTCGTCCATCTACTCCAATCAAGAACGAAGTTACAAGAAACAGAACGATTAGAGAGGTATGGGAACTACAATAAAAATAGCTCTCTAACAATTCGATATAGTCAGTGTAGGCTATTATATACTTAACAAATATTGTTATCGTATTCTGTTCAAGAGATATGTGTGACAATCAATGTTGATATGTACACGAAAGTGCTTTACTCTCCTCCTATATAGTTTCAAAGAAAAGACAATGGAACCTCAATTTTTTATAACTAGGAAATAGTTGTTTAATGATGACAAAATTCAATTCCAGCAAGGGACAAAATTGGTGGTGGGGAAGGCAATAAAAGAAATTGGTCTTGTGGAGCGGTAGCTTGAAGTAAAACCAAATAGTGAAAGTTTGTCTTTGTTTAAGATGTTTGCTTCTAGTGTGTAAAACCACCTATAATACGCTGGTGAATATAATTTTATATTTTTTTTTATCTGTAAAGTCATCTAAAGGCTAATGAATACAATGTATGTTTCTGATTTATAAAGTGTAATGTCCTTCCTTACAATAATAAATAATATATAAATTTGTTAAAGAATAAATTTCCAAAGCCAAAAAGGTTGGAAATCACATGGATATGAAAATATTCAACATAATCCATTTGTCTATAAACTAAATCATGAAATCCAATAGTCATTGACTACTAACAATCCTAGATAAAAAAAAAAACAATAAAATCTATTTACATTGATGTGTTATGTGGAGATATATTCCTTTCTTAAAGAAGTTAGGTCAATCTCAATCATGTGGAGCACTAGCTCAATCTCATGTGAATATATATTTCTTCCTTGAAGAAATTATCTCATTCTCTATAATGTGGAGCACCAGCTCAATCTCATATGAAGGTATATTTTTTTTCTCGAAGAAATTACCTCAATCTCAATTATGTGAAACACTAACTCAATCTCATGTGGAGATATAATCATTCCTCAAAGAAGTTGCCTCAATCTCTAATGTGGAGCTCTAGCTCAATCTCATGTGGAGATATACTCATTCTTCAAAAAAGTTACCTCAATCTTTTGTAATGTGGAGCGTCAGCTCAATCTTATACTATCAAACAATCATATATAGACGCATGATATCAAACATATCCCAATTAATTAAATCAGCCAAGAACTTATCACAATTCAATCAATTATAAACACACACCTCACAACCATGGTCCATCTCAACAACTCAGAATATCCCAAATTCTTTTTATAAAAATAATCTTCAAAGAATATACCATGGTAGTTTTAAAGGAAAAAAATGTATTTTACTCATCTCTTGAAGATCTTCTTAAGCCTCTAGACTAAATTTCCCACAATGTATCTTATAGTCTCCAGAGGTTCCCGTTTTTTCAATTGTTTTTATCTCACTTTCTTCTTTGTTTCTACTTCTCTCTAGTTGATGTCCCGTGATTCTTCTAATATCTATTTATACTAATTTCTAGCAATTTAATTATTTACTATTGATTGCATCTTATCTTATATATAAATATAAAATAAATTTGTTATCTTATATTGTAAATAAATATAAAATAAATCCAATATATTATATTATTTTATTTATCTTATATATAAATATAAGACAAACTAATATGTTCAAAAATTAGAAGATAAAACAATTACTCTATTTTGTCTTATTTAAATTATAAATATGTATCTTTTGTCATGTCAAATATATATCTTTTTATAATAAATATTATTATTATCTTTGGGATGTTACATAAAGTTGTATAAAGGTTAGTTAATGTAATGACAAAAATTGAATAAAGATTATTAGTTCCTAGTTCAATTCCAAGTGATTATTATTTAACAACTCCCTATCATCATGCTTTCTCTTTCTTTTTTTCTTTTGTATGGAAAATTGTGTGAATCTTGTTGTACTACTTAGAGAGTTAGATACTTGTGAACAATATAGATATTGCTAGCACTTTATGGATATATATTTTAACCAGAATGAAGATTGATGTTGCATTTCTCACATTACAAATGTTAAATTTTGACTTTTTGTAAAATAAAATAGTTGTGCAATCAATCAAACTTGTATTATTGAGAATGACCAAATATAGCATGACTCAAGGATGTAACAACTCTTTGTTATATAACATCTCTTTAACTTTTTCTGTTCTGTAATGGTTTTGCACCATAGGCATAATAAAAATCAAGCAACAATATGAAAATACTAAAAGAAACAAATAAACAATCAAATCATCTACTCTTTATAAAGATCCAGTTCAAACGTTTCTTAATAACCTAACATAAACAAAAGTTTTAGAAACAAAAATCCCACAAAGTTTTAAAAACACCTTGTCTGATTTGTCTTAGCTCCTCAAACTCTATTGCTTTGCCTCCATACAAAAAATGAGCAAAGAAAATTAAATAATAAGTCATCTTGAAATAAATAGAGATATCTTCTCATACCATTCTTGTTGATATAGTCAACATTTCATTATTAAGAACATCAAATGTATTGCTTGATTCCTCTTGAACAAGTCCAGACTTCAATCACAAAAAAAAAAACATAATAATGAAAAATCACATTAAAGTTATATGGTCAAAAAGTTGATAATATGAAAATCATAATAAAATAATTAATGACGTCAAACATTTTTCACTCTTCCATTGTAAGTTCTCTTATGGCCTTTCTCAATCCCACCCCTTATTCATTTTAGCGCCCCTTTTGTTTTTGACAGCGGAGGATCTAGAAGTGGCTTCTTAAGTAAAACATTCTTTTCAATATTTTCTTTGTCAATTTTCAAAGACCGTTTAATGCTTGTGCATCGTTTTACGGTCTCTTCCAATGCATAACGTGCAATTTGACAACTCTCATTAGATAACGATCCTTCCTCAAGCAATTCAACAGTCTTTTTATATAAGAGATCATATTTCTCTTTATTAGAGAAAACATCTTTGTTTCTATTTCATTTATGATGCTTGCTTCTAATGTCTTTGGTCCATCTTCTCATTATATAGCATGATGAAATAACAAAGAAACCAATAACTTGGAGTGCCACTAGTAAGTGTTTACAAAGATACCCATTATACTCAAATAAACCACATATGTAAGAAATTTCTTCCCTTAATGCATCTTACTCTACAACAAAGTCTTCATTTTTTGAAAATCTTTGATTCTAAAAGAGGTAACTTGACCATCTTCTTTCTTTTTTGTATGACAAGGTAATCCTAACACTTCAATTTGAAATTTTTTAAAAACTTCATGTGTATAAACACTTGACATTTGTTTCTCAAAAGGAGATGGGGTCTTAATATGCCATGTATTGAAATCAATTTACATTTTTGCCTCCTCTCTATCATGTAAAACAAGTTTATATTTTTTCAACAAATTTTTTTAATGAAGTTTTCTTAAATATTTGTCAAAGAAAGAGTTGATGCTCTCTAATCTTTGAGTTGTTGATATGCCAACAAAAAATGTATCTTTCATGTACATAGAAATCCAGTGCTCATGTTCTTCATACAAAGACTGAATTCATCCATCCTCTATCCTCCCATAGTTGAAAATTTTCAACCATTTCTCCATATTTATCTTCAAATTGTTGCATTAACCAAGACTTATAAATGAAAATGTTGAGATATGTCATGAATTTTTCATGTTTTCTCAATACATGACTAAATTTTTCAAGCACCTAAAATGCACTTTATTAAAACATAGTTATTTATATCTTTAGATATACTGATTCACGTCAAATAGTAACCTAGAATTTTGTAGAATCATACTATCTATTAATGGATACTAATAGTGGATGTACATTTATAAATAAGAAAAAAAATTCATGTAACCTGATTCAAGGCTAACTCAACAATGAGAAAGACTTAAAAGTAAAGTTAAAGATAATTTTTTTATACTTAAAAGCAAGTATGCAGATTTTAATGAATTATATTGTTAAGATGAATGTTGATAAATTTCATATGACTTTTTGATAGAATTCACCCATCAAACAATTCCACCTAAATTGTTGAGATTTTTCAAGACTTTCTTTGACTTTTTTTTTCCCGCCGGTTATCAAACTTCTTTTTTCTTCCTCTACGCATAATCTTTTCTTTCTTCGAAGACGATACAAACGTTTATGTACAGCGGTTCATAACTTTTCAGTTTCACTTATTTTAGAAACATAATCATTTTTTAATCAACTCCCTTAAAATTTTTTGAAAAGAATAATTATTTTCCAAAACATAAATTTCTCAGAAAAGTTTCAAATCTCTGTTAAAGTAAATAATCATATATAAAATATTACCTCTTTGACAGTCTGTAAATTCACACTTTATGAACAAAAAGACTGATGAAGTGTCCTACATGCTCTATACGAATACATTTGTCTTTTTTCTACAACCTACAGTTAATCAATAGTTAACAGTGCAACCTAATCAAATTTGATTAGTCCCTAAGCTACAACCTATATACAGTTGATCAATAGTTAACATTGCCAAAGTGTAGAGAAATTTAATGGTGAAGAGGTTAAAATAGATAAAAGATACAAACAGCAACAAAAGTTTTGAAACCACCAAAGGCCAAGCATCAACACAAGAAGCAATTAAAAATACACAACTTGTTCTACCATTCCATTCCCATTCAAAATTCAAAACAATTTAAAACTGTTCATAGCAGTAAAAATATCTTATGGCAGTCGATGCATGAACCAGAAGTCAACAGTGTCCTTTGACATTAAATATTCCTTCACAATAACAATGAAATATGCAATCAATATTTTTAATTTTGGGTAATGCAAATCTCCTATCATTAGTTGCTAATTGTTGAAAAGGTAGAACTCTAATAGCTGATTTTGTGTGACTCCAATGTAGCTTGGCCTTAAGTCAATCATGCCATCAATGATTTGACAGAAAAAATTTCGGATAACTCAAAAAGTCTTACGTAGCATGATGTTGCTTCACTTTTAGGGGAATGTTGGTACCTTTGTTGTTTACACATATGAATGGTTATAGGCTTTTATATATATATATATATATATATATATATATATATATATATATATATATATATATATATATATATATATATATATTGATAATTTAGTTTTTCTTTTATTTTTGTTTCTGTAAAAAAATATTTTAATCTTTACAAAATATATTATTTTATTTTTTGTCTTTAAATCATTTTAGATGATATTTTGAATAGTATAAAAATATTTTAAATAATATAATTTTTTTATCTAAAACGTTTTAATGACAAAAATAAATAACATATTTTATAAGGATCAAAACAAAAAAATAATTTTATAGGAATAAAAATAAAAAATATATATATATTAAATTATAAGGAAAAAATATATTTAAATAATGATTATATTTTAATTAGTTCATTTTGTTAAAAAAATATTGTAAAACAATAGTAAGAATAGCATTGCTCCTCGAGTATAATCAAATGAATTAAACATCCTTATGCTCCTAAAAGAGAAGTATTTTTTTGAAATTAACCCTTTCAATTATACCAAACCTTGGTCATAAAAGAGAAGTAATAAACCTTGGTTCGAACATCTAAAAAGAAAAGTAAAAAACATTTTCTTTTTACAAATTATTGAACAACAACAGTATATTTTAGACATGTGACATCCGTTATATATAAAATATATTCCGTATCCTCCTCTTTTTCATATGGGAAAATTATTTGTTTAGTCCTCCAATATTTTTTCTTCACTTTGAATCTTGTTTAACTAGAAATGGTTTTTGTCATCTACAAGCCTACAACAATTTTGTTGAGATTTCATTATCACCAACAAAACAGACTCCTACTTTAAGAAAAAGAGAAGAAAAAAAAAGCAGCACACAAGTAGTTTACACTAGGAAAATTGCGATTCTTGCATTTGATTATAGACTTATAGTGACAATATATGAAAATTCCATGACCAAAGTTTTCTCAAAACAATGGGCAGCTTCTCTCTCTCTCTCTCTCTGCCTTCTATTTTGTCTTCATATTCCCAGACCCATCACCTATGTATCTGCAAATTGCCAATCTTGGGGGCACAAATATATAGTTTTTACAGTGCAAAAAACAAAGAGAGATAGATATCTTTATGAATCTGTTTGTCTCCCTAACAGATTATGTGGATTTCTGAAGCTTCCCCATCACAGCATTCTTGAAACTAATGACTTCTTGAACCTGTGAACAAGACCTCTGCATTCTAACCCCACTCAAGCTACTCCTAGACTCCATCATTTCATTGAGGGAAATCCTCTTCCTTGGACCAGGCTCTGGCCGTTGCTTTGGAGCACTATGAGACCTCAATTTGGCCTTAAAAGACTGAGTACTAGCCATGTAGTTTGGAAAATTCCCATACTGCCTTAGGAAGAACAAGTTATCAGTGCACACACTCTTTGGTGTCATAGGTACTGCAACTGAGCCACAGCTACAAGAATTTGTGAAGCGTGGAGTGCTTTGTGCTGTAGAGGAGAATCTGCACTCTTCTCCTGTTAACCCCCATTCAGAGTCCTGAAAATTCCTTTGGTCTGGTATGGACAAACGCGTAGGGGTTCTGTTTGAAAGTGCTTGAAGTGATGGTTCATCACCAAAATCTGATACTGTCCTTCTATTCCTTGACTTAGGCGTGAAAGTGTCCACTTCCACTATTTTGGGGATCCCATCAACACTGTTGTTGTTAATTGTAGCATCAAAATAAGATGATACCCTTCTACTGTGGATTGGAACTGCATACTCACTCTTAGTGTCATCAAACCTCTCCTGAAAAAATTTCCACACCAATTAGCTTAGAATATATAACCATTTTTTTATTGGCAAATGTTAATTTTGTTAGCATAAAAGATCAAAACCGTGATCTTTCCGCTCTTTCCTTTTTCCTTAACCATCCAAACCACCTTATATCTACTTAGAATATATAACCATAGTTCATATAATGAGAAATGTAGCTACAATTCAAGATTTGTGCCAATACCATGGATCTTCTTGCTCTAATTTGAGATCTATATGCTTCATTCTTTGTGGTCATGAGCCTGCGAGATTTGTGGGACCGAATAGTAGCTTGAGCTCTAACAAGAGCCTGCATACTATGCAAGGTTGCTGTTGCTTGCTTCCTCACTAAATACCCTCTGACAAGTGCCTGCAACTTCACCAATCCTTTTAATGCCCTCAGTGCCTTCCTTGCCTGTTCAAAACACATGTCAATTTTTAAAATTCCACACTCCACAGTGCACACCAAAAAAAAACAAATAGAGAGAGAGCAACATTACAAATCAAATATACCCCCTTACTATTGAAGCCAAAATGTCTATAATTTTTTGACATAAATAAACAAAGTTAAAAGTTAGAAACTCACCAGGTATCCTCTAAACACTGTTTGAATCTTGATGGCAGCCCACATCTCAGGTCCAACCCCAAACATGGTGCCACCCCTTCCTTGGCTGGTGAGCCTAACAACCGCCACTGCAGCCTGTGCTGCTGCCATGGCAGCATCAGCTGCTGCTGCCGTGGCAGCAGCAACGGCGATGGCGTGCTTGTTTTGGTCCTTCTCTGTGTAGAAGGATTGTAACCAAGCAGCCTCAGCTTGAGAAAGGTTGGGGGTTATAGTCCCTGGATTGTGACACAAAACTCTTGAATTACTAGTACTCTCAGAACAACAGAATTCCATGCTTTTAGCCTCTCCACACTTGAAGTTTTGTTTCTTCTCTTTCTCTTTTCTTATTCCAAACAAACTCTTCACCCACCTAGTGGCTCTCCCCATAGCCTCACTGCAAGAATTAGAGCAACAACCTAAAAATATGGTGAAACGTGGGGCGTTAAAGTATGCAATTGTTTGAGACCCTCCAAAATAATAAGAAATGAAATAAAAAGAAAAGCAAACAGTGTCAATGTGAATGAGAGACATATACTTAGTAAGTTACTATGTAATTTTATTGGCCCAATTCCTATAAAGGGTGTGAAAGGAAGACAAAACAAGAGAAATGAAACCGAAGAAAGACTCTGTCAAGCCCTCGTGAAAATCTGCGTTACATGACAAAAAACGAGCCCATGGAACATGCAGGGAGGGAACAAAGAAAGTTCATGAAATTTAATAATAAATACTATGAGTTAACTTAGTAGGTTGGTTTCATATAAATGATATATAATAATATAAAGTAAGAAAATGCTACAGTTAACAATAGGACTGTGGTAAAGTAATAATCAGAGAGAAAGGTAGCCTACCTCTACCTTTGATGGAATCAGATTCCAGAAAAGAAAGCAATAGAACTCCGTTGTAGTTCTTACTTCTTAAAAGTAGGCTTTCTATTAATTTAGTATTTTATTAACTATTTTATTATTACTTTTTTTAAAACATTCAGTATTTGAGAGTCACTTTGAGCTGTAATTAACTCAAGATGAGTCAAATTTGTTTAAAATATATGCCTGTAATTTAAATTTGAATAATTTACTTCTTAATTTTTTTTGTTATTTTTCAAATTTTAGGATGCCTTTTATAAAGTGTAATAGTTTTGACGCAATTTTTACCACCTATAATGAGAAAACACTTTAGACAGTTTCTTTTTAATTATTTTAATTTTATTTAATTAATTTAATAAATAATATTATTTAGTGAATCGTTTGAAAGAAAATAGATTTTAAATGCACATTTATTATTATGTATTGCAAGACTGTATCATTAGTTGATTATTATACATTCATTTATTATATGATATATTTCCTCGATTCTATTATAATTGTTGTCTTACTTTATTTTAGACAGATTAAAAAAAATCAATAAATAAATGAAAAAATATTAATTTTATAAAATTAATTTTATCATCATCAATTCATTATTTATTTTTTTAGCTCATGTTAATTAATATTATAAAGGATATGAGTGAAAAAAAATAATTAATATTACATTGAAAAATTAAAATAATAATTATTTTAGAATAATTTATCTCCTTACATAATAATTATTATGGGACAGAGTCCTCCATTATATTTTAAACTTATGAATATATATATTAGTATTCATTAGTAAATGTTAAATACACATTTATTATTAAATATATATAATTGGAGGGGAAGGACAATGAATCTTAATTGTATCATTAATAAATATTTGATTTTATTTATTATACATTCATTTATTATATGATATAAAATAATTTTTATATAATAAATTGTTTCAAATTAATATTTATAAAATAAAAAAAATAGTATTATATATCATAAAAATAATTCAATGGAGGAATTATAATTTTTTAACAAAAATAAAATATTTTTATAAAAGACTAAACAAATTTATTAACCACAAATATTGTCACAAGGTGTGTCCAGACCAACAAAATTACAAAAATGTGATAGTCATATAATGATGTCACCTTCCCACCTAAGAGTTAATTACATAAAATAATACATAACTAAAAATAAAATAGATATTTTAACCGTGTAATTTAAATAATAACTATAATTTATGTCTAAAATAAAAAATTCCATCTGTGTTGCATGAGTATAAAGACTAATTATTTAAATAAAGATAAGAATATTATTCTTGTCAATGATGTTATCAATTAGATTTTAATATTAGGATAATGTTTGTATTTGAAATTCTTCTTAAACTCTTTTTATTCATTGGAAAAGGAGAAAAAAAAAAGGATTACATAAAGTTATCCTATATAAAATCCATGAAAAAAGTGAAATAAGGTTTCCCACATAGCACACACACACACAAAAAAAAAAGCTTTACCACATAACACATCTCCATCTCTCTTCATTAAAAATTATTATATATTTTTTGACAAAAGAATTAACAAAAATAAACTTATTTATGCAATAGATTCTTATAATTCATTTTATTCACACAATTTAAAAATTGAGTTTAATAGGTATTATTATTTGTATAAAAGCTTTTACACTTATAAACAATGAGAAATTATCCATGATATACTTTTAATATATAACTATTTTTTACAGTATTTTTAATATAACTGTTATAAAAGTAAAAAAAAATAGAGATTAATATCTATGTACTGATACTATAAAACATTTTTACATTATTATTTACTTTGAATTATTTTAACATAATTATTGTGTAAAAAAATTTATGTTGTTAATATACAATCTTTTTCTAAAAAAAATATAGTGTATAGAAGTAAAAAAATTATTATGCATTAAAGATTTATATTTATCAGTACATGTTATTATTTATTCTTTAAACTTAAGATTTTATCATAGTGTTTAGTTGGAGGCAAAAGCAGGATTAGGATAGAAGAAATAAAGCCTGAATTTAATTTTAACAAGTGATTTATAATAAAGTTATTTGATTTGATTAGTTGGCGTTCAGAGAATAAAACAAAAACTATCAACCAAATATAGACTAAAACTAATAGTGGTTTCCTAAAAAGAGGAAAAGCAATAAAAAGGTTGAGAAGTAAGAGCAGCGGAAAGTCAAAATTGTGTATTTCTCCAAACTCAAGGAAAAAAGAAAAAGAAAAAGGAAAAGTAACACTAATGCCTCAACAGTGAAATCTATATCCATCTGTCTCCCACCCATTACTGATTACTTTTCTGGAGCGATGTGTCCTCTAAAGAAAGATACTTGAGGTTGAGGGTCCCAACTAAAATGTTTGGTGTGTTTCTTAGAATAAGAAACTTTCTAAGAAACGATTCCTTAATTTTATTTATTTTTTGTCATCGGAGAAGCTTTAATTGTCACGGTGAATTTCTTAAGATTTGTTCTGATATCTTGACTAAATTTAATTTTGTGATTCAATTTTAGAAGTGTGTGGTTTTTAAGAGATAGCACAGGGGACAGCTAGTCAGGTTCATCGTCGTGTGTATCCTTTGTTGATGCGTTGTAACATGACAACTTTGACAGATTGTCTTTTCTTTTATTTTCTTGGTTCTTATTTATTTATAAAATCTAAATTTTTAAAATGATATTTGTTGTTTTTTATAAAATTTAATGTATAATATTGTCTGTATTAAATATTATTAGACTAGAAATATTTTTTATTTAAATAAAAAAAATATATTGACAAATAATTAGAATTAGAAGAAAAATAAATATTAATAATAATGATAATTTAAAAAAAATTAATTTAACATAAATTTATTATTATAAATTAAATTAATTATTATTTTTAAATTAAATATTATAAGTATGATTTTTCTTTGTACAAAGTAAGATGAAACTATACTTTTTGGAAGGGAAACTATTTCATTTGTTTGTTAATCTAATTATTTTATGTTTACTATTGACAATCATCTTTCCCATAACAATAAATAACTAGAATTTTAATTTAATGATAAAAAATAACTAGACTTTTTGTTTGGAGTAAATAATTTTTTTTTGTAAGTAATTTAAATTTTATTTTATAAAATATTTAATTATGTTCATTGTTATAATAACAGTTTTTTTATATTTATTTTTATAATATTACTTGCTGCAATTCATTTTAGATTGTGATCAACAAAAAATTACCAACTCTTTTTTATTCATGATAATAAAAAATATTTTAAAAATAATTTTATTTAAATAAATTACAGCAACATTCCTAAAATTTCTACTAATTACACATACATCCTCTTCTTTTTCAGACATATCTTTCACTCCCCCTACTCTAGCAGCTTTAAATATTTTGAAGTGAATTACATGCATGTCTTGGTCCCTTTTTTTTTTAAAAAAAAAACAATACAAGGATAAAAAAATTTAAAACAAAAAAGCATCGTTGTACTTCCACCCCACCCTCACCGCCTGTGTCCGCTGCAAATCGGTGTCGGCGTCGACCTCTCCCACACATGCAAAAGTAAGAAATGAAAAGGAAGATTTTAAGGGTACAGTATACTGCAAGTTTTCTGTTTGAGGATGACAAATGTTTTGTTTTTTTCCATCCTGTCACCGTTTCCCTTCATCTCATTTTCACATAGATCTATTCTTTCAATGCCATCAATAATGGTTGCAACCACCCCTCAACCACGTATAAATCTCGAATCCTTATTTGATTCCAACGGCAACGGGTTCAAATTCATAGTTGATGTCCACAATCCCCGAATCGCGGTTCTGACTTCAGATTCAAATTCGAATCCCCCAAGCTCTTCTACTTTGCCGACAATGAAGAAAGAAAACCAGCCTCTTTTGCTTTGTCGACAATGAAAAATATGAATCGCGTTTTCTGTTTTAGGGGCTTTCGATGTTAGGTCTCAATTTTTTTGCTTGGTTTTTGGGTTGTTTGCTGTAGGAGGAAGAAGATTGAGAGAGTGCGATTTTCGTTGAGACCCAATCTGCAAGGGAGTTGCGTTTTGGTTTGGGGCCTCTATAACTATAAGCCGACAAGGAAGAATCTATCTTTTGTGTTGTACTCTTGTCATGTTTCATTCGGTTATTTTTCCAATGTTATGGATTTGTGCAAATTCACAAACAAGCTTAAGCTCTTTCTGAGTTCGGAAAGATGAAATCACTCAAAGGAAGGGGACAAGGACATTTTGGGAACAAAAAATTATTAAAATACCATGTACTAGTCACTTGTACCATCTGTTAATGACGTTAAGGACTAAGGGGGTGTCATTGGAATCATAACACAAGATAGGGAGTTTTCAGTAGAGTGAAAAAAAAATAAAAAGAAGAACTGTGTAATTAGTGAAAATCTTGGGAATATTACAGTAATTTGTTTTTTTATTTTTTATTTGATATTAGTAAAATTAAATAATATTAATTAATTTTTTTTAATCAGTGTGAAATTAATTATTTTTTTATACAGTTCAAATGCCAAAGAGAGTGTGAAATTAATTATTTTTTTATACAGTTCAAATGCCAAAGAGAATATTAATTATGTTCTTATTAATAATTATTAAGTTGTTAAGGATGATGTGAATATATTAAAGTCCCAAGAGTATTATCCACAAATACTTAGGATATTTGATAACGGTAGCTAATGAAAAAAATATTAAATGTTTCATAAAAATTTTAAAAGAGGTAAAAAAAATTTAATTGAATAAAAGAGTAAAAAGGTTTTTTGAAATAAATTAGTGATATTAAAATTGAAAAGAAGAAGAAAACCTAGTAGCTTATAAACACTTAAAAAAGCTTAAGAAAATAACCTATAAGCTACTAAAATAAGTTTGTATCCTAAATAAGCTCATAATTTTATGTTTGGTAAAACTAATTGATAAATTGTTAAAAACTTATAAACTTGTTGAAAATGTCTCTGTTTGATAAAACTAGCGAATAGGTTACTTAAAAATTTATAAGCTAAAAGTTGAAAAGTTAAAAATTTATAAACTAAAGTGTTTGATAAAATTAATTAATAAATTAAGAAAAATTCTTTATAATTTTTTATCAACTTTTGTCCCGTGAATAAATATTTTAAATAATAAAATAAATAGTTCAACATTAAACAAAATAATGATAGAAAGTAGAATTATAAGTTTCATAATAACTAAGAAAATAAATATGTCATTTAGTATTTGTAAGAATGTTAAAATAAGCAAAGTTTTAAATTGAATAAAATGATAAGAAGAAATTTCAAATAAATTAGTGAAGATAAAATTAAGAAGAAGAAAAAGTTACTTCAAGTTTATGTTTTGCAAAACTACTTGGAAAGTTAGACAAAAATTCAAAAGTCTGTAAGTTAAAAAGTTAACTGAAAAGTTAGTTAGTAACTTGTATTTGATAAAATGATCTATTATTTAACTAACTAAAAAATATAAAATATAAAATAAACATATTTATGTAATATTTATATGCAAATTTCAATTTGATTTTATTGATAAAAATATATTTTGGAGCATTTATAATTTTAGATTTTAATTAATCTAAAACACTTGTAATTTTTTATTTATAAGGTATTCAAATAATAATAATAATAATAACAATAATAATAATAATAATAATAATAATAATAATAATAATAATAATAATAGATTTATTATACGTCACTACCTATATCATATATAATAAAAGGAAAAATGAGAAAACTCTATCATATGCTAAAAAAAAAATAGAAACAAAAGTCAAAAAAATTATTTAACTATTTGATAAACAATTTTTAAAATTGTTTATAATATTTTTTGAAACTTACTTAACAAATGTTTTTAAAATGACTCCTTCCTGTTTTAAAGTTGTGTTAACTATTAAAAAATCCATTATGGTTCACCATAATAATATCATATTATGATTGTCTCCCATAAATGATACTTGGAGTGTTTATGATAAAAAAAATTAAGACTAATTTAAATTATGATGTTTCTTATAAGAAAATGCTAAAAATTTAAATTTAATCATAATTAAATTTAAGTTATGATATTATTGAGTACCTAATTTCAAAATGATAGAATTTATACTCAAAAATGTCATAATTTAAATTTAATGAACCAAATATATTATTAAACTATATCAAATAATGGTAAATAGAATTAAAAAATATTTCTTGATCGTAACCTAAATTATTATTATGAAAAGTAATATTTTAAAAATAAATATAAGAAATATATAATAATAAATTATTATTATAACAATAAAATAATTAAATTATATAAATAGAATTTAAGTTATTACAAAATAAAATATTTTTATTCTCACGCGTGCATAAAATAGGCACAGAGTCCAATTGTTTATTGTCATGGGCAAGATTGTTGTCAATAATAAACAATAACAATTTAATATCTATGTGCATAATCTTTTTCTCTGAAAGTAATTATATTAAACAAACAAATAATTTAATCTTTTACTTTGTAATTAAAATTCAATAGAAAATCATAAAAGGCAGTTGTTGTCATTCCGCCGCGCACTAGAAAAAGCTGTACCGGTTTATTTTTTTTTATTTTACTATGAAAAAATATCACGTGCTATGGACTACCTCTAGTTTAGAGATCCAACGGTCATTGTTAGTTGTGCATGGTGCAAGACCTTAACTAGGTCTTGATTGAGATCAAGCAAGCCATTAACTACTAGGAGATTCAACGTTTTTCCACACTGGTGAATAAATGTAGGATTTATGATGAGAATAGCAGGTCAAGAACTACACATTATAAGAATGTGGATCTAATGAAGGATAAGAAGTTTGGTGTTCTCAACCGTATAAAGTCATATTCAACTATCGTCAACCAGCCTAATCATAGTTACAAGAGTCAGAAAACCACCACCAATCAACCTACTAGTGGTGACAGTGTGGAAAATAAGGGCACATTGAAAGAGATTATCCTGGTCCTAAGAAGGAGATGAGGAGTGAAGGACACAGTTCCCAGACCATCAACCAAAAGTCATTGGAAGAGTCTTTGCTCTTAGTAGTGATGAAGCCTCAGAGTCCGATGAACTAATCCAAGGTACATGTTCCATAGGTGGAACTCTTTTGGTTGTGCTTTTTGATTCTAATGCAACTCATTCTTTTGTGTCGTATGCATGTGTTAAAAAGTTGAACTTTTTTGTGTCTTCTTTAAAGTTTGATTTGGTTGTTGACACACCAACTAATGGTCTTTGATAACTGCTAAATAATTGTGAATTTATAGGAGTTAAATAGTCAAATTCTGGCTTAAAATTAATTATTTAGCAGTTATTTGTAATTAAAATTGAGAAAATTAATTTAAATTGAATTTCTGGTTGCAGATACGAAAAATAAGGTTGCATTTAGCAAAAGTGGCACAAAAGGAAGAAAAAAAGAAGAAATTCTGAAGCAGGCCCAATCCAATAGGGGCGCTCAGCGCGCAGGAGGCGCTAAGCGAGCAACTAACTGGAGGCGCTGAGCGTGGCGGAAACCGTTACGCGCGCTAAGCCAGCCAGGCGCCCAGCGCCCGATCCAACAGACGCACAGGCGCCCAGCGCCCGATCCAACAGAAGCACAGGCCCAGCGTGCATGGCGCGCCCAGCGCGCGATCTGAACGCGCTAAGCGCGAGGTGTGGCGCTGAGCGCAACTACGAAGGCCCATAAGCCCACTTCAGCCACTATAAATAGAGAGGCAGTCCCAAGGAAATTTCATCCCATCTCAGAGCATCACTCTCAGTACCTCAAGCCTGAGTTTTCTTCCTTCTCTATATGCTTTGTTTTGTTTTGTTAGCCTAGCCTTTCTTTCATCCCCAGTTGTAAGCCCTCAATGGCCATGAGTGGCTAAACCCCTAGCTAGGGCCTGGCAGGCCTAAAAAGCCAACGATGTACACTGAGCTTCAAGAGTTATCAATGCAAAAGAATTTATTCCAGGTTTTTCTGTTCTATTCCTTTTCTTTTATTCTTGCATTCATTCTTAAATCTCTTTTTGGGTTTTAATCGCTCGGGAGAGGGTAATTCTCAATAATATTTAAGATTCAATGCATGCATCAGTTTTAGGGGTTAATCGCTTGGGAAAGGGTAACACCTAATAGAACATCTAAAGAAAAGAATCATTGGGTTAGCATTGCTAGGCATAGAATGATAACTCACTGCCCATGCATTTAAGCAACATCTAGAATTTGATCTTAATGCATTTGAATTATTGAGTCTTCACAAAGGCATTTGGGAGATAGGTAATTAAAATAGGCTTGCCAACGTGAGGCATCAGGGGCAAGTAGTCAACAGATGTGGGTAGAACTAACACCATTTCATTGATAATGAATATCATACTTACATGCATCGTAGGCCAATTGGGTTTGTCTGATCTTGGCATTTCTATCAATTGTTTTCCCTTTACTCATTTATTTTAGTAATAGCACTCTTTACTATTCCTACTTTCATTTCTACTTTACTACTTTACTCCCACTTACAAATTGAGAGGTATTGAAAAGTGCAATAAAATCCCTGTGGACACGATACTCGGACTTCCGAGCTTTACTACTTGTCACGATTTGGTGCACTTGCCAAAGTCCTAACAAGTTTTTGGCGCCGTTGCCGAGGATTTTGTTTTCGCACTTAATACTTTATCAGTTTGTAAGCCCAACTCTTCTTTTTCTTGGCTTACTTTATCAGTATTTTCTCTTTACTTCTATTATATTCTTTCTTTCTTTCTTCTGTAATTGCACGGGTAGTGCCTTCTTGTTTTTATGCGACTTAGGACTGCATCTGGAGACGTGGTCCCTATCAACTTGGAAATCGAAGCCACTTGTCGGCGTAACAACGCTGCAAGAAGAAGAAGGGAACAGGACACCGAAGGAAGCAGTCACACATCACCTCCTCTCTCTCCACATCACTCTGAAATGGACGGGGAACAGGCACGAAGAGTCACCTTAGAAGACTTCTCCAACACAGCCACTCCTCAGTTCTTCACAAGTATTGCAAGACCGGAGGTGCAAGCCGCAAATATCTCCTACCCGCATTCCCTTATTCAGCTTATTCAAGGGAATCTCTTCCATGGTCTTCCAAGCGAAAATCCATATGCTCACCTTGCCTCATACATTGAAATATGCAACACTGTAAAGATCGCTGGAGTTCCAGAAGATGCGGTACGCCTTAACCTCTTCTCTTTTTCTCTAGCAGGAGAGGCAAAACGATGGTTGCACTCCTTCAAAGGCAACGGCTTAAGAACCTGGGAAGAAGTAGTAGAAAAGTTTTTAAAGAAATACTTCCCAGAGTCGAAGACCGCCGAAGGGAAAATGGAGATTTCCTCCTTCCACCAATTTCCGGATGAGTCCCTCAGCGAAGCACTAGACCGTTTCCACGGGCTGTTACGAAAGACACCGACACACGGATACAGCGAGCCGGTACAACTGAATATATTCATCGATGGCTTGCGACCCCACTCGAAACAACTACTAGACGCGTCCGCAGGGGGAAAAATCAAGTTGAAGACTCCGGAGGAAGCAATGGAGCTCATCGAGAACATGGCGGCCAGTGATCAAGCAATCCTTCGTGATCGAAGCTATGTGCCTACAAAAAGAAGCCTTTTGGAACTTGGCACGCAAGACGCGACATTGGCACAGAATAAGCTGTTGACGAGGCAGATTGAAGCCCTTACCGAAACCCTCAGCAAACTACCTCAACAGTTACAAGCGGTAAGTTCTTCCCACTCTTCTGTTTTGCAGGTAGAAGGATGCCCCACATGCGGAGGAACCCATGAGCCTGGACAGTGTGTAAGCCAACAGGATACTTCTCGAGAAGTAAACTATATGGGCGTACCAAATCGCGGATACCAGGGTTACAACCAGGGGAACTCATCTGGATTCCACCAAGGGGGAGCAGGATTCAATCATGGACCACCAGGATTCAATCAGGGTAGGAACTTCACGCAAGGTTCAGGGTGGAGGAATCAGGGAAACCAGTATAAGGAGCAGAGAAATCAGCAACCATACCAACCGCCATACCAGCATCCTAGCCAGGGCCCCAATCAACAAGACAAGCCCACCAACATAGAAGAGCTCTTGCTGCAATTCATCCAGGAGACACGGTCCCATCAGAAGAGCACGGATGCAGCCATTCGGAATCTGGAAGTTCAAATGGGCCAATTGGCACAAGATAAAGCTGAAAGGCCCACTAGAACTTTCGGGGCTAACACAGAGAAGAATCCTAAGGAAGAATGCAAGGCCGTGCTAACTCGAGGGCAGAGGAAAGCACAAGAGGAAGGTAAGGTTGAGGAAGAAGACCAGACAGAAGAAGACCAGACAGAGGAAGATAAGACAGAGACACAGGAGGACAGGACAGAAGTAGAAGAGAAGGTGGCATCACCACCTAAGACAAAGAGCCAGAAAGCACGGGAAGCCAGGAAAGAAGAACCACCAGCCCTACCACAAGATCTCCCATATCCTGTGGTGCCCACCAAGAAGAACAAGGAACGCTACTTCAAGCGTTTCTTGGAAATATTCAAAGGGCTGGAGATCACTATGCCATTCGGGGAAGCCTTACAGCAGATGCCCCTCTACTCCAAATTTATGAAGGACATCCTCACCAAGAAGGGGAAGTACATAGACAATGAGAACATTGTGGTAGGGGGTAACTGCAGCGCGATAATACAGAGGAAACTACCCAAGAAGTTTAAGGACCCCGGAAGTGTTACCATCCCATGCACCATAGGGAAGGAGACGGTGAATAAGGCCCTCATTGACTTAGGAGCAAGCATCAATCTGATGCCCTTGTCAATGTGCAAAAGAATTGGGAATCTGAAGATCGATCCTACCAAGATGACGCTTCAGCTAGCAGACCGTTCGATTACACGACCTTACGGGGTGGTAGAAGATGTCCTAGTCAAGGTCCGCCACTTTACTTTCCCGGTGGACTTTGTGATCATGGATATCGAAGAAGACGCAGACATTCCCCTCATTTTAGGCAGACCATTCATGCTGACTGCTAACTGTGTGGTGGATATGGGGAATGGGAACTTGGAGCTGAGTATTGACAACCAGAAGATCACCTTCGACCTCTTCAAAGCAATGAAGTATCCACAGGAAGGTTGGAAGTGTTTCAGAGTAGAAGAGATTGATAAGGAGGATGTCAGTATTCTCGAGACACCACAGTCTTCACTGGAGAAAGTAATGGTTAATGCTTTGGACTGTCTGACCAGTGAAGAAGAGGAAGATCTGAAGGCTTGCTTGGAAGACTTGGATCGACAAGACAGTATTCCGGAGGGAGAAGCCAAGTTTGAGAAGCTAGAAGAGAAAGTTCCGTCCGAGAAGAAGAAGGTAGAGTTGAAGATATTGCCAGATCACCTAAAGTATGTGTTCTTGGAGGAAGACAAGCCTGTCATAATCAGCAATGCACTCACAATAGAAGAAGAAAATAGGTTAGTGGGTATCCTCAAGAGACACAGGGAAGCTATTGGATGGCATATATCGGATCTCAAGGGAATCAGCCCTGCTTATTGCATGCACAGGATAATGATGGAAGAGGATTACAAGCCAATCCGGCAACCCCAGAGAAGGCTAAATCCGACAATGAAGGAAGAGGTCAGAAAGGAGGTACTCAAGCTCTTGGAGGCGGGACTCATATACCCCATCTCTGACAGTGCTTGGGTAAGCCCAGTACAGGTGGTTCCCAAGAAAGGTGGAATGACAGTGGTGCGGAATGAGAAGAATGACCTGATACCAACAAGGACTGTCACGGGCTGGCGAATGTGCATCGACTATCGCAAGCTGAATGAGGCCACCCGAAAGGACCACTTCCCTCTACCGTTCATGGATCAGATGCTGGAGAGACTTGCAGGGCAGGCGTATTATTGTTTCTTGGATGGATACTCAGGATATAATCAGATTGCGGTGGACCCTAGAGACCAGGAGAAGACGGCCTTCACATGCCCTTTTGGCGTCTTTGCTTATCGAAGGATGCCATTCGGGTTATGTAATGCACCAGCCACATTTCAGAGGTGCATGCTGGCCATTTTTTCAGATATGGTGGAGAAAAGCATCGAAGTGTTCATGGATGACTTCTCGGTTTTCGGATCCTCATTCGACAGTTGCTTGAGGAACCTAGAGATGGTACTTCAGAGGTGCGTAGAGACTAATCTAGTCCTGAATTGGGAGAAGTGTCACTTCATGGTCCGAGAAGGCATAGTCCTGGGTCATAAGATCTCAGCTAGAGGGATTGAAGTTGACCGGGCAAAGATAGAGGTTATAGAGAAGCTGCCACCACCATTGAATATTAAAGGTGTCCGAAGCTTTTTGGGGCATGCAGGGTTCTACAGGAGATTCATTAAGGATTTTTCAAAGATTGCTAGACCCCTAAGCAACCTGCTGAATAAAGATGTGGCCTTCAAGTTTGATGACGAATGTTCAGCAGCATTTCAGACACTGAAAGACAAGCTTACTACTGCACCTGTGATGATTGCACCTGACTGGAGTAAAGACTTTGAGCTGATGTGCGATGCCAGTGATTATGCCATAGGAGCAGTCCTTGGACAGAGACACGATAAGGTATTTCATGCTATTTATTATGCTAGCAGGGTCCTGAATGAAGCACAGTTGAACTATGCCACCACGGAGAAGGAAATGCTAGCTGTTGTCTTTGCCTTGGAGAAGTTCAGATCATACTTGATAGGATCGAAGGTCACCATTTTCACAGATCATGCTGCCATCAAGCACCTGCTCGCCAAGACCGATTCGAAGCCAAGGTTGATTAGATGGGTCCTCTTATTGCAGGAATTTGACATCATCATCCAGGATAAGAGAGGATCCGAGAATGTGGTAGCCGATCACTTATCTCGGTTAAAGAATGAAGAAGTCACTAAGGAAGAGCCTGAGGTAAGAGATGAATTTCCTGATGAGTTTCTTTTGCAGGTTACCACCAGACCTTGGTTTGCAGACATGGCAAATTACAAAGCCACGGGAGTCATCCCAGAGGAGTACACTTGGAATCAGAGGAAGAAGTTCTTACACGACGCACGCTTCTATGTTTGGGATGACCCCCACTTGTTCAAAGCAGGGGCAGATAATGTATTGAGAAGATGTGTCACAAAGGAAGAAGCACGAAGCATTCTTTGGCACTGTCACAGTTCATCATATGGCGGACATCATAGCGGGGACAGAACAGCAGCAAAAGTGTTACAATCAGGTTTTTTCTGGCCCTCTCTTTTTAAAGATGCTTACGAGTTTGTGCGTTGTTGTGATAGATGCCAGAGAACAGGGGGGATATCACGGAGAAATGAGATGCCGTTGCAGAACATCATGGAGGTGGAAATCTTTGACTGTTGGGGCATAGACTTCATGGGACCCCTACCTTCATCATACGGGAATATTTACATCTTGGTAGCAGTTGACTATGTCTCCAAGTGGGTGGAGGCTATAGCTACGCCGAAGGACGATGCCAGGGTTGTAATCAAGTTTCTAAAGAAGAACATTTTCTCCCGCTTCGGAGTCCCACGAGCCTTGATCAGTGATGGAGGAACGCATTTCTGCAACAATCAGTTGAAGAAAGTCCTGGAGCACTATAATGTCAGACATAAGGTGGCCACACCTTATCATCCTCAGACGAATGGCCAAGCAGAAATCTCTAACAGGGAGCTCAAGCGAATCCTTGAGAAGACAGTTGCATCATCCAGAAAGGATTGGGCCTTGAAGCTCGATGATACTCTCTGGGCCTATAGGACAGCGTTCAAGACCCCCATCGGCTTGTCACCGTTCCAGCTAGTGTATGGGAAGTCATGCCATTTACCAGTGGAGCTGGAGCACAAAGCATATTGGGCTCTCCGATTGCTTAACTTTGACAAAAATGCATGCGGAGAAAAGAGGAAATTGCAGCTTCAGGAGTTAGAAGAGATGAGACTGAATGCCTATGAATCGTCCAGAATTTACAAGGAAAGAACAAAGGCATATCATGATAAGAAGCTGCAGAGGAGAGAATTCCAGCCAGGACAGCAGGTATTGCTCTTTAACTCAAGACTAAGGCTGTTTCCAGGTAAGCTGAAATCCAAGTGGTCTGGGCCGTTTATCATAAAAGAAGTTAGACCTCATGGAGCAGTGGAATTGGTGGATCCTAGAGAAGGAAGCTTCGAGAAGAAATGGATCGTCAATGGCCAGCGCTTAAAGCCGTATAACGGAGGACAATTAGAGCGATTGACGACCATTATCTATTTAAATGATCCTTGAGAGAGCCTACTGTCTAGCTAAGGACAATAAACTAAGCGCTGGTTGGGAGGCAACCCAACATTTAGTGTAAAGTTGTAGTATTTTGTTTTTCTGTTCAAAAAAAAAAAAAAAAAGCCCAACAGGTGAGAATAGCAAACAGGGGTACGAAAAGCAAAGGCCCACAGGTACAGATAGAAAAATCAAGGGTGCCAATAGCAGAATCAAGTGGGCTGCACGAATAGCCGCGCTTAGCGCGAGACCTCGCGCTAAGCGCCCAGGTAAGTATTTAAAATTCGAATTTTTAAGCTGAAGGGCAACCAAGGGACGTTTTCCCTTGGTGCGCTTAGCGCCCTCTGGCGCGCTAAGCGCGAATGTCATAAATTCTGGGGAGTTTTCGAAACTCCCCCAACCCCTCAGTTGCCCCCAGGGGTTTTTATTTTCAGAGCCCACATTTTCTTTTCTTTTTCTTTACGCCCTCAGCACCTATTCCCTCTTTTCTTCTCTGCATTCTCTCTTCCTCCACCGGCAACGACCTGCTTTTCGTGTGCTTTTCACGCGGATTCTCAAGACCAGGGTAAGTAATGACTGTGGACTGTTGCTGGAATTCCTTGCAGGTATCATCCCGCTAAGCCTTGCACATAGGCTTAGCCGGAATGAATAAGGGGAAGAGCAAAAAGGAGGAGCGCGCTCAGCCGCCACGAAACGCAAGGGCAATCACTACGCCGCGCTTAGCCAGCACAGCCGCGCTAAGCGCGCTCATGAACTTCATCGAACGCGCTAAGCGCGCGCTAGCTGCGCTAAGCGCGTGCATCCGGCTGCAAGGAGGCGCGCCAAGCGCGGGGCTGGGCCTCGGGGTCCAACAGCCCTTCTGCTTTGCTTTTCACACCCCCTTCCTTCTAACTTCACCCCCCCTCCGTCTACTTTCTGCACCCCCTTCTTTACTAATTTCACCCCTAACTTGTTTACTTTTTGCACTCCCACTAATTCCTAACTGCAGTCTGTTTGCTATTTTTTGTGGTTTTTGTCTTTTTCAGATGACTTCTCGCAAGCGTCGTGCCGTGCCCACACCAGGGGAAGCGTCCAACTGGGACACTTCCCGCTTCACATCTGAGATTGCCTGGCACAGGTACCAAGACAACATTCAGCTCCGGAACATCCTTCCGGAGAGGAATGTTGAACTGGGACCTGGGATGTTTGACGAGTTCCTCCAGGAACTCAGGAGGCGCAGATGGGACCAGGTGCTGACTCACCTTCCGGAGAAGCGGATTGACGTGGCTCTGGTGAAAGAGTTCTATTCGAACCTTTATGATCCAGAGGACCACAGTCCACGATTCTGCAGGGTGCGAGGACAGGTCGTTCGTTTTGATGCTGACACCATTAACGACTTCCTCGACACCCCGGTTATTTTAGAGGACGGGGAGGAGTATACAGCATACACCAGATACCTCAGCACTCACCCCGATCCTGACACCATCGCGGCCACACTGTGCACTCCAGGGGGGCGCTTTGTCCTTAATGCTGATGGTCTCCCCTGGAAGCTCCTGAGGAAGGACATGACGACACTTGCTCAGACATGGAGTGTCCTTTCTTATTACGATCTTGCGCCCACTTCTCACACTTCTGATGTTAATCTTGACAGGGCCCGCTTGATCTACGGTTTGGTGAGCCGCATGGACATGGATGTGGGCAGTTTTATATCACAGCAGATCAGCCAGATTGCCCAGTCCAGCACCTCGAGGCTCGGGTTCCCGGCGTTGATTACAGCGTTGTGTGACATTCAGGGGGTGGTTTCTGATACCCTGATCTTTGAGTCACTCAGCCCTGCGATCAACCTAGCATATGTGAAGAAGAACTGCTGGAACCCCGCCGACCCATCGATCACTTTCCCTGGGCCTCGCCGCACACGTACCAGAGCTTCAGCATCAGCTTCCGAGGCCCCTCTTCCTACCCAGTCCCAGTCTCAGCCATCCCAGCGACCGCGACATCCACCTGCTTCCACCTCAGCATCCATGGACATGCATGGGCAGATGCTGAGGTCCCTTCACGTTGGACAGCAGCTCATCATGGAGAACATGCATAGGCTGTCCCTACATCTACAGATGGACCCTCCGCTCACCACTCCAGAGGCTTATCGTCAGCGAGTCGCCTGGCCAGGAGACCAGCCCTCCACTGACAGGGGGGAAGCGCCTTCTGGAGCCGCTGAGGATCCTGCAGTCGATGAGGACCTCATTGCTGACTTAGCCACTGCTGACTGGGGCCCATGGGCAGACTTGGGCGGAGGCAGTTGATTTTTCTTGATGTTTTCTCTTTTATGTTTTATGTTTTGTTTTGTGTTTTGTTCTTATGGTCTGTTTAGGTATTAAAAAGAAGTAGTAGTAATAATATGAGAGATTTAGCATTTGTTTTCTGAATAATAATTGCATGATAACTTGAGCGGTCATAATTTTTGAGCTTGTTCTGAAAGGTTGAAACACTTGAGATGCCACTAGTCCTTGGAAACATTGGTTCTGGAAGCACGAGTCAGGTCAGGAAGTGGAACATGAATAGCACAAGGTGGGAAGGATAGTCTGATGGAACAAGGTCATAACTGGTATGCCGTATACTTGCTTTGATTCCGGTGAGAGTGTGAACTTAATTGTGAGAGAAAACGCCTGTTTTTAAGTTCCTGGTTTTGCATCACTCTTGGATTGTTAGAATAGTTACTTAAGGTGGAAATGATCAAGGCCATGTGTGTTATATCTAGCTACTTAGCCAAAAAGCCAACCCGACATCATTTTTTTTTTCCTTGCACCCATGATTGAGCCTATATTTTATTCTGAATTAACCCTTAAGCCAATAAAAAAAGATAAGTCCTACCCTTTAGGATGATAAGAGAGCAAAAATGGGTTATAAAGGTCTTAATTTGGGGGATTTTGGAAAATAGGTAGCTAAGACAATGGTACAGCATGTAGTAAGACACCTCTTATAAACTAGAAGCCCGAAAAAAAAAAAAAATCATGAGTAAAATAAAGGGCAGAAACAAAGAGCAGAGAGGTGTCAAGAGAAAAGTGTTGGGGGGGAATAAAAGGGTTAAGAAGAATGCATCGGAAGTATTAGAAATTTTTGCTCTCTTAATCCTAATTTGAATTTTCAAGAAAAACCATGATTTTTGTGAGCCAAGCCCAATACAAGCCAATAAAGTCCTTAGTGATCCACCTGAAGGTAACTAAAGATAACTATACTTGAGAGGAAATGCAAAACTTTGGAATCTTACTTGCAGGTTGTTAGAAAATTGCAGACACTAAACCATACACTTGTGAGCAGAGGAATACACCAGCCTTGTGAGGAAAGTAAGGCAAGCCAGATTTGATCAGGA
Organism: Glycine soja; assembly: GCF_004193775.1. Classification (NCBI taxonomy): domain Eukaryota; kingdom Viridiplantae; phylum Streptophyta; class Magnoliopsida; order Fabales; family Fabaceae; genus Glycine; species Glycine soja. The sequence goes on along the minus strand of NC_041008.1, from coordinate 14,914,099 downwards.
TTCCAAAGGACTGACTAACCACTTGTGTGTTTTATGCTTTCATTTTGAGATGTTGACAGATGCGGAAAGGACCATTGGAAGAAGGAGGAACTAAGGCCATTGACAGTGTTGAAACACTCAGAACTTGTTTGAAAATTTATTTTTGTTTTTGGTTTGCTTGGGGACAAGCAAAGTTTAATTTGGGGGATTTTGATAACTGCTAAATAATTGTGAATTTATAGGAGTTAAATAGTCAAATTCTGGCTTAAAATTAATTATTTAGCAGTTATTTGTAATTAAAATTGAGAAAATTAATTTAAATTGAATTTCTGGTTGCAGATACGAAAAATAAGGTTGCATTTAGCAAAAGTGGCACAAAAGGAAGAAAAAAAGAAGAAAGCGCGCAGGAGGCGCTAAGCGAGCAACTAACTGGAGGCGCTGAGCGTGGCGGAAACCGTTACGCGCGCTAAGCCAGCCAGGCGCCCAGCGCCCGATCCAACAGACGCACAGGCGCCCAGCGCCCGATCCAACAGAAGCACAGGCCCAGCGTGCATGGCGCGCCCAGCGCGCGATCTGAACGCGCTAAGCGCGAGGTGTGGCGCTGAGCGCAACTACGAAGGCCCATAAGCCCACTTCAGCCACTATAAATAGAGAGACAGTCCCAAGGAAATTTCATCCCATCTCAGAGCATCACTCTCAGTACCTCAAGCCTGAGTTTTCTTCCTTCTCTATATGCTTTGTTTTGTTTTGTTAGCCTAGCCTTTCTTTCATCCCCAGTTGTAAGCCCTCAATGGCCATGAGTGGCTAAACCCCTAGCTAGGGCCTGGCAGGCCTAAAAAGCCAACGATGTACACTGAGCTTCAAGAGTTATCAATGCAAAAGAATTTATTCCAGGTTTTTCTGTTCTATTCCTTTTCTTTTATTCTTGCATTCATTCTTAAATCTCTTTTTGGGTTTTAATCGCTCGGGAGAGGGTAATTCTCAATAATATTTAAGATTCAATGCATGCATCAGTTTTAGGGGTTAATCGCTTGGGAAAGGGTAACACCTAATAGAACATCTAAAGAAAAGAATCATTGGGTTAGCATTGCTAGGCATAGAATGATAACTCACTGCCCATGCATTTAAGCAACATCTAGAATTTGATCTTAATGCATTTGAATTATTGAGTCTTCACAAAGGCATTTGGGAGATAGGTAATTAAAATAGGCTTGCCAACGTGAGGCATCAGGGGCAAGTAGTCAACAGATGTGGGTAGAACTAACACCATTTCATTGATAATGAATATCATACTTACATGCATCGTAGGCCAATTGGGTTTGTCTGGTCTTGGCATTTCTATCAATTGTTTTCCCTTTACTCATTTATTTTAGTAATAGCACTCTTTACTATTCCTACTTTCATTTCTACTTTACTACTTTACTCCCACTTACAAATTGAGAGGTATTGAAAAGTGCAATAAAATCCCTGTGGACACGATACTCGGACTTCCGAGCTTTACTACTTGTCACGATTTGGTGCACTTGCCAAAGTCCTAACAGTCTTGTTACTACTTTCGATGTTTGTTTAAATTTTCTTGTGATGCCAATATGTAGTTTGCAGTTAGCTTGATATGTTTACCTCTTAGTCAATTGGATGTGATTCTTGGTATGGACTAGTTATCTTCCAACCATGTCTTGTTGAACTATTTTGATAAGTCTATTGTGTTTGGAGAGTCATGTGAGGGTAAGGATCCAAGATTAATCACCAACAACCAAGTAAAGGTGTCCTTGAAAGAGAACCCCCGAGTATACATGATGATAGATAGTCATAAACTTGAGAATGAGGTAGTAGTGAGGATATGCCTATAGTGAGAGATTTTCCTGAAGTGTTCCCAGTAGATGTTACTAGTCTACCACCTAAGCATGAGATTGAGTTTTCCATATCCATATTTGTAACACCTTATAGAATGTCTCCTTTACAGTTAGCTAAACTCAAGAAATAATTACAGGACTTGCTAGGGAAATAATTTAAGACCTAGTGTGTCACCCTAGGGAGACCTAATTTTGCTAGTAATAAAGAAAGATGGGAATCAGTTTCTAAGATTAGGAGTTTCCTAGGTTTAGTAGGTTGCTATAAGAGGTTTTTCTAAGTTAGTCATGCCTTTGACCAAGTTGACTCATAAGGGTTAAGCCTTTCTGTGGGATAGTCAGTGTGCGAGTAGCTTCCAAGACCTTAAGAATAGGTTAACATCAACATCGGTGTTAGTGTTGCCTAACCCAAGTGAGGTTTTCGTAGTGTTTTGTGATACGTGTAAAATGGGTTTAGGTGGAGTGCTTATGCAAAAGGGCCAAGTAATAGCCTATGCTTCTAGGTAGTTGAAGACTCATGAGAGGAATTACCCCACTCATGATTTGGAGTTGGCAGTCGTGGTATTTGCCCTCAAGCTTTGGAGGCATTACCTGTATGGTTCTAGGTTTGAAGTTTGCAGTGATCATAAGAGTCTTAGGTACCTATTAGACCATAAGGAGTTGAATATGAGGCAGAGGAAATGGTTGGAGTTCCTTAAGGACTATGACTTTGAGCTTAGCTACCACCTAGGTAAAGCCAATGTAGTGGTTAATGCCTTGAGTAGGAAATATTTGTCTATATCTGCATTTATGGTTAGGGAGTTAGACCTCTTAGAGCAGTTTAGAGATATGAGCTTAGTTTGTGAGGTTACCCCTAAGAGTGTGAGGTTGGGTATGTTGAAAGTAGTCAGTGGATTGGTAGAAGAGATTAGAGATTATCAGAAGTCTAACACTTTCCTATTAGTGCACTTAGAGTTCATAACTCTAGATAAGCAAAGTAGTTTTATTTTGAGAGCTAATGGAGTTTTGAGACTCCAAGACAGAATTTATGTGCCTAGCATTCTCGAGCTTAGGAAGATGATCCTAGAGGAAGGCCATATGAGTAGCTTGAGTATTTACCCTGGTGCCACCAAGATGTATTAGGACCTTAAGAAGATGTTTTGGTGGCCTGGTATGAAGAAAAAGGTAGATAAGTTTGTGTATTCTTGTATAGTGTGTCAAAAAGCTAAGATAGAACATCAAAAGTCTCCAAGTTTTTTGCAACCTTTAAGTGTTTTCGTGTGGAGGTGGGATAGTATACCCATGGATTTCGTGATGAGTTTTCCTAAAACCCCTAGAGGGTTAGATTCAATTTAGGTTATAGCAAGCAGGTTAACCAAGTCTGCTCACTTTATCCCAATAAACATGAGGTACCCCCTAGAGAGGTTTACCACCCTATATATCAATCAAATTGTTAGGTTGTATAGTGTGCCCTCTAGCATAGTCTCTTATAGAAACATTAGGTTTATCTCTAGATTTTGGGAATGCTTTTATAAAGCCTTGGGAATTAAGCTTAGGTTGAGTTCAGCTTATCATCCTCAAACTGATAAACAAATCAAGAGAGTCATCAAATCCTTAGAGGATTTTCTTAGATCTTGTGTGTTAGAGCAAGGGGGTAGTTGGGATAGTTTCTTGCCTTTGATAGAGTTTACCTATAACAATAGCTTTCATTCCAACATTGAGATGACACCCTTTGAAGCATTATATAGGAAGAGATGTAGGACATCCTTGTGTTGGCTAGAAGCTTATGAGAGTCTTGTCTTAGGCTTGAAGTAATGTGACAGACTACTAAAAAAGGTCAAGTTAATCAAAGAAAGGATGAGAGTAGCTTAGAGTAGGAAGAAAAGTTATCATAATAAGAGGAGAAAAAATCTTAAGTTTCAGGAAGGTGATCATATATTTTTTAAAGGCATTCCTTGGACTAAGGTTGGTCGGGTGTTGAAGTCACGAAAACTTACTCCTTGTTCATTGGTCCTTACCAAATCCTAGAGAGACTCAGCGAGGTTGCCTATAGAACTGTCTTGCCACAATCTCTTTCAAATCTCCATAGTGTCTTTCATGTTTCCCAACTCAAAATATATCTATGATCATTCACATGTGATTGAATCGGATAATATTCAAGTAAAGGAAAAAATAACCTTTGAGGTTTTCCCGTTGAGGATTGAGGATCAAAGGGAAAGCAACTAAGAGGAAAGAAAATTCCTATGATCAAAGTCATTTGGGGAGGAGCCACTGAGAATAGTGCTACATAGGAGTTGGAAAATTATGAGGAAGTTTTATTCAGACTTGTCCCCTTCAGGTAAATTTTGAGGATGAAATTTCTTAAAACAGGAAAGAGTAATAACACTTTAATATTTGTTTTCTTATATTAAATAAATATATGATATATTGTAAAAATGGTTTTGATAAATAAATGAATATTATTTTAAGTTATTATCGTGGAAAAAATATAAAATAGGTTTATGCTAAAAATAAATAAATAAAAGAGTTTTATTAGCATGTGTTATATGAGTTATGTTTTGGATTTTGTCTCATGACACATAAGTTTTTCTCTAACCCTTGGTTAATACGTTCAATCATCACCAATAGAGAAAAATATATGTTTTTGATTTATCCGTAAGCCAAATGACTAGTTAAAACAACTTAAATTGAATTTGAAATATGGTCTAGGGATAAATCAAAAACATATATAACAAATTGGAGTTTAGAGCCAACCATGCTACCCCAACCATAGTCATATCAATGAATCAGATAATCTCACTTCTCAAGAAAAAAACATATAGAAGAGGTAATCATTTCGATCCTAACTCACAACTCCGACGGGATTTCGTGCGACGATCCTCGCATTGGCTCTCGGTGGCACCAAAGTCCAAAGAAAGAAAAGAGGTTACGGGTTCAAGCTTTTTGGAAAAAAAATTGTTTTGTTCTCTATTGGTGATGACTGAACGCATTAACCAAGGGTTAGAGCAAAAACTTATGGAAAATGAGACAAAGCTCAAAACTTAACTCAAAACACAAGCCAATAAAACTTTTTTTTAACATAAACCCATTTTATTTTTTCCCACAATAATAACTTACAATAATATTTATTTATTTATTTATTTATTAAAAACATTTTTGCAATACATCATATATTTATTTAATATAGAAAAACAAATACTGAGGTGTTACACAACATCTCCTGGTATGTTATGATGGACAAAAAGTTTACAAACTTAAATAAGCAAGATATCACTCAAGACTCCAGCAAAGCAAACCAAAATACATTCGAGAACTGTAGCCGGCAGACTTGATTATGATACTTAAGAGAACTCCTACTCCCCCAAGAAAAAAGTGTGGAACCAAACTTGGAGCTTTTGTCAAAAACATTCATTTCAGAAGCTTCAGCACCAGAAGGAATGATGGATAAAATATTTCATGTACTGAAAAAAAAGGGGGAACTGGGGAAGTGGTTTTCACAAAGTACTATTTTTACCTAAATACCATTCTTATTAAAAATAAAACCTTGCCTTTGGAATGAAAGAGAATTGCTTGTGACCTTTCTTTCAAGGATATATAACACCTAGCAATTTTCAGACATAGAAAATCCTGCAAGAAAGAAGTTCAATATCAGATTATCCTGATAACATAGTGAAGATGATGAAAGGCATACACTGAAAATATATTTCTAAACTGGATAAATAGTATCATGAAACAAAAAAGAGCCAAAGTAAAATAAAATAAAATTGCAAACAGTAAACATTTACATTTGATAATTGATTCAGATAAGCAATACATTTCCTCTAACATTTCCTTCAAGCCCTTAGACAGAAAATGACAGACAGCAAAAGCATGATATTCACGAATTCCAAAGAAGAAAATAATGAGAAGCAAAACAAATTTATTAAAATAGATCTCAATAGTTGTGTTAACATAACATTGACCGTCAACTCTTTTTATGTGAGGAGTGAGTGACTAAATGATCCTTGTACATTTCCCTAACAAAAAGCCTATAAAACATTCATAATATCATAAATACTTCAAATCATTATCTCTTGAGCCACAGAGCACACAAGCTTTCAGCTTGTAAGAAGCATAGAACAAAACAAACAAAGCACATTCGATCAATCTATGCCATAACTTTGACAACTAACACTTAGAACCCCCTAAAATGTGCTTGATATAGACAACTCCCAGAAGTCTGCAACCTGTTAAATCTAACAGTTCTTTCCTGATGAGAACCCACAAACAAATAAATCGAGTTTTGCGCCAAATCAAAGCAGTCAGAAAGTCTCCTAAGAAGCCAGTTTTGCACATGACCCACTTGCCACTAGTGACTTCTTAACCTAGAAACCAGTGTCATTGCAACTCTTGGATTATCCACTGTCATGAAACTCCAGTGGCATCCAAACAACTAACACAATCAAATAAAATTATCTAACGGATAAGAAGAGAGTAGCATATTGAAGCTCAGGCAGAGGTTGCCGAAATTACATTTTTCTTCCTTTTCAGAAAAATAAATAAATGGTTAAGTTTCAACTGTCAAGGTATAGTACTACTCATTTACTCTTTTTGCAGGGGCAGGGGAGTTAATGCTCCATCTGATCACTCTTAGCACAAGGTATTCTATTTTCCACTCATGCAATTTAGAACAGATTCAACAGCTTGGAGAGAATCTAAATGAGAAATGAAACAATAAATCTGAAAATGTCACAGAAATGCAAAATCAAGGAAATTTTCAACATAAACCCTTAACTGATCAAGTGCACCAACATCATTAATTCAAGTTGTGAATATCGCATAACATCATTTCTATTGTTTTAGAGAGAACATCTGAACTTAATTTTTAGTTATACATAGTGTTAATTAAGCTAGAGAGGAGAAGTGAATGGAAATTGCCACAAACCAACAATACCAAAAGCTTAAGCTGCTAGGTAAAGACACATGAATGGTTTTTTTTATACATATTTCTAACCAACCCTCAAGTGGCCTAAATAGTGGCTGTGTCGTGTTGTATTTGTGTCAGATACACATCCATGTTGGATACTGCACAAAAACTTTAAATACTTTTAATTGCACTTTTATAATTTTTATACTTTTATTTTTAAAACTTTTATACCAATAGTGATTAGACGTCAGCACAATAATCAGATAATTTTTGCATTTTTTTGTGTTTATAATAACTTGTGCTCATTTTTAAAACATGAATTCTCTTTTGTAATTTAACTTTTTATTTTAAAGTTAACTTTAGATTAAGTTTATAATACAGCTGTGTTGTCCAATAGTTTTAAAATTTGTTGTATTCCATGCCCATGTTGTATCATACCCACATTTTGTATTTGTGCCTAATAGATGGGGGCAATAAGAATACAGCTCATCAGATTATAAGAAGAAAAAAAAGTCAACTACTCAAGCAAATTACTGGTATAAAATTAAACAGATAATTGCTATAAATTGGAAGGAGTTACCGTACATTTTCTTTTTCAATATTTCCTTCCAACATCAAATAATAATTCAATGCAGGATTATAATGTTCAAGACCCACTAATGAGTCTGCAGCCTCAGTAACCAAGTCAACATGCTTGCTTGCTTTCTCTGGTTTCAAATCATTAAAGAGAACCTGGTAATCAAATGAAAATGTTAGGTAATACATACAAATTAATGAACATAAAGTCAGAAGAAAGATTCATACACTGCCATTGCAGGTCCTAGACACATCTGCTTGCACTCCAACATAGTATTCAATCAAGCTAATAAGAAACACAGAAAATGTTACCAAAAATAATGATATACTATGCTTCGGAAAAGAGGTGGGGGAAGAGAGTTGTACAAGAGTACAAAGACCAAGAGCCTGAACTTTTTTTTTTTTTAAGAAAATAAGGTATTTTGTTAGAAAGGAAAAAAGATGATATAAAAGAGGACCACAAGTCTAATTTTTTTAGGTTTAGATATGTTTTTAGTCCTTTAAATTTAGGTAATTATATTTTTTAGTCCTTCAGAAAATAAATATTTTCATTAGTTCATCAAATTTTCAAAAAGTTATTTTTAGTCCCTCTTTATTCATTGTGTTTATAGTTTCACACTTTGTAGGTTTTTAACTATCAAAACTTATTTTTTCATTTATTTTTTTTAAATATGATTTTAAACCACCAAAATATTTTACTTGTATGATTTGATGATCGTTTTTTATATATTTTAATGATTTTAAAGAAGAAAAATAAAAACATGAATGTAAAATTGTGATTTTTTACCTGTTTTGGTGGTTTTAAACTATTACAAATTATTTTAAATAAATTAAATTAAGAAAGAAAAAAAAAACATTTCTGACTATAAAATCGTCACAAATTATGATATCATTAAAAAAAATAAGAGACTAAAAGTAACTTTCTAAAAAATTTGAAGAACAAAGGATTAAAACAAATAATTATAAAAATTTAAAGGTTTAAAAACATATTTAAATTATTTTTTTATTAAGGAGAAAAAAAGAGAGACAAACAAAAAATTTCTTTAACATTGGAAATCAGCAAAAAGTCACTTAAAAACCTCATTCAAAACCCAAAATTCAAAAGGGATATATTACACGGATGGAGATATTATGATGGATAGGTAACAATGTCTGTTACCCATAAATTGATGAGGACGCAAGAAAGAACATACAAAATGAAAGAGGCAAAATGAAAGATAACTAAGAAAGTCTCAACTCAATACTCATAATCATTGAATGCCAATAAACATATCTGAGGTTCAAGCAAAATTAAAAGTGGCCATTGTTAAGGCAAACACAGTTAATTCAATTATCAGTATGCATGCAACACACCTGAGCCATCTCCATGTTTCCAAGATGAGCATGGCAAATTCCGGCCTTAATTTTCAAATTCAAAGGCAATTCTTTCCTCGCATTTACTGCTTGAGCCTGCTCAATATGCTGCAGAGCTCTATCATGTGCCTTAGTTTCCATCAATATGGTACCCAGCAGATCAACTACACTTGCATTTGCTCCATCAGGTTGACTCTTCATATAGTCTTCAAGAATACGAACAGAGTATTCAACTTGACCACATTTTTTGTAGAACTAATAGAAAGCAGAATAAATTCAATTCAATATTGAAAGTCAACCACAAAATATTTAATTAAATCAGAATAAAATATTATCAGTTCCTCAAACCTTCTACTTTTGCATATAAATCATTTTGGTAAAATAAAATATTTGAATTTTACTCTCTCAAACATCATATTTTAAATGCACCCCTTTACCATGCCAAAGATGTTTGCTCCCCTGGATAAGAGTGACAAATGACAATATATAGATACAGGCCATATGACATACAAGCAGATGCAGATAAATGCATTACAAAGCATCACAAGGCAAACCATTATCTTCATAAGAAAATAATCATTAACAAAAAAATTATAGCAAAGGATTGAATTCATAGAAAATTAAATGCATGTTCATGTGTCTCAAAGCAAAACACCAACTTTAGCTGCTGCTTTCAGTGCAGCTCTTTGATAATGTCCAAGTTCAGCAAAAAGCCTTGCAAGATGACCTCTAAAAGTAACATCTTTGGGATCTGCTTTTATTGCTTTCATAAGACAATAACCGGCTTGATCAACATAACCTTGTTCTCTGCATTTGAAAAAGATTCTCAACTCGGTAACTAAACTATTTCTTACAGCACTGTTTAAAATTAATGCATGCATAAACTTAGTAAAATTAGAAACAGTAACAAACTCCAAGGACAATGAGGAAGAAAAATAAAGTGGAGAGGTATTTTGGAATAGAATATGAAGTTAATTGTGAACCATATTCTCCATTAATACACTGCTTCATACATGGGTCATTTTTTTCAAGGATACATTACTTGATGCAATTTGATGCTCTTTCACAATTAGAGTAGGAGTACAAATTCATGCAGCCAAATTATTCCAGAATAATATCTTCACAAAAACAAACTAACAATTAACATTTGCCGAGTCAAAAAAAAAAAAAACTTCACAAAAAGTAACAGTGGCAACAAAACTGAAAAGCCATCTCACGTGGACCAGGTAAAAATCATTTTCCAAAGAGACTAATCTTTTGGATTCAAATGAGCAGCGATCAAGTAAAAAGCCATAGCTCTTTCATAATCCTGGAGTGAAGTATAGACAAGTCCAAGGATGCGATACGACTCATGCAATTTTGGTGCCAGCCTAATAACTTCATGCAACACAGCTTTAGCCTGCAAAAAGCCAACAGAGCAAAGCAATCCATAACTAATATGAAAAGCCTAAAACAGTGGCAAAATGTATAATACATATCAAGCTTAAACAGAAGCAAAAAAACATTCAGAATCAGAAAAATTAAACCTGCTCTTATGCCGTCTAGCATAGTTGAGATAATTAGAAAGGGGTAATGTTAGAAAGCGTTTCAATAAACAGGAATGCAACTTCCACCTAATGAGTTTCTGCTAGTGGCAAGTGGCAACGATATCATGAGTGAGGGTGAATACTTCATCAATTTGATGAAGTTAGATTTCTTAACAATTATCAGAAAATAGGAAGATTTTGAGCAAAAAAACAGGGTTGATTAGAAAAAAGCATCCAAAAAGGTATGTCAAACAAACACATGCATTTAATACCCCAGGTTGCATCAGATGATCATATCCTCAAGACACAAAGAGCCTAAACAAAGAAACATTATCATTTATCCTATCTCCTAAGGTACTTAATACCAGAAAACAATCCTCATAAAAGAAATGAATATAGTAAAATGACTTATTTAACCATCATTTTTTCCTCAACGTAGAGAACTGTGACAGTAACTACTAGCAAATTCCAGTGCCAGAAGCTAAGGATTGTCACGTGACAGAATAATGTACCTGGTCATAACGGCCACATGCATAGTGAAGCGTGGCATCACCCAGCATCCGTGTTAACTTAGGGTCAAGTTTATTCTTTGATCCAGAATATTTCAAAGGTGTCATGTAAGTTACATTAAAATTTAAAGCAGAAGATAGTTACATAACTTGCAACTCAATGCTTATTTTTTTACACTTTCATCTACAGCCACTCTACATCGTGGCTAATTATATGTATTAATGTATAAGAAAATAAAAGACCAAAAGCATGCAAGGAAAGAGGTGCAGAATTAAACTAGTGAAAACCTATCATGTAAAAGTAAAACAAAAAATTCATGGAAAAAAAAGGAATAAGGGGGAAAAATCAGAATGCAACAAAGCTGCCCTGCATATAAAAAATGGAAACTCCTTACAAACAGCTCTGAGCAAAAAATGTAATAAGCATGAATAAAAAATCTTCAATTTTCTTCCAAAACCATAACGCCAAATGTATTTCCTCTGATGTCCATTCCATTGCTGAAGACCAAAACTTGTAATCTACTCTCTTTTTAAAAGCATTAAAGAAATGTTATAAACTTCTTTCAGGGTAGTCTTTGCTTATGAACTGACAAACTGCTAACAAAATATATTAGGAGACTAAGAAAAAATAAAAGCCAACAACTTCTTTGAGAGTGATCTTTGCTTATGTAGAAAAAATAAAAGAAATGAAATAAAATATACTTCGCAATCTGAAATGAAGATGAACAACCAATTTATCTTTCAAATCCAACTTATCCTAGAGACAATCAGACATACTGGTAATATAATATATTATGGAGACTAAAACTGATCATACACATACCATACCTATCTCGATCTCTTGCGCACACCATAATAATCCATTGCTTCCATTATCTCAGCTATCTTAGCCCCAGAAATATCACCTTCCCTAGCCATCTTAGAAGGTGGTTCTTCACTGCATTTAGAGACACAAAATAATGCAAGAGTCAAACAAACATCTAAAAGTAAGTGACCGCAGTGAGTTATTTGGTCCTCATGTGATACATTTAAAACTGTTACAACACTTGTAGCATCTGAACTCGTAATCAAGATTAATCTTGAGTAGCTTATTGAACTTTTTATGTCACATTTCCGGTAGGATCAGGGTTTTTCTGTTTTGGAGATATTTTAACCTCCTATACTTCTGCTCTAGTTTCTTGTCTCTGCAACATTTTTCCCTCTTTTTTTTATCAAAATGAAATTTACCAACAACAACCTTATTTTTCACAATTTCTATTCAACATGTGCGTAATTGCAGCACTCTTAATTGCCCATGCACAATACTGAATCAATAAATTAACAATACATAGTTGCACCCACTTCAAGAGTACAACACAGATTAAAGTATAACTAAAGTAAACAGTAACAAAAACAGAGCACATACGAAATTCAAAAGTCCGATAATAAAGGCTATTTTGGTCATTTAATTTTAAAGTTGAATTTCATCCTCTTATTATTAAAAATGTGTCCTTTTGTTATTAAAAGTTTCAATTATATAATTTACTTTTTAAAATGAATTCAATTTAAAATTAAATTTGATCTTATTGTTTAATTTTTTTGGAGCATATGAAAGAAAAACGAGATAAAATAGAACCTATTTTTTTAAAATAAATAAATAAAGAATATGATTGAAACTTATAAAAATAAAATAACCTAATTGAATTATTTTTAAAAATTAAAAAAATTAATTGAACTTTTTAATAATAAGATAGGGTATTCGGCAGCATTTCAATAAAATAACCTATGTTTAAAAGAAGTGTCATTAATGAATCCCTTAATGATAAGTGGATAGCAAAGGATAGAATAAATGAACATTCTTGAAAGGGTACTGTACACTTACAACAATAGATAAGGGTAAAATGAGAAAAAAAAATGTAGTATGTTTGGGCAGCATTTTTTAACACCCGTACGCCTTAAATTCTTCAAATTTTAAAAGGTTAATGACCTTTAGACACTCAAATAGTTTTAGAAAAAAAAAGTGATGATAATATAAAAAGTTTTACACAATTATTCAAATATAATTCATCATGTATCATATATTTGTTAACTTTTAAAATAATTATCTTAAAATAATTTAAACTGTAATTTATGATTAAATGATCATGTAAAATTATTTTACATGCATAAAGATTAAATTTATATTTTTATCCCATTGATATATATGATTTTTATCTATTTTTCTCTTATGTCACAATAAATATTTATTATATCTCTATCACTGCAATCTATTACTCCATTTTTTTAAAGGATATTTCTTTCTCTATGTAAGTATAAATATGATTATCAAACTCTCGAATTAACTGGTTAACTCTTACCAGTTTACAAGTCTACGTATCCTATGAGTTGACTCATTGTAAACTCTCTTTTTTGTGAACTCTAGGTAGACTCAATAAAATCTAAGTAAACTCAGTAGACTTTCAAGTTCACCATCAAGTCAAAGAGTCAGTAACTTAACAAAATTAGATCAAAATATAAGTCTTTTAGATTATTTTCTGTTTAGTATTTAACTTATGTCCATTTAGTGTGTTGTTCTTTAATAAAAAAAATTTCACCTCTAATAACAGCAAACCCTCCATGGAAATGCTCTATAACTACCATAACATTTGTAAATTATTATCTCGTAGTGATGCATTACTAGACTTGGTTATTTAAATATTATGAAATTTATGATTTACTATTTTATTTTATTATATTGTTGAAATATTTAATTGATGCATTATTTATAAATATTTTGTTATTATTTTTCTATAAAGTGGATTCTAACAAGTTGAGTTCATGAGTCGAGTTTATAAAATTCTCATGAGTTTACGTAAATTCTCAAGTTTGTTAACCTTAATGAATGTAAAATAACATATAAATATTTAAGAATTATTTTTTATTTTTTATAAGAATATTTAGACATTCCAATAATGTCAATACCCCATTAGCACCCTCCATTTTTTTTTCATGTCTCTTATTGTCACATTAAACTTTAATCACATCAATAACTTATATCTCCTCTACTTCTATCTCTTCCAAAATGTCTACACCTCCTTTATTGTTGTTATTGATGATTGCATAGTCTTAATCAAATTTATTTCATAGTACTAAATAACATTTTAAAAAGTGGTAGATATGAAAATAGATATGAAAATAAAACAGATGCATAAATAAATAGATAGATATGATATTTATTCTGAGAGAAAAAAAGAGAGCCATAAAACAAGAACTACAATATTTCAAACAGTTGGAGGCTTCACTCAGTTTGGCTAATAAGGCATTGATCCATATATCCGTTAGTCTCAGCACAGCAGACACATACATAGTACGCATTTGCATTTACGATATAAGAAACAAAATATAAAGGGTATGTATATAAATAGATGTTGACAATGACAGAATCATCATTTCCTTATCCATAACAATTTAAATAAATTGTACCCAGCTCAGCTCCCATTTCATTTGGTTAAAAAAATTAGCAGTGAATAAAAGAAGAATAACAATAACTGTATTTCACAAATTAATTCCATTTAATAAATATAAGAATTATTATAAAAAAGAAAAGAATATTACACCGTCAATCAACAATCATCATAAATTTTTTTTATCAAGAGTTGTTGTTCTTGTCCACAGCGGCTAGCAACGGTTGTTTGTGGCCGTCGGATCCTTGATCAAGGGCCGTGAGTAACTGGGCCCGACAGGCCTGGTACTCCCAATCGGCGGTCCCAATCATATACAACATTAGGCCCGCGCAACAAACCTGGGCCGACAACAGGCCCAGCCAGGGCCCACAGAAACCAACCTCGAGCCAGAACGCAAGCCCAACCGCCACAGGCATCCCCACCAGAGAAAACGCTCTCAGGTTCATGTTCTTTGACTGAAAACACTGAACCTGTTTTATACGATGACGATTAGCAGTTCAGCGTAAAATATTCTTTTATTTGAATAATATCTTACATTTCATTTATCTCTAAAATAGATTAATAGTGACTTACAAATTAGTTTTTAATTATATCTCAACCAGAGACTAAAACATTGTCTCTAAATAGATAAATAATTTTTTTATGACCATTAGCCACAAAATTTTTAGTCTCTAATTACATTTCAACTTTTTTTACAATAGAGACTGATTTAGAGATAAACACTTTTCAGCTTCTATATTAGTTGATAGTTACACTCAAGTATTCCTAACACTTATACGGGAAAATTATCATCAATTTTGTATTAAAAAATATATAACAATAATAAAGAAAAAATAAGTTTGTGTATTTGGATATGTGTTCTTGAAACAAGAAAAATTTTCTTCAATAGTATAAAAATTCTAGTGTATTTTCACATCAAGATCAATATTTGTCATCAACTCTTTGATTAGTGAAATTCTAAATAACAAATTATTTTTCTATTCTTTCAGGTCTAAAACTAGATTTGAACTTTTATAGGTTGTGTCTAGTGCATTTTGGCTCATGTAGATATTTCTATCTATAATGTTAAAATTAAATGGATTTGAACTTTTTTTTTAAATAAAAAGGAAAGATTTTATTTAAAATAATTTAAGATCTCTCTCCCTTTGTAAAAATAAAAGTCATCTCATATTTTTTTTCTTTTAAGAAACTTCCTAATATAAGACAAGATAATTTACAATTAATCACAACACCAATTATGATAATTAATCAGATAATCTGATCCTGATATGTAGCAATAGAATATTATTATTGTTGTATGGACAACTCCCACATTTATAAAATAATACTCTTTTTATATTAATTATATTCTTGGTGCTAGCAAAAAATATAATAATATTTCACTAAAATATTTATTTGATTAAATTAAATTCTCTAATTTAATTATCAAATAAATTATTTTCTTTTGTAAAGATTGAAAACGTAATTTGTGGATGACCTCGTAGATTCAATACTAAACTGGTAGTAAATTAATTATAATTAATTTACTAATCAAGGTAGGCATCTAACAACACTTAACGTCCCGGATAGCATAAAGTAATATTCTTTACTCTCAAGAATCAATAGAAGAATAATGTAATATTTTCTTCTATCATTTATCGCTCAAGGTTAACTCTAGAGTATAATATTATTGTGAAACTCAAAAGTAACACATTTAATCAATGAATGACTTAACAAAACTTTTTTATTCTTTCATTCAATTACTCTTACCAAGGTCTTAATTCTATCATAAAGCTCAAAATTATTACTTAGAGTTGATGGATTTCTTTTTATTTAATCATTAATTATACAAATATTTAATCATATTCAATATTCATTCAACTAGTACCCTAAGGCATTAGGTATCCAAAATTAAAATATAACAAATAACTTATTAATTACTATAATAATATCATGTCAAAGGAAACTATCATATTAAATATAATATTAACTATTAGGAATTCTCCATTAAGTCAATTCAATGATCACATCCACAAATGCATCATCTATCTATATATACAATTTAATAAATGAGATCTATTAATCTTTATCCAATAAAGACCCTTACAAATATATAAATTTATCTGGATTATTGATGTCATATTCACAATAATCTTAAAACAATTTAAATTAAAATTATAAAGAACTTGTTTCTCATTATTATAATTTCTATTGATAACAAGCCTCTAGTTTTAATTAAAGACTTATCAGATTAATAATTTAATAAAATAATAAATATGATAATAAAATAAAGAATAATTTTTTATTAAAATTAATAACATATGTATTAGATTTTCGGCATACATTATTTATCCCTATCATTAATCTCTAAATCAATCAATTTGATATCTAAATATTTTCATCTCTAATCTATATTTAATAAATTTCTTGTTGTGATCCTAGCTACTTTTTTTACAATACATAAAGAAACACTTTTAGCAAATAACTTTCTCGCTTCTTCCAAATTAAAAAGATATAGAATTAATGATAAAAAAATATAGAATTAATGAGTTTGATTAACCGTCAATGTTGATTTACACAAACATTCAATAATATCTTTATATATATATATATATATATATATATATATATATATATATATATATATATTTTGTCACATCTATATCTATATATTATATAAAATACAGTTGTTGAGTATATTTGTTTATACACGGTCACGTTTTGATAAAAGGATATTTCACGTTTTTTTTTCATAGTTTAAAATTACAATAAAAAAGAATGAGAATATTTTAAATCATGTAAATTATATCGATATATATCATTTATTTAATTAAAAATAGTATCAACATTTAAATGTGTATTTATGATAATTATGTATAAAGAAACTAAACACTAAATACTAAATTTTTAATTACGTTTAATTATTTAATTTATTATTATTGTTTATATAAATTCTCATATTATTATTATTGTTATTATTATTATATAAATGTTTATCTACATCAAAATCAATATATTAAAATTTAGTAAATAATAAATACAGATTTAATCATTGATTTAATTTTTTCATTAAATCTTAACTATTTTGATTTTTTACTATAATAATAAATAAAAAATATTTTTTACTCTTAATAAAATATATTTTCATCAAATTTTTAATATAAATATAGATGTCTAGATGAGAATTCAAACCTTAAGCACACTGAATTGTTTTTTGTTACACATTTTTATTTCTTCCTTGTGTGTATAATTTATAGATTTTCTTATGTGTTCCTATTCTCTTCTTTAATTGTACTTGCTTCTTTTTTTTAGAAAAAAGAGAAAAATGTCTTGCATTTTATTGGATGCATTGTAAGATCTAATGATTTTTTTTGTTAACATGTAAAAACTAATGTGATCTCATCCTATCCAATTAACGTTCATATCCTATTCATATTCTGGTAACACTTGCTTTTTTAATTTTATTATTTTTCGTTTTAAAGATTGCTGGTACATTACATTTGACTCAACATTTCCTTTTTTTTGGTGGGCTAGAATTTTCCTTTATTCTATATTGATTTAATATTTTTAACTTTTATTTATATTATTTTATGCTACACCATTTTTTTATTATCTAGTGAATTACTCTTTATCATTTTTTTTATATACAGGGAAAGAAACAAAATGCTATAACACTGCGAACCTCATCAAAAAGCCATACTCCTTGCATCATCAGCTAAAATGTTGCGTAAAGTAGGAGAGATGTGATCAATATATGATATGTGATTTTCCTTTAAAGTTTTCCTTTAACAAAACTAAAGGAGAGTAAAAAATAAAAAAAGATAAATCATTTTAATTTTAAATTTTAAAAATCTGGCAATTAACAATAAATCAATTTTTTAAAATGATTTTGATCTCATTTTGTTCAATTCTTGGTAAGTTTTATTTTTTTCATTCATGGGAAATTTTGCTTCTTTTTTTACTGAATGCTAAAAAAATAAAAATATTAAAGTTCTGATAGAATTGTTCATTTTTTGAGTTAAGAGAGAAAGGGATTCACCGAAAATAAAAGCAATTAGTTGATGCATGCGATTTCAAAAATTAAATGTACCAAATATTTAACTTATTTTCTTCATGTTTGCATGTCTTGATATAATTTGCAAAATCTATTGCAAATTCATACATATATTAATATACTGCTAGTATCACTGATCACTAATCAATCAATCTGTATATTATTTTATTTGATGATTTTTTTTTTCAAATTGAATTATTTCCATAAATATATTTTAAACTGTGATTTAAATATAAAAATATTTTTTCACATCAATATTAAAGATTAAAAGATATAGAAAATTGGTATGAAATGGGAGAAAAAAACCGGAAGGAAAAAATTATGTGCTATGCACCGATAAGTTTTAGGAGATAAAACAATATTTTTTTTAATGCAAACAAATAATTAACCATAGTAAAAAAATGAATGTGAAACAATAATTTTCATGAATATTTTTTTTCTAGATATAAGAATCTTCCCGTTGGAGATAATAATGTTCGAGCATGATATAAAATAATTATAAATGATAAAACTCAGAATATTTAAGGTAATTGCATATTTAAGATTTTATTGAGACATCTAATTCATGCACGAAATTTTTTATAAATAATTCAATGAGATATTTTAGGTGATTTTAATTTCCAAAATATAGAGAAAACGTTTCTCTCAAACAAAAAAAGAAAAAAAAAAGAGAGATTGACTTATATTTATCTTTATATATAAAAGAATGGTTTTAAAGTATATTAAATTTCCTGCCTAAAATAGGACTAAGCTTGGTGTTTTATAACAATGTTATATTTCTAACTATATATTACTGATCACGTATATTCAGGTAATATATTACTAATCGGATGAAATGTATTGTTGGTCTATCTACTTTCCATCAAATTTGATTTTAGTTCTTATACTTGCAAGTCAATCATTTTGATTCTCAACTTGTAAAACTTCTGGATTTAATCATTAAAATAGACCATTTGTATTAAAGGAAAGAGACTTATACTAAAACTAAATTTTGCCAAGCTGAAAATAGAAGAACCAAGAACATATTTTTACATTAATTGTTAGTAATATATTATTATTTACAAAGGTATTAAAAAGGTATTTAAAATATACTAAATAATGATTTGCATAAAAGTAATATAGACATGAAGATAAATTAAATACAATTTTAAAAAAACAAAAATTGGAAAACAATAATATATCAATTGTGGATATAATATTTTAAAATAAATAAAATTAAATAAACATATAAAAAGTATTTTATTATGATTGATATGGTAGTTATTTAAAATATGAAATATTTTAATATAAACATTAACACAATTCATATATAATGTTAACTTAATGTGCAAAATTAAGTCAACATTAAAATATTAAGTTATGATTAACAAATAAATTATACATTTTTTATCTATTCACAGAAAAATAAATCTTATCAATTAGAAATCAATGTAAATAATATATTTATCAATAAATATAATAGTAAATACATTTATGAAAGGTCTGATATATTATTTCTTTTTTTTCCTTTAAAAATGTATTATTTCTTTTCAAATAGATATCATTGTAACTTTTTAGGACTAGACCTTGTAATATATTTGTCATGTTCTCGTGCAATTTTTCCTCCTTTTTTTTATCTTTCATTTGATTATTATTAATTATTATTATTAACGCAATCGCAATTATAAATTTTAAACTAATATATTACGATCAACTTCATATTTTTAAAAATTATACACATTATACTTTTTCTAATTACTTTTCATATTTTGTATATTAGGTAATTATAATGCATATTTGGATCAGACAAGTTATTTATAAGTTAACAATTAGTGATGAGACAATTTGACATTCATTGTTCGAGTGATTTATTTTCGTATTTTTAAAAAATATTCTTTTCACTATATCGAATCTAATGTTTACAAAAGGCAAACCTTTGTGAATTTATACTTTTAAATTTGTTTCAAATTTAAATCGGTTCTTTTACTTTTTATAATATATTTTTTTTTTATCTTATTAAATGTGTATTGAGTCTATTGACTAAATCAACTACTGAGTGATTATACCTGCATACGTTGTGAACATTTTTTGGAAACATGACATTGTTAAACAATACTTTATTTTTTATTATATAGTTATAAAAAAAAATTGAAAGAAAATCATGAGATCATGTCTGAAAATTTTACAATTAATGTTGTCTAAAGAAGTTTCCGAGAATTCATTTTCATATATAAAATATTTATTCAGAACAGTTTTTCTTATTCTTAGATTTGATTATTAATAATACAAAATTTACTCTCTTTTTTACATTTTTAATTCTCAAGTATTTTTTATCTTTACATTCATTTTGAAAGCAAATCATACATCGCGGTATCAAACTAGTTACTTTTTAAATTAAAGATAATAAGAAAGAAGATCAATTCTTCCTCTCCCTCCAACTAATAAAATCCCATTTATTTCCAAATATATCTACCCTCAGTTATACACAAATGCATTTATGAAACATATGTCAATGCTCCCATTGTCCGTGCGAGCCGGGAAAAATAATATGAAAAACAAAAACACTTGTCGATTGAATTGGATCTGGTCTCCCATTTATTATTTTTTTATATTAATTTTGGGGTGTTTAGTGGACCTAAAGTGTCTTTTCCATTTTCAAATTCAATTCATTGGGAGTAAATATATCGCCCTTTAATTGCTTGACTTACTTTTTCTAACGACATGAAGCGATTGCATATAAGATTGCACTAATAAGTAGCTCGAGTTGACATTTTTTTTTTCCTATCAGAAACCGTATCTTAGATAAGAAATTATTGCATATATAAATCAGAAAGAGAGGTCCAAGATATATATAAAAAAAACTTATTTAAATAAGTATGTTAATATAGTGTTTCAATCTTATCGTATCACAAATATTTTTGGAAATAAATAAATGGAAAGGGAGTTATATATGTATGTAGAGAGAAAAGAAAACAACATTGATAAGATATGTAGAGCTAAAGAAATGCATGTTGTGTCTGGAATTGAATATATATATCACGTACTCTTTGCTCTACAACACCTGCAACATAACATATATAATTAGATTGCATGCCTAAATGACATCAAAAATGGGGGTGGGTCCCACCAAGTGTCGACCTTAAAGGGGGCAGAGAATGATGGGTGGCTAACTGAGCCCTAACCTGCTACAGCTATATATGCATGAAAGATAGGCAATGGTGCCACACAGTGAGAATTCAAGCTCATGTGTAGGGAGCAAGAGGGATAAGCTCTTCTGGCTTTGTTTCGTACGATCTCTAGAGGAGGAAAAATGGAAAAATAGTCATTTTTATTTACTTTCATTACAGCAAACTAGACTTTTAGGTCCTATCTACGACATGCACTTAATAAGATTTTTTTTATATAAGGATTAATAATAGAAATATATATACTCTTTTATCAAATGATGTGCATGTATGTGTGTGAAAAAGAAAAGGTTTAGTAATTAAATTCACCTTCTTTTAGAATTTTTTATAAGTTAACTTAATTTTTACTTCCTAGACCTTTTGGAAATTTGATTTTTAGTCTTACAATAAAATTTTGATTAGTTAAAGTTTTTAACGTTTTTTTGTTAAGATTTTAGTTGTTGAACAAAAATTTAACGGGTTAAAATTCTTAAACTTTTTAAAATTTTAGTTGAAACAAATTAAAATAATATGATTCAAACAGAGACTAAAAATTGAATTTTTTAAAACTTTAGAGAGTTTGATCAAGCTTTAGTTTAGTTACTAAAAATTTTAAAGAAAAAAATGCAGAAACTTTATCTAGTTAAACTTTTACTAAAGGATTAAAAATCAAAATTTAAAAAAAATTAAGGAATAAAAGCTTAATTAATCTTTTTTCTATTAGACAAAAGTTTAAGTAACTTTAATTTTATGAACTTAATATATTTTTTATTTAACTTAAATAAGAAAATATCATTTGTTATTGCACGATACTTCTAAATATAGAAAATGATTATTAGAAAAAATGATAAATCTTTCACTTTTCTAATTTTATTATGTAATTTTTTGGGGTGATAACATATAAAGCCTTTTTTGGCCTTCACTAAGATAAAGCTAAAGTTTAACTTATTATTTGTTGCATGCCTTTTTTAAGATATGATCAGACTTGAAAACTTATTTGAAAGCCTATCAACCTAAGTAAAAAAAAGTCGATAGGCCTATCAACCTAAGTAAAGTAGGTCTATTAGTAATTACACAATTTTTATATTATTATGTGTATCTATTATATATAATTATGTCTATATAATATAATAATATATTATATTATATATAAACAGGTCAACCTATTATACTCGATAAACTTTTTTAAGGTCTAAAACCCAACATTTTTACTTAAATAAGGTTTTTAAAATGTTTAACCCTAACATTTTTAATAACGAAGACAAGCTTAGCCAAGTCGTAGGCTCATAATAAATCGTTTAACCTATTTATACGTGTTAATTAAGCAACATGTCAAACGCGTGCAAAAACAAAATATTTAATGAAAGATTTAGTAATTTTTTATATACTATCTTTTCTCTTAAATTTTATATATATATATATATATATATATAATTGGAGGAAGAAAATATCCTTTATTATTACATATACTGAATAAAATAAAATGATTAATCCTTCAATTTTATTCTTTTTGTTTTCTATTATATCACTTTATTTTTATTGTGTAACAGATAATTACATACTAAACAAAGCATTGTGACATGTTAAGGGACATGTCAAGCCAACTTGGGAAACAAAAAAGAAAAAGACAGTTTGTTGAGCTAATCATGGAAAACTAGCCCTTTATAATGGCTATACATGTAGCTTTAATTAACTAGATTAGATATACATAGATAGTGAGAGAGGAGAATCTTCCACGTACGCCCGTGGTATTCTGAGAGTTGTTGCTTGCAGAGTGAGCAGAGGCCATTGTGTGTGTGTCTCTCATGGCAGATGCTATAGGGTTTCTTTCAAACACATAGAGCCATGATGCATTTATAGGGTCTGGATGGTGATCATGATGTTGGTTAGTTAGTTGGTCATGGTCGATATATATATTTGAAAGGGAAAGTTTATTTTTCTTCATGAGAAAAAGAGATTATATATATATATATATATATATATATATATATATATATATATATATATATATATATATATATATATATATATATATGCAAAAAGATCTTGAAAACTAAAAAGAAGAATAGGAATTAAGTATATTGTGAAGGCTTAGATAAGGGGACAAAGAAAGAGATTCAAGAGATATTGAGTTGGTTGGTTACTCAAAAGCCATGTGAGAAGCATGATGATGCAAAATGATGTTGTCTCATATAACCATGCTCATGTATTGGCTATTTTAATTTTTGGCCCTTTAAAATTATTTTTGACACCATGAACAGATCTTGCTATAGAGCAGTTGCTACTAGCTAGATATAGATATATAGCTATACCATGACCCTCAAAGCTTTGTTTTAATTCTTTAATTTTTACGTACTATGCAAATAATTGACCTTCTTCCTAACATATGTCGACCCTAGCTATAGCTCGTGAGAAATGCTGGGCTAGCTAGAAAGCCTAGAACCCATAGAGACACACAGGCTTCTTAATTATGCAACCTATATATATAATTGGATAATTTATACTTGCATGATCATTTTTGACATTGATTGACATCAAGGCAAGGTCACAATCTTTAACCTACAGGAGCATGGGTGCCAGGACGAAGGATTATTAAACACACAATATCTTAAAAGTTGGTATATATATGCTTTTACTAAGTTAGTGTTCGGATGGAGTGAAAGAAAAGAGATGAAACTGTGACGAATGAAACAAAAATAAAAAGGAAAGAAAAAAAAATTAAAGAGATTAGAAAATGGGATTGTTTGGCAGACAGGAAAAAAATATGAAAAGGAAACAAAAATTTAAATTAAAGTAATTTAATAGGTAATAAAGTAATAAAATTAAAATTAAATATTTTTATAATTTTCATTTTATCCTTGAATTCGGCCTTTGTAGCCAGGCAACAAAATCACACCTTTTTTTCATCTTGCTTTTACCATTGTACTTCGCTTTTATGTGCATAATCAACATATTTTGATATGTAATCAACATATTCAATTATTCTAATACATGCATCAGATGCATATGCGAATATGCAAGTAATATATTTGATTATCCTAATAGGTCTAGTTCTATCCCTCCCATGCGTTATGCAAGTTGGATGGAGAACAATTTTGAGAACGCAAAAAGGGACAAACTTTCTCATACTTTTCAC
The DNA here is from genome assembly GCF_004193775.1 of Glycine soja. Lineage (NCBI taxonomy): Eukaryota > Viridiplantae > Streptophyta > Magnoliopsida > Fabales > Fabaceae > Glycine > Glycine soja. The sequence goes on along the minus strand of NC_041008.1, from coordinate 14,889,687 downwards.
TCATTTCATCTTAGTTTTGAGGGGAAAAAATATGTGGATCCCATTACTTTTTTTTCTCATTTATGCAATTCTTTTATTCTCATTGAATGAATGAAATATCAATTTTTCACTCATTTCATTCTTATCCTCACTGTTATTGCTTTTCTTTTACTCGAAACGAAGAGAGCCTAAAAGATTAAAACTTTCTTTGATAATTAAGAAATATAAAAAGTAATATAATACTATTAAAAAATACAAGAATATCAAAGTTTTTTTATATGTTATACTTACCTCCTTGTACTTTTTATGGTCTTCAATAAAGAAAAATAAAGAAAAAATTTTCTTTCACTAGTAGTTTTTACCATAAAAAAGGGTATAGCCATATAGGAATAGTTGTAACTTGGAAGAGAGAGGTGTTGTCAAAACACAAATTCTCAATGCATGAAACGAGAGCCTATAATTAAAATTGACCATCAATAATGTAGTTTAGCTAGGTCAGCCTTTCACTCATTACAATTCCATAATTTGAGTTTCAAACTTGAAATTCACAATAATTTTAATACGCATGAATACATACCATTATTTTTTTTCTTAAAATCAATGATTTATGATAACCTTTTGAATGGGGAGAAACTTTTCTTATGCTCCGTATTAACTTTTTTATAGAAAAAAGTTGAGTAAAGAATTGATGAGTATAACTTATAGTACCACTATATTAAAAGATTTAAAAATCAATAACCTTAAGTATATCCTGGACCCTATACGTGTAACAGTGTGGGCACACATGACCCCATTCAATATCAAACTTGTTTAATATTATTATAGAATTAAGTTTTTATTTAAACCATATTATCATTATTTTTTCTTCCATTATATTTTTTATTTCATTGTATATATATATATTTAATTTCTTCTAATTATGAGATGATATCTTATTTTTATTATCTAAAATTTTCGGGGCCGTTATTTTCTATTCTTTAATTAGAGTAAAAGAAAGTAAAAGCAAAACTCAGATATGCAAGTCAATTATACGTGGTTAGATGTAACTTAAGTGCGCAACAATATCATCATGTATCTGCATCAATCTACATGCAGATGGTATATTCATTCAATTTAATATGCATTTCAGCTTCAGCTTGCAAGTTGCTAGTTTGAACAAGCCATATGGGATGTTTGTCTCGTCAATTTGCAATAAAGTTTATGAAAAGATGCATAAAGTAATGCAATGGCACTAGCTACATAATTAATTGTGGCCTTTAAATTAAACCTTCCATGTGTAGTCACATGCATGGCTGGACACGTGAGTAGGCCTATTATTAAGACCCTTCAATTAGTGAGTTAGCTAGTTACTATCACTAGTGACATTGTTAATCTTCACTAAAGTGTATAATTATATCTTATCGATCATCAACTTATTGGTCAACTATATTTATTAGGTACTCCCAATATGCAAATAGAAGTCAACTATTTTAAAAATATGAAATCATGATTAAGTATTAAAAAATTTCAAGTTAACAAACTTATATTAGAATTATTTTTTATATTATTTTCCACTCACCTTTATTCTTATTTTTTATATTTAATTCTTATTTATTTTGTTTAATACTAATTGGAATTTGATTTGCTTTAATCAATTTCCTAAGAAATTTAAGGTATGCTTGGTTCATTACTTTTTTATTAAAAAATTATTTTTTAGCCCCCCCAGACTGTTTTTGGGACTATTTTAGTGATCATCAAATACTGTAGATCATAAGAAACATCGACGTATCACTTAGGATGTGTTTGTTTCAAATAAGACCAAATTTAAAAATAATATTTGTCTAGTGTCATGATCAAGTTTTATAACTACTTTACGGTTAAGTGAAACAAAATTAAGTCCAGATGACATGTTTTATTAGATGATTCCGTTGAGTAACATACATATAATTAAACAAGAAGTGTATAAAAAATATTTAAATATTTTTTTTTCTTTATAATTTAGATTTTTTTATTCTTGTCCTTACAAAATGTATTTATTTTATTTTCTGTCTTTAAATCATTTTAGATAAAAAAAATTCATTTTTTAAAGTTGTTCTTCATTGTTCAAAGCATTAAAGTGCTTTAAAAATAAAAACAAAACAAAATATTTTACAAGAACTAAAATGAGAAAAAAAATAAAAATGAAAAAATACTAAATTACAAAGATAAAAAAATGTTTTTAAGCCAATAAGAAAGTCAGTTAGTAAGAATGCCATCACTTCTGCCGGAACATGAAAAGTGTTAAAGTGATTGATAACACGTTTTTCTTTCAATAAATTAAAAGGTTAACTTCTACATCAAAATTTTGGTATGATGTTTGCATTATTCTAATTTGACACGGATATGACAACTAATAGAACATTTGTTTTTTTGGTAAATAATACAAAATTAATTCGCACAAGATGAAGTGAGAAGAGTTGATTAATAAAGATCATAGTCAATTCGCTTACAAGAATTATATAATTAATGTCATCCCCACATGTCACAGACTTTAATTTATTTTTGCATATATATTATAGATTAAATAGATCTGGTTGACACATTACAAAAATAAATTATGATTTAGTAGTAATTTTTTTATTACATTAACCCCCGCAACCATAGTCCTTTTTAGTAAAAATTAAATTTCTAATACCAAAACGTTATAAATTTATAGTAACAGTTAACACATTTTTTAGTATAGAATATTGATATATATGACATTAGTATATTAAATTAATGCTAGTACAATATGTTATACTATTTGTATAAACTTTCAGAATTGATACTAATTAACAATTAAAATTTCGTTAAACAAAGATTTTATTAATAAAACAATTCTATAGTGCTTATCTTTTTTGTTCCTTAGGTGATTAAATTGAATTTTTAATCTTTTTATAATAACATGTTCTAAATTTGATATTCTTTAAGAGGAAAGAAAAATTCCTTAAAAAAAAGAGGAAAGAAAATTAATTTAATCAACCAATATATATCTTCAGTAGCATTCTTTTCTAACCCAATTTTTTTTTTAGTTTTATAAGATACAAGTCTTTTCTATTTAGATTAGATGCATGAATCCTACTCGAATTAAATAACCACAAAATTAAAATTATTATAGAAGATAAAACTTAATTTACATCCGATATTTAATAAGACTTTATATCTAATACTCAAACTTAGATCACATGGAATATTGATGTTTTTTAATAAATGAAAATATAAAATTGACTTATTTTCAAAAGCAATATTTATATATCTTTTTTAAATCAGACTTCTTTCGTTTGGGTTTGAATATGTTTGGGTTTGAATATGAAACTGGCATGGCATGAATCATGATTGCCAACCCAGTATTTGTATATTTCAAAGTCATTGTTGCCATATATAGGTCAACATGTTAGCATGCATCGCAAATTAAACTTTGTGTTATCAAAGGAATGATTTGTTGGTGGACTGGCCGAAATATACAGTAAAACATCCAAAGCATTTGCTTAGTGCACTCTTGGGAAGTCTGAACAACCACTCCTAGAAGCTTGAGGAATCCAATTCCATTCACAAAACTTACATCATGCATTGTAATAATGTGCAAAGTTAATTACTTGAAAAAATTATTGTTACCGGTGTATTGGATTAGGATTTTAAAAAAATTTAAAAGATTTTTTTAATAAAAAGTATTATGGTATTTAATTAAGATTTTTAAATAATATAAATAAATTTTGTGATATTTAATTAAAACTTTAAAGATTTTTTAAGAAAGACAATAAAATCCGATAATATTTAATTAGAATTTTTTATAACTTATAAAAAGTTTTTTGTTATTAAAAAATATATAAATTTCGATGAATTATTTTTTAAGAATGATTTTGATAGATTTTATCAAATTTTTTAACATAAAACATCTATCAAACAATCTTACATAAACACTTACTTAACTTTTTTCTTTATTTTTCTATTTGTTACCAGACTTTTTTTCTTTTATCACAGATGTTATCTTCTCTTATTAATACTCTTCAAGCATATATATATTTTTTCTGTTCTTTTAGAATAGGGTCAACTCAAGAGTAAGGCAGTTCAAGGCCTGGCTTTAGGCCAACTAAAAAAATAAATTTTTTATTATTAATATATATATATATATATATATATATATATATATATATATATATATATATATATATATATATATATATATATATATATATATATGAAGCATATGCATTATCAAGGATCGCGATTCAGTGTTAACACTCCGCGTTACTAAGACTAACCATGTTGAAATTCAAAAGTGAGCATGAGATGTTATTATAAGAAAGGTTAGTATAAGAAGACATAAAGTTAGAACCAATATAACTATTAAAAGATTAAAAAAATAATATTGGTTTTACTTTCTTTTATCCAAACCTCATATTTCTTATTATTTTTTTAATGCATTTTTAAAAATTTATAGAATCCTTTCAAATTTTATAAAAGTTTTTTCAAATCTTTTAAATTCTAATATAAATTCATTAAAATCCAAACTATCATAAAAGTCTTGAAAAAAAATTTAATTAACCATAATATTCCTACATAATTTTTAAAATCCACAATACTTTTTAATTCTAAAATAGTCTTTTAAAATCCTAATCCAATCCACCCCTAGGTTATTGAACATTTTACATTTACTTTTAGGCAAATGTTAATTAGTGTTTTTAGGACATTAACTAAGACAGTAAAAAAAATTTATTGAGATGCACAAAATTACGTTGCTCGTCACTTCTTTTTTTTTTTTCCTATAATTTCCACAATAAATATTTTTTCCATTTTAGTCATTTAACTAATGTACCTAAGTGCACTGGTTAGCAACACCCTTACTTTTAAGCCTAAATTTAAAAGCCCCATGATCATAGTGGTGCCTATATGTTTTTTTATTAGGAAATGTTAATTTATTAAAATGTTAAATGCTTGTTAGTAAAGAAGATCAAACTATCCAACCCACCTGTATCTCCATGGTGGCGCATATATGTTTTTTGTTAAAAAAAATATAAAATTATATGTAATGTGAAACATTAATGTACGATAATTGTTGCTAATTAATTTACGTATGCTATCTAAACCTAATTTGTGCAAGAATTTATATATCCTTTTTTATTACGTATGTATATTCTTACCAAAAGTCAAAACTAATTCATTTAAGTTAATTGGTCTCTTCTAATAAATTTAATTATAATTTGCATATATATATATATGCTTTAGAAAACATTTTTTATATCTGACCGTGCATTTATGTACAACAAAATTTTATATTTATGTAATTAATGTAGTTATGTATGTAGCAGAGTTTGAACACACAAGACTACTCATGAAATTGAAATACTTTTGAGTTAGTTAATACATGTGTTCTATATTTCTATAAGGAATATTGAAAAGAACTAATTAGGGTTAGTTTTTTATCAACAAAAAAGAAAAAAATTATCAAAAAAATAGGATAGGAGGTACAAAGGGTATCCATTAAAACATTAACACCAAAAGAAAAAAAATTGATACAAGATCAGCACCAAACTCATCATGATACATAAAATAATAATATCCTCTATCCCAACATCATATACTCCATCCAAAACAAATATCCAACTTAACTCATCCCAAACAAATGTCTAATACTGTAACAAAAAATGGGACCAAAAATCCCTGATGCAACTGTTTTAAACCATCCATAAAAACTTAATATATACGTTCTTAATCAAATTATTTAACCAAATAAAACCTTAATTATATAGGCATATTCCAACATATATGCTATTGTTTATATATAATAATTATGATCATCACTTTATTGTTTTTATACTCTCTTTTTTTTAATTTTCTTACCAACATGCATGTAAGCAATATATGCACATAGATAGTAAGGTCATTCAGACATTTGCCTTAGGTCTATTGACAATGCAAATATAAATATACACCACAATAAAATATATGTGTTATGTTTTAATATTTTAATAATTAATTGATGAAAAAAATAAATTAAAAGTGAAAGTAGAAGGTGTAGGATTATAATTACAACAAATATACATGCACACATATGCACATATTAAAATAATTTGATTATAAAACATTAAAAAATAATTTTATAACTTAGAAATCTAAAAAAATAATTAAAAAATTAATAATTAATATTATTTCAAATTTCTATAAAAAAATTAATCTTAAGCCCTTAAATACTTAAACACGGCCCTGGAAACCAGGTATAAATACAAGACTTTGGTACAATTTTGGATGAAATGGAATTGTACCCTTGAGGTACTGGTCAGATTTGATAGCAATAGTATAATTAATCAGAAAAATAAATAAAGCAGCCAGACGGTAAGTACGGGTTAGTACTAACTTGTCCACCTTGCTTTTCAGATGTGTGGTGCATACATTTATGGAGATTTTAGAAAGTCATGACTGATGGAGTCATGAATGAATGAAGAGAAATGCAATGGGTAGACGGAAGATGCATATTATCTTTATCTATTTTATATATGTGTACATGAAATGAAATCTTGAACAGACATGGACCCATCTTGTAAGAGCAACTATTTTTCTACAAATTTTGGGTAATTTATTGATTCTTTTCAATTATATTTAATCTAAAATATCTTATTAAAATTAATTTAAATATACATTTTAATTATATTTTATATAATTGAAGAACTTTTAAAACTGTTTTTTCATTGTTTTACAGATTTAAGGATGATTTAAACTTGAGCAAAGACATTTTGTTGTGGAGTGAAAATAGTTAGTTACTCGACTAAGGACAAAGTCCCAAGAAGTAACAAAAAATGAATATAATATCTAGTAATACCTATGTAAGTTTAGGACAATGAATATAAGAAGTATATATATATAGCTTAAATTAAAATTGGAAGGGTGTAATAATTAAAACTATTTTTGTTAAAAATAATTATATTAAATGATAAATAAACATGTTTATATATACTAAGCTTATTGTGGAGAGTTATTATTACAAATATAATTTTTAGTAATATTTTTTTGTTTGATAAATTTTTTGTTTGAATTGATAAAGATCACCTATATTTACTTTATTGAATAAAATCCTGATTGAAGTTGCAATTACTATTTAAATTGAAATAACTCTCTATGGTAGTTGAAGAGTGGTATATATATATATATATATATATATATATATATATATATATATAATAAAATTAATTATATATGTTGTTATTATAATAATAGTTAATATTAATTAATATAAAGATGTATAAAATTAGTTGTGTTTATTGTTTTATTGTAATGATTAAAGTAGTAAGTAGTGTAAAATTAATTATATATTTATTATTATGATAAAAATTAACGTTCTCATCATTTAATATAAAAATTAATTTCAATTTTATGTGTAAAAATAATAAATTTTAAAAAAAAATAAACATTTAAATAATTATAAAGAAAAAAACATTCAGTCCACCTTTATTAGATTTCTTGATCTATTCCTATTCATCAACTATAATTAACTTTCCTTAAAAAAATCTAATTGATCACTTTTATCCAACAAATTTCTCTCTTTTCAATTCAATTATGTTTGTTCCATCTTCTAAACTTAAATCCAAGAAGTTTCTTTAAGATAATGGAATCTTATATGTGTGGGGGTTTGAATATTAAGAAGAAAGTGTGATGAAACCGATTACCCCTCGTGCGCTCTCTGCGGAAAAAGTTGGTGCTGCTGAATATACAGACAAAAGCCTATTTTGTTTGCCATCCCACAGCTCTCCTCTATGATATATTGGTCTCTTCATAACAAAGCCTTTCTCATTATAGCCTTTGTTCCCTTGCTGGCCTTCATTATCTTTATCATGGGGACGCAAATCAACCACTTCTTACCTTTTCGGATATTGGAACACAGATTCTATGGGCTAAAAAAATAATATAATTAATATATGCCAATTTCAAAAACTTAAAAATAAAAGTAAGTTCTCTCAGGTCAGTTGTGTGGCCAAATTTATTCCACTGTCATGCAAACTCCTCTATCTTTCCTTTTCGGGCATCAAGTTAGAAATAAATATACTTCAATTAATAGGAGTTCATTAACTGCATATATAGATATGCTATAGAACCAAAATGAATCATGCATCATCAAGTGGGATGGTCTAGGAATAATCTGATACATCATATATACAATATATATACATATTCCCATCACATTATACAATGTTTATCACCTAACCAAAATCAGAGATATATATAATTAACTAACAAAATGGTTTCCTTAAAAAAATAACGAATTAATGGTGAGTCATTAACATTTTCCTTTCTCAAATGAAAATTATCTCTTATATATGACCCCAGATTAGAGACATTTCTTCTTAAAGAATTTAATAATTATGTACTAATAATATAAAGTTTTATAGTACTATTAATTAATTAGAAATTATTGATGTCATAATTTTTAAGAAAGTTAAAATAAAGGTTAACAAATTTTTCATATATATATATATATATATATATATATATATATATATATATATATATATATATATATTATTTTATGATTAAATATTAGTGTAAAAATATTTTATGTCAAGTGTTAATATAAAACCTTTTTTCTTTTCTTTTTTTAAATAGTTAGGAGTCAAAAATGAATATTAAACAACATGGTTACTTTTAGTCTCTGCTTGGAACTAGTGAAATGTGATGAAAAGAAGAGAAAGTCGCATAAAACATTATTAGTATGTGTGTGCTTTCTTTCGGGTTGAGTTTCTAGAATAATGTTGAAATATCAATTAACATTATTATAGATAAAATATTGCACATGTTTAATTCGATGGTGAAAAATTAATTTTGAATTGAAGTAAATTTAGATAGACCTTTTTTTGGAGAAAAAAATTTATGCTAAATTTTGTCACTAACTTGATTTTATAATAGAAACATTAATTCAAACATAAATCATATCCCATTAAAATTAATTAAAACTTAAATCAATTTTTTAAAATTAATTTTATCAATGCTCTCGTCTAAACACATTTTTAATTTATTCCTCCTTCAACTTAATGTAGCTTAATGAAGATGGGGCTCACAATTTTTTGAATTTGTCACTTTTGAACGGAAGAGGGAAAAAAGCAGATACTAAAATGATGAAATCAATAACCTCTTTTTTTAGTAAGGATGTTTAAATAATTTTATATATATATGTTTTTTTTTCTTTCTAACCTCTTTTTTTTTCCTATTAAGTAATCTGCTAAATTAATTATCTCACTTTTACTTTCTTTTATTTTTTTTTTCTTTCACTTTTGTTTCTAAACCAAATATACCCTTAGTTGTTGCCATATAATTTGATTGTCAAATTTTATAATTATTCTTAAATCATGTACACTTTTTTGTATCTAGTACTCTTCATTATTTATTACATTGCATAATTTATTTTAAAAGAGTATTTTTACAAATAACATTTATTATTATCATTTAATAGAATTAAGAAGATGATGATGATGGGTGGTAGAAAATGTGCAGGAGAAACAACAGAGGATTTGTACAATTAGGTAATGATGGAAGAAGTGTGGCACATATGATAATGATATTAGCATGGGTTAAGATTAAAGATATATAATGAATGAATGAATATCTTCCGTAGAGTACTTTAGTGGAGGTGACATCGCAACTGTCACCATGCGTCCTTCTGGCTGCCAAAAGATAAGGTGAAAGATAGGTTAACAACAACAACAGCTCCTGCAGCACAACACAGCCTCACAGTACAGTACCATGCATGACATCTTCACTGTTTTTTTGACTTTTCTCGCAGCCCATTGACCCATTCCTCACACCTCCACGGCCCACGTGCCACCACGCCACCTATACTCTCTCAATCACACACATGTCACCATATATAATGCCTACATCAATTGCTAAGATTATTTTAATTTAATGCTTAATCTTCAACTTTCAGTTCTCAACATCTAATTACATTCAAAATTTTAAGAAAGAATTTCATCATTATATCCATTTAATTTTACTCAAACAAAATTGTTTGATTAGAAAATATGTTTTTTTATCAGACAGAATTTATGGTTAGAAAGTATATGTTTGATAAAATTAACTAACACGAACAGTTAGTTAAAATATGAAATTGAAATAATTGAAAAAAGAAACAATGATAGAACAAACATATTTATATAGCATTTTCATATGAATTTTAATTTTGTTTTATGGATAAAAATATATTTTGAGATGATAAAATTTTAGTTTTTTAATTAATAGTAAATTTTTGTAATTTTTATAGATAAATTATTTTTATTTAATTTTTAGTTTCATTTTATATATTCTATTATTAATATTTTATTGTATCTTAAAATATTTTTAATCAAATTTAAAATAAAGTAAAAAAATAATGCACTTAAGTAAATATAATTTTTTATTATGCTAATTAGCATAATGGTTAAAATAAATAGTATAATATAATATTATTAAAAAAAATTAAAATAAATCTATCATTTATCTTTGTTAATTTCGTGAAACATAACATTGAAATAATAAATAAAATATTTAAATAATATAATGGTCAAAATAAATACTCTAACATAAAAATGTGTAAGAGAAATGAGTGAAAAAAAACATAAATAATAATTTTTTTATTTAAAAAAGGTAATAAAAAATTAATAAATATTTGAAGGATGAAAAATAAATAAAATATAAAAATTTAAAATCCAATATTTTAAAATATATTTCTTTCAAGTAGTGTTTTAAAAAAAGTTTAAAAAAAATCTTATTTACTAAACAATAAAAAAAATTACTAGTAAAATAAATTAAAAGATAATTTAACTGACTTGTTCAGCGTAACCTATATTTGATTATAAAAATAAAAAAGTGGGACATTTATCAATATTGACATTGTATATAATTTTTTTATAGTACGGTTTTAGCTTTTTGTATTTTTCCAAAAAAAAATTGATGTTTTAAAATTTTAAAGTTTATTTAATGTGTTTTTAAAGTATGTCTTTATTTAATACTTACTACTAGTGAAGTAGGTATCAAAGATCAAGATATTAAATCAGAACATTAATATTTTAGTCTAAATATAATAATTTAGTTTAATTAAAAAAATTAATCTATGTGCAATAACTTTAAATATCAAAATATATGAGAAGAAAGTAGTACATATTTTGTTATATTTTTCATAATTATTTTATTTAAGAAGTACAATATTTTTCAACATATGTTTATCCACATTTATCAAATATATATATAATAGTTTGTAAATGTTTAAAAGAAGTGTCATTGGTGAGTCCCTTAATGATCAAGTGGATAGCAAAGGAAAGAAAAAAAAAAGGAACATTCTTAAAAGGCTACTGTACACTTCAAAAAATGTACTATGTTTGGGCAGCATTTTTAACAGCCGTACGCCTTAAATTTTTCAAAATTTTCAAATTTTAAAAGGTTAATGACATTTAGACACTAAAATATTTTTAGAGAAAAAAGTTATACATTAATAATATTTTACACAATCATCCAATTATAATTTATTATGTGTGATAAGTTCGATAATTTTTAAAATAATTATATAAAAAATAATTCAATCGATGATTTATAATTAAATAATTATGTAAAATTAGTTTATATTATTAGTACATAACCAATAAACTTATATTTTTATCCCATTAATATCTCTTATTTTTATCTATTTCTGTCTTGTCACAATAATATCTATTATACCTCTATCACTTTTATCTATTACTCTATTTTTTATAATTATATATTTTCTTTCTATGTAAAATAAGATATGCATATTTAAGAATTAACTTTCATTTTTATAAGAATATTTGGACATTCCAATAATGTCAATACCCCATCATTAGCACCCTCCATTTTTTTTTCATATCTCTCTTATTGTCACATTAAACTTTAATCATATCAATAACTTATATCTCCTCTACTCCTATCTCTTCCAAAATGCCTAAACCTCCTATACCAAGACGTACGTGGGTAATTACCAAGTTATCTCCTTAATTATTGTTATTGATGATTGCATAGTCTTAATCAAATTTATTTCATAGTAGTACTAAATAACATTTTTATAAGTGGTAGCACTACAATTTTTTAGTATTACGTAAAGTATATACGAAAAAAACAGATGCATAAATAAATAGATAGATTATTTATTCTGAAAGAAAAAAAGAGAGCCATAAAGCAAGACCTCCAATATTTCAAATAGTTGGAGGCTTTACTCAGTTTGGCTAATAAGGCATTGATCCATATATCCGTTAGTCTCAGCACAGCAGACACATACATAGTACTCATATTTGCATTTACGATATAAGAAACAAAATATAAAGGGTATGTATATAAATAGATGTTGACAATGACAGGATCATCATTTCCTTATCCATAATAATTTAAATAAATTGTACCCAGCTCAGCTCTCCCATTTCATTTGGTTAAAAAAAATTGCAGTGAATAAAAGAAGAATAATAATAACTGTATTTCACAAATTAATTCCCTTTAATAAATATAAGAATTATTACAAAAAGAAAAGAATATTACACCGTCAATCAACAATCATCATAATTTTTTTTTTTTTTTTATCAAGAGTTGTTGTTGTCCACAGCGGCAAGCAACGGTTGTTTGTGGCCGTCGGATCCTTGATCAAGGGCCGTGAGTAACTGGGCCCGGCAGGCCTGGTACTCCCAATCGGTGGTCCCAATCATATACAACATTAGGCCCGCGCAACAAACCTGGGCCGACAACAGGCCCAGCCAGAGCCCACAGAACCCAACCTCGAGCCAGAACGCAAGCCCAACCGCCACCGGCATCCCCACCAGATAAAACGCTCCCAGGTTCACGTTCGCCGCCACGTTCGGCCGCGCCGTCCCCCTCACCACCCCGCATCCCACCGTCTGCGGGCAGTTTCCGAGCTCGCACAACCCCAGAATCGGCAGCGCCGCTGCCGTCAGCCGCAGAATCCCCTCGTCCCCGGTGAACATCCTCCCCCACCTCCTCCGCATCGCCGTCGCAAAAACCACCGCGGAGAAGCCCATCACTGCGGCGAAGAACACCGCTACCACCGCCGACATCCTGGCGCGTGGACCCCTGTTCGCGCCAAGCTGGTTCCCCACGCGCGTGGAAACCGCAAATCCCAGAGACGAGGGGAAGACATAGATCAACGACGTCGTCTGGATTAAAATCCCCATAGCCGCCACGCTGGCAGTGGGGTCCACCAAAACCCCACACAACAAAATCATAATCTCATACCACCACCATTCCAAACAAACCGAGACGCAGCTCGGCGCCGCAAGCCTAAGCAGCGGCTCCCAGCCGCCGAAACACTCCCGGCTCGGCGCGGTCCACGTGGCCAGGTGGACCCCACTTATCCACACGTAGAGGACCAGCAGACTTAGAATGGAAAAACTGGAGGCGGCGGAGGCGGCGGCGACGCCGGGCAGGCCGCGCTGGACGAGGAGCAAGTTGAATGGAACGTGGAGGAGAGTGCCGGCGAGGGACGCTAACGTTACCGGGTGGGTGATGTTCTGGGCGCGAAGGTAGACTCTGATTGGGTGGAGGAAGGAGTTGGTGACGAGGTCGGGGAGAAGGAAAACTAAATAGGTTTGTGCCATTTGGGTGATGTGTGTGTGTTGGTGGAGTAGGATAAAGACTTTAGACATGTTAAGCCACAAGAGCGAAATGGGGATTGAAGAGAATAATAAGAAGATGACGCAGCGTTGGAGGGTGAGAGAGAGGAGTTTAGGACGCTTAGCTCCGAAGGCTTGGGAACAAAGAGGTTCCATTCCTAAGGAGAGACCAGAGAGAACGGAGTAACCGGTGATGTTGGCGAAGGCGATGGCTAAGGAACCTGCGGCCAGTTCGGTGTCTCCTAGGTGGCCGAGGAACAGCATGGAGACCATGGAACGCGCGTAGAAAATGAGACCAGTGAGTGCTGTCGGGAATGCCAACTCCCACAGGGATTTCGCTTCTCCTATCACATCCCACATTATTGTCGAACGTCTTGTTAACACACCACCTAATTCTTCGGTCTGCTTTTCCTTATCATCATGCCTCTGCTCTGATTTTGATTCGCACATGTTCTTGGTTCTTCTATTTTATGACGACGACTACTACTACTACTACTACACGTCTTCCTTCGTTGTTATGAAATGAAGACTCAAAAGAGGGTATATATGTACGTGTTTATGAATGATTTTGAATAATATGATGAAGGAAGAGTGCGTGTTGTGAAAACTGCGATACACATACACTAGACAGTGTGTTCTGAAACAAAGAGGAGGAGGAGGAGGAGGAGGAGAGGGGACTCTGTTTTTTTTTAAAGGGTGGAAAGCGGTGGGAGCTAGGAGCAGAGTGATAAATGAAGAAAGAAACTAATTACTGCGTGGGAGTGAAGAAGTGAGAAGGATGGGCGAGTATAAATAGAATTGAGGAGGATTTGAATTCGAGCGTGTTTTTCCTGTTTAAAATACTATGTGTAAGTGACCCTTCTTCCTTTCCTTCACTCACTCTTACTATTATTCTAAATTCTAATTCCATATAAAGTTACAAGTATTTTTCAGAATTTATCTATTAGAAATATAAAACCTTTTTTCAATAGAAAAGTGTTCTCAAAAGCTGTTAAAAGTACTTCTAACGTTGTATCCAAACTACTCAAACTGACTCTAAATCACTTTCTGCTTCCCTTGCCTTAGCCTCCTCAGCTATCAAATTAAAGGCTGAGAACCAGAGGAGTCCACCTCAATTGCTTGATAAGTGTGTTGTATTATCTTTTATTTTTATAGATAAAAATAATAATTAAAGATCCACATATAAAGTCTATTTTTTATTTATTTTTTTCATATGCTTATACAATATGCATTACTCTTCCTCCTTGTTTCTTCTCTCATTTTTTTAAAGTTCAACCCATGCGTGCACGGTAAAAATGGAAAATATTTAATATCCACTCGTTTTCTTTTTTTATATATTCCTTTTCATTGTATTTTTGTTTGGCGAAAATACGTGGTAGGTAACTCATTTGATTTCATCATTTTAAGAAAACTTCTTTAATTTATGAAATTTTATTTTATTAGTCCCTTTTAATATATATATATATATGTTAAACCAAGTTTATTTTTCTATTAGTTTATTGTCAATTTAATAGCAGTACTGTCAAGCTACAAGAGATGTTACAACATTTGTTATTACATCAACCGAAACTAATACCATTAGTGTATAAAACTAATAGAAAAAATTAATTTAGTCTAATAAACAAATTTTAATGTATCAAAGTGAAACTTTTCAATGGTTAAGAATTAAACTAAATAAAAAAAAGAGACTAGAAGTATATTTATTATTATTTTATTTCTTTTAAATATTTTCTACCTCTGTTTGTATGTAGCATGGTGTACGTTTATGATGGTCCAAAACTCCAAACTCAACTGCTGTTTTAAAGGGTAATTATTTTCTCACATCCGTAAGGTGTGAACTGCCTGAATTGAAAACAAGAAATAAATCAATGAAATGTTATAATGATTGTGATAAGAAAAAGGAAAAGGTAAAAGGTAAAAAAGAAATGTAAAGTACTGAAGTCTGAAAATGAAAATGTTAATATGATGCAGTAGTAAAAATGTGTGACAATGTCAGTGTAGTACTGAAAGGAACAATTCCCAATAACGGAAATGTTCTGTGATATTTGCTCAGCTGCAGCTGCTCGCATCGCTGTTCTGTTCAGCCATGTCAAGCCTTATTATGTTATGACTCCGCTCATGAGGCATACTGTATAACCATTTTGGTCTTTTTTGAAAAATGACTGCACTACCCTTCAGTTTCTCATTTTTTTCCTCTTTCTTTTACATGAAACATATTCCTCTTCCTTTTTTCGTGAAATATACTCACTTTTTTATCACACATTTAGAACCATAAAAACAATTAATTTATAGTATGTTTGCTTTAAAGGGGAATTTCAATAAAAAAAATGAAATTTCTTTATTTTAGTTTGCTTCAAGAAAAATAAAATAAAGAATGTATCTTATTTGGTTGAATATAAAAATAAATTAGGTTTAACAAGACATTTAAGTTAATTTTTAATTTTTTTTACTAATTAAAAAATTTATTTAATTATTTAAATAATTTTTTTTAATAACTTCTAATGTTTTTTAAAATATTAGTTGAAATAATATTTTTTTAAGCATGAACTTTTAGTTTATAATTTTTTATATTTTTTTTCAATTTTTATTCTTAATATATTTATTCAACTTTCTTATTTTTTTAATAAATCATAATTTTATTATTTTTCTTGTTATTTAATATTTTTTAATTACTTCAAAAATTAATTTTATGAAACACCAATAAATTACCGTTCTCAACTACCAACTTTTAGTTATTAGCTACTTTTTTAGTTTTACTTAACATAACCATAATGTATTATTATATTCTTATAAATAATAGTAATTAAGATGAGAGATGAAGTAAAATATCAAAATAATTTAATTTATACAATTTATTTTTTCTTTCATCTAAATCTCTCCAATTTTGAAGAAGAAACCAAAATAAGAGGGGAAAAAAATCAATCCTTGCATTTTTTTCTCTCTCCCATTCTCTTCAAATTTCTTAACTAATGTAATTTATATATATATATATATATATATATATATATATATATATATATATTCTTATCCTTCATTTTCTTTCGATTAAATACGCTATTAATGTTACAATGTATTTTTATATAAGTGTATTTGTAAAAATGAAATAATTATATACAGTGTCAGTAGTTTCAATTCTTTGGAGCTGAAATAACGGAGTTATTTGACTTATTTCTAGCATTCTTTCTTTCCCTCCTGGGTAAATGCGATTTCAAAATAACAAATTAAAACATACTGATATGAATTTGCTTTTAGGTTTTAATAAGGTGCAGGCGCGCATTTACTCCCATAAAAAAAATAAATAAATCTAGTATAACAGTATTGAAGCACCTCATTAAGGTGATAGCTATTGATACCAAAGTCAAGTACGAGCTTTTGACTTCAACGCACTAATTATATTCATAATGAACCCATCAAAGCAAAGAATGTTTTGATTCCACTAATTAGGATGTAAATAAATCCATTAACTCAGAATTTCTTACGTATTGCACTACGGTTATAGTTAATTAAACGCAAAAATAAAGGAAAACCTGCCACAAATTAGATTATAATCTTGCGGGTCAAACACTAATTAACGTTGTCTTGTGTTTTCTTTTAAAATGGCATGTGATCTTGCGCGTTTATTAACTTAGTTGTAGAAGTAAAACACATAAAAGACAATTTTTTTTTTCGAGGGGACAACAAGGCACATAAACACAATATACGTATTCCTAAAATTTTGTCAGCATTTTTATGCTTTTACTGCTCCCTTTATCACACATCAAAATCAAGTTAGGTTCCACTTTGGCAAAAAATTTGGAGTTGATAGAATGAAAGTAATGCAAGCAAGGTTGGAATTTACATGCCTAAATTAAACTTTTTTTCTCTCGGATTTGTTAGTTGTTTCGGCTGTAGTATTTCTTTGCTTCAAATATTAATTAGTGACGATAACCAGATTGGTGAACATGGATTAGGCACTAATTAGTGTGTTCATATCTTAGTTGATTTGATTTTATAAAGAATCTTTCTGCTTATACTACAAACAATAAACAAATAACGAGATAGCCAGGCATGTGAGGGTAACACGTGGAGGGAGTGTGAGACAGTAGATATTCTATTCTTCAGTGTAGATGCAGAAGCTGTTGGGTTCCGGCCCAGGCTTTG
Source organism: Glycine soja (assembly GCF_004193775.1). Taxonomy (NCBI): domain Eukaryota; kingdom Viridiplantae; phylum Streptophyta; class Magnoliopsida; order Fabales; family Fabaceae; genus Glycine; species Glycine soja. Next base: position 14,871,982 of record NC_041008.1, on the reverse strand, counting down.
TCTGCTTAATTGGGCTTATATCTAAAACAGTAAATGGGGTAATTTTTTTTCTTGTATTTTAGTCAAGGAAAACAAAGACGAATGAGTGAATTTTGTAATTGTTTTCATAAATTAAAATAAAAAATAATTATCATGTGTTTTAAATTAATTCGTATGTTATAAATTTGAATCTCTATGATTTTAAAAAATAATAATTAATATCTATGTATGAACAATATAAAACAGTTTTATATCGTCATTCAATCATAAATTATCATTTGAATTATTTTAAAATAATAATTTTAAAAGTTAACAAAATTATCATATATAATAATTTGTGATTGTATTAATGTGTAAATTATTTTTACAGCATTAGTGCATAACTCTCTTTCTCTTTAAAAAATATAATAGTTTTTACATGCATTTATCTTTTATCTATTTTTATAATTTTGTGATAGTATTATATTATGTAAAATTAAAAAATATTTTTAATTAATTATTCAAATCATATTTTTAGTTTTCTTAATTATTACCTCCATTTTGAATTGATTAATCTTTGAGGTTTTTGTAATTATATATTAAAAACAATTGTTTAAAAACAAAATTATTTGCCATGGGCAATTTTATTAAAATATTCTTATTCTCTTTCTTAATTTATATAATTACATTATTAAGAATTCTGAAATGACTATACTTATCGGGGGAAAATTAAAATAGAAGTTTTAATTTTTTTTAACGGAAATAGAAGTTTCAATACTTCATTAAAAAAATTGAAAATGTCAATCAATATGATTTTTTAATTCTAAAACATCAATCAATTTAAAATGCAGTACTTTAAGTAATTTTTTAATCAATTTTAAGTAGAATATTATCTTTTTTTAAAAGCAAGTATATATAATACTATAATTAGATATTTCCTTATTACCATTAAAATAAAATTTATTAACTATGAATTAGGCTTTTAAGTAGGTTAATAGTTAGGTAAGTTAAGTTTTAAAAAAGATGGCACAATGCCTAAAACAAAGGTTATGAGTAACATATTAGACTTAAGACTTTAAATTTTTAAATAAATTAGACCTATTTAAAGAAAGTTTTATTGAACATAACTTATTTACATCCGTATGTTCGACCCCTTACTCAGACACTTAAATCGGAGAGACATGAACTAACTGCATGGTGTCGAGATCACCGAGATATTTTATTGTTACTCTAGCACCTTTAGGCAATTTTAATGCAACCTTTGGAATTATTTTTCACTCTCGAGTCATGATTCAATCACCACTAGATCATATAGTTGTTATAAAATTTGATGAATTTTAGTTATTATTATATTTAATGAGTTTGTTTCTCTTTTTATTGTGAGATTAATGTTGTGTGTCCTTTTTAATTGTTATTGAGTTTGTAAAATCAAAATGTCTTCCAAAACTTGAAATAAAAAATTAGTATAAATAAACGTGCTTCTTTCTTTATCATTTGAAATAAAAATTTATTTTAAATTTATGTGTAACTTTTTTTTTATAAAATTTATTATTTATTTATTTGATGTAAGATATTTAAATAATTATTACAAAAGCATAAATTCATCCCCCATTTGATGAATTTCTAGATCCATCCCTATGTATGGTAACATAAAATTATAGTTATTTTCCTTGTTATTTTAAATTTTGACTATTATATTTTATTTTGGTGAAAAAGGTTTAAGAATTAGTTTAAAAGTTGGTTTAAAAAAAAGTTACACTAAACTATTCATAATTGATTTTAAAATTGGTTCACAAAAACCAAACTATTTTCTCAAATCATAAAATGCTTTAGAGTAAAAAAGAAAACATAAAAATGATTTAATTTGGTTTCAAAATGCTAAACCAAAACTCTATTATCACTTATAACAATAGATGAAGGAGATACTACCATCAATTGCTCAACAACTCCTTTACACATTTTTCTTCTTCTTATTATACACTTGAAGATGTAATTGTTCAAACGTGATCATTCATGTTTCTGTGCTTGAAAGCAGTTTATATTTCTCAACTAAAATAGTATTTCAAATACTAACCTCACCTTTCATTGCCACAATTCTTAATTTCGATTTGCACTCTACCACTTTGTCCTTTATAATTGATTCTTCAATCTATTCTCACTAAGGTTTGCATTGATGTCAATTATTTCTTCAATTTACTGAATCACCTTCTTCTTTTTATCTTTTTTATTCTCTTTTGCATTCTTCAATTGATTCCTTTCTCTTTCTGTGTTTTTTGTAGTTTCATTGTCATTTTGTCTTCTTCAATTTTGGCCACCAGGTTGATTTTGTCTTTCTCTCCCTTTCCATAGGGATAAGAGCCTCTTCAGTTAATTAAAATATTTTAGTGTTATATGGTTGATCAGGGTATGAGATTGACTGTGTAAAAATCATGTTGCCTTCAAAAGCATGGAATAACCTATATCTCATTATGCAACATTTTTGGTCTTATAATATATGATCTATATGTTTGTTGTAGGAAGGCTTGAGAGAGAGTATGGAAGACAAAAATGCATATGGTGAATCATATAGTTCTCCATTGATGTTTGCAATCTTTTGTATATTATTGATGTAATCGTCGTTAATTTCTATATTTATTTAAAGTTTTTACAATTATGTAACAATCATTTTTATTTTAATTAATTTGTATATTGATTGCTTAATCTATGACATACTCCAGAGGGTCTATAGAGTCCTAATCCCTATTAATGCTTTAATGTTGTGTTTGTTGTAGTTTTTCGAGATAGGTAGAGTACTAGAGATGGACATTAATACATACATTAATGGACATGAAGAGAAATTAAGAGACTACAGTATCGTAAAACAAACTTTGACATTCCTAAAAATTTGAAGAAGAAGGGAATGACAGATAGATTTTCAAGGTTATCATCATTTACACTTTTTCTATAGTTCATATGTATTATGGTAATTGTACAATCTTTGAAGATAACTTTTCCTTCCATAACTGCACATCTCTGACACGATCTTTCACATTTTTGGTTGACAAAACCAAAACAAAAGAACCCTGTATATTTCACTTGGAAGATTAAATAATTTTTTCTTCTCTTAAAATAATTTTGTCCAGATTATTAATTATTCATGTTATCATTGATAATAACTTATAGAATAATACTAATTATTCATGTTATTATTGCTTTAAATAATCTTGATTATAAACAAATTATTAATGGGTTTTACAACAAAAAATTTCAAGACGAACAATATTTTAAAAATTGTCCAAGGCATACAAAATCCCAGGATTGGTCTTGACAAGTTCTTAGGTTTCAACCTCGTGGATGAAAAAAAAAGCATGATTGGTGAGGGTGTGAACCCCACTATTCATTGGCAAAATCAATGGATATTTCATATCAATAATATAATTTGTTTATATAAAGTTATAAACAATTAAATAAACCAACATTAAATTGGATTGAATGAAGTTGGGTTCAAAACTGGCATTAAGGTTTAAACTTTGTAGATAAAAAATATAACTATGACTAGAGAAATATTAAAAATGGTTAACTAGCAAAAATTAATTATCGATAAAGTCAATAAATATTTGTTATTTATGACATTAGAAAAAGATGTGCTTAAGATATAAAAGTGAATTTGATGTATTATGCTAGTTATTATTACAAAATGTAAAGGTGAAAGTAAAAAATAATTGATGTCTCAAACATGTTGAAACACACGCTGTTATTTACTCAATTGCAAGAGATGCAATTCATTCCCTCACACATGCACTCGTGTATCACTCACTATTCTAAGCACAAAATTGCACAAAATTGCACACCTACACACTAGGAATAGCATTAGCAACAGAAAAATGATAGAATGAAAAAACCCTCTTTATTAAGATGTATGTATGTCCTTTTATACAAGCAAAACAAAACAACAACCCTTTACACTTAGGCTGGGCAATTATAACATAATTTTTAGAATTCTGTTACTCTCTTATATCTAATGTACAATTAAATCTACACCACTCAAAACAGAATTAAACTCTCACAAAACATAGGTGATAATGTGTTTTTAATCTCTAAAATTTAAGTCAAAATTTGTTTTGAGCCAGAACATTCAAATTGATAAATTTAGTTTTTAGTTTTCTAAAAATATGTGAACTTAGTCTTTTTTTTACTATGAACTTAATCTATTTAATCCATTCAAATTGATGAATCTAACTGGGCAAAGTGAGGGTCACATGTGGAATGTGAGATAGTAGATCCTATATTTGTATTCCTTACTATAGGAAATGGAATAATTTCTTTTGTTTTGTATTTTAGTCAAAGAAAACAAAGATAAATTAGACAAAATGAAAATGGAATGAATGAATGAATTTTGCAATTACTCTCACAAAAATTAAAATCAAAGACAATTATAGTTATCATGTGTTATAAATTAATTCTTATGTTATAAGTTTGAATTATATGATTAAAAATATAATATTTTTATATGCAATTATATATTTGTATTATTTTGTGATGTGATATGAGTATTATATTATGTCATATTAAACAATATTTTTAATTAATTATTGAATCAAACCATATTTTTAGTTTTATTAATTATTATCTCAATTTTGAATTGATTAACCTTTAAGGTTTTTTCAATTATATTTCAAAAATTATTTGAAGATTAAAGTATTTACTAGGAAATTTTTTATTAAAATATATTTATTCTCTTAATTTATATAAGTACATTATTAAGAATTATAAAACGACAATACTTATTAGTGGCAAAATTAAAATGAAAGTGTTAATGCTTTGTTATAAGATTAAAAATGTCAATCAATATAATTTTTTAATACTAAAAACATCAATCAATTTAAAAAATAGAATGTTATATGTTGCATCAAGGCACTCACACTTTATTATAATGTAAAGTGAATTATAAGTATATGTAAAATTTCATAAAATTAAAAAATACACATTGTATGTGATTGGCTTTTTGTTATTGTGTTATGCATTATACAATATGATACTAAGAGATATTAAAAAATATATTAATTTTAAAAAAAAATTATGATACCGAAATAAAAATAGTAGGAGCACGGAGTGCTTAGGTTTTCGATGTTAAAATAATAGGCTTAGATTCAAACTAAGATCTCATACTTACTACTATTACTACAAGCTTTCTACCATTATAATCACTTGTCTACTTACTAAAATTCAAAGAAACCATTAAATTAATTACTTCATTCATATAACATAATCTTACAAAAAATATTCTTTAAATTGAAATTGTCGTTTATCTCTTAATTACATGTCTTGCTTTTCGAATAAACACACCACAAAGTTTTCATGCATCATATACATGTTTTTCATTGCATTTTTAACACAACCTTTATGGCAATTTATTTCACAAAATTCAAGTATAAATAGAGTTTAATGGATACTAATTACATGTTTTTAATTAATGTGTTACATTCTTATAAAAATAATAGAATATACACCAAAGTCGTTGGTGCGAGTGGTATTGGACTCGATCCCCTTAAACAAGGTCCATATCCCTAAACATGCTCAATGTAGGTGACCACCTAGATATGGCCCCCATATTTATAGGGATACCAATTTTTATTTATTTAGTTTATATAAGTATCAATTTTTTTTATATAATGTTATAATTTATCAATGTCAAAGTGTGTCTGAAAAAGTTTTGTTTGTCTGTTGGATTGCAAAATGTAAACCCGAATCAATTATGAACATAAAAATTGAAACTTCTCTAAAATATGATAATTCTTAAGATTTTGGTAGTTTTATTTAAATAATTAAAAGTTATTAGATAGATTTCAACAAATGAATTAAAATTAAAATTTATTTGCTTTTTTTATTTCATGTATAACTTACATAATACCATTAATTATTCACATTATCATTGCATCTACTAAAAGAAGTTTATCAAAATTGAAAATGTTAAAATTTTATGTGATCTGATATGTCAATAGGAAGATTAAATAATTTTTCTTCTCTTTAAATAATTTTGTACGAATTATTAATTATTCATATTGTCATTGATAACAACTTGTAGGATAATACTAACTACTTGTGTTATGGTTGTTTTAAATAATCTTGATTATTATAAACAAATTATTAATGAGTTTTGCAACAAAAAGTTACAAGACTTGCAATATTTAAAATATTGAAATGCAAACAATATTTAAAAATTTCCCAAGGCATAAAACGTAAAATAACAACATTATATTGGACCGAGTGAAGTTGGGTTTAAAATTCTTAAGCATGGTTAATGTTTAAATTTTGTAGATAAAAAAAATATAATTATGAATATGAAAAATGGTCAATTAGCAAAAATTAATCATCGATAAAGTTAATAAATATTTTGTATTTATGACATTATAAAAAGATGTGCTTAAGATATAAAATCATCAAAATGAATTGAATTTGATGGATTATGCCAACTAACATCACAAGATGTAAAGGTGAAAGTAAAAATAATTGAAGTTTAAAGCATATGACAAAATGTGCTTTTAATCTTTGAAGTTTAAGTCAAAGTTGATTATGATCCCTTTACATTCAAATTGATGAAGCTAGTTCTTTAGCTCCTAAAAATATGTTAACTTAATCTTTTTTTTTTTACTTTAAACTTAATCTATTGAATGCATTCAAAATTGAAGTCAATGAATCTAGCTAGCATGTGAGAGTCATAGGATTAGATAATAGATTCTATATTTCTATTTTTTACCACATAAAATCAGATAATTTTGTTTTGTTTTTATATTTTAGTCAATAAAAACAAAGATAAATTAGACAAAATGAAAATGGACAAAGATGAATTAATGAATTTTGCAATTACTCGGACAAAAATTAAAATAAAAATAGTTATCATACGTTATAAATGAACTCTTATGTTATAAATTTTAATTCTGATTAAAAATATAATATTTTTTATATGCAGTTAAATATTTTACTATTATGTGATATTATGTGATGTGAAATGAGTATTATATTATGTCATATTAAATAATATTTTTAATTAATTATTCAATTAAACTATATTTTTAGTTTTCTTAATTATTATCTCAATTTTGAATTGATTAACCTTTAAGGTTTTTTGCACTTATATTAAAAAAATTATTTAAAGACTAAAGTATTTACTCAGGACAATTTCATTAAAATATATTCATTCTCTTTCCTAATTTATATAAGTACATTATTGAGAATTCTAAAATGATGATACTTATTAGTGACAAAATTGAAATGGAAGTTTTAATGTTTCGCTGTGAAATTGAAATTAATAGACTAAGTTACGCTTTCAAAAATTTCACATAAGGTCTAAAACAAAGACTTTGACAAATAAGATATTAGACTTAGGCCTTAAAAGTAATGAGATCTAATTCAATTAGTTAAACATGATATGTGAATATTATAAATTTCTTAGTATTGTACTTAATTAATTAATTCAGGTAAAAAAATAGACTTTGGCCTTAAATTTTTTAAATAAGATAGACCTATTTAAGGAAAGACTTGTTCAATCTAACTTATTTTCACTGCTATTGATCTTCAATCTTGCTCAAAAACTTCATCTGAGATTGAGACATAACTAATTATATGGTGCCCAAACCACTTGAGATACTATTGTGTCATGATTCAATCACCATTAGATTCCAATGCATTCTTCCTTCCATTGCTTTGATGATGGTGACTTCTTCCCCTTGGATTATTGAGTCATGTGTTGTGTGGTGTATTTCTTATGTGTAGGGTTAAATTAATGTAATTCTCTCTCTCCCTCTCTCTCTTATATACAACCAAAATGCTATTTTAGATTCTCATCAAATGCAACATTTCTAACTTTCAATATTGCTCTTCCTAAAAATAAGTTTCCTTTTATTTTGTCTTCTTGTAGTCTATATGGTAACTTATAAAAAGAGCATTGGTTATACTTATTTTCATTATTATTTTGAATTTGACTATTACATTTTATTCTAGTGAAAAATGGTTTAAGAATTGGTTTATTTGTTTTTAAATAAGATCTACACTTGTTGTAACAATAGTTTATGGCAAATCGAAAAAATTACTGGATGAGTCACGGACAATGTCGCTTTCTTTAAGACGTTTCGTGGCACTGCCAAAATTTGTGCAAGCAGACTATCAACCACGACGTCCCTAGGATAAAACAGCCCAAATCACTGTATAAGATTCCCACTGCACTGAGGGAACCTTTTCTAGAATTACACCCTCTTGTATGACTTGAAAAGTTACTCTAATAGCCAACCGAAAAATGTGACTTAAAAAGTCACTCTTAAAATCAACTGAAAAATATGATTTACAAAGTCACTCTTAAAGGCAACCGAAAAATATGACTTACAAAGTCACTCTTAAAGGCAACCAAAATTTTAGAGCAACAGAAAGAAAGAGGGAAAAGTTTGCCGGAAATGCATCGGTTGAAATATGCGAGGGAGAAAGAAAAGTTGAGGAAATGCTTCTTAACTGGGGCAAGGAAAAAAGAAGAAATGAACTCTCTATATATAGGGAGTGAAACACTATTCAAGTGTTTATTCTGAGCGATGTGGGACTTGGAGTTTTTTTTTTTTTCAAACTTTCATTTGTTCTAACAACACTAAACTAATTCCCAATCAGTTTTAAAATTGGTTCACAAAAACCAAACTATTTTCTCATATAAAAATGGTTTAGACTAAAAAACAAAACATAAAAATGATTTAATTGGGTTTCAAAATTCTAGTGTCATTAAAATTGGATTAATAGGCTTAATACAACATAAAAATTGGTTTTACAAAAAATTGGTGATAAAAATTGTTTGAAATTGGTTTGATTTTAAAAATTGATTTAAAACTAATCCAATTCAATTTTGGTTCTATCAACAGATGCATATCCTAGTCCCTCGGTAACAAATTACTTTGTCTAATTCAAAACAATTAAAACTAAAAGAAATGATCCATTAAATAATTATTTCAATTGTTTGTTTTTAAAAAATATGCAAAGTCATGTATAGCTAAGAATTATGAATTCTTTTCCAGGATGTAGATAGTTTGATTTCATATCCGAATCCCCTTTTTCCTTTCTAAATGAAAATAAGGATAAAGCAAGAGAGACATAACCTTATATGAGGACACACTTGATATCCAAACTAGAAATCACCTTGTTCTAGTCCCAATACAAAATTTACTATCTTAGCTCTATCTAGGAGGACACGGGTGGTGTGTCCTGGTTAATAGACACAACCATGCCTCTTGACCATAAGATATTATTTAAATAGACATTTTAGTTTGTCTCTTAATTACAAGACTTTCTTTTCAATTAAACACACAACTAGTGTATGACTTTTATGACAATTTATTCCACAAATTCAAGTATAAATCAAGTTTATTGGATACTAATTACATGTTTTAATTGATGCGTTAACAATAGAATATATACCAACAAGCCATTGGTTCAAAAGGTATTGGATTCGATCTTTTTAAGTAAGATCTCATATTTAAACTTTGTAGATGAAAAAAACGTGGTTGAAAGAACACCACTAAAAATGATCAATCAAGTTTCAGACAAAGATTAATCATCTGCAAAATCAACTGATACTCCATATCAATAACATGGTTAAAAAAATAGAATATAAATTGTTTACATTTATATAATGTTGTACATGATTAAAATACCAACATTATATTGGGCTGAGTGTTTAAAATTCTTAAACATGGTTTCGGTTTAAATTTTGTAGATGAAAAAAAAATATAATTGTGATGAGAGACCTATTAAAAATGGTCAACTAACATTAATCATTGATAAAGTAAGGAAATATTTTATTTATGACATTGTAAAAAGACATGCTTAAGATATAAAAGCATCAAAATGAATTGAATTTGATGAATCATGCCGGTTAACATCATAAAATGTAAAGGTAAAAGTAAAAATAATTGAGTTTTAAGCATAGGAAAAACATGTTTTTAATCTTTGAAATTTAAGTTAAATTTGATTTTGATCTCTATAAATTTTAAATTAATGAATTTAAACTCGACATTTAGTAACCATTTTTAACCATCACAAATTTGAAAAAAAGATTAAGTTCACATATTTTTATAAGCTAAATGACTAAATTCATCAATTTGAATATATAAGAATCAAAACTAAGTTTGAATGAAATTTCAGTGATCAAAAAAACTTTTTTATTAAATATATTATGAAATGATTTTAGTTTCTACAGATGAGCAAGAGTCACTAGCACAAAGTGAATTGGTTTAATTTCCTGCTTGTTAAAGAATTGTTTATTCAATACAGTACCATCAAATTTGTACATGATATGTGAAGGATTATGTTGTCATAAGAGTTCAAGTTAGGGACTAAAAATTAATAATAATTTATACACATTAATTATTCAATCAAATTAAGTTATATCCCTTAAAATTAAACTATGGACATATGTGAAAAAAACTTATAAATTAGTTGAAAATTAAAAGGTTAACATGAAATTTTTTAAGTTGAATTAAAGATGTTAAGTAATGATTAGGCTTAACTGTAAAATTAGTCTCCTTATTTATCTCAACTCATTAAATTGGTCTTCTGTAATTTAATTTACTAATTTAGTCTTTCATTTTTTTTTAAATCTGATTATTTGAGTTTCCAATTCCGAGATTGAGGGTCCATTAATAGTTAACGTGAAATTTTAGAGTTGAGAATTCAAATAGCTTATTGAAAAAAAAGAGAATTAATTATAAATTGATGAAATAAATAGGATTATTTTTGTAATTAAACCTAATTATTAGACTATATGCATATTTGACAGTGTAAATTTATTTATGTAATTAACCCAAATCTCGCTTTCCCAAAATGAGTTTTCAAACAAAATTATAATATTCAAACATATATTTTATGAAAATCATCAAACACGTTACCTAATTGAATTTACACTCCAAACTAAGTTGGGTTTAGTTTGGAGCACCCTAAGTAAAACCAAACTTAGCCTAAGCTGGTTTACATGCAAAGCCGACGACGATGAGGATGATTGGTGTTTGAAAATCTGATTGGGTTGCTAGAATTGGTGTGGACCCCAGTAGCTAGACAGGCAAGAGAAAACGTCAGCAAAAGCAACACCAAACTAAATTTGGGGAACTTCCATCTCATATGTCCAAACTCGCTTTGGATTTTTTTTAACGTCCCAAACACTCCATTTGCCTTTTGGTTTCGCTAATTAAAATCCCCCAAAGAAACAAACAAACCATATCCATTTAGTTTCACGTCACACTCATGAACAAACAAAGCCTCCCCAAACTACAACCACATATCTTGTTTCCCATTTCCCGTTTCACCTCACCCCTAGTAAACAGTGCTAATGAATCATTGAAGTTCACCGAATAAAGTAATTATACATTGAGGTAGATAGGTCGCTAGGCATATCAATATCATGCATGATGACATAATAAACACTGTTAGAGAGGTGAAATCTCATATCGAGTAAAAGTGAAAAAATTAAACAATATATAAATAAGAAGAATATATTTATTTAAGTCATAAAATTTTAGATTAAAATATACTGACAAATTTTCTTATAAGAAATATAAACTAAAGACTAATTAATGATTTGATTGAAGAATTGAGATTTATTCAAAAAATTATATTTTCTCAACAAATATATTTTCATATAAATAGTCTTTATAATTGAAGGCTTAATGATATATTTAAAATATAAGATTATTTATTAATCATATTTGTGATTTTGCTAAACCTAGGATATTTCCAACAGAAATTAAGAACTAATTTATCAAAGGAATTGAAAATCATTTAAGAAAATGAATTCTCTTAACAGACATATAGATTAAGAGATTGAATTTGTGATTACATGCATGCGCGGAGAATAAGGTTATGTAGCATTAACCATGTCATATCATATATATACTACGTGTTTGAAAGTTAAAACGGTGGTGTGGTGTCCATATTGTCCAAGTTGGCTCACAGTACGTGCACATGGGTGCGTGCGCAATCAACGGACCGGACCCTGCACAGGACGCTCCCGTTTTCACAAACAGATGGTTGGAAGGAAACATGAAACATCCTCTCATCAATTGGCCACATTAGTACTATTTAGTATTTTACTTAACTTGTTTCTCTTTCTATCTGTCCTTGTATTGTTGAGTTGGTATGGTTAACTGTTATTGTCGCTTACACGCCTCACCGAATGTCCATGTTCCTCCTGCTATATGCTATTGCTATGTTATGTGTGCATTTATTTGTATCATACCATACGTGTGTGCATGAGAGAGAGGACACATGGAATGATCATAAGGGTAATGCATGGTTGGTATATAGTCTAGAGATTAGAGAGTGTGTGAAGGATATAGAAAGTGGTATGATTATATATATATATATATATATATACGAGCATCCTTTAATTACATATATCTAAGATTCACTTCCTTTTTTTTTCCATATTATATCATTTTATTATATTTATACTTTTATTTGATTTATCTCTTTTACGGTGTGTTTAAATTGACTTTAGATGCACTGTCAGATACACTCGATTCACGTTATCAGCGCTACCAATTGTTGTGTATCTTTCCTTATATTAGACGTAGAAGTTTAATTATACATGTATTATGGATGCCAAAGCAAACATGCACTTAGTATTAAGGTTTCAAATAAAATAAAGTGTTGATACATCATTATTCGTTAAAAAAAATGCAGACTATTCCCCACCACCCTTCATCTGACAGCACCAATAGAGTCTCACACTTGGGAGGCACCACTTCTTCTTTTTGTTTTCTACCACAAGGGGAATTGCTCACCCCTGTGCACATAATGCAGTGTTGTTGTGTTGTGCCTCATTACTTTCATTGTCCCACTGCCCCAAAATCTCTTCTCCACACTTCGGACCCAGCGCCCACGAAACGCCACGTTAACTATTTAACCGCTTGTGCCTCCCAAAATTCCCCAATTCAAACATTTCTGCCTCTTGGGTTATCCTCTTAAAATCCTTTCTTTGTTTTTTTTGCATGCCTAGCTAAGTTTGCTTTAGATATTTATGCCAACAATTTAGTTGCCTATAGTATATGTGGAATCATGGGGGAAAATGCAAGCCACTTAAACAAATTAAGTTAGCAATTCAGAGTTGGGGAATGCATACCACTTAAACAAAGTTACCAATTCAGAGTTGGATATGTCTTGAATCATGGGGCAAAAAATGCATGCCACTTAAACAAAGTTAGCAATTCAGAGTTGGATGTCTTGAACTGCAAAATACAGTACCTATCTGATTAAGCTACGGACGGTGCCAAAATAAAAAAAATACAAGAAGTGAATAAATAAAGCTACTTTATCCTAATATTCAGAGCCAATTACATTAAGTATAGTTTGTATAGGTAATGTGAATATGTAGATGTGGCAATATAATTTGACAGCAAGAGCATAGCAGTGGCTAAATAGGTAGAAGATTGAGGGTTTGGGTTTGGGGAACAGGCTCATTGTTATTTGGGTGGTGGGTGGGGTGGGACCCCGCTTCAGAAGTCATACAGTGGGGCATCTTTTTCTTGGATGATGAGCAAGCTGTGGTGCGGAAATCCATAGCCACTTGATCATGGAGGCACATGAATATATAACAACTTCTGCCTTTGAACTTGTAGTAGTAGTATTTGTTTATGTATACATGCATGCCGTTGGAAAGCATACATTGCCTAACCCAAAAAAACTGTGCAGAATTTACTTTTTTTTAATCCTTGGATTTATCAGAAAAAAAAACTCTAACTAATTCATAATTCAATAATGAAATAAAATTTAATTAAAAATTATTTATCAAATATTAAATTCAAATAATACTCAAAAGAATTTAATCAATACATTAATCATTTATATTCAATTTTTGTTTAAAAAAATTGTAGAGTATATATTATGCTTTGTGCAACTTCACTCGTCTATTAATTTTACCTATAAAATCTAACATTGTAATTAACATTTTATTGCTTATTTTAACAGGCATAGCGTGTTCTAGCAAACATCCATGAAGACATACCTGTCTCATTTCTTAGGCTTATTAAACAACTTCTCTTAATTATGCCAATTGAATTTGAGATAGAATTAAACACCTGGCTTTTCTGACTTCTCATTAACATTTCAGCGCGTAATATAATCTAATCGTTCTTATAGTATCTTACTTTGCTAATGTTTATATATATATAAAGGTAAATATATAATGATTACTATTCGTGTACACTTAGATATGCCCTCATAACCGCTTGCCCGGCTACAAAGAATTCTCAGAGAAATGGGAGGGAAGCATACCTTATATGAGCTAAGGCTATTCATGAAGAAAAACCCATCATTTCAATTCAAATCAAATAAAACCCAATAGAACCTTATAAGTGTAACATAATTGAAAAGAAGCCTTACATGATGAACTAAGGTTATTCTTGAAGAAAAACACATCATCTCAATTCAAATTAAATATAACCCATTAGAACCTCACTATCTTTTCGTTAATACATGGTATACTGTTTTTTTTTCGACATATATTAATTTTGTTAATAGAAGAAATCAAACCTACAATTTTTTTTCTTTAATCCATCTTATATCTCCATAACAAGGAAATGATGAAACATATGATTTTATTAGTAGGAATCAAAATACAGAAAATAAATTTGTAATTGATATCCCTATATCATGGCAAGATTATGAATTTGCAGCAACGTATTTTGAACGTTTTGGTTAAATAAACATTTTCCCTGTCGGAAGATGGGCTGAGATTTCAGATTCTATTCCATCACTGATTTAAATGTGAGATCAACTAGCTTAAAAAAGGTCATAAATATTGCATTTTATAGTTTATCTTCTTGCCACACTTGCTTATGTTATGCTCCTGTAAGCTAATACGTTTTGTATTTATCTATCTATAACTATACATACACACATACATGGCTGCAAGTTATAAATAAAATAGTAGTGCCACTTCAAAGTACTGTATTTTCTTTTCTCAACGGTTGTGTATGGGGTCCAAGATGCATTATTTGGAAGTAGATAACATTGATAATTCTTCACATACCTTTGAATTGACTTCACTTTTTTCTTAGTTGAGTTGGCCATAAAGAGACTAAAAATTTGACATGTTATACTTAACATGGCCTTGGAAACTTTTCTTTCCTATTTGCCATTTCTAGTGGGGCTGTCAAATTCAATGTTTCTAGGTTAATTTCACAAATTTTCAAACGAAACAGAATTTCAATACCTATGATGGTACACTTGGCATTACCCCCAGACTTAGTAAATAGCTAAAAGCAGAACTTTGATCACCACCAGATCACCCTTTTTTTTTCTTCTATCAGATCACTTTTAGGACTCACATTGCCAAAAAGCTGTGCATAAAGAAAAAGTTTACTTACTTAAAGGTATATGAACACAAACACAAAGCACACCAACAACCTAAATTGCCCTAGGGAGAATAAGGGAAAACATTTGAGTTAAAATATGAGAATAAAAAAGGTTCCCTTGAACAGATGCACAAAGATCTGATGTAGTTTACAATCATCATCTTCTTCTGAGGGACATCAAAAGTAGGGGAAAAAGTTGAATATAATTCAAAAGTGACAAGTCTTAAATAAGGAATATTGGCACATAGACAGTATTGGGAAGGAGTGATTGAAAATCAAATATATATATATATATATATATATATATATAATATCTAGAATCTAGTCTGTTTCTCAGCTTAACAAAAGTCAACATACCAATGGGCAGATAGATATGTTTCAAGTTCATCTCATCATAAATATTTCAAATGAAATTTGGAAAAAAAAGAAAGCTATCTAGAAATTAAAGAGATAGGGGCACGTGATTTATGAGAGGATATGTCTCAGGAGGGTCATTAGAAAGCCAGAAAGCCAGCTACTTGCCTAACAAACACAGCTCATCCCCAGACCCCAGTAAGTTAGAGGATCTCATAATTCTCATCAAGGACGTGTACATGTCAAAGATATATATACCTAAAAAAAAAAGGTACAGTACTATACTGCTTCTTTATAGCACAGCTTGCAATTAATATAAATACATTATGCATGTATGTACTTTTAATTTAACTTTATTTGGATTTTTATTTCTTTCTTTTAAGGCTGATTTTTTCATTTTTCTTTCTTACAGTCCCCCTTCCTTGGAAGCTATACATGTTAGTGTATATGGATGTGTCGTATTGTATGTATATATCTTGCCAAAACTATCAAAGAAAAAGAAAAAAAAAAAAGAAGCACTTCCAAGTTAGAGAGACCCACACGCATGTCATATCCCACGTGGGGCGCATTGCTGCACATGGCCATGAGACATTCTTGTCTAAATCATAAGATTGATGAACTTTCTCTAGTTTTCTCAGCTAAGTCACCAAGTCAGAGAAGCTCAACCCTCACTATGAGTGAGCCGTTTCACCCATCAATTAAGCTTCAAGCTCCTTTTCCTTGGCTTGTCACCCCATTATATGTACACTGACGTGCTTTTCTGTGGTACCACAAACCAACTAGACTTGTCATCTCTAATCATCACCTTTTTTTTTTCTCTTGATCAGCCAATAAGAATTTCCCAGTTTGACCACTCAATTTCCAGTAACATAGTCAACTATGACTTGATTATTAAGAGGTAATAATAGTAGTTTATATATATATATATATATATATATATATATATATATATATGTGAAACAAGAGTATATTCTATAGTGTACCATGTATATAGTGGATGATACTTTTGATAGATTTAGAATAAACTCTAATATGATCTTAAAATGTAAGTATGACTTAATTCAATCTATGAAGTTAACTTATATATTCTATTTTAACATTATTTTTAATTAATATAGAATTTGAATTTTTTTTAATACAATATATTCATATTTTTAAACGAATATTTTATATTTTTTTAAGCGCATAAATTGTATAAATATAATAACTTAAGCGTTTAAGTCAATAAAAATAATTTTAAAATTAGACACCTGTTGATGCTTCAGAGGATATATTTAATTTATGGATTTATGGAGGTATTGAGTTTTTCTTAAGGATTTGACCTATATATATTCAAACAAATGTTTATCTCCATACACGTGTTCCTAAGGATCGAACTTCTGGCTACATATGTAAATAACAAGGTTATTTGTCAATCATCACTACACTATGTTGATGAGATAATAGTAGTAGTTAGTTCAGCTTCTTACCCGACCATATAGTGTATATACCCTACCCCCAAAGAAAAGACAGAAAATGTAACAGTGTATTCCTGTGGCTATTGCTACCATGTGGGGTAGCTTTTGCTTAAATGAGATTTAGTGGTGTTAGATCCAAATATCCTGCTTCTTTTGCAGAGGTAAACATAAAGCGCGGATTCCATAAACGTAATAGATAGAGATTGCTCTCTACACCACGTACTAATTAGTGGTCCTGAAGACTGAAAATGAATGCTTTTCTGGGATAAAGTAGACCATGATATATATGAAGCATGAAATAAATCCCTAACCCTTCAAAGCTCGCAAGACCCTTTTTGTAGATTAAATTTCTAGAGGTCTAACATTCTTTGCATTGGTCGAATAATAAAAGGCATGAAGTCAGCATCAACCATTATAACAATGGAGCATTACAAAAGATGATCATGTATTGACAAACTAGATATACTCATGTAGAAATCAAGCAGCATTTTCACTAGGCAGGCAGAAATTCAACCAAAAATACAATGTGGAATGATTATATTTGGATATGATTGGATTTTGGGGGTCATTTTTTTTCCTTTTTTTTTCATTTGTTCTAGACACATGGCCTGCAATATAAAAAGGTTTATAATTAACTCATATGGAATGAAATCATTACACAGGATCATTCTGGTTGAATTCCATGAGACCATCAAAAAGGTCAGAATCAGCTCCACCAAAATAAGGAATAAGAAACATATACATTAGTCAACAAGGGCCTTCATTTTGTGAGTGATTCTCGCGTGTTTGTGATCTTGCTTGTGATTCAAAACCTCCTTAGGGGGAAAGAAAAAGTTATCTTGTTGAACAAAATTCCTTAGATGCCGGAACTGATAATGAGTGTCTATTGTCTATTTTAACACCCTATTCGGCTGCACAACATTAACAAGCTAAGAAAATTAAAACTATATATATATATATATATATATATATATATATATCCTTGAATCTTAGCATGCTACTGTGCCACAGGACTTTTTAAGTGAAAATAATATGTATATATATTTAACATGTGGGATTACCAAGATACAGAAAGATGTCAAATTAGTAACATCATAGCAAGCTGTCAAAGAATAATTTGAGGTCAAAGTTTGCTTGCTTAAGAATCTAATTTCACGAAAACTACTTGGAGATATCTTTTGTCTAATTATTAGACTTGAAAGTAACTATAGCTTGAAAGAGAAGTGTCAGTTGCAGCACAGTGAGTTGAGGGGCTAGATGCCTTTGGTCCTGCTCTTGCACACACACTAATTGCTTCAAGATGGATAGTGTGTGGCTTATGCCTCATTTACCTGTTGCTCTCACCAAGTTGTTTTATTATATATCTCCAGTCCCCAACTATCATTAAGGAGAAGTGTGGCCCGCAATCTGCAACCAACAATGCTACCATCTTGTTTAGCATGCACCATCATCATCTCTCAATTTTCTTTCCATAGAATCCAAGTTACTCATTGATTAGTATTTGGTTTCTGTCTAATCAGTTTCATTGTGGGAAGAAAAGGTGATATATCAACGGTGGGGTGAGAGAGAATGATTTCCATATCCTCAAAATGATATTTAGAATAAAAATATCTTCAACATGGCTTGGCTTATTAATATAGTCTTTTCTTATTAGCCATAAATTATAGGTGAAGAACAGGCCCTTTATTAATTAGTATGATGATTCTCTTTAAAGAAATACTACTAACTAAATTTTTTTCCTCCCATTAAATTACGCATCAAGCAGAATTAATAATTGCACATTCCTAGACTATAAATGGTAATGATACCGCTAATAGAAAGGGAAAGAAAAATAATATCTGCAATGAGAGAATCTTAGGATCACATACACCATAAATAATAGACAGGAGGCCAAAGTGTTTAATTAATGTATAAAAAATGCATGTGCTGAATCTTGATATATATCTAACTTTCACTAAAGAAAGTGAATAAAAGAACGTAATTACTGTACGTGTAATTATTGATAAGTGTTAACTAGTTGGTGACGCATCATTCTCTTTTTCTCTATTTTTTGTTTTATTTTACTAATTATATTAAACTATCTAAAGGTGATTGTTGGGTGGAAATGTACCATAGTGATGCGTAGATTATTTTGGTTTTGGTAGTTAAATTTGACCTAATCTTTTAGATGGCATCCAACCACTTTGTTTTTTATTTTTTTATGTACCGTAGTTTTTATGGGAGATATTATATTATTTTGGAAAAAACAGCCAAATGGAACTTCAAGCTTAGTAACTAGACCCAATATAATTTCTTTTATTGTTTCTACTTTGTTTTTCCCCTGAAAATTCACTGCAAATTTCTCAATTTTTAGGTCCAATTATTAATACCAATGCGTAAGGATTCATGTGGGCTTCAAGTGTTTTACTAACTAAACCCCATGCACCATAAATAGGCCCCCTGTCAAGATCTGTATCTCAAAAGAAAGAAAAAAAAAATCCCTGATATGAACACCTGTTTTAAGCTTCTACCTTACTACCTCTGAAAATCTTTTTGTTATCATTCTTGCATTTTTCTAACACAAAATTCTCACACTTATATGCTAGAGTTGGTGATGCTTACCCAAAGTTTTTAACTTTGGCATGTTAATTTCCTAAGGACTCACTACTAGAAAATATAGATTTAACATCAATCATTAATAAACATCAATTTAAAGAAAATCAATTTTAAAAAATTCATGGTAGCATTGACAGATAATATATTTTTTGATAGGTTTTTATTTCAAGATACTTAGCGTACCCCAAATTTTGCTTGGTGCACCCCATAATTAAAAATTCAAACCCCAAGTGGACCTAAATAGTATCCTTATTTCCTATACTGCACCCCTTCCTCTCTCTCATCTAACCCTAACATATAATATCATTCATTACAATAACAACTCAAACTAAAATATATATACTAAAAAAATATAAAATATCAAAATTATATTCGTCTAAAAACACTTCATGTATAATAAATAAAGTTAAATAAATGAGTCTTTACATAAATAAAAAAATATTATTCTTAAATATGAACATCTAAACTAAACGAACGCTAAAATATAACAAAAGTAGTCACATCTAATATCTTATTCTACAATACTAACCAAGCTAAAGTAAATGTAACCGAAGAAAAGTACTCCTTCAAGTCTCCTCAATTTTAACAATTTTTTTCTCGTACTGTAGAAACAACGCTTATAATGCAATGATAATTCTGTGAATAAAACATTTTTAAAAGGAATTCACAAATAATGTTGTTCTCAACTGACGTAGTAATCTGGAAAATCAACCATACTATTCACAATGAATTTAAAATAAGATAATATACATACATACATATATAAAGAGAGAGAATAGATCAAATTACACCTAACTGTTGATCGATTGACAAATACACCAATGTGTACAAGTAGTAAAGTGAAAACGAAAGTCTGAGAGTTGAATCCATATGGACTTTATTTGTACTTAAGTAGTGAGTATGTAATTTTCAAGCAATAAATAAATTGGTTTAAAAGGTTGTGAAAATAACAATAAACTAAATTGACATAAAATTAAATTAAAATGAACAAGAGAGAAAAACACACATTAAATTAAACTAATTAATTAAAACAGACAAGAAGAGAGAAGTCAATATTAAAAGCAAAAAGTTAATTCAGAAGATAAGAATGATGAAAGCTTAGCCTACCCGAGCTATTCTTAATATAATGTTAATGATTTTTCTCTATTCAAATTATTCCAAATTATCACCTGTATCTACTCATATAGTCTAACCATGATATCTCAAGTGAAACAGTCTAATTTATCTATTTTTACTCCCAGATCCCTTTAAGAGGTAAGACAGTTAAATTACATTATCAATGAAGATGTATAACAGATTAAATAAAATCATTATATCCTTAGAGATAAATTATTTAGATACCATTTTTCAGTTTTATTAGAGAATAACACTTCACAATGTCACTCCTAAAACTTACCATGCATATGGTTGATCAAACCATAAACAATGAAATTAAGCACAAAAAAAGATAATGAAAAAGTAATAATATTAAATAGATAGAAAGAGTAATTACATCAAGAACAATTGGCTGTTAAGCCCAACAAAGGGGGTTTTAGCCTCTCATTGTCATGAGAGACCTTACAATTGCAAGAGGGTAATGAGTAGTGAAAGAGGTAAGTAAGAAAGGAAATAGAAGAAAGGAATGGTTGCTAATAATTGATTTTCTTGCTTTTAGCCTTTTATAAGAAATTGTATTCTCTTGAATATTCTTTATGTAGCTGTGTGTTTTTTCTCCTTCTCCTCTTCCTCTTCTCTTTTTATAGGTGCAATTCAGCTTGGATTTCACGCAACTTTCGCGCTAAGCGCGATTGCCACACTTGGCGAGTATGACGGTAATCTCGTGCTCAGCACGTGACTCATGCTAAGCGCACCTTCACGTATCAGACTTCTTCATACTTCCTTGAACTAAGCGTGTTCTGCTCGTTGAGCGACTGCGTCACGCTGAGCGCCTAAAACGCGCTAAGTGAATAGCTTCAAATCTTCAGTTTATTTACTCGGCCTTTACTTTGTTTTTTTTTTGCGGCAATTATTAATATAAATTCACAAACTTGAACACTTTCTGCACAAAAATTTAAATGATGTTAAAATTCCAATTATTCACACAAAAAGGAAGAAATAAGATAAGAAAATTAACAATTCCTATATGATTTAATCCCAAAATATACATATAAATAACAGTTATTAGTAACTTAAACAACTATTACATAATTTTATAACTTGGTATAAAATGTGATTTTTATCGATTCAACTATTAAATTATATTTACATATTATCAAGATTGTTTGTGTAAAATTTTATATTTTGTAATTGTATTATAGAATAGTTGTTGCATAACATATCACATATATTACAGAACATGTTCATAATACAACTCCGGAAAATATGTATGTTATCCGTAATGGGTTGTTTATTGTAAATGGTATTTATTATAAAAGTAAGTTTTTATTAGTTTATAATTTAGTATAAATAGCTCATTGTAAATGGTATTTTTAAAATATTATGCGTATTTTTTTGTTACAACCAACATTGTTGTAAAAAAAAAACCTTGTTAACTGTAATTTTTTATGAGACTAACATTAAAAAATAAAGTATATCAAATATTAAAGTTGTTAGAGTAATTTAATTTATTGAATATTCCCCTATAAATTATACGTTACATATTTATGAACATTTTAAAAAGAGAAAAATACAAAATAATTAACCTAGCTCTATAATCATTAAAGGTATGAATCTAGTTTTATAGTATAATCATAATAGGCTTAATTAAGGTTTTTTTATCCCTGTAATATATAGGTCATTTTTAAATTACTATTTAATATTATTTTTTTTCAACTAAGTATCTGAAAATTTTTAGTTTCATTTTACTATTTGTCGTTAATCGTCTTTGGTTAAGTGATGATGTGATAAATGGAGTACCATGTCATCATTTAACCAAAGACAACTAATGAAGGATAGCAATATGAAACTGAAATTTGTTTGAGGTGGGTATTTGATAAAAACTGAATTTTTAGGTAATAATCTAAAAATGATTATTTTTTAGGCATGAAAAACTTATTTAATATATAACTTATTTAAACCATATATAATTGGTGTTTTGTAATTTATGATCAATGTACACATGTATATCATGTTATGTCTTCCTTCACTCTTCCTTCATTATTCTTTGGACCCAAAATATATATATCTCACCATTTAATCTTCTTAAGTTCTCTTTTAACTTTGTCCAGATATTAAATATATTCATCTTAACTCGTTAATTCCACCTTTAATACTATCTTATTAATCTAGCTCTATTAATTAAGCATGATAAATTGATAGGTGAGTCATTGTAAATTTTAAATAGTATTTTTTTTATTCCTACCAATAAAAAATCTTATTAATTTAATGTATTTCTTATTTTGAATGAGAAATTATCTTAAAAAATAAATAGGATAAAATTTCTTAAGTCTATATAAAAGTAAATTACATATATGTTCATCAAGTTATTTTTATTAATTTTTAATTTTTTTGACAAATTTACAAATATTTGATTAAATAGAAGTGTTTGAGAAATGATTTTTTTTTTATTGACTTATAAGATTTGTTTTTAAACGTAACTTAAATTTACGATTACTATTTTATTTTCATTTTCAATAAAATAATAAAATTTATCATTTTATCTGAAATTAAATTATTTATTTTGATAAAACTCCTCATTATCATTTGTTAACTAAAAAATTGTTTTTCAGATTGACTTAAATAAGTTTTTCATACATGAAAAATAGGTTGTTTTCAGATTACTACCTAAAAATTCATTTTTTTGTCAAATACTTACCTAAAAAAAATTAATTTCATTTTACTACCTGTCGTTAATTTCTTTCCGTTAAGTGATAACGTGACAGACGGAGTATCATGTCATTACACTGAACCACTGACACGTTAGTGCCACATCATTGAAGGAGATGATGTGGCAATGAGATGTTCATGACAGGACGTAATGATGTAGTGCTTCGTCTGTCATATCATTGCTTAATGAAAGACGACTAACAGTAGATAGTAAAATGAAACTGAAATTTTTTTCAGGTACTTGATTGAAAAAAATAAATGTTAAATAGTAATTTGAAAACGACTTATACTCCAAGTATGAAAAACTTAATTAAGTCATCATAATAATATTGCGAGTGATTTTACATTTATATGATCAATATGAAGCAAAAAACAGCATGGTCAAATATTTCTTTTTCATTTTTTTCATGATGCTTTAATATAAAAATAATATATATATATATATATATATATATATATATATATATATATATATATATATATATATATATATATATATATTCAATCAATAAAATGTTTTTAAAATGTATAATTGCAAATGTTGGCCTAATTTAAAATTCAAGTTATGCTTGCTAGTTTATACCACATAGGTAAATTTAATTAATTTTACATTAAAGTTAAGAATAAAAACATTGAACAATTTTATTTTTTTAACAATATTTTGTGTCATTAGACTTATAAGTTATTAAAAGTAGAGAAAAGGCATTAAAAAATATATCTCATAAACAGAACATTTATTTTTCTACAATTTTTTATGAGCTTATTATTAAAAAAATAAAACAAATTATATTATAGTTTATTTAAGTAATTTATTGTATATTTTCTTTATAAACTATAAAATTTGTATTTATTAACATTTGAAAAAGAGAAAGAAAAAAAAGAAAATATTAACCTAGCTCCTATAACCACTAAATGAATAGCCTAGTTTTATAGCATAAAATCATAATAATATTGTAAGTGATCGATTTTCCGTTCATATGATCAATATAAAACAAGAAAAAAAAAGTCTGATCAAATATTACTTTTGCATTTTTTGTCCAATGATGTTTTAATATAAAATATATTTTTTTGGCACAGAAACCTTGATAATTTTTTTTTATGGGAAAAGGGGTCAAATCCCAGTAGAAATAAACTGAAGATGAACCTAAGGGACAAGCAAAATATGTTTGCTAGATCAACTTGCAGAAGACTACAAATAAAACTAGAACACGCATCCTGGACCCCCAAGGCTTCCTTAGCTAACTTATCTGCAACACTATTACATTCACGTGTGATCAGACACACCTCCAATCCCACTGGAATACGGGACATTTTGTTAATACCTTGAAGGAGAGTTGAAGAAATGTGGTTAGCCATACAACCAGTAGACACCAACCTCTTCTGAATCCGACTCCACTAAAATATGCTGACACGAGATAAAATACTTTGATCCGTTTACCATACAATTCTGAAAGACAAAGCTGGTCCAGAGGGAATACCTTAATAGTTACTATCACACAAAAGGATAAAGGAGACTGGGTTGACTGTGTTGCTGCCTAAAATCCTTGAGTCTTTTATGAGTTTTAGTAACCACTTTACCAACACATAATATTAGAATAGATATGAATTAGAGTATATGGATATAGCTATATTACAATCCGAATATGAGAGATTTAATCAATCATAATCATAGAATAGCCAAACAGGATATAATAGTGTATTAGAAATACCTACAATTCTCTTTTCAAAAGCTCTAGCTGTTTGTAAAATAAAATAAATCATAACCCAAAAATTGTCTCTACACTATTTATATATACTACTGAAATTAAACTGCCGGCGTGTGGAGGCCAGCGCCATGTTGGGTGAACATGACCTTCTATGAGTATTTGGGGCTTTGGATCAGCATGACTTGCAGGTTCAACACAAGCTGTGCTAGATGAGCATGGTCGTCTTTAGTGGAAAATACTCATAATTCTCATCTTCTTTTCTCTTTTGGTGCTCTTGCATCTTTATCAGCTTCTTTCCTCAATTGTTTGCACTTAACATATACATGTGAGTTCTAAAAAAAAGACAAAATGAGACAAAAATTAGGATCCAAATATAGTCAATTTATATTAAAATTTTTTTACATGCATGTAATATTTACATAATATTATTAATAATACTAATAATTGTTGTCATTCTCAAAAGAAAATAAAAATTATTTTTGCAAAATTAACTTGAGATAAACTATATTACAAAGATATTAGTTAAATGAATTATTATTAAATGAGATGCTTATATTATTTAATTATTAAATTTTAATTAACAAATTTTCAAATATAAAATTTGTCAAGGCCTAAAAAATTCTAGACACAACCCTGCATATATATTAAGTTAATCAAAACACATAAAGTCCAGTTTATTTTGTCTTTTATTTTGTTCTTTTATTTCAATCATAACATATCAAGACAAAAATATAGTCAAAACATATAATAATAATAATAATAATAATAATAATAATAATAATAATAATAATAATAATAATAATAATAAATTTAATCAATTTTAGAGTGAAATTATGCAATTTGCGATATGATTTTGAGTTTTTTTTTTATAAAGCAGAGTATAAAATTTTAAACTTTTTAATAAAGATTAGATCGTAGTTAGTGATCCAATTGTTCTATCATTAACCTAATGATATGCGATTTAACATTGCTTCCTGCACCTATAAAATTACTTTATGTACCTTTTTTTCTTTTTGAAAATTTTACATTTTGAATTAGTGGGCAAAAACACCAAAAAGGGTCACTTTTACATTTTATTTATCAAATAGGGGCTGTTTTGCAATTATTTACCTGAGGGGTCTGTTTTTTTATTACAAAGCGCCCCCCAGGAAGGCGCTTCCATGGAACACGCGACACGTGGCACAGCGCGGCGCACGAGGCAGCAGCAGGGTAGCGCCCCTGACGCGGGCGCGTCTGGTAGCGCCCTGCCGCTGGGCGCGACTGGTAGTGCCCCTGACGCGGGCACGACCCAGGCGCCTATGTATTTTTTAAATATATTTTAATAAATTAAGCTGATTAACGATTAAATAATTTAAAAAAATATTTGTCATTTAATTAAGTTTTCTAATTTACGACGAAACTCAATTAAATTGTCATTTAATTAAGTTTCCTATCGTATAATATGAATTTTATAACTTTATAAAATATGAAATTTCCAGGTTATGATCTTTTGTTTCTTCAAAAAAAAAAAAAGTTATGATCTTTTGGAACTTTATAACATATAATAGATGACTCATTGAATTGATAAGTAAAAGATTGATTCAGTACCTTGGTTGAGTTTAAACATCTCTTAACATTAAAAAAAAAAAAAATTAGATTTAGATCCACTAAAAAAATACATTTTCTCCCAGACTCAATGGAACTGGGAAGGGGGGCGTGTATTTTTTTTTAATTTAAATGTTTAATTTTGTTAAAATACAATTTTTGTTCCTCTATTCTCTTATATTTGTACTTTTAGTCCCATTATTTTTTAATGGAGATATTTTATTTTTTACTTTTAAAAAATCAACAATTTTAATTTTTGTGATCAATTTTAAATGTTGACATAAGTATTCTATAAACCTTAAGTGATAACTATTTATTTATTATGTACATGTCAAATATTTTTTTAAATTATTTAATCGTTAATCAGCTTAATTTATTAAAATATATTTAAAAAATACATAGACGCCTGAGTCGTGTCCGCGTCAGGGGCACTACCAGTCGCGCCCACGCGCTGGGCACTACCAGTCGCGCTCAGCGGCAGGGCGCTACCAGACGTGCCCGCATCAGGGGCGCTACCCTGCTGCTGTCTCGCGCCGCGCTGTGCCACGTATCGCGTGCTCCATGGAAGCGCCTTCCTGGGGGCGCTTTGTAATAAAAAGACAGACCCCCCAAGTAAATAATTACAAAACAACTCCTATTTGATAAATAAAATGTAAAAGTGACCCTTTTGGGTGTTTTTGCCGAATTAGTGACACCTTTTACATTTCAAAAAGATTAATCTAAAATATATTGTGTTGTCACGAGAAGTAATTTTCGGAAGCAACTGACTGTGACAAAATATAGATTAACTAAAAGCACCGAATTCCGGTGGACCTTTATCCCTGATGTCACTTCAAATCACAACCTAACTTGACCTAATTAGTTGATGTAAAAGCCCAACCATAACCTACAAGGCCTCATTATGTGTTACGTAGTATTTTTTTTATATCGAAGCATGAGGTGGCCCATGTACAATAATAGCATATGAACCCACATTTTATTGGACATCTAGAACTGAGATATTTTATGATTTCTAGAACCTGTGCAATAGAAGGATAAAATATATATAACTATGTATCATGTGTTATAGACTTATACTCAGATTTTGTATAAGTTATTTTGAATATGTTTTATTGTATCTATTTGATCTAAAATTACAATTACAAATTTACAATATCATACTAAAAGGAAATATAAGAAAATGAAATCTTTATTCGTTAAACAGGACTGATTGGCTGCTATTATGCATTCTGCATTCAATTGATATTGGTCAAGTGAGGACAACAGTTGCAAATTCGGAATTTCAATACATAAAAGATGTTTTGTTTTGAGACTTTAAGCATAGTTTGGATCATTACGGGCAATAAAATAATATGAAAGATCAAACCATTTTGGACAAAACTTCATAGACAAAGATGTTTGAGTACTTTTGGTCATGGATCATATGATATTAATGTAGATTTTTCATTAATTTTATTCTTGATTAATCTATATTAAAAAATTTGGTTGTTTATCTTTAATGAAATCTTCTTTCTCAATAAAGGGCAGACAAATATATATATGTATGGGGCCTTGACCCCCTTGAATTTTTTTCATTATATATATATATATATATGTATATAATAATTATTTTATTAGTGGTTTAATTATATAAATAATAGATGTTTAATTATATGGATAATATTATTTATTTACAACATAAAAAAGTCATTTAAGTCTTATAAATATTTTCTACTTTTTAATTGAATATTTATTCTTTTTTTGTAGTATTTATTTTTAGAGATAATTGTATTTTTTTCTTATTCTAGATAAAATATTTGAGTATCATATATTTTTATTTCTAATAGTTAATATGTTATTGTTATTTTAAAATTTATAAATAATTTTTTATAATCAAATAACTATATCAACATTCTTTTTATATTGTTTTGAGAATTAAAGATTATTTATTAACCTTTAAAACTTACAAACATTATATAAGAAATTGATAAGTTAAATTTTGAAAAACATCAATAAATGTTCTATCTTTCAATTATCACTTTATGTATATTGTATTTATTTTTATTCTTTCATCTTTGTTCTTATTAATGTTTGGAAGGTTTCAATGTGTTTTTTTTATCTCAAGTGCAAGAGTCCATAAATATGTGCTATGTAAACCTATGAAAGCATATTATATATCATGTAAGGTCTATCATAAAGTTGAAGTCTTTGTTATGACACAATATTTTCCTACTTCTATTTCTAAACTATTTGAAAGTAAATTCAATGTTGTTGGCTACTATTATTTTAAAAGATAATTTAGTGAGCGACATAATTTATTCTAATTTAGTATATTTTTTTGGACATAATAAGATTTATTTTTGAAAAACATGTTTAACATAGATACCAATTTTTACTATGAATTTATTAGGATTCTTGGGTGACATGTGAAATTGATGATTGCCCTTTGTAATTTTAGGTCTTTTAAAAAATGTTTAATTTATCTTCTATATAAATATATTCTCTAATATATGTTCTTATATGGATTTGAAAAACACATAATTATGAATACATTTAGTATTAATTTAATGCTAGCTGACTAGAAAAAAAATTGAAGTTTAATATTTCGCCTCTCAATTATTAAATCCTTGATCTATCGTGTTTTTATTCAAATTTTATTCGTTCATAAATTTAAATCTAAGACTTCACTTTTAAAAAAAAAATTAAATTCACTACTACCAACCATTTTTTGGTAGATGTTTGGGAATGAGTTCCTATTTCAAAGAAATTTACCTTTGACAAATAATTTGGTCGGAGAAAACAATTTAGAAAATCGATATGGACGATAAAAATTATTTAAAATTGATGGCAAACTAGAAACAGGTACCGTTCACTTGGTCACTCGTGTCATAGTCATTATCACTGTATTATGTGATTTTTTTTTATACTTATCATATTATACATGTTTTTGTATAAAATGTGAAAATGGAGCAACCGACGATGCAATTCAATTAAATTATAGTTTTATTTTTTAAAATTTAAACAATGCTGTGATATTTTGATTGATTAGAATCCCGTTCACCAAGGACCGAATACAATTGCTCAACTGCTCATTTAAAATATATAAATTACTCACAATTCGAGACCCACCTGTTTTTGTTTATTTTTTAAAAATTCTCATGAGCTTCACGAAAATAATCTTTTGACTTTAAGCATTGTTCTATTTGAAATTAAAAAAGTTATATAATGAAAAAGGGGGAAAAAGTAGTACATATTTGAACACAATTTGTCTGCTCTACTTTTTCAAACTAGTAAAGCATCACATTCGTGTTTTTCTTTTCAAATCTTTCACTTCACACATACAAATTCAGATGAAATTACGCATAACAAAAATTCAGATGAAATTCTTTTACAATAACCCTGCCTTTAAAGTAAGTAAATAATAAATAGTTATATACTCCGTACTTAATTTAATTTAGGTTTATGAAATTTAAAAATTTAATACTATTACTTATTCTTTCTTTATTTATAAGATTGAAATCATATTTTTTTTAAAAAAAATTCAATTATATTATTTTTTGTATTAATTATTTTTAAATTAAAAATACTTTTTATTAAAAGAAAAAATGTTAATAAATAATTAAAAACAAAATATTAATGATAAGAATAATTTAAAAAATTATAAATTTAACATAAATTTATTATTTTTAATTTTAATGAATTAGATAATTAAAACTTACAATAATATATAATATACAGAGAAAGAGGAAGTATATCGTTAACCACTTAAAAAATAAAAGTTTCTTTTTATTATTACAAACAATGACTGAAGTTGTAGATGTGAAGTTGGGCCCACAAGAACGGTCAACTTCCACTTTTTCCTAGTTGAAGCCTAGAAATGAGCAAAATCCTTTCTAAACAAAAATCCATTAATTGGTGGTCAAATATTTGCAAAATCTAAGCAAACGCATCCATTGGTATTTTTTTTTTTTTTAAAGAAAAAAGAGGTTACTGAGGTAAAACAACCTTGAGCATCTCAAATGTTAACAGTCTCAATGCTTAAAAGTCATTAGCAAACCAACCAAAAAGTCATATTAATAGAAAAGATATGAACCCTCAACGCATTCATTGGTGGTCAATCGTTTGTGAAGACAGATGGTATAGTACAATAAATTGTGTATCATAGCATGAATAATTATGTTACCTAACTCCTTTGTTCATCTTTTCAAGTGAATCATATCATTAGTAGTATCTTCTTTTATGTGGGTATCTCTCTTAACCTATATTCAAACTTTACTATATAATGAGAGATTAATTTCTTTTATTAAACCCAACTCTAATTGATGATCATAACATTGTTGCATCCTACGTGTTCCCCACAGCACAAATAAACTTGGATCATTGAAGTGCCATAAAAAGAGCCCTCACAACTATGATACACAATACCAAATACAGAAGCTCTATGCAACACATGTTTGCTTACATACGGCAACTAACACCGAACAGATACTGTAGTCAATATATCAACAAAAAACAGAAGTTAATTAAATTTAATTTTTGTTGAATACGTACGTGCATGAATAAAAGAATAAAAGCCAAAATGATTAAGTGCAATTTTGCTTTTTGTGTCGCATCCATCTCAATCCATGTTGTTTGAAGCAACGTTCTTGTAAATTATGTATCTTTACACTAATTTTTTATATATTAAGGTTTAAAAAATAACGTAGAAGCTATATGGTATCGCTTCTAAGTTACCAATTACATGGTCAGATGCATGTCCAAACATATTGTAAAATATAAATGGGGTTATTTGACACGAATTTTATACTAGGCATGATTTTAAGACTTAATTCCAAACATATTGTAAGAACAAGAAGTTAATAGGCGTGTACTGAACTTCTAAAAGAAAAGGGCGTGTATTGATGGTGTAATTTATATTGTTATATATAAGAAAGTTAATTTTGACATAATTTTTAAGAAAAATATTTTTTTTTGTAAATTATATATTTTAATATAGTTAATACTGAATAATTTGTAATTAAATAGCAACATGAAAAACATCAATATATATATATATATATATATATATATATATATATATATATATTATTTATTCTAAAAAAGTTGTCTACCCAAATTATTTGATAGTTGATACTTTTGACGTAAATTCACCTTACATTTTTAATTAGAAAACTTCAATCAAATTTAATAATAACTCGACAGTATTTTAATGAGACGTAGTATAGTTTATCTAGCAAAAACGATATATATAGGAAAAAATTACTCATTAAATAAATGTTATTGGAGATTAACTATTTCTATTTTGAGATTTACCAACCATCTATTTAATTATAAACTTTGAATTTCAATTCCCAACTCTTACAAAATTCTATTAAATTGGTGAAAATCATGAGAAAAATTAATCTCTAACTCTTAACTTAAGAGATACCGTGATCTATTTTCAGATAATAAAAAAAATTAATATGTACTCCATCTGGTATCAAATATAAGAAAAAAAATATTTTTCTTGATATTAAATATAAGAAAATTATAATTAATTTTATTTTATTTAATATTATTATTTTAAAATATCATTGATTTAATTGAGGTGATAATTTTATTGATTTTTTGTTATCTTTGATATAAAATTTAAATGAATGATATGTTAAAAAAATTATTTTTTAATTAAAATTAATATAATTAAATATAATTAATTAATTTTCTTATTGAAGTGCGATTTTATTTTCCTTTTTCTTATATTTGAGATCTAGGCATTATATTGTATTTTCCATTTTCTATGCACGAGTTTGATTGAGTATCATTATTTATTTATTTATATATTAATCTTATTGTGTAGGCTCTCCTTATTTTCTGGGTCCATTCATTGTAATAAGCCACATGTTCTGATACCGACCATGGCGCACGAGTAAGAAAGATAGAATCTCGGTACTTTCCAAAAAGCAAAAAAAAAAAAGGTTGTCTCTTGTCACCCCGATAGATTAAGATTAGATTCCGCCCACGTGAATCAATGGGGAAAGTGGCGGTCGGAACCGCGGTGGTTTGCGCGGCGGCGGCGTGTGTCGCGGCGGCTCTGGTGGTGCGCCACCGCACGAGGAGCTCCGGAAAGTGGGGTCGCGCGACGGCTATTGCGAAAGAGCTTGAGGAGCAGTGTTGGACCCCAATTTCGAAGCTGAGACAGGTTGCTGATGCCCTGGACGTTGAGATGCACGCTGGTCTTGCTTCTGAAGGTGGATGTAAGCTCAAGATGTTGATCACTTATGTTGATAATCTCCCTTCTGGGTTCGTTAATCCATCACCTTTTTCTTAAAATCTGTTTTTTTTTAACCTTGTTATTGGTCTTGGTAGAGAGTATCTACCACTCTTGCAATGTCGAGTCTAGTACCACTCGTACCAACCACTTGTTTTAATTTCACTCTTCCATAACTGCTTTTCATGCTTTTTATGTTTGGCTTTTTCATTTTATGGCCTTGTGAAGTAAGAAAGTAAGAGCCTTGTTTGGATAAGCACTTGTAGGAGGTTAAGAAGGTGGTAAAATGAATTAAATTTCTTTCATGTTTTCAAATTATCTTATTGGAAAAAGCTAAATTAGAGAGCTTTTATCGTCCTGTTAGGATAAATTTCCCCGTAAACATATTATGGGAGTAGTTTATTTCACTTTTCCTTCTTATTTTCTTCTCCTGTAATTGCTTATAGAGAAGTGTATCTTTAAATTAGCTTGTATATAAGCTAATTTTAACTCATGGAAGAAGCTCAATGCACTTTATCTTTTTGTCTTCTTCTCCTATAAGTGCTTATTCAGAAGTTTATCCAAACATAGCATAAATGAATGATGATTTAGATGCTGGTGATTATTCCTGACTGGATGGCTATGTGTGACTTTTTTTTCCTGTGCCTTCCAACATTTCTTTGTTGATCAGTTGTGGTGATAAAAGCATACAGTTGTTGATGTTCCAGTAGATGATAACAGTTTAGTCGTACATAAGGCTTTGGATTTTTTATGGTGCATTCTGGGTAATCTGAAAGCAAGATGTTGAAAGAGGGAGTTTGAATTTTTCTGTGTTTTTTCATTGATGAAAAGCAAGTGGATAAATATTTTTGTCATATGAATTTGTAATTCTGGAATGTTTCTTCCTTTCTTGGCTCATTCTTTACTTTGTTTCATTGTTTATAGGGATGAGAAAGGACTCTTTTATGCATTAGACCTTGGTGGCACAAACTTCCGAACCCTTCGAGTGCATTTAGGTGGGAAGGAGAAAGGTGTTGTCAAAATAGAGTCTGAAGAAGTTTCCATTCCTCCTCATTTGATGACTGGTTCTTCACAAGTAAGTCTTTTTTGACAAAATCTATCAGGGTAATGAGCCTAACTACTCTATTAAATATATTGATTATGGGATTGCAGGAATTATTTGATTTTATAGCATCTAAACTTGCAAAGTTTGTTAGTTCTGAGCCTGAAGAGTTACACCCTCCCCCTGGCAGACAAAGGGAACTGGGTTTTACATTCTCATTTCCAGTGAAGCAAACATCCATAGCATCTGGGACTCTAATAAAGTGGACTAAAGGTTTCAATATTGAGGATGCGGTAATTCTTGTTACCTTGATTATTTTTTTTTAGTATTCTATCTGCCTTGCCTTGCCATTCTGTCTTTTTCTCATCTCCTTTTGATCATGATTGTGATGCATAATCCAGATACATGCAAGCACGACTATTCTGTCTCTTTCAGTGCATACACTACTTTTATTGCATTATACTTTTTGAGTCCATATATTACTATGCTAACCTCTTATAGTTCACTAGACACAAATGTATATCATATGAACTCTTTTCAGATCCCCCTTCTAACAGTTTTCTCTTTGTTTCCCACTATTAAATTGAGCAGGGTATTGTGACAGTTACTCTTTTATTGATTCTGTTTCGGTTGTTTGTAGGTTGGAGAAGATGTGGTGGGTGGACTAACCAAGTCCTTAGAAAAAATTGGTCTGGATATGCGTGTTGCAGCTCTAGTCAGTTCCACTTTCCTTTCTTTATAACTTGTTTTCTTTTCCCCCTAAAGTCTGGCTTTGAGAATAATTTTCAGTTTGTATATGGCAGAAAATTTGGATTAATGAGTTTTGCAGTTTCAATTTTTTTTTCTTTTAAATTTCTTGGTTTGTTAAGACCTTAAACTAGAGACAAAACCTAACTTGGTGATGTGATGTAGGTTAATGACACAGTTGGAACTGTGGCTAGAGCTAGATTCAGCAATCAGGATGTCATTGCTGGAGTGATTCTTGGTACAGGGACAAATGCAGCTTATGTAGAGTGTGCACATGCAATTCCAAAATGGCAAGGTCTTCTACCAAAATCAGGAGAGATGGTAAGTAGGTTATATGGCACTTATTTTCTTGTGTGATAGAACCGTGTTTACAATGATTCCATGAGGCAGCTAACGAGATGGTAATGATTATTTATTGATTATATAGGTTATTAACATGGAGTGGGGTAATTTCTGTTCCTCACATCTTCCTCTAACAGAATATGATCAAGCTCTAGATGCGGAGAGCTTAAACCCTGGAGAACAGGTAATAATTATCTATCTATCATTGGTTTAAATGACTAATGTGCATGTATAATGCTCTTCAACTCTTCTTTGCAGATTTTTGAGAAGATAGTTTCTGGTATGTATTTAGGTGACATTGTAAGGAGAGTTTTGTTGAAGATGGCGGAAGAAGTTGACTTCTTTGGAGATACTGTTCCTCCAAAATTGAGAATTCCTTTCGTTCTTAGGTATTTTAATTTATCCATATTCACTCATTATCTCTGATTATACTTGTTTATTTGCCATCTGGCCTTATTTTAGAAATTTCTTGTATTTTTTTACCTTAACAGCATGGCAACAATGATTCAGAAACTTTTGTTTGCATATTAATTGGTTGAATTATTAATTTGAGCAAGCTAAAATGTATGCTCTGTTCAGACTTCTTCATACGTGCCATCTTTGTATCATCTATTTAATTTAAAAGACTGCGGAATCCACTTTTTTCCTCTTCTATCTCAGATTTCTCCACTGACATTTGCTCATCCTTCTTTTGTTTCATTTTGAAATTATTTAGCCCAAGAATGCTGCAGTACCAAATTGGGTTATTATTACCTACTTTGAGACATGTTTGGTGGCTGGTAGGAAAAAGTGCAAACTAGAGAAAGATTGAAAATGGAGATGGGTGGATTTTATGGGTTTTAAATCTGGGTGAAAAATACTGGTGAATCATATATTCTTAATGACTATAATCTTTGAACAAATACTGGTGAATCATGAGAACGCATTTCTATATTTGAATTGTTCTTTTATATTTTTGTTCAAAATTCCAATGAAAACTTTTGTGAAGAGTAAAATTAACATGGTAGCCTCTCCTTTTCTTTTCTTCATTTTTTATCTTACCAAGCATAACAGTTCTGATAGCTCATTTTCATTGCCTCCTAATTAGTCTTCTTTTGGAATTTGGATGGTTAAGCAATGCCAAAAATTGAAGGATTTAGCTCCTCTAAAGTGAGGAGGTGCATTTTAGAGGATAAAGTGCAATAATAACCATTAATTTAGAAATCAAGGGTGAAAATTCTGGTAAAATCAAATACATATATAACACAATCTAAAATTAATTACAATCTCAACCCTTGATTTCCTAATTAATGGTTATTATTGCATTTTACCCTCTAAAGGGCACTCTCCTCATTTTAGAGGAGCCAAATCCAAAATGGATAGGGTACTAAGAGCCCTTAGCACACTGTAAAAAATTCAAACAACTTGGCAAGTTTCTTATATGCTTATCAAACTTGTAAGGGAGGGGTGGGGGGTGTCATATTTATACTGTATCACCTGTTTTTCCCTAATTTGAGTTGTACACATCTTCTTCATTTGTATGGCACTATTTTCATTCATGTTATTTTACTATATATTTTATTTGTATTGGAGCTTTTTGAGTTTTTCACATCTTATTGGATGTATAGGACACCTGACATGTCTGCAATGCATCATGATACATCTTCAGATCTGAAGGTGGTTGGAAACAAATTGAAGGATATATTAGAGGTATGGATGCCTTCTGACCCTGTTGAATATAAATATGCTTGTTTGTTCGCACATTCAGATCATGTTAATTGTTTTCCTTGAATTAGATATAGAAGTCAGGAAATTTTGGTGAATTTATTGTTTGTGGTCTTTCGTTAAAAACAAATTCATCCACATTTTGTTAAGGACACTTAATAAATATAGGTTGGTTGGTATTTCTCCTCCCCAAAAGAAAAAAGTTTCTCACTGTTTTCCTTTCTGTCAGATCAATAACACATCCCTGAAAACAAGGAAGATTGTTGTGGAACTCTGTGATATTGTTGCTACTCGGGGAGCCCGCCTTTCAGCTGCTGGTATTTTTAGCATCCTCAAGAAAATAGGAAGAGACACAGTAAAGGACGGGAAGAAACAGAAATCAGTCGTAGCACTGGATGGAGGATTGTTTGAACACTACGCTAAATTCAGAAGTTCCTTGGAGAGTACACTAAAGGAGTTGTTGGGTGATGAGGCAGATGAGACAGTTGGCATTGAACATTCTAATGATGGCTCTGGAATTGGAGCAGCCCTCCTGGCAGCTTCTAACTCCCAGTATTTGGGAGTGCAGGAGTCCTGAAGATGTGGTTTAACGCCAAGGTAAATCAGTGTAACACTAGTTTCATTTTTTTGTATACCTACTAGATCAACAAATTGAAGCAGAAAAGTCTTAGTTACTAGTCCTTGAGAGCTTTTAACCAGGAAGGTGGACCAAGTCCACTGTGAAGTTATTTTTAGGGCTGTGTTCTTCTTGCTGCAAATGCAACATTGCTGCTTCTCCGCCAATTACTGGTGCATTATTTTGGTTACAGTGTTTGTCTCTCCCACATTAAATACTAGGAGAGATGTAAACTTTTGAGTAGTCTCGTTTTCCCAATGTAACATGTGTTTTCAATGAGAATAAGTCAGGATTAATTTATTGACGAAGGTGAATGATTTCAATTCAAAGCTTTTGCGACTTATCGATGAAGAGTTGGCTTTATTTATTCTATTTTTGTTTGGTTATACAACATCCCTCCCCCATACCTTCGCATAGCGAAGAGCCTCTGGGCAATGGGGTACGAAGTAGAAGTAGATACTATCTGAACTTGGCAAAGCTAGCTAATTATTTGAATAGTGGTTACCACTTCCAGAACTCCTTGTATGTTTGTTTTAGTAAAAATAACTTCAAAAATGACAATCAAAGTTAGCATATTTTTCTTTGCTGCCCATAGTGGTTCGATCTAACTCAAACAAGATCGTCTCCGGTGGAGGATACTTGCAGCCTAGACCAAAAAAGTTAGCATATTTTTTTAATGTGTATGAACCCGAATGTGGTAAGTGGTAACTGTCTTGTGCCTCCATTTGGTGGAGCAAAATGAAAGACAACTTTACAAGCATATCTTACAGTAATAATGATGATCATAATACTTACGTACCCAACTTCTTAGGCTAAGACTAAGCATTTGCAAAAGGGAAACAACAGAGATTTGTGGTAAGCATGTCTGTTGTCTTACTCTTACAGAACAGTTTGACCATGTGACTCATTATACAACTGATGAACATGTGACTTCATTCCTTGCCAAATATCCTATGATTGTTCTCAATATGGTACTGGAACAGTAAAGAGACAAAAGTGAATTTAATTTGTATGTAAAAATAAATAAATACAGGTCATGTAAGTATGTAACAATGTATTGCCATGTTAATAAGTTTGACGACTAAATTCTACATGTATATCTTATTTTAATTTGTCAATGGCCGTTTCTGTTTCAAGTTGAGGATTATGCTTATTCTGGCACATTTACTTCCATGTTTAGTGTCTTATCCTCAATGTCAATGCCCTTGCTTTTTGAAAGACAACTGAAAAATGGAATTCTTAATCATAACTACGTTGACCACCAATTAAGCTGCTCTTAACAATCACTTATGTTCCCAAATTAATGTCTAAAATGTAAAAATACATTCCGAAAACTAGACAAAAAATCCAGCTTTAAATTCAAGTGGCCACTTTTTGTTTTGAAACTCTTAGAATCTTCTCCGTGAACAACAATGTTGGGAAGTTTAACCATAACTCAACCTCAAAACCTAGCTCAAGAGTGAGGGTTGTTTCTCACTTATATATTCTAACTTGACTTTATTTTTAAATGATGTTGGACGGTTTTTTTTCAGCATCACCAAAGACAACTTTTTTTACTATCTTCACCAATGCATGCTCTTGTTGGCAATCTGAAGCTTAAACAAAACAGAGTAAGTGTTTATGTATGGTCCACACAAATTTAAAAATTTTCATCTTTCTTTCATTGGTACCAAAGGAGGGAAGTTGGTATACTTTTCTATTCTTCATATTTCCAGCACAGTTGACCGCTGCCAAAAAGAGGCTGTCTTGTATCCAATTTGATATTATCCAATTTGCACAGCTGCGGCGGTGTGTGCTGCAGTGGCGCTGGTGGCGCGCCACCACATGAGAAGCTCCGGAAAGTGGGGTCGCGTGGTGGCTATTATGAAAGAGTTTGAGGAGCAGTGTGGGACCTCAATTGCGAAGCTGAGACATGTTGCTGATGCCATGAACGTTGAGATGCATGTAGGCCTTGCTTCTGAAGGTGACAACAAGCTCGAGATGTTGATCACTTATGTTGATAATCTCCCTTCTGGGTTTGTTCAATCAATCACCTTTTTCCTTAGAATTTGCTTTTTCTGTTTTAATTTCACTCCGCATAACTGGTTTTCATGTTTTTGTTATACTACATGATTCCTTAGTGAGTTTCTGCTTGGTTTTTCATATTATCTCTGTGAAGTAAGGCCTTGTTTGAAGAAACTTCTCCTTAATTAAGCACTTGTGGGAGAAGAATGACTTAATTTTTCTGTGTTTTTTTAATTGATGAAAAAGAAGTAGATGAATACTTTTGTCATATGAATTTTAGTTCTTGAAGGTTTCTTCC
Organism: Glycine soja; assembly: GCF_004193775.1. NCBI lineage: Eukaryota > Viridiplantae > Streptophyta > Magnoliopsida > Fabales > Fabaceae > Glycine > Glycine soja. Next base: position 14,832,186 of record NC_041008.1, on the reverse strand, counting down.
CTCTCCGGCTCATTCTTTACCTTGTTCCATTGTTTATACTTTAGTCTGAAAAAGTTTCCATTCCTCCTCATTTGATGACTGGTTCTTCACATGTAAGTCAGTTTTGAGAAAATCTATTAGAGTAATGAGTAATGAGCCTAACTGCTCTCTTAAATATATTAATTATGAGATTGCAGGAATTAGTTGATTTTAAAGCAGCTAAGCTCGCAAAGTTCGTTAGTTCTGAGCCTGAAGAGTTACACCCTCCCCCTGGCAGACAAAGGGAACTGGGTTTTACCTTCTCGTTTCCAGTGAGGCAAACATCAATTGCATCTGGAAATCTAATAAAGTGGACTAAGAGTTTCAATATTGAGGATATGGTAATTTTTATTACCTTGATTTTGTTATGTTCAATTCTATTTGCCTTACCTTGCCATTCTTTCTTATTGTCATCTCATTCTGTCCCTGTCAGCATACACACGTAACACTACTGCTTTTGCATTGTATTTTTGAGACTGGAAATTACGATGCTAACCTATTATAGTTCACAAATGTATCATATGAACTCTTTTCAAATGTAGAATCCCCCTTCTACCAATTTTCTCTGCATTTCTCACGTAAAATTTTATCGGCAGTTACTCTTTTACTGATTCTGTTTGGGTGGTTTGTAGGTTGGAGAAGATGTGGTGGGTGAGCTAACCAAGTCCTTCGAAAAAATTGGTCTGGATAAGCCTGTTGCCGCTCTAGGCAGTGTCACTTCTCTTTCTTTTTAACTTATTTTCTTTTTCCCCTGAATATTTATATAGTAGAGTTGTCATTAAAAATCTTTTTCCTAGGAATACACCACACAATCTATTATAAATCTTCTGTCAATATCAATTAAAATATTAATTCCAAACTATAAAAAAAAACCCTAAAAAGCACGAAAAAGAGAAAATACAAAATCAATCTCTGATATTAATTTTACATCAGGACATCAATTGATTTGTCAAACAAAGTCAATTTGTAGTTATCATTCTATAGGAAAAATTAAAACGCATAAAACATCCCAAAATTAACCCTAATTTGATCCTATTAGGATCGTTATACATATTCACTCTAACCTCAATTGCAATAAACTTATCTCTTACCTCTAAGCGGGATAACGTGTATAGTCTGACAGCGATAACAACATCTCCAGTGATTTTCCTAAGAATCGTCAAACTTTTCCTTTGATTGCACTGCTAGAATTTCCAAACATTAGAGAGAAGAAGAAGGAACTGAAGCCTCAATTTTATTATCTTTGTGTCAGGGGCTTTTCTCTCTCTACAGGCATTCGTTTGCAAATCTTAACAATGAAAATGTGCAAAAATGAGTTCTGAAGGTGGTGTACAAATTTCAGGATGATCCAATGATTAATTAGTCCATGATCGTAGTTTTAAGGAGACAAGTTTGGATGTATGCAGGAAAAGAAAAGATTTTGGAATAAGAAGAAGGGAGAACGGATTTGAGAGCAGGTAAGAAACGTATGATAGTTGTAGAAACTGAGTATGTCTTTGTTTATCCTAGTACTCTAAGCTTATTATTTATTCTATTTTTCTTTATTTTATAAAAAAGAATTTTATTTTATTCTTTCATTAAGTAAATAACCAATTAAAACATTCATTTATTTTCTAAATCATCATTTTAATGTATTTATTTTCTAATACTATGAAACCCTTATTTTAATTAAAAAAATCTTTTTCTTTCATTTATTTAATTTTTAAAAACTCTATTAATTTTTAAATTTTTTTATTTAAAAAAAAGGGGTGTTACAAAGGGAAGAATTTGTAGGGCTCTGTGTTCTTGCTGCAAATGCAACCTTGCTGCTTCAGTGCTTCTTGGCTAATTACTGGGGCATTATTTTGGTTACACTGTTTGTCTCTCCCACGTTAAGGAATAATTTATGGCAAATGCTAAAGAAACTGGTTAGTAAGACCTTAATTTATTGAAAAACAAAAGGGAATGATTTCAATTCAAAACTTTACTTATTATATTTTGGTTATCATATCTGAACTTAGCAAAACTTCTATATATTTTGGTTATATAATTCAAAACTTTACCTATATTTTGGCTTTTTTCATCAGTAATCTTCTACTTTGCATACTTATTTTTATTGTTTTTTAATTGCCCAAATTTAAGTTTTTCCTTATCTTTGGTTATTTTGTGACTCCAAATTTAAGATTCCCTTTATCTTTTTTTTATAACTACTCTGATTTAAGAAGTCCTTGGAAATTAGCTGTGAAAATCATAAATATTTGGAGTTGGAGTATTTAGAGATCTCCAAAGCCAACAACTGAAATTATTTCTTAATAGAGAAACTATTTCTTAACTATCAACTCTCACATGAAATATTTGAAAAAGGTGTCCAATTGCACGGTGCCATTTGGATTGCGCATGAGAAAGGGAAGAAGGTGCTAATGTTGTTCTTTTAATCTTTAGTCTAATTGTGGTTTTGAACTAATTTTCTTGAGCTGTTCACATGTAGGTGCTCATATTTTTCTAAATTAATGGTATAAAAACCTTTGACAGAGCTCATAATCAAATACAGATACATTTTATGTTCTCATATAATTAAATATAATGACTAATTAAACTCAATTCTATGAATTAGATGTTTTATTATATGCATATTACATGTTTATTATATTGCAATGTTAGCTTGGTAAGTAGAAGCAAACCTGATAGTGATATAGCTAAAAGAAGCGAGGAAAAAAAATCATCTATAAGAAGTTAAATGATAGCACCAAATGATAAGTATATGCAATTTATAAGAAGTTACATGATTTTTTTAGCTGATAGTTTGAGAAGTGCATCCTTCTTTTCAATCGCTATTAACTAATTTCATTTGTTTATGCATATGCTGCAATGCTTTCAAGTAGAAAAATTGGAGTAGCAAGTTTAAATTGTAAGTTATGGCCAAAATCTATTAATCTACCCAACACTACTAGCATTTGTTTTAGAAATTTGTTGCTCTACTAGTTTTTTTGCTAAATTATCTTTGATCAACTCATGTTGCAGGGAATCGCAAAGGTTTTTAATAGTTAAAAAGTTAGCAGAATCAACCTTATTGATCTTTGCTGGACAGGACAAGGGTAAAGTTGACAACGAAGGCAACCAACGTGTAAGGGAAAATAGGCGTGTAAGAAATGTTTTAAGGCGACCAATATCTTGCCACGGATTACGAGATTGTATTTGAATGATCTACATGAATCATTCTCTTATTAGAATTGTATGGAAAAACCTAATTTTGTTGTCAACGAGAGCAAAAACCAATTGATGTAATAGACCGCAACCAAATGCCCTACGGGGAACACAAACTTTGGTATGATCTACACAATGACCCTCGTCCTACGATTAACAAGAAATTTCGGAAGTAAAGATGCCAAAATCAGCTATGGAGAATCTGATTGATAAATCTAGTTTGAGCGTAATGGAGAAATCTGATAAGTTCGATTAGTTCACGAATAATAGTAGAGACTACTCACAAAAAAAATAATTACAATATATAGAATTTTTAAGTCAAATCTAAAAAGGTAAAAACTATAAATCAAATCAAATCTGATTTATTTTTTGTCAAAAGATAAAAAAAAAAAATCCTAAATCAGATTTTGACTAAAGATACGATAAAATTCAATTAAAACTAATATTACCTGATTAAATCTAACAGTATAAAAAAGATAATCTTAAATTTAAATCTAGAATAAATTATAAGATATAATCATAAAAATCTAATCCAAATTTAAATTCATGACCAAATCTGAATTTTGAAATTCAAATTAAAATTTAAATTCAACCATATTTATTTTGTAATTTAATAACTGTGAAATTTGAGTTAATTTGATAGTCAATTTTGACTAATAATGATTATAATTTTTTCATTTTATTATTGTTTTTAATGAAGAAATTAATATTTTTGTAATTTTTTATTAACGGAGTCAAAAGAAAAAGATTTCAAGTACTTTAGAACAAAATTGATGCAAAGACTGAAGAAAAAGTCTTGAAGAAGAGTAAAAAGAATTGGACAATTCGCTTAAAAGTAAGCTACCCTATAAAAAGAGTAGGAAGCAGAAAAAAAAATACACCAAGTCCCAGAGCTCTCTAGTGAAGAAATCTAAAGTTTGAGTCTATCCCTTAGGGAGAAGCCACTTTCTTTCTTCTAGTCATCTTGTCCCTTCATCCATCCATATTAGTCCCTGAAGTGTAAAACTTTTCATGGCTATAAGAGGTTAAACCCCCTTTGTTGGGAGTCTGACAGACCAAATTATTGTAATGTAATTCTTTTCCATTATCTATTTAATGCAATTTTGTTTTTATTATTCTTCTCTTTGCTTTTTGTGTTATTATGACTTGATCATCCATATAATGATGTTTAAAGCGCAATGCATTTAAAAATGGTTGTTTTCTAAAGAATTGGGGAAGAATATTTAAATAAATTCATTGCTAGAAATAGATTGATATTTGTTTTGACCAATTTTTGCATCTCTTATCTTAATTCAGTTTGTTATTTTTATCTTTGCAAAGAAATTTGGGGGGAAAAGATAAACAAATTAGGCTCTTCGTGTGGAAAACCAAAGATAGAGTATCTTAGTAGATATGGATGGAAACAAGGATTGCATTATATACAGAAAATTATTAACATTGTAATACAAATAGTTTTGACATGTTATGACCCAACATTATCATATTCTGATTTCATCTTTCTACATTTTAATCATTATTTATTTTTATTGTTATCTCTTTCTTTGCTTTACTCCAATTTCACACTTATAATCCTCTATCTCTTCTACTTCTTCTAATTGCTTAAAAATTGGATTTACATCACTTAAGTACAACTAAAGTCCTTGTGGATTCGAGACTTGAACTTTCATTCTAACTTTACTACTTGTGACAAATTGCTACGCTTACCTTGATAACCTACACGTTAGTATTTCTTTTCCTTGTATGCGAGGTACATTTGCGAGGAAAACCTTATTCCCTTGAATCTAGAGATCGAAGCAACTTGTAGAAGGAACAACACTACAAGAAGAAGAAGAGAACAACAAGAAGTGCAAATCAATCAAGGAGAGAGAGGATCCTCATCTGAATTATCCTCTCCCTCTCCTGTGACCAGTCCACATCCTTTCTCTAAAGAACGGGTCATGGCAGAATACCATCCACAGAGGATGACGCTAGAGGACTACTCTAGCTCTACTACACCTCAATACTTCACCAACATAGCCAGACCGGACGTTCAAGCTGCTAACATCATATATCCACATTTCTTTATCCAATTGATCCAAGGGAATCTATTCCATGGCCTGCTGAGTGAAGAGCCATACACACACCTTGCCACATATATCAAGATTTGCAACATGGTGAAGATAGTGAGAGTTCTAGAAGATGCCATCCGCCTCAACCTATTCTTCTTCTCCTTGGCCGATGAAGCAAAGAGATGGCTTCCCTCGTTCAAAGGGAATAGCCTACATACATAGGAAGAGGTGGTGGAAAAGTTCCTAAAGAAATACTTTTCAGAGTCCAAGACTGCTCAGGGAAAGGTGGAAATTTCATCCTTCCACCAACTCCTTGATGAATCGTAGAGTAAAGCACTTGACTGCTTCCATTGGTTACTCTGGAAGACTCCGACACATGGTTTCAGTGAGCTAGTCCAGCTCAACATCTTCATTGATGGCTTGCGACCCCATTCCATACAGCTCCTTGATGCCTCCTCCGGTGGGAAGATTAAACTGAAGACTCTAGAAGAAGCCATGGAGCTAATAGAGAATATGGTGGTCAGTGATCATGTCATCCTCAACGATCGAGCCTACACACCCACAAAGAAAAGTCTTCTTGAGCTCACTTCTCAAGATGCTATGTTAGCTCAAAACAAGCTCTTGGCCAAGACCTTAGAGACCCTTACAACAACTCTAAGTAATCTCCCTCAACAGCTGCATGTAGTGCAACCTTCTCTATCTTTAGTCATGCACATTGGGGGATGCAACATCTGTGGTGGTGCTCACGAGTCAGGCTCATGCATGATCTAAGATGATGCATCTAACAAAGTCAACTACATGGGTAGCTAGAATCATCAAGGATTCCATCAAGGAGGACTATCAAGATTTAATCAGAGATGAAATTTCTCTTAGGCCCAAGGTTGGAGATCTCATCTAGGGAATAACTTCAACCAAGAAGGTCTATCCCATTAACTTCCCAACCAAGAGCTCAACCTCTATGAGAAAACCACCAAGTTGGAAGAAATGCTGGTGCATTTCATTCAAGTCACCTTGTCACACCAAAATAGCACTAATTTATCAATCAAGAATTTGAAGATGCAAATAGGCCAATTAGCTAAGCAAATGGCTGAAAGACCCACTAAAACCTTTGTGACCAATACTAAGAAGAATCCCAAGGAGGAGTGCAAGGTAATTTTCACTAGGAGGGAAAATGTTGAGAAGAAAAAGAGAATTGAGGAGGATGTGAGTGATGAGGAAGGAGAAAAGAAAAAGAGAGAAAAGGGAGAAAAAGAAAAAAAAATAAAAGTAAGGAGAGTGGTGATGAGGTCTCAACCACTAAGACCAAGACCAAGAGCCAGTTAACTCGGGAGGCTAGAAAGGAGATACTCTCAGTCCCAGTGAAGAAAGTTTCATATCCCTTGGTGCCATCCAAGAAAAATGAGGAGCAATATTTTGCTCATTTTCTTGACATCTTCAATAAGCTAGAGATCACCATTCTTTTTAGAGAGGCAAATGCCTTCATATACCAAATTCCTGAAGAACTTCCTCAGAAAGAAAGGGAATTATATCAATAATGAGAGCATAGTGGTAGAGGGCAATTGCAGTCCAATGATTCAGAGGAAGCTACCACACAAGCTCAAAGATCCAGGAAACATGACTATCCCATGCTCCATTGGGGATGTGTCCATAGGGAAGACTCTCATTGACTTAGGAGCAAACATCATCTTGATGCCCTTGTCCATGTGCCAAAGAATCATAAATCTAAAGATAGTTCCTACAAGGATGACACTCCAGCTAGCAAACCGTTCCATTGCATAACTATTCGGGGTATTTGAAGACGTCTTGGTCAAAGTCCACCAACTCACTTTTCCGGTGGACTTTGTAATCATGGATGTTGAAGAAGATGCTGAGATCCCCTTGATTCTGGGTCGGCCATTCATTCTGACTGCAACTTGTGTTGTGGACATAGGGAATGTCAACTTGGAGATGAGTGTGGTGGACCAGAAAACTACCTTCAGCTTGTTTGAGGTGATTGAGCATCCCAATGATAGCAAGACTTGTTTTAAGGAGGAGGAAATTTAGCAAAAAGCTAACCTTGTTGGGGGGGGGCACCTGAGTTCTGCGTTTCTAGAAGAAGTTGAAGTCAAGCCAGTTGTGAGTCCTGCAGACTCTTTTAGTGTCTTCCTGGGGTCAAAACAGGTTAGGACCCGAGCCACTCCAGACATTCCACCAACGGCCCCTCTACCAGATGTCTCTCTTCTACCTACCGGCCAAACTTCTCTGTCTTCTTCTTAGCCGAAGTAGTTCCTCCCTATACTGCATAGCCTCCACCACGACTAATACCTACTGATACAGAGCCTCTACCATCTCTCCCTCCAGAAGCGGTGATGACACTAGAGGCATTCCTAGCCCAGGTTGCTTGGCCAAGATTCCAACTTCCTTTTATTAGAGGGGGGGGGGGGGGTGACACCCCTGGTGTTACTGATGATGATGTCACAAATGCCGAAGCTGATGATGATTATGTTGCGGACATCAGTGATGCTCATAGAGCTTGGGATCCAGGGCCCACATAGGATTGAGGCCCATTTTGGCCAAGATTTTTTTTCTTTATTTTTCTTTTCTTTTATTTCTCTTTTTCTTTATTTTAATTTCAACAGTTAATTCTAGTAGTTTAATTTTAGTCATTGAATAAAAAAATTGCATGATAGAGACATAGGAAATTAGTAATGGGTTGTGACTTGTTCTAGATAAATTGATGCATGAGATACTGTGTACTGATGAGATAATTGTCCAAGTCCTGATTCTTATGAGTAGGCGTTATTGTGAAGTAATGAAGTATGAATCGAAAAACAAGAATGAAGAGGTTAGAAAGTCTGAACGGAAATCATGATATAGTAAGCTAAGCACTTCATAAATGTTCAATGAAATGTGTGATCTTATAACTATGAGAGAATGATTGTCTTTAATTTCCTGATTTTGCATGATTCTGAGATTGTTTGAGTACATACACTTGAATTTAAGTGTGAGGAAATTTCACTCACATGACCCTTGATATTCATGTTTCAGCTTACAATTTATAGAGTACAAAGCATAAGAGAGAGAAAGGGGAAAAAGACAGCCTAGCCTAGTCTATGTGACAGCCTAGTCTAGTATATGTCTGCTGACTTCTAAAACAAGGAAAAAATATTTAGTAATGATGCATACAAATCTAATTTAGAAACCCCAAAAGATATTCAACACTCCCCTCAAGCTGGAGCATATAGATCATATGCACCAAGCTTGGAACAAATAGACTGAATCCTAGGTCCTCGCAATGACTTAGTCAAAATATTTGCTGGCTGATCATTAGAGCTAATGAATTCAGTGATAATTTCTTTGGACAATAGCTTCTCCCGAATGAAATGACAGTCAATTTCTATGTGTTTGGTTCTCTCATGAAAGACTGGATTTGAAGCAATATGGAGAGCGGCTTGGTTATCACAATATAACTTCATCTGCCCAACTTCACAGAATCTCAATTCTTGAAGTAGTTGTTTGATCCACATAAGTTCACATGTAGCCATGGCCATAGATCTATATTCAGCCTCTGCACTGGATCGGGCAACAACAATTTGCTTCTTGCTCTTCCAAGAGATAGCATTCCCTCTAATGGAAACACAATATCCATTGAAGAAATGACTGAATAATAGATAAGGGGAAAAAAGAAGAAAAATGGGTGAAAATAAAATGAAAATATAATTAATTGTTTAGTTGAAGAAAAATAAAATAAAATAGAGGAGAACTATTTAAATTAATGTTGCTTGGTTGCTTGGTAGGTAAGAAAAAAATAATATTGAATAAAAACATAATAATAATAATAATAATATTATTATTATAATAGTAGAAGAAGAATAAAAGGAGATGGATAGCATGACCGATTATGCAACACATTATGTGGATACATTTAATGGAGAGGAAAGAATATTTGTATGGCTTATAGTATACCAGTACATGAAACAAGGAGCATTTCTACTCAAGTCCACTCACTTTAGCGTGAAATTTTTTTCTAGTGAGACTATATATATATATATATAACTTTTCTCATCTTTTACTTAAACCAAACCACAGTAAATCTCTCACTTCTACTCTCTTTACTCCTTTTTTCCCTCAACCAAACACTTTAAATGTGGACTAGTGCTAATAACCCATTCCTTTCAACATTCTCTCCTGTTGATCAAAATTTGTCAAAAATTATAAAATTATAGATAAAATGAATTAAATTGGAATAAGATTGACATTTTTTTAAAATAAATTTTAACTAATAATATAAAGCTTATTAGAAAGAGGTTTTTTTAGCAGTGTATTGGAATTTAGAAAGCGTGTGTTAACAACATTTCTTATTATTACAATTAAATGGGATGAATGACTTTGTGCTTAAATATTTTCCCCCCTTACGTATACATATGTTGCATGCCCCACGGTGGTCTATTGTTAATTAATTACATATTAACCTAGTATTGCGTTTTATATATATATCTCCACGACATTACATGCATCATGCGGGCTTTCTAGGTATATTAGCAAAATTACATGTATCTTGTCATTTGAGTTGGTAAGGCAATTAAAACATTAAGGCAAGTTATCCACGTATGCAATGGAAACATTTTTTTATATTTATTTCCAACTATATATTGCATATAAATAGTTGTGCCCGGCATGAATTTCCCAAGAACCAAGTTAAGCAAAAAAATCTCAATTAGCAACACCTAAACCTCTAAGCTATATCCACTCAATCAAGCAATTAACATGGCACCAACCTTAATCCCCTCAGATCTCACTGAATTTGTGATGCTTCAAGGGAATGGAGTAAAGGGCCTCTCTGAAATGGGCCTAAAGAGCCTCCCAAGTCAATATGTCCAACCTTTGGAAGAGAGGGTGATCAATGTTGTACCTCAAGAGTCCATTCCCATCATTGACATGTCCAATTGGGATGACCCAAAAGTACAAGATGCAATTTGTGATGCAGCTGAGAAGTGGGGCTTCTTCCAAATCATCAACCATGGGGTGCCCCTTGAAGTATTGGACAGTGTCAAGGATGCAACTTATAGGTTTTATGGGCTGCCACCTAAGGAAAAAGTTAAGTACACAAAAGAGAATTCTTCAACAAAGCATGTGAGGTATGGGTCTAGCTTTAGCCCTGAAGCAGAGAAGGCCCTAGAGTGGAAGGATTATCTAAGCCTCTTTTATGTTTCTGAGGATGAGGCTGCAGCAACATGGCCCCCTGCATGCAGGTAAAATTAAATCTCAACCTTGTTTCAATTAAATAACAATATCAAAGTACAATTTTTTTTTAAAAATATAAACAAAAATTATTTACTCTACTCATATTATAAATCAAAATACAAAAATTAGCCTCACTCTCCCTTGTCTTTTAATTAGACATTCTTATGATTTTCTTCCTTCTTTATTTTGGATGTACATTTCACAAATTATTCTTGCAACTAATTTTTCTTTCTTTCTAATATTTCAAACTGCTCTCTTTTTTATACTTGGTATTCTTAACTGTTCATCTCTTTCGACATACTTTCTTTCGTTTCTATCTCTAAATTAAATTTTAATATTTTTTAAAGAAATTCTCAATATTTAAAAAATATTATATCGCAATTTATATAAAATATAATTTTTATATATCCACATCCCAAAGATATTTATTTGTTATGAATTTTAGTTATATATTAATTTGTATATATTACATAGTTTTTTATTATAAATTTTAATTTTGTAATAACAAACATTTATCATATGTAATGTACTGGCTAAAATATTATATGTTCAATATTCTCTTAAAAATATTCTGGTCTTAATTTGTAATTTCAACTTTAGTGTTGCTCGTGATATTGACTTATATATCTAACGAGTAGTAGTACTTATTGTATTAACTTTTTGTTTTGTTCACCCCTTGTGTTCCCCTTTAATGAAATTAGTTTGCTTGTCTGTAAAATGAAGGTTGTTCGTGAGAACAAAACTCCTTTTACGAAAGAGTTAAGAAACTTATCATTTTATATATATATATATATATATATATATATATATATATATATATATATATATATATATATATATATAATGGTTAAGGATTGAAGTATCACTCCTTTCTTTTTATATTCTATAGAGTAAGTTAATCCATTAAAAAGTCAACTGGTGACAAAAGATAAAGATGTTTAAATAGTAAGAGGATATATACTTCATAAGTTCAAAACTTAGAATAAAAATATTTTTATTTACAAATAAGTTAATACTGACAAAAATTAATTTACTAACACTCCTCCTTTTTTTACAAAAGCATAATTCATTTCCTATTGCACCAAACATTTTGTATTGTTTACCCAATTGAATTGCCATGTTTATTATTTTGAATGGAAGTTTATATAGCAATTAAAGAGAGAAACATGTAAACAAATTTGATTGGATGACACTTAATTTGTAGGAATGAAGCGCTGGAATACATGAAGAGATCTGAAATCTTGATCAAACAACTTTTAAATGTGTTAATGAAGAGGCTAAATGTGAGTGAAATTGATGAGACAAATGAATCATTATTTATGGGTTCAAAGAGGATCAACCTCAACTATTATCCTGTTTGCCCAAATCATGATCTAACGGTAGCAATAGGGCGACACTCTGATGTCTCAACACTAACTGTTCTCCTTCAAGATGAAACTGGTGGCCTCTACGTCCGAGCACCGAACCACCACGGCTGGATTCATGTACCACCGGTCTCCGGTGCTATAGTGATCAATATAGGTGATGCACTCCAAGTAATGAGCAATGGGAGATACAAGAGTATTGAGCATCGTGTGTCAGTCAATGGAAGCAAGACTAGGGTTTCAGTGCCTATTTTTGTGAACCCTAGACCCTCAGATGTTATTGGCCCTTTGCCTCAAGTGCTTGCTAGTGGAGAGAAGGCCCTGTATAAAAATGTGTTGTATTCGGATTATGTGAAGCATTTCTTCAGGAAAGCTCATGATGGAAAGTTGACAGTTGAATATGCCAAGATATGCCAAGTTTAATTCCTTTGGGATTTGGGAGGTACTATGGTAATGCACTTATTTGAAGTTATTTAATTATGATATGAAGCAAATTATATATTCAAGCTCTTCAACATTATATAGCTTATGTTGAATATAGTTTAGAAGTATGCGTGTTCACAATAAATTGGCTTTGAATATTAGTTTTACATTGGGCTGGTGAAAATCCCTTAAGTCGAGGTTTATTTGTGTTATAAACCAACTTCTAAAGTTCATTTGCTATTTTTTTTAATCATTTCAATGTACTTTACAACTATTATACAGATGCTTGTGAGTAGAATTGCTAATTTTTTTTATAAAATATTATAAGAGATACTAGTACACACTACTAAAAAAAGTGTGTTTTACGTCGGTTGTCAATTGTCGTCATAAGCAATGTCGTAGAATATTCACATCTATGATGATGGTTTCTAAAAACTCTTCTTAGAAAAATGACAATTCTAAGACGATTTTCAGATAAAATAACCATCTTAAAATGATGACATTCTAAGATAGTCTTAGGATGTATTTTTAAAAAAATAAAAATGAAAAAATTGATAATTCTAAGACGGTTTTTGATAGAATCGTCTTAAAATGATTTTTTTTATAAAAAATTAAAATAAATTAAAGATTCTAAGATGATTTTTCAAAAAATCATCTTAGAATATTTTTTTTAACAAAAACAATTTATAAATAAATTGATCATTTTAAGACAATTTTTAGGAAAACCTTCTTAAAATATAGACATTCTAAAACGATTTTTTATAAAACCGTCTTAGAATGTCTTTTTTTAAAAAAAATTAAAATTTTCAAAACTTTTAAAATAATGAATTTCATAAAAATCTTATTTTTTTCCATAAAAATCAACATTAAAATAATAATAAGAATAATTAATTAATGCATGACACTAAAATTTTAAAAATGTATAACATAATTATTTACAATACATTACAAAAATGCATCTGCAAATAGTATGTAAAATGTATCTCAACAAATAATATTACTATTCTTATGGTCATTCATTTCACATCATAAGTTTCATAAATGCTGAAATAATAATAATAATTGTCAAAAGCACTCAGACATCTTTATCCTATATTGAAACTAATAGATCAAACATGATTAAAATCCAAAGCATAAATAAGGCAAGATAACTTATGGTTATTAGCCCAAACATAATATAAATTGTACTGGGACACCAAAGCTTGGGCATTATATAAAGACGGGTCATGATCCATTGAGGACACTTATCTCCATAAAAGTAAATTGTAAATCAAAAGACAAAGGCTTGTTTAGGAAATTTGAATAAAAAAATATCTTGATTAACTTGAAAAAGTGGTGGCCAATTATCAAAACATGCAAAGTGTATATTAACTAAAAAAGGTCACAAGTACTGAAATAATAATAATATGATGTAGATTGGAGTACTAATAAACTTTAACTATTACTATTGGTGAGTTTGGCTTCTCTGTTGTCTACTACCCCGCAGCAACATCCCAACCTTTTATTATTAACTATAACTATAAAAATATTCTTGCAGCAACTTTAAGTATTATAATGGAGATTATATATAATTAACTATAATGACACATAATTTAGTTGTTGCACTCAATAAAAAGATAGCAGTAAAAAATAAACATGATAAGGGATTTGACTTGATAAATAAGAGACAAAACTAAAAGATCAATTGATCCAACATTTATGCTCTTAAAAATAGTACCAGTAAACAAATATGACTAGTTATTTTCCTATATTCAGCATTTTTATGTTCCCAACCTCCAAAATGCGCATACAATTGATCCATTGTTATAACAATCTTTGTGGCCTAGCTTCCTACACATCCCATTATTATGGCATCCCATTATTATGGCAGGATGTGTTGTATAATAAATAAAAATAATAATTAGTTAAAAGCAATTGAGATCCATTTAACACACCTTAGCAAACATTTCCAAGCTCTTAATCATTTCAGAAGCAAAGAGATCTCATGTTTCTTGTATATAACTCAATAAATCTGAAAGTTGACAAACTTGCAACTTGTAATTTTCAATTAGCTGACGTCTTGTTTGGATCCATAGTTGATGCTTAGATCATCAGGTGCAAAGCTGACAAATTGCAACTTGTAATTTGCAATTAGCTGACAGCTTGCAACCCTTTTGTTTTCCATTCACCATCACTAGCCTAGTCTTACCAGTCTTGTGCCACCGGGTTTCTGCACCTTGCAAGTCGTATTCATTTTGAATCTTTCTCCTCTTTCTTATCCCAGTTGTGTAAGCCTTTGAAGGTCTATGGAAGAAGTTCTTGCTCAACCCATCTCTTGTTAGTCCTGTTAGATGCATATATGAATAACCACCCAACCCAAAATCAAAGTTAGGTAGACTGAGGTGAACTGAAAAATAAAACCCTTATGATGTCTCACATATCTCTAGTTAAACCAAGAAATTAAGGGAGGTGATTTGAATTTTTTTTTTCCAACATATTTTCACAGTGTATAGCTCACATTAGGATGGGTATAACAAATACCATCTTCTCCTTCAATAGTAGGAATGAGCTTGTCTATCAAATTAAGACGGTGAAGCAACAACCTTTAATTAAAAAAATATAATACTCAAACTCACGCATTTTCTATCTCTGTTGATGAAACCAGATGCCTTCAAATACTATTTGAACTCCCTTTTTAAGGAACAATCCACAACTTAGCATGTCTGAGGTTGTTCTCTATATTAAAAGAGCCGATTGAGATCCATCAAAACATAAAACTCTAAAAAACGATCAACAAATTAAGGAACTTGGATGCAAAAAGGCCAGAATAACAATAATAATATGGTTAATAATTTTCGTGACCTTTTAAGAACTATATACGTATTAAGAAATTATATATATATATATACTTGAGCAGATGCTGATCCGGTTGAGGAAACTAGCTAGACAACAATATATGTGAACAAACGAAAAATATCTTGAATATAGACAAAAAATAATGATGGAAAATATTAGCCTCCTAGCATATACACAACCATTAAAGAGACGAAAATCAGTCATAAAGAGAAAAAATCAATCCTAATGATGGGATCTTTGGTGGACTCCTAATCAAAATCAAAATCAAAACAAGCAATTTAATCAACAAACAGAATAAACTGAATATCTAAGAACCAAAACAAATTACAAGATTAAGAATTTACTTGTTGATGAAAGTGGATGCATTGGAGCATAAGAACAACACCGCTAGAGCAAGGATCAGGAAGTGACAAACCAAAGTGAGTGTTGATAAGGAGATATGAGAAAATGATTATTCGTTTAAAATCCAACATCTTTCAACAAAATTCCTAATCATCTTAAGACTATATGTAGATCAGCCAGTGGCAAAATACCATAAAATGATTATAAACATAATTTAGCAATTAACTTAGACAACAAGGCAATTGAAATACTAAAGAAATCTTGCTTACCTGTTTCATCCTGCGCATCTCATACTCTTATAAAAAATGACTGGATTCTTCACTTTGCTAGAAATAATCACTGCCAAGATGTCCCTCTGAGGTTTGGAATGAAAGAGAGTCAGTATTGAAACTTAATTCAAATGTATTTAATATAAGCAATGCCAATGACCTGATGAATCAAACTTGATATGCGATTGAGATGAGGTAGCGGTCCATCCTGCAGTTTGAACAATAGCACCATAAATACCATTTGGTATTACTTGGATTCTCTCTGGCAATGTCAGAACAAGAACCTATTGAACAACCATGTCCTCTTTTGTGAGACCATTAACCTACTAATGATAGTTTTAGATTTTGAAATGCAATCAAAACCTTGATTCTATGATTGCTAGTCAAAGATAACATAGAACAAAAAGACACAAGCAAATTGAAGCAGATTAAAAAGTCTTCCTTTTTTTGAAAAATATATTTAAATAGCATTGGTTTTTATATGCACCCTTTTTAGGGAAACACAATCTTTTAGTGATTTGTTTGGTTTAGTAATGTAAAGGAACATGGTTTTAAATTATTTTGTTTTAGCATGTATTAGTTAAAGGCTTGTTCTTAATATGATAAAAGTGAAGAAATAGAGAACTCAAATGTTCACCTTCTTGTGCATCCGTTTTTGTAGTTTAGGAAGCTCATCCATGAGTCTACCTTTGGTGCGACGAACCTCTGCATTCAAAGCTGCAACAAAAGCCCTGGTCTTCTACGTGGAAGCAACCTCCAATTTCTGAATTCAAGTAAACAACACATCAATGTTATTTTCAACAACAAAAGCAATTAGGGTTTGAATTAGAGAGTGAAAAGAAAGAGTCTCATTCTAACAGGTTTTAGGTTAGGGTGATAAAGTCTAACATATTCGTGCATCATGTGTTTAAGGTCATTGTCGTTGGTGACATAGATGAGGGCGTTGAGGTCTTTGTCGGAGGGCTGGTACTTTAAGGTGAGGTCCTGTGGCAGGGAGTCGTAGAGGGTGACGACCTTGAAGAGGAAGGCAGGGAACTTAACGGAGTGGTCGACAGCGAGGATCTTGGTGTCATCACCAACATAGGAGAGTTGATTGTCGTGTTTTTGTTCTCTTGCTCATCCCTCGACAACGGGTTCTCGAAGTCGATCTCACGCGAGCGCGGGGAGGAGTAGCCGGAGTCAGAGTACCATGACAGCAAGAGAAGTTTAAGGATTTAGGGATTTTGGCATGAGATCGAGCTCGAATTTCATAAATGTGAGAACTGGGGAGTGCTTCAGTCAATTTTTTAAATTTTCATACATGCACAACAATGATGGTTTTAGTAAAAACCGTCTTTAATATTGTTCCAACTAAGACGGTCTTCATTAAAATTGTCTTAAATTTAAGACAACATGTTCACTTATTTAACAAAATATCATATATAATTTTTTATAGACGGTTATGATACAACTATCATTGTTTTAGTGTCGTAAAAAGTTGTTTTTATAGTAGTGACAACCTCATTGCTAACATTTTTACTTCATTGCAACATTAATTGAAAATAAACCATAATATAAAAGTTAAAAACAACAACTTTTATATAATGTACAAGGTAATATTCTTTCTCACGTTATATATAGAGAACAATTATTAGAAGAACCTAATAATGGAACAATTTTAAAATGTTGTCCAAGAATATTTTTTCCTACCAACCACCGTTAGTGCTTTTGGTTTTCTGGTGAAATCTCGAGATGTTCCTATAAGTTTTGATCTTTTGGGTCAACTATGAGACTAATCTTAATTTGAGGATTAGTTGTACATAAAGCTCACCATCCTTCCTCGAGTGTATTTTACATGAATTGAACTTAGGTCTTTTCCCATAAACTTAGTGTGTATTATCAATTGAGTTACACTCATTGGATAAGAATATTCAATTTTGAATTAACCTTTTTTGCACCAATTAAAAAAATATTTTTAAAAAATAAAACTAAAAACATGAATCAATGACCTATGAGCTGCCAATTTGACCACTCACCACCCAAATTATATATCTCCTTCATTATCACTCTCAAATCGTACATATGTCACGTCAATCTTCTAAGAGATTAATTACATATAACTTTTGCAAATGATTGAAGATTTGGACTCCAAATTTAATTATAAGAAGAAGAAAAATCTCTTTTCATGCTAATTAAAAAAATTATTTAATAACATTTAATTGCACCCATCTCAATTAAGAAATAAATTATTTTTCTAAATTTTCATTCAATAAAATTTGACATCAAGAAAAAGAATGAGTAATTAGAATTAAAACTCCTATTGAATAATGTGTATTTTAGAGATAGACTCACCATAATTTCAAAATTTATGCTTCTACCCTTCGTCTCGTTGGTCTCCAATGGCTTTAAGTTGTTTTCGAGATTCACACCATAATGTTTTTTCGCTCCATCATCCCTTATATCTTTTCCATGTTTACCTTCAAGATTAGTTCGAATTTGAATTTGGAGACCCCTTAACGTATTTTTCCATCTCTATTGTTGTTTAACATCTGCACTGACCCAAGGGTGGTATCCATCTTTTGGTTAATACCCACGCACTGGATCAAGGATCGAAGCCTTCTCCCCCCTTGTTTTGTCATTTCTCTACCACCTCATCGTGCTCTTCCCCGGACCTCCGACCATCTTCGAAATACATACGTATATCATCAGAGCATTATGAATTAGAGGAAATACAGTCCATTCTAATGATATTGCCTTTTGAATCATCCCCCAGTGCAAATTTGTCTTTCCTCTATAGCCCACAACAACATTGCTTGACTTGAGATATGGTTTCCTTCATCACCCTAACCCTAACGATTCACCCATTGCTCTTAATCCTTTTGTGAAAATTTATCGATTGTTTCTAAGAGAGCTACACCAATATATAGGCAACATCCACCTTGTCCCTATCCTTTATCTCCTTGGCCAAATCAAAAAATTGTCCAAAGCTTCCAACAACCTGTAGAAGCTATCAACTCCCAACAATTTAATGGAATCCTTGAACATAAGACCCACGCTAGTCTTCATCTCGAGGGGCTTGGAGACTTATGAGGAAGGTGGTGGAAAGTAACAAGTTTGAAGGGGTCAAAGTGGGAAGGAAAAACTTGGAGATTTCTTTGCTATAATTTATAGATGACACTCTTTTTTGGAATTCCTTCCATTGAGAACATCTTAACCTTAAAGAGTGTCTTAAGATGTTTTGAATTGGCAGTTGGCATGGAGGTAAATTTCTAAAATAGTAAGATTCTAGGAGTGACCTTAGATGACCTCACTATTGGAAGATTGGCCAATGTGCTAAATTGTAGTTCTATGTCTATTATTTTCTCCTACTTGGGCCTATCGGTGGGGGCTAGTCCTAAAGAGAAGAATCATAGGCTCTTGTGGTAGCTAAAGTCTCTTTGTGGAAAAATAAATATCTTTCTTTTGGTGGTCATATTTGTTTCATTAGGTTGGCTTTCTAATCTTTTTTTTTTTTGTATTTCTTGTCCTTTTTAAAAATTGTCAAGGTTTTTTCTCTTAAAATTTTCTTTAGGATGAGGAAGTAAGGAAAATGGTGTGGGTAAGGTGGGAAAGAGTATGCCTTCCAAAAGAAGGGTGAGTTGAGAATAAAGTATATTGAACATTTAGTAAGACTTTTTTTGGGAAAATGGGGGTGAAGAATGTTGGTAGAAAAATTGTTTTTGTGTTAGTGTTGAGGGTGAAATATGGTAATTTGGAGAGACATATGCTTAGAGGTGTGTACCAATGGGTCTATTTGGTGGAAGGATTTGAAGAGAGTTTGTCAAATGGGAGGTATAGATGGTTGGTTTAAAAACAATTTAAGGAGGAAGGTTGGTAGGGGTGATAATCTTAAATTTTGGGACTATTATTGGGCGAGGAAGTTCAATTAAAAACAAAGTTCCAATGTTAACTCTGACCAAAAGGAAGCTAGCATTAGAAGTATAAGGAAGTGGAGGTATGAGAGTTGGATTTGGTCTTTGTAGTGAAGGTGCGCTGCTTTCTCTAGGAGGATGGTTGGGTTTGGGTGGAGGGTGATTCTACAGGATACACCGTCAAAAAGGTTTATTGTTGCTTAACTCATTCCCAAGAGGGGATTCAACATCATGCAAAATTGGATATTTGGAAATGGATTTGGCGAATAAAAGCACCATCGAATGTACTAGGTTTCTGTTGGAAATTATTAATGAATAAGATTCAAACAAAATCCAATCTATTCACTTTATGTTTTGTTGTAATTTCTCCTATACTATTTGGATATGTTTGTATCAATGGCTTTTAGTGTAGACAGTCTTACCAAAATTTTCAATATTCACTTTATGAAACATGGGATGGGCTTGGGAAGTAAGTCAACAAAACGGGCATGACAAACGGTTTAGGCAACAACTGTTTGGATTATATGGAGCAAAGTTACGAAAATCGGTCTGGTCATTGACTCAGTTGAAGTAGTGGGTCAATGGGTCAGTGGTCCAACCACTAGGCCAGTAATTGACCTAGTTTGACCCGGTATATATTAAAAAAATTTAAAATTATATATGTATCCATTATATATTAGTATATAACTAACATTATTTGATTAAGAAAAGTTCATTCATACTCTAAAATTCAAAATAACAATTGAAGTATTAAAGTTGATAACACAAGTCCACAAATAATAATTCAATAACACAATTACACAAGTCTCGGGTTATTTTTGGAGTGTTTTGAAGTGTTTCTTTTGTAACAGGTTTTAAAAATCGGTCCGATTCGCTAGGTTTACTTATGCCACCGGGTCCTGGTCCGACTAGCCGAGTTGGACCGGGTTTTTAAACTATGATATGGAGGCACATAAACAATATTGTTTTTAATGAGGAAGTGTTGGACATTGAGAAGGTTATTGATAAGATTATTCATGAATTGTGGGCATGAATGAAAGCTAAGATCAAAGTGATAAAGGTTAAGAAAGCAAGAGAAGCCTTAAACCAAATGGAGACAACTTGATTGAAGCAAACCCACTATTTTGAAGGATTGGAGGTCAAATTGGTCAACTACTTAATTCAACTTGAGGAATAAAGAAGATGGACTAATTTGCAAGAAAAGGCCCAACAAGATATATGATTTAGCTTTAGTTTTATAAAGTTGTAATATTTAGTAAGACATAACAAAAGTAGTTGTTGGTTAGCATGCAAATTAATAAGCCATTAACTTGAGTTAATTTATGCCATTATAGGAGTCACATTACGAGTAGGGACTTTTGGTTTGCCTTTGTACTCCTATATGTATTTCACAAAGTTATGAATGAAATAAGAACTTAGATATTGAAATTTGAGATTATCCTTGTGCCATGTGATATATCCTTGCACCTCAATCAATAATATTGACTACACCAATTATCTTTATTCTCTATATGATATCAATTTAGCCTATAGCTTCACAGCCTTTTCCTATGGCTTCCGCCCATACAACCTCTCTTGTGGAACTTACCACTGCCTCTAACCTTCTGATTAAACTCAGTGCAAACAATTACCACACTTGGAATACACAAATTACTCATATCCTACAGGCCCATGATCTCTATGGCAAACGATATCAACCTTCTCATCATGCCTCATCAAATTGCACAAATTCCTCCTCCTTCGGAGACAATAGTCAAGGCTCCAAACAACCAAATTCCTCCTCATCAAATTGGCAGTATTGTGATCGTAAGGGACACACGGCCAAAACATGTTATTGCCTACATGACTTTCCTATTGATCATCCTCGTCATCAAGCCAACCTTGCTCATCATGAGGATCCATCAGATATCTCTTGGCTTCTTGACTTTGGAGTCTCTCACCATGTGACCAATGACATCAGTCATCTCTCTATTTCCAATTACTACACTGGTCAGGATCAGCTTCACATTGCCAATGGTAATGGTCTTTCCATTCAACATCATGGCTCAATTGAATTCAACATCATCCCTCTTCGTTTTTCCAATATACTACATGTTCCATTTGTCACTCAAAATCTCATTTATGTTTCTCAATTATGTCAAACTAACTCTGAGTCTGTTGAATTTTCCCTTGGCATTTTGAGGTAAAGAGCCTGACAATGGGAGTGGTTCTTCTACAAGGAAAGACTGAAGATCAGGTGTACAAGTTGCAATCTTCTTTGTCTCCTCTAACAATTCACCATGTCCATAGTCGTCTCTCAATAAAATTGTGGCATCAGTGTCTTGGTCACCCTTACCTTCAAGCCCTAAAGCAAATCCTTCCTTCCAAATCTGTCCCAACATCTCTCACATGTTTAAATTGTCTATCCAATAAAAGTCACCAGCTTCCATTTTCAAGTCAACGTTATCTAGCAATAAACCGCTTGAAATGATCTTTTCTAATGTGTGGGGTCCTACCTCAATTGAATCAATAAATGGACATTTTTATTATGTTATTTTATCGATCATTTCTCAAAATATGTATGGCTATATTCAACTAAGTTAAAATTCCATGTTTCCATAATCTTGCCTACCTTAAAATCATTAGTCGAAAACCAATTTAAAAGCCAAATTAA
Source organism: Glycine soja (assembly GCF_004193775.1). Classification (NCBI taxonomy): domain Eukaryota; kingdom Viridiplantae; phylum Streptophyta; class Magnoliopsida; order Fabales; family Fabaceae; genus Glycine; species Glycine soja. The sequence goes on along the minus strand of NC_041008.1, from coordinate 14,809,938 downwards.
GACTCTATATAGTGACAATGGAAGCAAGTTTATTAAACTTAGACCCTTCCTTCAAAAACATGGAACATCTCACTTAACCACTCCACCATACACCCCTCAACATAATGGCTCATCTGAATGCAAACACCGTCACCTAGTTGAAACTGCCAGTACCCTCCCACACCATGCTTCACTACCATTACCATTTTGGTCATATGCCTTACAAACTACTGCTTACCTTATAAATTATATGCCCACACTAGTACTTAAAATGAAATCCCCATTTGAAATTTTATTTTAAGAACCCACCAAAGTACTCCAAATTACGTGTCTTTGGTTGTCTTTGTTTCCCATGGCTAGCACCATAACCACCAACAAGCTTCAATCCAAATCCCAACCCTGTATCTTTATTGGATATAGCAAAGTGCTTACCTCTATTTTCATCCACTCTCACAAAAGACCTACACCTTACGTCATGTTTATTTCGTAGAAAACACATTTCCTTACTCCACAACAACAACCATGTCACTCTTCCCCCAATCTTAATTCCCATCCATCAATCTCCTCATCTAGTTTTCCTAATCTTCCGTAGCCAATAACCATCGTTCACACTATGCCAACCAATCCTCAATTTCCGCACATAATTGATACAGATAAATTTTCTCAAACAATTGATGCGAATCAAATCTCGCAACAATCCACCAATCCTATTCCTTTATTCCAATGTTCCATCGACCAACCTTCACCATCCAATGCAAATCAACATTTAAATCCCACAATTGAAGTTAATGTCCCAAATTCCCACGACAATCTCCAGCGTCATCATTACATGGCCATAACAATTCCATTAATTCCCATTCACACCCCCCACAACATATCTTCAACCCCAAAATACAACTTCAATTTTTGAAACTCAAATGCCCTTAAATCCTACTAATATTGAGTCACCAGATTGCAACTTGCACATCTCTTCCTCTAATAATTTTCTTGCTGAAGAATCACAACCACATCCCACCCATCCAATGGTAACCCGATCCTGAAATATAATTTTTAAACCGAAACAAATCCATGTAGCTTCAAAATTTCCAATACTAGAACCAGTTAAGCCCTCATGCCTCACTAAGGCTCTCAAAATTCCTGAATGGAAAGTTGTCATGTCAGACAAATTCACAACATTCTTGGCTAATGGAACATGGACTCTAGTTCCAAAACAAAATCACTTCAATATCATTGGTAGTAAATGGGTTTACCACATCAAACGCAACACAAATGGCTCCATTGCTCGTTACAAGGTACGCTTAGTGGCCAAATGGTTTCATCAACGTCCAGGGATTAACTATATTGATACATTCATTCAGTCATCAAGCCACATGTGATCAAGTTGGTTCTATGAGTGTCTCTCTCCAAATGTTGGCCTCTTATTCAAATGGATGTCAATAATGCCTTTCTTCATGGAAATATTGAGGAGGACATATACATGTCTCAACCACCAGGATTTATTCATCCTCAACTCCTTGATCATGTTTGCAAGTTTCAAAAAGCACTCTATGGCCTTAAACAGGCTCCTCGAGACAGGTTTCAAGCTTTGAAACAATGCATGATTAGCATTGGATTCACAAACTCCAAGTTTGATGCATCTCTATTTGTTTACAAGCATGACCTCGTGTTGGCCTACTTTCTTGTTTATGTTGATGATCTTCTGCTCACAGGTAATGATCCTAAATTCATTCAAGTCCTCTCTTGCAGCTAAGTTCTCTCTCATAGACCTTGGAGAACCTAGTCATTTTCTTGGGCTTGAGTTGGTCCCTACACAGAATGGTCTCTTCCTCACCCACTACTACAAAAATAGCTTTTTACAACATCCATTCTACAACGGTTGTATGAGAACCGCTTTAGAAAGTGGCACGGTGGCATTTTTGTAATTATTGTAAGGATTAGAGCATTTTACGACATACATTCTAAGACGGTTATTGAAAACCGCCTTAGAATGTTATATATAATTAAATTTACGGCGGGTTTTAGTAAAAACCTGTCGTAATTCGAAAAAAAAAAAGCAAACGCACAGCAGCGTCCTCCCACATTCTCCTTTCGCATTGAACCCTAACTAGTTCTTGAACCTTCCTCAGCTGACCCTCTCACTCTCACGCTCTCATACTGATTCGCTCACTCGCTCCAAGTCCTGCTCCCGCCCCGCCACCTCCGACCTTGCTCCCTCCCCCGCCGCCGCTCCTGCGTCGTCCGCCCCCGCAGCACCCTCTCCGATCTCTTCACCCGCGATGACACCAGGAAAACAAAACATTCTCACTCTACGTGTACAAAGCCTTCACAGCACGTGAGGAAGGAGGTCTTGGAAAGAAGGGAGGGAGTGGGAGAGGAGGGTGAGATCGTGGTCAGTGAGGGACATTCGTTTGAGGTGGAGTTTGTTGAGGGAGGAGTGGTAATATTGGGAGAGTGCGGTGACCCAGGGGGTGAAGTAGGCCCCCATTTCAGGGGCATGAGGTCGAAGTCAACGAAGCATGGCTCGCCCTTGATGGTCATGGACCGGACGCGGGGGAATCGGCTGGTGGTGCTACGGGGGGATACGGCGTAGCAGTTTCCGATGAAGAGCTTTGTGCGGGTGAGGGCCTCGGCGCGGTAGCAGGACATGCAGACCAGTGAGGCGGCATTGCAGTCATGCCGGGAGGTAAGGAAGTGGAGCACGCTTTCCAGGACGTTCTCCAGGACCTGGTCCGGCAGAGGGGAGAGGTAATAAGTAAGTTTTGCTATTTTCCCTCTTTGAATTTCAGATGCCTTTAAAGTAGCAACCTCTTTAGTCATTTTGTTTACCTTTATTCTGTTTTACAATTTTTTTGTTTACCTTTTCTTCTACGCAAATGTTTGCTTGATACATGTTTTTGCTTCCATTCAATCTATGACTTTCACAAGGTTTGAAGAGCTGACTGCAACCTATGAAAGTGGAGAGTTACATCCTGGTTACCTTAAACTAGCATTGGCAAAGTCGTTGAATAAAATTCTGGAGGTGATGATTTATGATTATGTTTGTGTTGTATTTTTGCTTCCAGGTTTTAAAAGCACAATTTCAATTATGTATACTAGGTTGTAGTGTTATTAGTTTTGCATTGAAACAGGGCATTAGAAGGCTAAAGAGATATTGAAAAGGGTCAAGATGAGCTTTGTTTCAAATTAGTAAAATACATATAACAATCACTTGGGTTGGGTTTTTTACACTCTAAATTTGTTTTTGTTTGCAAGCTTACAGAGTCACCAAGTAATATGTTGATTAAGGACTTCAAGCTAATTTCTTTCTTTGCCAATCAGCCGTAGAATTTTCACGTTGAGATTATGCACTTTTGGACTTATGAAATGTGAATTGACTTGATTTATGTTTGCTTACTTTTTATGTAGTTATGCTTTTTCTTTGCATATAGAATTTTTCCCAACTATGCAAATGAAGCCAAACCCTCAATGTTCAAATGTAGCTTGTTTGGAAAGACAAGTAAGTTGTTTATGTTTGAAAAATTTTAAAATAATGGCAGGAAAGTCGTTTACAAATTACAACCATGTCCTAATTACACAATTTTGATGTCATCAATTAATTCATTGTTCCTTCCAACTATGAAATTATACATGTTATGCAGGAAGAGTACATGCTTGCAAAACCAGCAAGAGATGCTGCAGCCAAAGCAAAAATGGAAGTTGAAGCACCATCAACTGAGGAAGTGCCACTTCATGAAGAAATTGAATGGAATATAAGGTGTTTAATGATCTTGTTCTTGTTCATTTGCATGTGTGTGAGAGAAGATTCAAAACACTTATCAGTTGAAATAGATTTAATCCCTGATTTACTTGGTTGCAATCATTTATGCAAAGGACCAAATAGCACGGTTATCAGCTTGGAGTATCCTTGTGCACTGTGACTCCTATCAGCTTGCTCTTGGGACTATATGCTCCGCTCTGCTCATAAGGTGTGTTGATGTAACCTTTTTCTTTTTTTAATAGCCGTGCTTATTTGTTTACTTATTTGGTCCCTCTTGATGAAAAAAAATATTTGCATTCCATGGGTCAAGTAGGTGGGTAGCAGGAGACTTTGCTAGGAATGGGCCATGAGATACATTCCCAATCCACTCACTTGAAGTTATCGATAGCTAACAAGTGAGATCTATTGTCTCTATAATAATTAATGAATTAATTAATATATTCAAGATTATAAAGTTAATTTCATTAATATTTTTTTATACTTTATTTATATTTTCAATTTTGAATTCTTAGGACTAACATAGTTAAGAATTTAAGATAATAATATGTTGTCTAAAATTATTAGAATACAATAGAGATATCTCATTTTGACACATTTTTATTGGACATTTTTACCTTTGATTTTTATTAAGTAATTGCTATATAATTAACTGCTCACTGTGGAAAAATAGAAATAATTATTTATTATTTTACTTTTATCATAAAAATTAATGATTATTTTTTCACTATAAAATTAATCCAAACAATACGGTTGATTTTTACTATCAAAATGAATTCCTATATTTGATTCATGCACATCATATTGATAGGCTTGTTTGCATAATATTTAATAATTAAAGTAGCAGGCTCAATTAACCCTGGAGAAGCTGCTTCTCCTGCCAGTCCTGGAGAAACTGTTGAAGTTTTGGGTAAATTTCCTATCTTTTGTCATCAATCTTGTTTGCCTCATCTGCACGTCTTTTTTTATCTTATTGCTCGTGTGATAAATTCAACAAAGCTTCTTTCTTTCTGCACTGAGTTTATTTCTTTAATTCTAATTTTGAGTTAATGGCAGTAATTAGTAAAGAAACATGTTTCTTTTTTAAATATTAATTACTATAACTATTTTAATGGAGTAATTTTCTTGTTTTACACAAAAGCATTTATCTTTATCAGCTCAATAAAATTAAATAACTTTAAATTTTATTTAGAACCACTGTATTTTTAGAACCGTAAAGTTAAACACATTTTAAAACTATTTTGTAATGTAAAGTTAAAGTTATAATTAGAATTGGGCCACGTATCCATGAATATAACAACCACTATTCACCCTGAACATTAAGTCCATGTTCCATATAGTTGCTCCAAAGTCCAATAGTTGATGGCACAAAATGTTTTTGTGGTGCATGTAAGTTATCGTTTTTAAATTTTTGGTTTCTCCAAATTTATTTTTCTAATCTTAATCTTTATATGTTGGCATTTTTCTAATTTAGTTGTTTTAAAATTTCGATTTTTTATTTACAGTTCCAAAAGTTTTTAAATTTTCAATGTAAGTTATCGTTTTTAAATTTCAATGTAAGTTTATTTTGATGGAAAATAGAGTTTTCTTAAAATTAACTCTTGTAAACGCACATGGGAAGATTTAAGTTGAGTTATCGACATATCGTAAAGTGTGCAGCGAAATTAATCAAATTAGGTGCTTGTCCTTTGTGATATCTGTCTATCCTTTGTGATACCTGCAGCGAAATTTTTCTTATTAATCAAAATTTTAAAATAGAAATATCATACGCTATACGCGGATTACTATCAAGTTTACTACCTAAGTTGAAATAATAGTGACTTGATACAAATTTCTTGGTTTAAAAATATATAACATAAAAACTTAAATCAAAAAACATTTTATTATATATAATATCATTTTAAATATAATATCATATGTCTGATAAAATATTATTTATCAAATTAAAATTCATCATTAATACATAATTATTTAAAACTCTCACTCTTATATATTTAAGAATATAAAACACTGACTGAAATTGTAATAGCCTAAAACATAACTTAAATTAGATTATAAAATATAACATATTTAATTTTTAAAACTCAAACCTATTATATTAAAATTAACGTATGTGTGTTAATTTACGTATAATTTATTTAACACAGACACAAATCCATATTTGTTCAAATTACGTATAATTTATTTAATTAAGTGATTATGTGTGTTAATTACGATAAACGGACAGAAAATATAGTAAGTAAAAATTAAAAACTAGTATCACTACATATAATATTTTCTAGTCTGTGATGATTTTCTAGTGTTAATTACCAACAAGCATATGTGTGTTAATTACGTATAATATTTTTTAGTCTGAGATGATTTTTCAATGTAAAAATTGGATAATCTAGTATCATTACGGTTAAAAATAATGCATTCTGCACCATCAGTTCAAGTTATTGAGAGGATAATTTTTTAACTTTCAAAACTATGGATCTTGAGAAGGTCTTTGCTGCTTATAATCCTGTAATGGGAACAAAAAGAAATTTATGACCCCAAGGAAGACAATGAATTCAAAACTCCTAAACAATTTCATGTTACTAGAAATTCAAAACTAGAACATGTGAGGTGTCACTCCAAACAAGGAAAACAGTCTTCAGTTTGAGCACACTCACAAGTAGCACCCAATACCGATCCAGACTTCTTAAAGGACATTAGTCAAGCAGTTGACAAGTTCAAAACCCCATTTCACTAATGCCACAATACCCATCCAAAAACAAAATATATGAACTCAATCCTACATTTTAACACAAAAAGTCTATATGATCAAGTATCAAAGGAAGGTCAGCCAAGGTGGCATCTGCTCACTACTGACTGGAGTATTTTTGTTAGCCAAAAGAATCTTGTTTCTGGAGATGCTGTTCTCTTTCTTAGGTGTGTATATGTGAGTGTGTTCAAGTAGGATTTTGTTTTAAGAATATAATAAACATTGATAGTGTAAGGAATTCTTATATCGTGTCATAGTGTCACTTAATTTCAAACCGCTAGCCATGTATAGTATAAGTTTGTTTGATTTTCAAAATAACTACCTTAAAAGTCATACAAAAGGATGATTTCTGATTAACAGTGTAAATATTTTTACACTAACTGTTCATATCTATTAAACTCTTGTTTTAATTGGTATTGATATGTATGTTCTTTCTATATTGTTTTAGGAATCAATGTTATGTTATCTATTAAACTCTTTATTGATTATTAATATTAAGTAAACTTCTTGTCATAGTAACTAAAATACCAATTAGCATGAGAAATTCGTAGGGGAAACAAAAAAACTTGTAGGTTGCTGGCATTTACGGAAGTAGCATCTTAAATATGTATGTTCTTTCTTGTATTGTTTCATGCATGAAGTTTTTAGATTATGATTTGTCATCAAACCCATAATTGTATTTTAATGTCTGATAATTTTAGTGCGTACTAAGTTGGATATTAATTTTAGTACCTCAATATCAATTTTAATGTTTTATAATTTGTCACTCTCGATGTCTTTTTTAAGACGGTTATTACGAAATAACCGTCTTTGAAAGGTTTTTGATTTTCAAATTCAAAGACGATTATTATGAAATAATCGTCTTTGAGTGTAAATGTTGACACAACATACAAAGACGGTTATTAGCTAATAACCGTCTTTGAAAGGTTCGTACATTTAAAGACGGTTATTATAATAACCATCATGAAAATCAATTTCGTTTTAACGACGTTTTAAACAACGACGGTTGATAACCGTTGTTAAATGCACTTATTAACCGTCGTAAAAAATCCTTTTTTTAATAGTGACCCAACATCATTATATTTGTGACATTCTCCATAAACACAACATGCATGATGCGAAACTTGTCTCCACACCAATGTCTACCTCGGTTAATCTTGCTGAATGTGGTGACATGCCTTCTTGTGATGCTCATGAATATTGTCAACTTGTTAGCTCACCACAATATCTTTCATTATATGCATGCTCCAAACACAGTTCAGATGCAGGTCACAAAACGTCTTCTTCACTACCTCAAGGGTACCTTGGATTATGGCCTCCATCTTTATCAATCATCAAATCTTCACCAACGAGCATTTTGTGATTCTGATTAAGGTGGTGATTCCATTGACATAAAATCGAATGCCATATGCATCATTTACCTGAGACCCAATGCTATATCTTGGTCCTGTAAGAAACAAAAAATAGTTGCCAAATCATCCATAGAGGCAGATTATCGCACCATTGGTTCTTTGGCTACGAAGTTAGTGATTACATGTTAGAAACATCTAATGAAGTTAAATCATGGTGATTTCTTCCATTGATTTAGACCAAGTTTACTGTGCATGCTACATGTTTGAAAAATATCCCAAAAAATCTAAATTCTTTACTTTTCTATTTTATTTTTATGCAATTGTATTTTAATTTGGTTACTTTCAATTTCTCAATATTTATAGTCTATAAATCTTACTTTTAACTATCCAATTATCAAACAAGTCCTTGTGACAATAACATTACTCACTACTTTGTTACTTAATCAATTTGATACTCTTGCCAAAATTCCAACAATATCCCTAGTCCTTCATATACTTCATCACTTGACACCATACTCCCAAGACTTCCATCATTAAGCCCTTGTCGCTCATTCCTTAGCTTGTCAAGCTATGTTTTCCACTATAGACAACGTATCACTGCATGTTCCTTTCTTAACATTACTTACAATTTACTTTACTTATAATCATTTGGCCTCACCACCAAGCACTAATACTAGGTAAAACATTCCAATCTCATAAATAATAATTTGGTCTCAAATTCGATGAGCACCAATACCTATCCAAGGTCTTCATCTTACACTACAGGAATATCTTTGGTCTCAACTTCTTTGAGCACCAATTCGAAGTAATAATCTTTGTCTCACATTACAAATATATCTCTGGTCTTAGTACCTCTAAGCGCTAGTACAAGGTATTTATCTCTGCCTCAATGAGCAAAGATTTATCATCTTAGTATTTAAAACATATAATTATAACAGCAATACAGTAAAATAATATAATACTCATTTATGAAGATACAACAGTTTATATATCAAATTAATAAAATAACTTCTTTTAAGTATACTTGAAAATGTTTTATAATTATTCTAATAAATTATTTTAAATACTTAATTTTAAATCATGTTATTCAATTATATTTTTCATTTTTATCATAATTCTTAATTTTTTTAATTCAAGAAACCTAGTCACTTTTGTCTAAACTTAATCAAATTATGGAAATTAAGATCTAATTCTTTTATCGTATTATGATAATCAAATTTTATTAATAGGAACATGATTATAATTTTTATCCTAAGTTTCAACTATTAAACTCCCCTTTTATCTTTTAGATTAAAAATTTGTGCGTGGGTCTACACATGAAACCAATAACCATTTACTAGTGTAGAAAATTATCTATTTAGAAGCAAACCTTTTTTTAGCCTACCAACATTATTTGGGTCTAAGTTTTAAGTTTTTAAAATCAAAACCAAAAACTTTCAAAAACATCTCAACAACACATGAAGATCATTCAAGTTGCACCAAAATTTTCCATTTTTGGTTCAAGATTTTTAATTTGATATGTACTTAGTGAAATTGGTTCTTTATTTTCCATTTGTACGACAATTATGTTCTAGCATACTACTTAATAACAATTTAGTCTATGAATTTTTCAACTTAATGTCAAATTGATCCTTAAACATTATTCTTTTTGGACTAAAATATAAGAAAAAAATATTCTTTGTGTGATGGACTAAAATATAAGCAAATTTTAACTAATTATCCCCTATTTAATGATATCATCTCCAAAATATCCTTCATTAATTAGAGTTTAATTTTCAACAACTTTCTCTTTTTTTGTCATATGCAATTAAATGTAAATGGTACTTTAGGAAATGAATTAAATTTCTTAATGGGTGTGAATCAATTTTCTCTCTCTTAAATTTTAGTATGAAGGGAATACAACTTAATGACAAAGTAATCTCATAAAAACTTCACTGTATAACATAATTGTCATATCTTTTATACCTTTAGGAACAAAATTAGAACTTTTATTCTTTTAGGGACTAAATTGTCATCGACTTACACATGCAATGACTAAAATGTTCATTTACCCAAAACAAGTATTATCTCTCTTCATATATATAAGAAAAAAATGAGAAAATTCTTGTATTCCTAAATATAAGAAACATATGACCACTATTAAATGCATTAATTGTTAATTTTATTCTATATCCTTTTTTATTATAAAAATTATTAATGAGATAAGTCATACTCATTAGTGAAAAAATTTATCCCTTAAAAATGAGTAGTGTCATTAAATATAACAATCACTTAAATCATTTAATTAAATGGGTATTTTAGAGAAAAAATTAAATCTATGATATTATTAATTAAATTTAACCAACTTAAATACTTTTATGAGTTTTGATGAATTATATATTTGTTATATTTACAATTTACAACAACTTTTTAAAACCTAAAAAAAATAATATGAAACTAAAAATTCAAAACATAAATTGCATTAAATTTTTAATAATTTTCAAACTTAGATAGAAAACTATTATAGTTCAGTTACCCTTGATCTCGATCTCGATCTTTCTCCAACCCCGTCTAACACCTAATCCTAAATTGGTAAACCCTAATCCCAAATTTCCTTATCCTTCATAGTTATTTCTGTTAATGATTCCAAGCATAGTTATTAAACTTGGTTCGGACCAGTTTGGTTAACCCATTGGCCATGAACTAGGCACCCAACTGGTTTGAGCCACTAATTGGATTGGAAATGCACATGACCTAGTCAACTCGATGGGTCATGCATTTTAGATTATTTTTTTTAATCATGGTGTAAAGGGTGTGACATATTTTTTAAAAGAAGACAAGGTTTTTATCTTTGTGAACACGAAGCCTCTTTTGTATGTACACTTGAACATACATTAGTCCAAATAGATTACTGAGGGAATGTAAGATGATGCTATTGTCTAAGAGAACAACACATATAACATTAATCTAACAATCCAACCATATTTTAATGTTTCCTAATATAGGCAAAACGGTCTTTAGATAAAGGCTTAGTAAAAATATCAGCCCATTGATTATTTGTGTTTACGAACTTCATATCAAAAACACCTTATAATCATGAATAAAATGACATCTTATTTCATTATGCTTATCCTTTGAATGTTGTATGGGATTTTTAAATAGATTGTTTGAACTAGTACTGTCGGAATATACAAGTATATTGTTCTCACAAAACTAGAGTAATCTTAGCTGATACTTTACCCATAATAGTTGTGAGTAACAACTTGCAGTGGACACATACTTAGCTTCTATTGTAGACAAAGCAATGGAGTTTTGCTTCTTGCATGCCCAAGATATCATACATGGTCCAATATAATGACATCCACCACTTGTGCATTTTCTTTCAATTTTATCCCCTGCATAGTCTGCATCACAATATCCTACTAACCCAAAATCTTCATCTTTCTTATAAAACAAACTTTGGTTAGTGGTACTTACTAGATAACCTAGGATCCTCCTAACAGCTTTAAGATGGGACTCTTGATTATCATACTGAAATCTACCACACAACATGCACTACATGTACATAATATAAGGTCTACCAGCAATCAGATACATAAGTGAGTCAATCATACCTTTGTAGATCTTATAATCTTCTAGTTTTCTTTATTCGTTTTTGCTTAAAGGATTGGAAGCATGCATAGAGGTTTTCATTGGCATAGCACCTTCAACCATAAACTTCTTCAGAAGTTCTTTAGTGTATTTCTGTTGATGAATATATATTCCTTTGTTGTCTTGCTTGATCTAAAGACTTAGAAAGAACTTAAGTTCTCCCATCATGCTTATTTCAGACTCACTCTTCATCAGATAAAAGAAACCCTTGCACAAAGACTTAGTAATAGCTTCAAAAATAATATATCTAGATACATTTGAACTATAATGAAATCCTTTCCAACTTCTCTTTTGAAAAGAGTTGTATCTACTTTGTCTCTCATAAAACCATTTTCTAGAAGAAAAGAACTCAATCGGTCATACCAAGTATGAGGTGTCTGCTTCAGACCATACAAAGCCTTTTTAAGTTTTAAAACATGATATGGAAAAGTATGATCTTCAAAACCAGGAGGTTGTTTGACATACACTTCCTCTTCAATAAAGCCATTTAAGAAAGTGCTTTTAACATCCATTTGAAATATCTTTATCTTTTTATGAGCAGCAAATGCAAGCATTATTCTTATAGCTTCAATTCTAGCAACAAAAGCAAAAGTTTTTATGAAATCTATACGTTCTTGTTGGTGATAACCTTGAGATACTTGCCTAGCTTTGTTTATTATCACTTTACCTTATTCATCCAATTTATTTATGAACACTCATTTTGTTCCAACGATTCTCTTGTTTTTGGGCTTGGGAACAAGTGTCCAAACATCATTTTTGGTGAACTGGTGAAGTTATTCTTCCATTTCAATGATCCAATCATCATTTGTCTATGCTTTATCTATCTTTTTGGTTCTATTTCTAACATGAAGACATAAGATGCAAGATCTTTGAATAATGATTAGGTTCTAACTCCTAGCTAAGGTTTCTGCTCACCCTCAGACCGGGCATCTCATAGAAAAATCTTGTCTAATAAATAGCAGAAATTGTATACTAAGGTTGCTTACTTCTTTTGGATTTACAACCTAGCTAGCCTCAAGGTTCTTAAAGAAGAGGAATATGGTCAATTGGTCATCATGTACTACAACAACATCTAGACAACACGTTATACTGTGTTTATGATTTTGTTATCAAATGGTGATCCACTTGCATTTTACTCTCTAAACTCTAAAGTGAACTCTGCACTCTAGAGGTTCTTTTTCTGACTAGAAGATATACTGATATATGAAGAGGGGAAAAGGACATTAGAGGGAAATGTAAGAATGAAACTATTGCCTGTTTGATACTATGCCATTCAAATCAAACTAAATCTAAATAGGCAGTTGAAAATGCCAGAACAAGGAAAAATGAGGGAGCATACCTTTATTAGATATGAGATCTCAAATTCAGTCACATCATCAAGGAAGAAGAACCTAACAGATTATAGGGGGGAAATGGAAAAGGCAAAATAAATCAAGATTTAATATATGTAAATAGTACCTTTCACATTACTTGAATTCATGCATGCATACACAGAAAATAAAGTTACTTACAATCATAGTGCAACCACAGTCGCTGGGACATTCAGCAAGAACATCTTTAAATAGTCAACAGACAGGGCACTGTAAACCTGTAAAAAGGTTGTCATTTAGAAAGCAATAATAAAGTACAGTACATAATCTCGGTGATTTACTATCAAAGTGAAGAGCAAACCTGTAAAACTTGATTTACTGGCAACTTGATAATAGCATAAGAATGAACATACTAACACATACCTTTCTACTATGAAGACTGCACCGTGGACCTTCAGCCACAATTTCATTCCCTTCCATCTAGAAAATACAGTACGTGTCATTAAACATTAAAAGGATTTAATAATGGCTCATACAGTACGTCCACTCTCATTGTATACTTCCTATGGCTCATACAATAGATCTTCATTGTAGCTTTAGACTGATATGCCTTGTTCCACTAGTTTTTCTTTCATGTTGTGATCGTGGACAACCGAAATCGGATCTGGTAGAATAATTAGGGAAAGAAATATGGATCAGCTAACTAGCATTGAACTGTGAAGAAATATATGTGGAAGTTATTTTGTTCATTATAAAGCAATCCTATTAGTGCCACTTAATTCTCATGTCTCAATTGGTTAAAGCGGCCATCTATAAACTAAATAATTGATTTGAGAAACAAAAGAAAAGTAGTAGTACTAGAATGCTCGAAACAAGTAAAGCATCATAGTGTACATGCATTTGTGTGTCAACAGTCAACAAGCAAACATACAGATTTAAATGCATACTTTGTGCCACCTGCTATATAATGATTTTTAATGTGTCATGGCATTTAAAGAATCAATGCATTATTTTTTAGAATTCTCTGACCATCATGCACTCTTCATTTTTTACATAACATAATATCAAACAGAAACACAGAACAAATTAACAAAAATAGTAAGGATGAGAAAACATCTCAAGAAATTGTCACTTAGTGAACATACCAATATGTTCAGTTTTGAGGATTGTCTTCAAGGAGTACCTTACCTTGAAGGTCAGCCCTAAACCTCTTCTATATTATCAATAGAAAAAGCCTACTTGCTTCTTCAACTTTTGGAGATCCAAAACATTAAATGACATCAAATATATGATAGGTTCAAAATTGGCTAAAACATTTAAAACATAAGGTTAAATCTACACCAGGTTGGACAACATAGTTTTTCATTAGAAGCTCAACAGATCTTTTTAGCAAAGGAGTTACAACATGAAGAACATGTACTATTATGATGTTGTTGTATCTGCAACCATTTAACCTTTTAGGCTTATAGTGAAATATAAAAAATAGAAAAAAGTGAAAACCTGTGGTTTGACACTAATGGAAGGGTAGCCCTCAAGATTCTGAGCTTAGTGACCCTTCACTACTTTGAGAATGCCCTCTCCATGCATGTTGTACTTGAGATGCAAACTGCAAGTTCCACAAAACATATTCTATAGATGGCCTATCTGCTAGCTCTTTAACCAAGCACCTCACATAAATCTCCATCATTGTCTTCAATGATTGATCCAACCATGCCTTGCGAAATGTTGGATCAACAACACTCCTCCTACCCTCTTCATCAGCTCCTAAGCTTGCTTGCAATTGCCTCATTATGCAATTAACAGAAGTAGGGTCATACAATTTTACATGGTTTATATTGAATATGGATAATGAAAACTAACATTATCTTGCAATACAAACATTAATTTATGATATTAGAGATCCTACATCGACTTATGATAATGTCAAATTAAAGTATGTAAGTTGAGGGCAACTTTTTTTTGTAGTGTTAAGTTAAGCCCAAATCAAAATTCTAAGATATGGTCTCAGACTATCAAATAATTTCTTGATCATTTAGGCATTTACTTCGATACCATGAGGATGCAAATATGGATATGAAGAGTGCTTAATCCAATATCCTTATCCATTCGTATTTCCTGTAATTCTATCTTATATATTCCTGCTTGGAGTGTGAGGAAAAGTTTTTTGACATTTAATTAGTTAATTAATCTCTTTGGTGATAATATGTCCATATATAATAAATTAGTTTTGTATTGTGACTGCATGATCAAATTAGTTTTGTGATGTAGTCTATTGTACCAGTCAATGAGAGGAAATAAAACCACTGATTTTGTATGAACTTAGTTATAAAGCAATATTCCTCTATATTCAAGATAATTTGAGACATTGTAGCATACCTTCCCATAAGAATCTTCACCCATTAAAGAAGCTGTGTCAAAATAGTTGTAGCTGATTCAATCTCTTCCAATGAGAAACTTGGATAAGTTGGCAGGCCAACTGCTCCCAAGTTCTTTGTTTGAGATATATACCTTTTTAAGTACAGGAAAAAGACATGTTTGTCAATCTATATTTAATATAGAATTATACAGAGAAATATATGAATGACTTATTATTCTTCCCATATGATCCTGTCTAGAAATATTTTCCAATCATTTTTGGACTTCATTAATAAAGAAAGATTCTAATAAATTGTTTAGTTGCAAATAAACTTATGTTTCTTTTATCAAATTTAAACAAATATGATGTCCTTGTATGTATAGTTTAGAAATGGGAAACTGTTTCCATTCAAGTATTAAATTTTAATATATTAAAACAACTTTTGTCGATCAATTAGGTACAGAACTGCTGTAGCAAGCTAGAGATAGAGTGCAAACTTATAATTCCAAGAAAGTAAGTTCCTACTGCTAACTCACATACTTTTCTTGTTTTAGTGAATGTTCTGCATGTTGTGGATGAAGAAATGTATAGAATTGGACAAGGTAGTTTGATCATGCACCGGCTAGATATTTTAATATTGACAACCCCATCAAAGTTTAGCTGAAGATAATTAGAGTTGTGTGTTGAAATGTGGTCCTTCCCCATTTTTGTTGACTATAAGAGGTCCAATCTCAACAACTGCACCATACCCAATAGAGGAGCATATATGTCCTTCCAAGCAAACAAATTAATCAAATGAAATGATATCGAGATAATAGGATCTCTAATCTAGCTATAATCTTACTTGTAAAGTGGAAAACTATGTAATAATATCAGAATGGTGGTTGACATGTGACAGGCTTGATAGCAAACAATCACACACCTCCATTGAGCCAGAGAAGGAGAGGCTTCTTTGATGGTTCAGATTCAGCTTCATATAAGTAGAGTTGTGGCAGAGTGAAGGACCAAGGTATGACAAGGTTGCAACGGAGTGAAGGACCCAAGCAGGAAGATGTTGGACGCTGACCTGCATATAATTAGAGTTGCACAACAAAAACACTGATCCTATATTGGGACCAATACAAAATGCAACCCAAAACCAGTGCACAGTAATAACGTAAACAAGTCACATAATCATGTAACGATATCGAATTAAAAGTCATGAGCAGACATAATGATGTGTCTTAATGAATGAAAATTTTACGTTACAAAGGTTCTTAATGTTCCTATGTCATCTAAATTTGTCTAATTTACATCCATTTTCCAACTTGTAGAAAATAGGCTACCCATTTCTTGCGTAGTGTCGTCATGGTGTCAGTGTCTATTGGTGTTCCATCAGAAAAAAAACTTCAAAGGGGAAGAAAATTAAATTTAGTTAGTACATCAACCATTTAGGTATGATTTCATACTACACAAATTCATTTGTTAGTCTAATAGAGGACATACATTGTGGAGTTCAATTTTCAAACCACCGCTGACGATGCACTATATCCAATGCATCACATAATATCCACACTCATACGCTTCAGGTTGTACATGGCTCTACATGCAATATAAACGCTCAATAAATGCTGGGTCATTCCAATTGAAACATAAGACTTTTTTCAAATTTTCAAAAATACAGGGATTACGACATACCTTAGCCTCAACCCGTTGAGGTGGAGGTGGAGGTGCATTATCCTTGCCTTGGAAATTACTACATATTTTATTCATTGCATTAAGTTTGACAATAACTAAAACGTAGTTAACATGTAATGTTTTGACTAGTAAACTACAACTAATGACCAATGTTAAATTGAATAAGGTTGCGAAGTACTTGTTCACTACAAACTTAATGTGAACATCAGGCTTTCTCCGTACAGAACAGAACCTTACTACAATGTTCTCTAGTGGACACAACACAAGAAGTTGCCAATGTGCCCTGAAGTCAACAACATGAAATTCACCATCAAACTAATGCAAACTCATTGAGAACAACCACATGAATAGACTTATTGATTAAAGTAAGGTCCTAAGTAGACTTACCTCAAAGTCGTCCTTGTAACCAACTTTTTTAAGGTCTACTAAAGTAAATCCCATTTTGTCTTTACGCACACCTGTGTTTCCATTCGCCCACTTACATTTGAAAAAAGTTACTCTAAATTCACCGTAATCAACCTCCCAAATCTCTTCAATGACTCCATAGTAAGGCATGCAAGCTTCAATGGGATTATTGTCAACAGCACCACAAAAGTGATCCGATTGACCATCAACACTGACCCCGCTGTTCTACACACTACTTTTATCATCCTGGGACTTTGTGTAGAAAGAATACTGATTGATAGCATATCGCTTCCAAGTTGGAACATTCATATTTGGACCCATAGCTAGCAATCTTAATGTGTATGAAGCACTGTCATCGGTGAAGAATGTTTGTCTAAACCTGGATATGAAAGTTCTATTGTTCTCTTGCAACAACCTCATCATGTTCATTTTTGAGTTAATACGACTAACATGTTGTTTGTGAGCATCTATGTAAGGGATTACCTCAGTTGTGTTGTGTAATACATATAGATGAGCTTGTGCCAACTGTTGGCGATCCATGGCTACAACATTGAACCCCCGTGTGCCCCTACCTTGAATGGTGCAGTCATGATGACTTTGAGGAAGTCCCACTGGTGTAGCCGTTTCTATATATTGTGAATAAAACTCAATAGCTTCCTCAGCAACGTATCTTTCAACAATGCTAGCCTCTGGTTGATATGGATTTTTTGTATATCCTTTCAACACCTTCATGTAACGTTCAATTGGATACATCCATCATAAAAACACGGGCCCACACAACCGAATCTCACATACAAGATGAATAATTAAGTGAACCATGATGTCAAAAAATGATGGAGGAAAATACATTTTTAATTCACATAGGATAATGGCTGCCTCATTCTCCAAATCATCCAATTGTCTTGGGTCAATGACCTTACGACAAATTGCATTAAAGAAAAAACACAAGCGGGTGATCGCAACCCTTACTTTTTCAGGCAATATACCACGAACAGCCATTGGCAACAATTGTTGCATTAACACATGACAATCATGAGATTTCAAGCCAACCAACTTCAAATCATTAACTGACACAAGGCTCTTAATATTGGAAGAGTATCCTTGTGGGACTTTTACATTTTTAAGACAATGACAAAAAAATAATGTTCTCCTTAATTGACATTGTATAACATACTGGGGGCAAATAAGTTCGCCGACCTTGTGATTGCGGATGCAACTGTTCTCATATACCCATATCGACCAAATCCTGTCGACATTTCAGACCATCCTTTGTCTTGCCTTTGATGTTAAGAAGGGTGCCAAGTAAACTATCACAAACATTCTTCTCCACATGCATAACGTCGAGACAATGTCGAACATGTAGATTGGTCCAATAAGGAAGATCAAAGAACACTGACCTTTTCTTCCAAATGTTCTTGTTAGCATGATCCTTCCTTTGTGTCTTACCAAAAACAGTTACGATGTCTTTCACCCGATCATGCACTTCATGGGGAGCTAATGGTTCTAGGGCTTCCTCAGTCTCTTGGCTACCATTAAATGCTTTCTTTAATCGTCGATAGGGGTGATAATGTTTTAAAAACCTATGGTGCCGTGTATAAACTATCTTCTTCCCATGTTTAAGTTGGATGAAACTTGTGTTTTGCTCACAAATTGGACAAGCCTGATGACCTTTCACACTATATTTACTCAAATTCCAATAAGCTGGAAAGTCATTAATGGTACAAAATATCATTGCATGCAACCTGAAAGTCTCACCCTGATTTGCATCATAGACATCACTACCCATAACTTGCGCATGTTTTCAATCAAAGGAGTAAGGTACACTTCAATATCATTTCCTGGCTGTCTTGGACCCAATATCATAGACAACATAATGTATTTGCGCTTCATGCATAACGAAGGAGGAAGGTTGTAAATCATTAGCAACACAGGCCATGAACTGTGATTAGTGGACAAGTCACCAAATGGATTCATGCCATCCGAAGCAAGACCAAGTTGAAGGTTTCTTGGTTCGGCTCCAAATTCAGGATACAAGTGATCAATTGTCTTCCACTGTGGAGAATCAGCCGGATGTTGGAGAAGCCCATAATTTATTCTGCCAATTGCATGCCATTTAAGGTTAGAAGCATCGTTTGCAGTAACAAACAATCGCTTAAACCTTGGTATAATTGGAAGTTACCAACAAACCTTTGTTGGACAAGGGTTGGTTATGGCTACATCATCAGTGTATTCCCCGTCGTTTTGTTTGTATCGTGATACCCCACATGTTGGGCAATTCCATAATTCGACAATCTCTTTTCTGTAAAACACACAATCATTACGACAAGCATGAATCTTCTTGTACTCTATACCCATAGGACATAATATCTTCTTAGCCTCATAGTGAGTATTTGGTAACTTGTTATCATTGGGAAGCATATTCTTCAATAAGACAAGCAACTCAGTCATACTTTTGTCACTCAACATTTACACATTTGATGGTCAATAAAAGTAATTTAGTAGAGGGACCATAGTCGTTTTTGAAATCCAGGGGCCCCAATTTTAGATTAAAGAGTAAGGCGATGAAAATTGTCGATTTTATAAATTTGAAGAACAAAATTGCAAATTAACCTAAAACCATTAGTCAAATCCCATTGCAAACATTCCCATCTTAAAGATTCTCGAGAAACTAAAAATGTCTCTTGTGCAAAATGCACCCTAATAAAAAAGTACACTCAAGATGGAAAATACTAAAAAAAAAATGGAAAAAGGAACTTCGAAAACCCTGTAAAAAAAAAGTGAAGAACAAAGATGGAAAACCTTCAAAATATCAAAATGAAATTTCAAAACCAAAATTTCCAAAAGAATACAAAAAGAGAATAACCAAGCGCCACACTACATTTTCAAAATGAAATTTCCAAAAGCCCTTTAAAACAAGTGAAGAACAAAGATGAAAAACCTTGAAAAAATCAAAATGAAATTTCAAAACTGAAATTTCGATAAACACAAAATGAGAATAAATATAAAAAATTGTCTTGATTGGTTGTGAGTTTTAAAGTGTAAATGTGAGTTTTTGGTTTTCAGTTTTAAAATACATCTTCAAAACAGAAACATGTCTGACAAAAAATGGGTTGAGTTGGTTTTTCAAGATCTTTTCAAAACAGTTTTCACTTTCTTTTGAGAAGCAATATGTTTCTGATTTTATCTTTTAACCTAACACTCACTTCCCCTTCCCTTTCCATTTCATGGCGCTCAGGTACGCATCTTTCTCCGTCCCTCTATCATTATACACCATCATCGTCACTCACTGACGGTTGTTGTTGCTGTTGGTTGTCACAATCTGCTTCTGCTCGTCACCTCCAGTCGTCGTGCGCCACTCCTTGTCATGATCTGGTCGCTGCCTGCTGCTTCGTGTTGACGTTCTCTAATTCGAGCTTTATTTGTGGTTAGGTAGTCAATGGAGGATTCATTACTTGTGGTTGCCATGAGCATTACAGCTTCAGAGTCTGATCCTTCATCCTGTGCCAGATTTGCCTGATTCTTTGGCTTATTTTTAGCACCTTCTCCTTGCCAACAGTCTCGTGCATAGTGACCAAGTTTTTGACAGTTGTGGCATTTCACTTTCCTCTTATCAAACTTCCATTCCTTGCTGCCATTGGAGCTATCATTTTTCTTCTGTGATTGATCACTTTCTTTCCTTTAAAGAATTCACTGCCTGCATTATATCCTTGATCTTGGTGTTTCTTATTACTGCATGGCTTATTTCCCTTCCATGGCCCTTTCCCTTTTCCATTGTAGTTGGATCTTGCTTGAAGTGCCTATTCTTGATTGGATCTTCTCTCATTGATCCTCATTTCATGTGCCTCTAGGGAGTGCTGCAATTCTTCAATCTCCATGTCATCTAAGTTCCTTGACTCTTCAATTGCAACAGCCACATGATCAAATCGTGGTGGCAATGTTCTCAAGATCTTGTCTACCACTAGTTCCTCAGGGATCTTGTCGTTACACGACCTCATGGCATTAACCAGTTCTTGAATCCTATTAAAGTAATCTGAAATTGATTCTTTCTCTTCCATGCATAGTAATTCATATTGCCTTCTCAAAGTCTGTAGCTTCACTTTCTTGTTCTTTTCTCCATCACCATATGTTTTCATCAGAATCTCCCATGCTTCCTTAGAGGTAGAGGCCTTCGAGATCTTGTTGAAAATCTTTGAGTTCACACATTGGTAGATGAGAAATCGAGCTTTGCAGTCAAGTTTTTGCTTCTGTTTGAAATCCAATTGTTGCTCTTCAGTGGCTTTCCTTCCAGGATCTTCAAACCCAAATGTCACCACTTCAAATACATCTTGGAAGCCAAAGATTGCCAGCATCTTGACCTTCCAATCATCAAACAGTTTTCCATCGAAAACCGGTAAAGATCCTTGAATGATACTGTTTGAGCCAGCCATGTTGCACCTTGATCCTCCTTCACTTTCCTATACACAACTGCTATCTCAGAGGTTCCTCTACACCCGTTCTTGACTACCAAGAACCCCACTCAGCCACCACAATCACAGATATGATGGTGAAAACAATGAAGAATCACTCACAAATCACAGTTCTCACAAAAAGAATCTCAAGAAGAAGGGTTTCCCTCAGTTTTTTTGGTGTCAACAGAAGCTTGCTCTCCCTCTTTCTAATCTTCACAAGTCAGGTTCGTATAAGCTCTAGATACCATGTTAACTATTACACTTTTACAGAAAAAATGAATTGAATTGCTTATTCACTTCTCAATTGATTACAATAGGAACCTTGCTTATATAGCAGGTTAATAGTAACTACTTGTTGGTTATAAGAAAACAAAGTTAACCAACCTTATAGCTACCAGTTTACAGCTTTTTAAAACTTTGAATTATTCCTAACACTGGAGGGTTGAGTGCGACACACTCCTCTCCAAAGTATATTTGCGGCCAAGCGCACTTGCCGGCTGCGATGGCAACTCTGCAATCAACGATCTCGTAGTCGCAACCTTCTGTTTCTCCACCGCACCTTCTGTTCGAGCGATCCCTTCTCAGTGTATCGTTGAAAAAGATGTCATCATTCCATCTCCAGATCTGGTCGCAGATGCACTGTTTGTGTTCCTTTGTCACTCTTAGATTCAGAGGAGGCCTTGAGACGAGATGAAGGGGTGTGTGGCAGACGCGACTGAAATTTGACTAAACTTTGAAATTGACGATTATGAAGGGACATGAGATTCTTACGAAATTGGCTTGAGAAATTTTACATTCTCTGTGTGTTCATATGTATGGAAACTAGACTAATGATTAAGCAAAAGTTAATTTGTAATACTCGAACAATCTTGACCTTGGATATATTTTCTGTTTCTGACTCGCTCTTGAACGCAATCTTGGATTATATTTTTTGTTTTTTTGGCTCGTTCTTATTGTTTTCTGAGTTTAAATTGAAAATAATTTGCTTAAATGCAATTTTATTTTCTGTAAAGTGTTTCTTAATTTTCTTGTCGACCCCTATATCTCTGGATTTGGTGTGGTCAGAAAAGGTTTGCCAGAGAGACAGAGAGAAGAAAAAACTCTAGCACTGACCCATTGGTTGTCAAAAATGAATAAAGCATGCATGTGGCATTCTTTTTTGTAATTGCAAAAAAGAACAAATACAAAAGACAACAAAACCAAAACTAATCACATTTTGGAATATATAAACCTATGTGTAATCTTTTGCTTAACTAAGATAGAATACAAACTGTAGAAAGATGTTTGGTTAAATTATTTATTTGATCTCTATCATTTCATGATGTTTATTTTTTTAGTTTTTATAATTTAAAAGTGATTTTTTTAGTTCTATAATTTATATTAGTTCCTGTAAGTATTTTTTTTAGTTTTTATAGTTTGTATTTTAATTTTCTTTTAGTTCCTATAGTTTATATATATATATATATATATATATATATATATATATATATATATATTTCATATAATTTGAATTTTAATTACCTTTTAGTCTTTGTTATAAAAAATATATATAAAAATAATTAGTTACAAATTAATTATAAATTATAAATTATTTTTTATTACAAATTTTATTATGATAAATTAGTTGCGAATTACTTGCTCATATGAGACTAAAAAGATCATTTAGAGAATTAAAATACAAATGATAAGAACTAAACAACCACTTTCAAAACTATAAGAATTAAAAAAAAATTAAAATATAAATTATAAGAATTAAAAAAAAATCACTTTTAACTTTTAAAATATAAATTATATATTGTGGTATATTGTTAATAGGGTTATGTTTGTGGTATTCTTTTTTTATAATTTTAACTTTCTTTTTTTTGGTACAAAATTTTTTATTTTTAATATGTTTAATTACTTTTTATTTTTAGTTATTTTTTGTCAATATCTTTTTTATATTACATGATTTCATGATGAGGCGAGATCAGATAGAATATTTAGCTTATTTTATATTTACAATTTACAACAACTTCATAAAACCTAAAAACAAAAAATAATATGAAACTAAAAATTCAAAACATAAACTGCATTTAATTTTTAATAATTTTCAAACTGAGATAGAAAACCATTATAGTTCAGTTACCCTTCATTTCGATCTCGATCTTTCTCCAACCCCTAACATCCTAATCCTAAATTGGTAAACCCTAATCCCAAATTTCCTTGTCCTTCATCGTTAGTTCAGTTAATGATTCCAAGGTTTGATCTCTCTCTCTCTGCAGTTCTTTAAATTTTGAGAAAATAATCAACCTAATTTAATAAGCGTGTTTCATAATTTCATAATATAAAACGGAAATTCTTCCCAAAGTTGTCACAAAACGACTGTGTTTCACGCTGCCCATTTCTGAATAAACGAAAAAAACGTGTCCATCGTTGCCCAATAATACACGTTGTTATTGTTTGAACTCCACCCACTCACGCTCGTTCCTTTCAACCCTAGAAATTGCAATAGGAGAGGTATATGTTAGTAATTGCAATCATTTTGCTCTAGTCTGCTGCTACAATATCTGATTATTTGATGGTTCAATACTTAATTTTTATGTTTGATTTTTTTTTTTTTATTGCTGGACGATTACGATTAATTTGTTTTTTTTTCTCTGTTTTTCTATGTGTTCATTAGTGTTGTAATTTATCTGGATTGTTCAACTTGTTTGAGACATCAATGTTTATGTTACTATCTTGCTTGCCCATGTAAGATCCAAATTCTGAGGATTCTTGTTTCTTGAGATTGTGTTCATAATACAACATAGAATGAGGTATTTCATAGACAAAGCAAATATGATGTGTTTCCATGACATAAGAGTCCCCTAAATAGGAACAGATTCGGAGTTAGATAGACAGTTGGGACTGTTTAATCAGTTACAGTTAGAATATGTCAGGAGGGTAGGTCATAGGTAGTTAGGTGCTGGTTTCAGGCTTAATTTGCAGGAGCATGATAGTAGTTAGGTGTTTAGGAATTTAGATTTGAGAACTGAGCGAAGGCTCTATTGTAAAAGGGGCAACCTCTGTGGAGAGGAAGCCGGCAGAAGGAGAATCTTGAATTCCTCATTTCTTATAATGAATCTAAGCAATATCCTTATGAATGACATTCTACATATGTTTTAAAATTTCTTATAGATGAAACTTCTGACCTTGTGTGTAACAGCTCGGCTTAGATTAACATCTGAGTTAATCTCTACTAGATAATAAGAAATACATCTCCTTTTCGTAGGTATGGACTTACAAGGTGCTGTTAAGGACATAATTGCTTGGGATGGTACTCTCTCTTCAAGTGATTTTTCCCTTTCTGCTCATACATTTTCTGAGAAGTGGAAAAGGTTCAATCCTTCCTTTCCTCCATGGCAGTGGATCCCATGTTTAAAACATCATTTGGTTGCTTCTCATAAGGTGGGGTTCTGTCATTATATTTCTAATTCCACTGCATCATTGGTCTATGCTTAGGAGCTTTCTTGGTTTGTGTCTGTCAGGTGGAAGGATACTTATCCCTGGAGAACATGTGCCATATCAAATCAAGTGAGGTCTGCCAGCAATTTAGTTTACTACTGCATTCTTAATGGGGGAGTAGATGTAAATTACTGGATTGTAGTTTTCATTACAGGAAGAAGAGAGTGATAGAAGTCTGACATGGAAAGAAGAGAGCAACATCTCACAGAGAGAAGAGCCCTTTGATAATGCAGCTTTAGTATGTATGGCCTAATTGATAATCATAATCTAACTTGCGTTTATCTCAGACCACAAACTTGGTTAATAGTATTCGTGCCAGTTTCAGCACTCTTTCCCTATTTCCTAGTTCTTACAATAATGTAAATTTTCCTCTGTACTAGGTCCAGAGCATGAAGTAAACCAGTACGATTTTCATATCGTCTACAGTGCTACATATAGAGTTCCAGTCTTGTACTTCCGTTCATATCATGGTGGTATGTTTACTTTTCTATCTACAGAATTTATGTATGATAAAAATCTTGTTGGATGCACACAATTATTAATTATGTCTTAAAACAGTTTTTAAAACCAAGACCTCCTTATGGTTGATTTATTAGAAAACTGGTTGTTTGAAGTGATCCAGTGTCCCATTGAATGTTTATGTTGCTAGATGTGGATACTAGAAAGTTTATGTCTTTGTCAGGTTGGATGGCTTAGGGTTATACCATAATGCCTCCGTAATTGAAGCTGTGGTTGGATTTTGAACTTTTTTGTGGTTGTTAAAGATATTTAGAAAAACGGAGCGTAATAAACTTTGAGGAGGAAAGTACAGTTTTTGTATATTCTATCACCTAGGTTGATGGTTTTGACTTTTTTGAATATACAAGATTTTAAAAATAGGTCTCTTAAATTTTCTGTTCTTATCATCAATTAGCAATTAAAAAAACTTTTTCTTCCTGTATGCTGAATTGTACTATCACATATCTACTTCTGCGTTCTTATATTTTAGTGTATTCACTATATATTTGATATCATGATACTGTTTGATTATGTAGATGGGCAACTTTTGCCGTTTGATGAAATTGAAAAGGACCTTCCTGGTCACTCTGCGAAGTTACGATCAGAATCCAAATGGACATTTATATCTCATGAGGTAAATCATTTGTTGCCATGTTTGTCTTTCTTTTGTTTTTTTTCAACCATTTTTTCTTATAAATTTTAATGATTATGCTGTACTAAAATTTTGCTTCTGTTGAATATATACAAAAAAATATATTAATATATGGTCTACCTGGCCTTTGCTTGTGAGTTGTGATTATTTCTTTAATGAAATGAGTTCTATAAATAGACTTGAATGGAAAATGCAGAAACTAAAGATAAGACATGCCTATAAAATTTTCACTAGCACTATAAAATATGGTCTGCAAATGCAAATGGCATTAACTTCTGCTGCTTCTATAATCTGTGGATTGCTTTTAAAAACACAAGCGAATGAAGGATTACTTCCAGATGGGTTGATGTTAGCAAAAATGTTTTTACTTGGTTTTAACCACATTTTATGTTAAAAGTAACCTTAGTTTTAATTAATCTACATCTGCAAGACATTATCACTAGATTTGTTTATAACCCCTCTACGATTATTTTATTGTTATATCTTGTAGGAACATCCATATTTGAACAGGCCATGGTACAAATTACATCCATGTGGGACAAGTGACTGGATGAAGCTTCTCTTCAATGGTGATTCATCTTTGAATAAAAAGGATTTTGTTATTGAACAATATCTGGTTTCCTGGTTCTCGGCCATTGGGCTAGTCGTCGGTCTTAAAATGCCTTTGGAAATGCTGGATACTGTAGTTTCTAACAATTCTTAGACGCTTATTCATACTTACAGAAAAATAAAATAAAGGAAAAGAGGACAAAGAAAAAGTTTTTGCACGCCACTTACAATTAACTGTTGCAGTTGTCATTTGTGAATAGCAATTTTACATTTTTACTCAAACATTAAATGAATGGTTAAATATGTATTTTTACATGCTTCTGCTGGTAAATGGGGTATGCAATTGTAATTTGATATGCGATGATGAGTGCTTCTGACTGATGAAAAGGTTTTTCATTTCAGTTCGTCTTTAGTTAAGTATAAATTTAATTCACAAACAACCCACAACCCCAATCAACTAAGCATCTGCAGAAGGGACTGTGGCAAGAATGCACGGTGGATTAGTTGTTAATTGTTGATTATTGATTAAATTAAATTACTGTCTCTAATTAAATATTGGTTAACCACTAACTAAGGGTGGGGATAATTGGCTATTTCGTTTTACCGTAAATATCCTTAGTTAAGTAATTTAAACTTTTTTCTATTTACAGTGATATATGTACACTTTATAATTTTAATGTGTACATATAATTAGTTTGTTTCGTTGAAAGTAAAATTTATGCTTATATAAAATTCTAGAGATTTTTTTTTAATGTTCCATTGACTTATTATCAGTTAGAAAATAAAATAATAGTAAATGATAAGAATTCTTTGAACTTGAAACTTTATCACTTGTTAACATTCAACTTCATTTAGAAGAACTAAGATGACAAGGAAGCGGGTAAGCAGCTCCTAACAATGTTTTGATGTCACCATGTGTTCATGACGATAAGTAATAATAAAAAGAAAATACATGCCAAACAAACAAGCAAATAAGAAATATTCTATGTTTGATTCGTATCGCTTAGGACACGAGTACTTGACTCGCGTCAATTCTTGAAGCAACAGTTAGGTGCTTCCACGTAAACTAGTAAATTAGATGCAAATTTTGGAAAGACATTGCTTGAAAAACTACAGACCAAACACACTTTTAACATATGCAGATTTGGAAATTGCTTTTCTATGCTCAAAATACCATGTGTTTTGTTACAATCACATTCACTAATCATTGATCATTTCTTTCAATGGTTCATAAAAAATTTGACCACTATCATTCAATGGCACAACTACTCATCACTTTACACGAATACAGCTCACCCGCATATCTTCCAAACTGACAATCTTCTCCTAAGGTTGAAAAAATGCACATTAAGTATAAATTCTATAATTTACTCCAGATCTTCAGGAACCTCTATATTATGGGTTCTGTTGAAGTGAACAAGGAATTCTGTATTACCCTCAGCACCTTTCAGAGGAGACTCAATCCAACCTTTACAACAGAAACCAAAATTCTCTACTCCCTTTATAATCTTCTCAAGGACCTGAATTGCAGAAATCAATCACTTTCACATTTTCTTGTGTTAATTACAAATCAATATTGGTGTTAAAACAATTCAACAAAGCTACAAATATTAGAAATTTTCTAGTAGTTTTTATTCTACTATTTATTTAATATTATAGGCTTAAATATATTTTTTATATATGTAGTATATTACTTTTTCAGTTTACTACCTAAAAAGTATTTATTATTTATTTTAATACCTAACATTTCCAAAATCTTGCTTTTGGTATATGCTGTTAGTCTTGATCCATTAAGTAATGACATAATAAGTTAACATATTGCTACATCATCGTTTAAGTGATAATGTGACAAACTAACAAAGTGTCACCTCATTACTTAACGGATTTAGACTAACCGCAGACACCAAAAGTAAAAGTTTAAAAATGTTAGGCAGTAAAATAAAAATAAAAACATTTTTTAGGTAGTACACTGAAAATGAGTATATTACAAGTATAAAAAACATATTTAACTATAAATAAAATAAGTGCTTGAGCAAACACTAGTGAATAGTTAAATTGAGAAAGAAGCTACTCAGATGTTTGCTCTCTTACATTCTTATGTATTTCCCTTTGCTTAGAGTCAAGAATCATGAATACACGAATGAAGTTTCAACATTTTGCAAGGTGTGGTTACTAATGCTCACCAACTGCAGTTAATGCAGGGATCCTAACCCAAGATTGCGGGGGCATTGCAATCATCTAACAAATGTCAAAATAATTATATGTTCAATGCTTAATGGATTTGAGGCTTGAGTTTCATACTACACAAATCAAATGCATAACACAAACAGAGAGACCACAGATCTAAACTTCATTTTATTGCTAGAATTTTCTTAGTCAGCATCCTTCTTTCAGTTTATTATAAAATATATATTTTTTAAAAGAATAAATAAACAGAATCCCCCGCATATGAATCACAATACAAGTGTCATATGGTAAAAATTAGGCTAAATGAGTATTTTGGTCCTTTATCTTAATTTGTTTTGTTCAGTTTGGTCCTTCATCTTTTAAAAAGTTCATTTTGACCCTTTATCATATTTAGAAGGTTCAAATGATCCTTTATCTATAAAAAAATTCACTTTGGTACCGTATCTAAAAGGTTTAGAATGTTCCTTGAACTATTTAAATATATTCAAAATAGTCCTTGATTTGAGTGTTATTTGAAAGACAGTTGAATATATTTAAATAGTTAAAAGACCATTTTGAACTTTTAAGATAAGATAATGTATCAAAGTGAACTTTTCAAAAGATAAATGACCATTTCGGACATTTTAAATAAGATAAAGTTCAAAAATGAATTTTCTAGAAGATAAAAGACCATTTTGAACAAAATAAATAAGATAAAGGACCAAAATGGTCACCTGGCCTAAAAATTATAAGTTGATCTTGCCTAGAATTACAATCTTTCCAAAAGGTTTTTGTTGCTTGATTTTTTACTTAACA
This sequence comes from Glycine soja, assembly GCF_004193775.1. Taxonomy (NCBI): domain Eukaryota; kingdom Viridiplantae; phylum Streptophyta; class Magnoliopsida; order Fabales; family Fabaceae; genus Glycine; species Glycine soja. The sequence goes on along the minus strand of NC_041008.1, from coordinate 14,780,117 downwards.
ATGCTCGTGTATTTATTTTAATTTCTTTAACAAAAGAATTTATTAAGAGAACAAAAAATACAACAAAGGATATGGAGTTATCCTAGAAAAACCAAAGAGTATACGAAGCAAAACAACTGGAAGGAAATAGTACTATTAGCTCGAAGAGTTCTCCAATTTCTTTGTAGAAGTAGAACAATTTGAGAGTCTTACTTAAAGCAGCACAAGCAGAAACCCATAGAGAAGCCATATTGCTGTAAAGACTACTCTGTCCCATATAAGGATGTAGTCTTGTTTTAACTTGGCTATTTTTAATTAGATTTAGTTTAGAAGGGGACAAAATTCAATAGAGGGCAGAATATAAAGCATGTGGTTCCACACTTGTATTCAAATAGTTCTATTTCTACTAATTAGAGTTTGAGCAATGTTGAGAACAAACGATCTGATCAAATAGCCAAAAATCACGCACCTCTTGATGAACAGCAGGATCTTTCACTATTCCTCCTTTTCCTACCTGCACATAAAATGATATTCAAATTTTAGAAATATTTATTTACAGGAGACTGCAAAAACCATAATCCACTTACATACAATGATATGTTGGTAATATTATTTTATTGTCACGTGTATATTGGGGAAAAAAATTGTGCATGTGTGTTTTCATGGATTCTATATTGACAGACACAATCTATGCAGCAAAATGAACAACTCAACATCACATTGGCAATATTAGCCAAGTAGAGAATATTTAAATGTATATTATTATTGATGAGAATATCAAAACAAACAGCAAAATAATATAATAGGAGTTTGTATTCCTTACTTGAGATCTACGAGCTTCAAATTGTGGTTTAACCAAAGTCACTAATGCTGCATTTTCCTTCATGGCATTGACCACGGCAGGCATCACCTATTAAAAGAATAAAAGAGCATTTGGTGGATCAAGAAGGCTAACCATACTGCTAATTCTTAGATCAGCAAAAATCATCTCAAATGTCTCCTCTCCTTATCCTTCTCAGGTTGCTTACAAAGGATGGTCAACCACTTAACAATCAAGAGAATAAGGAAACAAGATCAAGATGGTACACTTTTCATTTAACCAGAAATATTTTCCTTGTAATAGGAGTATAAGACAATGCTTGACCTGATTTCAGAGCTTACCAAGAGAATAGAGATGAATGAGAGGTCTAAAGTCACCAAATCAACATTTTGTGGGAGTTCAGCAAGATATCTTAAATTTGTCCGTTCTATCACTGATACACGTTCATCTCTTCGAATTTTGTCAGCTACCTAAATAAGTTAATGATCATTACAACAGAGAATCATATGGATGACTGATATGCAATGAAAATGAAGTAATGTAGTTGGGGAAAATTCATAGGAATTAAGAAGGGTATATAAAATCTTCTAAAGGAAATATAAATCAGACAGACACCAAGACAAAATTTCCAGAATATTGGTTATCTTTAAAAATAAGATCAATTATTAAGATTTGTTTACTGGATTTGCACAAAGTTCTGTTAAGTTATTAAATTCAAAGATTTTACTTTAAATGTTCAAAGGGAAGTTCATCACAAATGAAATTCCAGAAGTACATGTTCAATGGTGCCCATATAGGAAGAATATATATGCATTATTTTATGCAAAAAGTAACTTCTAGCAAATTACACTTCAACAAAAAGTCCATTTTAAGTTTTACCCAAAAGACAATATAGGTTCAGCAGCAAACATATAACAAAAATTCTTCCCCTTACCCTTAAAATGAAGAAAAATGTTTTTTTGATAAAACAATTGATATATTTATCTATCATTTAACATCTGAACATACATTTAAGTATTATTAGCAACTACAAGAAATGAAGCATTTGGTTGTCATAATACCAAGTCACCCCCCCCCCCCCCCAAACCCCCCCAAAAAAAAGTATACAAAAAACAACCTCTATCTTTATCACACCTCTAATGTAACCTAAAAAAACAATGAATCATTTAATAGGTTACCTGTCCATAACCAACATCAACTCCATAAACATGTGATGCACCATACTGAAGTAAGCAATCAGTAAATCCTCCAGTTGAAAGCCCAGAATCAAGAGCTACTTTACCAGCAACATCAACACCAAGCAGTTCAACGGCAGCTTCTAACTTATGTCCAGCTCTGTGTTGATGTAAAAAAGCCAAACAACAATACAGTTTCACCAAAGTTGCAGTTGAGAAATTATTTCATGTAAGTAGAGCTTGATGGCTTCACCTACATACATATTTGGGAACATCAGCTTTTATCTCCACAACAGCTTTGCCAGGCACAGGGGTACCAGCTTTATTTATCACCTTCCCATCCACATATACTTTGCCTGCATCCCATATGTTATCAGTATTTTTTAAAAAAATATAGTCTTTTCTTACAATGAACAAGCACAAAAAGAGTCTAGATGACAAATTACTATAGATCGCCAAAATAAACATTGACATACATTTGAGTGTATTGAGTAAATGATAGATAGCATGAAGAGAAAGAGAGATAAAAGGAATAAGGTTCTGAATTATATTAGTTGCAGTGTTTTTAAGTTGGATTATAGTTGACCTGAAGTTTTAAAGAGGTTCAAACTTGATTGATTCTACTCTAATTTAATAGATTTCATCAAGCAGAAGTTCAATTAAAATTATGCTTCTTGGCACAGCATGCCAACATACGAACCAACTTATGCAAGACCCTAGGATGTCATTCAGATAAAACTATGAAAGCATATTTCATATATCCAGAGGTTAAAATGCTAGATCATGATCTCTGAGTCTCTGACCTTCTCTAAGAGCTGAAGAAAAGGTTACAAATACCTCAGTGCAAACCTCACAACAGATGAGGCCATTCCTACCACATGCTAATACAAGCTAGCATTGCTAATTTAAAAACAAAAAAGAAGATACAAGACTGTGCAATTGTTTTTCATCAAATTTTTTTTTTTTTTTATGATAGAAGAAAATACTAAAAGGAGGGAAAGAAAGTAAAAGTAGGGAGGATAAAAAATCCTCATAAACAGACAGACATAAAGAAAACAGCAAAGAAATTGGTTCAATCTCTAATAAATTCTTTGAAATAAAAAAGGTTCTGGAAGAGAGAGAGAGAGGAGAAAGAGAAGAGATAGATAACAGTTATGTTAAGCTACCACTTGATTTAAACTCAAGTAATTAATATAACCCAGGTGAGCAGCTCGACAGAGCATCTACAAGCTACATTGGAAATAAAAACTGAAATTAGTTACCTTGCAAAATCCATGACTGGATGACGGATCTACTATATTGCTGATATTTTTCAACACATATTTCATCCAACCGCTTTTTCCTACAAGGTAAATCCACAAATAGATACAAATTATTTCAGTGTCATCAGTACAATATTAAAAATATATATAGAGACAATGGTCGAAAAGACTCTCCAAATGATACCAAAAGCATAACATTAGATAGAAGCACGAAAGGTAATGCCACCATAAATATTGTAAAATTACAATTTCCTAATGTTTTAGAGCATATCTACATTAAAATTGCTAATGTATCATGCTCTTAATGTGAGTGTTATCATCATCATCATCCTTACCCAAAGCACATGCATCATGACATTATATTACAATCACCAAGCTAATAAAAAGAATTGATAGCTTTACCACCAATCTCTACAACTTCAAATGTGAATCACAAAATAAGTCTTCACTTAGAAACCAATATATAACTCTGAAATAATTTACACTATTTGCTTTATCAAGTTGGTTAAATCAAAACAACATGACATGATGATGGAACCACCGGCATTTTTGGAGTCTGGCACCACTTTGTTCACAAGAATGGCTCAAAAACAGATAAACTGCGTAAGAATCAACGCATTGAACCACGAGATTCAAAAGCTTACTTCCTCACTTGCAAAACCTTTTCTGATTTTGCAGTAGCATAGCTCCTGAAAGAAGTTGCAATCTGAGCATTGTCTTCGCATCTCACTAGAGTTAATTTATGAAAAAACAACAGTAAAAATATCAGTGCACCACCACACATTTTTCACTATATACATTATCAGTATCATAGTGGTTATTATTAATATTATTATTAAGAGGAAGTCCCGTTCGAAGTTTATTTGTCCACAACTTGTATATAAAATTAGAATTTAATCAGAATACACAGACAGTAAAAATATATTTTACACTTATCCAATCATGAAATGCAATATATTGTAAGATAGTTGACTTTTGTAGCGATTACTTTAAAATTGATTGAGTGTGAAACAGTAATAGGGTATCAAAATTAAACTCAAAGAAATAGTAACAATAACAGTAATTTTGAGAGGTTACCTGAGAATAGGAGCTTTGGATTTCGTAGCCGAGAAATAAAAGTTAAGGTTGTCTCGTTGTGCAAGCCTCGTGAGATGGTTACGGGGTGTTTCAGAAATTGTAGAGCCATTTCTGATGAATGAAGCTTTTTCAATTTTCACAACACAACAATGAATCAGTGGTTACTAGTGTTACTGCGCTTCGAGGTTACGTTTCTAAAACAGAAACAATCGAATGAAGGAACACACGCTGTTCTCAGATGATAAAACATGACATGGACAAGGTTGATTTGGACTCATCAAGAATATTGGGCCTGTATTCCGCTAAATACTTCTTGCATTCCACTAAATACTTCTTGCACCTCTTTTAACTATTTTTTTTTTTTCTTTTCAAAATTCTGAAACTACCATGCGTATAATTATTATTTGGTTATTTTCCGGATTGAACAACCTGGAAAATAAATATTTTTTTATGGATTTCTTAATCTGGAATTATAAAAAATGAAGGGAAATGCTAGGTGCACCCAACAATATTGCTGGGTGCACCCTACAATTTTAGTGAATGGGCCATTTTGCCCTTTAAGTTAAAAATTTAAAAACGCGCTCCTCTTCCCGGAAGACCACTTGCTGCTTCTTTTCTTCTTCCATTCCTGCTACTCCTCCGTGACACCGCGAGCCAAGCTTCTTCGTCTTCTCCGCGACACCACGAGCCAAGCTTCTTCTTCTTCTCCGCGAAGAGCCTTCGAGGTTAGTCTCCCTAACTCTCCATTGCTTTTAATATCCAGTATTGATTCAGCAGTGGAACCTTAGGATAGTAACCTTAGGGTAGAAGACGAGAGTAGGAGACGTCGAAAAAAATGGGGAAAGGGGGCTCACGGCGGAGGCTTCCGGAAGACCCATTATGGGTTCTTCCGAAACTTCCGGAAGAAGCTTTTCCGGAAACTTTCTGGAAGAAGTGTTCTTTCGAAAGTTACCAAACGTCTTCCGAAGTCTTTCGCAAAACCTCTTCCGGATACTTTCCGGAAGAAGTAGTTCTTCCGGAAGGATTCCGGAAGAAGGGTTCTTCCGGATGAACTTTGAAATTTCCGGAAGAGCTTTCCGGAAGAAGTTGTTCTTCCGGAATTGTTCCGGAAGAACCACTTCTTCTAGAAGTGTGTTTTTTTTTAAACAAAAATTGTTTTGTTTTTTTTTTAACAAAAATGAATTATTATATTTTTTTATTATTTTGTTTTTTAGATTTTATGAAAAATGAGGTTTGGGTTTTTGATGTGATGTTTTTTTTATAATTTAAATTGTGTATTTTTACTAAATATTAATTTGTAAATTATTTATTTTTTTGTTTATAAAAGAAGTTGTGTTTGTTTTTGTTTATTGTTTATTTTTTTTAAATTAGTGTTTTTTGTTTATAAATGAAGTTGTTTATTTTTATAAATAAAGTTGTGTGTGTTTTGAAAATTTTTAAAAAATACTATTTTTTTTATAAATGATATAAATAAAGTTTTTTATTTTATTATAAATGAAGTAATTTTTTTTAAATAAAGTTGTGGATGTTTACTAATTAATTAATTTTACATCAATTGTGTTTTTTTATAAATGAAGTTGTTTTTTTTTAAATTAAGTTGTGGATATTTTTTAATTAATTAATTAATTTTACATCAGTTGTGTTTTTTTTATAAATGAAGTTGTTTATTTTTTTTAAAATTAAGTTGTGGATATTTTTTAATTAATTAATTAATTTTACATTAGTTGTGTTTTTTTATAAATGAAATTGTTTATTTTTTTTTAAATTAAGTTGCGGATATTTTTTAATTAATTAATTTTACATTAGTTGTGTTTTTTTTAAATGAAGTTGTTTATTTTTTTTAAAATTAAGTTGTGGATATTTACTAATTAATTATTTTTACATTAGTTCTGTTTTTTTTATAAATGAAGTTGTTGATATTTTTTGATTAATTAATTTTACATTAGTTGTGCTTTTTTTTTAAATGAAGTTGTGTTTTTTTTTAAATGAAGTTGTTTATTTTTTTTTTAAATTAAGTTGTGCATGTTTAGTAATAAATTTTTTTTACATTAGTTGTGTTTTTTTTTATAAATGAAGTTGTTTAATTTTTTTTTAAAATTATGTTGTGTATGTTTTAAAATAATTTGATTTAAGTTAGTCTTATTTGTTTATAAATAAAGTTGTTTTTTTATAAAGAAAATTGCGTATATTTTGACCGAAAAAAAATACGTATTCGACATGATTTGCAGATCATGGCTAGAACACGAGATTTAGGTCGTGCCATAGGTAGACTTGTAGGCAGAGATAGACCTGATGACCAGGATGCTGCTGATGTTCCCGAGAGGCGTAGGCTTACTGCCTCAGCCCGTAGGCTACAGGTACATCAGATGACTGCGGAGGGACGTGATATGGCTGAGGACGTTGCTGACATGACTAACCATGTCCCTGAGCTGGCTGCGGAGGCACCTGAGATGCGTGCGGACGTACAGGGTGCTGATGGTGGTGAGGGGTCAGATGGTGATGATGCTGCTGAGGGATTCCCTGGTGGTCCAGGTGACCCGTCAATGCTCACATCATTTGCCGAGCATGTTGCACATGCTGTTTGGAGTGGACAGATATTTTAATTTGTTAATTATTTATCACTGTTGATTTATTTGTTTGTGATTAATTTTTTTTAATAATTGTATAATTTGTACTTCAAATCAAGAACGTCCTGATTTGAAGTTAGTGTCACATGGGAGGAAGGTGACACTGATTGGGAGACCAGTGCCTGAGATTGAAGGCCTGGTGGCTGCCACAGGATTAAGTCCACTGATCGATTGTTCAGTTATTACTGGCGATCCTGAACTGATATCCGCATTTGTGGAGAGGTGGCACGGTGAGACTAGCACCTTCCACCTTCTTGTAGGAGAGCTGACGATCACATTGGATGATGTGTCGTCACTCCTTCATTTGCCCATCACTGGCGCCTTGCACAGTTTCCATGCTCTTTTTACGGAGGAGGCCAAATTTTTGCTGACGGAGTTGCTCGAGGTGTCTGCCAAGGAGGCCAGAGTCGAGACAGCACTCACACGTGGGGCATATGTACGATTAGGATGGGTTCGAGACATTTATGAGACAAGATGTCAGGCCCGGCGGTGGATTGTCGCAGCTCGCGCTTATCTGCTGCACCTTGTCGGTTGCACTCTTTTTGCTAATAAGAGTGCAACATACGTGCATGTGGTTCATCTTGACGCTTTCCAGGACCTCGCTCAAAGTGGTGGTTACGCTTAGGGAGTTGCCGCGCTGGTTCATGTATATGACCAGTTAGATGAGGCTTGTAGGACCACCACCCAACAACTTACGGGGTACTTAACGCTACTTCAGGTAAATTTTGTGTTTATTAATATGTTACGTTCGATTATGATTTAAACATGTTTTTATGTTATGTTAATCTCAATTATTGTGTAGTGCTGGATCTATGAGCACTTCCCTAGTGTGCACCAATGCGTGACAGACGATACATATCAGGAGACGTCCCCACGTGCTTCTCGGTGGTTGGCGTCGAAGGCGCACATGAAGGGAATCACAGGAGCACCTTACAGGGCACGTTGTGATGGTTTGACCGTCACAGATGTGTCCTGGTTGTCGTACACGGAGCATTGGGGGGTTAGGGCATTTCAGGAGATTTCATCTTTCCAGGGTCAGCTGAGATGGGGTCCTATGGTCGTCACAGCTCAACCGGAGAGGGTGGTACGCCAGTTTGGTTACATCCAGAGCATCCCTCCATCGCCTGTTAGTGCACGATTGTCACACGATCAGATAGATGACAGATGGATGTAATTTGCGGATCACTTACTACCTACGGGTCAGCTTTGTCTAGTGCCTGGGCAGGTATCTGCGGATTACATGGAGTGATTTTTCCGCATATCTCACCCATTCATGATACCAACCCAGGCAGGTGACCAGCCGAGAGATGCACCAGCTGCAGACCCTGAGGACTACATACAGCCGCCCAGCCCCCAGGTACCAGTAGCATTTGACCCCCCTCCACATGTGGTAAGATTATTTGCGCGTTTAATGTTTTATGAGTTGTTATTTATTTTAAATTTCATAATAAATGTTTTTAATGACTTTGACAGGATGATTACGACAGATATGAGACGATTGCACAGAGGTTGGAGCGTGTGCTCAACCTTAGGATGTCACTGCAGGCATAGAGTTATATGACATTATGCAGGACTGCCTGACGATCGCGAGAGGGGGACCCAGTGCTGATGGGACTGTCAGGGCTCGTCAGAGACGCCGCACGGACCATTGATCATTGTATTTATTTTTTGTGTTGTAGTTGACATGAATATTTGTAATTATTACAGTTTTTTGTTTAATATAGTTGACGTGTTTTGCACAATTTATTATTTTATAATATAGTTTATTATTCTGATTGTTTGTGATCCTTAAGCGAAGTTTACGAGTGTTTTAAATTTATTTTTAAAAAAAGTGAACCTAAAATCATGAGTTTTGTTTATAAGAATTACATAAAAAATAAATGTTTTTAAAATCATTCATAATTCATAATTCATAATTATGTGTTAGTAAAATTTTTAAAGTAATTATGATATATAATAAATTATGATTCGATCATAATTTACACCATTAATATATAAGATCGTACCAAAAACAAAATATTAAAAAAAAATTACATGACAATGAAATCGCCATATAAGATACTACAAGGATGACTTTAAAAAAAATTCATGTTCAAGTACCCATGTTTGGGATTTTTTTGCGTGGGTGTGCCAGTGCCGTGAGACAATGGAGGGCGACCATTTCTCATGTTTGGACGTCAAAGTACCCAAAAAAAAATAGTCTCGTTCCCCGGTTCCGTCAAATAACACCTAAAAACAAAGCCTGAAAATCCAAAAAAATAGGAAATCGACCCTTTTTTCATGTTCAAGTACCCATGTTTGGGATTTTTTTGCGTGGGTGTGTCAGTGCCGTGAGACAATGGAAGGCAGGCTTTTTTCATGTTTGGACATCAAAGAACCAAAAAAAAATAGTCCCGTTCCCCGGTTCCATCAAATAACACCTAAAAACAATGCCTGAAAATCCAAAAAAATAGGAAATCGACCCTTTTTTCATGTTCAAGTACCCATGTTTGGGATTTTTTTGCGTGGGTGTGCCAGTGCCGTGAGATAATGGAGGGCGGCCATTTTTCATGTTTGGACGTCAAAGAACCCAAAAAAAAATAGTCTCGTTCCCCGGTTCCGTCAAATAACACCTAAAAACAAAGCCTGAAAATCCAATAAAAATAGGAAATCGACCGTTTTTCATGTTCAAGTACCCATGTTTGGGATTTTTTGTGTGGGTGTGTCAGTGCCGTGAGACAATGGAGGGCGGCCATTTCTCATGTTTGGACGTCAAAGAATCCAAAAAAATAGTCCCGTTCCCCGGTTCGGTCAAATAACACCTAAAAACAAAGCCTGAAAATCCAAAAAAATAGTAATTCGACCCTTCTAACAATTAATTTTTTGGACCACTGAAACAACACATTCAACTTTATTATGAGAATTAAACACGCCGTAAACAGATAAAGGTTACATCAACGAAAAAACAAAAAAATAAACATCACATTCAGTTTTTTAGCGACGTCTCAGTGACCTCGTCTTCGATTTTCACAACATATTTAGTAAAGACAACTAAAATTTCTATTGGTCCATATTTTTTTCCAGTAGTTAGATTGTACTAACACCTTCAACAGTTCTTCGTTGGTCATCAGCTCATTTATTTCATATTTTATAACCGTATATGAATACTCAAAGCGAGCTGGTTGGCGGAAAAACAATCGTCTTACCGTTTGTGATTCGTGAATTCCAAGAGGGGGAATCCCTATAGGTGCAACTTGCTTGATTAAATTCTTCAGTTCATCGATGGTACATGTTGAAGGAATTTGAAATTTCTTAGTATTTTTTCCTGTGAACGCGCATCCAACAAATTTGTTCTGCGGTGGCATGTTCCATTTCCCGTTGTAATACAGGATCGCGTCATGAGTACGGGGCATAGTGCGTTCAAGTAAGTTTATTATTCCATCTGGTGTTCTTCCAACGGTGCATAATAAATCAATCGGACCAACACAAGAAAATTGATCATTACACATTAACATTGTGTTGACATCATCATCATTTATCAATTTCATACACTCAAAGCGAATTTGGTTACCTGTATCGGTGAATGGCTTCCGGTAGTGAATTTCATCCAAAAATTGTTTGTCAGATAGCTGAAGGGTATTGTGTATTCTGGTTTTTAAGCTTGCAAAATCACAGCTATTTGGTACTCGAATGGGCATCGGAGTTGAAGTTTGGAAGTAAACGCCAGTATCATTGTGAATAATTGATCCATTTGGAAAAATGAAAGCCAACCTTGAGTTGACAATCGTCTGACTGCTAGTTTCTCCTAAAAATCTCATACTTTGTGTATCAATTGGGAGACTATTTTAAAGGAAGATATGTGTGATTTATTAGCCGTGTCGGCCATATATATAGATGGTTGTGACCGAGCAATTGCTTAACTTTGTTTACAAAAAAATAGACACGTGTGAACATGTTTCGTGATTATGTTTCCTTCAGAATGTGTAGTCAAGTCAGCCAATGTGTTGTCGCGCTCAAACTGTAATACACATGCATGTCATTATGTGTTGTCAATTATGACAATGATGTATCCTGCACGCGTAAATGATTTTTGTTGGACCAACAATATTCTTGCTTAACCAAACACGTACTTAATAATATTAATTGGTTAGTAACGAGTTACAACAAATTATATCGCATAATGAATACAATTACATAAACAATGCATGTTCAGTCTTCATTTAGGTCGACATAGTGTGTTTTGAATGACATCAAGCTTGTGTATTGCTGCATTCTACTAATATATGGAATTGTCCACTGCTTTGCCTGAGAATAACAATTGCTTGACCACAACAACGCTGGAGGCGGTAAGGGAAAATGGTCTTTCAAATAAACCTGTTGTACATGAACAAACATTATATCATGCGGTGACCGTGTCAAACGAACCAGCGAAGTCATTGTATAATTGTTATACTAACTATATTCAATGTACTTGAACAAAATGATTTCCAAACACGTGACCGACACATATCATGCAGTGGCCAGAAGAATCAGGTGGTGGTTGACTTCTAAGAGGAAAAAATGTCATGCTTTGTTGTCGGGACAACGATACAAGGATTACATTATACCGTGAAGCAATCACATATCCCATGTCCGTTATATCCATCCACTTGTCCACACTAACCTGAATGAACCAAACATACACATGTAAGTAATTTAAAGATTGTTATTAAAAAATTAACCTAAAAACATACCTTTGAAAACCCATCAACAAGTAGGGACAACTTTAATTGTTCAAATCTCTCTGTGCCACCGAAGAGGTTCATGTACTCATGCGACCACCTGCCAAGTTCTTTAATCAATTCATTACGCACTAACGGCCACGAATCTTCCCCCATACCTAATAAAGCGGCAATGGACCGATATCCACAGTTACCATCCGCTTTCACATCCACAACGTCACGAATGAAACCTTGAAAGAATGGCGAAAATTGATCCAACATCGGGATGATCCTTGTTGGCTGAGGCGGTTCAGAACATGATGCACTTCATTTCACTGGAGAGTTGCTGCTTTGAACAGAATGAAAAGCATCAACATACTCCCAGTAAGACGGATCACGCTTTGTGAATCTTTGACTTATTTTCATCGGTTACTTCGGTGCACCTTTAGTGTTGACCTTTGACGGAGGAGGGCACATAGAGTTATGATCAGGGTATGCAATTTCTCGAAGTTTACTCTTCAAAGTTACTTTGCCAGCCACATCAAGTTCATCAAACCTTTTAGATATGATCTCTATCTCTTCCTTGATGGTGACTTCCGTCTCACATAACCCTTGGTCTGAAAAGCAAAGTCTCCTCCAGAAAAGATGGACTGACTCCAATGGGATGCTGCCAACAGTATACCTAGAAAGCTCACATGCACAAGGAAGACCGTGCATGCTTCTCATCACACAACCACAAAAAGAGAGATTGTTGTCGAGATAACGTAGACGGTCAACCTCAGAAGCAATCTGATTTAAAGCATCCCTTGAAACCATCCCAAAAAGCCTCTTGTATAAGGTTTTTTTTTATATACATGCCCAACCACATGCGTACTGGTTTCAAAGGATGTTTTAATTTTGACGTGTTGCAGCATGATCATGTTGTTCATGGCATCCCAAACACTACATAGGTCTCCAACGCTATTTTGTAGTACTCTTTTGAGAGCCCAATGAGCTGATTCAACCCTACATTTAAAATACACAACAAACAAGAAAATATACAACAATTAAATACCATTTATTACTAATCCTTACTAACAAATAAAATCAGTTCTTAATACCTGTTTGTTGTTGTGTTGCCTAGGTGCATGACCTTATTCGTCCATGCTATAATAAATTTTTCCTTGTAGGGGATAATCCATGTGTCGTTAACATAGTCAATGAACATCGGCCAAGACGAACAAGCAACTTGAAACTTCTGATGTGACTCATGTAACTGGTGTTCGGACGGACAATCAACCAAAGTACCCTAGTTATCCATTACATAGTCCCACACATTTTTTTCCCCGATTAAAGATTTGCACTTCGCCTTCACATTCTTATCGATATGAAACCTGCACAACAAATTAGTAGACTCGGGAAACACAGTTTTCACTGCATTCATCAGTGCTAGGTCTCTGTCAGTGACAATAACAAGAGGGAGGCGATCATTTCTTAAAAATAGGTCTCGAAATCGTTCCAAAGCCCATACAATATTATTAACACGCTCAGCCTCCAAATATGCAAACCCAGCAGAGAATGTCATCGTCGTTGGTGTCACTCCAACAAAGTCAAGTAGTGGGAGTCTGTACCTGTTTGTTTTGTAGGTACTGTCTATAAAAAACACCAGATGACATGCATTGCATAACTTTACTGCATCTGGGTGACACCAAAACAGATCACGCACCACAACTTCATCCTTCAATCTATGCCAATGAATGTATTGATCACGTTCGAGAAGCTTCATCAGATGTTGTATTTCGGTATCGGCTCCTCTTATTGAAGAACGATATGCACTTCTTGCATTGTAAGTTTGCTTTATCGTGGTGCAACTGTTGTCATTGTGTTCCTTTAATGTTAGCAAGATGTTTTTCGGTTTCACCATCGACTTTGTCATATCAGCACTAATTTTCTTTTCTTCCTTAGTCAATCGCTCGGCATATGGATGTCCAACTAAGGACTTGGCCAATTCATGATTGTGAATCCCACAGATCAACTTCACCATCCAACCTTTCCCTCCATGCACTGGTTTCTCACGAAGCATGAAGGGACAACCACATTTCCTACTCCCAATGTCTTTTCTAACGAATTCTTTATTTCTACACTTGTACGTACCACTCCTTTCACACCCAATTAAGACAAATGAACTTCTTCCTCTGCTACCGGTCTCTGTGTCAGACCTCATAATCACTGCAACAAACCCATGTTCATGGGCAACTGTTCGAATACCTACAACGTAACCCTAACATATTAATTTTCATACAAAACATCAATTCAACCAAATGACTCAAATTATCTATGATTACCTGAGACGTATTAAAAGCATTTGAACAATCCACATGTGGTTCATTCACCCCACATTCTTCTTGATTATCATAATCATAATCCATATGAACTTCTTGTGACATCGCATAGTCATACCTCCATTGATCTTCGTCCATCTTAAGGACATATGCATTATACACAAGTACATTCAAATTATCATATAACCACATCCAAAAATTTACTACACATTAAATAACAAACATATTAACAGCACATATGCATCATACACAAGTATATTCAAATTATCATATAACCACATCCATAAATTGACTACTTATTAACTAACAAACATACTAACAACTAATACAAATATATTCTAAATTTATAACTACATTATTTACTTAAAGTAAACTTATCACTATAATAAACAACTAATAAAACATTTTTCTACTATAACAAAATACAATTAAGTTACCTAAATCATTTAATATTATGCCATTATACCTAATTAAACCAATAATCCACAACATATATATATATATATATATATATATATAAATTTTAAAACAAAAATAAAAAAATTTGTTAATAATGTAACATTCCAGAAGAAGTGCTTCCGGAAGTTACTAAGGCCCATTCCGGAAGAAGTTCTTCCGGAAGTGTTTTCCGAAATCACTTCTTCCGGAATGGGCCTTAGTAACTTCCGGAAGCACTTCTTTCGGAAGTTACTAACATTCTCATTCCGGAACTTCTTTCTGTTATGCCTAAAATTTCTTCCGGATATAGTTTTTTACTGTTTTTCTTCTCTAAAAACTAGTCGAAAAACGCAAAAAATACTCATAAATGCGTACCTCCGACGAAATAGGAAGAACAACGACTAACAAAACTTCAAATACGGAACACCTGCTTCACGGGGACCACCAAATCTTCAAATACTTCACGGGACCACCAATGGAAAGCAAAAGGGACCACGGAAAGCAACAACAACCAAAACGAAAGAAAGAAAGCAGAAAAGTAAGAAGGCGCAGTAAGAAAAGTAAGAAATGGAAGCGTGCAACGCAGTAAATTTAAAGAAAATTACATAGGGACAAAATCGTCATTACATATGCATTTAATATTATTTTATTTTTACTTATTATTATAAAATGAAAATTATTTTTTCTTGACATTGTTTTAAAATAATAATCATTATTTTATTATACATTAACTTTTGTAATAGAAATTAAATGTTATCATAATAAAAATTTTATATTTTTAATAAAATATATGAATTATTTAATTTTTATGGTTTAAATTATACTAAGTTGTCACACAAATTAATATTTACAATTACATGCGCGTAAAAAACAAATTATAAATATTAGTCATAATTACGTTTACTAATTATTTAATTATTTACGTATAATAATATTAATTATTTTATAATTTAGTTTATTCATTAAAAGTAAATTATTACAAAATCATTTTTTTAAAAAAATAAATTTCCGAAAGACCCTTCTTCCGGAAGTAAAAGGATATCTTCCGGAAGAAGCTTCTTCCGGAAACATTCCGGATGACGTTCTTTTGGAAAGAGTTGCTGAGTACTTCCGGAAACACTAATTCTTCTTCCGAAAGAAGGTTCTTCTGGAAAGTTTTCGGAAAAAACGTCTTCCGGAATGATTCCGGAAAAAGATTCTTCCGGACATGGATATGCTTTTTCAGGAAGGGCATTTTCGTCACTTCATTGTTTGCTGGGTGCACATAACAACTCCCAAAAATGAATGCAAATTTTCTTTTCCAGAACGCTCCACCAGTTTTTATGTGTTTCGGATTCATCGTTCCACAAAATAACTAAATAATAATTATGCATCACAGAATAGTTTCAGAATTTTGTAAATTTTATAGTTTCGGGAAATATTTAAATATTTAATGGAGCCGGAAGAAATTGCTCCCGTCTTGTCTTTCATAGGGGCATTTCTTCCTCCCCTGTAAAAATCAACTTTCATCTCCTTCTCACTTAAAATTTACTTCTCTCTCTCAAAATATCCCTCATTGTTTATTTATGATAACCTGTTCCGTAATTATTTTTTTATGTAAGAATATGCATTCCAAAAAGTATGATATTTTATCTATAGCATAACTATTCCAAAAGCACAACATCCATCAGTTGTTACATAATACCATTTTGTTAACACATTTAAAAGACCATTACTGATTTGGTAAGAGATAAAAAAAACTAGAATTTAAACATATTTTAATTGCACGATTTGATTAAATTATAATTTTTTATATTGGTAAATAAATTGAATTATGATTTCTTAAAATATTGAAATATTTATTAACATATTAAAAAATATTTCTTCTAAATTGAGAAAAAAAATATTTATATTTTTAACTCAAAAATATCATCTTAAAAAATATTAAGTCTGTTTAAATTTATCATAATTTATTTTTCTCTAAATAATAATAATGTAATATCTAAATGAGTGTATAAATTCAAAAAAAACATATAGTAAAAATAAAATTATAATTATTTAAATTTTAGTATTCATTTTTTGTTATTGTGAAAATAATGTCTTCATGAAATTTTTGTGTTTTTAAATTAATAATTTTGAATGTATTTATTATAAAAATTATAATTTATTTTAAAATGATTTTTTAATAATTTTGAAGATATTAGTTTTAATTATGCAATATATTTTAAGTTTATATATATATATATATATATATATATATATAATTTATCTATTAATTTTATTTTTAATTATTACTTCAATATTAAATAATTATTTATAAAAAATTATTTTAATTACTATTGTTCATAACATGTATTTTAATAACTAAGTGAGTGAGTGCAAAAAAAGACAATGGATATTAGTATGACAAACAATTGGATCTTTAATGTTTCCGTATATTAGGATTACATGATTTTTCTGTCAATTGTATTTTTTTATTTTTTTTAGTCTTTTAGTTAATAATTATTTTTGTTAATTAGTTATTGACTTATCTTCTTAATTATAACTTTGCTTGTATATATAGTAATTCTTGTAATCTTTTTTTGATTGATTGATGAATGCATAAGGAGAATTTTTCGGAAACTTTTTTTTTCTCCAAATTCAATTCATATTCTTTCATGGTATCATCCTTACACACGAAACCTTCTTTGTTCATCATCCTTCCGTGTATGTTCATATGAAATTTAGTTTCATTTTTTATTCTTATTGCTTTTCTTGATCGGTCATGGTGGTTAACGATCAACATTCAACTTCTGATCATCTTGTCAATCTTGCCAATCCATATTTTCTTCATCCTGGAAAACATTTTGTCGTTGTTTTGTTTCGCCACCACTGACAGAAAGCAATTTTCATCAATGGGAACGTGATATGGTTGTGGCGCTTGAATCCAAGAACAAAGACCATTTTCTTTTTGGCACACTTCCTTGTCCTCCACCAACAGATCCAATGCATGAAGCTTGGCAGCGTTGCAATCACATGGTGATGTCATGCCTCACTCGTTCCATGAGTCCTACTATCAAACAATCTGATGTGGATGGATTCAGCTTTTGAAATCTGGAAAGATCTCAAAGATCAATTTTCACATTCTAATAAGTTTCGCATTGTTGATCTTCAAGATCAAATCTAGAATTGTAAGCAAGGTAACTCAAGCATTTATGAGTACTATATTCGTCTAAAGATTCTATGAAAAGAACTAGAATTGTATAAATGTTTCTTGTTGTGTACATGTTCTAGTCCTTGTTCTTGTGGGCTCATTTCAAAACTTAAGAAAGAATGTGAAGATGACTATGTGATCCATTTTTTTGCGTGGCCTCAATGATGTGTATGCACCTGTCAGATCTCAAGTCATGCTTATGGAACCTATGTCTTCCTTGGTTAAAACTTTTTCTCTTGTGCTTCACCATGAAAGAGAGTTTGTCGGTGATCTTACTTCACAATCACCTACGAATACTATTGTTTTTTCCTCAGTCAATGACAATAACAATGTCACCTCCTCTAATAAAAGTTTTTCCAATAATCACAAGGTTCCTAGTAATTATGGTAAAGGGCCTAAAGGCAATAAGTTTTGTACTCATTGTGGAAAAACAAACCATACTATTGCTTTTTCAAGCATGGATTTCCTGCTGGTTATAGGAATCGTGGTAAAGAAGGCTCTTTAAATTTCAAGTCTTCTACTAGCTTGGTTGAAGTAGATTTTGATATAACTTCACAAACTGCTGCTTTGGAGGATAGTTCAACCTGAGATCAGATTCGTTTATCCAAAGACTAGTACAATGCCATCATAGCTCTTTTTCAACAAACAAGGATTCTTCTACTTCTGTTAATCACATTTAGCATTTTGTGGTTAATTAGTCAGGTATTGACCTTTCTCTCTGGATTTTTTATAGTGGTGCCACAGATCACATATGTCCTAATAAATCTTCCTTTTCCTTTCTTAAGAAAATCAAACCTATTCATCTTAGACTTCCTAACAATAGTTCTATTACTGCTTTCTTTGCCGGTGATATTCACTTAGGTGATTTGCTTTTGAAGAATGTTTTGTATATTTCTAATTTTTCTGTTCACTTAGGTTCCATTTCTAAATTGATTCATACCATTGATTGCTTAGTTCTTTTTTGTAAATCCTTTTGTCTCATTGTGCAAACCTCCAACTTCAAGGTGATTGGAGTAGCTAAGCAACACCATGGTCTTTTTCATCTACAGGATTCCAGTGATTTGAAGTCTTTTTCTTTTTTTTTAGAGATTCTTGTATTATTTTGGACAAAAATTCTACTACAGATTCTATTGTAAATGCTATTGATAGTTCTATGTTATGACATTCTAGGCTAGGCCATACCTCAAATAAAGTTTTGCAATAGCTATGTTCTTAATACAATGAAATTTCATTTGATTCTATTAAGCCTTGTGATACTTGCCATTATGCTAAACAAAAGAAGTTGCCCTTTTCACTTAGTACTATTGTTAGTTCAAAGTTTTTTTTACTTAATTCATGTTGATATTTGGAGTCCCTATCGTGTTCCTTCTTTTGAAGGTCATAAATATTTTTTAATTGTTGTTGATGACTTCAATATATTCACTTGGATCTATTTATTAAAGACTAAAGCTGAGGTTAAAACTGTTCTTCTAAATTTTATACTTTTCATTCCAAATCAGTTTGTAGTTAAATTGAAGAAATTAAGAACAGATAATGGTAGGGAATTTTTTCCAAAAGATTTTCTCAACTCCTATGGCATCTTTCATGAGACCTTTTGCCTTGAGACTCCTCGACAGAATGGTATTGTTGAGAGAAAATACCAACATCTTTTAAATGTTGGTCGTGCTTTGTTATTTCAATCTAACTCCCTATTCATTTTTGGTCTTATGCTATTAGACATGTTGTCTATATTATCAACCAGTTACCATCCTCTTTTTTACTTCATAATAAAACTCCATAATAAAACTCCATTTGAACTTATTTTTGGTTTTAAACCTGATTTCTCAAACCTCCGAACTTTTGGTTGCTTGTCTTTTGCTCACACTTTGGATTCAGGCAGAACTAAGTTTGATAAAAGGGCTTCCAAGTGCATTTTCATTGGTTACAAGGCTGGTACAAAAGGTTATCTTCTGTTTAATCCTCATTCTCATTCCTTTCTTGTTTCAAGAAATGTGATTTTCTATGAGAAAGTTTTTCCTTTTGCTGTTGGCAACACTAATCATGGAACTTTCAATGGTGTTTCTATTGATTTGTCTAATTTTGATTTCTTTGCTGATGTTGATATTTCTACTCAAACTCAAGATTTTTGTCAACATTTATCTGATTAGAATCATGTAATAGACCATTTGTCCATTTCTTCTACTGAATCTGTTTCTCACAATGATACACTTTCAATCAATGTTGGTCTTGTAAGATTTTCTACTAGACTCAAGAAACCTCCTAGTTATTTGTCTGATTACCACTGTGACAATATTTCTTCTCATTCTACTTCTACTCATTCTACATCTCCTTATCCTTTGCAATCTATTCTTTCTTATTCTAAATGTTCTGCTCATTATACTTCTTTTTGCATGACTATATCTGCTCATCCTGAGTCTCATTCTTTCAAAGAGGCCAACAAACTTAATTGTTGAAAAGAAGCTATGATGGTAGAATTGTAGGCTCTTCGGGCTAACAACACTTGATCTTTGGTACAATTTCCTTCAACTTGTCAAGGTCTTGGTATTGAGGTCAACCATTCTTATGTAACTAATATTTAATTTTAATTTTAATTTTTATAATTTTAAATTACATTAAAAGCAAAACTTGAGTTACACTTGCTCTGCAAAATTGATATAGCTTGATAGATTCTCCAATGAATAATACATAAAAGATTGTCCAAGACTTTTTGTTTTTATAAAAGTGAGGGTCCACAAAAAAATAGAAATTAGAAAGATGGATCAAGTAAGTTGAAGCTTGCAAGTTGCAGTGCAATATTAGTATTGTAATGGACTCACCCTGCTGTAACGTGTTACATTTGAAAAAAAAAAAAAAAAAAACCAACGTGAAGTAATCAGAAGCAAGTATTAAATAATTTTATGAGAAATTAAACCAACATCAAAGCCAAGCTCCTCTATCTTTATAATCATATAACCAAATACATAATGCTTCTTGAAATAATGCTAAGTTAGTTACGATTATATTTCTCATTCCTTAGCAGGTAGAGTAACAACTTACAATGTATGCAGTGGAAGAATAGGCTATAGCATGAACATAGCATATATTCAGTATTCAGCTTTTGTATATAATATACCATTGGTGGCATGTTAAGAACTTTAAACTGCTGCAAAACCACCTGATCACCACCCACTTTATAGACCAAGTCCTCCTTTATATCCTTTATAAACTTGTAAATGAGAGTTTTTCTCAACGAGACATGGATCTTATCACCTTGCAAGCATAAATTTTAAATAAGAAATAAGGAAAAATTGGAAAAAAAAAGTGTTGAGGAAGTGATCAGCTAACCTTTCATCCTGAGAAGAACCATCTCCATTGAAAGTCGAAGACCTTTCCCATTCAAACTAGGAACAAACCATAGGCGGAGGACCCTAACGATAATATTCCATGACTCCTTAGTCATCAGAGTAAT
Organism: Glycine soja; assembly: GCF_004193775.1. Lineage (NCBI taxonomy): Eukaryota > Viridiplantae > Streptophyta > Magnoliopsida > Fabales > Fabaceae > Glycine > Glycine soja. The sequence continues at coordinate 14,759,119 of NC_041008.1, read as the reverse complement.
GTTCGTAATATATGAGAATTCAACGATAAGAAAGAAACTAAAGTGAGGAGAACATTGATTTATAATGCTCCGAACCCTTGAATCATTTGGCATAAACAATTAAAGATGTGAACAGAAAAAGGACTACAAAACCAATATTGTCGCTGCATTTGAAACGATCAAATTGAGCATGCCTAATAAAGAGCATCCATAATTGATGAGAGGACAAGTGATGCCAGTTGGAAATGAAATGCACTGCAAAAGGTTGCGACTGACACCTTTATTATATGAATGTAAATAATTTAGACTCATGTATAATATATAATCAAAAAAGTGATTTTATATGTTATAAGTAAATCTAATTAATTTTATCTCATTTAATGTTATTATTTTTAAAACATTTAGTTCTAGTTCTATTTTTAATAATTCTTTTTTATTTATGATATCAAGTTCTAATAAAGAATATTTTAGAAATAATTTTATTTTTTATAAATTAAATAATGTCTCAATTAACTTTCTCAATCAAGAATACATGTTAAAAAGACAAAAAAAAAAAAACCTTACAAATCAGAACCCAACTGAATATAAAAGAAGAAATTAATAAGAATAAAAGAAAAACACAAACTGCTCAATTGGCCATTTGTAATAACCCTTGCAGTATTAATTAATCATGCATGTTAGTAGATGGAACAGGCCGTATTTGTGAGACTTCATAGATGCTTGTTCCAATCAAACTGAAGCTCAACTATAAGACAACAAAGAAATATCTCATGCACCTGCCCATCCACACATTTATTATTATAACTCCTCAATTTCTAGTAAATAGTCGATTATCATGATTTTTTAAGGCTTTAGTGCTTCGACCAGTTGAATAATAGTATAGAAAAATAACTCAAAATCAAGAAGAAAAATGTAATAAAAAGGCCCCTCGCTGTTTGTTATTTGGTATATTATTCCTATTAGCAAAATTCAACCTATTGCAATTGAGTTCATCATGCATGGTATACTATTAATCCATTCACAAATTTGCTGCACAAATTTAAATTTAAATTATAAATAGTGACAAGTTAAAAATCTAGCAGTAAGCAATCACAAAATGATTGCTTTTACGAAGGAATATTATCAGACTAAAGCTATACTTAGAAGCTTCACCAAATTGTTTCTCTTGTACTGATTTCAGTATTTACACTCTGCGTGTAGAAATCAATATTAACACTAAATGCGTTCAACATAAGCATGAAAACATCATATATACAACAGAAGGACGAAATCATGCAGCTTAAAAGAACAACAGTTTATTTTTAAGAGAAACAATAAAAATAAAAAGGAATATGAAGGAAACCACTAACCCGATGGCAATATATAGTTTTTTCTGCGAATCTCGACCCTGAAAAAATATCCAATTTTAAAAACAGAATCTTGATAATGAGTTCAAACTCTAACATTTATAAGTTCAATAGTTTACAAATTTTCCTTCAAAAACAAAAAAAAAAAACAAAAAAATAGCTTACAAATTTTTAATTTAAGAGCTTACCGCAATGTTGCGACACTTTCATTACTCGTACCTTCGCTCGGTACCTATGATATAACAAACATAAAAAATGTGGTTGGAATTAAAAAAGTCAATAATCACCTATATAAAAGCATCTTTAACAATAATTGAAGAAAATATAACAATAAAATTCAGATACATAATCACATTTAAAACCCATGATCAAAATCAATGCGGAAGAGTGAACGCATATATAATAGGTAAGAGAAGAAAAAGTAGAACAAAGAAATAAGAGATAATGAAAGGTCAGACACAATTACCTGGTAAATGAGATACAAAGAGTTTCTGTTTTGGATTCATTACTGGTAATCATGACCACCTCTGGTGATTGGACTTCACGCGTTCGCGTGGAAGAATTCTTCTGATCGGAGCAAGGAGCAGAAGTCGCTTTGCTGACGAATCTGTCAGTAAAGGAAGAAGATGAAGTTGATGAGGGAAATTAATTCTTATTCTTATAACGAAAAAATTGATATGGGTATCTGAAGACTTTGCCAAAAAAGCCTTTGATTTCAAATCTGTGAGATAATTGAAGAGTTTCAGCATGAGCATTAATTGTTGCTGGGGTAGTTCTAGAAACTATTCTTCCAGATGGGATTGTTTTCAAATTATTTCTGGCAAGAAATGCATGGGGCATGCAGCCAAACCGCTAGAACCACTGGCGAGTTTGGTCTCCGTGAAAGACTCGCCACTGCCAGTGACGATATGTCCATGCAAGGAAGAAATCGCCATTCGAACTGGCAATATGCACAACTCATAGGGAACCGCCAGTCAAACTGGCAAATTCTAATAGCTGAGGGTGCAGGTCTAGCCTTGCTTCTCGCAGGCCATGGCAGTGCAGCAGTGCAGACGCGTCAGGGGGTGCAGGCAAAATCGCCACTACCATTGGCGGTTTGCCTTGCACTGGGATCGCCAGCATGGCTGACGGGTTGCTTCAGTTTGAAAATTTTGGCCCTCTTCCATTATAAAAGCAGAAGCTCCGAGAGTGCACAGTTGCGCTTCCTTCCTTTGCTTCCATTGCTTTGTTTCTTCTTCATAAGTTCCTCCATTAGACTGACTGTGTTCTTCTTATTTTGTTGCTGTCTTTTGTTTTTGGTAAGTATTTTTGAATGGTAAATATTTATTGTGTTATATATATATATATATATATATATATATATATATATATATATATATATATATATATATTTTGTTAATGTTTGTAGGGCTGTGCTTTGTTCTTTAAGTGGTTTCACTTCTTGTACATGGTTTCTCTCCTCTTCATATTACGTGACTTCTGTGCTTGGTAAGTGGTTCTTAACTTGGTAACTTTAGTTGATAGGTTAATAGTATTTAAGTTAGGTTTTAAAAATTATATGTTATTAGTTGTGTTATATATACAGATATATGTTAGGTTAGTTATAGTTAAATTGATATATATTATTTTCTTTAAATTTTGTAAATTACCATGGTATTAATTGTTTTATATATACATATGTTACGTTTGTTGATGTTAGATGGAATTTTTAAATTTTAAGTAGTATATTGAAATATTGATATTATTTGTGTTAGATGTATATGTTACAAATTTGAGTTGATATATTGTGATTTGTACGTTAGTTGTAGTGGATTTATTAATATGATTTTGTTAAGATTTTTTAAATTTGTATGTTATTATTTGTGATAAAATTATTTATACGTTAATTTTAGTTGTTATATTATTATTATTTAGTTTAGATTTATTAGGTTTGTATGATATTATTTGTATTTTATATATGGTATTTTAGGTTTAGTTAGAATGTGAATATTATTTAATTGACTTATTTATAGTTTTTATTGAAATATATGATATTTTATTAATTATATATATATATATATATATATATATATATATATATATATATATATATATATATACATTCTTTAAATTTTTTATTCCATGAAATTTTTTTTATTTAATACCATTTTTTGTGTATAATATTTGCTATTTAATTTAAATTTTAATAATTGGAAAAAAATATGGTCATTTAATTAAATTTATGTACGTATTTTAATATTTAATTTTGTTATGTATTGAGTATTTTAGTAAGTAAATTAAGTTTTGTTGTGTTAAATTTATGTACGTGTTTTATTTTATAATTTTATTATATACGTATTTTAATTTGGTCATTTATTTCAATTTATGTTGCTATGTTAATTTTTAATTTTTTTATTTGTAGAGTATTTTAGGTAGTATTTTAAGTTTTTTTGTGTAAAATTTATGTACGTGTAAAATTTTTTAATTTTATTATGTATTTTAATTTGGTCATTTATTTAAATTTTTGTAGCTATTTAATTTTTAATTTTGTTATTTGTAGACTATTTTAGGTAGTATTTTAAGTTTATTTGTGTAAAATTTATGTACGTGTTTAAATTTTTAATTTTGTTATGTATTTTAATTTGGTCATTTATTTAAATTTTTGTAGTTATTTAATTTTTAATTTTGTTATTTGTAGACTATTGCAGGTAGTATTTTAAGTTTATTTGTGTAAAATTTATGTACGTGTTTAAATTTTTAATTTTGTTATGTATTTTAATTTGGTAATTTATTTAAATTTGTGTAGGTATGTAATTTTTAATTTTGTTATTTGTAAAGTATTTTAGGTAGTATTTTAAGTTTTTTTGTGTTAAATTTTTGTACGTGTAACAAATTTATGTATTTTAATTTGGTCATTTATTTAAATTTTTGTAGCTATTAAATTTGTAATTTTGCTATTTGTAGAGTATTTTAGAACATTTATTTAAATTTGTGTACGTATTGTTATTTTTAATTTTTTTATTTGTTCAAATTGATGTATTTTGTTATTTATTCATATTTTAATTATGTGGTATGTATATTTAATTAATCTTTTGTAAATGTAGTTAATTTTTTTAATGTAAAATTTTTGTTGTCAATTTTTTGTATTATATTTGATTTTACGGTATCAATGGCATCTTCATCGTCATCTTCATCTAGTATACACATTAAGTCTGGTCCAATAGATGGAGACGTATATGGCGACCTAACACGATGTGTGGAGGCGCTATAGGACATAGTTTCAATGGTGGCTGCTTAGTTAGCAAAGGGAGTGAGATGACAAGAGTCACAAAGGCCGAAAGGGCACGATGGAGAGTGGAGAGTGTTTGAGGGAGGCCGTTCGAGAGAAAATAGGTAGTTCATAGGGGGAATGACCGAGTTTAGCACAATTATTTACAAAAAGAATGAAGACAATCTTACACGAAAACCGTTGTTGTCTTTAATCGTCGTTATTATAAGATTGCCACCAAGTGGCATTCTAAGACAGTTTAAGGAACCCTCTTAGAATGTGTGACGTAAAAAACAATTTTAATTTCCCTAATTATAAAATTTTTGCCGCGTCATATTCTAAGAAGGTTCTACATAATCGTCTAAAAATGTTCGTCGTAGATAAACGTTTTTCTAGTAGTGTATTTCCACATCAATCCACCATAAAATTTATGAGGAATGAATATGACTACTCTTTTTGTTTTTGATGAGTCAGCCATTTGAGTTAGCTATCTATTTCAGATTTGATCAACAATGGTGGCCACCACTTTCAGAACCTCGTTCTCTTCCTCGTACTCTAATGTTTCAAAATACATTGTGATATCCCACCGACCCACACTCTCTCGTTATCCATGACCTCATTGATGACCTCGTGCCAAGCTTCGTCTCCCCACAAAACGGAAAAGTGTTAAGTAATTCAAGGGCAATATGACAAACTTAAAGATAATACACGTAGGCACATTTAAATGATATGCCCGTATTTAAATTAATAACACATTAACTCAAGGGAGAAACCGTATTTAAATTAATAACACATTAACTCAAGGGAGAAACCGTATTTAATTAAATTAATAACACATTAACTCAAGGGAGAAAAGACAAGAGTGTATTATATCACTCATTTATGATATTGACTTCCAAAAATAAAAAGGCATTGCTTTATTAATTATGCTAGGTACCAGTTATAATATGTACGCATACTTGCGTAGATGGAAATTGCTTTCTATATATATTGAACCCAGCACCCGTGCTTCTTTCGCAAAACATAAATCACTTTAGTCAATCCTCAAGTCTTGATCTTCCAAAGAGAATTCAACAAAGAAAAGAAGAAAAATTTCCCTTGCTTGAAACATGCAAAGCCTAGACACTTGTGTTTTCATTCTTGCCTTTATTATTTCACCATATTTATGTCATAGTGTTGGTACCAACACAATTTATAATGTGATAAACTATGGTGCTAAGGGAGATGGCAGATCAGATGATTCACAAGTATGTGTGCTTCTCTTGTGTTATTTATAATTTTAAGGCTTTGTAGTTTTGGATTTTCTATTATTGTTATTTTTTGGATTTATTCTCCTTTTTTTGCAATTTTTTTTTTGAATTTTAACTGTACAATTTTGATCTATTTGTCAACTTGACATTCAACATTTAACTTAATGAAAATGCTAATTTGACATTTTATTACACATCCAAGTTAGCACTCTATTACTATATGGTAGTATTTTGGTTAAGTGTTGTAAGTCACGTTAACATATTGATCAAAATATTACATAAGTAAAATAGCAGAGGACTAAATTTATAAAAAAAATTAACACTTAAATGTATTTTTAGTTCCTATATAAGAGTAGAATTTGATTTTGGTTTTTATAAAAAAAATTATTTTCATCTCTCAAAAATATAAAAAGCATTGTTTTTGGTCCCGAATCCCTACTGGAATGTGTTTAATGAAGGGTTAAGAGATCATCCCAAGTGACACTTACTAGTATTAATTAGTAGTATCATGCCAGCATGTGATACATGTGTAAACTCTTTTTTCTATAAATACCCAAAATAAGTATAATTTATTTACCTCAAAATGAACAATAGTTACCAAAAGTAGTAATTTCAGATATAATTTGCAGGATAAATCTCAAATAACAGTAGTTAATTTGTAGTTGCTAATTTGCTATCTCCATGCGCATTTGAAAGCAAGTTTTAACCAAGTTGACATTTAAAAAATATTTATATTTTGAGTTGATGGTAGGCCTTTTTAAGAGCATGGCAAAGCACGTGTGGAGCACAAGGAGCAGCAACTCTACTTATACCACCAAACAGAGTATTCTTGGTGTCAAGCTTAATACTAAAGGGTCCTTGCTCCGCCGCAATTCAAATTCAGGTATTTCTAATGTCACATCCAACCACTTACCACCAATCTGTTATTTCTTTTTGTTTGATTAAGCTTTTGGTACTTTAAAGTTTTATGATTTTTTAGTGTAATTTTTATATTAATATTTTAAATAAGTCACTCATAAAAAAAATTCTTTATTATTTTTCAAGTTTTTATTAAATGCCATTTATTCACTTTTTAATACCATTTTTTTAAAATTTAATCTGTATAAATATAATAAGTTTTTCACTTGATCTCTAGACTGGGATGCCGATCGAATAAAAAAATAAAAAGTTATAATTTAGAAAAAAGTAAGTAAAACATTACATAACAAGGAGAAAAAAGAGTAGCCCAACGAATATTGGAGATTCTATGAAAAAATATTTTATTAAAAAACTCATTCAAAATAAAATAAGGGATAAATTGAAAATAATAAAGTTTTAAAGAATAAAAACTTAATTAAGTAATTTTCAAATATTTTTTTCATGTTTAAAATAAATATCCAGTACTCAATCATTATTATATGGAAAAAAATAATTTTTCCCTGGTTGTTTTCAACTAAAAAACTAAAAATATTTCAATGGTATTTAAATGATGGCTAAATGTTTTTAGAGACTGGAAAATTTTCAAAATTTTCATTTGGTCCTAATAAATTTTTAGATTTTGTTAGACTTTTTCTTTGAATTCTTTTAATTTGTATTTTTCTCTGTGACTACATTGACTCATTTAAGTTGATACATCATGGTCTCAATATTAAGGATGGAAGATAGTATTAATTAGTGAGACATTTAATAAAAAAATAAGATTTAGGGATGTATTTAATTAAAATTTTAAAATATTTTTTTTATAAAAAAGTCATGTGGTATTCATTGAAGACTTTTAAACAATAAAAATAAGTTTTGTAGTATTCAATCAACACTATTATCATTTTAAAGAGTACAATAATATTTGGTATTTATTTAAGACTTTTTATAATGAAAAAAGTCTTTTAGTATTCAAAAGTATACCGATTTTAATGGATTATTTTTATAATAGATTTTGATGGATTTTAAATGACATTTTAATACAAAATACTCATCAAACATTTCACATAAACTCTTCAGATTTTGTTAGATTTTTTCTTTCTTTTGCTATCAGACTTTGCGATTTTGTATCAATATAAAATTATTTGAGAACATATCCAAAATATACAAGCCAAAATTCTCACAATTAAAGTCTGTAGATTTATATTCTCATGATTTGGAAATTCAAGTCTTCCCATGTAAAACATTGATTATGGGATATAATGTCTTCTTTCTTCGTTGAAGACGATATAAACATTACAAAAAAATTCATAATTTTCTTTACTAAACTTCCAATTGAACCCAATAGACGAATAATCATTTTCATTATTACTAATACTATAACTTTGAACTTGTTATTCAAAATCAAGAGGAATGAAAAATTGTTAATGCATGAAGGGTTATTATAATATTTTATATGTCGAGAAGTATTGTATAGGAGAACACAAAGTTAGAATCAATTAGCTATTAAAAGATTAAAAAATACATTGGTTTTACTTTTATTTATCCAAAATTTATCATTTAATTTGTTATCCTTTTAATCAACTCTTGTAATTTTGAATATTTTCTAAAAATCAATAGAATCCTTTAAAATATTAAAAATCCATAAAGTCTTTTATCAAATATTATGAATTCATGTTATAAATTCATTAAAATCAAAACTATAAAGTCTCAATCAAAAAGTCTTTTAGAAAAAATGTTAAAAATCATTATATTTTTACAAAATCTTTAAAATCCACAAGATGTTTTTATTTTAAAAATGTCTTTTAAAATCCTCCACCCCTTAAATACACTTATGAGGTATTAGAAAAATGATAATAGATTTTAATAGTGTTATTAATGAGTATTTGAATTCATTCTTTCATTAATGAATTATTAAGCAATTATTTATTATATTTATAAATTTTAATTTTAAAATTAAAATATCATATTAAAAAACGAACTAAAGATAGGATGATATGAAATAATTCTAACAAAAAAAAATCTGAAATAGTTGTTTAATTTACCATTTGTAATATTATAAGTATACAAGTTTGATCGTGTTTTAAAAATTATTAATATGTAATTATCATTATGATTTATTCAAATTATGTGTCTTGCATATATAATAATAAAAAATTTATATTTATAATGTCAAAAAATCAATAGCCTGTAAAATAAATAATCATAATAGATAAAAAAATTTCAACAATTAATTAGGACATGATTAAGAGTGCCTATAGCTAGCTAGTATGAGATGTAATTTAATAAATGTATTATTGTTATAACATGAGATATACAAGTTTGATATTATTATTATCTCTCCAACTTTAATGTAATATAAATGAGCAAAAATAAATGTTTTGGTATATAAAAATATTTTATTGTAAATTTAACAAAAGAATAGTATAATACCTTTTTGGATACATTATTGTTTTAAAAATAATCAATTATTCATTTATTAATTTTTATATATCTTTTAAGTATATATTACAGATCAACCTTTTTATGAAGTTAGATCAATACAATTTATATTATTGTCATATATTCCATTAATTGTTGTGTCTTGCATAATAAAAAAAAAATCCACCACGTAAAATTTTCTTTGTAATTAATGATTGTTTTGATATTAATTAAGTTGGCCATTTGTATAATTATCTTATGATAACTGTGTATGAATTAACTTTATTCGTTAGTTAAAAATTTTTATTTAATGTTTTCCTTTAAGAACATTAATTATTTAAAATTTTCGTAAACATTGCAATGAAGTGTAATTAATGATAGCTCAAATGTTTTGTTCTGTCCTATTTGAATGCAAAAAATCTAAATTGCAGCACGTCAGTGTCATAAAACTAAAATGAATGATATTTAATTAATTACAAAAGTGATTTTAAAAATATCTGCAGAAGATATAAATTATAGTACGTCATTTAAATAATTATTATAATATAAGTTTAATATAAAAAAATTGTGTATCGCTTGGGTACAAAGATTAATAACTTGTATTTTTCTCATTTTATTTATTTACTTAATTTCCCCTATTCTTGATGCAGCTTCGAGGGAAAATAGTTGCACCTGCGAAAGATGCTTGGGTAGGAGGATATAAGTATACTTGGATTTTGATCTCAAACATAAACGGTCTTACAATTGAAGGAAATGGAGGATTACTTGATGGCGATGGTTCCACATGGTGGGCATGCAAAAATTGTCCACGACCAGCGGTTAGACGATTTCATAAACTTTGTTTTCCCATAATTGACTTGTTTTATATATTGATATTGATATTAAAAAAAAATCAAATCATTACTCTATTAAAATATTTATTAATTTAATAATTTTAAATTTCTACTACCTCAAGCTACGTCAATGCACTTAGGTATACTTGAAGTAAAGGTCGACTGATAACTTGAAGCTGGAAAAGAATGAGATTATAGTTTCAGGAAAGGAAAAGAAAAAGCTATACATACATTTTAAATTTGGGAAGTATGGATGGAAGAAAGAAATAAACAGGGAGAAAATAAATAAATAAAATAAAATAAGGATGAGAAATTAATAAATATGATCAATGATGTGGTGAAAATCAAGAAGAAAAAAAGATGAAAGTGAGATAGAAAGAGGTTGTGTATGAATATAATATTCTTACAGTTTCTAAGTTATTCTCAATGTATATCTTGTTCCTGAATTTTATAATTGGGTTCTTAGAGTGAGTAAGATCAGCACAAATTGTTATTTTTTTTCAACTGTTTCAAGCTGAAATAAACTAACTTTAGTTTAGAAATTCAATAACAAAAATGAAAAAAAAAGAACTTAATTATATTTTTTTAATTTAGGATCTAATTAAAATTTCAAAAAATTTAATAAGCTACTAATGTACTTTCTTTGTTTTTCTTAAGTGTCAGATTTTGAAAATTTTATTTTTATTTATTTTTCATTTCCAAAGTTCAAGATCACATTAATTATCCATTTATCAATTATATTCTTATTTATTTTATAATATTTAATTATTTTACACACATATTTATTGTGGAGTAAGAAAAAAAGATTAAAAAAAAGAAATTTCATGACTATTTTATTAGAATAAAAAATATTATCTTTCTTAAGTTTTACGTAACAACCTTAAACGACGCATAATAAGTAACGAAGTACTAAACCAATATAATAGTGTACTATAGTTTCTAAGTAATTCTCAATATCTTGTGACTGAATTTTTCACGTGGATGATGCAGGTCCTTTCTTTCCAATCATGCAATCGTCTTAGTGTTAGTTACTTGAACATCATTAATAGTCCAAGAGCTCACATAGGCATAAATCAATGTCAGGGAGCCATATTCTCTAATATTAATATTCATGCTCCTGGTAATAGTCCCAACACTGATGGAATTGATATTAATTCTTCCCAAAATATCATGATAAGAGATTCCTTTATAGCATCTGGTAAACCAAGTTTTCATCTATCTTATACATGTACATATCATATTTCAATGCAATGTTTTAAAATAACTATTTTAACTTAGATTGTCTTTCTAAATAGGTGATGATTGTATTGCCATCACTGGTAGCTCCTCTTACATCAATGTTACTGGGATTGATTGTGGACCAGGCCATGGAATAAGGTTCATATAAATAGTGTACTAGTTTATTTAATGTATGAGTCTTTTTAATATGAAAATAACTGTTAAATGTTAGACGGAATTATTACACACTTGCACATGACATCAAACTATATGATGTTTCCTTGATTAAATTACTATCTTATGTTAATTATTCCTAACTTTGGCGCAAATTCATCAATTAACATGAATGAATTAATCAGCATTGGCAGCCTGGGTAGAAATTATGATACAATCCAAGAAGTTCATGTACAAAACTGCAAGTTCACGAGCACTACAAATGGAGCAAGAATCAAGACATTTGCAGTAAGTAATATATATATACACACACTAAGGATTTTATTTTGTTGATAAAAAATAATAGGAAGTTAGGATGACAACATACTTGCTTCCTAGAGCTATTCTGCTATAATTGTATATTTTGTACCCTTTTCTTCAACTCAAACTATGTAATTATATAAACAACGTGAGTAGTAATATATTACAAAGTATTATTATTTTAAGTCCTGCAACATTGATTTAGAGGTGTCCTTAGTAAAATTGAGAATCAAATGCTTAAAAATATTCAGATGTATGGAACAAACAAAAAAGGAAAAATAAGGAAAAAATATATTTCCATTATCTCTTCCCACTTGAAAGTAATATTTTATATATTGTCCATTTCTTTATAGGGTGGATCAGGTTATGCAAAAAGAATAACTTTTGAGGAAATCACATTAATACAGGCTCGCAACCCAATAATTATAGACCAATTCTATGTTGGTGAGGATGATTTAACGGTATTCACTTAACTTTACATTCATATTATATTGTGATTTCAACTTGCTTCTTGTGTTTATTGATTAGTAAAGTTGCATTTTTGGCATAAATAGAATGGAGAAGTCCAAGTGAGTGACGTAACATTCCGTGGATTTCGAGGAACATGTACATATGACCAAGCTATTGACTTAAGTTGCGGCCCATTAGGTTGTTTCAACATTATATTGGATCAAAATAACATTGTCTCTTCTCAACCAGGAAAGCAGGCTTATTGTTCTTGTAAGAATGCCCATGGAAGTGTTAGATCCAGTGTTCCAAATTGTCCTTGCTTAGTACCATGAACTCTTTCTTACCCTGATACATATAAGCGAAATAATGATCAGTACCATTGCTTTAATAAATATTTTCTATTAACACCCAATTATGGGCTTTTATTTTATTTTATCTATTTTTTAATTTAATTTATTTTATATCCTTTCTTTTTCTATATACAAAATCATCCGAAACTTTAAAAAAATGAAAAAAAAATCCTATAATTGGGCAAAGTTCCCTTTTGGTTCCTCAAAGTTAACGTTATTAAGAAAAAATTGCGACCGTTGCTAACTGTGTTTTGTAGCAGTTTTAAAAATACTATTTTACGGCAGGAGTTTACCATCCCAAATTATGTACATTAGAAGTAGGGTCATGGTAAATGGTTATAGTCCATTTAGGGTGAGTGTCCCAATGCTCAACTTCATCGCATTCCTAAGGTAATTAGTGCTTCCCTTTAATCTATCCAACCCCTTTGATTATCGTTTTCCTTGGTTTCCCTTTTTTTTTCCTTTTGAAAACTAGCTAAAATTGTTTTTTTTTTATCGGTTTTGATGATTATGCATGATTGAGAGATTTATTGGGTAGGTTGATCAATTAGAAATGAAATAAAAGTGATTAGGAACTGTTTAGTATGCATTGGACTAGTTGGTTTGGTGATCATTGGGAGCATGGATCCTAGACCCTTTGAGATTGCATGTACGCACTAAGCGCCCTATGCACATTGAGAGCACATGGGTCTTGGGATTTGGAGTGATGATCTGCGTTAAGCTCATTGAAGGAAAATTGAGTGTGAGGCTTCCAAAGCTGGAAGTGTTATAAAATTTGAGGTGCTAAGCGTGCCAGGATGAATGCTAAATGCTATATCTTTTTGGACTTAAGCTTGATGCTCGAGACTCGACTACGCTAAGTGTTAAAGTCTCACGCTCAGAATGAGACCCTCAAGAGAGACGATGGATTTAGTCTGGAGACTGTGCTAAAAATGACATGGTCATGCTAAATGGAAAGCCTTCTAGAGAGCAGTGTTTTGGACCTTGTAAATGGCATTAAGCATAACTTAGTTGTAAGCAGAGACCCTTCTAGAGAAAGGGTACCTAGACTAAGCACGAGACCTTTGGGATAATAATCGTTATTCAAACTCTAACTATAATCTACTCTTTGTTCTTTGATATGGAACCTAGAACTTGGAGTTGCCTGCAAAGGAGATGTTTGAGTTTGTTACCTCTCGATGTGTTGGGACTTTGTGTTTAGTTTTATGTATTTTTTTTTTCTTTTTATGATGTTCAACCACCTTGTGGCAAGAGTTGGTATTAAGTTTTGCTGTATATATAATAGATTTATTTAGTTTTTCACTTTATCTATGATGTTTTTGTATTCAAAGTTTCCATGCCCATGAACTCTAGGTACTAGTTAAGGTGGCAATCCCTGGGGTGCTGTCAAAGGAAAATGTCTTAGCCGATGAATGCGAAAGTGTTTGCGTTTTTGTGAGTTATCAAATTAAGGAGCTATGTATTTTCCTAAATCTTTAATAAAATTTCTTGCATAATTAAGTAGACCTAGAAAAGCTCTTAGGGTTTTTATATCTTTCATTTTATCTGGGAAACTAAGAATTTTCTGGGAGATATGAGACTAGAGCCTTATTTTTCCGTTTCCTATTTCTATTTCTAGGAAAGATATATGAGTCTTACAAATCTCCATTTTTGACTTTGAGATAATTAAGCCAAATTTTTCAAATAAATGAAGAACTTGTTTGAGATGTAAATAATATTCTTCTTTAGTTCTTGAAAAGACTAGTACATTATCTATATATGTACAAGTAAATTCTTTGTAATTTCCAAAAATATTATCCATTTTTCTTTGGAAAATTTGTGGTGCATTTTTCAATCCGAAAGACATTACTTTCCATTCGAATAATCCTTCTGAAGAAGAAAAGGCAGTCCATTTTATAGAATCAGGATGCATCTTAACTTGGTGAAATCCAGATTTTAGATCAAATTTAGAAAACCATTTGGCTTTCTGTATCCTATTTATCAACACATCCTTAGAAGGAATAGTGTATCCATCTATGTGAATGTTGTCATTAAGCCTTTTATAGTTATAAACCATTCTAGTTTTTCCTCTTTTTTGTTCTTAATGTTTATTAACAATAAAAGCAGGGCTTCTATGGGGACTAGTGCTAGGTACTATAACTTTTAGATCCAAGAGGATTTTTATGTGGTTTTTACATTCTTCTTGTTCGAAGTTCCCATACTGAATATCTTTACTTTTAATTATCAAATTTGAGTTTATAATTTCTAATTTGCATATAACAGGATCTTTTTCCCAATATTTTGTAGGGTCCTCTCCTATTATATTTATTTTGTTTAATCCATCTATAATCTGTTGTATATTATCGAAAGTTATGATTTTGTTGATCTTGACGGGATTATAATCCGATTCTGCCATGGATAACTCATATTGTAACTCGATTTCTATTTTTATACTTTCTAAAATATTTTCATGGTAAGGATCAAGGGATGTTTCTAAAGTTCCTATCCTACCATAATTTTTTTATTCTTTTATTTTACAGCTACCAGGTGTGTCACAAGGACATTGATTACTAACATTAGTAGCGGGGGCATCACCATGCTTTGTTCGTAACTTTGATGTGAGTTTGTCTATTATGGGTGATATTTGTGAATTTGTAGAAATTAATAAGTAGTCTTTTGTAATAGTGACTGATCTGTTATCGTGTACGATAAAATCAAGTCCTAAATTCATTTTTTCTTTGGCCGATTGCAAATCTACAACATCTGCTTTGTTTATAAAGATTTTGTTGCAAAAAATATCGCAATTTGTAGATAATTGAATAGTAAAATTTCTAGTTTCTGTATCATTTGTTATTATATTTCCAGACATTGTTCTGGTTTTGGTTACAAATTTTAAGATTAAAAATCACCAAAAAAAGTAATAAAATCATATAATAATAAAATAATATCACATCGTGATGATTAAAATGAACCAAAATGATGGAAAGACCGAAAAAAAGTTCAAAAACAAAGACTAATAGGTAAAAGTTTAAGGATCAAAATTATAAATGTTAAACAATTCAGGATAAAAACATGGTTTATTTCATTTTTTTTAATAAAAATAGTAATTATAAGAGTATCTATAAAAATGAAATCCAAAATTTCACGTGTTCATAAAAAATGTGGCAACTTTATAACATATATGAGATTTATTTCAAGAGATTTTGCTTTTAGGAATATAAATTTGGACATTTAATTATGTTTAAAAAAATTTAAGAAAAAGTTGTCATATTCTTTAACAAACATATGTGCTTATTTTTATAATTAAATAAAAAATTAAAATCTAATGAAAACACTCAAATTCTCTTTTTATCCGTGCGATGCACGGATTAAAAATCCAGTATATGTAATATCATTTGTTTATTTTTTTCATCAACAACTAATGTGAGTTGTTCACTTTAGAGGTTTGAATAAGTCAAGATTCTACAAAATGAATAATACCAACATTATGTTACTATGAATTGAATTGAATTTAGATCTTTTAAGTAATGTATTATGTTCAAATCTCATTAAAAGCAATCAATCATGTTTCTAGGTGGAGATTAACCACTGACATAACTAATAAATACTTCACACCTATAAAATTAACAAAAAAAAATATAAAATAGTATATATATATGGTATTTTGTGAGAATTATTGATTATTTCAAAGAAATGATAACACTTAACTATAATCATTAGACGAAAATTAATAGTTTAAATTATGTATTTAATTCTAAATCTTCTTTTATTTCCTTTATCTTTGACTAAGGATCACATGTAATTTTTAAATTAAATACATGATTATCATTAATTTTATTCTAATAATTATAATTAAATATTCTAATTTTCATGATAACTAAGTTATGCTAACAAATATTTTATATAAGTAGAATTGAGATTGAATCCTTTTAAGTAAGGTTTGAGTTTGAGTCTCGTGGATGAAAAGAAAAGAATGCAATCTAGAGAATATTCAACCAAGTCTTGTGGACAATTTGCACTTATAAGATAAAAATCCAAAAATATGAGAATGTATTTAGCATAAAAGAAATAAAAAGGTAAAAATAAAATAAACAAAATTGGATCTAGATCCTCTCTAGCCAATATTCCTTTCTAGTTCTCTCTAACTCATCTCTCTCTTTCTTTTTATTTTTATTTCAACTTTTAACTCTTCCTCCCCTCCTCCCCTCCTCCCTTGTTTTTCCTATTAAAAAGGTCCCTTGTTTTTCCTATTAAATAGGAAGTAGGGTAAGAGACAATCAACACAATAATGAAATTAGAGTGAATGAAAAAATAAAAATAAAAATAAAATAGGAACATTTGATTTAAGAGACATAAGAATAAAATAAGAAAAGAAATAAAAAAATGACAATCAATTATTTTCCTAATCAATCAATTATGTCTATAACATGTTTATTGAAATATAACATGACTTAAAACAAAACAAAAAAAACAATGGGTTATGACAATGAGAAAACAACTTCTACATCATTTCTCGTCAATTATCACACTTATATAATATAATATAATATAATATAATATAATATAATCCACCATTTTTTTTTCTTTTTTCTCTTCTCACCATTTCATTTCAATCAAACGAATTCCAATTTTTAGTATGCTCTTTATTTTCATCCTCTTATATCAATTTCTTACCTAATTCATTTCTATTAAAATAAAGAGTAAGACTCTTACCTTAAATATCACCTATTGATACATAAAATTCATCAAAATTGTTTCCCTCGAAAAAGTAAAGGAAAAAGATACACGGTTACAACAGAACATCTAATTATGTATTCTTAATAATAATTATATTAAATCAGTGAGAACTATTTTTTTTAATTATTACATATTTAATTGTTATATTATATAATAATCATATTTTTTTAACTCGTTAAAATATCAAACAGTTATTAATGGTGACACACCCGACAAGATGCTCCTTTAATAATATTTTTTTATTTTTATTTTCATAACCACTCTTATTTTAACTTATAAGAAAAGTTATTATTTTTAGATTTAATTACTCATTTAAATCTTATAATTTTTAAATTTATATAATTAATGACTTGAAAATTAAAATATAAATTTTATAAATTAAAAAATTAACATATTAATTATAAGAATTAAAAAATAATAATTTAAAAATTTTAGGAACTAAATACTAATTAAACCTTATTTTTATTTCCCGTCAAGACAACAAAATAAAACAAAAGTTTTGAAACCCATAATCCTGTGTGAAGCAAAACAGAGAAAATGGCATTGTTGTGTGGCGGCACGCCATGGTCGAAGGTTACTATTTCACCCATTTTCCACCACTCCCACACCCCTCGCACCTTCTTCTTCCAACGACGCCGTTTCTCAGTCTCTGCTGCTTTCTCCGAACAACAACCACCGCCACCCGTTCGCGTTCGTTTCGCTCCTTCTCCCACCGGAAACCTCCACGTCGGCGGTGCCCGAACGGCCCTCTTCAACTACTTGTTCGCAAGGTCCCTTTTTTTCCCCTAAAAATTCGATTTTTAATTTTTGGTATTCGTTGGTTTTGAGTTTTATGCTCTGTGGTGTATTGGCGGGGTACGGTTTCAGGTCCAAAGGTGGGAAATTTGTGCTGAGAATTGAGGACACTGACTTGGAGAGGTCCACAAGGGAGTCTGAGGAGGCCATGCTCAAAGATCTTTCTTGGCTTGGACTTGATTGGGATGAAGGTGAGTGTGTGAGTGATTGTGCTTTGAACAATGATATATGGATACGTCTATGCTATAGACACTTTTTAAGTAAACTAAAACCTACACATGAGAATGAACATTTAGAAGAGATGAGATAATTGAATTACTGAATGGCATCATAGATATATAGTTGAAATATAAAAAGTCTTATCTTGCAGCCAAATGTGCAACAACCTGTCTGCTTAATTAACAAGTACATTACTAAATAAACATGATGTCTATTGAAATGATAAACAGGATGGCTTGGATTTGATTGGGATGATGGTGAGTTAGTGATTGTGCATTGAAGAGTGATATATGGACCCGTTTGACACTCCCTTATTTCTCTATCTCTTTATCGTATCACCAATTATATCTGGAAAATTATCAATGGACACCAAAACTCTATTTAACACCTCGAATGATAAAGGGAACGAAGAGTAGGTATGATAGGGATATGATATCATAGGAAGAAAGAGAGAGAGAAAAACAATAGGTATTGTTGGAGTGTATGATTTGAGAAACCCATTATATCTTTATTTCTCTCTTTTCTATCCCTTTTTTTCTCTCTAGGTGTCTTAGAACATAGCATTGGATGTCCACTAATCTTTTTCCTTGTGGAACAATGATATATGGATATGTAATAGTGTTTTACTGTAATGTTGTGTGTAAACCATGTGTTGAAGAGACCTTCCAGAGCTAGTTTATATAGACAGGTAGTATTGATTACACATAATTAGAGGATATTTAGTTTCCTAGAAATCAAATATCATATCCTATCACATTATTATACATTAAATTCCTGATTCTCAACACTCCCCCTCAAGTTGAAGCTTACTAAGGTTTAGCTTGTTACCAGAGAATTTATTTCCAACAAAAACATAAAACTTGAGCTCCACTAAAAAAGACAATAGTTTGAATGACAACTCAGGGATGTTGGTGAAGTCGGGGAATAATGCTAGAAAGAGAGAGCTGGAATATCCACTAGCCTAAGAAAAGAAATTTCCAACCAGTGTTGTCAAATAGAAGCTATTGAGGCGCTATTGTGCTATAGCGTAGCGGGTTTCAGTGAAAATGCAATTGTGACGATGTCGCGTTGTGGAAGCCGCAAAAAACGCCATTGTAGCCGCTTTGCTCCTCACGGCCGTCACGTGCGTTGTGGATCTTGTGGAGGGGCAAAGTTTCTCAGTCTGCAGTCTTGGAGGCAGTTTCAGATTTAAGGTTGGGAAGGAGATGACTGATTTGGGCTTACGGGTCAAAGGCAAATTGGGCTCACATGCTTTGTTAAACTGAGTAGATTGGACTCCTGTGCCTTTATAAAACATAAAATAAGGGTTAAGATTTGCTTTTGTTTTCTTCAGTACTACTACTAAAACTCATGTGCCTTTTAAAATTGGACTCACGTGCATTGTGAGTTTTTATTTCTATTGTATTCAGCCCTTTCTCCCAAAACTTCTCTATGTAAACCCTTCCTCCCAAAACTAAGAACTGTCAAGCCTTCTTCTCCACTCCAGTCTCCAGCGCCTGTATTTTTTTACAGGTAACATAACTTTTTCTTTCTTTCATTTCTTTAATCCTTCCTCCCAAAACTAAGAACCATCAAGCCTTTATATTTTTTTTCTCCCTTCTCTTTCTCTCTTATTCTATAAAAATTTGTTCTTTCTTTAAGTTTTCTGTTCTTTTTAGGTAATATTATGCAATGTTTATCCTGCTTATTTTTATTTGCATATAGCTTAATTTTTTATACATATTTAATTGTTATATATATTATATTTCAACTGCTATGCAGCTTCCACTATATGTCCGCAACACTATCTGCTATACACTATAGCGGATTTTCAGCTCATCGTGATTTTCCTCAATCCACTATTTACGACACTAGTTCTGACTTTCTTGAAACCATCATTTGGAAGCTTCAAACCAATATTTTGAAGATAACTAAGGAATCTTGGGGAAATCGGGGAATAATGTGAGGAAGAGAGCTAGAATACCCATTAGCTTAAGTAAATCCAAAGCAAGTTCCGATCTTGAAACCAAGATTTGGAAACTTCAATCAAATATTAGTGAATACCCAAAATTATTTAAAACTTGAGAAAGAAAAATCTTCATCAATAGCAAGATTTGCCTGAGTGTCATAATGGGCTTAAACAAGACAAGCAAAACATGTGCTGCAACAAAGGTTCCAGGGTTTTGAAGCCATCAAGGGAAAGAAACTGTACACAAGCAAACAGCAGTTGCAAGAGAAACATGTATGCAAAACCTAGGCTAAAGAGCTGGGCACGTAAAACAACTCCGATGGATGCTATGTGGAGCTGTGGTGGAGACAAATGCCCCGGGCCTGATGGTTTTAACTTCAATTTTATTAAGGAATTTTGGGGAGTGTTGAAACCTGAGTTTAGAAGATTTGTGGATGAGTTTCATATCAATGGCAGCTTCCCTAGAGGCAGCAATGCTTCTTTCCTGGCTTTAATCCCTAAAGTAAACCACCCTCAGTCCCTCAATGAATATAGACCAATCTCTTTGATAGGCTGCATGTACAAGGTGATAGCTAAGCTACTAGCAAACAGATTGAGGCATGTTATACCTGTCTTAATTGATGAAAGACAAACAACTTTCATTAAAGACAGACATATACTTCATGGTATTTTGATACTTAATGAGGTGGTTGAGGAAGCTTGTAGGAGTAAGAAACCAGTGATGATCTTCAAGGTGGATTTTGAAAAGGCTTATGACACAGTTTCATGGTCTTTCTTGGATTATATGCTGCATAGATTGGGCTTTTGTCTCAAATGGAGAAAATGGATCTCAGCTTGTCTCCATTTAGCAACCATATCTATTCTTGTTAATGGCAGCCCTACAAAGGAGTTTACTCCAACTAGAGGTTTGAGACAAGGGGACCCTCTAGCCCCTTTGCTTTTTAACATAGTTGGAGAAGGCATCATAGGCTTAATGAGGGAAGCAGTTCGGAAAAATTTATACAGCAGTTACATGGTTGGAAAGAAAAAAGAACCCACTAATATCCTGCAGTATGCAGATGATACTGTTTTTGTGGGTGAGGATACTTGGGACAATGTTTTGGTACTGAAGGCCTTGCTTAGAGGCTATGAAATGGTCTCAGGCTTGAAGATTAACTATGCCAAGAGTCAATTTGGGGTTATAGGGGGTGTTGTTAACTGGTTCAATGAAGCAGCCCAAACCCTGAATTGTAGGCAATTGGAAACTCCTTTCTGTTACTTGGGTATTCCTATTGGGGCTAAGCCTTCAAGAAGTCTGGTGTGGAAGCCTTTAATCAAAAAATGTGAATCTAAACTATCTAAGTGGGCTCAGAAAAACATATCAATGGGAGGGAAGATCACTCTAATCAACTCTGTTCTCAATGCTGTACCAATATATCTGTTATCCTTCTTCAAGATTCCTCAAAGGGTAGTCCATAGACTGGTAGCCTTGCAAAGGAATTTTCTGTGTGGGGGAGACCATGACCATAAGAAAATCCCTTGGGTAAAATGGGAGATTGTCTGCCTGCCCAAGACTGAGGGGGGGTCAAGGGATCAAAGATATCTCTAAATTCAATACAGCTTTGTTGGACAAATGGATATGGGGAGGTTGGGTGTGGGGATAAAGTCAACTTCTGGAAAGATAAGTGGTTAGGAGAAAATTCTAATCTTCAACAGAAATACAATCAGCTGTTTCTCATTAATAGACAACAATCTGACCTCATTTCAATGATGGGAAATTTCTCTCAGGATAACTGGAGGTGGGACTTGAAATGGCGGAGGAATTTGTTTGATTATGAAAGTGATCTAGCTGTGAATTTTATGGAAGAAATCACTTCTATACCTATTCAGAGGCATGTTAAGGACATCATGATCTGGAAAGCTGATCCTAGTGGTGCATATTCCACTAAGTCAGCTTACAGACTATTGATGAACCCCTCTACTCCAGCCTCTGATGTGAGAACCTCAACATTAATTTGGAAGATGAAAATTCCCCCAAGATCTGCAGTCTTCACTTGAAGGCTTCTTAAAGATAGGCTCTCCACTAGGGCTAATCTCATAAGAAGAAGTGTGATCATCCAGGACACTGCTTGTCTTCTCTGTGGCCAAGAGCAGGAGGAGGTGGGGCATCTCTTTTTCAATTGTAAGAGGATAGTAGGTCTATGGTGGGAGTCCATGAGATGGATCCAGGCTGTGGGACCTCTCCCAGCTTCTCCAGTAAATCATTTTCTTCAATTCTGTGATGGGTTTGGAGCAGAGATAAACCATAGTTCATGGTGTGGATGGTGGGTTGCTCTAACTAGTACCATATGGCAGCATAGGAACCTCCTGATTTTCCAGGACAAACCTTTTGATTCCTCTTAAGTCATGGAAGATGCTTTGTTCTTAGCCTGGTCTTGGCTAAAAGCTAGAGAAAAAGGCTTTAACACTAGTTTTAACCACTGGTCTTCCAATATCTCGGAATCCTTTGGTTAATCTGTGTGGGGTAGCCTTTCTAGTTGGGTTTTTTTTTTTTTTTTTGATCGGAAAAGGTAATCTATATATTAATTGGAGTACCAGAGGTACTTAATAGTACATAAAGGACCATACAAATGGTTCCACAATCAGACATTGATATTCTGAAAGGGAACCAGAGTATGGATATATATATGCTATGAGATTTACATGAAATAGGCTCGTAACAATGTAGGCTACTACTGATACAAAAAGCTTTGCGTAAAGCTGCTTGCCCATTAATTGAAATGGACTGTGAAACCTTTCTCAAAACCCCTTAGCCAAGACCACAGTAGAAAAGTCGCATCTTCAAACAGTGCATTAGCATTGAAAGTGGCATTAGAGAACACTATGTTGTTTCTAAGCTTCCAAATAGACCACGTTAAGGCTAACCACCAGTATTGCCATCTGTTCATCCTTACTCCAGCAAGTTGTACACCCAAATGTTGTAGGAAATGCTGCTTTAGGCTTAATGGGAAAGCACCTTTAATGTGCAGCCATGTCATAGTGTCCCACCAAATGGGCTGTATCTTGCTGCAATGTAGGAATAAGTGGGATGCATCTTCCTCTTGAGAACTGCAGAACGGACACAGGATATCTGTGATCTGTACTTGACGCCTCCTCAAATTTTGTTTTGTCGGCAATCTGTCTCTCAACTATCTCCACGCAAATACCGCGAACCTAGCTGGAATCCTTATTCTCCACAGTTTCACAAAACAGTCTTCGTGTATACCAGCTGCTGCCTCTTCCCTTAGCATATTGTATGCGCTTTGTGTTGAATATTGGCCCTCTGGATCACCCATCCATACCCAATCATCTGTGCCTTGTTGCTGAATTGACTTAGCTGCAATATCTGTTAGAAAATTAACCGCTGAATCGATTTCATTTTCAAACAATGGCCTTCTCCACGTAAGAATCCACTCCCACCCTATGTCTTTATGCATTCCCATCGATCTTATGGTTTGATTCTGCTGTGATGATATTAAGTATAGTCTAGGATACTTCTCAGCCAATGCTTCCTCCTCCCCGGTCCACTTGTCCTCCCAAAATTTGATTTGATCTCCACTACCCACCTTCCACTTCATTCCCCTTTGAATAAGCTGTCCTTGATGTGAGCTGCTGAAAGCCTTTTGTAAATCTCTCCACCACAAAGATTTGTGACCTGCCCTACCCGCTTCAGCCAAGCCTCTCCATCCTCCATATTTTGATTCTAGCACCTTAGCCCATAACTCCCCTCTTTGTTGCCTAAGATTCCATTCCCATTTGCCAAGCAAAGTCATGTTGAAGTCATTAATGTCCTTTATGCCCAATCCTCCCTTCTCTTTTGGCAAGCACACTGTCTCCCAACTTATCCATGCAATTTTGGTTTGGTCAGGCCCTCCTCCCCATAGGAATCTACGTTGTATTCTCACCAGCTTGTCCACCACTGATTTAGGCACCCTGAAAAAAGACAAAAAGTAGATAGGAATTGATGTTAGCACTGATTGTATGAGTGTCACTCTCCTCCCAAAGGATATGTGTCTCTGTTTCCACCTCGCTAACTTTCTCTCACATTTGTGGATTATAGGATCCCACAGATGACATCTCCTCGGGTTTGCTCCTATGGGTATTCCCAGGTAAGTAAAAGGGAGAGTCAGCAAACGGCAATTCAGATAATTAGCTGCCTGTTGCTTCCATAAATCAGATTGGCCAAAAGCTCCAAAACAACTCTTTGCAAAATTTATTTTAAGGCCTGAAACAAGTTCAAATGATCTTAAAATGGCTTTGATTGTTTTAACATTCTCCATATTCGCCTCCCCAAAAAAGATTGTGTCATCCGCGAACTGTAAAATGCTGATCTGCACCTTTTTTGTGCCTACTTGAAAGGCCTTATACATATTTTTCTCCATGGCTTTTCTCATCAGCCCATTCATCCCTTCAGCTACCACATTAAACAAAAAAGGAGCAAGCGGATCTCCTTGCCTTAGCCCTCTTTTAGGGAAGAACTCTGCCGTGGGCTACCATTGACTAGAACCGAGATGGACGCCGATTTCAAGCATCCCTCAATCCATTTAATCCAAATGGGGCTGAATCCTGTTCTGTCCAACATGTACAGCAAGAAATCCCAAGATACCGAGTCATATGCCTTCTCAAAATCAACTTTGAATATGAGGCATGATTTGCTGGTCCTTTTAGCCTCCTCAATCACCTCGTTTGCGATGAGGACACTATGTAATAAGTGTCTCCCCTCAATAAAAGCAGATTGGGTTTCGTCAACAATAGCAGCCATCACCTTTTTCATTCTGTTGGCTAGCAACTTAGCTACGATTTTATACATGCATCCGATTAAGGAAATAGGTCTATAATCATTCAAGAATTGAGGATCAGCCACCTTAGGTATCAGAGCTATGAAGGAAGCGTTGCAACCCCTCGGAAAAACACCATGAACATAAAATTCATCTAGGAAGCGCAAGATATCAGGTTTGAGAAGCTGCCAAAACTGTTTGATGAAATTGAAATTCAAACCATCGGGCCCCGGACTTTTGTCACTCCCACAATCCCATACGGCCTGTTTAATTTCCCCCTCTTGGAAGCGACTATTCAGCCTATTATTGTGGTGCTGACCTATTTTCTGAAAACAGATCCCATCCAATCTAGGCCTGTGATAATCTGATTCCTGGAACCTTTGTGAGAAAAATTCCCTGACTTCCTCCTTCACCTTAGGTGGGTCGTGACACCAAGTTCCACCAACCATGACACCCTTTAAATAATTATTTCGGCGATTAGCATTCAGCATTAGGTGGAAGTATCGAGAGTTGCAGTCCCCTTGCTTGATCCACTTGATTCTGGCCTTTTGCCGTAGTAATGATTCATGAGCTTGGGCTGCTGTCCACAAAGCTTCTTGCAATTGTTTCAGTTTCTGCTTTTCCTGAATAGATGGCTGTCTTTGGCTTGTATCCTCCTCTAATTTGTTTAGTTGTTCTTCAATTGTCTTGACCTTCCTTAGGGTGTCTCCGAACTGCTCCATATTCCACGTTTTCAGCTTTTGCTTCAGCCTCTTTATCTTTTCTTTGAGGACATAGCTTCCCCATCCTGGTTGCTGATTAGAAGTCCAGCAGCTGATGACTGTTTCTTTAAAAGACTTTTCTGACAGCCAGCAATCTAAGATCCTAAAAGGTTTAGGACCCCAATCGATTGATGAAGACCTAAGCATAACGGGGCAATGGTCTGAGAAATTTCGGGGTAAAGTAAATCGAATGCTTGCAGGCCATCTATGGAGCCACTCAGGAGAGAGCAAGAATCTATCAAGCTTACTCCTGGCTGTTCCGTTTGGTCTGAACCAAGTAAAATTTCTCCCCAGCCATGACGCCTCTACCAGCTCCAAATCGTCAATCCAATCATTAAACTCCTTGATGTCATTTAATCCTACACCCCTTTGGCATATTCCGAATCTCTCAGCAGGTTCCCTGATGCTATTAAAATCACCCAAGATGCACCACAGATCCCCTGAGAGAGACTGCTTCAGCTGCCTAACTTGTTCCCACAGTATCCTCTTATGTTGTATTTCGCAGGGGGAGTATATTGTAAGTATGCTGACCTGTTGTGCCTCCCTTAGCCATTCTCCTCTCAGGAAAATAAATCCACTACCAACAATCCTCATTTGTAGTCTGAAATTTTGTTCACTCCATAAGCATAAAATACCGCCTGCCGTGTTGACAGCAGGTTGAGCCTCCCAGCCAACATCCGTATCCCCCCACAGTGACTGACACATTGTTTTATCAATTAACTCCCGCTTTGTCTCTTGTATACAAATCATATCCACGTTCTCCTTCTTGATCAGTCTGCGAATAGATGCCCATTTGACGCCCCTCCCTAAACCCCTGACATTGTAGGATATAATATTCATGGATACCCTCTACTGTCTCCCAACCTCTCTGCTTCCTTCTTGTCCCTAACCTCCATTTCCTTTAGTTTTGCTATAACTGGATACGATACATCTCCTCCTGTAGTCCCTAATTTTGTTGCCCGATTCCAGATGTCAACTGCCTCTTGGGCATTGAGGAGTTCCAGAATTTTGTCTGTGCCTTCATTGAGTAATGCTTTCTCTGCTGTGGATTCCTTTTGGTTACTAGTAGCATGCTCCTCTTGTAACGTTCCTTGTGAGTGCTGGGTTTGAGAGGTATCCAGCCTTATGGGTGATGCCGTGATAGGTACGGGCTGGCCCACTACGCCTTTCTTTTGGTGCCACTTTTTTCTTGAATATACCTTGCAGCTAGTATCATATTCACCCTTGTTATTGTGCAGCAAAGGGCCCGTAATTTGGTTCTGCTTTAGGGGGGTGCAGTTAGTAAATCTCTCTTTATTATTGGGCCCTCCTTCCTTTATATTATACATGTCCATCTCCTGATGACCCTCTATTTCAGTCACTGCCATATGGGCCTCTTTAATATTTGTTATGTCAAGCTGTTGAGCTGATGCCACGTTGCTTATTACTGCCACCTCAGCAAAAACTTTTGCTTTCTCCTTCATTACGTTTGCTGTCCCTATGTTTTCTCCCTCCCCACACTTTCCTTTGCTAGGATAATCCTTGCCTTCTCCTGCAGCAGTACCGTCCCCGAGACACTGCACCACTCCATTTCTAGTTTGCGTGTCGTGGTCGTCAATAGCCGTTGGGTATGGCTCTGCACTCGCTGCTGTGTCCAGACCTGTCACACGCAGGATAGCGGCTTTATCCAGTGGGTAACTGCATTCTCGATGCCCACTGGGTAAAAGGAGTGTCTGACGGTCATCAGCGCATGTACCCCTCGTTTCCGGCTCCGTTGTGCCGGCCCTGTCATGGCCATCGGTGCCGCATGCCTGCGCCGGTAATAGCCACGCATTGTCTTCGTGGTCGCCGGAGACGGTGGTTCTCGGCGTGACATTTCCAAGAGAGCTAGCATCGGACGCGACCTCGTCCGACGACCCATTAAAGCTACAGCATCGACGTCGGCAGTCGTGGCTACCTCCACCAGTTTCCTCGACAACAACCACCTTGAAACACTCGCCGCTTATATAGACATCAACTGTGCAGTTGATTGTCGGTCTCGATGGTGTCTTTAGGAGCACCCTAGCCCTATCTAGCCTCCTCTTCTCCTCTGTATCATCATCCACATCCACCATATCCCCCAATGCTGCCAATATTTGCCTAAGATGCTTCGTGTGCCAAGCCTGAAGCGGAATGCCCCAAACTTGGACCCATGTCAGCCTGAATCCGGTACGTATGCTTGGGTTCCATTTCTCCATGGAGTAAAACATTGATTCCCCTCCGTGTTGTCCGCTGTTCATGAGTTGCTCAGCTCCACTGTCCGTGAGTCCAAGCAATAGAATTAGATCATCACCAATGTACTTGGGTGAGACATCCAATCCCGTTTCCCATAGCAGCTCTTCCTCCACTCTATTGAACATTGCGGGGTTTGTTAGGCGCCCTACCCACGCGTCCTTCAACCAGTTGGTGTCATCAGGTTCTATGCTAAGGTAAATCGAAGATATGGGAGTTGGGTGCGCTTGGGATTGACTGTTGTAAGGCAATCGTGGCCCCTTAGGACCAATATTCCTTCTCAATACCTCAGCATATGATCCCTGATTTGTGTGTTGCGGTTTCTCGAGTCGAACAGCTGCAGCTTGGATGTTTTCGTCTTGATCCTGTAACTTGTTTCCTGAAGCCCTCTGTCCTGGCCTTTCCCTGTTATATCTAGGGATGTTGACATATAGCTTCAACCCCCCAATGATGAGGCTGTCAAGTTGTTTGGCCAAGTGATAAGCATCTTTGACCCCTTTGAATCTAACGAAGCCATACCTCCTTCCATTATTATTCCTTCTATTAGGTATGAAAACTTCCCGCACATCCCCCCACTTTCTAAAGTGATGCCATAGTTCCTTCTTCGTGATATCGTCGGAAAATCGAGTGAAGTAAAAGGATGTTATGTCCTTTTTATCCCTCCAATTTGAAATGCTGTTTTGCTGGTTTCTCCCTGAGTTGCCTGGGTCTACCCGTCGGAAATTCCCCTTAGATCTCTCTCTGTTGTTCTCTGCTGGTTGGTGTCTGTACCTCACTCTCTCCCACCCAATGTTTCGTTCTCTCTCTCTCTCACTCCCTCTCCCTCTCCCTCTCGCTCTGTCTCTCATGTTTTATACCCCAACATCTTATATGTCTACACTCGATGTTCCACCTCAGAACTCTGCATTCATCGTATCCTTTCTAGTTGGGTTAGCTTGGGTTTTTTGGAGGGCAGCACCAGAGGTGCTTTGTATTTTCTTTTATCCAGTACCCCTTGTACTGTTTTGATTATACTAATAATATATATACTCTTTGCCTTCCAAAAAAAAAAAAAATCTGGTCGTGGCTAAGAAACTTGGAGAAAGATTTTAATATTCATTTTTATCAATAGTTGAGTCAAATCCGGCAAGGTTTTTTGTATCAGTAGTGGGTAGTTTCGCTTGCATTTCTAGCAGCTGTATTACTTATGTAGCCATAATATGGTTCCTAAACAAACTATATTAGTTTCTCTATGGAACCATGTGTATGGTAACCTACCTATGTACATAGTACCTCTGGTACTTCTTTCTCATTAGTATATATATTATTATCTTTGCTGATAAAAAAAAAAAAACAACTCCAATGGAGGCGAAACTACAGGGTTAGGGTCATCCTAGGTAGGCAACCTCATAGCCAGAAGCACGGTCGGAAAGAACACCTCGTGCCAGTGATGGGTGCTGTTTGGTTTGTCAAGGAAAGAGCGCATGAAACTCCTGATGGGGAAGCGGTTGCCAGAAACATGCAGATTGGCAACCGGCCGGACGAGGGTGGTGGCCGAAAAAGAAGAAAAAAGCGTTGGATAAGATACAACGAGAATAAATGTCCACCTGAAGAAGGGTGGCGAGCAAAAGGGCTCACCAGGGACAGTGGATCACTAGAAAAGTGACGGCGGCCAATGGTGGCTGGAAATGTTGCCGGAAAAGGAGAAAGGATCATCAAAAAGCAGAAGGGGGACGGTTTTCGTTATTCCCTCAACTTGGCTCTAGATACCATGTGTTCATGTATCATTACTCTATCTACATTTCTCTCCTCTCTTTCCCTTTCTAAGTGGCAAATTACATTGGGGTGTTCACTAATGTTTTTCCATGCGCATTTTTCATGGTTTTGCTTTGCTGCAATTTTTGTTCATGGTTAAGTGTGTGTTTTTGTGGGTTGTGGTGAATTTGTTAGGGCCTGGTGTTGGAGGGGATTATGGTCCTTATAGGCAGTCTGATAGGAATTCTTTATACAAGCAATTTGCGGATAACCTACACCAATCCGGTCATGTTTATCGCTGCTTCTGTTCTAATGAGGTACTTTTGGAACTTGCTTCAAGTGAATGTGTTGCTCTGGACTGGACCTTGTCTACATGTGTTTGGGAAGGTTTTAGTGCCTTTTGTTTGTGTCTTTATGAAAGAGGTTTTTTTTTCATTAAAAACTGTTTCAAAATATTTATGCTAATCATGTAAGTTTTTCCAAAAAAAAAAAAGAAGTATAACAACTCTCTAAAATGCTTTGTTAGTACCTTTTGTCATACAATTGCATTTTTTTAAGCTTGAAGAAATGATCCCAAATTATGAGAAATAATTCTCTAAAAAAGGAAACTTAGTCGAGAAGCTGTAGGAAACAAAACATATTTTACTGAAATAAGTTAATACAAAGCACACACTTAATTTAGATATGAAGTGGGAATTTTTCCGTTGTGTTTCAAAATGTCTGTCATGTAATAATTTTCCCTTCATTGCACATCATCAATAACTTTGAAATTTGAAACAGGAAACCACTTTGGCTGTATTGTGTTACTCAGTCCATTTTTGAAAGATTTAATCTTTTTTCAAAGCTTCCTTAGCTTCAATTTTTGGTTCAGTTTCTTGAAAATTGCTCTTCTCTAAGGTTTCTTATTTTTGGAATGTGTACCACTTAAAAAGATGTATGCGATTATGTGGCTGGGCCATTGGAAATTGGTCATTTTTTTACTGAACTTGTTTTGGAGCTTTTATATCTTTGATCATAATTGTTTCAAGGTTACCTGTTAATCTTCATTTTTATTCATCTTAACAGGAACTAGAGAAAATGAAGGAGGATGCTAAACTAAAGCAACTGCCTCCAGTGTACACAGGTAAATGGGCCAGTGCAACAAATGAGGAAGTAGAAGAAGAGCTAGCAAAAGGAACTCCTTACACTTACCGGTTCCGAGTCCCTAAAGGAAGTTTAAAAATTAATGATCAAATACGAGGCGAAGTGAGTTCTTTCCATCCTTTTCCAGTTTTTCCATTCTTTTTTCATTAATGGTACAAATAAATTACTTCAATTCTTTAAATATATGCCACCTTCACTTCATATCCAGAAATCAACTGATATCATGGAAGTATTTTATTTCATCATATAATTTTCTATCCATGAACGAAGCTATTAGAGAGAGGGTTGGAGTAGCGCCTATTGTAGAGAAAAAAAAAAAAAAAACTTCGTACCCCATTGCCCAGAGGCTCTTCGCTATGCGAAGGTATGAGGGAGGGATGTTGTACGCAGCCTTACCCTTGCATATGCAAAGAGGCTGTTTCCGGATTCGAACCCATGACCAATAAGTCACCAAGGCACAACTTTACCGCTGCACCAGGGCTTAGGTGGAAAATAGACTTAGGTGGTTTGGGCATGTAGAGAGAAGACCGGTAGACTCTGTAGTGAGGAGAGTAGACCAGATGGAGAGAAGGCAAACAATTCGAGGCAGAGGAAGACCCAAAAAGACTATAAGAGAGGTTATCAAAAAAGATCTCGAACTTAATGATTTGGATAGAAGTATGGTACTTGACAGAACATTATGGCGGAAGTTGATCCATGTAGCTGACCCCACCTAGTGGGATAAGGCGTTGTTGTTGTTGTTGTTGTTGATCCCTTTAGAAACAGAAGGTCAATATAATGCTATGAATTTAGCCTCTTTTTTTTTTTTTTCCTGGTTTGAATGTTTTTTGTTCCTGAAAAATTGACCAATTTTGATCTTTGTTCCTATAAAAATTTTCCATTTGATTCTCAATTTTATTGACATACTTTTAGTCTGTTTCATTATATTTTCTTAGTTAAGTGATGACATGATAAATAGATCACTTACATGTGCATAACCTGATAATGTCGTGTCATCACTTTATGGGGAAAATCTAATGGCAAAGACTAAAAACATGTATTTCAATAAAATTAGGGATCAAATGGAAAAAATATTTTATATTGGGGATAAATCAAAATTGGCTAATTTTCAGACAGGACATATTTAAGCATTTGTTTTTGTTAATTCCCTCATTTGAGATGTGTCAGTCATTAACAAAATATGGCAAATGATGCATAACATTTCTTTCAAAATAATATTGACTGGCTATTGACTTACCTTGGTAGTGTCTTGAAGGTTAGTTGGAACTTGGATACGCTTGGAGATTTTGTGATAATGAGGAGTAATGGTCAGCCTGTTTATAACTTCTGTGTAACGGTGGATGATGCTACCATGGCAATTTCCCATGTTATCAGGTAGTAATTATAGTTTCTTAGTTAATCAAAATTTTCAGTAAATATTTTTCACTAATGTATTCTGTAAAATATTTTTAATTCAGGGCAGAAGAGCATTTACCAAACACTCTAAGGCAGGCATTGATATATAAGGTAAAGTACAAACCATATAGATGTAGCATATCGTATCTCCTTGTACAGCATCAGTTTTTCCTTAAAATTCAAAGTGAGTATAGCGTAGTTTGTTTCTCAATTCAAGCCAATACCAAAATTAAGTATGAACTCAATTAAAATATTGATTGAACTTGGTATTCATTCTGGCCTATTGCCAGAACATGTCTAGATCAGCATGTATGGTATCATTGGTAAAATTTCACTTGTATTTTTTAAAAGTGATTCCTTTGATTTTTGTTCTTTTGGGAACAGGGAGTTGAATAAAGGCAATGAAGAAAATTAAATGTTCTATTGGAAGAGTGAAATCTGATGTTCTGAAAGAATGGGAGTGACAAAGATAGAGATGATAAATTATACGTCAGAATTCAGAAAACTGGAATGTTTGGAAAACAAACAGTGGTTTAGGTTATGATATACAAGAGAGGTTTTATATGGAAGGCATCTATCATTTAATGATGCCAAAGAGGGTGAAACATGATATTGTGTGTAGAAGAAGCAAATAAATTTATAACCCCAAAATGATGGACAACATGATAAGCAAATTTCAAATCAGAAAATATAGTAGCAAAAGAAGATTGGAAAAAGTTGTACTATGTTGATTTATGAGATTGAGTGGGACAAGTGGTGACCAAGTTGTATTGATTTTCAACAATAAATAGCTTCCCAAAACCAAAGGATTGGGATGTCATTGTAGGCTTAAACCATTGATCAAATTTTTATTTTTTAAATTTTCCTCATTCATTTGTAATTCTTGTCTTTAATTTCTTTCGTAAGTTATGCAGTAATCTACGTTACTAATTATGCTTTGTTCTGCATCTGCACATGAATGTGTTTACAGGCACTAGGATTTCCCATGCCTTATTTTGCACATGTTTCTTTGATTTTAGCTCCTGATAGGAGTAAATTATCAAAACGACATGGGGCAACATCAGTTGGTCAGGTGAGGCTTCACTTGACTCTTTGCTTTATAATTTTACCATATAAGTTCTCAATAAACTTATTCTCTTGTAATGATAATTAGTTTCAAACTCTAATAACTGCTCACTCACAGTTCCGGGAGATGGGATACCTACCGGAAGCAATGGTGAATTACCTAGCATTATTAGGTTGGGGCGATGGGACTGAAAATGAGTTTTTTACACTTGATCAACTTGGTTAGTGATTTTTGTTTCAACTCTACTTTTCTGGCATGCTATTCTTATAGTATGTATTTGTTTTCTAAACAGGAAATTTGCTTGGCAATTGTCTTACTTTAGAATGCTTTTCTTGTGTCAGTTGAAAAATTCACTATCGAACGTGTTAACAAAAGTGGTGCTATTTTTGACTCAACGAAATTAAGGTAATTTTGTTGCTTTTTGCTTACCTTGTATGAATCATCACAATGTGTTATTTCCCATAGTAATCCTATATCCTGAATTTTGAGGTGAAATGGGTGAAATTTCAGATGGCTTTTTATTCCGAATGTGAAATTCTTGTTCTTTTTTGTCACTAATAGAATACATGTTGCATTTTATATGCATATGATGGTTGTATGTATAGTCAGTTTATTTAGTCATATTGTAAAATTGAAGTTCTATGATTGGCTGTTCTCAAGCATTGTTGCTAAAAAGTAAACAATAATTAATGGCCTTGTAATTTCCTTTGTGTCTTCAATTTAGGTGGATGAATGGTCAGCATTTAAGAGCACGTCCGTCAGAGGAGTTGACCAAACTTATTGGAGAGTACTGGAAGACATCTGGCTTACTCACAGTATCAGATGGGTCCTTTATTGATGTGAGATCTAATTTCATGCTTTCTTGATTCTGTCTCTTTACAAATAAAATTCGCTTAGTTTCATTTTCTGAAGCATAATGATGTCAAAAGCAAGTGATGATACATGGTTGACTAACAGGAAGCAGTTCAACTACTTAAGGATGGGATTGACTTGATAAATGATGCAGACAAGGCCCTAGCTAACTTACTTTCTTATCCTGTGTATTCTACTTTACAGAGGTGATGCTCATATTCCTGTTCTTCTAATAGGATATTCTTCATTGTGTCATTGGCCTTATAAAATGAACAGGATTGATATATACAAGGTTTTGTGAATTTACGTTTGCCACTCTTTAAGGGTCACAACCCACAACTTCTTGTTAGCTATATAATTGTATATTATATTTGTGGAACATGATGTGTTGATTCGTATGGTGGTTTATGCATTATAATAATTACAACTTTCTGCATGTTGATGGCAGTGATGAAGCAGAATCTGTCTTGCAAGATAATCTTTCTGAATTTGCTGCTAGCCTCTTGGCTGCCTATGATAGTGGTGATCTGGTAGCAGCACTTGAAGAAGGCCATGCCGGCTGGCAAAAGTGGGTGAAAGGCTTTGGAAAATTGCTAAAGCGCAAGGTGAGCTGAATTGGATAGCCTTAAACACCACTTGCATTCTATTGATATAATAATATATTTGAGTTAAATATAGTCCCTGTAAATAGGGCAGTGCTTGTTTTTAGTCCCCATAAATAGTGCAATGTTCTTTTAGTCCCTAAAAATAAATCTTTTTTTCTTTTTGATCCATCGTTTATGGAAATTTGTTGGCTGTCGGGTGAGGTTCTTGTTGTCCACCCAAAATTGTCTATTTTTGGTCTTTGGTTTATGTTAATGGAAATAAGGAGCATATATGACACATTTCCATAAATCAAAAGATGTTTTAATTTTTAGCGACTAAAAACAAATACGCATTTGCAGGGACTAAACACATTTAATCCAATATATTTTCACTTGTCACATATGTCAGTAACTTTAATATGTCCATCTTCATATTCCAGGGAAAATCGCTTTTCATGCCCCTCCGACTTCTGTTGACCGGAAAAATCCATGGACCTGACATGGGGGCAAGTGTTGTATTGCTCTATAAAGCTGGGACTAGCAATGCAGTAGCTCCTGATGCTGGTTTTGTGACACTGGATGAAAGGTTTAAAATACTCGGGCAAATTAACTGGGAAACATTGTCCAAGGACCAAACTGTCAAAGAGACTGCTGATCCTGTCTAACTAAGAAATGATTCACTGTCAAGGTCTATCAAACAATACCATGGTTTTACATATCTGCTTGGTGCCTTCTTTTTCTTTTTTTGCAGATTTGACTAGAGAAGTCTGATTTGTAATATTTACCGGGGGATCTTGTTAGTCGTAATAATGAGTTCCATTTTGTTTAGGCAAGTTTTTGTTTCATTGTGACTAGATATATTTTCTATTTTTCTGATTTGGAAACATGGATATTTTGGAGAGGTATTTTTTTATTATTTAAATAAAATATGGACTAGATAAACTGTATTTGTTTTAATATATATGAACTTAAGATCAAAAAGACCATACGAGCATAGTTGTTTAAATATTAATTGTTAATTTTTAATTAATGGTTATTACTTTATTATTGAGGAGCTCAATGCTCAGAGTCTCACAGCTTCTTTGTATTTAAGCCTGACAATATGCCGACAAATAATTTTGTAAATAAATTACATGGCATTTATGTACTACAGAGACTTAAAATAGAAATTAAACTTATATGGATAATTCATGTTACACGAGAAAAATCTATAATCATAAGACATTATAATTTGTGTAAAGTTTTAGTCTTTTTGTATTTTTTTATAACACGAGACATATGTGAAATGAGAAAATTCAAATCCAAATATAAGGGTGTTGCTAGGTACACCCAACACTAATGCTGATGCATCCAACATATTTAAAAAATGGCAAAAATATCCCTCGTTGTTTTTCTTTAAAATGACATCAATATTGTTGTGGTTTTTTGTGTTTAACGCTTGACTTTTTTATTGTGGTGCGGTTTCTTTCGTTGGTGGTCGTTTTACATTGTTGAGAGAGGTAGCGATTCGGTGGAGGTGAAAGTGTTACCAGTGTTGGTTTTATTTCGGCGGAGGTACACATTTTTTGGCTTTTCTGGGTAATTGGTGTTCTAGTAGATCTGACATCTTTTACATATGGATGAAGTAAATCCGTAAGTTGTATACGGATGAAGTACATCCGTAAGTACGAAGTACAACATATGGATGTAGTTCATCCGTATGATCCATACGGTTGTAGTTCATTCGTATGATTTATATGGATGAACTACATCCGTAAGCTTCAATTTGTACTTACGAATGTAGTTCATCCGTATGTTTTATACGGATGAACTACATCTGTAAGATTCAATTTGTACTTATGAATGTAGTTCATCTGTATGATTTATATGGATGTACTTCATCCGTAAGAGTTTTTTTTTTTATAAATTAGAAAATTTTATATTTATTTTAATTATTAATATGTTAAATTAGTTGTTCCTTATAGTTTTTTATATTTTTTATGTAGTCCCTATAGTGTATTTTTTTTTGGAAATTATGTATTATTTAGTTATTACAGATTATATATAGTATAAGTAATTAATTTAATTATTTAGGTGCAAAATTTGTATTTATTTTAATTATTAATATGTTAAATTAGTTGTTCCCTATAGTTTTTGATATTTTTTTTTGCAGTCCCTATAGTGTAATTTTTTTTGGAAATTATGTATTATTTAGTTATTACAAATTATATATAGCATAAGTAATTAATTTAATTATTTAGGTGCAAAATTTGTATTTATTTTAATTATTAATATGTTAAATTAGATGTTCCCTATAGTTTTTGATAGTTTTTTTTGTAGTCCCTATAGTGTATTTTTTTTGGGAAATTATGAATTATTTAGTTATTACAAATTATATATAGTATAAGTAATTAATTTAATTATTTAGGTTCAAATTTGTTATAAATTTTGAATTTATTTGTATTACTTGGTAATATGTATGTAGTTAATTTATTTTGATGATATTTATCAAATTTTGATGGTAAGGACTAAATATAAAGTATATGGAGGGACTAATATAGGGTTTTTGTTTATTGATATATATGACTATGAATTTTAGTTTTGATAATATGGTGTGCACTATAAGATTATGTAGACTTGTATATGATGTATAATTTTTTTATTTGTTGTTAAGATGAACGAAAATTAATGAACGTATAACAATATAATGTATGAAGAAGTTGATATAGATTATGAAAATGAACAAGAATGTGGTGTGAATGAATCACATGTTGATTGTTCGGAGACTTTTAATACTTCTCAAGTAATAGTGTTCATTATTTTGAGTGATTTGATGAAATGTATGTGTTGTAGAAAACATAAATTGTTTGGGTTGTGTTGTAGGTCTTTGGTACCCGAGATGATGTTTTGCAGTGGGCTCGATCGGTTACTCATGAAAACGGATTTATTGCAGTCATTATGAGGTCTAACACACAAACTGGTAGTAGAGGAAGAAGTTCATTTGTGTTAATTGGTTGTGAAAGGAGTGGTCAGTATAAGTGTAGGAAGAAAGAATTTGTTAGAAGAGCTAGTGGGAGTAGGAAATGTGGGTGTCCCTTCAAGCTTCGTGACCAGTGATTGGAGGGCAAGGTTGGATGGTGAAGTTGATTTGTGCGATTCATAATCATGAATTAGTCAAGTTATTAGTTGGACATCCATACGTTGGGCGATTGATTAAGGATGAGAAGACAATTATTGTTGATATGACAAAGTCAATGGTGAAATCAAGAAACATCCTGCTAATGTTGAAAGAGCACAATGCTAATAGTTGTACAACAATCAAATAAATATACAATGCAAGAAGTGCATACCGTTCTTCCATTAGAGGAAGTGATACTGAAATGCAACATCTAATGAAGCTTCTTGAACGGGATCAATATATTCATTGGCATAGATTAAAGGATGAAGAGGTGGTACGTGATCTATTTTGGTGTCACCCTGATGCAATGAAGTTATGCAATGCATGTCATTTGGTGTTTTTGATAGACAATACCTACAAAACAAACAGGTATAGCTCCCACTACTTGACTTTGTTGGGGTGACACCAACGGGGATGATATTCTCTGCTGGGTTTGCATATCTGGAGGGTGAATGTGTTAATAATGTTGTATGGGCTTTAGAACGATTTCAAGGTCTATTTTTAAGACGTGATAGCCTCCCTGTAGTTATTGTGAATGACAGAGACCTAACATTGATGAATATAGTGAAAACTGTGTTCCCCGAGTGTACAAACTTGTTGTGTAGGTTTCACATCGACAAGAATGTCAAGGCCAAATGCAAAACCCTAATTGGTCAAAAAAATGCTTGGGAATATGTCATGGATGCCTGGGGCAGTTTGGTTGATTGTCCTTCCGAATAGCAGTTCCATGAATGCCTTCAGAAGTTTGAAATGGCTTGTTCACCTTGGCCAATGTTCATTGACTATGTTAACGAAACATGGATAATCCCATACAAGGAAAAAGTTGTTACAACCTGGACGAATAAGGTGATGCACTTAGGCAACACAACAACAAACAGGTATTAAAATGTTTAACTTTTTCTAGTAAGTTTTATGAATTCATGGAATTTAATTATTGTATATGTTTATTGTTTTTTATTTTGTATTTGAAATGTAGGATTGAATCTGCTCATTAGGCTTTAAAAATAGTATTACATAATAGCCTTGGAGACCTTTGTAGTGTTTGGGATGCCATGAACAACATGATCATATTGCAGCACACTGAAATTAAAGCATCCTTTGAAACAAGTACACATGTGGTTGAACATGTTTTTAAAAAATCCTTATACAAGAGGCTTCTTGGAATGGTTTCAAGGTATGCTTTAAATCAGATTGCTGCTGAGTTTGAGCGTGTACATTATGCTGACAAGAATCCTTCTTCTTGTGGTTGTGTCATGAGAACCACGCACGGTCTTCCTTGTGCATGTGAGCTATCTAAGTATGTTCTTGGTAGCATCCCACTAGATTCAATCCATATGTTTTGGAGGAAACTTATTTTTTCAGACCAAGGGTTATGTGAGGCCCAAGTGACCATAAAGGAAGAGATCGAAACCATATCTAAAAGATTTGAGGAACTTGATGTTTGTGGCAAAGTTACTCTCAAGAGTAAACTTCGAGAAATTGCATACCCTGATCAAAACTCTATGTGTCCTTCTCCGTCAAAGGTCAACACTAAAGGTGCACCAAAGAAATCGATGAACAGAAACCAAAGATCAACAAAGCGTGGTCCGTCTTACTAGGAGTATGTTGATGCTCTTCATTTTGTTCAAAATAGCAACTCTTCTATGAAGCGTGCTGCATCATCTTCTAACCCACCAAATCCAACAAGGATCATCCTGATGTTGGATCAATTTGAGCCATTTATATAGGGTTTCATTGACAACATTGTGGATGTGAAAGCGGATGATAACTGTGGATATCAATCGATTTCCGCTTTATTAGGTATGGGCGAAGATTCTTGGTCGTTGGTGCGCAACCAATTGATTAAAGAACTTGACAAATGGTCCGATGACTATATCAACCTCTTCGGTGGCACAAAAAGATTTGAGGAATTAAGGTGGTCCCTACTTGTTGATGGGTTATCCAAGGTATGTTATTTAGGTTTTGGTTTTTAAGAAGTAACTTTAAATAACTTTGATGTGTATATTTGTTTGATTCAGGTTACTATGGATAAGTGGATGGATATAACGAAAATGGGATATGTCATTGCATCAAGGTATAATATAATCCTTGTATCGTTGTCCTGACAACAAAACATGACATTTTTTCCTCTTAGAAGTCAACCACCAATAGATTCTTCTGTGCATCACATTATATGTATCGGTCACATCTTTGGAAATCATTTTGTTTAGGTACATTGAAGATAGGTAGTCTTATTTTTAAATTTATACAATCATTTGTGTTCATTTGACTTAATATTGTTTGTGCATGTACAACAGGTTTATTTAAAAGACTGTTGTCCTTTACTGCCTCTAGCATTGTTATGGTCTAGGGATTCTCATCCTTAGGCAAAGCAAGGGCCAACTCCATATATTAGTAGAATGCAGCAGTACAAAAGCTTTATGATGTTGAAAAGAGACTATGTCGGCCTAAATGAAGACTGAACATGCATCGTTGTTATGGACTGTGACACTTGTTTATCTAATTTTATTCATTATGTGATATAATTTTTTGTGAGACGTTTATCCTTAATTATTAATTAATTGTTGCGTTAAGAAATAAATTAGTTGGTGCAACTAAAATCAATTACGCATGTATGATACATCATTGTCAGAATTGATAACACATTGTCAAATGCATGCGTATTAAGATAAAGCGTGACACAACATTGTTAGACTTGACAACACATTCTGATGCAAGATAAAGCTTGACACCACATTGGTGTAGTTGAAAACACAAACACAAAGCATCTGCACGTGTCTCTATTTTTTTAAAAAAATTGAAGCAATGTTAGTGAAAACCATCTATATATATGAGACACGCTAACACTCTAAAAAATCACACACTCTCTCCCAACCCAATTTTTAGAACAAAGTATGGAATTTTTGGGAGAAACTAACAGTCATACGATTGTAAACTCCACGTTGGGTTTTATTTTTCCAAATGGATCGATTATTCATAATGATAGTGGTGTTTACTTTCAATAACCTTGTAAAATCCTTTACAAGCAAAGATCCACAAGAGATGTACCCTCCCTTGTTCTCTTTGAACAACCAAATGGATGTACCCTCCACTTGAACTGATCCACAATAGATGTACCCTCTCTTGTTCTCAGTATTACAACACAAGTAGATGTACCCTCTACTTGTACCACAAAGGATGTACCCTCCAATGTGTTAAGACAAAGAATTCTTAGGCGGTTAGTCCCTTGAATCTTTGTAAGGGGAAACAAAAGATATCTCATGCGGTTAGTCCTTTGAAATCTTTTGTTTAAAGGGAAGAGGAAGAATCAAAAGAATTCTCAGGCGGTTAGTCCTTTGAATCTTTTGGCAAGAGGGAAAAGGAAGAAAAAGATAGCACACTTTTGCTTTCTGCAGAATTTCCACTTGCATAAAAAGTTTTGAAACAAAGTTTAGAAAGCTTTTTGGCAAAGAAAAAGCAATGGGCAATGGCTAAAGAAAGATTGTGAAAAAGATTGTTTTGGAAGAATATCACACACGTCTTGAATGTGTGTCAAAGTCATGCTTTTATAGACTCTTCATGTTTGGTCAAAGAAACCATTGGAAGAGTTATGACTTTTTGAGAAAACCATGTTAAGAGTTATAACTCTTAACTTTTTATTCAAAACTATTCACTGGTAATCGATTACCACAAAGGTGTA
Source organism: Glycine soja (assembly GCF_004193775.1). Classification (NCBI taxonomy): domain Eukaryota; kingdom Viridiplantae; phylum Streptophyta; class Magnoliopsida; order Fabales; family Fabaceae; genus Glycine; species Glycine soja. The sequence continues at coordinate 14,717,559 of NC_041008.1, read as the reverse complement.
ATCGATTACACAATGCATATTATGAAAAGTTGTGACTCTTCACAATTGGATTTGAATTCCAACGTTCAGATTCACTTGTAATCGATTACTAATATAGTGTAATCGATTACACTATTTGAAAAACATTTTGGAACATTACAAATTATTTGAAAACATTTTGAAATCCAAACGGGTCACTGACAATCGATTACTGATAACTGGTAATCAATTACCAGAGAGTAATCACTCTGGTAACTTAAAAAATTTGAGAAAATTCTTTTGTAAAACAAAATTGTGCTATTTGGTTTTTGAAAAATTCTTTTAATACTTATCCTATATGAAGTCTTGACTTGTTGCTTCTTGATTTCTACTCTTGAATCTTGGATTGGATTCTTGATGCTTGATCTTGAAGTCTTGAATCAATCACTTGGGCTTTTGGCATCATCAAAATTGCTTGGTTCATCATCATGAAGCTTGCTTCTACATCGAGTACCTAACGCTTGTGATTTTGCAACGCTAAAAACCAGAATACACAATACCCTTTAGCTAACCGACAAACAATTTTTGGATGAAATTTACGACCGGCAGCCATTCACAGATATAGGTAACCAATTTTTCTTTCAATGTATGCAATTGAAAAATGATGATGATGTTAACACAATGTTAATGTGTAATCATGAATTTTCATGTGTTGGTCCGATTGAGTTATTATGCACCATTGATGGAATACCAAATGGAATATTAAACTTACTTGAAACCACTATGACCCCTACTCATGATGCCCTTCTATATTACAACGGGAGGTGGAACATGCCACGCCAACACAACTTTGTAGGTTACTCGTTCACAGGAAAAAATCCAAAAAAATTTGACATTCCTTCATGATGTACCATCGATGAACTGAAGGATTTGATCAAGCAAGTTTCACCTCAAGGGATTCCCCCTCATGGTATTCATGAATCACAAACGGTAAGGCGATTGTTTTTTCGACAACCAGGTCATTATGAGTATTCATACAAAGTTATCAAATTTGAAATTATTGAGCTGAAAAATGCTAAAGGTTTTAGTACAGTCTAACTATTGGAAACAATTTGGGCCAATAAAAATTTTAGCTATTTTTAGTAAACAGGTAATGAAAATGGAAGATGACGTGTCTCGATCGCGACATGATTGAATGCAAAATTAGTATTACTTAATTGTAGTTTTTCATGCAAATTTTATTTCTTTCCACTATGTTGAAGTTAATGTAATGTTTGAATTCGAGAAGTTGTTCACTAGTTTTTCAACTAAGTTGTTTATTATTTGTTCACTAGTAGTTCACTATTTCTTTCCAATATTTGCTTTACCCATGATTCAATGCGGATTAGTATGTCTCTTTCCGAATGATATCGAACCTCGTCACGATTTTTAATATTTGATCTCAAGGATAGGTTGAAAAACAATGTCTTTGGTTCCTAATTTAAACAAATGCTACATAGTGTGTCCTTAGAGAGGTGTTTATATAGTAACTTTTTTACGTGAAAACTTAACGCAACCTTACCTTGTATTATTTAAAGGGTAATGACTAGTTTAAGTTAAGAAATCAACGCGTTCGTGAATTAAAGAAAGGTTACGTAAAGAATGTACTTGTAAATAAAATAAAATAACTTAAATTTAGAATGTACTTGTGCATCAGTAATTTTTAAATAAAATAAATTTCCTTAAATTGAAATTCTTAATAAAAATTATTTAATTTAATTTAAATAAATGAGTCAAAAATATAAGGGGTAAAATTTTGTAGCCATTCAATTATGAAGGGATAAAGAAGTTAAAATTGGCTTAACTAGAAAAATTTAGGTTAACTAATCAAGTTAAGTTGAACTAACAAATCCGTAGCTTGTATAAAAAGTAGATCAACTTGATCCAATCAGGTTAGATTGGCTGAACGAAGTGATCCATTTCACAATTTTAATTTTTTTTTGTCATAAGTCACAGACTAATTTTGTTCGCGATGCACAATGAGAATCAACATAAACATGTGAACGCAAAAATTTAGGCTAATAGAAGACACACACAACTAGAATAAACATACAATAAAAGTTATAACCAAAATAATGTAACAAATACAAAATGTTAGGAAAAACAAAAATGTTGTCAAATACAACATATAGACATCATCTATGACTGATCCATGCGTCGTGCCCTAACATAAACATTTCCATCTATGACCATCCTTAGGTTGAGCACACGCTCCAACCTTTCTGCGATCGCTTGGCACGCATCCTATGACATTCAAAAAAACACATATGCAATTACAATATTAGAAATAAATAACATTTAATAAAACATTAAAGCAAGTCATCTTACCATTGCATGTCTAGGCTGCTCCACATCAAAGGTGCATGTGTAGGTCCAGCTTCTGGTTTCACTGGGACCTTAGGGATATCTGGCTCCACGTGTGATTCATGTTGTGGGACAGGTGGATGTCTGGGTGGATCAGTTGCCTGCGTGGGTGTGATGAACGGATGAGAGTTCCCGAAGAACCAGTCCATGTAATTTGGTGCACACTGGCCAGGCACAAGAAAAATCTGTCCCCCTGCTGCTAGATGGTCCAAGTAATGCATTCACCTGTCGTCGATATCCTCAAATGACAAGGTGGCACCCATAGGCAGTGGAGGAATGGTCTGAACGTAGCCAAATTGTCGCACCACCCTCTTTCGTCAATGTGTGACCACAACAGGACCCTATCTAAGCTCACCTTGAAAGCATGAAATGAGGTCAAACGCCCTAACTCCTCGGTGCTCACCATAAGGCATCCAGCATACGTCAGGGATTGTCAGTGCATCTATACGTGTCTGGTACGTTGATGCAGGGAATCCCTTCGAATATGCTTTCATAGTAAGCCACTGGCAGGCACGTGGTGACGTCTCATCATACTTTTCATCAGTCACGCTCTCATGAACACTGGGAAAGTGCTCATATATCCAACACTACACACATGACATCAACATAAAAGAAATGTAAAATAAACATATTAAATACATATTTAAATCATAATCCAATTTAACATATTAAAAACATAAAATTTACCTGTAATAAAGTAATGTAACCAGCAAGCTGTCGGTCCCTGCTTTGAGAAGCATCATTTAACTAATCATACATATGCACTAGGGTGGCAGCTCCCCATGCATAGCTTCCACTCTGAGCCAAGTCTCGAAAAGTGTCTAAATATACTACATGAACATGTGTTGCACTCTTGTTAGCGAAAAGAGTGCAACCAAGCAAGTGTAGGAGATACGCACGAGCTACAATAGTCCAATGTCAGGCCTCACATCTCCTCTGATAAATATCCCGTGGCCACGATAGGCGTACGTATGCCCCATGACATTGTGCAGTCTTAGCTTCTAGCAACTCCACCAACATAATCATCGCTTCGTCCACATGCAGAAGCTCGAAGCTATGGAAGGCGCCTATGATCGGAAGATGAAGTAGTGACGCCACATCATCCAACGTGATGGTCAGCTCTCCTACTGGAAGATGGAAACTGCTAGTCTTCTTGTGCCACCTCTCGACAAAAGTGGATATAACTCCCCGATCGCCAGTGTCTATTGAACACACTATCAAAGGAGTTAATCTAGTGGCAGCGACTAGCCCTTCAATTTTTGGAGTTGACCTCTCAAATTTCTCAACTTTCCTTCTGTGGGAGGCTAACTTCAATTTAGGGCATTCCTGAATTGAAGTATAAATGATTCCAAATAACATAAAATAAAATATTAAATTATCACAAAAAATTCTATAATAACAAATAATTAACAAAAAAATTACTTAAAAATTTAAAATACCTCTCCATTCCATATGCTAACTGCAACATGGTCAGCAAACTCAGTCAGCACTGATGGGTCACGTGGTCCACCTGGGAATCCCTCAGCATCATCAATAGGAGATCCTTCACCATCATCAGGAGCTTCTGCACTAGGTGCAGCTACGTCCTTAGTCATCTCAGGAGCATCCTTAGCAACATGGGCAGCTTCTCGTTGCCTACATGCAGATGCGATAGGCCTTCGTCGCTGGGGAACATCATCTGAATCATGATCATCCTGTCTCCCCACGGCTCTGCCTATAACCCAACCTAGGGCACGACCTAAACCTCTGGTTCTGACCATGATCTGTAAATCATGATGCACATGTATTTTTTTTGTCAAACTCACTATTGACTATTCATATAACAATAAACCTACATAACCCTCAATCCTCACCCCTAGCTGATAAACCCTAATCCAACCAACCTAAACACTAATGCCTACGCCCTAAGCCCTGCACTAAACCCTATGCTAAACCCTAAACACTAAACTAAACCCTACACATTACTTATCTACAATTTCTAAAACTACCAATAACATACCACCATATATATTAAACACTAAGCCCTAAAGTAAACCCTAAGCTGAACCCTAAGCCCCAAACTAGACCCTAGCCACTAAATATCTACAATTTCAAAAACTACCAATAACATACCACCATATATATTAAACCCTAATCCCTACACTCAACCCTAAGCTAAACCCTAAGCACTAAACTAAACCCTAACCACTACATATCTACAATTTCTAAAACTACAAATAACATACCACCATATATATTAAACCCTAAGCCCTACACTCAACCCTAAGTTGAACCCTAAGCCCCAAACTAGACCCTAGCCACTAAATATCTACAATTTCAAAAACTACCAATAACATACCACCATATATATTAAACCCTAAGCCCTAAAGTAAACCCTAAGTTGAACCCTAAGCCCTAAACTAGACCCTAGCCACTAATCCTAACCACTAAATATCTACAATTTCAAAAACTACCAATAACAAACCACCATCTATATTAAACCCTAAGCCCTAAAGTAAACCCTAAGTTGAACCCTAAGCCCTAAACTAAACCCTAGCCACTAAATATCTACAATTTCTAAAACTACCAATAACATACCACCATCTATATTAAACCCTAAGCCCTAAAGTAAACCCTAAGCTGAACCCTAAGCCACTACACACTAACCTATACATATCTACATTTTGTAATAAACTAAACCCTAGCCACTAACCCTAATCAATATTTTCATTCAAATATATTAAACATCAAAAACAAAAAACATACCTATTATTTACTATTAAAGTTTATAATTTATTTCATACCACCATGCAATCATTGATATGTTTTTAATAAACACAAAACATACCTATTTTTAATACAAAACAAACAAATACATAAATTTTTCAAAAAAAAAATAATACAAAATTTGCCAAAAAATAAAATAAAATTCTTCATATGGATGAAGTACATTCGTAGTTCATCCGTATGGCTCATACGAATGTAGTTCATCTGTATGATTCATACAAATGTACTTCATCCGTATGAGTCATTCGGATGAAGTTCATTCGTATCAATCATACGGATGAACTTTATCCGTATGAACGCTACAAAATCAATCCTAAATACAGATGAACTACATCCGTATGAACTAATACCTAAGTCCTCTACCCTTCATCCGTAAATCAACAAAACTATCAAAGGAAATGCATGGAGAAAGAAAAAACTTACCTCGACGGCAGAGCAACATGAAAATGCACCAATGCAGGTCGTCAATGGCACCGAAAGCAGGAGAAGAAGAAGAGTGGAGGAGAGCACCAGCGCGGAAGAAGAAAAAGTGTTCGCAACAGCGCAAAAGAAGAAGAAGCGTATGGGTGCACTTTTTCTTTTTAAATTTAACCTAGGGACATTTTTGCCCATTCAAATAAAATGTTGGGTGCACCTAGCAACACCCCAAATATAATATTGAAATTAAAGGATGGATAGAAAGCAATTTAGATGGAAAGGCTTGGATTCTGGATTCTTTACCGAGTATTCTTTTTCTATTATTGTTAATTTTCATATTTTTTGTTGCTCAATATTATGCAAGGAGTTACAAATTGGGGGTGCAAATAAGACAACTTGTCGGAACTTACAAATTGAGATCATGCTCAAGTCAAATTAGTCATTTACTACATACTTTGTTGAAGTTTTAAGCCATTTAAATACCATTTTAAGTCTAACAAGCATATTTATTAATATTTTAAGAACTTTTTTCGATTAGCTTATACTAGTTTAGGCCTATTAACTTGATGAAATTTATGAAGGATAAATGAGCATTTTGATTCTTAAATGTATAAATTTGTGATAATTTAATCTTTGAATGAATAAAAAATTTGATTTAGTCTTTGGATGTGTAAAATTATAATAATTTTTTATTGTCATTAATTTAATAGGACTATTTTGTCATTAAAATTATACGGTTAAGGATTAATTTGACATTAACTTGTAAAATTTAAAAATAATTTATCATTAAATTATAAGTAAGATGTAATTATCACACTTTTTACATATTTAGAGACAACCAAAATTTTTATTCTTTCAAAGATTAAATTATCATTGGTTTCCATATTCAAGGACCAAAATGATCACTTATCCACTTTAAGAAATATGCCCGACACATGCCTTATAAAACCTAACTTAATCCAACTTATTTTATCGTAGTCATGCATATGTATTTTCAGTTATTGCCAAAATTAGTGTTAAATGAATATTACACAGAATTTTTTGTCCATAAAAAGCATTTTCCAGTCAACAATCGGAGACTAATCATATAGGAATTAAAACCTGATCAGCATTTAATTTTAGTTACAAAATTTTGTGTATTCTCTAGGCACTTTAGCTGTTTCATAACAATGTATACTTCTGTTGACTACTTATGGCTGTCTATAAACGTGAAAGACCTATCTATAGTAATCAAAAGAATGTCCAAAGTTCTTGAGCAGAACCACAAATAAAAATATTTAAAATACAAATGTGATTTTAGTTTCCAAGGTAATTAATAAATAAACAAAAAGATTGATCAAGATGCAGAGAAAATGCCATGATTGCATTCATTACAAAACATTAACGAAGCATTTAAGTGAAGAAACATTAAAGCATGACGACAATGGTCGTAGCGAAAGAAAAAAAATAAGGTTTCTATGCAAAACTTCCTTCCCCTTGCTCTATTCCATTCTTCTCGACCATGAAACTTGTTATGTAACGAACATATTGAAATTCAATCCACGTTAGAAGTTCTCTTGTCAAAGGCACAAAACCTAAGATCCAAAAAAAAAGTTCGATAACAAAAAACCATGTTCACACTAAAGGCTGAACTTAAATTCTAGGAAATCCACCAGGAACAAACAGAAATGTTGATAGAATTCATGTTTTCTTGCTATACAAACAAGCTGTATACATTATCATTCTACTGAAGTGAAGCTTTTGGTTATCTTCATAGAGTTAACTGATTCATGATGTTGGTTTGTATATTTTCAGGAAGAACATCCTCTGAGAAGATAAAATGCTTAGTTGCACCAAACATGCTGGCTAGATTCAGAATGACACTCTGATACGAGTAACTTGGGGGCAGGACAGGCGTTGGAAGAGAAGGGACACATGTTGGAAGGAATTTGTTGTCATTGTAAACTGGTGCATATAGGGTCAACACAGCCTGGCAAAATATGAATCTGCACAAAGAGGGAAACAAAAAGGTTGGTTTCAATAATCTATCAAACTAAAAAAGTAAAAGAGAACAGACTTGGCATAAGAACAATAGATAGAGTCACAAATTTATGAGCTCAATTGCGAGTATAAAACTATTCAATAGCCTAGCATCCAATGATGTAAAAGTAACTCAACCCTTAAGAGATTTTTCAACAGAAACTTTAGGTATCAGTTAAATTTTAAGACTTGAGTTAGTTGAGACAATTTGTAAGTCTCAATTCCTGTGCAAACAACAGAATTTGAGTATACTAGCATAGTTAGACTAACTCCAAGTTATCTGCTATTACAACAAAAATATTGTAGTCGGCTGAGTTTGGATAAGATGATTTGCAAAAGGTAATTCAAGTGAGTTAAAGTGTTGAGTGTATTTGAGCAGGTAATTCAAGCGATTTAAAAGTGTTGAGGGTATTTGAGCAGGTAATTCAAGCGATTTAAAAGTCTTGAGTGTATTGAGCCCTCACAATAGTAGAAGAAACTAAAATTTCTTCAAATGAAGCATAATCGCACATTAAATCAGTGTTAAGTTTTTAACAACAGCCCTAACAATCTTTAAAATTGTGATAAATCATCAATAATAATGAGTTAATGAACACTGACAGAAGCACAATAGAAGGATAGAAGTCAAGATGTGTGACAAATGCATGATAAGAGTGCAGTTTGGAACAGAGAAGTGAGAGAACTAATATAATAATAATAATAATAATAAACATCCAAATTAAAAATTATTGAATGTAACGAGCCCACACAACAGCAGAAGAAACTCAATTTCTTCAAATAAAGCATAATAAACATTCAATTTATGTTCTTAACAATGGCCCCAACAATCTTCAAAATTGTGATGAATCATCAACAAAAAAGAATTAGTGAACACTAACAGATGCACAACAGAAAGATTTAGATGTGTCACAGCCACAGATGACATCGTAGTACAGTCTGAAACCGAGAAGCGAGAGAACTATGGCAGATAGTAATAATCAATATCAAAACGGAAATTACAAGTTTTACCTCAAAAGAAGCCTTCTTATGAAGGGATCACCGAAAATCTGTCCCCAAACAGGATTAAGTGTGTCTGATGTTGCCAATGCTAGTCCCCAGTTATTTAATGAAGATGAGAGCAGCATTTCCGCTTTGTTGAATGGGTCCTGAGATCAAATTTAAGTTGCCGAAGGATCAGGCATAGCAATAGAAACTTCAACTTTCAGAAAATGAAAATAATTTTTTTTTTTAAAGGAACTTGCTCAAAAGAAGGAATGGGCGTTTATATCAGACCAAATCAATATCAGTGCCTGAAAGTCCTAACAGCATACAGAAAGCTTGCAGCGGAGCTGTAAGAAACATGGTGAATAGGCTCCCATTTGAATTATGTGAGCAATCAGACAAAGCAGGCGAACAGCTTGGAGAAAGGAGCATAGCAACTGATTCTCCCTTTTCCGCTTCTGCTATGTCCTGCATATTTTGATCAAATGCTTTTTAAATATCCCAGAGTAAGCTATAATCACAGGATGTGAAGAAGGCAAGTATTAGCATTTAGCAATGGACTCTTCCAGACCAACCAACATTTTTCCATTACACAAAATTCGTAAAACTTACTTGAAATACCCAATTGTATCAAACTTCCTGCCTCTACTGAATCTAGGTACAATTACTACATTAAGTAGATCTACATATGCTTGACATTTAAGAAAGCTTAGTAGTCAGTTCCGGATAGGATAGTGGCACAAATAGCCAATGCCAAAAATGCTTTAGTGGTATAGTAGATAGCAGGATGACCACTATACCAAAGATTATGGATGCAAGATAAATAATTATTTTTTCATGTAAATACAAGTTTTTATCCCGTCATGTAATTGATATACTATTGTTAAGTGTAAATAAGGGTGTTTACGAGTACGGGTCAAAACCGAACCGAACCGATCAAAACCATTTATATACGGATTGGGTCACGGGTTTAGATTTATAGATCCGATCAAAATCGAACCGATCAAAACGAATCAAAATTTTTAGAGTTGTTTGGTTTGGCTTTAAATACGGTTAATATTGAGATTTCAAGTGTTGGGACTACTAGTGTTAAAACTTCTTACGATATACTTTCAGGTACATTGTTATTTGTTTCACCTTTTTTTCATATTTATTTTTTCTGTTATGTTTATAATATTAATGGATCATGTTTTGTTCATTTGATTCAGCAAATTTGTCGCAACAAATCTAATTGTAGCAAATCTGATTGCAGCAAAGCTTATTGTAAGAAATTAGTTTGTAAGAAATACTTGTGATTCAAACTATTATAGTAAATCTCGTTGAAGAATATTTTGTTTTAATTTGTATTAGTCTATTTTAAAATATTATGTTGATGGTATTAAATGAATCAATTTTACTACAAACATTTGATAAATTGTGTTAATTGTATTGGATATTTGGATGAATCTTATTATAAAATAGTAGTTCTAAGAAGAAGAAAAAAAAGATCAAATTTAAACTGATAACCTGTTAGCCTGAACTAAATCAAACCGTTCATGAATGGGTAAGGTTGGGTTTCAAAAATAAATTTGTAAAAACAGAACCGAACCAAACCGATCAAATTTGATTGGGTTGAGTCCTGAATTTGGTCAAAACCGGCCCGCAAATACCCGTAAGTGTAAATCACTCAAGTAATTCAGTGAATTTTTTAGTTTTAAGTTTGCAAGCAATGTCATTCTAATAAATAAGGTAGATACTTCACAATGACAAAAAAAAAAAAAGAACCATTGACTTCCCTATGAACCAGGCTTCAGGTTTGAGAAGTGCTAATAAAGTGGCCAAACCAAGCCTGAGGAGAATTTTGAATACCAATCCAAACTCCCTTGTTGCTTCATATTAGAGTACAGTTTTACTCTGTATTCTGTAATCAGTTTGTGTATAACTTTTGTAATAATGTAGTTAGCTGTTGTTTTCAGTTAGTTATTTGATAGCGACATCTGTAACTAACTCTCAGTTACTGGTGGTTCGTCTTTAGGTGCTTCATCCGTACATCTATAAATAGTTGATCATTCATTGTTTGTAACCAAGAATTCATTTTTCCAGAATACAAAAACTTTCTTCTAAATTTTCTCTAAACTCTAATATTGGTATCAAGACCAGGGTTCAATCACTAACTCTAACCCAATGGATTCTAATCAAATCCTCCTCCTCCACCACCTTTAAATGCACAAGCTATAAACAACTTCCCACCTAATTATTTGGTAAAGTTAGATATATAGAATACTATAGACACAGGTAATAAATTCAATATTTAAAAGAAAAATCAAACGATAAATAAATTAAGTATGTAAGGCTTGCCTTAAAAGCTTTGCTGTTGTCGTTATCAATGACTAAAAGAAGTGGTCTTCTAGTAAACGGTAGAAAGTCAGATGGATATATGCAGTTTGATCCTGAAAAGGGATTGGGTTAAAGTATTCTGCAATTCCAACAAAACCATGTACAATATGAGCACTTAAATTATCATCATAATGAAAATTTGAGCAGGGAAACTATTCTGATATTAAAGGATTTTTCCAATCTATAACCATGACCATAATTAATGTCCTCTCTCCAGTCCGCTTGGACCAATTTCAGAAAAATTAACAGTGACTTAAGGCTATTTATGGAAGGAATCAATTTTCAAGAATAGATGAAACATTTCACATTGTATGCATATGGTTTATAAATAGACCCACAAAGAGCATCTGAATAAAACATGTCAAGAACCAATAATCTTAAAAGCTTAACAAGTTAGCTAGAGGACCAATGATGATTTTGAATAACACATCCCCTCATGTAAGGGTCATTTGGGCTTGAAACATGGATAACTCACAAGCTTGCTTTACTTTATGTTTTAAAATTTATTTTAGCTATGAAGAATATGGGTGACAAGGATTCAACCACTCTATCAATAGAAGAAAACTTTAGTCCCAAATGCATTGTGCCAACTGCCCCGCAGCATTCTTGCCTCTCAACTTTCCTCCTTGTAGATCATTCTGGAAAACATTCCTTAGGCTTCACTTCTGGTAGGATCACAGCGCATGGCTCAGCATCCAAACCATCAGAGATTATGAAACAGTTCCAAATGGCTAGAGCATCCAGCTGGATCTTTAGCCATTGACCCATGTTCTGACATGCCATGCTTGACTCACAGATGCCATACTTTATGGTGCATGAGGGCTAATGCCTTCAACAATTGACCAGTTTACTCCATGGAATCAGTTGAATCCTTCACTCGGACCATATCCACTTCCCTTCAACCCTCATCTAGTGATCTAGGTCATTTTAGAGACCAATTTTACCTAGCATACGACTGTTAGAATATATGGAAACATCCAAAAATATCTTATCATATCCTAGATTATCTTATAGGATTAGTTTCCTGATTTCCTGCTTATCTCTTAGGATTAGTTACCATATTTACTTATCATGATTTGTTTATTTAATTAGTCAGCATTATGATTAGTATAAAGAAGGGTTAGTGCTATAGGTTTTATAAAACACAGCGACATATTGTAATATAGCAATTAGTGTTTCATCCTCTTTTATCTCTCTTCCTCTTTCTATACTTAAAACCCCATAATTTCAACATGGTATTAGAGTGATACCATCCTTTGAGACCAGCTCTTGACACTACGCTGCCAAATTCCCTAAAGTTTCGAGTTCTACTTTATTGTCATGATTCTTGCTATGAATTAGTGGTCTCTCACCTTGTTTCTTCTTTGGTGTTGGTCATCATTGCCAAATCAAGCTTTTCACATCTGTTGCATTTTCACTCCCTTCTGCTGTTTTGTTCCTTCCAATTAGGGGTAACAATGAATCAAACCAACTTGAAAATAATTAGAAACTTGATTCGATAATCAGCTCGTTGAACTTGGTTCATGAACAAAAATAAGATGAATGTTAGCTAAAAATTGAACTCGTTAAATAAATGAGTCGAACTTGAACTGCGTATAATATATATGATTAATTGGGTTTTCTATTATTTTATTTATGCAGACTTTGGTTGTAATTATGTTTTTTTGGGTCATACCTTATGGCCCTACAAAGATGATAGAATAAGTTCAGTTTTACCTTTTTTAAAAACTAAACAATCATTTTATCTAAAATCAACTAATAAATTGAAAATTTGAAATGTAGAGGATTTTAAAAATTTTACTCTTGGTTCACGTGATTTGAGCTAACGAATTGGACCAAGCTGTTTGCATACTTAAACCAAGTTGAAGTCAAGCTGAAAAAAAAAGGTTAATGTCGAGTTTCGAGCTGAGCTAAAGATTAACGAGCCGAATCAAACTAAACCAAGCTCGGCTCAACTCGACTCATTTCCAACCCTACTTCCAATGAATCCTTCTTCCAGTTGTCTCCTCTGTCTTCCCCTCCACTGTGCATTTTACTGGTGTGTTTCAAACAATTTTTCAACTGTGTCCTCTTTCCGGCAGTCCTCAATTGTGTTCTTTATTCCAGCCATGTCCTTCATTCCTTTCTTCAATTGCCTTTATAACTCTGGCATTCTAAAATCCATGCTTTTCTTCAGATTTTGATCTCCTTCATTGTTCATTTCACCAGCGTGTTTTAGACAATTTTACAACATTCATGTCCTTTTTCTGACAATCCTTAGTCATGCTCTCTATTTATGCCATCTCCTTCTTTGGTTTGTTCTAGTGTTGTGACCTCAGTCGTACTATTCTGGCCAAAGATATGAGTTTGGCCTGTGGCATTCCTAGAGAATTCAGCCAGCCTGGTCCATGGCTTTAACAGGATTGTGAGTTGGCCCCATGATAGTCCCAAAGACTTGTCTCCACAATCTGAAATTGTATAGTTTGATTTCTTTTATTTAAAGGATTTATTTGTAACCAGCTTAAAGCTTAGTAAGCCTTGGTTTGAAGGGACGTGCTAGAATATAAGAAAATATCAAAAGTATCTTATCATATCTTAGATTATCCGCTAGGATTAGTTTCCCTATTTCCTCATTATCTCTTACTATTAGTTCCCATGTTTCCTTATCTTTTCATGATTTGTTTCCTTTAGTAGTTAGGATTATGATCAATATAAATAGGGGTTAGAGCTAGTTTTACATAACAAATTCAACACACTGAAATGTTATCTTTGTTAATATATTAATTATTGTTTCATTTTCTTTTATCTCTCTTTCTCTTTCCATACTTAAACCCCATAATGTCAAAAACAAACCATAGTATTGGTTACGAGCATTTCATCATTTATCTTAGAATTTAGGCTTAGGACCTAACTCATCCATAAAACTAGCTTATAAGGTGAGGAATGCTTAAGCCTTATCAGGACTACATTGATCATATCTCTAGTTGATGTGGGATCCCAACACCCCCCTGCCAACATGCCCAGCGCTCCACTGATCTGGCCATTGGGAGTGATAAATGCACAACCTACTGATTCTTCACTTTATCTTTTGTCCTGTGTTTACCTCATTCTCCCTTCCCTTCAACTTGTTATCTGCTGGAGAATTACCCATACTCAATTTTGTTATTCACTTTTATGATATTACACACATTACGCCTTATAGAACCATAGGATAAAGCATATTATTGGCTAGTAAAAGTTAGATTCATACTCCACAATCTGAGCCACTTTCAATTGCATGTCGTAAATGATATGTAAATATAAAAAGAAAAGGATGTCAGTTAGCTACTATTATTTTATGGCTGTTAGGTAGTTGTCTATAAATAAGGCAGGTTTGTTGTATTTTAGACAGACTGAATGATAATCACAGAGTGCAGTGCACATTTCCTTGACCTCTCTGTTTTTCTTCTCTTTCCTTCTATCCTCTCAATTCTGTTTCTTCTCTCTTTCCCACCTAAATTCTATAAGAGTGGTATTCAGAGCTGGCTGTTCACGTTCAATAGATCAGAATCTTTTCACCCATGGACACAAAAACAAGATCATAGATGATGATGATGTGTGAAATGGAAGAAAGATTTGTTCAAATGGAGCAAAAGCTTGCAAAGGTTGATGCACTTTCAGACATGGTGGAGGGTATTTCTAATCAGCTGCATCAGCTAATGCGCAAAAGGTATTATGCTTCCATCAATCTTGGACATAGCTGCAGAGAAGGGCACCACCATATATGCCATCAAGATCACCTTCAAGATTTGAGGCGTTTGCAACAGCATGGCACCTTGGCAGAATTTAATGATGCATTTGATGTGATTTCTTGTAAGCTTGCTTATCCAAAGACTATCTTGTTGATGCTTATTTGGCTGGCCTGCAAGATGAATATGTTGACCCAGTCCGTTTATTCAATCAAGAACCATGAGAGAAGCTTGCAGCTTGGCATGTCCACAAGAAATAAAGCTTCGATGACGTGATGAGAGGAAAATGGCTACCAAGAACATGAGTTACATGGCTCCCGGAAGCAGTAATACAATAGAAAGTATCCAAATAACTGGAAGTCCAGCAAGAACGCATTAGTAGAAAGTGAGTCCTAGCCAAAAGAGAAGTCAGCAGCAAGGACAGTAAATAGCATCCCTTTTTCCCCCAAGAATTCATCAAGAACATTGAAATCTTTAACTGCAGAAGAAGTTGATCATAGAGCTTGGAATCGTTATTTTTACTGTCCTGATAAGTTCACCAAGGACTGGTATTTCCCTCACTGCAGAAGGATGCAATTGCAGATGAAGAAGTTACTGTAGTAGAAGAAGCTGAATGTGATAATGAAGATAATCCTAACATTTCCTTGCATACAATTGAAGGTGTGGAAGGAACAACCTTTATGAGGATAGAGAACACTTCAAATCCTCATTGACAAAGGAAGCATCCATGATTTCTTGGACTATGATTTGACCAAGAGGTTGTGTTGGAAGGAGAATGGGGCTGAATTATCTGCAGTGGAGTTAGTTGGAGTAAAAAGATTGAAGTTGTATGGTATGTGGAAGAATTTTAAGTGGAAAATGCAGCATGAAGATTTTACCTTTGATTTGAGGATGATGTTGCTAATCTTGAGAGAAGACCAGTATTCTGTGAAGAAAAGTATGAGGACATTTGCAGCCAACAAGTTGGAGTATTTGGAGCACATTATTAGCAAGGGAAGGGTTTCTACAAACCCTAAGCAGATTCAAGCAATAAGTGATTGGCCAAAACCTACAAGTATGAAGCAACTGAGAGAATTCCTAGGGCCGGCTGGTTATTTTTGGTGCTTCATCAAGAATTATGGAGCTTTGGCCAAACCACTGACCAGATTACTCAAGAAAAATGGTTTTAATTGGTCTAAGTCAAGCATTTCAAATACTGAAAAATGTGCTTGTTTCAACACCAGCTTTAGCACTCACAGATTTTTCAATGGATTTTGCGGTGGAGATGGAATTGGTGCTGTACCTATGCAGCAAAGGCAGCCTTTGGCATTTTTCAGCAAGGCACTAGCACCAAGGCATCAATCCCTTTCAATCTATGAGAAGGAATTGATGGTTGTAGTCTTAGAAGTGGAGCATTGGCATCAATATCTAGAGAGGAGGAAGTTTATAATTCGAATAGGTCAACAAAGCTTAAGGTATTTGTTGGGTCAGAAGTTAAAGACTTCATTTCAGATGTTTTGGTTGGCAAAGCTGGCCGGGTATGAATACGAGATTCAGCATAAGGGCAACAATAATTATGTGGTTGATTCACTTCCTAGGCTGCCACGTCAGCAACTAATGCACATGGCACTTGATACTTCATCCTCAGAATTTCTACAGAAAATTGAGAAGAGTTGAGAGCAAGATGCAAATTTGCATGCCTTAATGTCTCATTTAGCTTGGAAGGGAGGTAATTTGGGACACTACACTTGGGATGGTCAACTTTTGAGGAAGAAAGGAAAGTTAATAGTGGGCAATGATGCTGAGTTGAGGCAACAATTACTGGAATGGATGTATTCTAGCCCTCAAGGAGGTCATTCAGGGGTGCAAGCAACATATCAGAGGTTGAGATCCCTATTTTGGTGGAAAAGGATGATTAAAGATGTTCAGGATTTCATTGAACATTGTGATACATGTGCACGGTGTAAGTATGATACAGTTGCTACCCCTAGACTTTTGCACCCTCTTCCTATTCCTAGTCGGATTTGGGAAAGTATAACAACGGATTTTATTGAGGGCCCTCACAAATCCAATTGTGAGGATACTATTTGGGTTGTTATTGATCATATGAGCAAGTATGTCCATTTTGTGGCCCTTTCACAGCCATATACAGTGGCAACACCTCAGCATTTCATGGATCAGATTTACAAACTACATGGAGCACTAGTTGAGATAATTAGTGATAGGGATCCTGTTTACGTAAGCAATTTTTGGAAGGAGTTCTTAAGAAGGTCCGATAGGGAATTTCAGATTGGCCAGTGGGTGTTACTGAAGCTTCAGCCATATAGACAGATTTCTACAGCAGCAAGAAGCTCTCAAAAACTTGCTCCCAGGTACTATGGGCCCTATAGGATTCTGGAAAAGGTAGGACCAGTTGCCTACAAGTTACAGCTTCCAGAAAACTCTCAATCCACTCAACATTCATGTCTCTTTACTCAAGTTATTCCTGGACCTCTCTGTTAAGCAGAGGCATCCTCCCATTGATTGGCTAGCCATCCCTAGTTCTGTGTTTCTTGAAAAGATTCTCAACAAACGTATGGGAAGGAAGAAGAGTCGTATTATCACTAGAAGTTTGGTGCAGTGGCGAGGTTTACCTAATGAGGAGGCTACATGGATTCCTTAATTCAAGTTTTAACAGCAATTCCCTATGTTTGAAATGCAAAACCCTTGAGGGCAAGGGTCTTCTTTTGGTGGAGGGGTATTGATATGTAAATATAAAAAGAAAAGGATGTCAGTTAGTTAGTTTTAGTCAGCTACTGTTATTTTATGGTTGTTAGGTAGTTGTAAATAAGGCAGGTTTGTTGTATTTTAGATAGACTGAAAGATAATCACAGAGTGCAGTGCACATTTCCTTGATCTCTCTGTTTCTCTTCTCTTTCCTTCTATCCTGTCAATTCCGTTTCTTCTCTCTTTCCCTCTTTCTCTATCTTTCTGTTTTTCTCTTTCCCACCTAAATTCTATAACAGTAAATTTGTGGAAAAAAAGATGCAAGGAATCTTTATTGTTCCTTGGCATTATACATATCATGCAGTACAAGAATGGAAGTACACGAAAATTCTCTCCAAGATGTACCTCTATCTCCACGAGGACCAAAGTGTATGCAACCAGATTCATTCTGGGCAGAACCACAATATCCTGCATTTGATGTAGAAAATACAGAGTTCATCTTTACCTAAAGGAATTTAGTTGACATAAGAAGTATGATAACCCTATACATTTACATGCTTACGTTCCTAGTTAACAGAGGATATCTAACCTGAAGCCGACAAATACACAAGGAGAATACCATCAGAAGGAAGCTCCTCACATATTGTGGCAAGAACCTAACCATTAAAAGGAAAAACCAAATTGTGCTCAAATAATCTGGAAATCAAAAAACAATATGTAAGAAATAGTCATTCTAATGCTAACTGTGAACCTTTTTCTTTTAGCTGCAAAGAAGCATGAATGTCCAAATCTATCACATTTTACCCAGAACCAGATGTTCTGATTCTCTGATCCCCCCATGATAATTCCAGTTAATCTTGGAAAGCTCCTCGAGAAGCCATCATGAAATTGTACCCATGAGATGGCTTCATAAATTATTAAATTTGACACACTTGGGAAGCTCAAATCAAAGAAAAGAACTTCTAATCCGAAAGAAAGTGTAATTGATAAGTTATTGGTCCAATTGCTAAGTAGTTATTGAGTAATAAACTACTAATATCTAGAGACACTTTTGGACTTTAAACATTCAGAATGAAGTCAAGTTGGATCATAATTTGACTGTGATCTAAGTTAGCAAGCCCTAAAACTGTTTCAAGGAATTGCTCTTTTAATATGCAGAGAGATTGGGCAGATTTGCTATTACCAACCACAAGTCTTATACAAGCTTAAACCATAAGGTAGATGCACACAAAATGGTTTTATGCACCTAAAATACGCCCTCATGTAGCAGCTTTTAAACTTGAAGTGTGGACAATGCAAAGAGTTGGGAATTCTCAAAGGAGATGGAGGTTTTTTATAAGTACAACATAAAAGATGGAGAGTTGTCAATGGCCTTATACCAATGTGGGACAATGGTCTTGCAACCAAACAGCCCCTTGCTTCATTGGGAAGATGTTAAACACATTGGCTTGGGCCCAATTTTAAATGATGGAAGACCATTTTATACTGAAGAAAGGACACATAAGTGACTGGTTTACTCAAGAAGGAATAAATGGAAGGATAGTGCAACAGTGCAAGAGAGAAAACAGTTAGGGGTAGGGAGGTGATTCTTCTGGAATCATGAGGCACAAGGAACCTGAAAATTCCATTAGAGGAAGAGCCCAGTAAAGGGGAACATATACAGAGGATGATAAACATGAGGTTGTGAAATAGGAGTCTTTATTGGTCAGAAAAAAAGTAATAGAAAAAGAGAAGGGCAACCCATTTGGAATTGTTAGAATTAGAATTCAGATTCTTATTACTTTTACTAGTGTTGTTGAGTTAGAGGCTTGTACTACTTGTACAACAATTGTACTTGACCTAGAATCTAGAGTAGGTATAATGAGAAGGGGGGGGGGGGGGGTAAAGATCAGTGTTATACATTACATGTCACAGTAATTTAGAGTCTCATTAATGAAATAATCTCTCCTTTCTCTCTTACATTACACTAAATCCATGAAGTTATTTCATGGAGTCAAAGCACAATTCAATCCAAGCACCAGTGGGTTATGGGCACATGGAAAACTATTGGTGCACCAAAAAGAAAACATGGAAAACTATTAAAAGATAAAAAAAAAACTTATATTTTTCCATACTTACAGCTATAAAATGTGTCAGTGAAGGACGATATAGCACAGCTTTCCGTGGGTTTGCAGGTAAGGTAGGATCAGCAATGTCTTGGATGTAACTGATACGACTAGTTCCAGTAGCCCCATTTTGACTAAGTTTTGAACTACTAGACTGGAAAAATGAGCCACTAGGTTCCCACTCCAGACATTGAAGCATCCTAAAAGTGTCAATGGTGAGCTCTGAATACTTTACCTGTTCAGGAACGACAGTTGGAAACAATATCAAAAGATCATAATATTTTATAGAATATCTTATAGCAATAGAAAAACTATCTTATGATTTTATCATTTTCAACAAATTGTTCTTCAATATAAGAGAACCAAAAGAGTCCTGGACACCTACCTCATTTGGATGGAAGCTACTTAATACAGCATCTTGTAGTTTCAAATGTCTCTTTGTGATGGCTGCAGCTACATGGGGTAAAGTATCAGGATGAGAGTCCAAAACTAGACTGTATCTCAAGGGCCTGATATTTATAAAAGCAGTGTCCGCTTTTAAAAATCTGACAATTTCCTGAACCACCAGCTTCCATTCTTTAAAGTCACTTTCCTGTAACCAAATTGTTTGAAGGTCACTTGCAATACATCTGCAAACATAAATCTATCAAAATATATTCTGGATACTGGACAGCATCATGTTTTTTATGGAACACTCCAATTAGCAGTCTAGCACAATGTAACTTATTCTATTCTAAAGATGTTGTACATTTAAATTTTTGTGCAGCTGTGCAGTTATTTTAGATGTTTACTTATCAACAGATGAATTAATTCATCAAAAGCAAAAGATGGAATAACAATAGATATAAAAACATTAATATAAGCCTTCAACTAATAGCTTAAGCTGTTGGAGCCCTTGACCTGTTATCAAATCAAAGCCTTTTTTAAGGCATTTGGAAGAGCATTTCCAGAGCTTGTCATATAAGTACTACAGAGGTGTTTGATTATGCTTATGAGAGTGCTTATAACCTTCCAATAAATTTTTTTAAGCTTATTTAATAAGCTTCAGTCAAAATAAGCTGTAAGCTCTTATTGAATAAGCACTTAACTAAGCTATTTACCCAAACTTGATCTTTGAGCATTTGACCAAGAGCTCAGGAGTTTGATCGCTATCACATCTACTCTTTTAAATATAGTTGAATTTTAGTATTAGGTAAAATGGACATATGCATTGTCTACACTTCGAAACCAAAAGTTTAATGCGTGAGGAGCATATTAGACACTACAACATTCATACAAGTCATAACCTAATAGCTTACGCTTTTAGGATAGTTTGTCCTTGAAAATCAAATTAGCAAAATCTATTACAGTAAAACTAATTTATATATCAATTCTATGATAGATTTGGGAACTCCACCATAATAAATCCTAGTTTGGGCAAGCATATTTACATTACTCAGTGGTCCTAAGTTAGAGAAACCCTACTAGTTAGCTGAAGTAGCTAAATCTATTTGTTCTTTTCCTTACTGCAGTTGTCAATTGCACTCATCTTCCTAATTGTTCTACCTCCAACTCCAAGATATAAATGAAAATAGACAACAAGACCTGTCTTTCTAAGAACATACTGGTTGCATAGTAGTAGACATTAGACAGCCATTAGCAAAGCAGCAAGCCAAGCCAACTACTCAGAAAATGTAACATCTTTACAAAGGCTTTTACAGAAAACAGAATGGCTGAATGGTCAAATACAATTTTTTTAATACCCCATATATCATAATCAATTATTGGCAATTAAATTATTTTTTAGAATGAACTATACAATAGAAAATTAACATGGAGAAACCTGGAATGTTCTCTTGCATTCATCAACTAATACTTTAAGCTGATTAACCAATTGCTGCACCATTTCCCTTCGGTTCAACACCAAACACACCATTATGAATCTAGCTAGGAACCTCAATTGTTTGTTTGCAATATTAACATCTTGAAACAACCCCTCCTTAAAATACTCCCGAGTCAATATGGCCTCGTAGAATATATACGACTCTGATAGATAATTTGCATCACTTGTGCGCATGTACTGCCCAAAATACAGTTGCCCAATGCGAGATGCAATCTCACCAATCTCCCATCTCCTGAGCCCAGCCTCAATCAGCTTCTGCCGATTCTCCTGCTGAAACTTCCATAATTGTGTGTAGACCTTGAACACCTTATAAAAGTAAGTATCATGCCTACAACAAAGCCAGACACAATAATTCTACTTTCAGAGATCAACCAAAACCAACATGTAACCTCTCAACATATTTTTGTGCTGTAAAACCAGCTAAAATTAATAATAAACCATGCGATTGTTAACTACCAATATATTAATCAAAATAATGAAATTCTGACCACCAATGTAAGCTTTAATTAAATCTACAAAACCAACCCAAATCTTCCACAATTGTATAAACTGAACAACTTTGAAAACAGTACGTACTACACCAATAGTATAGCATTAGGAGGTCAACCAATAGGTACCCTTTCAATATCGTTTTCAGTACAGGAAATATACTAATGCCCCATTTGGAAGAGGTTATGTACGAATTATTTGAACTTATCTTCTGACATAAACATTTGTGTACGAGTTTGGAAGAACTAATGAAAGTAGCTTATGAAATGTCCATAAGCTGTTTTAAGTAAGCTTTCCAGGATAACTTATGAAAACAGCTTATAACTTATACAAAAACAGTTTAACCCTATAATTTTGCTCCATTATAAAAACAAGTTATACATAAATAATCACTTATTGGTAGGACCTTAATTAAGTTGTTTATCCAAACGGGGGCAATACTCCGTAGTTCAGGACATAACATCATCAACAACCCAGTTCAGATTTTCATCCCATGGTGCTACAAAAACAAACGCCACTTTCAATTTACATTAACAAATGAATAATAAAATAACTAACTCCTCACGGACCACATCAAAATTAAACCAATTGTTTTTTTTATCTATTTTCTGTTCAATCAGTGAGACAAATAAATAAACTCAAAATGAAACTGAAAACACAAATTGAAAATATATGAAGCTATATGAAGGTCAAATTAAATAAAATTAAGAATTAAGAAACGAGAATGAGAAATTGGAAAAATGGGACCTGCTGCGTTGGTAGAAGGGAAGGTCTCTGATTTTGGAGAACTTCTTGTCGGCTTTGTCGACGAGAGTCCAGAAAACCTCGCTCACTGGGATGTTGCTGCTGATACTGCTGCTGCCACCGCTGTTTTGCATTTGCATCTGCATTTGCTGCGAACTCATCTTCTTCCCAACTACGAATGACGTCGTTTCCGCTTTCCGCCCCAACCCCAAATCGATCAATTCTAATGCCAACAACGCGACACACGACTCAGTCCGCAACAACTGATGATTGTGCTGTGCCTACCTTGCCTTGCCTTGAGTGCTGCTAGGTGCACCCAACAGTTTTGGTGGTGCACCCAGCAATGGTTGTGAAAGGGCCATAATGCCCTCAGTAATTTTTTAAGAAAAAAACCTGGACTCTCTCTCTCCCCCGCGTTTCCGCTTCTGCTTCTTCTTCCTGATTCTTCTTCCTGCTTCTTCTTCATTCTTTGCGCCTCTTCTTCTTGACGTCAGAGCACTTCTTTGCGCTTCATTCTTTTCACCTCAGAGCTTTTCTTCTTCTTCTTCTTCGTTGAGGTTGCCGCCATTGTTGTGGTGGTGCATCGAGGAGGCTTTCGCGAAGAGCAA
The DNA here is from genome assembly GCF_004193775.1 of Glycine soja. Classification (NCBI taxonomy): domain Eukaryota; kingdom Viridiplantae; phylum Streptophyta; class Magnoliopsida; order Fabales; family Fabaceae; genus Glycine; species Glycine soja. Next base: position 14,694,419 of record NC_041008.1, on the reverse strand, counting down.
TGCCGTCGTTGAGGAGGTTACCGTCCACCATCGAGGTAAGCACCGTGAACCTTTTCTTTTTTTCCCATGTGTTGTCGGCGATGGCGTAAACCGCTATCGGAAAGTCGTTGTGAGCTTTACGGATCACCTGATCCGTAAAGTACTCAACATGCTTTACGGATCAGGTGATCCGTAAAACTCAGCTTCATTTTAATTGAAAAATTATCAAATATTTGATACATTGTGAGCTTTTTTTGAAATTAGGAATTTTGGTTATTAAGATCACCTCTGAATGTATGCTAAATATTTGATAAATAGTGTCATTTTGGAGAATATCTACTGTTTCAATTTGAGTTAATGCGAATATGTAATTGTCTTTTATGTAATTGCTACTTAGAACTGAATGTGGTATCGAAAAACTGATTCAAACGCCTAGACAACCTCCGCAGATTAAGTTCAAAAGTAACATGATTAGGACAAATCCTTAAAACTTGATCAATGGTTGATCCTTGAGAGAAAAAGGAAAATGAGAAATCATTGCTTCACCTAACTCACCTGCCTAATGCCTATGAATTTCTTTTGCTCCCTCTAAAGCTCAAAGGCCTGTAATCATTTCATTCTTCAAAAATTGATGGTAGGTTGCTTCAAAAAGCAGCCCAACCTCCTCTGCTTTGAACAAAGACATTGAATTTTATTCATGTCTTAAAAGAAGAAAACATTCATTATTCGGTGGTCACACTACTAACTTCAATTTCAACGTTCACAAAATATTTAGGACTAGCATTATTAGCTTTTTATAGAACTGGTCAACAAAAACATATTGGTCAATGTGGATTATTTCTGTAAAATATGGTTTAGATTCAATATCCTAGACATCTAAATGCTGGAGGAGCAACTCAAAATATCTGCAAAGCAGGGAGATTAGATGATGAATCATGCGACTAAAACAGAGTTAGCAAATGGCTAACTAACATGCTTCTGTCAGCGTGTGCTCCTTTAATGATGTAGCTTAGAAGCTATGCCTTTTTCCAATTCCTAGAGCTTTGGGTGCTATGTCTAAAAGAGGGCCCAAAGCATTAGGTGCAAATTTTCTTGCAAATAAGAAGCAAAGGGAAGATGGCTGGTTATTATAAAGACATGTCTGATCTTGCAAAATTTTCTTGAAGAATTCCTCTTTGATGTCATCCTTCCCAAAGGTAGTTGGGTGAGCACCACCCCTTGACCAGTCCACATAAGTGAGGCTTCTATTTGCCAAAAGATGAGGAGTATTAATTGTTAACATTGTCTGAAAATAGTGCTCATCAACATAACATTTGTGTGGTTTGCAGAATTCTTTGAGCTTAGGATAGTAAGTATTGTCTTCAACTATCCTAAGAGCTAGTTCTCGGTTAATTTCAAACCACTGAGAGCCTTTTCGCCAGTCACTCATGTTGATCTCAGGTGCCATGTTTCCATCATACCGTCCTCTCCTATAAGGACCAGGTTCATCAATTGCACCCATAAAGCTATATCTTGAGCGTGCTATGTAAAGGTACACAATGCTGAAGTTTTGGAGGGGAATGCAGGACTCCGATAAGAGGATAAACCATTCATTTGAGATATCAAGCAATGCATTAGCCAGAAGTCTTCTTTCAGTATCACACATACTCATCATTCCCCACTCTGCCACCTGTGAAGGAGAAGGCTGATTAGAAATTTCTAAAAAAATACACAATATTTAACCTTAAACCTATTCTTGGTCTAACTGTCACAACATCAAAATTGAAAACCATTGCACAATTCATTGAACATATCAAGGAGTGGGGAGTTGATATTTTGTTATCTACATTTCAATGTCCTCTTCTAGATTATTTATTAAGTAGGCTTTCAAACCAAGTCTGATGATCACAAACCTATTACCAACATTAATGACTCAATGCTATTTTTTGTAGTTTGTATAAATAAAATGTTGGCAAACTGAATCTATGAACCAAAAGTCTTCATTGATTATAATTTTAATTCATGAAAAGAATTTACAACTACAATAATAAAGTGTACAAAACCTATTAAAACATAATTACAACTGAAAAAAAAAGCTCTCTATTAATAAATATGATAGCATTAATAAACATTGTTAACTGAAAAATTGAATTAGTCGTTCTACAACTTTTTAATTGCTACCTGTCATAAATTTGAGCAGAATCACAAAACTGCCACAAATTTTGTGTAGGAAATCAGTTTTGAACACTAAAGTAACCAAGAAAAAACACATTTAATAGCATGAACAAACAATTTATAAAGGCTAAGGATAAGATCATGAACAAAGCATGAGCCACAAACCCAAGGATCAAGAGGGAATAAAGGATCATCAAGAAACAATATGGAGTTGCTTCCATTTCAAGAAGATTGATTTCTTCTTTCTTTGGCTTTATTTCCTTTGATGTTGCTTCCATTTCATGAAGCTCATAGCTGAGACTCTGCACAATATTTTGTCGGGGTTCAATGTAGGTGATGGCATCCTCAACAATGGTTGCTTTGTTAATCTAATATCAATAATATTAGGATTCATAATCAATTTCCATTCAATCATATAGTATACTGAATAAAAACTAACCCGATAAAAGCCTGACATGTGTAGCCTCTCTTGACATACATGTCCTACAATTAATGAAAGCCTGACAACTTGCGCGACTTTCAGTCAATGAAATTTGCGTTAGACCAATGAAATTTGAGTGAATGAAATCGGTGATTGAATTTGCGGTACTCATTTGCAGATCATGGTTAGGACCAGAGGATTAGGTCGTGCCTTAGGTCAGGTTACTGGCAAAGGTGTGGGCAGAGGAGATCGTGATGATTCTGATGATGTTCTGCAGCGTCGACAGCCTACTGCATCCGCATGGAGGCAGCGATTGTCGTGACTGTGGCGCACGATGAGCCAATGGTCCCTGCGCCAGATTTTGAGCCTGATGTATTGCCGGATGACCCGATGGAGGCACCAGCTGATTCTGAGGACATTGTGGCAGACATTCCTGTGGACACAGGCGTGGAGGCTGCTGAGGATGAGCATGAGGGATTTTCGGGTGGTCCGAGCGACCCATCCGTGTTGACCCAGTATGCGGATCACGTTGCTTGCAGCGTATGGACGGGAGAGGTATTTATAATATTTATTTTTAGTTACTTGTAAATTATACTTTATGATTGAAATTAGTTTTCCTTTAAATGATTATTTTAACAAATTTTGCGTTCCTTCATACTTCAATTCATGAGCGTCCTGAATTAAAGCTATCCTCTCATGGGAGGAAGGTCCATAGTTTAGGCAGGCCTGTCCTTGCCATTAAGGGACTTGTTGCTGGTACAGGATTAAGTCCTCTGATCACGTGTTCGGTAGACACTGGCGATCGGGGACTTTTGTCCGCGTTTGTGGAGCGGTGGCACCGGGAGACGTCTAGTTTCCATCTCCCGGTGGGAGAGCTCACCATCATGCTGGACGACGTCTCCTCGCTTCTCCATCTTCCCGTGGTTGGCAACTTACACGCCTTTGAGCCCTTGCACGTGGACGATGCGGTTTAGATGCTGGTGGACTTATTGATGGTCTCTGCAGATTCTGTCAGGGCTGAGACAGCCCAGTGTCGTGGACCGTACGTACGCCTGCAATGGGTACGTGATATATATGAGCGCCGAAGCCAGGCAGGTCATTGGACAGCTGCGACTCGCACATATCTTCTTCATCTTTTGGGTTGCACTCTATTTGCTAACAAGAGTGCAACCAATGTCCATGTTGTCTACTTGGAGGCCCTTCGTGACCTCAGTATGACAGAGAGGTATGCCTGGGGAGTGACTGCTTTGGTGCATATGTACGACCAGCTGAACGATGCATCTATGAGTCACAGCTGACAACTTGGCGGTTACATCACACTGCTGTAGGTAACAAATATGTTTTTCATTCGTTCAGCCTCAACAATGTTTAACTTTAAATTTTTTTACACTTTCATTATTAATGTTTATAATTTTGATGTTACATCTGTAGTGCTGGATTTACGAGCACTTTCCGTCAGTCGCGGACTCCACTGCTGATCAGGAGTACGACGAGTGTCATACCCTAATTTCGTCCGGGGACCTTTGCTTGATGACATGCGACCTTTCTTTGGTCCTTGTGAGGTGCTTGGCACCCATCATTAGGCAATTTGTGAAATTTCAGGACATGCCGGAAAACCAAAAAATATTGATGCACAATCCGTAAGTTTCCGTGACACACCGGAAATTAAATGGAAGCATCGTTGCATAATTAAGTGAGATTCTGTAACATTCCGTAAGTCAAAAAGGGGATGATTATGTAATCCGCAAGGTTCCGTAACATTACGGAAAGAAAATAAGTATCGTTACGAGATTCGTAAGTTTCCGTAACTTTACGAAAAAAGAATCACCAAAAAAGGTAAGGGGGTGAACTTATCAAGATAGGGGTGTAAATAGCAATTCAAATCTAGGCCCTTCCAGAATATTTTGGAAGTTGGGTTGCTTAAGGAGGAAGCAACTGGGCGGCAAGCTCCTCCACGTTTTTGAAAAATGGTTTTCGGGGCTTCTGCGGCTTCCGTAATACTTCCGTAAAATTTCCGAAAACCTTGGGTAAGCATATTCCACTTAACATTGGTGAAAGGGAAGAGAAAAAAGATGAAAATCAAATTCGAAAACAGTTCCGTAAGGCTTCCGTAACTTTTCCGTAAAATACGAAAAGGGGGGTGAACTTAGTAATTCGGGTGCGCTTAGAAATCTTCTTCATTAAGTCTTTGGGCGGCAAGCACCTCCCTTTTTTTCTATAAATAGGGGAGGGGGGAGCTGTTTCAAAATGTTCAAGACCCCTTTGGCTATGCATTTCGGCTATTTTGGGCAAAAAACACGTTTTCGTGAAGAAAAATCGAGTCGAAGTGCTTCTGTAACGCTTCCGTAAGCGATTCTGTGGAAAATCTTCATCGTTCTTCGTCGTTCTTCACCGTTCTTCATCCGTTCTTCGTTCGTTCTTCGTTCTTCAACGGGTAAGTTTTCGAATCCGAGACTTTCAATTCATTTCTTGTTTTGTGTACTTTCACTTTAATTTCGTTTACTTTCAGTTTTCTTTTCTTCCCTTTTGACGTGCTTAAGCCATTTATTTAAGTAATTTCTCGCTTAATCTAAAAATAAAATAAATTTCCACCGATCGTTTGAATTGTATCATCCGTTAATTTTGGTTAAAATGAATTCCGACCGTTCGGTCGTGCCGTAACCACGTTGGAAATAAAAAAAAGAGGTAAAATAATAATATAATAATCAAAAAAATATTTTTTAGTAAAGTAAAGCGAAAAATCAATCGAACATTTTCTCTTTGGGATTTCTCATTCTTAATCGAATTGACTAATAACTAAGGTGAAACTAAGGCTAAAATCAACTCGCCTAGTCAAGCTCGTCCACAAAAATAGGTTTTTGAAAGTTTATCACTTCAATTTCTTATTAAGTAAAATGGGTCATTTTTAAGGTCCAACGCCTTAAAATGATTACCTTTCAAGTAAAAAGAATCACTTGATTCACGCATAAGAAAGAACTACGTAGGTCTGATTTTCTCATCCCAATTGAGGAATACGTAGGAGCAAAGGGAAACACCCTTGTCGACCACAAAAAGAGAAAAAATATAAAAAGGGTATAAAGGATATAAGGACATAAAAGGGAACGTAAAAATCAAAGTCATGTTTGCACATTCGATTAAAGGCTGCCGTCCCTTGTGACGGACGTGTGGGGTGCTAATACCTTCCCCGCGCGTAAATACAACTCCCGAACCTTTCACTTAAAAGTTCGTAGATCGCGTCTTTTCCGGTTTTTCCGACGTTTTCCTCAAATAAACGTTGGTGGCGACTCCGCGCGTATTCCTTTCGTGGAACACGCATCCCACGAGTCATGCGTCGCCCTCCCGCCGAAGGATAGGTTGCGACAACGAGGATTCTCCGTGTGTGTGTAGATGGATTGCGACCAAGAAGACCGTGAAGAGCATTCGTACGCCGACGTACAGGGAGTGCCTGAACCGACTCCGGATTCCGGATGTTTGTTGGATCCCGTATGGGGAGCACCGATCGGTCCGGGACTTCCACGTCAGATCATGCTATTCCGGTCTCTTGCGTTGGGGGCCTGTTGCTGTTTATTATCAACCAGAGAGGGTCGTGCGACAGTTTGGATACACGCAGACCATTCCTGCTCCTCCTGTCGATTCATGGGTGTCGTATGATGATATACATGACAGGTGGATGCACTACTCGGATCATATCGTTCCAACAGGTGAGGTGTGTGTTGATGTAAGCTCCATTGGAGCTTCTAGGCCTAGGATCTTCTTCATCAATGGATTCCTTTGCTTCTTGGAAGATGAATGGCAGCGGAATGGAGAAAGGAAGAGAGAGAGGAGACGCCACTTCAAGGAGAAGATGAGTTTAGAAGAAGCTCACCACCATAGGAGGCCATGGATAAGAGCTTGGAGGAAAATGGAGATGAATGAGGGGAGAGGGAGAGAAGAGCACGAAATTTTGTACTCCAAATGAGCTTTGAAATCTGAAGTTTAATATTCAAATGATCAAAGTTGAAAAAAATGCACACACATGACCTCTATTTATAGCCTAAGTGTCACACAAAATTGGAGGGAAATTCAAATTTCACTTGAATTTGAAATTGAATTTGTGGAGCCAAAATTTCACTAATTATGATTAGTGAATTTTAGTTATGGTTCAGCCCACTAATCCAAGATCAATTCCAAGATTCTCCACTAAGTGTGCTTAGGTGTCATGAGGCATGAAAAGCATGAAGGACATGCACAAAGTGTGACTATATGATGTGGCAATGGGGTGTAGTAAGCAAATGCTCACCTCCCCCTCTAAAATTTAATTGGATTGGGCTTCTACCAATTCAATTAAATTTATTTCCAACCACACACATCAAATATCCACTTAGTGCATGTGAAATTACAAAACTACCCCTAATACAAAAACTAGTCTAGGTGCCCTAAAATACAAGGGCTGAAAAATCCTATATTTCTAGGGTACCCTACCTACATTATGGAACCATAAATACAAGGCCCAAAAATAATGAAACCTTAATCTAATATTTACAAAGATAAGTGGGCTCGTACTTAGCCCATGGGCCCGAAATCTACCCTAAGGCTCATAAGAACCCTAGGGCCTTCTCTTGCATCTTTGGCCCAATCTACTTGGAGTTTTCTATCCAATGCCCTTGCGGGGTAGGATTGCATCATTCCCCCCCCCCCTTGAAAAGGATTTGACCTCAAATCCCGAGGTTCTTGAAACTCTGGGCTTTTTTCCTCAACACCTGTAAAAAGAACAAAAACATAAGTATTAGTGGTGTTTAGTATGTTGAAGTAAGGTAAAGTCTGAAAACTCATTTCCTGGGCATCTTCCCATGAAGGAACATGGTTCCTCACCAACTCAATGAGTGGTGCTACAAGTATAGAAAAATATGGGGCAAACTTTTTGTAAAAGTTTGTTAAGTCTTGGAAGCCCCAAATTTTTCTTACACTTGGTGGAGCGGGCCACTCAGGAATGACCTTTATTCTCTTAGGGTTCATGGGAACTCCTTGATCACAATTTAAAAAATTAAGAAAAGTAAAGCAATAGAACATACCTTTTTCTGTATTTTCATGTTGATTATTCCTACCAAAAAGTATGACAAACCTAAGGTGTCCCATATGAGTGCCTAAGTTTGTATTGAAACTAAAAATAAGAACAAACCTACCTAATGAGTCCCTATGTACACAAATCATGAAGATGTTGGGTGCACGAGTGATTTTACAAAAGAGTGTTGCACCACCCAAAGCATTCTTCACACCACCTATTTTAGGAATTTGGTGCCTAATAATACCAATTTTGGGCACCAACAAAGCACAAGGATTTAATCTCTTGCGAACCAAACCCTCATCCAACAACTCCTTTACTTGAGGAATAAACTCAAGCCTAAGAGATGTGGCAATGCTAACAAGTGTCTTTTTACAAAGGAGAAAATGTGGAGGTTGTCTAAGAAGGGAAATTTCTTTAATATTTGTCTTTATTTCAAAATGTCTTTCCTTCTTAGCTAACTTCTTGGAGGAGACACTTACCTCCTTACACTCCTCCTTAACCATTAAAGGTTGTCCTTCTTCTTGGGGGTAGATCTCTTCACTAGATTCTTCCCCTTTTGCTTCTTCACTTTTACTAAAGAAAGGTGAAGTAGTTCTTATTTTCTAGATTCTTCTTCATACACATGTCTTTGATCTGTATAATCTTCAATTGTTTATAATTTTTAATCTTAAAAATTTTAATGGACAACATTATACAGAAACTTAATGAAACAACCACCAAATTTATTGGTAAAAACTGGCCTTTTTTTCGACCTCCAGATTTTGGTAAAAATTGGATTAATACGTAGTTCTAGATTTTTCCTCTCTCATTTCCTTAGATATTTTTCTCTCTTTTTATTTTGATTGATGTACGTGACTGATCATGCTTTTTCTCTCTCAATTGGGTTGGGTGTCACACCTTATATCGTCTCCTTCCTAGGTATTGACACACAGTGCATATACTCCGACTTCTCTTATGTTATTTCAAAAAAGAAAAAAAGTGTGGTTAGAAGCTCCAAGTCTTGTGCTAACCTCACTTTAGGCGAGGACCTTATGTGCCATATAGAGAAAATTGGTACAGTTGTTAACAAAGTGTTTTTTATAGTATTGTCTTATTAAGTATATAAAGAAAGAATAAAGTCAAGCTTTCGGGAAAGGAGTGAATGATTTGAATATTTATTCCTCTTTCCCTTCTTCTCAAGCTCTTACTCTTATCAACATGATTTGATTAATGTACGTGAGTGATCTGTGGTTTCTACATATAGGGTTTTGTTGTGATTACAATATTCAGAATGAGGGGTTTCTTTTTTCACTTCTTTGTTTAGATACGTTTTGCATTTGATGATCATGCTTTGGGTGGGAAAGGGCATTTTGTTTTTTTAAAAAAATAGTTACAAAAAAAAAGGTGACCATTTTCTCTATATGTTTTGGTATTGCACAAAAGACTAATTTACGAGCTGATTTTGTGGTTGATCATGTTGCCAGATTATGCTAAAGAGATTATTATTATTGGTTGTTGATTATTTTTTATTTATTTTCTCCAGGCATGGCACGTCGTAGGGATTTCATAAGGGATATCGATAACACAAAGGATACCTTAAAGCTTGCAGTTAGAATCATAGACCTGTGGTTTGTTGAAACTAAAGATAAATCAGAAAAAGCTGAAATGATTGTCATGGATGAAAATGTTGTCTTATTTAACTTTCTTATGTTGTTAATTGATATTGTATGGTGTTATAATAATTTATCTTTTCGGATTATTACCTTTGGACTATGATTTTTGTTCTCCCAAGCTGACAAGATTCATGTCCTTATAAGAAAAGAGGAGTTAAAGACATGGAAAGTGACTCTAAAGGAGAACAACACATATATGATGCACAACTTTAAAATTGTTAACAACGAGGGCCATATAAGCTATGTTTGCATCCATATAAGTTGATTTTTATTGGTGTCAGTATTGTCATAGAACAGAACCTGCCTAATATCCCTTTAAAGGCATATGAGTTTGTTAATTTTGTCGATATCCTTACTGGAACCTACCGACGCGATCTGTTAGTTGGTAATGCTATTTATTGTCAAACAAGTTTCAATATCTTATGTTTTTGTCTACAATTAGTTTATTTAGTAAGGATGTATATGAATTATTATCTTTTTTCCCTATTTTCTTTCATATTTTAGATGTCATTGGTGTTGTTCATGAGTTGACATCGCACCATATTTTAAGCAATCCAAAGAAGGTCCTCTTTACCATGAAAGATCTAAGGTACAAAAACTATCTCTATCTATTTATTATCCTTTGTGTTTAGTATGAGATTTACATAATTAAAATTTTTATTTGATCATAGTGGTCAAACTGTTACATGTACTCTTTGGGATGACCTATGTTTACAATTGGTTAATTATTTGAAAGGACTGGTGGTATGGAAACAGTGGTTATTATGTTAAGACATGCTTGCATCAAAGAGGTGCAAGGTTTTGCACTTTTGATTTTTTCTTTATATTAAAATGGTGTCTTGGTCATATTTTTTTTTTCTTTTACTTAATCATCTAACTTATTTCCTATTATTAAATTGACAGGAGTTTACCCAATTACAATAACTAACACATGGCAGAGCTCAAAGTTGTTGATTAATGAATCATTTCTTGAAATACAACAATTTAAAGAAAGGTTGTTGGAATTTTTGGAGATCCTTATAAAATACCAATAACCACCAGGAACACATTACGTTAGATTATCAAGAAGAGTTTTAGGAATACTTGGAAAAAAACGCAGCGGAATTTGAATCTATAGGTAATCGGTGACTTCATGGTTCTTCCTCAATCGAAATCTCTTTATTCCTTACTAGGACCTTCAAACTCTTCAAATGGGGAGAAGAGAAGCTATATGTGGCGGCTTGGTATATTGGGGATCATAGCCTTCTTATAGTGTGTTAACCTAATAGGGTTCCTATTATCCCCTAATGGACCAACACTGACATCTATTCATTTAAGTCCATCTCATCTGATTTGGTTGTCTAACAGACTCATTTAATTTGATCATATAAAATGAAACCCACTAATGATAAATAGCTAATATAATTGTCTTATAATACTAGCCCACATTAATTATTGGAATAGAAATTTCCAACAATGGTCAGTTACTTTGTGGGCTGTATTTTATTTGTATGTAGTTATCATGGAGATTTGTTTATTGTTCTTAATCATGTTTTTTTATTTGTTGTGACAATATAGTTGATGTTAGCTTGCCTATTGGGGTTGTAGTTTGTCACAATCTTCTGGATCATCACAATATTTAGAGAAAGAAAAGTTTTTTTACAAAGTAGAGGTCAAGAGTCTCTCTGAAATCAATGACATTACCACAATATTCTGTTATATGTATTCGCCATTGCTAAATTTGACATGATTAATTGATCTAGCAAACTATTAACTATTATAGTTACATGGCTGAATAGGTAACAGATTGTGTTACTGTTGGCACTATCGAAAGAATTATTATGGAGAATCATGGATGGTGTTATGCATCATGCATGAAGTGCAACAAGAGTGTTGTACTAGAAAATGGACCATTCAAATGTTCATGTGGCAAACACAATGAAGGGAGTATATTAAGGTTGTGTACTTTTAGTTTACCATTACACATTAAATTAGATTTTATTTTATCGTTAAATTCTTTTGTGAGCCAATTGTATTTGTGTGTAAAAGGTATAAGCTAAAAGTGATGGTGTATCACAAGAAACATAGTTCCAACTTTGTGCTCTGGGACCGTGAGTGCATAGAACTTATAGGAAAATCTGCATAAGAATTAAACAACATGATGTTTGTTCTATGTGTTTATATGTTTTACTTACTCCTATCTTTCTTTTTATTTATATTATTATGATTGTTTTCCTAATATGCTTATTGTTTTGTTTATGTCTATCTAACGGTGGTGATAAAAGTGTTAATATGATCCTAGATCCATTCAACGATCTTTTGGGTGTACTCTTGCATTTAAAATCAAGGTCCAGCCCAAATATAGGAATTCATATGTGAATAAAATATCTGATGATCCTGAACTAATGCAAGCAACTATGGACTTACTGCCAGATGTGGAGGTACTATCAATATTATCTCAATAATTTATTAAGGCTTAGTATGTGTAAATAACTTTATTTCCTTGGTAATTTATGATAGGATTTAGTTGAAGATCAGGTTTGTTTTTCTTCTGAAGTTGAGGTAGTAGGAACATCTATAAATTTTATCATCCATTATAATAAATTTATTGGCCCACTGCTTATGATAGGATACAACTAGACATCAGGTTCCTTTGTCCAACAATGAAGATGATTCCTTTCAATATGAAACCGTAAGTTATGTCTTAAAATTTGATGCACATATCTATAATATTTAATTTTTTTTAGTAACTTTAAATGAAATTCATTTATTTAATGTATCTATAATTTTTGTGCGTATTAATAAATTATTTTTAATTATAACTTAACTCAAATTAATTTATTATGTTGATTTTTCACATAGCAATCACTCTTTTGGACATCAGATCATAATCCAGAGGTTACAATGGCTGCAACTCCAACCAAGAAAGTTGTGGATGAAGTACCTAAGCATGATTTACAAGCTGAAATGCCTGTTACTCTAGCCAAGCATGATTCAGTTGAGGTCTTTTCATATGATAATTTGTCTAAACAATTTCTTTCTGCTCAACTCTCAGCTACTAAGAAGCATTTCAAGAATGAATGAATAGTTAGACGTTTGAATTGTGCTTTAGGTGTTATGGTTTAAGATCATGTGTGTCAAGACTTTCTAACTTATTATTTTGTTTTGGTGTGTATATTTTGTTCTTAGACAATTAATCAGATATCAATGGTGGTTTAGGTGTCATGGTCATGGATCCTATGAGTCAAGACTTTCTAAGTTGTTATTTTGTTTTGGTGTGTATATTTTGTTCTTAGGAAATTAACCATGTAGTACTTGAAACTACATGTAACCTCCTTTTGTGATGTGTTGTTCTACAGCAATTCATTACTTTTGTTTTGTGACAAAGTTAACGTTTGTGTTACCAAACTATACTTTGGATGTTATTAAAAGAACAAATATGCTTTAATGCCCAATGTTATTAAAAGAATATTTTGTTCCAATGATTCTATTTTTACTTCATGATGATAAATAAACTCAATATCCAAAAATTAAACAAAAAATAGAGTATGTTCTAGAAACTAAACAAAAAACAAAGCAAGTTTACCTGTTGGAAGGGTAGAAGAGTAATTTGGTGTGCCACAATCCACATGGAAGCATATGATGGCAAGTTAAGGTTTTCTTCAAATGTTCCAACAGTTGTTACCACAAATAATATTTTTTATTGTGTTTGTCCCAGGAAATTTTATGATGCCCCTTCCTTCCACCTGTTCTGCCACGAGTGATACAAAGATTTCAGCCTCCACGGATCAAGAAAAGAAACTTTGTAAAAGTGAACTATTTGTTTAGTTTACTTCCTTCATAACAAAAATATAATGCATGCCGAGTACTAACAAGATGGTTAAAATCAAAGTGGAGATGATGTTCTTAAACATTAGGCAGAACACAAGAAAGATCTTTGGTTTGAGACTAACTTCTTTAGTTTCTTTATAAGCTACAGATTGGAGCTCATAGAAAATTGGTATGGCTATTAACAAAGTATTTTTTTTATAGTATTGTATTATTAAGTATATAAAGAAATAATAAAGTCAAGCTTTCGGGAAAGGAGTGAATGATTTGAATATTTCTTCCTCTTTCCCTTCTTCTCAAGCTCTTACTCTTATCAACGTGATTTGATTAGTACACTAAGTTGAATTTAACAATAACGATAAGCATCACTAAGTGCAAGTATTTGTGAAACTATACTTGCATTTTAAAGTATATTCAAATCCTTCTTAGAATGAGTTGTATTTTAAAAAAATACTATTTCTCTCTCTCTCTCTCTCTCTCTCTCTCTCTATATATATATATATATATATATATATATATATATATATATATATATATATATATATAGCTTAACTTTATTACAATGGGATAAAGAATTAGTACACTAAGTTGAATTTAACAATAATGATAAGCATCACTAAGTGCAAGTATTTCTGAAACTATACTTGTATTTTAAAAGTATATTCAAATCCTTCTATTTGTTTTATTTCTCGATGATAAAAAATATTCAACTAAAATGTAAATATTTACACCTTCTATTTTGAGTTGATAATTTCATTATTATATTTAATTAATTTGTTTGAAGCTCAATTTTAATTTGACTTAAATTTATAAACTCTAAATAATCTAAAATAAAATTTGTAAATAATCAACATACGTATCAAGTATCATAACTCAAAGACAGTTGGATTATTATTTTGTTGAAACAAAACAAAATCTCAAAGAGTTTTAGAAGAAGAAAAAAATAATTATTTTATTGGTTAGATATTTTTCACTCTCTTTTATGCTTTTTCTCTCTCAGCTGTGTTAGGTGTTCACATCCATTTCCTTGATGCAGACCGAGGGTTTTATTAGTCCGAGTTAAGAAGCAAAAATAGAAGCAGCTCTTCGTTGACTACATGATCTGTTAGTTCACTTTCTTGTCTTCAAGATTCTTCTTCTTACACATGTCTTTGATATGCATAATCTTCAACTATTTATAACTTTTTAATCTTAAAATTTTTAATGGACAAAATTATATAGAAACTTAATGAAACAGGCACCAAATTTATTGATAAAAAAATGCCCTTTTTTGAGTATCCTCCGGGTTTTGATAAAAATGGATTAATACGTGGTTCTAGATTTTTCCTCTATTATTTCCTTAAATATTTTTCTCTTTTTTTTATTTTGATTGATGTATACATGGATTAATACATGATTTTTCTCTCTCAGCTGGGTTAGGGGTCACACCTTACACCATCTCCTTCCTGGCTATTGACACACAGTGCATATACTCATCTTTACTATAGCTCCACTCCATTCCATACCCCAAAAATTCGTTCCCTCTTCCTATCACAGTGTACACACAAAGGAAGTATAACTACACTACACTCCATGATCCCATATCCATCCACTAGTAAGTAATACTCTTTGTTCTTGGACTCACTTTCAGTCTAACCTTATTTGCCAAATTTTCTTTACTAGATGGTAGTTGAAAGCAATGTTGATGGATAATCATAACAATACAAGGCATTATACTACAGTAGCTGCACGCACTAAACGAAGGGATATTTTGCAGCAAAAGAAATTAAATAGAAAGCATTCCAATTCTGGGACACCTGATTTGCTACAGAACTAGGCAACAATTTCATCCACAAATGTTACTTCATCAAATTTTAGCCATAACAACCACAAAAACACTCAATCAAGTATAAGCCATAATCAATTTCAGAGAAAAAACTAAAGTAGCAATGGCTTCAAGTGCTATCACGCAAGATTTTAACTCTGTTAGCCAAAACCATTATACTAGCCACTACAATTACAATGTATCAACTTCAGATGAATCCATAGAACTAGAATTTGACTCTTTAGAAGGTTAGGAACTCAATTTCATAGCATTATAAATAATTAATAGTCATTTTGATTCATTTTTTTACTTGATTACAGATTGTGATTTGGATATCAGTGACCAAAACATTGATTTTACTAACAATCATGTTTCAATTCAAGTACTCTCAAAAGGTAAGTCATACCCATGTACACTATAATTGGTTTATTCTATATATAATATGAAGAATACGCAATGCAAAAATGTTACATGGTTTAAGAAATTGAGAAACAATTAAAACACAATTGATTTCAAAAATTATGAAACTGTGAGATTATTTTAGGATTAATTGTATCCTTAATAGTGATTCTTATTAATTATGTCAGGCTATTTAGATATTGGGAATCCAATAATGCAGTGTAAACAATGCCAAGCAATGATGTGGTATGGAGAAAGAATGCTTAAGCATAGGCATGGTACCAATCCAAAGTTTAGTTTGTGATGTGGTAACGGCAAGGTCCAGCTTCCATTATTACAAACACCACCTCCATTGCTGCAACATTTATTGCTTGATAACAATTCGATTGATAGTGGAAAATTTCAGCAAAACATTCAAATTTACAATATGATGTTTGCATTTACATCTCCTGGAGCAAAACTTGATGACTCTATTAATGATGGAAGAGGACCACTAACAATTCGTATCCAAGGCTAGACATGTCATAGGATTGGGAGTCTATTACCAATGCCCAAAAAACAACCAAAATTTGCACAATTGTGCATATACGACATTGAACATGAAGTTCAAAATAGACTTCAAGCAATCAAGTATATATAAACACATTTTCTCTCTATAATGTATGTTTTTTATGCCTTACTTCATTTAATCTTTTAACATTTAAACCTTAACTGATTTCATTTCTTTGTTTATACACAGAGGCAAGACAAATATTGACCCAGATATAGTGTCAGAATTATAAAAAATGTTGGATCATTGTAATTCACATGTAAAATGCTTTCGAATGGCTAGGGATAAATTAAAAGATGAAGTTGTTCTTGATGTTAAATTGAAGCTCATTTCTAATAAAGAGAATGATGGTAGAATTTACAATATACCAATAGTCTCTGAAGTTGCTGCACTTATTACTGGAGATTCTGACATAGGTTTGACACGAGATATCATTCTTGAAACACAAACTGAATAGTTATAGATGTTGGATCAAGTGGCCTCGGAATAATTAAGAAGGGGGGTTGAATTAATTATTAATGAACCTTTACTAATTAAAACTTATCCTTCTTAATGTTACTAGATTCAATTATGCTTTTACTAGAAAGTAAAGAACAGAAATAGAAACTTTAACCAAAAGTAAAAGCGATAATTAAAGTGCACAGCGGAAAATAAAGAGTGTAGGGAAGAAGAAGACAAACACAAGAGTTTTATACTGGTTCGGCAACAACCTGTGCCTACATCCAGTCCCTAAGCGACTTGCGGTCTTTGAGATTTCTTTTCAACCTTATAAAATCCTTTACAAGCAAAGATCCACAAGGGATGTACCCTCCCTTGTTCTCTTTGAACAACCTAGTGGATGTACCCTCAACTAGAAATGATCCACAAGAGATGTACCCTCTCTTGTTCTCAATCACAACAACCCAAGTAGATGTACCCTCTACTTGTACCACAAAGGATGTACCCTCCAATGTGTTAAGACAAAGTTCTCAGGCGGTTAGTCCTGCGAAACTTTGTGAAGGGGGAAACAAAAGAATTCTCAGGCGGTTAGTCCTTTGAAATCTTTTGTTTATGGGAAAGGGAAAAATCAAAAGAATTCTCAGACTGTGTCATTTTGAATTCTTTGACAAGGGAGAAGGGAGACACAAAAAAATTCAGGCGGTTAGTCCTTCGTTCTTTTGGAAAAGGGAGAAGAGAGACACAAAAAGAATTCAGGCGGTTAGTCCTTGGTGAATTCTTTTTGGCAAAGAGATAAGGGAATGAAAAAGATGAATAGCACACTTTTGTTTTCAAGGTTTAGAAAACCAGAAAACTTTAGAAAGCTTTTGGCAAAGGAAGAAGAAGAAGAAGATGTTCAAAGAGATTCAAAGATTGTAAAGGATTGTAATAATTGTTATGAATGAATTATAAAATGCAAGTCAAGGTCTTGCTTTTATAGACTCTTCATGTCTGGTCAAGAAAACCATTAGAAGAGTTATAACCTTTAGAAAAACTTGAAAACCATTGGAAGAGTTACATCTTTTGATTTTTATTCAAAACTTATCACTGGTAATCGATTACCAAATCATTGTAATCGATTACACAAAGCATTTTTGTGAAAGGATGTGACTCTTCACAATTGAATTTGAATTTCAACGTTCAAACACACTGGTAATCGATTACCAAAATCTTGTAATCGATTACACCATTTTGAAATTAATTGGAACGTTGTAAATTCAGTTTGAAAGCTTTTGAAAACAAACTTTGCTACTGGTAATCGATTACCAGAGAGTAAAATCTCTTTGGTAAAAGCTTTTGTGAAAACTTCATGTGCTACTCAATGTTTTGAAAAACTTTTTAATACTTATCTTGATTGAGTCTTCTCTTGATTCTTGAATCTTGAGTCTTGAATCTTGATCTTGATTATTCTTGATTCTTGATTCTTGAAATCAAATTTCTCTTGATTCTTGACTCAATCTTGAAGTCATTCTCTTGGGCTTTTTGTCATCATCTTTATTATCATCAAAACAACTTGAATCAATCTTGATTCATCATCATGAAGCTTGCTTCTACAACAGAGGATAAATGAATTACACACCATTTATCTAGCCCTACAGTACCCTCTTTTATTTCCATATGATGAGGATGGATATAAGCACGGTGTGCTCCACCGAATCACATCAATGAATCAATCTCAAAAAAGGGTGTGACTTACTATTAGAGAATGGTTTTGCTTTAGACTCTAATTTAGACCCATGGAAGCGCAAACGATTTTACATTCAAGGAGACTATTCCAACAATTTATTGTTGATGGCTATACCACGGTTGAATCAGAGAGACTTTCATTCATCAGAAGAAACCAATCAAAATTAAGGGTCGAAAAATATTGTGATTTGCGTGAAACATCTAATCATGGTGCTACTCAATGGTCAAACAGAGGCAAGCAAGTCATTTTACCTTCTACATTTTTTGGTAGTCATAGGTACATGGATCGGTTGTACATTGATGGTATGACCATATGTAGTTATATAGGCTTCCCTGACTTATTTATAACTTTTACTTTCAACCCAAGTTGGTCTGAGATTCAGAGGTTATTAACACCAATGAATCTAGAGCCAGCTGATCGTCCTGATATTTTGTTGCGAGTTTTCCAAATAAAATTCAAACAAATGTTAGCTGATTTGAGAAAACATCATCTCCTAGGGAAGGTTTTGGCATGTAAGTAATATTAATAATTATTTTATCCCTATTAACTAAATAGATTGATATTTAATAAATTGTTTTTTTGTTTTTCTTTACTTTTTTAAAATTTTAAAACAAAAAAATGTTAGCTAACATTTTATTTATTTTTCCTGGTAGACATGTACACCATTGAATTCCAAAAAAGAGGCTTGGGACATACTCATTTACTCCTATTTTTGCATCCATCGAGCAAGTATCCAACGCTTGAAGATATTGACAACATTATATGTGCTGAGATACCATCAAAGAATAAGCAAAATAAACTTTACCAATTGGCCCATGCACACATGATACACGGTCCATGTGGCATAGGCAACCGATCATCACCCTGCATGAAGGATGGAAAATGTTCAAGATTCTATCCTAAGAAATTCTAGACTTGCACTGTGGTTGATTCTGATGGCCATCCAATCTATAGGCGCAGGGACACTAGTAACACAATCTTGAAATATGGTGTTATTTTAGACAACCGCAGTGTTGTACCATATAATCCCACACTGCTACTCAGATATCAAGCTCACATTAATATGGAATGGTGCAATTAGAGCACATCAATTAAATACCTCTTTAAATATATCAATAAAGGCTGTGATAGAATTACAACTGTTATTGAGAACAAATAAGATGTTCATAAGAATTTAGATGAAATCAAACACTCCCTAGTGTTGGATCAAGTGGCCTCGAAATAATTAAGAAGGGGGGGTTGAATAAATTATAAACATGTCTTGACTAATTAAAAATTTATCCTTCTTAATGTTACTGGATTCAATTAGGCTTTACTACTAAGTTATGAGAAAGTAAAGAACAAAAAGCAATAACTTAGACAAAAGTAAAGCGAAAATAAGAAGTACACAATGGAAATTAAAGAGTGTAGGGAAGAAGAAGACAAACACAAGATTTATACTGGCTCAGCAAAAACCCATGCCTATATCTAGTCCCCAAGAAACCACCGGTTCTTGAGATTTCCAATAACCTTGTAAAATCCTTTACAAGCAAAGATCCACAAGGGATGTACCCTCCTTTGTTCTCTTTGAACAACCAAGTGGATGTACGCTCCACTTGAACTGATCCACAAGAGATGTACCCTCTCTTGTTCTCAATATAACAACCCAAGTAGATGTACGCTCTACTTGTACCACAAAGGATGTACGCTCCAATGTGTTAAGACAAAGAATTCTTAGGCGGTTAGTCCCTTGAATCTTTGTAAGGGGAAACAAAAGATATCTCAGGCGGTTAGTCCTTTGAAATCTTTTGTTTAAAGGGAAAGGGAAGAATCAAAAGAATTCTTAGGCGGTTAGTCCTTTGAATCTTTTGTCAAGAGGGGGAAGGGAGAATCAAAAGAATTCTCAGGCGGTTAGTCCTTTGAAATCTTTTGTTTAAAGGGAAAGGGAAGAATCAAAAGAATTCTCAGGTGGTTAGTCCTTTGAGTCTTTTGTCAAGAGGGGGAAGGGAGAATCAAAAGAATTCTCAGGCGGTTAGTCCTTTGAATCTTTTGTCAAGAGGTAGAAGGGATGAAAAGATAACACACTTTTGTTTTCTGCAGAATTTCCACTTGCAGATAAACAAAGTTTTGAAACAAAGTTTAGAAAGCTTTTTGGCAAAGAAAAAGCAATGGGCAATGGTTAGAGAAAGATTGTGAAAAAGAATTGTTCGGAAGAATATCATATATGTTTTTTTGAATGTGTGCCAAAGTCATGCTTTTATAGACTCTTCATGTTTGGTCAAAGAAACCATTGGAAAAGTTGTGACTTTAGAGAAAACCATGTTAAGAGTTATAATTCTTAACTTTTTCTTCAAAACTGTTCACTGGTAATCGATTACCACAAAGGTGTAAGCGATTACACAATGCATTTTATGTAAAGTTGTGACTCTTCACAATTGGATTTGAATTCCAACGTTCAAATTCACTTGTAATTGATTACTAATATAGTGTAATCGATTACACTGTTTGAAAATCATTTTGGAACATTGCAAACCATTTGAAAACATTTTGAAAACCAAACTGGTAACTGGTAATCGATTACCAGATAGTAATCACTCTGGTAACTTAGAAAATTTTGAGAAAATTCTTTTGTAAAACAAAATTGTGCTATTTGGTTTTTGAAAAAATCTTTTAATACTTATCCTATATGAAGTCTTGACTTGTTGCTTCTTGATTTCTTCTCTTGAATCTTGAATCTTGGATTGGATTCTTGATGCCTGATCTTGAAGTCTTGAATCAATCTTGAATCCATCACTTGGGCTTTTGACATCATCAAAATTGCTTGGTTCATCATCATGAAACTTGCTTCTACAATCTCCCCCTTTTTGATGATGACAAACCTGAAATCAAGAAACGCATACAAGCTCTATCTTCTAATCGATCACTCACATAATTCTCCCCCTTTGTTTTTGAGTTTAAGCTTTACTGGAAATTAAGTTATTTAATTATATGAGTTCTTGATTTAATCCCAACTTCTCTCCCCCTTTGGCATCAACAAAAAGCCAAAGTGCATATAGAGACATAAAATCATACATTCACTCATAATCATTAAAGCAAGGAAGACAATTAATGTAAGCTCCATTGGAGCTTGTAGGCCTAGGATCTTCTTCATCAATGGATTCCTTTGCTTCTTGGAAGATGAATGGCAGCGGAATGGAGAAGGAAGAGAGAGAGGATATGCCACTTCAAGGAGAAGATGAGTCTAGAAGAAGCTCACCACCATAGGATGTCATGGATAAGAGCTTGGAGGAAGAAGGAGATGAATGAAGGGAGAGGGAGAGAAGAGCACGAAATTTTGTGCTTTAAAAGAGCTCTGAAATCTGAAGTTAATATTCAAATGATCAAAGTTTTAGAAAATGCACACACATGACCTTTATTTATAGCCTAAGTGTCACAAAAATTGGAGGGAAATTTGAATTTCAATTCAAATTTCACTTGAATTTGTAATTGAATTTGTGGAGCCAAACTTTGGAGCCAAAATTTCACTAATTATGATTAGTGAATTTTAGTTATGGTTCAGCCCACTAATCCAAGATCAATTCCAAGATTCTCCACTAAGTGTGCTTAGGTGTCATGAGGCATGTAAAACATGAAGGACATGGACAAAATGTGACTATATGATGTGACAATGGGGTGTAGTAAGCAAATGTTCACCTCCCCCTCTAAAATTTAATTAGATTGGGCTTCTACCAATTCAATTAAATTTATTTCCAACCACACACATCAAATATTCACTTAGTGCATGTGAAATTACAAAACTACCCCTAATACAAAAACTAGTCTAGGTGCCCTAAAATACAAGGGCTGAAAAATCCAATATTTCTAAGATACCCTACCTACATTATGGAGCCCTAAATACAAGGCCCAAAAATAATGAAACCTTAATCTAATATTTACAAAGATAAGTGGGCTCGTACTTAGTCCATGGGCCCGAAATTTACCCTAAGGCTCATGAGAACCCTAGGGCCTTCTCTTGCATCTTTGGCCCAATGTTCTTGGAGTCTTCTATGCAATGCCCTTGCGGGGTAGGATTGCATCAACAATAATTCATACATAAACTAAGCAAGGATGATAATAATTCATTCATAAACTATAATATAATGTTAGATACTTTAGAGAGTCATCCAAGATAACCAAATTAAAACAACTAAATTAGAAAGTAACATACTAATAAGTGTTTCAAAACATAGCCAAATACACGGCTAGAAATCAAAATACTAATAATAATAGTAATGTCTAAACTGATGGTGGTAGTGGAGGTAAATCAAAGTAGTCACGAATAATGGTGACATCTTCTTCAACCTTTGCAATCCTTGAGTTCATCTCCTCGAATCGTGTGTCCACTTGACGTTCCAAGGAGTCAAACCTCTCACCAACATAGGTTTGAAGTCCATCAAACCTGTCCAAAATACTCTGAAGGAGAGAAGAGTCCCTTTCAATCGGTAACTATCCTTCATCATCATTTGGTTGAACACCCTTTTTTACCCAAGAGCCATCACGCTCTTTGCGGTAACCAAAGGAGGCAACCACAACAGCACCGATCAAGAAAGATCTCTTGATTGGAACATAAGGTTCAGAATCAAGAGGGATGTTAAAATGTTGAAGGAACAAAGTAACTAAGTGAGGATAGGGAAAAGGAGCATTTAATCGCAATGCCTTATGCATGCAATACCAGACTAGATGTGCCCAATCAATTTTTCGGCCGGTATGAAAGGCCCACATGACTATTAGATCTTCTTCAGAAACTTGTGCAAGGTTTGAAGATCTTGGGAGTACGATACGGACAATTAGATAATGCAGGATGCGGCTTTCAAGAGCCAATGAACCGAAAGCAGCCATCTGGTCATATCCGCTTGGTTGGTGCAAACCAACCGGCGGACATCATGCACAAAAAAATCAAACTTCTAATCATCATCCAGTGCACCTTCAAATGGTACACCGTCACTAGACAATTGGGTCAAATCATAGAAGATGGATTGGTCAATGACCATCTTTATCCCATAGACCTCAGAAATCAAGGTACTTTCTTGAATTTCAAGGTTAGAATAAAAGACTTTTACCAATTCAGAATACGCAGGCAGTTTTAAACACATAAAGGGAATGAGATTTGAGTTATGAAATGCTTGAATGCATTCGAAACTCTCATCAGAAAAGAAATCCAGTGGAAGAGCAATACATTCAAAGTTACATCAAGCGGAATTGCATAGAAAAAATATATGCGGAGAACTTTGGCTTCAACACTTAGAGCAAAGAAAAAATAGCTTTGACAGTTACATCAAGCGGAATTGCATCTTTATTACTACCCAGTGGAAGAACAATACATTCAAAGTTTAGGATTCCTATGCCAACTTTAGATGACTCAGTTTGTAATATAACCCACGGAAGTGACTTAGCTGGGTTGCTTAAAGTTACAAGTTTGATTATATGGGATGAAGCACCGATGGTGCAAAAATTCTGTTTTGAAGCACTAAACAAAACCTTAAATGATATCATGAAAACTAGTCATGATTGTCGCAACCTACCCTTCGGCGGGAGGGTGACGTGTGACTCGCGGGTGCGTGTCCCTAGAAAGGAATACGCGCGGAGTCGCCACCAACGTTTATTTGAGGAAAACGTCGGAAACACTGGAAAAGACGTGGTCTACAAACTTTAAGTGAAAGGTTCGGGAGTTGTATTTACGCACGGGGAAAGTATTAGCACCCCACACGTCCGTCACAAGAGACGACAACCTTTAATCAAATGTGCAAATATGACTTCAATTTATCTTCCCTTTTTACGTTCTTATGTCTTTTTTTTGCCTTTTTATATTTTTATCTTTTTGTGGTCGACAAGGGCGTTTCCCTTTGCTCCTACGTATTCCTCAATTGTGATGAGAAAAATCAGACCTACGTAGTTCTTTTGTGAACAAAGCGTTTTGGTTAAGTTATTTTTTTATCCTTTTTTGCAAGATATGTTTTTATTGAATGAAAGGTCATTTAAGGCGTTGGACCATTAGACAATCTTTCGATTCTTTTGAAAAGTGAGAAAACATTAAGGCATTGGACCATTAATGATTTCTTTATTTTTGAAAGAGGTAACAAAGTTACATATTGATTTTAGGCTTTTTAGAAATCTACACTTAACCCAATAAAAGCGGAAAAGACCATTTCAAGGCATTGGACCTTTGAAAATGGCTTATTTAGGCGATGACAAAACTTTGGTTTATGAATTGATTTTAGCCTTAGTTTCACTTTGGTTATTAGTCGATTCGATTTAAGAAAGAGAAATTCCAAAGAAAAACGTCCGATTGATTTTTTTGATTTATTTTTCTAAAAGATATTTTTTATTATTATATTATTATTTTACCTCTTTTTGGTTTCCAACTTGGTTACGGCATGACCGAACGGTCGGATTTCATTTTAACAGAAATTAACGGATGTTACATTCAAATGATCGGTGAAAATTTATTTTATTTTTTGATTAGGCGAGCAAATGACTTAAGTAAATGATTAAAGCACGTCAAAAGGGGGTACGAAAAGTAAATGAAATTAAAATAAAAGCACGTGAAACAAATGAAGACCACTAAGGGTACATAAAATGAATTGAAAAGTTCGATTTTGGGAACATACCGGTTGAAGACCGAAGAACGAACGAAGAACGGTTGAAAATCTTCACGAAATCACCCACGGAAACGTTATGGAAGCGCCTCGGCTTGGATTTTCTTCATGGAAACAATTTTTCTCACTAATTTTAAGTGAATCTCAGATACCAGGAGGGTTGAACATTTTTGTTCTTTCCTCCTTCCCCTATTTATAGGAAAAGGAAGGAGATGCTTGCCACCTAGCTCGCCCAGGCATGCTCAGCTCGTCCAGGCGAGCTCAACTCGCCCAGGCGAGTTAGGTTGCTTCCTCCAAGCAACTGCCTTCTGGAGGAAAATCCTGGAAGGCCCAAGTGGACCAGGTTGCTATTTGAACCCCCATTTTTACTAAATACACCCCTGCCCTTTTTTTGGTGATTCTTTTTCGTAAAGTTACAGAAACTTACGAATTTCGTAACGATACTTGTTTTCTTTCCGTAATGTTGCGGAACCTTACGAATTACGTAATCATCCCTTTTTTGCCTTTCGGAACGTTACAGAACTTTACGAATTGTGCACTTACACTTCCTTTCAATTTCTAGCATGTCATGGAACATCACGGATTGTGCTACAACGCTTTTCTTTTGGCTTCCGGCATGTCTCGGAACTTCACAAATTGCCTAACGATGGGTGCCAAATACCTTGAAGTGGTCAAACGAGGGTCACATCCCAACAACGGATGGTCCCCAGACGAAATTAGGGTATGACAGTTGCCCCTCTTTACTTGTCTTTTATTGGAGATAAAGGGAAGTAAAGATAAGACACTAATTTCGTTCAAGCGAAACACCATTTGGCCAGTGAACCTCCCTGCCAGCGGAACCTGCAAAAATTTGAAAATGATCAGTACCGACACATCATCCTGATACTGTCGAATTTGTTCCTCTTGGTTGATACAAGACGCAGAATGGCCATAATTTGTCTTTGCGTTTTGTTGGACATGATCGAGCCTGGGCGGCAAGACACAGATTGACCATAATTTGTCTCTGCGTGCCACCGGACACGATCGCCTCTGGATGGCGAAAAGGTGCGCGGAATGACCATAATTTGTCTCCGCCCACCTCTCGACTTATTGTCCCCGAATGACAAAGGGCACAGAATCTGTCTCTGCGCGTTTATCACTCGACTTGCGAAATCTGAATGACAAAGGGCGCAGAATCTGTCTCTGTGCGTTTATCACTCAACTTGCTGTTCCTGAAAGATAAAGGGCGCATAATTCGTCTATGCGTGTTTATCACCTAATTTGCGAAATCTAAATGGCAAAGGGCGCAAAATTCGTCTATGCGCGTTTACCACTTGACTCGCTGCTCCTGAATGATAAAGGGCGCAAAATCTGTCTCTACGCGTTTACCACCCAACTTGTTGTTCCTGAATGATAAAGGACGCAGAATTCGTCTATGCGCGTTTATACACCCAGCTTGTTGCTCTTGAATGATAAAGGGCGCAGAATTCGTCTATGCGCGTTTATCACCCAATTTGCGAAATCTGAATGGCAAAGGGCGCAGAATTCGTCTATGCGCGTTTACCACTCGACTCGCTGCTCCTGAATGATAAAGGGCGCAGAATCTGTCTCTGCGCGTTTACCACCCAACTTGTTGTTCCTGAATGATAAAGGGCGCAAAATTCATCTATGCGCGTTTATCACCCAATTTGCGAAATCTGAATGGCAAAGGGCGCAAAATTCGTCTATGCGCGTTTATCACCCAATTTGCGAAATCTGAATGGCAAAGGGCGCAAAATTTGTCTATGCGCGTTTACCACTTGACTCGCTACTCCTGAATGATAAAGGGCGCAAAATTTGTCCCTACGCGTTTATCACTCATCGAGCGTGCGGATAACCGCATGCCATCGGGCCCGCCGCCTCTGGATGACAAAAGGAGCAAAAGACGACGTTAGTCTCTGCGTGCCATCATGCTTTGAGTCTTATAGATAGCAAAAGTATTTTAAAAGTGCGGGACCAAATGGTTCCCGCATGTCATCGGGCCCGCCGCCTCTAGATGACAAAAGGCGCAGAAGATGACGCTAGTCTCTGCGTGCTATCATGCTTTGAGTCTTATAGATAGCAAAAGTATTTTAAAAGTGCGGGACCAAATGGTTCCCGCATGTCATCGGGCCCGCCGCCTCTGGATGACAAAAGGCGCAGAAGATGACGTTAGTCTCTGCGTGCTATCATGCTTTGAGTCTTATAGATAGCAAAAGTATTTTAAAAGTGCGGGACCAAATGGTTCCCGCATGTCATCGGGCCCGCCGCCTCTGGATGAAAAAAGGCGCAGAAGAAGACGTTAGTCTCTGCGTGCTATCATGCTTTGAGTCTTATAGATAGCAAAAGAAAGTGCGGGACCAAATGGTTCCCGCATGTCATCGGGCCCGCCGCCTCTGGATGACAAAAGGCACAGAAGACGACGTTAGTCTCTGTGTGCTATCATGCTTTGAGTCTTATAGATAGCAAAAGAAAGTTTAAATGGATAACCACTCGGGTATCTCCGCATGTCACGTGACTCTAGTGTCAGTATGACAGAAATTGTGGGGCGGCCGACAAAAGCGAGACTCTTGCTCCTATGTATCCTCAATGAGGAACTCAGACCTACGTAGTTCTGGATAATTTGTGATACTAAAATAGTCTCGGTGTTTTCTTTACTAAAATGCAAACATGCTTTAGTAAAGAGACAAAATTTCTAACTGATCAGAGCAACATATGTTTTTTTGGATGAAAAACAATGTGTCTACCAGGGAATGAGAGTATGCTGATGAAATTTTCTCGTAACCATAAATGAGATTTTGGATGTTTAGCATTTCGCTTCTAAATGACCATTTAGAGGAAACACTTGGTTCAACAAAAATAGAAGAAAATCACTCAAAGTGTATCAATCTCACACAGGTAAGTGTTTCATCCTAATTCCGAACCATAGATATGTCGTGACTTGATTTTGCAAATCATTTCCTATCAAATCAAAGATTACATGCGTGATCATGGATCAATAGGACTTTTTCTTGGGAATGGTGTTTGTTTTTTTTTTTTTGTGGGAATTTTGGCTTTGAATGTTTTTGGTCTTTTCCTTTTCTGTTTTTGTTTAGCGCGAGGCGAACAAGTCACCGACGCACAGGATTTTGGTTGGTAATCAAAGGGAGAGGGCCACTTTAGGTCGTGGTTTCTTTTCTTTTTTTGTTTTCTTGGTGACAATTATGTATTGTTCAAATATTGTCTGGTCCAAAGACCTTTCTGTATATTTCTTCCGATCTTTGATTGAGAATTTTCTTTCCTTTCTTTTTTGCTTTCCCCCATTTTCCTTGATTGGGAATTTTCCCTTTTTACTTTCTTCTGATTCTTTTGATCGGGAATTTTCTCCTTTTCTCTTCTTTTTTTTTTGTTTTCTTTTGAGGGAAAGGTTTATGGTGAGTTAGGACTTTGGCTCAAGGCTTGTAGAACGAATGGACATGATATATGTCAGGGTGTTGGTCTAGTTCAGGGATAAAAGGGAATGTCCCACATTATTTCCATGACACAAATGCAACAATGATGATTTGAAAATTTTATGCAAAACTAGTCATGCATGCACCTATGTGGACACTCAAGTGTCGAATTTTTTTTGGTCATGTGATGCTAGGGCTCATAATTCATTTTCTCTATTTTAGTCAACCCAGTGTTTCCAAAATATGTTCTTTTATCAATTTTTGCATTCATCCGAGTTTATTTTTGGGTGTTCAGGAAAATTTTCACAGCATTCACCCTTCAGGTGTATACACATTTTTTTTTTCAAAAACTGGTTATGATCAGTGAATTTTTTCAAAGAAAAGCTGGAAGTCATCTCTTTTCAAAAGCATGTTAGTTTTTCAGCTAGACAACTTATTTTTCTTTTTTCTCTTTTCCTTTTTATCATGTGTTTATTTCTTTTCCTTGTTTGTTTTTGTTTTCTTTTTTTCATGAGGTATTTTGCTACCTAAACATGTGATGAGAATCATGAATATCCAAGGTATCTTGCTACCTAAATTACATGCATGCATATCTAAGGTATTTTCACTACCTAAACACACATACATATATTTTGTGAGGTATGACTACCTTCCGAGCTTGTGCTCATTTTATTTAAATTCCTAGGATCATGAGCAACTAGGTGTGTCCTACTATGACTTGAGAAACAAAAGGTGATCAAATAACAAGCAGAAATTTAAAAGTTACTAGGTTGCCTCCTAGTAGCGCTTCTTTAACGTCTTGAGCTGGACGCCTGATGACTTGTCGGTCACGGACCTAGTACTTTGCTTACCTTTGGCTTTGGACTTGGTCGCCTATTGGTCGGCCATGTGTCATAGGCAATACTCTAACCATTTTGTGGATGAGCTAAGGGGCTCTGGAGGTGGCGGCGGTGCATTTGTTGCCTGTTGTTGGCCATCCCCAGGCTGTTGTGGTGTTTCGCCTTGCGCCTGCCTGGGGGCGCAGTACCCCTTGATGAAAGCTCGATTAGTAGGGTGTAACATTTCAAAAAAAACGCTAAAAGCTAACAAAAATCAATTTTTTATCGAACTGTCAAACAAGATTTTCGATCAATGAAAAAAGTTAAAAGCTAGTTAAAATAACTTCCAGAAGGCAAAACCAGCTGAAAAAACTAACTAGAAACTGAAAATCTAGTTTATTAACGACATGCAACGAACTCAAATGGCACTTGTGCACACACGTTAAGGATAGAATGGATTACCGACATGGTTAATATGTTACACCTTTTGCACACTTAGAGACTAATTTTGAATTTTTCATCTTTTAGGAATCAATTTGTTTCCATTTCACACTTTTAGGGATTAAAATAGATATTTATCCTATTTTCTATTTTTACTATTAAGAAAATAAAAATGAGAATATTTAAGGAAATAAAATGTATTTATTATATTAGAAATTTTAAAAAAATCAACTCTTACTTTTTTAAGAAAATAGAAAATTTAACGGAATATATTAAATTCTGGGATTTAATTCATGTAAATTGAGCAATTCTAAAGTAAGTAATCCAAGGAGTTTGTTTTATGGAATTTTATTAGATTTTTTAGAATGTGGAGATGAAAATTTATATTCTCATGTTTATTAGAAGGTAATAAAAAAAACACTCCTATATATAATTCATCCCCAAGAATCCACATTACACATGTTCCTCCATCATCCTAGCTATTCCCATGTAAAAGGTGAGAATCTTATATTGCCATGAGAATGTTTAAAATAATTTATCATTTTTCTCTTATTTTATCTCATTTATTTAATATTTTTGTTTTTAAATTAAAATAAATTTAAAAACATTCCAAGGAATTAAAAGTATTTACCAAATATATTTGATGGGAATAACAATCTCAGTAATATCATTCCCATGAATATTATTCTTGGAAATATAATAAAATTCCTGAAATAAATACCCCTTAGTCATTGTGGAGAAAAGTAATGATTGATATTTCAACACATACATGGTTTGTTATACATATATGATGTGGATTATTTTTGAAGGATCAATGAGCTACTTTATCCTTTAAACCAAGTTTCTATTTTAGATCAAGGAATTGGATCCTAAAATTTCTTTAACCAATGTGTCCTTGAAGAGCATCTCCAATGACAATGGATTTCATGACTTTCTGGCAGGAATTGCCTGATGCAATTGCTTGATTCTCAACCGTTAGATTAATGTAGTGAATAGGATTTTGCCATGTGTTTTTTTTAATACACTAGAAAAAAACAAAACAACTAAAGAAAAAGCACTAGCAGCTCTTCCTATGATTTACAACATCAACCGAATGAGCCTGAAGAGGTGACTGTGATCCAACAAACTAGCATGCAAAATCATTAATAACAGATTTTTTTTAACCGTATTATTTGAACTTTAAATTCATAGCACATCTATGGTTGGCAGTGGCTATCATTTGCCATTCGGACAGAGGATCTCCGAATGGTGTATGTCAGAGTGCTGCAGGCCATGGTGGAGGAGATATTTTTTAGTTGTTCCAGCACCGTAAAGAGGCTAAAGTTGGAGATCTTGAACTTGCTATCACCGGTAATGAGTAAGTTCTATGGGCACGGTGGGGGGCGACAAGTTGCTTGAAGTGCAACTTCACCAACACCGACAGTTTTTGAATAAAAGCTTGTTGTTCGCAGTGAACTTCATTCTCCATCATGACTGATAAAAAATGGTCGGGGTACACTGCACCAGAGATCCTTCATTGGAGAGGTAAACTCCATGGCCATTCGTTATTTTTACATTGCCATTGTCAACTGATACATGATTAAAATAAAAATAAAAAAGTCAGATGGCAAAATCCCATGTGCTACTTTAATCCAAGGGTTGAGAATTAAGCAACTACACCTTGCAGTTCTCGCCACAAAGTCATGGAATCCAATCCCATCTTGAATGTATACAACTTAAGTAACTCATTTTGTGTTTCTTCAATTAATTAATTGACTCCCACAATGTTACATCATATTCAAACAACTCATACACATTTTATTCTAATGGTATAATTTTAAGAAACTCTTAACTGACCCACACTTATAAATATTTGAGAAAAATGCCTATGCATCTCCGATGTAAAGCACCTTTACACAAGCAATTACCAATGGTGCTTTGCCATATCACTTTTATTGCTTTAATTAAATCAAATTAAAAAAACCAATATTGTTGGTTAACAGATTCGTCTTCCACCTCGTTGTGTCCTGTGTTCCCTTCAGAGAGTGCTCTGCACAAACTCACCCTAGCCACCTTCGCAACATTGCCCCCGTCCCCTACGATGACCTTGGCGATAGCCCTTGTCCTCGCGAGCTGCTCATGGTACAACTTGCAGTTCAAAATGGTGTTGTCATCGTTGTCTTGCCATGAATCTAGCGTTGCGGTACAGTGGTTAGTTAAGTTCCGCAATTACAATCAAGATTTCACTAATGAATAGGAACAAGAAGAGGAGGAAGTTGAAGGAGACAAGCTCAAGCAATGTTTGGGAAAGAATGCACTAGAGCCGTCAAAACAGGCCCAAACCTGTGGGCTATCCCGACCCACCACGGGTTCAGGTCAAGCCCAAAAAAGACAACACTAAGGTGGGTTGGGTTGCAATTGGTTGAGAAACTAGATCCTATCCACTTATGACCTAACCCACTCAAGCCGAAGTCGTGGTGGGTCGGGTTGGCCCATCTAAGAAAAACCTAAAATTTTGTAATATTATTTTAAGACTTTAAAGTTTTAGATTTCAATTTTATTTATTTAGTGTATTCTTCAAGACTATTATGTAAATCCTAAATGCTTATCATTTTTCTAAATTTTTGTTATTAGCTTGTGATAATATGTCTTGTAGGTATGGTGTGTGGATAGTGAATGATTTAATTTAACATTTAATTTAACTAATATTTTTCTAATTTATTCAAATTTATTTTTTAAAAAATTGATTTTCTGTTGGAATTTTCTTTTTCTTTAAATGATTTTTTAAATTTTAGATGGATTGGTGGACCAATCCGTGATAGGCCGGACCGTACCAATATTTTCAAGATTGAATCTTAAGTGAGTCAGATTGAGTTGATTCATATATGAGATGGTTAAGGTGAGTCAAACGAGATTGACGTGTTTTGTTAACTATGAAATGCACTTTTGATGGTGTGAAAGACATTCACATAATAGCGTAAGCAAGAACGTGCAACAATATTGATTTGTTTTCTTTTATTAAATTATTTTTTATTTGATTTAGTTAAAACAATAAAAGTGATGTAGCATAGCATTGTTGATTTCCTTTGTAAAAGTGCTTTACAATAACGGTGCACACACATTTTTGTCTTTTTATTTACACTTACTTTTGTTTTAATTAGTTCAATTATTTTAGTTAAAGCATGAAAGTACTTTTTTTAGAAAAAGAAAATATTTTTCTTAATCATAAGCAAACATGGCTTATAAAAGCAATGATATATATTTTTTTTATACCATGATATTAGTGTGGAATATCTACCAATGTTATTTATGATTAATTTTAGCTGAAAAATATGATTGGTCACCTTTAGTGAATATCCCCTTTCAACCACATTTTTTTTCCAACTCTTTATTTTAAAATAAACAACTCGTTAAACAAGAGTTGGAGATGCTCTTAATATTCTCAATTAAATAATTTCAGTTAATAAAAATAGTGAATATTATAATATTTTTATATTCTCAATAGTAAATATTTCCTAAATGATTAAAATATTTAATGAATTATGTTAATGTTTTATTAATCAATGACCCTTAGATACATTACTTTTATTAGTCAACAGTTTTACACAATTTATTAAATTTATTAATCAATGCTCGTTGGATAAATTATTAAATTTTTTATTACATATTTGTCTAAGTAGAACTAGCTGACATTTCTTAAATAAAATATTGGGTTTGAGTTGTAGTTAAAAAAATATGATTTAAAGATGAGATTAAACTAAAGATGATCAATTAAATTTTTTAATAAAAATTAATTATTAATAAAATAAATGAATACTTCGCGCTAATAAAATGATAACATAAAAATAAGGAAACACTCTCAGATAATTTATTAATCAATGCTCTTAGATAATTTATTAACAAGATAATATTTTTCACAATGAATAATGTTTTATGAAAAACATTTATTTTATACCATTAAAATCATATTTTGTTTTATTTTGACAGAAAAAGCTCATCTCATTTTATTCAAAATAATTGCATGCAGTAACGGTACTACAACGATAAGCCTCACGAGGGCAGTCGCCCCCTTCAAATTCATGACACTTCCTTTTTACATGTTTTAAAACTATCTATTGCTCTTCTGCCCCCATTCCCTTATTATTAGTCAGAGTATATTATATAATATTTTCATGAGAAACTTGTTAGTTGCAGAAATAATTTCAGATTTCTACTATTTTTTTAACAAATATATCATATTTCTATTAAAAAAATCACAACTTCAAGATTAACTTTTAAAATAACAGTTCAGGATTTAAAACTATTATTCTTAGACTAAATATATTTGATGATACTAAACCTCCCAAAGACACTTGTTTTATTTATGTTAAGCGATTTTCATTATACGTTACTTGTTATATAAATTATCACTACAAGAAAAAGTCAAATTATTGACGGAAATTTACTAACAGATAAAATTCTTTTAGAAATGTCAAAATATGAAGCAACTTATATACTACCTTAATAGAGTCTTGAAGGGTTAGAAACTAAAGCACTCACCTTTTGAGAAGCGTTGTTTTCTTCTAGATTGTACTGGATTTCTAAGAGCATATACTTGTATATGGTTCATTATAATTAATTAATTGAAAGAAAAAAATGCTCTCAAGACTCTTGGCATTTTCTTTAATCTACATTTAACAGGGCATATATAAATTCATCATAGCTTCCACCTCCAATTTAGAATTTTCGCTTGATTAGTTGCTAAAAGCACCCTTAACACCCTCAAGGCTCTCTCCCATGGACAACCTGCAAGGTAAACAAAACAATAATGCTGAGAATAAAAGCTTCATCTACACAAGCAATGTTGCTCTCTCAATATTTTAAGGCAGTTGTAATATATTTCTTAACATGTACATATAGAAAAGGAAAATAAGATGAATCAAAAAGTTAAACTGAATCAAACTTTTCTTATAAATTCAAAAGCTTTCTTTTTTATCTTCAAATCCAAACAGTTAATTACTTTATGTAAATTCGATGGCTCTTCTTGTTTGTCATCCAACCACCAATATCAACACTACAACTAGAACCAATGTCAACATCAAATTTCTGTCTTGTATCCATTTTACCCAAAACAGTACTGTGAAAACCCATAAAATTTTCTAGCCTAAAGCCTTGGATGAATGCAATAATGTCTACTGTAAGCGTATTGAAATCCATTATTTCCACCGGAACAAAACATTCCTGTTCTCAGTGACAATCTAACAAAATCTTAAATTTCTGTTATACAGTTGAAGTTATCTTTTTTAAAACAATTATATCACATATATATTGGTACTTTGCTATTACTAATTGGGCATCGACCTAGGATAAGCTTCCCGACAAACACTTAAAGGAGAAGAAGAAAAAAAGGAAGAAAAAAGTTAAAATTAACTTACGAACCTTACAATTATTAGAATCTTTCTCATCTAACTACTCCAAAAGTTGACTGCATAACGTGATTTTATCTTAGTGGAGAAGTTTTATTTATTTTACCTCCCTATTTCTTCTCCTATAGGTGATTGTAGAATGTACAGAAGCTTATACAAATTGAACTATTACTTTGCTTATCCAATAAGATTAGATTTATATACTTGCTAGATGCATAGTCTATTAAAAAGTAATATTACACGAAGTTTTGGATTATTGAATTTAGTCTCGTAGCAGTTTATTATTTATTATAAATTGAAAATCCTTTTTGAACACTTTGTTTAATCGGGTTGTACTAGTTATTGAACTAACCATTACTTGACCTATTAATGTTAGTATACATCTCATATCATCTCACTGATAATATTTCTCTCTGCACCATAATTTCAACATGGAATCAAAGAAGTATATCAGTCAACGCATGATGCCTCATTTTGCTGTGTTTTCTCTCCAGCAGTGTTTGGAATAGCTTTTACATTCAGTGGTTTATGAGGCCAATACTAAAGTAAGAAAAGTGTCGGTTGGAAATCAGAATTAATATTCTGATTCTATTAATAATTACAGTTTATAGGGACATTATCTTTGATTTAGAGGAAACATAATATCCTCTATTTATGTACAATTGATGTAATTATCTTATATAAACACGCATTTACTGTGTAATCTGACCCATGGTTTTGACTCAATTATCCCTCTGTTTCTCCTATTTTAACATGGTATCTAGAGCCTGACAGAGGTATAAAGAAAATCATGCTTCACCGGGGACCCTTTTACTCGTCGCACTTTTTCCGGCACTCTCCGACTGCCACCTACCTCTTCCGGTGTGCCATTCGTCGATCTATATGCTGGTGGTCATGACATCACCAAACTGACAACCCACGCTCCTGCACATGTCCTGTTTCTCTGGGCCAAAGAGGTTCTGCACGCACCATGATCCCTGAGTTGTCTTCAAAATACTGTTTTTAGTGGAGCTCATTTTTGTTGTTTTTTATTTATTAGTGGGAATAAATTTTCTTGTAAACAAGTTGATTGCTTAGTAAGTTTCAGCTTGAGGGGGAGTGTTAAAAATCAGGATTAATATTATGATTCTATAAATAATTACAGTTTATAAGGACATTATCTTTGATTTAGAGGAAACAAAATATCCTTTATTTATGTACAATTGATGTAATTATCTTATATAAACACGCATCCGCTGTGTACTCTGACACATGGTTTTCACTTAATTATCCCTTTGTTTCTCCTATTTTAACAGTGCCTTTATTTGTAACAAACTATGTTAGAAATCTTCAGTTTAAGGCAAGTCTTAGAATATTTAGATTCTTATGGTCTTAGGAGTCTTTTTGTGCTTGTAGTTTTATAGCTCAAGGTCAGTAGTATGTTCTTGGTCCTGGGATACTCCAAGATGGCATAATACCAGGCAGATACTTTCCTTCCTTTTGAACTTTTCATGTGCCATATAGAAGTGACACAGTTAGTGACTTAGTAATTAGTATAACATCAAAACTCAGGGTATTAAACCCTTGGATGACACTCAGGATATCAACAATTAAACCCTTGGATGCAAGATGCACAAGTAGCAACCAGCAATGAGAAACCTTCTGCTATCTGGTCTTTCCTAGCAACTATAATTCCCTCTGGCTGTACACACTAGTGACACTACACAAACAACTCGGGGTCCTTTAATTTATCGTAATTCTCCAGAACCAGACAAAAGTAATGATAGGTAACTTTCTTAAGAAACAATGAACTTGTGAGATCCATTTTTTTCTCTCTCTATTTTCAACAATCAATGTATCAACAAATGAATCCCAACCAAACACTGAAACTAAAGTTAACTAATAAAACTGATTCATGTTGCAACATATTTGCTTCTAGGCCTGATGTAGATTTACTTGACTTAATTCCTGACACCAGATGTCAAAATAATGCTAAAAAGTTACTCATATTGGTCATCTACTAAACTGCTATCTTGTGTATTTAACTTTTTCTACTTTATTTTTTAATTTCCATCATACATAGAAAATTATGAGTGTCTTGTTTACAGCATCAGGTATTCAATCATTACTTCATTACTCATTAGTCACAGTAACGGAAAAAGAACCACAAATCAATGTAAAATTGAAATCCATGCATTGCAAAACATCAACTCTGCTAATGTCATATAAAAATTCTGAGCATCAAGTTGCAGAAACTATACATACTTGTGCATGCAGTATTTGTACTCTTGGCTTCGAATAAAGTCCTTTTCTCCCTCTTCGAGCTACAAGAAAAAAATAAAACTCAATTGAGCATCAACAAAATGCAAGAAAAATAAAACACTATTAATCTGAAACCCATTGAAAAATGCATCACACAAAGATTGCCTCACCGGGTCACTCTCGTAGATGAGCTCGTAACAAGCGGGTGAAAGGCATCTTAGAGCACAATTCTCCCTTGCTATCACCGTTGATTTGCATGACCAACCCCACAACCCACTATCCACCAAAAAGAAAAATCATAAATGTGCATCAACAATTTCCAAACATCATACATACTCTACAATCCAATTAAATTTCCAAGGAAAAAAAAAGAACACTGAACACCAACCAACATCAACACAGCATAGCATGGAGCTAGAAGCAAATATAGTTCACTTATAATGGTAAAAAGAAGAGTCAACAACAACAAATTTGTATCAACAACAGTTGCTGAATACCACTAACATTCTACAACCCAATTGAATTTTCAAGAAAAGAAATAAGAACCAGACCCAGAAACTGTGAAACCAAGAATGCCTAGCTAAACATATCAGCATAGCTACTGGAGGCAAATATCTTTCAATTATAACAGTAAATTGGTTAATAAGAAAATGTCTTAAATATACAAATCAGCACCTAAAAGATGTTACTTGCCATGGTCCTCCAAAGTTTCTGTCTAAACAAATTAGTCCTCAAAAGTGTCAACTTGCTATCAAATTCACTCTACCCAAATTGTCAACTTCCTATCAAATCCACTCTAGCCAAATCCTCAATTTTCTATACAAATTCACTCCACCCAAATTGTCAACCTGCTATCAAATTCACTCTACACAAATGCTCAACTTCCTATCAAATTCACTCTACCCAAATTCTCAACTTGCTATCAAATTCACTCTCCCCAAATTCTCAACTTGCCAAAGTTCATCCCTTTGGAAACTAATTTGTATAGACAAAATTTTTGGGACCAATACAACAAGAGTAACATCATTAAGCATCAAATCCACTCATATTCCACAACCCAATTCACATTTTAAGAACCTGTCAATATCAGCATAGCACTGAAGCTTGTTCTTCCTGACTTGAGCATCCTGCGTGATACCCAGAAGTGAAAATCAGTAGAAACACGAAAAGGGTAACCGAAAACACAACACAAACCAGAAAAATAAAAGAGGGAGATAGATAGATGCGTACGGAGATTGGGTGAGAAGACTTGGCAAGGAGTGTTGTGCAAAAAAATGAGGATATTAAGAAAAGAGATACGAAGAAATTTCTTGTTGCAATCACCATTGTGAAAGTGATTGCTGTTTGAAAATCAAAGAACAATCAAACAATTCCAATTTGGTGGAAACCAGCAAGGTTAATCAATCACGCAGTGAAAGTGTCAGCGAATGCGCGTTTGCTCAAACCAAGTTTGACATCGACGTACGCTTATTTGGGAAAAACAAAACATATTGTAATTAGTTACTAATATATATTTCAATTATTTTAAACTATATATTTTTTATCTTCAATTTTATATTAGATTTTTCTAACTATAAACTCATAAATGTGTTTAAATTTTAAAATAATTTTGTATCAAAATTTAAATTATTTAATATAAATTTAAAATATAATTTATATATTTAAAAATATTTATTTGTTATAAGTTCTAATATAATATAATTTATAAATTTAAAATATGTATTTACTATAAATTATAATTATTTAAAATATATAATTATCATGTGTAACACATAAAAATTTATTTTTAAATAATTGTGGGGTCGTTACTAGGTTTTGAATTTTTTTTTAAATGAAAATTTAGGGGGGAAATTAAAACTATATTTTAAAAACTAAAAATTGATTGTTATTTCTAAACTTTTTGAAACTTACACCTAAAACCATTCCAAATGGAAATATTAGTTATTGTTTTTAAATAAGGTGGGCTAAATGTATTTTGCTTAATTATTTGAAATTAATTAATTTGTTGTCCCAATTTTTTAATTTAATTAATATTTTAAAATAAAAAAATAAAATTGAAACTAATATGCATAATTAATTTAAGTAACGTTTCAAGAACATATATTAAAATAGAATAAGATATTTAAGGTTATTAATGGATTTATTGTTGACTTTTTAAAAATTTTAACGTAATATTTATTGAAAAATGTTTAAGAATATCTCTTTTAACAAATAATAGAGTAAGGAATCAATTTATTCTGAATAAAGTGTAACTTTTATGCGCACTGAAAATAGATAATTGTTCATATCTATCCTTCTGAGGAACAGGAACTGTAATACAATTTTATTGAAGACAGTTAATTTACATGCATAGCATAACCTGACAGAAAAATCAAGAGTTGATCTTTTGTCCAAAATGTAAAACACAACAATTGTTTTTTATCAACTAATATGGAAACAGTTTAATCCTTTTTGTACAATCAAGAGAATTCTATATATCATTCCGTGTGAAACACATGATCAGCAATGGCTACAGTGAAGAACTCTGAGCCTTTTTTTGGAACCACACAGCTGCAATTGTCACAAGGGAAGCATAAACTGAATTGGGTATCTTTTGCACCAGTTTCCCAACACCCGGAACACCTTCAGTAGCCTTCTTTGTTGCCACTGCAACTGTTGGTGCTACAACGAAAGTGACAATAAGTTTTTGGCTAACAAAAGTGAATGTATCAGCTGTCATTATCATGATGAAATCATAAAATTCATCACGGTCGATATCCCCATCGAGGTTGATATCACAGCTCTGCACATTGTTGTATGAATCACACTTAGTTTCAATAGACCAATAATTATAATATACCGGGAAAAAAAAATTCGATGTAGCTGAAGTAAATGACAATTTGTGTTGGTCTGAACAAAGTTGTACTTGGACTTATAGCTTATTTTCAGAGTTGAATTTTAACATAGGTAAGCATGAAGAGAAAGATGATTTTGAGAAAATGAAAATGAGAGGAACATTTTCATTTTCTCAAAATCATCATTCCAAAAATTATAAGCACTTTGAAAATGTTAGAAAATATCAACTTTCAAGATGTTTTCCTTGCAGTATTTTAGTTAATGCTTTCTGATCTATTACTATGCTATCCCATCCATAATTGACTTTTTAATCTAGTATTAAACTTTATGAACTTCTTTGGGATTGAAAACTCGCCTCTTCATCAACCGCAATAGCTTACAGTTAGTACACAACTCAAACCATGCCACAAACCTCGGGCTTTGAACAAAAGTAGTCAATTACGTTCTCCCCACAGATTGTAGCCTGTCACACACGCCAACAAGTCTCTTGATAGCTATGTTTGGATTGGTGGAAGAAGATGGAATGGAATATAATGGTATAATGTTTCATTGTTAAGATTGGTAAAATGATGAAATATAAAGGAAATTAGTAATACCTATTCCATCCTTTATCATTTTTTATTCTCCCCAATTTGAGAGGAATGAGTCTTTTTTTCCATTCTATCTTAACATATTTAAATAGTGGAACTAAGATTTTATTCCACTATGTTCCATACTTTCTTTCTACTCCATTCCATTCCAACCTATCTCTTTCCATCAATCCAACGAACCCATGATATAAAATAGTCTATGTTACCAACCCTTGATCATTGCCTCACAAACAATGCAAATCCAGAAGCATGAAGTTTCCCCACAAACACAAACCATTACAGTTATGCTAGTGAAAATTCAAACTTTCTTTTTCTTCATTTCCCCTTGTTTAGCTAGCCCAACATTGTCCTATAGAATAGCATTGTTTATGTCTAACCATGAAGGCTTTTGAAAGATGCTTGAAGAAATTTCATTTGGAGAAATTTCAGCAGCTTTACTCTTTTTCAATAAACTGCACAATTTCCTCCTTCCATGACATAGCTTTATGTACAAATTACCCTCTTCACTTAGATCAACTCAACAAGATAAAATACAATCAATACAAGCACTAGTGAAAACAAGGAGGTAATTTTTCATCTTCACTCTTCAACCATCAAGTTTCTTCAAACAAAACTTCATTCACATGTTGGCCTTTTGGCCCTTCCAGATTAAAAAAAGAAGAAGAAGAAATAAACGTCATTCACATGTTTTCCCAATAAATTGATAAATTAATATATGGTATTATATGTAAATAATAGAATACAATAAATGTTTAATTAATTTCCCACTTCCTCTTGGCACATTCCTCATTTTTCTTTACCCATTTTTTCATCAATTTCTTTTGCCTCCACCTATCCTCTCTCCAATTCATATTTCAATGCACCCACTCATTTATGTTCTCACATCTATTTAAACTTCTAAAAAACCCTAATCAACTAATTATTAATTAATTTGAAAATAGAAAAGGCCAGGAAAATAAAGATATTCCACTTTCAAAAGTATAACATCACATTACTGGAATTCGATGTCTCAAGACTCTTTTGGGAAGCATAGGAGTAATCAACTTTTAGTTTTCCTCAACATGAATTGTTTGGATTGTTTATTCAATTTTCAGCTAACAGATATAAAACCTTAATCTCAAATATTTTTACTGAGACCATGTGAAGATAATAAGTTGATGCTCTACAAATGACGTGCTAGTCATGCCATATTGATATCATCCTCATCTCCAAATTCTAGATCCCCTAATTTTTCCTACAGTGGTCCTAAACATTATTTAACTTTAACAGCCACGAAAACCAGAATGTTGAAGTCCTTCTCAAATTGAATAATAAGATTCATTACTTGACTGCCATTTTAAGATCTGCTGTAATCCAAAAATGATTTATATATCTTGAACTGAAACATGATTTAATACAACAACAATTTTCATTTTCCATTTTGAATTCCTCTCATTATCACTTCCACCAAGTATGCACTTAACCCTAAATACATCTGACATGGTTATCTCTCAAATGAACCAAAACTCTACCATAAATAATTTAATACATGAATCAGAATTGCTACTCGAATTCAAACTCTCTTTTGTTATCATAATGGAATAACTGAATTACTAACCTATTATCAAAAAGATAAAGAAATGTACATAGTGCATTACATGGTTATAACAAAAAGCACCATAGCATAAATTCATTTCCACTGTGTAAAATTTTCTTATATATAAGTAAATAGAGTATCTAGTTTGATCTCATTATATCACAATAAAGTACCTGTTTGACTTCTCTGACTTTGTCTTTTGATGGAGGGTCAAAATGGGGACCAGGTATATACTTGTTAATATCACTATAACGTAGAAACAGTTCACTTTTAGAAGAAATAATCAAATTTGTTCAGTATTTCAAAAACATTACCAAGGCCACCAAAATGTTGAAATACAATAATGAAGTAGGCTTCTTACTTGTACACAAGTAAAACAGCAATATACAGATCTTCAAAACTCAACTTATCAGTTTCCATTTGATTCTTTACTTTGTCAAAAACTCGATCTGTTATCTTCCTTATTTGCCTTTGCCTCCACTCCTTACCTGTGTAAAGTGCAAAGCTATTAAACACAAGCAAGGGCATTGAGCACTACAACTTGACCACTCAACTGTTGGAATCAACATCAACTTTATGCTAAGTTTAATATGCTGTATCTTAAATATGCAAGAATGCCATGATGTTCAGTGCATGAAGGCATACAAACTACATTACCATTAAATCTAATTTACCCCAAGTGCCGGAAGAATGAAATAGGAATGCTTTCAACAATCAAGGAAGTGAGTTTATTGAACTACCAATTATGCTGAACAAAATCATTAATATTTAGGGGTTAGTCTTAACAGATAAAATTTTGAAAGGTTCTTTAAGTAGTATTAAATTAATTTCTCCTGCCTGAGTCTAGGCTATTTGATTTAACATTTGATTGATAAGTTAGCATACCTTATTCTAGTAGAACTCAAACTATCTTTGATTTGGTTGTCATCAACCTCTTTGAAACAATCG
Source organism: Glycine soja (assembly GCF_004193775.1). Lineage (NCBI taxonomy): Eukaryota > Viridiplantae > Streptophyta > Magnoliopsida > Fabales > Fabaceae > Glycine > Glycine soja. The sequence continues at coordinate 14,651,570 of NC_041008.1, read as the reverse complement.
ATTAGTGAATTCTTGGATGGAGCTACTAAAATTACTGCAACTGTTCGTGCTCTAATACTTTCTCTTCCTTATCCTTTTTGCCATGATTCCCATCTGTCATTTTTTTCTCCTTGTTCTCTTTTTAATTGGTTTTCCTTCTATTCTACATCTCAAGTTGACTCACATAACCAAATCCAAACATTAATTGGTCTTCCCCCACTGTGATCTCTCTTGAGCCTTGTCCTCCCATTTCGCATATCAAAACAATTAAACTCTAAACTTCACACATTCTGGCCTTCAAATCACAAATGATGTCACAGGCCACAACGTTAGACTACAAAAGCACAGCATCAAACACATCCAAAAGAGGATTCAATAAATAAACAAACAAACCGTGTAAAGGGATTTACAGTTTTACACAGCTTCCTAATTTACAAGCAAACTCAAAGCTTAATTTCCAGCAGAAATCAAACAAACAAGTTGAACAGCTCTCTTATTACTACTTTCCCAGAATTATCACTTTCAAATTTAATACATAGTTCAACACCCCACTTAAAACAAAATTTTTTTTTTCTTTCCAAAAAATATATTTTGATATTTGTTACAGCATAGAACCCATCTTCCCCAGATTTCATAATTTCCATGCACAACATGGTAATAAATTCAATCACTGTGCAGCCTATACTCATTCAGGAGATAAGAGTGGGTTTATATCTGAATAAAAAACAAATATATTTTTAAAGTTTCATGTCTTTGATTTATTATTATTATTATTATTATTTGGTCCTTTATACAAATGACCCTTATTGTCGGCACAAACGGGCAATTCCAAAACAGAGAAAAAAATATAGAGAACAAATGAAACAAGTGGAGGAATGAAAAGGGTGCAGGAACTGAAAATCAGAAAATGGAAAAGAAAAGAGAAGAAGGTAACTAAATAACAAGAAATGAATGAAGAATTGAGAAGGGAAATAAGGAAATACCCTCTAACTTGTCAAAGACTTGTCCCATCGTATGGACATCAACCAACTGAAACAAGGTAACTCTCTCTCTGTCTTTCAAGCTTTGGAGTGAGCCTTGTCTCTCTATGGACTATGGTGTGGACGTGTGGTGATAGATTTAAAGCATAGGCTTACATTACTCTTTTGAAAGAATCCACGCCGGATATGCCATGTCATTTTCTCTTTTTCTTTCCCTTCATTTTTCAAGTAAATTTTAGACAAAAATATCTTCCATCTCTCGTCTTTAGTATTTTTATTTTAGATTTATTTTATCATATTCTATAAAGTATGTATAAGTGGTGAAAATTAATTTTCGTAAAAAAAAAATCCATTTTGGTCCATTAAATATAATGTGGTGATAAATTGATCTTTAGAAAATAAAAAAATCAAATTTAATTTTACAATATGTAAAAAGAATAATAAATTGATCTTATCGTTAAATTTGTGAAACTATTTTGTCTGAGATATAATATCCAATGACTTATTTAACAATAATTTATATTTTTTGAAAACATATTTGATATTAAGTTATAAAATTTAGAGATAAATTTGTTATTAAATTATTCATAGAATTAATTTATCACATTTTTTATATTTTTAAGAACTAAATTAATTTTTTTTATCTTTTAATAACTAATTTATCATCATCTCATACATTTAAAGAACAAAATCGATATTAAAAAAAACTTATTGATTATCTTGTATCTTTAGAAAGGTCTTATCTTTTTACCCCAATTTTCTACTCATAATAAGGCTCAAATTGAAACTTGACAAAGTCTATATACTATCTATAAAAGAGAACCCTCTGGAAATTCCTAAAATACCCCTGACTAAGATTGTGATAGCTGTCCATTTCCTTGGTTTTTTGGTCTTTTAGCCCTTTAATTTTCCACTCTTCTAATGCTTACAGGTGTTTCATTTTGCTGATTGTGGCATTTACACGTGTTTTATTTTGCATGTTGTGCATGTGCTGGCCTTTGCTTCTTTACGTGGTTTCTTGCATTTCATTCTTCATTCTTCAGTTTGCGTGTTTTTGCTTTTCATTTTTTCAGATAGAGACCAGCTTAATTTGGGTTCTATTTGATACTGTTTTGATGTATGTTTTCTTACATTCGATGTTAGCTTATGGTTTTTTGGCTTTTCTTTTCTTACATGCATATTACCTTTCGGGTTTTTGGCTTTTGTTTCTATGCTATTTTCATGTTTGTTTTGTTACATGCATGTTATTTTTCATTTTGTTGTGTTGGAAAATGTTTGGTTTGCATGTTTGGTTATCGTGTTTGTCTGTTCGTGGTACTTCTGCTATTTTGTTCTGGTGCTGTTTTCATGTGTGTTGTCTTACATGCATGTTAGCTTCTCATTTTTGTGTGTTAAACGAGGTTTTGGATTTTTTCTTAGCTTATCGTGTTTCTGCTTTGATGGTGGTTTTGTTGTTTTATTTTTACAGTATTATGACACGTTCTCCAGACAAGATAAAGAGCATCGATGGCTCAAAAGAAACTCTTAAACTTAGTGTGAGGATCAGTGATCTATGGTTTATTGGCACGCCTAACAAATCTGAGCAAGCTGAAATGGTGTTTGTGGACTCCGATGTACGCTTCAATTTTGTGTTTTTTTTGTAGGTTTATTACTTATTACTTATTGTTTAGTTCATTGTGTTGTAACCTTAATGCAATCGAGGGTGATGAGATCCACACTGTTTTGTAAACAAGACCAATTGAAGTAAAAAAAAATGGACTTGAAAGAAAATTGTACTTATGTCATGCACAATTTTAAAGTGCTAAAAAACAATGGTTAGTACAGAGTATGTGATCATCAATTTACATTGGTGTTTATTGGGGTTACTGTTGTGAGGGAGTGTGTTCTAGGGGACATCCCTTTTAGAAAATACAGGTTTGCTGGATGTTGTGGCTGGCCAATTTGAACCTGGACTATTGGTTGGTATGTTAACTTATATTTTTGCAATTGAGTTTATTTTGAAAGTTCTGTTCTTTTTGGAATTAAATAACATTCCCTGATTTTCCTACTTGCTTTAGATGTTATTGGTGTTGTGGAGGAGGTTGTCTTTCGCCAAGTTTCAGGAAAAGGTAGAAGGATAGTCTTCAAACTAAAGGACTTTACGTAAAGTTCGATTCTTGGTGACAATTTGTGTGATATGCTTTGTCAAGTTGTGGCTATGATTATATTATTATTAATAATTGATTGTCTCATAACTATTTGTTTCTGATAGCCAGCAATTGCTATCTTGCACTTTGTGGGATGATTATTGCTTGCAGTTTTTTTAAGTTCTTAGATGATTATGAAGGTGATGGCCCAATTACAGTTCTATTGAGCCATTGTAGGATCAAGGAAGCGCAGGGTATATCCTCATCTTGAATTTATTGATTTCTCTGTTTATGCTATTGCATGTTATGGTTCTATTTTTTAAATGATTTAGGATCTTATCCCGCATCCATCAGCAATTCTTTCAAGGCTTCAAAGTTAATTATTAACCAGCCCGTGATAGAGATTCAAGAATTCAATGAACGGTATTTTTTGTATGTGTTATGTAATATATGTTGATCATTTTTTGTCTTATTTTTGTTGTTCATTCTATATTTGTTGGCTTGCAGAGTTGGGCATTGAGGCCCGGTCAAGTTTTAAATCCCATGGTGAAGGGAGTACACAGCTTTCAGGTTCTATCCAATTATCATCAAAAGAATCATTCTTTGGCAAGGCTGAGGCAAAGACTATTGCTGACATTAACACCATCTCTGAAGTGAGGATCTTATATAGATTTTAATTCTTTGTTGTGCATTATCTGATGTTTTTTTATTTGATGTGTATGTTATTTCACATAGGAAATTGTTTGTGTCACTGTTGGCACAATTACTAGGATTGTTCTGGACAATCATTCATGGTGTTATACAGCTTGCATTCAGTGCCATAAAAAAAGTGATGTAGAGATGGCGCCCTTTACATGTGCATGCGACAAATACAATAAGGAAGTTGTGCTTAGGTCATTGTGATCTTTTAAAATGTTGTGTATTTTTCATACCTTCATCATTTTTTTACTATTGGTGCATGTGGTAGCAGGTATAGGCTTGAGGTGATGATCAACCAGGGAAATGAAAGCACAAAATTCCTGCTTTGGGACCATGAATGCAGTGAATTAATTGGTCAATCAGCTGATGCAGTTAATAAGCTTAAAATTGAAGTATGTTTTTGGATTCAACCGTAACTGTTTATGTTTGATATGTTATTTTTTGTTTGTGTAATACAATTATTCTCTTTGAACAAGGATGGTGATGTTGATTTGAATGCTTCACCCCTAGCACTTGATAAGTTGCTGGGTTATGAACTTGCTTTCAAGATAAAGGTGCAACCCAAGTTCAGGAATTCTGCTGTTTTGAAGTGTTCAGCTGACTCGAGCTTAATAAATGCTGTGATGGATATGCTAGTTGATGCTGAGGTAATGTTCAATGCAAGTTATTTTACATTAACTATTGTGAAAAGTATGTATTATATTCATATTTATTTGTTTTCCATGGGTTGTATTATCTTCAATGTATATCTTATTCAGACATCTTCAAAAATGAATATCTCGGTTTCTGATTCCAATCATTCTGCTCAACATGAATCTGTGAGTTTTGATGACTGCTCTCATTTTTTAATATGATCTTTCTTGCAATTCTTGCATTTTGACACTTCATGGCTTTCAACTTAGCATTCAACTTATTCATTGCTATTTGTTTTATCCAGCAATCCCTGTCTGTGACAGCAGACCATGATCCATTGCTTGGACTCCCCTTGACGCCTACAAAGCGGCAGACATTTCAAGATTGTGATGATGAAGCAGGGACCTCTCAAATTTCACCTGCACAGCTTTCATCCAAAAAATTAAAAAAAACATGGCGCAATTTAGTGCATTTGGTTGTTTTCAAGTTGTGTTGAACAATTTTTTTTTGCCTTGCTATTTGTATATTGTACATTGGCTCCTACCTTTAATTCTGTTGTGGTGGTGTTGCTTTAGAACTCTGATCAGAACTTTTGTTTAAATTTTAATCTTATTTTGTATGCAAGTGTCCTGGGATTTTAGTTCTGTGGTTTATCCGATGTCACCTTAACTATTGCACTATATTTCAAAATCCTTATTTGTTCAATTATTAAAATAAATATCGACAGACCATGCTTATATTAATGGTTATAAAGCCATCTTTGAAGAAATTGACCTATGAAAATGTTATGAATTTAAATATATCGTGAGAGATAGAACAAGTAAGATTTGAAAATACAAATAAGAGATTGCCAGACAGAAAGTTCAGAAAACATGTTCTTCACAATCATGATAACTTAAAATTCAATTAAAGTTTTAACGGGCCATTAAAGCATCTGATTTTAAGGTGTGCATCCTTAATTGTCTGAGCACAAAGTATTCACGGGAAACAAATTAAAATATTAGAAATAATGACCACGAAATATTGATCACTAGCACAACTAAATCAGCATTCATATCTGATTAATTCATCTGATTTTAAGGTGTGCATCCTCAATTGTCTGAGCACAAAGTATTCACGGGAAACAAATTAAAATATTAAAAATAATGACCACGAAATATTGATCACTAGCACAACTAAATCAGCATTCATATCTGATTAATTTTCTAACAGCAGAATATACACACCAAGACAAAAGTATCAGCTTTGGAGTCTTGAGAAACATGATCTTGGATCATCAATGATATGTAATTATGTGTTTCTTTATTATCAATCATCGTTTAGCATGATTTGTTATTTTAGATGTCATTTTTTGCTTGATTTTACTTTGGCAAATGCAGAATCGGATATTTGATAAATTTACTCCATCTTTCATCATATGTCTCCATATGATGTACAATTAATAAGACAAGTAAAAAAACAATTTCTCTTTAGGTTGACATCCTAATTCTGCATAACATTTTCGATATCACATTTCTTATCGATGGCGCCAAAGCATAGGTATAATAATGGTTATAAATGCATGTCTAATCATTTTAGTGCATTTAATTAGCTGTCAGCATTCATAATTTTAGTGTTTTTCCTTATGCTTACTTTTTATTACTTACTTTTCAAGTTTTAATGTGGCCGTCAAAACCATCGTTATAATCATGCCTATACATGCATGTCTAATCATTTTTATCAAAGTATGATCCATTTAACCAGCTATCAACATTGATAATTTTAGTCAACAAGTCAAGTTATGTCTTGGTCCGAGTGGAATAACATTTCTTTTCTGCATGTCCATGGACTTTTGCAATTTTAATTTAGCATGTATTGTAACATTGAAACAAGAAGTCAGTAAAAATTTTATAACTCAGTCAAGATTAACAACAACCATCAAGAACATGGATAACCATGAGCATGCAAATCATCGTGATACAACACAAGCCAGGATAAAGAATAAAGGTATCAGGCAGCACAAAGTTAATGATCAGGCTCAGAATATTGATTGTGACCAATTCAAAATATCATCTTCCAAATTACAGTTAATAATTTTAATTAGTTTGTTGATTTAGTAATACAATATCCATAATTTTTTTCACACAAAGACAAGCAAACTGTAAGGTGCATTCAATATTATGTGAATCCATTCCACATTAAATAAATTCCACTAAACTTAGATTTAATTCACTTTTTTAGTTAATATTCGTGATTCATCAGAGGATGAGAGTTCTGAATCAACACAAGGTACCAATTAAAATCGACTTTATCAAATTAATTTTCAACATTATAATGCTTTAATCTAATCTAAATGCAATTTTCATAGGCTGTGTTTCAGTTTCTTCACCTGAAAACCAAAATTATATGTCCTCAGCTAATGACCCCGTAATTAATAGAGAAGGTAACGATTAATATTCATAAGCACTATGTTATTAGCTTACTGTCGAATATCTTTCACTGTACAAAACTGCTTTTGTTTATCGTGTTTCAATTTACATGATTTCCTAAAACATTTTCAATGACCAACCTCACTTTTCCATATGTCATTAAATTATTTCAAGATATTCTGATCTTGGTGACCAACTCATGCAGTGTAGTCACTGTAATGCAAATGTGTGGTATGATGAAAAAGTCTCAAAAGATATTAGAACTACAAATTCAAGATTCAGTTTATGTTGTGGAAATGGCAAAGTTGAACTTCCATTGTTACAGAATCCACCTAAATATCTCTACCAACTTTTGTATGATCATGGTACATCTGATAGTAAAAATTACCAACAAAACATAAGGACATATAACATGATGTTTGCCTTTACTTCTGCTGGTATTAAGTTTGACAAATCAATTAATCATTCAAGAGGACCTCCTACAATAAGAATTCAAGGTCAACCATGTCATAGAATAGGTAGCATGTTACCAATGCCTGGGAAAGAACCAAAATTTGCACAATTGTATATCTTTGACACAGAAAATGAAGTGCATAATAGGATTAATGCAATAAGGTAGTTAGTCTTTCATTGTTATTATTATAAATGCACAACATTGATAAAAAAATCTTACATTTAAACATAATTCAATTGTTTATTCTGCATTACTAATCTTGCAATCATCGTATATATAATTGTTTGCTTTGCTCAACAGTCCACATAATCAAATTCAAGAACACATTGTTTCACAACTTAGTGAGATGCTGGATGAATACAACGTGCATGCAAAAACTTTCAGGATGGCGAGAGATAGATTGCAAGATGTTCAAGTGGATAATATCAAGTTGAAATTGATTTCTAATCATGAGAAAGATGGTCGTACATATAATGTATTTACTGTTCCTGAAGTTGCAGCACTAATAGTAGGCGATTTTGATGCAAATTCAAAAAGAGATATTATTATTGAAACTCAGCATGGACAACTACAAAGGATCGATGAATTACATTCTAGCTATCTAGCTCTACAATACCCTCTCTTATTTCCTTACGGGGAAGATGGATATAGACCTGATATTCTACATAGCAGTCGATCAGATGGTAAGAAAAGGAAAAGAAATCATCTTACAATGAGGGAGTGGTTTTCTTATAGGCTACAATGCAGATCAAATGAGTCTAAAACTTTGTTGAATTCTAGGAGACTATTCCAACAATTTTTTGTTGACGGGTATACTATGGTTGAGTCAGAAAGGCTTTCTTACATCAGAAACAACAAAAAAAAACTTCGAGTTGACAAGTTTTGTAGCTTACAACAGTCATTGGATGATGGAAGCAGGAAAGGCCTAAATAAAGGTAAAAGAGTCATTTTGCCTTCAACTTTTGTTGGCAGTCCGCGCTATATGGATCAACTTTATTTTGATGGTATGGTCATATGTAGCCATGTGGGCTTCCCAAATCTGTTTATTACTTTAACCTGCAATCCAAACTGGCCTAAAATCCATAGATTGCTGAATCCGTTGAATCTGAAAGCAGCAGATAGGCTAGACATAATATCCAGAGTCTTCAAACTAAAGTATGAACAAATGCTTATGGACCTGACAAAGAATCACATGCTAGGCAAAGTTATTGTATGTAAGTTGATTCTAAGTTTGGTGAATTTATATTATGTGTGACATTGTTATTTTACACTGCCAATATTAATCACACAATCATATCTAATAACTTTAATTGTTGTCTATTAACAGACTTACTAATAAATTGCAGATATGTATATAATAGAATTTCAAAAACGAGGGCTGCCTCATGTCCATTTGTTGCTTTTTTTACATCCTGATAACAAATACCCATCCTTAGATGAAATTGATCAAATTATATCAGCAGAGATACCTTCACAGCAAGATGATCCAGAACTGTATTCATTAGTAAAAAACCATATGGTTCATGGTCCATGTGGAAGTCTGAATCCTGGATCTCCATGCATGAAAGAAGGCAAGTGTAGTCATTTCTATCCTAAAATGTTCCATCTGCATATTGTTTTAGATGCTGATGGTTTTCCAGTCTATCGTAGAAGAAACAATGGTAATGCAATTGAGAAAAATGGTGTTATAATTGATAACAGGTATATTGTACCTTACAATCCAAGATTGCTCAGAAAATACCAAGCGCATATCAATATTGAATGGTGTAACTAAAACACTTCTATCAAATATTTATTTAAGTACATCAACAAGGGATATGATAGAGTGACTGCTGTTTTGATTGATGAAGATAATGGTCAAACTGAGAATGGTGGCACTCATAATGATGAGATCAAAGAATATCTAGATTGCAGGTATTATTAAAACTTGATCTCTAATTTATCTGATCATCATTGTTATAACAACTACTTCTATCTTCCTAACAGATACATATGTCCCTGTGAATCTACTTGGAGAATCTTTGGATTTCCAATACATGGAAGAAAACCTGTTGTTGAAAGATTACACTTCCATCTTCCAGGCCAACATAGTGTTCTCTACGAAGACCATGATGATATTGATGATGTATTGTCTAAGCCAAGCATCTCTGATTCAAAGTTTATTTCATGGATGAACACCAACCAAAATTCTGTTGAAGGGAGAAATCTTACTTATGCAGAATTTGTTTCTAAGTTTGTATACAATCAGAAGAAAAGATGTTGGCACCTTAGGAAGAAAGGCTATACCATTGGCAGATTACTATGGGTTCCACCAATTATAGGGGAATTATTTTATTTGAGAATGATGCTTACTGTTTGTAAAGGACCTACCTCATTTGAGGATTTAAGGATAGTTGATAATGTTCAGTATTCTACATATAAAGAAGCATGTTTTGCTATGGGATTTTTACAAGATGATAAAGAATTTATTGAGGCAATCAAGGAAGCAAAAGACTGGGGTTCAGCACATTATATAAGAAAGCTATTTGTGTTGTTACTTTTAATTGCAACAATGAGCAAACCTGAACAAGTTTGGGACCAAAATTGGCATTGGATGGCTGATGACATTGTCTATAATTATAAAAAATCATCAACAAGTCCAGGTTAGTGCTAATTTCCCATCAGACAAATCAATATTGATGCGACACATAATTTGACTTTTTTCCCTTTTGTGTATTAGCATTACAGCTTGATGATAGAACTTTTCAAAATTTGGTCTTGCTTGAAATTGAAGAACTGCTGCAAGCAAATCAAAGATCGCTTAGAGACTATCCTTCAATGCCATATCCAGAGGATGCAAATTGTCCAGCTTATCTAGACAATAGCCTTATATTAGTTGAACTAAACTACAACAATGAAGAACTTAGATCAGAGTTTGAACATCTATTTTCTCACATGACAGGTACATTAACTACAAAGCAATTTACCCCTCTGAAAATTATTATGTGCATTTCCTTCTTAGCTTTTCTCATCTATAAATTAGTATTTTAACTTCATTTTTCTTTAAATCTAACACCACATATCGATGATTCCAGATGAACAAGCTTCAATTTACAACCAGATTGTTTAAGCTGTTAATAAAGATGAAGGTGGTATGTTTTTTCTCTATGGATATGGAAGTACAGGAAAAACATACATTTGGAAAACACTTGCAAGTTCACTGAGAGCTGACAATAAAATTGTAATAATGGTAGCCTCTAGCGGCATAGCTTCTCTGCTATTGCCTAGAGGTAGAACTGCACATTCAAAATTTAAAATTCCAATTCCAGTTTTTGAAAACTTAACTTGTAATATCCATCAAGGAACTCAATTAGCTGAACTATTAAATCAGACAAGTCTGATCATTTGGGATGAAGCACCCATGGCTCACAAATTCTGTTTTGAGGCACTTGATCACAGTCTTAGAGATATTATCAAACACAACTCAAAGGACAATAAAATCTTTGGAGGTAAAGTCATGGTCTTTGGTGGAGATTTCCGGCAGATCCTGCCAGTCATTCCAAGAGGCAGCGGCTCTGATATTGTTAACGCAACAATTAATTCCTCTTATCTATGGGATCATTGTCAGATCTTGAGACTGACAAAAAACATGCGTTTACAAAACAACATGCAAGCAACAGATCAAGAAGAAACTGCAACTTTTGCACAGTGGATTATAGATATTGGTGATGGTATTATTGGAGATGAAAATGATGGCTATGCTACTATTGAAATTCCACAAGAACTATTAATCACAGAATATAATGATCCTATTCATAGTATAATTAGCTCTACATTTCCATATCTATCTCATCATCACAATGATCCTGAATACTTCCAAACCAGAGCAATATTAGCTTCTACAAATGAAACAGTACAACAAGTTAATGATTATATGCTTACAATGATACCAGGTAATCATATAGTAAATTATGTTATTCTGTTTTTCATTTTTTAATCAACTTTCCTGGATTTTACATTTTTGGTTGATGAATTTGCTTTTTTATGTCTAAAATATTAATAGGTGAACAAATGGAATATCTAAGCTCTGATTCAGTTGACAAATCCGAAACCATTGAAAGTTGTCATTTCCGCTCACTGACAACTGAATTTCTGAATTCATTGACAACATCTGGCTTACCCAATCACTGCTCAAACTCAAGATTGGAACACCAATAATGCTATTAAGGAACTTAGACCAAACTCAAGGGTTGTGTAACGGTACTAGGTTAATTATCACAAGACTAGCAAAACATGTTATTGCAGCTGACATAATTTCTGGGACAAATATCGGAGATCATGTTTATATCCCACGAATGTCTATGTCGCCTTCACAGTCACCATGGCCTTTTAAGCTATTGAGGAGACAATTTCCGATAATGCTTTCTTATGCCATGACAATTAATAAATCCCAGGGACAATCACTATCTTCAGTTGGACTTTACTTGCCAAAACCAGTTTTTTCACATGGCCAACTATATGTTGCATTATCAAGAGTCAAGTCAAAGAAAGGACTTCGAATTTTAATACATGATCTGGACAAAAAAAAAAATTACTTCAACCACGAATGTGGTTTTCAAAGAGGTCTTTACAAATATTAGAAGGTAAATCCAATTTATTTCTGATTGCAAATTTAATTCTAACCACAACTGTATTTGCTTCTTACTCATATGATCTCTGATATACAGTTAAAACATCATTAAATGAGCCAATCTATAATTCATTAATTTTAAAAAACCAGTCTTCCTTTATGGAGTGCATTTTCTTATTTGTTGCATTTTAAATTTTCATCCCTTTTCATGAACTCCAAATTAACCATTTCTTTCATGAATTGCATGAAAGAAAATAAAATGCTTATCTCAATTGAAATACTACCATTCAGCAAATGAATTCTATATGTTACTCTGGCTGTTTTCCTAGGATGATACAATTATTATTATTCTTTTAGTATAACCATTTATCTTTTCTTAGATAATCAATTGGCCTTGCAAAATATTATCTATGCCAAATCATTATCGACTTCAGCATTAGACAGGTCATTCATCTGATGATGCAAATTGTATTTATAACAATAGAAAAAATTAACTTACTCTTTGTTATATTCAGCAATAAAAATACCTCTTCACCTGCCTCCACCACCACAATCTTTCATACTTATCATTCTGCCAATTCACGTCCAATCTTTGAACAGAACATTCAATGCTCCACAGTTCCCAAACTACTTAACTTGCCGTCACTTACACCCCCCCGAAAAGCAATGACCCTTCCATCACCCACTACTTTACATCATCAGACCACAGTTCATTTCTCTACCACCTTCATTTCAATTCTAACCAAATTATTCTCTCAAAGCGACTACCACCATGTCTCCCGCTTCATCGACTGCCTCAAGCAAGGTAAGCCTAAGCCCAAACCTGACTGCATGTTCATTCATTTCCTGATTTTTTCCTTGCATTTGGTTACATTTTTCATCCATATCCCAAACCAAAATTCAACATCTTGGCATCTATGTTTGTAAGTTTTCGAATTCCAATTTAGGACAGACATATTGAACAATTCTACGTTTGAATCCATCATTGTCTCACTCAACTTTCTTTCTTGTGGAAAAGCCCTAATTCAATTTTCCCTGCTTCTGCTTCATTTATTTGTGCCCATTGTCTTAGGTTTCTTGCATACTACATTATCATCTATCTTACCCTTTAGATATTAGTAACGTTTAAATCATATTTTTGTCCCTCACACTTTTTGCATTCATGTTATGCTTTTATCGCAATGCATGTTCAATTTGGACATTTTGTTGATACTAATTCAAAAACTTGTTCCAGTGATTCTGATGTTCTATTGTTAAATAGATAGTAAGAAATTTAAATATTAATTTACTTTTCTTCATTGCTAACGAATCCTGAAAATTATTCAATAATTTTGAATGATGTTACTATATTGTCACTGTCAATGAACCATAGGTAGCATGCCATCTAGAATAACATTTGACTCATGCATGTAAGAAAAAACAGCCTATGCATATCCTGTGCGATTATGCCCCATCCTAAACAAAACAGAAACAATATTAAGTTAAATCTTTTTAAATGCCTATTAAATTTCGTAGCATTCTATTACTATTATTTCCAACTATTGTATTAAGATTCTAAGTAGTTCGGTTATATACACGATCTATTACATTGTTTTTATGATGCTGACTCTGCCCTTTCAAACTCTTTTGCTTTTGGTCCTTAATTAGCGTTATGAAGTTTATTTTCTTATTTGTTCGTTCATATCATCTCTGATATACATCATCTATCATATTCTCTTTATAATCCTGATTCTGCTCTTTCAAACATTCTTGCTTTTGGCATTTAATTCGAATCATGAAATGCATTTTCTTATCTGTTTGATAATATGATCTCTGATTAAGAACTTTTGTTGCTACTGTATTTGCTTTTGCTGCATTTTCTGATCTCTGTTTTATTTTCTTCAGCCATCGTTTGATCTTTGACTTTCGCTACTCTGCATGAATTATGCATGTTCTGTATTCCTTATTTTCATGTTTTGCATCTAATTTCCTGCGTGTTATATTATATGCATCTTCTCTTATCTTATTTTAATTATCCTAAATTAGAACTGTTAAATCCAATTACTACTACATTGCAGCAACACCCCAATTTAGACCTACAGACAATTAAATTAGTCGATATAAATGTTTTTTAAATGCTAAGTCCATTTTTTTCTCATTGCACTGCAGTTGAGATTGCCTGCTATCAGACAACCATTGATATTGCAATTTAAAGCTGCCTTCCATTGTGACAAGGTTAAATCAAAACCTTCATTTCCATATTTTATCCTTTGTGCTTCTGATATTGTTTTTCCTTTTATAAATACTTTTTCTCCATTGCAAGACGCCATAGAAATACTAGGCTTCTATCATCGCCAATGGCTACCAAATTATCTTGAAATTGTTGAATTTAAGTATGATGGGGAAACCTACGAAATTCAAGTCAGACAACACAAAGGCAAACTTTACTTTGCTGATGGCCTAACAAGATTGAGGACAAAACTGCAGATTTATGAATCTGTGACGATAAATTTCTTGGCCTGCGACCACCCCTCAAAATTTGACCTCCACTTCACTCCACCATTAGACCAGCAGAAATGCTAAAGGTGTCGTGCAACAAGAAAACACATCTGAACATATGAAATCACCCAATCAATGCTAGGCGCACCATATCCACTGGTAAAATATTCATATCCATTTATATCTTCTATACAAATATTAATTTCAATGCCTAACTCTTTTTTTTCCCTTCAGCAACTTCAGCCTCTGTCACACAATGCCTAATCCACTGTGGTGATCATATGACAATTCTCAGAAGATTCAGACCTCCACTGCAATGGAATGTAGTTGTGCTCGACAAAGGCATTGGTGATAAGTATGTCACTCTCCCTTGGTATAAATTCCTTCAAGAAGGTGATTTTAGCCATGGAGACGAGCTCTCATTCTACTATAGGCGTGCTGAGAAGATCTGGGAAGTTGTCATCAGGCGTGCAATTGATTGGGATGATAGTGATATAGATTAGGAAAATCTACAATGTTATTTTGCAAAACAATGTTTGTTTATGTTTATTTCCGACGTCTTTATATTTATCTTCAAACAATTTGACATTACAACTATTTAATATGAATGTTATTCCTTTTATCTTTTTACAATGTCTTTTTTTTTTATTCTTCCATCGAAAATCATTTAGACAAAAGACCCGTGCATGCGCACGGGTTACCGACTAGTATTTGAGTAAAGTTAAACTCAAAGTCGGTAATATTTTTTACATTTATTTTAGTATTTTAATTCTTAAAAAAATATTTTGATTTCTTAAAATGATTAAACTAAATGTTAATTTTATCTGACATGAAAATGTCTATCTAAAAGTGTCAACTCTTATCAAATTATATAGGTTAATGTGATAAACTAAAAAAAGTAATTTAACCTAATAGATATTTTAGAAAACAAAGTATAAAATTTTAAATATAAAAAATTAAATTGAAACTATAAAATAATTAAGATGTGGGATAAAAACGTATTTTAGCTTAAGTTTTAATTTCATAAAAAATATTAATTTAATTAAATTTTATTCCTTAAAATTTATAATTTTCTAATTTAATCTACGATTTTTATTTTTTAAAATAAGTTCATTTTTTTGTTTGATAATTCTTCAGTAACTTTTTTCTTTAAGTATAATTTTTGCTTCTAATTTATTCCTTTAAATATTTCAAACAAAATTATAATGAAAAAAGTTTATGAAAATAATCTATAAAAAATTAAAATAAATAATTGAATAAAATTTCATAAACTTCGAAAGACTAAAATCCTAATGAAGGAAAATATTTAATAACAAACACATCTTATATTAAGAGGGTGTGTGTGTGTGTGTTTTTTTTTTTTTTTTGAAAAAACATGATCATATCATTTCATTAAGGAGAATAACTTGTACAAATGTGAGAATACAAATAAAATTATGGGAGTTATCATGAAAAATCAATGTGTTAGCTAACTTGTGAGTAACAAAATTTGCTTGCCTCCTTACTAAACTCACACAAGAGATTTGGATAGAAGAAAGAGATGTCCAACATTTGGCTAACAAACAATGGAAAGCATTTTGTCCTACTGTTGAATTTGCTATGTTATCCTTAATCATTTTACAAACAGGTTCAAACATAACATTATGGAGATTGAGTTGCTGAATCAATTGTATGGCTTGATGAAAAGCAAAAACTTCAGCTTCATGTGGAGTAGGTGTTCCTTGACAGAGCTTTGTTTTGGCTTTTATGAAAGTACCCTTGCCATCACGAATGCAAAACCCGATACCAAACTTGTGTTTGGTTAATGAAATGATCAGCATCAAGATTGCATTTAAGTGAACCTGTATGTGGGGGGTTCCATACATAAGTAGCTGCAACTTGAGGAGGCAAAGTGTTCGTGTGGTTCTTCTTGCGCACAGATAGCCATTCAAATAAAAAATTTTGTGCCAAAGAAACTGCAATAGAGGCAGATGTTTCTATATTTTCCAAAGCTTATGGTTTCTAGATTTCCATATGCACCATAATGACAAAGCTACCATGTTGGAGTCATGCGGTTGAAGGTGCTCGAGAAAAAAGAAAATGAGATCATGGTAACTGTGAGTAGAATCTATTTTTTTTTCAAATCACATCCCAAAGATTAGCAGCAATCTAGATGCCCTTGGCTTTAACATCTGCTATAAAAATATGCCATTCATTTTCGGAAGCTTCTGATTAGAAACAAAATTGAGATGGCCGGGCAATTAACTCCTCTAGCAAGAAGTCTTTGACGTGTTGGTAAACAACCTCTCAGAGTCCTCCATAAGAAATGTTTTGTCTTTGGAGGAATATGCAGATTCCAAACTAAATGCTACTCTCTATTAACCTTCAAGTGGTTAGTTTTCAACAATTTTTCCATGATGCAATGTCATGAAGTTTTAACAGAAAAAGAGCCATTTGGAGAGAATTTCCATATCAGTCTATCATCATCAGATATATTAATAAGCGGAATAGATTTAATAGCATGTGCATTTGATTGGTTCAAGATAGAATCAATGAGATTACCTCGCGATTCCTTTCTTTGATGATCTATGATATCTCCAACAGTGAGGGACTGCAACCCGAGGGGCCTTGTAGATGAAATGTAGGGTCCTTGGGAGAGTTGAGCCATGGTTGACACCAAAGGTTTATGGATAGACCGTTTCCAATATTTCACTTTGATGCACTCCTACCCCCAAGGGCATTAGAGAGAAGACTCCAAGAAGATTGAGCCAAAGATGCAGGAGAAGACCTTAGGGTTCTCATGAGCCTTAGGGTAGATTTTGGGCACATGGGCTAAGTATGAACCCACTTTGTACATATTAGATTAGGGTTTCATTATTTTTTAGCCTTGTATTTAAGGTTCCATAGTGTAGGGAGGGTACCCTAGCAATGTAGAATTTTCAGCTCTTATATTTTAGGGTACCTAAACTAGTTTTTGTATTAGGGGTAGTTTTGTAATTTCACCTGAATTAAGTGCACTATTTGAAGTGTGTGTTGGGAGAGAAATTTAATTGAATTAAGAGAAGCCCGATCCTATTAAATTTCGGATCAGCCTAAGGGGGAGGTGAGCATTTGCTTGTTACACCCCATTGTCACATCATCTAGTCACACTTTGTACATGTCCTTTATGCTTTACAAGTCTCATGACACATAAAAACACTTAGTGGGCTCAACCATAGCTAAAATTCACTAATCACATAATTAGTGAAATTTTGGCTCCACAAATTCAAATTCAAGTGAAATTTGAATAGAAATTCAAATTTCTCTACAATTTTGTGTGACACTTGTTGGACAAGGGGCCTAAGAAATTTTAGGAAGGGGAGATTGAATTAAGATTTTGTTGACTATTCCTAATTAAAAATTTCCCTTTCTTAGATATCCTCTAGATTTAATTATTTCTTTAATTCTAAGTTACTTGAATAACAAATAAGGAGAATTAAACTTAAAGAAATATAAACACTACAGAAAGTAAAAGAGATTAAGGGAAAAGAGAATGTAAAACAGGATTTATACTGGTTCGGCCACAACCCGTGCCTACGTCCAGTCCCCAAGCAACCCGCTTGAGATTTCCACTATCCTTGTAAAATCCTTTACAAGCAATGAACCATAAAGGACTTCCCTCCTTTGTGTTTAGTGATTACAAATAAGAAGTTATTCCCACTTCTTGCAATGAACCCCAAGGAACATTGGTCCCTTGTGTCCAGTGATAACAACCAAGAAGTTATACCCACTTCTTTCAATGAACCCAAAAGATGTTGGTCTTTTGTGTCCAGTGATCAACCTAGAAGCAAATCTTGCTTCTTACAATGAATCCAAGGAATGTTGGTCCCTTGTGTTTAGTGTTTGCAACCAAGAAGACCTTCTCTTGAAAACAGTCACCAAGAGTAGGTCTCTTGAAAAGCTTTTTGTAAGAATGGAGGAGAGGAAGAAAATAGAATAACAAAAGTTTTTTCCCAATGAACTTTTCTTGACAAAGCAAGTGTTGAACAAAAACTTTTTGAAAGATGTTTAGAATTAGTGTTAATCAATTCGTGCCATGGTTATTTATAGTCATTTGATGGCTCTTGAAGAAACCATGTTAAAAGTTGTGACTTTTGGCAATTTCTTCAAAACCAGTCACTTTTAAAAAAAGTTGCGACTCTTGGCAATTTCTTCAAAAACCAGTCACTTTAAAAGTTGTGACTTTTGGAAATTTTTCAAAACCAATCACTGGTAATCGATTACCATAATGGTGTAATCGATTACACCGTTTATTTTATAAAAAATTGTGACTCTTCATGTTGAGGTTTGAAATCCAAAGTTCAAAAAACACTGGTAATCGATTACAAATATTATGTAATCGATTACACTATTTTGAAAATATTTTGTCACAAGTTGTGACTCTTGAGATTTGAAATTCAAAGTTCATAAACATTGGTAATTGATTACATGCCCATGGTAATCGATTACTACTTTGTAAAACAGTTATAAAACTGTTTTGTGCTTTTGGTAATCGATTACTGCCTTATGGTAATCAATTACCAGAGAGTAAAAACTCTGGTAAAAGATTTTTCTTTGAAAAATTCTTTTGGACAAATTGTGTTATTCACTCTTTTCTTTGAAAAATTCTTTTTATACTTATCTTGATGCTTTTCTTGAGGTTCTTGCATATCTTGAGTCTTCTCTTGAATCTTCACTTGAATCTTCTTGATTCTTTAATCTTGTTTGAATGAATCTTTAATAATCTTTGGCATCATCAAAATACTCTTGGAAGCTTTGCTTCTACAAAACTTTGGCTATAAATAAAGGTCTTGTGTGTGCATTTCGCAACTTTGAAGATTTGAGAAATTAGACTTCAAAGTTCAAACCTCATTCTCCCTCTTCTCTCTCTCAAAATTTCATTCCCTCTCTCCCTCCCCCTCCACTCATTTTCTCCTACCTTCAAGCTCTTATCCATGGCTTCCTATGGTGGTGAGCTTCTTCTTGACTCATCTTCTCCTTGAAGTGGCATCTCAAATCTCCTTTCCTCCTTTTTTATTTCGTTACCATTGATCTTCAAGAAGCAAATGACTCCATTGATGAAGAAGATCCAAGGCCTACAAGCTCTACATGGAGCTACATTACACTTCAATATGCCTTCCTTGACAACAACCTATGAAAATGAATACTATGCCAAAAATAGCTTGGATTATTGCCTAACTTGGCATCCAAAAAATTCCCTCAAGGAAAATATTTAGCTTTCAGCACTTGTGAAACCATAGTATCTTGGTTGGTCAATAATCTTCAACCTTGCTTCCCTAGCATTGTAAGATTAAAAGCATGAAGTTGTCTAAAGCCCATACCTCCAAATTCTTTTTTCATTGTGAGCTTGTCCCATCGGAGCCAATTGATACCTTTTCTTGATTGATTGCTTGAACCCCACCAAAAATAATTCATCATCTTTGAAGCTAATCCTCAAGAGTGGAAAGGAGGAGAAAAATACTCGTACAATAAGTAGGAATGGATTGAACAACAACAGATTTAATTAAGATTTCTTTACCGGCCTTTGAAAAAATTTTGGAAGCCCAATGTTTGATGTGCTTCCAAAGTCTTTCTTTGATGAAACCAAAAGCTTGTTTTTCTTTTTGCCAATTATTAAAGGTAGGCCAAGATTGTGAATGTATGTATACATGATTTTGATGATGTCAAAAGAAGAATCAAACAAGGCTCATTTTGCTTCAAGATTAATACAAGATTGTTTCAACAAACAAAGCCTTGATTCAAGATTCCTTCAAGATCAAGCCTTGCCTCACAATGAAAGGTTTCAAGTCATTCAAGGCACATGTAATCGATTACCAATACATGTAATCGATTACCAATGGTTTGAAAGTGTGTAATCGATTACACATCATATGTAATCGATTACTAGAGACTCTGAATGTTGGGAATTCAAATTTTAAATGAAGGGTCACAACTGTTCAAGAAAAACAGCTGTGTAATCAATTACACTAATTCTGTAATCGATTACCAGAGAGGATTTTCAAGGAATATCGCCAACAGTCACATCTTATCATTTGGATTTTTAATGGCCATCAAAGGCCTATATATATGTGTGACTTGGGCCGAAATTGAAGAGAGAGTTTTGCTCGGCAAAAATGTCTTATCCTCTCAAAAGACAATGAGAGAGATTCCAAAAGAACTTCATTGTCAAATGCTCTCTCAAAAGAAATCCTTGGCCAAACATTTGCAAAATCTATAAGGATTCTTACATGATCTTCATTGTAATATTCTTCTCTTGAAGAGAGAATTCTTCTTCCATTCTTCTTATTCAATGAGATCGGTTAAGAGACTGTGAGTCTCTTGTTGTAAACGATTCCTGAACACAAGGGATGGGTTGTCTCTGTGTGGTTCAGACTTTGTAATGGATTTTACAAAGATAGTGGAAATCTCAAGTGGGTTGCTTGAGTACTGGATGTAGGCACGGGTTGTGGCCGAACCAGTATAAAACTGTGTTTGCATTCTTTCTTTCCTTATCTTATTTATTTTGTTGCAATCAATTGTGTCTTGCATGTTTAAAGAACATTATTAAATTGATTGTTGTTGCTTCTTCTGCATTCTAAGCCTATCCCTCTTAAGATTATTGAGGCCACAAGGTCCAACAAGTGGTATCAGAGCGGGATTCTTGTATAAAGTTTAAAAACTTTAAGAATAGATATGGCCTCATCCAAATTTCCATTTTTTGAGGAAAATTCTATCAATAGGCTCTTATGTTCAATGGTGAGGGTTATCATTATTGGAAATCCCGAATGCAGATCTTTATAGAAGCCATAGATCTAAAGATATGGGAAGCCATTGAATTTGATTCATTTATTCCTACAATGGTAGAGAGAAATGCAACTACATAAAAAAAAACTAGAGAGGAAAGAAGATGATGATGAAAGAAGAAAGAAGAAGGTTCATCTTTAGCCCCAAAATGCTGAGTGCGATCAACTTGGGCACATGAGATTCAATTGTCTTGTGTTTAAAAGAAGAATGGAAAAATCCGACAAGATGAATTTCAAAGAGAAGAAAGAAAAGAAAGGATATATCACTTGGGAAGATAATGTCATAAATTATTCAAGTGATTCAGAGAAGAAAATCACAAGTCTGGGTATCATGATGAAAGACTATGAAAATGGAGAAGAGCAAAGTTGATACATTGATAGTAATTTCTCCAAACACATGGCATGCATCAAAGTTTATTCACATTTCTCCCCAAGAAAAGTGAATATGCGATATATGGAGATAACAAACAAAGGTCACTTGATCAACAACCCCAACAAGTAATATCAAATGATACCAACAGGTCACTTGTCTTTAATTGATTACTTTTGATGCTTGTTTTCTACTTGAGTTTAAACTGTTCTTGATGATTATGATTGAATTTGATTGACTGTGTTTGATGATTGATTGATTGTATTTTTGATTGTGTGTTTGATTGTATTGTCTTTGATGTTTGTTCCTGATTGAGTTTTTGATTGTTTTTAAAGAATCTATTAAACTTTTCAAATTAGTTTCATGTTTTAAGAAAACTATTTCAAATTTAGAAAAGGAAATTTTGAAATTGAAATTTGATATTGAAAATTAAAATTTGAAATTTGAAATTAAAATTTGGAAGTTGGAAGTGAAAGTTATTGGAAGTTGAAAGTTGAAAATGCAAGTTGGAAGGGGAAGTTACTAAAAGTTGAAGTTGGAAGTTGGAATTTAAAATTTAAAATTTGAAATTTGAAATTTGAAATTTTTTTAATAGAAATTATTGTGTATAGTTAGTTGATTGTTAATTTAATTAATTTGATTTGAAATATTTGATAATTGATTGTATTTGATTGTGTTTGATTGATGTGTTATTGTACTTGTTTTTGCTTGATTAATATTGAATGATTGTTTTAATGTCTTTTGGTATCACTTGATTCTCATACATTGCAACAAGTGGTAACATCTTTCTCCTCTCTATTCATGATTTATTTTTGATGTTGACAAAGGGGGAGAGAAAGATAAAAGATAAAATAGTAAGAAAAATTATCTATTGTTTATGAGACAATTTGTTTACATATGAAAAATATGAAATCTTCAACTTTCTCATATAAGCAATCATTGCAAAACCAAGGGGGAGTAAACTATATGCAAATAGATATTTTTTCTTTGTTGTTGCTCCTAACCTACAGGTGGTTGTCATCATCAAAAAGGGGGAGAATGTAAATCATGAAGATTTTGATGATGTCAAGAAGAATTAAGAATTTGCTTGAGAAAGGGGGAGAATGTAAATCATGCAAGCTTTGATGGTGTTGAGAAGAAATCACATGTTTGTCATCATCAAAAAGGGGGAGAATGTGAATGTATGTATACATGATTTTGATGATGTAACATCCTGGAAATTTCTACCCGGAATTTTCGAAAAAAGATGTATTTTGAATGATTATATATATAAGTATTATTCAGTGTATATGCATATATGTTCTTGGTTAGAGTAAGAATAGCGGGGGCAAGATATGCGGGTCGGACTAATTAAGGGAGAGAAATCCATAACTGGGAGGTTATGGGTTAATTCCTAATTAATTAGTTAAAAATCATCGTTTTGCGTGCGACTTAAAATTTAACGAAACCAACCTCTTGTCATACCCTAATTTCGTCCGGGGACCTTTGCTTGATGACGTGCGACCATTCTTTGGTCCTCGTGAGGTGCTTGGCACCCATCATTAGGCGATTTGTGAAATTCCAGGACATGCCGAAAAACCAAAAAAAGTATTGATGCACAATCCGTAAGTTTCCGTGACACATCGGAAATCAAATGGAAGCATCGTTGCATAATTAAGTGAGGTTCCGTAACATTCCGTAAGTCAAAAAGGGGATGATTATGTAATCCGCAAGGTTCCGTAACATTACGGAAAGAAAACAAGTATCGTTACGAAATTTATAAGTTTCCGTAACTTTACGAAAAAAGAATCACCAAAAAAAGCCAAAGGGGGGTGTATTTAGTAAAATGGGGGGTGCAAACAGTAATTTTCGAATCTGGGCCCTTCTAGAGGTTTCTGGGCAATTTCTTGCTTAAGATTAAAGTAACCTAGCTCGCCTGGGCGAGCTGAGCTCGCCTGGGCGAGCTAGATGGCCACCACACCCCCCGTTTTGTTGAAAAATGGGATTCCGGGGCTTCCGGGACACCCGTAATGCTTCCGTAAAATTCCCATAACTCTAAATAAGCATAATTAACTTAATACGGGTGAGACGGAAGAGAAAAAAAGAAGAAAATCAAGTCCTATATGCTTCCGTAAGGCTTCCGTAACTTTTCCGTAAATTACGAAAGAGGGGGGGTGAACTTATCAAAATTGGGGGGGGGGTGCAAATAGCAATTTCGAAATTTTGAATTGGGCCTTCCAGAACGTTTTTTGAAGCTGGGTTGCTTCTGGAGGAAGCAACCCAGCTCGCCTGGGCGAGCTAAGGTCGCCTGGGCGAGCTGGGCGGCAACCTCCTCCCCCTTTTTCCTATAAATAGGCTGAAGGGGGCTGTTCTAAGCATCCCTCAGCCCCCTGGCTATGTATTTTAGCTGTTTTGGGTGAAAAAAATTGTTTCCGTGAAGAAAATCCAAGCCGAGGTGCTTCCGTAACGCTTCCGAGATGTTTCCGTAAGCAAATCCGTGAAGGTTTTCGTCCGTTCTTCATCGTTCTTCATCCGTTCTTCGTTCTTCAACGGGTAAGTTTTCGAATCCGAGACTTTTAATTCATTTCTTGTTTTTTTAAGCTTTCCTCTTTATTTCGTTCATTTTCGATTTCTTTTCTTCCGTCTTTAACGCGCTTTTACCGTTTATTTAAGCCGTTTTCTCACCTAATAATGATAAAATGAATTTCAACCGATCATTTGTGTTGTAATCTCATTTAATCACTTTTAAAATGAAATCTAACCGATCGTTCACGCTATAACCTCGGTTAAACCAAAAAAAGTAAAATAATAATAAAATAATCAAAATATCTTGAAAAATAATAATAAAATAATCAAAATATCTTTGAATAAAATAAATTAAAAAAATCAATCGGACGTTTTTCTTTGGAAGTTTCCTTGAATGAATTGATTAATAACCAAAGTGAAACTAAGACTAAAATAGACTCACAAATCAAGTTTTGTCCGAAAATCACTAAAAACCGTTTTAAGATCCAACGCCTTAAACGGTCCTCTTTGCTTTTATCGGTTAACATGGACCGTTCAAAAGCATAAAATCAACATGTAACTTTACCGCTTTTGAAAGAACTACGTAGGTCTGAGTTCCTCATTGAGGATACGTAGGAGCAAAAGCCCCGCTTTTGTCGACCACCCCAAGAGATCGTTAATGGTCCAATGCCTTAACGTTTCTCTCCTTTCAAAAACAAGAGATCGTTAATGGTCCAATGCCTTAACGTTTCTCTCCTTTCAAAAACAAGAGATCGTTAATGGTCCAACACCTTAACGTTTCTCCCCTTTCAAAATCAAAAGATCATTTAATGGTCCAACACCTTAAATGACCTTTTTGTTCAATAAAAACATATTTTGCAAAAAGGACAAAAACAACTTAACCAATCACTTTGTTCCGAAAGAACTACGTAGGTCTGATTTTCTCATCCCAAATTGAGGAATACGTAGGAGCAAAGGGAAACACCCTTGTCGACCACAAAAAAGGAAAAAATATAAAAAGGGTATAAAGGATATAAGAACATAAAAGGGAACATAAAAATCAAAGTCATGTTTGCACATTCGATTAAAGGCTGCCGTCCCTTGGGACGGACATGTGGGGTGCTAATACCTTCCCCGTGCGTAAATACAACTCCCGAACCTTTCACTTAAAAGTTCGTAGATCGCGTCTTTTCCGGTTTTTCCGACGTTTTCCTCAAATAAACGTTGGTGGCGACTCCGCGCGTATTCCTTTCGTGGAACACGCATCCTGCGAGTCACGCGTCGCCCTCCCGCCGAAGGGTAGGTTGCGACAGTTGGCGACTCCACTGGGGACTGTTTTTTTAGAGAGTTAGGCCATTTAATCTTGTGCAATGTTTTATCATGACTTTCTCCTTTGTTGGTTTCCCTTTATTTGTCTTATGTTCTTGTGTATATAAACTTTTTGTTGCTTTTAGTGTGTTTTAGAATGTATGCATGAGGTAAATATTTATTCATTTGATGCACACAAACACTAACACTATTTGCACACACTGTGAGTGAAAAAGGGCCCTATACCCGGGTTCATGGGAACATAAGGAGTGGAGGTGAATCTGTGATCATGCTAGGTCTCCGACTTGCTTGATTACAGTGAACCCTCATCTAGAGCTTTTCTCTTCGAAAACTTATTGTTGCTAGTAGTCCCTACTGCTGCAATATGTTCTTCGAAGGGGATGATACCTCTAGAAACCATCAAGAGAGATATGACTACCTTGGGGATTATTGCTAAAAGCCTAGTTAGTTCTCTCCCTTATAGGTCCCTTAAATAGGGGCACGGAGCAAACACGCTGCGTGCCATTTTTCACACTACCATGCATAAGTATCATATACCCTTTTGCTTATGTTCAGTAAATATCGTCATACTGTGTACATTCCCGCATTGTGTCTTTTACATAGGCATTGCATATGGGTTCTGTCTTGATCCCTACTATAAACAAACCAACGGAGGGTCCGTGTCGCCTTCTTAAAAACGTGCGTTGGGGCATTTCGCTACCCCTAGACGTCGTATCTAAGAAGGGGACAAATTCCCCGGACCCCCGCATTCCTAGATTGCATCTGTGTCATATGCATTCCATCATGCATTCATCCATCCCACCCATGAGATATCGGAGTTTTGATTTGCACGGCTTTTGTCTCACTTTAGTAAGCATGGGAACAAATCAAACCGGCAAGAGGTTCTACCAAGTCAAGGTCAAAAGCCCAGATACCACCAGCATCAAGGAATTAGGGCGGTTGATGGAACCCCTCCAAATGCAATCCTTCCGCAAGACTTACGGAAAAATCTTAGAATTGACCATAGCAGAGGTGTCCATAGAAGCCATTGCATCACTTACCCAATACTACGACCAGCCCTTGAGATGCTTCACATTCGGGGACTTCCAATTAGTACCAACCATTGAAGAATTTGAGGAAATTCTAGGATGTCCTCTCGGGGGAAGGAAACCATATCTTCCCTCCGGGTGTCTCCCCTCTTTGAACAGAATTGCAACTGTGGTCAAGGATTCAGCCAGAGGTTTGGACCGCATAAAACAGACTCGGAACGGCATAGCGGGCCTACCACAGAAGTACCTAGAAGACAAGGCGAGGGGTATGGCCAATCAAGGAGACTGGGTCCCGTTTATGGATGTGGGGTCGTCCTCTTTCCAAACGTGGATGGTTTGATAGACCTAGCAGCAATCGACGCTTTCCTTGCCTACCACCATAGTAAGGAAAGTCCGGTGGTAGCTGTCTTGGCAGATCTATTTGACACATTTGACCGAAGGTGCGAGAAGAGTAGCGCACGGATCATCTGTTGCTTACCCGCCCTCTGTGTTTGGTTGGTTTCACACTTGTTCCAACAAGACACAAGACATCCATGTCCGCTCCTGAGTCATCGCTCGTGCACTGAAAAGAGGAGAATGGATTGGGACCAGCTCTTGGCCGGGATAGGAGGTAGAACAATCAGTTGGTTCCCCCGATGGAAGGAAGGAAAAGAAGGAGTCCTTTTCTCATGTGGAAGATACCCAAACATTCCGCTGGTAGGAACGAGGGGTTGTATTAATTACAATCCCACGCTCGCTATAAGACAACTAGGGTACCCCATGAGGGGAGCACCGACGGAAGAAAGCATGTCTCCTTTCCTTGTGAGGGATCTCGGCGCACAAAATTCCAAGACTATACAAAGAATCCATAAGGCATGGGAAACCCCGTTAAGGAAAGATCAAGAGCTTAGAGGCATTCGTAATGGCATCATTGGTGGGTACCACGAATGGCTGAAAGTTCGCATACGAGGTTTAGATTGGCTCGCCAAGTTAAAAGTCGTCAGCGAAGAGAATTTTGAAGCACCGGAAGAGGACGAGGAAGTCCAAGCTCTCAAAAGCGAGTTAGGAAAGGCAAAACTCGCCAAGGAGAAGTTCAAGTTGGCTGCTACACACGTTCGGAAGGAGTGCGCCGGGTTACGGGAAGAGAATGCAATTACCGCAAGAGCCCTTGAACAAGAGACCAAGAGGGCTCGCAAGGAAGAGTATGGCCGGAACAAATTTCGCGGAGCTCTATGGGGTAGCAATAATGAACTCAAGTTGCGAAGGGAAGAAAGGGACCAGTCGCGAGCACATAGCATGGTTATGAAAGAGGAGTTAATTGCTTGTTCAAGGTCCAAAAAAAAAGCTTGTCTCAGCGTTTATGCGAGACGGAGACCAACATGCTAGCTATCATCGCCAAGTACCAAGAAGAGTTAGGTCTAGCCACGGCCCACGAGCATAGGATTGCGGACGAATATGCCCAAGTATACGCGGAAAAAGAGGCTAGAGGAAGGGTGATCGACTCTTTACACCAAGAGGCAACCATGTGGATGGATCGGTTTGCTCTTACCTTGAACGGGAGTCAAGAACTTCCCCGATTGTTAGCCAAGGCCAAGGCGATGGCAGACACCTACTCCGCCCCCGAAGAGATTCATGGGCTTCTCGGCTATTGTCAGCATATGATAGACTTAATGGCCCACATAATTAGGAATCGTTAGGGAACTTGTATGGTCTCTAAGACCTTGACTAGATACGACTTCCTTTTTGAAATAAAATGAGTTGGTCCCATGTTTCTACTCCAAAAAACTTGTGCGAATCAAGTCACTCCCACATTTTATCTCTAGCATGCATTGTATGTTGGTCTCGTCCTTTGTCACGGGAAGCCGGAAGGTCCATATCACCTTCTTAATTGTACACATGGGGCACTGCGCCCCCAAATGCGCAAGTAAGAAGAGATAATTTTCCGGGCTCTCGTGTCCGTAAAATGCATTCATATCATGCATCGCATAAGCATCTCTTCATAATATCATAATGAACATATCGTTCCTGCATTTGTCCGTTATCATATTCCAGCCTCACATTTTGCATGAGTCATTGCATCATCATATGCGTTCAACATACTTTTTGTTTGCTCATACATGATCCTTGTATTTTCCTCTACAAAACAAAAACAAAAAAAAAGGGAAGTACGAAAATTCACGCTGCATTCTTAGTTGCATATATTCGGTACCATGAGCCAACCATGTTGGGATCATAAACCCGTTTCACTTAAAAACAAAATAATTGAACATGGTACCTAATGCATGGTTAACTAGGAAATGGTGTTTCTTCGGGTATCTCAATTTCATAATTACATTTTCCATGCATAAGCTTAAAGTATGCCCGAGTCATTCATCCCTATGAGATGTTGTTGAAGTATTGGCGATCGGAATTGCCATTCCTTGGATTATAGGGTTGAACCAAGCTCATGCTTTTACAAAAAGGTTCATCAAGTCAAGTTGAAATATGGAAGTAACCGTCTTGCAAAATTGGGGCAAAAGATGAATCGAGTCACATCAATGCTTCGTCTACTTCCAAACATATTTAGGATTATTGATGTCCTTGTTACTTCCAGTTTCACCTTGACAAAGATGTCATGGACCATGTTGAAAATCTAAATTGATTCAACCCCATATCCTGCGTAAATATTCGCAATACTTCGACTGTACATCATTCGCATGCATCCATGCTTTTCATTGGTTGCATTGCTCATTGCATTCTTTCCTTGAAAAATAAAATAAAATAAAATAAAATGAACTTATCAAAAAGAAAAGGAAACGCTTTACGGCACCCTTACCGAACTCGTGCTAGAGCTAGAGTAATGGGTGAAGCAGAGAAGGTGCAAGAGAAGATGAAGGCCAAAAATGGAGGCCATAAAAGAGCAAATGGCCACAATGATGGAGGCCATGATGAGCGTGAAGAAGATAATGGAAGCCAATGCGGTTGCAATTGCCGCTACCCACGTTGTTGCTAAGGTGAACCTGATGTCCCCATCCGGCATCAACCAAATGAATCATCCAACCTCAGATATGGTAGGCAAAGATTTGGGAAGTACGGGCAGCCCCCATAATGTACAAATTCAAAACGAGCACGCCTTCCTGCCATATGGCTTGCCTCTCAACTATACGCCACCCAAAGTGGCGTACACTCCCAATAAGAATGTCAATAACTCCACTCCTATACCCATTGAGAGCCAACAACCTCAATCTGATCATGCACATGTCTCTCGACCCATGGAGGAGACACATGAAATTCCCCACCATGATCTAGCCAACTTCGAGCCTTGCCTCGGATATGCTGCTGAAGGGCAAGCAGTTGGTGGTATACCCCTACAAAACCCTTTGGAGGGCCCTCAGTATCACCCACAACTGCACCTCTTGCATTCCACAGCGGTTAAAAACCCTTATGACTATGGCAGGAATGGGAAAGTTGGATCATCTAGAGGAAAGGCTCAGGGCCATTGAAGGAGGTGAAGATTATGCCTTTGCTAACCTAGAAGAGTTGTTCCTAATACCCAAACATGGTCATTCCCAAGTTCAAGGTGCCGGACTTTGGCAAGTACAAGGGGACTACTTGTCTCAAGAACCATCTAAAGATGTATTGTCAGAAGATGGGGGAATACGCAAAAGATGAGGAATTGCTGATACATTCCTCCCAAGAAAGTCTTACTGGGGTAGTTGTTACCTGGTACACTAACTTGGAACCTTCCCGAGTCCATTCTTGGAAGGACCTAATGGTTGCCTTTGTTAGAGAGTATCAGTACAATTCTGATGTGGCTCTGAATAGGATGCAACTACATAACATGTGCAAAAAGGGGGCACAAATCTTTCAAAGAATACACCCAAAGATGGAGAGACTTGGCAACTCAAGTAGCACCCCCAATAACAGAGAAAGAGATTATCACAATGATAGTAGACACG
Organism: Glycine soja; assembly: GCF_004193775.1. Classification (NCBI taxonomy): domain Eukaryota; kingdom Viridiplantae; phylum Streptophyta; class Magnoliopsida; order Fabales; family Fabaceae; genus Glycine; species Glycine soja. The sequence continues at coordinate 14,621,276 of NC_041008.1, read as the reverse complement.
TGACCGGTGTTCTACTATGAAAAATGGTGGGTTACACACCTTCAAGTTTTATAGATTTGGTCTTCGCCAGCAAAAGGATCGAAGTGGGTCTGAAAAGGGTCAAATTTAATCATCCTGCTTGGACGAATGAGAAAACTGGGGCAAATAAAGAGGGTGAGAAAGAAGGAGAAACCCATGCTGTGACCCAACAATGTCATTACTCAGTCAATAACAAACCTCCTCCTTACCCACCACCCAGTTATCCACAAAGGCCATCCCTAAATCAACCACAAAGTCTGTCTACCGCACTTCCAATGACGAAGACCACCTTTAGCACAAACCAAAAACACCAACCAAGAAGTGAATTTTGCAGCGAGAAAGCCTGTAGGGTTCACCCCAAATTCCGTTGTCATATGCTAAACTTGATCCCATATCTACTTGATAATTCAATGGTAGCCATAACCCTAGCCAAGGTTCATCAACCTCCATTTCTCCGAGAATACGACTCAAACGCAACGTGTGCTTGTCACAGAAAAGCCCCGGGGCGTTCCATTGAGCATGGTAGGGCTCTGAAGCGTAAGGTGCAAGGTCTAATTAATGCGGGCTGGCTGAAATTTGAGGAGAATTGCGTGTAAATCCTGACATTGACAAGAGATGCCACACATGGGGCAATTTTGAAAGCTGTTGTTAGGTGTCCCTAATGACTCATCAGGGTTTCCAAGTTTATGCCATTATTGTAAACCACAGCTACAATGTTAAATGAAATGGATAAAGTTGATATCTTTGTCCCTCATCCTCTCACAAACGCATGTTTGCTTATTCAAACTTCACCGGAATGTGGGTGTAAGCCATTGGTCTGTTTGCTCAAGCAACCTGCGCTCCTGAGTGTTGACTTCCAAGACCGTTCAATCAGAGATTACTCATCTTGCACGTTGGTGGGGGTGCCGTAAAACAACGAGCAAAGTTCAAAACAAATAAGTTTCAAAATAAAAAATAAGTTTCAAAATAAAAAATAAAAAGGCATTTGATTGACTGTGTTTTCAAGTAAAAATATAGACGTTCATGTGACCTCATTTTGTCTTTTTAGAGAGAAGTGAGTTATCAAGAATAGGATGTTGGACAAATGGCCTCAGTTACCTTAAGAAAAAGGGGGGTTGAATTAAGATGCAAAGACTATTCCCCAATTAAACTTTCACTCTCTCTTTTCGAATGCACACAGGGATAACCCTTCCCTTGTGTTCAGGAATCCTCTACAACAAGAGACCCACGGTCTCTTAATCCCTTTTCAGAAATAAGAAGAAGAGAAGAATAGGTCTCTCGTAAAAGAGATAGATTGTAAAATGAAGATCAATCAAAAATTCCTTATTGAATATGCAAGTGGTTGACCAAGGAATCTTTTCGAGAGGATAAGACATTTCAGTTCAGAAAAACTCTTGATCTTTCGAGAGGATAAAACTGTTTGGGCAATGAAAACTCTCTTTAAAACATTTGAATGGCCATTCATAAAACATTTGAATAGATATGTCTCTTGGAAATTATTTTCTGAAAATCCCCTCTGGTAATCAATTACAAGACTTATGTAATCGATTACAGGTTTTAAAAATTTGTATTAAAACATTTTCAACTACTGGTAATCAATTACCAGAGAGCAAATCTCAATTTGAAATGATAGAATTCTTTGGTCAAACCTTTTGTTTGTTTCAATTTGGAAACTTCTTCCTAAAGATTCTAAGAGATCAAACTTGATCATATATCTTGACTTTCTTGGATTCTTGTCTTGAATAAGACTTAGAAGTACTTGATCCTTTAGCATCATCAAGACATCAAAACATCTTGCTTAAATCCATCAGCTGAAAAATCCTTCAACTATTTCTCGTCCTTGGAAAATTCTTTTTGCAAGAATCAACTGCTTCTTTCATTCTTCCTCACTACAAGGTCATGACGAAAGACAACGATTGGTACCTCAAAGCCTTACACTGGGGCAATGAGGGGCATCGTGCATGAGCCTCAAGTGAACATAGGGGCAGATCAAAAGTTCTCACCTGTCGATGTTTTTAAACAAGAAAAAGAAAAGGGGGGACAAACCCTAGGGTTTCAATGGATTGATCAAACATCAAACGACTCCATTGCCGTCACTCCAAAATGGTCAAGTGACTAAATCAAACAGAACACACACTCTGAGGGAGTTCCCGGAGAGATTTGCAAAAAAGATAGGATGAGGTTGCATGAATTATCAACTCTTTCAAAAGGACAGTCAATCTGTGTTTTCCAAAAAAAATTAAATCAAAATCAAAATCACAAAATAAGGAAAGAATGTCATGAACATTGTACAATTTTCCATTACATTGCATTGTTTCATATGAAGTCCGCATTTACCAAATTTCACGACAAAGGTTGCATGCATCTGCATCCCTAAAAATCATGTTAACTGCATAGATTTCCTACATCTAAATGTCCAAATCTTGTGGATTTGGGATGACCGGCCCTCTCGATGAGTCGATCTCTTGCTTTCTCATAAGGGTGGACCCTTGGGTACTTGTACCTATCACCTTGAGAGGGCTGCACGCCCTCACCTTTAGAGGACTACACGGCCTCGCCTTGAGAGGGCTACACGCCCTCACCTTGGGTACTAGTTACCCTCACCGTTGAGAGGACTACACGTCCTCGCCTTGAGAGGACTACACGTCCTCACCATCAGAGGGCTGCACGCCCTCACCTCCAGAGGACTACATGTCCTCGCCTTGAGAGGGCTACACGCCCACACCTTGGGTACTAGTTACCCTCACCGTTGAGAGGACTACACGTCCTCGCCTTGAGAGGACTACACGTCCTCACCATCAGAGGGCTGCACGCCCTCACCTCCAGAGGACTACATGTCCTCGCCATCAGAGGACTGCATGTCCTCACCTTCGTAGGGCTACACGTCCTCACCTTTAGAGGACTACACGTCCTCGCCTTGAGAGGACTACACGTCCTCACCATCAGAGGGCTGCACGCCCTCACCTCTAGAGGACTACATGTCCTCGCCTTGAAAGGGCTACGCGCCCTCACCTTGGGTACTAGTTACCCTCACCGTTGAGAGGACTACACGTCCTCGCCTTGAGAGGACTACACGTCCTCACCATCAGAGGGCTGCACGCCCTCACCTCCAGAGGACTACATGTCCTCGCCTTCAGAGGACTACACGTCCTCACCTTTAGAGGACTACACGTCCTCGCCATCAGAGGACTACATGTTCCCCATTTTCAAAGGGGGGCATGCCCTCACCTTTAGAGGATTGCACGTCCTTGCCATCATAGGACTACACTCCCTCGCCTTCGAAAGGCGACACGTCCTGAACTTCAGAGGGCTACACGCCCTCGCCTTTAGAGGACTACGCGTCCTCACTTTCAGTGGGCTCCATATCCACACCTTAAGATAATTTAAGGTCCTCTGCCCTTAAATGCTTAACCGAGACTTGCACTCCCGGTTAAGGGACCAGTAGTTTCCTTTTAACGGTTCCTGGGCCACCCCCTGATATTGGAGGAGGGCCAACTTGCTAGCACAACCAGAGAGGGAGGCTATCACACAACTACTATGCATACTGGGGCAAGATTTCACCCGTGCCGCTGCAAAAAGACGAGTGCGGATCATGCGCACTAACATGACCACTCTTACACAGATATAGATGACATTGCTACTTAGCAACATTCTGCCCAGCGACCGCAATGCCAATCTCCCCCTGCAAAAGTATCAGTTGGTCTGTGTCGTCCCGACATGGGTAAGTATGCATACAGTTCAACTGATTTCTGATACCATCTATTGTTTGCAGGGATCGCACCCGAGAGACACCCAGTGGACCCGGAGAAGTCCAACAGGGCCCTGGGGTTTCCAGCTCTGGTTACGGGCCTCTATCAGTCCTACAGGGTGCTCGTACCCCCCCGACAAGGTCACATCATCATAGGTAAGTATGCACATCGCTCAACTGATTTCTGATTTCATCTATTGTTTGCAGGGATCGCGCCTGCAAGACACCCAGTGAACCCGAAGAAGTCCAATAGGGTCTTGGAGTTGTCAAGCTCTAATTACGGGTCTCTGTCAGTTCTACGGAGTACCTGTCACCTCCAGCAAGGGCATCAGGCCCCCTACTAATCGAGCTTTCATCAAGAAGTACTGCGCCCCCAGGCAGGCGCAGGGCGAAACACCACAGCAACATTGGGATGGCCGGTAGCGGGCAATAGACACACCGCCACCACCTCTAGAGTTCACCTCAGCTCATCCGCAAAAAGGTTAGAGCGTTGCCTACGACACATGGCCGACCAGCAGGCGACCAAGTCCAAAGTCAAAGGTAAGCAAAGTACTAGGTCAGTGACCGACAAGTCATAAGGCGTCCAGCTAAAGACGTTAAAGAAGCGCTGCTAGGAGGCAACCTAGTACCTTTTGAATCTATGCTTGTTATTTGATCACTTTTTATAGTAGGACGCACCTAGTTGCTCGTGATCCTGGGAATTTAAATAAAACAAGCTCAAGCTCGGAAGGTAGTCATACCTCACAAAATATATATATGTATGTTTAGGTAGGAAGATACCTTAGATATGCATGTATGTAGCAAAAAGATACCTCACAAAATATATATATGTATGTTTAAGTAGAAAGATACCTTGGATATGCATGTATACAGCAAAAATACCTTACGAAACATATATATGTATGTTTAGGTAGCAAGATACCTTGGATATGCATGTATATAGCAAAAATACCTCACAAAAATATACACATGTTTAGGTAGCAAAATACCTCATGAAAAAAAAAAAGGAAAAAAAAAAAAAACAAACAAACAAGAAAAAGAAATAAACAAATGATAATGATATAAAAAAAAAAAAAAAGAAGGAGAAAAAAGAAAAATAAGTTGTCTAGCTGAAAAACCGACATGCTTTTGAAAAGAGACGATTTCCAACTTTTCTTTGAAAAAAAATTCACTGATCATAACTAGTTTTTGAAAAAATGTGTCTACACCTGAAGAGCGAATGCTGTGAAATTTCCCCGGACGCCCGAAATGGACTCGGATGAATGCACAAATTGATAAAAGAACATATTTTGGAAACATTGGGTTGATTAAAATAGAGGAAATGAATCCTGAGCCCTAGCATCACATGACCATAAAAATTTGACATTTGAGTGTCCGCATAGGTGCATGCATGACCAGTTTTGCATAAAGTTTCCAAATCATCATTTTTGCATTTGTGTCATGGAAATAATGTGGGGCATCCCTTTTATCCTTGAACCAAACCAAACCCTGACATGTATCATGTCTAGCCATTCTACAAGCCTTGAGCCAAAAATCCTGACTCACCATAATCCTTACCCTCGGAAGCAAAAAAAGAATAGAAGGGAAATTTCCAATCAAAGAAAAAGAGAAGGAAAATTTCCAATGAAAGCAAAAAAAGAATAGAAGGGAAATTTCCAATCAAAGAAAAAAAAAAGAAGGAAAATTCCCCAATCAAAGAGTGGGAGAAAGCAAAAAGAAAAGAAAGGAAATTCCCAATCAAAGAGTGGGAGAAAGCAAAAAGGAAAGAAAGAAAATTCCCAACCAAAGAATGGGAGAAAGTAAAAAAGGGAAGGAAAGAAAGTTCTTGATCAAAGAAACTAGAAGAAATATGCAGAGAGGTCTTTGGACCGGACAATATCTGAACAATACAAAATTGTCACCAAATGAACAAAAAAGGAAGGAAAGGAAACCACGACCTAAAATGGTCTTCTCCCTTTAATTACCAACCAAAATCCCGCGCGCTAGCGACCCTTTTTTCTCGCCCCGCACCAAAAAAAAAAAAAAAAAAAAAAAAAAAAAAACAAACAGAAAAAGAAAAAGCCAGAAAAATCAAAAGCCAAAAACACACAAAAGCCGAAAAACTCCCCAAAAGAACCCATTCCCAAGGGAAGTCCTATTTGATCCATGATCACGCATGCAATTTTTGATTTGATAGGAAATAATTTGCAAAGTCAAGTCATGACATATCTATGGTTCGGAATTAGGATGAAACACTTACCTGTGCGAGATTGATACACTTTGAGTAGATTTCTTCTATTTTTGTCGAACCCAGTGTTTCCTCTAAATGGTCATTTAGAAACGAAATGCTAACATCCAAAATCTCATTTATGGTTATGGGAGATTTCATCAGCAGACTCTCCTTCCCCGGTAGACGCATTGTTTTTCACTCAAAAAAGTATATGTTGCTCTAAATCAGTTGGAATATTTGTCTCTTTGCTAAAGCATGTTTGCATTTTTTTTTAGTGGAGAAAACATCGAGACTTTTTCAAGTCTCACAAATTATCCAGAACTACGTAGGTCTGAGTTCCTCATTGGAGGATACGTAGGAGCAAGAGCCTCGCTTTTGTCGACCATACCGCCTTTTGTTGCCATAACTCAAGAGCTGGTAGCCCGCGGAGACACCTTACGGTTATCCGCACCTTTTTGTCATCCAGAGGCGGCGGGCCCGATGACAAGCAGAGACCAAGTTTGGTCATTCTGCACCCAAGATCCGCGGAGACACCTTACGGTTATCCGCACCCTTTTGTCATCCAGAGGCGGCGGGCCCGATGACAAGCAGAGACCAAGTTTGGTCATTCTGCACCCAAGATACGCGGAGATACCTTACGGTTATCCGCACCCTTTTGTCATCCAGAGGCGGCGGGCCCGATGACAAGCAGAGACCAAGTTTGGTCATTCTGCACCCAAGATACGCGGAGATACCTTACGGTTATCTGCACCCCTTTGCTAGGCAGACACAGTTGTGTCCGATGGCAAGCAGAGACCAAGTTTGGTCATTCTGCACCCAAGATACGCGGAGATACCTTACGGTTATCTGCACCCCTTTGCTAGGCAGACACAGTTGTGTCCGATGGCAAGCAGAGACCAAGTTTGGTCATTCTGCACCCAAGATACGCGGAGATACCTTACGGTTATCCGCACCCTTTTGTCATCCAGAGGCGGCGGGCCCGATGACAAGCAGAGACCAAGTTTGGTCATTCTGCACCCAAGATACGCGGAGATACCTTACGGTTATCTGCACCCCTTTGCTAGGCAGACACAGTTGTGTCCGATGGCAAGCAGAGACCAAGTTTGGTCATTCTGCACCCAAGATACGCGGAGATACCTTACGGTTATCTGCACCCCTTTGCTAGGCAGACACAGTTGTGTCCGATGGCAAGCAGAGACCAAGTTTGGTCATTCTGCACCCAAGATACGCGGAGATACCTTACGGTTATCCGCACCCTTTTGTCATCCAGAGGCGGCGGGCCCGATGACAAGCAGAGACCAAGTTTGGTCATTCTGCACCCAAGATACGCGGAGATACCTTACGGTTATCTGCACCCCTTTGCTAGGCAGACACAGTTGTGTCCGATGGCAAGCAGAGAACAAGTTTGGTCATTCTGCACCCAAGATACGCGGAGATACCTTACGGTTATCTGCACCCCTTTGCTAGGCAGACACAGTTGTGTCCGATGGCAAGCAGAGACCAAGTTTGGTCATTCTGCACCCAAGATACGCGGAGATACCTTACGGTTATCCGCACCCTTTTGTCATCCAGAGGCGGCGGGCCCGATGACAAGCAGAGACCAAGTTTGGTCATTCTGCACCCAAGATACGCGGAGATACCTTATGGTTATTCGCACCCATTCTTTTGCTATCTGTAAGACAGAACGCTTGATAGCATGCAGGGGCTGACACAGTCTTCTGCACCTTTTGTTCCTCCGGGAACAACAAAGTCATTTACATGTGGAAATTTCATGGTCACCCGCGACTCTCGTCAGCCGAGAGGAGCGAAATTAGTGTCATACACTGATTTTCGTCCGGGGACCTTTGCTTGATGACATGAGACCATTCTTTGGTCCTTGTGAGATGCTTGGTATCCATCATTAGGCAATCTGTGAAATCCTAGGAACGACAAGTCACGGTCACCCGCGACTCTCGTCAACCGAGAAGGGCGAAATTAGTGTCATGCACTGATTTTCGGGGACCTTTGCTTGATGACATGCGACCATTCTTTGGTCCTTGTGAGGTGCTTGGCACCCATCATTAGGCAATTTGTGAAATTATGGGAACAACAAGTCATTTGCATGTGGAGATTTTACGGTCACCCGCGACTCTCGTCAAATCGAGAGGAACGAAATTAGTGTCTTATCTTTACTTTCCTTTTATCTCCAATAAAAGACAAGTAAAGAGGGGCAACTGTCATACCCTAATTTCGTCCGGGGACCTTTGCTTGATGACGTGCGACCATTCTTTGGTCCTCGTGAGGTGCTTGGCACCCATCATTAGGCGATTTGTGAAATTCCAGGACATGCCGAAAAACCAAAAAAAGTATTGATGCACAATCCGTAAGTTTCCGTGACACATCGGAAATCAAATGGAAGCATCGTTGCATAATTAAGTGAGGTTCCGTAACATTCCGTAAGTCAAAAAGGGGATGATTATGTAATCCGCAAGGTTCCGTAACATTACGGAAAGAAAACAAGTATCGTTACGAAATTTATAAGTTTCCGTAACTTTACGAAAAAAGAATCACCAAAAAAAGCCAAAGGGGGGTGTATTTAGTAAAATGGGGGGTGCAAACAGTAATTTTCGAATCTGGGCCCTTCTAGAGGTTTCTGGGCAATTTCTTGCTTAAGATTAAAGTAACCTAGCTCGCCTGGGCGAGCTAGATGGCCACCACACCCCCCGTTTTGTTGAAAAATGGGATTCCGGGGCTTCCGGGACACCCGTAATGCTTCCGTAAAATTCCCATAACTCTAAATAAGCATAATTAACTTAATACGGGTGAGACGGAAGAGAAAAAAAGAAGAAAATCAAGTCCTATATGCTTCCGTAAGGCTTCCGTAACTTTTCCGTAAATTACGAAAGAGGGGGGGTGAACTTATCAAAATTGGGGGGGGGTGCAAATAGCAATTTCGAAATTTTGAATTGGGCCTTCCAGAACGTTTTTTGGAGCTGGGTTGCTTCTGGAGGAAGCAACCCAGCTCGCCTGGGCGAGCTAAGGTCGCCTGGGCGAGCTGGGCGGCAACCTCCTCCCCCTTTTTCCTATAAATAGGCTGAAGGGGGCTGTTCTAAGCATCCCTCAGCCCCCTGGCTATGTATTTTAGCTGTTTTGGGTGAAAAAAATTGTTTCCGTGAAGAAAATCCAAGCCGAGGTGCTTCCGTAACGCTTCCGAGATGTTTCCGTAAGCAAATCCGTGAAGGTTTTCGTCCGTTCTTCATCGTTCTTCATCCGTTCTTCGTTCTTCAACGGGTAAGTTTTCGAATCCGAGACTTTTAATTCATTTCTTGTTTTTTTAAGCTTTCCTCTTTATTTCGTTCATTTTCGATTTCTTTTCTTCCGTCTTTAACGCGCTTTTACCGTTTATTTAAGCCGTTTTCTCACCTAATAATGATAAAATGAATTTCAACCGATCATTTGTGTTGTAATCTCATTTAATCACTTTTAAAATGAAATCTAACCGATCGTTCACGCTATAACCTCGGTTAAACCAAAAAAAGTAAAATAATAATAAAATAATCAAAATATCTTGAAAAATAATAATAAAATAATCAAAATATCTTTGAATAAAATAAATTAAAAAAATCAATCGGACGTTTTTCTTTGGAAGTTTCCTTGAATGAATTGATTAATAACCAAAGTGAAACTAAGACTAAAATAGACTCACAAATCAAGTTTTGTCCAAAAATCACTAAAAACCGTTTTAAGATCCAACGCCTTAAACGGTCCTCTTTGCTTTTATCGGTTAACATGGACCGTTCAAAAGCATAAAATCAACATGTAACTTTACCGCTTTTGAAAGAACTACGTAGGTCTGAGTTCCTCATTGAGGATACGTAGGAGCAAAAGCCCCGCTTTTGTCGACCACCCCAAGAGATCGTTAATGGTCCAATGCCTTAACGTTTCTCTCCTTTCAAAAACAAGAGATCGTTAATGGTCCAATGCCTTAACGTTTCTCTCCTTTCAAAAACAAGAGATCGTTAATGGTCCAACACCTTAACGTTTCTCCCCTTTCAAAATCAAAAGATCATTTAATGGTCCAACACCTTAAATGACCTTTTTGTTCAATAAAAACATATTTTGCAAAAAGGACAAAAACAACTTAACCAATCACTTTGTTCCGAAAGAACTACGTAGGTCTGATTTTCTCATCCCAAATTGAGGAATACGTAGGAGCAAAGGGAAACACCCTTGTCGACCACAAAAAAGGAAAAAATATAAAAAGGGTATAAAGGATATAAGAACATAAAAGGGAACATAAAAATCAAAGTCATGTTTGCACATTCGATTAAAGGCTGCCGTCCCTTGGGACGGACATGTGGGGTGCTAATACCTTCCCCGTGCGTAAATACAACTCCCGAACCTTTCACTTAAAAGTTCGTAGATCGCGTCTTTTCCGGTTTTTCCGACGTTTTCCTCAAATAAACGTTGGTGGCGACTCCGCGCGTATTCCTTTCGTGGAACACGCATCCCGCGAGTCACGCGTCGCCCTCCCGCCGAAGGGTAGGTTGCGACACCTCTGAACCACGCTCGGGGTTTTATTCTGAGCGTTTTGATATATATATTGCTTGCTTTCGAAAACTGGCCCCGGCGGACGCAGAGAAACGCGAGAAACTGGAACCAGAGAAACGACACGCAAACCGAGGCAGGATTTTAGCGTTTCAGAGGTCAGATTTTCCCCACTTTTGTGACTGAGTATGGGTCACAGTCAAAAAGAGAAAGTGGGCCCTTTTTGCTCCAATCAAATAGGGACATGTGGCAGAGCTTGAATAAAATAATAGAAAAAGAGGAAAACCTTTTATTTAAAACCAAAAAGCTTTTCTCTCTCTTCACTCAACCCTCACTTTTTTTTCAGACAGCTTTCTCTCTCCCTCACGTTGCCTTTCTTCCTCCCTCATTCTCCATTAAAGCTCCATACAAAGCTTCAACCTTTAGTGCCCGTTTCTGCCCCAAATCGTGAAAGGAGAGCATTTTCGGGATCGTGAAGTGCGTGGCTACGAGTGGGACTTCGAAAATTCAGGTTTGGGTGGACTTCTTTCTCTCTTAAATTTCGTGGGTATGGGGTTTTGGGAGATATGATGGGTGGTTTTGTTAGTTTTCTGCTGTGTAATGATTATTTGTGAAGGAACTTGTTGAAAGCTTGTTGAAATTGCCATGTTTGGATGAGTTAGACATACCCATTCTGTTTTAGGGTTTTGTGATGATGTTTATATGCTGAAATTGCCTATGGAAACTGTTAGAGATGAAGGGTAGAGTTAACCTAGGGTTAGGAAGTGAGAATGTGGTGTTATGAGTGGAAAAAGAGTGAGACTTTGAGGGTTGGAAGGCTAAGTCTGAATTCTGTGGTAAATGGAGGTTAAAATGAGTTAATCCTAGCTTGGAATGTCATTTAGAACATGTGAGAAAGGTTAGGCTGTGCTAGAGGGAAAAACAAATGACCAAAGTGAACCAAGAGCCATTTCTAGGGCAAAATTAGGTGTTGAAGAGTCAAATTTTGAGTTGCTGGAATTTTGGGTGTAAATCCAGTTTGAACAAGTCTAAATTGATGGTATAGACTTGTGTGAGGTGAGAGTTTGCTTCAAGTTTGTTCCATTCTAAATTTCACTTCTCAAACCTAGAAAACCCATTGAATTGAGGGGTTTTGGACACCTAGATTTTGTGTTGCTGTGGTTTGAAGCTTGGCTTTGGTTTAGACATGTTTGATACATGATTTGGGACTTGTAGGATTTGATTTGAGCAAGATTGGATGAGGGGAAGTGTGATTTTCGAAATCTGCACTTATGCAGAATTTTGCTGTCAAAATAGGTGCAGCAGGATTTTAGCTTGGTGCAGAAAATGCTTGTGTGTGGTTGGCTGTGGAAAGAGTAGTACAGAATGAGTTCTAGATGTTTGCTAGTAGATCCCAACGGTCACAATGTAGACTTATGCACCATAGACTTCCAGTAAAATTTTGGAGTCGATCCAACGGTTAACAAATTGGATCGAAGGAATTGTTACTGTGGTCTTTAAGTGAGAAAAGCTGTGATTTTGGTTGATGTGTTGAGCAGAGTTTTCTGCCTTTGCTCTGTTTTGCTTGGCTGTGATAGCTTGTGCTGTTTGAATGTTGTTTTGCTTGGATGTTGTGGAAGCTTGGGAGGATTGATGGGGACCCGATGTTAAGAGAAACGAGGATATGGGCTACGTGGGAGTACGTGAGCTCAGTTGGAGGTGGGCAACAGGGGATGGTGGGTTTATGCGCGCATTGTGGATGTGGAAAACTTGTTGTGCACCATCGCCCGACCGCCACCTAGTACCACATGTGATGGGTACCCCATAATCCTACAAGCTTGAGATGAGGAAGTGTTGAAGGGTGAAACTTCCTGCTTTTATTATTGACCACAGAGTGGTACCTGGAGATATGTCGCGGGGGTCAGGAGACCTTGGGGACGTCAGGTGGGGTGCTATTGCCCAAAACCAAGCTTGACCAATCCCGACCCAACCCGGGCATAGTCGGTCAGTGAGAACCTGTGATGTACCTAAGCAGGCGAGCTCCTGGCAGTCAACAGATAAAAGGAACAAAGATAACAAAGCAAGGGGGCTTGTGGTGGCTGGCCAGCTGTGAATTTTGTGTGATATGTGGATTATGGCCTCTGGTAATCGATTACCAAGGATGGGTAATCGATTACAAGGCTTAAAAATGAAGACAGGAGGCTAAGATGGTCTCTGGTAATCGATTACCATGGGGTGTAATCGATTACCAGGCTTGAAAACGAGGTCAGGAAGCTAAGGAAGCCTCTGGTAATCGATTACCAAGGGGTGTTGTCATACCCTAATTTCGTCCGGGGACCTTTGCTTGATGACATGCGACCTTTTTTTGGTCCTTGTGAGGTGCTTGGCATCCATCATTAGGCAATTTGTGAAATTCCAAGACATTCCGGAAAATCAAAAAAATATTGATGCACAATCCGTAAGTTTCCGTGACACACCGGAAATCAAATGGAAGCATCGTTGCATAATTAAGTGAGGTTCCGTAACATTCCGTAAGTCAAAAAGGGGATGGTTATGTAATCCGCAAGGTTCCGTAACATTACGGAAAGAAAACAAGTATCGTTACGAAATTCGTAAGTTTCCGTAACTTTACGAAAAAAGAATCACCAAAAAACAACAGGGGGGGTGTACTTAGTAAAAATGGGGGTGCAAATAGCACCCAGGCCCACTTGGGCCCTCCAGAAGATTCCTCCAGAAGGCTGTTGCTTTTGGAGGAAGCAACCTGGCTCGCCTGGGCGAGCTGGGCGGCAACCACCTCCCCTATTTTGCTATAAATAGGGGAGGAAGTGAAGAAGGAAGGGGTTCAGCCCCTTTGGCACCTCTCTCTCTTTCGAATTTGCTTGGAAAAATTGTTTCCGTGAAAAAAATCTAAGCCGAGGCGCTTCCGAAACGTTTCCGTAACGTTTTCCGTGAAGAATTTCGCGAAGGTTTCGACCGTTCTTCGACGTTCTTCATTCGTTCTTCATCGTTCTTCGATCTTCAACGGGTAAGTACCTCGAACCAAGCTTTTCGATTCATTCTATGCACCCATGGTGGTCCACATTGTGTTTCGTGCATTTTTATTCTCGTTTTGTTTACTTTTTATACCCCCTGTTGACGTGCTTAAGCCATTTTACTTAAGTCATTTCTCGCTTAACTTAAAAATAAAATCAATTTCCACCGAACGTTTGAATTGTATTATCCGTTAACTTCGGTTAAAATGAATTCCGACCGTTCGGTCGTGCCGTAACCACGTTGGAAATCAAAAAGAGGTAAAAAATAATATAATAATAAAAAAAACATCTTTTAGTAAAATAAAGCGGAAAATCAATCGGACGTTTTCTCTTTGGGATTTCTCATTCTTAATCGAATTGATTAATAACTAAAGTGAAACTAAGGCTAAAATCAACTCGCCTAGTCAAGCTCGTCCACAAAAATAGGCTTTTGAAGTTTGTCATTTCAATTTCTCACTAAGTAAAATGGATCATTTTTTTAGGTCCAACGCCTTAAAATGATCACCACTTAAGTAAAAAAGAATCACTTGATAAGAAAGAACTACGTAGGTCTGATTTCCTCATCACAAATTGAGGAATACGTAGGAGCAAAGGGAAACACCCTTGTCGACCACAAAAAAGAGAAAAATATAAAAAGGGTATAAAGGATATAAGGACATAAAAGGGAACGTAAAAATCAAAGTCATGTTTGCACATTCGATTAAAGGCTGCCGTCCCTTGGGACGGACGTGTGGGGTGCTAATACCTTCCCCGTGCGTAAATACAACTCCCGAACCTTTCACTTAAAAGTTCGTAGATCGCGTCTTTTCCGGTTTTTCCGACGTTTTCCTCGAATAAACGTTGGTGGCGACTCCGCGCGTATTCCTTTCGTGGAACACGCATCCCGCAAGTCTCGCGTCGCCCTCCCGCCGAAGGGTAGGTTGCGACAGGTGTAATCGATTACCAGGCTTAAAAAGGGAACTGGGAGATGGTGGAAGCCTCTGGTAATCGATTACCAGCCTGTGTAATCGATTACACAGAGGAATGGGTCACTGGTAATCGATTACCAGGCATGTGTAATCGATTACACAGTGCATTATGGCATATTTCATGTTCTGAGGCTGTGTAATTCAAGTTTAGCCTCTGGTAATCGATTACCAAGGCTGTGTAATCGATTACCAGAGATGGAAAGCCTTAAAATACCCCTTTTACTTGCATGTAGTGATTATGAGACAAATTGTGTGTAGCGCAGTTAGATTCTTGTGAAAGAGTCTACCCCTTTCTCTTCTTTCTTGTAGATCGTGATGGCGGCGCAGCTAATCCGTGATCGAGTAGAGATGGAGTGCCTAGAGGGAGCTTGGGAGACCCTCGAAGGCAACACGAGGTGCCGATTTCGGGGCACCATTCGTTTCACTGCTACTTCTTGGTGCATCCAGATGAACCTGCACGGACGCTTCAGCGCACGGTGGAGTGGACAGCTCCTTGGATTAGTTTTGTGTATTTTTTTGAGGGTGGGTGTATCTAGGACTGACTGTTAGGTTTACTCTTTTGTTTTGTATGGGTAGACTTGATGTATAGGAATTTGATTATTGTATACTTGTGGCTGAAGCCACCACTATGGACACCTTTGCTCTGGATGACACTGTATTTTGTAAAACTCCCATATTTTGGACAGCTTTAAAACGATGAATGCATTTATAATCGATCTTGTTATTTGAAAAGAAAGCATTAGCAACTTTATTTGTAAAAGAGTTTATCGACCGTATTTTATTCTTTTATTTTCATGTGACGACCTAAAGTAATGGCTGGTACATTCTTCCTTTTGAAACAGCACAATAATTTAGAGAATTATGAGCGGTAAGAAAGAAATGACTCCGAATAGAGTTGTGAACTGGCCATTCAGGACTTTATAGTGAGGATTTTCCTTCTAAACCTAGTTATGGTGAAAAGAGAAAGAAATGAAAAAGAAAAAGAAGAAAAAAAAAATTTACCATGGTTTTTGTTATTTAAATTATTTCTATTAAACCAGTCATTAATTTAGGGACGCCACAGATGATGTCAAAAGAAGAATCAAACAAGGCTCATTTTGCTTCAAGATTAATACCAGATTGTTTCAACAAACAAAGCCTTGATTCAAGATTTCTTCAAGATCAAGCCTTGCCTCACAAAGAAAGGTTTCAAGTCATTCAAGGCACATGTAATCGATTACCAATACATGTAATCGATTACCAATGGTTTGAAAGTGTGTAATCGATTACACATCATATGTAATCGATTACTAGAGACTCTGAATATTGGGAATTCAAATTTTAAATGAAGGGTCACAATTGTTCAAGAAAAACAGCTGTGTAATCGATTACACTAATTCTGTAATCGATTACCAGAGAGGATTTTCAAGGAATATCGCCAACAGTCACATCTTATCATTTGGATTTTGAATGGCCATCAAAGGCCTATATATATGTGTGACTTGGGACGAAATTGAAGAGAAAGTTTTGCTTGGCAAAAATGTCTTATCCTCTCAAAAGACAATGAGAGAGATTCCAAAAGAACTTCATTGTCAAATGCTCTCTCAAAAGAAATCCTTGGCCAAACATTTGCAAAATCTATAAGGATTCTTACATGATCTTCATTGTAATATTCTTCTCTTGAAGAGAGAATTCTTCTTCCATTCTTCTTATTCAATGAGATTGGTTAAGAGACTGTGAGTCTCTTGTTGTAAACGATTCCTGAACACAAGGGATGGGTTGTCCCTGTGTGGTTTAGACTTTGTAATGGATTTTACAAAGATAGTGGAAATCTCAAGTGGGTTGCTTGAGTACTGGATGTAGGCACGGGTTGTGGCCGAACCAGTATAAAACTGTGTTTGCATTCTCTCTTCCCTTATCTTATTTATTTTGTTGCAATCAATTGTGTCTTGCATGTTTAAAAAACATTGTTAAATTGATTGTTGTTGCTTCTTCTGCATTCTAAGCCTATCCCTCTTAAGATTATTGAGGCCACAAGGTCCAACAAAGATATTTCCTAGTATCCAACATCTTAGTAACACCCAAAAAAGAGGAGATAGCCTGTCTAGAGCTTTGAGGAGTGTTTGATCTTAAGAATATTTTTGATTTTTAGAAATTGATAATTTCCCCGGAAGCTCTACCATAAGTGTCTAGGATATTTTTCAGGATAAAAGCTTCAAATTCATCTGACCTGCAAAAGAGAAAAAATCATCAACAAATAAAAGATGCGAGAGGATAGGAGATCCTCTATACACTTTGATACCATGGATATCCCCTCTACTTTGATTTTTTTTATCATTGAGGATAGTCCTTCAGTGCATAATATAAAGAGGTAAGGTGACAATGGGTCACCCTGCCTTAGCCTTCTTCTAAGAGTACTTTGCCCAACAAAATCATCATTGATCAACAAAGAATAATGAACTGTATGAAGACAGTTTTTGATCCAATTAATCCATGTCTCATGAAAACCCATCTCCTGTAAGAGACAAAATAGATAATTCCAATCAACAATATCAAAGACTTTACTAATGTCAACCTTTAGAGCAACCTCGCCAATTTTCCCTTTTGTTTTGCATCTCATATGGTGAATGATTTTAGAGGCCAGAATGACATTGTATAGAATTGAGCAATCTTCTACAAAAGCTTATTGCTTAATGGAGATACACACTGGGAATAGAGGCTTTAACCAACTAACAAGGACTTTGGAAATGATTTTATATAGGACATTACAAATAGATATTAAAAAAGATGATGGAGCTCATAAACCAAGAGGGGGGGTGAATTGGTTTCTAAATCAAATCAAACTTAAAAAACTAGAGTTAAAAAAAATTGAGGATCATATCACAAAATTTTGATAAACCAATATATAATCAATCACCCTTAACACAAAATCCTTTGTCAAATTTCTTTCTCGAAAAGATATTTTCTTTAACCTTCAGTAAATTGATCAAGACTAGAATGAGAAAGAAAGATAAGATCGAGAGAAGATGTACACCAATTTTTATACTGGTTCACTCTCTATCTCTAGAAAAGCTAATCCAGTTATCTAATCTAAACCAAATTAGATTTTCACTATGCATATAAAATTCTTACAAGCAATCACAATCAATCTCAATCCTACTCCATAAAAAGAGACTAAGGCACCCAACCCTAGGGTCTTTTGTGAATAAGAGCCTAAAAGAAACCTACCCTTAGCCCAAACTAGAAAAAACTATTCTAGCACGTCTTCATAAATTCATGCATATACTAACAACATGTAAAACACACGAAAAACTAAGTCAAGGAGAGACACAACCTAATCAATCACATGCAAGAACTTTTGCTTGAGTAAATGAGTGTCTTCTTGAACTCAAGAGAAATTCACAACTCACTTTTTACCATGAGAGTTTAAAAAAATCGAAGTCTAGAAGTTGTGAGTTGCACACTTATTCTAAAGACTTATTCTTCTCTTTTTTCTTCTTCATAAAAGTGACAACACGAGGTGGTTATTTATTAAGAAAACAATTATAATCGCATGTAATTGATTAAATAGTCAATGCAATCGACTATTTCAAAGAAGTAATCGATTATATTATCATTTTAATTGATTAAAGTGTTCTTCCCAACATCTGGAAAACTTTTAAGAACAATGTAATCAACTAGATTCTTGATGTAATTGATTAAAGTGTTTGTGATCACTTATATGAACACTTTTAAGAGAGAAGTAGTCGATTACAATCATCTGGTAATCGATTAAAGCAAAGACTCACGAAAAACCAATCATTGTCTTTACTAAATTATGTAATCGATTACGGTTAATTGATAATCGATTAAACTGAACTAGAATCTCTCTACAAGTTATAAACACTTGTGCAATCGATTACGATCAGCCTTGTAATCGATTAAAACAAAGAGTTTTATGCACTGAAGAAGTTTCTAACTTTAGAAATAATATTCTTACTTCTACATGATGATGCATGATGTACACATGAGAAGATAGAGACTAAGATTCAAAATCAATACAAATGCCACTAAAAAATTGGGCATGTAAAAAACAAAATTTCTTCAAGCTTTTTCATGTTGCCTCCTATCTCTAATAGATATTGGCCAAAAATCAAGCATGCTAGATGGGCTATTGTTTTTTGAAATAAGGACAATGGTTGTTTTATTTACCTGGGATTGCCCCATATCAAGCCAAGAAATGACTCTATGGAAAATTATTGGGCCACAAAGATAGTGAAAAAAAAAGTTCATTAACTAAGATGTGAGAACCATAAAATTTTATAACTTCTTCTTTTAATGGATTTTAAAAAATAAGAGAGAATAAGTTGAAAAAGTATATTAAAGAGTATTTTACTAGCAATATTCTTATATTTATTATGTAAATATTTATGTTTGATTTGTGACTTTTGAAAGGTAAATGTTAACTGTTCTTATGAGGAAAAATAAAAATAAAAAACAAATAATATTGATTATATTAAATATACCTAGTTACTTTATTTGATAATTATATATATTTTAAAATAATTAAAAATATTTAATATGATGTTTTATTCTTAATTAATTTGAAAATATTATCAGTACACTTTTCAAATTTTGAAATGACACTTTACACTTTTTTTAGGAAAAACTATAAACTATTACAAATAATGACAACAAATTTAAGTATTAAAATATACTTTATAAAGTATATTTTCATCAAAAGATATACTTTTATTATAAAGTATATTTTAATACGTTAAAATAAAATTTTAATTAAAATATATTATCACTATAAAGGTTTTCTTTGGGTGTTATCAAATCACGTATTTATTAATTAAGTATACATAAATTTATATTCTTTTTTTAAAAAAATGATATTAAAACACTATATTGCAAACAAAGACTATTAAAAAGAAGACTAAAGTACATTTTTGGTTCTTTATATTTAACATTAGAGTAAATAGTAAAATTTATCCTCGAAAGTATGATGCGGTGATAAATTGGTTTCCAAAAGATGAAAAATACAAATTTAGTCCCTAAATATGCAAAAAGTTTGATAAATTAGTCTAGCACTTAAATTTGTGAGATCATTTTGTTATTAAGTTATAATGCTCAAGGATCAATTTGACAATAAGTTATATTTTTTTGAACTAATTTGACATTAAGTAGCAAAGATTATGGACCAATTTGTTATTAAATTATCTACAAGACTAATTTGTTGGCCTTTTTACATATTTAGGGACTAAATTTGAATTTTTCATCTTTCAGGGACCAATTTGTCAGCTAGGGGTGTGCAATGGTTCGAGTTCATTTGGTTAAAAAAAACCATTTGATCCAACCCTACGGGTTGACATTTGTGGACCAAACCTGATCAAGGAGCACTTTTGATTTGGCAGGGTCTCAATTTGGACGGGTCTGGGTTGGTGCAATTAAGGTTCTTGTGGTACCATTATCATAGATGACAATGTTTTGCTTCCACAGTGCGCTTTCCACTGACATCTCCCTTTTTATCCTTTTTTTTTTGTCTCTGCATGAATAAACAAAATGATTCTAACAATGGGAGAGGGAAGAGAAGGAAATTGTTTAAGCTATTATTGGGCTTCATGATGGTCGATGATGATTGAGAGGGAGGCTGTTGATGCAATCCTATCCCCCAAGGGCATTGGATAGAAGACTCCAAGAAGATTGGGCCAAAGATGCAAGAGAAGGCCCTAGGATTCTCATGAGCCTTAGGGTAGATTTCGGGCCTATGGGCTAAGTATGAGCCCACTTATCTTTGTACATATTAGATTAAATTTTCATTAATTTTGGTCCTTGTATTTAGGGCTCCATAATGTAGGTAGGGTACCCTAGAAATATAGGATTTTTCAGCCCTTGTATTTTAGGGCACCTAGACTAGTTTTTGTATTAGGGGTAGTTTTGTAATTTCACATGCACTAAGTGAATATTTGATGTGTGTGGTTGGAAATAAATTTAATTGAATTGGTAGAAGCCCAATCCAATTAAATTTTAGAGGGGGAGGTGAGCATTTGCTTACCACACCCCATTGCCACATCATATAGTCACACTTTGTGCATGTCCTTCAGGCTTTACATGCGCATGACACCTAAGCACACTTAGTGGAGAATCTTGGAATTGATCTTGAATTAGTGGGCTGAACCATAACTAAAATTCACTAATCATAATTAGTGAAATTTTGGCTCCACAAATTCAAGTGAAATTTGAATTGAAATTCAAATTTCCCTCCAATTTTGTGTGACACTTAGGCTATAAATAGAGGTCATGTGTGTGCATTTTTTTAACTTTGATCATTTTGAATATTAAACTTCAGATTTTAGAGCTCTTTTAGAGCACAAAATTTTGTGCTCTTATCTTCCTCTCCCTTCATTCATCTCCTTCTTCCTCCAAACTCTTATCCATGGCCTCCTATGGTGGTGAGCTTCTTCTAGACTCATCTTCTCCTTGAAGTGGCATCTCCTCTCTCTCTCTTCCTTCTCCATTCCGCTGTCATTCATCTTCCAAGAAGCAAAGGAATCCATTGATGAAGAAGATCCTAGGCCTACAAGCTCCAATGGAGATTACATCAGCTGTCATTAGCGTGGAGGGCATTAGAGGCACTACGACACAGTTGGGTAATGTCACTTGACTTGTATTGATGAGAATAGAGAGTAGAGAAAAGAAGGATAAAGGAAAAGTAATGGGTCGTTGCAGTCATCACATACAGTGTGATAGTTTTGGATTTTAGGGAGAAATCTGGTAAAAATCCTTAACTCAAAGCAAGAGCTCCAATGGAGGATTACAACTTGGTGTAGAGAGAAAAAGAGATAGATACAAATTGTAGAGAAAATTAGAAGAGAGAAAGTGACATATTTTCTAAATGATCGTGTTCTTTTCCTTAGCAACTTGACCCATATGCAAGGTAGTTATAAGAAAATATTCTAACAAACTAGCACTACCTATGCCACTCAGCTTTTAAGAAGCAAACATAAAAGGGAAATTAACATATAACCAAAGTTAGTAATTCTAGAATAAAAATAGAAATGAAATATAGCATAAAATGTATGACAAGGTATAATCGTAAGTAATTCTTGTAACAATACCTTTCCCTTCAAAACACCATTGACCTCAAGGGTGAAAATCAAGAAATTTTCTATCTAAAATAGCTTAAGACTCCCCTTTGGCACAAACCTAATCATGAGATTTAAGCAAAGGATGGATAGAACTAGTGGTAGGGTGCCTACATAGTTTCAACTGAGAGTCATGGAAAACATTATGTATTTTAGATGTAGGAGGAAAGTCCAGCTGATAAGTTGTGGCCCCAATGCGACCAATTGTATCGGATGAAATGTGAACTCCCATCGTCATTTATGAAATCTTTGTAAGACCATTAAAACAGGGGAAATTCAATGGCACGCTCAGCCTAGGATAAATAAAATGTGTGATAGACATATGAACTAGGTTACCATGAGAGATCTATTTGTTAGTGATCCACACATAGTGGTTATGTAGGTTGGTGTGTGTTATCTCTTTATTTGTGACTTCTAAGGGAATACAGTACTCACCCCTTAAACCAACATTTTCAAGTTCGAATGGTGAGCATTGAGATGGATCTCTTTTGGTGGGTTAACATCTTTTAGTGTTTAAGGATCCCTCTAAAAGTTCTTCATAGGATTCTCGTTAGTAGATTCATTTTTGCTTGGCGTATATCTTCTTAATGGAAAGGTTATTTTGCAGGGCTTAGGTAGATGACTATTCTAAGACTTAGACTTTTCCACTTTTGCATATTGATATGAGTACACCTAAGTTTTGGGAACTTTTATGTGTTCAGTCATCTTATTTACTTACTATTTACCTTTGATACTTAATTACTTATGTGTTGTGACTATGGAGGATTATCTCTTACCTTTATATATACATATGATGTTATTCTAAGGTGTATAGTTCTATACTTAAAGTTTAACTATTTATTATGTATACCGACTTATGGCTTAAAATGAAACAACATTTTGTACATATGTATGTTGTACACGATCTCGAAAATAGAATAATTTCTCTTCCATTTGATAGCTTTCATTTAAAAGAAAACGTTTGAGAAGCCCGTGTGAAAAGTTTTATTTTTGTGAAAAATTTACCCTATCTTTTTGTATTTTGATATGATGTTTATGGAAAGGATTTGAATTCACTTGTTTATAAAGATGAATAAAAGGTATTTGAAGTGTATTTGTAAATTCATATTTTGGGGTATTACATTAGTGGTATCAGAGCAGTTCGTCCTACTAAGATTAGGGTATGGACTTAGTCATTGCTTCTGTTGTGTGTGGTGTAGTTTTGGCTATTGATTGATAGTGCTATTGGCAAATTGTCTGTTGTGTGTTCTTAAATCATCTATGGGAAACAATGATATGAGATAAGAATTGGTTATATTGATTCTACTATCGAAGGATGGAGATATGAAATGGAAACTTGTATGTTGTGTGTTTCAGTATCGATTGGATATCGATAATAGTATGAAGTGAAAAGTTGTTTGCAACGGTATATTCTCGTGTTGGCTATTATGGTAGCAATGTGGGATTAGTTAATATATGTACAGATTTGTGATTCAATGTCATCAAAAGATATACTAACACCTTAAAGATGTGTTAGTATTTCATTGGAATTGCCAATAGTAGTGTGAGATCAGCTAGATATTGTTAAGGGTGGATACCTATTTCGTGTTGTCTTTCTCTTCATGTCATAATGTAAGGTGCTTTCTATAACTATTTGTCGTGTGAACCCGAGTCAACCATACGTGTTCCAAGTAGCCTACTTTTGAGTTGGCCATTATCCTTGAAAATATTGTGTACTTGTTCTTATAAGATTCAAGGTTCCCGTATGAATGAGTATCTTAAGTATGATGTTCCTCTTTAAATCATGTGATGCCATGGGCTTTTACCTATTGTTACACTTTTGTGAAGATGAATTGATTTAACATGTTTTGTCAGTTACTGTGAATGTGAAAAGTTGTCGTTAATCTTTGTGTAAGTTGTTTGCCCGAATGGGTGAGTTGTTTCAAATTCTGGTGTGAGTCGTTAGTTTAGTTGGATGAAATGCTTCTTTTATCATACTTGCATTCAAGCAAAATGAATATTTCTAAGGAAGAAAGGATTCATGATAAAGTTGTGAGATACACAGTCAGGACTCCATTAAGATGACTTTCCTTCCTAATGTCATTCTTTTTGAAACTTTGTTGGATTGCATTAATTATTCTTTTCCTCGTCAGTCAGAGTTCATGAGTTTATACCTATGAGTGAGCTAGAAAGGAGATTCAAAGGGTTTAAGTCTATAGACTAGGTTTGAGCAAAGAGAATGGAGATAAGAAGAGGAGAAGGGTACCTTGATGTTTGTAATATGAAAGAATGTTGAGAGCTTAGTTATTACCTTTTTATGGTGTTTATGGATGATTTTATGAGTTTTCTTAGATTGAGATAACCTATTGCAGTTAGAATTGTTATAAGGTTCATGCCTTAACTATTAGTAATCAAGGATTGGTGTTTTAGGCCAATTGGAATCTCAAGAAAGTACCTTCTGAGGTGGTGAGTTAACTTGCAAAAATAGTATGCTTGATTATTTGCTTGTGGTATGACTAGTAAGTATTTACTCTGGATTTAGGTATAATCATAATCAGAGTTAACAGTTGTCCATGTGACGGAGTGGCTAAGTGGTGTGGAGTTACTTGGAAAATTAAGGCTTGAATCAGAGTGACGCAGTGGAAGCGCGAGGAAGTGAATGCAATGAATCGTGGTAGTTAGATCACGAGTTAGTAAATTGAATAGGATGAATGGATAAAACAATTCATAGTTAATTGAAGGATGTTATAGGTGAAAAGTGAGTAATCATAAGGTTTAAGAGTGTGATTTGGATGTTAGTAGTGGAGTTCAAAAAGAGACTATTTTAGAGATAGTAGATTTGAAATGGTTTGGGATAATATAAGAGCCATTTTAATGGCGAAGTGGTTGAAAGTTAGATACATAAGCTATGCTTGAAATACTATTGTGGTGAGAAAAGAGTGAAAGGGTAGTAGGAAAAGTGTTGGTAGTGTAGGGTTCATGGAAGGTAATGGTTAGACATGCAATAATGATGTAGAGTCACCTAGATGCTAGGGGATGTGATTACCATTCAAGACAAAGCAATAAGTAGTCCCATGTGATCAACTAGACAAACTTGGAAGGTATAACCTAAAAGCTTAGTCGAACTCTCTAGATTTAACTTAAGTAAGAACACATGTAAGCTTAGAATTAGAATAGAATACCAATAACCTTAATTTGTTGTCTAAACAGGTGTTTTAGTACCATGTCATACTACTTAAATCAAATGAAAGGTTGAGAGTTCAAACCTACCCGTTTTAGGTATCATAGAAAAGACCCAAAAGGTTTAGATTTTATCTGAGATGAATCTTGGGGTGAAACCAAATCTTACAATCCCATTTTTGGGTGTGTAAAATCTATTTTGAAGAATTGTGAAGTTTTTGTCTATGGACTTTAGTTTCGCCTTTGAAAAACCACCTATGTTCTAAGTTGTTTTGACCTAAAAACTCGAAGCAGATGCAATTTCCAAACTATTGAGATTTTCAAAGGGGAACCAAAGCTCACAACCTTGTTTTAATGTGCTCTTATCCTATTTTAAGATCTCCCAAATGATTGAGCCTTATACAAAGAATGTGGTAGAACAACCAGCTTTCTAGAAACATGTTTTTTTTGCAAATTTGTGATCAATGCCATTTCGAAACCAATAGGAGTTTTTAAGTTAAACCAAAACCATTAAGTCACATTTAGCTCATATTAAATCTATTTTCAAGTCCTAAAGAGTTTTGAGTTTTGAAGCTCAATCATTTTCTAGACTTGTTAAAAACCATGAACTTGATATATATGTGTAGTTTCCAAGTCGTAACTCTAATTTGGGTGAAACCAAAACTCATGAGTTTGTTTTTCAATATCCTAAAACTGTTTTTGGGGCTTAAAATGGGAAGAACACTATGTGATATGATTGCTTCCCAAATTCACCTCTTAGATAGTTTAGCTCAAAGAGATTCTTAAGTGACCAACATGTTCTTGGCTTAGAAAGGTATCTAGGGATTTACCTACAACTTATATAAGGTATGATAGTCCAAACATTTGATGTTGAATAGATTGAGTTGTGTCTCATAGGTAGCTATATGACTTAACTAGTAGCTTAGATGGATTTCTACTAAAAATACTCTATGTTAGGGGGTTTCAAACTTCAGAACATGTTTACATGAATAGACTTAGTTTATGTCCTTTGAGAAACAAATCTTATCTATACCCTTAGTGATGTAGCTCCATGTGGAGCTTATAGGCCTTGGATCTTCTTCATCAATGGATTCATTTGCTTCTTGAGGTCTGATTGCAGTGGAATGGAGAAGGAAAAAGATGAATGGAGACGCCACTTCAAGTAGAATATGAGTCTAGAAGAAGCTCACCACCATAGGAAGCTATGGATAAGAGCTTGAAGGTAGAAGAAGATGAATGAAGGGAGAGTAAGAGAAGAGCACGAAATTTAGTGCCTCTAAAGAAGTCTGAACTTTGAAGTTTAATTCTCAAATGATCAAAGTTCAAAAAAATGCACACACATAACCTTTATTTATAACCTAAGTGTCACACAAAATTGGAGGGAAATTTGAATTTCTATTCAAATTTCCCTTGGATTTGAAATTGAATTTGTGGAGCCAAATTTTGGAGCCAAAATTTCACTAATTATGATTATTTAATTTTAGTTATGGTTCAGCCCACTAATCCAAGATCAAGTCCAAGATTATTCACTAAGTGTGCTTAGGTGTCATGAGTCATGAAAGCATGAAGGACATGCACAAAGTGTGACTATATGATGTGACAATGGGGTGTAGCAAGAAAATGCTCACCTCCCCCTCTAAAATTTAATTGCATTGGGCTTCTCCCAATTCAATTAAATTTATTTTCCAACACACACATCAAATATTCACTTAATGGATGTGAAATTGCAAAACTACCCCTAATACAAAAACTAGTCTAGGTGCCCTAAAATACAAGGGCTGAAAAATCCTACATTTCTAGGGTACCCTACCGACATTATGGAGCCCTAAATACAAGGCCCAAAAATAATGAAACTTTAATATAATATGTACAAAGATAAGTGGGCTCATACTTAGCCCATGGGTTCAAAATCTACCCTAAGGCTCATGAGAACCCTAGGGTCTTCTCTTGCATCTCTAGCCCAATCTACTTGGAGTCTTCTATCCAATGCCCTTGTGGGGTAGGATTACATCACTTAGGCCAAGAAGGATGTTAAGTTAGAAACAAATCATAGTAAGGAAAATACCTTTCCATGGGATTTGGATTAAAAAGAATAAGTTGGGTAAAAGTAAGATATGACTACATGAAAAATGGTGGGTTCTTATGAGAAAAATAAGTGTGGTTAGTCTTGGATTGCCTTATCCTTAACTTAATTTTGAGGATTCCTAAAAGGATGGAATAGTTGCAACACCTCAAGATGTGGTGGAACATAGGCTACCAATTAGAGAAGGATTTAAGTCATATTGACAGCCTCTAAGGCGGTGTAATCCACAACTTTTGCTTCAAATCAAAGGGGAAATTGAGAGGATGTTAGGGGTTGGCTTCATTAGAACGACTAGATATATTGAGTGGTTGTCAAATATTGTGTTGGTTATAAAAAAGAATGGGCAAGTATGAGTATGTACGGATTTCAAGGATTTAAATCTAACTGTTGGATCGAGTGGCCTCAGAATAATTAAGAAGGGGGGGTTGAATTAATTATTCCTAAACCTTTACTAATTAAAAAATTACTCTTCTAAGGCTTTTACTAAATTGTTAAGAGAATGAGGAGTAGAAGAGAAACTTAACAGAAAGTAAAAGCGGAAATTAAATGCACAGCGGAAAGTAAAAGAGTAGGGAAGAAGGAAACAAACACACAAGAGTTTTTATACTGGTTCGGCAACAACCCGTGCCTACATCCAGTCCCCAAGTGACCTGCGGTCCTTGAGATTTCTTTCAACCTTGTAAAAATCCTTTTACAAGCAAAGATCCAAAAGGGATGTACCCTCCACTAGAACTGATCCACAAGAGATGTACCCTCTCTTGTTCTCAGTCAAACCCAAGTAGATGTACCCTCTACTTGTACCACAAAGGATGTACCCTCCAATGTGTTAAGACAAAGATCTCAGGCGGTTAAACCTTTGATACTTTGTGAATGGGGATACAAAAGAATTCTCAGGCGTTTAGTCCTTTGAATACTTTTGTATAAGGGAAAGGGAAGAATAAAAAGAATTCTCAGACTGTGTCGTTTTGAATTCTTTGACAAGGGAGAAAGGAGACACAAAAGAATTCAGGCGGTTAGTCCTTTGTTCTTTTTGAAAAGGGAGAAGAGAGACACAAAAAGAATTCAGGCGGTTAGTCCTTGGCAAATTCTTTTTGGCAAATGGAGAAGGAAATGAAAAAGATGAATAGCACAAGTTTTCAAGGTTTGGAAAAACCAGAAAACTTTGGAAAGCTTTTAGCAAAAGGAAGAAGAAGTTCAAAGAGATTCAAGGCTTGTAAAGGATTGTAATGAAATGATTGGAAAAGTATTCAAGATGCTTGAAATGCAAAACAAAGCCTTGCTTTTATAGACTCTTCATGTCTGGTCAAGACAACCATTTAGAAGAGTTATAACTTTTAGAAAAACGTAAAACCAATTTGAAAAAGTCAAAAACCTTTTGAAGAGTTACATCTTTTGATTTATTCAGAAACAGTCACTGGTAATCGATTACCAAATTAGTGTAATCGGTTACAAAAAGCTTTTGTGTGAAAGGATGTGACTCTTCACATTTGAATTTGAATTTCAACGTTCAAAGGCACTGGTAATCGATTACCAAAACATTGTAATCGATTACAACTTTTTGAAAATAATTGGAACGTTGTAAATTCAATTTGAAAACTTTTTCAAAACAATTTTGCTACAAGTAATCGATTACAACAATCTGGTAATCGATTACCAGAGAGTAAAAACTCTTTGGTAAAAGGTTTTGTCAAAAACTCATGTGCTATTCAAAGTTTTGAAAAACTTTTTAATACTTATCTTGATTGAGTCTTCTCTTCATTCTTGAATCTTGAGTCTTGAATCTTGATCTTGATTCTTGAGATCTTGAACCTTGAATCTTGATTCTTGTCTCTAGACTTTCTTCTTGAGTCTTGAATTCTTCTTGATTCTTATCTTGAACTCTTGAATTGTTCTTGATTGATCTTTGATTTACTTGAGTTGCTCTTTGATTGATCTTTGAGCTTTTTGTCATCACCTTTGTCATCATCTTTTGTTATCATCAAAACACCTTTGAATCACCTTTGATTCACCATGAAACTTTGCTTCTACACTAACAACGCCTAAAGATGAGTATGTTATACCCATAGCTAGCATGTTAGTTGACGCAACAACCAAATATGGTGTTCTTACCTTTATTAATGGTCATTTTGGTTAGAATAAGATTTTTATGGCTGTTGTAGATATGCAAAAAATGATATTCTGTTGTCTCAGAGCTCTTGGGATATATGAATGGTTATGGATGTCGTTTAGACTAAAAAATGGTTGGTGCCACTTATTAGAGGGCTATGAATCTCATTTTTCATGATGCCATTGGGCAAAACATCAAAGTATATGTTGATGATGTGGTAGTCAAGTTAGCTGGTATAGATCAACATTTGACTGATTTAGAGTAAGCTTTACAAAAAAAATGAGGTTTCATGGGCTAAAAATGAATCCGACTAAGTGTGCATTTAGCGTGTCGGCTGGAAATTTCTTAAGTTTCTTAGTACATCAAAAGGGAACTGAAGTTGTTAAAAATAAGGCAAAAGAAGTATTGGAGGTCAGGGCACCTTTGAATAAGAAAGAGTTACAAAGCCGCATTGTTAAGATTACGAAAATTCATAGCCAATTGTTGTAACCTACCCATTCGGCGGGAAGGCAAGGCAAAATGCCAAAGGTGCGTCTTCCAAAAAGGAAAACGCGTGGGAGTCACCACCAACGTTTATTCGAGGAAAATGTTAGAAAAACCAAAAAGAAAGTTTGCGAATTTTGAAAATAAGAGTTCGGGAGTTGTTTACGCATGAGGAAGGTATTAGTACCCCACACGCCCATCACAAGGGACGACAGCCTTTGATCGAGTGTGCAAAACATGACTTCAAAATTGTGTATTTTCCCCTTTTTATATTTTTTTATATTTTTTGGGGTCGACAAGGGTGTTGCCCTTGCTCCTACGTATCCTCAGGTGCGATGAGGAATTCAGACATACGTAGTTCTTTAAAGTGAGAAAGCTTATGTGTCAAATTATTTTTATGCTTTTGAAAGATTCTTTTTTTAATTAATAAGAACAAAAAAGGGTTGTTAAGGCATTGGAACTTGAACGATTTCAAGTGAATTTGATGGAGAGAAAATCAGTTATGCATCGGTTTCATTAACTTTCAATGACTTTAAAAGACAACTTAATGGCGCTAATGATCGGTTAAGATTAAACTTTACAAAAGAAAAGATATTACCGATGATACAAGGAGGAGATGAATATGCACAAAACAACAAAGGGGGACCCCTAAGGGTGCATAGATCACATTCAAATCTTAAAAAAAAATAAAACTAACCGATGGTCGCATGAGGAACACCGAACAAAGAACAATGTAGAGATTGATCGCAGTCGCGATTTGGCAGTGCCTTGGCTTCGTTTCCTCTTCTTCTCACTTATTTCTCTCAATTTCCTTCACTCCTCAATGCTGGAACTTTTTCCTTAGCTCCCCTTCATGCCTATTTATAGAAAAAAGGGCACTTGGGACCATGGCAGCTTACCCAAGCAAGCTGGAGCTCGCCCAGGCAAGCTAAGACTTACTCCTGAAGTAACTAGCTCACCCAGGCGAGCTGGTTCCTTCAACCTGAAGTTATTTGAGGGCCCAGGTGAGCCAGAGGCTAGCCTGGGCAAGCTAGGGTCCAGGAAACCTTTTGCCCCTCATTTTTTGTACCTTTCACATTTTTTTATCAAAACATTGAATGATCTTTCGTCTTGTGCGGTAACTGGTGTTGAACAACACAATTCGACTAGCGAGAATCCAAACATCAGTGAATGATAGTCCCCAGACGAAATTAGGGTCTGACACTAATTCAATTAGCAAGATAAAAGGCCTTTTTACCTTTACTAAAGGTAAAGGATCAAAAAGAGTTCATCTAGGGAGAAGAAAAATGACAAGCATTTTAACAAATTAAGCAAATGTTAGCCGACCCACTAGTTTTAGTGTTGCCAATACCATGAAAACCTTTGAAGTTGTATATATCAGGTGCAAATGAATCTATTGGATGCCTTTTGGCACAAGATGCAGAAGATGGAATTGAAAGAGCAATTTATTATCTTAGCCTATTATTACACAATTTTGAATGTAAATATACTCATGTGGAGAAATTGTGTTTGCCATTATTCCATGCTTGTACAAAACTAGAGTATTATTTGTTACGCAATGAAGTCCTAGTTATATGCAAATTTGATATTGTTAAACATTTGTTAAATAGACCAGTTTTGCAAGGGCGTTTGATGAAATGGGCAATTAAATTAAATGCTTTTGCTTTGACATATGTACCATTGCTAACTATGAAAGGGAAAGTCTTAGCCGATTTCATTACCCAACATCTACGTACAAGTAGATGACGTATTCGAGGTAGCCAACAATTATGTTGGCCTACAACCTTGGATTTTAAGCTTTGATGGTTCATGAACACATGAGAGTGTAGGAATTGGCACAACTATAATCAGCCCAACAAGAAGGGTATCAAGGTACTCAAGGTCAATTGATATGGAGTGTTCGAATAATCATGAAGAATACAAGGCGTTGATATGGGGTTTGCAATATTATTCCAAAAGAAAGTAAAATGCACACAAATTTATGGAGATTCTCAATTAGTGATGCAACATATTTTGCAACACCATTACTTTAGTAGAATTTTATAATTCGGCTAGGTAATTACTTAAATGTTTTACCGATGTAACAATAGAACACATATATAAAGGTGATAATGGTGAAGCTAATAAACTAGCCCAATATGCTTTTGGATATAGAAAGCTAAAAGGTGAAGCTTGGGAATCATCCATAGAAGAATATTGCATAATGAAGAT
Organism: Glycine soja; assembly: GCF_004193775.1. Classification (NCBI taxonomy): domain Eukaryota; kingdom Viridiplantae; phylum Streptophyta; class Magnoliopsida; order Fabales; family Fabaceae; genus Glycine; species Glycine soja. The sequence goes on along the minus strand of NC_041008.1, from coordinate 14,589,646 downwards.
TGAATTAGTAGATCCATGGTAACAAGAAATGATGGATTATTTACTGAATCCATCCAATAAAGTTGAATTCAAGATGAAGTAGAAAGTACCAAAATATACAATGATAGCAGACAAATTGTATGAATAAAGCTTCAATGGGTTGTTGTTGAAATGTGTTAATCAAGCCAAATCGATGCGGCTTATGGGTGAAATACACGAGGGCTTGAGTGGAGCACATAGGTGTGGACCCATGATGAAGTGGTTGATAATTAGGCATGCATACTATTGGCCAACAATTACCGCCGATTGCTATCGTTATGCTAAAGGATGTGGAGATGCCAAAGATTTGGACCTTTACAAAAGATTCTAACTAGAAATGCATGTAGTGATCAAAACTTGGCCATTTAGGGGATGGCCATGGATGTCATCGACAACATTTATCCTACTTCATCCAAAAGACATAATTTTATTTTGGTGGCCACTAATTATTTTACAAAATGGGTGGAGGCTGAACCATTGATTAATGTGACTCAAGAACTCATGATTAGATTTATTAGACACAACATTGTCTATAGGTTTGGCATACCTGAGTTAATCATGACTGACCAAGGAACTATGCTTAATGGAGGTAGTGAGTTCATTCATACAACAATTTGGTATCAAACTCATACATTCAACACCTTACTATGCATAAGCAAACGAACATGTCAAAGCTACTAATAAGATCTTGATTGACATCATCAAGAAAAATTTAGAAGATCATTTAAAAAGATGGCATGAAACACTACAAGAAGCATTATGGCTTGTCAAAATACACCCACCCAAGCAATTGGTTGTATTCCATTTTGGCTGACCTATGGGCACGAAGGAATTTTGCCTCTAAAGATCAACATACAATCTTTGAGAGTAGCTAAGCAAAATATGTTGAGTTTGGATAGATATCAACAAATCATGCTTGATGAATTAGACGAGTTAAATGAAGATCAACTAATGACAATTAACCTAATTCAACTCAACAAAAGAAGTTGAAAGAACACATAATAAGCATGTCAAGCTAAAACTTTCAAGCAAAGGTGACATGGTTTGGAAGTTGATTTTTCCTTTGGGAAAAAAAGATTTATAATCTAGAATATGGTCTCCAAATTAGGAAAGACCATTGATAGTTGTTCACATATTACCCAGTGGAGGTTATCAACTAGTCAATCCAGAGGGAAAGTGATGTAAGCTCCATTGGAGCTTGTAGGCCTAGGATCTTCTTCATCAATAGATTCCTTTGCTTCTTGGAAGATGAATGGCAGTGGAATGGAGAAGGAAGGGAGAGATGAGACGCCACTTCAAGGAGAAGATGAGTCTAGAAGAAGCTTACCACCGTAAGAGGCCATGGATAAGAGCTTGGAAGAAGAAGGAGATGAATGAAGGGAGAGGAGGAGAAGAGCACGAAATTTTGTACTCTAAAAGAGTTTTGAAATCTGAAGTTTAATTTTCAAATTATCAAAGTTGAAAAAAATGCACACACAAGGCCTCTATTTATAGCCTAAGTGCCACACAAAATTGGAGGAACATTTAAATTTCTATTCAAATTTCACTTGAATTTGAAATTGAATTTGTGGAGCCAAACTTTGGAGCCAAAATTTCACTAATTATGATTAGTGAATTTTAGCTATGATTCAGTCCACTAATTCAAGATCAAGTCCAAGATTCTCCACTAAGTATGCTTAGGTGGCATGAGGCATGTAAAGCATGAAGCACATGCACAAAGTGTGACTATATGATGTGGCAATGGGGTGTAGCAAGCAAATGCTCACCTCCCGCTCTAAAATTTAATTGGATTGGGCTTCTCCCAATTCAATTAAATTTATTTTCCAACACACACATCAAATATTCACTTAATGCATGTGAAATTACAAAACTACCCCTAATACAAAAACTAGTCTAGGTGCCCTAAAATACAAGGGCTGAGAAATCCTACATTTCTAGGGTACCTTACCTACATTATGAAGCCCTAAATACAAGGCCCAAAAATAATGAAACATCAATCTAATATGTACTAAGATAAGTGGGCTCATACTTAGCCCATGAGCCCAAAATCTGCCCAAAGCCCCTAAGGCTCATGAGAACCTTAGGGTCTTCTCTTGCATCTCTAATCCAATCTACTTGGAGTCTTCTATCCAATGCCCTTGCGGGGTAGGATTACATCAGAAAAGATTTAGACACAAAAATAAATGCCAAGTATTTAAAATGTTTTCATCCTTAAATATGGGAAGAAGAACATAAACAAAGGTCAAATTGTCAATAGTGACCACCAGTTGGTCACTTAGCTAATCTAAAAGTTGCCTATAATCAAACTTATTTGAAACGTATGTTTAATTATGGGTAAAAAAAAACTTTAAGGATTGGCAACCAAATCAATTGCCTATTAGTTGGCTTAGTTGAAGAAGTACCAATACGATTAATATCATCCTCATGTGGATCAACAAGCCTAGCACCACCACCAGTGGTAGCGAAAAAACATTATGAGCAACAACAACAACATGAGCAATAGATACTTCAACAACAACTTCCACAATGCAATCCATAATTCCTGTTGGAGGAATAATTGAAGATGAGACAACTGAAGTAGAAGGAGTAGAAACGAGTGCGAATAAAGCTTGTTTGGCTTGATTGAACTTTTGCTGCCTATTTTTCTTGCATTATGGTCTTTTTCCAAACCTTCTTGTTGATGGAGTAGATGGATGATGTTGGGATCAAGGTAATTAGCTAAGGAGTAAAGCTAAATACATTGATTCAAACTACCTTTGAGCTTTGAATTCAAAAGAGTGATTTTAGGGGTCAGTTCGACTAGTTTTCTCTTGATACACTCAAGATTAGTTGTTATATTTGTAACTCTTTTGTTAAAGTGTTCTTGTTCGACCAAATTATCTTGTTGTTTACCTTCAAAAGCTTGAAAATTGATAGAATATGTGGAATTTTGAGCCTACAATTGCCTTAGCTTCTTCAAGTAAGTCGTAACAAAGTGATATCAACATTGGTGTATATTGTGATTAAAAATCAGGTCACCAACTGACATGTTGATATGATTCAAGAGCTGGCGACTGGTATTAGAAACAATGGGAGCTTGGGCTATTTTGGAAAAAGATAGTGACATTCATCTTCTTTTTATGCTCTTCTCTTCCTCTTCCTTCATTCATCTTCTTCTACCTTCAAGCTCTTATCCATGGTTTCCTATGGTGGTGAGCTTCTTCTTGACTCATCTTCTACTTGAAGTGACATTCATCTTTCTCCTTCTCCATTCCGTTGCCATTAAAATTAATGAAGCAAAGGACTCCATTGATGAAGAAGATCCAAGGCCTACAAGCTCCAATGGAGCTACACCAAGTTCTACATGTATTCCTACCAAAAGCTAAAGAAGTAGTTCAAGTCGTTGTACTAGCAACAACAAATCCCTCGTCGAAGAAAAAAATGACAAAAAGAAATTACATTTTACCCATGATATTATATATGAGTAAACTTGATATTTAATCGTTATAGAACATGTTGAATCATTTTGTTAAAAGACTTACATATAGTTTAAGTGTGTCTATTAAAATCTTTCTCAATAATAATAATAATAATTCCTAACATTAACAAAAAAGGATGAATCATTTAATGAAAATTAGGTTTTTCTGGGTATCTGTAGCCCGACCTTTGGATGATAACATTGGTTGCTTAACACCCAACTCTCACGCATTCTTCAATGGGTTTCTACTTAACCAATTGTGAAAGAAATCCTCCCATATAAGCATCTCATGCAAAAACAAAAGAATATAAGTACATAACATTATCAATTTTTTAAGTTTCCACTAACATTTAGAATAGACAAAATCAGAATCTAGCTTGCCACTACCATCAAGATGCAATATCTATGTATTGGTTGCATGACTATGATTTACTATTCAAAGCATTTTATGAGCACACCAATTGCCCATAAACTTAACTACACATATAACTTTAACATTTAAATACTAAAAGCAATAGGTTTGTACCTGCTCCATTTGTATCAACTAATTTGTCTTTAGGTAATAGTAAAACAGGGTACAATTTCATTTTCCCATCCTCAGAACCATAAACAGGATCTGCACCTTGGGTGATAACAGTAAATCCTTTTATGTTTTTATGATGCTTTTGGCAAGTGAGAAATCTTCAAAGCTATTTCCTCAACATTATCAGTCTACTCAATAGGACAATAGGAAAAAAGTCCAAATACATGAAAAATTAAAACTTAAACAAAAACGACAAGCCTTCAGACCTACTAATTAATGATTACCTCCCAGCCTTGAGCTTTAGAAAATGTTCTTGCTTCAGTCTCATTTCCAAAAAAAAGTAGTCCATATATTTAAGTCCCAAAATGAACATTATTAAGATCAATATGTAAAATTTTATTTCTTTAAATTTAACAGAGAATGATCCTTATGGCATAACTTTGTTCACTGCACCCTTGAAGAACTCACAGGTAAAGGTAGTCGAAAGGTTCATCATGAAGATCTGCATACAGGAATATAATACTTAATTTGCAAAATGCTACAAATCGATCATGTTTCTTTAAAATATTCTACAGTACGGGAGGGAAAAACAAACACCAAGTTTTCTCCTTATACCATATTGTAAATCCTTAATCTCAACCACTCAATTATTTCCAAATAATTCCCCAAAAGACAACTAACATTATCTTCTAATATTGAAGAACAATGAAGTCACCTATTGAGAGACCTCTAATAAATAAATCTCATATTTCAATCTGAAAAATTACAATAATAACATCACCTAGGATAATGATGTTATCCCATCAATCCACAAAAACAAACATTGATAAACATCCATGTAAAAACAAATCAAGAAAATTACCATGTTAGCTGTGAAGGCTAGATAACTGGTTGCAAGTATCCATCCAATATTTTGAGTATATTGCCACTTTGAAATGTTAGTTATTCCTCTAGTTTGGGTAGCTTTTAATGTAACTTTTCAAATGAAGCTAAAGCTCATGTTTGTTCTTAATGCTGACATGGTCTTTGAACCACACTTACAAATATAAAGAAATTACTAATTTACCATTTTAATTTTTTCTTCAGTATAAAAAAAGATATGTACTTAAAAACATCGGCAAAATGCATACCCTTATCAAGAAAGTAATAATAAGAAATTGCTTACACCAATCTTCCAGTTTTGCTAGTTTCTCTAATTGCTCTACCTTCATAACTTGCTTTGCAGTTTTCTGTCGTGGGGCTGTCAAAAAATTTATTCCAAACATCTACAACTTCTATAATACCTAAGCTTCAAAGAAAAGAAAACAAAATAATTGAGAAATAAAAACGCATATAATAGAGTCCAAAAATCATACATCATTCTAAACTTGTCCACTAAAAATAGTTAAACTATATTCTAAATGTAGTGTGATAGTGAATATGCACTGAATGTAACATCAATATTTAAAAAAGCATCCAATAAAGCTTGCCAATGAAAATTTCAAAGTTCATTTAGGTATTTGATCAAACACATAACTTGCAACTCATAAATCAGTCCAAAACGAATAAAAAAGCATAATATCATTCAAACAAAATATACAAAGACTCGTATAACATTATCCAGATAAAACACTAAAAGAACAAATGAGTAGAAATCTTTTTTGCATAGCCAAAGAAAATCTTAAAGTACATTTGGGCATTTAACCAAACACATAGCTTTCAACCCGCAAAGTAGTACAAAATAAAATCAAATAAATATTTAGTTATTTCTCCATAACCCATGAATAAAGCCACACCAAAATCAATGGAACAACAAAAACTAATAAAATCATATGAATGAAACATTAAAAGAAAAAAATAGATGAAAAAAAAGGAATAAGGGAGAGAAGAGGAATGAACTGTGTAAATAGAGAATAGGATATCCATCTTTATATATAAATTTATTATGTACTACCAAATAGTTGGAAAGAGAAATGGGAAGACTTACCAAAAGTAGAGAACTCTTAAGCTGTCGGACTTTAAATTGATACCAACATTTCGCTCAATAAATCGTGTTTTCTCATCTTCCTTTACTACCAAATACAAAAACGGATTCAGAAAAGAAATGGGAAGAGAAAGATAAAGCGAAAAGAGAAATGGGAGAAACTTGGTACTAATTTTTAAAATATCAAGAAAGTGAAAGCCAGGAACACCCAACTTAGACAAACACTACATAAGCTCAATCAAATTTAATCTTCATACCAAACAGACACACATGCAAAAATATATATTGAACAAAATAAATGAAGAGCATGTATGGAATATTTTTCAAGAACAAAATACAAACACAAAATGCTGCCACACAAAGAAAAAAGGTAAAAACTTTTCAAAACTCATATGATGATACAATTGTATCATGTGAAGCATAAAACTCACAGAGACTAGAAATCTCATCATCACAACAAAGTTTCACGATTGAATTAAAGGACCTTCAGCTATAACCTATATAATAATAATAATAACAACAATAATTAAACAAAACCAAAAAATCACACAATTTAAAACAACTATGCCCATAATACGTTACAAAATTGAACTTCAATTACAACAATGCGTACCTACCTCATAGTCATATCTAGAAAAGAAAAATCTTTCATAAGCTACCTAATGTTATATGTATATATGAAGTATCCCAAGACTTGCTAAGGAACTAACCCAAGACTTTCAAAGAGATGTATTATTTTACCAAAAGCAACACCTATGAATTCAAAGATTAAGGTTGGACATTTAGTCAAATTCTTCCCATTAGAAGTATTGATAGCTTTCACTTGAATTTCATCCAATTGCTCTAACCTTGATTCCTTGACACCTAACCCACATAAATAGAAACTCATAATTAGTGACAATAGCAACATTTGTTGCATCCTTCATAAAAAGGAAATTTCACACTAAAACCATCATGACTTGATTATGCTAGAAATCATGATGGAATTTGGGTGAGGCATTTTGTCAAACTCCTCATAAGCAAAACAGATTTCAACATTTCTTTAACATTTCATCAATGGTGTTCAACAATATCCATATACTGAGATGGTGTACGAGAGCTTGCAATTTTTTTGGTTTGTCAATTAATGGTCATTGTTGCTTTTGTAACCTAAGACTTGCTAGAAATCATAATGGAATTTGGGTGAGGCATTTTGTTAAACACCTCATAAGTAAAACAGATTTCAACAATTTTAAGTAGAATTTGTTTTATGATATAAGAAGCAAAAGCAAGTCTAAAAAACATCAACAAAAATTTGGAACGTATGTCAAATAAAAAGTCCATAACTAATGAGAAGAAAGAAGCAACAGAAGGCAAATATTTCAAACTTGATTTGTCACATTGAAATATCTGTTAGTGTGGCACGACGATGGTGGTGCAACAATGTTGTTTGGTGGTGGTCGAAGTTTGGTCATGGTGGATGAAGGGTGGAGAAGATGGTTCTAGTCGAAGATGATGCAGTGCGACGATGCTAGTGCGACAATGATGTTTGTGTGAAATGAGTGGAGAATATTTTCAAAATTCAAAATGAGGGCAAAATTGTGCATATATGTTCAAAAATTTGCCGAGATGGTGCAGGGGAGAGAGGATTTTGAAATTCAAAAAGCTAGAAAAAAAAGCGTGGATTAACAAAAATGGCCTTCAATTGGACAAGTGTCAATTTTTTACGTTGTCCAATTTTGTAAAATAAATCGCCTATTGTTTGCTCATGATAAAAGTGAATTGTTATAATTAATGTATCATATAAGAGGCATATGACTTATGTAGGGATTAATAAATAAATAATTAATAGTTAAGGACTAAATTGTAATTGGGTTAAATAGGAAAATTTTCTAGAGATATCTGTTACTTGATGGGAGTAGTAATTATAAAAGGAGTTAATACCCACTAACGTGAAACGAGGTTTCCTTCTTGACAGAAAAATGTTCTCTATAATTTCTGACCATTACAAACAAACGTAAAGAGACAGAAAGAATAGTAAGGGAGTGAAATCTTATTTTTCTCCTCTTCCAAGAAATCAAAGTATACTATAGAGAAGTCTCACTATGGAAAAAGACACACATGATTTATTTATTATTTGTGAGAATCATAGGTTTCAAGATTTTGTTGATTTCCTATAACTGTTAATCTAGGAAACCCTTAAAATTTTACACGATTCAATAAACTAAGAAACCCTATAAAGGGATTTATGCAACTTCCCAATTTAAAAGCAAACTCAAAACTCAATCTCCACTAGAAGTCAAACATATAAATTGAAAATCTCTTATTATTATTGTTTGTACATTTAAATTTAATCCATAATCTACTTAAAGCATAAATTACAACATGAATCTCTAATTTACTTCTATTTTTGGTACAGGAGTGGAAGAAAACCAGAAGCAAAAGCAACAAAAACACTTAAGACAGAGTAGCTAGGTCCCTAATTTACTTCACTCAATCATTATATATGGGGAGCTATAAATTGAGAACACTAATGAGAAATCACAATTATAAATATAGACCATTGAATCTTATTTTAGTGGTCAAGATTAACAAAAACAAAATGCAACGACTTTTTTAAGTGATCATGTGATTATTAAATAACTTTTAATCTCAACCATTTATATATGATTGTACAACCCAAATTGACACACTTTCTCTCTCTATCTTTGTCTATTATAATTTATATGTTTTATGACATTGATTATTACTATCATAGTCATCACCATATGTCCTACATGGAATTTGATCCTCTAGAGCTTAAAATTGATATGTAGCTCATGCAGCTATAATCCAAATAAGTTTTTAAAATAAAAAAAATGATGCTTTATTTCAATGGGGAAAAAAAGAATATTTTTAAGGGTACAGATCTTTGCCATTAATATTTCAACGGTAGAGATTCTTGATCTGATCAAGAAGTGAAGAAATGAAAGGAGTGGAGGAACAGAAAATCAGGTGACGAAACAAAACAACATAGAAGGTAACAAAAAGATAAAGGCATGAAACAGGAAAGTGATCAATAAGCACTGATCTGCAGTTTAAACCAAACTGCATGAAATCTTCCCAGCAAAAAAAATGTGATATTTTGTACTACATACTAAATAACAAATAAAAAACATAACAAAGATAAAGGCATATGATGAATATATAACTAACTGCACAAGGGTGCAGACTTTTGAGAAGCGATAACAATAATAATACCTTGTAACTTGAGGAAGAATCGTCCCATTATATTCATGATAAGATACCAAACATATCTCACTCCAACAGCTTGTGTTGTGTTTCTGTGAGTTTCATGAGTTAGCTTCGAACGTAAGACTTGATGGTCGATATTCTTGTTTCCAGCTAACAAGTCACCGGGGAAACCCGCGATACCAAACATTCTCCGCAATACCAATTAGGCTACTTTTGTCTCCCAAGCTTCTAACACTAACACTCAGGAATAGGGGTGGGTAAGCGGGCCGGCCCGTCCCGCGTAAAGTCTGCCCGCATAAGTCCGCATTAGCAACCAGTCCGCCACGCTTCTTACTCAGACCAAATAAATTGGTCCGTTCCCGCCCCACAGACCCCGAGGGTTAAATGGGCCGGTCTGCGGGGCTAGTTTTAAAAGAATTTCAATTTTAATAAAGATACAATACAATCAAATTAAGTTCATGTAAATAAAATCTTAATAATTAGTCAATTACATCAATAAAATAAATAATGTCTTAACAAAAGAAAATTCAAGCAATAAATCTAAAATATGAAATTTAAACATCTCCAACAACAAATAATTTCATATTTGAAGTAATTTGAGTCTTCTCCATCTCCACATTTAAGAGTACAACAACAATGAATTAGTCCCAACAAAAATAGACAAATTCTAGAGAGAGAAGAGATGTACTTTGCGTGGTGGCGCGGTGGTGGGCCGAGGCTGTGCCGCAGTGGTGTGTCGTGTGACTGCGTGAGTGTGAGTCACGTTTTGCTTTCCTTGTAAGGTAAAGAGTCGTATGACTTATGTGCGCACATGAGTGCATAGTGAACAAAAACCATAAGGAGAAAAAATGTTCTTAGCCTGCTACAATGATGCTAAATATGTGAGCTATTTTTTATAATAAAAATACATTGAAATATCTTTAAAAATATTTATTTAACAATTATTTTTAGCTTAAATGATAAGAATTGATATTTTTATTATTTATGGCTTGCAGATATGAAATGATAGATTAAAAGAATAAAAGATCGAGAAAATATCAAAAAGGAAGATTTTTAGCATGTTATTAATCTTTTTTATCTTAATATTTTATTTTTGTTATCTTTTATTTTTCTTATCTTATCTTTTAATTTAAATATTTTAATTTTATCTTTAAATCTTTATCTTATCTAATATATTTCTTTATCTATTATATAAAAAAGAAGTTTAAAGTGAAAAAGAGAAAATCAAACCTAATATAATTGGGTCAGGGTCACACAAATCAAACCTAATGTGGGATGTGGGCAACCCGCGGACCCCGCGGACCAAATCCGCATAGTCCGCGGGTTAAGTGGGGCGGACCCAAAAATATGACATAACCATGGATCGTTTAAAAAAAATTGGTCCGTAACCCGCGTGGACTGCGGGCCCTGCAGGCCAGTCCATGGACCTGAGCCCGTTTACTCATCCTACTCAGGAATGAGACTTCGTGTCGAGATATATAGTGGTTTGATACTTGGATTTTTTAATTTAATAAGATTTGGGTTTGATTTGAATTAACTACACCTCCCAAGTTATAAAAAAATGATAATAATAATTAATAGTACTTAAATATGTTTTTATTTCGTATAATATATGACTTTTTTGGTGTTTGTCTCTAGAAAAATAATTTTTTAAATGATCTTTGTAAAATTTATTTATTTATATTATTTTATTTTAGTCCTTATAATATATCATTTTTTTCATTTTACTTTGTTTAATATTTTGTTTATTTTGAATCACTCTCTTTGAAAAATATTTGATGAAGTCTAAAAACAAATGAGAAAATTAAATATATTATAAGGATTAAGACTAGAAACATTACCGGTATATTTCAAGACCACTGATTGTTTCCATTTGAAATCCTTCATTAAATATTCAAATTGTTCATATGAGGAAGAGAAAGTATCTAGTGAAATTACCAAGGTTGTTAAGGAACTAAATAATAATAAATACCAACTTATTATTAATAAGCAGAACACTAGAACGGTAATAAACAGGCCACAAGGGAAGGTCAACTTGATTCACGCATTAATTATACAGTTATATACCACTGGTCTCAACTAAATCTTTAAAAGGAATCCAACATGCTATATTGCTTTTTCATTTGCAAATACATGCTTGGACTAGAAATATTTTTGAAATATTTTGACTGTTTAAAACCTTCTAAATCTGAGTTTATGACTAATTTAGCATTAAAATGTTAGATAGCAACAAGAGTTTTAGGAGAAGGGGATAGTTGCCATTAATTCGGATCTGCTTGAAGTTTTGATTAAGAATGCATTTAGAAACAAAGTCAAGATGAATATTCAAGAATGAAAAGCATAAATTAAGGGTCACAACAACTATCCCAATTATATCTAGCAATTAATGAAATCCATAATGAAAATGAATAGTATCAGGACAGTTCATGCTAGTAAAAACTTCCACGAGATAATTGTGCGCTTGATATTCTGCCTCACAAGGGGTGCCAATATCATGCCTCTGTTTACTTCCTCTAAAGGTTGGCCATGTTGTCTAAGAGATAAGATTTGTGTAATGTTGTTTTAAGTCCATTTGAGTTTATTTTAAGCCTCTTTTCTTCCTTCAACAGTTGACTCCTTGCAACACGTATGGGTTAATTATAGGTTAAAGTAGTGTATTCTGTTAGCTTATTATAACAGATTTCACTAGGGTTAATTTTTGGGATGAGGGTAGAGTGTTCTGAGTGCCAGTTTACCAAACCTGGAAAAGGGTGAATGTTGTTATTTGTTCTTAAAAATTATTTTCTATTATCATCTTCATGACATGAAATTGAGAAGTATCTGTATTGCATACACAAAAGGCTTTATTATAAAATGTTACCAAAGGGAATTACATTTCAATTTTCAACTAACATTTGCCCACAAGACTAACACAAACACCAAAAATGAGTAAGATGATTGCTAGGGCCATACTCATTATTCAACACAAAAACAGCAAACAAAAGCATTTGCATTCATTCCCGAGCAACAACAAGCACTTGTTTACCAACATTGCGGCCGCTAAAGAGACCAACCAAGGCTGCAGGGCCATTCTCAAGGCCCTCAGCTATGTCTTCCACATATAGAACTTTCCCTTCTCTAATATGAGGCAGGACAAAATCCAAGAACTTAGGATACAAATGATAGAAATCATTTACAAGGAGACCTTCCATTTTAACCCGCTTAAATATGAGATTTGCCAAATTTGTTACACCATCTAATTGAGTAAGATTGTACTGTGATATCATGCCACAGACAGGTATGCGCCCATGGACTCTCATGTTTAAGAGCACGGCATCTAGTGTCTTGCCCCCCACATTCTCAAAGTAAATGTCAATGCCTTCTGGAAAGTACCTGATTTGTACATTGATATCCAGTGTCAGTCGTGTGCATCATGTTATATACGAGGTGTAATAACTAAACTTCTAAAGGCAATAAACAATGCAAATTAAAATTTCCCTACCATAATCTGTTAAATACTGACCCTTTCAAAGTAGCATTGACGTCTAGTTCTTCTTTGTAGTTGAAGGCTTCATCAAATCCAAATTTATTCTTCAAGAGATCCACCTTGTTGCAGAAGATTTACATTTAAGTGAAAGAAAGACTGAGAGTCTGTTTGATTTCCTTCTCACTCTTCGGTTTTAAAAATTATTTTCTAAAACATTTCCACACTACTCAACAAATCAATATTTCATAAAATATCTATGAAGTTTTTAAAATTGTTTCCAATACAATATTTTAAAAACCAAAAAACAGAAACAGATGCGAGATGTTCTCTCATTCTTTTCTTTTGTTTTGTGATCAGGCTCAATGATGTGAGCCATCTGGAGTAGTACTGCATGTGTTGAGGCCTGGGTTGTGCTGGTTTTACAAAGATTTATTCATGATTCCAAAAACTAAAAACAGCTTTTGAAAATAGTTCAAACACACCCTAAATAGCTTTTTGCTGGTCTCCAAATCTAAACTGAAAGGATTTCTGGCTTTGTCAGTCATACCCTTTTCTAAAAAAAACATGTTCCTATTCCAAAATTAATGAGAAGTGCAAGTACTATTGCTAGTCTCAGTTCCACCTCTCTTCATAAATTTATTGTTTTATTGGTGATATGGGAAGGGCTGGAATTGGATAGTTAGAGGAGTGCTTTGCATATAAACATGAACATAGATCTACAAAGTAATACACATTTCTGAGTTTTAATAAAGCATTAGAGTGTAACTTTTTATATATGTCATACATAATAATATGCTCCTTTTTCAAAAGAAAAACATGTACTTTCATTATACCTACAAATGCATTCTTGAAAAATCCTAAAACTATGCAGCATATCTCAAAGTTTGCATTGTCAAGGGACTTGGAAAGAGTATTTCTCTAATATACTTTGCCTAATTCAACCCCTCCTAGAGGAAAAAACTTTGATTGTTGTTATTTTAAATACTCTAATTCAAAATAGGACTGCTTTAAATAGCAGAATACATAACAACAGTACAAAGCATGTTATGCTAATTTATCATTTATGCAGACACCTATGACAATAATAATTAGAGAAATACCTTCTCTTTACTACCAGCACTTCCAACAACATAACAACCAGTCAATTTAGCAAATTGCCCAACTAGTTGGCCAACTGCTCCAGCGGCAGCTGAAATGAAAACATTTTCTCCTTTCTTGGGAGAACCTACTTCAAAGAAACCGGCATAAGCAGTCATACCAGCCATACCTGTGCTCAAAGAAGAAAATAACATGGATCATAATTCATAAGCCACACCAAAATGAGAAAACTATGAGCCTAACATCCATAGGAATTTTTGTGAAGAAACAGAATGTATGGTACAAAAACCTAAACATACTATAGTACAGAAGTACTATAAACAGAGGAGTTTATCAGAGACATAAATGTAAAAGATATTAAAGGACTAGTAAGCTATCGGTCCAAATGAATACAAAAAGTCATTTAATTTTGATTTCCAATCCAAAGATGGTTAAGCAGATATTTTAATGAATAAAGAATCAAATAAGTCTCTTCTGTGCCAACATGGATTGACAAATCTGGTCGAGTTGTCCGCTCACACTATCTGTGACTTAAGTTTAATTCTCAAATTAGGCGATATGTAAATTCCACTATAAATCTTCGCTGAGGTTAGTGGTCTGGGCTTGCAAAAGGGTGTGCCTACCATTAATCTAAACTTCCATGCACCAAAAAAGTAAGTCACTCCAATGATGGTTAAACCATTATCTTAATGATATAGACAAAGAAAGGAGCCATTTAACACATAAAAACTTCTTAAGTTGAGACTTGCACATCATATTGACATCAAGAACAGGCTTAGCTAAGAAATAATATAAATTGAAATTGTTGAATACATACCAAGAATTCCAGTATAGTAGGAAAGTGGGACATCAGTGTGCTTAATTTTGAAAAGTATTTGAGTCGAGGGGACTAAGTTGTACTCTTCCCATTTAGTAATCCCCCACACATTATATTATTTAATATTTAAGCACAAATAACTGCTAAATAATTATTTTTAAAGACAATTTTGCCTTATTTTCTATTATCAAAATACAATTATTTAGCAGTTATCAATTGGTGATCGGGGACTTATGTCTGCTTTTATGAAGCGATGACATAAGGAAACTAGTAGTTTCTATTTGTTGGTAGGAGAGGTGACTAGCACCTTGGATGATGTGGCATCGTTGTTGCATCTGTCCCTTATAGGGGCGTTCCATAGATTTGAGCCTCTTCATGTGGACGATGTCGTCTTCCTCTTAGTCGAATTGCTTGAAGTGAGTTCTAAAGAGGAAAGAGCTAAGACAATACAATGCCATGGGGCATACCAACTATTGTGGCTGTGAGGCGTATATCGGAACAAATGTGACGCAGGATAGTGGACTGTAGCAGCTCGAGCATATTTTTTGCATCTGCTTGGTTGCACACTCTTTGCTAACAAGAGTGCCACACACGTTCATGTGGTATTCTTGGATGCATTTTGTGACCTGACATGGAGTGAAAGCTACAAATGGGGAGCTGCTGCACTAGCGCATATGTATGAGAATTTGAATGATGCGTCAAAGAGCACGACCAGGCAACTTGTAGGATATATCACACTTTTACAGGTAATTAGAAAAAAGAATTATTTTTAGTTGTTTACTTTATATTGAGAATTGTGTTGAATTTATTTGTTTTTATAATATGTGCAGTGTTGGATCTACGAGCACTTTTCTTTTGTTAGTTCTGCTAGTGCTACTAAGGATTATGATGAGAGGAAACCATGTGTCTGCCGTTGGAAGTCTGGGAAGGCATTACGAGTATCCATGTATCATAAGCATTTGGATAGATTGACGTCTGATGCTCTGTGCTGGATTTCGTATGGTGACTACCATGCATTCAGAGAGTTTGAGGTTATCTCTTTATTTTTTTAGACATATCAGATGAGGTCCATCTATTATCATACACCGATCGGAGAGGGTTGTACGACAGTTTGGGTATCTACAAACCATTCCCCCACACCCTGTTGTTGCTTCTCTATGTATAAAAGACATCGATGATAGATGGATTCATTTTTCTAAATACATTGCACTTGTGGGTCAGATATGTGTAGCGCTTGGACAGTGTTCACCATACTACATGGAGTGGTTCTATATGATATCTCATCCATTCATGAGTCAAGCACAGCCTGGGGATCCTCCTAGACATCCGCCCGTTCAGCACCATGACACATTTGTTGAACCAGATGTTGCTTAGCACTTGGTGGAGGCAACGGCTATGGATGAAGCACCCGAAGATGCACATGCTGATGTAGAGTAGCCTCGACATGCAGTGATAAAATATATTTTCAATTGTGATTGTTCCTTAATTTATTTGAACATGCATTAACCCTAAAAAAAATTCTTTTTTTTATAATGTTCTAGGAGGCTTGCCAAGCAATAGTTGAAAGGTTGGAAAGGCTGCTCAACCAAAGCATAGTGACCAAAGGAACAGAAGCATACATTGTCATCGAAAAATGCGTGAGGATCGCAAAGGTGTCAGTAAGCAACGAAATGTCTACGTTTGATCAAGACGAAGGTGACGTATGAAAGACACATGAAGAGTTTTGTGATTTTCTAGGATTTATATGATTTATGTATGCAATATGACTGAACAATGTTTATTATTTAATGTTATTTGGTAAGTTTTTTTAATTAATTTTGTTTAAATTGTATCTAAATTTAAAAGTAATCATCAACCTAATTAGTCAAGTAACACTAAACCCTAAATGCTGATTTAACCTACCCCCTAATTGCAAAGGTATAAGTAAACCCTAAATAGTGATGTAAAAACTTTTCCTGCTTGGAAAGGTTTAGGTAAACCCTAATTAGTGATGTGACACTAGACACTACATACTATAGTAACCCTATTTAGTTATATGACACAAAACCCTGATTAGAGGATTGACTTTGTCATAAACACACTAAGACATACTCCCAATATATACCCTTTGAAAATTAAGTGAAATACATAATTATATCAGCGTCGAAGGAAACACATGTATATTATCATATTACAGGACAACCGCATAAGTAACTAAATGTTCAATCTTCACCTAAATTGACAAAGTCTGTTTTCAACCTTGACAAATTTGTATATTGCTGCATTCTATTAATATATGGTGTGGGCCACTGCATTGCATGATGATGAAAATGTGTAGACCATAACAACGCTAGTGGCAGTAACGGGCAACGGTCTCTTAGAAATACTTGTTACATAAGAACGTACACATTGAAAATATCATAACATATTTTTTACAACAATTACACAAGCAGGATAATGTACACACTCAAACTCAACAAAAATCCGATTTAAAGCATACCTTGATATCATGCCAAGTAGTCTCTTGTATAAGGTAACTTTAAAAACATGTTCAACCACATGTGTACTTGTCTCAAAAGATGCCTTAATTTCAGTGTGTTGTAGTGTGATCATGTTGTTCATGGTTTCCCAAACACTACATAGGTCTTCAAGGCTATTTTGTAGTAGTCTCTTTAAGGCCCAATGAGCAAACTCAACCCTGCATATGAAATACACAACCAGGTAAAGAAACACAATTTTTTAATCCATTCAATCGTAAACCCTAACAACAATAAAAATTTAGAATTTTCATACCTGTTAGTTGTTGTGTTTCCTAAGTGCATCACCTTATTCGTCCAGACTTTAACAAATCTTTCTTTATGAGGAATCAGCCATGTTTGGTTGACATAGTCAACAAACATTGGTCATGGTGAGCAAGCAATTTCAAACTTCTTAAGGCACTCATCGAACTGTTGCTCAAAAGGACAATCCACCAAACTCCTCATGCAATAATCCCGTGCATTTTTTTGACCAACTAGGGTTTTTCACTTTGTCTTCACATTCTTATCAATGTGAAACTGACACAACAAATTGGTAGCCTCAGGGAATATAGTTTTCACTGCATTCATCAATGTTAGATCTCTGTTGGTAACAATAACTCCAGGGAGTGCATCACATCTGAGGAAAAGACCTTGAAACCGTTGTAGAGCCCAAACAACATTATTCAGACATTCTCCCTCCAAATAGGCAAAAGCAGTAGAGAATGTCATCTCTGTTGGTGTCACACCAACAATATCAAGTAATGGAAGCTTGTATCTATTTGTTTTGTACGTATTGTCTATCAAAAATACCAAATTACAGGCATTGGTTAATTTGACTGCATCAGGATGACTCCAAAATATGTCACGTACAACATTTTCATCCTTCAATCTATGTCAATGAATATATTGATCCTATTAAAGAAGTTTCATTAGTTGTTGTATTTCAGTATTAATGCCTCTTATGGAAGAATGGTAAGCATTTCTTACATTGTATATTTGCTTGATTGTTGTACAACTATAGACATTGTGCTCTTTCAACGTTAGAAGAATATTTTTTGGTTTCACCATTGACTTTGTCATATTAGCAACAATGATCTTCTCATCCTTAGTCAGTCGACTAGCATATGAATATCCAACTACTGACTTCACCAATTCATGATTGTGACTCCCACAAATTAACTTCACCATCCATCCTTCGTCTCCTACGACTGGTTTTGCATGCAGCTTAAAGGGATACTCACATTTTCTATTGCTAGTACATGTTTTTACCAAATCTTTCTTCTTGGCCCTATACTGACCACTCCTTTCACAACCAATTAAAACAAATGAGGTTCTTCCTCTAATACCATTATTTGTGTTTGACCTCATAATCATCACCACAAATCCAATTTCATAAACAATAGATCGAGCCCAATGCAGAACATCATCACAGATAGCAAACACCTACAATGCAATCCACACAAGTTTAGTCTTCAAAGGACATTCATTTAATTACTTTAATAACAATAAATCATATTAATACCTGAGAAATATTGAACGCATTAGAACAATCATGTTCTTCATTCACACCAACTTCATCTTCATTTTGGTCATTCATATCAACTTCTTCAGACATTATACTATCATACATCCACTGATCTTCGTCCATCTTAACAAAACATTCAAAAATTTTAATGACAAACAAAAAACCCCTAACCACACCATAATTATACTATCATATAATTTTCGCATTTTTTACTGCATTTATTAATATAATACATTAGATTAAAAACAAAAAAAAATATGTATAAATTCTTTTCACATTAATATCACTTTCAAACTATACAAACTACAACTTTCAAATGAATATTCAAACTATATCTATTTAAAAGTTTTTTAATTAACAATTCTAATTTTTTCTAATTAAATAATAAAATAAATTTATAAAAATAACAAATAAATTTAAAACAAAATTACGAATTGGCAATCCGTAAGCTTCATACAGATTGGTAATTCGTATGAAGCTTATGGATTGCTAATCTGTAAGCTTCTTACGAATTACCACAGATTGTCAATCTGTAAGTTTTTTACGGATCACCAATTTGTAAGTTATATAAAATTTACGAATTATCAATCCATAAATTTTATATAATTTACGGATTACCAATCCGTAAGTATTACGCAAAAATAAATCAAATCAACAACTTACGTCCGCCGTTAATGGTCAATCCAACCACCACCACAACCATTACTTGCCAACGAACCACCGCAAACAATGCACCCAACCAAAAAGGACACAAGAACAAATGACAAACTCTTACGGAACACCTCTCACAAGAACAGTGAAGGAAAACCTGTTAGCGTTATACACCAGAGTGATTTTTCCTACAGTTTGCAACACCTGTGAAGATGGAATATATTTGAAATATGTTCTTAAACTACTAATGGGGATTCTAGTCATGCTATTTGAAGACTTGAGTTTGAGTGTATACTTTAATAGCTATATTATTTTCCTTTCATTTTGATGATGGTGGAATTTTATGTGACAATTGTGGCGTTCTGACTTCTAATACATGGTCAACATTTACAATTTTTTTTTTTTGAGGATTGTTCGATATAATTAAATTGAGATAAAATTGGAATTAATTAAATTGGTACTTCTGACAGCCATTTTGTATGGGGAAAATGTTTAATGGTCGGAGACATTCTCAAGTCTCAAGTCTTTGTGAAATTGACCTCATACATGTTTCATCAGCTGTATTTCCATATGGTTCTACTAGTACTAAGGTTTGAAAAAGTCACGACAACGCATACATATATTTGTGTGTGCAATTTTTTTTTAAGATTAAATAAAATTTTTTATTCTTGTTAAATAAGATGTTTTTTTTTAATCCTTTAAAAAATTAAGAATTAACCGTCTAATAATTTGAGACGCTAAAAATATAGTTAAGTCTTAAATTAATCATTCATATTATTTATTTAAATTAAAAATAATAATTGTGTCTTATATAAAATACTTGTTAGGTTTAAATATTTTTAAGGCAAACTCAAGATTTTTAGTGAAGAGTCATAGACTAATTTTTAAGGTTTTGACTTCTAATATTTATTTAAGATACTAATATTTCTCAGAAAAACTATTTTTCTATATATAATGTAACCATTCCAAAAGGTGTATGTGGACGTACGTATCCTTATGTCCACCATCATAGATTTGGTGGACTCGTTTTTTGCACGTATGTTATTTTAATGAAGCAAGCACACTCCCGAACCTTTGCTTGCACAGAAGATAAAGGGCATTCAAATAGTAATTTGCTTTTTTTTGTGATTTCCTTTTTTCTTTCCAAAGCATATAATTGTCTTGAATCTCAATTTTAATCTCCTCTTCCAACTTAAAACTTTGGACTATAAATAAATAAATTAAAAATTTATTCCTCACACTCAATATTATTATTTTTATCATTATCGGAAATTTTTTTATTTTAATCTATATATAAAAATCTACACTTTAGTCGTTACATATATATACACGGACAAATTGATCTCGGTTATTTAATTTGTCAAACTAATAATAATATTAGATGAAAAAAGTTAAATGTACACCTCATTCTTTGAGTGGAAGAAAAGAGAAAGAGAAAGATAAAAACAAATAAAGAAAAAGAGAGAAGTAATAAACATAACAATTAATGTAACAGGAAATAAACAGAAAAATAAAATAAATAAATGAATGAAAATATGATAGGAGAAAAATTGAATATAAGAAAAATAAATAAATAGTAATAAATATAAGGACTAAATTTACAATTTAATGTAAAAGGTACAAGATAGGAGACACCAACCACCATTCTCTCTAAGCAAGGAGTAACCACCAAATTCATTCCAAACAGGAGAGAAAAAGCAAAGCTCCTCCTGTTATTTCTTGGTGGTTGGAGGAGGTTCAGAGGAAGAAGAAGATGAGTTAGGAGAAATTAATATTAACTCTTCAATTTTGTAGTCCAATTGATCCATCCATGGTGGGGGAATCAAGAAAGTGGGTGATACTTTTGGCATCAATATGGGTGCAGGCATTCACAGGGACAAACTTTGACTTCTCATCATACTCATCTGAGCTCAAATCTGTGCTTGACATAACTCAGCTTCAGCTCAATTACCTCTCTGTGGCCTCAGACATGGGAAAGGCCTTTGGGTGGTGCTCTGGGGTCTCACTCATGTACTTCCCCTTGTGGGTGGTTATGTTTATGGCTGCTTTTATGGGACTTTTTGGCTATGGCTTCCAATGGCTTGTCATTCATAGACTCATCACTTTGCCTTATGTTGTGGTTAGTTTTCTTCACCCTAGCTAGCTCCTTGTTGTGTGTTGCATTGCTAATTAATTCTTTGGATTTTTCATACATTTTTGTTTTGGTGATGTGGGAATTAATTTTCTGGAAAATCAATGGACCATACTTGATTCGGGAAAAGTAAACATAGGATTAAAGGTTTTATCTCAATTGATTGAATAATACATGTGAGTTGTTATAAATATTTAATATCTAAATTTAAATTTTTTGGAATAAAAAGAAAGTAGAATACTTCTAAATCCTTAAGTATTACTACCATTTTACTAATTATAAATCTTATGTATGTACAAATTTATGGTATCTAACTGGCAGAAGAATCAACCGTAAGAAACAATTTCCTAGTTTTCTGGATAAAAACTGTCGGTGTAGTGTGAAAGGAAATGCGTGTGAACCTCTTACAGCTACATGTCAACAATTATAATTTCTAATTAACCTCAAGTGTCAACATGAGAAATGTTAACATATTGGAATATAGTACCAAATTTGCTGGACTTCACTTTTTATTTAATTAATTTATTCATAAGTTTTAATAATAAACATATTGTTACGAGATTCACGTCAAGTGATTATTCACATGATAAGTACTTATATATATATGATTAGGCCACCTTATTATGAATTAATTTTTAAGAAAATCTTTTAAATATTGAACTAACTTTAACACATATTTTAAAAAAAGTATATATAAAAGAAAAATATGTTGTTAGCACTTAGCATTCTTTCTCATTTCAATTTTAAATTAGGATCTCCATAATTCGATGTGTAGTTAAAAAAGAAAAACAGTGAGTCTCTTAATTTAACTATAGAACATTTAATCTTACGTGTACACCTTATCTGTCTAACTCTCTGTGTCAAATTAGTTCAACATGTTTAATTTATCAAATTTTTTTCGTAAATTATATTTAATATCTACACTTTTTAATATCGTTTTTAAGTTTTTTCTGTTTAGTAGTTTTATAAAAAAAATTCTTTTTTTTATTATATTTGATTATTAAATCTGAGAAAATTTTATGATAAATAAAATATATACTTAAATATTTTTAATCTTTTCTTTAAAAATGGATCGAGAGACCAACTCAATCTCTCAATCCAACCTACAATTCATCACAAGTTAGATTGAGATTTTCAATTAACTACAAATATTATTCATTTAAATCAACTTAATCCATTTTTTAACAAGTTTGAAAATAAGTTTAGTTGACCGTAAGAAAGGGTTAGGTGACCTAACATACTAATCGTGATCATCTTTATGATAGGGTCTGGTGTAAATGACAAAGTGTATCGTGTGAAAGTTAAAAATTTTCACACTGTAGGAAAGTTCATTTTAATCCAATAGAATTTATTTTAAAATCAATGGTTATCATTTTCTATTTTTTTTTTCTTTTCTTTTTTATGTTATTTTTCCTATTTTACCCTCTTCTTCTCTCTTTCTCTCTCCCCATTTTATTCTTCACCTCTACTTCTTCGACGTGCTTCCACCTTCCCTACCTCTGCTGTAGGTGTTCTCTCTCTCTCTCCCTCCTAGCCTCTTATGACAAAGAAACCCAAAGCCCTCCTAGCCTCTGACCGCGCCAGGGTGAACCCTTCCCTCTCGCGCTTGGATTTTTTTTTCCTTTTTGCAGTTGAAGGTGGAGACATTGACGACGACACAATACCCCATGGTTCTAGTAAGTGGTTCATCCCTATCGTCTTGTCCCTCTCGCGTTTGTATTTTTTCCATTTTGCTAGTGATGGTGGAGTCGTTGTCAACGACGGCGCAGTAGGAGGCCCTGCTTTATTGCTCTGGAAAGTACACGGCAGTGTCAAGATGCAGTGCGTTGCAATGTCATGGTCGTCCACAATGGTGTCGTGGCAAGGAGGGGGGGCGGGGGAGGGATGCCGAAAATCGCTTTTGTAAAATAAGTTGATCTAATAGATTAAAATGAACTTTTGTACCGTGCGAAAGTTTATAGTATACAACAAATAATGCTATAAATTTCTTTATATTATCTTTAATTCTTAAAGATAAAAATATACATAAAATTATTTTTTTTCCTCAGGCACACCGCACACGGGAACAAACACGTTATTAAAGCAAAAGACCAAAAGTAAACATAAAGAACCCACGATGTTATATCTTATTTAATAAATTTCACATGCAACATATATATATATATATATATATATATATATATATATTATCTTAAAACGTTTTTTTAAAATATAACCATGGGTGAATTTATTTAAACTTAAAAGAAAATAATTTTAAAAAGTATTTTTATAAGTATTTTTTAAGAAATAGATATGATTTATTTTTTAAAATAAAATGAAAATTATTTTTTAAGCACGAGCCCAAACACACTAAAATAAAAAAAAATTACTTATTTTATTTAAATAAGTATTTATTTTAATGTATAAGTTTAAACAAACTAATTTTATGTTATTAGCTGATAGAATAATGTGTGTGAGATGTTAAGATTTTTTTTTAAAAAAAATGTTATAATTTTTTTAATACTTTACTTTGATTTCTGTATGAATAAAAAAAACTTCTTTCTTCTATTTTTTTTTTTACTTCTAGAAATTAAACACACGACTTCTTCATTAAAGTAGTAGCGTTAATAATAATAAAAAAACATTAATGTAGTGGTTGAACTAATCCAGTAATTTTTAGGATTGGGATTGTGTGCTGCTTAAGACCTCTACCAAATCTCAATAGCAATAAATAGTTTCCTTGTGAAATAAATTATACTAGAAGGTCATGACAGAGCAAGAAAATCAGCGCAAAAATAATAAAATTAAATTAAAATTAAAACGATATCTGTATATCGTATATTTTAATCTATGTGCTGATATAGAATATAGATAACGGAGTCCACTTCACAAAACCCAAACAAATAAGAAATTAAGTAAACTTTGTTACTTTTATTAGGTTGCATTAGATGGAAGTGTTTTCATACTTCATAGGACAAGTTACAACGACTTTTAGTTTGGTCCGAATCTAACCAGATATTTAAATTCGGTTAATCTTTAATTTTAATTCTGACCTAATTGTGACCCAACTAATGGTTGTAATTAAGATTTAGATAAAACGTATATATAGATATTATGCATAGTTAGCCGTAAAATTTAAAAATAAGGAAATTATGAGTTTTATGCAAAATACTTTCAATACAATTGTATCGATATAAGTAACCTTATGGTATTGATTTAAATCAAGAAAAATTCTAATTTATGCTTGCAATATAAAAGATATTTATCGAATTGAGCTGATTTTATCTAAAAAAAATATATTATTAATGAGATTTAACTTAATTGATTAAATATTGTGCATGTTGTTATGAATTCTCTATTACTTGAGTTTAATTACAACAAATGAAAGGAAAAAAAAATCTAGAAAAAGAGTTTTCCAAACCCAACTTTTTTAACTTAAATATTTAAGGTCTAATTTTTAAAATCTAGTTCCATCCTAATTAATTAACTTTCCATCACCGTGTTATTAGCTTTACATGGGTCTTGGACACCCTTATTTTGCAATTTTCGAAGTAGCAACACTAAAATAAGATTGTGCCTAAATTTAGTTTGTTAATCAAAATTGCCCTTTTTTCAACTAACTAGACTGCTGGTAGAGGAGTTGTTCTTGTGGCTGCAAAATGGTTAGGATTATTAGCTGACCAGCTTTAGGCACTTTCCTAAGTTTGTCTGTTTTAATTTACTTTATAGATTCAAGCCAACTAACACAATTATTAATTTATATATGCACTCTTTCGAAGTTCTCTATCTTATTTCAAGCCAATTACTCTTTAGATTCCAAGGGTTATCTGTATCTTAAAGGATTCTTCTGAAGTTCTTTTTCACCATTTTGTTATGTTAGTTCACCCACCCTTTCCCATCAAGTGGGGATAAGCGATTGGGCGTAAAGATTTGAGTATAAGTTAAGTCAAAATCATAATAAAGATTATCCAGTGAAAAAAAAAAACTCAAATCAATTTCCCCCTTAATTTATATTTTCTATTTCATTTCTCATCCTAGTCTACAAAATTGGACACGTTACACCTGTTTTTTATTATCTTTTGCATTTTTTATGGTTTAAATATCTTTTTGATTTTTATAATCTTTAATCTTTTTGTCTTTGTATTTTTATTAAAATAATCCTTGTATTTTTTTTTGTTTTGATCATTATTGTTTTTTTAATTCCAGCAGTATCTATTTTTTCGTTTTAGTTATGCTATTGTTTTGAGTCATTATGTTAGTCCCTAACTTTTTATTTATAAAAAATATATTTAATTCATTCTGACTAGTCTTTGTGGAAAAAATTGGTAAAAACTAAAAACTAAAACAAAATAATAAAAACTAAAGAAAAATAAATAAATTTTACAAGAACTCTTCTAAAAAAAATACCACAAGAATAAAAATAACATATTTAAGACCTTTTTCATTATAAAATTAAATTTTATTTTAATATACTTGAATTTTCTCTGCATAGTCATTTTGAAATATTTAATTTTACTGCATAGAAGAAAGTTGTAATAGATAATACAAAATCAGGTACAATATGCCTAAGTCTAGGACGCAAAGGGCAACAAGAGTAATAAGGAGTACAATACATTTAATCACCTTGCCTCTTAAGGATATGGTCAGAGATTTAATCAAATCCATGTATATGAAATACATCTAGTGAGAGAAGTCAACTCGTTAAATAGAATGTAGTATTTCAAAGAATTAATTCCGGACTCTGTCAAGAAATATGATGGATTAACCCCTAAAAAAATGCATTTAACCCATATAACATGAATTAATTTTTTTAAAATAAAACAAAACTCTTTAAAAAGAGCAATTGGAGAGAGGTTTTCTCTGCATAGTCATTTTGGCTTGTGCTGTTTTCCTTATGCAGCAGAGAGGAAGAGATGTAAAACAAAACTCTTTAAAAAGAGCAATTGGAGAGAGGTTTCACTGTCATCCAAATTATAAGTAGTTATAATAAATTAATTCATTCTTAGTTTCTCAAATGTGTTCAGAGATATTTGTAGGAAGGAGCATATCTACTTTCACCACCAAAGTTATTAGTTTCACTAGGATCGTAAATTTGTTTGATTAATCTTTTAGGGACTTATGTAACATCTATATAGCACAAGCCAATAGATAATTATATCTCTACAAACACTTCCAAAGTGATTTCTAATAACAAAACAATATTTGTGCACATTGAACAGGTCTTTTTTCTGTGCCTGATTGCCGGCTGCAGCATCTGCTGGTTCAACACCATCTGCTATGTCTTATGCATCAGACATTTTCCGGCAAACCGTTCCCTTGCATTATCCTTGAGCATTAGTTTCAATGGTGTGAGTGCAGCTTTGTACACTCTCATTGCCAATGCAATAAACACAAATGATGACACTGTCTATCTATTACTCAATGCCATTGTTCCTGTGCTAATTTCTGGACTAGTACTCATCCCAATTCTCAATCAACCACAGCCTCAACCACATTCTGTTGACACCATTCAGCGCGATACATCGGTTTTTCTCTGCCTCAACATCCTTGCCCTTGTCACAGGCCTCTACCTCCTCTTCTTATATTCCTTCTCTTACACCATGGCTATTGCTCGCGTAATCCTTATAGGTGCAATTTTTCTCCTTGTTCTGCTCTTATTTTTGCCTGGCATTGTGTATTCCAGAGAATGGTCTTTCTTTACTGTCCCCACAAGCTTCTCCTTCTACTACTCAAGATTCACTCGCGCTGACCCTAATGACGATGAACTCTACAAAGAGTTTATTAGTATCGAGGACAGCGTGAGGAATAGAAGTGCACAAAGCACAAGAGAGAAGAAATGTTGTATTATGAATGTGTTGGAGAGAGAGCAATTTTCAATGCTAGGGGAAGAGCATTCAGCTAAGTTGCTAGTGCGTAAATGGGACTTCTGGCTGTACTACATAGCATATTTCTGTGGAGGAACAATTGGGTTGGTTTACAGCAACAACTTGGGGCAAATTTCCCAATCACTGGGACACTATTCTCAGACCAGTTCTCTTGTCACGCTCTACTCAACATGTTCCTTCTTCGGTCGCCTTCTTGCAGCCTCACCTGACTTCTTAAGCAGGTATTTTTAAAGGTCTTTGTTGATAGTAATAAAATTATCTAGAATTTTGATAGAATTCAACTAGATTCAAGAGTGATTGCTACATAACATAATGTGATTTATTCTAGAGGTAATAAGCATGTCACTCACCGTTTGGTTTGAGAAAACATTTTCTGTTTTCACTTTGTTTCTTGTTTTAAAGATTTTGTACAAGAACAGTGAAAACAACTTTTTATTTTTTTATTTTTTTCATTTTCTGTTGCCATTTTTTCCAGTATAAACTTCAGAAAACAGGAAACAAATGTTTTAAAGATTTTGTACAAGAACAGTGAAAAACAACTTTTTATTTTTTCTTTTTTTCATTTTCTGTTTCCATTTTTTCCTGTATAAACTTCAGAAAACAGGAAACAAAGTGAATGCAAAAAAATTCTCAAACCATACAGTCAAATTTGGCAAACAAAGTAAATGCATTGGTTATGTACATTCGGATCAAAATTCAGATCCAAAACGTAAAATCAACCCTTCGTTGCTTCACATATACATGATTCTGGAGAACATGACACGAAACCAAACATTACACGTAAAATCAACTAATGTTGTATGACAATGCAGGAAGATACACATTGCAAGAACTGGATGGTTTGGAGCAGCCTTGGTGCTAACACCAATTGCATTCATTTTGCTGGCCATATCTGGCAGTGGAGCTGCATTACACATAGGCACTGCCTTGATAGGGCTGAGTTCAGGCTTTGTGTTTTCTGCAGCAGTGTCTATTACCTCAGAGCTATTTGGCCCAAACAGTGTTGGTGTGAACCACAATATCCTCATCACTAACATTCCTTTAGGTTCATGTCTCTATGGCCTTCTTGCAGCCTTGGTTTATGATTCCAATGCAATGAAACCAAGGCCCGCAAATCAGCTGCATGAAATGTCCATGTGCATGGGGAGGAAGTGCTACCTACAAACTTTCATATGGTGGAGTTGTATTTCAATGATAGGATTGGTTTCAAGCTTCTTCCTTTTCATAAGGACTAAGCAAGCTTATGACAATTTTGAAAAAAATAACAACAGAAACAACGTAGCTCCAGAATAAGAACTCTTCTGTGAAGAAACAATGTACAATTCTCTTAAATGTGATGGGATCAATCATAAATACCAAAAAACAAGATATAATATTTAGCTCTACCATAGACTCACAAAATCTTTGAACATACATAGAAACTTAGTAGTTTCAGAAAGAAACATTTCAGATCAAAATTTAGGATGTTGCTTAGGCTTTGGTTTATTAACATTTGGTAACAGAATTGTATTTGGGCTGAGTAGTGGATTGGAATTACTATTTACTAATTTTGTGGTGTATTGATAAGTTTAACTAAATAATTTTAACAACTACACAGAAAAATTCTTTCTCAACTATCTCCAGCCACTCTCATTTTATCTTTATTTGTATACTTGATTTACATTTTTCATCTTTATTTTTAGATTAAATTTCAATAAATTTTTAAAAGGAATTTTTCAGTAATTAAAAATAAGCAAATTCCATCGTGCATTCACATTTTAAAAGATATTGATACCTTCCTTAACTCATTTATAATGTCATTTGAAGGAAAGTATAATTAGTTTTTAATGCACCAAGTTAATAACAGATCTGATCAGATGAGAGAATCCGATCGGACCGGTTCGAACGGCCGAACAAGTCGATCCGGGTTTAATAATTTTTTAAAAACCATCCAAGGAGTATACGCATCATCCAGTTGTTCACATGCCTAACTATGTTTTTAAAGTCAACTAACTGTATAGACAAATCACTCCCAAAATAATAATAAAAATGTCATTTTCTTTCTTTCTTTATTTCAATATAAAAACATAGGTACAAATAGAATAACCTCCATTATTGAAACAAAAAAATAATAATAAATCTCCTCCGTTACATTAGTCCTGAGAAAAATACACCATATTCCATACCAAAGTGTATTCATGGCTTCTACTTGTTCTTATGTAGTTGGTTGTGCTTCTTCTTCCTCTCTCTCTGTTACCAAAAAATATGATGCTTTCATCACCTTTAGAGGAGATGATACTCGCAGCGACTTCGCAAGCCATCTTCATGCTGCTCTGCGCAGAAACAACGTCGATACATACATAGACTACAGGATCGAGAAAGGAGCTAAGATTTGGCTAGAAATCGAGAGAGCCATCAAAGACTCCACTCTCTTCTTGGTTATCTTCTCCGAGAACTACGCATCTTCTAGCTGGTGCTTGAATGAACTCCTCCAACTAATGCAATGCAAGAAACAAGAAGAAAACGTTCATGTTATTCCCGTGTTCTACAAAATAGACCCGTCTCAGGTACGCAAACAGAGCGAGAACTATCACGTGGCATTTGCAAAACACAAGAAGGATGGAAAGGTGAGTGAAGAGAAGATGCAAAAGTGGAAGGACGCTCTCAGTGAAGCAGCCAATTTATCTGGCTTCCATTCTAACACATACAGGTGTGGTTTCATGTATATTTTATTTTATAAATAAATGAGTTTATAGATCATGTATTAATAGTGTAAAATAATTTTACTGTGTCATCCAATTGACTTTTAAAGTAATTATTGTAAAAGTCAACAAACTTGTCATATATGTTTGTCTGTGATTAGATGATAGTATAAAATTGTTTTACATTGACATTGCATACTCTTTTTCTCTAAATAAAGGCTAATGTTTGTAATTTTCTTCTTTTATTTAATCTTTGTATGTATAGGACTGAACCTGACTTGATTGAAGACATTATCAAAGTTGTTTTGCAAAAACTAGATCACAAGTACCCAAATGACTTTAGAGGCCCTTTCATATCTAACGAGAACTATACAAACATTGAATCTTTTCTGAATATTAATTCAAAGGAAGTTAGAATCATTGGAATTTGGGGCATGGGAGGTATTGGTAAAACAACTCTTGCTGCTGCTATTTTTCATAAGGTTTCTTCTCATTATGAAGGCACTTGCTTCTTAGAAAATGTGGCTGAGGAATCGAAAAGGCATGACCTAAACTATGTATGCAACAAACTTCTTTCTCAGTTACTAAGGGAAGATCTTCATATTGACACTCTTAAAGTGATACCTTCTATTGTTACAAGAAAACTCAAGCGCAAGAAAGTTTTTATCGTGCTAGATGATGTGAACACTTCCGAACTTCTTGAAAAATTGGTCGGAGTTGGTCGTGAATGGCTAGGATCTGGTAGCAGAATCATTGTGACAACCAGAGATAAGCATGTACTTATACGTGAAGTTGTTGACAAAATTCATGAAGTCAAGAAAATGAACTTTCAAAACTCCCTTGAACTTTTCAGCCTAAACGCCTTTGGCAAAACCTATCCTGAAAAGGGATATGAGGAGTTATCAAAAAGAGCAATGGATTACGCCAAAGGAATCCCTTTAGCTTTGAAAGTTTTGGGATCATTTCTTCGTTCCAGAAGTGAAAATGAATGGCATAGTGCACTGAGTAAATTAAAGAAAAGTCCCAATGTGAAAATTCAGGCTGTGTTGAGATTGAGTTATGCAGGATTAGATGATGATGAGAAAAACATTTTTCTAGACATAGCTTGTTTTCTTAAAGGACAAAGCAGAGACCATGTAACAAAAATATTAAATGACTGCGATTTTTCTGCTGATATAGGGATAAGAAGTCTTTTAGACAAAGCTCTTATCACTACTACATATAGCAATTGCATAGATATGCACGATCTGATACAAGAAATGGGTAGAGAAGTTGTTCGTGAAGAATCTGTTAAATTTCCAGGGCAACGCAGTAGATTGTGGGATCCTGTGGAAATCTATGATGTATTGACAAATAATAGAGTATGTTAATGATACTTTGACTTGCATTCCTAAACTCTTGGTATAAAAAATGCAAATTATTACAAAAGATGTAAACATTAATTCTAATTATTATTTGTCAGGGAACTGCTGCAGTTGAAGGAATATGGTTAGATATGACTCAAATTACACATATAAATTTAAGCTCCAAAGTATTCAGAAAGATGCCAAACCTGAGATTACTCACTTTCAAATCTCACAATGGAGACTCTGAGAGAATTAATTCAGTGTACCTTCCAAAGGGTCTTGAATTCTTACCTAAAAACTTGAGATATTTGGGGTGGAATGGATATCCATTGGAATCCTTACCGTCAAGATTTTTCCCTGAGAAGCTTGTTGAGCTTTCCATGCCATACAGCAATGTGGAAAAACTTTGGCAAGGAGTACAAGTACGCATGGTTCACATATTGATTATTTATTTATGTTTTGGTTTTGATAGAAACGAAGTCTTCTTCAATAAAAGATGAATTAGAAAATGAAACTTCCCGGAAAATGTACTTACTCGTTTGGTCCCTTATATGATTTTGCAGAATTTGCCAAATTTAGAGAGAATTGAACTTTGTGGCTCCAAGCACCTTGTGGAGTGTCCAAGGTTGTCTCATGCACCAAATCTTAAATATGTAAGTATGCGCGATTGTGAAAGCTTGCCTCATGTTGATCCATCAATTTTCTCCCTCCCGAAGCTTGAAATTTTAAATTTGAGCGGATGCACATCGCTTGAGAGCCTTAGCAGCAACACTTGGCCACAATCTCTCCAAGTATTGTTTTTAGCACATTCAGGTTTGAATGAACTGCCTCCATCAATTTTGCATATCAGGAATCTCCATATGTTTTCTTTTTTAATTAATTATGGTCTTGCGGATCTTCCTGAAAACTTTACGGATCAAATTTCACTTTCTGATTCAAGGAAACACGAATGTAACGCTTTCTTCACCTTACAAAAGTTAATGCCTAGCTCTGGCTTCCAGTCAGTAACACGTCTAGCATTTTATGATTGTCATAACTTATGTGAAATCCCAGACAGCATCTCCTTGTTATCATCTTTGAAATGCTTAAGCTTTCGTTATAGCGCCATCATTAGCTTACCCGAAAGCTTTAAGTATCTTCCAAGGCTCAAACTTCTTGAAATTGGTAAATGTGAAATGCTGAGACATATACCTGCTCTTCCACGATCCATTCAGTTATTTTATGTCTGGAACTGTCAATCTCTTCAGACAGTGTTAAGTTCATCTGCTGAATCATCCAAAAGACCCAACTGTACTTTTCTGGTCCCTAACTGTATAAAATTGGATGAACATTCATATGATGCAATTTTAAAAGATGCCATTGCTAGGATTGAACTTGGATCAAAATCATTATCTGCAGTAGTATTAGAAAATGAAGAAGATGCATCCTCGGACAATGAGGGCACTGATTTTTATTTTTTCAAATTAGCAAGAAATGGTACGATTTGCTACTGTTTACCAGCTAGAAGTGGAAAAGTTCGAGACTGGTTCCATTGCAACTTTACACAATCTTTGGTCACTATTGAGCTTCCCCCTAATTTGTTGTGTTTCATTTTCTACATGGTTGTTTCTCAAGTCCAATCATGCAACATCGGATGCTATGGAAGTATTGGATGTGAATGCTACTTGGAAACCAGCTGGGATGAAAGGATCAAAATACCAAGTTTCTTTGTAGAAGAAAATATCTTGTCTAGTCTTGATCCTCAATTTGGATTTATGGCAGATCACATATTTTTATGGTATGATGCACAATGTTGTAAGCAGATAATGGAAGTAATTAAAGAAAGGAAAGCCATTAATGACAAGAGCACCACTCATCCTCCAAAGCTTACATTTAAATTCTTTGCTCAAACTGAAGATAACAATGAAGCAGTGGTCATAAAAGAGTGTGGGTTTCGTTGGATGTTTTCCTTAGAAGAAAGAGAATGTAAATTCAAGAGAAGCAGAGAAATTCATGAAGTAGAAGCCAATGTTTTCAGAAATCAAGTCAAGGACTCTGAGTCTAATGAGCAAGAAGAAACATTTCCTCCAACCAAAAAAATTAAGCAAGGTGTCTTCAGAACTTCAAACTTGGAAGCAGAAGAAAAAGAGGACTTGAGGTAATTTTGCTAACAATCATTATACTGATAGGTTACTTAATTTAGTTTACAATGTATACTTTGTTGCTGTTGCATTTTCTGTTATAGCAAAATACGGTAATGACATTTATGCGTGGAAATCTTGTTGTTTATGAACAGACGTCTTCTTGAAGAACTCCGGCTATAACACTGTTGCAATCTGAAGATGTGCAAGCAATAGGATGCAGGGGCATAAAATGGGTATGAATATGGTAGTATGATCAAGCATTAAGTCCATTTTATTGTTCTGGGTCATTTTTAGGTTCAATTATTTAAGAGTGAACTTTCTTTCTGAAGCATAACATATTTTATACTCTTTTGTCTTTTTGCAAGTAACATAACAACAAAAATATATTTCTAACTCATATTTTTTAGTTTTTATAGTTTTATTTTTTCTATCTAAAATTATAAATACAGAAATAAAGTCAACTATTATGAGGGATAGAGGCAGTGGTGACAGTTATGTATAGAAACTGCAAGATAACAGATATGTGTATAAAATAACTTATAGTAGTTATGTATTAGGATTATATATCACATAGTAGGTTGAATAATTAGACATTAAAGTTATTTTCTCCTTGTGGACGGAGAATGATAGTTAAATAGGAGTGTTGTTAATACTAGTGGAAAATTAAAATCTATTTTGCATTCAAAATATACTATAACAATAATAAATAGAGAAAATTAGAATTGTGTATCCGGATGCATATTCTTGAAATAACCAAAAAAAAAATTCAATAATGTGAAGACTTCATGTATATTTATACTGAAATCAATCTCTATTATCAACTCTTTGATGGTTGGAATTCTAAAGAACAAATTCTCTTTCTACTTTTCAGGTCTAGAAACTAAACCTGAACTTTTCTAATTTGTGTCTAATACACTTCTCTTAACCAAATGCTTATATTTATTAGAGATATAGATTTGGATTTTTTTTTCAAAAGGAGATATTTGATTTACAATAATTATATATATCTCTATCTCTTGTATATCTCATATCTCTTTATCTTAAAAAAAGTTTCCTAATTTAAGATAAAGATAATTCCCAAATAATTATACGACTAATTATAGTAACTAATCCTAATATGTAGTAATAGAATATTATTCTTTTGTGGACAACTTCTGTATTTTTTTGTCCTAGATCAAAGAACACAGGTGTCCCATAACTCATTGGGCCAAAGACTAATCTCGTAAGAGAACTTTGCACAAGGTGAGAATCAAACACAAGTTCTCCCACTAAATAATTCACACTCATGTAAACGCAACGAGAGCTTACACCGTTGTGCCAACCCTTTGGGGTTAACTTCTGTATTTATAAAAGGATACTCTTTGTTTAGATTAATTATATTGTCGGTGCTAAAGAATATAATAATATTTCACTAAAATATTTATTTGATTAAATTAAATTCTTTAATTTAATTTTCAAATAAATTACTTTCTTATGCAAAAGATTGGAATATTCATTTGTGTGTAACCCCATAAGTTCAATACTAAATGAATTGTAATTAATTTACTAATCAAAGTAGACATCTTGATAGCATGAAGTAACATCTTCTACCTTTAAGAATAAGAGAAGAATAATGTAATATTTTATCGCATTATATTAGTGTCAAACTCTAGAGTATACTATTAGTATCAAACTATAATAAATTAACACATTATACTTAATCAATGAATGACTTAAGAAATTTTTTTTCTTCTTTCATTTAATTCTCAAGTCTTAATTATATCATAAAGTTATCTCAAGAATAATTTAGATTAAAATTATAAAACTTATTTCTCATTATCATAATCTATACCATGATAACAAGTTTCTAATTTTAATCAAGGACTAATCAAATTAACAATTTAACAAAATAATAAATAAAATAAAGAATAATTTTTTACCAAAATTGATAACATAATAGATTAGATCATGAACATACATTTATCCCCAAAAGAGGATACTCTCTAAAGGGGACTTTTGTGTCTGGAACAACAAGTGTGATTTCAGTGTTCAATAAACATCAATATGCTGAGTGCAAAATGCTCAATAAATTCATAAAAATCTTGAAATTTGTTCTCAAATGCGATTAAGAAAGCCTTTTTTCATCCTGACCCCTGAATTCAAGTTAGCAACATAAGCTTGAAGTTTAATTCTCAATTGTTGCTTATTTGATCATGAGGGTTTTCCCTTATACCAGAAGTTTTAGTGTGTTGATTTTGACATCTGTCGTTGTACACATACACTGTTTACTACTGTTTATCAACAAGAAATAGCGTTAAATATGCATTGGCATCTCAGATTGGCAACCATGAAGATTAAAGTTGCATTTACCTGTAGCAACTTCAAGATTGTACAATGAAATGCTGACACAGGTTCCTTCACCTGTATGTGCTTGTAATGTTTAGTTCACGAAAGGGTGTTTAGAACAGTTGATGACTTTGTATGGCCTATTGATACTCCATTCCTTGGTCGCTTCATTATTGATGTTGAATTTCTTGACCTGAAGACTTGCCCTGTGAATGTGAGTCCCTGATTTTTATAATCATTACTACATTTATATGATATTGATGTAAATAAATTTTATAATTTATGCATAAATGTAATGTTTGTTTTTTCCTCTAAATATCCATTTGTTTATAAAATATTGGTATAAGTTACTTAGTAAGCAGTACATCATGCTCTTTATCGGATCAATCGCATTATCTCGAGGGAACCTTTGATTTTTTATTGTTTTTTTGGTCAGCTAAGAAAAAATATATTATAAACAGGTACCAGAAGTACCGAATAGCACGAATTACATGACCAAGTAGTGTACCTGTATATAGCTATACTAAGTATCTCCCCACGTGTGCCATGGTCAATATGTATATACAATTTTTTCCTGGATATATATAACAACTAACCACCCACAATACAATTCTCTGCCCTCATTTAATACATCATAAATTTCCCAAAAAACAACAACCTATCCGCCACCGAATCTGCCAATAACAAAGAGGATAATAACAGGTAACTCCTTCAGTTTCTCTACGGCAGCAACTTATGCTTCAGGGAACCTTTGAATTGGTATAAGATTGTTGTTTCTTAACCTTTGATCGTTGATTGGAATCAAAAATATATTCCAACTCTCAAAATAACTAGCAGAACGAAAAATCAAATTTTGTAGTTCCTGAAGCATGAGTTGTTGCTGTAGAGAAAGTTGATTGAAAGATTGCGAAGAGTGCATCCCATTATTCGGCTGGAGAAATCCCGAGCGAAGCTCATCCAGTCCTGCTAGAGGCCATCCTTTCGGAGCCAAATTGCTACCACCTTGATTTGAACCATGAAAACCGATAAAGGATCTTTCTGAAACAACAGCTTGAGACCTCATCATTCCATTCATATCACTCTTTATGTCTTGTGTAGACCCTAGAAGTTTCTGGTTCAGATTTTGAACATGTTGAATATTCCCCCGTAAAACGATAGGTGCACTGAGCAATGTCTGTCATGTAGCCTGTTTACCAATTGCTGTTGCAGCTTTCAACAATAAGGCATGGTTTGGGTTTAGAAGATGACCAACATCATCAGCTACTTTTTGCTTAATGCTTGCATCATCTAAAGCATCTTTCTGAAGTGAAAGCTTCAACCTGTCTTCATATGTTTTTGTTGCCATAGCATTAGATGTTGCCCCGTTCTGCCTCATCAAAGGATCATTGCTAATAGGGCAGCTAGCACTGCCACTAATAAGTCGTGCTCCACGCAGACATTGTTGCTTCTGAGCATGTCTTTGCAATAAGAGTTGTATTTGTTGATTCTGGTTTGTATTCTGAAGCTCTTGCTCCTGTTGCTTCTGCAATAGTTGAGCCTTAATTTGTTGACTCTTACTGTAAGATACTGCTGCTTCTGGGTGCTTCTGATTTGCCCTGGCAATATATAGCAACAGGATCCGTTCAAACATTTCCTTCTAATGAAATCAGACTTGTTCATGATGATGATTGAAGATTCTCAGAGAAAAGGAAGCAGAAGATAGAAAGTGTGTAATAGAATGAAAATGATCTTTGATTAAATGAGAATCTTGTGTACAAATGATGAGGACATGGCAAGGACTAAGGGCAAGGAATCTTTCGAAGGACTTGGAGGACCTACGTCAAGAGCTAGAACAAAGAAGGCCAAGGAAGCTCTTCAACAAGTGTTAACCATGCTATTTGAATTTAGGCCCAATTTACAAGTGGAAAAGCTTCGGATTGTGAATTACACCATGTTCCAAGAAGAGTAGAGGGTGTCACCTTTGTTGAATAGTTTTATTAGCATTTTGTTAGTTGAAATAAAGGTCCAAACTTGTGTTAAAGTGACTGCCAATTCTCTTTGGATTTTCACCACCTGTGAGCTTGTTTTAATTTAAAGAAATTAAGGTTTAATAAGGTGAAAACTCTAGATTTGTGGTTGCCTCTTGGCTTACCAAGAGCTAAGCATTTTTCCACATGTTTTTGTGTCTTAATGCTAGTTTAATTATGTATAATGACACCATCAATTGTTGTTATTGGTGATCATTTGTCTTAATTCTAGTTTTAATTAGGTATAATGACACCATCAATTGTTGTTATTAGTGATCATTTCATTCTCTCACTTGTGTAACCAACTTGATGTCATTCTTATTTATGGACTGCACATTTTCTAATAAAAAACAGACCTTGAATTGAGTTTTAATCACCTTCTAAAGTGCGAGAGTGAATCTCCTTAGTTACTTGAGTGATTCAAGAAATTGGTTTATCAAGGAACATCACCTTGTGTGTCACACTAATTCCGGAGGAGTGATTCTTCCAACCACCTTTTTCATTCTCCTTATTCATTCCATTTTCTGAATTTCACAAAAAAAAAAAAAAACCTTTGAAGATCCATCCTCAACCCTTGTGCAAATGGGTTTACATCATTTTGGTTATCAGAGCTCCAGTTTAAGGGTTTTTCAAGACTGCTTGGGCTGAAATTTCTTGGTAACATCCTTCTAATTTCTTCCTTGCCATTTTATATTACCTTGTTCATGCTATTTTTTTTATTGAGACTGAATCATTGCAAAAATTAGACCTTTAATTTCTTGTTAAAAAAAATGCCTCAAATATTTTCAAAATCTTTATGCCAAATACTAAAGAATTTTCATAGCACACAAACGAAGTTCTTGAACATCATGACAACAAAAAAAAAATACAACTTCTTTAGGAGAACATCA
Organism: Glycine soja; assembly: GCF_004193775.1. Taxonomy (NCBI): domain Eukaryota; kingdom Viridiplantae; phylum Streptophyta; class Magnoliopsida; order Fabales; family Fabaceae; genus Glycine; species Glycine soja. The sequence continues at coordinate 14,551,051 of NC_041008.1, read as the reverse complement.
AACAACGATTTTGGGACATTACTAGAACAAATATAACCGAAAAACATAACCTTACCTTATACTTTAGTAGTAGTTGGAGAATATGCTCCTACAAATGGGGTTTTGTTGTCCCTTGCCCACCAACACACACCTCCAACAACTTAAGCAAATTTAGCAACGTCAGTTTCCAAAAAGTTGGATAATGTTGTGTGTAACACCCCATTTTTTGTAAAATAAATTAAAAAGGTTTTTTATAAATAAATGGAGTTTTAGAAAAATAATGAGGTTTTTATAATTAAATAAATAAGGAGAAATAAATTTATTAATTAAAATAATAGTTTGAAAGAAAAAATATATATTTTATTTATTCATTTGATAAAAAATAAAATAGAGTTCTTTTTTATAAAACAAACAAACAAATAAATAAATAGAGTAAATAATAGGCTGAGAGTATCCTAGCTATAAATAGAAACATATTAGTTCAATTTTCTAACGATACATCTCTACACTTTCTCTTCCTCTCAAATTCGTTTTCTCTTATCCCCTCTCAAAACTCTCTTTTTCCTACATACACTCAAATCTGTCTCAGTAAAATGATGATCTCGGACTATTTAAACATTGGATCATCGTGACATTTGAACAAGAGGTTTGAAACTTATTTCTGCACACTCCCACTGTTGGGATTTTCGAGATAATGTCTGTGGTGGAAGAAATGTCCCTCGCACTGAGCTTTCTCTTTTTCCGCATACATCCAAACTTGTCCTAGTAAAACTACGATCTTAGACTCGTTAACCATTAGATCGTTGTGAAATTTGGACACCACACTTGTAACTTATTCTCTCACATGCTCACTATTTTTTTTTTCAAAATAATGTTCTTGCAGAGAGAAATTAGTCTCGCATGTTGACAGTGATATGGAGGCTACAATCTCTTTCCCTTCTCTCTAACACTTGGAAACCCTAACAGAGCAAACTGAGGAAAAGCTGAGAAATCTTAAGGAACTATTAGAGACGTTGCTATCACTGTCAGACTACACACGTGAGCCCGCTTAGAGATATGAGATGAGTTTATCGCAATTAGAGTTAGAATGAACATGTGTATGGATCCTTAGAGAATTAAATTGGGGTTTATTTTAGGATATTTAATGAATTATAATTTTCCTTTACGATTATAAATACAATATTGTTGTGTTTGACAGACCAATTGTTGTTCTTATGCGAATTGGTTGATAAACTTAAGTGCTCTTGGTGTTTTCATGTTTTTGACCTATGATTTTGATTCATTGATTTTAATATGATTGTGTGAAATTATTTGAGGGGTTTTACTCCCCATGTTCTGAGAAGCATTTTGTATAAATTTTTATATTGAGATTATGAAATTGTGATTCAAATTGTGAGTAAGTGACAAATTGAATCTGTGATGAATGGTGAAATACATGTGTATTGAGATGTGTGTATTAAGTTGTGAGCTATGAATTGTGCAATCACACAATTGTAAAATCCTTTAAAGGCGATGAGTTTTTGCGCGACGAGTATTGTGATGGGATCCATTGTGGGAACCCGACGAGTTGAATCACTTTGAGGCGCAACGAGTTAAAATGAATTTGAAAACAATTAAGTAGTTGTGTGTATTGCATAGTTCATAGGTAAAGTGTGTGACACCCTCTACCCCACACATATATGTACTAATAATAAAAGAAATAATTAAAAAAAAATAAACTTAATTCAAGTTTTTAAAACATATTTAAATACAAGCCTTTCAAGAGGGTAGCAGGCTCACATTCACCTTTCTAACATCATCATAAAACTTTTCTAAATAAATAATAAATTCACTTCTGCTCAAACAAGGTCGTCTATAAAACCCTATACCCCAATGCCACATCCTATCAGAGCGTTGTGTCCTGACGTCCTTCAGCACATGGTTCCTTAAGGCAATTCACCTAGTCATCTGCTCCCCCGAACATAAAGTTCAAGATCATCACAGGATCCAAACACAAATAACACACGGGGAGTGAGTTATCACATTCCTAACTAATAGAGAAACAGGACAACTAGATATACATATCATATAAACCAAATAAAACTTAGTTACATGTAATTCACGTAATTCCACCACTTTGTCATTCAAAGTTCACTTTTCAATCATCAATCACATTACACAAGAATCGCATGCTTTGATCAAGACATAATAACACATCAATTTTATAATAAACAATTAGCAAGCGCATGAGACAGTTATGCTAAGACTCAAGCCTATATGCAATGTGGTACCATGTCGGTGAAAAACCACCCTGGGGCGCTTAGGAGTATATAACAAGACACACCAAACAATGGGTTTGTCAGGTCACCTCATTAAGTAAGATCATAGGGAGACCAGTCAGGGTCACGATGTTTTGCGAGAATGCTCCAACCATATGGAATCAACATAGGCTTAAAGGAGCACTCAAACCTGGTGACCCCCAAGGCCTACACTCTGAAGAGTCCGTCAGGGCCTCTCCCTCCTGATTCAGGTCCAACCCCTAAAATCATTTTAGCACACAGACTCTTTCTATGAACTGTACAAAACACACGACTCCTCAATTGTTCTCAAAATAATTTTAACTCGTCGCCCTTTAAGGGTCTTATCATTAACTCGTCGCCCTTAAAGGGACTTAACATTAACTCGTCGTTCGAAAAGGGACTTAGCATCAACTCGTCGCCCTAAAAGGGACTTAACATTAACTCGTCGCCCTTAAAGGGACTTAGGTCGTGTTATTGTATAATTCATAGTTCACAACTCAATGCACACAACACCTCAATGCACATATATATCTCAATCATATACATACTCAATTTATCACATACACTTAATCCCAATCACCATGGTATAATCTCAATTTAACATGTTATCACACCTCATGAATCATATACACTTTACTTATGAACTATGCAATACACACATTTACTCAATTGTTTTCAAAATCATTTTAACTCGTCGGGTTCCCACAGTGGATCCCATCACAATATTCGTCGCCCTTAAAGGGTCTTACAATTGTGTGATTGCACAGTTCATAGTTCACAACTCAATACATGCATCTCATCTCAATACACATGTATTTCATCATCTGTCACATGTTCAATTTATCACATACGCACAGTTTGAATCATCATTTCATAACCTAAACATAACAATTTATACAAAAGATTTTATCACAACATGAGGTGTAAAACCTCTGAAATAGTTTCTCACAATTGTATCAAAATCAATTAATCAAAATCATGGGTTAAACACAAAGACATCAAGAGCACTCAAGTTTATCAATCAATTCTCATCAGGACATCAATTGGTACATAGAACACAATAATATTATATCTATAATCATAAAAGAAAAATTATAATTCAATAAACATCCCAAAATAAACCCAAATTTAGTTTTCTAAGGGTCCCTACACATGTTCATTCTAACCCCCAATTGCGATAAACTCATCCCTTACCTCTGAGCGGACTCACGTGTCTTCAGCCAGCAATAATAACATCTCTAGCGATTTCCTGAGATTCCTTCAATTATTCCTCCGACTGCTCTGATACCCAAACGTCAGAGAGACGGAGAAGAGATTGAAACCTCCACTTGTATTGTCTTCATGCGATTCCTTTTTCTCCCTCCACAAATATTATCTCAAAATTCCCAACGGTGGAAGTGTGCATAACTGAATTTTGAACAACATATCCAAATTTCATGAAAATCCAACGGTTAACGAAACCGGGATCGTAGTTTTACCGAGACATTTTTGGGTTTCTGCGGGAAATTAAAATGCTACAATGCGAAGTGTTTTCCTCTAAGCTCAGATATGATTTTGAAATTCCCAACGGTGAGAATATTCGAAATTGGGTTTCAAACGTTCAAATTTCACAACGATTCAACGGTGAACGAGTCCGAGATCGTCGTTTTTCTGATACAGGTTTGGTGGGCTGCGGGAAAAAGAAAGGGTTTTGAGAGAAGGAGAAAAACGAAAATGAGGAAAAGAAGAGGCACCGTCCGCGTGAAAACTGACCTAACGCTATTTATAGCTAGGTTTACTCCATTTATTTATTTATTTATTATTTTATAAAAAACAAACTTTATTTTATTCTCTATCAAACAAATAAATAAAATACCCTTTTTATTTTCTCTCAAATCATTATTTTAATTAATAATTATATCTCCTTATTTATTTATTTATAAAATCTCATCATTTTTTTAAAACTCTATTTATTTATAAATAACAATCCTTTTTAATCTAGTTTACGAAAATTGGGATGTTACAACGTGTATATGATTCATGAGGTGTGACAACATGTTAAATTGGGATTATACCATTGTGATTGAGACCGAGTGTATGTGATAAATTGAGTATGTATTGACTTGTAATATATATATATATATATATATATATATATATATATATATATATATATATATATATATATATATATATATATATATATATATTGAGATGTTGTGTACACTAAGTTGTGAGCTATGAATCGTACAATTACACGACTATAATTAAGGGCGACAAGTTAATGCGCGATAAGTATTGTGATAGGAACTACTGTGAGGACCTGACAAGTTTAGAACAATTAAGGAGTCTTGTGTTTTGTACAATTTATAGATAGAGTCTGTGTGCTAAAATGTTTTCTGAGTTGGACCTGAATCAGGAGAGAGAGGCCCTGACGGACTCTTCGGAGTCTAAGTCTTGGGGGGTAAATACACTCGGTTTAAGTGCTTCTTTAATCCTATGCCGATCCCTTAGAGCATTCTCGCAAAACAGTGTGACCCTGACTGATCTTCCTATGATTTTACCTAGTGACAGTGACATGACTTACTAGTGTGTGGTTTGTCTTGTCGTGTACTCCTAGGCACCCAATGAGGTTTTTCACTAACATGGTACCACATTGCATATAGGATTGATTCTTAGTGTATCTGTTGCATAACGCTTGTGTATTGATCGATATTGATTGATTTAGTGATGTTGTGTTTTGATCCTTGAGTACATGAATGATGTGAAAATGAATGAGACATGTTGTGTTGTGATGATGTGCGACAAAGTGGTGGAATGACGTGAGCTATGTTTAAGTAAGTTGTATTTCATTTATAAGATATGCATATCTACATTTTGTCTTGTTTCTCTATATTAGTTAGGAATGTGATAACTCACTCCCCGTGTGTTGTTTGTGTTTGGATCCTACGATGATCTTGAACTTTGTGTTCGTGGAAGTAGATGACTAGGTGAATTACTTTAAGGAACCTTGTGCTGAAGGACGTTGGGACACAATGCTTTGATAGGATGTGACATTGGAGCATAGGTTTCTATATTAATTGCATGAAGTCTTGAACGACCTTGTTTTGAGCCGAGATGGTTTTATTATTCTTGGACAAGTTATATTATGATGTTAGAAAAGTGAATGTGAGTCTTTTACCCTTTTGAAATACTTTTATTTAAATGTGTTTTAAAAACTTTTAATTAATTCTGATTTCTTATTCCTTTTATTATTGGTACATATATGTGTAAGATGGTGTCACATTGTGTCATGGCCAAACTTAACAAAGGATATTGGGCCATTTGGGTGAAAATTTACTTCAAAAACATGTGTCCATCGCGTGACTTCAAAAGCTAACGAAGTTAACACTGTTAGAAGACTAGGGGGGTGCCATTGTAACAGGAAAAAAAAGTAGGGAGGATTTTCTATAAGTTAAAAAAAGGAGTAAAACATAGGTGATGTCATTATAATTTTCTCTATTTTAGATCAATAGTGTTAGAAAATAATCTAAAATTTTATATAAGCATAATTATGATTAATAATAATCAATCATGATTAATTTTAAGAAAAATTCACACATACAGTATAACCGTACATTTATGATTTATAACAGTTTTGATACAGGCCTTTTCCACATAAAAAGGGAATCTTTTGTTACAATAGAAGCAAAAGTGATATCGACTATTCAAGAATCGAAGTCAATTTGTTTGAAAAAGATTATGTCAATGAACTTCTATGAAATGGTTTCATGGGATTCAGCCAATTGTCTGGATCATGGGATATCATTGAGATATTAAGTTTTAGTTAAATTAACACCTAAAACTCTCACAAAAACCACAAAAATTTATTTATCTAAATTTGACTTTAAGGTTTTCATGTTTTCAATTTTGTATATCAAGCTTAACAAATTTATATTACATGTGTTCTTTTGTGACAAGTTCTTTCTTCTCAACCTCAATAAATGTGGTTGTGAAAGTGGAAAAACATTTTAAATAATTTTCTTAAATAAAAAACTGAGTCAAGTTGTAAGTCATGTTAAACAATGCTTCTTTCGTGAGAAGGTCAATAGAAGAAAAGGATAAGCATCCACAAATAACCTTACATGGCATTGACATGATTGTTATTCCCCACATTGATCAACATAATTAAGTTTCTCCTCCTCCAAATGTTGCAATGCAGCCACATGAAATTCAACAAACACAAAACATGTTGCAATTCAACCTTCCACACAATATACCTCTATAAATGGGCAGATATGGATATTCTAATAATGGTCATCGCCAAATTTAACACAAGAATTAGGAATTTTTTACCATTTTGGGTATTTTTCCCAAACAATTTACCAAAATGAATTGGTCAGCAAACTATTTATCTATCATGAATTTTCTATGTCATGTAAGATTCAGGAGCCACTAACCAAAGTGGCGTCTCATAGTCAACTTTTGTCCTTATCTAGGAGGCGCCACCTTGTAGTGTAACATCACCTCAAGTGTGGTGTTAGAACAAGAGGCATTAGTCAACACTACTTTTCCAAGAGGCACCCATCAAAGCCACTTCTCCCTACCTACATCCATCTATTTGTGCTCATTTCCAAAGCAAGTCAATGAAGGAGGCGTTAGACAAAAAATTACCTCCAACTGTTGGATAAATTAAAAGCAAAAATAATACATGAAGTTGAATTTTTGGTAATTGAATTGAAATCTTGTTAGAAAATAATACATGAAGCTGAATGACATGTGAAAACTAACAAAACACAATGTCTTAAAATTATAATGACAATTTTTTTTCATTATTTTGTTCATTGACACCAAAGTGATCTCAATTTAGCGGGTAATTACTCTTTTTGTTCCCTTAGTGCCTATAGTGGCTACATGTTTGTGTATGTTGAGATTCTACCCAATCAATTTCGCTCCTTATGTGCATAGACTATGGTTGAGCTTTGACATATAATTTGGAGTCATCTAGAACAATGATAAGGTCACTTCTTTCGGGGGTGGTTTTGTAACACCCCTAGTTACTATTATGATTTTTTCTTAATTCATTTTCGTAATTATGGAATCAAAGAATTAACTTAAGACAAATTGTCCATCTATCCTTTCCCTAAATCATGAATAACTTTGTTGTCTTTGCTTTAAAACATCATCATTTGGGATCATTTTAAAAACGATAAGTCATATTGAGATAATACTCGTTATAAGTTAAATAAGGCTTCCATCAATGTCATATCTTTCAATAAGAAACAATTTATTTTATAAAATATTTTATTTCTATTAAGCCAATACAAAACAATAAAAGTTCATTTGTAGATTCTCGATAATACCTTGTTAAACAACTACATATGTTTATATTCCTGAAATTAGGTACTTAATACATCTAAGTCACATACAAAAGAATGACAACAACATAAAATTAAAACTTAATCTAGCCTTTTACACAAAAGAAAGGACTAAGAATTAGAATAGTGACTCGAAGAAAACCCAACCCTTTCATACCCATTGGAGCATCTAGAACTTAGTGGTCTTACACATTTTAAGATGGATTATGATTGGGATTACACCCTCGTCATGGTACAATGACGAGCTCTCACCAACCTTAGTTATGCCTCACATTTTGTTAGGGTTGCAAAGTTAGCATTGTGGCTACATAACCATAAACTCAATGTCACACCCCAAAGGTGTAAAGCCAGCAAGCATACCTTGGGTACAATTTCACAATCATCTACCACTTTTGAGGATTGACTCCTCAACGACATTTCCCATCAGGATTGTCCTTTACAAGTTTACATGGGCTCATCTATTAGTAGTACCGAACGGCGGTCAACTAAACACATGAGGTCATCAACACATCATATAAAGATCGACAGTTCCACCACTATCTCAAGCGATTAACCCAGCATTATCCCATCCTTCACAAACATAACACACAATACAGGTGGAGCTCCCCACACAACCTCTCTAGAGCTTGCCTCCATAGCTGGTCATTACAAGAAGATCATATTTCTAGAATGGCATGTTATTAATAAACGTCAAATTTATATGATGTTCATATGCATTTTGTAATATTTATTTGGCATTTTAGTTAACTTTACACTTATTTTGAATCAAATTAGCTTTAAATTCGGTTTTTACTTGGTCTTAGGTAGAATTTTATGTTTTAGCTATTTTTAATGAATTTTTTTTATAGTTTTTCAGCAAAAACATGTCATTCTACCCAAAATTAGCAAAAAGTTCAGGAAGGAGAAATTGCGAAAATTGAAGATAAAAGCTACAAAAATCAAGAGCAAGATATTTTTCAAGAATAAATCAGCTGAAGAAGAAGATAATTACTTGAATTAATTAGAGATGTTATTTGTTTATAATTTCTTGTTATTATCTCCTTAGTTAAACCCCGCTACAATTCTATAAATAGGAGGCTAGACATTCATTGTAACAATGTAGAAGTCTCAAGCAATTCTTAGAATTATATTTTAGACTTCCACCTACTAGACACCTCTATTATTCCATTAGACACTCTAGGTTTCATTGTATTGTTTTTATGGGTGCAATTCCTTCCACCTAGGAAAAGGAAGGATGAACCTTGTATCAATTTAATATTTCATCTTGAATTCTTTATTTGTTTCCATACTTAATATTTTTATTTGTTTCCTTCCACCTAGGAAAGGGAAGGATGAACCTTGTATCAATTTAATAATTCATCTTGAATTCTTTATTTGTTTTCGTACTTAATGTTTTTATTTGATTGGTCATCTTATAAATGAATTCAGGAATTGACTTGCACTTTGATGAGTCTTGTTGAAATCCAAAAATCAATCAAGTACTTAATTGGGATTATCTCTAAGGATAAAATAATCTTGGTTAAGCTTCACTAATTCTCGACTATTAATGTTGATTGCTTGTTCGGTATGTCCAAGGCATTGGGTATTAGGCAAGTAGTTTAGAATCTGCGACCATGTGGGAGTTAGGATAGAACACATTAGTGGATTAGGGATGAGCAAGAGAAATGAGTAGAAAATTGTGAAGTTACAGTAGATCGAGCGAATTTCAAGTTCAAACCTAGACATTCATTCATCAAGATCGATGTCACCATCCAAGTCTAGTATTTCTATCTTTACTTAATTATTTTATTGTCATTTAATTTTTTTTGCAATTTATTTTATGTTATTTATTTCGTGACAATTACAAAAAAATATATACAAAAACCTAATTCTTAGGTAAATAAATACATGAAATCCCTCATTTGTTCCTTTGGGAGACAACCTATACGATAGTTCAGGTACTACATCATGATTAGGTTACACTTGGCCTATAAGTTGAATCTAATATGAAATAAAACCGTAACAGTTATCCACATCATAATCACGTCACGTTCTATACAATTTCACCATGAGTAAAACAAAAAAGGGATCTCCCTTCTTCTTCCATACTCACAAATAAACGTGATTTCACCCACATTAATATCAACTCATGCAAACACATGCACCACAACAACACATCACAATCCACAACAATGCCTTAAAGCATTCTTACTCATTCCATGAATTAGATTCATGCCTCATCCCACACTTTATTACATTTTATGTTATCCTTCTTTCTCTTAATATTATGCAGGGTTTATCATGACTCATGTTCTCCAAACAAGGGTCCTAAGGCTTACTCTAAGCTAATCCTTATGAATGTACTCCAATGTGCAAAGGTACCTAAGATTTACTACGTCTAACAATTTATTAGGGTCACACTCTTATTAAGTCTTTATTCATTGTTTAAAGTAGAGGAGAAAGTGTTGTAGAAGCATTGGAGGTTACCACTCCATAAATCAAGATTTTAGGTCCTTTTCCATTAGATTTCGTGCTAAGGTTGTTATAACTTGTAAATAAACACTTTAAGTTCTTTTCCTTTATTCATTGTTGTAACTTGTAAATCAACACTTACTACTTCTTATGCTTTTACAACACTTTCTACAAAAATAGTGAAGAATGAGTGGTTTGAAGCTTCAATTCTCAAGAACTAAGCAAATCAAGCAAGAACACTTTCTCCTTTTTTCTCCAAAAGCTCAGCCAAGGTAGAAAATGAAAGTGCAACAATGTGTTTCAAATGGAAGGGATTTAAGTGTTCAACAAGACTAAAACAATCAAATCAAATACTCAATGGGCTCAAGCACCCATTGGTTCTTAGGCTCCCTCATCTGACAATTGTCACTTTGACTGAAAGAAAATTTGATGGAGGGAGAGAGAATGGTGTTGGTTGTACAACTCTAGCTTGGCCATATATGGATAGTTTCGCTATTGAAATTTTTGCTATAAAGGGATAAAATAGGATTTCGACATAAAAGGAAATTTTGTTTTTACCAATTAAAGTAAATCTCTAGCTAATGAACATAGATAATGGTGCTAATTATACAACTCAAGGGTAATCACAATTAATCATGCACATAAATTTACATGGTGTGAATTTACATTGTCTAAAATTGCATAGTGTAGTTTTTACATTACATAAAAATCATGTTCTAAAGAAATTCTAATTTCTATTAAACTTATCACATGAAATAACATGCATATAACTAAAATTTGAAATTAACTAATTGAATCAAATTTTCATTATAATTAATTTTTAATATAAATTATATTTCTAAAGATCACACAACATAGAACTTTTTATACTATGAGTTGTAATTTTTAGGGTGTTAAAGGTTTTCTCTCAGTAAGGGAAATTTTAGTTGTCAAAATAGGCTTGAATGAAGCTTTCGATTTTGAACATGTTATCTATATACTGGTACGAAATGATTTCTACACATGCACATGTCGAATGCCGTGGGAGCAAGGATATATGTAAACTTGAAAACTCCACATTCGCAATAACATTCTTTTCAAATAACAGATCATGTTTTTCCTCTCATTTGTGTTACATGACTAAACAACACTTCAATGTCAACTTTTGTTTGGCCGATATCATATCTTTTAATGTGATAAGTACAAGCTTCAACATGATTTTTGTCAAAGGTATCTAGCAACCTTTTGCAGTGGCATCAACCGACATTGTATTTTGCTCTAGCTTGCAGATCTCTTTGCACAAAATATTGGACCAATCCATCATGTGTAACCTTGACCAAAGCAGTTATAGGCATACTTCGTGCATCTTTGAAAATCTTATTTATTGCTTCTAACAAATTGGTTGTCATATGGTCATACCTATGTTCACTCTGCTCATGTGTCAAGCTCCATTTTTCTTTCAAAATGTCCCCAATCCAACCTAAATTTCCCTACTAATCTCTTTAAATTTTTTAAGTCTTCATTCAAACCGGTGCAAAAATGTTGTATAACCTGCAAAGTTGTGTAAAAAAATTAATAATTTATTGATATGTGTTAACCAATAATTATATATAAATATAATGATCAACAAGTAGCTAATGTAATAAACTCTTGTTTTAATTTTGCATTCTTGAATTTGCGGTTGAAGTTGCTTGCAATATGATGAATGCAATACACATGATAAATATTAGGTGGTTGTCATCCTAGTCATATTGCAACAACTAATTTGATGTCTTGATATCGATTTGAGATCAAACATGTCTTATTGTTGGGTGATATGTTCTCGTTTCTTAGACAAAAACCACGACCAATCACTTTGTATCTCTTTTTCAACAATTGCAAAAGCAATTGGTGGTACACAACCATTTCCATCTTATGAAGTCATAATCAATAGGGTACCTTGATATTTGTAATACAATAATGTGCCACCAATTTGAATTATCAGCTTGCACGAGTTGAAGGCGTCAATAACAGACTTAAACGACCAAAAAATATGTTTAAACTACCAAAATTGTGTGTGAAGTACATCTTTATACCAAAAATTGATGGTTTCAATTTCATAAACGGATCCTAGATATTTTCATATTCACTCCAACCACTTATTTAATAGATTATATGATTCTTTCTAATCATCGTAAACCCTTGCTAAAATAATCTATTTAACTTTTCATGCTTTACGATACGATTTTATAATAGATTTTTCACTAAAATCTGTTCTTGAAGAATGGATATGGACATAGATGGGTCAGTTTCAATCATGGCTACACCAAAAAAAATTACAGTAAGAAAACGGTCCAAGATTACTACGAATACAAAAATTATATTATATAGAAAATGTTATTGCTGATGAGTTGAAATGTCAAGTTGGTATGATCTTGTGTTAAATTTATGTTGACACATAGATGTGGACCACCGTATTCGTTTATTGCCAATTTGTCAGTCTTGTAGGACAACCAAACTCTCATTCTCCAGAAACATCTATCTTCACTTCTTGGACATTTTAATTCAACTGTCGTTACCCTACATTCAACAATCTTGGATCTTTGATGCACATTCACTAAGACACTACAAGATTGTGGACATCTTATTTTGAATGAAAATGTATCCCTTTTATACAAATCTTGGCCAATCTTTCATGAACCAGGTACATCCAATTCAGGAAAATCCATTTCTTGGTCAAGATGATCCCAATTCATGTTGAAAAAAATGTGAAGATGAATCCAAAAGTGGTTGTTATGTTTGACCTATTAAGACAAAAAAAAATTATGTGTAATTAGTTGTAGTTGATTAATTTGAAATTATGTAAACTACTAATATTGTATACCATGTCCTTGTTGATTAATGAGGTTGACACCCTCATCTTCTGAGTTAAATGATTTTTCTTCTGGAATCTCCACATCCTCATCTACATTATCATAGTCAAAGTCATCATGGTCACCATGAACATCATCTTGACAATCATAATCATGCCTTAAATTTGTGACAAACTTTGCATTAGTAAAGTGTTAGTATATATTAGTGCCAACATGTGAAAAAATAATGTTATTAGTAAGTGTTGTGGAACAACTTGACCAATTCACCTTGCCAGCCGGGATTAACAAGCTATCACCTTGATCAATGTCGACGTAAAGCTTAATTCTAGTTGTAAAAGCATACGACTGAAAAACACTTATCATACATTGAACATCTTCATCATCACAGACTTCAAGTGCATCACAACTAGAGGGATTTGTAGTAGTAAGGAATCTACATGTAAACTTACTAATTATTTGATTATTAGAAAAGTCAAGATTTTTGTAAATCTTTTTGTTTTTAAGTTTTTGTAACTAATATTTGGATTAATCTCAATTCTTCTTTTAGATCCCTCAAATGTAATTTCCTCTAGCACTACATATTTTTTTACCATTTTAATAAATAAAAGCGATTACATAACTCATTGTAAAATACTAAAGTGTTGTGAACAAAATGACACTAAATTAGTTACACAAACAATGGAATTCACGAGAGAGAAATGAAGTTAATGGGATTTGTGCAACGCCAAGAAAATTAGCTTGTTCCAATAATTTGTTGATTTTAATCTGAACTACTATTGGTTCATGTTGTTGATGTTGACCTTGACCTTGTTGGTATTGGACTTACCTAAATTGTAAAACATGATCTACTCTATTGTTCTAGACAACTTCTACCACATGCATGACCTGCATTTATAGGAGTGACAAGTTATGTGGATCGAGATGTATAACTATAAATTTCGCCATTATATAAATTAAATTAAACCCCAAAATCTCATCAAAAGATATTTGTAATTGATATTTATTATATATTACATATGTAATGAAATATACAAAAAGAATTTAGATTATAAACAATTATTATACAATTTAATAATCATGTAACTTAATAAGAAATACATCACAAAAATTTCCGCTTAAATGCATAAATTATGGCAAACAAATTCTTTTAATTTTTTTCTACAAAGTAACAAAATGGCAACATAATTTTATATTAAATTTTTGTCTACAACTATATTTTTTTTCTACAAAGTAAGGAAATCACATCATTAAATTTTTATTAAATTTAATCTTTATACAACTGTATTTTTTTTTATAAGGGACTAACACCTGTAAAAAAATAACTGAATAAATTGAAGAATATATACAAAAAAAAATAACAAGACTTATATTGTAAGATGAAAGCAACAACACTACCACACCACATCGTTATCAACATCCTCAATAACACAAAAAACAAACCTCTTCAATAGCACAAACAAAGCACCTCAAGAATACGCTCAACATAAAAAATCTCTTTGCAACTTTAATGACAACACTTTCCTCATTTCACCGCATCTTATAGACAAAGCACAACATTAGATGGTGTCTCAAATACACTAATGGTAACATCCACCCTAGTGTCACCTTAGTACCTCATGAAGGTACAATCAAATTGCACCCTCTTTTTCATTACGTTGGAAATCACCATTGACTACCTTGAAAACACTTATGCTAGAAGGTGACCCTCTGACTGACACCTCTTGTTTTGATACTACACCTAAAGTGGTGTCACACTACATGGTGACACCTCCTAGATAAAAACAAGCATTGACAAGGAGGCATCATTTTGGTTGGAGCCTCCTAAATCCTACATGGCAAATAAAATCCATGACAAGTAAATATATTGCTAACCAACTCACTTTTGTAAATTGTTTGGGAAACATACAAAAAATGATTTAAAAAATCCAAGAATTGCTTTGCATTTAGATTGTACGGTACAATATATGGTGGAGTTTAACATTCACACAATATGATCGTGACCTGGGAATAGTTTAGGTGTTTGATTATTGATTTCACATACTTTCTTCTTTCATTAATCAAAGATCATGTAAGTTATAATATATATAAAAACTATTTCACCCATGTAATATGATTATGTTGTAAATATGAAATATTTGATAAACCACATCCCTCACAATGCAAAGGTAGGACATCATCCAAATCTTATTAAATTTTAACTTTCTAACTAGTTATAAAGAAAATGATAAAATCTTTTTTCTTATTCATGATATAAATTGACAAGTTATGATTACATATTAGCATTATTAAAATACTAATTTGACAATATTGAATTGGAAATTAAAAAACTAAATCCATAAGCATGATGATGCTTTTAACAAGATCAATGCAACAACAACCATTAAAATGATGAGTGATATAATTGTTCTACTTATTTTCGTTAATGTTTAATTAGTTTAAAAAACCAACTTGAAAACTCTTAAAAATGATACTATAAAACTCTAGTAGATACTTAAAAGTAAAGTTGTTGTTTACCATAAGCAATTGCTTTTTTTCATAACTTTGCAATATCCAAATCTTCTTTCTTGCCCTTTCTTGAAAAAGATACTTTACAATTTTTCAATTATAATTGAACTAAAAAGATTTCATATGTTAAATAATCTGGAAATTATAAATGATGTTTATGAAATTAAGGAAGAAAGTGAAACAGTCCAAACTTTTTAAACATTAAGACATGCATAAAGCTTCCAACATGCTAACAATACATTGTACATTAATAATGATTAATCATGATTAATTACAATAAATATTTGACTATTCTCTTACATATATTGTATAATTGTACATTTATAATTTATAACATAGTTTAACTTTTAGTTAAAATAACTTAAAACTCACAAAAATTCACAAAAATTCATTTAATTAAATTCTATGATTTCATTTAAAACTTTCAATGAAACTTTTAAAATTTGATTTTTCAATTTTCATGTTTTGAATTTTGTATATCAAGATTAACAAATTCATATTACATTTTCTCTTTTGTGACATGTTATTTCTCTTTGAGCTTGAGAAATATGACGGATGAAAATGAAAAAAAAATTAAAATATTTTCTTCCATAAAACTAAGCCAAGTTGCAAGTCATGCTATAAAATATTTTCTGTATGGGAAGACCAAAAAGAAAGAGATAAAAAGAACAAGTAACCACGACACAACTTTACACGACATTGCCATGATTGTTACTCCCCATATTGATCAACATAATTAAGTTCCTTCTCCTCCAAAATTTTGAAATGCAACCACATAAAATACAGTAAACACAAAACAAGTTACAATTCAACTTCCTATGTAGAATGTCTCTTCAAATGGATGAATATAGATATTCTAGCAATAACCTTTACAAAATTGGATACGGGAACTAGTTTCATATCTAGACCTTGTAGTATAATATATGTTGGAGTTTAACATCCATACAATATGACCATGAACAAGAAATATAGTGTTATTTCAATAATGACTTCTAAATGAGCAATTTACTAGAAGTTTCATGTATAATTTTCATTCAGTTGTCAAGTTATGTATATTTTTTCTTATTTGCTTAAAAGAGTAAGAAAAAAAATTTAAAAAAAGAATTACTCATTACTAAAATTACTAGCACAACTAAATTTTTATCAAACAAAATGGGATTTTATTAAATAAAATTATAAAAAAAATATTGGTAATTTATTTGTTTTTTGCTAATGAAAATATTTTCAATTTGAAAAAAAAATCAAATTTAGAAGCATGGTATAAAAAAACCCATCAAACTCATCTCCTTCTTACTCTGTATTAATATATGAAATAAAAATTATTTGATCAAGGTCGCACCCGAATCAAATAAACATGAAAATGCAGTAACTAGGAAGTGATCCTAGGTCGTTTCCCAACGAGCAATGACAAACCAAATGTTCATAATATACTTGCACAGTAACAGTAACGATTGGGGGGGTTTGTTTGTTTCGTGATTAAAGAGCAGAACAAGTAAACTGGAATTTTAAACTACTAATATTAAAAACGGGTTGTTTCCTCTGATTCAGAAGCCATTCTCTTATCCTGGGTTATGGAGAATTGGTCCCTAACAGTCAACCACTTAATCCAACCTTATTTCAATTTACTAAGCGAAAATCAACTTAGGGTTTTCAATACGTGATTAGGCACCACATACACCAGTTAGCCCTTCGTCCATTAAGCATGAACACAAGTTAGGCTCAGAGGCAATTAATCGAACACGAAGCGTGCACTGATTAATATTCACGAATTTGGGATAACTGGTGAAGGGAAAACTGCCAGGAAACCACATTACAAGCGAAACCTCAAAGAGAGTTGGGCTTCGTCCTCAAAAGGAAACAACACCAGAAAATCTAGCCTTCCATGGATTCAAACAGAAAACGCAAATGAAACATGAAGCAGAAACGTAAATGAACAGAAATGTAAATGAAACAGAAACGTAAATGAGAGTAGAAGAAGAAGCAAGAACGAAATTGTAATTAGAAGTAGAAAACGTAAAATTGCATTACGTGAACAGTAGCATCAAAGCAGAAAACGTAAAAACCCTAAAACCAAAGCTCTGAATAATGAATAGCATGACAGAATGCCTTGCACAAATCCCAAGGCTGCTATTTAAAAAGAGTCACTCAAAGTCACTGGGCCCTATTACAATACTCTGGCCCAAAACAAAATAAACACTGAACAACATAAAATAAAATTGTGAAATTTCCTAATTAGAAATTAACTAAGGTAAGCGCTGCTTTATTTGCCCTCTTCAAGTCCACAACCAAAATCCGGATTAAGCCCAATGTTTCATTAATTCCTGAAATTAGATTAAAAACATCAAATTAGCTAAATGGGCCCAAATAATAAAACTGCCTAATTAATTGACAATTAAGACCAATCAGTAATTAAAATGGTGCAAAAAGGGTTTAGAAAATAGAAGAAAATGATGGCACATCAAACTCATCTCCTTCTTACTCTGTATTAATATATGAAATAAAAATTATTTGTTATTTAGTAACTTTAAAATATTTTTACAAAGTATATTTTATTTTCAATTTTTATTTTTATTATCATCTATTTAGTTTTTACTTTTCTAGTTTTGAAACTTTTACTATTCTCTTTTAATAACTATCCAATACTTATTTTCATTTTCTTACTTTCATTTCAAAAAACAAGGATAACCGTCTCATATTATCCCGGTCAATTTTTCTCTATTTTTTCTTCTTCATTCTTGTCTTTTGAGTCATTTGAGTTATCATTCTTTTGTTATAGTTTATGCTTTCTTCTCTCTTTTATGTGTTCTATGTTTTTCTTCAAGGCTTCGAGCCACTATTTATATTTTTTGTTTTGATCAATGCTTTTGTTAATCATTTCATCTTTTTAGTTGGAGACTCAATGATATTTTATTTAATCTTCAATTAAAGTTAAATCCACAAAACACTTTTATTTTAGGTCTTTTTCTTTATTTTTTAAAGAGAAAGACACTTATGAAGCCATATCGTATTTTTTTATTAGTTTATTATGTTGATTAAGGTCGTACCCGAATCAAATAAACATTAAAATGTAGTACTAGGAAGTGATCCTAGGTCGTTTCCCAACGAGCAATGATAAACCAAATGTTCATAACAGATAGTAAGAAATAGTAACAAATTTGGGGGGTTGTTTGCTTTTGTAAATTAAATAGCGAGTAAAATTGAATTAGAAAAATATTAGAATTAAAATACGTTGCTTCCCCTTGATTCACAAGCAAGTCTCTTATCCTAGGTTGCGAGAATTTATCCTTTATCAATTCAACCACTTAATCCAACCCTCAATTAAATTACTAAGTGAAATTTAACATAAAGCATTCATTATGTGATTAAGCATCACACACACCAATTACTCATAAACGATCATTTAGCATGAACATAAATTAAGCGCAGAGACAATTAATCAAGCACTAAGCATGCATGAATTAATAGCAACAAATTCAGAGTAATTAGTGAAGAGGAAAAACTGAACAGAATTTAACAGTAATAATAGAACCTCAAAGAAAACTGTGCTTGATCCTCAAGAGAAAACAACGTTGTGGACTTAGCCTTCCATTAATCAAATAGAGAACGAAATTTTATTGATAAAACTAAAAGTCTGAACTGGAATTGTAAAAAATGAAAATAAAAGAGAAAGAGAAGAGAGACTAAAACTAAAAACGAAAAATAGAAGAGAGAGAGGAGAGAGAGAGCTAAACTAGAACCTTGGTGTTGTTATATAGTTTTTTCAGCCCCAAAGCTTACAAATCTGTTTTAAATCCAAGCCCATAAGTAAAATCAAATCAAATCTAGATAAGATAAGATAAGATCTAGATGAAATAATATCTAGATGAGATCAAATCTAAATAATATCTAGATAAGAAAAGATAAGATCTAATTTTGTAGGATAAATTAGTCTGCCCTCTTCAAGTCCAAGCCCTATGCTGGATTCAAGCTCAAGCCCAATTCTAGATTCAAGCCCAATGCTTCATTAATTCCTGAAATTAGATTAAAAACATCAAATTAGCTAAATGGGCCCAAATAATAAAACTGCCTAATAAATTTGATAATTAAGACTAATCAGTATTTAAAATGATGCAAAAAGGGTTAAGAAATAGGAGAAAATAATGGCACATCAAAACCCCCCATACTTAGCCTTTTGCCCTCCTAGGCAAAATGAAATAAAGAACAAAATCCAAGGATATCAAAGAGAGACAAACAAAAACATTTACATGTTTCTCAATGAACATCAAGGAATGGGTAACATCTAACATGAAGAGATCCAAAGAGTCAAGACATTCGTGAAAATCATCCAAGCAACCCAATCATGGCAAAATAGTTAATCAGCTCAATAATGAAAACTAATTAAGCCTCACAAAATATACACTCTATCTCTCAAGTGTCTAGGCTACTGTTTACTCTCGAAGCACCCATGAAAACAAACACCACATAGACTTGGCAAAATTCTAAAATTGACAAACGACTTGACAACAGATGCATATGAGGATCAAAAGGTCTTTAAAGGTTGTAATGGGGCCAAGGACAAGGTAGGGAAGAAAAATATGGAATAAGTAGCTAAATTCCAAAGGAATAGAGGAGCAATGGGGAATAAGTGGAAATTAAGTACAAGTAGTAAACCCAAACCCTCTAATATCAACAAAATCAACCAAGGCTCCTAAATCAAGTTCTCATATCAAGACCTTATTTATTCAACTTCACTTCTTTTCTTCTTCTTTTTTTTTTTTTGAAGAGTACGAAATTGCAGAATTTGTAGCAACTGATTTTTTTCATTTTTCATTTTTTTTATTGAACAGTACGAAATTGAAGATTAAAGAAAGAACTAGGCAATATATATATGTATATACATCAAGCATGGCCAAAATAAAACATTAAGCATGGCCAAAAATCATATCTTCCAATGAAACATACCCCTCCCCCCCCCCCCCCATACACTTATTCCCAACTTATTCCCAAAACAATTCGAAAACTCCAAAATTCCTTAAGGGTAAGGTGATATCATGGTTTTTCACTTAAGGCTTGTAATGAGCTTCAAAACAAAGAAAGGGGAAAATAGGCTCAAAGGGGCTATCAAAGGAATTAATTCAAGGTAAGTCCATTTGGCTAGAAGCTTATAAGAACGAAATTGCCTAAATCATTTCCAAATATGCATGTGAATTAGGAAGCATCAACAAGAATGAAACCAAGGCTATTGTGCAAGTAATCAATGGGGCAAAACACACCAAAAGATTATGATGATGGATGGCTCAAATTCTCACAAAGGTAAACTTATCACTTTCAAAACTATCATGACATGTAAAGGAAAAACAAGGATTTCAAGTCACAAAATGTCAAGAGACTTTTATTTTCAGAACAATTACCCATTACTTGAAAATATCCTATAATTCAAAGACAAACATGCAAATTTAACACAACAAAACTAACAAAATTAAACTAGAACCCAACAAAACTAACAAAATTAAACTAATTTAACACGACTAACAAAACCAAAACCAAAGAACACACTCCCCCCTATACTTAAACAACACATTGTCCTCAATGTGGCACAATTAAAAGATTAAAAGCAATTAAACCATCAAATAGAATCGGACAAATGTAATAAAAGTAAAGAAGGAGATAAGAAAGAAAAACTCCCTAAATCATGGTAGAGGAAGAGTAGGGTGGAGTAAGGAAATCTCTTCCACCACTACGTCCACTAAAGAAGGGTTTGTGAGGAATGGCTTAAGTCGGTGTCCATTGACCTTGAAGCTCTTGTTTGTGGAGTCGCTTTTGATCTCAACTGTACCATAAGGAAAAACATTAGTAACAACAAAAGGACCAATCCACTTAGACCTCAACTTACCACTCATGAGTCCAAGCTTAGAATTATACAATAACACTTTTTGCCCAACCATGAAGTCCTTCTTAATTATCATGCTATCATAGAACTTCTTGGTCTTTTCTTTATAGAACTTGGCATTCTCATAGGCTTCTAGGCAGATCTCATCTAACTCACTCAGTTGCAACTTTCTTTCCTCACCAGCTTGATCCATAGAGAAGTTGCAGGTCTTCACTGCCCAGTATGCTTTGTGCTCAATCTCCACTGGAAGATGACATGCCTTTCCAAAGACAACCCGATAAGGAGACATTCCTATGAGTGCTTTGTAGGCAGTCCTATATGCCCAAAGAGCATCATCTAGCCTGGTACTCCAATCTTTCCTGCTTGGTTGCACAATCTTCTCTAAAATTCTCTTGATCTCCCTGTTAGAAATTTCTACCTGTCCATTGGTTTGGGGGTGGTATGGTGTGGATACCTTATGGACAACCCCATACTTTTTAAGCAAGGCATGCATTGATTTGTTGCAAAAATGGGTTCCTTGATCACTAACGATTGCTTTAGGTACTCCAAACCTGCAAAACAGATTAGATATGACAAAATCTACAATAACCTTAGCATCATTAGTTCTAGTGGGCTTGGCTTCCACCCATTTTGAAACATAATCAAATGCATGGAGAATGTAAACCATAGTTGTCAAGACCGGTGTAGCGGAGCGGAGCGGTCGACCCCAAAATTGGGATAGCAGGATAGCAGATAGCGGGATGACCGCTATTGTAAAGTCTTTTTATATATGTTAAATAATTAATAATATGTATGTATATAAGTTCAAAAACAGAAAGATAACTTAATACATAGTTACTTAAACAAAAGTTAGTAGAAAGTCAAGCAAATAAAGGAAGCCTTAGTCCTTCTAACATAAAGCCTAAAGTAATTATAATAATAGACAAGTAGACATTAAAATTCAAATAGACAAATGGAAGTTTCTTAATACTAAATTACTAATCAGAATCTTCATCCTCTTCAAGATCCAAATCATTATGTTGTTGAAATCCATCACTCTCACTAGCATTAGAATTGTACTCTTCTTCCCCCTCATCTTCATTCTCTTCTTCCACTTCCACCACCTTTTTTCCTTTTTCATTTGTAGGTGCAAGTACAGCTGCTGCCTTGCTTATATGTGTTTGACTCCTTGTATTTTGTAAAGGTTCACCAGCCCCAGTTGCCTCAGCAACATCTAACCAATTCAAATCATCATCATCAAAAACCAAATCATTACCAGCTTCATCTCCTTCCAATTCTCCCAATAACCACTCATTGCTATCATCAATATCATTTAAAGCAATAGGATCAATCACATCATGACACTCAAAGCGATCTAGAAGAGCTTGATTATACTTAACATAAACCAAATCTTGAAGCTTTTGGTGCTCGAGCCTACTTGTCTTCTTTGAGTGAATCTATAATAATTTAAAAAACATGAATGTTAGTTACTTAGTTTCAATTTCAGCTTCTAAAGTTTCATAATTTAAAAAAAAACATGAATGTTAGTTACTTACATGCTCAAAGGTACTCCAATTACGCTCACATCCTGATGAGCTACAAGTCAAACTTAGAACTTTAATAGCAATGGTTTGCAAGTATGGTGTTTTTCCTCCATACAATTTCCACCACTCAGCTGTAAAATGCAATTCATATGCATTAGCATTTACACATATTATTAATTAATCATTCAAATTTATAAGTGAATTTTTCCACTTACCAGGAGATATTTCAGTCCTTGCTTTCGTTGCTGCAGTCATACCAAACCTCTCCCCAGCCCTTTTATACACTAGCAATTGTTTGTGAACTTCAACTACAAAATCATCATCTTCACTAAGCTTATCAATACATTTGTAGAGGCCATCCACCACTTCATTATCACTGTCAATGTTTGGATCAGTGTAAAAGAACTTTGGATTTAGATAATAACCCGTTGAATGCAAAGGGTGGTGAAGTTGGCAATCCCATCTTTTATCAATGATTGCAAGGATATCTTTATACTTCCCTTCATTGTTATTGAAAGCTCTTTGAATTGCTTCTTTGGCCCTATCCTTTGCTTCATAAATGAAACCTATTGCAGGTTTTTTTTCATTATCCACCAACCTCAACACACTTACAAGAGGCCCCATTGCCTTTAAAGCATAAACAACATCATTCCAAAATGATGGCATAAGAACAACATCTGTTGCTTGCTTCCCCTTGGGCTCTTTAGCTGCCTTAGACTTCAACCATTCATCTGAAGTAAACATCCTTCTAAGATTGGCCTTTTGCTTATGCAATCTTTGCAAAGTTAAGAAAGTGGTAGCAAATCTTGTAACTCCATGTCTCACTAATTCAGTTTTTTGTGTGAATTTCCTCATGGTGTTCAAAGCCAATGTATGGTTGTAAATGTAGCCTACAAGCCTGATGCCTCTCTGTATAACCCTTTTTACTTTTGGGATCTTTCCAATATCTTCTAGCATCAAGTCAAGACAATGTGCAGCACATGGAGTCCAAAATATTTTTGGTCTCGTGACTTGTAAAATTTTACCTAAAAAGACCAAAATCAATAAACTTGTATGAGTAGTGTAACAATTAAAAGTTATAACTACAAAAAAAAACTTAATTAAGTATGATTGAATTCTCACCCGCCAACACATAATTACTTCCATTGTCCGTCACCACTTGAATAACATTCTTTTCTCCAATCTCCTCAACAAAGCTATCCAAAAGCTCAAAGATCTTCTGACCAGTCTTCATGTATTCAGAAGCATCCACACTCCTCACAAATTGTGTTCCCAACGAACAATTTACCAAAAAGTTAATCAAAATTCTATTCTTCCTATCCGTCCAACCATCTGACATAATTGAACACCCATATTTGATTCGCTCCTCCTCATGACCCCTCAATAAGCCCTTCGTGTATTCCAACTCTTTTTTAAGGAGTGGAACTCTCAATTCATGATAGCTTGGAGGCTTTAAATGAGGACCATAGGTTCCAATCGCCTCAATCATCAACTTGAAACTTTTTGATTTAGCAACATTGAATGGTATTCCATTCCTAAAAAAGAAATGAGCAATGTACTAAACTGCCCTGTCTCTTGCAGCCTTGTTATAAGTTTCATTTACACTTGATTGTCTCATGGTTTTTCCTAATTTGATACTTTCTTCAGGTGCTTTGGAGAACAAAAAATCAATGGGGCCTTTTTTAGTTGTGATCCTCTTATTGGAAGCAGTTAAGGAGGCTTCATTTGATGTTGTTGGACGCTTTTTTCCACTTTTAAGTCGTGCAATCTCTAGGATCCCATCTTCCTCTTCCTCGTCTTCTTCTTGCATTGCCTCCATGTATGCTGCAGTTTCAGCTATTTTCTTCTCATAAGCAGCAATCATTTCTAATTTAACATCCTCCGGTACTTTTTTACAAGAACCCACATCTCCTTTTATTTGAAGTTGATGTCTTTTTGCTCTAGAAATTCCTCTCGTAGTCGTTTTGTGACAAAAATCACAGGTTACACTCTTCCTGTTATTTTTATCCTTTAAACTGTTCCATTTCCAAAAGGCATCTACCCTATCACCGATAGGCTTGAACAACGAAGACCCCTCTGAATTCAACATTCCAGTAGACTAAAGTCTAATGCACAGTAAGGAGACTAAAGCACTGCAACCAAATAAAAAATTACATAAAAAATTAAATGAACTGATTTTTGTTCCATATTTTTCTCAAAGTTTAACATGTCTTTTATCGACTAAAATTCTGCACTCTATTATGTAAATAAATAGTGTCACTCCCTAATGCTAGAGTTCTTACTTGAACAACAAAAAATTTGTGAACTAATTGACACAAACCATTCACAGTTACAGCCAAAGCCAAAAATTAGTAAGTAACAAGGTAAAAATTAATTAGTAAGTAACAAGGTAAAAATTAATTGACACAAACTATTCACAACTACAGTCAACTCTTTTTAAATTCTTTGGCTTTCATTTTTTGCACACATGCATCAACAGGTGGATAACAACTATGGCTGAGACTGTTCCTCAATTTTTTATTGTTGATTCAACACTTTGCTAGTTGCTACGAGAATTCTAGAATCTAGCATATGTGGCAGTCACATGACAGGT
This sequence comes from Glycine soja, assembly GCF_004193775.1. NCBI lineage: Eukaryota > Viridiplantae > Streptophyta > Magnoliopsida > Fabales > Fabaceae > Glycine > Glycine soja. Next base: position 14,525,685 of record NC_041008.1, on the reverse strand, counting down.
GGTGGATAATAAGTTAATAACTACTTCATGCTTCACAAAAAAATGAATTAAATTCATATAAAATAAAAATCACAATCACACAAAAAATCACAGCGCAGACACCCAAAAGGCCAAGACCCAACAACAAGGTAAGACCAAAAAAATCCTTTTCGTTGTCTTCCTCACCTCAAGCAAGGGGTGGTGGCGCAGCGCAGTCGCGGGACAATGACTCGTCGGGTTGTAGCTTCGCCGGGTGCAGAGTCACCGGACGGAGTCGTCGGAGTCGCAGGTCGAGGTTGCAGTCGCAGCTTCAATGGAGACTAGGATTTCTCAAGCCAGCCAAACAACAGATCGGGGAGGGAGCGAGACCTTGGCCAGGTAATACAAAAAAAAAAGCCAAAAATACCCTCACTTTCTCGCATTAAGTGAGGGCATTTTCGGCCGTCACAAACGCGCGCGAAATTTTGCGTCCAGAACCCGCCCCGCGCCGCCGCTTTAGCGGCCGCTACTCTGAACCACCCCGCTTCTCCTGCCTTCGTCGCGGTGGGGTGCCGCACCGCGTCGCCACGATAGCGGCCGCGACGGCCGCTATTAACAACATAGATGTAAACATAGCCAAAAGATACAGGAAAAGGGCCCATGAAATCTATACCCCAGACATCAAACACCTCACAGAATAACATAGGTTGCTGAGGCATTTGTTGCCGCCACGTAAGTGCACTTCCTGCTCTCTGACACTGCTCACAAGTGCTATAAATCTTCCACGCATCTTTAAAGATGGTGGGCCAATAAAAGCCACAGTCAAGCACTTTGCGGGCTGTCCTTTGAACACCCAGATGACCTCCCAGTGCGGAAGAATGACAGAACTGCAGGACTGAGTCAGTCTCATGATCTGGAATGCATCGTCTAATGACCTGATCACTACACAATTTCCACAAGTAGGGGTCATCCCAAATAAAATGCTTAGCATCACTTTTAATTTTATCTTTTTGGGCCTTAGATGCTAAGGGAGGAAAAACAAAAGCAACTAAATAATTGACAATGTTAGCAAACCAGGGAGTAGAAAGAGAATCAGAAATACTATACAATATATATAAATGATCATCCGGGAAAGGGAGTTGCTACGTGCACCCAGCAAACAGTGAATGGGCAATTTTGCCCTTCTGCGAAGGCTGTTTCCGGAAGAAGAAGGTAGTCTTCCGGAAGACCCTTCTTCCGAAACGTATCCCACCTTCTTCTTTCGGAAGAAGGTTCTTCCGGAAGTTATTTTGTTTGCTTTTCTTTTAAATGCTATATTTTTCTAATTATTTGATTTTAATAAATAAATTACGTTATAAAATAAATAATATTATTATACATAAATAATTAGTGAACATAATTATGACTAATATTTGTAATTCCTTCTTTACGCGCATGTAAATGTAAATAATAATTTGTGTGACAATTTAGTATAATTTAAATCATAAAAATTAATTAATTCGTATATTTTATAAAAAAAATATAAAATATTTATTATGATAACATTTAATTTGTATTACAAAACTTAATATATAATAAAAAAATAATTATAATTTTATAACAACGCGAAGTAAAAATAAATTTCATTTTATAATAATAACTAAAAATAAAATAATATTTAATGTATATGTAATGACGATTTTGCCCTTGGTTGTTTTCTTTAAAGTTACTGCGCTGCTTTTTCGTTTTACACACTTTCATTTCACCTTCATCCCCGTCTTCTTGCTATTGCTATCCTTTTCCGTAAAAAGTTTTTCTGGTAGTCCCGTGAAGTAGTTGTTCCGTATTTGAAGATTTGGTGGTCCCGTGAAGCGGATGTTCCGTATTTGAAGTTGTTTTAGTTGTTGCAGTTCCTATTTCGTCAGAGGTACGCATTTATCGGTTTTTTTTTGCATTTTCTGGGTAGTTGTTTAGAGAAGATGAACAGTAAAAAGCTATTTCCGGAATAACTTTTAACTACATGAGGAAGTAGTTCCGGAATGAGGATGTTGAAGAAGTTCTTCCAGAATGTTGGTTTATTAACAATTTTTTTTAATTCTGTTTTAAAATTTATATATATATATATATGAATATTATCATTTATAATATCTGTATTTTTAATTGTGGATATAAAGAGAGAGAGGAGAGAAAGAGAGCTAAACTAGAACCTTGGTGCTGTTATATAGTTTTTCCAGCCCCAAAGCTTACAAATCTATTTTAAATCCAAGCCCATAAGTAAAATCAAATCAAATATAGATAAGATAAGATAAGATAAGATAAGATAAGATAAGATCTAGATGAAATAATATCTAGATGAGATCAAATCTAAATAATATCTAGATAAGATAAGATAAGATCTAATTTTGTAGAATAAATTAGTCTGCCCTCTTCAAGCCCAAGCCCAATTCTAGATTCAAGCTCAATGCTTCATTAATTCCTGAAATTAGATTAAAAACATCAAATTAGCTGAATGGGTCCAAATAATAAAATTGCCTAATAAATTTGACAATTAAGACTAATCAGTATTTAAAATGGTGCAAAAAGGGTTAAGAAATAGGAGAAAATAAGGGCACATCATATGTATTGCTTTTTCTTCTTTTTATATAATTTGATACAATTACTAGAGTTTATCTCTATATTCAAAGTGATTCCCAAACATTCCTCTTACATTCGAATTAGTTTTTGTTATTGGTTTGTTATCTATTGTTGTGTGTGCTTGCTAATATCCATCCTAGTTAGTGTGTATGAGCAAGCTCTACAAAAATTTGTGAAAATTTTCCAATCATCTCTTCCTTCTATTATTTATTTAATGCCCATTATAGTAATTATAGTAATTAAATATTTCCTCTTTTTATATAAAAAATATATATATTTCTCTCACCTCTCTTACGTATATATGTTTTAGAACTCACTCACTTAACATGAGTTGCTACATATGGTGATAATGCTCCCATTTGACAAAAAAGTTATAAGCAGATTTTCTTCATAAGTGACCATTTTGTTGTTTTGTTGTGTTCTCCAATCTAGCATGTTCAGGTGGTGCCCTATTTTCTAATTACTCTTACGTAGTATTGTCAAAGCCAATTCTTGTTTCTTTTTCTATGTTCTTATTCGTACTTCTATGTTTGCTCCTTCATTCTTCTAAGTTTGTATGGGCAGTTTTTTATTTTCTCTTTCCTTTGTGTTTCAGACAAAATAGCAAAGAAGAATCCCTTGCATAGCATTCTCATACAAACATGAGAGGTGATAGAAATCTTGAATGCTACTTAAGAGATGTGAGAGAAATGTTTCTTTTCTATTTTTTAAAATAGAAAATATTCAATTGCTATAATTACTATTACAAGCTTTAAAAAATTTAATGGAAAGAAGACATAATTGGATATTTTTGTCCTAAAATTTTGGTGGAGCTTGCTAATACACACCAACTAGGGTGGATATTAGCAGTCCCCTGTATGTATATAATTTGATACAACTACTCAAGTTTATCTCTGTATTCAAAGTGATCCCAAGATGTTATCGGTTTTAGACAAAATAGCAAACGAGCATCTCTTGCATGGCATTCTCATAAAAACATGAGAGAGGTGAGAGAAATTCTAAATGCTACTTAAGAGAGAGGTGAGAGAAATACCTTTTTTATTTTTTAAAACAGAAAATATTTAATGGAATATTTTTGTCCTAAAATTTTGGTGAAGCTTGTTAATACACACCAACTAGGGTAGATATTAGCCGCCCATATATATATATATATAATTACTCGAATTTATCTTTGTATTCAGAGTGATTCCCAAGATGCTATTAGTTTTATCAATAGTACTAATTCTACCTTTAGTGTTTGCTATGTTATTATTGTGATTTTGAGGCTTTCAATTATATGATTTAAAATTGTCAAACTGAACTTAGATGCAAATGAAAAATCATTTTATTTCTAGTTTTAGCTTAAAATTTGAATGAAAAACATTTATATTTTTTTATTTTTAGGTTTGAATTATGGGTGACAACCAAAAAATCATACCTTGAGAAGGATTAAGAATTTTGTTACAGCATCAATGTAAGCACAAACATTAAGGAGGCATTGACTAGGTTAGGCTTTGCACATGTCTTGAATTCGAACGAGAGATACAAAGCACATCATAGAAGCTAGTTGTTGGTCCTAGCTAAATTGTATGATATGAAAAAAAAGTACCTTCCAAGTAGGTGACAGAGAGATATATTTTGGCTAGGAGATGTATTTTACATAACCGGTTTACCAATTAACGGTAAATTGATTATTGTTAAGGATGTAACCAAAGTAGAATGCTTAGGACTTATTGGGAATAAGGTAAAAAATAAATAAAGAGATAGCATTTAAAGTCCTATCGATATCATTAGGTAGTACAATAGTGTTGACAAGCCTGATAATGAGACGTTGGATAGAGCATGCTGAGCATCTAGCCTTCTTGGCATTGCTAGCATGGTAATCCAACTAAGGAGACAAAGTTTCGTGCCTTCAAAGTATTTATGTCTTTTAAGAAAAGTTTATGAAATTTAAGAATATGCTTGGGGCACTGTAAGTTAGTTGCCAACTTGCAATCAAGCTTTAAGGAATTTCATATAGAACCAACTTTTGTTTCTATATATGGATGTTCATTTGATTTGATGAAAATTTTTAATTTTTTTACTCCTTTTTTCCTTTTCCTTTTTTTACATTTATACCCTTTCCCATTTTGGTAAATAAGATCCTAGCACTTCAGGATCTTTTAAAATTGCAAGGTCGATGGTTCCAATCTTTTCCCTCAAGATTCAATGGGAAAAAAGTTTCGTAGATCAAAATCATTTAAGTTTATTTTTATTTTTTGTGACAAAATTAATATTCTTTAGATTGAGTATTTCATTATTGATTTCATATATTTTCTTCTTTCATTAAACAAAGATCATGACATGTTATAATATATGAACTATTTAATTTATGAAATATGATTATGTTGCAAAGATGAAATATATGATTTGCCACATACCTCGTAATGCAAAGGTAGGACCATGTACATTTTGTCAAACTTGAAGTTATCTAACCACTTATAAAGAAAATTGATAAAAAAAAATTTCTCATGATATATTGACAAGTTAAATTTAAATATTTACATCATTAAAATACTAATTTCATATAATTGGATTGAAAATAAGAAAACTAAATCTACAAGCATAATGATGCTTTTAGCAGGACTAGTGCAATAACACCACTAAAATGATGAGTGATATAATTGTTACACTAGTTTTCATTATTGTTCAATTACTCTAGAAAATTAATTGAAAAATTCATACAAACAATATTATAAGAGCTCTAGTATATACTTGAAGGTAAAGCTAATATTTACCTTCAATAATTCCTTCTTCCCACAACCTTGTGGCATTCAAATTTTTCTTCTTGTTCTTTCTTACAAAAGAGACTTTATAACATTCAAATTATAATTTAACTACAAAGGTGTGTTGTTGGATTGCTGGGCTACTTGTAGAATCTTCTTGAAGGGGTCGTTGAGCAAATCATTCATGATCCTAATGTTGTCCATTGAGAAATTATTCTTTGACATCATCATAGCTTAAATGTTATCCTTCAAGATCTTCTCTTCCATCAGCTTCATCTCCGTCAAAACCTTCTTTGTTGTCGTCAAAGTCTTTTCAATCACTAGTGACCTTGTTGGCACATCATCTAAAATGCTTTAACGGGTGGCAATTGCTTGATGAGAAAAGAAGCGAGGTATGTAATGGGTTGTGGGGAAATGAAGTGTAGTTGGGGTTTGTAGAAAAATTGATTGTTCAAATGAGCTTGGCAAAAGTAGGGACAAGGTGAGTGACACGACTTTGAGTTTTTTTATGGTGTGTGGATGATTTGAAGTGTTTGGAAGACCAATGATGGTATTATGGCAAGATAGTGATGGGTATGAATGAAACAAAATTAGGGATTGCGGAAAGGTTGTAGTTGAGGTTGTACGAGTATTGGTTGTCAATTAAGGAAATGAAATTTATTGGGGATGAAATGGTGTATATTTTGGGAGAATTAGGTGGGTGATACGTTGTTAGACCCTAATTTCGTCTGGACACATTTTTAAAAAAAATAATAACAATAAGAAAACAAAAAAAAGGAAGAACAATAATAAAATGAAGGGAAAAAAACAAGAGGAGTCCAAAGGGACCTAATGGGATCTCTTTGAGAGCCCATTAAGTTAAAGAAAACAAAAATAGGGAGTAATAAAAAGGGAAAATGGGAAGGTCTGTGCATTAACCACAGAAGAGAGAGGCACGAATCTTGAGGAGGCAAAAGGAACCAACCACCTCGCACCATTTGGCATCACCGTCGGTGAAGGGAGAGGGGTCTCCAAGTAACCCCTCATTCCTCCACTCTCCTTCGTTCTTCCTTTTCTCTGTTATTCTCTCTCGCTTCTCTTTCTCTCCTTTTTTTATCTGCTCGTGTTGTTCATTTCTCTCGTTGGTGGGCACCTTGGCCGCCGGCGAGGGTTGTATAGGTTGTTGTTGTTGCCTTCTTGCTCAATATTTCATTTCGTTGTTTGTTATTCAAGTGTTTCATCATCATCTTCCTCTTTCATTACATTTTCATTTTTTTATTTATTAGCTTTGTCCCCTACACTGTCGCCACCGTCGAACTAGCTCTCATTGCGGCGGCCTCGTTTCGCTAGGCCCTGCGTCTAGTGGTGTTAGGACCCGCACCACCCTCCATGGTAGTGCCTCCCTTGCCTCGTGTCGTGTGGTTGCTTCTAAACCTAGGGTTTTCCAACCCTTCTCCTTACTTGCAAGTTGGGTCGGGTTGCTCTAATCCAGTTCCAACCCTAGTCCAATAATAAAATGAATAAAAAAACAAATTCAAATGGGCAGGAGCGGCGATCCTAGTTTTCTATTAATACCCCTTTTTACACATACACCCTCATTCATTTGGGCCTAGCCCGTTTTCAAAAAGTCTGATAAAATAATACTACAAATAACAACTACATACACCCTTTTTCAAATAAAATAAATACTTTATTTACACCTCCTTTTTTTTACACATACATTCTCTTTCATTTTGGGTCTAACTTGTTTTTGAAAAGTCTGAAATAAAATAAATACTACTAGTTACACCAACTTTTCTTCACATACACCCCATTTCATTTTGGGCCCAATATGTTTTTGGAAAGTTTGAAATAAATAAATACTACTATTTACACCTAATTTTTACGCTACACCCCCTTTCACTTTCGGCCCACTACATTTATGTTAAGTATGAAATAAAATATATACTTCTAGTTATACCCCTTCCCCTATGTATGAACCTGGCCACCTAGGCTGATGACCAGGCCCACCATGTTAGCACTCCGTCAGTGTTTACTAAGTTAAAGTCAACCCTTTGACTTTAACCCAATAATAATAATAATAAATAAGTAAATCAATAAACAACTGTTTATTTTATGTAGTTTTTTTATTTGTTTCTATTATTTATTTAATTCTTCAATTTGATTGTCTTTTTATTATCATTAATTAATTAGTTAGTTTAATTAATCACGTGTCGTAAATTTTTCATTACTTATTTATTTTCCTCCACGTTTCAATCATGCACCCTTAATTACTAAGCGTACTCCTCACTTCTATTCTATCTTTTTTCATTCTCATTCGATTTATTTGTTCACATCTCGTCCATTTAATTAGTCATCTAACATTATGTCAATTATTCATTTATTGTTGCAATGTTGCATTAGTATTTGAGCTTACATTCTGTGCACTTCATGCTAAGTCTCTGACTTTCTTGGTAATGTTTCAATAACGTGTGAGTAAATTTTGTGAATTTCATGTTGGGTCTCTGACTTGCTTTACTTAACAAAGTTTACCACAAATCAAAATCTTTTCTAAAAAAGATAAAAATACTCAAATAAATGATCATTCAATTCTCTTTTTCCTCAACGAAAATTACACAATAGTCGAGATCGCCTCAAGGTCCAATGCCTAAAGCGATTCTCTCCGCTTTTTCTTAAAATTCAATGTTGTTTCAAGGTCCAACGCTTGAACGACTCTTTTTCACTCAATTAAAATAAATCTTTCAAAAAATATAAAATCAACCCAACACATAAGTTGTTTTTTACGCAAAGAACTATGTAAGTCTGATTTCCTTATTGCACTGAGAGATACGTAGGAGCAAGGGCAAACCCTTGTCGATTTAAAAAACTAAAAACAAAAAATCCTTTCTTTTCTAAAAATAAAAAAATTCTTTCTTTTTCTATAAATAATATATAAAAAATATAAATTGTGCTCTCTAGGGAAGATAAATAATTAAAAAGTCACTTTATTTTTTAGCGCGCTTGATTAAAGGCTAATGTCTTCATGATAGGATGTGTGGGGTGTTAGCACCTTCCCCGTGCATAAACGACTCTCGAATTCTTTTTCTGAAATCATAAACCATTCCCTAATTTCCTTTTTGTAAAACTCTCTATCTTTTTTTTTATCGTTGTCCTGTCGTGACCCACGTTCGATAAACATTATGAACGATTATTGCAAATCTATGTTTAGTGAAGGAGAGGTTTGCGAGAGTGTGAGAAGGCATGGGTATATTATACTTGGTAGTGGTGAGGCACAGGGGAATGACAACAAATCTTATTGTTAGGTGGATGATGGAGGTTGCTATTGTGGGAGGAAATGGTTCCAATGAGCATTAAATGGAGACTGTGGTGACAGTTGTGGAGGAGGATGTGAAAGGAAAAAATGTTTGAGGGTGTTTTCAAGGATAAGCAAGGTATATTTACAAAGGTTTATGGAATATGCTGGATAATAATAATGGGTGTTTGAAATATGATTACTGGTTGTAGTCGATGGCAGTTAATGGTTTGGGGGAGAGAATTATAAGTCATATGAAAGCACCATTTGATAGGCACAAGCTAACTACTTTACACTACTCCTTAAATCTATCATCTAAGAGCTATAAATAGAGTAATATAAACTTTCACACTTATTGTTGATGATAAAATGTAAAGATTAATGCACTTATGTAATCTTAAGTGATGTCAATCAACATATATTATCCAAGTGTCAACACCATATTATTTTAATATTTTTTGCTAAAACCATATTATTTTAATACAATTAAAATAAAAAATATAATTTATTAAATACATATTTAATTTCATTCTATATAATCTTTTAGCCATTTTATTTTATGCCTAAAGCCCATTCTATGACAAGGCATCAGAGAATTTCCAAGATTAACTAAACAATCTAATGTACTCACCAAGATCACTCAATCTTTATATTCATTGATTTGGATGTGTGATTGTATATAGTATTTGTCCTAAACAAAAAAAATAATATTAAAGTGGTAATTCAAAGGAATTTAGATGCTACTTGAGAAATATAGGCAAACACCAAGCAGACATTGAACAACAAAGCATTCATGTAGAGTGGTGCAATTATTAATGTTTGAAGAAATATTATAGCATGTTAAAAGTTTTAAAGAAATTTAAGTTTCCAGCAAAAAAAAAAAAACACCTCTAATAGTAATTGTCAAAGAATCGGCACAATTTATGTATCATAAAGGTAAGATGGAAATGGATTACATGTGAATCTTATAGATTCTTTGTCATGTGTAAAGCCCAACACAAATAGCAATGACTAGTAGACCTTGGCAAAATTTTGCCAAAATGAAAAGAAATTAGAAATCACTTATATAAGTAACTTGAGTTTCTTATTTCTTATATAGTAAAGTTTCATATAGTTTTAAACAATGTCATTCTTATTTCTTATAATAATAACAACATCCATATAGGGTGAAAAGAGGGAAGAAAAGAACCATAAGGGAGGATGAATATAAATTTTAAATTCATATTAGAGATAAAAAAACTCTTACAAGATCTAACTAAAACATGAATATCTTCTATGAGTAACTAGACATTCTGATGAGTTGAGAATCTTGCATGACACTTTACAAATCTACATGGGTAGATTTTTGCTATACAAAAAAGAGAAAATACAATAAGACATCTTTATTATGATTTGATTGAGAATTGTGATATATATTTATATTATGATAAAAGTGTGGTGAATATATATGAATAAGAATAAGAAAGAATGTTCATTCTACTAACCATGTGAATCTTGTGCATATAGTGGTTTTATTGAAACTCTTGTACCCCCAATAATATGGTTTTTATAGTATTGACACCAACATATATTAATTTGTCCAAAGTATATGCATTTTGTACTAATAAAAGTTTTAAATCGATGGAAATGAAATTCGATCCTTTTGAACAATAGATGAAGTGACATTCCTCAGTTCATGTTATGCATCCATGATAGAAAGGAATTAAAATATATTTAAAAGTTTACAAGATCTGGTGCCAATGTTAAAGGTTTTAAACACACTTGATCAAACAAATTTGTCCTTAGTAACTTATGTATTGTTTTTACTATTTATATCAAATTATTCACACAAATGAGACTAAAGTTTAGAGCAAGGGAGAATGTGACAACTCTCAAGATTTAGTCATTTTATTTCTTGTTAACATAAATTGATGCATGTGGTCACACATATCTTGAAAATAAATAAATTGACATGTGTTAAGGACTCAAAAATAGAAAATATTGAATGAAACAAATTTTTAAGCTCCAAATATATTTGATGTCCTACTTTTCATTATATATTGTCAAATTTTGAATCATGGTGGATATCTCCCTCCACATTTTTCTTGTTTGCATGCTTTAAATTTACTTCATGATTCTCTCCTCATTAATTGCACTATTACCTTAATTAGCATCATTTATGGAAGTAGCCAATGGTTGCTACTCCATTGGTCATGCTTAAGGGTGGGTGTGACAATTTCTATCTAAACGAGCATAGCAACCATACAATGCATAAATTGCATGCAAACCCTCATACTCCACATTGCATCAATGCCCATTTAGCCATACTTTTTCTAACCACTAGTTAGTTGAGATCAATTTCAAAACATACTCTCGCAACTTTCTCTCGTTCTACCTTAAGAGTGATTTTATTAACTTTGTTCGGCTTCCAACGACTAATGCTATGATCAATAAAAAAATGTTCATCCCAAGAAAATGAATCTAGACAATGTTTATTTCGCCCTCGTTTCAGGAAAATAGAGTTTGGACTCAAATTTGTGATCGCTAGGAAATGATCAAATAACATCTAGAGAACCTCAAAAGTCGTTCCTTCTTTATTTATTGACAAATCAAATTTCACATGAAGAAATCATTTTTCGCATCCATAATGTCCAAATCACCACTCATAAGCCATATTTTCTACAACCAATCCCTTATAATGTTGTAACCCATATTTCCTTAACAGTGTGACAACTAAAGCATTCATAGCTTGTGTTTAGCCATGCACTTCACAATTTCTTGAAAAAAATTCCATCAAGACAAACTTTTAGAAAAAGTTTATTACCATTTTCATGTTCCACTTGTACAAGATTTTGTGCTATCAAATCCACTTTTTCCCATCACACAAGGAACCTATTTATTACACAAAACTTTATCTTAAAAGGATATTTCCTTTCTTGAAGTCTTTATATCTAATGGTTTGTCTGATGTTGATTGCATTAAAGAACAAAGAAAACAAAACCCCTCATCCTTATTGAACCTCATATATTAAATATGATTTTGAATACTGATAAAAAATAATTAGTGTGTATTTGAATTAATTTATTTTGAGAAAATGAAAGCTTTGTTTCCAAAAGAGACACTAGAGAAATATTATTTAAGCTTTACTATATCTTTTTATTCCTTCACAACCACCACCACCACACCTGTTATTGCCACCTCCTCCACCATACCACCACCCATAGTTTTAAAAATTAAATCGATGATTGGCCTGGTGTGGGTATTGGGTCACTAGTCAAACCAATGAGTGACTAATTAACCTGCATGACCCAATCTTTATTAAAAATATTTGAAACTTTATACCCAACCTTAATTGACCCACATGATCTAGCGCGTTTCCTCCCTTAGGATGACCTAACCCGGGTTAGTGGGTCTCTAGTTTAACTGCAAACCCGAACAGGTCATACTGGGTTACATTAGGCTCAATGCATGGTTGATTTGATAAGCAACTCGACCCACCTTGACCTCTGGGTCACGATCGAACCGATTCGACTAGCCAGGTCGGTTTGAGTTTTAAAACCTAGTCATTACCATTCCACCACTACTAGCGTCACTATCATCATTCCACCACCACCACCATCGCCACCATCATCGCCACCATTATTTGACCCCATCACCGTCATCATTGTCATCGACACCACCACCACTACCCGCGCCGCCACTCCCATCCTGCTACTTTTGCCACCGCCATTATTTCATACTAGAGTAAGATAAGATAAAATAGTTGACCTATTTTATTTATCTTCAATTTGTAATATATTTTTAAAAACTAAAAACAAAGAATAAATCGAAACTCAACTGATTTTGATTTTTAAAAATTTAAAACTAAAAATGAGAAATAATCTAAAACGTGACCTAAACTTTTTAAGATATCTATTTATAGTTTCTATTTTTTGAATGGTCAACATCCTTTGACTTTTTTTCCTCATCTTTTACTTTTAGGCTTTTAACTTTTTTTTTGTGCATACTTTTATTAATGGACTAAAATTAGTGAAAAATGTCCAGAACTAAAAAAAATCCTAAAGAGTTTAGAGGATTTAAAAAAATAATAAATCCTATTATTTAATTTAAGATTATTTTTAGTGCTCTTAAATTTTGGATATTAATATAATTCGATCAAATCAAACCAAATCAACCTGAAGAATGAATTTAGATTGATTTTGATTATTGATTTGGTTTGGATTCTAAAATTATAAACTAGATGACATCAATTTAAGTGTCATATTTGAACATGAAAATCTGAACCAATATAAACTCATTTTATTTTTTAAATTATTTATGTTGTTTAATTCTATATTCTAACTTTTTATATTATTTATTACTTTTATTTCATTTATTATAATTTTTTTATTTTTTATTTTTATTTTTTTATATTATTTTATTAGGTGACCTAATTCGAATCAACCCAAATGTGATTGAGTTATTATTTTTTTTTAAAACCAATTCAACTCAAACAATTTTTTATAACTCTTAAAATTCACACTTAAAATAATTTATAGTTTACAGAATAATTTTTTTTAGTAATTTTTTTACCATAGATAAAAATTAAACTTTATAACTATTTCTTAAAACTAAAACTTATTAGACTTACAAATGTGATTCAATCTCAATAATTAATCACATAGTCAAACTATAATATCAAAATAAAAATTTGTAAAAGTTATCTCCTCCTCACAAAAAAGTAAAAAAATAAAGAAAAACCTTAATTATATTATACTTTGGTTAAAAAACGAACCATGAGAAGCAATCAAACAACCTTAAACACACACACGTTCTGTAAAAAAACAAAAAAAAAACCCTTAAAAGTTTAAACACACGACATTGATTTTTGGTAAGTAGACTAGAGAATCTCTAAAGTACAAAAAGTAAAAGAAGAAAAATAAATAAACAAACAAATCAAAATTGTCCTGGACTCCTGGAGTCCCGGTCACTTCCAAAATTATTTAAAGCCTTGGTTTGGGAGTGAAGCGGCAGTGAAAACCGAAAGGGGTTTTTCTTCTATTCTTCTTTTTCTTCTTCTAGTGTTGCTGTCTTTGTTGTGAGTGACACACAGTGCAACGAAACGAATGCGTAAAACTATAAATAAAACCCGAACCCACCCCAAAGAAGTGTTCGTGTTTGCGAATTGTGATTTTTGAATAGAATTGAATCTCGAGAATGGAGGTGGAGTTGGAGCCGCGCGTGAAGGCTCTTCCTTTCAAGGTGAAAGCGATGTCGAGAGAATCGCCGTCGCAGAAGGCGCTTCACGTTCTCGACACCGACCTCCGCACTCACTGGTCCACCGCCACAAACACCAAGGAGTGGATTCTTCTAGAACTCGATGTCAGTCCCAAACATTTTCTTCAATTTTCATTCTCATGCATCTTCTTGTTGTAATTATAATGCTGTAATAATCTCTTAATAAACGGGGAATGATTGTTTGTTTCGTTCTTCGGTTGGTTTTTCAACTCTAGGGCTGGTTAAAGATGAACACCTTTATTTTATTTACTTTTTTTTTAATTTGATGAATAATAAAATAGTGAAACTGGAACTTGGGTTTTGCACTTTCAATTCTCATTTCTTTATACTTATTATTATTTTTTTCCTTACACTGATTCGTTTTTATAATGCTGTACTCTCTTGATATACAGTGAATGATTGTTTGTTTCCTTCGGTTGGATTTTGAACTCTAGGGCTGGTTCAAGATGAAGAACTTTATTTATTTATTTTGAAGATGTATGAATGAATGAAACTAGAACTTGGGTTTTGCACTTGGACTCTGTTTCAGCTGGGAGTAATAATAGTTTAGTTGAAGATGAATTGAATATTCGGAATTGAGTTTCTCAGTTTTTGTTTTTTTTTTTTGGGGTGGGGGGGGGGGGGGGGGGTGAGGTTTGAGATAGGTTTTAAATTGTGGTTGCAGAGGTCCCGGTTTTGTTGCATTCTCTGATTTTGTGGGGGGGGGGGGGGGGAGGGGGGGGTTACGGACCAATGTGACCAATGTGGTAACAACTGGGGTTGTGTACACCACAAAAACCTTGATGCTTCGGCTGAAGTCATGTTTGTGGACTGGTGTTTAAAACCTTGCTTTTCAGCTATAACTATTGGAGTTTAAGGATTTTGGCTGATTTTGCAGAGTAGTGATGTTGAGATTTGAAAATGAAAAGGAAGAGGGTTGCGTGGTGTGTAGTGTGGATAGGATTGATGTGAAACGGGATTTTGTTGCAAGTTTGTGGTGTTTGTGTCTTCTTGTGTAATTAAATGATAGTTATTTCTTTATCGCAGGAGCCTTGCCTGTTGTCCCATATACGAATTTATAACAAGTCTGTGCTTGAGTGGGAAATTGTGGTTGGCTTACGTTACAAGGTTAGTGGCTGAAAGTTGTCAAGCAATTATCATTGGCAATTCATGTTTTTTTTCTCACGTGTTTTTATTAAGCTTGTGTGTGTGTCAACTGTCAAATCCTTTAGGGTCCATTTTTTTTGGCTAGTCAATGTTTTATTAAGGAAAGTTAGTATATGGTATGCGTGCATGTAGCAAGCATTTTTTTAGGTTTGATTGTTTTTGAACAAATGCCAATATATAATCCAATGACCAAACAAATTAACCAGTAGGTACAACAAAAAATTGGTATTTGAAATTTAGGATATGATACAGCCTAGATAAGTTAACAAAAATTGATAAAATATTTTATATTGATGCCGAATAATGGTAAAGAAAGAGACATTGATTATATGTCATTACGTCATCTAGAAAAAGCATAACTTCTAAGTTTGGTTCATCAAGAGACAACTTTGCCAATTCAAGAAGTCTAGTACCATCATCTAATGGATCATGTATATCTCCACTAATGCCCCATAACCTTGTCTCCTTTTTAATACAATTATACCCTTCACCTTTCCTAGATAAAAGTTGAAGGTTTGAATGCACATAAACTAAATATTGTTTCGATCCATTTTGTTTTTCTTTAATGAATGAATAAAGGGATATGTACTCTAATTCCTCTCACAACATGAAAGAACATGGCTTCACAAGAAGCTTTAAGGCAAGCTTTTCAGGTACTATTTGGATATGTATCCGGAAGTATCCAAGCCATATCCTAGAAAAAACAATTAAAAATCAAATAAAAAAAGATCGGATGCTTTTTGGATACATATTTGGGAGCATCCAAGAAGTATCATAGAACAGACTCAAGGTGTGGAATAGAGAACAATTTGGGGATACTTTTAAGAAATATACCAAGATTCAAGAAGAGTTGAATAAGATGGAAGCGGACACAGCTGATAGACAATTATCCCAGCAGGAGATGATGATCAGGAAGCAGCTTCAGGAGGATTTATGGATGGCGGCTCAATCACATGAGTCATTACTAAGGCAGAAGGCGAGATCCAGATGAATTAAAGAAGGTGATTGTAATTCTAGATACTTTCACCTGATGATCAATGCTACTAGAAGAAATAATTGCCTGAAAGGGTTGATGGTTGATGGGGCATGGACGGACGACCCGACGACAGTCAAAGAGGCAGTTAAGGTGTTCTTTGAGCAACACTTCAAAGAAAATGAGAAGGACAGACCAACATTAGATGGGGTTGCTTTCAAGACCATTGACAATCAGCAAAATCAAACTCTAGTGAGCTGTTTTCAAGAAGAGGAGATAAGAAGGGCGGTGTGGGACTGTGGGAGTGAGAAGAGTCCGGGGCCAGATGGTCTAACTTTCAAATTCATAAAGCAATTCTGGAATATAATCAAGCCTGATGTCATGCGCTTCTTAGATGAATTCTATGTTAATGGAATCTTCCCAAAGGGCTCGAATGCATCCTTCCTAGCACTCATTCCCAAAGTAGCGGATCCACAATTGTTGAATGAATACAAACCTATCTCATTGATAGGTTGCACATACAAGATAGTGGCGAAGATACTGGCGAACAGGTTGAAGAAGGCCATGCCTTTCATCATACATGAAAGGCAATCAGCATTCATAGAAGGTAGATACATGCTACATAGTGTGATGATTGCAAATGAGGTCGTTGACGAAGCCAAAAGGTGTCATAAATCATGCTTCGTGTTCAAAGTGGATTACGAGAAGGCATATGACTCTGTCTCCTGGGAATTCCTATTTTACATGTTAAAAAGAATGGGATTTTGTGACAAATGGATTCAGTGGGTGGAGGGGTGTTTAACATCAGCATCAATTTCAGTTCTGGTGAATGGAAGCCCGTCTCGTACCTCAAAAAGGGCTCAGACAAGGTGATCCATTATCACCTCTCCTTTTTAATATTGTGGCAGAGGCACTTAGTGGCATCATATCACAAGCGTTAGAGAAGGGGTTGTATAAGGGGTTTTTATGTGGTAAAGATAAGGTGGAAATTAGCTTGCTACAATATGCTGATGACACAATCTTCTTCGGAGAGGCATCAATGGAAAATATTAGGGCTATCAAAACAATGATGAGGATTTTTGAACTTGTATCGGGCCTCAAAATCAACTTCGCTAAAAGCGGGTTGGGAGCTTTTGGGGTGTCGGATGAGTGGAGAAATGTTGTAGCTGGTTACCTCAATTGTAGGCTGTTGTCGTTCCCTTTCACGTACCTTGGTGTTCCTATTGGAACAAATCCGAGATATTGCCACACGTGGGACCCTATTATAACTAAGTGTGAGCGAAAGTTAGCAAAATGGAAGCAAAGACACTTGTCATTTGGGGGGAGAGTGACTTTCATAAAGTCAGTGCTAACGTCCATTCCGATTTATTTTTTCTCTTTTTTCAGGGTCCCTAAGAAGGTGCAGGACAAGCTAGTGAGGATTCAGAGAAGATTTTTATGGGGTGGTGACCAAGATCAAGTCAAAATAGCTTGGGTTAAGTGGGATACTGTATGCTTGCCCAAGGAAGTTGGGGGGCTCGGAATAAAAGACATTAACTCTTTTAACCTCTCGCTGCTGGGTAAGTGGAAATGGAGTTTATTTCATAGCCAGGGGGAGCTGTGGACTAGAGTATTGGAGTCAAAATATGAAGGTTGGAGGGGTTTAGATGAGGTAACTAGAGGGAAGGGTGAATCTGTATGGTGGAGGGATCTAAAGCTTTTGTTCAATCATCCGCAGACTAGGGAGATAATGAATTCTGTGATTTCATGGAAGGTGGGCTGCGGGGACAAGTTTAAATTTTGGGAGGATAGGTGGTTGGGGGGAGAGGACACGCTTCTCACAAAATACCCTAGGTTGTATAGTATTTCTAATCAGCAACATCAATGTATACAACACATGGGGGCCTTCAAAGAAGCTGGGTGGGAATGAGATTTTAGGTGGAGAAGACCATTGTTTGATAATGAAATAGAGATGGCGGTTTCATTTTTGTCGGATGTTACACAAAGTACAATACAGGCTCACAAAGGAGATCAATGGGAGTGGAAGGCAGACCCGAGTGGGCAATATACGGTGAAATCTGCTTATTTAGTGCTGTGGGAGGAATTATCGGAACAGCAGCAGGATGGAGCATTTGAGGAGCTGTGGAAACTCAAGCTGCCATCAAAATTTGTTATATTTGCATGGCGGTTAATTAGGGACCGATTACCAACCAGGGTAAACTTGAACAGGAGACAGATTCAGGTTGGAGAGTTAACATGCCCTTTTTGCGGAGGTGAGGAGGAAAGTGCAGGCCACCTTTTCTTTCAGTGTGGTAAGATAATTTCAGTATGGTGGGAGTCATTGTCTTGGATGGGTTTGTCGGGTGTCTTCCCAAACCACCCAAGGCAACACTTTATCCAACACATACATGGAATGGTAGGGGGAGTGAGGTCTAGCAGATGGAAGTGGTGGTGGTTGGCATTGACATGGAGCATTTGGCAGCAAAGAAACAATATTATATTCTCAAATGGGTCATTTGATGCTAACATAATCTTAGACAATGCAGTCTTCTTATTATGGACGTGGCTCACAAATTTGGAGAAGGATTTCAACATGCATTTTAACTACTGGTCCTCAAACATCAGAGCAGCATTTCTCAATAGAGGAGGATAGACTATTAGAGCAAATTATGTAAAATGATATTATACCAGATTTTGGTCCCAACCTTTATGTATTGGGTCTAATCTGGAATGTAGTTTGTAATTCTAGTACCACTGGTACTCAATTAATAGAATATTATTTTTGCAGAAAAAAAAAATCAGAGAAAAAAATTGAATACTTTTCAGATACGTATCTAGAAGTATCCAAGGAGTATTGGTATTTGACATGAGTATGACACCAATACTTTTCAAATTTTGGAGTATTTGGGCTTCATACTACCATAGACACCAACTACAAATTCTATTGAGTTTAAGCTTTTATTGGAACGACTGGTTTTGATTGTTTGACATTACATCTTTCAGAAGCAAAATTGGTCTGGGCTAGAAATAGTAGACCAAAAAAATGACTATTTCTTTAATATTTTTTTTTGTTTTTTTTTGGGTTGAATCTTTGGTATTTGCAATCTTATGAGAACATAGGAAGTCTGATCATTGTCCTATATTAGGGATTTTTTGAAGACTTGTGCTATAGGCTCCTGTTGTTTTACCAAGGATGTTGTCAACAGGATGCACGCTTCTTGAAATCTTTCTCGACAAGGTCATTCTTGAATCATGATATAATTAAGTTGTGCTGATTTAATGAAATTGATAAATTAATTGATTGGGAACAATAATGTTGGCAAGAATTCTGTCCAACAAACTTGTTTGTAAAGAAGTTGAAGGTAAAATGGTCGAGTGTCACTTCATGTGGACACCATTTTATTTTCAACAGAATGTGGAGTTGTTTCTCTTCAGCTTTTTGATAAAGATGCACTATTAATATTAAACTCTGCTCCTTCAATTCCTTGTTTTGACAATGATGCTATATTTTGATTAGTTATTCCTCTGCATTTAGATATGGCTTATTTTTTCTTATAATCATGTATTTTCCAAGATGAATAACGCTGTGGTCTGTGCTTTATTTATTCTTATTTGCCTCCCAAGCCAGAGACATTTCAGAAAGTTCGCCCACGTTGTGAAGCACCTAGACGTGACATGATCTACCCTACAAATTACACCCCATGCCGATATGTGAGGATATCTTGTTTGCGTGGAAATCCCATTGCCATTTTCTTTGTTCAGGTATACTATAATAGCTTTACCATTTCTGCTCTTCTTCATTTGTTATTGTTCTGAAATCTAGATTTACATCCTATAGAATTGTTGGATATTTTGTCCTCATTTACTTTAGGACATTTGGTTAATGAGATAGAAGGATGCTTATATTTTTTAGCAGCATTAAGCTTTTGATAAGTGAGTGGATGCTAGATGTCCACTTTTTTCAATAATTTTGTGTATTTTGATGGGGGGAGAGGGAGGAAAATATACAAGACAAAGCCAGCACCTGAAGAATATAAACTGAGAAGAGGACTGTGTTGAAGCTAATCTATCAGCAAAGCTGCACTTCAAACCCCTCCAAAGATATTCCATTGACACCCACCTAAAATCCCATGAGCATTTTCTTGAAAATGTCTTGTAATCTATCCTGTTCAACAAATAGAAACAGTGTATACCAAAAGCCTTCTCAGTTCTCATAAAACACATCTTGACAAATTTTTCAACTTTTTGTTCCCTCACAATCACAGCTCTTCTATATTGATTGGTTTTTAAGAACTACTGTTTCTTTGTTTGTGTTATTTTTTGTATCTACTTCGTATCCTTCATCTTTTTGTACTCTTCTCTCTTTCTGTTTTAACACAACTTTTATGAAAAAAGGTTCATTTGGTTCTCACCTGCTGTTACTAAGCATGTTTTTGCCACCTGTCTGTTGCAGCTAATAGGAGTTTCTGTGGCTGGTCTTGAACCTGAATTTCAACCGGTTGTAAATTACTTGCTGCCTAATATTTTATCTCACAAACAGGATCCTCATGATATTCATCTCCAGGTGAATTACATATTTTTGCTGCCATTTATGCAGTTTATTTATTCTATTATTATTCTCTCCTTTCTGATGTTTCATAGTTTACAGTTGTTGCAAGACATGACAAGTCGGTTGCTTGTATTTCTTCCACAACTAGAGGTAAACCCCAAGCATTTCTTACTTTCATGACGTTGTTTATAATTCCTATTTTTTCTGTTCTGTTTTTCCATATTTTTGTTTAGGCCATTCAGCATTGTATGTAAAACTGCAGACAGACCTTTCCAGCTTTCCCGACAGTCCTGAATCTAACCTTCGATTTCTTGCCATGCTTGCTGGTCCTCTTTATCCTATTCTTCATGTGGTGAATGAAAGGTTAGTTTGCCTTTTATATTTTCACTAGACAATTATTTTTCTATTGGAAATTGTATTCTCTAATATTTTTTTCAATAAGAAAAAGCTCAATTCCAAACAAAGATTTTCAGTAAAATAAACTGAAGGATTGTGATATTCTTATAGATTTCAAATTGCATGCCCTCATATTGTAGAGATACATAAGCTATGTATTCTGCTTCTTGTCATGCATTGTAAATTTGATTAGTTTTTAGTTTGAAAGTAAGTTATTTGATTTTGGGCTGCAAATTTCTGAAAGAGCTAAAAACCATGTAGCAGAGATGCAAAAATTAAGGTGGATGAAAAACATAATAGAAAATATAAGTTTAAGAATGAATGTGTTTGGGAGGAAGTTGAACTAGCATCAATTGACGGGAAAGCAGAGACTTGTTTTGTAGTAGTGGTTTGGTCACTCGAGAAGACGACCCAAAAAGGCCAGTGGGACAAGAGGATTGAAAGGAAGATAGTCTGGTACTTAAATTCAAATGGGAAGAACAAGGCCACTGAAAGTTTTAGGGGGAACCTTTGAAAGGGGTTATAATTGTAATGGTTTTTTGATAATATGGTTTTTGATAGAATTCAATGCTGTTAATTGATTCATGTAGCCTAGTGTAATAGGATTTGCATGGTTATTGTGTTTGTTTTGGAAACTAATTTATTGGTTCTTGGTCAGAAATTGGTATGGATTCCATTGCTAGACCCAATATGTATAAGGCACCTGAAGCCCTTTAAGTACACATCTTATTTTCTTTGTGTGTGTGTGCATGCATAGTCTGTTTTGTTGTTCATAATTTCTCTAGCACAAATAATTTGTTTAATTACAGGACAACTTCAAAACCTCCAGGCAATATCACTGACCTTGATGTCTCCAAAAGTAGTCAACTGTCACCAACCCTAACTGTTTCCTCTAACTTTGAGGTACATTCCCCTATGGTTTATTATCTGTGCTTACTGATGGTGTGATTATTATTTGTGCATGTGCTATGACGTGGTTTTCCATTCTTTGATTTTTACACAATAAGTTTGTCTGTTTCTGTGCTCAATTGAGAGAATCCTCTCCTTCCTAGCTCCAATTAACCCTATAAGTAATTTCCTTATAGGTCTCCAAAGGTCCAATTAATCCTAGAAGTCATCCCCCTTTAGGTCTCCAAAGGTCCAAAAGTGCCTTCATAAAGCGCTGTCTATTTATATCAAAACTGGAATTTTATAATTAACTGTCAGTGCTCATCAGTGCTTACATATCCAAAATCATCCAATTAAAGTCAATGCTTCCATGCTTAATCATGTTAAGTATGACATTAAGTGACTTCTTACAGTATATTTGAGGAGGGGCAATGTATTGTTAAGGGTGATTTTTTCTTAGTTGATACTTGACAAACAATTTTAATTTTTTTTTTTTTTAACTTTGGCCATTTTAGTTTCTGAAATGCAATCCATATTCTGTCTCTTGTACATGCTTTATAGAATTATAGTACTTACTCTTCCTGTATTTTTTATTAAGTGATGGTCATTCCACATGTATGACCCCTCTGTCCACGAACCTTTTTTTCTTTTTGATGCAGCCAAGGAGATCACGAAGTGCATCACCTTTAATTTTATCTGCATACCGTGCCATAGTTTTTAGGGCAGATGCAATTTTTGTGCTTCTGAGAAAGGCATATAAAGATTCTGATCTGGGCTCTGTATGTAGAATGGTATTTATCTCTCATCCATTTAGTTGTTTATCTATAGATATGTAATAAAATCTGATCAAACATAATTTATAACCCTCGCCACAAACATTCTATTTTTTTTTATTATCTATAATAATGACACCCTGTCTACATTTCCTTTCATCTTTCTCACACACACACACACACATACACATATGTATGTGTGTGTATAGATATTATAAAATATCTACACTCAATAATAATATTAAAATAATTAAAAAATAATGTCAAATAAGTCTCTAAATAACTTTAAAAAACAAAAATAATTATTTTTTACTTTTTTAATTTTTTTATACCATAATTTTTCAAAATAAAATAGTGATGTTATATAAACATTTAGGAGATTAAATAAATGATTTATTTTTTTAAAAAATTATAAAATTTATTTATTAAAATATAGAATCTATATTATGTATTATAATTAAATGTGTGAATTTCGACTGCAGTACTCTCACACACTTTCCCCTACTTTATTTGTTTCAATTTTTACTGTTATAATATTGTATATTATATTTTTACCATCAAAGTTTTATAATATCATACTACTACAACGATAAAAAAATACTGATAATACTAAAATAATATCACATGATCCTATATTGTTATAAAATAAAATCATTTTTTTACGGCAATCAATTTTTATTATTATTACCTACATAAAATATTTTATTATGTTATTTCTTTTTTCTTACATCAAACATAAAAGCATAATATAATTTTTTATACACCTTAAAGTGATTTAATACTTGTAACTATTTTGAGACTAAAATATAAATTGATTCATCCAAAGATTCACTTAAAGATTAATTTGATATATAATACATAATAAATTTTTTTTACATAATACTTTTAACTATTTTTTAATACATAATAATATGAATAATATCAACTTGATTAGTAGTATTCAATTATTAATTATATCATTATCATAATAATAAATTTCGAACAGTTAATATCATAAAAACTAAAAACTGTATAATTTGAATAATATTAACTTAATTAACATTGTAATAAGTAAAATTTAAATGATTAAAATGAAAAAAATAAAAAGTTTACCGTGCAGTACATGGATCTATAATCTAGTTAAAATACTCTTTTATTTTTGACCAAAAATGGAAATATCTATCGTTTGCTTTTTGTATATGTGCTCAATCCATTGCTGCTAATGTGTTCTTCTGGTATATGTTCGCCTTTATTTCAGGCATCTAGAATTATGCAGAAGCTAATAAATCCAGATACTGAGCAAGATGTATCAAAACCTCAAGATGAAGTAACATCTCCTTTGGAAGATAAATCAAATTCGGAACTGTCTAGTTCTTTCACTTTAGTTGATTATTCAAACCTGTTGGGTGAGGAGTTCCAGATGCCATATGAGCAGTGCGATTGCAGCTATCTTAATATATTAGATATTGGGGCTGTGGAAGAAGGAACCTTACATGTTCTTTATTCTTGTGCATCACAGGTTCCTTTCAATAACATGATATATAATTCCTTGGTGTCAATTATATTGTCAAAATTTGCAGTATGTACATTGTTTAACACACTGCAATTTACAGCCTGTTCTTTGCAGCAAGTTGGCAGAGAGATCTTCAGATTTTTGGGCTGCACTGCCACTTGTACAAGCTCTGCTGCCAGGTTAAGTGTTACTAATAAATTGTGCTTGGTTTTAGTAATAGATTGATGGAAATCTTGCTGTGACCTTTTTTCCCCTATTTGACGGAAGCTGATAGGAATCTTCAGTTTAGGAAGAAAGAAAAGGGAAATAGCACAATTAAAACAGAAAAGATGAATCTGTTTTATTGAAACGATAGGGAAAACACAAAGGAGCAATCCTCCTTTCACACAAGGGAATATCCCTGTTCCACTATGGATACAACTCGATAACCCCTCCTTGTCCTAGCAAGGATCCCTTTATACTTCTCAGCCCAACTTTCTCTAACAGAAATAACTGTCTAACAGTTCTAACTGAAAGGTCTAACAGAATTAGCAGTATTCTGTTTTTAGACTCTTTCCCTCCTCCTATACACTTATAGAGGTCTTGGTTCAGCTTGTGGTTGACCTCAATCCTCTTTCCTAACAGAAGCAAATACTAGTTTGGTTTAATTACACTTTTAGTTCCTTTATTTTTAGCCTATGCGCGATTTTGGAAATTGAAGTATGGAAATGTGTGGATCTGTTCCACTCATGTTATTATTTTATTGATATACGGTATTACCTATAAGAGAATTTGATCATTTTCCTGTAACTGTTTAATTAAAATATTATTTAAGGAGAAATTTTATTTGTGGTTGGAACTAATTTTAGCATCTTCAGTTTTCTTTATTAATAACTTTGTCATACTTATTACAACTTCTTTTATAGAACTGCTTTATTCAATGTTTGGCTTCTGCTTTGTTGGAATTTTTGTAGCCCTACGCCCATGGGTGAGCAATTCTTTTGATGTTGTTGACGACACTTTCTCTCAGTGGAAGCAACCTATTGTACAACAGGCTTTATCTCAGGTTATATTCCAAAGGCAATTATAGAGACCCAACTGGCTAGATGCTTTTGTTGTGTTCTTTGTAGCATCTTAAACTTAGTTCTCATGATTGTGTGTATTATGTGCAGATTGTTGCTACAGCAACATCAGCCGCATATCGTTCGCTTGTTCATGCTTGTGCTGGTTATCTGTCTTCATACTCACCATCTCATGTTAGTCAACCAACTATTTCTTAATTTTAAGCTAGAATCTTATTTATTTATTTTTTTCATGTATAGCCCTGTTTCCTTCTGCTTAAAAAGTAAATAATTGACAAAATAAAATTATACAGCTCACATCAGCTCTGTTTTTTTCTATTCCTACACTAACTCTTCTTAATGTTTGAAAACATTACACTGACACCTTATATATTACACTAAACCCCCTTAATGTTTGACAACATTACATTGGCACCCCCTATAAGGAAGGTTGTTGTAAACATTAAACAAGGAGGTGTATTGTGTGTAATTCGGAAAAATTTAAAGGGTATTAATGCAATTTGCTAAAAAATTTACTCTCTTCTGGATCAGCAGCTGACTTGACCTTAACTTTTTGTATAGGCTAGGGCTGCATGTGTACTGATTGATCTGTGTTCTGGTGTGCTGGCACCGTGCATGACTCAAGTGATTGCGAAGGTATGCTAGAACCTGATTCTTTGTTTTTTGAGATATCTTCTGCAATATTTTTTGTCCCTATCAGTTATTTTTATCTTCATCATCATTATTATATTACCAAAACCTGGTATTGATTTGGTCTGTCCTCATTGTGTTTAAATTTCATGCTCTGGTTCATGCTTATGATCAGCATATCTGTTCTGACATTTTACTGCTAATTTTTCTTTATGAAATACTTTGTTCAGCCATTTTGGTTAATGTGAGTGTTATAGATTATTGAACCATTTTTTTCTAACCAGCTTTAATGGTGTTGCAAGAAATTGGAAGATTGTTTTTTTTTATAGGACTGTTTTAATCTAGGGTCTGAGCTACTATATATATGGTTTTGGTACAACTGTGAGATTTGAATGTTCATATTCTATTTTTCGTTTTCTTTTTATTTGTGGGGAGGTGGGAGGGAAGGGGAGGTGCTTAGTAGATATTTTTTTTTATAAGATTAACTGTTTGGTTTCTAGTTGTTTTTTAAAGTGCACTATGTATGTAAGGGTGCACCATAGTTCTGCATATTTTGGTGCTGGTTTGTATATACAACAGTACCCCTTGTACTGCTATTATTATTAGTATATAATGTAATCTTACCTTTGCTGATAAAAAAAAATAAAACATATTTGCCGAGACCCAAAGGATTGAGTAACTTTGCATTTCTAATATTTATACTTTATCTTTGTTGTTTCTTTTCCCTTTATCATTGAGTGTCCCATATTCTCCAAGTTCCTTGTAACTTCATGCTCTGTGTTAATGAATTTCTTCTTTTATTTAAAACAACAATTAAAGTAGGAAGTTACGATTAGTAAAGTAGTTTTTCTTTTTCTTGTTTTTTTTAACACTAATGTAAATATAGGTTTTGATTTAACAAGTAGCTAGTTATGCAGTTACTTCAATTTTTCTTTTTATATCCAAATCGATGTAGAAGGCAGATTGAAATAAATGGACTTGTGTCAAGTTGTACACTTCTATTCAAATATTATTTGATTCCTCCTCATCTATGGGCCTCTTTTTTGCACAGGTCGATCTTGCTCTGGAGCTTTTGGAGGATCTTTTGGGCATAATCCATGTATGTTAGTCATTCTTGCTTACTTCATGTATTTCACAAACAATGATCATTATTTCTGATCAGCTAGCTTATTGGAACACAATGTTTATTTTCTGATAATAATTAAAATGTGTGGATCGCTATCTTTATGCACACTCTCATGCATTATACATTCATATTTCATACTACATCTGGCTATTAGCACGACCTTTTGCACTGCTCATTTGTTGAACGATTTAGGTTGCAATGTAGAAAGGTGGTTCAATACTTCCATCAATTTCTAGTTTCTTATATTCTGTTATACTAAGCTTCTTGTTATGGCTTCAAGTTAAGAAACTGTTGTGTTTGTCAGGATGCTCACAATTCACTTGTTCGTGCTCGTGCTGCCTTGAAATATATTGTGCTAGCTTTATCTGGGCATATGGATGACATACTTGGAAAATATAAGGTACTTAACTTGCTCCAAATGAGACTAAGAATTATTGCCTTTTCCTCTCCTTTCTTCTCTTCATATTGATACATTGTGCCTGAGCTAAGAGATGCAAAGTTTCAGTGCCAAATTAATGTACTATGTTTATGAAGAAGCGCAATGAAATTTTCTTGATACGTCCTTCTCTGTAGTTTACTTTATCTTCCCTTTTTTCTTGAAAACCCCTGCCCCTATCAAATATTAATACTATAACTAAGAAATAACCTAAGTAAAAGAGGAAACAAGTAACAAAATACTTCTAAGTAAATGAGGAGAATACTGAGAAATAATCATAAGTAAATGAGGAAACAATTCACAAAATAATTGTAGGTAAATGAATAAATGAGTTGCAAAATATTAGGAAAAAAGGAAATAAGAAATAATCCTAAGCAAATGAGGAATATATTAGAAAATATGAAAATTAAGAAATAATCTTTAGTATATGTGGAAATGAGCAAAAAAATTTAGAAAATATTAACTAAGGAATAATCCCTAGTAATAATTTCTTTGATACTAGATATAATGTTAATTTGTTATTTATTATTATATTTTTCTATCCACTTAGTATTTGGACAAAATTAGGTGTTCACACTGTTAACCACCCATGGCCCTCCGTTTGTATTCATTTACTTCTGTGATACCCACATGCTCCTGGATCGAGATATGATACCTGTTGATAAACTGGAATCAGAAAATATAATAACAGCAAGAACAACTCTGATTCTTTATTAGAACTTAGCAGACATACTCAAATGGAAAACAGTACAATAAAATGTCCCTGAATTTTTAAGAGCTTCACCCAATTAAAGAGTTTGACTAGTACTAGACTAACTACCTACCTGCCTGTAGTTAGTTAACTTCTGGAACTTTCTTTGTATACCTTGCACGGACCTATGTCATTGTGGGTTCTACCTATGTAAACCTAAATCTGTGAAAGCGGCCTCCTTTGTTTTCTCCCATCTCAAGGAGATGAATCATTACCTTTGGAATTGACTGGGGAAATGAGTTGGAAGGAGACTGTAAATATTTCATAATCTATCATTTTATAAACTAGACATTATTAAAAAAAAAATTTGGATAGTATTTCACAAATGCAGGGAATCTCAGTCCTACCTTTTTTGGAAAAGTGAGCTTGGTGGGGAATAGAATTCATATTGGAGTGTTAATCCAAATATTTTTCCAATATAGCAGAATGTCATTCCATTCCTTCACTGTAAACAGCGCTTAGACATTTAAACTGTTGAAGGGTAATAAGGATGTAGGGGAATTATATCTGATACTCGGATGTATATTTCATTATATAATATAACTCCAATTCTCCAAATGTCTATGATTCTTTAACCAAAGCAGCCATTTAGTGGATTGTACATAATAAGGTGTTTATATGTAATTTTTAATAAAATAACTTGAGAGTTGTGTAAGGAGGATAAACATCTCGTTGGTAAATAAATCCTATCTTTTTTATTTCATTATCTCTACATTGTATCCTTATAATTTGCTGGTGATGAAATGATTGAGCTCTTTATCTGTGAAGATGTTGCTTTTCATTTCCCCTAAAACAAAAAAAGAAGAGCCAAATAATGTTAATACTATTTAATATGCCTTTTCCAGGAAGTCAAACACAAAATCCTCTTTCTTGTGGAGATGCTGGAACCTTTTCTTGATCCTGCCATTGCTGTATCAAAAAGCAAAATTGCTTTTGGAGATTTAGCTTCTTTGTTTCCAGAAAAGCAGGAACATAATTGCACAATTGCTCTAAATATCATCCATACTGCTGTACGAAAGCCAGCTGTGCTGCCTTGTTTGGAATCAGAATGGAGGCATGGATCTGTGGCTCCTAGGTATTGCATCACTGTCTTGTGTCTTGCTTTATTGTATTGTATATTGTATTGTTGTAAATACAGTTATTTAGGATAGAAAAGTTTATCTTTCAATTTATCCTGTAGTTTATCTTTTATATAAAAAATAAAACAAAAAGATAGCTATTTTATCTTTTATCTTTTATGATTAGATTGAATAAAACAGTTTCTTCTCTTTCAACTTATTATCAACTACATAGAAAACTAATCATAATTTAGTTTAAATCTTCAATGCCAAAATAAAATACATTTGGATCTCTATGTGACTATTATAGTTAATGTTTCATGATGACTGAACTAACATTACAAGTTTTTTGTCCTTACCATGGTGTATCTAGTTTAATAATTGTAGAATATGGAGGAGGAAGGACAAAAGAGAATTTTATTCTCATATTCATTCATTCTCAAACGTCAATGATTTACTGCAAATAAATAGAAACGGAATAATAAAGGCCTAACCTAAAAATACATAATATCAGGGATTGAATTATTCCCGATTTATTTTCCCCTTAATTCTGGGAATTCTGATTTCCCATGAAAATCTGAAATTAACACCAAAATATAAACTTTCCTAATTTACTGACAATAATAAAAAATTGTTAGAAACTAAACGGATATCTTTTGTTTTGCACATTTTCTTTTTATCTGCAGCGTGCTTCTCTCAATATTGGAACCACACATGTTATTGCCACCTGATGTTGACCTCTGCAAGTCAGTTTTAAGACCAACCGATCATGAAACTGCATCTATTTCACCTCTTTCCTCTGGCATTAGTGGTGGAGGTGATTTTTCCAAGTCAAATGGTCAAGATGAGTCTATTGGAAAAACAGATGTTTCAGAAACAGCAGGAAAATCTGATTTTGTTGAAGATCGTAATCTACTTTTTGCCCCACCAGAACTGCAGAGTATGACATTGACAGATTTCTCTAATATTCCTAATCAAAATAGCTCTGTTTCTAACATTGGGGATATGAGCTTGGAACCCAAACATGTGGCTGAGAAACATGCCAGCCATCATTTTCCTACTAGTATCTTGGATGCTGGCCTTGGTTTTGAATACTTCAACCTGCAGGCAGATTATTTTCAACTATTAAACTACAATGATTGTGAACTTCGTGCTTCTGAGTTTAGACGCCTGGCTTTAGATTTGCATTCTCATAATGATGTCTCTGTTGAAAGCCATGATGCTGCAATTGATGCTCTGCTGTTAGCAGCAGAATGTTATGTAAATCCTTATTTTATGTTGTCTATTGGAGCCTCTTCAAAACTGACGGACCTCTTGAATGTTAATGAATTTAAAGCGGTGCAGTCTCATGATAAAGTTAAGGTAAAAAGGGCTTCTGGAAAGAATAAACCTAATTTAGAAACTATTGCACATATAGAAAGAAAACGAGATAAACTTGTTTTTCAAATGCTACTTGAGGCTGCAGAATTGGACAGGAAATATCATTTACAAGTATCTAATGGGGAAGATGAGGCTTATTCTGCTGAAGGTTTTGATGAACAGGTTATAAAGCTATCTCCCCTTGATGTACAATATGCAGATGCTCTAACCTTGGTTCGACAAAACCAAGCCCTGCTGTGTAAATTTTTGATCAAACGGTTGCAGGGAGACCAAATCTCAATGCATGAAATTCTCCTACAGAGTCTTGTGTACATTTTACACACAGGCACCAAGTTATATTGTCCTCCAGAACATGTGATTGATATCATTTTAAAATATGCTGAAGACTTGAACAAGTTGCTGGCATCTTTTCATCACCAGCTGAAGGAAGGTAGTTTGCATTTGACAAAACAAAGAATGCATGGGGTAGAGCGACGTTGGTTACTGCTACAAAGATTGGTAATTGCTGCAAGTGGTGCAGGTGAAGAACAAACTTTTGGAACTAATGTCCAAAATAATTACCTCTGTGGAAATTTAATTCCTTCTTCAGCATGGATGCAGAGAATTTCTCATTTTTCTGGTTCTTCATACCCTTTGGTTCGATTTCTTGGTTGGATGGCAATATCTCGTAATGCAAAACAGTATATGAAGGACCGCATTTTCCTTGCATCTGATCTGTCTCATCTGACATATTTACTTTCTATTTTTGCTGATGACCTAGCTGTTGTTGATGGTGTTGTCGATAAAAAGTATGAAGAGGTAAAAATTGAAGATTCACGGCTTGAACACAGTTCTTCTGCTAAGAGGGAATTTGAGCGAGGTAATCAATGTGATGAGGAACGATCTTTTTGTGCAATATATCCTGAACTCTGGAAGTTCTTTCCTAATATGAAAAGGCAATTCAAATCTTTTGGAGAAGCCATTTTAGAGGCTGTTGGTTTGCAGCTGAGATCTGTTTCTTCGATTCTGGTGCCTGATGTTTTGTGCTGGTTTTCTGAGTTGTGTTTGTGGCCATTTTCTTTTGCATCTTCAATTGGAAGTGATAATTTAAAAGGCTATAATGCAAAGAATGCCAGAGCAATAATCCTTTACATACTTGAAGCTATTATAGTTGAACACATGGAAGCTATGGTTCCTGAGACTCCTAAACTAGTGCAAGTGCTTGTGTCACTCTCAAGTTCTACATACTGTGATGTGTCATTTCTTGACTCAGTTTTGCGTTTGTTGAAGCCTATCATTTCTTATTCTTTGTCTAAGATCTCTCATGATGAAAAGCTATTGGATGGTGATTCTTGTCTTAACTTTGAGGAGTTGTGCTTTAACATTCTTTTCATGAAACTGAAACAAAAGAGTGAGTTTGAACATAGTTCTGAAGATAAAGAATACAATACAGCGCTGCCTATTTTTATTTTGGCTTCAATTTTTCCTGATTTATCCATCCGATATAGGAGGGAGTTTTTGCAGTCTTTATTGAAACCGGCAAACTTTGCTGCTTTTGCCCCAACAACTTCTTTCTTTGATTATCTCAGTGCATTTCAATGTGTTATGGATAATTGCAAATTACTATTAGTGAATGCATTAACAGAATTTGGTGTGATTCCTCTTCGGCTGCCTCCTTATCCTCATGCAAATGGTGCTGGACTTTCTGATGATAACTTGAAACCAAATCCATGGTTTCTTAGTGATGTCTGTTGCACTTCATGTGAGAATGATGTTCATAATGTAGAAAGTAACAACTCTGATGTTGGTCATTGTCATTTACCTTCTGATGATTTAGAAGGCTTTTGTAAGGACATAGAGGGTCTCATTTTAGAACTTAATCCAGCTATTGAGCGCTGTTGGAATCTTCATCATCAGATAAGTAGAAAACTAACGATAGCATTTGCCGAATGTTTTGTTTTTTCAAAATGTTTGACATCAGTTTCTCAAAAATTTCATAAAGCTGAAGATGACGATCAAAATTCTTCACCAACTAAATCATCTGACATATTCACACTTCATTGGAGATTTGGTCTTCAAGGCCTTTGTGAATTGATCGTTATGCTTCAAGAAAGCAGTTGCTGGGAAGTTTCTTGCTTGATGCTTGATTGTTTACTTGGAGTACCCGATAGTTTTTGCCTGGATGGTGTGGTAGGCATAATATGTTCCACAATAAAGAATGTTTCTTGCAGTGCACCAAGAATATCTTGGCGTTTGCAGATTGATAAGTGGTTATCTTCTTTAATCTCTAGAGGCATCTATAACAGTCAAGAAAGTGAGGTTTCTCTGATAGATCTATTTTGTACTCTGCTAGCCCATGCTGAACCGGAGCAACGTATTGTAGCAGTTAAGCATTTGGGAATACTTCTTGGTCAATGTACAAATGGAGAAAGAGCTGAGATGAATTCTAAAATTTGCACTGACTTCATTCGAAATAAGTTAGTTTTATCCATTCCTAATTATGTTCTTTCTCGTCTGGTTTCTAGTACTTGGGATGAAGTTGTTGTGCTGGCATCATCTGATTTGTCATTACAAATAAGGATTCATGCAATGGCACTTCTGTCAAATTACATTCCGTTTGCTGAGCACCATCACTTGCAATCTTTTCTTGTGGCAGCTGATAGCATTTGTTGTTTGTGTAATGCACAACCATCACAAGAGGGTCCTATCCTGCAACTTTCATTAGCACTTATTGCTTATGCTTGCTTGTACTCACCAGCTGAAGATATTTCTTTGATTCCTCAAAAAGTATGGGAAAATGTTGAAACTTTAGGGTCAACAAAACATGGTATCAATCTTTATCCTTGCTATATTTGTATGAAATGGGCATTTTACAATTTCGGATTATGTTATACATCTTTTAACATTACATTTTGTTATCTGTTGCTTTTCTAGATGGCAAGCTTGGAGACCTCGCAAAGAAGACTTGTCAAGTCCTGTGTAGATTGAGGGATGAAGGAGATGAGGCCAAAGAGGTATCTTTTATAATGAAACTAGTCATTCATGCCAGTTTAGACAAAAAACATTTAATCCTTTTCCTGTTCAAAGCATAACTTTTGTATTTTGTTTTTTCTTATCTCATAATGAATTCCTAATTATGCTTATATATAAGGCCCTGAAAGAAGTACTTTCTCAGAATTCTTCAAAGCAGTATGACCCGGACTTTTCTAATACTCGTCAATCTGTTGTCCAGGTAATAATGTAATATACTTAAAACAACCATGTCATCCTTTCAATTTTCATGAAAGTCGAAATTTTGTTTGAATCAAAATAATTTTATACATGCAACTTGTAATAGTGTATGGTTGCTGATAAATTTATTGACACATAATCTTCAGTCCTACCCAAGTTTGTGTACTCTAAGTGAATAAGCCAAAATTACGTTTCTTTGTGTTGATTATGACGTGTTAGATATCATATTTAACACTGGTTAAATACTTAAATATGTAAATAGCTATTGCTCGAAATTATGGATGCAGTTACCACAAAATAGGGATTTGATTTTTTTATTCTTATGTACTTATGACTGGTACTGTTTTACCCTAATATATGATTATAAATAAGACTCGTGTGAACAATGAACATACAACACACAACTTTTAGACAAATTCCTTCTATAATGTAGATTTGCCTACTTGTATTTGTAATTTTATGCTTGTTAAAACTCAACTAAACAGATTTGAACCTTTTGTATTTGTAAACTTCAAGCACAATTAAATTTGCACTACTGTGTATAAAACTTCAGATTCATGTTAGAGTCTCATGTGCATGTAGTTAA
Source organism: Glycine soja (assembly GCF_004193775.1). Classification (NCBI taxonomy): domain Eukaryota; kingdom Viridiplantae; phylum Streptophyta; class Magnoliopsida; order Fabales; family Fabaceae; genus Glycine; species Glycine soja. Next base: position 14,491,409 of record NC_041008.1, on the reverse strand, counting down.
GAATGTCTTTTGGTTGGAAATATAAAAAAATATAAATTTTCAATAAAGCAAAGAAGTGTTGCAATCTATTTATACTAAATTATCCAAATACATCATGCGTTTATACTATTTTCAGCTGTTATGCATTCTGGTTGGTCATAGTAGCCAAATTTTCTACAACTGTTTTATGTCATGATTTTTAACATAGTTAATTTGAAACAGGTCCTTGGCAACTTAACTGCAGTTCACTCATACTTTGATTTATTCTCAAGGAAAATTGACCAAGATGATATGGTATGTGTGGTTATTAACCAAATGCTTTTGTTATTTTGAAACTTATCTGATTAGTTACATACTGTCGAGTATTTTCTAGGAGCTTGAGGAGGCTGAGTTGGAGCTAGACATAATTCAGAAGGAACATGCATTACAAGGACGAATGGAGGATTCCAAAGATTGGAATCAGATTCCAGGTCTTCCTTGTAAGTACTTTCTGGTATAGCACATGCAACTAAGTAACACAGAAGTCTTTGTACACTTGTTTTTGCTGTCTTGCAGTAACTTATTCACTATTATTGTTGCTGAAACCGTCCACTCTGCTTCAAATTTGTTTTATAAATTTGAACTTTACAGCCTACAAAAAGGATGTCTCAAGGCTTCAGCAAATCAGAGAGTGCATTCGTTCCTTGTAAGTGGTTGTAACTCTCTTTCAAGTATTGATAGACATCCACTTGGAAAAGAATGCTAATGGTAGAAACCCTGTAGATAAGACATGATTTACTCAATTTGACTTTTATCTTTGAAGTGTTCTCTTTTTGCATGGTTTGATTCAGAGGGTTTGCAGGTTTGCATGTCTTTAAGTATGAACCATTCTATAAATCCCCCCTGGGATAGAGTTGTCTCCATGTTAAAGCTTATGAATTTTTTTTACGAAATTAGTATCATCCAATTTGACTGTGCAGCTCTTTGAGATACTGTATTTCTTATTTTCCTTGTCTTTTTTTTTTTTTTTTGTAAACAACGCCACCGAATCTTAAGTTTGGGCACTTTCTTATCTTAAGTTAAAATATCTTGTTATCCCTCCCCTTGCCAATCAAAAAGGTAAAAAAGCAAAACATTATAATCATTGGCAGCTTAGTCTTGGTTTACTGCCGGGTCAGTGTGTGGTGTGTGTGTTAAATTTTACCTTTTATTTCAGTCTTCTACCTTCTTTGATATCTTAACAATTTATGCTGTTGAGGGATGTGGCTAAGTGTTTGAAACTTGTTCTTATGTTATCAGAGAAAAGTCCAAACTTAAAGAAGATATCATAGCCCGTAGGCAAAAGAAACTACTCATGAGACATGCCCGTCAAAAACATTTGGAAGAAGCATCTTTACGGGAGGCAGATCTTCTGCAAGAACTTGATAGGTTTTAGCTCTTTATTGAGGATTTTTGGTGCTTGTTATATATTGTTTTAATTGATTGTACTGGAAGCTGAGTATTTTTATAATTATTCAACAGGGAGAGAACAGCTGAAATGGAAAAAGAGCTGGAAAGACAAAGATTGCTAGAAATAGAGCGTGCTAAAACAAAGGAACTGCGTCACAATCTTGATATGGAGAAGGAGAGGCAAACACAGGTACACTCAAAAAACAGGAATTCTTATTGTGAAATGTGTTATAAACTTATAATAATGATACTGATTTCTGACACCTATTTAAACTACTAATTTAGTTTAAGTATTATTGTAGTATTACTATTTACTAGTACTAGCCAAGCACCATTCAAGAGAGACCATTGAAGCTGGCATGTAGTTACATACATAACTGTGCCAAGGACCATTTAGTAAACCTGTCCTAATCAGTCATTAGAACTTAAATGCTACAACAGTTTATCTGGGCTGAACCACTGGATCACCTGTACAAAGTGGCAGAAAATCTCAATGTGCTTAGTCTTTCCAGAGTGATTTCAAGATATATGTAGAGTTGCTTGATTATTCCCAATCCCCATTTACAGTGAGGCCCACATTACATTCACCCAATAATAAACTAGTAAAGAGCAGTTTGCTAGCATTTCTCTTCTCCTGATAGGGATACTTTCCAATAAACATCACATTATCGCTACAAAATAGAACGATGAACTTCATTGAGTGTTGCTAGGTATTAGAAATGAACTTGGCTTAATTCACTCCCAAAAGCTAGCACAAGGGAAGATAATTGTCCAAGTCTTATAAAAAGTATTCTGGCCATATTCCTAACCAGTATGGGACATTAACACAGCCCCCACACCCAAGACTCAGCTAACCAGTATGGCCAGAATACTTTTATATGGGAGGAGGATTGCCCAAGTCTTGTAAAAGTATTGTAGTCATTCCTAGGCAATGTGGGACATATTAATACAAGGTTTGACTGACGATGCTGAGGATGAAAAACAAAGCTTAAGGAGACCCACCTTCAGCTATATAGAGATTTATCGACTTTGCTGGCAAATGCAGACCCCTTCCTAGTCAGTAAATCTAGGTAGTTGCTCTACATAACTCCCTCTTTCAAATCACCATGGAAGGAATTCTTGATGCCAAATTTTCTCCTTGCCTTTTCTGCTCTAGGAGGTTGTTTTCATGATATATATATATATATATATATTCCTTTTCCTTAATCAAAGAAAGTGTTATTCTGCTCTAGGGCTTTTAAAATAATAATACCTCTTCATTTATATGCAGAGAGAACTTCAGCGTGAAATAGAGCAAGCAGAATCAGGACTTCGACCATCTCGGCGTGATTTTCCATCCTCCACTCACACTAGGTAAGCTGTTAAATTGAATAAGTTACCTACTTACAAGTGTTCCTTGAAACTTTATCCTCACGATGAATGTTCTAGTCAAAACTATTTTTTCTCTATTCTGTTGGAAAGAACAGATGTATTTTGTGCTTCTTTTCCTTGGTTTTCTATTTGCTTCATGGGGCTTTTGTGGGTTTCTCATCTTGTAGTCGACCTAGGGATAGATTCCGTGAAAGAGAAAATGGAAGATCTGGTAATGAAGGGAGCACTAGAGCTGGCAGTGGAAGCTTACAGCCTGAAATTCCTTCCACCAGTTCATCAATGGCACCCTCACCAACTATAGTTCTTTCTGGATCTCGAACGTTCTCAGGACAGCCGCCTACTATCTTACAGTCACGTGACCGACAGGATGACACTGGCAGCATGTATGAAGAAAATGTCGATGGAAGCAAGGGTTCAGGGGATACCAGCAGCATCGGAGATCCAGAACTAGTATCAGCATTTGATGGCCAGCCTGGTGGATATGGCTCTCAAAGGCATAGTTCAAGAGGAAGCAAGTCAAGGCAACTTGGAGAACGTAGAGACAGAGACAGCAGACGTGAAGGGAAGTGGGAAAGGAAACATTCATAGCTAATGAGCATGGAGTTGTGCATTGATTAGGTATTTATGTGTGTATATAATATATATACATGCACAAAGTGTAGTACCTAAATTGCCCCAACAAAACCAAACTTTTGGAAAGTTGGAATGGACATTTGTAGAACTTTAATTTGGAGAATTCTATGCAGAACTTGGGGAACATGTCTCTTTGGGTCTGCTACATGGTAAAACAGTGCTGTACATCATTATGTATGGCTGAACTAGTTGCTGATCCATATTTTGGGCAACTGTATCAGTTTTTGTATAATAGTGAGGATGGTTTCCTAATAGATTAGCTGTATTTTAAGTGTGTATATTTTCTTTGAATTATTAGATCTTTTTCCTCTAACCAGTGTCATTAATTGAAATTTGATTCAGTTAGTGTAAGAGTACCGTTTGACCAAATTACTTTTCTTCTACTTAAATAGATTCCCAGAAATTAAAATTTTTAGCCATTGCAATTGTTTTGATTGATCGTGTTCATTTGATTAGATTGTGGAGTATAATGAGTTTATAAAAATACATCCAAAAGATAACCATAGAGGAGTGTAATTTGTTAAGGGATTTAACACAAGGCAAGGCCCAGCCAAGAGATCAACAGCTTTAATCGGAGAATCAGCTGACATTGGAAAGCTTAAAACTACCTTTAAATTGCTTTTTGGCAAACTTGTCCAAATAAAACTTCTATATGATGGAGGGACTTGATTTTATCTTGTGGAGGTGGTAGCCAATCTAGATGTAAATGGAAGATAGGTGTGGAGGATCAAGCTCATCTTTGGCTTGACAATTGGTTAGGTGAGGGGAGTTGAAAAAAATCCAAGATTGTATCTCATTTCCTCACGGCAAATGAGCTAAAAAAATATGGGGTTTGGAGGGAAGATGTGTGATGTTGGGATTTTGGATGGAGAAGGGATTTGTTTGAGTGGGAAGGTGGTCACGTGGCAAAATTACAAGAGGATTTGAGGGATATATTGGTGCATATAGATGTGAGTGACTCTTGGTGGTAGGTGAGGAGGTTCTGGGTGCTTTTTCGGTTAGAGATGATTATGTAGCGCTACATGAAGAGCGGGTAGGATCACACCAAGTGGAGGTTATGAAGCACTTTGGAAACTCAAGGGTCCAACATAAGGCTTGCTTTCTAATTTGGCGCATAATAGGAAAAAACCACAAGTACACAGTTTTGACAGTTATCGTTAAGTAATAAATATCAAACTCATAGGGAGTGAGTTTTGACTTTGCAATTATCACAATTAAAATAGAAACTAAATAATTTGGGAAAAAGATTAAAATGACAATTATATAATATATAATTAAAAAGGTAAAGAAAAGAGAGAAAATAAAAAAAGATTTGATTAAGATTAAATTCAAAATTTAGAAATTCCGATGTTTCACACCAAGACTCTTGTTCAATTAATGTATCAATCCAAGGTCCTTCCCTAATTTTCTTTTAATGTCTAATTAACCTAAGATGATTTTCATTCTCTTTCAAAAAATTGAAATGTATCTAATTGAATTTACCTCCTACTATCGTGGTGGTTATGTTCAATTAAATCATTTACACTCCTTGTTAATTCATTTTATCCACCTAGGATTAATTCTACTGTCGTGAATCAAAACCTAAGTTATTCTCTTATGGTTCTAACGCGTTAAGTTCACCTCTCAATGCATCCCTAAGCATCTAATATCATCCAAATGGTGATCGAGCGTCTAGCATGTATAAATCAATAAGAGATTGAATTAAAAGACGAAAATCAAAGAGAACCTCAAATAAAATAAATTAGCACGAACAATTATCAAGGGTAATCCTAGAACAAAAGGAACTACTCACACATGGTCATGAGTAATCCCAAAGAAAGCATAAAAAGAAGAAGAAAGAAACCAATCAGAGAAGAGAAAAGTCAAGAAAATCCAAAGCTTTTGTTAAGTCGTCGGTACTCAAGGTTTGAAAGTCGAAACCATTATACAATTTTTCTTAGCTATTTAAAGACATGGGCTCAAATCTGTTTAGACCCAAATACCGTAAAATTGTAAAAAAATGAAAATAAAAATGCAAGCTAGTTGACATGCCCGTGCCAAATGCGGCAACAACTTGGTTGTGGAATAAGGGGGTTTGGATGTCGTGCCAATTGGCGCTAACCCAAAATTACTCTTTTTTCCTTCCAAAAAGGTCCCTAACGGCCAAGTCTAATCTTGAAAGTCCATTATGCACAAAAAAGATCCATTTAGCACTAAAGGTCAAATCAACATGGCTCATATACACATGAAAGCACACACGGTGTAACAGGTTCAACGAAAAGAATAAAATTCAGTGAAATGAACAGAAACAATGACCTAAACAACCAATAATATAAGTAATCCTAATTAAAATGCTTCCTAATTAAAGACTAAATGCAACGTGTCAGTAGTATCTCCAGGGAATTGTATCCTAGGAAGCCAAGTTTGATTCATGGTGTGCTTTGGTGCTGCTTGCAAACATTTGTTTCATGGTGTGGTCAGTACATGAATGAATGCTTAATGTTGGAGAGTACATTTTTTATTGGTTCAAAAATTATGGAATTGTTGTTGGTTCGCATTAATGGCTCGGTTTTTAGGTCTGTTAACATATTGGCAGGGGATTTAGTGGGATCAAATTAAGTGGTCATGATTTAAACCAACAACTTGATGGTCATTTTTGGCTTAAAAAAATCATGCAGCTCCATTCCTCTTTACCTTTCAAATCCGTCAATGAAAAAAATCAAGTATTTTAATGCTTTTCTTGCATAGTATCATTGTTAAGAATTTCTTCCTCCTTACATTGCCAAGAAGTTCATAAGCGTATTATGAGAGTGGCTAGAGTGAGAAAGAGAAAGAGAGGAGGGGGAAACATGGGTATGGACATGTGAATCTTACAACTTACTTCTTCTCAAAGTGTGGGAAATACTCCTACCAAAGAGAAGGGATAAATGGGGAAATAGGTATGGGTTTGTAAGGTTTCATGGGGTTCAGAATGAGGGAGGATTGGAAAAACAGCTGGATGGGATAAGGATCGATGGTAATAAAATAAATGTTAACATACCAAAGTTTTCTAAAATTGTGATGGAAGCTTGCTTGAGAAGCTTCTATGGAGGTTGGATCTTTGAGTTTCAATAAGGTCATTCAATGGTGATTTTTAGCCATGAAATTGCAGTGGAAGATAAAAGAGAAGAGGTGAGAGGAGGTACCATCCACTAGAGAATAAGCCATGGAAGAAGAAGCTTCACCACCAAGAGAGTGCTTTGGATAAGAAGGTTAGAGAGGAAGCTTCAATGGAGGAAGAGAATGAGAGAGAGGGGGGGGGGGGGGGGGCGTGGGAATTGAAAGAGATTAGGGAGAGAGGTTGAACTTTGAAGTGTCTCACAAGTTTCTCATTCATCAAAGTTATGACAACTGTTACACATGTTTCTATTTGTAACCTAACATATAGGAAGCTTCCTTCAGAAGCAAGGAAGGTAGCTTCCTTGAGAAGCTAGAGGGGGGCTACTCGCACCTCTCCAATAGCTAAGCTTACCTCCATGCCAAAATACATGAAAATACAATGGGAAGCTTCCTTGAGAAGCAAGGAAGGTAGCTTCCTTGGGAAGCAAGGAAGAAAGCTTCCTTGAGAAGCTAGAGGGGGGCAACTCACACCCCTCCAATAGCTAAGCTCACCCCATATCAAAATACATAAAAATACAAAAAATTCCCTACTACAAAAACTACTCAAAATGCCCTGAAATACAAGGCTAAAATCCTATACTACTAGGATACCCTTAACTTGTAGGGTAAGGTGCCCTAATTCATAGGCCAAAATACAAGGCCCAAAAGAAGGAAAACCTATTATAATATTTACAAAGAAAAGTGGACTCATACTTAGCCCATGAGCTCAAAATATACCCTAAGGTTCATGAGAATCCTATGGCCTTCTCCTGCATCTCAATTTGGCTCAATCTTCTTAGAGTCTTCTATCCAATGCCCTTGGGGGGTAGGATTGCATCAAATTGGTTCACAAAGACAACAAGGTGGAGGACAAGAGGGTGGAAAAGAACAAATTCTCATAGAAAATGGTGGGCAAGGGGAAAGGTGTGAGCCATAGGAAATTCGAAAATAGATACAAAATAGAAAAGGGCAAGAAACATTTGCGCAAGTGATGATCGGGACTGGAAGTGTGGGTGCTAGGAGATGGTAATTTAAGCCAAGAAACAACCACTTTGACAAAATGATAACTAGAAAAGGAAATCTATTATTGTAACAGAGACAAATTTTGAATGGTTGGAGAAGTGTTGGATTGGAAGACTTTGGGATTTAACAATGTTCGAGAAGCTACAAGATGTCTTCATATCAAATGTAGTAGGGAACATTAAACTTAAACATGTGGTGGATGATATAGTGCCTATGGGAGGGGTCTCAGAGGAAAGCCTGGTGAAAGAGATGAAGAATGAGGAAGATGGACTAATGTCTATTTTCCACAGTGTGTACAAGTGGAATAATGAAGTATACTCAGGAAATCGGTTGGCTTGGATTCAATGCTCTGGAATTCCTTTGCAAGCGTGAAATGAAGAATGATTTTCGAAGATGGTAAGCGACTTTGGGATGTTCATTTCTATGTATAAAATCATTGCAAACAAAGAGAAATTGGACATAGCAAGGGGTTAATATGTAATGTAAGATTGGTATAGGAGACTAGACAACAAGCAAATAGGTGCAATTGTTGGAGATGGGAATAGGGTCGTGAAAGGGAAGAATCAAAGTGTAGTGAGATGTGGATGGAAGTTGAATCATTTACATTAGAGTATGATGGTGAAGAGGTGATGTTTTCGGGGGAGAAGGAGTAATTGCCAGTGATTCCTTGGTAGGGTGCCATGAATGAAGCAAATAAGGATCTGTGGGGGCTTCTAACGTCGACCCATTGGACAAAGACCAACAAGTATTTGTTTTCCGTGGAAGTCAAAGGGATAATTGTGTAAAGGTGATTCACTAAAGGACAAGGAGGAGATATCTTCAGAGGAGGAAAGAGACATTGAAAGCACAAATTATGCAAAAGGGAAACTTGTGGCAAAGGAAGAAAAAGTAGACACGCAAAAGGGGGAGAAGCACGTGGTGAGTGTGGAAGGTCAACTAAGAGGTGAAAATGCGGGTTGAAGAGATTAGAAAATTAGAGAAAATCATTTAGGCCCATCACTTGATAACAATTCAGCCTAAAAGACACAAGTTGGCAATGAGGAGTATGCAACGAGCCTTCCTTGTCACAATGGTCCTTATCCTAAAAACAAAAAAAAAAGTAAATGGAAGAAAAAAATGTATGATGATGGGATAAACATTAACAAGGAAGAGTAAGAGTGTTCTGCACAACAACGGATTGAAACATATGGAAACAACAGATTCATGCTACTTAGGAGAGGAAACACATTAGGCTCAGGAAGTTATAAAGAGAATAGTGCAAAAAGCGAAAGAGTGGTGCATGGAAAAATAATAAGAGCTTCAATTATTCAAGAATATTCCGGAGGATATGGCTCTATAGTGGGAGGCTATATGGCCGAAACAAACCAAGTATGAAGGAATTAACTTCGATTGAATGGGTCCTACATAACGATGTAAGTAACAATGTTATTCTTAATTGTTATAGATTTGTGTGGTGCAAGAATGGTTCTAAAAATGAAACAAATTTATCGAAAGTAGGAAGGTTATGCGAAGTCACTTTCAAAGGAGAGGAGGGACAAATGGAAGATGAGATAAAAAAAATGGAAGTAAGGGATCAACAAGGGTTGGTGAAGATTAAAAATGAGGCAATTGAGGGTTTGTGGAATGGTTGCTGGTGAAGATGTTATCATATAATGTTATGAGATTGGGGGGTGCTGTGAAGGGGAAGTATGTGAGGAGATTGGTACAAAAAGAAGATATACAACTCTTATGTATCCAAAAGACAAAAAGAAGTTATAGATAAAAGTCTTTGTATGTCATTGTGGGGAGATGGAGGCATGGAAATGGTGGCATCACCAACATTGGGTGCATCAAAAGGGCTTTTGTGCATTTGGGACACGAATGTGTTCTCATTACAAAACAATTTGTTGGAAGAAATTTCATTTGTTTGGTAGGTGTGTGGAAGGAAAATGAAAAGGGGGTGGTTGTGGTAAACGTGTATGCACCTTGTGATAAGGAAGCAAAATAGAGCCTTTGGGGGCGAACTTAAGAGGGTTAAAAGAAACATGTGTTATAAAGGAATGATGCTTGCTTGGTGACTTTAATAGTGTCAAATGTGGTTTAGAGAAGGAAGGTGTAGGTAGTATTGACAGAGGTAGTGGGGATATGAGGGATTTCAACCTATGACAGGTAGAAGATTCACATGGTTTTGGCCTAATGGAAAAGCAAGAAGCCAAATTGATAAAGTTATGGTAACAAGGGACTGGTTAAACTTATGGCCGAATTCTATACAATGTATTTTTGATAGAAACATCTCGGACCACTGTCCATTTGTCATCAAGAATCATTGTGTTGATTGGGGACCTAAACCTTTTAGAGTCCTTGACTTTTGGCTTTTGGATAGTAACTTCAAGCAATATGTGAAAGAACCTTGGTCACAATTGAGGGTGGATGGATGAGGGGCTTATGTGTTGAAAGAAAAATTGAAAGGGTTGAAAAAAAGACTAAAGGAGTGGAATTTGGAGCACTTTGGTCTCTTGGATAGGAAGGAAAAAGAGGCGGGAAGAGAGATGAATGAGCTAGAAAGAAAGGTAAATCATGGGGAGCTTGGTGAGGAGGAAAGAAATAGAAAGTTATCACTACAAGAGGAGCTTTGGAAGATTGTGAGGCATAATGAATCTCTAGCTAGACAAAAAGTTAGAGCAAGGTGGGTCGTGGAAGGTGATAGAAATTCAAAATATTTTAATTCATGTGGTCATTGGAGAAGGAAGAAAAATATGTTGAGAGGCTTGAGGGTGGAGGGGGGGGTGGAAGAGCCACATTGTGTAAAGGAGGAAGTGAAGTAGTTTTTTGAAACTAGATTCAAAGAACAAGGGGGTTGTAGACCAAAGCTAGATGGTGTCCATTTCAAATTTATCTCTCTTGAAGACAATGTTTTTCTCTTGGCTAAATTTGAGGAAGGGGAAGTTAAGGAGGCAGTTTAGGAGTGTGGAAGTACTAAGAGCCCGGGTTCGGAAGGCTTTAATTTCAATTTTATTAAAGCCTTTTGAAGCTTGTTAAAGGATGATGTGATGAGATTTTTAGTGGAGTATCATGAGCATGGAATCTTGCCTAGGGGAAGCAATGCATCATTTATTTCCATTATTCCAAAGTTTGAGTGGCCAATCAACTTGGGAGATTTTAGGCCAATATCATTGGTTGGTTGCATGTACAAGATATTGGCTAAAATACTTTCAACTATGCTTAAAAAGGTGTTGGGTGGTGTCATGGATCAAAGGCAAAGTGAATTTTTTGGAGGAAGACACTTATTGCATAGTGCACTTGTGGTAAATGAGGTGATTGAGGAAGCTAAAAAGAAAAAGAAAAAGTGTTTGGTGTTGAAGGTGGACTACGAAAAGCGTATGATTCGGGAAATTGGGAATTTCTTCTGTACATCTTACAAAGATTAGGCTTCCAAGACAAGTGGATTGGTGGATTAAAGGGTGCTTGGTTAGTAGTAGTGTGTCGGTTTTAGTGAATGGTAGCCCTACAAATGAGTTCTTGGTATAAAAGGGATTGAGGAAAGGAGATCCATTGACCCCTTTTCTTTTCAGTATTATGGCGGAAGGGTTATGTGGTATGATGAGGGAAGCAGTTAAGAAGAATCTCTATCAAAGCAACAAGGTAGGGGATAATGAGATGCAAGTAAATCTTCTCCAATATGCAGATGACACCATTTATTTAGGAGAATCGACGTTCGATAATGTGGTGGTCATTAAAAGTATCTTAAGGTGCTTCGAACTTATCTTTGGTCTAAAAGTTAATATTTTCAAGAGCAACTTTAGGGCAATTGGTGTTGGGGAAAGGTGGTGGAAAGGTATGCAAAATTTCTAAATTGCAAACTTTTAAAAATTCATATAAGAACAAACCCTAGGTTAAAGTCCTCTTGGAAACCAATGGTAGATAAATTCTCACAAAAGTTGTCCCTTTGGAAAAATAAAGTTTTATCTTTAGCAGAAAGAGTGTGCCTCATAAACTCTATTTATTCCTCCTTTCCTTTATTCTTTTTTAAATTACCAAATATAGTGGGAAAAAAGATTATTAGCCTTCAAAGAAAATTTTTATGGGGGGGAGCGAAAGATAAGAGAAAAGTAGCTTGAGATAGTTGGGATAATATTTGTAAGGCAAAGGAGTGTGATGGGTTGGGTGTTAAAAATGTGTTCTTGTTTGTTTAATGAGACCTTACTAGCAAAATGGAGGTGTGAATTTTTTCAAGGGTTTGCTGTGGAGTGAAGTGTCGAAATCAAAATATGGAGGGTGGAAAGGTCTTTTATGTGAGGAGTGTCTTTCATCTTCATCTATGTGGTGGAGGGACCTAAGAGAGGTGAGTGGTGCGAAAAGTGAGTCAAGATGGTTTGAGAAGTTTATTGAGTGGAAGGTGGGAGATGGTGAAAAGACAAAGTTTTGGTTTGATAATTGGGTTGGGGATCAACCATTGGGAATATCTTTTCCTAGGTTGTTTCTAAACTCTAATAAAAAAATTTATATCGTTGCAAACATGGGAGGGTGGGAATTTGAGTGGCGTATATGCAGTTTTAAACGTAGGGGAGGGAGACTCATGGAAGTGGTTGCTGGAGGATACTGATATCCTTTATATAAGCTAATGATGCTTAACGAAAGGGGGGAGAAACATATTCTTTCCCTTATCCCTTGAGCTAGCTTTTGGTGTTGAGTTATGTCTCTTACTTATATATTCTAATGTGAGATTACTTTTAGCCGATGTGAGACTTGGATTATTTTCAACACACCCCCTCACGCCAAGCACTTATTGAGTTTGATGCGTGAACAACAAATGGTGGGTGCTTGTCACCACAAAGCGAGGGCTAGCGGAAGCGTGGTCCCAGGATCAGAACTAGCTCTGATACCATCTTAGAGTGTATAATGTGAGAGACCTAACTCAACCCCAAAAACTAACTCAAGGGATGAGGGAAAGAATATTTTTCTCTCCCCTTTCGTTAAGCATCATTAGCTTATATAAATGATTACAAGTTTAAAGATAAACTAAGAATAATGATAGAATATCTTATCTTATATTCTGATAATATATTCTATCAAATACAAATTGATTAGTTAGGCTAAGAATATTGATAGAATATCTTATCATATATTCTATCAGATACACATGTACAAATGTGGAAGATTAAATTGCCACCAAAAGTAAGTATATTCTTATGGAGAGAAATGTCAAATAAACTTCCAACAGGACAAAATATGAGGAAAAGAAATATACAGGTACAAAATTGAAATTATTCGTGCCTTTTGTGTAGAGAAGGAGATGAAACAACAAATCATATTCTTCTCTCATGTAAAGAGGCTGTGAGAGTGTGGAACTTTGTTACTGGAGGAATGAATTATCAGTCTGTGTTACCAAAAAATATAAAGGAACACTTCTCACAACATTTTTTGATTATGGGTAAGACACTAGCAAATGAAAGATAGAAGTATTTGTGATGCTCAATTGTGTATGTTATGTGGAGGAATAGAAATAAAAGAATTTTTCAGAGCAAGGTTACACCTACAGAGGAGGTCATACAAGATGTATTGTTTCACTGCTGGACTTGGCTAAAAGGGTATGGGACTTTGTTCGAATATTCATTCAATCAGTGGATATCGAGTCCTTTTGTGTGTTTTGCAGGATAATGGCATTTAGTTAAGATTCTTATGAGGTTCCATGGCCGATATAAGAGATAAGGAAGGGAAGAAAATGCGAATCTCCTTTTTGTTTTGGCATGTAGTGCATGTAAATGGTGGATATTTAATGCATGGGAGTAGAAAAACAGGGCGAACCAATGACAACCGGCGATAATTAATGTCTAACTGGGTGAGTCAAAGAATTAATGCGTTATTGATGAAGTCGTTGTGAAGTTTTGCTAACATTTAGGGAAAGAAGTTATTATGTTTTAATTAAGCATTAGTTATTGGGATCACAATTGTTTTTATTGGGCATAATGGTTATTTATTATTTTCATGTAGTTTTCTAAATATGATATAACCATTAGAGGGGTCATTGTTTCTAGGGAACATTTGACATGTAATATGTAAATGGGTATCTCCTGTACCCTTTTTGGTTATATAAAAGTACTTTTGCTGACAAAAAAAATGGTCTTGATTTGATTCCTATTTGGTATTGCAATTGTATTAGGGGTAAAAAGGTGAGCATATCAGGATTAGCATATATTTATCACATCAATATGACATAAATACAATCTAACTTGGTAGATTACTTTTAAATGTACCCTTATTATTTGGTCTCGATATCCCTGGTACCTATCATAATATATTCTATTTTTTGTCGATTTTAAAAAACTAATTGCCAAATTATATTCATTTTGAAGATTTTAATTTTAATCTAGTTATTTCTTTTGAGCTAAAAAAACACTAAAATTAAATTAATACTTACTTTCTTGATATTATGTTAATCGAAATTTTTTAAGCTCTTCAATAATTCATTAGCCTAAAAATAACCTACATTTGGAGAGTAATTTCCTATATTTAGTTATTATATGTTTCAATAATGAATTTCACCATTTAATTCCTCACATAAATACATTAGATATGTACACATTGATTGTACTATAATAAGTATTGAAATTATAAAAAAAAAAATATCATTGGGAATAAAAAGACGAAGACAAAATAAACTAGCTAATATGATTGCATATGATTAAGAGGCTCCCACCTTGGTAAGCCAATTTGCGACCTTGTTTCCTTTTCTCAATGTATGGCTAAAGGAGATGGACCACTGAGAAGTAATTAAGCTTTTGATATTGACAACGAAGGGTGCGAGAAGAGAGCGAAAGGAACATCTTCCTGGAAAAGATGAAATGCGAAGGTTGAGTCTGATTCGCATACAATGAATTGAAAGCCATTAGACTTGGCAATATAGAGACTTTGGTGAATTACAATAAGCTCTCCAATGATATTAGACATAAAACCATAGCAACCTAAGAAACCTTGAATCCAATTGCCATGATGATTACGAATGATCCGCCAAAGCCTGAAATCTCTAGGTTCCCAAAACAACTATCATCAGTATTAATTTTAATGATAGAAGGTTTAGGAGGAAACCGACATGCAAGTCGTTAATGATGAGGAGAAACTGTCTTGCCAAGCAAGAATTGATTTTCACAAACAAGATTCTGAATTTGAGAGATGATGAATTAGTGATGCTACACGGTGTTACGGAAGATCTTCATGTTCCTAGACTTCCAAATGATCCAAGTTGTTGCAGCAAAGAGAGTGTCTGACTATCCAGTTACATGCTTGTAGAGACAAGAATTCGTCCATGAGGAAGGAAGAGTTAAGCGAGTTACTTAATGGCTCTTGATTTAGCATAATCACGAAGCAAATGGAAGATTGATTCAACTCCAACTACACATTTGTGAAATGAGTCATCAAAATAAACAAACCTACAACACAAAAACTGGTTAGTAGGGTGGCTATTATGGCTAGTGAGCCACAAAAAGTGTTTAACATTTTTCACAAGAGGTAGTTGCTGTGAATCATGCAGGTTTTGATGATGTCAAAGTAGAATCAAACAAGGTTGCTTCAACAAACATTCAAAGGTTAAGTATTGCTTCGAGATTAATACAAGGTTGCTTCAACAAGCATTCAAATAAGCATTGCTTCAAGGTTAATTCAAGGTCAAATAAACAAGATCAAGAAAAAGATAAGACCTTAAACAATCTCATTGGTTCATCAAGCTTTTGCCTCAAAACATATTGTTTCCAACATCCAAGGCTCTAGTAATCAATTACCAGACAATGTAATTGATTACCAGAAGATAATTTTGAAAACAAGCTTTTAAAAAGGGTTTTGAATTTGAATTTTGAATACTGTAATCGATTACCAGATGTTTGTAATCGATTACTAGCAACGGCACTTCAGAAAATAGTTTGAAAAGACATGACCCTTCAAAATATAACTGTGTAATCGATTACCAGTAAAGAATTTCAGAAAAAACTTTTTGAAAAGACACATCTCTTCAAACCATTTTGAGAAGGCATCAAGGACCTATATATATGTGTGTCTGACTTCGAAAAGCAAGAGAGAGATATTCTAAGAGAACTTAATTGTCAAATGCTTTCTCAACAACTCTTGGGCAAACACTTGCAAATCTATTGAGAATTCATCCAGGAACTTCAAATTGTATTATCATCTCTAAAAGAGAGAAATTCATCTAAGAACTTCAATTCGTATCATCCACTCTAAAAGAGAGAAATCTTTTTGTTCATCTCAAAAAGTTAGTTGTAATCAATAGATTGGTTGTCTCTTGGATTGTGAGAATTGTAATTAAGAGACGGATTGTTTCTTGGAGAATCTTGAACACAAGGGTGAGGATCCCAAGGTGTGTTCAAAATCTGTAAAGGATTTATAGAGATAGTGAAAATCTCAAGTGAGTTGCTTGAGGATTGAATGTAGGCATGGGAAGTGGCCGAATCAGTATAAATCAAGTTTGTAATTCTCTCTTTCTTTATCTTATTTATTTTATTGCAATCAATTTTGTCTTGCACGTTTAAAAGATATTATTAAATTGATTGTTGTTTCTTCTTCTTCTGCATTCTGAGCCTATCTTCAAAAGGGGGTTAAAGTTTGTTAGTGGGAAAAATTTTGAAACTTAATTCACCCCCTCTCTTAAGTTATTGAGGCCACTTGTCCAACAAGTGGTATTAGAGCAGGATTCTTGTTTAAAGTTTAAAAACTTCAAGAATAATTATGGCTTCATCTAACTTTCGATTTCCTGAGGAAAATTTTATTAATAGGCCTCTTGTTTTCAATGGCGAGGGTTATCACTATTGGAAAACCCGAATGCAGATCTTTATAGAAGCCATAGATTTAAATATATGGGAGACCATTGAAATTGGTTCCTTTATTCTTACAATGATAGTGAGAAATGCAACTATGGAAAAACCTGGAGAAGAATGGGATGATGACGAAAGAAGAAATGTTCAATATAATTTAAAAGCCAAGAGTATAATTACTTCTGCATTGGACATGAATGAGTATTTTAGAGTCTCAAATTGTAAAAATGCAAAAGAAATGTGAGATACATTACTAGTAATCCATGAAGGCACAACTGATGTCAAGAGATATAGAATAAACACTCTCACACATGAATATGAACTGTTTAGAATGAATCAAAATGAGACCATACAAGATATGCAAAAGAGATTTACACATATAGTTAATCATCTAGCATCATTGGGAAAAATATTTTCTAATGAAGATCTCATTAACAAAGTGTTGAGATGTTTAAGCAAGCAATGACAACCAAAAAGTAACAACAATTGCAAAATCAAGAGATCTTACTAACATGTCACTTGCAACTCTTTTTGGAAAGATTCAGGAACATGAAATAGAACTTATGAGACTCCATCAACATGAAGAGAATGACAAAAAGAATAAAGGAATTACACTTAGAGCCTCATCATCTTCTATTCAAGAAGAAAGTGACAAAGAGTACTTGAATGAAATAGAAGAAGATCATGATTTCATATTTTTTGTGAAGAGATTCAATAAATTTCTTAGAAACAAAGGAAATCAAAGGATATCAAATATCAATCCAAAGAAGAAAGGAGAAAATTCCTCCTTAGCCCCAAAATGCTATGAATGCGATCAACCTGAGAACTTGAGATTCGATTGTCCTGTTTTTAAAAGAAGAATGGAAAAATTTGACAAGAGAAATTTCAAAGAAAAGAAAGCATACATCATTTGGGAAGATAATGACATGAATTCTTCAAGTGATTCAGAAAATGAAGTCATTAATCTGGGTCTCATGGCCAAAGACTATGAAAGCGAAGAAAAGGTAATGTCTTCTAACTATGACTTATTTATTTCTTTTGATGAACTCCAAGATGCATTCAATGATTTGCATAAAGAATTAGTTAAACTTGCCAAATTATTTTCATATTCTAAGAAAACTATTTCAAGTTTAGAAAAGGAAATTTTGAAATTGAAATTTGAAATTTGAAATTTGAAGATTTAAAAATTGTTATTGCCAAATTTACTCTTGTTACTAGTTCTACTTTGTTAACATGCTTTTACTGTGTGGTAAGAAAGATCATAGCGCATCAACATGTTATATTAGAAAGAATGGTAGTAGCATTGGAAAAATGGTATGGTTCCAAAAGGATCCTTACCCAAAACTAACATTCAAGGACCCAAGAAAATTTGGGTACCAAAATCAAAATAAGATTATATGAATGTGGACTCCTTGAAGCAAAGTTAGCATATTGATAGCGGTTGCTCCAAACACATAGCGGGAGATACATCAAAGTTTATTCATATTTTTTCCCAAAATAGTGAACCTGTGATCTATGGAGACAACAACAAAGGTAAAATTGTTGGATTTGAAAAAATAGGTATGAATCCCTCTACCTCCACAGAAAATGTTTTACTTATTGATGATCTTAAACATAGTTTATTAAGTATTTACCAATTATGTGAAAAAGGCCTTTTTGTATCAGTTGATTCTCATATATTCCAACAAGAGGTAACATTTTCTTTTAGGTCATGAAATGATATTTGAACAGTATGACATTCTCTACTCTATTAATTCATTATAAATTGCTGAATATTTTTCTCCTCTCTACTCATAATTTGTTTTTGATGTTGACAAAGGGGGAGAGATTGATAAAAGATAAGATAGTAAGGGAAATTATCTATTCTTTATGAGACAACTTTTTATATATGAAATCTATGAAATCTTCAACTGTTTTATATAAGCAATCATTGCAAAATCAAGGGAGAGTAAACAACCCAAATAGATATTCTTTTTACTCCTAACCTACAAATGGTTGTCATCATCAAAAAGGGGGAGAATGTGAATCATGCAAGTTTTGATGATGTTAAAAAGAATTTGCTTGATAATGATTGTCATCATCAAAAAGGGGGAGAATGTGAATCATGCAGGTTTTGATGATGTCAAAGTAGAATCAAACAAGGTTGCTTCAACAAACATTCAAAGGTTAATCATTGCTTCAAGATTAATACAAGGTTGCTTCAACAAAAATTCAAATAAGCATTGCTTCAAGATTAATTCAAGGTCAAGCAAACAAGATCAAGAAAAGATAAGGCCTCAAACAATCTCATTGGTTTATCAAGCTTTTACCTCAAAACATATTGTTTCCAACACCCAAGGCTCTAGTAATCGATTACCAGGCAGTGTAATCGATTACTAGAAGACAATTTTGAAAAACAACTTTTAAAAAGGGATTTGAATTTGAATTTTGAATCATGTAATCGATTACCAGATGTTTGTAATTGATTACCAGCAAAGGCACTTCAGAAAACATTTTAAAAAGACATGACCCTTCAAAATATAACTGTGTAACCGATTACCAGAAACTTATAATCGATTATCAGTAAAGAATTTCAAAAAAATCTTTTTGAAAAGACACATCTCTTCAAACCATTATGAAAAGGCACGAAGGGCCTATATATATGTGTGTCTGATTTCGAAAAGCAAGAGAGAGATATTCTAAGAGAACTTAATTGTCAAATGCTCTCTCAACAACTCTTGAGCAAACACTTGCAAATCTATTGAGAATTCATCCAGGAACTTCAAATTGTATTATCATCTCTAAAAGAGAGAAGTTCCTCTAGGAACTTCAATTTGTATCATCCACTCTAAAGGAGAGAAATCTTTCTATACATCTCAGAAAGTCAGTTGTAATCAAGAGACTGATTGTCTCTTGGATTGTGAGAATTGTAATCAAGAGACGGGTTGTCTCTTGGAAAATCTTGAACACATGGGTGAGGATCCCAAGGTGTGTTCAATGTTTTTAAAGGATTTACAGAGATAGTGAAAATCTCAAGTGGGTTGCTTGAGGACTGGACGTAGGCACGGGAAGTGGCCGAACCAGTATAAATCGAGTTTGCAATTCTCTCTTCCCTTATCTTATTTATTTTGTTGCAATCAATTTTGTCTTGTACGTTTAAAGAATATTGTTAAATATATTGTTGCTTCTTCTTCTTTTGCATTCCGAGCCTATCTTCAAAAGGGGGTTAAAGTTTGTTAGTGGGAAAAATTTTGAAACTTAATTCACCCCCTCTCTTAAGTAATTGAGGCCACTTATCCAACAATTGCCACACTTAGGAGCCAACATCCAACAAGTTGTTATGGGCAAAACAAGCTCGACTGATCCATCTATAAGCAGATTTAGAGGAATAAACGCCATCCATCAAGGCATCCCAAATGATTAGGTCTTGGCTATTATTGTTAAGAAAAACATTGTTGATAAGGGCTTTGATAGTTGGAGTTATATTTGTGAAGATGAGGTTTCATTGCCACATTCCATTTGTAAAGACACCACAAAGATGGAGATTGACATAAAAAATATGCAATTCATCCACTAGCTTACAAAGAGGACCATTAGAGCACCATCTATCAAACCACACCGATGAGGAACCTTCACCAATATAAATTCTAAAACCAGGTTGGATGATAGCAACTATTGTAGCAATATAAGCCCAACAGTAGAAGGAACCATATTAAAAATTGTAATGGAAGATGGACCTTCCTTTCAATTACTTGTTAGCCAGCAATTCCACCCAAAGTTTTTTAGGATCATGAAGAAAAGACCAAACTTGTTTGCCTAGAATGGAAACATTCATCTCCTTCATTGTACTCATCCCAAGGCCACCTCTATTTCTATGTTGAGTTATTATATTCCAATTAACCCAGTGATTATAAAGGCATCCCCAAACAAAAGTTTTGGTGATTCTATCAATGTCATCACAAACCCCAATAGGAAGCCATAAATTGTGCATGAGGTACACTAGTATCGAGTTGAGGACAGAGTAGCAAGGGTAGTTTTGCCCACCCTACTCAGAAGATTCATCTTCCACCCTGACAGTTTATTTTTCAAACGATCAGTAATATAAGAGAAGTCATTCTTCTGGTAACAACCGGCCTTCATTACATATCTAACAAAATCCAAAATTCTATTTCTTATTTAACTGGAAAGCACTTGAATTTGTGTATATATGAAAATGCTAACAAATTTTTCAAAGATCTAAAATTAGCAGTTATAAAACAAAACCCCAAGATAGACCATTCATATGCAAACATGTGTTTATATCTCTTTTCAAGGTAATGCATAAAACCCTAAGTTGGTCCCACTATACATATATGAATTACTATAAAAAAACACAAAAGAAAACATATTCTTTGCTTCCAAATGCGTCTAACTATGATGCTTCATAAAGAATTATCCATCTCCAAGAGGAAGACCTACCATCATTACAACTGACATACACCAGTAGCCAACTACGCCATGATCATCACAAACGACATACACCAACAGCGAACTAGGCCCCATCCAACTCAAACATCAAGACCGACTCTACTCCATGGAGTATCAACACAATATGACTAGTCCCCATGAGCCTCATCCCCTAACAAGTCTCCTCATTGACCATTCAGGGTATCTCTTTGGTTGATCCTATGGGAGAAGTGTGATTTTATCGAATATAGACAAGTGTGACAATGACTTACCTCTGTAGGTTTACAAGACCTTACATTTATAGGGATTCACCCACTTATCTATTTTATAGGCTCATTCAGCGTTAACCATTACGAAACCCCCAACACTAGGTTGAGAGTCCACCAAGCACCATTAACTTACATGCCTACTAATATGATTGTGCACCAATTGTGCACTACACTAACAACAACAATCATTTGTGTGCACCAATTGTGTGCCCATTGTGTACCAATGACAACAATACATTTTTATGCACACACTTGTACCAAAGATAACAACAACAACAACAACAACAACAATGAATTCCTTATGCACCAAACAAGTCAGCTAAACCACTTGGGAAATAGTTTATGTCACTCTGACATGTCATTCAAAGTCAAAACATAGGGGTGGTACTTAGGGAGATACCCCACTAGGTGAGACCCATGGGTCACCTTAGTGAAGGGGAGCTTCTAGTGTGAAACATACCCTTCTAAGTATACCATTTTCAACAACAAAATCTTCCCAAAGGATATAACTAACTCATTTCCACATATAGGGGTGGTTCTTATACAAGACATCCATTATCATCGATATTCCATTTCAATTCACAAATCATCATAAACTTATCCATATTTCATTAAGTTCTCAACGCCACATTCAACAAAATCCTTTCCAATACCAAAATCATATCACACACATCATCAAAATCATCATCCTATCAATAGTATATTCACCACACTTGAAAATATAATCATCTCAACGTCATTATAATATAATGTTCTTAACAATAAAAAGAAAAGTCATAGACTAATCAAAATATTCCAACATCAATTCACACTCACATGATACTTACTTATCATCATATTAAATTAATATGATGATAAGTATCATGTAAGTAAGTTAATCCATATAAAGATAAATCTTTGTTTTTCATTAATACCATAGTCATTTAAATAATATAATTAGCTTAATAACTATAAAACACTTAGTATTATGGCCTAGCATCAAGAAATGGCCTTCTTCCATTCTCACACCAATCCACAACTCATTTGGAGCTATATACTCCATTTTGTCACTTTTTGACCCAACCAAACAAATTCTCACTAGGACAAACCCCCCTGCAATGGAAGCACCATTTTGGCACCATTCAATCACTAGTTTGTGTAACAACCCATTTTTCGTAAAATAAAATAGAAAGGATTTTTATTTAAAAATAAATAAAGTTTTAGAAAAATGATGAGGTTTTTATAATTAAATAAATAAGGAGAAATAGATTTATTATTTAATTATAATGGTTTGAAAGAAAAAAAAAAGATATTTTATTTATTCATTTGATAGGAAATAAAATAGAGTTCTTTTTTATAAAAAAATAAATAAATAGAGTAAATAATAGGCTGAGAGTATCCTAACTATAAATAGAGACATATTAGGCCAGTTTTTGGACTGACGATACATCTCTACACTTTCTCTTCCTTTCAATTTTGTTTTCCCTTCTCCCCCTCCCAAAGCCCTCTCTTTTCCTGCATACACTAAAAACCTGTCTCAATAAAATAACGATCCCAGACTCGTTAACCGTTGGGATTTGAATCCGAGGTTTGGAACTTATTTTTGCACAGACCCACCATTGGGATTTTAAAGATAATGTCTTTGGTGGAAGAAATATCCCTCACACTGAGCTTTTCCTTTTCCCGCAGAGACTCAAAACCTGTGATTTTCGTGTTTTTCACCTATGATTTTGATTCATTGATTTCAATATCATTGTGTGGAATTGTTTGAGGGGTTTTACTTCCCATGTTGTGAGAAGAATTTTGTATAAATTTTTATATTGATATTATGAAATGGTAATTCAAATTGTGAGTAAGTGACAAATTGAACCTGTGATGAATGGTGAGATACATGTGTATTGAGATGTATGTATTAAGTTGTGAGTTATGAACTGTGCAATCACACAATTGTAAGACCCTTTAAAGGCGACAAGTTTTTGCACGATGAGTATTTTGATGGGTTCCATTGTGGGAACCCAACGAGTTGAATCACTTTGAGGCGCAACGAGTTAAAATGATTTTGAAAATAATTGAGTAGTTGTGTGTATTGCATAGTTCATAGGTAAAATATATATGATTCATGAGGTGTGATAACATGCTTATTTGGG
Source organism: Glycine soja (assembly GCF_004193775.1). Taxonomy (NCBI): domain Eukaryota; kingdom Viridiplantae; phylum Streptophyta; class Magnoliopsida; order Fabales; family Fabaceae; genus Glycine; species Glycine soja. Next base: position 14,468,240 of record NC_041008.1, on the reverse strand, counting down.
ATTATACCATTGTAATTGAGACCGAGTGTATGTGATAAATTGAGTATGTATTGACTTGTAATATATATGTGCATTGAGATTTTGTGTGCATTGAGTTGTGAGCTATGAATCATACAATCACACGACTATAAGACCCTTTAAGGGTGACGAGTTAATACGCGATGAGTATTGTGATGGAACCATTGTGGGAACCTGACGAGTTTAATCACAAGCGCGATGAGATAAAATTATTTTGAGAACAATTGAGGAGTCGTGTGTTTTGTACAGTTCATAGATAGAGTCTGTGTGCTAAAATGTTTTTTGGGTTGGACTTGAATCAGGAGGGAGAGGCCCTGACGGGCTCTTCAGAGTCTAGGCCTTGGGGGTAAATACACCCAGTTTGAGTGCTCCTTTAAGTCTGTGCCCATCCCACATGGTTGGAGCATTCTCGCAAAACAATGTGACCCTGACTGGTCTCCCTATAATTTTACCTAGTGAGAGTGACCTGACTTACTAGTGCATGGTTTGTCTTGTCAAGTACTCCTAGGTGCCTGACGAGGTTATTCACTGACATGATACCACATTGCATATAGGATTGAGTCTTTGTGTATCTATTGCATAACGCTTGTATATTGATCGATATCGATTGATTTAGTAATATTGTGTCTTGATCCTTGAGTTCATGAATGATGTGAAAATGAATGAGACATGTACTGTTTTGATGTGATGTTATGTGACAAAGTGGTGGAATGACGTGAGCTATGTTTAAGTAAGTAGTATTTCATTTATATGATATGTATATCTACATGTTGTCTTGTTTCTCTCTATTAGTTAGGAATGTGATAACTCACTCCTCGTATGTTGTTTGTGTTTGGATCTGTGATTATCTCAAACTTTGTGTTCGTGGTAGCAGATGACTAGGTGAAATGTTTTAAGGAACCTTGTGCTAAAGGACGTCGAAACACAATGCTCTGATAGGGTGTGACATTAGGGCATAGGTTTCTATATTAATTGCATGAAGTCTTCAATGGCCTTGTTTTGAGCAGAGATGATTTTATTATTTATTGGGCAAGTTATATTATGATGTTAGAAAAATGAATGTGAACCTTTTATCCTTTTGAAATGCTTTTATTTAAATGTGTTCTAAAAATTTTTAATTAATTCTGATTTCTTATTCCTTTTATTATTAGTACATATATGTGTGGGGTAGAGGGTGTCACATTTAGTGGTATCAGAGCAGGTCAAACCTTTCGGCCAGTGTGTTATGTGCTTACCATATTCTGGTGTGCGCTCTGTGTGATTACTTATGAGTGGTTTTGTTGAGCATGCTTGAATTAGTATTTGTATTTTCCTTTGCATGATTAAATGAGATTGAATGATGCTTGTGATGTGTGTTGCATCCTTAATGTCTTTATACCATAAATCCATTATTGAATTATGGGTTATGAGACTAGCCATCTCTATAATTTGTGAAGTGCAGTTGGACATTATGGCAAGCTGTTAGGTGATACAAGTAGACTTGATATTGATTGATAATGCCTTATAGTTTGATGACATGTATCAAGATATATTTCATAAGGAATACTATTTTGACCACACCTTCCAATTCTACTATAACCCATTTCCTTGTGTTGCATGTTGAAGTCAAGTAACTCGATTACGCTTGCAAGCTCGAGTATAATTCATTCTGTGTTATGAGCATATTCCAAATAGTTGGATTATTGATGTTTTTGTCACAATCAAGCGATTGTTGACGTCTTCATATGTGTGTACACTGTGTTCATGTTTTGTTTTTAGAATTTGTTTGGAATATTTGTTGTTGATTCTGAATAAATGATCATTTTGGATTTAAAATTATTGTCTCCTAGTCAATCGGCTATTAATCTTGTTATGGGTTGATAATCTTCTGATCATGCCTTGTTAAACTGCTTGATAATCTGTCATGTTTCTATTTTCGATACAAATAGAGACTTTTGCCCTTGCGAATTGCAGTAAGGTGTTTTGAGAGGAAACACCCGAGTATGCATGATCCTGGTTAACCATAGATGGAAGTCAACCTTAGTGAGCGTCGTACTTGTGTTCCTTAAGCATGTGCTTAGTTTACCACCTAAGTGTGAGATTAAGAATCTTGTAGGTGTAGTACTTATAGAAACCTGTAATCGTAGTTCCTAGGAGATGTTTGGTATATAGTTGTTTAAGAGTATAGAGTAGTTAGGAAAGTTACAAGAAGTAGTTAGAATGCTTAATGTGAAACCTTAAGAGAATGTAATATCGTTAGTATGGCAGTGTTTTGTTGAACATAGAGGGATTCAAGAATGTGTTCTTGCGCAAGGTAGATGACCTAAAGGATTACTGATGATAGTTGTATGATTAGTGAGATAGATTTTACTTCTCTTTACCTTTTGACCCAAGCAAAGTCTGAGGATGCTCCAAGGACTACCTAGGGCTCATCGTGGTCTCTATGTGTACATGATCATGTATTGATATGATTGATGCCCCTGTGTGTTCATGGGATGCATGGATTGTGTGTTCATGGGATGCATGGACAGTATCTCCCTACCCTGAGTTAGCTCTTGTAGTGATTTCGATTATTGACGCTTTAGTGTGTTTCGAGTTAGGTTGGAGTATGTGAAGTATCTTAAGGTTGTTATAGACCCTTGGGAATCACCTTTCGTGTTAAGCATTTTGTTATGAATTTAAGTTAGATGAGGATGACCCTTAGAGTATGCTACGTCTAGGTGAGAGATAAATATAAATCCTTATCAGGCAAAAGTTGTTATGAGATGAGAGGAAACCTAAGATTAAGATGAGACACCATTAATTAGTGGTCGAACTAGGAAGTTATTCTAGGATTCCTTGAATTAACCTTAACCCTTGTTAGAGATGACTCAAGTAAGTTTAAGCTTCCGGTGAGATCCCTGTACGAAGTAAACCCTAAGTTCATAGAGAAGTTAGTCACCAGTGTTATCTTAGAAGAGCAGGTCCATGTTGGGGTAGTGAAGTACCTAGAGTAGGCTTTCAGTTTAGAGGAATGCTTATGCAAGAGGCCAAGTAGCGGCCTATGTTTTCTTGACAACTCACGACTCATGAAAGAATTTGTCGTACACATAATCTAAAGTTTGTAGCCATGGTGTTCGCTTTCACGTTTTGAAGCCAAAATCATATGGAGTAAGCTCTAAGAATCTCCAATGAACCATATCATAAGTCTTCTCGAAATCAATTTTGAAAACAAAGTGGCCAAGTTTACCTTTCTTCTTGTAAAGATGGTGAACAATCTCCTAGGCTATAATAGCACTAACACTTGTACTCCTGCCTGGGATAAAACTACTTTGAAGGGACCCAATAATATTGTCCAAGAAAGGCCCTACTCTATTCACTATAACCTTAGAGACCACCTTAAGAAGAACATTGCATAAGTTGATCGGGCGAAAATCTCTGAAGGTGATGGGATTATCAACCATAGGAATAGGAACAATCAAGGTCTCAGCCAAACCTTTATTGATATGGCCAGTAGAGATAGCATGATCCACTAATTCCCACACATCATGTCCAACAATGGACCAGAAAATGCAATAGAAAATACTTTGAAAACCATCAGGCTTTAGGGCTTTGTAGGGTCACATATAAAAAACAATTTCTTTAACTTCATCAACAGAAACCAAAGCAGTAAGGGATTGACAAGCAACATGATCAAGCCAAGGGAGTTCTAATATTACCGAACTATGAGACTAACAATTATTCTGGGATTGAAACATATCTTTGAAGAAGGCCCGGGCTTCCATTTGAAGAACTGCCTCATCAAAACACCAAATATTATCAATCATAAGGTTGAAAAGTTTGTTCTTTCTTCTCCTGGTAATTGTTGTGTGTGGAAAAAACTAGGTGTTTTTATTACCAAATCTAACCCACTTCTCTCTAGACTTTTGATACTTCAACATCTCCTCTTGGTGAAGAATTTGGTTGTACTGATCTTGAAGATGCTTCTCCAAAGCAATGAGAGAGGAAGAAGAGCCATTGTCAAGCTTAGTGTGGATTCCTTTTATGCAAGCTTCCAACTGACATTTTTTTCTAAAAATATTCCCAAACATTTGAGAATTAAAAATAATAGATTCATTTTTCACCTTTCCTTCCAAAAGAGCCACTCCACATGTTGTCCACTAAATAATAATAATCTAGATGAGAAATCCAAGTTACCTAAAAATGAAAAGAATTAGTCCTCCTACTCTTGGCCCTACAGCAACTCAAAAACATTTTATTATGATGAGTTGAAATTATAAATGAAGGTAGTGTTTAAGTTAATTTCTTTTTTAATTCCTCTTTTCTTAAGAGAAGTTAGACAAAACACAATTTGGAGAAATTCTACTCCTAGTTTCTTTACAATGAAGAACAAGTAAAAAAAATGAGTTTTTACTACACCAAAAAAAAGTACTTCAAGATAGATTATTTGAAGGAACTTTTGCTTTTTAAGCAAAAAAATAAAAGTTGTTAAAAAAAGTGGATTAAATTGTACAACTAGAAGTTGCAATATTAGTGATTGATGGGTGAACTACTTCTCTAATTCGACATATAAGAAAATTAGCCCTGTAGAACAATCCTTAAAATTCAAGAAATCAAAAGAGATTAGAAATTCAAATGGAAGGAAAAGAATAAATTACAAGAAGAATGTTTGATCTTAAATCTAACACTATGCTGCTGCTTTTTCATACTAGTATATTAATAGTTGTTTGAATATACGTTACATATTAATTTATGTGTGTCCAATAATTTTTTTTTCAAAAATAGCTTTTATGCATTTAACGTAAATTCAAGGAGGTGTCTCAATACGTGTAACATATCAATTTATGTGCGTCCAATCAAAACTATTAAGACTAGTTTGATGTCTTTAGCGTGAACTCAAGGTGTTCGAATATGTATTACATACTAATTTATGTGTGTTCGATCAAAATTATCAAGAGTAGGTTTCACTTTCTTCATTCTTGAATGTAAGAAGAAAAAATCTTCTATATTGATCTCAAATATATGCAAATGTCAACTAATTTTACTCTATTTAACGAGATAACTCCCAAATTACCCTTCATTTAGTTTATGTTTTATTTTTCATGACTATATTTTATTCTTGATATCAAGTTCTAAAGAAGGATAGTTTGAAAAAAAAAGGTTTATATTTTAAATGAAATTGATACAATTAAACGATACTAACTAACTTTATTAATTAACATAAGTTAATTTCTTTTTACTTATATTTGAGACCGAATGGAGTTCGTCTTTAAAGGAATTCAAGGTTGTTTGAATATGTGTTGCATACTACCTCCGAACCTATATATAAGAAACAAAAGAAAACATTTGATTTTTGTCCTAATTATAAGAAACATAAGACTACTTTATTGCCAAAAAAAATCTCCTAATTAATTATGAGGTCTATTAATAATATATACTCATTTTTTCATGAAAGTGGACACATTTATTGAGCTATCAACAAAATAAGGAATACATTTGTTGAAAAATTATGTTTTGAAAAATAATCACCTCTTAAGTCATTTAATGTCATTGATAGTTTGAAATTAAATTAAAATTTATGACAAGTTAACTAATCTAACCATTTTCATTGGTCTTGATAAACAAGGTAATTGTTTCTTATACTTTCTTCGTCCCATTATAATTGTCATGTAAGAAGAAAATATTTATCCCAAAATAATTGTCATTTTATGTTTTCAATATAATATTAATTACTTTTGTCCACTTATATCCTGTATGATATTAATGATATGGGATACAAAAACAAGAAATGAATTAATAATTATAAGATTAATTTTGTAAAATTGTTATTCTCTTTCATCTATTTATTGGTTTTTCTTGGTCTGTATAAAATAACCTAGGATGACAATTATAATGGAACGGGAGGAGTATATAGGACCAAAGGTAATACCAATTTATGTGCATCCAATCAAAACTATCTAAAATAGCTTTTATGTCCTTAGTGTGACTTGAAAGTGTTTGAATATGCATTACATTCCAATTTATTTGTGTCCAATCAAAACTATTAAGAGTTGCTTTTATGTCTTTAACGCAAGTGAATTCAAGATGACACATTGTTGATCCAATCACACAATGTTATCCTAGGTTTTTTTTCATAAACCAAGAAAAATTAATAAATAGATAAAAGAAGGTAGTAATTATATAAAACTAACTTTATTATTTCTTAGAATATAGGCTTAGGCCTAATCTTAACACTATGGATTGGTCTAACTCTACCTCAAAAGTTAGCTCATGTGATGAGAATTATATACTCTATCTTGATATTATCTCTAACTTATATGGGACTTTGTTTTTTTCAAATACATCCCTCCATACCTTCTTAAAAGGGAGTTTTTTTTTAAATATGAATTTAAACTCAATCTAAGTGTTGAGTTTAGATCTAACTCAGTCTCAAAAATTAGCTCATATGGTAAGAATTATCCTCACTTATATACTTTTTTCTGACTCTATCTTTATCAGACGTAGAACTTGAGTTTTTTTCAAAATTAATCTTTGCTAGAAATGATGTGGCACAATTATAGCATTCTTAAAAAAATATTATGTATTAGGAGAATTCAAAATAATTAATATTACATTAACACTAAAATGATACTTATTTTAAAACTTTATTTTTTTCTTCTACAGACTTATTTTTTCTTCTACACAAGGAAAAATACACACCATTTTAAGGGGGGGAAACTACTGAATATTTTTTAGAAAAAAAACTATTTAAAAAATGTAATGTTGGATTCAAGTTCATGATAGAGTCTATAGTGACAACTTGTTTATTTACCTTAGATATTCAAAATTATGAATCTGCGCATATTGTAAAATTCAGTAAATGGATAATACAATGTACAAGGTCTACCTTGAACCCAACTCACAATATTGAAGGAAAGATATATGATATTAGACAATAACATCTATCAAACATAGGAGCTTTTCAGAATGAGGTTAATTCTAGAAAAGTTCATTAACTTGAGATTGTTTTGTGCACCCTAATCGAACAAAGGCCACATTGTCATGTAGCCATAGACATCATTATATGTTGAAGAATTCACAAGAGGGCAACGTATGACACTAACTTAAGCTGTACAATTTTTTAAGCATTGCAGCAATGAAAAGCAAAGGCAGAGCATTCACAGTTATGACAGTGCCTATAAATACATTTGCCTTGCTGATCACATAGAATGCCAAAAACCTCTCCTGACCTTCCTCCGGAAAGGTTTACACGCCACGATACTGAGGTCAACAGATGCTGCAAGTGCCATGAAGATGGCAGCATCCTCCACGCATGTCACGTGTCGCATTGCCAATTGTACCAATGGTTTACTTCGCTTCCCTTCACCTTGAACTCTACAACTCATGACAAAACCTCCAACCAATGGACTCAGCGCACCAAAGTCTCCGCTACTTTGTGGACTAGGTATTGGACTTGCTGCAGTAGCTACTGTTTGCATATGTTTCTCAGTGTCTATGAAAAACTCTCCACCCTTTTCAGCACTTATGTGTATTTCAGACATAAGAAATTCACCTCCTTGAGCTTCAGACAGAAGATGGAATCTGCAGCAAACAGTGTCTCTAATGCCACGCTCGCGCCATGCTTCAAGCTTTCCCCATGGCTGCCAGCTCTCAGATCGACCTAAGTCAGGACGAACAATCAACCAAGAACCCGGGTTGGATCTGGCAACCCAATCACAACCTGAAGATGGAACAAAGGGAGTTGTTATGAAGGCTGCAGCTACAGCCGAGCCAGAGAGGTCATGTATTGTCACCTTCCACCCCTTTCTTTCTCTCCTCTCTGTCTCTAAGTCAGAAATGTCATTAGAACCTGACCAGTATGCGCTCAACGGGTCAATCTGGGAAACCCTGTCATTCCATAGCTATCGAAAGTTTTATTGACAACAAATGTTTAGACAAGTGTTGCAGGTCTTACAGATATTAGGTCCAACCAACTGGCAAAGAAACAACGAAGAAAACACACTACCAATTTCCTACTTGAAATATTGATTTGAGAGAATGATTTAATTCCTTGGTCCCAAAATCAGGCGTCATGTTTTTATGAAATATAATTTAAGCTTCCATTGGAGGAGACTGGTTAACTACATCAGTCCACACAGACATTCTGGTATAAGTGTTTTGTCCATGCTTCAGGATGCAAAGAAAATTATACGTAATGGATTTGGCTCCTCCAAAGCGAGTTATTCACTTTGGTCAGTAAAGTAACAAATCTAAGTTGTTGACGAAGAAATCAATGGTTGATATTCTAACACGTGCATGATTTATAATGCACGTGCACATAATATTAATCATTGATTTTCTCATTGATGATTGAAAAATTTGTTACTTCACTCTCTAAAGTGAGTTCACTTTAGAGGAGCCAGATCCATACTTAATTATGTTGACAGAAGAAAAACCTTGTAAAACATGATATTGATTTCAATTTTAAAACTCAAATGCAAGTTATTTGAGAACAACTAAATAATGACTTCTAAAGATTTCTTAGAAGAGTCAACACAATTGAAAGTAAAATAGATCATGAATTTCATATCACCTGTCCTTACTAAACTTGCAACTGAAGATTGGCTGCTTGATGGATCCCTGCAGTTGAACTATCTGAGGACTCAATGTTGTTATATCTTCAAACAGGAATACATATCTAGGGTCAGGATCTAGTTTCACTTTTAAATGTAGCTCCGCACCCGGCTTTCCATTCTCCTGTTTGTTCTTGCCAATACCTATCCACCCATTGAAAAGAATCACTGGCTTTCCTTCACCCCACTCGGGGCCAACCTGCATTTTAAAAATCCCAATTTGCTGCCTTTTGTTGCCAACTCCACAATGGGATCCCTTCCTCCCTGAAAACACAGCAATCTCCAAACAAGTATGAGTGTTGTAGAAGCAACCAGGAGCTAACAACGCTTTTAAATTGGATTCCTCAAGATAAAAGCTAGAAGCAACGTTCTGAGTATCAGGTATAACTTCTGTGGAGGATATCAAGGGGATTGATGATGTTTGAACAGGAAAACCTCGAAGCCGTATCTCACAAACACAAGGTAAAGAGAGTGTTTGAATTCCAGATTTTGCAGTGCTCAGTTCAATTCCAGTGCATCGCAACCCCAGAGAACCAATTGACAACCTAATGAACGCCTGAGGATCCATGTTTGTCACAATTGTCCCCCCATTGCTTTTAAAGCATTATTTTCACAAAACTCATGCCCTGAATAATAAAAACAGAAATAAAGAGAAAATTAAGCATGCACTTGTTTGATTAGTATTTAAAAAAATTTACAAAAGTTAGCATGCAATATAAAATTCCAGTCCTTATAGTATACCATACCCGAACAAATACATAAAAATACAACATTTAAAGCAAGTACCAAACATTTATATTTTTCCACTAAAATAAAAATAAATTTATATTTGAAAAACAAATAAAGAAAAAGTAGACACTACCCACTAGCTTAGGACGATTGTTTAGTTCATATAAACATGATAATTAGAAAGCAGAGCAATTTAACACAATGAAGCAAACAAGATGGGTATGTAAAGCAATAAAGGATACCAAAAGAAAACTATTTATATAACATGAAGTGACCAGTTCACTGAAAGAGTGGACAACTTTATGCAGCAGATGTTGGAAACAAACTCATCAGAGGAAAGAAATACTTTGGTCATAAATAAATTGGAAAATTAAAAATACTAGAAAATCGCTTTTTCAGAATGAATGAATATACTATGAACACATTTCATACAAGAATTACACTCCATGTTGTCCAATTTCCATTGGATATGACTATATGATGTTCAAAGGAAGACACACTCTACTTAGACCAAGAGATTCCATTTTATGATAATTTAGATGCTAAGAGACCATACATAAGAATAAAATAAGTTTAAGTTCTTTATCTTCTTCACAGTTTGCATTCAAAAAGTTCTACAAGAAAACAAGAACCTTTTTGACTAAATTTACTTCCTGAAGTCATAAAAATTGGAGTTAACTATAAGATATGCATAAAAGCTTCCAAGAGGCGCATTCAGTGAATACCAAAGGTAAACTGGCATATTACAATCCAATAGTTAAATTGCACCACAAATGCCTTCTCTAGTGATTATAATAGTGTAGCAACTAACAAAAAATGGATTCAATCATCTATGCATTACTAGTTTAATAGAAGTATAAGAGAAAAAAAAACAACAATTACAAAGGGAGAATGCATACACATAATGGTCATGTGAAAAATGAACTATTGCATTAATTAACTAAAGTGCAAAAGGAATTTTTATATTGCTATTTGCTCAAACATCTCTTCATTATATCAAAGACAAAACAAAATTGCCACAGGGAAATTAATACGATATAGATTTTAATCTTAACTTCTTGGAGCAAATAAGTTCCACCAATCACTAAAGAAAACATTACTTGAGGACAAGCCAAGGAAATAGAAAACTTCTCATGAGATGAGTATGTAAATACATTTCCAAGTGAATGCCTTCAGAAACTCTACATCATCAAGCAGCATGAGAAAGAAGATCTAGTGTCATCAAGCACTAAAGGCTTCGAAATGGAAGCAAACGGTTATTTTGCTGTCCAATAGATAGCTCATTATATATAGTACTCTGAAGGGGGGAAAAGACACAGAATTTTCATTTGTGAAAAGGGTAATTTTGTTTCATGCCAAACGCGACAGTGGAATATTCAAAATCTTTATTTGAATGGAAGTTAAAGTAATTATATTGAAAGGAACAAAACTGGTATTAATCGACTTTGCGTTTTGATTCTTAAAGGAGCTTAAAATTACTGTATCAAGTATGTCATTCTCTAACGGATAAAGGTTCATTTCTCAGCAAAATAAGATAGAATATAAGATGGCTTTTCAAGGGGGCTAAATTCTGATGACAGCATACACCAAACAATCTGTTAAGATCACCAATCAGATAAATTTTCATTTTTTTTTTTCACTTTAAGCAAAGACATAGATCAAACAAAATTACCAGGCACATTAGGTAGAAGAAAAGGAAATTAACAGAATCAAATAACTGATCAGGACAGCTCAAACTCATTTGAAAGTTAAGAGGCAACCCTCCTCTTTGACCAAAGCCCCAATCACAAGTACATATGCCAATCTTTTACAGTTGAAGAACAAAATCACAAAGTCAATTAAACCTTTCAGTTAGATAAAAAATTTAGAATTTTTCAATTTAGACCTACCAAGTCTCTATCTAATATGAATAATATTAAAATATCCATGACACTCATGCCCCTAACAGCTCTCTCTTCAACCTAAGATAACATGCATTTTCAGGAACCAAGAGCGCTTCATAATCAAGAGACTTCTTTCAAGTGTACCTATAGTAAAGTGAGAAGCCATGAGTAAAGCCAACCTCAACAAACTCAAACACCCCATAGATCAAAGCAATTGACCTAAAAGAACTCAATAAAACAATTTAAGCAAACCAACCACCACAAACTCAAGCACATGAGAAATTCTTCCAATGAAGTAAATTGTTACAGAAGCAGTCAATTGTGATATGAAAACCTGTCAACAACCCCCATCCAAGCCAAAATTGCAATACACAAAAGCAGCAGGTGGAACACAAGAACAAGAAACACAACAAAATAAAAGTCAAAGTCAAAATACACAGATAAAAATGCAACTTGAACTCACCTAGCTGATACATAATGCACCAAACTACATAAACCTTCACACTAAGGACTCAAACCTTAAAAAGCACATTGGCTCTGCTTCACATACATAACAAGAAATCCCAGAAGGAAAAAAAGTTAAATAAATTATTAAAAAAAAAAACCCAGAAAAAGGGGGGGGACGACACATACAAAACCCAACTGAAAAATCTCACCTTTTGCACCCTCCAAATCCCAAAACTTTTAAAAGGGTTGCTCCTATGGGAATGGTGTTGAACAAAGAAAGGAGGAAAAGAGGTGGGGGAGAAGGAAGAAGGTATATGAAGTAGCAGACGATTGTGCACAGATCACGAGGATAATTACCCAAAAATCACTGAAATGTTTGCGCAATCTCTCTTTCTTTGCGGCATACAGCATACTTAATACTTTTGTGCTTTTGGTTGTTATGAGTCTGAGAAAGAGAGAGGGAAAGAAAGAGGAGAGAGATTGCATATTATAATGTATTTATTAATTAAATATTATTAAATAAATTAATAAAATTATGATCTCTATACCAATTCCCACGAAACAGACGGAGAAAGTAAAGGAATTACATTTGTTTTTTTTCTTTCTATATTATATGACATTCCAAGGTTTAGTTCTGGTTTTAATTACTACAATGTGTAGTTTTAGTCGAAATATATTTAAATTTAATTTCTTAACTTTTTTATTTTTTTATTATTAAACTCTTCAGTATGCTTTTCTTAACTCCTCAATTTTCATTTTTTATATCACTATTTTCTGAATTAGTTGTAATATTATAAATTATTTTTTTCCTATTTTACCTAAAATCTAAGAATTTCATCGTTTTTAAAACTTTAAATTTTAAATCTTTTAAAATTCTTTAAACTTTTTTTTAATCTTCTAACCCTTTAAAACAAATTCTTATTTCAAGTTTATCAAAAACTCTCAATAAGTAAAAAAATGTAAGAATTTAAATATTTTATCTAAAGAAAAAAATGATAAAATAATTTAATTGCAATAATTTCAAAAGAAATTAAATTCAAGTAAAATAAGCATTAGATAACTAAATTTGTACATTAACTGTAATAAAAAAAATGAAAATACAATTATGTCGTAATATAGTTATGATAGAATATTTTTATATTTTATTTTCTATTTTTTAATCTTAAATTTTTTTTTTGCATTCTTTTACCGTAAAAAATCTTAAACTATTTTTAAAAAATAGATAAAAGTAATTATTTATTAAGATAGGTTGGAAAACATTTTGCAAATAATTTTTATCTTCATCTTTTTAATAGAAGTGGGATGAGAAAAATTATTACTTAAAATAATGTATAAAAATCATCTTTTATGCAGTCTTTTTGTCTTTAAACTTTTTTGTTGGATCAAGTGGTCTCGGAATAATTAAGAAGGGAGTTGAATTAATTATTAATGTGTCTTGACTAATTAAAAATTATCCTTCTTAATATTACTAGATTCAATTAGGTTTTATTAATAAGTTATGAGGAAGTAAAGAACAAAAATAATAACTTAGACAAAAAGTAAAGCGGAAATAAAAAGTACACAATGAAAATTAAAGAGTGTAGTAAAAGAAGAAGACAAACACAAGATTTATACTAGTTCGGTCACAACCCGTACCTACATCCAGTCCCCAAGCAACCACCGGTTCTTGAGATTTTCAATAACATTGTAAAATTCTTTACAAGCAAAGATCCACAAGGGATGTACCCTCCCTTGTTCTCTTTGAATAACCAAGTGGATGTACGCTCCACTTGAATTGATCCACAAGAGATGTACCCTCTCTTATTCTCAGTATAACAACCCAAGTAGATGTACGCTCTACTTATACTACAAAGGATGTACGCTCCAATGTGTTAAGACAAAGAATTCTTAGGCGGTTAGTCCCTTGAATCTTTGTAAGGGGAAGGGAAAAAGATATCTCAGGCGGTTAGTCCTTTGAAATCTTTTGTAAGAAACAGAAGATATCTCAGGCGGTTAGTCCCTTAAAATCTTTTGTCAAGAGGGAGAAGGGAAGAAACAAAAGAATTCTCAGGCGGTCAGTCCTTTGAATCTTTTGACAAGAGAGAAGGAATGAAGAAAAAGAATAGCACAAGTTTTTGGTCAATGAACTTTTCTTGAAAGAGAAAGTATTGAACAAAAAATTTTAGAAAGATGAAGAGAAATAAAATGAAAGAAATCTGTTATGCATGAAAAGAATCAGTCTTTTTTAAATTCGTGTCATGGTCACATATTTATAATCATTTGATGACTCAAGTTAAAGTTTTTTACTCTTGGCAATTTCTTTAAAAATAGTCACTTTAAGAGTTGTGACTTTTGTGAAAACTAGTCACTTAAAAAGTTGTGACTTTTGAAAAAATCTTCAGAAACAAGTCACTTTAAGAATTGTGACTTTTGAAAATTTATTTTTCGAAATCAGTCACTGGTAATTGATTACCATCATAGTGTAATCGATTGCACATCAACAGATGTGACTCTTCATGTTTAAATTTGAAAATCAAAACGTTTAGAAACACCGGTAATCATGTAATCGATTACACAAGTTTGAAATGATTTGAAAAAGTTTTATCACAAGTTGTAACTCTTGAAATTTGAAATCTAACGTTTTAAAACATTGGTAATCGATTACATGATTATGGTAATCGATTACAGCTTTGTAAATCAGTTTGAAAACAATGTTGGCTACTGGTAATCGATTACCAGAGAGTAAAACTCTTTGGTAAAATATTTTTCTTTTTGAAAAATTCTTGTGCTATTCAATGTTTCGAAAAACTCTTTTAATACTTATCTTGATTGAGTCTTCTCTTGATTCTTGAATCTTGAGTCTTGATTCTTTACTTGAATCTTGATCTTGATTATTCTTGAATCTTGAAACTTGTTTGACTCTTGATTCTTTGGCATCATCAAAATAATCTTGGAAGGCATTGCTTCCATAATCTCCCCCTTTTTGATGATGACAATCCTAAAATCAAGAGAATACATACAAGTTTTGCTCTATCGTTCACTCATCTCTTTCTTCCACTTTCTTTTAGAATTTATGCTTAATTTTGAAGTTCTGAAAATATAATATCTTGATTTCTAAAATACCCATTTTCTCTCCCCATTTGGCAACATCAAAAAGCCAAAGTGCATAAAATAAAATCATACATAAATAATTTTAAAACATACACAAAGCATAATACCAAATGTAAGTACATACAACTAGACATATATCATCAAAATAACTAAGTTTAAAACACATAATCATAAACATCTAAGAGCAAATAAATATAATCACCATGTTCAGTCATAATTAACTAAGTAGCAAATACTAAAAACAATCCCAAATGTTCAAAGAATAATGTCATAAAAACATAGCCAAATACAAGGCTTAAGATTAAAATATAATAATAATCTAAGTCTATGAGGATGGTGTTGGAAGGTCAAAGCACTGACGAACAAAGCTAGCATCCTCCTCAAGTTTGGTGATATGTGTGTCCATCCCTGCAAATCGTGCATCCATGGCTTCAATACGGCTATCCAACGAGTCAAAGCGTTCACCGACGAAGGTGTGGAGTCCATCCAACCTGTCAAGAATGTTGTGCATAAGAGATGAAGAGTCATCTCTCTGACAATGTGGTGATGGAGAGCGGTCTTCAGCGGCCTGTACTGGAGCATCCTTCTTCACTCAAGAGCCATCCCTCTCTTTGCGGTATCCGAAAGAGGAGACTACATTCGCACCAATAGAGAAGGATCTCTTGACTTTGACAAAGGGCTCAAAGTCAAGAGGGACATTAAAATGTTGTAGAAACAAGGTGATCAGATGGGGATATGGGAGTTGAGCATTTGATCACAATGCCTTATGCATGCGATATCTCACAAGATGGGCCCAGTCGATTTGACGACCGGTTAAGAAAATCCACAAAATTATTAAATCTTCCTCAGAAACTTGTGCAAGGTTGGATGATCTAGGGAGTAGGATGCGCACAATCAAGTAGTGCATGATGCGGCATTTGAATGCCAATGAACCAGCAAAAAACCTTCCGGTCATATCCGCTTGGTTGGTACAAACCATTCGGCGGGCATCAGAAACAGAAAAATCGAACTTCCACTCATCATCAAGTGTACCCTCAAATGGTACACCGTCACTGGATAATTGAGTGAGTTCAAAGAAAAGGGACTGGTCTATGACCATCTTAATCCCATAAACTTTGGAAATCATGGAATCTTCTTGAATTTCCAAGTTAGAATAAAAGGCTTTAACCAATTCAGGGTAAAAAGAAAGTTTCATGGAGATAAACTGAATTAAACCAGAATTTTGAAATGCTTGAAAGCAATCAAACACTTCATCATCAAAGAAAGCTAAGTCTACGAACTTAGGGTCGATAATGGAACGAGAAGAAAAGAGATAATTGTACCAGATACGTTTTTCTTCCGAGGAAAACAACATAGGAGATGATATGGAGGGAGGAGTTTGGGTTGTCTGCTCCTTGGATGATCCGTGACTTCAAGTTTCGATGATTGCGAATGAAGTCGAAACACCCTTTCGCTTCTTTGATGGTTCTGCTATTTGAAGGATTTTTTGGAAGTTTTGATCGATGGAGATGAAAGAGAATGAAAAATGATGAATTTTGGGCTTTGTGGGACATGATTTGGTTGAGAAATGAGGAAGTTATGTGATTTTGAAATTTGGGAGAAAAGGGTTCGTCGCAGAGAAGAAATCACGAATGACTGTGTTTCTGACGTTTTGAATTTATAGAGGGAGACGCGCTGTAATCGATTACATAGATCCTGTAATCGATTACCAGAACTAAAACTTTTCATGTAATCGATTACATGTAGATTGTAATTGATTACAAGAAGTTTGTTCTACTGTAATCGATTACACATAGTGGTAATCGATTACCAGAGAACTAACCACTAAAAAATCTAAGTAAAACTCATCAACACATATCATGGTTAATACTTTACTTAATTAAACTATTTTGCATACCAATATAATTCTTATCAAAAATTCAATCATGTCAAATTATGCATAATTATTTTAAACATACTTATTAAAAATATATCAAATAAGAATCAAACAAGGATTAAAGGATATAGAACACAGGCATTATCAAACATTAAAAAAAACTTCATGCTTTGAGAAAGAAAATTAACTCAATCAAACATATAAGCACAAATTCACAATAGCAATCAATCAAGACAAAAAAATAAAATTTTGTTAGTCATCATATAAACAAGTTAATTGAAGGAAAGTTTCAACCAACTTAATTTAAAAGAGAATGGTTTTGATGTTACCTTTTTCATGATTTAAGTGCCTGGGTCTTTAAAGATGGAAGTCAGACTTTTTCTTTTTTTTCTTAATCTTCTTGTGATATGTTCTCATCGCTCTCATAGTACTTGGATAGAAGGTTGATCTCCTTCTCCGAACCATCGGATGAGTCATTGTCATCCCAAGCAATATACGCCTTCTTGGATCTTCTTTCTTCATGGCTTTTCTTCTGATTCTTTTCTGGACATGATTCATTTGTGGGGCAGTGTGCCTTTATGTGACCGGGTCGATTGCACTTATAGCATTTAAGTGTTGGGGAACCTTCTTGAGATCTCTTCCCATTGTCGAAGTTATGGCTTCTCTCCATTCTTCTATTTTTGACGAATTTATGAAACTTCTTCACAAAGCGTGAGAAGTCCTCTTCATCATCAGATTCTTCTTCTTCTTCTTCTTGCATTGAGGAGGAGGCTTTGAGTGCTATGCTTCTTTTCATTTTGTCGGTCTCCTCATTTTGGTTGAGAAGTTAAAGTTCCATTTCATGTTCCTGCAGTTTGCCAAAAACAGTGGCAAGAGACATAGAAGAAAGATCTTTACTTTCAGAAATGACAGTTACCTTGGGCTGTCATTCCCTACTTAAGCATCTCAAAACTTTATTAATTAAATCTTCATTAGGAAAGGTTTTTCCTAAGGAGGCAAGGTGATTGACTATGTGTGTGAATCTTTTCTGCATGCTTTGGATGTTCTCATTAGTGTTCATCCTAAATAATTCATATTCATGTGTAAGGGTGTTGACTCTAGATCTTTTCACATCAGTGGTGCCTTCATGTGTAAGTTGGAGAGTATCCCACATCTCCTTTGCATTTGAACAATTTGACACTCTAAAATATTCACCTATTCCTAGGGCAGAAGTAATAATGTTTTTGGCTTTAAAGTTATATTGGATTCTTCTTTTATCATCTTCAGTCCATTTATCTCTAAGTTTTTCTGTTGTTGTGCTTGTGCTTGCATCTACTATGGTGGGTACATAAGGTCCTATTTCTATTGCTTCCCAAATGTTTAAATCTATGGCTTCAATAAAGATTTGCATTCGGGTTTTCCAATAGTGGTAACCCTCACCATTAAAGATAGGTGGCCTATGGATGGAGTTTCCCTCGGGAAACAGAGAATTTGAGGAGGCCATGAATCTTGAAGTTGTGAAACTTTTCTCAAGAAACCTGCTCTGATACCACTTGTTGGATCAAGTGGCCTCGGAATAATTAAGAAGGGGGGATTGAATTAATTATTAATGTATCTTAACTAATTAAAAATTATCCTTCTTAATATTACTAGATCCAATTAGGCTTTACTACTAAGTTATGAGGAAGTAAAGAACAAAAACAATAACTTAGACAAAAGTAAAGCGGAAATAAAAAGTACACAGCGGAAATTAAAGAGAGTAGGGAAGAAGAAGACAAACACAAGATTTATACTGGTTCGGCCACAACCCGTGCCTACATCCAGTTCCCAAGTAACCACTGGTTCTTGAGATTTCCAATAACCTTGTAAAATTCTTTACAAGTAAAGATCCGCAAGGGATGTACCCTCCCTTATTCTCTTTGAACAACCAAGTGGATGTACGTTCCACTTGAATTGATCCACAAGAGATGTACCCTTTCTTGTTCTTAGTATAACAACCCAAGTTGATGTACGCTCTACTTGTACCACAAAGGATGTACGCTCCAATGTGTTAAGACAAAGAATTCTTAGGTGGTTAGTCCCTTGAATCTTTGTAAGGGGAAACAAAAGATATCTCAGGCGGTTAGTCCTTTGAAATCTTTTGTTTAAAGGGAAAGGGAAAAAGATATCTCAGGCGGTTAGTCCTTTGAAATCTTTTGTAAGAAACAGAAGATATCTCAGACGATTAATCCCTTGAAATCTTTTGTCAAGAGGGAGAAGGGAAGAAACAAATGAATTCTCAGACGGTTAATCCTTTGAATCTTTTGACAAGAGAGAAGGAATGAAGAAAAAGAATAATACAAGTTTTTGGTCAATGAACTTTTCTTGAAAGAGAAAGTATTGAACAAAAAGTTTTAGAAAGATGAAGAGAAATGAAATGAAAGAAATCTGTTATGCATGAAAAGAATTTAATTGCAATAATTTCAAAAGAAATTCAATTCAAGTAAAATAAGTATTAGATAACTAAATTTGTACATTAACTGTAATAAAAAAATGAAAATACAATTATGTCATAATATAGTTATGATAGAATATTTTTATATTTTATTATCTATTTTTTAATCTTAATCTTTTTTTTTGCATTCTTTTACAGTAAAAAATCTTAAACTTTTTTTAAAAAATAGATAAAAGTAATTATTTATTATGATAGGTTGGAAAACATTTTGCAAATAATTTTTATCTTCATCTTTTTTATAAAAGTGGGATGAAAAAATTATTACTTAAAATAATGTATAAAAATCATCTTTTATGCAGCCTTTTGCCTTTAAACTTTTTTAATTTTAAAATTTGTCCCCAAATTGATTTGAGCTTCAAATTAATCTTTTAAATTATCAAATTAGTATAACATAACTATTAAAATAAATAGTATAACACTTTTTACGTATTGATTTTATTCCTACATGGACAATGCCAATTTTTAAATGTGTTTGTAAACACTTTTTTTCAATTAAAAACTTATTTTATTGATTAAAAAACACGTATAAATAAAATTCCTGATTAGTTAAATAACTTATTTTTATGAGAACAAAAGTTATATAATGATAATGTAAAAAAAACTATACAATCATCCAATCACAATTCATTTATGTATGATAAATTTGGTGAGTTTTAAAATAATTATCTTAAAGTGATTCAAATGATGATTTATGATGAAATACTAGAGAAAAAAATTAACTATTTTTTTTTAATTTAAACAATTTTTTGTTTTAAAAAATATTTTTGTTTTATTTTTTTATTTTACATATATATATATATATATATATATATAATATAATTTATCAAGAATATTATTTAAGAAAAAATCATATATTTAAATACTCAATATAAATATAATTTAGTTAAATATTTATAAAAATGCATATATCTAAGTGATCTAATTCTTTAACATAAACAAATTAAATAAATAAAACATGTCCAATTTTAATAGTACGCATTGATGATTGATGTAAAAATTTAAGTACTTAAATATAATTTATCTAGAATAGTATTTAAAAAATAATAACTAATCTTTAAATGAAATCAAGTTTATCTAAATTGAAGAAGACAAAAAAAAAAGACTTAGATAGATAAAACTTAGGTAAACATCATAATCCTCTGGAACTAACACGTTTAAAGTAGGGAATCTTAAAAAAAGCAACAATGGAATTCTAATGATGAATTGCAAGTTTATTCTAAAAAAGTAACAAGTAGTTTGTGTATTGACTACACATATTTATCACACATTAGAGCAATTATTTCATCAGTCGTTCTTGGTTTCCTTGGTTTGTGTAGCAGGACAAGGATTTCATCTAGAGAACGCCTAAAAGTTGCATTCGACTTAATTGGACCTTTGGTACTCAATTTTGAATAGATGAAAAATATTTTTCTCACATTATCATCGAATTTGAGCTTCATACAATCGTATGCAACAAAATCACCATCTACATAGATTGGTTGACGGTAAAAAAAGATTTATTAAAATTTAACAACTTCTGCTGGTGTCAAAAATTGTTTTCCTTAAGGCACCGAGCAACGTGTCCTTATTTATTGTGATGACTTTAGGATCATTAGGGCTTTCAAACACTATCCCTTCATCTGATGGAATAATGTCAGCATCGCAATACACAAGAGTGTATACACTCTTCATGTTTTAAGCAATAGGGTGAATATCAAACAAAGGTGTTGAGTTGCATCAAACCCCAACTGCTATATATTATTAGATGATATATTGCTCTCCCGTGACTCATATCAATTGCTAAGATTGCACTAACAATATAAATGGTTTAGATTGTGTCTTAATTAATTACATTTGGTTTGCGCAATTCAAAAAAGCAGTGTTCAGTCAAATCATCACATAGAAAACATTGTCTAGTCACATTGTCTCAAAATGAACAATGTGAGGTCAAATCGTATGAGAAAAAATAACGTGGGGTCAAATTGTCTCAAAGAAATGAATGTTCAGTCAATTTGTATAAAAAAAATGTAGTGCTCAGTCAATTAATATATTTTTCATTCAATTAATCAGTGCAAACTCACAATCATCATAATGGGACATAATTATTAAGGACAAGTAATTAATATCGTCTGTGCCCATTAGTTCCACTAGGTTGTTTGTTTGTTGTCGGTTGTCGACATACTCGCCTATGTTCTTATGGTTCAAGTTGTTCATCAGAAACAATAAATTGTTTTTCATGGATAAAGTCATTAGTGAAAAAACTATTAGCAATACTTTGGTGAAAGGATGCAAACGAAGGTATGAACATACTTTGCATGTACGCATAAGCAGACTCCGGTGTTCAAAGATTTGTACCCATGAGGTTGCTCATAAAGTCTTTTCTGCTAGCACTGAAGAATTTCGGATTGTACCCATAATCTTCTTCATGATGATGAGGTTGTGGCGTGAATTCATATGATTAAGCATGTGGTTGTAGTCATTCATCATGCATGTTGGCAACGACTGGTGGGCTTTGTTGTGGAGGATGTTGTTCAGTTTCCATGTCTGGAGCTGAACGAGATGTGACAATAACGTTTAGATGGGTTGCAAACCAAGTTAGGCAAATTTTTGAATTTGCTTGATACCAATTCATGTAGTGACTCATATGTTCAATTTTTTCTAGAATTGGTTGGTTGATTAACACATATTTACGTCTTTCCTTCCAAATTGCAATCCATTGTTGATGTTCCTCTATCCAATTTGTGTCACTATGTTCTCTCATGTTAGTACGATGGACTTTGTCAAAATTATATGATGAATTTGGTATGTCTTGACAAAGTCCAAATTGGAACTTAACTCTGTCAGTTTGATATCATACTACCATTGGAAAACAAATTAAAACTACATATGCACTCCATATTTTGGAATCCTTGTATGCATTTTCTGACTAAAATGACTCAAAACCTTTGTAAGGCATCCAGCAAACTGAAAATATAATTTGTGCTAGTAATTTTAAAAACAATGTAATTGATGTTTGAATAAATTAAAAAAAAATCATTCAACCTCCTTGTACTTATGTTTTCGAATCTTGACTTGTAGTCTATCACATCATCATATGGGATTCCAAAAAAAATGTAGCCCTCTGCCGCTCCATCTAGTGAAGTGTAATATGTTAGTGTCAATTACATTACCAAAAATGGACTTTGTTTAAGTGAGAATTTTTTGTTTATCTAGTTGTGAGAGGATATGACGATTGGCGCTCAACCCTTAGTTGAATGAACAACATGCGATACCATGCTCAAGACTCTAACAACACTATACATCCTTCCATTTTTTTGGATGTGGGATAAATAGCCCTACACATTTCTTTGTACGAATATGTTAAACATGTCGAACCCCAGCTGTATCGATCAGCTCGATCAAGATCTACTAACAAGGGTAAATACATCAGGTGAACTCTATTCCTTGACTTGTTTGGCATCAACACCCCACCAATCATCCCTAAAATGTATGCCCTACAATGGGCTGCTAATTGTTGGGATGTGGGTTCTCCTGGGAGAGTCAACATGTTTTCTTTTAATCATTTTAGTTTAAGTGTTGATCCCACCGGTGCATTCTCAGGGGGGACAACACCTATATATTATGTGCACATTTGTTCTTAATCATAATATGTTGGGTCACTAACTGGTCTTCCATCAATGCGTAAACCCAATTGAAGAGCAACATCTTCCAAGGTGATTATGCATTCACCAACAAGAAGATGAAATATGTGTAACTCAGGTCTCCACCTTTCAACCAAAGCAGTCACTAAAGTGTCGTCGATTTTAACTTTTCCAAGTTTTGCAACATCTAAAAACCCAGCTTGAACCAAAAAAAGGTTCAATTATGGGAACTAGAGAAGGCATAGCCTGAGCATATGATTGGATTACATCATCTATTACCTGCAAAAATCAAAATAATAACAACATCTTTATTTGTGAATCATAACATAATTAA
Source organism: Glycine soja (assembly GCF_004193775.1). Classification (NCBI taxonomy): domain Eukaryota; kingdom Viridiplantae; phylum Streptophyta; class Magnoliopsida; order Fabales; family Fabaceae; genus Glycine; species Glycine soja. Next base: position 14,445,200 of record NC_041008.1, on the reverse strand, counting down.
CATTCAATTAAACAGAATGTATTACATACTTCTCCAGATCTACGAAGGTGTTATTTCCAAAGAAGAGAAACAGTTGTAAATTTCATGGTTTAGGCTTTGATACTAACGTCAAGAAGAAGTTAAAGAGGGATATATGAGAATGAGAGAAGGTAAGTCTATAAGTTAGTGTATATGATAGCAATACATGCATTGTATTTATAGAAAAATCTAACAATAACATAATTCATTCGGTGGGATCTTGACTGTTAATTTTGTTGGTGAGATCTTGGTCGTTCAACGTGCATTGATCCAATCGGTGATATCTAAGTCGTTCATTTTGTCGATCAGATCTTAGCCGTTAAATGTGTGTTTCTCCAATTGGTGATATCTAGGTCGTTGATTTTATTGGTGGGATCTTGGTCATTCAACATGCCTTGCTCCAATCGATGATATCTAGGTCGTTCATTTTGTCAATGGGATCTTGGCCATTCTTTTTGAAGTATATGTGATAAGCCATTAAACATTATAAATATGGTCTACACTAAGGCAGTCTGATTCATCACCTCAATTAGAAACCTTTATGCTACCTTAAACCCTAACCCTAAACCCTAAACCATGACTTCATTGTCAGTCAATGCGATTGTGTAGATAACGCTATCATAACATTTAAACATGGTTCAACGTTTGTAAGTGTTTCATCAAAGATCGTTCAACTTGACAAAAGAATGTCATTTGATGCCTTAAACTAAGCTATTGGAAACATGGTTAGTTTACCAAATGGTAAAGTGGTCAAGGATATACATTTTTGATTACCTATATCATTTGTTGTGATTGTGGCTAGTACAGGACATGCATATTGAACGATGATGAGGACGTAATAATTATGTTTTCTATGTTCGCAAAAATATCCAAGTTCACCTACCTGGAGTTATATATTACCACCGCAGAAACACCCACACAAACATGTGCACATCCACCACCAATTTCTGCCCCTCTTTGAATTTGAAGGGTTTGGATGAATACCTCGATGAAGTGATGAACCTTGAATCAAGTTTTGAAGAACCCTTCCCCCCCAAATTACTTGATTGGTATTTTAGTATCTAATGATTTGTAGTAGTCATGTTTGTTTTTCATTGTTGTATTTCTGAGTTGTCGTCATGTGTGTTTTAATGCTAAAAGTTTGAAGTATAAATTGAAATCTTGAAAGGCTAGTAATTTTTTCATGTTTTTGGCCACTTCACTAATGTGTTTGAGGGTCAAATCAAGACTTAAAAGTTGTCCTAATGGCTTCATTGGCATGAAAAATATGAGAATGAAACATTATTTTAACCAAAGTAGCTGATACAAATAATAATCTAAGTGCCAAAAATTGCCTTCATAGATTAAAATCTTGAAGTATTAGTAATTTTTTTCATTTTTGCCTAATTCTCGACCCCAATCCATATGTCTATTGTGCAAACCCTAACCCTAACCCTTGATCGTAAACGCTTA